>NW_026294584.1:34490048-37167548 GCF_007827085.1 Peromyscus californicus insignis
TCCATCAAAATTCAGTCTGAAGCCTGAATAGTACGTCTCATATAAACACTAAAAAGGTGGGTGGTAGCAGGAAATTTAAAGATGTTTATGTGATCGGATTCTCCGTTGAATCAGTAAAATTTTCTTATCCTTTGCCTTTCTAAAGCAACTACCCTAGATGCGGATCTAACTTCTCGCCACTCACGCCATCTAGTGGCTATGGATGTTCAAAGCTTGACTTTAAGGAAGACACCTAATGACTGGGGGCGGGGTACACGAAGACCAAAATCGGTTGGCCACTACAATTTTCCTGTCTCTCTTCACATCACTCACCCCTCACCCGGACACCTTTTCCTCCTCTGGCCATTTCAGATCTGCGCAGGGGATGCGCAAAGAGCATGAAGAGACACACACTCTCAAAGACGCACGCCCCTGCACGCTGACATTTAAAAAAGGGTCTAAATTCTCCTGTCATTTGCAAAGGACAGGGGAAAGGAGTTGTGGCAAGACCTAGCCAGAGGAGACTTGTCTGACTTTTTCAGCGAGTTGGACGGGTAATACATTAGCCTCAGAAACGTTAACATCTGTTTTGAACAAAAATAAATTTTAAAAAAAATTAAAGAAAGAGAGGAATCACTTAAAAATTCTGCCGCGGAGCTTTGCAGGTTTTGCGACCCACTCGCCCCCAGAAGGCAACCAATTCCTTCGCGTTCCGCTCCGCTCACCCTCCTTCCCAGCTTTTCTCGAACCCTTTTTTTTTTTTGCCCCCCCCCTTTCCCACGCTCATCTGGAACCGGGGCTCCGGAGGCAGCAGTAAGCCACGGGTCCCCTTCCTCCTCTCCTCCACCAAACGGCCGCAGCCAAGAGCCCTGAAGCTTCTCTTTGTTCATCCGAGGCTCGCTCATCCCTGGGGCACAACCACCTGGATGCTCTCCCTTGGCGACATTTGGTGCCTGGGCTGGTGGGTGGCTAGGGTGGAGCGAGAGGAGCCCAGGGGGGCGGGGGCGGAGAAAGGTCAAGGCGAGGGAAAGGCAGGAGACGCCTTTGCCTAACCTGCGTGGCGGGGCGTGCGTGCGGCTCTCGCTCTCTTCTTCCCTGCTTATTTATCGATCGCACGGGCAGAGCTGCGCGCCGAGCCCGGGGGAGATGCGGGACCACCCACTGGCGGGGAAGCAGCGAGCAGCCCTCTCGCGCCCCCGCGCCGCCGCCGCCGCCGCCGCCGAGCGCCTCCTGCCTCCGCGCCCGGACGCCAACCCGCTCGCGCCTCGGCCCCGGCCCCACGCCGCCGCCGCCGCCGCCGCCGCCGCCCGCCCCGCAGCCCCGCAGCCCCGCAGTCCCGGCACCCCGCAGCCCCGCAGCGCCCCGACCCCGGGGACGCCGGCCGCGCAGTAAGTTGGCAGGAGCGAGTGGCCTGGGCGGCTCGCCTCCCCCGCACCTTTTTGAACTTGTTGCTGTTGGCTCTGCTCGCCTGCGCCTGGCTTTTGGGAAGGTGACAAGGAGGAGGGAGGCACGGAGGGGTGGGGGAAGGGGACGGAGAGCTCGCCAGAGCTTTATTTATGCTCCCCGGGCGCCTGGGATCCGGCTGCTCGGGAGCCGCCGGCTCTCCCTTTCCTTTTCCGGGTGCAAGGCGACGGCAAAGTCTCTATGCAACTCAGCCCCGGCGCGCACTTTGCCAGGTATGTACCGCGGGCGAGGCGCGTTCTGCGCGGAGGCAGATGATGCTGCCGCCGAGGCGGCGGCGGCTGCCAGCTCCGGGGCTCTATAACTGTCACACTGCACCTGAGCTGAACTTGAACCGAGAGTGAAGGGGGCCATCGGGGGCGAACGCTCCTGGCTGGCGCAGAGGGTGTCTGTCGTCGTCGGGGAGAAAGAGCCCCAGACCGACGCCCCCCGCCGCGAGCCCTGCACTTCACCTCCATCTCTGCAAGCGCCGCGGGAGCAGAGGCGGCCAGCGGACTCCCAGGGACGCGGGACAGTGCCTGTGACCGCATCTCTCCGGAGCTACAACAACAGGTCGTCTTTTTGAGACGCCTTTGGCGGGAAGGACTACTTCAGCCGGAAAGGGAAGGTGAAAAGGTTCTTTCTTTGAAGAGACTACCCCTGGGCGACTCCTCCTGCTTCCTCTCTCCTGCTCTCTAGACTGACCCCATATCAGCCAGACTGTGCCAGGCGAGGAGAAGTGAAGACACCTGTTTGAGGCTGTCCCCGAAGTCACCTGTGTGCTTACATGTGCCAGGAGGTGCCCTGGTCCGACTGCTGGCAGAGATCTGTTTAGGTTCTATGGAGAGAGATTTTTAGGTCACTGTATTTTTTTTTTTTTTTCTTAGTATTCCAAGTATACTTGTCTGCGAGGGAAACTTGGCCTTCTGAGAACTGTGACTTCACCTGCGACACCTTGGAATAACCGTGTTCCTGTGAACAGTGTTCCCCGGTGTTTCGTTTGACGTGAAGAAGTGAGTGGGGCCGTTGTGTTACTTTTCTCGTGTCGCTTTGGGTAACCCTGATCACTCGTGTGACAACATGGCGGCTGGTGTGGCAGCATGGCTGCCCTTTGCCCGGGCGGCAGCCATTGGGTGGATGCCTGTGGCCTCGGGGCCTATGCCCGCTCCCCCAAGGCAGGAGAGGAAAAGGACTCAGGATGCTCTGATTGTGCTGAACGTGAGTGGCACCCGCTTCCAGACCTGGCAGGACACCCTGGAGCGGTACCCAGACACTCTTCTGGGCAGTTCGGAGAGAGACTTTTTCTACCACCCAGAGACCCAACAATATTTCTTTGACCGTGACCCAGACATCTTCCGCCACATCCTCAATTTCTACCGCACGGGGAAGCTTCACTATCCCCGCCACGAGTGCATCTCCGCTTATGATGAAGAACTGGCCTTCTTTGGCCTCATCCCAGAAATTATTGGCGACTGCTGTTACGAGGAGTACAAGGACCGCAGGCGGGAGAACGCGGAGCGCCTGCAGGATGATGCGGACACTGACAATACCGGGGAGAGCGCGCTGCCCACCATGACTGCTAGGCAGAGGGTCTGGCGGGCCTTTGAGAATCCTCACACCAGCACCATGGCCCTGGTGTTCTACTATGTGACTGGGTTCTTCATCGCCGTCTCAGTCATCGCCAATGTGGTGGAAACAGTTCCCTGTGGGTCTAGCCCAGGCCACATAAAAGAACTGCCTTGTGGGGAACGGTATGCGGTGGCCTTCTTCTGCCTGGATACCGCCTGTGTCATGATCTTCACTGTTGAGTACTTGCTTCGCCTAGCCGCAGCACCTAGTCGTTACCGTTTTGTGCGCAGCGTCATGAGTATCATCGACGTGGTGGCCATCCTGCCCTACTACATTGGGCTGGTGATGACAGATAACGAGGATGTCAGCGGAGCCTTCGTCACGCTCCGAGTCTTTCGCGTCTTCAGGATCTTTAAGTTTTCCCGCCACTCCCAAGGCCTGCGTATACTGGGGTACACGCTGAAGAGCTGTGCATCAGAATTGGGCTTCTTGCTCTTTTCTCTCACTATGGCTATCATCATTTTCGCCACGGTTATGTTTTATGCAGAGAAGGGGTCATCAGCAAGCAAGTTCACCAGCATCCCTGCGGCCTTCTGGTACACCATCGTCACCATGACAACACTGGGGTAGGTGCTGTTGTAGGAAGTGGGATGGAGATAGGACGCGAGTGGGTTGATGGTGAATCTCTTAAGGCTTTCTGATACTTTAGAGTGACTACATGTTTCTCTTAGTGGATTTAAGAAAGCAATAAAGGTTTGGAAAAATCATTTCGATCTGTGAAATGGGGATGCCAAAAAGATTGGAAGTATCAGAGAGTTGCAGGCCAATATTAAGTATTAATACAAGAAAGTGACAAGTACGGAATTAATAGACTAATTAATAGGTACAGATAGTGTATTTCAACCCAAGAAATCTGTCTTATTTTACATAATTGTAAAATTTGTAGATATGATTATCAAAATATTTTATAATATATCAGTATGTCATCATGATCATTTTCATTATGGCTATTAGGCTATATTTAGAATACCAGACCTGAAAGTGGTCAACTATACAAAATATAATGTTTAAAAGTCTAGGCTCGTCCCTCTTCCTCTCATTTTTTTTAAGGAAGCATATGACTCTCATCTCTACAGTTTTCAGAAGCTATGGACTCCATCAAGCAAGAGACTCTACAGATTGTCCATCAAATACATATGGAAGGCAGAGCAGTGTCCGTGAGATTAATGGTTACCATAGGCCAGTTGCTGTGTAGAATTTTGAGTTCCAAATTTCTTGTAGAATTCTTTCGTACTTCCTTTTATTTGGGGCATGAAGTTTTAGAAACCAAAGGAATATATTCTGAATCCATGATTTCTGAAATGTACTTCTAAAGAAAGAATTAATATTTCTTTAGATGTTATAAAGAATTGTGTGAAATGATTATGAATGTTAGTCAAACTGCAGAAAAGTAGCAGCACTCGCCACAGTAGAAAAACTAACAAAATGATAAAATTGAAGGAGCCCGCTACTTTTTTGAGTTCTTGGAGATAATCCTTGGAGAGATACTAGCGCTTTCTTGAGCTCTGTGTGATCTTTCTTGAAAGCCTAGGTAATCAGCGCAAGAGGGATTTGGTAATGTCTATAAGAAAAAAGTTATTTCCAAGGCTGTGTCTTAAGTTTTGTGTTTCTGGCTCATTTAATTGGCTTCCTTAAGTGACATTGTGGTTAAAGGCACCTTAATTTTAGTGGACATATTGTGAAGAACAAGATTTCTCATGTTATATGGCCAAGTAGTGGAATATGTTTTCATGAGAGGAATGTTTGCCTGAGGTAATGAAAAAACTGGCCCAAAGTAGAATATAATATTTTAGATTTTGATTAAGTCTCAAGTATCTTTGAGAGTGTACTGATAGATTTCCGAAACATGATTGAATGAAATCTGCATCCTTTTGTTTTTTATTTCCCTTTATTCCGTTGCTCGTTTTGGGACAGATAGGAGAAGATGTAAAACACCTTAGCAGTACAAGTGCTTACCCCTTATGGAAAAGAGTTATGTTTTCTTTCATTTTCTTTTTTTTTTTTTTTGTCTTTGTGTTCTGTGGAATCATGAAAGGACAATCAGGTAGTGTGCATTGCTGTCATGATTTCACGTTTGAACTGTACTAAAGAAGATCTATGTTAAGAAGAAAACAAAAGAGGGACTACTAAAAGGCAGCACACTTTAAAAAAAAATTGGTGGCATGCAGGTTTTTCATGAGATCTCCGTGAGTCTTTTAATGTTGCATATTGTCTAGATGATTGAATGTAGGTATCATTACAAGGAATGGGGACGAGTTGTTAATTTTAAGGAGCTGAAATTTCCATTCTAGACTTGAGGAGTTAAGGTTAACATTTATTTTTGGAGATGATTTCCAATTTTTACCTTATCTTGAAATATATACTTACTTTCTGGAAAAAAGGGGATATGTTAGCTATTACTGATGAGTTTTATTATATAAATTAGATGCTTACCAGCATTCTTTTGTGAATGAGTTGAGAAACTAAGTTGCGACACTTGAGCAGAATCTAAGCAATCGATTCCATCTGTCCTATAGGTTAGCAGATAAGAAACAGTTAAGTACACATCCTTTCTAGAACTTGGAAGCAACATGGGGTTGATTTGAAGATTTTTAAGTTTTACTGAAGTTGAGAATTTTATTTTTAAGAGATTAAGCTAATTAATGACTCTGATGGAAAACAACACCCAGGCTTTTCATATGCAGAAGCAGTCAAAATGAGAATATATGTGAACATTTAGCAAAGCCTATGCTTTATATAATATGCAGCACTCTCTTAGGGGAATATCTGCAGTTCCTTATCTAAATGTGTTTGTAGTATTTTAATTGCTTGGACTATAGATTCTTAAATGACTTGTCTTGTTGGTGTTTTATTGTTAGTAGCCTTGTGGCTCTGTGTTATTGAAGAATGACAGAGATGTGACACGTCTGTCCCTGACTTTATCTTTTATACTGCAACTTTAGAAGGTTAAGTATAAACTTTCTAGAAAACAAGCAGTAGTTGTAGCAATTGTCAGGCTATGTCTGATAGACATTCAAGAATTTTCTACCAAACTTTCTAAGTTCTCTTTATGTGGCTATTATTTTTAATGAAACTGTATTTATTAATTGATGATATTAGATGTGAAGTTGATAATCCACATGACATTATCAGAAGTACCACGTGATATACATAGCATTTTCATAAGAAAAAAAAGTAATCAAGGTGTTGTGACTCAGGTGTGACAGAATCAGCTACTGCTTCTGAGGTCACCGTAGACAATATCCATTTGGTTTTGCATTTTAAGAACGCAGTGTGCCTGTCTCGGGATTACTATATTTACATAATCATTTTTGGCTTCATAAAACATTTGCTTTATAATAGCTTGTAACATGATTATGCTTACCATGTAAGTGTCTAATCTTCCAGTAAAAATGTATATAGTTTTAAAGATAGACATCTTTCATTAGTAAAAGTAGAAAACATTGAAAGCACATTTAAAAAAATCAATAGAAGTACATAAGAAGAAATCTGTTTTTAAATGTTTAGATTGAGTGATCTGTACATAAGTTCCTCCATCTCACCCCTCCCCTTTTGAGCATAGTTATTGACAGACATAGGGACGGAGGCTCTCCCCCTACCCTGCCCACTCTGCTCTCCCCTTTCCATAATTCAAATTCCATTGCCTTAACCTATCTGAGCCCAGAAAGAACCCCCAGCTCCTCTCAGGTCAGGGTTTGGGAGTTCATACTCAGTTGTATTTTGCTGAGGTGCAATTGCTTGCAAAATACTAAATTTAGGAAATGTGTAAGTGTTCTCTAATGACAGTCAGAAATTGCTTTATGAAATTGGTCCGGTGGAGCTGAGGCTCAGTTTACAATTCTACTTCATGCTCCTGACTTGTGAATTGGAAGAGATTTCAGGCTGCACACTAAACGCTTGGGGACTTATTATCATGTTAGGCAGCCTTTGGGTTCTCAGTCATGGTTTCTAATCATATTCCTCGTAATATGAAGTTCAAGATGTTCAGAAATTCGTTTCTGTGGGCTATTTCACTTCTTTAACCAGGTTGTTTGCATCAGAGATTTCTGTATGGGAACGAAAGAGGCGGTGTGGCATTTCTGAAAAGCTCACATTTAAGATGCAATGCTTTGTCTGTTTGAGGGGCCCCGGGCAGTAGGATCAGGATCTATCCCTGGTGCATGAGCTGGCTTTTTGGAGCCCATTACCTGTGGTGAGATGCCTTGCTCAGCCTTGATGTAGTGAGGAGGGGCTTTGTCCTGCCTCACCTGAATGTACCAGGCTTTGCTGACTCCCCATGGGAACCCCTACTCTTTTGGAGGAAGGGATCAGGAGTGTATGTGTGTGGGGGGGAAGGCTGGTGGGGAGCAGGAGGAGAGATGAGAGGGGAGATCTGTGGTTGGTATGTAAAATAAATTAAAAAAATTCTTAAATAAAAAAACACTAAAAAAAAGAAGAAAAAAGAAACTTGAAAAAAAGACGAAATACTGTGATTTTTTACTATGTGAATTATATTTTGATTTCTGAGATAATTTGAAAAAAGGTAAAAATTGATATATTCACTAGAAGAAAGAAAAAATATAGTAGAATTACACTTTTGGTCATAGATATTGGTATAGTGTATAGTGGCATCTATTATTTTTATTAATTTTTTCATTTATTTTACTACCAACCAGTTTCCTCTCCCTCTTCTCTCCCCTTTCCCTCCTCCACCTCCATTCAGAAAGGAGCAGGCCTCCCATAGAGTCAACAAAGTCTGTCATATCATACTGAGTCAGGAAGAAGCTCCTCCCCTTGCAGAGGCTGGTGGCATCTCTCTCCTTCCTTCCTTCCTTTCTTCCTTCCTTCCTTCCTTCCTTCCTTCCTTCCTTCCTTCCTTCCTTCCTTCCTTCTCCCCCCCCTCTTTCTTTCTTTTCTGTTTTTCAAGACAGGGTTTCTCTGTGTAGCTTTGGAGCCTTTCCTGGATCTCACTCTGTAGACCAGGCTGGCCTCGAACTCACAGAGATCTGCCTGGGTCTGCCTCCCGAGTACTGGGATTAAAGTTGTACTCCACTGCCACCTGGCTTTAGAGGCATCTATTTCTAAAGCCAAATTAAAAAAAAAATTCCTGCTTTTCTTACATTTATTATATTTCAATTTTGATAGTTTTAGTGAATTATAATTTTTGTTTGTTTTCTGAGAAGAGGTCTCAGGTACACCAGGATGGCTTCAAACTCAATGTGTAGCTTTTAACCGACCTACCTCCACATGCCAGATTTTGAGATTCAAGGCATCTGCCATCATACTCAGTTTGTAAATTTTGCTTGTGAGAAACAGAATGAATGGGAGTCTAGAAGTTAGCCCAGTGGTAAAGGGCATACTTAGCAGAAGAGAATCCTGAATTTTGGTCTCCGTACCAAGTTAAAATAAAAACAAAAAAAAGAGGAGAAAGCAAAGTAATTTTATTGCAATGTTTCTAACAGTCAATCATTTCTTCTTGGACTAGTATTATTTGAGACAAATTTATCACACACACACACACATACACACACACACACACACACACACCCCAAATAAGACATTTTTATAAATGTGTATTATTGAAAAGAAGATAGAAAATGCCTTTTTATTTTTTTTTTGAGACAGGGTCTCTCTCTTCATCTCTAACTGTCCAGGATCTTACTGTGTAGACCATGCTAGCCTCGAAGTCATAGAGACATGCATTTAAATGACATCTCCCTACTACCTGTCACTATGTGGGTTACATAGGTTTGGGGAATGCTGGGAGGAAAATCTGCAAAATTGTTTATTTACAAACTTCCCCCTTTCCCATCATTCTAAAAAATGTGTGGGATCATGGTCCTTGTGTTGTCTTCTACACAACAAATAGTGTTAATGTGTTGATCTGAAAATATTTTAAGGGGAGAGGCACACAGATTTATGTTCCAGGTAGCATTCATTTTTATTTCAGTATACTTATAGCATTTATATAAAATTCTTTATAGTGAATTGTTGGATGTTGACATGGACTTTTAAAGAAGTACAGAGGGAGGAGATATATATTTTTACTTTTCAGCATCAAAGACAAATCTTAAATGGTTTCACTATGTTTTACTGTTTAAATAGAATTAGAAATAGTGTCTGATTACATGTTAAAATTATGTATTTTAGCATCTAAAATGTGAAAGTTCAGTTTTCCCTTGATTTCCAGATGGAAATATGCCAGGAAAAAAATATGTGTGCCTGAAGGGGACACTGATTTCCAGTGTTATCTATTGAGCTTTTCCTTTCCCATTCTCAGCTCCTCTTGAGACTACTCATTAACACTGATTTTATTTTTATAGTTGAATCACTTATTTTTGAGATTTCCTCCCAATTTTATGTATCTCTGTTTGTGTCTATGTGTCTGTCTGTGTGCACATATGCGTGTGTGTGAGCTTGCATGTGAAGTGAGAGGTTGATGCCAGGTGTTGCTACTTTACAGACCTTCACTTAGTTTTTTGAGACATGGTCCCTTTGAAGCTGGAGTTTGCCTATTTGTCTCCACTTGGTGTGCCAGTGAGTTCCAGGAATCTTGTTTTTAACCTCCCCAGCACGGAGATTATAAATGCTTCTACATGGAGTGCTGGGGTTCAAACTGGCCATGGCTGCACGGGAAGCGTTTTACTGAGTCTTCGCTGCTGCCTTATATTTGTTTTTGAATGAGCTGAAGTGTAAATGTCCTTTTTTTCTTTTTGTTGTAGTCCAGGCTGCCCTCTTACTCCATGCGTAGCTGAAGATCACCTCGAACTCCTGATCCATTTGTCTCTACCTCCGAAGTGCTGGGATTGTAGACTTGTCCACCACACCTGGCTTTGGAGTTCAAATTTCTTATTAGTTGCTAAATTTCTAGAGGAAGAAAGATGAGCTTTTATTTACAGTCAGTCATTTTATACATATGAGATTGTTGTGGACTGCTCATACTTCACACAATGAAATTGCAGCAGTAAGTTTAGAAATTTCATTTTTTTTTACTTATATTCCTGAAAAAAGTATGTTGTAACAGTTATCTAGAGGTTGCTTCTAATGCTACAAGAGGAGTATGAATAATTAAGTAGGCTGTTTATTTCATTAACACAGTTCCTTCCCCAACCCCCCAGTTCTGAGCTCTAACTCTCTGTTCATGTCTGAACCATCACTGCTGGAATGTGCGTATTTCACTGCAGTTTCTGCCCTTATTTATCCGGCCCTGAGGTAGAGCATGAAAACACCCAGTCACTACCACACGACTGCATAGTTTCCTCCAGTGAACTTTTAGGCCATTTGGAGCAAACTAATTAATGGTACATGACCTGATACAAATGAAAATCAAGCAATTATGTTGTCTAAATTACGTTAAAAGAGTTGGTTTGTGAACTCCTGAAACTACTCACTGTAAGTTCTCTTTTGTTAAAAAAAATAAGAACAGTAAAGAGAACATTCACTGGGAAGAAGTATTGTTTTTCTGTCAGAGTTATAATTCATTTCCCTCTCCCCCCATGTTATGTATGTCTTATATTGTCTTCCAAACAACACTCTCTCTCTCTCTCTCTCTCTCTCTCTCTCTCTCTCTCTCTCTCTCTCTCTCTCTCTCTCTCTCTCTCTCCATGCTATCCAAATATCCAGATATGAGTTCAACCTTGGCAACAGGAGGATTTTGAGAGGTTAGATAAATGCCAGCATTCCACACGAAATTGTTAAACCAGTTCCCATCCTCCCAAAGGAGTTGTGTCCCTTAACTCTAGCCAAAGGGACATATGGTTACCTGTGGCACCTAGGAGCACATCAAAGCCGATGCTGGCTTCCAGGCTCCCTCAAGATCACAAGTACTTGCTGTACATTTTCAAGTCCACAGTAACACCCTAGTCCTTCTGGCCCCCTTCTCTGCCCTAAACTCTTCCCAGCTAGAGGGCTTCACTCCCCTCAGCTACTCATCCTTCTTAATGTCTGGCTCTTCTCACTGTCCTCTCTTTTACTCCCACTCACTCTCACTCTCTCACTGTGCTCTGTTCTCTGAATCTCGCTATGTCACTACATCTACTGGCCTTTCACACTTTCCTACCTGGCTATGTGTAGTCTACTGATTTCTTTCTCTGCTCTGGACTGTTGAAGATGCTTCTGGCTGTTCTCTCTCTCTCTCTCTCTCTCTCTCTCTCTCTCTCTCTCTCTCTCTCTCTCTCTCTCTCTTTCTCTCTCTCTCTCTCTCTCATCTATAATAAAAACATTCTCTAATAATGGAATGGTCAGATTGGCAGTTTCTTTACTGTACCCCCCCCACACACGTGTGTGTATATGTGTGTGTGTGTGTGTGTGTGTGTGTGTGTGTGTGTGTGTGTGTGTGTGTGTGTGTGTGTCTATGTGTATAGATGAAGGAAGGGATGGTGGAAAGGGAAAGAGGGAGGGAAAAGGTAAAGAGGCAGAGAGGGAAACAGAGGAGAGAGAAGAGAGGGTAGAGAAGGAGGAAGACATGGTTATTCCACTAACTTCAGGAGCCAGCTTTGAGGTGTGGGATACTAACACTGTAGCATTACAAAGAATCCCAGGAGGGGAGCCGTGTTCCTACATTTTTGTGCACCCTTGCAGGGCTCTTTAATTCAGAGGCATCCATCTGATTCTTCCCCTTAGTTTCCCCTTCCGAGAGCCAGCATTTGCCTTCGCAACCGCCCATGTCTGCAGCATCTCTGCAGTTACACTTGAACCTAGTAAGTGCCATTTTATGTACATCTTCTGGTTGTACTTCTTTCTTTCCTAACTAGATTCAATGGCTTTGGAGATGTGAGTGAGGAGCCATTTTTCTCCATCACTGCTCAAATGTAGAAAATGATCTGTGCTAATATGTTGTTGATCGAGGAGTGAGATGATACACAGAGAGATCCTTAAAAGCGTGGAGCAGTTCTTCTCAACAGGCAAAAATGCACCTATCAAGTCAAACATGTGCTTTGTTTTAAATTTATTGCTTGAGATTTGGTCTTCTAATGTGACACAGCCCACCCTTACTTCCTTCCTCCCATCTCTCTCTTTCTTTCCTTCTCTCTCTCTTTCTCTGTCCACCTGCCCACTGACCTACCTGCCTTTCTTCTTCTCCTTATTATTATTTTCACTATTTTACTGTAAAATACCATGGAACATCTCCAGTTTATCATCTATAACTAGTTATTCTGCAAAGATCTGAATTAATAGTTGCCTCTGGCCATTTCTTTAATCTGCTTCTTCTGCTGAAGAGTCCCTAAATTGCAGATACCCCTGGGGAACAAAAGGGGACAAGTCCTGTAAGTCAATCAGTCACTCACTGCCTTTTCTTTTAAGCACAGTTCATATCTGAATAGGAGCAGTTGAAGGAACCTCTGGAATGAAAGTATCTTGATGACTCTGCCACTACAAGGTTTTTTGTCCCTTACCTATTAGCACAGGGTGACAAGGTGTTTTGGTTGTTGTTGTTTTGTTCTGTTTTCTGATTTGCATACAGATAGTGAACCCTTGCTTTCAAGGAATGGATGTAAGCTATAAATGTAGTTGCTATCAGAAAGTTCAGAGGCCCTGTGACTTAGTCCAAACGCCTGTTTAATAAAAAAAAAAAAAGCACTTTCTAAGGGTTTAGGTGTGTTGAAAAATAATGAACGAGCACACAAAATAGTGTGGGTTATGGAATGGGGAATGGATCTTGGAGAAGATGGGGCAGGAGAATTGATCAAAATACAATATATGAAATTCTCAAAGAATTATTTAAAATCTTTTCGAAACTCAAAAAAGTAGTTCCCAGCTGTAAATGAGAATATAGATGCATATGTTCATTTAGTATGATCAGTTTTGCCTTGGAAATTTTGACAGGTCTGTTATGTAAAGAAAATCTGAATCACATAAAATGTGGGGGGAGTAGAGAATGAGTTACCAGAAGTTAATAGTGACAAAAAAAAATAACATTGAGAGAGTAGGATGAAAGTTGAAATAATGTCAAGTAGGATGGGAAGGAAGGCTTTGTTCTAAAACAGAATTGTCCCTCCCCCTCCAGTAAAATGGCTCTAATTCTAATATGCTTCTCATTTTCTTCCCCTTGAGGAGTACCAGTCACAGTGCTTTCGTAAATTCAGAGTAACACCAGTATCACATATTCTTAGGAAATTAAAATGTGGTCTGAAGAGTTTAACTTAATTTAACATATCTGTTGAATCCTTATTAGCCATCATTGACTATTGCAGTAAACTACAAGTAAAGCTTCCCAATGTTAAGACACACGCAGAATTAGACTTGTGGGAGAGACAGAAAATAAACACATAGACACATAATGTAACACCAGTTTGTGATGAGTTCCATGAAGGTCATAAATTGTGTTGAAGGTCATAAATTGAGTTGGTCATAAATCCAACTGCTGGATTGGAGAGGGCTAGACAAGGTCCTTTCAAGAGGGATGCGTTTGAGCAGAAGACCATCATGGCAAGTGATGGAATGAAAGTGAGAATGTCAGAATGATGCTTTAGAGGGAGGCAGAAAAGAAGCAAGTTAGGAACATTCCTTATCCACAATGCTTCCAACTAGAAGAATTTCAGACTTTTGCAGGTTTTGAAATTTTGCAAATGCATAATGAGCTATCTTGGGTATGCAACCCAAATCTAAATGCGAAATTCATTTACATTATATATATTTTATGCACAGAGCCTGAAAATAATTTCACACAATAGTTTTCTTTCACTTGTGTTTTTACTGGGATGTGCTTACCTGAGGGTTAGATGTAGAATTTCCCATGTGAGACATCACAATGACTCAAAAAGAAGTCTACATTCGGTGGCATTTTGACTTTCAGTTCCAGACTGGGAATGCTGAACCTGTGCAGAGCTCTCACAGTGAGAGGAGCTTGGCTAGTTCTGTCTAGTGCCATTGTAATTGAAGCAAATGGAGTACAGGACTCAGGAGCAAATGGGTTGTGAAAAGTGTGTGGGAGGAGAGGATACAGGACATTGGAGACCATTGTGAAGACTTCTGGCTTCCACCAGCTCCAGCTGCTAGCTTTGGCATTGTAAGATATTGTGAGGTAGAGAAAAAAAC
The DNA here is from genome assembly GCF_007827085.1 of Peromyscus californicus insignis. Taxonomy (NCBI): domain Eukaryota; kingdom Metazoa; phylum Chordata; class Mammalia; order Rodentia; family Cricetidae; genus Peromyscus; species Peromyscus californicus. Next base: position 34,504,113 of record NW_026294584.1, read on the forward strand.
AAAGGAGGAGCACAGCACCTTTTTATCTCTGCATACATCTGCGGAGCCTTCGCTTTATAGGATTCCATTTGAATGTTTTACTTGTTAGTGTTCCGCTCCGAGAGCTAGTCTTTATGCTGGCCTTCTCCATGCTCCATGCAGCCTTCTAGTTTCCGAACCCTGCATCATCTCCAGTCGCTGGATGTTGACACTTGTCATCCCACATAGAACTTGGGGTTTTAACTTTTGCCTTTTTAAGTTGAAATGCTTTTGTAGTTACAGTGTGTGCCTTTAGGGGAGTGGTTTTCCTAGTCCACTGTACACACTGAGAAAAGGTCTGTGTTAGTAAGGTTCGGGTCATGTAGTGGGGTGACGTTTGCACACCAGGGAAGGAGGCCAAGCACATAGTGGTTCATCTCCAGACGAGCAGTAGTGGGTGAAACCAAGACAAATGTAAGTAAAAATATAGGAGACTAGGAGACAATAAAGAAAGGGAAGCATGGCAGCAACGTGATATTGTTGCTGTTAAAATGAACACAAGTTCTGTAATACTTTGAACAATCTTAATGCTGTTTTAAAATTAACCTCTTCAATGATGTACAAATTCCAGTCCTTAAATTTGTGATATTTACCTCAGCTTAAAATTATAACCAGTTATTTACACAGTTGTTTAAAACTGGAGTAGCTTACAAGATATGGTTAAATTGCTCTTAGCTGAGAAAAAGATTAGTTAAATTGAAAAGTTGGATTCTACATTTTAACTTAAAAGAAAGAGTTGGTGTTCAATAGATATGGAACTTTTTCATAGATGACAGGATAATTTAAAAATTTTGAATGTAGATTTGAAGATTAGCAGCTGTCTATTCTAATATTAGCGCCTGAGAATATCACACTGATCTTGAATTCTATTTAAAGAATTTCCAATACTTTTTTCTCACTTTGCAGTAGGTACATATATATCCTTTCTAGGTGTTTTGTTACTTTTGTGAACTTGGAAGGGAAAGTGGATCACATTTCTTGAAACCTGTGAAGATTCCCATATGATACATATTTTTTAGTATAACCAGATTGGGACCATGCAAGTAACAGGTGTATAATAAAAATATACAGAGATAGTGCTTTTATAAGAACCACAATGCTGGAGAATTAAACATAATCATGAATGAATGCTTGGAAACACTTGTGTTTAGAAGAATCATAATTGAATTAACATCATAAAGTGTGTATAAGAGAATTAATATCATAGTGTGCATTTATGAATTAACATAATAAAATGTCTATCCACATACCAACAACACAGGAAGCATACATTAATATATGCTTGAAACTAAGGGATTACCTGTGACAGCTCAGCATGGCACACTGTTAGTGATGAAACATGATACTGTATGCTACCCAGAAACACCTCAGGGTTACTGAAGAAGAAACCTGAGACACGAGAAGGCTTCCACAATGAGAAATTTCTTGATATTGCCTGGTCTTTGCATGTGATGAAGTTGGGCTGTGACTTACACATTCATAATTACTCTCCTTACACTTTTTAGACCAAGTCATTGTTTCTCCCCCACATCTTACGTAAAATTACTCTGTCTAACCCTATTCTAGTTTAATGCATTTTGAGGGAAAAACATTATGCATAGTGCTTTAGATAATACTTTAGAATTTATAAAAATGTTTTCAGTTTTTACCAAATGTGGTTTTGGACTGAAAAACAAGCATGAGTATTATAATCTTAAATCAGATCAGTCCAATAAGGTGTACCAACATTTTATTGAGTCATAAAAGAATATGCCCAATGAACTGTTACAAATGTCTTGTTTTTCTCCTTCAGTCCAAAGGCATTAAAATCATTGTGTTTAAGCTAGCATAAAACTTTAGGTATTACTCTGTAAAAACTTCCTAATTTATGTTTGAGGAAAGGAAGATGAAGTGTAAATGGAACTTACACAAAATCACAGAGCTGGTTAGTAAAGACCTGACCTTGATTTGGAGGAAAAATTTTTCTTGGATGTCTAATGGTCTTGACTATAATTCCCTGGAGCCTCCTGTAGTTCTTTGTCCAGTTTATACCAGTTCTCTTCATTAGAAAGCATTATAAAGCTGGGCGGTGGTGGCGCACGCCTTTAATCCCAGCATTCGGGAGGCAGAGCCAGGCGGATCTCTGTGAGTTCAAGGCCAGCCTGGGCTACCAAGTGAGTTCCAGGAAAGGCGCAAAGCTACACAGAGAAACCCTGTCTCGAAAAACCAAAAAAAAAAAAAAAAAAAAAAGAAAGCATTATAAAAACCATCTAAAGGCTTCTCTACAATTTAATTAAAAAATCTGATAATTCCTCTTTTATATATATTTTTAATCTAGTAAGAAACTAAACAAGCAGTATAGCTGAGCAAATTCTTGTAGTAAGTCTTTCTGGTCATTTCTCCTGGGCAGTTGGCTAACCATGGACTCTTGGTTAAACTGAAGAGATCTTATTAACAAGATGAAAGTTTCAATCCCAAGTTTTACACAAAATGTCTAAAATTATGATAGTATTAATAACATTGAAATTAGGCTGTGAATTCAGTGTGAAATATTTTATTTGAACAGTTTGGGACTACACAATGTAACTAGAAATTTAAAAGTTGAAATATTTGATAAGTTCATAATTTGCTTGAATAATTACATTATGCTTTCTTTATTAGATGTGAAAGGAACTTTAAAGATGTCTGAAAGCAAACATCATAATTTAGCATGTATTTTGAGATGGTAGTCTCAAATATTTGAGCACTATGCTTCTACTTTAAAATAACATGCAAACTATCATTTAAATTTAATTCCCGGGATATTGAAGGGAAAACACTTCAGTTGCCTTCAGGTTGTAAAGAGTTAGTATGTTGGGGAAATCGGTAGTAAGTGGAAACTTGTAACATTTTAGGGTAGATTTTCATGATGAAGCTAACTTGATAATGTATAAGGGAGCAATTTAAATGTCAATAAAATGCATTTTAAAAGCTTAGATTTTTTTGTTATTAAGAATTTGAGTTAAGCCGGGTGTTGATGGCACATGCCTTTAATCCCAGCACTCAGGAGGCAGGTGGATCTCTGTGAGTTCAAGGCCAGCCTGGGCTACAGATTGAGTTCCAGGACAGGCTCCAAAGCTACACAGAGAAACCCTGTCCCCCTCCCCCACAAAAAAAAACCAAAGCAAAACAAAAAAAAAAAAGAATTTGATTTAAAGGAGCATGGCTGTGGTTGACTCTGGATACACACCATTTTAAGTAGCTATTATTCCTTTATGTAACTCCTGTCACTCATCCATGGCCCTCTACCTTTATCTTTTTGTTAAATTTGGTAGCTCTAATGATGAAATAAGAAAATACAAGCCTTTTATTTTATAGGAACCTACATCTAAGCACACGCACCTCACGCCTCCTTTTCCTTCACATTTTGTTGAGTCCTTTTCTCTCGACTCACAGGATACACATCAGCTTATATTCTACATTTCTCACCTATTAAACATGAAAATGTAACTGACTTTATTGAATTTGTGAATGGATAAAATATTGCATGCAGTTTTTTGAGGTCCTCTATAGTTTATATTTGGTTTAACCATGTTTCCCATGCATGAGTCAGTTTTCTAGCATATATATATATATATATATATATATATATATATATATATATATATATATTAGCATATATATATATATATATATATATGTTGACATATAGAAACCTTTGCCCTTGTGTATACCTCGGTATGAAATTTCTGGGACATATGCTTGAGATTTGTGTGTTGAAGGACAATGCCCACTTTTCTCAAGTTGTTAAATCATTTTATGCATTTTTCAGTCCTCCATTATATGAAGAAGGAAGTGAAGATGAGTAATGTTGTTTTTGGTGTCACTTTTACTCTAGTCTTTCTGAAACAGAGATTAGGTTTTATATCATAACCTGCATTAGCCTACCTGTGTTGTATAGCCAGGTCCGTTCTAAGTACAGCCAAATATAAACACAGCAAACTTAAAACTTTCTTGTAAGGATCTGCTTTACTTATTCCTTTGAAATTAAGAAAGAGGATTTGAATATTTAAATGCATCATTTTATAAAATGTTACATGTAACTATTACAAAGATAAACAATGAAGAAAATTCTTAATCCTTTCCATTCATACTTACTACTTTATCAGAATGCTGGTGTACTTAGAAAACAATTATGGTAATTTTAAGGCATCTCATATACACCCAGAAAATGAAACATCACTGTGAAAGGGAATGTAAGAATATTAAAATAAATTATTTCTGTTTCAGGGAATTTTAACCATGGGTACTAAAGTGAATATTACTTCTAATCCTTCATAAATACTTTTCCAGTTTTTCATGTTTGCAACCCAAGACAATTTTTGTGAAAAGCATAATTAAGCTAGTGTTCATAACAGTTGATCAAATGTCTTTCTTAAATTCATTTCTGCTTTTGGCTTTAAAAACCACACACATTTGATACAAAATGCCAGATGATAGCACAGTAGAGACACCAATAAAAGGAAAGAGATGCGATTTAAAAGTGACTACCAGGTCTTCCTCATGGAAACAGGGAGTTTATTTTTTTTTTATTTTTTATTTTTTATTTTTGGTTTTTCGAGACAGGGTTTTATTAAGGGTTGGCATTATTCTAAATGCTGATAAGTGAAATGTGCATTGATCTTGTAAATAACTTCGTTATTTTTATGCAGAGTCCAAAAATTCGTATTCCAAAAACTTAAAGGTACTGTTACTTTATTTAAAATGAAGGAGGCTCCAAGCAAAGTAGTAAATGTTGGCAATACATTTTAAAACTAAACTGTGCAAAAATTAAGAAATCATTTGACAGATCACTCATATTCTTCCCATCTATGTCTTTTTATTTCTTACATTCTCCAGTGACCAATATCTAGATTTGTGCATGTTACTTTAAATGTAACCAAAATATGTAGGCATGCCTGGTATATGCACTCAAGCACACATTCAGGGAACATAAACATAACTAAAAAAATATAGATGTAAAAATAGTATTGGGCACATATCCATGTATTGGCATGTGTACCATCTTCCTATTTGGGAATAAATGCGTGAACTATTGAGGATAAAATATTTAAGATCTGGGCATGTAGGTGGTAGGAAAAATAAGTTTTGTTTGTGTAATTGTGTGCTTATATGTGTATGGATTTATATGTGCATTTAATATCATTAGTCTATAGATTTTAAGGTGATTTACAATAAATATTTATATGCATTTTACTAAACTTCTGCTAAAGAACATTTCCTTTTACTATTCATTTATTTTTACCTGTTGTTTTTCCTCTATATCAGTTTTTTTTAGATTCTCTTTTAAAGTGTATCTTTTCCTCTAAAAACCGTTCGGGGGTTCCCCTGAAATAAGTTAACTAATAGAATAGCAGATTAGGGATTGTCAGGATTTCAGTATCAGTTTTTCAGTATGCAAGCTCAATGCTTATAAAAATAGATCAAGCCTTTTGCAGAAGTAAACATGAATATTCATCTTTACTGCTACTTTGTATGTAAGTAAAAAATAAGCTCTTACTATCATGTTATTTTACCAAATATACATTAAATCTGATCTTAAACCAGTACCTGTTTCTCTTATATAGGTAAAAGTCTCTAGTCAATTAGACAGGAAATAATTGATGAAGAATTATAAATTTATGACAAACTGTCAGTTGAAAATTAATTCAAATACTGGAATTTTTGAGTCACAAAGTTTTTTTTTGTTGAAAATTAAACATTTCATTAAGATACATCAGTAAAACTGTAAAAATCTTATGTCTCTGACAATTTTAGTTTAATATTACATAATGTTTCCTTACTGTTTTTTTATTCTGCCAACTTTAAGAGTATTAGAAACAATGTTGTGTTAGCTCACTGAAATATGTGAGTACCAGGTGCTAAAGATGGGGAGGAGTTAATGAAGAAAGAAATCCGGTGGATGAGAGAGAGGCCAGCTTCAACTGCACACCCAGCCAAAGCAAACAACAATGAAAGATACTTTTCACGGGACTTTTCCAAAACGATGACTGTCACTCTGTGAAGAGTTTTTAAAATTACATTTCATTTATTTCTGCCCCAGAACCCTGTGTTGTGTGAGCGTGTGCATACACCACAGTGAGTATGTGTATGTCAGAGGAGAATGTTCTGGAGCCAGTTCTCTCCTTTCTCATGTGGAGCCTGGGGATTTACTTCAGGTCAATCAGCAGCAGGTGTGCTTACCCACAGTCATCCCTTTAGCCTTTGTGAAGACATTTTTAGAGGAGGAAGGTCAAGATAAATTTGGCCCAGGGGTCACTTGCCTGCACAGTGACGGCTTCTGCACCAGTACTTTTTATAGACTATTGAGACACGTTTCTGTTAATGAGGGTTTTATTGTAAATAATGATGGAGGATGGTGTGATACTTCAGCACATTGTTATAGTGATGAAACCATGGTAGGTAGTATTTCTGTCTTTTCAGATATTTAAAAAGTGGTTGGTTAATACATAATGATGGCCTATTTTTTGTTTTTTGATGTGATATCCAGCGCATATATACACTATGTACTGATTAACTCAGTGAGCTCATCTTCCTATTGTCCTAAAATTTGTATTTATAGCCTTTAGCTACTATAGTTACTCATAAAATATGTAGCAATTATTGATAATTATAGTATTCTTTGTTGAACATTAGAATTTGTTTATTCTGTGAGTTAGCAGTGTTTCCTTTTTTTTCATCATCCCTCCATCCTACCCTTTCTGTCTTTAGAAATAAATCACATTGACAGCAACATTTTTAGCACCCACATGCGAGGGCACAGGTAGTACTTGCTTTTTTGGTGTGACTTATTTTACTCAACACAGTGTGCTCAAATCCCATCCATTTTGCTGTGCATGAGGGGATGATGTTCTTTTCTAATGGATGAATAGTATTCCACTGTCTGTGTACACACTGCCTCTTCTCTAGTCATACCTGCATTAGCATTTGGTTTGGTTCTGTGTCTTACCCATCACCAATAGTGTAACGGTAAACATAGATACAAATGCAGCTTTTCTTGATACGCTTTTCCCCTCTGATATATGAGGTAGAAGGAAGACTATTGGATGATACAGTAAGTCTCACTTTAGTTTTTGAGAAGCCTCTATTATGGTAGGGTTTGCTATCCCAGCAGCAGTTGTAAAGCAGGTCCTTTTCTGCAGATCTTCATCATTTCTTTCAATTCTTTGTTAGATGACTGACTTACAGTTTATTTCCTATATTCTAAATATAGTAACTAATCTCTTTCATCTCTTTTCACTGTACAAAACCTTTTAATTTGATAGAATTTCATTTGCCCATTTATTTTAACATTGGTACCTGTGATTTGGTGGTCTCATATTAAAACGGGACATATTTATTTCTACTCCTTTGTGGGAATTGTTCCTCTATTGATTTCAGGGTTTCAGATTTTGTATTTAAAATGGTGTAATTGCACCATTTTAGGTTGAATTTTGTAGTAGTTGAGAAATACAGGATTCTGTTTTTGAAGCAAAATAATAGTTTTCTAAGAATCTAGCAGTGTTTTCATAGGGAATACAAGCAGATTAATTGAAACCTCTAGCCTCTATATCATCATGAGATACAATCATAGACAGGATAAGCAATCTGGAGTGGTACTTAACAGTGTAGACAGAGATCTTAGGAATTGAATCACTTAATATGTTCCATCAAAGTACAAGCTCCCAGAATTTGCTTCAAGCACTTCATATGATATTCAGAGATGGAGACCCTCACCTTAGCATTTTCTCTTCTCTGGTCATGTTTTGAGACCTAGTAGTCTAGGAGACAAGAGATAACAGCATTTCAAGAATGAAACCACCCATCATGGTAGTCTAGAAAGCTGCATCCTTTGACACTTGGGCATTGTCAGCTTTAATGTTACTCATGTTCTAGTACTGTCAGAAATAGGTGGGCTGGACTTTCCTGTACAGGATAATGGAGCATGTGTCTAATATTAGCCTGGACCTTCTGCTCCTAAGCTCTTCCTAAGAAGAACTTAGAAAGCAGATACACAAAAAGAACTGGATATTACAAATCTCACAATGTGAGTATTTTCCTTGGGTAATTTTTCTCCTTTATCATTATATTCTATATAAACAGTAAGTTTTTACTTTCCCCAAATGAATGAATTTTAATCACATGTAGGTGAATTCAAATGTGTAGCACTTGGTGGATTCTTAGATTATAATTGAATATAATGGACAAAGTTTGTTGTTAATGTTTTAGTTTCAGATAGGATGTTACTTAGCCGGGGTACTTGAAGTCATTATGCAGCCCAAGCATACACCATACACCATACATAGAGTGCATGCTGGCCTTGAACTTGTACACTAGAGGAGACAATACTCTTGCTTTAGTCTTCTAACCTGAGGATTATAGGTCTGAGATGGCACTCCTAGCTTTTAGGAACACCTTATCTAAATATCCACCAAAAGACTGACTTGGCTTTTCTTGGCTGTCAGTTTGCCTAAAGTGCTTTGTGTTCTCTTCTGGAAAGTGGACAGACGTATGTAATATGCATTTTCCTACAAAATCTAGATATAAAGTAACCACTCTTTCAAAAGCATTGCACTAGATTAATATCGCCTGGAATTGAAATTTACCTTTCATCTTGGAGGATGCTGTCTGATGAGAAGTGGCTACAGGGTCTCTGGACATTTTTTCAAAAAATGAGGAAATCTGTATTTGGAAGCTATGATGGAGTCCTAATATTCTGATATGATTTCATGCTAACCTGAATGTTACTTAGTGTCATTATGATCAAAAGGTCAGGTGAAGCATTTGCAGTCTTGATTTTAAGTGAGATGGTTTATTCAAATTCTATTACATGAGGGAAAGAAAACCTCTCTGTAATGCCTTCTCTTAACAAAATATAAATGGATGGTACCAAAGCGAAAGGGAGTGAAGTGGAGAGCAAAGGTTATAAGGATTCAATCTGACTCCAATTAAGGGAAACATAAGTACGTTTTTATATTCCTGTTCTGTGTCAAGAGCCATTCATGGGCATAAACTACACCACTTCTTTATTCTGTGAGTTGACTTCCCTATTTCCTTTGACATATTCTAAGATACAGATAAAGCAAGCTAAATGATAACTCAATAAAATTGACCAGACAGGAGCACCCCCTCGCCAAAAAAAAAAAAAAAAAAAGGAAAAGAAACCTACCACTAAAAAATTGCTTAAGTTCAACAGGGCTAATAGAAAAGTTCATCAGAAAATCTTGGTTCCAATCTGAAAACAAAAACCAGAGGGCCATGTTCTGAGAAGCAGGGCTTGAATTTTGATATAAAATGTTTTCAAGGGTAAGATCAGAGATGATTCAACTGAATGATACCTGTCCTCGCTCTTCTGTCCAGGGCAGGTATCTCTGTAGGAGACCCTTTCCCTCCTACCAAAGATTTGAGCCGCAAAATTAACAATCACTCTTAACTTTAAAAAAAAAAAAGACAAGTGGAGTTGCCAGAAAGGCCAGCTATCCTTTCCCTGCACCAGAGGCTAGACATCATCAGCCAACTGTCACACATGTGCAAAAATTGTGACCTGTTTAAGTCTAGAATACTAAAAGCAAAACAACTTCGAACCTTTCCTCGGGTTCTGTTTCTAGTCGGGCTCATGTTTCTTCATTCAGAGGAAGTTGTTCAGGAGCCACAGGCACAATTAATTTTTAGTAAGTTTTTCTAGCCTTACATTGTGTTTATGTTTATTTGTGATATTTCTAGCACAAACCAAGGAAAGCAATCAATGGTTGTATAATGCTTCACCTGGAGCCATGTTGTATTTCAGAAGCCTGTTGGCAAGCCTTCATTTCCACTCCCATAGGTTTTCTTTTTTTTTTCCTTTTTTTATTATTAAGAAATTTTCTATTCATTTTACATACCAACCACAGATCCTCCTCTCCTCCCTCCTCTCACCCCCAGCCTTCCCCCCAACCCACCCCCCATTCCAACCTCTTCCAAGGCAAGACCTCCCATGGGGATTTGCAGAGGCTGGCCCATTCAGTTGAGGCAGGTTCAAGCCCCTTCCTTTGCACCAAGGCTCTGTAAGGTGTTCCACCATAGGCACTGAGTTCCAAAAAGTCCACTCATGCACCAGGACAGATCCTGATCCCACTGTCAGGGGTCCCTTAAGCAGGTCAAGCTACATAACTATCTTGTCTATGTAGAGGGCCTAGGCAGTCCCATGGAAGCTCCACAGCTATTGGTCCACAGTCCATGAGTTCCCACTAGTTTGGTTTGGTTGTCTCTGTACATTTCCCTATCATGACCTTGATGCCACTTGCTCATAGAATCCCTCTTCTCTCTTTTTGACTGGACTCCTGTAGTTGGAATTTTCTCCAGTCCCACTAGGGCCCACATCCACTTAGACTCAAGTAAACACACAGAGACTTACATTACTTATAAACCGTGTGGCTGTGGCAAGCTTCTTGCTATCTAGTTTTTATATCTTAAATTAACCCATTTCTATTAATCTGTAAGTTTCCATGTGGCTTGTGGCTTACCGGTACCTTACATCTTGTTTCTCATGGTCGTGGTGGCTGGCAGTATCTCCTGAGTCAGCCCTTCACTACCAGCATTCTCCTCTCTGCTTATCCCGCCTATATTATACTTCCTGCCTGGCTACTGGCCAATCAGCATTTTATTTATCAATCAATCAGAGCAACACATTCACAGCAAATAGAAAGACATTCCCAGCAGACTCCTGGAGCTTGGCCTGGTGCTTGGCTGTGGATCTCTGCATCTGCTTCCATCAGTTACCAGATGAAGGCTCTATGATGATAGTTAGAGTATTCACCAATCTGATTACTGGAGTAGGCCAGTTCAGGCACCCTCTCCACTATTGCTAGTAGTCTAAGGTAGCGTCATCCTTGTGGATTCCTGGGAACTTCCCTAGCAACTCAGAAGGACAAACATGGTATGTACTCACTCATAAGCACATACTAGATGTAAAGCAAAGGATAACCAGACTACAACCCACAGCTCCAGGGAAGCTAGCTAACAAGGGGGATCCATAGAGGGACAGTTGGATTTCCCTGGGAAGGGGAAATAGATGAGTACTCCATGAGTAAACTGGGAGTGAAGGGGGCAATGGAGGGTAGGGGATGGGGGATGAGAACATAAGGGAATGGGATGGTCAAGCTAGAGTAGGGATGGAGTGGGAGAGCAATGAAAGAGATACCATGGTAGAGGGAGACATCATGGGGACAGGGAGAAACAGGATGTTAGGGAAGTTTCCATAGGTTTTCAAACAATATATAGAACATTATAGGTGCTGAATAAAGATTTTTTCCCTTTTTCTGGGGAGTTAAAAAGGTATATTAAAAAAAAGGTATATTCAATTTTAGGAACTTCAATCACTCACAATACTTTGTAGCTACTTTATCCTCTGATTTCTAAATGTCTGCATACACATCAAAATCTCAGGGATGCAGTCTTTAACTCGGTGTATATACTATGTACAATGCAAAGTAAACTTCTTGAATTTGAACACTTGTATGATATGCTGACTGATTCCTCATAAAACTATCTTCCAAAGCCTCATCCATTATCTTTAGCTATTGAAAGAAATCCCTGCGTTTCTATGCTGCTTCTCTCTTCCCCTTGGTGTTTGTTCAGTTATTCATATCTGTCCTGAGCCATTCTGAGCTTCAGACAATAATTACCAGATTCATGTTATTAGGAAATATTGTGTCCTTGCCTTTTTATAGGCAGAATAAGAAATGGCCTTATGGAGAGTATTTCCAAAATCTCATGCAAAATCATGATGCTAAGAATATTATCTACCTAGAATGCCATTGATTTCACAAAACACTTTATATTTGAATATGTAATTCTCAGACAATACTATTTTAAAAGTTTCACACAACTCATTTTTTAATTCTGTTAGAATTCAGGCACTTTTGTGATGACTCGGTACTACCAGCCATAGGTGGGAAATAGGAGCGTTTTCTTACCTAGCCTAAGCAGAGTCACAGTGGTAGAAAAATGCTGAGCAGATTCTGGGCACAGCTAGGAGATTTACTTGGCACTCAGATATCTCTTGAGTAAAACTCTGGAATCATTGTCACTTTCTGAATCTCAATATATACTACTAGGGAAGGATTTGAAAGTCATTATTGTTGCACCAAATAATCCTTTCTCTTATAAATTATATTTTCTTTTATATTTATATTTTCATTTCATTTATACTTTTATTTCATTAATATTTCATTTCATTTCAAATATTTTCTCTATAATACATGGTAAGTTTTCATGGGTGGGATAAAAGGAAAGGATAAATGAAAATTATATTTACCAATGCTAGATCATTTGATTAATTTTTTAAATATAGGCAAGTATGCTTTTAGCACAAGGATTGACAAGATTGTATTAGATGGCATTTGAACCTTGTTTTATGATCTTACTGCTCAAATCCCAAAATAATCTGTGCTACATGACATGTATTTGTTTACTTCACCTTAGTACTCTTTTCAGTAACCATGTACTGTCACAGTCTTTAGATGACTGTGTTAGTTATTTGTATAATTGATGTTCATCAGCTGGGGCATAGACTCAGACATACTTGAATATTGTTCTGTAGCTGAAGCATAAGAATGATGCGTAGCAAGACAGGAAAGGAAATGTGCAGTGATATGCAAATCTTAACTATTGAACAGAATCCATATTTCAGCTACTTCAATATATTGACTGCTCTTATGTGCCAGGCAATATACTTGGCACTATGAAGACAAATGTAAGTGCAGGCAACTGAGTTGTTTGAGATCTGAGATTTACAAAGAAACTGTGACTTTAAATTCTTACTCTTCTTACAGACTGAGTCTACTAAGCCTCGATGATGTTTTAAATTATATTTGTTTGTATGAAATAACGTGTGCAAGGAACTCTTAAAGCTCTGAAATTACCTTTGTTTGCTCCAGTGTAAAAGAATGTGAATTCAGTTGTTGGCATTAAGTTGGGGAGTATTTGGACACTAGTTTTCTTCTCTCAAGCCTCCTTTTCTTCTCTTTGACGAATCTTAGCAAATATGGCAGAATGGCTCTGAAGCATAGACAACCAGTATTTTCCAAGTAGGTTAGATATTTCATGTCTGCTGTAGTCTTAAATGATGTACTACACACATTAGAAAATATTGTGATGTTATCTTTGAAAATATTCTGTGGTATATTTATTATAATACAGATTACTTGAAGATAATTAAATAAAAAATATCAAACAATTGTAGATACTCTTCTTGCATTTTAGCAAATATATTGAAATGAAAAGAAAACTGCTGATATCATGTCTCAGCTTTATTTATATTTTAGATTTACATATTTAATTTTATATGTATGAATATTTGCCTGCATACATGTATTTGTACTATGTGTATGCCTGGTGCCTGCAGCAGCCAGAAAGGGTATTGGATCCACTCGGACTGGAGTTGTAGATGGTTGTGAGCGACCATGTGGAAGTTGGGATGAACCTGGGTCCTCTACAACCACTGAGACATTTCTCCAGCCCTTTACTTCTCAGCTTTATGTAAGATCCTGCTGTTTTTGTTCCTATTTTTTTCATTCGCTTTCAATAGTTCCCCTTTGGTTCCACATGGGCCCTAAATAATTTTATTCTATGATATGTAAATTCAGTGATAATATCATAGATGTTGGCATGTGAGATTCCTCAAATCTTTAATTCTTTATATAGAATTTTGAAATTAAAAATAAATCCTTATAGGATGCCTAGCTCATACTTTCATGCGTTTATATGGCTTTCCATGAACATTTTAAATATCGTATGTAATTAACATTTTAAAGTGACCCATTTCTTTTGTAGAGTAGCTCAGATTTTTATGAGATTAAAAATAATGACCTGAAATATATACCCTTTCTATCACACACTTATGCAGATAAGATCTCTTGAAGTCAAACTGAGTATGCTTTCCTTATCACAACATTTCCAGGGTGATAACCATGTGCTTGCTTAGGCTTTTCTTTAGTAGAGTTAACACCCCCTAAATCATCAAACACTACTGTGTAAAGTGGTTTCTAAACTTAATCATTGTCTTGATTTGAATTTTCTGAATTGAATTTGACCATAAGAGAGTACACTAGATGCACAATATACTGTGCCATCAGCAATGTATATCTTGGAATAGAGCCCAAGTGCACAGACTTTATATCCATCTTGTAAAAATGAGCTAGTTATTTAACTTTGGGTTGAAATGTGATAATGTCAGTTTATCTCTTTTTTTCTTACATTGTCTACTTATTTTACATAAGAATAAGTTATACCACACTCTTTTAAAAATATTACCACATTTCATTCTATGAACTAATAAAATGTACTGTTTAAGTGTTACCTATATACATATGTTGAGTGCTTTCACTAATTGCATAATAAAAACAGAGAAGAACACACTCCACAATACTTCTTCTAAGGTATTACAAAGGTATTATCAGGGGAATCTGGAGCATCCACCCAATGAAACCAGTCAGCGTGAGAAGAGAAGAAAGATTATATTACAAATCCTGTTGAGTTCTTTAAACAACATGGGATATCCCAGTCTGGTGATTTTCTCAACCAGTAGGGAAAAAGGAAGGGCTCAGACATGCATACATTCCCATTTCTAAATATTTGCTGCAAGATGAAATAGAAACAGTTTTCACTATCATTATAGTTGTTCTCATTTGATGAGTCTAAACTGTTTTCAGTTTGGCTTTACATAAATAGTGTGTGGTATCATGAACATCTGTGGTTGATATTGTGCACACCAATAAACTTATCTGGGGGGTCAGAGAACAGAACAGCCACAATATTAAACATAGAGGTTTAGGCAGTGGTAGCACACGCCTTTAATCCTAGCATTCAGGAAGCAGAGATCTGCCTGGATCTCTGTGAGTTCAAAACCACACTGGAAACCCAGGAAGTGATGGCAGGAAACAGAAAGGTATATAAGGCGTGAGGACCAGAAACTTTAGCTCTGTTAAGTTTTTAGGCTTTTAGCAGCAGTTCAGCTAAGATCCATTCGGATGAGGACACAGAGGCTTCCAGTTTGAGGAAACAAGATAAAATGAGGAATTGGCGAGGTGAGGTTGGCTGTGACTTGCTCTATTTCTCTGATCTTTCAGCTTTCACCCCAATACCTGGCCCCAGGTTTGTTTTTATTAATAAGACCTTTTAAGATTCGTGCTAAGGCATCTATAGTACAAGCATTATCTTTCTTTTGCTGATAAACCAATGTAACTGATAAATGATTGATCTTTATCCAAAATGCAAAATCTGCATTTTTATAGAAATGTATAACCTTGAGAGTTATTTGAACAAGTCAAATAATTAGTTAAGCTGCAGGTCAAGAGCCTGAATACTACTATAGAAAAGGCTTTTCTCAAAGAGCATCAACATTAGCAGTAACAAAGCTAAATTTTCTGCTCTTGAAGTGTGCTATGATGGTTAAAAGAGTACATTCCAGTATCTTCTCTTTTGTAAATGGATTTATGCTAAGGTGACATATGAATTTACTCTGTAGGCTTATGATCTGTGATTTGTAAAGTTCAGGATTCCTAGTTGAGGTCACTGAAGATGAAAGAAATCTATAATTCAGCATTTTCATAATAGTTTAGTGAAAAGCAGGTATTTTATCCAATGTTTCAAAATTTTTCTTCCTGTAGAAGGAAAGTATCCTTGAAGACATTACAGGAATCTTTTATTTATAATTGTCATCCAAGTATCATTGAAATAATACTAGACTTGACAAAATGCACATTCAGTCTAGAAAAGAGAATTGATAGTCTTCACACTTTAGCAGTGGAGTTTATCTGGAATATAAGAATTTGACTGTAGACTGATTTTTGGTTATATCAACAGTGATAGATATTTATATTAAGTCTGAAAATGGTGGCAGCTTACTTTTGATAAATTGGCAATATTTATTAACTCTAAAATTTTCCTCCCAGAATGAAATGTATTTATTATATTATCTCTTATTTATAAAGTCATTCTATCTGATCTGATTATAGTTAGTGACATATAAAATAAAATGACAAGATTGTAAAGTATCTATAGACATTTTCACAAAACTTAAAATTTGGATATATATGCTTGTTATAGCAAGCATCTTACAATGGTTTCAGAATTAATTTTCTGAACATTAATTAGAACTTGATTAAAATCCACTTGTGTGATAAAGTAATTATAAAGGGGCTAGAAAGATTGCTCAGTGGTTGAGAGCATTTGTTTCTCTTCCAGAGGACCTGGGTTCAATTCCCAGCACCCACACAGAAGCTCAATACTGTCTGTAACTCAAGTTCCTGTGCATCTGACTCCCACGCAAAGACATGGAGGTCAAACACCAATGCACATAAAAATATTTTTAAAAGAATTTTAAAAAATTTTTAAAAGAATTATAAAAACCATTAGTGTAGTTAAGATTTATAATAAAATATGGTTATTAGGTAAATGGCTTATAATGTTTCTGTATATTTATCTTCTCTATTTTTCTGAAACTTATATGAATATGTGTGCATATACATACATATAAAATAAATTTTCAATGGACCTAGCTCTTATTTTTGTTGTACTCGCTCTTATATTATAAACTGTTGGAGGCCAGGACCTGCTTCTAACTTGATTTATTGTAATATGTGTGTATTGAATACATTCTTTCTTTGATTTGTATGTAGGTTTTGGTTTAAAAAATGCAGTATTCTATTCATAAAGGGGAATTATCTTGACACAAAGATAATGATTTTCAATATGTAGCAGTAAGGATTTATATTGAAGCCAAGGAAGCCAACTCAATCAAACATCCCTTTGATTCAGCTTTGGCTGCAAGAGTATCACAATGCTCCTTCTTGGGAACTATTAGAAAATATCAAGATTCTATTCTTTCGTTTATTCAGCAAATATTTGAGTATCTACTCTGGGCCAGGCTCTTGATAAATGTTGAGGATACAAAGATTAATAAAGCATCTTTTTCAACATGAAGAAATATATTAGAGCGGTCACACACATTTGTGTGCACACACTCACAAATGTCACATTATAACACAAAACTAAACTAATAAAGTTATGCCTGAGAGTTCTGGGAGCCCAAAGAAGGACCCCTCATCTAGTTGGAATTCACAGTGCTTCCTTGTTTATGGTATATCCCAAATGAATTTTTTATGTATGGACATTAGCTATGCAGAATTACAATGAAAATGATAACATTCCAAGTGAGGAAATATTAAAAACAATGGAATAAGTAGAGTGCTGTATCAAAAATGAATACATGAGGTATATATTTAATAATTACTACTACTATCAACTGTAGGAAGGCTTTCACATGGAGTATTGCTTTTTTCACCTACTAATAACTTTATCAGATATAAGTTCAGTTTTTAATAACTTTATCAGATATAAATTCAGTTTTTAATCTGTTTGTAGATGAGGTATTACTCTCCCACTCCAAATGTAGAACATCTGGGTTTTAAACACAGGAAGTCTGTTCCAAGTCCTTTCATACTCTTACCACTATGAGTTGGGACAGTCCAATAATGCAGAGTTGCTGTTGACAGTTCCCCAAAGCAGGATTCACAAGCCAGTGGGGTAGGAGTTCCACAGCAAGGGTTCATGGGAATTTTTTGTGGAGACAATGAGTTCTGAAGTATGACCCACAACAAGCTGAAAACTTTTCTAATGGATAATTCTAAAGTTTTCCATTTGCTTCTCACACATTGAATGATTGACATGGCTTATTTACTAAGGGAAAAAATCGTCTTTCAGTTTTCTTTCAGCTGCTTCAGGTTACATTTGTGTACACAGTATGACAAACTGAAGCATTCCATTTGAAGGTGACACATCTTTCTACTTTTGAAAGTTGCATTTTACATATATTTTTTTTCTATTCAAGTCTTTAAAGTTGTCCTTCTAATTGTAAACTGTGTCCTATAAATTTGCCAAGTTTCCTATCTAGGGATATTGTTAAGTTTAATTCCTAGGACCAAGGAGACAGGAAATCTCCGTAATGTAATCCCTTAAAACTGAATTTCCCATCCAAGATACTTCTCAGAGGAATGACTTGCTGTTTATGATTAGGTTCCCCAATAGCCTTGACTTTTAGAAAACAGATCTCAGTGTATGTCCAAAGTATGATCATATGGAAATCTCTTTACTCCACATTAAACAGTCTTAAGAATGAATTGTCTGTGTGATTGTATGTCACATAAATTTGTAAAATTAAAAACATTTGATATTGTTCTATAAATAGTTGCTGAAAGATGTAATTTTCCAGTACTAAGAGAAATGAGGAATCATTATTTGCAGTTGAAATGGACTTTGGATCTGTTGGCTGTGATGGTAGAAACCAGTTCCAGGCCTGGAAATGAGGCATCAATAAAAAATGTCAAGGCTGAGCAGTTAAAATGGCCAAACACTAAGCTCTTCATCTATAGCAATTCTCTCCCATGAATATTTTCAGTTTCTGGTCTTTTTAAGATGAAAGGATTTCATTGTTCATTTTTATGGATTTAGACCGCATTTTCACGATCCTATTTTAAAATCATATCTTTAAAAATAATTTCTAAGCATAAATGTTTTTCAGAAGCTTAATTTTTTAAAAAAAAACTTTTTACTCATGTCTTTTTGTACATAGTTGTTAGTGCTCATGGAGACTAAAGACTGTTTTCTAATAAAACACTTTGGAGCCATTTGGGATGTTATATTTGCCCTGTTGAGCAAAAAATAATTGTAAACAATACTAAGTTCATAATTTTAAGTTAAATTTAAAATTAAATTAGCCTAGTACCATATTGCATATTTGCTGAAAAATGAACTAATATTTATTGTATTCAGTACAATAGTTACTAGCCAGTTAAGAGTATTTGCAAGCAACTGGTGTGATTGAGGAATTGTTTTATTTGTATTATTTACTATTAATTAAGTTTAAATGATCACATTTTATTAGTAGTTATGTTAGGTAGGTGAGACCTAACTCTTTTGTAATTATTGTGTGGTTAATAAAATTCTGTATTTAGAAAGATGAATAATGTTAACTTAAGGCTGAACCTCCCAGGAAAGGTCTTTCTTTACTGCTATGACAGGCCTCTGCATGACACATTCTCCCCCATGGTCATTTCATTAGAGCGTTGGAGTAATAATGAAAACAGGGGCTTGGTTAGCGAGCATTTCAATCATATTAGTACACTATGTGATGCAAATCAAAGTGTTCACAGGAGAACAACAAGAAGTCTGAATACATCAAATCCGCTGACTAAAATCTGGCCATTTTACTTTTAGGTCTAGCTATTTAGTGATTGATGAGTTCGTGATTTTAAATTAAATATTCAGTGTGATTTTGATGATGGATGATTGGGACTACTTCCTAGGGCAGACATATATTTCTCGTGTTCCTGATAATATCTAAAAATAAGTGTTAAGGACCGCCCCACCCCACCCCCAAAGTTTTTTTGTGGCAAAGATTTGGGCTTATGTAATTCCTTTAGCTTCTGCTTTAATAATTTCCAAACAATATGTTTTAGAGTAAAGTAAAAACAATTCTTTCATAGCCTAATTTTGGTAAAACTACAACTGAATATATAATTAATTTTTTTCTTTCTCATGCATATAAATGATAATTGAGCAGTACTATTCGAAAGTATAGCTCTTACCCTGTCAAGTGTACCTATAGTTTCTTGGTAAACCATTAGTGCCCATAAATGGGTTAAGGATGTATTTACTGGTTAATGGAAAAATCTATCATTTAGCCTTACTTTTTATTGTTCTGTAGTTTGGTGAAAGCAGAGCAGGTAAATCTATCCCACAGACCTTAGTCCCAGTGAAGGATCACATCAGCAGACTGTCCTCGCTGTAGAGCAGCTACAGGCTCCCTTTCTCTTTCTTTCCCCCTTCCTCCTGTTAGCTTGGCGTGTGAAAGTTCCCTGAATTAGATTTGCACTCTTGTTTCTTTAAAGTCAATGTTTCAGAAGTGCTTTTAATTATTTCTTCATCAGAGTTACAGGCATTTGTTTGTGTGTGTGTGTGTGTGTGTGTGTGTGTGTGTGTGTGTGTGTGTGTGTGTGTAGGTGAATAACTAACTGTGTCTAGGTATACTTGTGGATGTCACAGGACACCTTGAGCTTCTTTCCTAAGGACAAAGTCCTTCTTGTATTATTTTTTAATTTTTTGAGACATAGTCTCTCACTGGGATTTGGCAGGCATTAATTAGAGTAAGCTGGCTGGCTGGTAAGCACCCATGTGTAGCTTGTGTTTGCCTCTACTCCTAGTGCTCAGCTTTCCACCCAGCCCCCAGTCCCCCAGGGTCTGAGGAACAAACTTGGATCCCATCACAAGGCAAACACTTTTCGGACTGAACCATCCTGAGTCACAGGCTTCTTCATCTAGGACTCCACTGATAATTGTTTTCAAATTATGGTCATAGTGGGTAATTGATATCTACATGCCCTATCTGTAGTCTAGAGTAAGACAAAGTAAAGTGGCAAGGTGGGTTGAATAAATGTCACAGATTTGCCATGTGTGATTGTTCTTAAGACTAATTATAACCATGTGTATCTGCTTTGGTTGCTGAGAGAAGAATGAAATCTGTGGATTTGAATGACAGTAGGACTTCCTTTAGAGATGAACGTTGAGCTAGAGAGATTCCATGCCCTCTTGAAGAAGTAGATAATAATTATATTCATAGAGGTATATTAGATGTGAAAGTCAAAATTGCCAAGGCTGAACATTTTAGGTTTTAGCCAGGCTATTTTTAAGAAAGAGTCAGTGAAAAGTGGGCAGGTCCCACTGAGATAGGCAGGACCTATCTTACAATGATAGGTCCCCTTGATAAGAATATACCCCAAAGGGAAAATTGGCTTTTAAAGAAGCATTTAGAAAAGATTCTCTTCACTAGGTCAACAGGACTAAGTTTTGTTAGTAGGAAATTTATAACTTTCTAACTTCACTATGTTGTGTCCAGAGACTATGAGGCAAATGATAAGGAAAGCTTCTAACCTAAGATGAACCCTGCAACAACAAACACAAATGAACTGAAGGATGTATCCAGAAGAAAAGAGCCAAAATGCACACAATATCTTGGAGCATCGGGTTTGTGATCTGATGCTGGCTGGGCAGAAAGAACATTTGGGTTTTATTCACAAATAATGATAGGTTGTTTCCATTTTAACATTAAGTTAAGAATACTATTTTCCTTTAATATATAGTGACTGTGGGTACCTCTCAGGAGGAAGAAAACTTAATGGGAAACATATGCTATAATTACAACTCTTTAGGTTATTTTTATAGTAATGGATTCATTGCAAGATATACTCATTAATTTATAAACATTAATTATAGCTGCAGTGAAATTTTTCATTATTGTTAACAAACTTAACATTTATGTCTTCCCATATATTATAAGTTCACATAGATACTGACACTCTAGTTAAGTTTTCCTTTAAGTAGCGAGGACCGACAGTCACACTTTTAAGTTGTCCCATGAAACAGATTACTTACTTAAAAATAAAAATGAATGATGAATTTTAGGTTGGTATAAATTGATATTTTGTATGAATATATTTTATTCTAACCAACGCAGTTGTAAAATATAGTTATTGGTTGCTTACGGGAAAAAAATCCCATAGACAAAAATACTAGGACCTCATGAAAATGATCACACACCATGGAGAGCTAAATAAAATCTGAAGAAATAGATGAGTGTGGTGGTGTCCATGAAGAAAGCACAACTCTCTTCCTTAAAGGGAACAAGAGAGCTTATTCTAGAACCAAATCTAAGTGGCCATGGCCTGTGAACCTAAATTTAGGTTACTCCAAATTCTGTATTTCAAGAGGAATGCAGTTTCATGGATTTTTACAGTTTTACAGAACAAAACCAGTTAGAAATCCAGGAAAATTTAAAATACACTGGTGAGTACATCAGCGAGGTGGCTACAGCAGGTTGGGGGAATCTCTCCTATACTGCTCAGATTCTCCACCGTGCATTCTTAGCTTTGTGGCTGGTGGAAGGTAGTGGTCTATTAATAGATACTGAAAGCTTTTGATCTAGTAGTTATGGGGTTTTAGTTCCAACACAGAGGTGACCAAGGAGTAGGGCTGTTCAGGGGGCTAAAGCCCTTGGGTTTGCAACATTCCAACATTGACACATCGCTGTAATTCTAATTTGTCACTCAGTCTCTTCAGACACAGCCTCTTTCCAGGAATTCTTGCTGTCCGTGGTGTACACCTGAAGTCCCAGTTACATGGGAAGCTGAAGCAGGAGGATTGAAAGTTCAAGGCCAGCCTCTGCTGCAGAGTGAGTTCAAGGACAGGGTGCACAATATGTTGAGACATTGTTCTAAACAAACAAACAAATAAACAAACAAAAAACAAATGAAGCTGAACAAAACAACAAATCACAAAATTAAAATATATAGCTTAGTGGTATTGTGCAGCCTAACATGTGTGAACCCTTGTTTCAATCATTAGGATTGATACATAAAAAATGACAAAAGCTCTGTGGAAAAGTCTCTGGAACAATGGCTTCTACATAGAATTCAAGCAATATCACATAACAAACAATAACTAAAATTTTCTGTAATCTTAACTATGAACCAAATTGTTGTTTAAATGTTTTTACTAAATTGCCAAATTTAATGTTTACAACAAGCTTCCGAGGGAGGATGGTATTATTTTTATTATTATTTTACATAATCTTGTGCCACTCTAGTTTGTAGATAGGAACATGAAGACATTAGCATGTTTTTCCACAATGCACGGGAAAATGAACCAACCACAACAGGTATTATCCGCAGTGGGGAAGTGAAGTGGAATTTTCGTTAAGATGAATGGGAAAATTTTTCTGTAACACTGGCTGAAGATAGATTTAAAAGCCTTTAAGCATCTTAAAGTGCTTAAAGTCTTAAACTGGATTGTTTTCTTCCAAACCCATTTATTCTGGATCCATCTACTTTCTTCATAATAAACACTATGAAAATTGCCACCCTGTTGGGTGATGCATTAGGGCAGCCCAATTTTTAAGCAGGTTTAATGTTTGTAAACCTCTGAACTATTATTTCAACAAGACCATTGCTGTATAGAGTGTTTGAACTTTCTCTATTCAAAAAGTTTCTGTGAGCTGTGCAGTTAAATTTGGCATTTGTTTGAGCCAATTTTTAGGTAGGTAATGTAAGTTGAATATACCTGTAATTAGTTAACTAATCAGTTAACAAAAATGAAAAGCTATATGCTGCCATCATGTTGGACACGGCATCAGAGTAACAGAAATCAGAGGAATGAAATTCGTTAACTACCATGAAGATTTGTATCAAAAAGGATATTTATTGGCATACGTAGTATTTTGTATCAAGGCTTTATATACTCTATAAATACAAATTGAGCTTTTTTTTGTCACAAACTAGGATGCCACATCACAGTGAATTACACATTTGATATGAGGCTGTAATCTTCTCTATCATGTATCTTTATATACAGTATATAATACATAGAGCTGTTTACTTAACTGATACATCTATTGTACTAAAATCACTACTGAAGATTTTCTACAAACTTGACCTACTTCTGTAACCCCAGCTTTTAATTTCATACCAGATAATATAGTATATTTCTTGTTAGAACTCCTGTGGAGACTTTATTTCAATAGCTGCACTTGGAACTTTGTCAGTGATCTTATGGGCTCACTTTAACTGTCCCTTGTCCTAAGCCTGTTCATCAGAATGAATTATGAATTGAGGAAACTGGTGTAGTTTCTAGAGTTTCACTAGTGTAACATTCTTATCATGTATGTAAGTATAATGTGGTCTGTCAAGGTCTATCAATGGGCAGTCATCCCTGCAAGGGCATACAGCTGATGAGAGGCAGAAATGGACTTGGCCACAAGACATTGGAAACTCAGTCCCATTTCCCGTGTGAGTCTCCAAACTCACACAGCACTCTGTTCCTGTGGCTACATGTGATACGACTCAGAGTTCTTTTGAAAATGAATTATACTATGTGTGCCTAATAGTTGCTATAAAACAAAGATGGGGGATGGTTATTGCAAGTCAATGTGACTAGAAAAACTTGTCCATAACATTTTCATAGATCACAACACAGAGAAATGGAAAAATTGCTTCATAAAAGTAAATGCTGATCATCCTTCTTCAGGGTATAGCTGGATGAGTTCTGATCCTTTCCCTCCATACACCCTCCCCAAACCCCCAGATCTAGCCCAGGTCCTACATCCTGTTTTCCAGCCCAATCTGGCCCCCTTTTCTGGTCCATCCTCAACCTTTAGGCTTCATTTTGGACACAATTGTCTGCTTGAGGTCTACAGGCCCCTTCCATACCACGTCCAACCTCTCTACCAGCCACATCTGCACATCTTTTCTCAAGGTTTAGCTTGTGAGTCTGCCTGATTCTCCCAGTCTTGCACCTGCCCCGAAGCCCCAAATCTACCTAAAACCTCAGATTTGAGCCATGATGCCTGTCTTGCACAGCAACACAGACCTCTGTGCCCACCTGACTTCATTTCTCACAAGCCCTCTCTGGCCTGTAGGCTCAACCAGATCTGCATATCTTCCAACTTGCCTTGTCCACAGCAGACACAAAACTAACAGAAGAGGTTCCTGTACCTAGATCTCTTTGCAAAATACATACAGTATGAAAGATTAAGAGGATTGCTGCAGGATTTTAGAAAGATTAGATCAAGAGATTTATTCCTATAGTTATAATCATAACCATAGTTGTAAAGATACCAAATCTTGTATCTGCATACAGTGAAGTAAGGAACTGATGTCCTTTGAACAAAGTAATACAGAATAGTATTTCCAAAAAGTGTCACTATTTTTTTTTGGAAGAGGTTTATGGTTAAAGCTAAAAATCATGAAATGCTTATTCCCTCAAAATCAGAAAAGACACTGTGTAGTATGTGTGCTTTTTTCTAGACACATTGTCTCAAGTTGTTTCAAAAAGTTTCCAAAGTCGCACATAAAAGATGAGCTTAGTGGCTGTTTCTAAATACTCTCATAAGAACAACAATGTTTATTTGGGAATGACTAAGGAAGATGCTTTAAAGAGCAGCTTCTCTTTGAATATTCTGAGATTTATCACTATTTTCAAGGATATTGATCTGATCAACAAGAAGTATAGTAGGACCCTTTGCTGTAGCTAGAGTTTTCCTGCCTGGCCCACAGTCAGGACAAATCTCTCTCACTTGCCAGTCCCACAGCCGCTCAAACCCGACCAAGTAAACACAGAGACTTATATTGCTTACAAACTGTATGGCCGTGGCAGGCTTCTTGCAAACTGTTCTTACAGCTTAAATTAATCCATTTGCATTAATCGATAACTTGCCACATGGCTCGTGGCTTACCGGCATCTTCACACGCTGTTTCTCATCATGGCGGCTGGCAGTGTCTCTCTGACTCAGCCTTCCACTTCCCAGCTTTATTCTCCTCCTTGTCCCGCCTATACTTCCTGCCTAGCCAATGGCCAATCAGTGTTTTATTTATTGACTAATCAGCAACACATTTGCCATACAGAACATGCCACAGCACTTTGCATTACATTTTGGTTGTTAGAAGGATTAAATATCATCACACATACCACAGAATCAAATACAAAGTGTAGATAAGGACCTGATTTCCATAACTTTTAGTTGTGGGTTGCTGTGGTCCTCAGCTGTACTATTCACAGGGCTTTAGACATCTACATTCCAAAGATATTCTGAAGTGGTTTGACAAATTAAATTTGTCTTTGCAAAGAATGAGAATGCTAATTATCATGTGATTCTCTGTGTCAGTCTGTAGCCTATAAAGCAGAAATGGGCACTGCTTTCAGGGATTTTTGCTTTTAATTTATCCCTCTCACATATATTGAATTATATATAAAGCATATCTACTCGATCATAACATAAATATAAAGACTGATGATTTTAACACATTTGCAGGTAAGGTGTGTTCAGGCTTTTGAAACAAGTTTCTTAGTAATGCAAAGAACAAACTGAATTGCATCTTTTCTTTGAGACTCTTAGAAAGAGACCTACATCAGAGCTTTGTGAGAATAGCCACTAGACAAGTGACACCAGCATTTCCTGGTGCTGTAATGAGGAACTGTGTTTTCCCGGAAAACTTTGGTTCGAGATTTGATCCTTAGTCTGGTGCTATCATGAGATGATAGGGCACTGAAGAGCTGGAGCTAGGTAGAAGCATGTTAGGTCATTAAGACACATGCTTTAAGGGGGTATTGTACTTGGCCTCTTGTGTTCTGTTTTTGTTTCCTGGCTACCATAAAGCAATCAACTAACATAGCAGTATGCTCCAGTCTTGATGTACTAACTAACTCCTCCAACATAGGACACAAAACAGAAGACCAGCTGACTCTTCACTAACTCTCCTCCACTTGTGAGCCAAAGTAAGCCTTTCTGATGTTCCAAGTGATTGGTCTCCAGAGCTCAGTGCAGTAGTGGAAAGCTGAGTAACAACATACCTATGAACTTGTTAGAAACGCTAACCCACCTATTCTAGACAGACTGCGTCATAAGCTTCTGAGGTGGAACCTATCAATCTACACTCAAGGTACTCAGCTTATTCTGAGGACAGTTAAGATGAAAAGGCGCTGACAGTGTAGAAACTCCCTCCTCCTTTCTCTTACTCTGTACTCCCCCTTCATCCTCATCCTTCACTTTCTTAACCTTTCCTTCCCCTATTTCTCTCTTTCCATCTTTCCCTTTCTGATCTTGGTTTTCTCAACTACTGTGAACGAGAGATTGAAACCAGTCACTGCATTGCTATCGAACTAGAGAGGCTGACTGATTTGATGGACTTATCTTGTTGCAAAGAAGCAAGGATATATAACACCAAGTGCATCTGTCACAAAGTTTTACCGGGGCCAGATATGCTAAGATGTCAGAATGCTCTTGAAGAAACCACCTTCTATTGTCAATACTGTCGTCCTTGGAGACATTCTTTCTCTGAATATAATAGAATTTCAAAGCTTTCTGATTTAATCTTCCATGCTTCACATCCAGATGCTGTTCTATTCTAGGTGAAAGATTGCTATTTCTTCATTATTAAAGAAGGAATTGTATCTTCCTAGCTATAATTAGTTATTTCAGCCTTCACATCAAAAGGGTAGTAATTTTCTGAACCAGAGCTTTGCAGAGTATCAAGAAAATAATTTGGAATGTCTTTTTCTAAGCATGAAAATTGTGAGGCTGTAAGTTTAAGCTATTCAGTTGAAAAAAATGTCCAAGCTCTGCCAGAGATAAAAGCATATACTTTGTGTTTTGTCTCTTGTTGTACTTATTATACATCTGTGATATATTATTTCACCCGAAGGCTGCATGAGTTGTTAAGATACAATATAAAGTGAAAAACTAGATAGCATGGCATGTGAGGAAATTAAGCAGGTGTTATATCCTCTGTTTGTTTGTAATCCTAAGGAAGCCTTGGCTGAGCCTGACCTAACTTTTGACTTCTTAAGTCAGTATTTTCTCCGCTGATCAACTTTTACAGCAATTCTTTATTTCTCAGTGCCTTTGCAGAGCCTTTGGGTCCCGCCTAGACTTTTAAACTTTCCAAAATATTTCTTCTCTGGATTTCTCTGTTGAAATCTCATTACACCACTAAATAGAACCAAGCACCACAGAAGTTTCCCCAGAGGGATTCTGTAGAATTACAGTCTTTGCAAACACTTAGCAGTCAATTTGGTTATTGCTAACTAAGCTTTGTTTGGCTGAATGGGGCTTTTAAGGATCCAGCTACTGGGGCAGTCCAGTTTTTGAGGCTCTCCAGCCCTTCCTGGCACCTTTTACCTTTGACTGGGTCTTGGACTCCAGAATAATGATATAAACCCTTAGGTATGGAGGAATGTGGCTTTGCAGTAGAGTTACGTGAATATCTTTGAGATGACAGGACATCTGATAGCAGTTAACAAGCCCACAGTACAGGGCAAACATTACATTTCTTGGATTCCTGACTTTCTTCTCGTAGTTCGTCAAGCAACAATTGTGTCCTTTTGCTTAATTTAAATAAGCTAGAGAGATGGAGATGGCTCAGCAGTTGTGCACACATACTGCTCTTGAGGAGGACCTCAGTTCAGTTCCAGCACCCACATAGTGGCTCAGAAAGGTATATAACAACAGTTTCTGGGGATCCATTTCCTTCTTCTGACTTCCTGGACAACAAGCCCACTCATGATGTACATAAACCTGAGGAAAGGGAAAACACTAGTATACATAACATGAAATAAATACATCTTTAAAAGTCAGAAACTTTATACATAGTTCTTTCAGTCAACTTAGTGGTATTTGTATTCCCAAACCAACTATGGTTTTTTCCCAAAATGTTAATACCTTTTATTTATTTGTTCCTATTTTTATTTAATTTTTTTTTATTCGTTTTACATACCAACTACTGATTCCTCTCTCATCCATCCTCCCACTCCTCCCACCCTTCCCTAATCCCCCCATACCCCTCATCCTCTCCTCCAAAAGGGTAAGTTCTCCCATCAGGGGACAGCAAAGCCTGGTACATTCAGTTGAGGCAGGACCAAGCCCCATCAAGGCTGAGCAAGGCATCCCACCATACGTAATGGGATCCAGAAACCCAACTTATGCATCAGGGATAGATCCTGATTCCACTGCCAGGGGGCCTGCAAACAGACCCAGCTACACAACTGTCCCCCATATGCAGAGGGTCTAGTCCAGTCCAATGCAGGTTCCACAGCTGTTGGTCTAAAGTTCATGAGTTCCAGTGAGCTTGGTTCAGTTGTCTCTGTAGATTTCCCCATCATGATCTTGACCTCCCTTGCTTGTATAATCTCTCTTCCCTCTCTATGACTGGACTCCCGGAGCTCAGCCTGGTTGCATGGTTGTGGATCTCTGCATCTGCTTCCATGAGTTACTGGATGAAGGCTCAATGATGACAGGGTATTCACCAATCTGATTACATGGGTAGGCCATTTCAGGCACCCTCACCACTATTGTTAGAAGTCTAAACTGGGGTTGTTCTTGTGGATTCCTGGGAATTTCCCTAGCACCAGGTTTCTCCCTAACCGCATAATGTCTCTCTTTATCAAGATAACTCTTTCATTGCTCTTCCACTCTGTCCCTCCCCCAGCTCAACTATCCCATTCCCTCATGTTCTCATCCCCTATCCCCTCCCCTCTATTCCCCCCATCCCCAGTTTACTCATCAGGATCTCCTCTGTTTCCCCTTCCCAGGGTGATCCATGTGTGCATCTTAGGGTCTTTCTGTTTCCTAGCTTCTTTGGAGCTGTGGGTTGTAGTCTGGTTATCCTTTGCTTTACATCTAGTATCCACTTCTGAGTGAGAACATATCATGTTTGTCTTCCTGAGTCTGAGTTACCTCACTCAGGATGGTATTTTCTAGTTTCATTCATTTGCCTGCAAATTTCATGATGTCATTGTTCTTTATAGCTGAGTAGTACTCCATTGTGTATATGTACCACATTTTCTTTATCCATCCTTTGCTTGAGGGGCATCTAGGTTGCTTCCAGGTTCTGGCTATTATGAATAATGCTGCTATGGACATACCAATTATGTTTTTTTTAACCGCTTATTTTTGAACACTGATTTTTAGCCTTTGAACTTTTATGAAAACTTGTTTGAGGAAAACATTAAATCTATTTGATGAGTGAAGTTTTCAGCAATTTAAAAGTTATAAACAAACCAGTAAAGTTTAGCAGGCAGTGAAGAAAGGAAGTTGAGATATTACAAAACACATGCCAGTCACACTGTTGTTATAGGTGCCCTTTAAGACCATTCACTGGGGAGTCTTCTTACCATTCTTGAAATGATGATGCATTGGGACAGTATCTCTAAACCTTGAAGCACATGTGTTCAATTACTTAATAATTGCCAGATTCCTCAAAAACATTCTCTAAGAAATTCGACATTTATTTTCAAAGAATAATATACCTTCTGAATCTTTTCTATGTGTTTCTAAACATCCTCCCTTTCTCCAGGACATCACAAGATAGGCAAAATATTGACGTAGGCAAAATAACGTCAAAGCTTGGGAGAAACACAGGGGGAAGGAAAGAGATTAAGAGTTGGACAGGCAGAGAAATAGAGTGTTTTCAGAACACTCATTGCAGTGCTATTCTTGAGCTGGGCAGTAGTGGCACAGGCCTTTTATCCCAGCCCTCAGGAGGCAGAGGCAGGTGGATCTCTGTGAGTTCAAGGCCAGCCTGGTCTCCAGAGTGAGTTCCAGTATAGACAGAGCTGTTACACAGAGAAAGTCTGTCTGGAAAAACAAAACAAAAGCAAAACGAACAACAAAGTCAATGCCAGACAGGACAGGTACAGGTACAAATAAATTTAAAACAATCACATTTTATAAATGTATTTTCCTTCCAAATTAGTAGTAACTGCAGAGAATTGAGAGAGTAAAACTCTGAAAAATAAAAGTACCGGTACTTACCTAAATAACAAAATAGTGTAGTTGTAGATGGAAGGTGGAATTGGGAAACCTCTCAGGTATTTCTGCCTCCAAAATAAGACTCATGAACCTGATATTTTAGATGCCTTGGATACTGCACATACAGAAAATAAAACAGTGGTTTCAAATTATTTTAAGGACCAAGCAAATTTAACCATGTTTATTGTTTATATTTCAGGATATCTGCAAAACATAAAATAATGGGTTATAATAGTTAGCATTTTATTAAAATTATGGTCTATTACTAGCTGAATTTTAAAGTAAGCTAGGTACATGCTACTAAACATTTTATTAAATAAATTTTATAGAGATACTAATGATCACATATGAAGAAACTGTTAGTCAAAACAAACTTTGTGTGTTCTATATACTCATAAGAAATACTTATCTTCACCATTTCTTAAAAGCATGCTGACGGCAGCTAACATATCAATGCAGTGCTGTGTTTCCTGTGTAGTTGATTATAGCTACTTCAGGGGTTTTCACAAGTGACATATTAGCATTCTTGAATATGTATGAAATCCAAGGGACTACTGTTGGTACATAGATAATATTCAGTACTACAATTTGTGACATATGGACTTATTGACACTCAATCTTTTACATTCTTGTCTGTTGTACAAATTGTAAATCTGTCACTACTCTCGCCTGACCCCGGATAAAGGAAAGATGGTATTCTGTGTGGAAATTAAAATGCAATTCAAACATCGAAACTAGGAGTACTAGGACTAGAAGATTTGGTTGTTCTGAACTTTTGATCAAAGTCAAACATATTCTTAGGCTTGTTTAACCAATGTTCTGCTTAAGATTGGAAAAAGATTCCTATGTATGATATGAAAGGTTTTATTTTTTTTTCCAGGAAATATTTTTCAAAATCAGATTTTATTTTGTCCTACTGCACTAAACCTGTCTGCCCTCATCATTGCAGGAAGGAGATGAAACTTACACAGAGATAAGAGAGTCCTCTGTATACGACTATTTTTTTCTTAGTACTTTCCTTTGTTTTTGTTTTGTTCTGAATGAGTTTGGAATGATTAGCACAAAGTGAATGCTTTTATTTTCTTTAGAAAATTATAAGAGAATTTTGATGGGTTTTTTTTGTTTGTTTGTTTTTAACACTGTGAAAAACATACATGCAAATTTGGGAACGCTGATGTACCTTACCTTCTGTTTAGCTATGACTCCTTGTAACTTGAATAAAAAATGATGGATCACAGTGCCTTCATAATATTTGGTTAAGGACTACAACACGTAAGATTTATTTCTTCTCTTCTTTAAAAATGTGGTACTAAGGCAAGACCAGTGAGTGTTTATCGTAAGATTTAAGGAATGAGGTGGGAAATTAATGGGCAGTGGTAAATGACTCAATAGAACAGATAAAGTAAGAAAGAATGACCTGTAATAGGGACCTGAACACATTTTGTATTTTTTTTTTCAATTCATGAGAAGAGAAGACTTTAAAGGTCTTTGAAGGGGAATAGTTAGACCAAGAATTGGTGTGTATCTGTTTAATTTCTACAGTGAAACTGTCTCCCCAGGCAGACAAAACTGTAGAACAGGTAGAGAAAAGTGCTTGGGCATGCCTGTGTGTTCAGATATGTGCTGTTTCACAGCATGCATTACACAGGTTGAATCCTCTCCTCAGAATGTTTGCCTCAGTCACCTGAGTGGAACATATCAGTGTGTAGAAATTGGAATTACTCTTCAGAACTAAAGCAAGTTTTAATAGATGCTGCACAAGCTTTTGGAACTAGACACCATGAAGATTCTCTGGGCTATTTCATTAACAAGTTGCATCTCTGCAGTCTGCATTTCTCTAAGTATTTATTGAATAGATAATAGGAAATAACTACTTTCTTTGTGAAGTCGTAAATAATATGGCAGAGGGATATTAAACCCACTGAGATGTGACAGAAGAGCTAAAACTTGTGGGTTTTTGAATTTTATGATGCAAGCTCTCTCCCCCCATGAGTATATGTAAAATAAACAGATATCTTGGAGTTGTTTATGTGATCAATTATCAACTTAAAACCATGGCTGCTAAATGAGGTTCTCTTAAACACAGAAGTTGTTCATGTACTTTTTTTTTTCTTACACTAAGAACTGCTAAAGGGCTTTACTGAATAGAAAGAGAGAGAGGGAAAAAAGTCTTAGCCTTGCCCACAGTCCACCTTCAAATGATGCAAAACCTTTTATGATTATAAAAGTTTTATGCCTGTGCTTCTCATAATCACTGTGTGATTCCCATAAAGGTGATAGGAGGTCACTGCCTCTTCTGGTCCAACATAGTTTTATCCTGTTTACTGAAATAGTTCCAAGCAGTGCCATGCAGAGATGACACATTACCATTCTCACTGCTATCAGCATGAGCACTCCTCTAGTTTGTCTTTGGAGGGCTTAGCATGATTTCGCAATTAGTTTTTAACAGTAAGTGAAGAAAATCTCAAGTAGAGATACACTTACTGAATTAAGCTTTTAAGGAGCATTAGGCATTGTGTGTGATTCCCATCATCACAATTACCTTTAGTTATGTTGCTCTGTATACTTTGTTGATTCAAGATTGTTTTCAGTTGTTATGGATTAGAGATAAATGTCCTTGATATGGTCATTTTGTTTCCTCATCAAAGAGTCAGATTTGGATTGTGTAGAGAAATGTGGAATAGGAAGAAATAGCCTCAGAAGCAGGAGTATTTAGAAATGGTTCTGCCCGTGGCTCATTTTGAACTGTACAAATGGCAAGTTATTTAACTTCTCTGAAACTCAGCTTCATGACCAGAATGAAGCATAAGGCTTTTATGTTTAACAAATTAGCTTGAATACATTTCCCTTTGTCCCTTTCTTGTTAAATATAGAGCACATGCATTTTTGAAATGTGTAAACCTACTTGGAAAAGAAAATAGGATAAAGACTAGGCCAGCAAATGTTTATAAGATTTAAGGAACAAGATGGGAAGCATATGGGCAGAGGTAAATGACCCAATAGAACAGATAAGGTAAGAAGTAACAACCTGTGATGGGGACCTGAGCACATTTTTGTATTATTTTTTTTATTCAGGAGGAGAGAAGGTTTTAAAGGTCTTTGAGGGGAATACTTAGACCTCATGATCCCTGTCTCACCCTGTGCATCCAAGCCTGTATCCTTCAGACCCTGGCAAAAATATTTACTCTTCAAGGACATCCAAACAGAAAATGTTTGGAGAAAGAAAACTGAGAGATGAAGTGTTATTAAAGAACATGTTTTTATAAAACATCAACACTGTATTTCATGTATCACTGGATATGTATCTTAAAATACATATACAGGAGAATTTTTCTAGTAAATATGGCAAATATAATATAAAGTATTTTTTTCTGACATAGTTCATTATCTGTCAAGTTCATGTGAAGTATTTCATAAATCCTAGCTTGTAGAATATCTAGTGCATTTGGGGTTTTGTTATTTATTGATCAAGTACCTTCTGACTCACCTAACTCATCTAATACAGTCTCTGATTTTTTTTTCATTTTATAAATTAAAACTACACTATTCCAACACTGTAAATAAATGGAGATAAAACTGTTTATTTTACAAATATACCTGATCCTTGCCTATACACCAGTTATATGGAATTCCTTCTCCATAATCCCCATTTCCCCTTGCTAATTTAACTGTTCAAACACTGTCTGTTTGGCTCTAGGCTCTTTCGAATACCATGCACTGTGAAGAGGGACTGTAGACTACTTCACTGTATATTCCTAAACACCAGGAGTACTTCACCATCGCTATATTGAGGACACTACTGATTGTTCTTAGACACTTATGGGCCCAGAGAGAGGAAGAGGAAAAAGAGAGAGAAGAAGGAGAGGAAGAGTGGAGAGGAGAAAGTAATAATAAACATTAATTTTATAATGAACAAGTGCTTTAAAGTATGTAAGTAAGGAATAAATGAGGGGCTGGAGATACAATTTAGATGTAAAGACACCTGTGATTTGTTTTAATATTCAAAGCATACACACCTTCTTATTTCTTTATTTAGGTCTCTGATAAATAGTGCAATGACATGCCTGATCATATCATTAAACTTGTGCTCTTTGAGAATTTTTACTGATTATATTCAGATTTCATGTCTCCTGGTCCAAGAGTTAGCTTTCTGTAAAAGCATGCATTTCAGAGAAATTTTGCAAAGCATTGTATATAGCAATTCAGGTGGCCTTTCTTAAAGTAAAAGAAACCAGAGAGCCCGACAGTGGTGGCACATGCCTTTAATCCCAGCACTTGGGAGGCAGAGGCAGGCGGATCTCTGTGAGTTCGAGGCCAGCCTGGGCTACAAAGTGAGTACCAGCAAAGCTACACAGAGAAACACTGTCTCAAAAATCCAAAAAAAAGTACAATATTTCCCACATGTGTTTGCATTTTCCCCTCTAAAACTATTAAGGACTCAACTAATTATATAGGCAATTGATGTAAAATAGTATGTTGAATAAATGGCATTAATTTGAACAAGACTTGAGAATGAGCCCAAAGTTTCTAAACTATGTACTTTTAAGAACAACAATGACAAATATTATTGAGTCAGCTCCAGTACTGTAAGGAGGTGTGACTTTGTTGGAGTAGGTGTGGCCTTGTTGGAGAAATTATGTCACTGTGGGGTCAGGCTTTGAGGTCTCCGTTGCTCAAGACACACCTAGTGTCTCAGACCACTTCCTATTTCCTGATGGATCAAAGCGTAGCTCCTTTTCCACTCTCGGCTACTTCTTCAATACCATATCTACCTGCATGCTGCCATATCCCACCATGATGATAATGGAGTAAACCTCTGAAACTGTAAGCTACCCAATTAAGTATTTTCCTTAAAAGCATTGCCCTGATCATGGTGTCTCTTCATGACAATAGAAACTAAGACAAACATTTTTGTCTTTTGTGTGTGGTTCTCTCTCTTTATGTCTCTCTGTCTCTCTCATTTTGTCTATGTGTTTATATGTATGTGCATGTGTGTACACATGCATGTGTGCAGGTGTGGGTGCCACAGTGTGCTGTGTAGAGGTCAGAAGACAGTCCTGAGTGTCAGATTTAGTCTATCACCTTGTTTGAGACAGGGTCTGCTTTTATTGTTTTACACTGCTCTGTGTGCTGAGCCAGCTGGCCCACAAACTTCCAGGGAATTTCTCATCCTGCCTACCATTTTTTCCTTAGGAATACTGGGGTAAGAGTTTAGTGCTATTGTGTCCAACCTTTTGTGAATTCTGGGGATTCACATTTAGTTCCTCATGCTTTACATAGCAAACATTTTGCCCACTGAGACATCTTTACATGTTTGGTACTTTATTATCCAATCCTGGAGGTCACTAAACTGTGTTTAATCATGTATTTTCCATTTTCTAAGTGTTCACATGAAAACTTCACTGAAGATTTTCTTCATCTGGTTTCAGAGATCAGTTAGATTGCAGCAGTCAGGGCTGGTAGCACAGGCCTGTAGTCATAGCAGTTTAGGAGACTTGGACAAGAGGATTGTGAATTCAAGTCCTGCTTGGGATAAAGAGCAAGTTCTGGGTCAGCCTGGACAGCTGAATTAGACTATCTCAATATAAAAATGAAAAAAGAGGGAGGGCTGGGAATATAGTTCAGTAGTATAACCTTTGCCTAGTGTATGTGAGGCTGTAGGTTCACTCTCAAATAAATAAATACACACACACACACACACACACACACACACAAATTAGCAGACAGCATAAAAAACATAAAAATAAAATTTAAAGATTGCATGTGTAGAATACAATTTTGTTTGTAGAATACAATTTTGTTTGTAATTAATGAGAATTATCCTCGGAAAAATTCTTGGTCAACACAGTTTCACATCTTTTGATAGGTGAAATAATATTGTATATGCATAGAAATATCTACATGAAAATTAAGTAAATGGTGCTTAGCATGCTTGATCATTAAAGCATGTAGGTGAGAGAAGGCATTTACCATTGAATATTTTCTTTTGAAACATATTATTCCAATTTTAAAAGTATCCTAGAGTAACATTGACTATAAAACACAAAGTTAGACTTGACTTAACCACTTTTTAAAAAATCTGTTTTTCTGTCTTGTCAATAGAGATTACAAGACCTGAGTGGCAAACGTGGAATGACTTCTGGAAGTTCCAACAGCTGTGTTTCTGTTCAATGTCACCAGCCACCTTGTTGGTGGTTTCCAAATAGCTTCTAGGCTAGTCACTGCTGGTAGCACACCTAAGCTCTTATTCTTTAGGAAGGACTGCTCGGTGTGTCAGCTGATTTTTCTTAAATGTAGAGAACAGTGTCATCTTTTGAAATCCTTCCACACCTTAAGAATCTTGGTAACTTTCTGTGGTGTGATCTAACCCTTCCATTTCCAAGTCATTGTCCTAGAAGTTGAGCAGTAAGTGATCCTGGGAATTTGAACCCTGATTTAAAACCTTTGGAGACACTTTCATTTCTTCTGTATAAACACAAAAGACAGTAGATCTTCTGTGTTCTCCCTCAGAGGATATTCAAAGGAAAAGAGAGATACTCAGATTTTGTTAAATATATTCCAGATTTCCAAAATTACCTCTGTGCTGTAAGTAGAATATGGGTTCTCTGGAGGGTAATGGAATGTGGAAGCACAGCTCAAAATACACTACATACAATATAGGTTATGGAGGAAAAGTTTGTTTTTCATGTCTGTTTTGTTACTAATTCTACTTGCCTCCCCAAATAAAAATTATATAGATCTGTTTTTCTCTAATTATTAGTAGTATAGACAACTTAATGTGGTAATTTGAATAAGAATGGTCCCCATGGACACATATATGTGAATGTTTGATTCCAATTCCTTGAATTATTTTGGGAAGGATTAGGAGGTGTGGCCTTGTTAGATAAGGTATGTCATTGAGATGGGCTTTGAGGTTTGAAAATCTTAGGCCAGGCCCATTTTATCTCCGTCTTCCTCATACTTGTGAGTCAGTAAGTTTTCAGGTACTTATTGTTCTGCACAATGCCCACCTGCCTGCTGCTCTGCTACTGCCATGATGGTCATGGACTTGCCCTCTGAAACTGTAAGGAAGCTCCCAATTAAATGCTTTCTTTTATAAGTTGCCTTATTTGTGATGTTTTGTCACAACAAAGTAACTAAGACACTTATGAACAATAAGGGGGGATAATCTAAAATTAATGTGTAAATTACTGCATTATAATTCTTTAGCATCTTATATACTGTAGTTAGATTATCTATCATACAGTATCATAAAGAAAAGAAAGCAAGTCTTATTCCAAATATAGACTAACAGACTTCAATGGCT
The DNA here is from genome assembly GCF_007827085.1 of Peromyscus californicus insignis. Taxonomy (NCBI): domain Eukaryota; kingdom Metazoa; phylum Chordata; class Mammalia; order Rodentia; family Cricetidae; genus Peromyscus; species Peromyscus californicus. Next base: position 34,541,825 of record NW_026294584.1, read on the forward strand.
TGTTTGGTCATTCATGCAGCTAGTATCTATCAGGGTTAGCATAAACTATGACTCTTCAAATGGGCTAAGGAATCCCTGAAAATGTATCAATTATTTTCTATGTGGTAGAACATTACATTGTTAAACAGCACAAAAATGTAATCACTTGTCAAGATAACAGGGTTATAGCCTGAAATATATAATCCCTACATAGGAGTAGAAAATTATACAATCTGTGAAAAATAGTAAAATGTAATTTTTAAAAAGCTGAGTCTGATAAATTACAAGCTGCTCATTAATTACATTGGAGTTAAGTCCTAGAACTCTGCTATGCTGAAGAATGGTGGCATTATCCTTGTAAGACTTTCCTTAGTGGAAGGCAAGTCTGAACATGCACACAATCTGTGGAGGATACACAAGTACATTATTGAAAGATGTATGGATGTAAATTATCAATTTATCAATTGATTAGGTTTTAGTCCAATTCCAATTACTCTGTAAAAGGAAGAGTATCAATTAATGTGATTTATTTAGATCCATGAGAGCTTGAGAGAATTAAACCTTGCTCAGCATTTAGTTAAGAGCTCTGTTTCCTTCCCAGCCACCACACGGTCACAGCTTGATTCCCTCTCTTGCAGCGGAAGTTTGAACACAAGGAATCTTCTGTGGAAATAGGTTCAACCACAGAAAATAGTACTTCTCTTCACATGTACCACAATTGACTTGAAAACTCCGTTTTGGTACAGAGTGTGTTATGCTTCCCAAAGCTCCTAGGAGAATCAGCCTCAACTGGATATTTGCAAGGTGACACAGTTGGACAAGATACAATGCATCCCTGAATTTTCCACAGGAAGCTTGATGGTTCAGAAGTAGAATGATACCTAAAACTGTCCACTGCTTAGTGATTATTGATATCATTTATTTGCCAGACAACAAATAACACTTATTACCTATAGAATATTAGACCAATTCTTGTGTCACTATTTTGGATGGCAACTCTCAAAGCACCCAGAATGTTAGATCATTTAAAAAAGACTTCTGCAATCAGTGCCTTGCAAATTTCATAGTCATAAACAGTGACATGGTGAATGTAAGAACAGTCTAACATAGAGGCCTCAAATGACTCATGGTTTTTGCATAAGCTATGTGTGTGTGTACGCGCAAGTGCTTGTGTGTTTGTGTTTGTGTGTTTGTGTTTGTGTGTGTGTGTGTGTGTGTGTGTGTGTGTGAGAGAGAGAGAGAGAGAGAGAGAGAGAGAGAGAGAGAGAGAGAGAGAGAGAGAAGGGGAAGGGAGGGAGGGAGGCAGGCAGGCAGGCACATGGTTGTGTGTAAGTACTTTAGATTTTTTTTTAGGACCTTGAACTAAGAAAAGTTTTCATTGAAAATTGAAGATGATTGAATCATTAAGTAACATTTCCAATGCAGACTTTGTAGATGTTTCAAAATTCCAGACATCTGGAGGAAGGAAACACAACAAAGCAAAGGAAACAGAAATAAATGAATAAGCATGTCAGAAACTGGTTCTTGGTACTCAAAGAGTAAAAGCTAGAGATATTTATTTATTACAAAATTTAATATATTCATGGTTCATAAGAGATGATTAGAGAAAGCTACAATTTAACGTTTAACTTCATTTTCAGACAATTGAAAGATAAAACTGTTCTTTTTTATGTGCTTCACATGGCTCACATTATGGAAATCCAGGTGTGCCTGATTTCCATACTAGATTTTCATCTATTAAAATTCCAATTTTGCTTTCAGAGAATGAAAAATGATTCTGTTTCTAGAATTGTTTAGCCAGGTATAGATGCAGAAGCAATTTTCAGACTTACATTCTTATCAGTACTCTGTAAGCTCTATTGTTTTAACAAGGCCTTTCCAATTACCCCTAATGTTTTCCATAACTTCCTCAAACTTATATTTAAATCAAAACTCAGTTTTGGAAGAACTCATTTCTTGTAGACATTTGAGGATCCCACCATCACAGTTACACGGTTTTGCCATTTCTCTGTGTAAAATTTAGTATACAGATTTACTCATAGTAGATTTACTAAGCTTTAGCCAAAAGTCATAAATGTAAAGTTTATATTTTCACTTTTATCAGTACATTCACAAATCATGTTGCATATTGGACACCTACTTTGGCTTTTATGAGAGAGAGGTAACTAAACTCGAAAACAAGTATGTATAAAAAGACAGTGGGCAAAACTTTTACTTGGCAAAGGAATGGTATAGTATTTTTTATTTTACTGAGTCATTGTATTATCAATATTCAATATTCAAAAGTCAGGCTGTAATATCCTAACTTAAGATAATTTTTTAAATTATAAATTGTATATATGTATTGCCTAATTGAACAATCATATTACATAAATTAATCTGCAAAAATTGAGGTACATTGGTGTTTTTTACAGGAACTGCAAGTGTTTTAAAAAGTCAGGGATTGGTGGAGAACATGCAATAATCCCACCAATGTAAGAGTGGAGAAGGGAGGTTCGGGAGCCCAATATCATCCTCCCATCCTTGTTATACAGAGCTTGAAGCATGAGATCCAATAAAGAAGGATAGAGGATGGCAGGGAGGGAGGAAGGAGACAGAAAAAAAATAGAATAAAAATTTAAAACATATATGTTAGTTATATATTAGATATTGTTATATTAATATTTCATTATATTTTTTAAGGTTTTGACCATGTATGTATTCGTCATACCAATAAAATATCAAGTTTGTTTCCATAGTTGAAATCACATTCTATAAAAAGTGAATGCATTATACTCTGAATTCAGCTGTGCCTAGTACAAATTCTATTTCATTTACTAAGAACTCCTCATTCTAATTAATCATACTCAGTTATAATAATTAGTTCAAATAGACATATGAGTCGAAAGTTACCAAATGGTTAAAGTTAGGTTAAGAGTACTGCAAAGTGTCACAAATTGTTTTCTAGCCATAAACCTGGTACCCCTGTGATTTGTGTGAATCTGTGATTTGGCAGAGATTACAGTACATGATTTCAGAAATTAAATTGCCTTTAGAGATTATTGCAACTCTGCACATGTAATTAAGTGTGCTCATTATTGTCTACAAAGCTTTAAAAATAAATCCCTACAGTTTTATGGGAAGATTTAAAGCAATGGTTTCAAATCAATTAGCTGAAGAGAGTTGTGAAATTTTCAGTCTGCTACTTTTATGAAAAAGTAGTCTTTGTGCGGCAGGCTGGATGGATACAGTGGTAAATGCTCTGCTGTATTAATTAAGCAAGCATTCATTGAGAACCTGCATGGATCTGCCCCTGAGGTGTGATGGCCGAGATGAGAGCTGTGAGAGGTCTATGGAATGTTTCATTGGAAAGAATGTCACTTGGTCTGACTTCCCTGCTCTATTGTCAAGATTTAGAAAATGCAAGTGATTTAAATTCTCACATCTAAATTTAGAGTCAGTACCAGAATTAGAATGTACAAGAGAAAACAAAATTAAGACAAGTGAAGCTAAGAGTTCAAAGTAGGTGCTGAGTTGACTAAAGATAGTGAAGTGTAAAGGGTACAAATTACAGTGATGCCATCAGAAGTCAAGTCGGGGAATGATTAAGCAGAAAATTGGTTTATATCAGTGTGTCTAGATTGTGATCCTCATAGTATAAATAAATTATTCATTTTCATCCATTATATGTGGAAGATGAACATCATTCTTTACTGAAGTCATCCAGTGTTTAACATACAGAAATAATTCTTTTATAACAACATTTCAACATTAGTACAACACATCAGTTTGAACAAAATATTAATTTAAAAGTCAATAATTTCTACATCACATATAAGAACTTCAAGAATCATGTCTAGATCTCATATAAAGCAAGGTAAGTAAATATTATTTTTTTCAACTTAAATAAAATTCACAGTAGCTAGAGAGATATCTTCCAACATGTTTACTTTGCTCTTTGGAACAATGTTTGGAATATTTATAATAACCAAACAAATGTTAGTGGCAAATCTTACAGAGCTTGGAAATTACATGAGCAAAAATAATGTCAATATATGCTAGACTTTGACATTAGGTAGGTTTATTTTTATTTTAATCATTCACCTACCATTTAGAGATCCCATTATGCTATTATAACCATCAGCGTTTAATAGGCTAGCTTAGTATTCTTTTTAGTTGCTATATTTTACCCAGTTTTTCCTCTATAGACATCACTAAATGGAAATACCAGAGCATTTGACTTCATGATTTCTGACCCCTTCTCTAATTCCAGTACCCTGATAAATGCAGATAAGTCTAATCTGTTTCTTCTGAGTGAACACTGTGTTTGCCATTTGGCTATTCAGACTTTTCCTTATTACCAGTACAACTCCATGAGCTCACACTCTCATACCAAACCACTCTGGAGTAAAAAACTGGGTAACTATAGAGATACTTTTGTATTTTTAAAGGATCAGTTGTAGACACTTAAGTACAGAGTACCAAGCTACAAATGTTGATTTCACTACTCTATACATGAACATCTTACAGCATGGAGACTTATTATTAGATGTGATTCTAAATATGTTTTATGTTAAAATAGATTTCTTATTAACACTTGGTGTGGGTCTGGACATTCACATTTCCTTATAACATAGTAAATCCTTTCCATATGTTAGCTATGAACTAAAGAATGAAAAATAGCAAATTAAAAAATTCTATTTTTAAAGGTTGTTGGAATAAATAGCTTTTATTAATTCACATCAGATATGTCATGTTTTACATCATGATTTCAGCCATTGAAACAAAAGAATTATTCTAGAGTCATTTTAAGATCATTTCAGAAATACTTTTAAGGCAAAAAAGGAGCAAAAAACAATTACTTTAAGCTGTACACAGATGTAACAGAGATTATGTAACATAATCACATGCTTAATAAGTTGAATTTTACTCCATAAACATCTGCCTTTCATTTACTGCATATTCTATGTGTATTATAATAGGCATAAGACATGCAGGCTTTAATTGGTCAATAATGAAGGATGAACCACATCACTACATTAATATCACTAATAGAAAAGCATCCAAATTATTTTTCTTTTGATATGAATATAATAAAATTAAAGTCAATATTGAATTATTCTGTACAATTTTGAGATTTTTGTCACTTAGTAGGACTTGCAAAATAATTAAAAGTTATGAATATTTGTATTAGTTATTTTGGACCCTGTAGATACACAGGCATGCAATACAATATAAAAAAACACAGAGGTACAGGAGTGCTATAGAGCAGTTACTCTGAATCCAGATGGCTGTAGAAGAAAGGATTTGTGGGGGAAATGTCAGTTTAATCGGGCTGATCAATTCAAATGTCGTCTGTATGTGTTCAAGTGTGCATAGGAAATCCAGGGACTAACAGAAGCAAAAATTCTAAGTGTTAGAGTTGGCATGCTACAGAATGGCACATGATTTGTCTGTGCAAGAGATGTAGATGGCAAATTAGTCAAAGACCTTGCCACTCTGCAGAAGCACTTTCACATTCTTCTCTCAAAGATACAGTTATCACTGAGGAATTTTATTTAAATCCAGAAATAATAGTGTAGCAGCACCCACTGAAAGTGGACTGAAGTAGGTTGGCACTGAAGCAGAAAGGCAAATGAGAAGTTGGTTTTGATAGCTTGAAATGAAGAACGTGAAATTGAAGATGCAGCAAAGAACGCGGCACTAGAAAGTAAAGCGCAACTTAGAAAGTAGACCTGACTGACTGAAAATGGGGTTTCGGTGTGGAGAGGAATGTTCTGTGCCTGTCCTGGTCACTGTTCTATTGCTGGTGAGGAGACACCATGACCAAGGTGATTTTTACAAAAGAAAGAATTTAATTGAGGGCTTGCTTCCAGTTTCAGAGGTTAGTCCATTTTCATCATGGTGGGGAGCAGATAAGCATAAAGGTTTGGAACCATAGCTGATAGCTTTACATCCCAATCCTCAGAAACACACACACACACACACACACACACACACACACACACACACACACACACACACACACACACACACACACACACACACACCACTGGACCACTGGGCCTGGCATGGTCTTTTGAAACCTGAAAATCCGCCCTTAGTGACACACCTCTTTGAACAGGGCCACACCTCAAAATCCTTCCAAATGATACATTGGTTGGTGACTAAAAATGCAAGTGTATGAGTTCTTGGGAGGCATTGTCATTCTGATCACCAGAGTGCATGGCCTGATTGGAACTATCAGGGAGATCTGTTAGCCAAAAAAGAAGACTAAGAACAATAAGTTTCTTGGAGAAAGTTAAGTTCATTTTATGGCAAAGCATGGTTAAGAGACCTGTGCAAATACACAGTCTTTTCAGTAAGAATTGTGTGAATTATTAACCTGTGTGGCTAATCTAAGAGTCCCTATAGATAGTGGCTTTGAGTTAGAAAATTAATGAGTTCAGGCAATTTATCTAAAGACTTTATATTTTCATTTATAAGGTTGAATGAAAACAATCCTTGTTCACTCCTTTATGTTTTAATGTTACTTGTTATCATGACATTATTAATACTATGAAGAATTTTTGGCTTAAATAAAATACCTCTAGTTAGGCAGAGATAGACCATATATGTGAAAGTGACTTTTGGTAAGCTTAGAAGAGAATATATATATACAAGAAAAATAGCGTTCTTTCACTTTTGAACTGTTCTAGTATTTTTATATCCAACATTCTTGCTCTTTCATGGTTAAGTCTTTTAAAAAATACAAAATTTTGGAGAAAATACATTATGTTAATGTAGTTTGTGATGATTATAGATCTAAAAGAGGACCCCCCAAACTTAAAGGGAAACAAAATGAAAACGTTCTGCAAATTTTTAAAGGCAGGACTAATGTAAAATTTAATATTTCATTTTTGGAAGAACACATACAACTTTTAGAAGTTCCTATTTTTCAGAACTATTATTAGTAAGTTGATTTGAATAATTAAATACAAAGTTACTTTAGGAGCTCCTTTGAATTGACAGACTACACAAATGAAAACAATTACAAGTGGAAAGAAGAAAATTTTGATAACAACAGAAAGAAAATAAGTATGAAGACAAGATAATTCACTGTATACCAGAACTGTTCTAGGTCTAATCCCTCATATGGAGTCTCTATAACTTCAGAGTATCATTACAGATGTGGAGGGCTGGGCTAGCTCAGCTGTAGAATGTGGGCTTATCATAGGGATGGTTTGGGTTCAGCCTATAGCGCCACAAATGGAAGGGAAAACACAAAACAAAAATAAGTAACAATGACAACTCAAACGAGTATACATTAGGAGAACTGGAAAGGAAGCTAGAAATGTGAATGAAGTGGATGATTATGAGGCCTCCATTTGCTATGACTGATTTTGTTCTTACTGAAATTTCTCATTATAATAATTTTGCTGAAGTCAAAGAGTCCTTTTTCCGGTAGGAATCAATTTCAATTTTCAATATAAACTTAGGAAATACTTGAAAAACTCCTTTACCCATTTATTAATTTTTGATACAGTTTCACAGAACAGGCTAACAATTGGTAAACATCTTACATCTTCACTGTGCTTCTCCACTGGGAACTGTTAATGAATTTGATGCCAGAAGAGTAAATATGAAGGAATGGTATCATAGAGAATAAAGAAAGCAAGTTAGTGCAAAATCTGTAAACAAGAAAAGACTTGGGAATGACTTTAAAGCTGGGCTAAAAGAAAACTTGATTTCAGATGAAAGAAATCCCCATTGAATGTAAAACAAAAGTCTGCAAGGTAAGTAGAGGGATCTGGTTACTAAGTCTATATTGCAAATGTGGCACTTGAATTCAATAGGCTACAATATTTATGACAGGCTTAAAACTTTTAGAAATATAAGAATTTAGCAATCAGTTTTAGTAGATCCCTTTTTTTATTAGTGAGGAAAGTGAGACCAATGTTAGTCAATGCTTTATAATGCAGTCAATTTGTGGCTGAATCTGGACAGTTTCTTACTCTGTTCTCTCCACGACTCTTCTTGTTACACATCATTGACAGATGCATGAAAGTGTAGAGGATTTAAAAGAAGATATTTCAGCCGGGCGGTGGTGGCGCACGCCTTTAATCCCAGCACTCGGAAGGCAGAGCCAGGTGGATCTCTGTGAGTTCGAGGCCAGCCTGGACTACCAAGTGAGTTCCAGGAAAGGCGCAAAGCTACACAGAGAAACCCTGTCTCGAAAAACCAAAAAAAAAAAAAAAAAAAAAAAAAAAGATATTTCATAAAGCAAACAAAATGATTTCTAGTTATTTGTAATACAACTCATCTGCCTTAGGACTCTGCTGTGTCACATTATTTAATAATCACTGGGTAAATGGGCTTTGCATGTTTAGATAATATAAAGACTTATGGAAAGAAATACTTTTTGTTTTGATTTCTTTTTTTCCAGACAGTTTCTTTATGTAGCTTTGGTTGTCTTAGAACTAGCTCTATACACGAGGCTAGCTCCAAACTCATAGAGATCCACCTGCCTCTGCCTCCCAAGTGCTGGGATTCAAGGCATGTGCTATCATCACCCAACATCAATGTCATTATCTAATCTTTTAGAACGCCCCATGTTCTACTCTCTCTCTTTTGTCTATTAAAGAATTAGAGAGAGTGCTTCATTCTTCATTAGCTAGGAGTTAGGAATATCTGTGTCTGAAGATAAATTCAGTGTAACTAACAGCATGATAAATTTGTCTTGTGATAAGAAAATGTTCTATTAAATGACTTTTGAGTGTCAGATGAATTAATTCTTGGTATTTTATCTAATGCCACTGAACTGAGAATTTTAAGTTGAATTCAGGATATAATTAAATGACCATTTTGCTGTGTGTATAGTTTCTGATTTGTAACAAAAGCACAGGGATGTACAAGATCACTTACCATCACAGTGGTTTTAATTAATAAGGTGAAAATTCTGACCTGGAGGAAAAGCTGATAGTGTGTAAACCAATCCAACCATTTGAAAAGAATGGCATCAAAGTGGAGTGAGACCATTGGAGATTATCATCCTTGTCCTGACATTTATGTGCTGTGATGTGGGGTCAACTTCTGGACACAAAGGGGCCAGATTTGCACAGCAGGAGAAGATGGCATCAGAGGGGAAGCTAGAATATAGGACTTCAATTGCTAGTGAAATTAGCAACTGTGGATTTCAAAGGTTCTCTTAATTGTACAAATTGCTTTTTTGAGGCAAGTTTGATAAATGACATATATGTGTACTCACATAAAGAAATAAATGAATACAGCTCTGAGTGCATTCTCCTACCTTAAGTAAATATAGACTTGAAACGTCTTTATAAATTTAAAACTTTATTTATAGGGTTGTTATGGTTTACTTATTTATCACATATACACATGTTTAATTGGGCAGAACTGTTATGGAATGCACCTACATACACATTTCTAGTTTGAGGGGTAGTGGGACTTCCTAAAAGAAAACTTAATCAGATCAATCAATACAGCCTTTTAAATCTCCTCCATTGGCAAATATTTTAATACTTTGTAAGGAGTATGGAATAGGTAAATGACACTTTATACTCTGTTCACTGACATTGGTCAATCAACAAACAAAACAAGAAAAGGAACAAAACAAGAGGTAGAAATTCCAACTGGATTTCAAGGAAGTTAATAAGGAAAAATAATGAAATTTCAACTTCACATGAAAATATCTATTTATATATGTATGGTGTGTGTGTGTGTGTGTGTGTGTGTGTGTGTGTGTGTGTGTGTGTGTGTGTGTGTGTAGGTTATGATGCTTGAGATAGCGTGTACATTGATTTAATGGTGACCAGCATCTATAACCCAGGAATATACTTCTTTATGGGATGTTTTCAGTTACAGTAGGTGTAATTGTTCACAGTTCCATGAACACTTATGGTTGTAAAAGTAAAATCAATAATAATTCCCAGCCATTATCTTCAGATTGTGAGTGAGAAGAATGCACAAAAAAGTTATACAGATAATTATATTCAGGTTCACTTAGAAAATGCATAGAAAGCAATCTTCTAAGATATATATCAGGAGCTTTATCTACCCTTTGTTTTGCCCACAAAAATGCACAAACAGGATCTGTCTTGTTTACTAATGTATACCCTTGGCCACCAACAGTGCTTAGATTATAGCAGACATTCTGTGAACTCTAATGAAGAACAGCCAGGTAATGAAATAAGCGTAGGTGTATGAGGTTACCAGGGTAGGCTAGGTCTGATTCTTTCTTGTCCAGAATAGAAGAAGGGTTGCTACAGAAGTAAAACACACCAATAAATATTCACTTCAATCACTGGGATGTGAAGGAAAAATCATGTTCTTAGCTGATTTAAGTCAGTCATTGTTGCTGCTCAAACATTATAATAAATATGACTTCAACAAGAACCACTAAAGAAGCCGTATGTGAAAAGAAAATAATACAGAAAATAGAACCATAGACGCCTCTAGCAGTTGGCATTCTAGATTCCAGAATATTGTGTGGAAATGACTGGGATTATTCCTAGTAACCTACGAGCAGAACTAGACTTCAGGTTTTAAAGAGTCTAAGATACAGGGCCTACTACTAACCTTTTATTTATGTAGTAACTGTCCAAACTTGAATTTTCACACATGGTAGGAGGAAAACTTGGTCAGTAAGTTCTGACTGTGTGCTTTGAGCTCCTCATCTTTCTATTGATCATAAATCTTTCTTCTGTCTCTAAGATTTCAAATTCTTTCTTCTTCATCAGTATCAGGCTATTTTGCCAAAATTGTAAATACAAGAAAGAAGCAACTTTGCTAGGATCAGTCCCAAATTACAGCAATGAAAGAAATTTATGAATTCATAAAATTATAGGAAATAATCAATTCTAATATGAGACACATAATATGCTATTTGGCAGCTTTACAACCTACTTATATTTACTCAAGTTAGTTTCATGAGGATTGTTGAAAATGAAAATGTGGGGTTTTTAATGAACTCCCTTGCAGAGATCACTATCACTGTAGAATGTTCTTTCCTTTAGAAAGCATTAACATCACCATTTTCTAAAATTATTTTTTAAATTAAATTTTTTGTCATCCAATGTATCTTGATCATATTCTTTCCCTCTCCTGACTCCTCCCAGATCCTTCTACCTCCATAGCCACACAACTTCATGTTCTCTTGTTTAAAATAAAAAAAAGCAAAAGGAGAAAGTAAAAAAGGAAAATCAAAACAAACAAACCCAAAATAACAAAAAAGAGAGAAAGAAAAAAAGAACAGGAAACACAGTACACAAAGAAATATAGAGTGTGTTTTGTTTTGGCCAACTCCTAGAAATGGTGCTTGCCCTAGTGTGTAGTTGTTAAACCCAATGACCATTGACCCTCCATGGTAAAAAGGGATTTTCCCCATCCCTCAGGTGTTAATTGCAAATAGAGTCTTGGTTAGAGGTGTAACTTGTGTCCTCTTCCCCTTATCAGTGCTGAGATTTTGTTTAGCTGGAATCTGTTCAGGTCTTGCGTCTGTGGTCACAGACTCTGAGTTCATATGTACACCAGCCCTGTTGTATCAGGAAGACACTGTTTCCTGGGAGTCATCTACCACGTCTCACTCTTACAGTCCTTCAGTGTCTTCTTCTGCAGAAATCTCTGCATCTTGAGGGGAGAAGTTTCAAAGAAATCTAGACCAGATTCTTAAAATTTGGGAGTATTTTAAAAATTATTGACTACATATAAAACTTTGTAAAATATATATTTCTAGAGTGATCTGTAACTCATTGAGTTTTGGTTCCTGACTTGTATCATAGAGCACGCTGTAGTGACTGTGACCCATATCTATGGATTCCCTCATCTTCCTGGGCCTCGGTTGGCTCACACCACTATCTATAATACATAACCTCTTACAAAGATCTTATCTTAATCTAACCCATTTACTTTCTCTTAACATTATTCTGCCTGTGCAGCCCTTTTATTTCGCTTGGATTTCATAATGCAATGTCTTGGCAGTCTCAATCGGAAACCAGTAGTGTCTCTCAATAGCTCAAACAAGACAGAATTTTCATTTTTTTAGTCCTGAGGATTACTACACAGCTCTTGTTAAATATTACTTTAAATGACTTCCAAAATTCACAGGGAGTCAAATGTGTGATTAATTTTTATCTAATACTTGATGCTCTTTATCAAGTATTTACATCCCACTAAGAGTTACAGATCTCATGTAATTTTAAGAACAAGCCTATTGGTGTAGACATTCATTCTCATATCAGCGACAAATGTCTTGGTGGCTCTAGAGAAAAGTAATTGCCCAAATGGCATTCAGCAAGGATATGAGAAAGATAAGAGTCTACCTAGTTTATTTCTCATGTAAGCAGGGATTCGAGTTCACTGTGAATGAATAGACATGTTGAATTACAGCCTACAGAGGAACCTTTGTCTTAAATAATGAATGAATCAGAGCATGAAATATATTTCAAAAACAAAGAACCACAGGAGATAAATATGAAGAAATGGTAGTCTAAATTCTAAAGGTTACTTATCTTTCCTTTTCAGATTTTGTTCTTAGCATCATAATAGAAAAATAATTGTCTGAATGTATTCATAAGAAGCACAGACATAAGTACAATCTTTATTTGCCATGTAGTGTTGAGATTCGTAATATCTGTTGAAATCTGAGTCATACATTATCATGTAAATTATGCACTCTTGGAGATGATATTTTGATAAGAATGCATTTCATAGTTCTGACACACAGTTTTTAGTACTTTTTAACTTATCTCCATTTTATTTCACTAAAGTCACCTGGGAAATGCCATAAAAATTTGTTGCTATGAATTGTTCAATTGGTTCCTTATTTGCCCTGCCTTAATTCAGTTAGGAATCCCCTTAATCTAGATAATGGGCTAGTGCAATCTACTGTCATGGAAATAAAATAACATCATGTGGTAAGATGATACTGCCAGATAATGAAAACATAACTAGCTTAGCATGTATTTATACTCAAGCATACTTTGTGAGTCAGAATCTTAATAGGAGTCTTCCTTGACATTTCATAATTAGTTAATTCCCCAAAGAGTTTATGCATGAAAATGATAACTGTAATAAATTTTAAAGGAAATTCTTTAATAGTTAAAAAAGTAGGAAATTACGGAATTTTGTCTGATAATATGAAATCTGATACATTGTCCTTTGGTCTTTTTATTTTTTTCTTCCTCTCCCAAAGTGCTTTCTCAAGTCTTTTCTGACAGTGAACAAACTATTCTGAGAGCTCCAAAATTTGCAGCAATTCAATAAATGTCTTTAAACTACTTTTAAACTGGTCTTTCAAGGTGCTGAGTAATTGATTCTGCCTAGGAAGGGAAAGAATTACTTTCGGCTGTTTTCCATACAATTAGGAGTCTTAAAAGACCAGTGAATTTCTGTAGTTAGACAGTTGTAGGAAGGACTTATTGAGTCTCTGCAGATTGGACCAGGAAGGATCCATATTGTTCATTTACTCAGGTTGTCCAGGACTTTAAAAGTTGTTCATTTCAGTATTTAAATTTCAGCTGGAAATTAATAACAAAATGTTCTCTAAAAGGATGTTTGCCTCTTTGTTAATTTACTTTATCTGTCATTTAAAAAGAAACATAAGGTGCACATTGTAGTGTATGTGATGCATGCCTTTATTCCCAGCATTTGGGAGACAGAGGCAGGTGGATATCTGTGTGTCTGAGATCTGTGTGGTCTACATAGTGTGTTCCAGGACATGCACTTTCTAGTATCATGAAAGCTAGCCTTCAGGGAGGAGGCTTTCCTATCTATTCCAAATCAGTGACCACTGGCCCCTGTGCCTGAAGTGCATCATGTCTTCAGCAATAGGGATTTACAGAGCTACAAAGTCAAAAAAACAACAGGAGGAACGAAACAAACATCATACATCATAGTTAGAGGTTAACTGGTTGGTTAACTGGTTTACTATGCTGGTTTAGTAATGTGGCCATTGTGGGTTCTCCTCCAAGATCCATGATTTCACTAGCCCTGGGTAGTTGGCTAGATTTCCAGTATCAGCAATTATTTCCCTCTTGTTGAGAGGGTCTTAAACCCAATTAGAGAGCTGTTGGTTACTGCCAAGGTATGCATGTCAATACCTAGGCTTATCATGCCATGCTGGTCATTGTTGTGGCACATAAGCATCATAGCTGAGGAGGACTGTTCGTGGCTTCCCTCCTTTGGAAGCTTGCACTTTCTAGTACCATGAAAGCTAGCCTTCAGGGAGGAGGCTTTCCTATCTATTACAAATCAGTGACCACTGGCCCCTGTGCCTGAAGTGCATCATGTCTTCAGCAATAGGGATTTAACTTCCACTCCTGGGAGGGTGCAAGCAAGAGCAAGGCCAATAGCATTTGCTTGTAATGTTTTGGAAGACTCTTAGAAAACCTTGAACAATAACTCACAAAAGGGCTTCTCATCCCTGGACTTGGGTTTTTGTTAGCAGGTCTTTGGCTCTTGCAGAGAACATTGTCAGCCAAGATAAGAGAATTTCATTAAGTGATATATGTATATTAATAAATAGACTTTTGTGTATTGTAGTTTTGTTTATTGTTCAGGTGGATAGTTACCGGTATGATTCCTCATGGTGTTTCCAAAACACATCCTTACTGTTACTTTACCCTCCTCTCTTCGTCTTAAGTACTTATCTACTTCCTTTCTTTCTAATTAAATCCCTCATTCTTCATTTTTTCCTAGGTCATATATTTTGTAGTCTGCTGTTCCCCTCTATATTGCCTTCTCATAACTTCATCCTGGCAATAGTCCCTTTCTACTATTCTGGTTTCTGGTACAGCATAATCAAACCAATTTCTACTACAATTTCAAAGCTACTAACCTTAGTGGAAGCCTCCCATACCCATTCTTAATATGCAAAATTTGGGCAATTGGCTCAAACTTTCTGTTTATTAGATTCTGACAATATAAAGTGAAGATCATATAATGTCTACTCTAGATGAATGCTGTGTGGGAAATTAATCTGTTTTGAATTATAGAGGTGTCTGGGACATAATAATCAGTAAGCATTAGTTATATTACTGTTCTCAATATGAACTTTCTCATCAAATAAAAGCTACTGAAATGAGGGGGTGGGACACCGGAGGCTGTGTTTGTGAATTCCTACATCAAAGGCAAGTGATGAATACCTTTTAGAATGTGAAATATTAGAATAACTGAGCAGGTGCACAGCAACTATAGTATACAGATATTGCTGTTTGTTTTTTAGTCTAGTGTTCTAAAATAATATGTGAGGCTTTCAACACTCCAGAGAGGATTTTAAAAATAGAACATAACTAACAAATGCTGTTAACTATGTAAATCCCATGCATACACTCAGCCAGCACTGACATTGGGGAAACGGGGCCTTCTTACCCATTGGAAGACTAAGATACTACGATCACTAATCAGAAAATAAGTATTTTATAGAACATTGGTTTTTTTTTTTTTGGACCGTTTTATCTTCTAAAATAATCACATGACTATTCGAAGTAAGGTTTTGGTGTTTCGGCTTGCGGTCCTAGTAGGATTTATCAATCACAACAGCCTGCAACTTTCAGCGGATGCTTTTCTCAGTTTGCAGGTTCATGTCATTGAACCTCTTCACTTTATTACCAAAAGTGGATAGTCATTTTCAAGCAAATGAATACTTTGCATTAAAATTTAGTCATTTTAAATGATTAAAATTCTAACAGATTGACATAAAGGCTTTTGCTTTTTTCTGTTTTTTAATCTTTTAAAATAATATTTTTAAATAATTGCACCAGTTTAGCTCGGAGGTTTTTAAAATGAATTTTTCCCTTTTTCTGAGATCCTAAATCTTGTATGTAGTTTCAGAGCCATGAGAATAATTACTAAGAATAATAACATGAGTGATTTGTTTTGTTTTAGCATTCATAACCCTACAAGTAATTGGTGAAATCAACACTGATTATAAAGTAGGAACGCTCCTTACAATTTATCTTCTAGAATAACATAGAAATTTGTCAGATTTAGAAAAAACTGTCATCATGATAAATTATCTTATGATTCAGTGGACACAAGGAAACTGTTTAAGGAAACCATAGAAGCACCCTGTGCTCTGGGTACTTAGTACTGTACCCAAGGGGTATTTAGTACTGTAGCCCAAGATTCTAAGATAGTCTGACTGTGTATCACTTTCTCCAAGCCACAGCTATCCACCCCACACACTTTTGTTCTCCTATTTTAAAATAAAGTCCTGTCTTATTTTCCTGTTGGCTTTAGGTTGTTTTCTTTTCTTTTTTGTTGTTTTGTCCTATTTTCACCCCTTTTTAGGGCTGGGGATGTTGCAAATTCCCTTCTACATCCCCTTTCTCCTCGCCTTTGGCCTTTATTGTCCTCAGTGCTTCCCCAAACACTATATTATTGAATATCATAATTATCTCCAGAACCTACCACAGACGTGTTGGTAAATAAAACTGATTAGCTTCAAAGCAGTTCTCAATTGCTCTACCAAATTACAATAACAGTTATTACCCCAGAAAAGAAATGAAAATACATATACACATGAAGAATTTTTTAAAAAAAGAAAAAAATGCTAACTTTAAGTTGGTGATTAATAGCTATTCCAACACATCAAAGCTGTCTTTTAAGTGTCTGCAAATGGAAGACATAATGCATTATTCCACCTGTATTTTATCCATGTTTTAAAAACCAATAATACACTTATCAAACTAGTTGGAGAAGACTGTGTCAAGTAAGAGAAAAATAGGTGGACACAGCTGACATTTTCTGGAAGCCTCTTTATTAAATGTAAGGAAGCTAGCAATGCAGCTAGCTTTTAATGTAATCCTGTAGTTTTTCCGCTGTGAATGAGAGGCTGTTGAAGCCTTTCACCCTGCACTTTTCCTAAAATGCTTCACTGAATGTTTAATGCTCTGGCATCCAAGCTTGGGACTTCTTTTTAAAAGAGTCTTTCATAAAACTTTGGATAAAAACCTGCTTTAGATGGCCATGTGCTGAATCCTACAAGAGAAACAAAGGGAGACGAGCTCTGTTACTTCATGGCTTAATTACTTTCATTTGATTTTCACTGCTGTCCTTTGCTTATACATCCTAAATTATAAATTATGTCCAATTTTTGGTACTTTGAATAAAGGCTTACATAAGACCACTTAATAATATGTGAACAGCAGCCTGGTCAAATATTTAAAACTAAGCAAGAATATACTAGCAAAGAATATAATCTTATCACACACTTAAAATGATTGTATAGTATTTTTCCTTATGCAGATCAGCATGCCCAAGGATTGCCTTGGTGAATCTTCTCAATAGCCTGTGTTATCCTGTAGACTTAGTTTTCAGGGCATCCTCACAGCATTGACCAACAATTGGAGGAACACAGGGCTGCATCTGAATTGGCGGTTATTAGGATGCTTTAGAGACAACTGAATCTTAGCCAAGTAAAGTTTCTGAAAAGGAGGTTAGTAAGCCATTCCTTGAATTCTTTAAGGAGACTCATTTCAAGGGTGAACTGAAATTCTATTTGTTTCGATTGGGAAGGGCTTATAAAGATCAGCCAGTTTTCATGGCTTCATCCCATGAAGGGTTTGTTCCCCTCTCTGCTCATATTAGCCCCCTTGTAGTTGATTACTGCCAATTACCACAAGAAATGGAGGATGCAGTATGGGCAGATTCTTAGAAATTCAGCACCATTTATAGAAGTGCAGCCTAACTCAGAACAAGCTCAGTATCTAATAACACATCTTATGATTTTTGCTATAATGGCACCATTTGAATTATGGAAATATTACAGAATTGTAGAAAGAAATTAACTTTTCCAGACTACCACCCACAGATTGTATTATGGGTATAATTTTGTATGGATCAGAACGTATTAACTTGCCATGTCCATTTATATTAGCACTTGTTCCCACATTCAGAAGATATATCTATTAACATTAAACAAAGTCAGTGTTAGCAAAATTCTATACACTGAACGTATTGGGAGATGGTGTTTGAGGGCTAGATTCAAACACATTTTCTAAAACATACTTTCTCACTTTACATCTTAGCATACTAGAGCATTAAAAATGTTATAAAATGACATGTAA
The DNA here is from genome assembly GCF_007827085.1 of Peromyscus californicus insignis. Classification (NCBI taxonomy): domain Eukaryota; kingdom Metazoa; phylum Chordata; class Mammalia; order Rodentia; family Cricetidae; genus Peromyscus; species Peromyscus californicus. The sequence continues at coordinate 34,559,851 of NW_026294584.1, forward strand.
ATAAAAAAATACTTGAATTTTATTTGAGTGAATTATAATAAAAATCTTGTTTGCTACAGAAGGATGGAAAGAAATTGAGTTCTTAAGATAAGATCCTTGGTACTTAGATTTTGAAGGCAGTTTTTTGATGACTTCCTCTTATAGTGAATAGCTCTGTAGGAAGTACATGTGACGGTGTAAGTTACGGAGATTCTTTGAAGACAGATTTAGTTTTTATTGCATGTGCTTAATTCTTTGCCTGCATGTTTTTATGCACATTACTTGTGTTCCTCATGCATGGAGGCCAGAGAAAGCATTGGATACCCTAGAACTGAAGTTACAGATGATTGTGAGCTGCCATATGGGTCTTGGGAACCAAACAAAGAGCCTTTGTAAGGGCATCATGTTCTAACTGCTGAATTATCTCTCCAGTCCCAGTTCCAGGAATTCTTAAATCTGGTCCCTATAAACGTGAGTGGTAAAATAGTCAAAGAGTTTTAGCCTAAATAATTGACTAACCATCAGGGATACTGACATCACTTCAGCAAAAATGAATAATTTAAATGTTACAGCTATATAACTAATTGAGTTATTCTCCCATTTGTTCCCTCATTTATCTGGAATAGTTCCCCTGTGGTTCTCAACAATATACGTTTTCTTAATAGAGAGATGCTAACTGTTGCCAACTTGAAGGGCATTCATTCCAAACAAGGTTATGAATGAAAACTACCTCTTGAGATCCTACAGATGAATCACTCAGGCACTCAGTGAACCCATGCTTCTCTTTTTCTAGATATTGTCCTGAGAGTTTAGGCACTGTAGATGATATCCAAAGTTGTGCAGAGGTTCTACTGTGCTCATTTGCTCCCCAACAGGTTCAGGGGGGTTTATGTCTCACCATTTCTTAAAATTCTAGCAGTACCTAGTTGAGTAATACAGAAAGTTTGTTGATTACCCTACTCTACTTTGACAAAATATCATAGACCTTCCTAGTATGTAAGCGCTTTAGGTATAAATTTTTTAACCTGTGCTTCAATAAATAGCTAGCTCCACCCCTTCCTTAGAATTCCCTTCCCAAGGAGGATAATGCTATGGTTCAAAAACCCATTCTCCAAGATGGGTGTGAAAGAAAGCAGATGTAGACATCACTCCTTGAATACTAGACCTGACAGTGCTGAGTCCCTGTCAAGTACACAGAACCACCCAGCAGGCAGAAGCTAGGAGGGGACACTTTACTTTCTGAAAGGAATCCAGATAGGAGACAAATCAATAGCTCTGTTAGTCAGCCAGGGCTCTGCTATGGATGTAAAATGAATTGCTAAATGGTCTTATTAATAGAAAACCCAGAGCCAGATATTGGGGGGAAAGCTGAAAGATCAGAGAAGCAGAGCAAGCCAGCCAAAAGTTCTTACCTCTACGAAATCCTTAGTCTAAAGAGAACGAGTTCCTGTTTCCTCACGCCTTATATACCTTTCTGTTCAAAACCATATAAGCATGGAACCTGCTTATTGGAGAAATAAGATAAAGATAATTTCTTTATTTTAAAAAGTCCTGTCTTATTCAATTGTCAGGAATATTCAATAAAAAGTAATACAAATCATTAAAATAAGGATACATCCAGTGCGTTGTAGAATTTATTTAAGGGCATGATAGAGAGCTAAACTGGATAACATCTACAGAGGAATGTGTATGCATGTGTCTGTGTGCTGGTACTGAAAATTGAACCCATGGTTTTGCGAATGCTAGGGAAGTCTTCTACACTTGCCTCATAATCAGTCTCAATAATATCAATAGGAATTGCTAAATATAAATGGCTATGTTTCTTGTAACAATCATCCCACTTTTATGTTCCCAGTCTCCTTGAGTCTCCCTAGAGGGTCAATAGTGACATCTAAGCCCAGTGTACCGTCTTTATATTTTCCTGTCCTAGGTGTTTTAGTTAGAGGTTTTTCTAAGTCCCATAACATTGTACCTTGTGCCTTGATTTACAAGTTCTTTCTTGTAAAACTCTTTTTGAAATAGGTTTCATGCTATTTCCTTTGCATACTAGCATAGAGATAGAGTTGGTGAGTGTGATTTTCAATATCAAAATGAATAAATAATTGCACTAGACATTTGGATTCTATGTTTTAATTAAATAAAAATAAAACAAACAAAACAAAACAAAGAACAACAAAAACCTTTCTTCTTCTGTGCCCATTAAGTTTATTTCAGTATTCTTCAGATTGAGTGGGTTTCTAAACTAATCTGTTTTCCCAGTCAGTACTTATGGACTAAAAGGATGAAGATAAGGTTGCCCTGAAATGTGGAGATGTACTTAATAAGGATGTACTTAACTAGGAGGCGGCCCATTAAACTGTCTAAGTAGGTGGGCATGGGGATGAGAGTGATGAGAAAAGCAAGACCCATGATTTTAGAATGATCTGTGTGAGGTGATTCTCATGAACAGGAAAACATAAAAGAACCTAAGAAACTATTTTCTTCCAACCAGATTTTTTGTTTATGGTGCAAAACTATGTGGCTCCCTGTGAAAAGACAGATGATGTCACATATTTAATTAGCATTTGTTTTTTCCACTTTTCTATTTTCCTTGTGGTACTTATGTGACAAGCAAAGTGAAGAATAAGCATAGAATAATAGATGTTTTCCTTCTCATATACATATTTACCACAGTACATGATATAAGCCATACTTTAAAAGAGGCATATTAGTTATTTTGAAACAAGTACAATTGTATATTATTCTTGTGCCTAGGAAGCCCAATGGAATTAATTTTATTTATTTGTCTTTGTAAATAGGTAATTTAAAATATGCAGGATATGGTGAAATAATTCTCATGCAGATAGTAATATTTGCAATTCAAATTGGGGTCATTTTAAAATCTCCTATTTAAGAAAATATCATCAAACCCAACATGTGTATAATAAAACACTGGTTCAATGTACGTGTGGACCAGTGTAAAATATTAGAAAGTCCTTTATCATGGCAGTCCTGGATTCTGATGAGGAATAGGTTTTTAAATTTAGATTTTATTTATACCTCTGTAGAAGTTAAGTTGGGGTTTAATGGTCAGTTACAAGTGAATTATCCTTCCATTCTAAAATGATATCTCTACAACTACTAATGCCTGAGCCAACTGATTAATAGGCATGTGTGTATTACTGTGCATATATGAGTATACATGTGCATGTAAAGTGAGCAGGCAGTGACCAAATCAAAACACAAGAGTGAGAAGTTCTTTCCAGAACACTAGCCAATGGCTATTAGCTTCTGGAAGTTTTAATGAGAACTGTTTATTGTTTTGAGAACAAACTTTGTATTTCCTGAGAGAGTTGAACAGTTGCTCCTTCTGAGCGATGTTTCTAAGACACTGTGTTCTTTTGAAATTATAAAAGTTTATATTGAACCACACAGAATAAAGTGTATTTGAACATGATATGCTGACATGGTGAATCAAAAATGTCTAGCTGTTTTACATTTCAGAGTTTCACAGTAATAAAAATTGTCCTTTTATCTATTAAATATAACATCTATACACAGGGGAGTCTTGATAGGATAGATTTTTAGAAATCTGAAGAGTCTAATGATATCACTTGAGCACTTAGAGTTTGTTATTCATGATTGCTGTGCTCTCTCTAGGCATCTTCATTATTAGCATTTTATTGTCTACTATAATTTTATTACTTTTTTATTCATTGCTTTCACAGTGTAATACACAGAAGTAGAAGTCCAAATCAATAAAGAATGAAAAATCCCTCACATGTTGAGATGGAGTGCTTGTGTTTTGTTGGTCCTCGTGTTTTCCTGATTATCAGGTAGTGGAAAGAATAAGGCTTTTCTAAAGCCAACAGTCCTTACTTGAATTATTTTGTGAAAGAATCTTTTAATGGCTTATTTTATCTACACTTCGTTCATACTTTCACTTTTATCTCCAACCTCTAATGGATTTTCAAGAATAAAGTATGGTGTGTTTTGAAGTTACTTTTGGAATGGTCTGTTTTATTCCTTTAATAATTATCACATTCTGATAGTATCAAACTCATTGATTAATAATGAGATGCATGTTTAAAAGTTTATGTTTTATATTTCACCTGAGTAAATAGTGTATTCAACAACACCTTAGTATACAGACGTGAGGACTTGAGTTTGATCCCTAGAACCCCATGCTTTAAAAACAACTGAAAATATAAATTTGGGTGATATGGGCATTTTGCTCTTATTACTAGGCCTATCACACTGGAGTAGATACACAGAGCAATGAGAGAGGACAAATGCTGGGACTCTAGGAACCTGCAATATTAAATGACCCAGAGGGGAGAAAACACTATTGTCATTCAAAAAGGACCAAGATACTAGTGCCAGGAAAGCCCGTGTAAGAAATTAAACCAAAAGAAACACTTATTGTTGGTGAGTCATTTATGATGAGTTAAAGAGTGACCTCTGAGATTCTTTCTGTTTCCTTCATTGTTATCAGTGGAGTAAAAAAGCAGATTTGCTGACTACAAATGTTAGGATGAGGAATGCAAGCTTATAAAGAAAGGAGAAGGTATAACTGGTACTCTTGGGTGTAACAAACTATATGGATTAGTGAGATACAGCAACTCTGAGAATGTCCTCTAATGGTTGCTTAATTGAATTTAAAATGGGGTTATTCAGTCATGTAAATTTTCAATAGTTGTTGAAAAGGTTGACAGTTAGATTTAAGGAGGGTTGTAATTTTGCCTAGTAAAATAAAGTTGAGGGACGTTGAATAATATGCATGATTAGTAGATTAAAAGGACTGGTAGAAACAAATCCTAATAGAGTTGACATCCTTGAGCACATGAGCTTCAAAGAAAGATGATAATGATTAGAGAGCTGAATATGTAAAACACATGATACAGGTGTTTGAACATTATTGATAATTTTTAAGTCTGGAAAGAAATGTCCTTAAGTTGATTAGCTCAAGTAAGGTGGGAGATAAGATGTTTAAGAGACAAAAAAGGTCAAGTAAGAGGCAGGTTTAGGAAGGATCACATTCTAACATTTTGGAATTGTCCATAAATAGGTCACGTGTAATGTAGAGAGAATGACAGTTTAGACAGGAGCTCAGATAGTTGAGAAATAAGAAGAGCTAATTGCAAGGTCACAAAGTGACTGCAGCAATGAATGTAATGGGGAATATAATTTAATAACGGGAGTTTGAAAATTAGGGTTTGCAGAGAGGAAGGAAGGAGACTGGGTCAGAAATGATACCAACAAAGGAAATGGCCATCTGTCGGTGTGGCCTCTGTGGTAACAGATGATTGTTTTAGATTTTATTATGACTTTCATGATGTAGAAGCTCATTAGGGGACGACAGCGGCTTTGTCCCTTTGTTGCTCCTCACAGTGGGGCAGGACTTCATCCACAGGTGTAGCAAACAAGCGGGGTGGGCGAAGCTTAGAGAGATTTATGTGTTCAAATTAATACAGATAAGTATTATCAACGCAGCACAGTTTATGAATTAAGTTCTTCACAAAGGTGTTTACGCCCTGAAATTGGTTAAAAAAAGAAAAAAAAATACTTCGTGAAGTTACTGTGTGGGCTAAGATGATGTAAAGCACTTGGCACCAAATGATCATTCGATTAATGTTAGTTTTTTCTCTCAAAGTAGAGATTCAAATACTAAATGTATTTATAGGTCTCTGTAACAAAGGCAGACATCTGATGCAAGCCATTTCTATTTTTATCATTGATTCATGATTCACGAATGCATTCCTATACCAGTCGTGGGCTGTTTCTGTAACTAGAGACTCTGTTCATGCATTTGTAGACATCTTTTTCAATTTTAGCTTTATGTTGCTTATTAAAACACAGGGAACAGCAATACAAAGAAAACCTTGTCATTATCACTCTGGTAAATTCAAAAGTCTGTTTTAACTTCTGTTAAACATTTGAAAAACTGAATACATAATTAGCAATATCCTTGGGTAGCCTATAAAAACCTGATATTAGTGCTTATGCATTTTATGAATGACACAATACATATAATTGAGTGATAATGTCAATCACAAAATATTTTTTCTGTTAAACTAGACTCATTGGAATGTTATCAAATAATTTATAATAGAGAAATTGAAAACTATTTAATCATTTCTCTTTATGTGACCAATGACAATCTCTCTATTGTCATCACCTATTCATCTATCCATGTATCTATCTACCTGTCAACTCAATCCTCACCCCCAATAACTCAGTTCCTCCAGCAACATTTTACCTTGTAAAGGTTTCAAATTCCCCATCAGCTGTGAAACACATATCCAAGCACATAAGAATATGGGACAGATGATTAAACAATAAAACCAAACAGTATATAAGTTGTTGAGCTATAAAGTTTTAATTTTTGTCCTACATTAAATTAACTAGAATACTCATACGCTATAAAGGGTTGCTTCTTTTGTAGAAAGCAATATGTAAGCATATGTATGTGTAGAAGCATTTCTGCTTATTGCCTTGAAAGAGTTTGCACCTCAACTATCTCTAAATTTCACTAGTACACCTATAAAGTCTTTAGAGTTGCAAAGAATTGTTGACACATATTGTCTGAGGTGGTTGTATCTGTTAGTTTTCTATTGCTCTGATAAAACACCATAACCAAGTAGTGCTTAAGGACTGGAGTTTATTTTGATTTTCAGTTCCAGAGGGAGGAGAGCCTATCACAGTGGTTCAGAGGCAAGTCAGCAAGGGACAGGCAGGGCAGCAGGAGCAGGAGCTGAGAGATCACAGGGACAGGCAGGGCAGCAGGAGCAGGAGCTGAGAGATCACGTCTTTAGTTGCAAGCATGGAGCCAGCCAGGAGTGATGCAATGTTTTAACTTCTCAAACCCTGCCCACTGTGATGTACTTCCTCCAATGGGGCTGGCCTCTCCATAGCCTTCAAACAGTACCATCAACTAGGAACCAAGTGTTCAAATACCTGAGCCTATGAGGGACATTTCTCATCCAAACCACCATAGTCAAATGATTTTCAAAGGAATCACATTTCACCTTAAATATAAATTTCTATGCATGCTTCATAATTTGAGGTTCATGTGTGTTGATAAATATTTTCAGTTACCTTAACTCTTTCAACTATAATATTTGTATCTTATACAGAAAATAATATATTGACTGTATTGTCTAATTACTTTTCAAGACAGAATTTTTTTTACTACAGTTTTACAAAAGACAGTATCTAATGTGACACAGAATTGTATATACTTTAGAAAACAAATTATAGACAACAGACTATGCCATCCCCTCAGAGGAGAATGAGACCAGGTACAGAGGAGACCTTACAGTGCAGCATAGAACGCCCAGCTGTTTAAGTGTCTCCTGAAATGCATGAAATCTTATTCCTGGAACAAATAAAACTAAGAGAACAGCCTTGAAGCAGCATCTTCATATTTAGCCTCATATTGCATATTTACATATTTAATCATCTCTCACTTTCTTCCAAAATAGACTTGAGGTCTTACGTGACAAGATGACATTACAGTAGTACAACCACAGGGATAAAGGAGGGTGGGCCAGCGGTGGTGTCACATCAGAATCCATTTAGATCACTAGTTGGGAGTAAACATATTTAGGACAAACTTTGCATTTGGCATTTTACATTAAGTTAAGATGAAAATTCCATACCTCATTTTTATTTAGTACTAAGAAGGCATGCATGGATCTTTTCATTGTTGTTGTTTTTAAATTACATTATTTTATTTTATTGTCTGTATGCATGTGTGTATATGCATGTCTGTGTTTGGTGGGTAGGTGTGCACACATGCCATAGCACAGATGTGGAGGTCAAAAGACAGCTTGAAGAAATCAATTTTCTCCTTCTACTATGCGAGTCCCAGTGATGGAACTCAGCTCTTCGTGCTGGCAGCAACTACCCTTATAAGCTGAGCCATCTTGCTGGTTTGAATCTTTAGTTTTTATCTTTTCTATTGTTTTGATCACTGTGTGGTATTTCTTTGGCAGTTGTTTAGTAAAACAATTTTCCAAGATTTTATTTCAACTTCATCACATAAAAGAACCCAGCTTCTGTGACTTGACTGTCTTTGCTGAGGAAAACAACACATGGTGAGGAAGAAGCCTCCATAGCCTTAAGAAACTCACCGTAAGTATCAACTTAGTTAGGTAATAAGTGCAACCAATGAGACTTGGAGAAGCATCCAGATTCCTCAGTCATTGGATGGGATTTCTAGCACGACAATTAGGGTGTTTGGTCATCCTATCACCAGAGTAGGTCAGTTCGGGCTGTCTCTTGACCATTGCCAGCAGTCTATTGTGGGGGTATCTTTGTGGATTTCTGTGGGCCTCTCTAGCACTTTGCTTCTTCCTATTCTCATGTGGTCTTCATTTACCATGGTCTCCTATTCCTTGTTCTCCCTCTCTGTTCTTGATCCAGCTGGGATCTCCCGCTTCCCCAAGCTCTCTTTCCCTCGACCCTCGCCCTTCATTACCCCCACTCATGTCCAGGCTGTTGATGTAGATCTCTTCCATTTCTCTGTCATTGGGCGATCCCCGTGTCTTTCTTGGGGTCCTGTTTTCCAGGTAGCCTCCCTGGTGATGTGAGTAGCAGTCCAGTCATCCTTGTTCCACATCTAGTATCCTCCTATGAGTGAGTACATACCATGTTTGTCTTTCTGAGTCTGGGTTACCTCACTCAGGATGATTTCTTCTAGATCCATCCATTTGCCTGCAAACCTCATGATGTCATTGTTTTTCTAGGCCCCAGGAGTCCAATTAGTGAGAAAGAGGAGGGTTTATATGAGCAAGAATTGTTGAGACCCAGGTTGGATAAAGCACAGGGACAAATAGCCAAACGAATGGAAACACATGAACTATGAACCAATGGCTGAGGGGCCCCCAACTGGATCAGGCCCTCTGAATTGGTGAGACAGTTGATTGGCTTGATCTGTTTGGGAGGCATCCAGGCAGTGGGACCAGGTCCTGTGCTCAGTGCATGAGTTGGCTCTTTGAAACCTGAGGCTTATGCAGGGACTCTTGGCTCAGCCTGGGAGTAGGGGACTGAACCTGCCTGGACTGAGTCTACCAGGTTGGTCTCAATCCTCGGGGGAGGCATTGCCCTGGAGGAAATGGGAATGGGGGGTGGGCTGGGGAAAAGGGGAGGCGCGGGAGGGGGGAGAACAAGGGAATCCGTGGCTGATATGTAGAACTAAATTATATTGTAAAATAAAAAAAAAAAAGACTTGGAGAAGCAAACAGAGGACCCTGTAAGACCAATTGCTAAATAGTCTTATTAATAAAAAAAACCCAGAGTCAGATATTGGGGTAAAAACTGACAGACCAGGGAAGCAGAAAGAAACCAGCCACATTCTTACTGCTAGAAATCCTCAACCTCCAAAGAGAGCCACTTCCTGTATACTCACACTTATATTCTTTCTGTCCCTGCCATCTTACTTCCTCTCTCTTCCAGCTATATCACTTCCTCTTTCTGCCTAGCTCTGTCACTTTCTGTCTGTCTGTACAGACCTCCGGACCTTTATGGTTAACGAGTATTGGAATTTAAAGGTATGTGCCACCACTCCTGGCTCTGTTCCCATTGTGTCCTTGAACTCACAGAGATCTGGATGACTCTCTGCCTCCCAAATACTAGGATTAAAGGCATGTGCTACCATTGCCTAATCTCTATGTTTAATATAGTGCCTGGGTTTTTCATCTGATCCTTAGATAAGCTCTGTTGGGGTGTACAAATAAAATATTACCACAGAACCCCAGTAAAGTATTCAGATATCAGATATTAAAACATAATTGAGCAGAACTTTCAGTCAAAATTAAAAGAAAGTAAAACATACATACACACACACACACACACACACACACATATATTTCATGCATATATTTGAGAAAGAAGTTTACTGGAGTGCCTCAAAACAGGTGCTTAAATTTGGAGCATTTTGATAAAAATAATTAAAATTGAGGCATGAGTAGTTAATTCTCAATTAAACTCCAGTCAAACATAATTGTTCATACAGTGTTCACCTGGTGGTATACATGCCTAACGTGAAGGCCTTGAGTGCAGAACACTGTTTCCTTTTAATGATGTTAAAATACATGTGTAGTATAAAATTAACCACTTTAACCACTTTGAGTTTATGCTTTATCATTCAATATATCCATATTTTATGCAATCAACCTCAGATTTTATTTCCTTTTATGAAACTGAAACTCTATAGCCATCAAAAAATTCTCACCATTTCTACCAGATCTCATTCCTTAGAAATTATCATTTCACTTTCTTTTCTAGGTCTCATTTAAGTGGACTGATTTATTTCAGTTAACATAGTTAATTCCCAGGTGATCTATACTGTAGCATATAATTCCTTTTATTTTAAGGCCAAAATTTACACACACACACACACACACACACACACACACACACACACACACAAACACACACACTCTCACAAATCCACACCACATACACACTAGTTTTTTTTTTTTTTTTTTTGGTTTTTTCGAGACAGGGTTTCTCTGTGTAGCTTTGTAGACCAGGCTGGCCTCGAACTCACAGAGATCCGCCTGCCTCTGCCTCCCGAGTGCTGGGATTAAAGGCGTGCGCCACCACCGCCCGGCTACACACTAGTTTTTATCCATTGCAGCTGCATATGTTGAGGTAGAACATACCTTGAACTTGCAGTCCTTCTAATACAAACCTAGGCAATTCTCTTGAATTTTTAGAAGCCATCATGATGCTGCTCTTTGCCATAATGAGACTCACTGCTGCATATTCCTTCCAGTGGCATTCACCTGTATGTATCCTCCACCACCCCACCAACACTTGCTATATTATGGTCTGGTATTAGCCATAGGGATGGATGTGATACTGTCATAATTCACTGTGGTTCTTATTTTTTTCTCCTAGGATGTGTGATATTGAGCCTCTTTTTGTTGGATTGTAGGCCATTTCTCTCTTATTTTAAGAACTGTTTATTTAAAGGTGAAACATCATGGAGTTATTTGGGGTGCTTTCTTTTGTTAAGTCCTGGGAGTTCTTTATTGTTCCTGGCCACTAACTCATTATCAAACACAAGTATTTCATTCTGTCATATGGACTGCTCTTTTACCCATTGATTGGATCTGATTCAGTCCACAGAAAATTCAGTGGTTCAGATTCAGTGTCAGAAATAGAAGTCTTTGTCCTGGAAGTAAATGGGAGTGTGTTACTAATTATTTATACTCACTTCTATTTTGAAGAGTCAGTTATGAATGCTCATCTTTATAATTCCACTACATGTTATGGAGCCTCATGCCATATTTAAACTAAATTTTTCTTTTCCCCTAAATAAGAGGAACATGTATATTTGTGCAAAATTGTTTAAGTCGCTTCTTAAAACTCTGGTTCCCCCACTCCTCTTCTATTCTCAGGCTTTATCAGTGCCCTGTACCACCTATTAGATAATCTAGCACACTGTCTGGATGAAAAATGTGATAAAAATATTCATTTAAATATTCCACTGCCTTTCATGAAAAAAAAAGATTACTAACCATGTCATTGTCATAACATTCACTAGTGCTGGTTTGTTCTTGGCTCTGGAAAGGAGAAGGGTGTGGGTCTTGGCTTCCCACGCAGTCCTGTCTCTCTACTCCGCAGCAGGGGAGTGGTGCAGTCAAGCTGGGTGAGCTACACTTGCTGGCTGGGTTTGACAGAACATATTTCTTCAAGCAGTGCTAGAGCAACGTTTATCCTAATAGTTAAGCCCAGTCTTCACACTGTTCTGAATAAGTTGCTTTCAAGAGAATTCAGGTTATAAAATGTTAGCTTGCTTTTATGATATATATTAACCTGTTGCTCAGATGAGTGGCCTCACCACTTTTTAATTTATTTTTCTAGAAAATCAACTTTACACCTGTAATCAAGGTGTTTAGCCCTTTGTACAGTACAATTCCAAACAGTATTCAGGATGTATACGTGAAGCTACGATCACAAACGGCCATTATTCTGTGTGTAAGGACTCTGCCTGCACTCTGTGTTACCTAGAGATATGTCTCTGTTGGGGGGCTGTGTAACTTCAAGAAGAAAGCTCTCATGTCTGATAATAGAAGGTATTTCTGCCATATACAAGTGGTCTATATCTATTTATGCTGCTGTGATACGCAACCACAGGCTGTGTTGTTAAAAAAATAACAGGGGTGCATTTCTCTCAAATCTGGAGGCAACACATCTTAGATCCATTTACCATCATGGTTGGGTCCCGGCGAGGGCTCTCTTCTGTTGACTTACCATTCTTCATTCACATGTTGGAAAAAACAATGAGCGCTTGCTAGGGTGCCTGTGAGGGGTCAATAATTTCATTTACAGAGGCCTCAGTCACATGACATAACTTCTTCCCAAAGGCTTTATCACTTAACAACATCACTTAGGGGTTGGAATTCAGGGACAGGGTGATACAATTATTTCATCATTGTAAATATAAAAAGAATTGTTAAACAGTGTTCATTTTATCACTTCATATAAAAGTGGTTTTTTTTATTTTATAATTTAATTTAATTTTACGTATCAGCCACGGATTCCCCTGTCCTCCCTCCCCGCCTTCCCTACCCCCAGCCCACCCCCATTCCCATCTCCTGCAGGGCAAGGACTCCCCTGGGGATTCAGCTCAGCCTGGTAGATTCAGTCCAGGCAGGTCCAGTCCCCTCCTCCCTTCACCCAGGCTGAGCAAAGTGTCCCAGCATAGGCCCCAGGCTTCAAACAGCCAGCTCATGCACTAAGGACAGATCCCTGTCCCACTGCCTGGGGGCCTCCAAAGAGTTCAAGCTAATCAACTGCCTCACTTATCCAGAGGGCCTGATCCATTCGGGGGCTCCTCAGCTATTGGTTCATAGTTCATGTGTTTCCACAAGTTTGGCTATTTGTCCCTGTGCTTTTCCTAATCATGATCTCAACAGTTCTTACGCATAAAAATGTTTCTTACATGCCCCACAAACCACCTTAACAGAATAAAGTGATTGTTATAGATTAACCTAGTTTTCCTGAGTTAGTAGAGGCAGAACTTGTGACAGGGCTAACTCTCCTCGGAGGCTGTCTTCTGAGAAGTACAAGAGGAAATTCCTGACCATATTACTAAAAACCTTTATTATTGTTGTTCAAATGACACTAGAAGACTGAAGAGGCTGTCAAATCACAAGCATACGAAGTGGACTCATGAGCCGTGACAAAATTAACATACACTAGACAAGAGCCAGTTAGTATCTAAGGTGGGAGCACTGGCTACTGCTGTTGATACAAGGGAGCTAAGAAGCACTTTCTCTGGCAGGCAAGGTGGTGGCAGCAGCCTGCAGTGGGACATGATTGAAACCTACCTTCCAGCCTCATTGTGAGCAAAGGCATTCTTGTAAATGTATCTATCACTCTCTCTAACAAATGGCATCTACAATCCTAAAGAAAGCCATTACCTCTTGCCCTGTTCTTTTGTATGTTAAGGCAGACTACTTCAGTCATGATTGAGGATATGTACTCTTTGTGTTTTAGAAATATATGTGTCTGTGGGTGCACAATTTCATACACGTACATACGTGTTTGCATGTATTTAGAGGCGAGGGGTTAATGTTGGGTATCTTCCTCAATTGTTCTCTACATTATCGCTTGAGTCAGGATCTCTTCCTGAACCTTGAGCTTGTTGATTCAGAAGGTTAGATCAGAAAGCCCTAAGGGTCCCCTCTCTTTCACTCCTCAAAACTGGGATTACAGGTATTTGCCACTATGTCTGGCACTTTTTTGTGAGCATCCAAATTCAGGCCTTCTGCTTGTGTGGCAAGCACTTTGCCCATTGAGCCATATCCCAGTCCCATAAGGTTGAGTTTTTCCTAAATCTGTACATACTTTTTATTGTTATTTAATTTGGGAGTTTATTCTAATGCCCTTAGAACGTACATCAGATATTCTTCAGTCTACCACAAAAGTAGATCAGGATTTATGTGTAAGGAGCTTGTCAAGAGAGTCCACAAGGAGATAGAAAATAATAAACATTTCTTAACACACGAATGAGCATGTGATTACAGATGTCTAGGATATAGAATCTTAAGAAGAATTTGAGAGATCCACTATAGAAGAGAAACTATCGTACACTTCCACCTCAGCAAGCTTCAGATTTGTTGAAGACCTAATCTACTTGTTGTAACTCCTTTTTTCATATTTCATATTTTTGTATCCATATAAATATAAATAATGTACTGTGTTCGCCATATTTTCTTAAACACACACACACACAAATGTACACACATACATATAGCAAGCACACATATGTACACACACACACAAGGCTTTGCTAGGGAAGGTGAATGTTTAACTGTGTCTTTATGGAATAATAGCACCTGTCTTTACTATTTAGCCCAATAAGGCATATAGGAGTTAATGTCTTGAATAGCCACTACTAGAGTCTCTGAATATATTAGCTCATGTTTTTAATTGGAAAACACATTTTATTTTTTTAAAAAATTAAGTTAGAGTTAGTTGCAGCTACTCCTCTTTCTATAGATGTCCTCTGAGGCTGGTTCTTTCTCAGGGGGCATCCCAATCAACACAGGAATTCTGGAGAATTTTTATTAAAAGTATCATGTAAATCATGTAATGTAAATGTAAATCATTCTTCAGGTTTCTTTTTGAACAGTTATTTAAAACTAGATATGGTTGTAAATATCTTTCAAGCATCACTGTATAATATATAGGAGATCTATGGTCCCCTTGGACTTCCATTTTTATTATTTATCAGCCATGGTGTTGTTTTCTTCTCTGTTACACTGTCCTTCATGATAGCTATCAAAAGATACATGAAAAAGTAATCATATTTACTGCTTATTTTGTGTAGTCCCATTTTAGTCCCTTTATTAGTGCAGTGAATAGATATATAAATATTTTATATTTATACTCACTATATATTAAGTACATTTGGCTAAGTAAGGGATAAACATTTTAGTAACTCTATAGGACACAAATAAGGTTCTTCAGAACTTACAGGTATACATGATGACGTCATTTTATGAGATAACTTTATCAGTGTTTGTAAAAATGAATACATCATTAAAGCTTTCATCTGTTGCCTTTGAATTCAGATATTCTAAATGCTGCTTTCAAGATCTTAGGCATAATTTTTATTGAGTGAATACAGTTCACTTTCTCAACCAATTTATTTATTAAATTGCAAAGTCTCATGCTAATATAATGTTAAGACTGCAAGTATTCACCTTCATAACTCAAAACATGAAAAGTTAGCCTTTTTATAACAGCATTAATTTCCCTACATTTCTATGTTTTATAATTAAGTGTACTTTTAAGACACCAGCCAGCAATCCAGGAATTATATATAATCAGTGCCAGACAAGTTAATGTTACTGAGAGCATCTAAACTTTTATATTCTCTGATCTGTTTTTAAATTTCCAGACTTTGTCGTGCAGTAATGGAAATATGCTGCATTTAATTTCCAGATTTTTATAAAGGAGACAAGAGCAGATAATAAAGATGGAAAAGTTGATAATGACTATTTCAGAATGATGACTATTTCACTAGAAAATTTAAAGTTAAATCTGTGAATTTTTAATCAGCATGCTTGATTTCAAAATGTTTACGCTGATAACACATTCTTGTTATTTCTATCTCAGCTGTTATTCGATTTCAACTGAAGGATAGAATTCTGTTCCTGTGATAGCCTGTGACTAAACACCTGCTAAGCCACTGAATGTAAAATCAATTACAAAGACTCAAACTGTTTTTACCATCAAACTTACATTTTGAAAAAATGCTGATGTAAGCAATGTATAGACAGGTATGCTAGATGTAAACATGAAGTGACTTACAAACTAATACACCAAAATCAGTTAAAAATAAAAATTTGTCTTAAACTCACATATTCCTTTGTATTTTTGTTCAAAGATTTAAATTATATTAAGGAAATAGGAACGCTCTGTCATTATTGACCTTGTTCAATTCATCTTCCTCTAAAGCTTTTGTAGAATTATTATCTTCATAAACATGCACATTTTTTTACTCTGGAAAAGACACATGTTTAGAAAATATCTTTTTATATTATGCTTTGTTTACTATGGAAACATAATTTAGGTTGCACATTATAATATATATTACATGTTATGTCATATTATACAATATGTAACAAATACTAGAGTACTTATTACATATTACATGCATCTTAAATATTGTAAAATCAGAGAATGAATGCATTTACACAGAAACACACACATACACACTAAGAAGGAGGAGGAGGAGCAGCAGCAGGAAGAGAAACAGTGGGAGGAGGAGCAGGGGGAGGAGTAGGGGGAGGAGGAGGAGCAGGGGGAGGAGGAGGGGGAGGAGGAGGAGCAGGGGGAGGAGGAGCAGGAGGAGGAACAGGGGGAGGAGGAGGAGCAGAAGGAGGAACAGGGGGAGGAGTAGGAGGAGGAGGAGGAGCAGGGGGAGGAGGAGCAGGAGGAGGAACAGGGGGAGCAGGAGGAGGAGTAGGGGAAGGAGGAGGAGGAGGAGGAGGAGGAGAAGAAGAAGCAGCAGCAAATTTTATGATTACAGGCCCAGTAGGGTTGACAGCATATCCAGTGCACACAACAAAGATGCAAGTAATAGACCTACCATCATGATTTAATGATTGTATTTATTTCTTCTTGTTCAGAGGTCAGGTGCTTGGGTTCAGAGTTATAGGCTTTGTATTATTTATGTTTGGTGTTCAGATAAATGTAAACCTAGTTAGCAGTTCCCTTCATTGTGGAATTTGACATGTTCCAAAAATTACAGTGGTGAAAAATATTTCTCCTGCAGCCTGACCTGAACCCTGCCAGCTCCTGGTACTCCATTCTCTTCCATTTTTTACTATAGCATTTCAAAACTTTGAATCACAACTGCATTTGAGAATTTGAAAAAACTCATTAAACTTTCTCCTCCTAGAAGGATACATGGCATTCTCTATAATTAAATGTATTTAATGAATTTCTTATGCCACCTCTGCCCTTCTTCCAGATCATGGAAGTTTAAAAATGCTTTTAAATGGAATTAGAGTTTTTGACAACCTTGAAACAATATATTACCAGGAAAAACCTGCTAAAAACAATTAGCTTGTGTGTTAATATCGTATTGTATATTTTAATAAGATAATTATAGAGACTTGTAGTGAATTGAGGCTTACACTTGAGTCTTGAACATTGTAATACAACTAAGTTACATATAGATAATTACAGAAAAATTCACATTTTATATTTGGTCATGTTTAATTATCAACTGTATTCCAGATGTTGTACCTTGAACATGAAATAAAAAAGTCAACTCTTCAGGTTTATAACCAACTTTAGATAGAATGTGTTTGAAAACTGTTATGTCATTGTTGGTATTTGTTGCTTAATTATTCCTGGAATGACTGCCTCCGGAACTTAATATGTGTTATGCTTCATTTCCATCATTACTCCCTCAGTCACTTTTGTAATCATCCATTATATTAGGTATTATAACCTATCTGCAATGATTTGATTTGTAGTATAAAGGAATACATTCATAGGCTATAGACAAATATGCAATTTTATATATAACACATGAACAAATGTATACCTATACAAGTGGTCCTGGAACCCGTGTTCTCCAAAGGTCAACTACGTTAGCTAAAATCTATCTCATTCTACAAGTGACAAAAATGTGCCAGAGAATGTTTCCAATCACATCGAGAGGGTTTAAAGAAGAAATTGACATTTGCTTATTGTTAACATATATTAATAACCTAAGATGTCAATCTACCTATTATTAAGTGAATTAATCTCAGAATCATTCCATAACTTATTTCATGCTACCTTTATAGTCTACATATTTATTTATTCACCTGTCATTTAAAAGACAAACAGAACAGCACAGCTTGAGGAATTTACCAATGCACCTTATCTTATAATTCACCGGTAAAGGACTTCAGCCTATGACTGTGCCGCATGGCCCGTGTCTTTCTCTAGCTTTGTGTCCACTGCTTTCTTAGAACTTAGTTCTAGTAGGATGAAAACGTGGAGTCTGGAAGAAGAAAACTAGTTAGTGATAGCGTCAGATACAGGTGAATACACTGGTTTGAGAGAAAGAAAAATGAAACTACCATGCAAGTCTATGACTGGATTGATTGGGGTATTGGTGGGACCTAAGACCAAATCTAAAATAACAGCTTGCAGCC
Source organism: Peromyscus californicus insignis (assembly GCF_007827085.1). NCBI lineage: Eukaryota > Metazoa > Chordata > Mammalia > Rodentia > Cricetidae > Peromyscus > Peromyscus californicus. Next base: position 34,577,991 of record NW_026294584.1, read on the forward strand.
AAAAAGAGAATGTGACCCATAGCCTGTGGATGCTTTCACCTGTAGGATTTCCAGTGTACAAATGGCCATATGGGTCTAGAGCTTTAAAGAGTGTGCTGAACTTGTCCAGTAGTACACAGTTTATGGCATACAGAGTCCTCCCCTTGGCATGTTACATTTGTTGCTTTATTTTTTTTTACCATTATGCAACCATAAAAACAATGAAAAAGATAAATGTTATATTGGAATGTCACTTAAATACTTTCCATTTGTGAATTCTCTATATTTGTCTCTGAGAAACCTGGGCAGGGAGAGGGAGGCTAGTATCTAGTACTCATACTCTGCACCTTGTAAGTGACTGTAACTCTAGTTCCAGAGGTCCCAAAGCCCTCTTCTGGCCTCCAGCCTCCAGCATGCACATGGTGCACAAACCTACACTCAGCCTCACACACATACATATAGGATAGAAATAACTAAAAAAAAAAATTAAAATGTGCAACCATAGTGCTTTGACAACTCTCTGAAAATATATCTAAGTTATGTTATTACATTAGCACAGATTTTTTTTAAGGAATAGAGATACCATCTAGTCAGTATCCTTTTCACCTAATGCATTCTTCCTTCACTGTGTCAGTCTGATGATGTCTTTCCTCACTTGCATTTTTTGATGCTTTCTAATACACAAGTCCATTCTATTCAGAATATGTGCCCTCCAACTTTTAGCCTTGCTTACTATCTCTGAGCAATTGCATGTGGTAAACCTTCTCAATTATCTATACAAATTCCTTACAAATGTTAATAATATGACTAGACAAATTTACGTAAATAATCTGTATCTGATTATTTCCTTGGACATTAAATCCAGTTCCTGCTTTCCTCAAATTCTCAGGGTAAGGAGCGTTTAAAGTATTACAGTTTAGGAGCAAAAGCTCTGAGATACCAAATAATTCACTTGAATGAAGAAAGTCATTAGAAAGGAAAAGCTAGTTTCTGTGAGAATATGAATCGTGCAATTCCGGTGTGCAACCTTGAACTGAGGGAAGGCACCTAATTCTTTGTGCAAACTTCACATGACTGATGCTCTAATGGAAAACTTCTCAGATGCTTCAAGGTTCCCAAGCAGAAGGACTATCCTCCCCAGTAAATATATAATCATAACATTCCTTACAAAGTCATGAAATAATATGATCTCATAAATATACCCTTAATGTCATATAGACTATAATTACACCCCTGAGAGTATAACCACTTTATGGATAATAACATGTTCTAGGCCCTTTTTATAAACATAAAACATAAAGACCTTGTAATGTGAATACTAAATCAAAGATTAATATTTTGAGTGACCACAAGTCATATAGTAGTGTATTATGACAATAGGTGAGAAATGAGATAATCATAAAGTTGAAATTGTATTGCTAGGATTTAATCACAACCATGATCAGGGTACAACAGTGCAGGTTCACTTGTAGTTAGGGTGTATTCTAATATGGAATCTTGGGAAGCCACAACCTGCTTATATAAAAAAAACAACAATACAAGAGAAGAAAACTAAGCACACTTTCCATTCCATTATCCTATCAGCGTTTTCTTGACTTGCCCTATTTACTTAGCTAGTGTGGAGTAATGATCTAATATTATACATGAACTCTAACTAGCATTCTCCTCCTTTTGTATTAAATCTAGACATCCTCTTCTTGTTATTTCTACGATGGTTAGGTTTGTTGGGGGGAAAGGAAAGTAGAGGAACTTTCCTGTAGTCAGTGTCAGCATGGCTCTGTCCTGCCTTTCTTTCCCTATATTAGGTTTTTATTATCCACACTCTGTATTCCATTAACTTCTTTCAGATCTCTTAGAACATATTGAACTCCTTTCTTGGTTTATACTTTTGACTGATTTCTTCTTATCTAAGAGAATTGACAAACATGATCAGAGTAGATAACATTTATTAACCAAGTGTCACCAGAATCTGGAAATTCATGTTCTCTGTCTCCCTCAAATAGTACCCAAAGTCAAGTGTTATTATTATGCAGTTTTAAAATACTGTGAAATCCATGATTCAAACTCAGGATTTGTGAATAATTCAAGAATCATTTCCATTTATTTTTCCTCTTTTATACAAATTGCTTACACCTTCTTAAGGAACACTTTCCCCTTTAACTGTCTGCAGGATACTCTTTTACTATTCATTCATATATGCATGCATGTAATCAACTAACATTACTACAGCAAATAATATAGCCCTCGCTTTGTAAGAGAGTTAGATATTTGGTTTCTTGTCTTTCAGAGTATCATCATCAAATAGTTGAGAGAAATCCAGTACTCTGCACAAACAAGAACTATATTGCTATACAAGTGCTGTCATAATTAAGGAGCAAATCATATTTAAATGAAATAAGCTTATTCCTAATAGGTTTAGGAACTGTCAATCCAAGATCATTGTACCATGAAGGAACTTTGGTTGCTCTACAGTACGTTCTCCTTTCCTTGCTAACAGCAGCAGGTGTGCACCTTGTGTCTCTTTGCCTTCTTACTAGGGTACAACATGCGTTGGGTAGGGTCCCACTTGAACACAATTCCTTCTTTAGTGGCCTTTCCCCCTAAGTAAAATAACATTGGTGTTACAGTTTCCACATTTAAGTTGGTGGTAAGTGTAACTCAGTCCAGTCAATAACTGATAGCTAATATGATAATTAATTTCAGTGAGTTAAAAATCTTTTTGAGAATTAGAAAATTCCGACTTAAGTACCACATAGGTGGAGAGGATTCTAATATGTATGTTGGAGAAAGGAGATATAAATTAGAGCGTTATGTGCAGGGAGCTATTAGAAAAATTTTAACACAATATTAGGATGGAGATTGACAATGAGGAAAAATGATGAACTACCCATACAGGAGTTAGATGTGAATAATACAAATTATTAGAGTTCAGATGTTGATGGCCTGGAAAATTCCTTTCAAAAGTGACATTAGAATACAACTTGGGGTTGGATATACACCTATAGCAAAATCCTGAAGAAGCTTCTTTTCCTTTTAAACCTCAGGACATAAATCTGAAAGAGGCAAGTATTTCATTTACTATTCCAGACACTGAGTAGTACTGCACCGTACATGTAATAGATACTCTGTAGGCTTCTGTAGTAGTCAGAGTTATGCCACGGTATAGGTTAGATATTTTGAGAGAAACTCATTCATCACTTTTTGCAGCTCACTGTTTCCTATTGTAGTTGTTGAGAAATAAGTATGCCATCATGATATTTGGCACTTCCCATCGTGGGAACAGATTGAGCCCTGTCTGCAGCTTACCTTCAGACAGTTTTTAGAAAGATTTTATATCCTGTGTATAAATAGTTTCTTCAGTTTCCTGCCAAGGAAGGTGCCCTTCTCTCTCTGTAACAACTCACATTCTGCATATTACAAGTAATTAAAATAGTATGTGGGAGGAAGGAAATGTTTTATATTTGGCTGTTTGATGGCCTTTGAACTTTTCAATTATTGTATGGCCATACTACCAATAATTGAGGACATGGCATAAGTGATATTTCTAGGCATTTCAGATGTGATGAGAACTTTATTACGTTTCAAAGTCTTATGTGTCTTTTACAATTCTTAGTGCCTATAGTGTTTAAAAAGTCAAATTTCTATGTTTTGGTAAACAGTAGGATACACTTTATCTTTCATTGTTCCCTTATATTTTCATAAGTGTACTTACTGATATGAGCTAGAGAGATAAACTTCAAGAATTCCTCTTTAAGCCGGACAGTGGTGGCACATGCCTTTAATCCTAGCATTCTGGAGGCAGAGCCAGGTGGATCTCTGTGAGTTCGAGGCCAGCCTGGTCTACAGAGCAAGAGCCATGACAGGAACCAAAACTACACAGAGAAACCCTGTCTTGGAAAAAAACAAAACAAACAAAAAAAAAAACTAACAACAACAACAAAGAAGAATTCCTCTTTAGTGATGAAAATTCTTAATATGGGAACATAATTGTGTGTCTTCAAAGCTTTTAACAAAGGGAAATAATTATGTAAACAGTGTTTCATGGACAGTATAGTTGTCCCCACAAATTCTGTCTAGCTATAGAGAGCATTACTGGTCATTGACACCAGCGGTTCATTTTCTCCAGTGGCCATTACTATGAATGAACCTTGGCTGATAAGTGTTGCAGCTTAAGGGTGAAGAACTGTGTCTTCTGTCAAGCTCCTTTGTAAGAATATCCTTAAACTTTCTACCTTTGTGACCCAAAAGTTTATGGGAGCTTGTCTTTGATCTCTTATTTGCTCCTTCTCTTACTGCAAACGTTGAAATCTTAGCATATTATCTTATTAGTAAATCTTTGATCTCACAGCCTTGGAAAAAGCACTATATATGAAAGCTGCAAACATTAACAGACTATACCTAACCTCTGTTGAAAGATTATGCCTTTGTGACTATATTATTTGCACTATAACATTTACTTTGAAAGTAGGCTGAATACTCTAAATATATTTTTAATTAATGATCTCACTTAGATAATCTAGAAAAGTGATGTGTTTTTCCTGTTGCCAATGGCTCTTCCATATTCTCTCTTTGTAATTCAATCCTTACCTCTAAATTCTGATACTAATCAGACAAACATTCCACCTTAAACACAACAAAATTAAAATTTTAAGTATAGTTAAACAACAAACAAGACACTTAAAGTTAAAATTTTCAGAAGGAGCTAGCTATTACATCACCAACGCCATAGAGAAATGATTTTTTTGTTTTGTTCATTTTTCCACATGATGAACCTATTATTACATAAATAATGATTAGATTCAGTTAAAACACCACCCCCGGCAGTATCATCTATCCTTGTTTGCATAAAATTAAGTGAAGCTCAAATACCTACATGTATAGATCGATCCCACATGAGAATGTGACAATGGTCCTTTACCGTGGCAAGTGAACCCCTGCTTGTTTGAGGAGCTTTAACCAAGTGTGGTGATATTCACAGGATTCTCTGAATTATCCCTAATTAATTCTTTATCTATCTATCTATCTATCTATCTATCTATCTATCTATCTATCTACCGACCTATGTATCTATCTACCTATCTGTCTATCTATATATCTATTTATCAGCTGTCACAGAAGAGTTCATACCTGGAAGGTACAAGTTACTTTGGAATCTAGTGTAACATTTCTAAAGAGTTACTTAAAGATTTTCTCTTAAAGAAGGCTACCTCAAAATATGTCCTTTCCAGTATTTTTAATTGGATTGTAGGGGCTACAAATTTAATAAAACACATTTAACCTTTACTTAAATATTATCACTTTATTACAATATTATTTGACTTTTTAAAATTCACTTTGAAAGTGAACTGAAGTCTGGTATGCTGGCACCTGCCTTTAATTCTGTCATTTGGGAGGCAGAGGCAGGTAGATCTCTGTGAGTTCGATGCCATCTCGGTTTACATAGTGAGTTCCAGGACAGCCATGGTTACCTAGTAAGACCCAAAAAGAAAAGGAAAGAGACAGTAAACTGAATAATCTATTTAAATTTTCAATCAAGGATCTGATTAGACAATGTTGCATTGATTGAAATGTTGAGGTGATCTGGGCGGTGGTGGTGCACGCCTTTAATCTCAGCACTCAGGAGGCAGAGCCAGGCGGATCTTTGTGAGTTCAAGGCCAGCCTGGTCTACAGAGCGAGATCCAGGAAAGGCACAAAGCTACATAGAGAAACCCTGTCTTGAAAAACCAAAAAAAAAAAAAAAAAAAAGAAATGTTGTGGTGATTTTGAAAAACAATGGTGTTACTTTTATTTTGATGTTACTGCTGCTCTTGTTACTGTTTTCCCCAACACCAGAAACGTATCTTTTTCTCCCAGCATTTCAGTCCTAAGTTTGGTACCCTGTTGCATGGGAGGTGGGACAGTTTTCCCTTTGTCCCTATATTTATAAATGAGGCATATTTATATCCTCAGATCATACACATTACATTTTTCCTGTGCTTATAAAGACAGTTTGTAAAATCCATGAATTTGATGGTACAGCTTTGAGATTTGAGGCATTTGGGACAGGCAAGAAAGAGAGATGGGACCAGAGGGAAAGAGGGATGCATGCTAGATATGCTTCATGGAAAGGAGCAAGGAAAAGCATCCAAACAGCAAAATGATAAAGGTAGAAGTGCTTACAAACAGCCTGGAAGTCTAGTGCACAGGCTGGCTGTAATCACCATTGATCCCTATTTGGCTCATTAATGTAATGAGAGAACCTGGTTGAAAGTAAGTTTCAAAGTGGGTTCTAATTCTATTTAAAGACTGTAGTGCAGCTGACTATTTACCTCAAGGAGTCTGGGCTATTTCTGTACTGGCAGACCTGAAGAGAAGGATTCACATCTTTTTATCAACCTCCTGCCTTTGTAGATATTGTACACATCACTTGAGGATTCCTGCATGATACAGAAAGTAGGTAAAAACAAAATAGGAAGAAATCAATAACTTAACATTTTATATAACTATAAAGCCTGTAATTAAAGCTACCCCATATTTTGGGCTTGGACCTATAATTTGTTCTCGTTCATTCCTAAATTATAAACTCATAACTGTACCTGAAGCTAAAGAAAATGCAGTCATAAAATCTTGAGAACCATTATTTTTTCTAAAATAGAGGTACTTCAGAAGTGTGTGTGTGTGTGTGTGTGTGTGTGTGTGTGTGTGTGTGTGTGTAAATTTTGGCAATGTGTAGAACCATTTCTGTGGAGCCTGACCATACTCACTTACATTTAAATTCATGATTTTTTTCTGGTTGAAATCCAAGACTATCTTACTGATACAATTTTCTTTTTTGCTTGCAATTTGACAATTCATAGTCCTGTTCATCTTGAGGTTAACTGAAGGCATCAAAACACAACTAATTAGGAAAGGGAAGAAAAGACAAAGTTTTTGTTTTCAAGATCAGGAAAATGGTGACATTATGCTAAAAGTCTGGAGTTTAATTATATTTACAAATAAAAATATGTAAATAGAATGTGAATGCTGCAGCTTACAAATTATAGCCAAAGCATGAAACCAGGTAGGAGGCAGTGGCCCTGATGGCTCTCACTCCAGCTCTACAATAACCAGAGAGCTGCCCTTTGGGAAGTCATTTATTCTTTCTGAGCTGTACCTTTCATAAGAAAAAGAAAGAGCTTATATTGAGTTCAGTCCAAGGTTCCTAAAAGTCTGTAAGTCTACATATTACAGCCTCCTATCAGTCATTTTATTGGTGAATATATTTTGTCTCAGTAAATCACACAGGATTTCCCATTTTTTGATTGGATATTATCACAGGTTAGACCAAGTTTGAGCAGAACCAGAGTAAGGCAAGCAGAGTAATGTACTTGGTAAAATATTGATTGGGGAATATGTTGGGAAATGACTGGGGAAGGGACAGAGAATGGAGAGAGAAGAGAATTTTTTTGTTGTTGTTTTAACTCTTGTTAAATCCAGACTCTTCAGTAGTAGAGGAAGCTGGAATATGAGGACTTCAAAACCAGGGTAGGCCTCTGCCATAACCCATGTGGGCTGCATTTCACCCTGTGTCAAACAATAAAAGTTAGCTTGCCTCTCTAAAGGGAGTGATTTATCTTGTAGGCAGGACAGAGTGTAGATCAAGGATTCTGCGGCTGGGTTGACATCTCAGTCCCACCGCTAGGAGCTTTGCCTGGTTACAGAGCATGGCCGGTGCAGGATCTGTATCCCCCATTACTGGGTCACTTTGCTAGGGTCACTCTTGTAGATTCCAGGGAGTTTCCACCTCACTAGGTTTCTACATCACCCCTCCCAAAGGACCCCCAATTCCAGTCATCTCTCCCAGTACTCTCTCCCTCCAATCCACCCCCCAACCAGATCCCTCCTGTTCTCATCCATACCCACCCCCTGTCCACCCAAAAAATCTATTCTATTTCCTTTTCCCAGGGAGATACATGGATTCCCCCATGAGCCTTCCTTGTAACTTAGCGTCTATGGGTCTGTGAATTGTAGCATGATTATCCTTTACTCAACAGATGATGTCCACTTATAAGTGAGTACATGTATACCAGTGTTGTCTTTCTGGGTCTGGGTTACCTCACTCAGCATTTTTTTTCCAGTTCCATCCATTTGCCTACAAATTTCATGATGTTATTGATTTTAGTAGCTGAATAATGACTTCATTGTGTAAATGTACCACATTTTCTTTATCCATTCCTCATTTGAGGAATATCTAATTGTTACCAGTTTCTGACTATTTTGAATAAAGCTGCAATGAACATGGTTGAGCAAGTGTCCTTGTGGTAGACTGAAGCGTCCTTTGGGTATATGCCTGACATTGGCTTAGCTGGCTCTTGAGGTAGATCAATTCCCAATTTTCTGAGGAACTGCCATATTGGTTTCCAAAGTAGCAGCACGGGTTTGTACTCCCATCAGCAATGGAGAATTGTTCCTTTGCTCCACCTCCTTGCCAGCATGAGCTGTCACTTGTGTTTTTTATCTCAGAGTCATTTTGATTTGCATTTCCCTAATGACTAAGGATGTTGAACATTTCTGTGTTTTTCAGCTATTTGAGAGTCATCTTTTGAGAATCCACTGTTTAGATCTGTACCCCATTTTTAATAGGGTTATTTAATTTGTTGTTGTCTAGTTTATATATATATATATATATATATATATATATATATGTGTGTGTGTGTGTGTGTGTGTGTGTGTGTGTGTGTGTGTGTGTGTGTGTAATATTAGTTATTAGTCCTCTGTAGGATGTGAAGTTGGTGAAAAGAAATAGAAATCTTTTTCTATTATGTAGGTTGCCATTTTGTCCCATTGACCATGTCCTTTGCCTTCCAGAAGCTTCTCCGTTTCATGAAGTCTCATTTATTAATTGTCAAACTTAGTGGCTGAGCTATTGGCTTTATTTTCATGAAGCTGTCTACTGTGCCGATGCATTCAAGGCCTTTGCGTACTTTCTCTTCTGTTAGGTTCAGTGTATTTGGTTTTATGTTGAGGCCTTTGATTCACTTGGACTTGAGTTTTGTGCAGAATGATAGCTATGGATCAATTTGCATTCTTCTGCATGCTGACATACAATTAGACCAGCACCATTTGTTGAAGATGCTGTCTTTCATCCATTGTATAATTCTGGCTTCTTTATGAAAAACCAGGTGTCCGTAGGTGTGTGGATTTATTTCTGGATCTTCAATTTGATTCCCAGATCAAATCAGAGGGCCAGAAACCAGAGGTTGGATAGCTCAGAAATGTAGGATAGAACCAAACATGCCGGGTATACAAACAAACAAACAAATAAAAAAAAGAAAAAGAAAAGAAAACCCTAATGATATTCTGCTATATTGGTGGACCAGAGACTAGTATAATCATCATCAGAGAGGCTTCATCCACCAACTGATGGAGCAAATGCAGAGATCCACAGCCAAACACTGGGCTGAGCTCAGGGAATTGTAGGAGCCCGAGGGATGGAGAACACCACAAGAAAACCCGCAGAATCAACTAAGGAAGGCTCATAGGGCTCACAGAGACTGAAGCAACAATAATGGACCCTGTATGGGTCTGAGGTAAATCCTCTGCATATGTTACAGTTGTGTAGCTTGGTCTTCTTGTGGGATTCCCAACAATGGGAGTGGGGGTTGTCTCTGACTCTTTTGCCTGCCCTTGGGACTTGTTCCTCTTACTGGGTTGCCTTGTCCAGCCTTGATGTGAGGGCTTGTGCTCAATCTTACTGTATCTTGTTAGGCCATGTTCAGTGGATATCCATGGGAGACCTGTTCTTTTTTTTCTTTTCCTTTAAGGGAAAAAGAGGAGGAGTGGATCTGAGAGAGAGAGGAGAGGTGAAGGGAGGGTCTGGGAGAATTGAAGGGAGGGGAAACTGTGTTTGGGATGTAATATATAAGAGAAGAATAAAAGTTTAAAAAATGCAGGGTGTGGTTTATCAGTGGTTAAGAGTGCCTTCTATTCTTTAAGATGAGCATAGCTCTGTTCCCAACACATGTCAGCTAGCTCACAACTGCTTATAACTGTGGCACCAGGATTCAGAGACCTTTTCTGGACTCTGGTGGCAGCTATATACACATGTACATACACACACACACTCACACACACAGAGAAAAGTAAATAAATACTCTAAAATATAAAGTCTTTAGAGAAACTGCTTCATGTTGCCATACTATTTAAAAAGACCATCATCTCTCCTTTGCACTATTTACCCTCATGACTCCCTTGCTACCTCAATCCCTGCTCCACTTTAATGTCCACAGTGATGCTGCAGTCATAACCTTAGTTTAGTCATGAATGTTACTTTTATACCCAGTACTATGGAATGCCTTTCAGTTTTGTGGTTTTTTTTTTTTTAATTTTTTCAAGACTGAGTAACCACCATGGTGTGGGAGGCCACCTCCCACCTTTGAAAGGGTTCCTATGCGGAGGAGAGAAGAGTAAGAAACTTTTAGATGGAAAGATAGCAGAGAGGACACAGACAGAAACACAGGATAGCTTCCTGAGGACCTGGATCAAAATCCACTAGCACCTTCTGTTTCTTCAAAAGAACTTTTTATAACAATGCCAAGGGGCAGAGCAAAAGACCTCCCTCTTGCTAGATCAAAGCATACCTCACAGCCAAGTGCACACCCTTTCAAACACCTGGTACCCACGCCCTTGATCCAATCATTCCCCTATGCAGCCCTGCTGAGTAAAGCAAGCTCGGATCTCGCTAGGAAACCTCTGTGGGTTTGCACACCATGGCTGTCCTGAAACTCAATTTGTAGACCAGGCTGGTCTCAAACTCACAGAGATCTGCCTGCCTCTGCCCCCCAGAGTGGTGAGCCACCACTGCCCAGTCCTTTCAGATTTATGCAGAATAAAATAAAAACAAAACAAAGTAGAACAGGACAAAATAACAAACAAACAAATAAACAAGCAAATAGAAACAGTTTTCACTGTCCCCGGTACCCCACATTGGCAATGTTTTCTATTAGCGCCATGATCTCCTGCTATATTATCTGATAACTGTTTTTCTTGCTCTGTGTGACCCAACCTCTCTTACTTCTTTGCTGATTCTAGCTATTTTCTTACATTCCTAGGGCATATGATGAGCCCTACACTCACTAGATTTTGTTTGGGATTCTTTTCAGATATCCATTTGCTATATAGATCCCTGTTCCTTAAAGTTTCTGTATTACACAGTCTCAGCATTTTCTGTTTTGTTCACTGAAACATCCCAAGTACCTAAAACAATTAATTTCTAGATTATGATAAATATCCATTCAGTGTTGGGTGAATATATCATCTTAGATGCTGTATTTCCACCTTTGGGATTTTGTCTTAATTTTGCAGCTTCTGTGACAAATTAACCATTGGCATCTACTTTCTACTTGAATTTACCATGGAACCTGACACTTGCTCCGGGTGCCATCATCTGCGATGTATTAGTAATATCTCCAAGAAATTCTGTCTTAATAACTGGAGAGTCTTTTAGTGCTTCGAACTCCAGAGAAGAAATGAGAAGTGGCCAATTCCATGTTCAAAGCAAAACTAGTCACAGACCAGAGACACGTCTTACATACAGGACAAGTTAAGACCATGAGAGAAGCAGATTGTAGAAATCAAAAAGAAAAGCATACCAAGTACACAGAGAAAATGTGGTAGTTTACAATTCATATTGATAAAAAGAAGATTGTAAAGTTAGGAGAAAAAGCCCAGGTGAAGTTCACAGCTGTGAGTTTTCTCTTGGTGCTTGGTCTTGAGATGAAAGAAAGGAAACATAGATGGATGGGGAGACGGGAAGGAGGAAGAAATAGGACGGCAGTTCTGAGGGACTAGGAAGACAGAAAAGCTGAACTTTGTAGGCTAAAGTCCTAGATGTCAGCTACAAGCCAGCTAGAATCCACGGGGTCCTGATTAAGATAAGGACAAGGGGTGCTGGGATGGAGGCACAGACAAGAAAGCACTGGTGTTACCTGGACAATTCCTCAACACTTTGTGACATGCTCAGTTAAAGTGACAGCAAAGGAGGAAATAGAAAGTGCATACAGAGGAAAACAAGATTTTTGTTTGTTTGTCCAGAACAGGGTGCACATGTCTTAATAGAAGCTGTCTAGAGAGCACATATACAAATTTCTATATGCCTTTAAACATACACACACACACACAAATACACACACCCACTCCACCACGACCACCACCAACAACAACAGCAACAAGATGACAACAACAACAAAGCCCAGATAGTTAGGTCAAGGTACAAAATAATATAACTAATAATATAGTAATATAACACATAATATAACTGAGAATAGAACGTTCAAAATTCGTGTTTAATTTAAATAGAAATAAAACATGTTTCATACTAATTTTAAATTATGATTACAAAATCCATTGAAGATATTTAAATTTCAAAAAAGCTTGATGGGAATTGGCAAAGGGTGCCACTTAGCAGTGAGTCATTTTAGATACCCATGAGTTAGGGGTTATTGTAGTAGCAAACAGCATGGAAGGGAAAGTGGGTTTTGCCTTAGCAGGTGTGATGTCATTAGACAGACACATTTGAGATACCACAAGTAATGCAATACCTTCAAAATATTTTATTTATCTGGGTATGTCGTCCCATGCCTCTGACTAGTACCTGGGAGGCTGAGGCTTGAGGATCTAGAGTTCAAGGTCATCCTTAGCTCCATGAAGAGCTCTACAGACTGACAAGATGGCTCGGTGGGTAAGGATGCCAGCTTCTCAACTTGAGGACCTGAGTTTGATCCCTGGAATCCACATGGTGAAGGAAAAACAGATCCCCACATGTTGTCTTTTCACTTCTACTAGTACACACACACACACACACACACACACACACACACACACACACACACACACACACACACGAATGAAGTTTAAAAATAGTTTGAGTAAGCCTGCTCACAGAGGCAGCATCTGTGTGGGTATGGATAGATGTATCCTCATGATTCCCAAGTCTTTGGGTCCTTATCTTTGTGGCAATCAGGGCAGATAAATAACTGAACGAAGTATTACAGAAGGAAAAGAAATTACAGAAGGGATTCCTCCCAGGTCTCCAGCATGCAGGTAGAATTATAAGGAAATAAAAGCGAGATATTGGGCAGCTTTTTTTTTTTAAGTCAATGTGTAATTGAGCAACTTGCAAATACTGTCAAAAATTAATTTTGTGACCAAAGTGTCAATCTAATAAAGAGTTACCATGTGTAAGGTTCTAGCATCATTGACCTTCTTAACTCCATTTTGTTTTGTGATTTAGGGCTGCTATGCTGAATTAGATAATGTGTCTGTGTTGGTGCTCTTCACATAGAAGAAATTGGTATATATGTGGAAAGCAGGTAGGGTTTGGAATGTGAGGGAAATACTTGACTTATGCCTGACAGTGCATGCTTTTTCCTCTTGAGAACTAGGCAGAATAAATTCTCTATATGCCATGTCTGTCCCTGCTCCCTGCTGAATCCCAGGATGTGGGGAAGCAATGCATGTGTCCTTAGAATTTATCTGTCCTAAGCAGCAGCAGAGCAGTATGGTTCTAGCACTGAACGTTATGTGAATGTCTGTCTCTTCATTTGTTAAAGGATAGATTGGATCTAATTCCTTCTAAACTTAGAATTTTGTTAGTACTATGTGACCCTGTGTAGAATATCATCATTTTCAGTTTGTCTGTTCCCTCACATGTTAACTTTTAAAGTGGGAAATGGTTTTGAAACTGATTTATTTATCTCATAATTCTGTCCTCCTTCCTTCCTGCCCTCGTTTCTTGCTCCCTATACTGGGCAGATTTCTATTGCCGATATAAACACTGTGACCCATAGTAGCTTGGAGAGGAAAGGGTTTATTTAGGTCTGAGATGAAGCCCTTTAGAGGCCATAGATGGATGTTGCTTACTAGCTTTTTCCTGATGACTTACACAGTCATTTTTCTTATACTCCAGAGGGTCCTCCTTTAGGGTGGCATTGCCCACAGCTCACAGGACCCTCCCACTTTGACTGTTAAACAAGGAAACAACCTTTACCTTGCCAACAGGCAATCTGATAGAGATTTATTTTTCTCAGTTGAGATTCCTGTTCAAAAATATCTCTAGCTTATGTCAAGTCAAGGAAAATAAAACATAAAACCAACCAACCAGGACACTCCCTCTCTTCCTTCTCTTTCCTGTTTCTGTATCTCTTCATATAATCTAGTAGATAATATACTTGACAGAACTTTTAAAGATGAACATTGCTTTTATACCTGCAAACAATATTAAAATATCCAAAGGAATACAAGTTCATATAATGTACTAGACAATGCGCTTTATAATACACTACCCTTTAGAGATTTAGTGAGTCTGCAAGATGGTTACCATCCTTCTGTCATAGTTAAGAAACATAGATGATGGGATGTGTTAGGATCAAAACATAAAGCACAAGATTGAAACCCAGGCTTCACATGTGGAAATCATTAGCTCAAGAACTAAAAACAAGCACAGTGCCAATGCTTTTAATGGAACCTCTTGTCAATAAGGACTTATATTTTATGATTAAAAGTCTTTCAAAATTGTTTTTATTTCTCAAAATTAGAATATAATTGCATCATTCTCCCCTTATCTGTCCTCTGTTTCCAACCTCAAACCCCTCATCCTTCCAAACCCTCAGTCTCTCTCAAACATATGTCCTCTGGCCTCTTTAAATTGTCTTTAAAATGTTGTTACATACATACATACATACTTACTTACATATGTGTAAATATAAACTGCTCAGTCTGTGTGTGTGTGTGTGTGTGTGTGTGTGTGTGTGTGTGTGTGTGTGTGTGTGTGATTTCAGGGCTTACTACTCAGTATTGGGTAATCAATTAGGTATTCTTATCAAGTGAAGACTTTATTTCCAGTTGGCAACATTCCTTAGTTCCCTGTAGTTTTTTGTCTAGGGTTGGGGTCCTTAAGATTTCTCTCTCTTCCATATTGATAAGCCTGTTGGTGTAGTCCATGTTTAGGCAGGCATATTGTTGACGCCTCATAGGAGTAGCACCCCTGACATTTCTGGGGTTACAATCTCACAGCAGATGTCCTGTTGCCCAGGCTCTTATAGTCTTTCTGCTCCCTCTTCCCGAGTGGTCCCTGAGCCTGAGGTGCAGCAGTTATGTTGCAGATGAATTGATTGGGGTTAGGCAGTACAGTCTCTTGTTCTCTGCATTTTGATTGTTCCTGGCTTTCTGTAATCGTATCCATCTGTTGGAAGGTGAAGTTTCTTTATTGAGGGCCAAGACCTACACCTTTCTATAGGTATAAGGATGCATATTTAGAATGCAGTTACGAATTATGCTGGTTTAGTAGGGTGTCAGTTGAAGGGTCTCCTCTAAGATTCGTGGCTTCATGCGGCAGATTAGTTGACTAGGTTTCCAGTTCCAAGCATGATTTCCCTCTCGATGCGCAGGCCTTAATTCCAAATAGAGATATTTTGGTTTCAGCCAACATATAAGTACAACTACTACAACCATAGAGTTATCGTGCCATGTTAATTGTTATAGTTCATAGGCACCATAGCAGCATAGGACTACTGTCTGCTTCCCTCCCTTGGAAAATTGTGTGTGTCCTCTGATACCATGAAAGTTAGTCACTTGGGAGGTGGTTTTCAAGTCAGATCTAGCTTGTATCCTCCAGGCCCTCTGTCCAAAGTGCATTGTGTCTTCACCAAAAGGGACTTCTCTTCAGTCTCTTGGAGGCAACCAAGGGCAACAGCAAAAAAAAAAAACCCAAAAAACAAAACAAAACAAAAAAAACACAAAACCAAAAAACTATAATATTTTGTACGTCTCTTGGACAGCACCTATTAACAACTTAAAAAAGGGAAAAGGGGTTTCTCATGTTTGGTGTTAGGATTTTTGTTGGATAGTCTATGGCTCTTGTGAGGAGCATGTCCATACATATATATGCATATATATGTATGTGTATGTGTGTGTGTGCAGGCTTGTGTGTGTGTAATTTTTGGTTAATAGATAATAATATGGTCCCTTATTACATTTTCTAGACCTGATTTGCTTTCACATTTTTAAAGTTTCCTTCCAATGACTAATTAGCTATAGAGAAGAAAGGAGATTCAGCTTGTAATGGTTTTTAGTTACAGAAATAGTGACCAATTAATTTCATAACCATTTCAAAAGGAAGAAGGAACACTAGGACCCAGCTGTTAGAGGTGATTTCCCTCCCATTGTCCTACCAAGGTGACCCAGGAAGGGCTGCATCCATCCTGACAAACACCCTCTCTAAAGGTTTAAGTTCTGTGGGGATCTTTGTTGCCACAGTGTAAAAAGTCCTGAGATAGTTGTTTTATTTGATACTAATTCAACCAGGCAAGCCATAACCAGGAGTGTCACATCTAAATGCCTAGACACACTGTTCATCTTCTCTCTGCAATTGGCCTCACATTATAGAACCATGTCAAGGTCTGTTTGATGCAAAACATTTCAGGACAGACTTCTCTTTTCCATTGTTAACAATGAAATAAATTGCTAGAATAAAGACTTAAGGGATTTTTTACCCTCCTTTTAGGTGTCCAGACAATCTTTCTCTTTAGTGGTCAGACTGCTAATAGCTAGTTGAGAGCTAGGTAGAGGGATTTTGAGCTTTAATATAAGTTTGTTGGGTTTTGAGTTTGTTCCAGTGAGTCAGAGAGAAAGAAGAGAGCAGAGCTGGGGGAGACAGAAAGAATATACTGTATTGAAAGAAACCAAATATGTATCCTTGGAATAGATCTCAAAAGTCTATGTATCTAAATGCTGGGAGAGGGAGAATAGTTTTGCTTTTATGGACATTGCTACTGGTGGGCTAACTCTACACTCCACTGGGAGGCCACACAAGAGTGTATGGTCAGAAAAATTGGATTGGATGTATCTACATTTTTTTTTTTGAAAAAGAGAACACAAAGTAGAGTGGGTAAAGGGAATATCTGGAAGGAGTTACAGAGCACAAATATGATCAAATACGCTGTGTGATATTCTTAAAGAACTAATTTTTAAAGGACAGCTTAAAGTATATCTTTGCAAGTATGGAAATTACCCAGTCAGCCTTTTCATTCAAAAACTAACTCTACTCTGCCAGTGTATATCTAGATGTAAGTTAAAAATATATGACAGCTTTTTCACTTCTAATAAAATACACAAAAATGTAGCCCATCTTAAGTGTATAAGCTCTATATACATTCCATCTAAAAAATCAGAAGCATTCATTTTTATTAATGCATCTTTGGCATTTTAAATCTGGTTAATAGTATGGGGATATTTGTAGGAAATTTGACTGTAAGCCAGATTTCTTGGAAATAATTAATTGGCATCCATAAAGAATGAAAGGGTTGGAGAGAGGAAGATGGCAGTAAAGACACAGCGGGCTTTCATGGAAGATAAATGGCAGAATTAAGGGCAGCATTGAAGTGAAATTAAATCACTGTGTTGCACTTCAAACATTTTTTTTTTTTTACTTTATCAGAGTTCTGTTATTCATTGTGCTTAAAAGATTATACTTTCTGTGGAGAACCTGCAGGTGTTCACTTCCCACACTAAACTGAGCTGCTGTTTGGACCACCTGCCTGTGTTGATGGATTACTGCGGTAGGGATGATCCTTAACACTGCCTTTGTTAGCTTTGATCCTGTTACTTTGATAAATGTATATGAGCCAGAGTTAAAGTTGACAGTTATTTTTTTAAGGGGGGACAGATTGAGATAAGTTTGTTAAAATAGAAGGGAGTGTGGCAAAGCATGATCATTTCAGATTAATGTTTGAATCATCTCATAGTGTCACAATGTGAGACAGTCAACTTCGTTATCCTAAAAACACCCTTCAAAGCTTGAGGCTAATTAGTTATCTTTCATATTTTCATTTAGCTCATTTTCATCTCTGTGAAGTTAAAAAATGCCCCTCCATGACTCATTCTATTTTTTTTTTAAGCTACTATTTTAATCTTCAAAAAAACAACAGCTTGCAGGGGTCAGTCCTTTAAAGTAGATGCTTCACTGGCTGCAATTATTAATCACTTTCCTTCAGGAAATATATGAAATTAAATATTAAAGTACAGATCTAAACAGTTCCACAGTCTCAGGGCTTCTGAGGGCACGATTTCCTTATTAGCCTGAAATAGCTGACCTTCCTCAATCCAAATGTGGAAGCTGCATGAATATGAAATTCCTCATCTTGTCTCTATAGCTCATCATCTTGGCTTCATTTACCTCTTAGCACATCATAGCTCTTTTAATAAGGCACAGTTTCTTAGAAGTTGACTTTCTAGGATGCCGTACTTACCTGCTGAACAAAGGCCCTATTTATCGAAAAGAATCATTAATATTACGCACACTTCCAGCACTCAGCAGCATGCACCTGTCATATACAGACCCGGCTTTCAGTGCTCGCAGCCAGTGAACAGAAGACCCTTCTCTAATAAATCTTGATATTTGTCTAACATAAGCAGAGTGTGTTAGAAGATGATTAGTGGTAGGGCAAAATAGATAAAATTTAGGTGGGAATTAGGGGAGTCATATTTCTGCCTGATTTAATGTTGACATTTGAACAAAGTCAGGAAGAATGTGAGGGACTTAGCCATAAGGATACTTGGAGGAATAACATTCTAGGCAAGGGGAAAGCTACAGTAAACACCCCAAATTAAAAGTCAAGGAAGAACAAGGACAGCTTATCTAGACTAGAGTGAGTAATAGTGGGGGATGAAAGAGAGGGGGGAGGTGGGATAGAGCCTAACACATGCTAGACAGGGTATAATTGGCTATTGAGAGGATCCAGTTAACCCTGAGATAAATAGGAATGCTCTCAAACTCTTGAGTACAAACTTGATATTATGTGTTTTATTTGAAGTCTAGAAAAAAAAAATGGAATGTAAACAGCATAGTCTCATGAATTAGAATTGAATTCATAATGCAAAGTAATAAAATAAATGTGTTGCCTGTAGAAGCCAAAGACAATGTGGTAAATACTAAGCATACAAATACTAGCAGTAATATTAGTGATAAATAATAATATGCGAAGTGTTGCTGTATGGCAAATAGTGTCCTGATTTACATATGCTAATTCAGCTGATTCTCAATGCTCTCTGGGCACAAGGCATAAACCATCATTCCTGTTTGCGGAAGAGACCTATGAAGTGTTGACTATCACACAGGTAAGAAGGGGGATTTGAATTTAAATCTAGGCAAGGCAGAGTATATGCTTTTATTTTGTACTATTCCTGTCTTGAAAGGCATTATACCAAGGCCCATAATAGGAAAATGCAACAATTACTTCTTCCTTTATAATGAATCTTCTTTTGCTACTTTACAAGGAAAGAAAAGAACTTGGGAACGGATGCCAGTGCTGCAGGCAAATGTTTCACTTATTCAGACAGTTCATGCAGCAGGAACAAGAGTCTCTCACTAAAGGTTTATTTCTCCCTGGTGTTAACCAGCCTCTCAGGAGCTTTCCTGCAGCTCTGCTTCCTCCTGTCTTCATTCTGGGACTCATGATGAAGAAACTGTTCTTATCTGGGTCATGTCT
Source organism: Peromyscus californicus insignis (assembly GCF_007827085.1). NCBI lineage: Eukaryota > Metazoa > Chordata > Mammalia > Rodentia > Cricetidae > Peromyscus > Peromyscus californicus. Next base: position 34,597,473 of record NW_026294584.1, read on the forward strand.
GTATTATAAGTGATGTGAAAGAGAACGTGCTTACTAAACCCTAGACTGACTATAAAGTCTTTTGACTGCCACACAGAATTTATCTCTGACCTCTTAGTATTGGTCAAAGTAAATCATGTGACTGTTCCCGAGTTCAACAGATTCTGTGCATATCACACAGACAGATCCCATATTCAGGGAAATGAAATAGTTCAAGAGTAAATTTTACACTGATTCCAAGCTCTGTCTTTCAAATTCTACACCTGGGTATCTCTGGCGTTTTCCAGAAGTAAGGGGGTAAATTAGTAAATTAGTAATGATTCTTAGGAATTTTCTCAACAAATCAGATGCTTTTCTTCTATAGGAAAGTATATATACCATTCCCTACATCAGTGAGTAAATGCAACTTCAACCTGTTGTACAGCTGATGAAGGTATAGTTACTGATGCATAAATAAATGAGCTATTTCTTCACCAATGAATCTGTCTGCATATGAGAGGACCCAGGTTGTATCATGCCACTTTACATGCTTCACACGAAGGGACATCTACTTGAAGATAAGACATGTGTGCTATTCTCTCCCAAATCACGATGGCACATAGAATAAAAGTAATCCAAGCAAAGCCAGGTGGATTGGTTTAATTGATTTGTTCTGAGAGCAAGTGATATGGCAAACATTTTAATAGTTCAGTTTCAGTTTGTCATTCCTCACGCCAAACGTCTTCATGAATGGTGCAGTAGAACAAACAGATGCTCAGAGGGAGAGGTCTTATTTGCATATCTCTGTGTCAGAAAATACGCTGTTTGCTTCACTTTGTTCTCTTCAAAATTTATAGGAATTTGTGTATTAGTTTTTCAAACCTTTACTTGTTAATTGATAAACTGTATAATCATTTTCAATGTTCTAGTTTGAAAAAAATTTAAAATTATAATGATATCATTACCCACCTTATCTTTATTCCCTCTAAACCCACCTATGTTCCACCTGTCCCCCTCAAATTCATGACCTCTTAATCTTTGATTAATATATATTATAATGTACTTTGTTTAATTATAATATATATACACATATAAACACATAAACACAATAAATACAACTTGCTCTGTTTATATAATGTTATATATTACAATTTGTATAATATATACACACACATATAAAGACATAAACACAATAAATATAACCTTCTCTGTTTATAGAATGTTACATGTACATACATGATTTCAAGGCTGACTACTTTGTATTGGATAACCAATTAGGGACTTCATCCCTAGGAGAGACTAATTTTCTCTCTCAGCAGTCATTAATTGCCTGTACTTCTTTGTCTAAGGGTGGAGCCCTATAAGATTTCCTCCATTCAAGTTAGGATGTCTACTGATGTTGTCAATGTTGAACTCTTGTCTAAACAATGTTTTATTGTTGTGGTATTACGGATATAGTATCCCTGTCTTTACTAGGAAAGACAGTATTGCATCAGACTTCTTGGTCTTCTGGTTCTTACAATCTTTCCATCCATCTTCAATGATGTTCCCTGAGCCTTATGTGCAGGAATTGTGGAATAGTTAACACTTGCTAACATGAATTGTATCAATAGATAGTGTTGTTGTTCTGAAAACACTCAAAATCTACTCAGCACTTGTTAAGTACAATCAATTGTTAACTGTAGTCCTTATTCTATGCAGTAGATCTCATGAACTTATTTCTTCCAACTGAAATTTATGGTCTCTTGACTGACATTTTCCTGACACCTTATCAGCACTCTAGTCTCTGCTTGAACACAATTCTGATTTTGGATTCACAAGTCCTGTATTTGTCGACCCCATATGGATGAAGTCTTGCAGTATTTGCTTTTCAATGGACAGCTAACATTTAAGACTATATCTTCAAGTCTACTTATGTTCTTTTTCAAATGGTAGGATTCTTTCTTTTAATATTAAACAGTATTTTACTGCGTGCATATATAACTCTTCTTTAGGTGTTCATCCATTGTGGACACTTAAGTTGTTTTCGTACCTGGGATTTTGTGGGTAGTGTGACAATCAATACAGAAGTGTAGCTATCTCTCTGACACACTGTTCCCTTTGGTTTTGTACCCAGTTATGAGATTCCTGAACCTTTTCATTATTATTTCAATTATAAAGCATTCTGTGTTGCAGATTTATTTATTTGTTTTGAGATTTAGGATAATTTTATGATATCCTTACTGAGGTAAAATATTATTGTTTTAATAAAATATTTTTTAAGTAGATGTATATAAGTATTTGGCCTCTATGTATGTATGTGCATCAGGAGAATGCCTGATGCCTATTTAGAACAGAAGAGGGTGTTGCATTGTCTGGAGCTAGAGCTGTTGATGGTTGTAAGCTGTCCTTAGGTGCTGGGATGTGAATCTGGGTCCTCTATAAAAGCACAGGTTCTTTTGACCACTGAATCATCTCTTTGCTCCTTTGTTTGTTTATTCTTAAATCACTTGTGTATACAATTCTCCTCAGTTTAAGACAATCAATATAAGTTCCCTTTAACTCCCATATTCCCACTATACCATCTCTAGAATCAGCATAAACTGATGTATAAAGATCATTAATATAAATTTATTTCACACACTTAGATTCAAGTGTAATATTATTTTAATCCATCGGGCAAGGCTCAAAACTGTCTGTTCTTAGGCCAGGTGGCAGTGGCGCATGCCTTTAATCCCAGCACTAGGGAGGCAGAGCCAGGTGGATCTCTGTGAGTTCAAGGCCAGCCTGGTCTACAGAGCAAGATCCAGGACAGGCACCCAAACTACATGGAGAAACCCTGTCTTGAAACCATCCCCCCAAAAAACAAACAAACAAAAAACCTGTCTGTTATTTATTTCAATCTAATTTAACTCTATGTTGTAGGAGAGAAACAGTCTACTTCAACCCACTTAGAACTAAACATTTAACATTTTTAAATGTAAACCTAATACTTTGCAGATCTAGAATAAATAACTAAATTTTGGAGAGATTTGTATAGTTTTTCGTAAGAAAGAGCACATGTTCAAAGCTGAAGAAATTTCAATAACTTGCTTTTTAAAAATTATCATACAGGCCTTCTCTACAGATAATAAGAAAGCAGTGGGTAGCAATTTCCCTTTCTGTTTTGCCATTGACTTCGTTCTCATCTGATGGCTTTCTTTCTTTCTACAGAGGGCCAGGACTGTTAAATTTAGCACTGTCTAATACTCCAGGATCAAAGCTCCCTACTCAGTCCCCAAAATGGAACAGCTGCAGCCAGCCTTTCAACTGTAGTCTTTATGAATCTGGACTTTTTGGGCCAAAGTCAGAAGCCTGTGAATTGAATTCCCTTTATAAAGTTTTACTTCAGATTTGTGCCCTGAGTTTCATTTCCCCTCAGGGCTCCTTTAACTTCACTAGAATATTCTCTGGCAAATGACACCTTACAGTGATATGTGCCTGAGATCGCTCAGAATTTTCACCTTTGTTGCCAATGCTTCAATATTCTGAGTCTAATTTATTACTAATTTCAAGACAGAATTTACTTGATTTTTAGAGTGATTATTTCTATCTTGACATTTTCTCATCCTATTTTGCTTTTCCCTTACCTAGAACTAGGTTTCTAAACTTAGCCCTGATTTATTTCCTTTCTATTCTGTAAAGAAGTTAGAAAAATGTAGTACCTTACCCCTGCTGCTGGGTGAGGAACAGAACCTGCCCCGAGCCCTGCTCTTTCTTCTAATGTGTTAACTGGCAAAGGGCAGTCCAGAATAAGCCCTGAGCATTCATCATCTCACACACAAAAGCAGGCAACTCTTTATAAGGAGTGATTCACATGCAAATCTGTAAAGCTCTTTACCTCCTCCTCAGAACTGATTTAGTTTGCAACTGCTCTTCATGCTTGGGAGTAATAATGACGCCCATTGTTCCTTTCCAATACCTGTCCTATTATGAGGGGACTTTATGGAATTCTGAGAGACATTAAAGAACCACTTTTACACATAAGCAGAAGGAGGTGGTGAATGTACAACTTTTGCTTTCAGTACTTAATTCCGTCGGAATTTGGCCACACACATTCAGGAGTAAACTAGACAGCAGATATTGACAGGATTGGAGTGCTTCTGTGTCACCAAAACTGTCTTTATCTCACTTACTCCTTTTTTTTTCAATATATAAAACTTGAGGACAGAAAACTATCCAAAGAAATTTGCTGACAATACCTCTTCTAGCTATTGAAGAATTAAGTCAGTTCTATTCAATTAAATGAGTTCAATCTGCTTTCATTATAATCTTGAAAAATTTTGAAATCATATGAGAATAATCATAGGTAGGTATAATATACCTATAATTTTCCATTTCCTAGCTATTTAATAACCCAGGAATATTAGCAATTGGGTTTGTTGATTCTCTTTGTCACCTGATCATATTTTAAATACTGTTTTTGTATTTAATGTGATTTTTTGGGGGAAGGTGCCAATTGAATGCAATCTAAATGCTTCCTTGAAATTCCTTATTCTCAATGGACTATTATTATTTATTTTATTGTAGTTGCTTGCTAATGTGCACTTGAATTTCTACTATGATATTTTTGTTGAATATGAGTTGTGATACTTTTGTATATGACAACATTATTTTAGCTTTTTAATGTAGTTAATACAATCTCCATAGTAGATGTTAGGTAACAAATTCAAAGATCCATATCTGTAACTAGTCAACCAATGATACTATATTTAGAGTAAGCATTTTTTTATTATTATTTATTGGCTTAATTCTTGTAATATAGTTTGGTGCTCTATTCCAAATGGTAGTTTTAAGCAAGGATTCTGCTGGTAATACTTTATATTATTATTTTATAATATTTCTCGGCTAAACAACTGCATTGTAGAATTCTCTTCATGTCTTATTCTATATAAATTTCACCTTCAAATTGCCCACAAGTTATGGATCTTAATGTACACTTTGATCTTAATTAAGAGACTTTCTTTAACGATTTATATTGATTTTTCAGATGAAATTTAGAATCCTTAAAGGGCAACTCAAGTCCTTTCTCATGTAGCTTTGCCTTCCTTTCAGACCAGAAGCTGTAGGATGTGTTCTGAATTACTTAACTATTTTTTTGGCATTTCTACACCTTTGCCTACAGGCTTTCTTCAGTCTGAGTTTGTCTGTGTTTCTTGACTGTATATTGTCTCTCTAGATTCCAATAGGCTTTTGAGGTTTGCATTTGTTATTTTTTCTAATGAGCTTCAGCAGTCCTCTTCTGTTGTGGCCAACATATTCGCTTATCTCAGTCTTTACAGAGCCCTGTGTCCTATCTGGACAAGAAACTTGTGATACTATGCCTAGTACTCAAATCACCCATTAAACTGAAAAAGGAAAAAGGTGATCTGCCTTATGCACAGGACTTGGCATAGTGCCACAAAGAAATTAGGTGCACTGTGCATGGTTTTGCATTCTGTTTCTCTTGCTGTTGCTTTTTGATAAGTATTCTACAAACATTAACTTAAAATCACTGAAGTCTTTCAGGATGTGCAATGCGTGCTCTGGAAACATGAATTATTGAGGAAGTCTGTACAATAGCTACCCTCCCCTACCCCCTCCATGATTAAAATAGTAGTTTTTAAGATGCTATGAACTGAGAACTTCTGCCCAGGTACTTCTAATTCAGTATACTCAGAAATGCAGATGCTTTTCTGTTTTCTGCATGTAAATGCAAAATCATCCAAGTCACACAACATTTGTTACATACCATGCCGAATCTTTTCAAACTGAAGAATCATTGCTAGCTTCTATTCCTTCTCAGTTTAAATGTACCAGAGAAGGAGAACTATGCCTTTACAGTGTGCATTATGGATTTATATCAAGACTTTATAAGTGAAGTGTCAGAAATCCTATATTCTCCAGAGGCTGCATTATTTTTATGTAGATGAGGAGATATGGCTCTCTATTCTATTACATGAATTGTCATCATAATATTACAGTTAAAGCTAATGAACCATTCACTGGCATTTGAAAAGCCAGTTAACGGAGCATTTTCCTGACAAAGCTTAAGTTTATAAATGAGTTAAGTCTGTTTGTGTGGGTGCTGTAATGATTATGACATTATTTCTCAACACTGTAAAATATCTCCTTTCAGCCCCCAATTAAGGAATGTACAACATACAAAAAAGAAACATTTCCTAGTCATTTAACCAAAATTAGATACGTAGGGATTTGAGTGAAAAAAAAAATGCCATGTGGAATATTATTTGTCACAGAAACTATTGAAATTCTGAGGTGTGTATTTGCCTTACCTTTATGTAGTTTCATTATTCAATACCAACTGAGATTAGATTATATAGACTATATATGGACATTTGTGTTCAGAAACCTTTTTTGCCTATAAATCAAAAAAGTTTTAAAGAAAGTTATGCTTTTCAAACTTAAGAGTTGTCTGCATTTTGCTGTTTTTTAAATTCTCCTGGAGCATAATTTCTTTTTAGTTTATAATATAATTGCATGATTCCACCCTTCCCTTTCCTCCCTCCAAAGCCCTCCAGGAGCTCCAGTTAGAAGAAGGGCTCTTTGGGGCAGGCTGGGAGACATACCTACACTGTCAGTCAAGAGCTAAGATGCCAATCTGTAGTCCCTGTGGGAATCTTTTGACAAATTTCAAAGGACCCATTTCAGATTTTCTTTGCCTTGGTAAGAGAATAAATTATTGACAATGTCAATATGTTAATTTACTGTATTTGATATTCGCTTATTTCTTTGCTTAGAAGAATGCCACTGGCCTTGGGTTATAGCTCTGTGGTAAAAGTACTTGCTTAGAAGATCTTCACATATTTTTATTTTGTAATATATTTATATAACATAAATCTAAACTAATAAATAGCATTAATATAAATATATAATTATTTTCTATTAGATTCCTAGACCTGAATTTACTCCCTTTGAAATATTGGAGAATATGATGATATTAATTTGGGCTACTACCCATTGAATCATCTATTGTGGCCAGAGTATTAGCTTATCATATATTTATATGCTTCAAGAGTCATGAAAAACTTTAGGTTGAATTTTACCTCAACTGGATGCTAAAGTAACAGTATGCAAAGGTAATTTATATAAAAAATTTCACATTTGTGTGGCTATTATCTCATTTAAAGCATTCACATGAATACCTTCTCATTTATTAATATTATTATTATTTTCTCTAGTTCTTCGTGGTGATGAATTGGTCAGATCTAAGCTCAGGCTTTATCTTGCACATAGCAGAATCTATGATATATGTCTCCCATTTTAAGAGTATTTCTGAATATTTTTAGTCAAGTTGAAAGTGTAGTGCTTTCAAGTTAAATTTGATAGTTTCTTTAGTGTAAGGTACAGTGTTCAATAAGTGTTGAAATTGAAGTCTGAATATGAGATTTAAATTCTAACTCAGGCATTTATACAGTGTGATTTTTGATTGAATAATTTAACTTCTGTAGTAGATAATTTGGCCTTTCTAATTTTAAAAGCAATAATGCAAACAATTCTTTCTGATCCTTCTTAGAAGGAAGAGGAAAATAGAAAATAGGGATTTAATTTTAAAAGTAAATTATGATACATAGTCAGAGTGTTTACCTCAGAATATTAAGGTTATTTTTCACCCAGTCAATGAAATACATACCCAGAGGAGTCAATCAATCAGAAGTGCAGCAGGCTCAAGTTCATAGCCAGAGAGGTTTACAGTTTATTAAAACTAATTCTCTCTTCCCTGGACAAGTTAACTGAAATGTATATTACTTAATTCTTAAATGGTGTCTAATTAGATATTTTCATAGATGTAACCATATTTTAAGTTACACTGATTTGTCATCTCCCTGCTCTCAAGAGCAACTGAACATGTAGTGTTGACCCTGTGACTCTGGAGTCTGATGGGCACACGGTTACATTTACATCTAAGGTGTAGGCGCTCGGTCTCACCAAACCTTAACTGAATTTGTAGCAATGAGGAACTGAGAGTTTATTTTTGCAAAATTTTTCATAGCAGATATCCCAAGAATCTATCATGTTTCATCCATTTCCACAGCTTTTATTGTGAGAAGCTCATGCCCAGTTGCCTTTTCTTGAATGTATTTGTATGTCTATTAAGCTTTGTCTTGGAAATGGGTGTTGCAAGTATTGCTGTGTGTGCTTCCATAACCCAGCACACACACCCACACACATACACACACACACACACACACACACACACACACACACACACACACACAAACACACACACACACACGTCTAGATACAATGTGAGTTCCCTAAAACAGTTTAATTGGCTTATAACTTTGTTCCCTTGTTCTTTGTTATTACAAGAGTTTACTCTTTCAGAAAAAAAAAATGATGTGCTGCAAAAGTATTTACCAATGGTATAATATATGAAACAATTTAAACTGTTATGAGGGCAAAAAGAATAACATATATATATGCATAAGTAAATATAATATATTATAAATATATGCATATATAATATATATGCATAAATAAATATGCCTATACAAATAATACATATAAAATATATGAAATTTAAAGTTTAAAATAATCTAATGTAAACATGTATCTGTTTACATTTTTCACATGATTACAACATATCAGCTGGCCATTTAGCTTTTTATTAAACCAGTCACAGTAACACATCTTCACATTGTGTAAAGGAATATTTCACAACCGTCATTGATACATGTTAGTGATTGGCAAGAATTTATGGAAGAAGTCATTCATCTATATGTAGTAACAGAAGTCAAATTATTATGGTTTCAATAATAGTAAGAGAGAAACTAGGTAATATGTTGTGTTTAAGCTCATAACTGGTTGATTTTACTTTTGGTTTCATTATCTTTAAATTCCTTGACAGTTGACAATACTGTTTTTAAAAATGACAAGTGGAATGTTATTTGATATGTCTACAAACATCTGTGGTTGAATCCGAAGAAATTTTAAATTACTTTTTATTACCTATTCTTAAAAAGTCTCCCCTTCATAACATGCTTATGGTTATGGGCTAGTTAACTTTTAGAAGTTCTTTGATTTCTGTTCTTCTTGTTTAGTGTATTGAGCCAGGACTTTAGTGTATGCAAAGTTCTACCTGATGTGATTGGGAGAGATGCTTATGACATCTTGCCAGGTGCAGAAAACAATCTGCTCATTTGTCTAGAGCTCACTGAACTCTTAGCCTTGAGTTGAGTGAGCTACACTTGCAGATGGCTTAATCCTTATACTCAGTATAGACAGCCTGAAGTTTTATGGGCCCCAAACTTACTTTATGCCAAATGATGCAATGTTATCATTGATACTAATTTTGATGCTCTTCTGATATGACACTAAGCTTTGGGGATTGCTTATTGTGTCTGCTTCACTTAGTATCTTGAGTTACACATCTTTTTTGAAGGAATTATGACATCCAATAACTGAAGGATCTAGATAATTATAGTAGGTGAAAATATGTAAACAAACTTAAGACAGATTTTATAAAACAGATTTGAATTTTAGACAGCATTAAGAAATATTTATTGCATGAAGGGCCTGGAGAGATGGTTCAGCAGTTAAGAGCACTGACTACTCTTCCAGAAACCCGGGTTCAATCCCCTGTTCCCACATGACAGCTCACAACTGTCTGTAACTGCAGTTCCAGGGGATCGGACAGCTCTCACACAGACACACATGCAAGCAAAACACCAATGCACACTTTAAAAAAATATTTATTGCATGAAGAAGGATAGTGATGCTTATAGACATTTTTATAGAATCTTTCCTGAATTGCCTTAATGATACAGTCATTAATAAGATTAAATTAGAACCAATGAGGAAGGCCTTACCATTGAACAATATTTCTGCTTTCCCCATACTTCCCTATTGTAAGGCACTCTGCTTTTCTATGAGGTAAGTAGGGTCTGCAGGCCAGGGAGAGTGTGAATGATGAATAGGACTCTGACAGTCTCGGACCTTCAGTGACTTCTGATATAGCACAAAGTCTCCTAAGTAGTAAGGCTTTTGGGAAAGGACAAAATAGAAGAGAATAGATAACAATAAAAAAAACCAATACTAGCTTTTCAAATCTAACTTACCACAGATCATATTTAATCCTCACTGCATTTAGTACTTGTTTGTTTGTACGTTAACATTTTAAAGTTAAAAATTACTAATATGTCATTAAATATTTTTCTGAGTTCTATGTAGATATTGACAACACAGACATAAATTATGGTCATAATATGTAGAAAATTCTGACAAAGGAAGATAAATGAAAGTCTTTTCCCCAAATCCGATCTGACATGGAAGTGACCTTGTGTTCATAAGGAATGAAGACTTTTATATAAATATTAATGTGTTATTGAAATTTTTTACATGAATTGACCACAAGAGCATTGAAAATGTTTTAAAAGTAATACATTATTTAAATGAATTGCTTTAAATTTACTTACAATATTTTAAGCCAATGTTAAAACAAAAAATTAAAAAATAATTTTTATAAAATATTTAAAGATGAAAATTTCAGAATATGTTGCTGACATAGATAACAAAATATTTCATATAACATGATTTTCTTATACAAAAGGTAACATGTACTATAATTATATTTTTGCTCAAAGGGAGTAACTTAAAGTTATATTGCTAATAATAAGATAGACTGTATAAGTAAGACAAAATTTGTCTCTACCTTCTGCCAGTGCTTTATTATATTTTTAATTTGATATAGTTTTGAAGAAGAATTAAAGCATCATCAATGCCAATGGAAAAATAAAAATAAGTGATGAGACATTATAATACCTAGATACTATTTATACTCTCAGTTTTATCTGTGGTAGATTCTACTAACTCCAGAGATAAGATTTACTAAATAATTAGCAATAATGGAGGCAGACACAATGAATAAACCAAGTAGACCATCCTGATGAGGGATTATCTTTTAGGCTTTACAATTACAGACTTTGATGAGACTGAAATTTTACCCGTAATAGAACTCCTAAGTGTAGAAAAAGAGCATATTTAAACACAACTCATGTCACTCCTTTCAAGAAAGATCAGGAGGAAAGCAGTACTTTCTCATTAGGTTTAACAGGAAGCTGTTTAAGGAATGATACACTTGAAATTCAAATCCATTGTTTTTATTTATAGGTGAAGAGTTAGCATAGTCGGTAGTTTTATATGAGCTATTTACTTGGCTTTATAGTTCTTTTATAGTTCTATCCAGGATGTGATCAAATTGCTCATGCTGAACATATTTTATTTTTCCTTGAGGATTTTGTAAGCCTGTAGCTGATTATCCAGCAAATTCCTATCTAGGCAAAACAAATTCTATTTTCCTATCTTCTTGTTTCCTTTGTATTTTTCCTTCTGTTGATGAGGATTGAAACGGGAACAGTGCATAAGACAAGAAGGTAATCTACCACTGACTTACATAACCAACCATTCATGTATTTTTATATTATTACATTGTTGTTGTTGTTGTTTAGGCAGGGTTTTGAACTATAGCCCCCAAGGCAGCTTCCAGTTATGGTCATGCTTCAGCTTCCTGTATGCTGGATTTCAGGCATGGGCTGACTCTGGTGGTTTTAATTCATGAAGGCAAGTAAAAGTTTTTAGAATCTAAACATACCCTACGATCTTCTGTTCCCTACCCATAGTACTCTCATCATCTAAAAACCAAATATGAAACAAAGAACCCTGTTATTCAAACACTGTCTAGATGAACATTTTATACAGTGCATTCCCACAATGCTGGTAGGCTCTTAGAGGAGTGCAAAAGCAGGAAGATATTTTGCTCATTTCATTTCACTGCGGTCTAGAACACCGTTTGTGGTATCACTGTTGTTGATTCCTTACCTGTGTAACTCTAAGTTAATATTCATCCTTAACAACATATCATTATGGATTAACTTTTCTTCCATTATTATATTTTCACTTCTTTACATGAATTTCAAATATATCCTTAGCTAAGTAAACATACAATATTGTAAGTTTTGTGTGTGTGTTGAGGGGGCTGTGGGATACTTGCTGAAACTTGGGAAAGTTCATGGAGAAATGCCAAAGATGCCTCCTATCATCCTCATTAACTTAATGGGCATTTTCCCCCAAGAACATACTTCTGAGCCTAAAAGTCCCAATTGTTCAGAAGTATATTCTAGATGAAATTCTAGCACATACCATTAAATAAAACCATGCTCCTCAAATACTTCATGCATTACACAAGCTCTCCCCTCTTGTTCCCCTGCCTTCATTTTTAACTTTGCCCAGATTTCTTTTTCTACTTGTTGATTCTATTCAGTCTATAGGATCCAGATTTCCCTTGTATGGGTACTCGCCATAATTGTCTTGTTTCACTTTTAGCATATTATGGACATTAATGTATTTTAATCTTCTCTTAACTAGGAGTAAATAAACAGTACAGATATTATGAAAATAAACTTTTAAACTAAGAAATCATAAATAATAAGATATTGGAGGCTTTCTAATGCATGAATAATCACATAGACAATACAGCTATTTTAACACTCATATCATCTAACATCTAGCCAAAATTCACCCACAGGTTGACATGTAATAATAGGAACACAACAGGAATTGATGTTGTGGAATAAATACTCAACACCCAAGCAGCATTGTCTCATGATTGATGTGCATATGTATCATATGTGTAAGTATATGTTGGCATATATGAATACATCTCTGTATGAACTGTGTCCTCTCACTGAGTAGCTGGACACAGAAGAAATTAAAGCTGATAGCTTAAACAAAGTGATATACTGTGAGATTAGTTAATACTATTTGACTATTAAGGCAATGAATATGCCTCTTTCCCTCTTAGCTTCCTTATAACTTCAATACTGTGCTTGCTATTGTGGGCTATATATCTAAAGTGACATCCCTTCCCCTTCAATGGCCATAACAAAAGCCTTATTCCTAGCTAGTGGAATATTGAGAAGGTAGTACCACCTTTAGGACATGGTATTGTTTTGTGAAGGTAGGTAATTATGGATATGGTTTTGAAGAGTGTATTGAGACCCAAGTTCCTTCTTTTAGCTTTCTGTTTCTTGGGTACCATAGCGGAGAAGCTTTGTTCTGCTATGTCCTCTGCGTCATGATGTCTGCCTCACTACAGGCCCAGAGAATACTCTGCTGTTTCTGAAATGGTAATCCAAATCAATTATTTTCTTCTCAGGTATTTTGTGAGCAACATCTGGCTACTACAATGCTTATATGTTAAAAATAAAGTAGAACTTGTTGACTCTGTAAGACTGAGTAAATTGTATGAGATTAGAGAAATAACTGTTTTTGTCCCAACTTATAAATAAGACATAAAACAAATTAAGTGTAATTTCTCAATATAATTATAAAGAAGACGTGAAAGATTGTCAAATAAATTAGTATGTGAGTGGGGTTATCTAAGGCAAATTACCATCAAACCTGTTAGCACAACTATCCCACTTGTAACATATTTTCAGTATGCATCCTAAGCATATATTCCTGAATACATTCTGCATTTATAAAATTGTACTTTTGTGGAACTATTGACATCAGAATATAGCATATTACAATGATTAAAAACTTTATACCTTTATCACAAATATAAGACATTACTTGAATTCAGTATGTCTTAGAAGATAACACATAGATGTTGGGGAGATGGCTCAGTTGGGCCTGCTGTGTAAGCATAACTGCTGGAGTTTGGACCTTCAGAATGCAAATAAAATCCAGGCAGGCATGGGGGCCACTAGTGCCACATCTCAATAGATGGTAATAGGGAATCTCTTGGTGAGTTAGTCTTAGCTGACTAGCCAGAGTAAATGAGCTTCAGGTTTGGTGAAAAACCCTGAGCCAATAAATAAAATGAAGAGGTCTTAGGGAAAACATCAAGTTTGGACCTCCAGTTGCCTGTGAATGCACATGCACCTACAAATGTGCAAACGTAGACATATACCCCATAACCACACAAGTAAACAAACAACACATGATGTTTTTAGAACTTTGATTTTTTTCTTTTACCCAAAAGTTATAGCTTGAGTTATAAGTAAACAACTTATTGAGTCCCTGTTTGAAAATAACACTCCCATCAATTTTCAAGGCCGAATACATAACTGGTTCATATAACTGTCACTCAAATTAAACTGCCACAACTTAATTAGAAGATCATACCTGGTTGAGAAGAGGGATAATGGTGTAGTCTTAAGCAAGGGGACTTTGCACTTGTCGAAATCCATTCTGAAGAAGAAAGGATTGGCAAATTTTTTTTCCATTCTATAGGCCATGTCTTCAATGTAGTCATTGTTATTTATTTGTTTAGTTTTTGATATGATAAATATATTTGCTTTATATAATTGTCTTTGTCAATTCTTTTGGTTAGGTCTTATGTTACTGTAATCATTTTTAGAAAGATTTTTGTGCATGCCTTTATCTTGAAATGCTTTTCATATGTTTTATTCTAGAAACGTCACTATTTTAATCCTTGTGTTAAAGTCTTTAATCGATTTTGAATTGGCTTTTCTTTGTGCTATATGAATGATATTGCTAAAGAAATTAAAGAATAAAGCACCAGAAATGCAAACTTTCCCTCTCAAGATGGGATAACAAACTAAATAGAGAGTTCTCAAAAGAAGAAAGACAAATTTCAGAAAAATACTGTATAAAGTGTTTTAAGTAATAAGGAAAGAAGAGAATATAAATTAAAATTGTTTATTAAATTCTAAAAAAGGAGAAAGGAACATATATATGAGAAATCTTTCATATATTTAAATAGGATATTTATTATTTCCTTATTTAAAGAAAGACATATATACATAAATTTTAAGACCATAGGTTCTTGGGCTGATGAGATGTCTTATGTGAAAGCACTTACCAGTAAGCCCGACAACCTCGGTTTGATCCCTAAGATCTACATGGTTGAAGGAAACTAACTCTTGCAAACTATCCTCTCACCTACATGTGTACATTATTATATACACCTGCTCTTATTTCCATAAATAAATACAAAAAAATTAAAATAATAGATCCGGTCATATATTTTGAAAATAGGTTCATTAAATACAGAGAATTTTTATGTATCTTTGGATATCCCATGCTTTGTTTAGTGACTGACAAGCTTAGGCAATGAGTAAATGTAAGTTAACTAAATGATTTTCCCTGTGTGAATATTATTTGAGTCATAGACAATTATATTTACCCCAATATTGTGGTGGTATTTTACTTATACTGAAATGTGATTTTAATTGTATGTTAATAAATAAAGTTGTCTGGGGGTCAGAGCTATTAGAGTCATAGCAAGTGCGTGGCGACGGTGGCGCACGCCTTTAAGGACCTGGAGGGCGGTACATTCAGGCAGTGACGAGGCAGTCACATGTTTGGGTTTACAACCAATGAGAAGGCAGAACAGGAAGACTTTAAAGACAGACACACAGGAAGTAGGCCCTTTTCGGAGAGCTCTCTTGGCTGGAGAGGATCCCTGAATCAGGAAGGGTGAGGCTCTTAGCTCTGACCTCTTGGCTTTCTTCTCTGAATTGGCTCTGTGTTTCTTATTTAATAAGACCGTTGGTTACATCTACACAATATAAGTGAAAATTAGCTAATACTTAAGTGTTGAAAAGGGGCTCCTTTAACTTACTATTTGACATTTTCTTTTTGTAGGCCATAAAATCCAATAACTTTTGAAGGAGAGCAAGAAACCCAAACCTAACAAAATGTAACTTATATACAGCAATTGAAAGGCAAAACAGGAACCAATCTAGAAGACATGGTGTTATTCGCAGATTCTTTGATGTTCTAAAAATACCTTCTGCAGCCAGTCCAGTCCAAGCTGATATTAAAGGTTTTCAGGAGAGAAAATAATTTTGATAGAGAAATTTTATCTGTCACACTGGTATTTTCATGTGAACCTCGTCTTCCTTCTGATCACAGGTAGCCAGGTTTCTGCATTGGTTTCCAGTTGCTCTGCATTGAGCTATTTTCAATCCAGAACATAGTTATTTTCAGTATCAATTGGAAATGAGAGCAGTAGCTACCTGATGATGCCGACTCCATCTAGGCTTCTTTGTGCTTCTTTGAGCACACATTATTTTTGGCTTGACACTCCTTTGTATTGACTCTAAGAATTCTGTTCAAGGCTCACACTTGCTTTCTAACCTCAGGAGGCTCTCAGGTCAGCACAGCCATTAAAATGTAGGTTTGATGGTAGAATGGACAAAGTCAGAAACAGCTGTACTTTGTTAACTTCAGGATTCATTGAAGTTTGCTTTCACCTCAAAGAAAACACTAGAGTATTTTAGAATATAGGACAGGTCCTCAGGAATAGAAACCATGTTTTCGTTCTTATGTTTGTGTACACCATTTTTGAGGTGTGGTTTAAATGAACTCAGTTGTATCACATGTGATTAACTTACCACTGGCCTAATAGTTTTTTCCTGCCGACACTTTTGTCTTCTCACTGCTTGCCCCCATCTTCCCTCTCCCGCTTCAGGAGCTCCTAAATGTGAGGGTGACCTGGAAGTCAACAAGTACTTTTTCTCTGCATGACAACCACAGTAGGTGTCCCTGAACAGGTCCATGCAGAGGACTCAACACCAAAGAGGAAAAAGCTCTGACAGTTACTTGGTAATCTATTCATAATACTGTAAAAGCCCAAAGATTCAGAATGAGGACATCCATTCTTCTATATTTAGGTAGTAAGAAATTTCTATTGAATTTATCTTTCAGTTTAAAAATATTCATTCATTTATTGTTTTAATTGTATATATTTATGTGGTATAATGTAAAAAGTTGGTATACATCTACAGTATATAACCACTTACTTTACATTTAATTGTATTCTGAAAAAATATAGACCTGCAAATTTCCTGTTTTTGAAATATTAGAACATTTTCATCACTGTTGTTTATCTTAACAGGGTTTTGGTACTGAAATTATTCCCTGAAGTTTTCCTTGAGAAAAATACAGCTGAAAATACTTAAGAGCTATATTCTGGTTAACATTTTTTTGATGAGTCCAGACATTCAAACTATGAATGCACAGGCTGTTTTTGTTTTCAATGACTTTCATTATTCATCTCATGTAATATTTTCAATTATACCACAATATGCTAACTAAATCACCATAGTCATTATTAATTATTTTCATGAAGGATTTTTTATCACTAACATTTGTTTTCCCTAAGAATATGTAAGATCCTTAAACATGGTCTTTCATCTATTTCAATTACAGCTAAATTCCAGCAGCTAGAAAGCGCTGACACAGCTGGACTCTCGAGTCAAGCTTACTGTATGAATAAATGGATGACATACTCAATGACTGAACATGGAACATCTACTTAATAGAGCATATTTCTTATGATATTTTCTAAATGACTGTCAAAATATTTTGGAATGAATCAAAACTTACTAAGTCTAATTTTCCTACTAAAGGAAACAAAGATAATTGCTTCTAAAAATAGACAAGCTTGGCAAAAATAAAATTGGTTCCTTTACAATAAATAAATTCATGAAGAATAATTTTATCATTTTATACATTTCAGTGATCCTATTTTTTGCTTATATGTCATCTCTATAACCAAATACAGACTTTTACAATGAATTTGTATGCATGTCTTTTCATTAAGAAAGCTATTAAGAAAGCAGCATGAAATTCAAAAAAATGTGGTTTGTAAATTGACTAGGGAAGAATTTTTCAGAATGTCCTTTTTTGAATGACCTTACATATATATATATATGAATAATTGAGGATGTACTTCCTAAATAAACCCTAAAACTACTTCCTTTCAGTGTTATTATAAAAAAAAATGTATCTTGAAGCACTGATATGTATAGATAAATATAAGAATTTAGAGAGCAGTTTGGTAGTATGTTCATTTAGAAGAATGGAATAGGGATATCCTATAGGCCTATGACCTACCCAGTCATGGGTTAGCTCAGTTGAAGTACAGGCGTGAATTTTGTCCTGTGAAGCAGGCTGTACATCCAATCAGAACAAGGTGGGTTACTCTCATAACATTTGTGCCACTATAGCACTAGTGGCCATATCTGCCAGATCACTTGTTCTTGTAGCTGCCAGGGTTCTTAGCTGAGTAAGACTGTTGATTACTTTTCTCCCCTAGAGGCATGTATAGTACCTTTTAGCACTCCAATAGATGGCTATTAGGATGAAGTTTACAGGTCAATACCAGCTTGATTTCTCCATGCCTGATGACTCCTGTATGCAGTAACTTTAGCAATAGATTCTTACCATCAAGTTCTAGATAATAACCAAGAGCAATAGGAAATAGGGAGGAAAGGTATAAGGGAGGGTAAGGGAGGAATTGTAGGTAAAAGGATGAGGGGTAGACTTGATCAAAATACAGTATGGGATTCTCAAAGAATTAAAAAAAAAAAAACGAAGTTGAAACTCTTGAATAAGAAAGATCTGAGTTCTGCTGTGCCCTAAAAATGTGTTCTGTTACATGCCAATTAAACAAATAAGACCAAGCCCCTCAAAATGAAAAGAAAGAAAGAAAGAGAAATGCAGCCAATATAGCTAATGTTGTAAAGTCATTATCAAGCTGAGCATATGGTACCTTCATCTTTAATCCCAGCACTCTGTAAACTGATGCAGAAGGATTGTGAGCTCAAGGCTAGGCTAGACTGGACTACATAGTGAGGTTCTGTCTCATGAATGAATGAGTAAACTGGGCAGTGGTGGTACATGCCTTTAATCCTAGCACTCGGGAGGCAGAGCCAGGTGGACCTCTGTGAGTTCGAGGCCAGCCTGATCTACAGAACGAAAGCCAGGACAGGCACCAAAACTACACAAGAGAAACCTGGTCTCGAAAAACCAAAAAAAAAAAAAAAAAAGCAAAGGAACATTGATCAAATTATTATCGCTCCATATTCAATGAAATGCTAGTGATGTTTTAAAGTTTTGAGATTATTAACTGTTTTGTGTGGGTTCTTCTTTGAATGGGGGGGGATGAAAGTTTAAACATATGTTATCTATTTTAAATAATTGATAATGTGGAAAAAATGACATTATAGAATATTACTGTCTTTCCCAAGAAAGTGTGTTATATAATTTAATAAGAGACTTGAAGTGTGTACCTCCACACCTAGTTCAATTTTGTACCACTGTATATGACATCCTCCCTCTCTTGTTATTCCAATATATCCTAGATAGGACTTTAATATAGCTGTGTGTTGTGTTTTGGTAATCAGGTTTCAGAACCCTGGAGCCTAGGCTTGCCTGATTTCCCTGTGTAGGCAGATTGCCTTGAAGCTCACTGTAGTCTTCTTCCCTTACCTTTCAGAATGCTGGGATTAGAGGTTCAGTGCCAACCTGTGCAGATCTCATCTGCTGGACTTGGGATCTGAGGACCGAAAGAATGGGCAGACTATAGTCTAATGTTGTAGACACCTTACTTCAGTTTCAGTGTACTTTTATACATGAATGAAACAAAGAAAAATAATCTAAGGAAGGTTCTTTCTCTTTGGAGAAACATGATCAGAAAATCATGATCAGAAAAACATACATATTAGTAAGCTCATGCTAAATGTTAAAAGAGCAGCCCTTTCCCAGAACTTTCTTAGGACAGACCAACTTAAACACAAAGTCTGGTATGTACTATAGAGTATATCTGGAAAATAATGAAGGCAAGGCAGAAAGTGATATCCAGATTCACAGTACACTGACCAGATTGCGTCCTATAGCTATGTTCTTACATCAACAAGAATAAGCATATCTTATAAACTGAATGTAAATGTTTCCACAAGAGGCACAAAATCATGTCTAATAACAATCCAGGAAACAAAATGCACCTGAGGTAAAAGGCCCTCTGCCTTTTTTCATGGAGCCTCTCCCACAGTCACCTAAGACATTGTTCACCATGGGTCATTCTTTTGACCATGTTCCAATTGCTTCTGTTCAATTAAGCACCATTTTTCTTTTGAATATTGTGAGATGTATGATGACTTAAGATGTAGATGGTCTCAATGTCTAAGTGATACACAATTTTTTATGGAATAGTTTTCTTACAGATGTTTTTAGATAATACCATTGGGCTACATGTGAATAAGACCCACCACTTCTCTTTATAGCTTTCAAAACACATTTGGGAAAATGTTTTTTGATCCTTTTGTATCTAGGCATGGAAAAGTAAACTTTTCTAATCCTCACACATGGTAATTTTCAATTACTTCAAAAACATATGATTCCATAAGAGAAACTGTGATAAATTAAACAGATTTATTTATTATTTGAGGGCGTAAATAGTTTGATTTTATATAACTATGGACGGTTTGAATTGCTGATCTTCCTGGTCCTGCCTCTTCTGTGTTGAGATTAGAGTCATTCACCACAAATATCTGGCCGTTAATAGCAATTTTATGTGTATATTATAAGCAATTTAAGAAAAATACTCAGAAATGGAAACCCCCCCCATTTAACTGGTAATATCATATAAATTAAATTACTCTTCATCTACATGTCACCATTATTAGAAGTGCTCTCACCTGTCTTTGGCTGAAGGAGAATTGAAATGAAGTGTTAACATCACTGAAATCCTAGATTATTTTCCAGTTTTTTTTTTTTTGCTTTTAGAAGAATTTTATAGCATACAAATGAACACTATTGCCTTTAGATTCTTTGTCACCAAAACTCCTTTATTTATGGTATTTTTTCAGAACTTTATATGTTATATTTGTAGTGATGAAGAAATGTATTCTAGAACTTTTCTAGTTATTAATATCAATAGATTTACTATTGTTTATTCAATATCTTAGTTTTGGGTCTTTTAAAATCCTCCATGTGTGGTGAACTCCAAAAGAATGTTCCATTTTCTTTACCACAGTTTTGCATTGTGCATAGTACACATATTTGGGGCTGTTTTCAATAACTCATCAAATATTTAATTTCATACTCAGTCTCACTCAGTGTAAGTAAATGTTAACTATACAAGTGGTTCCAGTTCTTTGACTTGTAATTTCATTTTCAAGGTAAAAACATTAAAATTGGCTGGAACTATGAAATAATTTTTGCAGCAACATAGAAATTGCAATTTTTTCTACCTTACTGCAGTCACTCAAATTTTGTGTTCCTGTGTAAATAAACTGCCTGTTTCACCTGGGGCTACATCTTATGTTCACTTAGGACTGTCAAAACAAGAAACTACAGTGGCTTGGAAATATATAAAGCTAAATACATTACATAAATTTAATAGTTGAACTTCCAAATGAAGTCAGATTAAAAGGTATAAATATGGGGTCTGATATAGCCACATGCTGTCAATTAATTATTTAACTTCATCAACATAGGGAACCAAATTGTTCCATTGTCAGCTCAGTATTCATGCTGTACATCCAGTGTTGGTCAAATTGATCATAAAATCAATTAGTTTTCCTTTTAATTGTTGAAGCTATCATGTGAGATTTGAATTTGACCAAATCAAGTGCTGTGCTTTACCTAATAGCTTTCTGATTTATATCCTTAGAATAAGGTAGTATATTTTACATTAGATGTCCATGGCATTCTCTTGACTTACTTTGGAACAAGTCCAAGTGATTTATACCTTTGGACTGGATATAATACTTATATAATAACATTAAGAATAGAACTATATTTTATGATTTTAATGACTATCTTATTTCACTGATTTGCAGTAGAATATTTTGGGGGCTGTATGTTTTTTTAAAAAAAACTTTTTTAGCAATTTATTTTTTGTTTTATGTGCATTGGTGTTTTGCATGCATGAACATCTATCTATGTGAAGGTGTTGGACAGTTGTGAGCTACCATATGGGTGCTGGGAACCAAACTCAGGTCTTCTGGAAGAACAGTGCTCTTAGCCACTGAGCTATCTCTCCAGCCCCCGGTGGTTGTATGTTTTACTGTATAGTTTGATTATTTTTATTTAATTAATATCTGAATACAGTATAATTTGGCTGACACAATTGACAGTAAGGGCTCGGTAATCCTGAGTATATTTTTGCTTTCAGTATTTTTGTGTGCATGTGTACATATGTGCATGTGTGCATGCTGTATGTGTCTGCATGCACATCCAGATGCATGTCTGTGAATTATTAGTATAATACACAAGTAGTTCCCGAATGTTAAGTAATTATGAACCACTTGTTATATGGAGACACAGTGCCAAAAGTAGTCACCCTCAAAATTCATTTGTACATGGCACAGAACATCCTAATCATATTGAATCACAACCCAGACATGAATAGTTCTGTTGTTACCTTATTAAATGACTTTAGTCTTTCTACATGGCTTAATAGACATTTTACTTTATCACTTTATTGGTATTTACCCTGTCCCCACAGGCTATGAGACATTTTCCATATTTAGTTGTTTTCTTTAAGTTAATTTTCCTGAGTTTTCCTTGCATTGCTTATTTGATTTTTGTTCTTAGATTATCTACATGTTCCTAGTAATTAATGTCTATGGCTGTATAGCATTCCTTAGAGAACAAGCTTTAACCCTGTACTTTAATGAGATTGAAAATCAGACAGTATGTGTGCCTCTTTTTTCACAGCTGACATTAGCATTTAAGTTCACTTTGGAGTCTTCCCAGGAATCCCTAGAAACTGTCATTTTTGTAAGAAGAATATAACCATGAATCCTAGTGTAGTACTTCATATTCATGTTGGCATAGATTTCAAGTCCTCTGCTTACTTTTCAGTATTCAGTGTTTCAGTCAATCATATGTTTATGGTCTTGTCACAGCAATTACAAAGAATATAGTCTTAAAGTGCTATACATTGTTTCACTTTACTGTACAAAAGTCCTATTAAAGTTACTGAATTTTAAACTCCCAAGCATTGTATAGTATTCCCTACATTTTTCTAGATTTGAGAGTGTTATTTTAATTATTTTAAACAAAAGCAACTAAATCATAACTTTTACTTTGGTTGTCCTATTTAAGGTGATTAAAGATAAAATCTCATGACATCAATATAAATTTGTGTCTATGTGTGTATTCATGTATGTGTTTGTGTATGTTCAGTTGCTATATTAGTATTTCTTCTACACGTGTTTACATAAATAATCACGATGTCTTAATGATTTGTATTTAGTGTTTATATGTATAAAATATATAGATTTCATCATTTAAAATACTTTTCAATTATGGGATGATCATTAAGGATAAAATAATACTGATTTCAATATTTGATGGAACTGAAATATTAAAAACTGGGGTTGAAACCCTGGTTTACAAAAGGAAAGAATTAGAAGCAGATATTATGTAGAAAGTCATAACAGACTTCCCAAATATTATTTGCAAATGGTGTGCCTCCCACTGACCTCATTCTATTTTAAGCAAGTAAAAAAACCCATTGTTGACTAAGTATTTATTTGATGTTGTCACATCTATTATTGTAGTTTTTCAGTGTATATTCATTGTTTCTAGTTACCTTTCAAACACTTCTAATTGCTTAATCAGAAATGTTTCCTTGCACTCATCTATATCCATCCATTCATCCATCTGTCCATCCATCCATCCATCCATCCATCCATCCATCTATCCATCATCCATTGAGGATTACCACCTTTGGTTCTTAGAGCCAAACCTGGTTAAACAGCTCTTATTTTAGTCTGACCACACTTCTCTTTTGCATCTCCTATTCTAGACACTGTGATAATTGAAGGGAATACAAATGTCCTGAGCTATCACCACAGCCCTGTGCCTCTGTTTAATGTATTTACATAAATTAAAGACTCTAACCTCATGCCGATTCTTCTCCCTGTCATTAATGTTTATCCCACCTTCTTTGGGATATTTGCTTTTGATAGCTGTCTTTTCTTTTAACTTAAATTATAGGACATTTGTCTTTGTCTCAACACCTTTGCAGTTATGAGGGCATTGTTCATCCTTCCTTCCACTTAGTATTGTGTTTTTTATGTAGTTGATTAAAGATACTTTTTAATATTTTATATTTAAATTAAATGTCCCTAAGAACATATTTTATTCCATGATAGTAATTATAGTGTTCAATAAACTGTGGTGTCTCTGCCACAGCTGGATATGCTTTGTGAACAGAGTATTTTGAATCTATTCTAATTAAGCTACTTAAGAATAAAAACAACAAATAGTATCATGAAATGATCACGGGCTTCTTAAAATTGATAAAAAAAAAATTGGTTGTATTTTCACTATTGAAAAATCAGAGTAAATTAAATATCTAGTCACTTATATAACCTGACATAAAACTTCCAACCCTTCTAAACTTACAAAATACTATTATTTTATTAAAATATCCCATATTTACTAAGAAACATGCACAAAACATTTCATAAAATGTTAAATAACATATAGATGATTTCAATGCCTTTAAATACTTATTTTTAATGTAACATCAATATATATATTACCAATAAGTAATCTACCCCAAGACAATTTTATAAACTAGGTCTTTGGTCTATGGAATATCAAGGAAACAAGCACGTTATTCTAAAACGTTGCCTAATGCCTCACTGAGCAGCAGCAAAAACAGTGCTTCAAGCTTTGGGCTGTTTTAATGTAGCCCATTTCGGATATTACATCTGAATGAAACATTGAGTTATCAATAATTATATCATTTAAAAATATCTAAGTGCAAAAACATTGTGTAATAAAGCAGCCTACTCTGAACTCATTAAGCAAATTTAAAGGAAACATTTGATTATTTTTTAATGAAATAAATAGCAACCAACTACCACTCAAGTATAGTCACCTTGTCAAGTATACAACTATTCAACAATTTTCGAGGAGCACCTGAATGAACTGGGAAATGCATCTTGTGCTTATCTGTAAGAGACTCTGCCATGGTCTCTTTCAGTGGCCCATTGCTTTTATCTGTGTCTTGTTACCTCACTGGAATGTGAAACTACATTCTTCATACTGTCTTTATACTCCCAGAGCTTATCAAATATCTGATTCACAGACAACATCAAAGTAGCATTTGTGGTGTAACTTAATGTAGTAAATAGTTACTTAATTAACTATCACTGGGTTTGTCATCAATTCTCAAACTATAATAAGAAAATGATCTATAAAACTTGGCTTTAAAAGCAGATCCTTAACTCTTACAGACTGAGAATCATAAAGTAGATCACAGAGACTGAGGATGTACATGTTAACAAGGATACCAGCATTCCTGACTCGGTAGTGTGAAGATTACTCTCTAAAACTTTTGACAAAATTTCATGAATGTGTTTAGGAATCTGCTTGATTCAGGAAGACTTTAAGAAAGCCATTGAGTGGTTAATGGATTATGAATTAAGAGGGTCACAATGAATGCAGCCTGACTATCCTGTGAGCAAAGGCTTTATATGACCATAAAGCATTTTGATTTAAGCCTTGATTCTAACTCCTCTGGTTCTGTTCCTGATATTTTTTTTCATTTTTCTTTATTAAGAAATTTTCTACTCACTCCACATGCTATCCACAGACCCCCCCCCTCCCTCCTCCCACCCCCCAGCCCTCTTTCCCAAGCCACCCCACATCCCCACATCCCCCATATCAAGGTCTCCCATGGGGAGTCAGCAAAGCCCAGAGACCCAAGGAATAAAGAAACAAAATCAAGTCTGGCTAATATGGTAGGTTGGAGAGCCATCTTGGGGTGTAGGGAAATATTGGTGTTCCAAATGATCTGCATCTAATCAGAGTCACTATTCTGTATTTCAAACAAAAGGAGAGTCACTACTCAAAGCTCTAGGACAGAATGGGGACAGTGTCTCACCACACTCACCAAAGGCACATTAGCACCACAATGGACTCCTCTTAGCTCCCAGTTCTTATTTTAAGTTGCTGTTGTCAGGTTAGTACCTAGCAAGTGTGTTCCTTGGGTGATGTCAATATGTGTCATAGCATTTTAGAAAATTAGATATTTTAAAGTACACATACTCTAAGACTCACTAAAATTATAGGAATCCCTGGTAGATTATTTGTGTAGGGGTCATACTCGATAAACCTCTGGACCAGTATACAGTGATCTGAATGACAGAGCAGAGCAGGTGTGGGCTCTCAGGCGCTTTGAAACACTCTCACAGGTGTGTCATTCATGAACATTTAATTACAGTTGTAAGAAATCAATTCCCTCTTCCCATCTTTAGCTACACATCACTTCTTACACACAAATCTCTCCAACACACGCTGGTCTCTTCATAACCTTGCATGTAATATATATATATATATATATATATATATATATATATATATAGATAGATAGATAGATAGATAGATAGATAGATAGATAGATATAGATATAGATATAGATAGATAGATAGATAGATATAGATATAGATAGATAGATTTGATTTCATCAGCATTACAACCTTCTTATATATTGTTTTTTCCCAATTTTTTTGTTCTAATGGATTCCTTTTCTTGTGTTTTAGCCCATAGAAGATTTACACCCTAGACACTTTCAAATTGTATGTCACAACATTGTTCACATTCATACCTCCTTTTTAAGCATGCTCACAGAGGTAATCTCTCAGTTGCTCTGAATTTCATTTGTGTCAAACTAGGGAGCTAAGGCCATCATTTACCTAAGGATAAACAAAAAAGAGACAAAAAAGATGAGAGTTGTGCCCAAAAAGTGGAATAGAAGTTCGGAATTGAGCAGCATGCTTCAGACTTTTTTTTAAACAAGACTGTAAACCCTTGTAACTCATTTTTATAATAGCTGTACCTTCCCATTGGATCATTGCTCCCATATACTCAGCTACTGTAAATAATAGCCACCAGCAAAGGTTTTGAAATTTTCAGATGAAAGGAACTAAATTAAGGAAGCTTCCCAGGTGTATCCATTCTCACAAAAAGGATGCAGGGGTTCAGAAATCATGGAGCAGTGCACACAACGGGGTTATCATCGAAACGTAATGCAGCCGAGCTTTTGAGAATCGTAAATGTCTGTTTCTTATTTACTGGGAGTTCTTTTAATAAATATTTTCACTCAGTTGCAACAGGGGAGAGTGGATTTTAAAATGGGAGAAAGATTAGAAAAGGCAATATCAGTCAGTTACAGTATGTGGATTAATGCCACAGGAGTTCCTGTCTTCGCTTGTTACGAAGCTGGTTGCTATTTTAAAGCTATTAGTCACATGCAATTGTACCTGAGAGTGAAATTTTTCATTACCATCCTAAGATGATTCATTTGATTTCTATCAGAGAAATTTTGAGAATAAATTTCAGTATATTTTTTTATGTTCCCAAAGATTTGATAGGTACCTACAATTTTTCAAAATTTATATAGATTACCTTTTAAACATAGTCTACTTATGTAATCTACGTATTTTAAATAGATTATTATCAAAAAGCTAGAAATAGAACTGCCATATGATTCAGCCATCCCACTACTGGGTGTATTTCCAAAGTGAAATAAAGATGTCAGAGAGATGTTTCCACTTGTGTTTATTGCTGTACTGTTGACAGTTGCCAGGATATGGAATTAGCCTATATGTCCTTTGGTGGATGAATGAATAAAAAGCATGTGGTGCAGATGGATTATTAGACAACATGAGCTTGTGCTGGAATATGTTACAATCCCACCAAAATCCCCTTTCAAACTTTCTTGTGTTGTTACTGTATAGTGATGGAACCAGTCATTTACTGGGCCAATCTTGGTTTAATTGTACTAGTGTTATCAGTGAAGTTGAAAACAGAGTGCATCTCAGGAAATGGGTTTGGTCTTATAAAAGTGAGTATTACATGGGCTGGAGAAACGTTTCATAGGTTCCGAGCACTGGCTTCTCTTCCAGAAGATTAGGATTAATTCCAAGCACCCACATGGTAGCTCATAAGGATTTGCAAGTCCTGTTTAAAGAACTCTGTATCAGACATGCATGAGGTACACATACATGCAGGCAAACACTCACACATAAAATAAGAGGAGTATGTTTAGACAGAGGCTGCCAGAACTCTAAGGCACTTATACATTTCCCCAATGTCTGGCAGTCTCAGTCTCCAGTACCATGGAATGTGGCAGAGAGAAAGAAAGGTTGTCCGTTAAGATATCCTAGATGTTGAGCATTGTGTGGGGAATAAATATCTTGGTGGTTTGCTCACAAGGTTCCTGGACTTCAAAATTCACTTGAACAGACCTGGAATATTTATGTTTAAAGGGAGATTCACCAGGCTCTGCTTCCTTAGTGCTGGTAAAGAGAGGATTCTAGGTACCCCAGAAATGACCTCCTGAGAGATGGGAAACTTATTATTGTACATTTTGGTGATATAAGTGGACTAGAAACCAGGATACCTCTTGCTAGATTTTAGAAAATCAAAGAAAATATTTTTTTCTTGAGCCCTATAAAAGAACACAAATTAATAACTATTTTATACATAATCTCCAGAGCTGTAAGATGGTGTATTTGTGTTTTTTGAACCACTAAACCTGTAGTAATTTGTTATAGAAGCAATTTGATATGAGCATTGTAGTAGTTTATGGCAATGAACCACTATCACAGAATTTTTGGTTAGGTGGTGGTATAGAAGTTGCTGATCTAAAGTATTTAAGTGTTTTTAATCTTTTGATGATATAGTCAAGCTTTCTGAGACCCAGGAAGGAGTTGGGATATGGAAACACTTCTGATGTCTTGTGTCAGTGTTCATTCTCCTGTTTCTTTTTAAAAGTAAAATTGTGTAGATCCATTTTCTTATTTTATATTTACTTTCTACGTGTTATTAGAAATCAAATCAGAATTTTTTACCACCTTGTATCACAAGATGCCAATAATAACTTCTTACTCCACTTCTAACAATGTTTCCAGTTCCTTATTGACAGCATTCTGAATGGGGACATAGTCACTCATATGTTAGAACCACTAGGCTACAGAAATTAGCACTTAACAGTTTACCTGCAACAAGACCCCATTTGCAGTCTCCTTTGGGAGATAGGCTTCCAGAATTCATCTATGTCAGGCAAGTCTCAGAATTCAGCTGCTATCGTTTCTCATAGACATCCGTCATCATAATAAGGACTGCTTTTATGCCCCTCATAATGGCCTCAGTACCTCCTGCCTTCCATAGACCACACATGTGTAAAACCTCCTTGATTGAATATTCGGCTTGCTATATTTTATCCACTGACTTCTGAGAGCCCATTCTTGATGGGCCCAGCATGATGAATAGCCACAGTTCTATTACTCTGTTTGTCCCATTCTGAGTGCCACAATTCTTGTAGTGTATTAATTTTTAAAAATAATAATTTGTCCACACTCTCATTTTCATACATAAGTGCACTTACAATTCCCCTCATCCACAGCAACTGAGTAATATTTCTGAATAACACTCTATTTACAAGGAGCAGAAAACATGTTGAGAGAGCTTAAATAGAAAACCAAAGCAAAACAGAAAAAAAATAAATAGCTGATTAAATATAAATTATCTCAGAAAACCAGGGTTTGCAGAACAGCCTAGAGATCCCATACAAGAACTGAAAAGTAGTAAGGACATCAAGGAAAGATGTATGCCCTTGTACATTTTCATTGACCTCACCTGCAGACAGCTTTTCTTTTGTGGAGAGTCTATGTGGAAACATGACTTAGCCAAAGCTTCCAGAAGTTTCCATGATCTTGTAGAGACAACTCCAGCTGAACTACAGTATCTTAGTTTCTGTTCCCAGTTGCTGAAAGAGTTTTCACCCCCTGGTGAATGCTTTCTAATTGTCATCTCAGAAGATACTCCAGGAGGTGACAGCTACAGATTATTTTAGAAATTACCCCAAATCACAAATTTTAAATATGAAAAATACAATTAGAAACCTAAAATTAACTGAATGAAGGCAATGTAACATAAGAATATATCATTTGAGAAGAAAAGTCATACATATAATCATTTATCAACACCAGTATTTACAATTTGAAAGTACTTTAGTTAAGATAAAACTAATGTCTACAGTTAGGGAAATAAACAAAAAACAAAACTATCAAGACTTTTAAAGAGAGTCCTTAAGATAATTTTTGTGCAACATTGAAACTAGAAATAAAAAAAAAGACTGTTTCTAGCAAATGTTTTGTTGTTTTGCTAATAAGGATGTTGTGTATTTATTTCTGACAGGTTCACTGACAGGGTCTTGGATGTAACTTCCCTGCCTCTGAATTCACCTGTCATCTATTAGTGAATCAGTCTTATATTTGCCAAAACTGACATGATCAACATGCCATGGCGGTGAACCACAGGGAGGCTGCCTACATACGCTACAACACACAACCTTCTCATTAGTGCCACGGTCTTATTAGTACATGCCATTTTCCTAACCTTTGAGTCATTGCTTGTAGAATTACAGCATTGACTGACTGTCTCAGCCTTATGACATGTCTTAGTGTCACATCTCTTTTTTTTAAAAAAAAATAAATAAACCTGTTAGTGTCTTGATGGCTTGTCTAAGCATTTTTTAGCTGTGGGGAAATAATAAAAGCTGGGAACATGAGAAAACTTCTCCAAGTTCTAATGTAAAGGAAAAATCTGCTAATATTTTAAGCCATAGGACGTATTTGTA
Source organism: Peromyscus californicus insignis (assembly GCF_007827085.1). Taxonomy (NCBI): domain Eukaryota; kingdom Metazoa; phylum Chordata; class Mammalia; order Rodentia; family Cricetidae; genus Peromyscus; species Peromyscus californicus. Next base: position 34,627,879 of record NW_026294584.1, read on the forward strand.
TCCTGTCAGTCCTGATATACTTCTGGCAACTTCCTAACTTGGTAAGAGTTGTTGCCCCACACTCAGCTCAGGCAGCAAGAGCCTGCACTGCTCTCAGCCTCTGTTATATCCTTTTAGTATGGTGTTCAAGAATTAGAATTTTAAGTTTTCCTTTGTGCTCGCATTGACTTATTTTTCAGAGCCCTGTGGTAACCTCTGCTTCTGTCTGTTTCTCTCCTAAGCTTTATGACAAATGTTGATGGAGTGAATAACAAATGTGAAACGTGGTGTGGCGCACTACTGAACAAACTAACCACACCATTATATATATGCAAAGATGTGGCGGGAGGACTTATTTATGCAAATTAATTCCTTCAACCTCAACTCATATCGGACAATGTTATCAATGAACTTAACAAAAGTCTACACATTTTCAGTTAACAAGATAATGGAGAATGCTTGCTGATTCATGATATTAGTACTTATGTTTCCATTTCATAAATCACCTTGAATAAGCAAAGGAGTCATACTTTTTCAAGAGAACTGGAAGTCAAAATCCTCACAAAAGCTTTTGTTATAAAAAAGGCTGGTGTATCACTTTGAGGTAGATTTACAAAGGTAGCCACTGGTATTATCTGATAGTGATTCCCAGAAAAGTTTGTGATTCTACTCTTGATATTTGCTCAGGAGTGCTTCCTGTGGATCCTGGTGTATAAAGAGCATGATAGGGAAAAACTGGGTGTTAGGGAATTTCCCAGGAATCCACAAGGAATACCCCAGCAATAGTGAAGAGTGTGCCTGAGCTGGCCTACCCTGGTAATCAGATTGGTGAATACCTGTCATCATAGAGCCTTCATCCAGTAACTGATGGGAGCAGATGCAGAGATCCCCAGCTAAGCATCAGGCTGAGCTCCAGAAGTCCAGTTGAAGAGAGATAAGTGGGACTCTATGAGCCAGGGGCATCCAGATTATGGTGAGGAAACCTACAGAGGCAACCAAACCAAACTTGTGGGAACTCATGAACTTGAGACCAACAGCTGTGGAGCCTCCAAAGGACTGAACTAGGCCCTCTACACAAGCAAGACAGCTGTTCTGTTTGATCTGATTAAGTGGCCCCTGGCAGTAGGATCAGGATCCATCCCTGGTGCATGAGCTGGCTTTTTGGAGCTCACTAACTATAGGGGGGACACCTCACACAGCCTTGGTGCAGGGGGGAAGGGCTTGGTCCTGCCTCAGCTGAAAGTACCAGGCTCAGCTAACTCCCCATGGAAGCCTTACCTTGTCTGAGGAGGAAATGAATGAGGGGTGGGCTTTTTGTGGGGGCGGGGAGGCTGGGAAGCAGGAGGAGGGAAGAGAGGGTGATATGTGGTTGGTATGTAAAATGAATAAAAAAATTCTTAATTAAAAAAAGACAAAGATCTGAGGCAAAATGATAGAGAGTCAAATGTCACTAAAGAGAGGAAACCACTTAAAGTTAAAAATAAAAGAAGCGTCGTCTAATACGATTAGTGTTTTAAGACGCTGCACAGGAAGAAGTGAAACACTTTTCTGATGTTTTGTCTAAAAGACCACATAATATTTGTGTTAAATTAGAGGAAACAAAACACACTTCTGTGTGTATTTATATAAATACTTCAAGCAAAATGAGTAAATGAGCCCTAAATATCATTCACATACAGAGTTGAAAGAATATGTCTGCCAAATGCATAACAATAGATGTCACATCCAAATAAAAGTTAACAGAACAGATTTATATTAAAAAAAAAATCCCTTTTCATCTGTCAGGTAGTTACTGAGGAATTTGTCATCATGTGACTAATTTTTCTTCCTGAAGGCAGAATCCTGACAGGTGTTAAATGTGAAAAGGAGGTAGGAATGTTCACTGTATTTCATGGGAGTGGTTCAGACACAAGAAAGCTTCTGGGGAAATTCCATATGCTAATGAGACTATCAATCTCACTGAGTGATTATTGGTTTCTGTCGTGGTCTAGTAGGCATTGGTTAGTGTTTAAAAAATAAATATGAGAAATTCATTTGTTTAGGCTTTCACTTTTCATGTCTGTGCTGGCAGAAAAGTATATTTGTAAAGGTATCTACACAGAACTGCTTTAGAATTCAGTTCTGATCAAAGACAAAATATTTTATTGTGGTTTATTATTCTCCAGTGGGACTCCAGAGAGGTGCATGATATCTGGCTAAGTAACTCAGGAGCATCAACAGTTAATCATAATGGAAGCTTTTTCCTTTACTTCTTGAATACAGTATTAGACTTCTGTCAAATAGAGAATTATTTCAAATAAAACTCAGTGATGTCTTGAAAATGTGCATTTTCCTTCTAGTAATCTCATAATCAACCTAGCTTGTGCCACACAAGAGGTGTAAACTCTCCATTATTTGAAATTCTCTTTCACTGCATTATTATACAATAAAGAGTATGATTTTGGCAAATTCTTCCACTTAGTTCAAAGCATCCACAAAAGGCTACATACTAACAGTATGCTTCCTGTATTGATTTTCCCTGGGGGGCACAAAGAGAAAATTCTGGTATGGGCCAGAATTTAAATAATTATTTAAAAAGAAATACCCTTCATGCATGCTAAACTTAAGTAAACTTCCCATTTGACAGTAGAAATATGTGGCAAGACAGTGCATGGCTGAAAGCAAGATTAATACTTTACAAGGTAACTGCTAATGGGGTCATATGCACAAGCAAGCTCCATGTAACCCATAGACGGCAACTGAGCTGAGGGCAAGGTAGAGGTGGAGATGGTGTGTCACGAAGGGCAAGAAATGCCCAGAACTAAGGTCACCTTATTGTTATAAGGAGACAGTTTTTTGATTGTTTCTTTTTTATCAGATAAGAGTAAGTAGAGCTATGTGAAAACTACCTGCCGAGGGTAGAAAGGCTATGAAACTGTTTAGAGTTAGGGTATGTTAGCTTTTCAGTCTGGCGAAGTGATTCTGTCTACATTTTCAGCCAGCCAACATTTGCTAGAGCACAGTCTTCAAGGCAGTAGTTCCAAAAGAATTGATGAAGCTTCCAGGACAGAGTGGAAAGATAAAAAGAGGCACAGGGCTTGGAAGGTAAAATGTACTTGAAAATTATGAATGAAAAATTTAAGACAAAATTCCTTATAATATTTCTTTATGGAGTCCATAATTTGTTGATATGCATGTGAAACTCCAAGAGGCCATGGGGATCCTCAATCCCAGTCAACTATAGAGTTCCCTTACCCATAGAATAGGTGCATGTAGACTAAAATTTGAGAAGTAGTAGAGGAAGACAAAACCAGCATTTGATTAAGTAACTGTTAATTCATCCTTGGGCTGTGGTGAATTTGCTTTTTATCTTTATAACAAAATTCTAGGCAAAAACATCTTAAAAGTAAATAATTATTTAAGCTCATAGGTGGCTTGACCCCATGTGCTTGGGAAAGACATCATGGAAAAACAAGCATGTGACAGAAGAAATTATTCAATTCATATTAGAATGAAAGTAGAGTACAGGAGAGGGGAATGGGGACCCCATATAGACTCCAACCGCTCTTCACCAGTAACTTATGTCCTCCTAGTCTCTAATTCCATAGTGTAGACAATCTTTCAAAATGGCAACACTTATTGCAGACCAAGAAACTGGAACAGGAATCTGTGGGGTAGTATTCAAACCATGTCACGTGCCAATATTACTTTAAAGAGGAAAAATATAGTTAGTAATTATATATGGACACTGTATTCAAAGAACTCACAGTGTCGGAGTTATAAACAAGCCCTTCTGGCAAAAATGTAGTGTAGTTTGCTGGACACAATGATAAAAGTATGCATGCAACACGAGCTGCAAGCACACTGGAGTCTGTACACACATAGACTTTGAATCTAGACTATGAGCTGTGTGTCTGCCCTTCTAGTGTCTGAGATTTTTATGTGTATAATGGAGAAAACTATGGAAATTTCAGATAGCTACTGTAAGAATTGGACATGTGTGTGTGTGTGTGTGTGTGTGTGTGTGTGTGTGTGTGTGTGTATGTGTGTGTGCATTCTAACACATAATAAACATTGTAAATATTATTAATTTTTTATATAACTTGAAAATAGAAGAGATAGAAAGACTTCCAAATAACTTTTGAGACAAATGGGAAAGCATTGTGAAGTCAAAAGTAAAGTGAGAGTGTTAAGGGTCAAGCAAGCAGTCTAGCACCCTAGGAGGGACAGCCCCTATAGAGGCATGGAAATGTGCAATCAGTCCTTCATGTAGTACAGAAATGTGAGATATGATAGAGAAGATGGGGCTAGAGAAATACAGATGTTAGATGAAGACTTTGACTTGCTTGTGTATACTCTTGATTGTGTAAGTGATAAAAACTCAAGGAAAGGTTCTAGAAGGAAAATTTCCAGAGATTTATAGTTTGAAAGATCATCCTGGTATCTCACTTAACAAGGGTGCCAAAACCAGGGTTGTGTCAACATAAATGAAGAAACTGCAGGGGATGTAACCCTAAGGTCTTGACGGTTTAAGGTTAGTGAGGTATACGAAAAACTGAAAAGACTTACTATGTTGTTTGTTGAAAGAATAACAAAGAGTAAAATGACTTAAGGGGTGGAATAGAAAGACAAACCATTCAAATTTGCCCAGTTTTGGAATTCCACTATGGCTATATTTATAACTATAACTGAAAATTATCAAGAGAGATACAAATTTTGGTGTCTAGAGCCCTGGTGAAAGATCTCCAACTATATGTAAATACAATTTTTGCATATTTACCACCATGCCACATTACAAAACAGATACTGGAGGTGATGGAGTTATATACACATGCTACACAGTAAATACAGAAGCATGCCAAGAGCATAATATGAAGGAAAGGAGAATATATACTGAAACCAATATTCGAGTTTTTTAAGCAGAGTTTTAGAAATTGATGGTGTACTGTCATATTCCATTCAAAGTGATACTCTGTCCTCCAGAATTCAGATGGGATGAGCACCTCTCAGGTATTTTTTATCCATTGTCCTTGAAGATTATTAATAAAGTGTCCACAGAAGAGACCATAACTCGCCATTCTTTCTGTGCTCATCTCCTGGCTCAGGGTGCCTGGCTCAACCTAGTTTCATGACATTACAATTTTAAGAACATTACCACAGACACAGATATTTGTGACCTTATCTTATTTCAGTTCAAATTTAACAATGATAAGAGAAGTTTGAAAGAAAAATGATTTTTATGACATCTATAGTTATCTACCAAGCTAGCAAAATAAGTCTTAAATATCTTCTTAAAATCCTATGTAAGTTAACCTCAGATCCACTGTTGAATGTACCAACAACGTATCTTGGGATATGTAAAAGTATACTAGCAAGGAAATAGTACATAAAACTTGATATTTACATCAGTCTTTCTTAGTATATTCTTGATCATTAAGGAATATATAGCCTATATTATTCATTGTTTTAAAGATATAGAAGATTAGGATAGGAAACATAGTACCCTTTTAATATTATGAGATGATTAAGTATCAAATGATGAATCAATACTTGAGCCCTGTGACCACTAGCTCTTTTGCTTATACTGGCTTCTCTTTGTTACATAGTTAAGGCTTTTTTGTTTTTGTTTTTGTTTGTTTTTTGTTTTTTGTTTTTCGAGACAGGGTTTCTCTGTGTAGCTTTGCGCCTGTCCTGAAACTCACTTGGTAGCCCAGGCTGGCCTCGAACTCACAGAGATCCGCCTGGCTCTGCCTCCCGAGTGCTGGGATTAAAGGCGTGTGCCACCACCGCCCAGCAGTTAAGGCTTTTTAACTCATGTAACTGATTTAATTTTTTGAGAGATAAGCATGAATATATATTTCAAGGCTGAGTACTCTCTAGCAGTCAGGTAGGTGGTAGCTAAGCAAACTTGGTTAAATATATGTTCTTTAAATATTGTAGTGCATTTATTTATATATTTCTGTATGATGTAAACATATATTAAAGAGAATGCTACTGTATAATTGTTTAATTATGGGAGAAGCAAAAATGAGTTAATTTATAATACTTTGGCCTCATTGTGGCTATATTTTATCACTGGGTAATTGAGAAATAACACCTTTTAGTTAAGAGACAAATAACTTAATTTATAATTACTAAGTTGGCTTAGTTTTAACGCCATATCTCTGTCTATCTGGAATCCATAGTGGATGCACTCTTACACAGAAGTGTAAGTACACCTCCTGGGTGAGATGGCTCATTAGGTCAAAGAGCTTTCTGCCAAGCCTGATGCGTTTGGTCTCCTCAAGTGTTAGAAGAAAGGAATCAACTTCCACAAGTTCTTTTGACCTCCATACATGCATTGTGGCAATGTCCACCAATAAATAATGAAAGGGAATTTTGAAAAAGAATAGAATTTACTTTTGTGTGTGCTACAAATATTCACACTTTCATTTCTTAGATCTATAATTAATCTGTTATCAAGGTTTTATTTTAAAAATCAGAATCAATATCACCATAACCAGTGTTGTCACTCAATTTTAGGTGTACATATAGAATAGATCTTGCTTAGCTTCTTCTATTATCTTATAGTTTCCTTTTCCATGTTTCTGAACGTTCCCCCTCTAGACCTGAGGACACTTGCCATCTGCTTTCACTCTTTGCCTCAGTCTGCTGCCTCACACAGTCACCGTGCCTGTAGCATCACTAGTCTTTCTTCTGGAAGAGCCTTCTTTAAAGCTGAGAAGAGTATTGCACAATGTTTTCTCCACCCACTGGCACAGAGCTGGTAATTTACTCCGAAAGCCACCAGTTTTGCTTCCTGATAAAACATCTGCTGCCAAGCTCAGCACAGACTCCCAGTCCCTCCATTTCAAGAACCTTCAGACCACACAGCACAGCAGCCCATAGGGATCTAGAGCTTTCATGGAGAGGGCCAGTTCTCTATACCACACCATTTGTTTTATGCATACATGTTTAACACAAATCCTCCATATGGGTTGCTTCTCTCAAAACCTTGGCAATGCAATGGAATGAAAAAATCTCCGTGGTTGAAGAAAGTTGGATGAGGAACAGCAATTGTAATTACTAGTGCCATCCTCCATACTCTGCAATTATAAAAATAAAGTTTATTTAAGAAATAGATTTTTAAAGTAGACTCATTGTTAATGGACTGATGTAATTGGTAGAGAACACTGAATTTGAATCCAACATACAGCCCCCTGGACAAACCAGTGAATATACAGTTCTATTTCACCAACATCATATTTTTAGTATTACTGAGGACTATGGTTAGATGATCTTCACCAGCAATCATAAGCATTTCATTTAAATAAATTAATTTTTAGCTGGAGAGTAAATATTGGAAAACTCACAATTTCTTCCAAGCCCATTTGTCTACATGTTATTAGATATAAGTATTTTGCTGATGTCTGAAAATGTATTTGGTGTATAATAATTAATTATAATAATTAGCCTGCTTATTTATATTTACTTCACACAGACTTGCAAAAACCCATATAGACACATGTAGAAAAATAATCTTAGTATTCAATTTAACATATGCAAATGACAACACTATGTTTCTGTGTTATAGTTCAATGCCAATACTTTCCCTTTACCATGTATATTAACTTTGAAATTTTGAAGTAGCTTTGTATTACAGTTTATAATTAAATGCCAAAAACTGCTCTTAAATGGGAAAAGGGGACACATGTTACTGTGTGTTAGTTGACAGCTCCTGTCTGAACATTTTCAGTAGATGCTGTGTTCTGTGCTTAGCACTGGTTAGCCGTTTTGTTCCTCTCTTCACAGACAGCACAGATGAATCAGTCTCCAGGATGTTTTTTGACATTAGGATATATGGTGCTGTTTTATTCCTTAAACTGATTTATTATGTTTCAGATATTTCCTAAGGCAATTTCCTCCACTTTTTTTTGGTACGGAACATGTATAGTAAGTCAATCTATTACAATGAAGTTTAATTTTTTTTTTCTCTTGTGCTACATCTGCTGGTGAGGTTATAATTCTCCTCTGCCAGGAAAAAATAAAAAATACATAATAAAGGCCTCTGTTTTGGGAAAATTGATTTATCCTTTTATCATTTTTGATTATTTGTACTTCATAGTGAGAATAGTATAATCTTGCCATGCCTTAACTATTACAACAAAGGAACTCATTCTCATAGTTAATTTATATAAAAATTTATGCCTTTGTACAGAAAAGTTAAGATACCATATTTGAAAACATTTATAGTGGATTATTTTATTTTCAACTAGATGGAAGCCTTAGGATTGTTTGAGAAAATGTCCAACTTATACTCACAATATAAATTACCAAATGTATAATGTAATTATTCCCATCTGACCCTTTGTTATTGCGGATCCTTTCATAAACATGCACAGAATGTATTTCATTACATCTCAGCCATGCTTGTTGGTGAGCATCCGTCTCTGTGCATGCAATTACTAGGACTTGCTCTTTAGATCTTGCCTCCTGTAAACTTCTGTGCCATACTTCTGTCTGTCTGTCAGTCTCTCTCTCTCTCTTTCTCTCTCTCTCTCACACACACACGCACACACACACATATGGTGTGTGTGTGTGCGTGTGTGTGTGATACAATGCCATTGCCAAAGTCACTGATGCATTTTATTTTGGAATCGTTACTTTGATTGATGACATGATCAGTTGCCCCTTCATTTAATCCTGTTTCCTGAATAAACTGGTACCCCCACCTCCAACTCTTTATTTCTCAGTTTGAATCTTGCTGCATACTCATGTGGACATTCTTGTATTCCAGTTTAACATATAAATCCTTTGCACTCTTCTAGACCTTTTCTTGTCTTCCTTCTTACTTCTGCCTTCATTTCCCTTCTTAGCCACCCTTCACCATAAGTGTGAAAATTCCATCAAGAAAACCATCACTTTCAAGTTAATTCAACCATTTGCTTCATCAGAAACAGATCTTCATCTGAACTCAGGGGACAGCAATGACGTAGATGAACCTACCAATACTATAACTATTTTTTTTATTGTGTTTGGACCCTCAACAGTGACAGGAACTCCTGAAAGTTATTGCTGTGGATATCGTTCTGTATGCTGTGAATGTGTTGCTCTGATTGGTTAATAAATAAAATGCTGATTGGCCAGTTGTCAGGCAGGAAGTATAGGCAGGACAAGCAGAGAAGAGAATTCTGGAAAGAGTCAGGAGTTGACAGCCAGACACAAGGAAGCAAGATGTGAAGGCAGAACTGAAAAAAGGTACCACATGGCTAAACATAAATAAGAATTATGAGTTAATTTAAGTGTAAGAGCTAGTCAGTAATAAGCCTGAGTTAATGGCTGAGCAATTTTAATTAATATAACCTTCTAAGTGATTATTTTATAAGTGGCTGTGGGGTCTACGGGGCCAGGCAGGACACAGGAAAACTTTAGTAACAAGTTATTGTGCCTCTCACCTTCTGAAATGACTATTAATGTCTGGTATTTCATGTGTGTGTGAGAGACATTTTATATTTTGGTTTCTTTCCTTTTTTTTCCTTTTATTTAAATGGCTCTTTATCTCACATAATATATCCTCCTCCAAGTTCCTCCCCTCCCATCTGGATCCACCCCTTTCTGTCTCATTAGAAAACAAACAAAGCTTGTAAGGAATAATATAATATAATATAATATAATATAATATAATATAATATAATATAATATAATATAATACAAAACAAAAACTAATACATATGACTAGAACAAAACAAACAGAGGAAAGGAACTCAAGGAAAAGAGCAAGAAACAGATACAGACGTAGAGACCCACTCCTTTGCACAGTCAGGAGTACCTTAAAAACACTAAACTGGAAGCCATGTTATATATATGCAGAGAACCTGTGGGGATGTATATGTGTGTGTGTGTGTGTGTGTGTATGTGTGTGTGTGTGTGTTATGTGTGTGTGTGTGTGTGTGTTTGTGTGTGCCTGTGTGCCTGTGTGTCTGTGTGTCTGCATGTGTAAGTATATAAGATATATGTAACATATATATCACATATATATGTGATAAAATTAACCACAACAAAAAGTCCTGCCATGACACAATAAGGTGAGGAACTGCTAATGATGTCATTGAGTTCATTTTCTGTTGGCCATCTACTGCTTGACATGCCGTCTGCCCTCAGTAGTTATTTGTTTCTCCAGTGAAACTCACTTGGAGAAAACTAAATTTTTCTTTGTAAGTAGTTATCAACAGGAAATAGTTTCTGGGTTAGGGATGGGGCACATATCCTCTTCAGTTCTTAGCTCTAGGTGCCCATCTGGTGCAGACACATACAATGTTCTGTCGATGCTGCCTTAGTCTTTGTGAATTCTTATGTGCATCAATTCTGTTGATTTAGAGGGCCTTGTTTTCTTCAAAGTCCTCCATCCACTCTGACTCCTACACTTTTTTGGCCTCCTCTTCCACAGGTACCCTGAACTCTAAAGGGAGGGATTTGATGGAGATATCCCATTTAGTACTGAGTATTTCCAGGTATCACATTCTCTACATAATGTCTTACAATGAGTCTCTCTATTTTTTCCTATTTGCTGCAGGAGGAAGCTTCTCTGAGGATGATTGAACACCACAACACTGAACTTATATATAAGGACAGCAGAATGTCATTAGGAGTCATTTTATTTTTACTTCTTTTGAATAGTTTTTTTTATTTTTACCCTTGGTCCCTGGGCTATCTAGTCTGAGGTTCTTGGTCACTCAAGCACTGTCATGTATGGCTTCCATTTTGTTGAGAAGGCTTTACATCATCTCAGATACTGATTTTGTCATTCTTACAAGCTTTGTGCCACCATTGCACTTAGCATATCTTGCAGCCAGGACCCCGTTGCAGTACAGAGGGTTTGTGGATTTTTTGGGTGTTTGTGCTTCCCCTTTGTTAGAGTGCAGAGTACTCTCCTGTCCTAAAGACACTAGCATGTAGGGGTGAAGGTTCTGTGTAGGTGCAAGCTCAACTCCTACATGTTCAATGATTTGTGTACATGCTGTCTTCAGCAACGGAGCCTTGCTCTCAGTTTTTGGAGAGCAATCTATAGTCTTAGCAACAGCCTGGATTGTTTTGGCGTTCCCATCGGATCCTTTTAGCCAACAACTCAATTAGATGTTACCCAATCTTGATACTGGAACCTTCATTTGGTGACAAGAGATGTCCAACTGGGGCTCTATCTCCTCCATTATTTGCTAATTTCATTTAGATCACATTCACATATGTATATATTTTACAAATATTCTACTGTGTTAGGTTTCCATATTACCCTTCAAATAGGCCTTAATTTTAGCTGTCTCTCCCCATATCACCTCCCTTGTGCCCCTCTTCCCTCTCCCTTTGTACTTGATCTTCCCGTATCAGTCCCCCTCCTCTAATCCATAATTATCTGTTCTATTTCCCCTTCCTACTGAGATCAATCTGTCTCCTCCATTATTTTCTTACTCTATACCTAGCCCCTGTGGTTATATGGATTGTATCTTGGTTAACATTGACATTACATCTAATATCCACACATAAGTGAATGCATACATATTTCTATTTCTGGGTCTGCGTTACCTCACTTAGGATGATTGGTTTTTTGGGTTTTTTTTTTTTTTTTGGTTTTTTTTTTTGTTTGTTTTTTTTTTTTTTTTTGGTTTTTTGAGACAGGGTTTCTCTGTGTAGCTTTGCGCCTTTCCTGGAACTCACTTGGTAGCCCAGGCTGGCCTCGAACTCACAGAGATCCGCCTGTCTCTGCCTCCCAAGTGCTGGGATTAAAGGCGTGCGCCACCACCGCCCGGCGGGTGATTGGTTTTTAGTTGCAAACATTTACCTGTCAGTTTCATGATTTCTTATGTTTAATAGCTCAGTAATATTTTATTGTGTGAATGTACCACATTATTCTATCCATTCTTCAGTTGAGGAACACCTGGGTTGTTTCCAGTCTCTAACTATTATGAATTGAGCAGCAATGAACCTGGCTGAACAAGTGTCTCTGTGCTAGGATGAAGCATCCTTTGAGTATATGCCCATGAGGGGTATAGCTTGATGTTGAGGTAGATCGATTCTCATTTTCCTGAGAACTGTCACACTGATTTCCTTAGTGGCTGTACAAGTTTGCAATCACCCAAGCATTGGATGGATGGTCCTGTTATTCCACATCCTTGCCAGCATAAGTTGTCACTGGTTTTATTGATCCTAGCCATTCTTACAGGAGAGAGTGGACAACCCTGTCTTGTTCTTGATTTTAATGGATTGCTTTGAGTTTCTCCCCATTTAAGTTGGTGTTGGCTATAGGCATGCTATGAACTGCTTTTATTATGTTGAGGTTGTTTCGTGTATCCCTAATCTCTCCAGAACTTTTTTCAGGAAGAAGTGTTGGATTTTGTCAAAGACCTTTATTGCATCTAATGAGATGATCATGTGTCTTTTTGTTTTGCAGTCCGTTTATATGGTGGATTACTATTGAATGTAATTACTATTGAATGTGATTTCTTCTTTTTTTTTTTCTCTCTCTCTAGAGCTTTCAGGTGTACTGTTCATTTACTAGTATGAGATTTCTTCAATTATTTTTGGAACAGTGCCATAAACTTGACTCTTAGAATTTTTTGTGTCATAAATTTTAGATATTGTGTATTAATTTTAATTCAGTTCTACAAAGCCTTTAATTTCTTCCTTAATTTCTGTCTTGACCCATTTTTCATTCAATAATGAGTTATACAGTTCCCATGAGTTTGTAAGTTTTATGTTGTTTATGTTGTTGATATCCATGTTTAATCCTTGGTGGTCTTATAGGATGCAGAGTATTGTTTCAATGTTCTTGTTTCTGTTGAGATTTCAAGTATGTGGTCAATTTTGTACAAAGGTCCATAAGTTGCTGAGAATAGGGTATATTCTTTTCTGTCATGGTGAACTATTTTGTAAGTATCTGTTAGGTTGGTTTAGTTTATAATTTCAGTTAGTTCCAACATTTCTCTGTTTAGATTTTGTTCAGATGATTTGACTATTGGCAAGAGTAGGGTATTGAAGTCACCCACTATCAGTGTGAGAGAGTCAGTATGTGATTTAAGCTATAGTAGTGTTTCTTTTATGAACTTGGGTGCCCTTTTATTTGGCACATAGTAATGTCCTTGCCTATGTGTTCTGATAATTTTGGTTTGTAATTTATTTTGTTAGATATTAAAAGAGCTTTATCACCTTGCTTCTTATGTCCATATCCTAGGAATAATTTTTTTACATCATTTCACCCTGAGGTGATGTCTTTCCTTGATGTTATGTTTCATGGATACAGCAGAAGAATGCATCTTCTTCTCATATCCATCTGGCAGTCTGCATCTTTTTATTGGGAGTTGAGACTATTGGTGTTGAGAGCTATCAATGAACAATGTTTGTTGACTCCTGTTATGTTCCTGTTGTGGTATGTGTCGTGTGTGTGTGTGTGTGTGTGTGTGTGTGTGTGTGTATGTGTGTGTGTGTGTGTGTGTGTGTGTGTGTGTGTGTGTGTGTGTGTGTCCCCTCATTTGATTTACTGGCCTGGAATTATTTTTTCTGTGTGTTTTCTTTTTCTTTTTTTTATTTGTCAGTCAGCTTCTGTATTAAACCAATCACAGTGACATATATTCACACAATGTAAAGGAATATTCCATAGATTAGTTCCTGTGTTTTGTTTTAAAGAGAGAGTATGTGTATTTATACATACATGCACATGAGTGAGTACAGATACCCATGGAGGCCAGAAGTGGGTATCATGCCTTGGAGATAGAGTTACATGTGGTTGTGATCCATGTAATGTGGGTGCTGGGAACTGACATCAGATCCCCAGGGAGAGCAGAACTTGCTCTTTAGCACTGAGCCATCTCTCTACCTTCCATGGATTTTCTTTTTCTTTTTTCAAGTATGTTTGAGAATGTGTCACCCAGACACCTTGGAGATTAAGGATAACCCTGAAGGTTACTGTGTGTTTTCTTAAGTGTGGTTTAACTCTTTATGTTGGAGTCTTTTAACACCTTCTGTTAGGATGGATTTTTCAGTTGATACTACTTAAATTTGGTTTGATCATGGAATTTCTTATTTTCTACATCTATTATAATCTGTTTTGTGGGCTATAGTAGTTTGGGCTTGCATCTATGTCTCTGTCTAGGCTCTTCTGGCTTTTAGTATCTTCACTGAGAAGTCAGGTGTTATACTATTAAGTCTGCCTTCATATGTTATTTTATCTTTTTCCCAGGCAGCTCTTAAAATTCTTTCTTTGTATGTTTAGTGTGGTGATATTGTGTCCCACAATATATTGTGCACCTTAATAAACTTATCTGGAGTCAGAGAACAGAACAGCTGCTAGATAGACATAGAGGCCAGAAAATGGTGGCACACACACACCTTTAATCCTAGCATTCTGGAGGCAGAGATCCATCCGGATCTCTGTGAGTTCAAAGCCACACTGGAAACAGCCAGGCATGGTGACACACACCTTTAATACTAGGAAGTGATGGCAGGAAGCAGAATGGTATATAAGGTGTGAAAACCAGGAACAAGATTCTGTTAAGCTTTTAGGCTTTTGAGCAGCAGTTCAGCTGAAATCCATTTGGATGAGGATATAGAGGCTTCCAGTTTGAGGAAACGAGATTAGCTGAGGAATTGGCGAGGTGAGGTTAGCTGTGGCTGGTTCTGTTTCTCAGATCTTTCAGCGTTCACCCCAATACCTGGCTCTGGGTTTGTTTTTATTAATAAGACCTTCTAACAATTCGTGTTACAGTTTAGTGTTTGATTATCATGTATGGAGTGTACATTCATTTCTATTCCCGGGTATTTGGTGCCTATATGCATTTTGTAACTTGATATGCATCTCCATCTCTACATGGGGTGAATTTTCTTCTATGATTTTGTTGAAAATATTTTTGATGCCTTTGACCTAGGTTTTTTCACCTTCCTATATCCCTATTATTCTTAGATACAGACTTCTTATTGTGTCCAGATTTCCTGGATGTTTTCTACTAGAAATATTTTTAGATTTAACATTTTCCTTGACTAAAGTACCCATTTCTTCTGTTGAGTCCTTAACTCCTGAGATTGTCTCTTTCATCTATTGTATTTTGTTAATGAGGCTTACCTCTGAGGTCCCTGTCTGAGTTCTAAATTTTCATTTCCATAATTTCCTGTTTAGCTTTTCTTGTTCTTTTTTTTTTTTTTTGGTTTGTTTGCTTGTTTCTTCATTTATTTGTTTGTTTTTAGTAAACTTATTTATTTATTTTTCATCTCGGCTGCAGTTTCCCCTCCCTCCTCTCCTCCAAGTTACTCCTCCACCTCCTCATCCCCCCAGTCCACTCCTCCTCTATTTCTGTTTAGGAAAGGGCAGGGTTTTCTTTATTGATTTTATTTCTACTTTTAGATCTTGAAATATTTTATTCATTTCCTTTCAATGATTACTTATGTTTACAGAGATTTCTTTAAAGTATTTATTGTTTTCTCTTTAAGGACCTCTATCATATCCATGAAGGCTATTTTACGGTCTTTATGTTGTGCTTCAGCTGTGTTGCAACCCTACTGAGGTGGGGTTGCTGGGCTCTATTTGAGACATATTTAAAAAAAAAATCTTCAGTGTCCTCATTTCTTCCTTCATTGTCTAAAATTCTACTGACCTAAACATCAACAAAGCACCCTCTTCCTTATAAAAGATTTGCTATTAGAGATACTTTAATAAACAGGAAACATAGTCAGTTGTTTAGTAGCAGTGTACTCAAAGCTCTACTTTCATCCTGTGTCTGCACACACAATACATCCCTTAAGCCAACCCATAGTTAATGCAATCAGAGCCAGTGTCCCCTGCTTTTTGATCACATCTTTCTTTTTATAAGAGATGTTTCCCCTAGAGAGATGTCTTTCTTTTTCTTACCTGTCTACATGTTTTGTAATACTCTTTACTTATCAATTCTCCTCCTCTATTGTGTAAACTGTTGGGATCCTCAAGGCTCAGGCAAGGGTCTCCTTTTACCTTCATTCTCCACCCCACAGTGAGCCAACTAACTTGGTGAATGACATTTACTTAAAAGCAGTCATTTATGGCAGTCACCTACCATGAGCCATCACCTCAGTCCTCTCCAGATACCCAGAAGATATTCTGTCTTTCTTTTAGGTAGTATTATGTAGAAACTGAAATGTAACAAATGAAACATCTGTATTTTAAATATTGCACCCTGTCTTCTTCCCGTGCTCTACTGTTTAATGAAACATCAACTCATTTATAAAGTCAGAATCCTAAGAAACACTTCTAGCCCTTTTCTTTCATTCTCACATTACAAAATCCAGTAGCAAGCCTTGTTGATTTTGCCCTGAAATAGGAGTAACTTTTCTACCATCATGTCTTTTCTTACCTGAAACATTCTGTGATGTCAGATGCATCTTCGTAGCTCTCTCACTTTTTCATTATGCTGTTTGAAGATGTTAGTAAGAATCAATTTACAAACATTTTCTCTCACTTCATGCTCCAGCAACAATGGCTTTTATCATTTTTAATGAGTCAACTCCAAGACTATTCCAGGGTCTTTGATTATACTCTTTTTTCCCTCGGCTTCAAATTCACCTATCATTTTCTACAAGCCCCATTGTGACCACCTTTGTCAATTAATTTTATTTCCCTGGATCCAATATCACTTTTTTCATCCAACCTCCCCTGATACTGCTGATAAAATCCATCTCCTATAATTGAGTTTCACAGGATTCTGTAAATATTTTCTATGAAGTCAGGTTTGGCAGCTTAGTGTATAGTGATCTGATGATTACGTTTTGTGAGAGACAATCAGTTCAATTCAGCAAGGATTTACTGGGTATTCAATGTATGGCATACCCAGTCTATTTTTCTCATAATGGGTACAGCAAGTCAAACACTTAAGGAAATAAGCAAAATTATTCTTTGAAATAACAATGCATTCCTTTCCTCAATTGTCTAAACATTTATCAGGCACTTACTTGTAAGCCACACAGAAAAAATGCAAAACTCCATCCTTGAATAAGCTTATAAACTGCAGTGACCTTTAAAACAAGCATAACATAAAGGCATGACTATCAAGTATATATTTCAAATATTTATAATTGTTACCAATGAGCAAAAGTTGAGGCAGACCTGCTAAGTACCTTAAAACAAATATCTCCTGAGAATGTAGGATATATCACTCCTACATCCCTATTACCACAGAAAGTGATTGCTCCCCTCAGGTAAGAAAAGGTTTAGTCTGTAGAAATGAAATTTCAAAGAGACTTAAACAAAATCCTACATTTGCTTTCCAGGGCTGTTGGAATAAATTTGAACTAATCATAATCCCCTCCCATCCTTCTTAGCTTTTTTTTTTTTTTTCAGATGACTGAAAAGATTTATTAAGACCACATGGCTGTTCATTCCCTAATAAAGTTCTCCCTTCGTTCATGCTGCTAATTTGCTTGTCTGGTCTATTTTTAAAAATTAGCAGTTTTCAGAAACAGCCTCCAGTATTGTGGCTGTGAAGAATCTGTTGAGAAGAAATAAAGGGCTCAAACAAAATCTAATACTGTAAGCAAGTATGAATTTTTTGGAATGATATATGATCCCGTGTTGTGCCGGTTTGGGCCCTTAGGCAGGAAAGAAAGCAATCTGGTTTCCTGAAACATTTAAATTTCTTACCTAAGCTCAGCACAGAATACATCATTGTGGGCAAGCAGAGTGAAAACTCACCATTTTATCCTCTAATCTACAGTGTCACCGAAAACAGCACAACACAGAACCCAGGGTTCAAAGCACAGTAAAGGACTGGCTTATGGTGGATATAAACTTAATATCTTTGAACCAGGAGTCTACACCCTGCTGTGTAGATGGGCATCCTGTTCTTTTTTAATGGTCTTTTATAAATTTTAGAAATGCAATAACATATTCACTTAAAAGAAACCACTAAACATCCACTTGATAAAAGCTAGTCCAAGAATAAATTTCTGTTGGATCATCAACTATTTTGTTTATTTTATGATAGAACAATTTCTTCCAGTTGCCCTTCATTTAATACAATGAGGTCAGTACTACCTCAGTTTCAATATTAATCTCTCCATTTCTTTCTAAATCCTATTAAGAGGGTAGACACTTAACTGTATTATCTTAATGCCTTTATTTCTTGGATAGCCTTTATCCTGATATAAACAAGGATATACACCTTTTAGAAGGTTAGGTTGTCATTGTGATCTTGAACAAAGTGGTTCATCCTTTCTTTGCCACGATTCCACACAGTAGTGTTTCATAAGCACTGTAATGTTTCCCCATCTGATAAGCAAAAAAAAAAAAAAAAGAAAGAAAAACATGATGAAATCACATTTTAATAACATTAACAAAACACAGCTCAAGTAAGTTACTTTTTAACAACCAAAGTCTACCTTGAACTGGGGTTAATAGATATGTACTACTCTGAAGGAAGTTACCCAGAGCTTTCCCACCCAGGGAAAGGGGTGTTTTCTAGTCATACTTAGTGTTTATATTCCCCTCACACAGCATTTCTAAGGGAGTTAGTGTAAAATGAGGCCCCAGCTTGGGTGTGTTTGCTTAGGTTCCTGAAAACTGTTGATGATATGTAGCCATGCTTGAGGATGGTTTGCTGAACACTTCATCCCAGTCTGTCATTCAGAAGAGGAGAAGCAGTCAGGTTAAAGAAATAGCCATGAAGCCACAATGCTGAGTTCTAAGTACGCTGACTCCACCAGTAAACTTAAGAGGGAATGCATTCTAAGGCACTTAACTTTTCACACAAATAGATTCATGGCTTTAATATTCTAAGCACTAGCAAAATAAGACCTTTTGGCAAGCAGGAAATTCACTGGAAAAACTCATGAATTAAATCACTTGCTTGGTTAAATTAACACTCGGTTTCCAATTGATATTAGTCTGGTAGTCCTTACTCAAATGCTTATGCTCCACTGAGCCTTGGCTTCTTAAAAATATATAATTGAATGTGAGAGAACCCCTGCCTTTCTATTTTCCTTCAAAAGAATAGTGTTCCTGTTGTCAAACTGGAACATATTGTACTTCCTATATATAACACCAGAGTCATTTATAAACCTGGATCAAAGTCTGTCCTGAAACGAGAGGTCTACTCTGAGGGAGGGGTGAGTTTATCCCCCTGCCTCTCTGCTGCTTCACATGCCATCTGTATTGTGTTGTTGCAGGTCTGTGATGAACTTCCCATTGCTTTTGTATATTTTAGGAAGTGAAATTTGAATAAATTGCCATAGAAAAGAAAACCCTTTATTTATCTTACATGAAATGGAAGAGTACTCTGATGACATGAGAATTTTGTTTGTGCTGATATTGTGCTAAACATGTGTGCTAATTTGCTCTGAAATCTCCCCTTAACCCAGGTAAGTAAATATCATAGTCCATTATAACACACCTGTAGATCAGAATGCTTCATGCCTGTTCAGAATATCTCCATCAGTCCTGGAGCACCTTAGCTGACAATGTGTGAGACACACATACTGTCACACAAACTCGTTCTTAACATATACATTTATTTGTATTTCAATAAATATGTGTATATAAGTTGTGTGTGTGTGAGAGAGTGTGTATGTGTGCCTCTTGTGCCTCTTTGTGTGTGTGTGTGTGTGTGTGTGTGTGATTCCTGGCTTAATATGAAACTTCTAATTTCTTTTTTACTTTTTTATGTTGCAAAATCAATATGCATCTATGAGGAACCATACTTTGAATTTAAATTTTATTTTTCCCAGACAATTAATATACATCACAAGTCTTCCTTGGCAGCAACAAATCATAGTTCCCAGTTATCCATGCAACTGTGAAAATGATCCACCAGTGCTCTGCAATGTACTGTATTGCTAAGGTTTGAATATGAAGTAATTTTCCCACTAGTATGATTTTGAATGTGACTGTTTCATCAGAGTATAGTACCACCATATGTATACTGTACATTTGGTGCGTCTGTACACACACACACACACACACACACACATCTTGAAAACCAGTATCCAACATATCCTTTCCTGTGATATGAAAAAATATCTAAACCTTCATCAAAAGGTAATTGTCACAACCTACGGTCAGAATCTAAAAATTATCTCTATTATTAATCATGTTTTAGGAACCAGACTAGGAAACTAAAAATGACTGGCCTAAATACACTGGCTCCCACTCCTCCTCACTGACTGACAAAAGTGAGGAGATGATGTTCTTATCTTTTCCCTGTTCTATAAATTTTATGTTTAGCATCTTTTTTATTAATTAACTGAACCCTGAATAGAAAATAAAGACCTATTTTGCCAGAGAAACAAACAAATAAACAACAAGAACAAAACTCCAAACAAATAAGCCAACCCTGGAAAAAAACATCTAGGTGATTCCCTTCTTTCCTGTTTCTTTTTTTGAGTCTAAGAGAGTTCCCCTTAGAACTCTTTTTCTCCTATTGGGCTGCCTTATTCAGCCTTTTATCAGGGCTTTTGCCTTGTTTTTTTATATCTTGTTTTGTCCTGTTTGGCTGTATTCTTTTGGAGGGGGAGTGGTTCTGGGGGAGAAGGGAGCTGGGAGGAGTAGAGAGAGGGAAAGTTATGTTCTGGTTGTATTATATGAGAAAAAAATCTATTTTCTGTAATAATACAATACAATAAAATAAAAATACAATAAAATTTTCTAAATCTCAATTGCTTAAAAAAAAATGGAAAAAGTAATTGAATCACTTTTATTATGAGACCTGAATGTGATTAACCCATGCAAGCCCTTCAACTAGAAGTTAGCATGGAATATTTTGTCTGTTTATTGTAGAAAATTATTTATATGCATATATTGTTTCTCTCATACTTTGTAATTTTTAAGAAATTTAGTTACATAACAATGAAAACTGAATAATACATAAACAAGAACCCTGCCCCTTACAAAGAGCATGGATGTAGAAAAGATTCAATAATACAGTGCAGGCAAGTCGGGCCTCAGCAGTAAGAGAAGGAAGTAGACAAGATCTCCCTTCCCTAACCAAGAAGCTATCTTCAATAGACATCAGCCTGAAAAAAAAAATTAGTTTTCTCCAGTGAAGTCTCACTGGGTATACAAACCAGACTTTAGTGGAGGCCCCATAACCAGCAGTAGATGGCCAAGACAAAATGAACTCAACAGTATTTTTTAGACTTTTTGTCTTATATTGCTTTGTTTGAGCATTTTTTATTTGTTTTGTTTTTGTTTTTTGTATTCTTGGTTTTTGTTTGTTTGTTTTTGTCTTGCTGGTCTTTTGCTCACATATTATGCATTCCAATTTTTTTTTTGGTTTTTTTTATGGTTCTGTTTGTGTGTGTGTTTCTTGTGCTTTTTGTTTCTTTTTTTAGAAAAAGAAAGGGTTTGTAATTGGGTGTGTGGGAAGGTGGGAGGATCTAGGAACAGTGGAGGGAGGGGAAGCCATTATCAGACTACATTGAATGAAAAACTATTTACAATAATTTTTGTGTGTGTGTGTGTGTGTGTGTGTGTGTGTGTGTGTGTGTGTGTGTGTATTGATGCATCACATGGCAGAATTTGTGAATGCTTATTGTTAGTACCAAAGGAGAAAGGAAAAGTTTGGTGTTGTTAACCCTTAGAATTGCATGAATTCATCTGCAGACAGCTTATCTAGACATAGGAAGGCCACAGAAGCTTATTAGTCAAGGGTAATTTCAGTAGAAGTATGCATAACTGCATACCAAGGTGACAGAGAGAGGTATGTAAGAAAAGTTTGATCAGCCTACAATAGACAGTGGAGCAGGAACTAAAGTCATTTAGTTTGTCTCATAATCATTAATTAACTTAGCCTGATTGATATTCATTATCTGAGTTTAGATAAGAGGAAAATGTTTTTTGAAATGATAAATATATAGGGAAAACACAGTCTACAAGGTGAGTGTTATATAAAACATGCTTCTGAAATATATTACCATAAGAATCAAACTTTCCGTATATCACTTGGCAAATATGAAATCATGAGCTCTTTCTGAAAGTAACAAAGATTTGTAAGGAATTGTAGTGTTGAATGGTATAGCTAAAATAACCATAATATTTCAACTGCTAAAACAGTAAGTGTAGTTGTAGTGGTTAATGATAAGATAAATATTTCTGGTTGAGTCTACAAAATAAGATATACCAAATAACAGTAGTGATTGACATTGAACCACACTTAACTTTATGAGATTATTTCTTGATAATGGCAGGTTTCCTAATCACAGCACATGCAGTTCAACTACCTGCTACTTCTGTTAATGTCAGCCCATAAATCAGAGGAGACACTCAACTATCAACAACATTAGTAATGTCAGCTATTCTTTCTGTGTATATTAGGCACTGTTTTCATTATTGTCATAGTAATTGTAAATGTTGATAATTATCTCTATTCTAGAAATAATGAAGTTGTGCCTCAGAAAGGTTAAACAATTTCCATCCATCCATCAAGATAAATACACAGAAGAAATGCTTTGTGGATGGTCAGGGCACTCCTGCATGTCCAGTCAAGAGACCTACATGCATACAGCTTCTCCAAAAATCACGTTTCACTTTTGAAAAGCAGAGATAGAAATATATTCACCATAAAAAGATTCTGAAGACTACATGAGAAAAGCAATGGGAATGTGTTTTAAAATTTTAGGCTATGATGACACATTAAGAATCTGCGTATCTCCAAAATATTTTCTTCAGCTACAGTTGTAAGCTGTATTATCTGACAAGCGTCACCAAATCCCCTGCACCCCTAGATTTTTTTTATTCATACACCATGTCTTGATTTTTTTGGGGGGGTGTTGTTAATACTTACGAACATTTCTGGTTGTCCTCTTGTTTTGGTGATATTTTGAATCACTAGGCTACCCGGAATGCAGCCAGCATAAGATGGAATCTACCTTTCACAATTCTATGTCATACTTGTCTGACCTGGTTGCTCCTTTACACCATGGGGCTGGTAATCTAGTTGCTGCTTCTTAGGTAGCTGTATACAATGTGGACCATGTGCCTGAACCCCAGGTGCTGGGAAATTCTGTGTGGAAATACAGTACTGGAAGAAGGCTAGGAGACTGTGTGGTAAATCTTTCCTAAATGGTCTTAAGGAAAATTACTAAGTTCACAAAATGCTAAATGGGAAAAAGAAAAAAAGGGGTGTTTCCTCTCATCTGGGTCTGGCATATGTAGCAGGGTTGAAATTTTACACACTCCAAGGCAGATATGCCAAAATCTGTACTTACTGTTCTATGAGTGTTCTAAATATCTTCATGAGTCTTCCCAACCAGGCAGGGTAGAAAAGGAATGGAGGCCTCTCAGACTTAACTTATTTTAATCCCTTTGTTGCTGTTCTTCAAAACATTTCAAAAGAGACTAAAGAAAATGTGCGTGTATTATAAGCTTCATTCCCACTGTGGCCATGAGAGAATTATAGGAGTTTTAATTTAATTTCAATGTAAGTTGGAATTTAGCATGAAGTCAAAGGCGGTAGTGCCTGCAGATGTACTTAATTCACCTCTCTGGGGATCCTGGTCAGCTGCCCTGGGAGGAGTTGGAAAAAAAAGAACAAAACTGGCACTTTACACTGTTGCTTACTAGCTCATCAGTGAGAGATCTGTGCCTCTTGAATGAACTCTCACCTTTCTCATAGAACCCATAATGACATAGTCACAGCAGTCAAACTAATCCCAGTGTCCTGTCCTTGAATCTTCAACACTGTGAGGTACATGGTCTTCTGTTCCTTATTTTTTTACATCCTTGAATTTTTTGTTATCATGATGGAAAGTGGCACAACCATGGTCGCCTTCTAAGCTTATTCTTGTTCTCCTTTATCTAGGGTAATAGTGGACAGCTGGCATTGGAAACTACCATTTAATATTGTTCCACATTAGCAGTTCTTTTTTATCAAACTATGTATTGAGGAGAACCATGTTGTTCCCATCCTTTTTCCACTCTGTTTATGGCATCTATGTCCTCTTTCACAGATGATACAAAACCTCAGGCATAGGTCCTTCTTCCATCAAGCACCTGTGTTGAACATTCTCACCTACGCTCTTAGCTATACATCGTGTCTCTGAAGGAAGTTCTATGGCAGTTCTCTGACCCTCAACATAGCCTTTCCTTCTGTTTCCAGTAGTATGCTGTAAGATTTTGGAGGATTTTATTACATTAAGAATCAAGGCAGAAAAGCAGAGTAATTTTCCTGCTCATCTTTTCATCTCAGGATGCCCTGGACAGAACCTACTGCAAGACAGAGCCATCTAAGTCCACACACACACACACACACACACACACACACACACACACACACACACACACATATATATATGTATATGTATATATGTATAATCAATGCCCTGCTGAGTGTGGGGTTTCTCTCAGCAGCTTCCAATCAATGTGCAATACAACTTGAGAAGAAAGAACCTTGGTGTAGGCTCATTTCTTGCTAGTGCTTATGACTTAACCTGTTTTTCTTCATCTACATTTTGCCTTGGAGCTTTTTACCTTTCTTTTTGTCTGTATACCTTACTTTGCTGTTGTCTCCATGGCTAGCTGGTGGTGCCTGGCTTCTGACTCTGGGTGTGTCCCTCTCTTTCTCCTCTTGCTCTCCTCCTTCCTCAAGCCTAGGTTTCTCCTACTACTTATTCTTTCTGCCCATTAACCCTGCCTGTTCCTTTCATGCTCAGCCTGTTATTAGGCCAATCAGGTGCCTTAGGTAGGCATGTTGAAACTAATGCAACACATCTTTACATAGTCAAACAAATGCAGCACAAATAAACAAGACACATCTTTACATCTTTAACAAAGGCAGCAGAAACAAATGTAACACACCTTCACATACTTAAAGTAAAATTGGCGACATAAATGTAACACATCTTTGCCTAGTTAAAGTAATACTCCACAGCAGTGGACTGTCCCTAACTTATTAGGTTAGACTATATTGTTTTGATACCAAATCAAGACCTTGATGTCTGAACTTTGGCTTCACTTCTTATCTTCCAAGTACCTTCCCTAATCAGAAGACAAGAATTTATACCTCCCAGTTAAGACATTCTTCTAATTACTTTCCTCCTGCAGCATTTGCTTTCATACCTTCTTTTTAACTGATGGCTATAATATTTAGGAGTTCAACTGAATTTTACTTTTTCATTCGTTCAGTAAAGTTTTTCCTTGCACAAATAATTTCATGCAAAAATATAGAAAATGGGGTCTGGAGAGATGTCACAGCACTTAAGAGCACTTGCTGTTCTTGCAAAAGACACAGGATCAATTCCCAGCAACCCACATGGTGGCTCACAGACATCCCAAATGCCATGGGATCTGACACTCTCTTCTGACTTCTGTGGGCACTAGGCAAACAAGTAGTGTACATGAATACATGCAGGTAAAGCACTCACACACATAAACATAGAAATAAATCTTTAAAAGTAGAAAATGTAGATCCTTCAGATGTCATTAGTCAATTTCTAAAACACACATTCAATACAAAGTAATAGGATGTTATCTTCTTAAAGTTCAGTTTCACAGATTACATCTGAATTGATGGCTATGTTTATTTTTTTTATCAGAATCTTTTTATAGTGACTAAAAAAATCTCTCCTACTTTAAATGAACCTGGGCTAATGTATCTTCTTTTATAGGGAGTATGGCAGGGAGTATGCCTTTTCTGAAAGAATTCATTATGTGATCATTTCATTGCTGACTCTTATAACAAAACATTATCATCATCATCCTGTTCTGCTGACAGTCTCCTAGTCAGATTCCTCTTAAAAACAGAGGGTTTTTTTTGTCTTTGGTGATTATTAGGGTTTGGATATGAATTGTCCTTTAAAAACTCATGATTAGGACATTTGATCTTCTGATAGTTTTGGATGTTCTGGACGTTTTAAGAGGTAAAGCCTATCCAGAGAAAGAAAGTTACTTGGGTGACCCCTTGACAGTATGTGATCATTGGCCATGACTTGTCTCACTGTCTGTATTATGTTAGCAAAAAGTGAGGAAAAAACCTGCCACAAGCTCATGCTGTCAAGATATTCTGCCCAAACTCATGAAGGCAAGCAAGGAGGCTGGACCAAAATAAATCCTCGATGTATTCACTTACTTCTGCCATATTCAGTGTCATTGATGAGGAGAGTACAGGTAACAGGCTTTGCTTTTTACTATCTATACTTTTATTTGTTTTTATTTCTAGCTTGAATAGGATAAATGTGATAATTTGGGACTTCCGTTCTCACTACTCTTATATGACAAATGTACTCACACCACTGTTTTTTGTTTGTTTTTGTTTTGTTTTTCAAGCTCTTGATAAAACTCTGTACACAGTAGGTTATCTTAATAGACCTTTTAGAAAAAAAATAGATAATTACTTTGTATTCTTCTGAATCTTAATTCTTTGTAAATGAAAAAAAGTTATAACTTATTCTTGTACTGATAATGAATTTGATGTTCTTTTTATACATAAGCTTTTCTATAAAATGAGTAATAGGATCGTCACTAGGAAGAGGCACCTTGGAGGCATTCCACCTGGGATTCACTTCCCCAAACTGTGGCTATTGGACTGTCACTCTGGTAACACTAGTAATGCCTCTGAGATCATCATCTTGACATTACCAACAACATTTACCACTTGGCAGAAGTGAATAAAGATGGCAGAGGATGATGGATGTAAAGAATCCGGTTCAGCATCAGCTCTCTATGGACCGGTATCTAATTATTTGTCAAATACAATTTGTAGCAACTAATTAAGATGGTGTTATTAACAATATCATGTAAATCAATCATAACAAATTAAAATGGTGAGATACTTTGGTCACTTCATGTCTGTTAATGGCCACAAGCCAAGCTCTGGAAGCAAAGAACTAATTGCATATGAAGAATCCATTATTCTTGGGTCTAGGTGGCTATTTACAGTATCTCCTGAAACAGATTTCCTACCTAATATACAATGCTTTCTTACACATTTCTTTGACATAGTGTTCTACATATAACCACAGTCTATCAACCAGATTTGGTAAGAAATCTGAATCTCACACTGAGGAAAATAATCAGAAGCATAAAACTAAATGGAATTATAAATATTCCTTCAGCCAACTTGAGAGTAGATGCAAATCTGAAGTCAGGTTTAACCTGACTCATCAATATAAAGGAAAATTAGTCCCTTTCATTTCTTGTCTTTTCTTTTTTTCCTCTCCATGGTTTAAATGACAAAGTTGACACTTCTTTTTCTGTGTTGTCGCTGTTTACTCATGACACAGTGCCGTGGAGGATGTTGTTCAGGATGATACTCATATTTCCAAATTTTCACTGTTATTTTACTCTCAGCTCTGGTTAGTGAAAGGCTCTCGAAGGGACAAATCCATTGCAAAGAACACAAGATACGTAGGGAAGAATACCAAGCTAGTGTTTTAAGTGTTTTTCTCAGGTTTGCCTTAAGCTAAGACCTTGTTGAAAATTAATTTCCTGGGTTTTCATTCTCATGGTTCTTCCATGTTTTGTTGTTTTTTTCTTATGTTAGTTTCATTTTACTGTTTTGGTCATGAACCA
The DNA here is from genome assembly GCF_007827085.1 of Peromyscus californicus insignis. Taxonomy (NCBI): domain Eukaryota; kingdom Metazoa; phylum Chordata; class Mammalia; order Rodentia; family Cricetidae; genus Peromyscus; species Peromyscus californicus. Next base: position 34,655,324 of record NW_026294584.1, read on the forward strand.
ACATGTCATTATTTCATGAAATCATATATCACATAATAACCCTGCATTCGTAGTGTATGGCATGTGTTCTTTTTTTATACTTTTTCACTAGCTCCCTACATCATGTGGCCTTGTCAGCAGATCCTTGACATTCTGCCACTGTGGGTCACCCTGTACCATCCAAGCACAATTCAGCTAATCAAGGCTTCCTGAGAATTTTCACACTAGCCATTTTGGATTTTATGGGAGAGCTCCCTTTGGATTATTATCACTCACAAATTGGAAGGCTCAGCTGGATTCATAACATTTTAATTATCAGGTTAATAATGCTCATACCTCAGCATCAGTGCAGTGGTCAGAATCTTAGGACAGATGTGTAGTTTTTACATGTGAAACACATAGAAATCTCAGATTGTGAAAAGGTACAAATTATTCTAACATTGACATCAACTATAAAACAAAAGATATGAAGATATTTCATATTGATGAGTGACCTTTAGAAAACTTTAACAAATAAATCATTCTTTTTTTGTTTGTTTGTTTGGGATCTACTAATTTTTGCATTATTGCTGATATGGCTCTTTCATCAGTGGAGAGTGGAGTTATTGAAAAATTAACACAGGTAACTATTATATATAGACAAATGTTTCTGAAATTATTTCAAAACTATGCATTTTTGTAGCATGATAGCCTGTATGATTATAAAGCAGTGGTTCTCAACCACTAATGCTGTGACCCTTTAATACAGTACTTCATGTTGTGGTGACCCCCAACCATAATGCTGTTTTTGTTGCTACTTCATAACTAATTTTGCAACTGTTATTAATTATAGTGTAAATATCTGATGTAAGATTTCCCCTAAAGGGGTTGTGACCGACAAGGTGAGAACCACTGTTATAAAATGTCCTTTCTTTATTATGCCACTGTGTGATATAGAACAGGACAAATCTGACAAAGGTAAATTCAGATTGCTCACAAAGATGGGGGATTGACATTGATTTGCCAGTGATGCCTAACTTTTAATATTTACAAAGGCTCAGATATAAGAGTGCACATTACTATAATCAACTAAATATTTTACATATGTCAGCTCATCCTTTAACTACTCTACAATTAAGGTTTTTATAAAAGTAAGTTGATAGGTTCACTAACATTAATGAAAGCTATTAATAGTACTTGCTTTCCTAGCTGAAGGTTTAACCAGTACAAGTGCAATGGAGCAGTTAGATCCAACATGATGCAACTACCATGACAAAAGACACACCATGGCAGAGCACTGAAAAGTAATGAAATGTTACCTGAAATAAAGCTATAGCATGGTAGATACAGGAGGAAAAACTATGTTCTGTTCCAAGAGAATAGTATATGTGGGGATTAGGTATCTGGAGAGCGAGATGATACTTAAGTGGCTGAAGATTCTTTAATTTTGTCATAACGTTAATATAAGTATGGAAGGAGACAAGACTAAAAAGTTAAAATGACCATATCAGACAATAAGGATGAGGAAGTCCACAAATCTCATTATGAGCACAGAACATTGCAAGGAGCCACCAAAATTTGATTTTATTTTATCTAAAACCCAGTTACAATTCTTAGTTTCCCCCTGTGTTCATCTTATTACTAATGATTTAAAAATTACACATGAAACTCTACATTTAAACAGAACTAACTTGTAGTGATTATGATCTTTAATTGTGATGATAAATAAATTCTATTTACAGCACTATTAGAAAAAAGGAAATTATAATTTTATTGTGACTTGTCTTTTTCACAATAGTGTCTTTCTAACATAGTGACTTGTCTTTCTAACAATCTTATGACCACATGGAAGTCACACAAATGTAGCTTGTGTGCAATAACACTCTCTGTGGTGACATTGTGTTCCCCAAAATATTGTGCACCCTAATAAACTTATCTGGAGTCAGAGACAGAACAGCCATAATATTAAACATAGAGGTTAGGCGGTGGTAGCACATGGCTTTAATCCTAGCATTCCAGAGGCAGAGATCCATCTGGATCTCTGTGAGTTAAAAACCACACTGGAAACAGCCAGGCATGGTAAGAAGAGCCTTTAATCCTAGGAAGTGATGGCAGGAGGCAGAAAGGTATATAAGGCGTGAGGACCAGGAACTAGTCTGGTTAAGCTTTTAGGCTTTCCAGGAGCAGTTCAGCTGAAATCCATTTGGATGAGGACTCAGAGGCTTCCAGTCTAAGGAAACAGGATCAGCTGAGGAATTGGTGAGGTGAGGAAGCTGTGGCTTGTTCTGTTTCTCGGATCATTCAGCGTTCACCCCAATAACTGACTCTGGGTTTGTTTTTATTAATACGACTTTTTAAGATTCCTGCTACAACTGTCTCCAGGGAAAGAGATGGAGGAGGAAGAACAAGAGCTGTGTTTAGAAGTCTACTGGAATGCCATAAGAAGATGCCATTGACTTCATGGATTAAATCATGGAAGCACATTTGCTCACAGTTTTTGAGACTCAGCTTAGGAGACAGAAGTGCTGCTTTTCTCTTTAGATGACAGATAACTGTCTGTATCCTTACTCGGCTTAGTCTCTGGATCTGCCAGTCCCTAGGGTTTCTTCCTCTTTTCATAAGGACAATCACCTTACTGGATAAAGCTCCTATTATTACAATCTCATTTTGCCATAATCATCTTAAAAAAAAAGCTTCGTTTGAGAACTGAGTAATACTTCATTGTGTAAATGTACCACATTTTCTTTACCCATTCTTTGGCTGAGGGACATCTAGGATGTTTACAGTTTCTGGCTATTATGAATAAAGCTGCTATGAACATAGTTGAGCAAGTGTTCTTGTCTTGAGCAAGCTGGGTCTTGAGGAGTTTGATTCTCAATTTTCTGACTCAGTTGTTAAAAGCAAGGCTTTATGAAATTTTCAGGGAAATGGATGAAACTAGAAAAAAATCATGCTGAGGCAGGTGATCTAGACACAGAAACACAAACGTGGTATGGACTCACTTATAAGGGGGATATTAGCTGTAAAGTACAGGATAATCTTGCTACAATCCACAGACTCAAAGAAGCTAAGTAACAAGGAGGGCTCAATGGGGGACACACTAATCTCCCTAGGAAGAGGAAATAGAATAGACATAGAGGATGAGAGGAGAGGGGTGGGAATGGGAAGGATCAGGTAGGGGAAAGATGGAGGAGGAGAGTACTAGGAGAGACAATTGGAGTTGGGAGGCATCTCGGGACAAGCTAGAAACCCAGTGCATTGGAAATTCCCAGAAATCTGTGAGGGTGACCCAAGCTAAAACTCCCAACATTGGGGAATACAGCGCCTGAACTGGCTATCTCCTGTAACCAGGTAATAATTCCAGTGGAAGTACTGGGATCCCAACCCAGCCTCATAACCTTTGACCTGCAATTTGACCTGCCTACAAGATGTGCTGGGATAAGGGTGGCATAGAAGTTGTAGGAGTGGCCAGCCAATGAATGACCCAGCTTGAGTCCCATGCCACAAGAGGGAGCCCACCCTTGACACTGCCTAGAGAGCCAAGACCCCGAGGCTGGATAACCTAGAGGCCGAGGATAGAACCAAACACAAACTGCCAAAAAAAATTGATGAAATGATGTTATACTGTACTCATAGATTGGCGCCTAGCCCAGTTGTCATCAGAGATGCTTCATCCAGCAACTGATGAAACAGTGCAAAGACCCACAGCCAAGCATTAGGTGGTCCTTGGGGAATCCTGGGGAAGAGGGAGAGAAAGGACTGTGGGAGCCAGAGGAGTCAAGGACACCACAAGAAAACCCCCAGAATTAACCAACCTGGACACTTAGGGGCTCACAGAGACCGAACTGACAACAGGGGAGCCTGCATGGGACTGACCTAGGCCCTCTGCACGTATGTGACAGTTGTGTAGCTTGATTTTCTTGTTGGACTCCTAACAGTGGGAGCAGGGTCTATCTCTGACTCTTTTACTGGATTTGGGGATACTATTCCTCATACTGGTTGTCTTTTCCAGATTTAATATGTGGGGAGGTGCTTAGTCTTATTACAACTTGATATGCCATGTTTGGTTGATATTCATGGGAGGCCTGCTCTTTTCTGAATGGAAATGGAGGAAGAGTGGAAGGGGGACAGAGGGAGCCTGGAGGAGGAGGAAGTGGGAGGATAGGAAGTAGGGGAAACTGTTGTAGAGAATGTAATAATAATGATGATGATGATGATGATGATGATGATGTTGATGATAATAATGAAAGATTTATTTGTGAGCACCGTCATACTTGGGATGTAGGGCTTCAACAGTGAACACAATTTATAATAATCTGACTGCAGGTTCCACTTTCCAGTGAACTTGAAGTACCTACTGCTTGCTGAGTTGTGCTTTACTGTCAAAGAAGTATATCCATGGTGGCCTGGTAAAGTATTAAAGTGACATTCCTTCCCCAATTTGGTTTCTTTGTAAAGAATACATACTTTCTTTATGCCAACTAAGGAATCATATTATAAAAAGTCAGTGCATGAAACAGATATGAGCAGAGTTATCTTCTAGTAATTAAACCATTGAGGAAATTTGCAAAAACAAAACAAAATACACTACTATTGTTTTCAGAAATAAGTTTTCATGGAAATATTCTCTTTATTTTAATAAGTAATAGAATTTTACTGTTATTCACAAAGAATAGGGCAATGCATGTTTGGATTGATATTCAATATTCTCAGTATCAACAATTGTACCACATAAGCAACATCTTAGTTACTGCAGTCATTCACAAGTATCTAAAATCCAAAAAGTTTCTGAAATGGAAATGTCTTCAGATATGAGATGTCAGCTTGGAAACTTGCATGTTGAGCATATATATTTAGAGTTTGTGTTATCATTAGGTTTTTTTAAAAATCAAACTGGATATGAAAGCCTGAGGGATGGCTTTGTTTAAAGCCAGAAGGAGAACAAACTGACAAAAAAGAATAATAAGGAAGACCTAAATGTTGTGGTACTATACTGAATTCCTTGTCCACAGAAATAAGTGAGCATGCATGGCTTCTGACTTCATTTGGTTTATGGCTGCAAGGAAAGAAGTTAACTTTTTTTGCTTGTGTGTGTGTGTGTGTGTGTGTGTGTGTGTGTGTGTGTGTGTGTGTGTGTATAAACAATATATACATATATAAATTATATATATATATATATATATATATATATATATATATATATGTATATAAGCAATAGACTCACTAATCTGGAGGAGTGAGTGCTCATCAGTTACTGCAGAGAATACAATCCAGTGGGTTAGAACAAATGATAATATTCCACAGTACAGAGCCAGTTGATTGAAGAATCCTTAAAAGCAAATTCCAAGACTGTGGTCACTTGTGAAGGCTATGTGGAGACACAATTTTTGACTTTCTTAGCATCCAGGAGAAAAATATCTTTCAATCTTGTCTGATAGAAAGAAGAGTCAGAGCCTTTGGAGCAAGGAAAGCTACAGGGTTATTCAGGATCATTTTTTAATTTTGCTGCTGACTCTAAAATGCATATCAATGATGAACTACTTTGATTTTACCTGTATTCTACTTGAAGTATGGGATGTTAGCAGACTTCAACGGTCTCTCACTCACCATCCCACAAACACACACACACACACACACACACACACACACACACACACACACACAGAGCTGGTCATGAGAACTCAGTATGTGCATTGGTTGGAAGATTATTGTTTTATTTGCAACAGAATTAATCACTGTTCATCCCTTTTTCTCTTCCTGGCTGCCTTCACTTCTCCTCTGTCCCTCTCTCCTTTCCTTCTTCTTCCCCATATCAGAGGTTGAACCTAGGCTGTATCAAGCAGGTATTATACTTCTAAGCTGTATCCCTAACCATTTAGGTCTTTTTATTTTAAACTAGCTCTCTCTAAGTTGCTTTGGTTGGAATTGAACTGCTATTTCACTAAAGCACAAATTTATCTTGTTTTCTGGCTATTCTTTATCACTTCCAATTCTTAAAACACAAGCCTTTGAGATGAATTTGTACTTGACACCATTGGATGTATGTTTATTTATTCTACGTATGCCTTCTTGCTCATTCAAAATATGAACATGTTCAAGTATGACAGATCTTCAAATATTTAAAGACTGCCATTATGTGTTCATTGAGTAGTTTTTACCTTAGTGTAAATATCACCAACTTCTCAAGCAATTCTCAGATTACAAGACATTCATTACTTCATCCCTCCGGGTGGTTCCTCTCAAGGACATATTCCAGAATATTAATATCTTTGTGAAGTTTGTCTCTGGATGACTTACTGTGATTTCAGGTGTGTTTGCAAGAGTGTATATACATTAGGACTAAATATGAGATTGCTTTTATAAACCTAAGAAAACATCAATGAGTGCATATCCGTTTGCCTGAAAAATGTTTATCTTTATAGAAGTGTATGGTTAATACAAGAATAACTTTTTTGTTATTTTAAGTAACATGAAAATAAAATTTAAAAAACATGAAAATAGATAATATGAGAACTATAATCTTTATTTAAAAAAGCACAGTTCTCCATTTGGTAGCTATTAGGTAGCTTCATTTTTTTAATGAAGGAAAGCTTTTCCACCATTACCTTAGCTTGAATATTATTGACTCAATACTGGAAAATTCTAGTTCTTTTCTTCCTACTACATCACGCTCAAACCTGTTATTCTAAGTCCAAATGGAACCAAGTCACAGAACTGCTTCAGAAAGCGTTATGGTTCTCCATCACCTCCAAGGCCAAGTCTACACTCCTTATCTGACTTTCTTGATCCTGCTGGTCACCTCACACCATGCTTTCACCACTCAGACTGAATGGGCTTTATACCTCCAGGAGGGGATTAGGAGAAACTAAAATAAGATAGCTGTCCATGTTATCTGGAGGGTTCCTCACAACCTGTTCTTCTCCCCTCCTCAGGTTTTACCAGTCTCCCAATAGTGGTGCCCCAGTGGGGAATGACTGCATCAATAATCATGGTTAGTACATCCTGCAAGGGGTTTGTGTCCCCTAAATTCTTTAAATTGATTTAAGATGGAGTTGTGTTGCTCTCCTTACCCATGTGCTGCATAGAAATCAAACCGTAAGAATATGATCAAATATATATAAACATGAACAATAATGTATTAAGATTTACCTGCATACAACAATGTTAAATATGACCATAGTTCATACAAGTTCATAAAACATGAACATAAACATAAAATAGAACAAATACAGAGGTTTTGGGGTTGTTTTTATCTTCCTATGTAAAAAATATTTTCTGTATTATTTATAAATAACTTTTCAACTGTAAGGGTTTGATTTGTCTCAGGGCTTCATATATTTAAGACTATCATGGAAGGGAATGCTCATGGTGAAAAGTCTTAATCCAGAGAGTTAGTGTTTGCTACTTTTCACATTTTAGGGGACCAGGAAGCTAGGAGCAAAGAGGACCTGAAGCATGCCTTGACTATACTACTCCAAGGCCTGATGCCATTGACCCATGTCTGACAATCAGATCCCATAAATGCCTAAAATGGTGCCTCTGGCTCTTTGCCAAGTCATTAAAGATGGAAGCCTATGATGGACATTTATTTTGAAACTCTGACATCCATAGAACAGATCGATGAACGAATGGGGAAGGTTTTGTTTTTGAATGACTTTTTCTGGAGAATTTTTTACATGATTACTGCATTCACATTGTTTCTCCCCCACTTTCCTCCCTCCTACTCCTGTGCCCCCCACTTCCTGTCAAAACCACGAGTTCCTCCTTAATTCTGTTTGTTGCATGTACACATGAATAAATGGTCATGTAGGCTTGTGTGTGTGTGTGTGTGTGTGTGTGTGTGTGTGTGTGTGTGTGTGTGTGTAAACCATACTGAACCCAATTAGTATTTCTTATATATACATATGTTTAGGGGCTGATGACTTGGGATTGGACAACCTATCAGGAAGCTCATCCCTACAGAAAACTTAATCCTCATCTCTCTCTCAGCAGCCATGGACCTCCTGTACACCCTCAGCTAGAGGTGGGGAATTAGGAAATATCCACCATCTGCATCAGCATGTCAACTGGTGTTGGCATTAGTAAATAAGTCTTATTTAGGTAGCTATATTGTTCACAGGTACAGCTTCCTGTTTTATTTTATTTTATTTTATTTTATTTATTTATTTATTTATTTTAATTTTCTGGTGCTGAGGACTGAACCCAGGGCCTTGTGCTTGCTAGGCAAGCGCTCGACCACTGAGCTAAATCCCCAACCCCAGCTTCCTGTTTTATATAGAAGACACTAGCAGTAGGCAGCCAGGTCCTCTGACTCTCACAATCTCTCTGTCCCTTTTCTGCAATGTCCCCAAACCTAAGATGTATGAATTCATATTAGTTGAATAATTTGGGCCTGGACAACCTTACTCAGTCACTTATTCTTTACAATTCCACCAGTTGTGGATTTCTTTAATTGTTTCTGTCTGCTGAAAAAGTAAGTTTCTTGATGAGGGAATAATTATTTAGAATACAGTTAGAGAATATATTAGTTTAGTAAACTGGCAGTACTTGGTTGTTCTCTGTGGTCTGTGTCCCCTGCAGCCTCTCATAACCTAAATGTTCTCTAGCTGATGACTGGGTAATGAAAATGTGGCACATATACCCAATGGAGAGCTTATAAAGCTGTAAAGAAAAATGGTACTTTGAAATTTGCAGGTGAATGGTGAGACGTGGAAAATATTATACTGAGTGAGGTAACCAGACCCAGAAAGACAAATGCTGCATATTCTTTCTCATTTGTGAATCTTGGGATTTTACTATGTTACCTGGAGTCACCAGAGAAGCCAGGGATGTGGAATAGAGTTATGGAAGGATGGGATGAAGGAGCCCTTGTGAGTGGTAGGGAAATGAGAGGAGTTTGGGGAATAAGTTTTATTTTCTTTAAATTTGTTTGTATTTTTGCATATTTGGTGAATGTATACCTGCCCCTTTGTGATCAGAAAAGGACATAGGATCACCTGAAGCAATGTTAACATGGCTGTGATCCATGCAATATGGGTACTAGGAAGGAAATTCTGGTCCTTGGGAAGAGCAAGGAACACTCTGCTGAGCCAGATCCCCAGCCTTGACTTTTATTACAGTTTTACTTTTTTTTTTGCTTTTGTTCCCCTTTTCCTCTTTATATGAAAACATCGAATGAGTAAAAGCAGATATGCACATGCCTGGAATTTCCATTCCTTTGTGTGCTACCCCTGACGAACATCCATAAGTGCCTGGAGGAGCTGTAGAATCCAACTTGTGCCCCCAATTTGTAATTCTTTTGTGTCCTAAATGGAGTAGTACTTGGATCCGAGAAGAGGCTATGCTTCCAGGAAATTCAATTTCTTCCTCATTTCTATTTCTTTTCTTCTCTATCACTTCATATTTTTCCCCCTGTGAACATTGCTTGAGTTCAGTTGCAATGAAACACAATGGGAAATTACACCAAAAGGAGAAATGGCTAAGTGATTCCTGTTCTGCTTGGAGTTTATTGCTTGTTTGCCTTTGGACAGTGGCCTCTTGTGGGGACACAAGTGAGAGAGACCTTCATAGCTCATGAGTCCCAATGTGATGCTTTGACCTAATTAGTTTATTTTCACCACTGTGTAAAAAGATCCTAGAGGGAAAAAATAGACCTTTCCAGGTGTGAGCTATTACCCTGAAATAGCATTTCCCACCTGCACACGTCTGTGATCATTGTCCATTAGTAGATGTCAGAGGACACATTGTCTTCTATCCAGGACCCACAGGACTCACAAACTCAAAAAAAAGAAAAAGAATAAAAATATTGTGATATATTTGCATGGAAGAAAAAATTCTCATTTTATCTTTAGGAGAGAAAATTGTTAATACTATACCTTGCAAAGTTTAAATTATCCTGTAGAATAACAGAGCAACACAGTTGATATTAGTGTCCCTCCAGTAACTCCAGTCAACATTTTTTTTAAAAACCTAGTAGTTCTTGATATTTACAATTAACTAGGTACAGAGTAAGATAATCACCAATTTGTGCAGTAAAGTATAAAACACAAACCACAATGATGGTTCAAGCAAATGAATAACTTTATTCCAAAATTAATTGTGCACTAGCACTATTTAAAACCCATCAAAACTTAGTATGACATAAGTAATAATGAAAACCAAGAACATTGAACTGTGATCTAAGCCACTCACCACACACTAGTTCCTTCTGTACCAAGTTGTCCTATGCCACCAGCCTCAGTGAGACCTGTCCTCCTGGCTATTTTCCATAAGCTGTTGTAATGGGGTGGGCCTGTTTCTTGGACTACTCAGGCAATGGGTGTGTTTTCTCAAATGGAAAGTATGACTCAGAATTTGTGATATATAACCATTCGACACCTCACCCAATCAGCTGAAACAATTAGGAAGAGACCTAAGAGTGGAATGTGAGTGTGAAAATGCGGAACATTATGACAGTATAAGTCAAGAGTAGGAATCACAGTGTCGGAAAACAAACTAAGGGTCTATCCAAGTCGTAATAAAGGGAAGACTAGAAGGCTTCATTTTTCCATTTGAGATTGACTAACTATAGTTACTATCACATGTTCTAAGCATGAAATCTGTCCTTGCAAAGATAAAAGAGTAGAAGGACAAACAGAAAGCTGGTACAGGATGGAGAAGACAGGTACTCTCATAGCAAAATGTGGTGTAGGCTGAGAAATTGAGAATAACTTGTCATACTGGGTTGGGTTGCCCAGCTTTAACATATAGTAAGGTGCATAGTATTACTGCAACTTGATATGCCCTGTTTTTTTTTTTAATATATCCATGGGAGATCTGCCCCTCCCTGAACAGAAATGCAGGAGTGGATTGGATGATGGAAACAGAGGTATGCTGGGGGGAGGACAGGGATGGGAGGAGGGAGGGAATCTTGCAGCCAGGATATAAAATAAATAAATATTTTCTTACACTAATGGAAAAAAAAAGAAAGAATAAGTATGATGTATGACATGGCAGTTTAAATACCCTATAAGAAGTAGAAAGTAAGTAGGTATTTATAGAAATACAATAATTAGAATATAGTATTATTATATCTAAAAAAAGGCAAAGCTGTTGTTTTCTATGTCATTGATAGATAGGAGATTTTCAGTGCACAAACTCAGGTTTTCTCATATTCCAGAACCACAGCTTCCTCCATTTTTTCTCTTCTGAACATATGTATTGTAGACCCTGGTTCCATCAAGTAGCAGGCTCTTAGTTTCCACCAGCACTGTATGTCCTTGAGGATGTTGTGTCTACAGAATGCCAGGTGGGGGGCCATCTGGCCTTCAGTGACATCAGCTATCCCTGCTGACACCCACTGGGACTTCCACCCTCCAGGCTGGCCTGTGGTCACTGGTCCTTGCAGTTGTCCCTACAACCCTTTGTCCTCATTCCAAGGACACATTAAGCCTGCTGGTTCTCTGCGTATTTTTCACTGGGGAATATGCTTCTCTATAGAGTTCCCGGCTATCAAAACTTTATGAATGCTTCTCAGCCCTCATGTCCAGTCTGACTTTCATTTAAGAATTCAAATTAATCTCAGGTTTTGCCACTCTCTTTTAGCATGTGGATGCCTTCTGAAGGCATCACCCTCTCTCTCAGTGAAGTGACAAGTACCTAAACTCCACCCCCATTTTTTTTTTATTCTAGGTTATGGAATTTCATCCTGGAGAATGGACACATAAAAAAAGAAATTTTCCATACTTATGTTGCATATTCTCGTTATTTTGGACTACGAGACTTTAAACATAATTTAAAAAATGTGTAAGCTCTGACTTGCAACAAATAGCATAATGCATTCTAACTGCTATCCAGGTAAAGGAATGGTGCAAAGTAGACGAATATGTCAGGTAATAAATAGATACTTCTGCCAGGCAGCAATGGAGCACGCCGTTGATCCCAGCACTTGGGAGGAATATCCAACTGGATCTTTGTGAGTTCAAGGCCAGCCTGGTCTACAGAGCAAGATCCAGGGCAGGCATCAAAACTACACAGAGAAACCCTTTCTTGAAAAACCAAAAAAAAAAAAAATGCTTGTAATTTAAAATAGAATAATCCACTGGAAATAATTTTCAGGTAGTCAAATTGAATTTTACATTGATCTGTATGCACATATAATGTTGAAAATTACAGTAATATTTCATCCTCTTTCTATCAAATACTATATAGAAAAAATGCTCCTAAATTTAAAGTAGTTGTTTCTTCCTTGTAGTAAGCATTACAAACAATTGATAACATCACATTGAATGTATAACTGCTTAGACAAATTCTGAATGACTAAACAAATATAATCCAGCTTTATCCATTGATGAGTTTTATGGTGCCTCTGGGAATGCAGGTTGTTTAGATAACAATTCCTGAAAGCTCACTTAAACAATTAGAATCTTAAATGCAGAGATTTGAGATCACACTGCATTATATGGGTCTACAAGGCTGGGGACTCATGTGAGCAGGGTAATACTTGTTATTATTATAAAACAGCAGAAATTATAGAGGAGCCATCCACCTTCAAAACAGAGATCCATATCCAGTCTCATCATTTCCAGGAAACAATTTTAGATGTGTGATAGCAAATATTTAATCCTCAGAGTCTCACAACATAGATAATAACAGTCATGGAGAAACAATTAATCCTGATAGTATTTGGAGTTGGCCATAATAATGGAGCAATTTAATGAAGTTCTCCTGGAATAGCTCATGGCCATTGATAGGATTCTTGGTATATCAACTTTGCAATTATGGATTCACTTTATTAAGTCTTAAATGGAAGTATTTCACATAGGCCAGTTTGAATTCTATTTCCAAAAATATAAAGGGGATATGTAGGATAGTAATACTAGAAATATAATTATGTCGTGAGATAGATTGATGGATGGATGGGAGGATAAATAGATATAGATAAAGTATTTGTACTTTCTGGAAAGGAATTCATAGACACTAAATCCAATTTTTATGAGTGGTTCTTGGTCATAATAGTAATAAAAAACATAAGAAGTGCATGACAAGAATCCTTGCATGTTAATTAAATCTCAAGTGGCTTGAAATAAAAAAGTTGTACATTCAAATATAAATTGTGAGAAGGGAAAGGGAAGTGAGTTGTGTGCCAGGTCTTAACCTTCTCTGCTTTGAATCTTGTGGTATTAAAGCCAGATGCAATTGTGCTCATTCAGCTTGATCCACCATTTGTTACTCATTTTCCGTTTACTTACATATAGTTAGGAAATTATGAATAATTTTACATTGTTTTAAGTAGCATTTTTGCAGCATTCCTGTTAATTAATAAGACTTGCCTGGGGAGATGGCTTAGTGGTTAAGATCTCTAACTGCTCTTGCAGAGAACACAGGTTCAATTCTCAAGACCTCTGTGGTGACTCAGCGCCATTTGTAATTCCATATCCATCTTCTGGCCTGTACACACAGTGCACAGACATACATGCTGGCAAAACACCCAAACACGCATAAAAAAAGGAACGTGTTAACTTTGCCATGTTAGAAACATCTTACAGAAACCAGAAGACTGTTCAGCACAACCAGAACTTGGTTCAGAATGGTCAATAGTGTCACAGCCATGCCTTGTTCTATTTCTTTTGCATATGTACATTAACATTTTCTTAATAAAATAATCATATTATGAGAAAGATGGAACTTTAAATTATTTGTTAGGGTAAATCAGACTGCTTTAAATATGAATTGCAGATACCATGTTTGAGAAAATAGCATATATGCTCTAAATATTGTTTTAAAAAACATTCAGTCTGACTAGGATTTAAGTTTCTTATGAATGAGTTAAGAAGATGTTCAGCTGGTGAAATATTTAATCAAATTGTGATGTATGTATGGAGGAATATTGATTTGAAGACAAAGGCATCTTGGTTCTGGAAAAGTATACAGTTTTCAGTTGTCTGAAAGACAAAGAAACACAGGGATCCCCTTCTTCAACACCAGGTGTTCAGACATTTCTTCATAATGTCTAAATTTCAAGCGCTGTGTTGGTAATGGTACTAAATTGCATGCAAAAGAAAATTGAACTGATACCACTTTCCCCAAACCTATATCTTGGATTAATTGTGGATAGCAGATACATTATGATATCTCTCTGGAAGCCCTACCACAAATATAACTTTAATCATTAATTTTTTCCAGTGTCTATAATTACTCTATTGATGTAGAAGAGCTGCAGATTCTGTGTCCAGGTTTAGATGTGCTAAGTTTTTCCATTACTACTTCATGTTTTTGCTTGTGATTTTGCAAAACTGGAATTTGTGCAAACATACAGATACTTTTGCTTACCTATTTATTGGACTCAAATTAAGAGCTTGTTAACAGATTGTTTCAATATATTTCAGTCCTGGGCAGTTTGGATGGAGCAGATGATATTACAGTGATATGTTTAAGACTAAAATTCGTCAGTATCCTATAGGTACACTGAGTGGAAAGAAAAGAGTTCCAGTGTCTGCCTCATCGAATTACCCCTCCTGATTGCAGCCTCATTCTAAAGTAACATGAATTATATCCCTGATGGTATAAAATTATTTTAATCAAGGCTTAGTAAAGAAAAGGAATTTATCTAGCTTTCTGGCTTTCATAAAGAAATTTCTTAAAGAATTATTAAAAACAAATACTAATATATTCCTCTTTCAGGGATGGGAAGTAAGAGGACTCTGATATAATTTGTCCTTTAGATGAGACTGTTTTCAGAACTGAAAGGACATCTAGTGTTTTCAGAAGAAGGCTAATGAACTTTTCAAAAATGTAAGAATTGACCTTAATTTTTTTCTAAGAAGGAAATGGTTTTCTTTAAATGTTTCTGTTACTGAATTAATTTTGTTGCACAGAAACTGCAGGCAACAATGAAAGCAGAAATGCATATTAGCAAATAATTCTTAAAGGGAGAAAGCTGGGCCAAATTGTATACTAAGAGTGACTGTATATCAACCATTCATACAGAGTACCTTGAGAGAAGCACCTCTAGAACTCCTGGAATCAACCAGCTGAGCCTCTCTCCTATGAAACTGTGTTTACATATGCCTCCTTCTGAAATGAGCCATCGTTGTTTGTGAATGCCAGACTCTTATATTCTGATGATGCATCTTTTCTAGACATTCTTTAATGAGATAACGGGTTATTCTTTGAAAAAGAAGTTATTTGATATGAAAGGCTACTTTTCAATAAGCAAGTTACCCGAAAACAATTGATTTTGAATGATTTTTTGTTTTGTTTTGTTTTGTTTTTTTGAGACAGGGTTTCTCTGTGTAGCTTTGTGCCTTTCCTGGAACTTGCTTTGTAGACCAGGCTGGCCTCTGCCTCCCGAGTGCTGGGATTAAAGGCGTGAGCCACCATCGGCCACCGATTTTGAATGTTTTAATGCCTGACTTTCGGTAGTAATCTCTCAGTTGATTAACAATCAGTAGTCAATCTTCTATTGGCTGTTATAATCTTCTATACATTAATGATGACAGGAAAGTAGAACAGTGTGAGAACACCTTATGTTGCATTATAGCTGACAATTAGATGAAGATAAGGTAAATCACACCAATTTAATTGGTTCAGAAAGGCTGGATCATTCCATTTATGGATAATCTTATAAGCATGTTAAAAATGAGCAAATTCCTGTAGAACCACAGATATCATAATCTGAACTCTGAGGTTTCCTAGATTCATGAATTTGTGCAACATATTTTTACTTCTCTTTTAAATTAATTCACTCACTTGGTTTGTTCAATCATGTTAAGAAACTATCCCTAAAGTCAGCTGGAGAAATTAAACTCTGATGGTATTAAGAAGATATCTGACCATGTCACTGATAATAGGACACAATTTTTAAAAGTGTTTTCAATTAAAATAGTTTTACACATGCTTTTTTTTATTTCTTGCAACAGTAGTTTGTTTTATACCTCTTTATTTTCTTTTCCAGGAGAAAGCTCTTTGATGTGAAGTTTATTTTATCAAAATCAGAGATTTCTTTAATGTTGTGAATGAATTCTAGAGTGGTTTTGCATTTTTATTATATAAATAATGAATATAAGCTTTTCAGCAGTCTTTAAAATAATAAATGCCTTATAAAAATAAATGTGCATCTAATAGACATCCTGGTGAAAATGGAACAAAAGAAAAAAAGTCTTCTGTTGTTGAAGACATGATTAGCTTACAGAAGTATCCCCCACATATGTTTAGACAAGAGCTAACTACTGAGTGAGCTCAACAAATAGACAGATATGGAAAAATTTGGTAAAACTATTTTGTTACAAGCAGTAAGTATATTAAAAAGTGATGCATGTGCTCAAGATTGATGTGTTATTTTATACTCATTCCATCATGCTGAGTTTTATTCTAATGCCTTACCTGTTGTTGTAAGTCTATGGATATTACCACCAAGTTGTCTGTCAGATAGTATCTGAGAAGGCCCTATAGTTTCATTCACACATTACCCCCTTTTGTTAAGAAACTGACCTGCATGGATGCCCAGAACTAAGAATAAGGTCAGGTCTTGGTAAAAGTACGTCAGACACTGATAATATTCTTCTTTCATATTCAAGGGAGAATGCATCACAGTAATTCCTTCCTAGAAACTGTAAATAATTAAAAATTTCCAGCATGATGTGAACACTCAATTTCTCATTCAACCGTGGAACCCTCTAATGCCTTACCTTATGTCAAGCTGCCCCTTAACTATTAACAAACTAAAATCAACATCGATGCCTGGGTTCACTGTAATCAGCCAATGGGTCCAGTGTACTCAGTGTATATGTTTTGTGTATTCAGTATAGTGGTTGCCAAACATTTAATAACAATGGCTGCAGTGGTGCATGATCCATCTCGTTTACTACGTTCCTCTCTGCAATCTTTACTTTAAATTTCTGCATCTGAATTTGAAAGTCCTTTCGTTATTTGATAAGGCAAACAGTAAGTGGATATTTGAAATAATTCCATTAGTTGGAAAATGTCATGCAAAAGTAAGTGGGAACCTAAAAGTCAACAGAGTGAAAAAATAGCAAATCCTCTTGGAAGTAACATGTAATTAACCTATTGAACATTGTGATTTACATAGTTGGAGAGTGATTAATTGCTGGATGTGTTTAATGCAAGGCTCACAAAAAGAATTTTACAAATACCTGTCTGAGAAGCCACACAAAAACACAGAATGGCTTGCGACTGCATTTAACCAGCACTGGGTATATAACCATCATTACCATTTGTACCAAGCAGCCAGGTTTGTTGGCCTTGTGTGACAATTAGTTCCAGACATTGTTTTAAATCAAACTTAGGAAGCAGCATTTAACCTTTAGTTGCTTGGGTTTCTAGTCAAAACTAAATTTAAGGAAGGTTGAGATGGATATACTACCATCAGTTTCTTTGCTCTGTTTTTTCTCCCCCACTGAGGTAGTATTCAAGAATAAACGTGCAGATGTGTACCTGCCCTGCCTGTGTCTGTGTTACATGTGTGTGCACATGAAGATACATGCAGTATGCTACCTTATCACTTGCAAGTACTCTGGGGATATTGGCTCTGAGTCATGAAGAACTCCAGAGCTATAGTTGTGTCAGATTGATGGACAACCTGGACCACGGAGTCCCAGAGCAACAGCTCCTTTCCTTGCTTTTTATGGCTAATCAGGGTCAGGTGTGCTTTTGAAATTGCATTTCTGGAGCTGCTTTTCCACTCTGTCCCTCAAGGCACTGTTACTGAGGCAGACTGAAGAGTGGAGTAAAAGAAGAATTTCTGCCTTTGAAAAGATTGATAGAAATTCACTTCCCTCCTTGAGTTCCAAGCCCTCAGAAAAACTAAAGGTTCATGGGGTAATGAACTACAGAAAGAATTAAAAATAAAAATAGTGGTCATCACTCAGTAGACATGAGTGTGTGTCACACATACAGAATCACAGACTTACTCTGTGGAGAATCGGGTCTTGTCGTCCTTTCCATCCTGCTCATCCTCTCTGGCTGTACACCACCATGGCTATCTTCCTTCTCATTTCCTATGTTCCCGCAGCTCTGCCATCTTACGATAAATGACAAAGTCATTTTTAATGGCATCTTTCCTTCTCAAAGCTTGAAAAGAGTGATCGCCTTATTCTTTGCTTCTAAACCCTTCAGAGACTCTCAGAACTGGCAATGAGATATAGTTATTGCCTGATATTTGATGTCCATTGACAATCGGTGTCCACTTTTCCAAGGTTTTTATTTCTTCTTTTCCAAGGCCTTCTCTTTCAATTTTTTTCTCAATTGGAGGTCTTTTGGCATTTGGGAATGGCCACATTTAGTTGTATGGCTCTGGTTAGGAAATTATTAGTCTGGTAGGATTCAGTGAAACTAATGCTAATGGCACCCCTCAGTCGTTGTGACAATCAGAAATCTCCCACCTGAATTCAACCCCCAGTAAAAGTGATTTGCTTCCTTTCAAGAACTGGCCTTGAATCTTATTTGCCTCCTGGCTTTCATTGCTAATTCTTAGCCTGAAATATTTCATTCTCATGGTTTTTCATTGGGGGATTGGTGAAGTTACCTTGATGTCTAGTTCAAAGAGATTTTTCCTTCTGCCTTGACTGCAAAAGGAAATTAGAAAGATTCCTCAGTACCAAACACATACAAGACAATCTTATCATGTGTGGTGTACTGGCTGGTTTTATGTGTCAACTTGACATAAGTTAGAATCATCTGAGAAGATGGAGCCTCAGTTGGGGAAAGGCCTTCTTAAGACACAGCTGTAAGACATTTTCTCAATTAGCCATAAATGGGCTAGGGCCTGGTGCATGATGGGTGGTGCCATCCCTGGGCTGATGGTCCTGGGTTCTGTTAAAAAGCAGGCTGAGCAAGCCATGGGATGCAAGCCAGCAAGGAGCTCTCCTCCATGGCCTCTGCATCAGCTCCTGCCTCCAGGATCATGCCCTGTTTGAGTTCCTAACTTCTTTCAGTGATGAACAGCAATATAGAAATGTAAGCCAAATAAACCCTTTCCTCCCCAACTTGCTTTTTGGTCATGCTGTTTCATTGTAGCAATAGTAATCCTAACAAAGACGTGTGGTATATCTCTTTTCTGTACTTAATAACTTTTCTTCAGTGTTGTGTTGACCATGGTGAGTTGTATTGAAACCATACCCTTTACTAGGACCATTCCACCAATACTGCCATTTTCCCACCACAGAAAAGTTGACAAATCATATCTAAGTCCTCTAATTTTATTAGACTTTGAGCTGTTCACTAATTTCTACCTAAAGTGACAAACATACATTACTAATTTTATGAAGGATATATATATATATATATATATATATATACATATATATATATACATACATATATATATAATAAAATAGTAAATATAAAATTACTGCCTAGACTTATAATTTTCCGTTTGCTTTCTCTGGGCTGCCCAGGAGTCTGTTACAGGCTTAAAGTCAATATCTACTTCTCATTGATCATATTTCCTAGGACCCCTGGAAGAACATAGTAAATTTTCAAACTGTCCCTGAAATATTTCCTGTGTAAAAATGTACACCATTCCAAATCCTGACTAGCATATCCTCATTTTACATGTTTGATTCAAAACAGTCAGGATCTGGACTATCACAATATTGATTTGAAGAGCAAAGGTTGGGTATAAGGAGCTTAAAATATTAAGACCACAGAGAGTCATGAAGTTAACTTTTTAAACAAATGTAGCAGTGTCATTCCATAAAAACTAACTTAAAATGCCAGGGAGAGTTTGATATTTTGAGGTTGCTGAGGAGTAACGGTTTGGAGCTCATGAAGAAGGGCAATGGCACAGTTCCCATTACCATCAATGGAACTCCTCTGGTGAGAGTCTCACTTACGTCACTGGAAGCGTGACCTCCTCTGTCACCGCATGTGTTACTTTTCATGGTGTGTGATTTTTCTTCTCTAATTTGAGGCGATTTAATTTTCTGCCCACTTCACAAAGAAATGTCAGCCTGTATGACTAGAGCATTGGTGTTGAACGTCTCTCTTCACACATTGTACTTGCAGTAAAATTGATTCTGTTATCCTTGGGATAACCAATGAGAGGCAAAGCCCAATATTCACCATTGAAAATAGGAACTTGAACACAAAGTTTAGTCAGATGTCTTAGTAGAAGTATGTACAAGCAAGAGGAAAGTTACTGTCTTAAAAAATAATGGCTGAAGAAAAATATTATTTGTAGTCCAGTAAAACTCCCAAATAAACTCTATACAAATCTAAGAAAACTGATAGAAGTTTGTGTTTATTTCTGTGTTCTTAACACCTGATGGCTAAAAGACAGTGTCTGAAATGTGCTCTATCGGTTTCCTCCATGACTTTGCATGTCAGTTATGTCATGTTATAGGGCATCAGTTTTCTTAATCTTTAATTAAAAGTACTTGAATTTACCCTTTTCCTCCTCCTATGTTGTTTTGTACAACATTGAAATGAGGGTTGTGCATAGTCTCACTGTAACTTGTTATGCCATGGTCAGTTGACATCCCTGGGAGGTCTACTCTTTTCTGAAGGGAAATGGATGAACAGTGGATCTCGGGGAGAAGGAGGTGGTTGAGGAAGGACTGGGAGGAACAGAAGAGGGAAACAGGTTGGGGTGGAACATGTAAGAGAAGGAATTTAAAAAATGTTAAAAGTACTTGAATTACTATCATATAAATTTGTCGTGGGGTGATTTAAAACGCACTTAGAAAATGATAAATGTAAAATAAATAATCATTATTAATTTCATGTGATTTTAAATGTATCACAGCATGAAACATTAGAGAAATCACTGACACATTAGTTTTTACTATTTTAATATACTTTACATAATTGTTTTTATTTTTTGGAAAATGAATATCAATGTATTGTTTATGCCACATAATTATTTTATTTTAAAGTACTTAAAAGTATTCACAGAGAGACCTATTCACTAATCTGTATGAATATTTTTCTATATGCCCCCTTCCAACTACACACAGCTATTTAGAAAATTCTTTGAAGGAAGAGATCAGATCTTAGTGAATTCTGTATTTTATCTTCTAAAACCAGCTTGACAATAGTGGACAGTCAAAACATATTATTTAACACATTAATCTTTCTTAAAATAGTCATTGCACTTTCATACTACCTGCTCCTTTCAAACAAATGTAAGCAGCCATACATATTTATATACCAGGGCCACTCATCTTTTAATAGGAGGACTTTAAATTTTAGCGCTGACTGATTGCTTAAAAACTTGCAGGTCTGGCCATCCCATCACCAGAGTAGGTCAGTTCAGGCTGTCTCTCGACCATTGCCAGCAGTCTGTTGTGGGGGTATCTTTGTGGATTTCTGTGGGCCTCTCTAGCACTTTGCTTCTTCCTATTCTAGTTGATTGGCTTGATCTGTTTGGGAGGCATCCAGGCAGTGGGACCGGGTCCTGTGCTCATTGTATGAGTTGACTGTTTGAAACTTGGGGCCTATGCAGGATCCCTTGGGTTGGCCTGGGAGGAGGGGACTGGACCTACCTGGACTGAGTCTACCAGGTTGATCTCAGTCCGTGGGGGAGGCTTTGCCCTGGAGGAGGTGGGAATGGGGGGTGGGTTGTGGGGGAAGGTGAGGGGGGCCGGAGCGGGAGAACAAGGGAATCTGTGGCTGGTATGTAGAACTGAATTGTATTGCAAAATTTAAAAAATAAATAAATAAATAAAAACTTGCAGGTCTTGTCTACCGGCAAACTTGTCTCAACCTGTGAACAGACTTAAATACTATGATTTAGGTTAATGTTGAATTTGATTAAATACTGCAGTTGGTCCTCAAAAATAGTGTTAGCTAAATATCCACACCTCTGGTCCTTAGGATTTTTCTGCCTCCTCTTCTGCATAGATCCCTGATCCTGGAAGTAAGAAATATGATATAGACATTCCACATAGGGGTGAGAATTCCATAGTTTCTTGTTGTCTACACATTAGCCAGTTGTGGTTTTCTTTGTGCTATCTCCCTCAAGAAGAAACTACTCGGGGTTGGGGATTTAGCTCAGTGGTAGAGCGCTTGCCTAGCAAGCACAAGACCCTGGGTTTGATCCTCAGCTCCAAAAAAAAAAAAAAGAAGAAGAAACTACTCTACTGAGGTCTGAGTGATGCACTGATCTATGGTTATAATAATTTGTCAATAGGAGTCATTTTATGTCTATGTCCCTCTAACATCATAATAGTAGTAGGTTTTCCCCTGGGGCCCATAACCTGTCTATTCTCAGGCTTTTGACCTCTTGAGATATGTCAGGTATGGGTTCTATCTCATGGAGTGAGTCTTAAATTTAATCAAGAAGTAGTTGGTTACTCCTATACCATTTGTTGCCACTGCTGTACCAGTAGACATACCTTGCCAGGCAGGTCATTATTATAGTTCACAGGGTCCACAACTGATTGAGATTGATTATTCTTCTCCTCTGGTATCATGCAAAGCACTACCAGCACTAGTAGATACAGGGAAGCTTCCAGCAACATTTCTTCATGCTCTATGAAATAAATGTGTGGTGTCTTCAGCAATAGGGTCTTACTATTAATTTCTGGGGAGTAACTCATAGCATTGAGTCTAGTTTCATTACTCAGAAATTTTAAATGGATGTATATTTCCCTAGCTTTTATATATTACCTAGTGTTTTAGTCATTTGGTCTTGACATCTTTTTTGTTGTTGTGTGGGGTGGTAGACGGTAGAGCAAATACTTTGAAATTTACCATGAATCTATACCAGCCAATAAGTCAGCAGTAGTTATATTAAGGCTGTGAAGATGAAGTTAATAGACTTTCTCTTGCTATCTTATCACAGTATTTTTCCTTCTGTATGTATGTTTCTGTCTAGTTCTCCCTTTAAAGCAATACACAAAGAGAATCAAATGTCTTAATGTAGAGTTTATTAAACAATGCATATTTCATGATATACATTTTATGCAAATATTATATGACAAAGATAATTTAGGATCTGGGGAGATGGCTTACAGTAAGGGTTACTTACTGTACAACCATGAGAGCCAGGGTTTAGGTTCCAGCATCCATGTAACAGGCTAGATATCTTGACAAATGATAACTCTGAGAGATCTTATACCCAATTTCTCCCATATAGATAACGTTTAATAATAACGTTTAAACAATGATAATTTGCATGAAATTGTTTGTAATTTATAAATTATGAAATTGAAGTTCTTTATTTTAAGGCTGATGGTCATGTACTTTAGAAATGAATTAATTAGGAATTAATTTTAGGAAATCTGTCTTTGAGATAGTTCTTTTAACTGACAACTTTACACAGTCTAGAATCACTTGGAAAGGGTGTCTTAATGAGTGATTTTCTGTATTAGGCTGGCCTGTGAATGTGTCTGAGATGGATTGTCTTGATTACCTTAGTTGTTGGGAAAAGATACAGCCTAAGATTGGGTGACACTGTTCTCTGGCCTTCAGTACTAAACTGTATAAAAAGGAGAAAGTGGGCTGATTACTGCATCTTCTCTGGGAGCGTGCACAATACTGTGAGCACCAGGAGGAAGAGTGAATGTTCCTGATAGATTTGTCCATGCTCTATGATATAAGCATGTGGTTGGTTATTCCTATACCATTTGTGCCACTGTTGCACAAATGGGCATCTCTTGCCAGGAAGGTCAGTATTGTAGCTCACAGGGTTCATAGTAAAGTGAATTGATTTTTGTGTAAAGACTCTGCCTATGGATGGGTGATTCCATTCTCTGCCCTTCAGTTCTAGATTATACTTAAAGAATGAAAAAGTAAGATAAGTACTAGCATATATGCATTCATTGATGCCTGCTCATTGTAGAAATAATGTGATCAATTCCTTCAATCCCCTCCTTTATTGACATGCCTACTAGGGTGGGCTGTAAACTGTTACTGTGTGCTATAACAAAACTTTGCTCTCCTAGGTTGTTTTTGTCATGGTATTTTATTACAGCAACTAGAAACAAAACTAAGATCTATTCTTACGTACAATAGCACAATGCTCTTGGGCACCATCACTTGCCCACACACAAAAAAAGCAAAACAAACAAACAAAAAAACACCATCCATTTCATCTCCTAATCTTTGTTCAAATCAGTTAGTACAAAGATGGACATTTAAATTATTCATGATATTGGAAGAAATTCATCCTGGGATTATAATTGTCTATTACTTAAAAGAAAATAAAATATAATTTGTAAGTGACACTTAGCTCGACACCCCCCCCCCCCACACACACACACACACTTTAGGATTGATTGTAAGGATACTGTGTTTTGAGTTTATACATCTGTGTTGCAACTGAGAAAATTGCTGAAGAATCAGAGCATCTGCACTGTTGAGTCCCTAGAGTAGCTTTTGCTTCATTGCCAACAAGTGCCTTGTCTGTGAAAACAATAATATTTTGTTTAGGCCGTTTCTTGTTACCTTAATCTGAAAACCCTCAACAGATGGAAATAAAATTTCCAAACTCTTAAGATATTTTTAGTTTTTAGAAATTATTACGTTACAGCAATTTATTTCTTCCAATAAGGCAAATTAGTATTGCTATTTGTTTTTATTCATCCTGAATTTCTTCTAGGTTCAGTATGCAAATGGGTGAACTTTTGTCTTTGCACATGCAATTAGTACTTCTTGGACAGAAAAAAAAAAAACAATAATTCCAATTTTTCCAATTCAGTTGTCAGTAAATACTTAACAGAATTAGATCACACACCTTGATTTAATTACATTAAAAAATATTCTATATTGCTTTGATAAATTAAGGAAAACTTAAGTTTTAAATATCTTAAAAGTATAAATTAGTTGTACCTTTGACTCTTTCAACCAAATAATTATTACTGATAAGCAAATAAATATGTGTTTCAGTTCAAAGATAGAGGCATCTTTCTGTCTTATCTTGAAACTGAAGTTGATTAAAACTATTAAGAAACAAGTACCTGTCATGACCTCCACAAACACATATAAAATGGAATCACACAGGAAAAGATAAATTCTCACTCTTTTTGTAGACAGTCTTCAAGCAACATCATACCTAACTAGGAGGAATTGTGGGACATTCTCTATTTTAAGACGTTAAACTGTTTAAGGAAGATTCCATTAACACAGAGAACCAGAATCTCAGTTCATTTGATTTTTATATGAAACATTTATTGAAACAAGGTTGAATATTTGAAAATTTCACCATCACAGAAATTAAGTTTTTGGATTCATTGTAGTATTTGGAGTATTGCTGTGAATGTGTGGAATGTTATTCTGTATGCTGTGAATGTGTGTTGCTCTGGTTGGTTGATAAATAAAATGCTGACTGGACAGTAGCCAGGCAGGAAGTATAGGCAGGATAAGCAGACAAGGAGAATTTTGGGAAGAGGAAGGCTGAGTCAGGAGTCACCAGCCAGACACAGAGGAAGCAAGATGTGAAGGCAAAACTGAGAAAAGGTATCAAGCCACATGGCTAAACATAGATAAAAATTATGGATTAAATTAAGTGTAAGAGCTAATCAGTAATAAACCTAAGCTAATGCCTGAGCAGTTATAATTAATATAAGCCTCTGTGTGCTTACTTGGGGGATGCAAATGGGAGAGATTTGTCCTGATCACTGGCCTGCCAGGACACAAGAAAACTTCCAACTACAGAGTATGAAGTCTTGGATCTATTGATAGAAGCAAATGAATGATATTGGAATCGTTGAGAAGAAAAAAAAAAAACATTAAATACCTCTTCATCTTCAGTAGAAATAATCTTTATTGCAGCCCACCACTACCTGGTTTGCCTGACACTGTGATGTCAACCCTATCACTGTTTGCTTGCTGACACATCTCACACCTGAGTTCATGGTGATTGAATGTCAGCTCCAGTCCTATTTGAATGAAAACATTACACGAAGACAGATGTTTTGTTACATCACTCTCTATAGCATCAAGTCAATATTTTCTGCTACATTATTATCTTCTCAAAGGGTAGAATTCAGCCAGTTCAAGTTGAAGCTTATTTAGTTTCATAAGTACTTGAAAAGAAATTGAAGTAGCTCTTCCAAGGCAAATTGGCCAGTAGTGGCATAGTATGCTATGCATTGTGGTGTTTTAAAGACTTTTTAAGTTTTTAAAATCTGTTTTTATTATATTGTGTGTGTGTATGTGCATGTGTGTGTGCCAGAGTGTGTGTATATGCTGTGTGAATGTACAGGAGCTCACTGAGGTCAGAAGATATGTTAGGTCCTCTGAATCTGTAGTTATAGATGATTGTGAGCTACTATGTGGATACTGGAAAGTGAACCCAAGTACTTTGCAAGAGCAATAAATTCTCTTAAATGATGAATCATCATCTCTTCATCCCTAAAGCATTTTTATGAATCTTTATGAGGTGGGTGACATGTTAAGTTGAAACTTCCTCTCAAGCCATAGCAGAGCATATCTGCTCTCTAGGGTATTTCTTTCCATGATCTTCCTGAAAAGTTCCCAAGGGGAGACTGAAAATCACACTGTAAATGGTAATAGAATGGAAGTGGAGCTCTTGAACATGAAGGTTCTTGTTAGTTCATGTATGGCAACTAGAATAATGTTGTAAGGCCATAGTTACAGGCAAATCAGGAAAAATCTAGCTATAGTTTAGTGTTGTTTAATGACAAGGGGACATTGTGACTGTGAGGAGTCATAGTTGTAAGATCTAGCTGTCGTTTCTTTGGGTACATAAGGTGAGATATCATAGAATATCTTTTAACAGTTCTACGCATGTATTTGAATTACATGAGAAAAGTATAGGACTTCAGTAGAATTTTACTTACAACTTCCATGGTGGGAAGAGAGGGAAGATATGAAAGAATGGAAATGACAGAGGAAAGTTACATCAAAAGGTTAAGTTTTAACAGGCAATGGTTTTATAGTCACTTCACGGAACTGGGGGCAGTGGAGGCATAATACAACCATGCATGAACTCGAGAACTGTTTAGTTACATTGGATTGTTTCTTTTTCTCATGCCTGGAATGGAACAAATTCTAACATAATGATTGCTAGGCAATGCCCCAGACACAGTGTGAATTTTATGATCCTTTTGATATCATCTGACATAGGAGTATTAGAAGACTATGAATGAAAAAGAATTGACCCAGGATAACTATAAAAACCTAAAGCAGTAGACTGTGGATGTTGTTTAGTGTAGGACTTGTCTCCATCTTAGTTTTCCATACAGGAATGAGACTTCTGTCCCACGGATCAAGAGTAAACACTATTAAAATGAATATTTCTAGTGTCTTTTCTACTCAGCATGCTACTAACAGAAAGCAGCGGGATTTATATGCTGTTTGCACCAAAGACCCCGGCATCTCTAGATACATTCCTTCAAGCATCAGGTCAGTGTTTTGAGGTTGTAACTAGAAAGCAGTATTTTTCAGTTCTTGCCTCCCCCCCTCTTTCTGTCACCTCTTTCCTCCTCTCTTTAGCCCTCTCCCCAGGTAATGCAGTGCATACCTCCCCTACCCTATATCTCTTGCTACTTGTTCACCAATTGTTCAAGTAGATTTATCCAACCACAGTGGTGCATTTGTATATGGAGAAAGGAGGCCTGAGTTTTCCAATATGATGAGTGACCACAGCAAAGTAACAGTTGTAATAAGGTCCAAGAGTCAGCTTGCAACTGGCTGAATGAGACCAGATAGAAAAAGCCAATATCTTGCCTTATCCTTCTTTTCCCTAAGCACAATGCATGTGGGCTCTCAGGAAAATACATGTTTAGAAGAACTGCTCTGGGTAAAGATTGTAAATTGCAATCATTTTTATTACATCATTTTGTGTTGCTGAATTGGGAAAACAGCCAAACATTATAGCTTGATTATGTTCTTGTAAATAATAAATTTAAGTAGTAATTACAAATATGAAATAAACATATATTATAGTTCATGCACTGTACTGTGCACCATATAATTATTATATCATATCCCAAATACCTTCAAACTACAGTTAGACAAACTTCTATTACCACTAAATGAGTACAGCTTTGCTGTAAATGTGACCCAGGTGGGTAACATAGAGTTAGTTACAAATGATAACTAAACACCTGGTTCAGGTGGTGTTATCTTCCCTTGCATTATCATTTCAGACTTGGTAATAAACTGTGACAGAATCATAACATGCAATGTTCTAAAAAGATGAAATCACTTTCCCATCCTGAGCTATTGCAGCCCCAGACTGGGCTTGAATGAATTATACTCAAATGCTAAAAATAAATAAATAAATAAATAAATAAATAAATAAATAAATAAATAAATAAATTCTAGCGATCTCAACAGCCTCAAAGAACTTTCCAAATATCAAATATAGACTAAGCCACCATGTAGTGATTGATTTCCAGGCACTTCATTATTTTTACTGTTTATAACCTAACAGTATTGATAGTGCTAAATGTTTTGATTTTAAACTCAATCTGCTTAGAAGTTCACTTTACAGACATTGAGAGACAATAAAGATGCCATTTTGAATAGACCAGGTCATAACAGAACATATTTATTGAATTTCAGTTATAAAATTGAAGAACCTTCAAGCATAATGCTATAAACGCAGATTTTGATGTCAAATAGCTCTAGATTCAAGTTCTTCTCTGGTGTTGTTTTCTTATGCAAGTGACAGAATGTCTCCACTTTGAGTTTTTCCAGGGCTAGAGTCAATCAGTGGTGCTCACCACATATAGTTGATGAATACACTGAGTGAGGTGAAATAAAAGAAAACATGCTGTATGGGGCCTGCATACATATAAGGAATTTTTAAAATTATTTGTAGTTGTTTGCTAAAACCAAAAGAACAATGAATGAAAAGGCTGCCCTTCAAAGCAACCTTAGAGCAAAGTCACAGGATTTTCCGTGTCTTTCCTTTCAAACTGAGGTATTATAGGATGCATAGGTCTGTATTTGATGGTAAACTTTCATTTGAAAAGATTTGTATTTTCTCTTTTAAGATGTTTAGTCTAATTAAAGAATATTCTTCTATAAGTATAGGCTACATTGGGAATTCCTAGTTTCTCTACTACTTTGAGCTTTTTTCTACAAAGCAATTTCATTAGTTTGGACAACTTTCAACAATATATACAGCTTTTAAAATCTATTCTTATGTTGGTACTAATTATTGGCATTGATAAAGCCTCAAACCAATTAATTTGCTGTTATCTTTGAATTTTCAAAATGTTATTATAGTTATAATGCATTATAGAATACAAAAAAATCATCCACTCATTTTATTTTTAGAGTTTATTTTCTCGTAGGGAATATTATATTAAGTAATTATAGTTTCACTACTGTGAAACTATTATATTAGCTGTAAATTTGAAATCATAGCCAGGTTAATGTTATGTAAAAACCAGAAAAGTAAGGCAAGAGCTGATTTATATTTAACCTTCCTATTTGTTCCTTTTTTGTTTTCTGTATGAAGAACCCATGGTGAGAATCAATGTAAAGGAGAAGAGATTCATCTGGTTCGAAACTGGAAAGGACACAGCCTATTAAGATGAGGAAGTCATGGCCAGTAAAGGGAATCAGATTCTCTGAAACCAGAGTTGATGGTTGGGAGCCACCATGTGGGGGCTGGGAACCAAACCCAAGTCGTCTGGAAGAGCAGCAGGTTCTCTTAACTGTTGGACCATCTCCAGCTCCATTTTACTAATTCATCATCACTAGTCTCTGTTTTTTATGTTTAAAAATTATAAGCCACAAGTAAGTACTTACAATAGAACGGGGACCAAGTTATTCTTATTCCAATGCCTTTCACATTTTCACAAGAAAAAGCTTAACTAGTTAGAATGAAGTCTTGCCTCAGCTCTCTTCACCCTACTGGTTGAGGCCCTGTCCTCCCTTCTTTCTAGTGTAGACCCTTCACTTGTCTCTTCGTCTTTTTCACATAGATCATGTGCAGTGCCTTGAGTGGTCTCACTTTTGTTTGTTGCCTCCCATAATCCTTTCCCACAATCCTCTGCATTGAGTGCTGTCTTCTGCAGCCTCCTTTACTTTGAACTCAGTTGTACTTCTTAGTGACCCCTACCCTAAGTGCACTATTTAAAAGTAGAGGACACCCTACAAGCCTGAAAACACCTCACTTCCTTGTTTCATATTTTTTCACAACCCTTGGAGTTTTCTAGTGTTATATTGCATTGTTTTACACATATATATGGATAGAGAGTATTCACATATAAATATATGTAGTATGTGGATATAAATGTATAGTATGCAAATATAACTATGCACACCCATATATTATGTTACATATAATAATATATAATATATGTACATATATAAATTAGTCCCTAGAAAGTGAACTCCCTGATAACAAGTATTGCTCTCAGATTGTATTGTGCCTATTGTTCCTCAATCATTGAGATTTTTACATTATAGAAAATATATACAATATCTTACATAAGCAATGAAATAATTGGTATCTACCAACTGTATGAACGTATTTTCTTTCCTATTTCATTTTTTTGTACCAGAATTTATTTTCTTAGTAATTTCTGTATATAATTTTGGAGCATCATATTTTTGCCCTTACCCCTGTGAACTTGGTGCCCGGGAATGCCTTTTTCTCCCGGCACATAAAGAACAACATATAGATACTTTCCTTATCCTCCACATAACAGGGAGAAAAGAACTAGGAACTAGTGCATTCACTGAGTCTGTGTCTTCTACTTACTCCATCCCCAGTGTCTCCTACCCTCTCTCCTCTGCCTGCTAATGAGCCTCATCTTAGACTTTAATCTAGACAGAAACTATATGGTCCTAATTAGAAGGAGATGTTTCCCTTGTTCATATTTGGAGAAAGGGAAATCCTTTTCATCACTGTGGCATAGGCCACCAGCTTCCTCCATAACTAAGCGTATCATTGTAACACATGTGTTGATGTCGTTGTTTCCTTAGAGACTTTTATTAAATGGTACTGTAGACAGAGCACTCTAGGAGCTTTAAATACTATCATGTAATTGAATTTGAACCACAATAATAGACCTCTAAATTATTACCCCTATATTATAGCTTGGAAACCTCAAGTTGGAATAAAATAAGCAATGATCCCAACATCCTCTGTCTGCTGATGTAGCTTATACTCAAACATTTGTCAGCCTGATTCCAAAGTGTTTCTTTTCCACTTCCTGCATCCTGATTGCAAATATCTCCTCTTGCATCCACTCTTCTTTTTTTTAAATATCATTTTAGTTTTATTCTCAGTCCCTAAAGGCATCCTTCAGTTACTAAAATCCTTAAGAGAAAAATCCATTTCATTTGTACCAAGGCCTCTTATTTTAAAACATTTAAAATTATCATCTAGAATAGAAACAATTATCTATTTGGAACACACGTAGAGAAGTGAGTTACAAAAAAATTCTAAAAGCAGCCCATGAACGTTGAAGGGGCATTTTTATACCAAAACTCATTATGTTTTACTAGCAGAAAAAGAAACCCTAATTTGAGGGTTCAGCCTGCTCTAACCACATTCTTTTTATCTCAAGTAAAAGGAACACATATAGGACAAAGAGGTTTAAGAGCCTTAGCAATATACATTCGACCAAGAAGAGGAATTATTTTTATTAAAGATCATGAAAAGAAGTTAGCACCTTCCTGGATGTTTGAGGTTCTGTTTTCTTTTATTGTTATGACTGTTGCTTTGCTTCTTGGATACATTACCTGGAAAAGGACATTCCTGTGTCCACTGTCTCTGTGCAAGCGTTCTTGTCAAACCCACCTCTTGCTGTTTATTCTGCTCCCATTTGACCCCTCAAGTGCTGCCCTGGGTACTTCTCGTGAGACAGTGTGCTGCTGCCTCAGGGTCCTTTTAGTTGGGCAGCATCTCCTTTAGTGCCTGTGCCCCAGGCACACTAGCTTAGACAGTTCTGCACAGCCTCCAGCTTCTAGAAGAGCCCAGTGGCTTGTCAGCTGCCACAAAGATCTCAAAGATTTTGTGGGAAATATTTATAAAAGCATGCAGTTCTTGGATAGGTTTTCAAGGAAAAAAATACTGCCTTCTTTCTCAGAGGAAAAAAAAAAATAATTCCATAGCTTTCTGTCATCAAGCAGACTAAACCCCCAGATAGTTCTAATATCTTATCCCTCGCTCAACCCTCCTCTGGCCACATTTCATATTCAAGAACCTCAGATTTTCCCACCAGAGCCATTTCCAAACCCATGTGATTCTGTGTTTTAGCTGCTTTTCCATTCATGTTGTCATGATCACCAGGCACATGACGCTGGAGCCTGCTCAAGATCTGTGGTGCTCTTGGAGTGACGTCACCGACAGAGCCTTCTACTAAGCACTGAGGTTCTCCGAGAGGCTCAGATGCTTCTTCAAAGGAGACTATAAATATGTATGTAGATTAATGGAAATCAGGTTATTTTTTGAAATCTAGAATGCTATTTTTGTTTTTTAAGCAGATTTCTGCTCCCGTTTGATTCTGCTTTTGCCACCTTCCTGAAATCATCATCTTCCCACTCCTGTACTTGTAGTTTTCCATTGCAGATCTAACGAATCAGCGAGTAAGCTTAGTAAATTCAAGAAAACTTAAAATGTACTAGAAACACTTGAACACACATATTTGTTTCTCTTAACTAATTTCTAAATTATTTACATCATTATAAATGGAAACTAAGGTACTTAGGTTTAAGAAATATATAGAATTATAAGATTAAATTCTCACAATTATAAGAGGTGATAAGAAAAACTAACAGGGTTTTAATATTAATTACTCTCACAATGCAAATACTTTTATAATGTTAGTTCCTTAAAATGTTAGCTACTTAACATATCTAAGAAGTATTGTCCAAAAGTTTTATAAAAAGTGGCCACACACACACACACACACACACACACACACACACACATACACACACTCCCAAGCCTATAAGCACATGTGAGCGCATGCAAGTATATATGCATATGAATATGATAGTCTTAATGGCTAAAGGCTTTCAACCTGTATGTAAAATTTGGCCATCAGACCTAGTGTTAGTTACAGATCTGTAATCCAAGATACTCAGGAGGTTGAGGCAAGAAAGCTACAATTTCAAGGCTGGCTTGGGCTGTAAAGCGAGTTTAAAATGAGTCTGGATAATTTCATGAGAACATGTCTCAAAACAACAACAAAAGAAAAACTGAGTAGTATTCAAGCAAATAGTAGTAGTCAAGCACTTGTGTACCTTGTGTAAGACCTTAGGTCCTATCTCTAATACCACAGAAATATAGATAGGGAATAGCTAAGTAGATGATGGATGGCATGTAGATGCGTAGCTGGCTGAGTTGGTTGGTGAATGGATATAGAGATGGCATTCAGTACCTGAATGCTCATACAGAAGAGGCATCATACACTTAAAGGAAAAGTCCATTATGAATGGTCAGTCACTCATTCCTATACATATTCTAAACTCTGAGATTTATTTAAAATTGTCCTTGTTAACATTAAGAGTTGACAGGTAACCCTAAGGATTTTAAACAATAAAAATAGCAAAACTGTAACTGTAATAGAATACTGAATCAGGAGAAATATTACTGTTTAATGATGAGAATGTTGTTCTATATGCTGTGAATGTGTGTGTTGCTCTCATTTGGTTGATAAATAATGCTGATTGGCCAGTAGCCAGGCAGGAAGTATAGTATAGGCAGGATAAGCAGAGAGGAGAATTCTGGGAAGAGGAAGGGCTGAGTCAGGAGTTGCCAGCCAGACACAGAGGAAGCAAGATGTGAAGGCAGAACTGAGAAAAGGTACCAAACCATGTGGCTAAACATAAATAAGAATTATGGGTTAGTTTAAATGTAAGAGCTAATCAGTGGTAGGCCTGAGCAATGGCCTAGCAGCTTTAATTAATATAAGCCTCTGTGTGTTTACTTGAGTCCAGGGGGCTGCAGGACTGTGAATGAGAGAGATATGTCATGACCATGGGGCAGGTAGGACACAGGAAAACTTCAGCTACAGTTTTCCATAATGTTCCTTTAATAGACTATTGATATGATATGAATGCCTAAAATAATTTTGAGAATATGCCATTATA
Organism: Peromyscus californicus insignis; assembly: GCF_007827085.1. Lineage (NCBI taxonomy): Eukaryota > Metazoa > Chordata > Mammalia > Rodentia > Cricetidae > Peromyscus > Peromyscus californicus. The sequence goes on from NW_026294584.1 coordinate 34,689,251, forward strand.
GAAAATAGAATGACATATATCCTATCCCCTGGACCCATTCTTTGTCTGAAATAATCATGTATGTTGTTCATTTTTCCTGTATTAAGTGACTATTATTTCTATTTTATCACAGAACTTGGAAATTCTCCTTGTAAAAGGTAATAAAAGAAAACCACTACCACACACCACACGTGTGTGTGTGTGTGTGTGTGTGTGTGTGTGTGTGTGTGTGTGAGAGAGAGAGAGAGAGAGAGAGAGAAAGAGAGAGAGAGAGAGAGAGAGAGAGAGAGAGAGAGAGAGAGAGATTTGTAAAGAGAATCATGAGACAAACCACACAACAGGAATTCAATTTCATACTTTCAATGAAATCTACCCATCTTCAGTTTGACAAACAGTCCCTGATAAGACTAGATGGGCTTCCACCTTTCCCTGCTTTATTCCCACTTTCTATATCTGTCCCTCCACACTTAGAGTCCTGCAACCTATATGGCCAACAAATGCTACAATGAGAGGTAACAGTCATTGGCAGAAATCAAACTGTCCATTCTCTTGGAAAGTAACATAGAGATTGAAGAAGCAGAGTGTTACTGAGTAGTTACTCCATGTATTCATTCTAAAAATATTTCTCATGTAGATGAAGATGATTATATCATTTTTTTTTTACTTTGGAGCATGCTTGTCCTTCAAGGTACATGAATTATGCTTATATTTTTCTATTTTGTTTATTATGGTCTGGTAGAATTAAGTAAGTACATTTCTCCAGATAAATGTAAAATTATGTTCTTAAAATATTTATCTTTTAAGGAGTTTTTATTTTCAAACTTGTATTTTATAAGGTCCATGGCAAGCAAAAGCAAATAATACAGGTGTAAAATAATAAACTCTTTCATAAATTCCTCTGCATTTACAACTATCACCAGAAAGTTATAACATAAAGCAGAATTCTATGAATTTAGATGATTCTCCAATTCTTTTACATTTTAGGTCACCTATTTTAATACAAGACAAATATATATTTAACTAGCATACCAAATTTGTACAGTTAAAACAAAATTGCTCATTTGCCAGTCCTGTCTTTTTACACGTAGCTTGAACATTATAGGTTGAATTTTACCAGTAGATATAGCATTTGATTTACAGAAGAAGAAAAAAACACACAAAGGAAGTATCTTTGCCATATTTAACCATTTTATGCCAATTTATCAATTGAAGATGACAGTTCTGGATTATCACTCCCAGAAAAGGAATGATAACCATAGATTGCGACATCAACTACCCATGTGAAATCTTTGAACACATGAATCTGTGCAAGTCCACTTTTTAATGCTTTTGTATGTATATTGCAGTAAGCACTGTAATACACTGGCATAAAGGAAACATCCGTTTTCTTTCCTTATAGTGAGCTTTTTCTATTCAAGGGGAACATGGACTGAGCCACCTGATAGCATGTCACACAACTGCCTAGATTTTCCAAGCTGTGTAAATTTTGATTGTCATGGTTCATTCTTAAAATTAGATAGTTTCATTGAACTGGTCATATATAAAACTTTCATTTCCAGAGAGACAAGCTAATAATAGGAGTAACTGGTTTTTGTAATAAACTACTTCATTCATTTATTTCTCAAAAAATACATGAGTAATACACAATGCATATTTTCAGCAATGTTCAGAGTTGTGGTTGAGGAATAGATTTATCAGCACTCTTAGTAGCTGTATGAACCATGATGTAGCAATGCAAATTATTATATGTTCACCAATATGAAGGGAAAACTATGCTAGCTAACTTTATTATATTAGTTTTTATTGCTGCTTAGAAAGTTATCATAAAATTATATAACTTGTATAGTCGTTGAAAAGACAATGGTTTCAATAGACTCATATGTTTGAATACTTGGTGGAGCTGTTTGAAAGTACTAGGAGATGTGGCCTGGATGAAGTGTGTCACTGGAGGTTTCAAAAGACTAGAGCCATTCATTCAACCATTTCTTATCTCAATCTCAAGGCCTAAAGTCTAAGTGAGTTTGACAAGGTGTTCTGATCTTGATCACTCAGGGCTGAAATAAAGATATTGGGTCTGGTCAGCCAGCGCTTGCCTGTAGGCGATGGGGACAATACGTTCATTCTGTTCATTCCATCTTCATTTCTTATTCATACTGTCAATTGATAGAATCTAGCCCTCTGTAGATCTATGTTTGAGATTCCCTTTCCCTTTCTGACTGATGGTCAGTGTCTTCTCTCTGCTCCTGAGAGCAACCTGTCTTTTCTCTGTGGCTTCCCTCTCTCTACAATGGCATAAATAGTCCTTGGAAAGCTATGGTTCAGATGTCTCTGATTTTTTACCTCCCTCTATAAATCAGAGAAATCCTATTTCCTCAAGACTCATAAGATAAGTTTAGACTTGCACAGATAACATCTAATGAAGGCCAGTTGGTTAGTATCCTTAATTACATCAGGCCAACATATTTTGGCATGAAGGTAACAGCATCATGCAAGCAACTACTGGAACAAAATTTGGAGGACATTATAAAGTTTTCTGCACTACAATTAAGGACACTTCTCTTTTTAAGCACTAAGGCTGACTTTAAGTATTTTGGAGAGAGGACAGCAATAGTAAGATATGGAAATTTGTATTATATTTATAAAAATATAAGAATGCCCAGATTCCAGTGTACTCAAATTTAAATAAAGGTATGGATATTGACAGATGAATGACAAAGAGAAAAACCAGCATCAAAAGCCTGAAGAATTTATAGGGGTTAAATGGCAAATGCAGGGAAGAAGAGTAGTGTCCCTGAAACACTGATAAGACAGCTCTAGCGAGTACAAATTGATACACTTAAAATAAAGATGTGGAGATGCCTAGTAGTCAGTTAGATTTATATGCTTGAAAAAGTTAAGAGGTAGGTATAACTGAATAACTGTATAGATAATAAATAAAAATAAGTAACATGAGCATCACTTGTAATCGGCATTTAAAGTCACAGATCAAAAGATTCACCTGCTCTCTTAAAGTAGAGAACATGGTTTCAGAAGCAGAAATCAGCTTATTGCAGTAAATTCAGAAAAGAAGTAGAACATATGGATAAAGGCAGCTCGTTCAATAGCTCAATGTGGAGGGAAACGAAGCTGTCAGTTGTAAGATGCTGTGTCTTCTGGAAAACAGTCACATAATTGTTGACATTTGGACTCAGATAATTTTTTTCTATGGCAGACTGTGTAATGTCTTATAAGATATATATTGAGCATCCATCGTCCAAAGTTCAGATGACCAGAGTACTCCAAACCCAGCTTTATGTCTTCTGAGGGATCATTCCCAATTGAGGACCAATGATTTAAAAGGTTTTCATGTTGATTAGGTAATCAGTGAATGAATGTAATTGCAATTAGAAGGTAAGTCGGAAAATCAAGCAAGATACCCAGTGATGTAACAGATCTGGCCTGTGGATCCTGAGGATAGGAACTTTAATTTTTCCCTTCTTTTAAAAATATTTTTATGTATTCATTGTTTATTTCATGTAATATATATTGATCTTGTTCTTTCCCCTCTACAGTCTTGTATCACATCCTCCCTTATTTCCATATCTATTCTATTTTTCTTCCATGTTATGTTGGCTCAGTATTCCTGAGCATGGCACCTACCCTAGAGCCTGAGATTCCTGGTGCCACTTGATTGAAGAAAACTGATTCCTTCTTCCCAAAGCTGTCAGTTTGAATAGTTCTTGGCCAGGGGTGGGACTTCATGCTATTTTGCCTTCTCCATGCTACCTTTTTTGTTTGGCTTATGCTTGTGTTGTTCTTGTGCATGGTGTCTGTCTGTGGTGTGTGTCTGTGTGTCTGGAAACCATGATTATCTTGGGATCATCTATCACCTCACACTCTTGGAATCTTCCTCCCTCCTTGTACACATAGGTCTCCGAGCCTTGAAAGAGGGGTGTGATATAGATATCCTATTTAGGGTTAAACATTTCAAAGTCTCTTGTTATCTGCATTTTGTTCAATTGTGTGTCTGTTAACTACCATCTACTACAAGAAGAGTAGGAACTTTTCATGATAGAGAAACCTAGGAATAATAAAGAGGGTAATTTCTCATAACAAGTTTTGAATAAAGGTAGCATAAGTTGCCAGCCCCTGTTAAAACAGCTAATAATATTCCTATCTATAGAATCAGACATGTTTTCATATCACTCACCTAAATGAGGACAGTTAATCCATGGGTGGCCCTTTCTCATGTCCTTACCTTCTCAGCATTGTTCCTCTATCGTGGCTTCCTTTCATAATGGTCCTTAGTAAAAATTTTCCCAAATGAAGATCCTTATAATGAAATTATTCAATATTGTGTGAAATCAACAGTTGATCTCAGTAACCAATACATCTGAATTCATTTTTGAGTACCACAGTAATGAATTATTCTCTACTTACTTTTTGAGACAACATAGATCTCCTCTCTTACCTGGAGCTTGGGAATGAAAAGTCTTATGAAGCTAAATTGAAAATAGTTCTCAGTATTGAGTTCTTTCTGGAGGCTATAAGACAGAATCCACCACCCTATCTTCCTAAAGCCTCCTCCATTCCATAGATCATGGTCCTACATCTGTCTCCTAGTACACCATTTACCATTTCCATTTCTGCACTCATAATCTAATGGTTTGAATTCCTGTCCTTCAGAAAGACTCTGCTGATTTCAATGGGCCCAATGGGATAGGACAGGATAATCTCCCATCTCAAGATCCACAACTTGATCACGTTCATAAGGTCTGTTTTGCCATATAAGGTAGTATTGGTTTCAGGGATTCATGTGTAGACATCTTAGGGAGCTCACTACTAAGCCTGTCCTGAAATGGTAAAAGGAATATTATGAAAATGTGGTGGTTATGTGCAGGCTATAGACAAGGTCAAAGCGGAAACATTATATTGAATATACATTTTATCTGAACAAAAGCCAAACTATGGTTATATAAGCTACACTGTCCTGTCATCAAATATTTGATTCTTGGGTCTGAACTCTAATAGGATCGTTGGTCTTCAAAGAAGAGAAATGTGCTATGGTAGTTGCTGTTCACTTTATTTTCATTTGTATTAATCTACTAGAAAATCTGGCAGTTTAATTTCTGGTACATTGGAGGCCATCAGGTGTTCTTTAAATGCAGCCTCTCCAGAAAATAAGTCTCATCAGTACCATCTGGCAAGCCTACATTAACAAGGGAACAGAGTGGCAGACTCAACCTGTTTGGGATACATATTTCAGACAATATAATGTCAAGAACAAATGCTACTGATCTCTAGATTGAAAATGGTCAATGGAGGTTGCTTTATTGCTGCACACTCTATTATTAGCCATATGAACCTTGAAGTCTGTTGGCTCCCTTTTGTCATCTGTAATCAGTTGCATAAGCGATACACAACACCCATTCTACTAGGCACTGATGCAGGAAATAAAATGATCGCAACTAGAAGTGGGTGTTGGTGCCTAATACATATAAATGTAGCAAGAAACCATTAGACAATGAAAGTTAGTTCCCAGATGGTACAACCATCTGGAACATAAATCCATAAAGGTACTTGTGTAGTAGTTTTGCAATGAAAAATCAGACCTCACTGAGAATTTTTAATGGGCACTTACGAAGTTCACTGTTAACGTTAGTGTTGATAAATGACAATTATACCTATATACAAACTTACATTCATCAAGGAAGTCTCTGGAAGCTTTGAGCCTCTACTAAAGGAGAATTATATTATAAACTAATTGGTCTCAGGGAGAATGCTTGCAGCCGGTTTAGTGAAAATCTTTAATTCCATATAAGTATAGGAAATAGCATTCATCTATTTATATTTTCTCTTGTTTTCCCGTTTAAATCCCTCACAAATACTAAGTAAATGCTTGCCTTAATTCTCTCTCGCAATCTCATTTCACAGCTAGGCGAATAAGATAAAGAAAAATGGTAATTTATTTTCATACTTAAAGTAAATAAAAAAAGAAGTCCCTCTGCTCTAATGTGATTTTCCTCTGAAGCAGACTAGGAAATGAGAAAGGCTTCATCAGCACATCATTGCATAGGGTGTCCTTTTTAATCTCATTACCTTACACATGAACCAGACCCGCAGCATCCCACAGGCCCTATTATAGTAGTGGTTCTCTCTCCTGAGAATTTGCACAAAGGCTCTCAATTTATACTTGTAACATTCCTTTTGGAAACATTCAAGTGACAACTATTTGGAAATGTGTTTTCTGCAATGTATCTTTAGAAAACTGTGTTTTATTATGGATTTCGAGGGCCATGGCAACAACAAGCCTATCTATGTGCTATGCTTTTATTTACATATTTATGTGTTTTTTTTAACACTGAATTGGTTCCTCTGTTGCTGTTTTCTGTGGAATGAAAGTTGAAGAACTGAAGACTGAATTTCAATGGGTCTATCTGAGAAATGTACAATAAGAAGCAGACAGATTGATTTCCTAGAAACCTGTCAAAATGAGATTGCACAGGAGATCGACCCAACTTCAGGATTATTCTTCATTGATTTCTGACTGGAAGTATGAATACTGCTTACCGTGAAATCCCTATTGTTTCCATAGTAGAACTTAGGAAACATGGTCTCTGGATAACATATTTTAGAAGGATCTCTTTATATGGACATGTACATATGGAGACAGTATTTCTCATACTCAAAATGCTACACTTTGACTTTGCACTCTTATATTAAACATTATCTTAAAAACTTACTAATTTTTGAACCATTATATATTTTATTGATATAAATTCCTTAAGTGTCAAGTGTGTGTAATTCACAAAAACTAGATGATCTGGATCCCCTCATTAGTGAAGCCCAGCACTTCATCTTTGTCATACATCTGTAATAGAATAGGGTTAGTTATTAGCTTAGTATAATGATATAAAGATTTGTATTTGAAAGTAAAACAGGATTCAAGATTTTTCCATGAGTAGCATATTTAAATTCTGTTCACGATGAAGTGCTACATATAATTTCATTTTAGAATTGTAAGTGTCTTTAGTAGATATACTGCTTTTTAGCATTAGATACGTCCTGTGAGTTCATTCTTATTTCCCAGTACCATAAAACTTCAACAGAAGGATATGAGAGATTCTAACCACACTAATGTTGTTAGAGAAATCATCATTAGTCAATGTTCTGTTTCAGCAGAGGATTGGGAACTGAATTCCCATCTCCCATTCTGTCTGTTTTTATCTGCCGGATGCATAGGATATTTCCCCAGGAAGCTTCAGCACAATATGACAGAGGCAGAAACTAAATTAAGAGCCCAGACTTTGGCCATGAGCTAGTACAAAATAGATCAGTCCAAATTTCTCCCATTCACCCTGGCAGGCCACTTGTGTATCTTCTTCTGATTGAAATTTTAAGTCTGAAATAAGTATGTTAAATTGAAATAAATAAAACTACTCAACTCACTGCTGGACATTGTGTTACTCAAAAGATAGAAAAAATGCAGGATTTGGCATGATGTTTCCTTATACAGTTAGAATGTAAACTGAGAATAATGAAGGCTTTGAGACTTGCTATTAAATTATCATCATCATCACCATCATCATCATCATCATCATCATTATCATTATTATTACAATTTATGTCTCAGGAGGATAAGGTGTAATAAGCTTTCATTGTTTCATGTACTTAGTATAGATTCCTAAAATAACATGATATCAGAAATTTCTCTCCTTTTAATAACTGTAAGATTATTTTTTCCACATTGCATATGAAAACTGGTAGGAATGGCACCTCTTTTTTCCTAGGAAACACCCATGTAGCAACAGATAAATAAGCTCTGACTACACATACCCTTTCACTATTACTATTACTAGTCAGTCATGTCTACTAAAAATAGTAATTAAAATGTATTTATATGTGATATCAATTGTAAGCCATTAGAAATCTTCCAACTAGTACTGCCTGTAAATCTAGGATATTCTTTCTAGAAGGGTCCGTCTTTGTTTTCTCCATCTGTGTTAAGTGTGACCTGCCTTCTTTTGCAGGGAGCTACTATCAACTTTTGCTGTATAGATACAGATTAATTTACGTCCTAGATCAAATGCAGTAATTAGTCTTTCAGACTTAACTGTGAATTCACTTCTACAGTCCCGAATTCAATTTCTGTAAACATTTTAATAAGATAGCACTATTTTATTGTTGCTAGTATTTGCCTTTAAAGAAAATAGTAAATGAAGATGAAGAAGAACTAAGTGACTTTTAGCTTCTCTTTCAAAGTTTGTCAGGTTTAGGTTTCTACAATAAATAACAGTTGCTCTAGAAAAGAGATAGAATAGACACTATCATAGCAGATACAGGGGTAGAAAGGAGAATTCTGGGTGGTGCCTCAATCCTTTTGTTGCCGTCCGATGTATGTGGTATTCTATGATGTTATATTTAAAATATTTTAAGTATATAATATAATTGAAATGAATCCCACCCTTCACTTAGTAATTAAATACAAGTTTTGGTACTTAATTCATTAGTTAAGCAAGTGTGTAAGTTTGTCATAGAGCTCAATATGTCCTTATATATATCCCACTTATGTAAATAAGAAAAAGTTTGTGTTCCAAATGTATGTGCAATGGTGAACCAATAACTTTTACAACTGTCAACTAATAAATAACTAGTAAACTGACATTAATTAATATGCTAATAGATATTCTGTTAATGGACTGGACACTGTTTATATATATATATATATATATATATATATATATATATATATATATATATATATATATAAAATGGAGTTTTTTTTCTGAATCTGTCAAATGTTAATGGACTGGACATTGTTAATGTAATTCTTGACTGTATATATTGTATATACTTATTGGATATAGTTTTTCTTGTATTAGTTACAAGCTTTTTAAAATTTTAGACCAAAAACTGGGAAATGTGGTGATATTGTGTCCCGCAATATATTGTGCACCTTAATAAACTTATCTGGGCTCAGAGAACAGAACAGCCACTAGATAGACATAGAGGACAGAAAATGGTGGCCCTCACACCTTTAATCCTAGCATTCTGGAGGCAGAGATCCATCAGGATCTCTGTTAGTTCAAAGCCACACTGGAAACAGCCAGGCATGGTGACACACACCTTTAATCCCAAGAAGTGATGGAAGGAAGCAGAAAGGTATATAAGGCATGAGGACCAGGAACTAGAGTCTTGTTAAGCTTTTAGGTTTCTGAGCATCAGTTCAGCTGAGATCCATTCAAATGAGGACAAAGAACCTTCTAGTTTGAGGAAATGAGATTAGCTGAGGAACTGACAAGGTGAGATTAGCTGTGGCTGGTTCTGTTTCTCAGATCTTTCAGCGTTCACCCCAATACCTGGCTCCAGGTTTGTTTTTTTATTTTTAAGACCTTTTAAGATTCGTGCTACGATATTCTATATGATGATCAATCACACCAATGTATAGAAACTCTCATATAACTACTATAAAACATTCAAGTGCAGACTTTTGAGTTATCAGTATGTTTTAATACACTAAGAAACACTATATTTCTTTTTTAGAATTTTTGAGATTTGCATGGAAATTTATGTTATTGTGTTATCCAGTTGTCTTCAAATTGCAAAATGCAGTTAAATTTTTTTCTAGACCACATTAATCCTGAAAAATAAAGCCAAGATCATTTTGGCTGTTGGACAAATATCAGCATCTTACAGTGGATTTGGATGGAATCTGAATTATAAACTGTACCAATTATGTAACTGAACAAAAAATTATTCTGAGAATATTTCCTCTAAATTTTCTCTAAGCAGAGCACACTGACATGAACTCTTAACACATGGACTTGTCAACATGTACACCTGATACTACTAGGTGAGGTATACCGAATTTTTTTCCTTTTTTTTAATGGGTAGCATTGTGATGATGAGTAGATAAAAATGTGAGCCCTTTCCTGACACTGTCTATCTGCTTCTCTCTTGTGTAGCTATTTAATCTTTCCAGAGTTATAATTTACTATCACCTCATCATCCCTGTCCTCAGGGTCTATGTCATGAGGAGACCGATGATAACAGGATAATATTATTCATTTGAAAAGTAACCCTGCAGGACAAGATGCCGAATTCTACCCTCAATTATTAAATATTAGAGTAAGTGTCAAATACTTTCTGTAGTACATTTTCTGGGGAGGCATGTAATGTTTCAGAGAAAGCTATGATAATATGCTTATATTTAATAAAACAAAACATAGGAAAATGAACTGTACCTTTAGAGTGGTGACAAGAGCATATAGAGCAAAATCGTCAAAGAACATTTGGCCAAAACAACCATACTATATGCGTAGTTACTATGTTCCAAGTATTACTTTGCTAAGATTAATGTCCTGCTCTTACCGTTCTCTTAGAAACACCATACTGGACGGTGAAGTTTTAGTGGATGGATAACAAAGGAAAGTACAGGTTGAAAGGGTATGGAATTAAAGTTCCATGTGACATGGTGGAAAGGTCACAGACTTTGGAATAGCATAATTCAGTCATAAATGCTGTGGCTTAGCTTGTGGTCATTGACCATTTCATTATCATGCTATGAGTCCTTCTAAAATGGTAATAATCTTATTTTCTTATAAAATTATTAGCAAACTTGAAATATACATGCTGGTTGGTTACTGAATTGTCTTGGTTTAAAAATCTTTTTATTGAGTGTGTTATCTTTAAGAAGGAAGCCTATTTTCTTGTGGAAAGATTTTGTATTAGACACAATTTTGTAATCTTGGCTTGATTTTAGGAATCAGCAGAATACAAATGGACTGAAAGATGGAAAGACTGTGACTGACAGGAATAGTGTGAGGCCAAAATCTATACAGGAATTCTAAGAAACCACAAAAATTATCAACAGTTAACCAGCATGCTTTCAGAAATGAAAGAGAAACTGAAATTTGTCTCTATCAGAGTGTAGATAGTGGTATCTGGATGGTCACAGATAACAAGGAATCAATGGAAGCTGGTCCTTAACAAGGCTCTCCAGTCATCACTGGTCCTAGCCAGCAGGCTTTCTGACCCTAAGTGGAGGCATGTTGAAGTCCATTTGCACATATTGTGGATGGTGCTGTGGTGTGTAGAGCTTACACTGTGATGGTGATTATACAGTGTGCTCCAAAATGATGTCATAGGGTGGTTCCTCGAAGGAGTTGTCCTGGCTGCTCACTGCAGTTGTCACAGGAAACAATATGTGTGCTGATAGCAACAAGAAATGTATTTAAAGCCCCAAGTCAACTCAGGTCAGGTTACTGGGCTTGGGGATGCTGCCCTTTATCTGACACCTTTTATCCATGAACTTCTGACCAAATACACTATTTAGGTGGCATCTTGTTACTGTCCTCTGTCTTAAAGGAGAAAATCCTCTGATTGTCTCACCTACTGCTCTATCTGCCTCCATCCCAAATTGTTCTTCTCAGGATACTACATTTCTAACTCCAGCTCATGTTTAGAGACAATGCATTTTCTTTTTGTCTATATTTAACCAGTCTTCTTTGAGTACTATATGTACTGGTAAAAAAGAAAAGAAATAAAAAAATAAACTTTTAATCTATTCCAAAGTGATTTTTCTTTTTCTTTTCTTTTCTTTTTTTTTTTTTTTTTTTTTTTTTTTTTTGGTTTTTCGAGACAGGGTTTCTCTGTGTAGCTTTGCGCCTTTCCTGGGACTCACTTGGTAGTCCAGGCTGGCCTCGAACTCACAGAGATCCGCCTGGCTCTGCCTCCCGAGTGCTGGGATTAAAGGCGTGCGCCACCACCGCCTGGCTGTGATTTTTCTTTTAATTCAGCAGTTGTAGTAATATGCCATAGTATTCAGTTTTGTTGGAAAAATTATCCATCTCTTATATCATATCTCCTAAATCCCCCCACCTCAACCCCAGCTAGTCACTGTCTATATTGGGAGAGGGAGGGAGATTTTTGTGACTGTACTGTAAGAGAGGAGAGAAGCTGGAAACATGGGGATAATCCTCAGCTTTGGAAGACTTGAGGATAGTCTTGTTTATCAAACCACTTGTTGTTTGTCCACTGTCATTATTAATTGAAATCTGTGGTGTGAATAGTGAGTGATATGACCTAATGACAGCCTTTGCAGGGGTCTGTTCATGTGCTTCCTTGTCAGCCCCCACTCAGTTGTATCACTGTGCTTTCTACCAAGTGATGTCATCCCCTTTTGTGGATTCCCAAGACACAATGCAGGGGCAGTAAGCTGTTGTAAACACTACCTGACATCTCAGGTCTCCGCTCACCTGTTCATTGTGTCATGAGAGTGTTTCTATGGAGACATAGGTGGCACACATGTAACCCCCGAGTGGTGGCTGCTCATGAGACTTCTTCAGGAGAATTGGAGGCATAGTATTCTCAGAATCACAGTTTCCCTTACCTAGATGACTCCCCTTACTTCAACATAAACCATCTTTGTCTATGAAAAGAAGTATGAAGTATGAAGTATGCCTATAAATGTCACTACACCCACCTATATTCTCATTGGAATATAATCATGACCTTAACTTTCATATCATCTCAAGGACTTTACTTTTAACTCTTAAAGACCTATTTTGAGTTACCAAATCCGAGCTGTATATGGCAGTCTTTGGGAATTGTTGCCATATGAAATCTAATCCTTTTCAAACTTTTTGTTTTTCTTTTTTTCTGCTGAAAAAATCTTAAATTCAGAAAGGCAAAGGAAGCAAGGAAGATTAATCTTTTTACAGTGCTGGCCTTTAGGAAACGAGCAGTAATTATATTTCTCTGTACTATTTCTTGAGTTCCTTGAGTGGTAAATGAATCACCAGAACTCTGTTTGTGTATACAGAAACGGAAAGATTAAGAGACAAATAGTGTTTTAGGGGTGACTTCTGCTCGCATGCTGCTTCCTCCTTGTCATTTCATTTTTGCTTCCTTTAAATAAATAATTTTAGAACAATCTGAAAAGCAGTGTTTGACATTGAGCAAGCTAAATGACATGTGTCTTTCTTTAAATTCATTTAAAAAATAAAATGTGGATAGTTGTTTGAGTGTCAAACAATTTTTTTTATGCTGTTTATGCCTTAAGCTCACATCAGCCTCGTTCATGTGGATCAAAGATGTTAGACTGTGTTTCAGACTAACGTGAAGCCTCAAAGAGCTCAAGTATGTGCTCTCATGTCACATCAGGACTCAGTGGATCTGTGACTGAAATACACGAGATTACTGTCTTTTCATTCTTCTGCTCAAAATTTCCTTTGTTAAAAACTCATGAAAAGATACATGTGACTGTGGTGTGGCCACATCACATGACTGTATGTAAAGTAAAAAATAGAGTGTCCACATGCAAGATACATGATGCCATAATATTGTGACACTATTAACTGTACACACGTCATTGCTTTTGATAAATTTGGTTAAAAATCTAGACAAAATTAACTGACTATAATGAATTCCTCACTACATAAATTCTTTATGTATCAGATAACATAGGACACTTTACCAGATGGTGCTTATGAACAGATGTATGGTGTAACCAGTTTCTGCGGTGAAACTTCATTATAAAAAACAAACCCTAAAATTTCTGAAAACTGTAGGAAAAATGTCACTTTATAACTACTTTTACTTTTAAAGTTTCTGTTAGTTCCAAGCCATGCAAGTAGTCAAATGGGGAAAACTTAAAGAGGAACACACCCAATCTTAATCTCAACAACCTCATTCCTTCCTTGCTTCTTAATCACATATAAGCTGCTCACCCTTTTAATGGCTCTACGATTATTTTCACCTAAATTGGTAGTTCTTTAAGATGGATTATTTGTGTGGCTTAAAAAATAAATAAATAAATAAATGTATAAAGTAACTGGCATAGAACAGACAGTTTTTAGCTATTACTGAAGTGTAATCTAGTGAGAGCAGACGTTCTTGGTTTTATCATTATCTAATTTCTAGGATCCATAACAGCACTTAACCTAAAAAGGTACCTTTAATTACATACATCTGTTAATCAAACAATTACACTTATCCAAGTATACAAAGTGGGGATTATTGAGTTAACTAGCCATCCCAATTTTCTCCTATATTCTATTAACCCTGTATGTCAGTTAGCATATTATAATTAACTGCTCTTAACTGTCTTTCTGTTGCACGATATGTGGAGGAGGATAGCAGCTTGCAGTCAAGGAGTGGAATGTTAGTATTCTTCATCTCAATAATTTTGTTAGTGTTTTTGTGTTCAAAATACTCATTATTATTTTTTCTCTTCTCAGCGAGTTTTACATTTACTTATATTAGAAGATATACAGCCTAATAAAATACAAATAGGACATTACCATCAAAATGAAAAAAGGAATAAAATACTCAAGACTGCCTGCCATGTTTGAACCTTACCTTTGGCCCCAAACTTCTGAACATCCCTTAACCTTTCCAAATGCCAACCTGCAGGATTGGCCTCATTTTATGTCTAACTGGTAATTTAGGTAGCCATCACTACAAGACTTTAAAAGAAGTATTTTCATAGTTCCCCAAAGCCATCGTATATCTATGCTCCAGGCTACCGTCAATGCAGAAATGTCAAAATGCAAAGGTGAAGAAGAACTCAAATACATTAGCTTAGGTTGGTTTAGAAGTGCCCATACTATATCCCGCCTTAATCTTATTAGTTTACTATATGCTAACTAGCTGTGCATCAGATAACTTAGAGTAAAATTCTGAGGAAAGAAACATTGACATTTAATTTTTAGAGAAAGAGTAATAGACACCAGTGAACTCTGGTGTATTCTGTGGACTATGAGTGAAGATATGTCTACGTATGTCCATCAGTTGTGACAAATGTACCACTTTGGTCTTGGATGCCAACTGTCAGGCAATATGTGCAGTTTTAGGAATAAGAATAAATGGGTACATCCTGTTCTTTCTGCTCAAATTTGCTGTGAACCTAAATTTGCTCTATAAAAATAAAATTTATTAACTTAAAAATGTGAAAAATGAGAATACACTTACATTGTATAAAAGTAAAATCTAGTAACTTAAAAAAAGCACAAAATCAGAATACATTTACAAAGTATGTTACAGCATATTACAAAGAGATGGCTCACTGTCCTATCTTTAGTCATGACTATAACTTTAATCATCTTTTTGCTTTGCTTGCCACTGAGGTTTTGTAAACTTACATAATAAATGTTTAATAATAATAAAATGAATGGTTAAAATGCTGGGGAAAGAAAGAGTTACTGTTTGAGGCAACTGGTCTGATTAAGCCCTGTAGTTCAGCATGCTGGACAAGTAATGACGGCGTTGCTCTGAAACTGTCAGACTAACATCGGACCGAGTATAATTCAATATTTGCTGAATATTTGTTATTCTGACTCTATACTTGGAGATGAAATCAGGATGGACATCTCTGGGACTGAGGAATTATTTCAGTCAATAAACTGTTTACTATATGAGCATAAGTAACTGAGTTTGATTTCCAGAACCTTCATAAAATCTTGCTTTGGTGGTCCATTTTTGGTTATAACCTCTGTATTTCTTGTCACTGTTTTTTTGTCTTTAACATAAGTAGAATCTATCTTTTTCTTATAGTAATATCATAATGATGATGATAATATGTTCTAAACATGTATTAATCATGAGTCTCACACTAATTTTGAAAAAAAAGCCACCTAGAAGAAACATAATCAATAGATAGTCTTGATGAAGTTAATTTTGTGTATAATTATTGTTAGCTTTTATGGTTACTTCTCAAAGTTGCCAAAATAAGAAATATGTCCTAAAACATTTACATTAGGTAAAGTACACTGTAGACATTAAAGATGATTTGGGCAATATGCAAAACTTTTAATTTTCCCTTATAAATAATAGTTTTTCATATATATATGGATGGATGGATGTATTTCACCTTCAATTGCCCATAAATTGTCACTTAGTCATACTAACTACATACCCTGATGTTGTATCACATTTTAAGCCAAAATTGTGCAAGGAAACTAATATATTTATTTTGTGTAGAGATGTGCCACGAAGCAACCTCCCTAGTATCATCATCTCTATGCCTCATACTGATGAGAAAAAATGGAAATTAGCTTGTCCTCAACTTAGATAGTAATTCATGTAAAATATATCTTTTTCTGTCTGGTTTAGAGTGATAAATAAGAATTTTTCTGAAAATTTAAATATCTACTTCTCTATGTAAAATTTTGCATAACTATTTTTGAACAACGTAATTATAGCCAGAAGTTAATAAAGGAAGTCATGAGAAAAAGCCCTACCAACAGTTGGTACCACTGACTATGACTGTTTATTGTTCTGGCCTCTGGCTATCATGGTTTCTACCAGACATAGAAGACAGAATGTTCTTTTACCTATTATACAGTACACTCCCAAAACAACTATAATGAATAATTACATCCAAGGGATATATGTATAAGGAAAGCATGATGTACTCTAATTTAATAGTATATAAACCATCAATGTTTTATGCATCATTATATGTTTTTTATAGGAATGATAGTTCATTTGATTGTCCTCCTTGGTTCAAATGAGAAAGTTCATTTGAATTGGATGCTAACCAGAGAAATAAGTATTTTCTGCATCTTGGCTGCAGAGAACAATTGAAACAAATGTGTTGAAATTCATGACTCACACTTGACTTCAGGCAATATCAACTTAAAATTCAAGGGTGTAGTGGTGTGTTCAGATGCAGTGTGAAGCTACCTGAATACAATTCCATCAATTAGAGACAAAGAAAGAGCAAAACCCCATGCTACTTTTCTTGAGAAGCTTAAATTTTTTTTTTTAACATGCAGCTACATCACTGCAACACGGTTCTTCTTTCCACCTAATAAAATAGCATAAAACATTTTTTAATTTCAATCTGGAATACATTTCATCATTACTGTGCCATTAACTGAACAAATGATAAATGGATAGATTTACAAAAGGGCTAGAAAATTTTTAAAAAGGAAACATTACTCCCTAAAATGAACCCCAAAGCCACAAATGTGTGCTATTATTTTCAATAGTAGCATTCACTCATATTCTCTCTCTCTCTCTCTCTCTCTCTCTCTCTCTCTCTCTCTCTCTCTCTCTCTTTGTGTGTGTGTGTGTGTGTGTGTGTGTGTGTGAGAGAGAGAGAGAGAGAGAGAGAGAGATCTCCATCCCTCCAAACCTCCCTCTGTCCTCCTCTCCGTATTTTGTTTTGTTTTAAATTGCTGGAGACTAAACATAGAGCCTAGCACATACCAGGATAGTGCTATTGGTGAACTATAGTTTCTGCCTGCTCCCTCCCTTTTTTTTTTTTTTTTTTTTTTTTTTTTTTTTTTTTTTGGTTTTTCGAGACAGGGTTTCTCTGTGTAGCTTTGCGCCTTTCCTGGGACTCACTTGGTAGCCCAGGCTGGCCTCGAACTCACAGAGATCCGCCTGGCTCTGCCTCCCGAGTGCTGGGATTAAAGGCGTGCGCCACCACCGCCCGGCCCTCCTTTTTAACTTTTAATGGGAGGCAGAGTCTTCCTGTTGTCCATTTTCTCTGGCAGGTTTTGAACTTATGAACCTCCTGCCTAAGCTTTAGGGTAATTGAATTTAAAAACCATTCACACCATGGTTATTATTTATGGTTAAAACCATTTCAAGAAATATTCGAAAATATATTCTAGTATTTTGCCAAAGATTTTTAGAGAGTTTTATTTTTATTATTGTCAATATAAACTTCCTATTTGAGTAACATAAAAAAATCTCATGAGAGGAGAAAGAGTCAGGAAACTCAATACAAAAGGCATAGGTGTTCTGTTGTGATAATAATGTTGATGGATGCCAATTCCAGACCAAAATATACATATGTATCTTAAAGTATCATAATTTTATTCAGCTGCGGAACATACCTGTAGGCCAAGCAATCTGGAGACAGAGGCAGCTGAATCAGGCCATAAGTCAGTGTGCACTATATGTTGAGATCTTGTATCAAAATAACACATAAAAGAATTTTATTATAAAATACTTTCAGGGCCTGATGGTAGTGGTGCATGCCTTCAATCCCAGCACTGGGAAGGCAGATGCAGGCAGATCTCTGTGAGTTCGAGTCTAGCCTGGGCTACAAAGTGAGTTCCAGGAAAAGCTCCAAAGCTACACAGAGAAACCCTGTCAAAAAAAAAAAAAAACACCAAAAAATAAATAAATAAATGAAAGAATAAAAAATAAAATACGTTTTGGGTTTACACTGATAATACTATAAAGTTTTAAAGTTTTAGACTAATTTTTTGACATAGAAATCTGCTTCTACATAGTGATTAGCTAAATAAACCTGAAATTGATCATAAATCATTCCACATGCTTGCCAAACTATTTCTCTAACATACTGAACACCTTTAAATACTAAAACCTTTAATCCTCAGCTGAATGACATCCTAGAAAAGGATCTCAGTTGAGGACAGAATATTTGAAGATGTGTAGTCTTGTTCATTGTTGATAAATGTGAGAAGTTTGATGTATATTGCCAACCAAGCTTTAGGAGACACACTGCAAAGACACATTGCAGACACATATTGTTTGTCAACTGATGATAAAATGTTATTCTTAAAGTAACAGAATAGCATTATTTTTATTCTTTGCTTTTTTATTTTTTCTTTATTTTTTAAATTACTCTTCTCTCATATAACACATACTGAACACAGCCTCCCCTCCCTTCATTCCCCCAACCACACCCCACCTTCCCCACTCCAGATCCACTGCTCCTATGTTTCCCTTCAGAAAAGAGCAGGCCTCTCAGAGCTATCAACCTAACATGGCAAAGCAAGATACATTAGGACTAGGCCTTAGGTCAAGACTGGACAAGGCAACCCAGTGGGAGCAAAAGGGTCCCAAAAGCAGGCAAAAGAGTCAGAGACACCCCCAATCCCACTGTTAAGATTCCCACAAATAGCCCAATCAAAACAACCAAAAAAATACATGCAGAGGACCTATTGCAGACCCTTGCAGGCTCCATGATTGCCGCTTCAGTCTCTGTGAACTCCTATGAGCCCTGCTTAGTTGATGTTGTGGGCCCTCTTCTCCTGGTATCCATAGCCCCCCTGGCTCCTATAGTCCTTCCTCTCCATCTTCTGCAGGGTTCCCTGAGCTCTGCCAAATTTTGGCTGTGGGTCTCTGCACCTGCTCCCAGTATTTGCCCAAGGAAACTTCTCTGATGACTATTGGACTAGTCACAGATCTATGAGTTCAGCAGAATTTCATTAAGAATCATTTTATTGTCTTTTTTATTCATTTGTTTTCTGGCCAATCGTGTTTGGTTCTACCCTAGGTCTCTGGGTCATCCAGCTTCCACTCCCTAGCCATCCAGGCACTGAAGTATTGGCTCCCTCTAGTGGTGTGGGCATTAAAGATGGACCAGTCATTGGTTGGCCACTCTGACAACTTCTGAGCCACCATTGCCCCAGCACATCTTGTAGGCAGGACAGGTTGTAGGTTGAGGGTTTTATGCCTGGATTGGTGTCCCAGTCCCATTTCTTGGAGTCTTGCCTGGTTACAGAAGATGGCCAGGTTAGGCTTCATGTTCCTCCATTACTAGGAGTCCTCGCTAGGGTCACCCTTGTATATTCCAGAAAGTTTCCACTGCACTAGGTTTCCACATCACCCTCCCCCCAATGCCCCTAATTTCAGTCCATATTCTCTCCCTCTATCCCTCCTGCTCCCACTTGATCCCTCTTGTTCCCATCCCAACCCACCCCCAGTCTACCCACAGAATCTATTCTATTTCCCCTTCCCAGGGAGATCAATGCATCCCCCTTATAGCCCTCCTTGTTAGTTAGCCTCTCTGAGTCTGTGGATTGTGGTGTGTTTATCCTTTACTTAATAGCTAATATCCACTTTTAAGTGAGTACTTGGAATGTTTTTCTTTCCAGGTCTGGGTTACCTCACTCAGGATGATCTTTTTTAGTTCCATTCATTTGATTGAAAATTTCATGAAATCATTATTTTTAATAGCTGAATATTATTACACTTTATTACAATGTTGTGGAATGTTAATTTAAGATGTATTACATTTGTTTATGCTGTTGAATATTTGTTTAATGATGCAAAGATATGTTGCATTCTTTTATGTTGCTCTTGTTTAACTCTGTAAAGTTGTGCTACTTTGCCTACTTAAAACACCTGATTGTTCTAATAAAGAAATGAGTGGTCAATAGCTAGACAGGAAATGGATAGGTGACAATACCAGACAGAGAGAACAAATAGGAAGATAAATCTAGGTTTTGGGGAAGAGAGAGAAGAGGGAGGAATGAAAAAAGGAGAGGGAGAAGAGGACACCAGGGGCCAGCCACACAGTCAAACAGCCACATAACCAGCTATGGAGTAAGAAGGAAAGAAAGATATATAGAATAAAGAAAGATTAAAAAGCCCAGAGGAAAAACGTAGTTAAAGAAAATAGGATAATTTAAGTTAGAAAAGCTGGCTAGAAACAAGCCAAGTTATAGCCAGACTTTTATAAGTAAGAGTAAGTTTCCTCAGGTATTTATATGGGAACAGGGTGATGGACTCCCAAAGAGTAAAAATAACCAAAACAAACCACCAACAACAACACACAATTACACACAAACTCCATTGTGTAAATGTAACACATTTTCATTATCCATTCTTCAGTTGAGGGACATCAAGGTTGTTTCCATTTTCTGGCTGTTATGAATAAAGCTGCTATTAACATAGTTGAGTAAGTGTTCTTGTGGTAGAATGGAAATTAATTTCAGTAAAATTACATTATATAAGGATTTCTTTTAAAACATTTGAGGAAAAACATGACAGAAGCATAGATGAAGCACATGGTGGAAAATTAGCACAGTTGATTAATCTAGCTGATGACAATGTAAGAATTTGGTTCGTTTTTTTCTCCCTACATTGTCTATTGTCATAATTTCTTACCTTGTTACTGTGATAACATGCTCTGACAAAAATCAACTTAAGGGAGAAAGCATTTATTTATTTCATAATTCAGTGGTACTGTTCATCATAATGAAGAAGTCAGAACAATAGAACTTTGAAGCATGTAGCCATGTCAAATTCACAGTGAACAAGGAGAGAGGAATGAATGCATGCTTATTGCTCAATATTCTTTTCCCACATTATATATATATATATATATATATATATATATATATATATATATATATATATATATATATATGGGATCAGTTGCTCATGGATTTCCTATCCATAATCATGGTGGGTCTTGCTACAACATATATTAATGTAGTCAAGATGTATGCCCAGTCATTCTAAAGTCTTTTATTGACAGTTCTCACTAATATCACATGTTTAAAGTTTTTATTGTAAAAGTCTTTTTAAAAATATGTTCTCAGTTGATCATTTAAATTTATAAGTTTTAATATTCAGTTATTTGTCATTTGATATCAGTTTTAATTATTCTAGTGTTTAGTCATGACATTACTCACTTTAAAATTACTTGAGGACAATTTATTGGAGCTACTTTTTGTTTGTTTGTTTGTTTTGTTTTCTTTTTTTGAGAGAGGGTTTCTATGTGTAACTGCTCTGGCTGTCCTGGAACTTGCTCTGTAGAACAGGCTGGCCTCAAACTCACAGAGATCCACATGTCTCTGCCTCCCAAGTTCTAGATTAAAGGCATTTGCCACAACTGCCCAACAGGAGTTACTTCCTATTATTAAATTAAAATTGTGATATTTAGAAATCCCTAAAGAATACATGCATCTGAATTTTTTCACTTCATGTTGAAAAGCCAAAGGGACATTTTTAACAATTTATAATTCATCATTACATTTCATATATGAACTCACAGTTTATATACTGCATTGATTCATTTAAACTGTGAATCAAGGCATTGATCAAATTTTATAAGTTCATATAAAAGCATGCATATTTTACTATCCTAGTGGTAATCATGGGTTACTTTAATTGTACTAAGTTATGAAGCTGATGTAATTAGACACTGACATGGTTATATACTCCAAATTCCATTGTACACATTTTTCACTACATTCATACCAATCTTATACCCAACTGAAAGACACATTTTATGACTCCTTTGCAGCTATACTCAAAGGAAATAAATTTAAACAAATTTTAGACATTCCTTCCAAAGGCAAGGGTTTCCTTGTTTTTATTCACTTCTTGCTTTTCATTAAATACTATCAGAACATTTCTAGTTTGCACTCTAATTTTGTACTGTGCACTCAAGGAATTTTATAATTATAATTAAGTTAGAAATAAAATATTTATGTTGTAAAGAGGTAAGTAGCTTATTATTTATTATGTCTCATACAACCCATTACCCTGCCCTGAGCCTCTTTTAGTCATGACTTGCACTATGAATTTGTTACAGTTGAGAAAAAAAAGGCATGGAAGGTTCATTGACAACAAAGTTTACAAGTTTTTAAATGTTGATGAGATTCAAACCCATGGCAGACTGACTTCAAACCTTAAATCTTAACCACTTGTTTTTTATGTTTTATATTAAGGATTGAACTTACAGAAAACATCAATTTGTCCTATTTCTAACACTTATCAAATTTCTTAAAAATAATCCAGCATTAGTTTATGGCCTTTAGCAAGGGAAGTTTGAGGAAAGAGACATTAGGAAGAGAAACAGTAGTAATTTAGAGCTTGTGAATGTCATGTTTGAGTCACCAGAATGACAGCCAGGTGGCAAAGCACAATAGGCAACTAGAGTATGAATCTGGATCCCTTAGCTTTCTAAAGGTCAAAGCTGGATATATACATCTGTGAGTTATCTGCATGGAAGTGATAGAGAAAACAGTAGAAATGTCTGAGATCATCTAAAATGGGAAATAGCAGAGTAAAAATGAGGCAAAGTATTTTGAAAGGATTTTCACTTAAGAAAGCTGGAAACAAAGTACAGAACAATGGTGGCTCAGTTCATTCACCAGAACTGTGCTAGGAAAATGAGAAGCATCGAGTTCAAGAGTCATCAAGTTATACCAAGTGTAATAACAGTGGAAGACAGAGGCAAAACATGTTACAGAAATGTGAGTAGGGGTAACACAGATACTGCCAATTAGAAAGCTACTTATTCCTATGTTGAAAAAAGCAGTTACTTTTAACTTGTAAATCAAAACAATGTTTCGCTATATTGATAAATATATAAAAGGTGAATAATTGAAAATATCACCTGTCTATGTGCATTACAAGAAGAAGAATCCATACAGATTAGTTATTTTTTATTTTTGCTTTGCTTTATAAAGCTTGTGTTGTAGAGAACTTTGACTACTATCTACATAAAAATAATAGGACAAAGACAAAGTGAACTTACAAATAAATAAGAGCAAATTGATTCATAAAAGAAGCAGAAGACATTTGTTGTGAGGAGATGGCCTAGCCAGTAAAATGTCTCTATCAGTGGGATCTGGTTTTGGATCCCATCATCCATGTGAAAACTGGGAATAGTAAAGGCATCTGTAATTTCAGGGTTGGGATCCAGGGGAGAGTGCCCCTTTTTAAAGTTGATTGGCCAGTCAGCGAAGCCAGTCGGTAGTCTTCACATTGAATGAAAGTTACTGTCTCCAGAAATCAGTGAAGAGCAATTGAGGGAAGCACCTGGCATCCATTCCTGGGTCCACACAGGTGCACATGTACATATGCACACATACACAAGTAAACATACTTTCCTGACCACACAAATATGTTCATTATGGAACAAAATAGGAAAAAGTAGAAAAAGATATGAGCTCTAGAGAAAACAGTATGATTCTGTTATAGGCATGGGAAAGAAAAGCAAAACACATGAGGGTAATGGGCACCTTGATGGAGATGCTGTGGGTCAGCCTCCATTTCAGCACTTACTATCTTTGAAGACTTAATTTCTGCTTTTTGATTTAGGAGGAGTTTTCTAGGTTTCAGGGTGTTGAAAAACATGCCTTTGGTCTTCTAAGTGCAGATAGTTGTGGGGTTTTGTTTTCTAATTTTGTGAAGACCTCACATTTTCTAATTTAATCCAGATATGCAGTCTGCCTCTACATGAAAAGAGAAATATTCACTTCCAAATGCAATTAATTTTTAATTGAGGACATATTTCAGTAAATGTGGCTTTTTTAATGCTTTAAAATCATTTTAATACTTTCAGTCAAATAGACAAGTTAATATTTTTGCCTTATTTCTTTGTTTTTCTAATAACACATAAAATCTGGAATGCAGTTTTTTCATAAAGTTTTAAACTAAGAGAATTGGCTACATCATGTCCATTTATTTTATTTTAAAAATTGTCAGTATTTTGGTAACTAAGAAAGAGTTACCAAATTAAGAGCTATATGTCTTTGACTATTTCTCCTATAGCAAAAAAAATTATATAAACACACAGGTGCCCCCTGTGTGAAAATCCAGTCTTACATACTTTACCACATACATATACACATGATTTCTTTTGTAGTAAAGAAATAAATTAAATTGATAGAGAGATAATCCTGTAGAAACAAATAATATTTGTATATTTTAGTCAACTGTGAACACTTCCCAACTCATTATTTTTAATTTTTGTTTGTAATAAATTTGTAGGAAAAAACTTTTTGATGTAATAAGTGTAATCCAGAGATGAAATGCAGGGCTTGGGCTGCAAGCGCCTTTACCTACTGAGCCATCTGCTGAACCAAGAGGACATCATACAGGATGACTAATACAAAAGCAAAATCACCCGACACTTAGAAAATCACAAGAAATGCAGGTCCCACATTCCTCTGGGAGTGAAGAGTTAAAGTAAGGGGGATTGATTGCAAATAACAATAGGCAGCACTCTGCACCCAGGCCATGGATGGAGGACTAGATTGTCACTTTCCATGAACCTTGAATGAGGAAACCAGCATGTGGATTCCACTTTATACCCAGAGAGAGTCCAGAGCAGCAGCAAAGAAATGGGTGACAATATCCATCATGAATCATGGCACACCCCAAGCTTTCTTTCATGTTCACTCATCTTATTTACTTTTTCTTTCTTTTTTTTCCTTCTTCCTTTCTTGCTTCTTTCTTTATAAGTCAACTACAGAATATGAGAAAAGAGAAGTTTGTAAAAGGCCTGGCCAAACTGTCCTTTTACACATATCCAGTAAGCTGGAAGTAGATGGGACTAGAACTTGCAGAATGCTAGGGAAATCAATATTAGCTTTCAGTCCCATTTCAAATGAATTGTGCTATTAAAAGTCAGAGCTACAAAGGAAACATTCTGTCATGGAACAATGTCAGTGTTCTTGACTGACATAAGCAAATGGAAACTCCATGGAGGAGCAAGGCTGCAAAAGGCTTTGGAAGCCATAAATTGTAAAATCAATATGCTAAGTTAGTGGAAGCCAGTGTGAAAAGCAGGGTGCGAGGGCACTCTAGGATCCTGCCTGGCACTCACCAGTGTTTACCATCCACCTTCTATAAATTAAATTTAAACAGTTTTTTTTTCCTTCTTGCCAAATAGGTGTACAGCTCTTACTAGAAATGGGGACATTTATTTGAGTAATAGGGACAAGGAAGAGAGAACGAAAGAGAAGTGGAGGGAAACAAGTATTATTAAGGCAAACAGCAGCTTAAGCTTTTAATATAAAATAAACTTAGCACAACATTCCCTCTGGGTACAAATAAACACAAATGCTCATGACAGGAGGAATTGAAGAACGGTTTTTAAAGCAGAATATCAAGAAAAATGAAGGGAGTGAGTGGAGGCTGAATATTCAAAGAGAGGGGAGGAAGGAGAGAAGGGAGGGGAGAAAAAGAGACAGAGGAGGGGAACACAGAGGGGAAATGAGTGAACTCTGGATTAACTCTCATTTGTGAATGTTGGGGACACTGTTTATATAAAGATCTCATTGTTCTGAGCATGGGTGAGCTCAGGTTTTGCTCTGCTTTTCCACCTCTCTACCCAGGCAGGAGGTTCTTCAGCAGTAACCTTGTGCAGTATTTCCAAACCCTCTACTTTACTACCAACATTGGGTCATGTGGAAACACTGTCGGCATGGGGGCAGCACCCCTCTCCACTGTGCCTGAAATAACGGGCAGGACAAATAAAGAAATAGTGAACCCACACCTCGTCTCCCAACCTAGACTTCATCCAAACTGGGGCTTCCTTTGAGTTGCCATGAAAGACCTAAAGGGAAATCCAGAAGCAGAATTCATTTTTCCTTATGAAAATGCCCATGTAAAAGATGTAAACAAAAGGACCAGGGAAGTAGTGATGGTGTTGTTTCCATGGGGGAGGGGGGTATGTACCTTTATTGCTTAGAATATTATAGAAAATATATTGTTTAAAAACTAAAACAGCATTTGTAAAGTAAAACAAAATCAGTAGTTGATTTAAAAAATAAAAGTCATCCTTATTTTTTTATTTAACTGACTATTTTCCCCCCCTTTATGAAGTATTTTAGGTATTTGTATTTGAAAAAAGATCAAATTTGAAGATAACTTATTAGTCTTTTAGTTAGGAATGATACACATGGAGAAAATCCAGGATAATTAACACAGCTTAGTTTGGACCTTATGCATGAAAATTAAAGTCAAAATATACCTTCTAGAATTTTTAAAAAGCCAATATTCAAAAACTTTCCCTAAGTAATCTGCCCAATTTTCTCCAACTATTTCAGAGTATTGAATGTTAGATAATTAGAATAAATCATCAATCGCAGCTACATGTTAACAAGCATACTGATTAAAATTACCGCTCTGCTAGAAATGCATTCAGTCTTTTAAAATATGTATTAATATTCTTATATTAAACATATGGCAAAAGAATACTCTATTCCTATTTACAACAGTTTATATTTGTATATCTAATGTACAACATCAAAAACAGATAGCATAAATAGGAACTCTTTCATACATAGAAAAATGACTCATGTATCTGTGGATCAGTCTAAGCCAATGTAACTGAATTATCTTCAATTAATTTACATATCCATAAGCTATATGTGTAAAAATTATATGTAATGCCTTCACAGTACTTATGACTAATATGTATAGTATACACTTTAAGATTTTTAATTTTAATAGAAAATTGGTTTTGTGACTTTATTGGTTATATTAGAAACAGGCATTCATGAAATTTATGAATTTGAAAACTAAACTTCAAACTTCCTAATGAAATAAGCCATCCTAATATGCTGTAAATGAATAGTATTGCAGACATCCCGTGACAACTGCCAGGTCACCTTTGCTCACCGTCTCTCTAAAATGATGCCCATCATCCTGCCTTAGATGTATTATCTAAAGTTCTTTTCTAGTGTTGCATTTACATTGATTTCTACTGAGATTAAAATGTTTTCCTTTCCATTGCTATAATGCCCTCAGTTACATCCTTATCAAATCAATGTTAATCTTGAGGTGATAGCATTTTGTATAAAGAAGACTAGCCTTTCTGGCTCATCCTAAAGGTATAAGGAAGGACATTTGAGGTTTGAAGTAATAATCATGAGGGAATTGAAATCCAGAAATTATTCTAAAGATTACATATGTTTCTATTGTGGTTGCTCTACAACAATTCTAACATAAATGCAGAGCATTTCTGAAACAGTTTGTAAATGTTGCCATAACACTCACTTCTATGAGCCAGCCATATTTCTAGAAAAAATGAAAATCATTGTGTACCCAAAACCAAACAAAATATGTTACTAAATTAAGCTCACAGAGTAGGCTCCCCTTTGTCCAGGATGCTGGGATGCTGGGATGCTGGGATGGCTCTGCCTTTGTACTTCCATGCCGGACTCTGGCCTAGAGTGAGGAATACAAATCAGTGATATCAGTCGTATCCTGCTGTTCTTGACCTTGGTACAAATAAATAGCACTATATTTTCCTGGGTTTTCACTAAATCTCCATGATATCATGAAAAGAAACATAGTGCTAACATTGGATCATGGTGCCACTGTACCAATTATAGTAGTTACACATGTCTTTAAATGTCATTTAAACTCATCACTCCTTTGTGAGCTAAGTAACTATTATACCCAAGCCAATGGGTTAATATGTAGTGTGTCAATGAAGAATCATGATTCTATAAAAATAAATTCATGATTCAATTTCACTGTCATTGGATTATTTCATAATCATGTTTATATTCAGAGGATGAATACCTAGATTTAATGGAAATATGGAAGTTACATGTGCCATCACCATTGTGAAGCTCAGAATCTAGGCCACAACTTTGCTGCAGACCACACAAAGCATCCAGTGCACCTATTTTTATTCCACACATCTCTATGTCTCTACTCAGACATTTTATCAAAAGTGTTGAAATCCACAAAAGAAATGGGAGGAATCTGATGAGGAAATTATTTACGTAAAGTAATATGGACAGCTCAAGAAATAGTATTTATGTCCTTATCCAACATTTGTCACCAGAACTTTATGCAAGACTCCTTCCGTTAAAACAGATAAATCTCCCACCTCATTTTGAAGATATGCTGAGATTTAGAGAAAGCCCTGCTCAGCGGAAAGGAGGTTCTGTGTGAATGCTTGTTGAGTGCCACCTGACTCTTGACTGGAGAACTACTCCAGTGCCTTCTCCTTCATGAGGAAACCACTCAGGCTTCTAGCATCCCAGGTGGCTTGAATGAGAAATGTCCCTGATAGACTTAGCATTTGAACACTTGGTCACAGTTGACAGTCTTGTTTGAGGGTTTGGGTGGTTTAGGAGGTGTGGTTTTGTCACAGAAAGTGTATCACTGGCTTTGAGGTTAAAAGCCTTGTCCCTCTCCCAGTTCACTCTCTGTTTCCGGCTTGTGGTAGAGGGTGTGAGCTTTTAGCTTCCTGCTCCAACCTCCATGCCTGCCTTTTGCTTCCAAACTTCCGCACAGTGATGGAGTCTGATCCCTCTGGAGCCATAAACACAAATACACCTTTACCTCATTCAATTTAATTGCCTTCATCATAGCATTTTATCACATCAACAGAAAAGGAAGTAATGTGCATAGGGATAATCATATGCCCTTGAACCCTAAAAGTGAGAGGAGAATTTTCCTCAGATATGCGTCAATGATATCAGTGTAGGATCATGACTCATATTTGAGGAGCATGAAAATAAATCGAATGCTGCATTCATTAAGGTGAAGAAACCACACAGAGCAAGAAAAGCATTGCTACAGTTTGAACACACCTCCAAAATACATATTGAAATGCAGTTGTCATTTGACAGTCTGAAGAAATGGACTTTTAAGAGTCAAATAGCTGTGGAAGAGTTCCCTCTTATGTGGATGAATATCATTACCATGGGCACTAGGTAGGTCTCATGAGTGGGCTTGCATGAAGCTCTGCTTGCAAGTGCCTTCTCTCTCTCACATAAACTCACCTGCCTTTTTTTTCATATTGTGACATAGTAGTCCTTTGTCGGATACCAATATCAAATTTTTGAACCTCTAGGCTTCTAAAATTATGAGAAAAAAATACTCCCTTTAAAAAACGTTTTTGAGAATTTCATACATGAATACTGTTACACCATTTCCACTCATCACCCTCCAACTTCTCCTGTACTCCCCAATCCCTCTCCAATGCATAACATCTTGTTCTCTGTGTGTGTCTGTGTGTGTGTATCTGTCTGTCTGTCTGTCTGTCTGTGTGTATCTATGTCTGTGTCTGTGTGTGTCTGTGTCTGTGTGTCTTGTGTACATACAAAGAAACATACTAAAACCATTTAGTGCTGATTTGTGTATATGTGTTTATGGCTGATCGCATGTGATTGGAGAAGCAAACAAGGAGATCTTCCCTGGAGAAGCCTGATTCTCCCTCTCTTAGCAGTTGTTGGTTGTCTGTAGCTCTTTATCTATTGGGGGGGCCCTCTGAGATTCCCCAGTCTACACTGGCATGCTAACTGGTGTTTCCACTGTAGAGATCTTGTTTTTGAAAAATTACCCAGTCTGTAGTTCTCTATTATAGAAGTCAAAATAAACACAAGTAAATTTAAGAAGCACATAAATTAATAAATAAATATGAATACCAATATGAGCTTATCTGTTAACAATGCACAAAGGAGCTGTCGAGAGCCAGAGACCAAGTAGCAAGTAGACCATGTGCTGTTATGTGAGTGTAGTGTATGTGTATGCTTCAGGCAACCTGATATGATACATTTTTTCTAGTAATAGGGAAATGGCTTTCTTCCTTTGGAAGTTACAGCATATTGCAGTTGGTATTCTAAGAGTCATAATTAAAAATGTACTTTCTTTTTAGTTGGAAATGTGATTTTAAGAGGCTTACCCTAGGCATATGGAAAAACTAACCTACATTCTTAATATATCACACAGAAAACTTTGTAGAGATCATCACAGGAAACAGTCTTTTATCTTCAGTGAAAAATACATAGAAATAACATTATATCCAAACAGAGTATATGTAGGATTGTTTTAACTGTTATAAATATACTTTTAAAATATGAATTCTCTTAATTTTTCCATTTTTTCATTTTAGTTCTAATTCTAATCATCAGTATTTAAAATTTTACCAGCAATTAGGGAATGCTTGAAAGTTTTACTACATATCTATGTGATTAGAGCAATTAGATAATTATTGTAAATAAGTCCAACTTCATAATTATGGTTTATTATGTGTTAATAAAATACTTTATTAATGTTAAGAATTTTCCAAACCAACATGAGCTTTCGTTTAAAACTTTGACAGTGTAATTCCTGTGTAATCACAGTTTTCAGTAACAGTGCCATACAAATTAGCAGTTTTAATTCCATGCTTCTAAACAGAAAAATTGTCATCTTTATGCCAAGCACAGTCTCATGGCAGACATCATGTTTTGCCTGACCACAGTATTTCATGGCGGTCAATCAAAAATAGTAAATTTGCCAGGTGTGGTAATGCATGCCTTTAATCCCAGCACTCAGGAAGCAGAGGCAGGCGGATCTCTGTGAGTCTGAGGCCAGCCTGGTCTTCAAGTGAATCCCAGAACAACATCCAGATCTACACAGAGAAACCCTGCCTCAAAAGTATATATATATATATATATATATATATATATATATATATATATATATATAATAGTAATTTATTTTCTATGTCTTTGAACATCTCAATTCTCTTTTCTAACCATTCTTGTGGAACAAGGATCTTATAAAACCCAAAATATGTACACACACAATATATTCTCTACAGTAACATAAAATCATATATTATTTAGAAAGAAAACATAGGACAAGTGAATCTTCAATTCAGTTTATAGAAAAACTGACATGTAACAACTATAATTATCACCTTCTCTCTTTTGACTATGTGTATAAATATACTGTACACACATATGCACATGTGAACATCTAATCATAGTATATCCAGGTTGCTCTAACAAATTGTGATGAATTGTGTGGCTTCTAAAAATATATATTTGTCACTGTTCTAGGGGAATCTAGGTCAAGATACTTGCACACCAGAGTTCACCACAGGCATGTTTTTGACTCATAGATGGATCCATTCAGTTGAGTGTATATGGTAGGAGGGGGAGGCAGTGCTTTGGAGCCTTGTTTACAATATCAGTTATCCCATTCATGGAGTCTACCCATATGATCTAATAACCTCCCAGGTTCTCTAACTCAGCATTTATCACCTTAGTGATATGAATACTTTAGAAGTGGGATTACAGTTTCAACTTATGAATTTAGGGTGGTCAAATCATTCCATCGTGGAAATATATGTGAATGCATGTATAAATATATATGTATTCACCCATATATTTGTATATATGCAGACTCATATATAAACACATTTTTTCATACAATTACTCATGACCATTCACATATGCATTCATATGTTATCATACATGTATTCAAATGCACGTATAAGATACTCATATACAAACAAATACATTCATACATTAATTTGCTTATTTAAATGCATATTTATGTACACACAGACCTATATACAATATATTTCCTAAAGTGTTTGCTTTATTCCCATAATACTTATCTTCTCTACACAGGATCCATAAAACAATTTGTGAAATGAAGATTAATGTTTTCTTTCTTAATAATTCAAAAAGAAATTTTAGTCAGGTGAATGTGGTATTATCTGCAAAGTGCAGAACTAGGTAATTGAATCACAGGTCTGATCACTAGGAAATCAAAAATAAAGTAGTTACTACCTTGAATGAACATTAAATTCAGTGGGGTAGACAGACATGAAGAAATTATATACAGTGTCTTAAAGTATTCTCACAGCACAAAAGAAGAACACAAATAACAAAATAGAAAAGATGACAGGGGATATAAACCAGCATTTCCTTTCTAGAGAAGGGTATAAACAGCACCAAAACCTGTAACATTGTGTATAGTGTTAGGAATAATGAGAAAAATACAAGGTATAACTACAGGATTTCTGGTAATACCCAGCACATTTGCAAGAATTAACAATTTCAGTATTTGAAAAATGCTATCACTAATTATCAAGAAATATGCATCAAAATAGCAGTGATTTCAGTATTTGAAAAATGCTATCACTAATTATCAAGAAATATTCATCAAAATAGCAATGAGATGTCAACTCATTCCAGTTAGAATAAATGTTATGAAAATTATAATCTAACAAATGAAGTGAGAATGCAAATTAGGAATTCTTCCACACTGCTGATAATAATGGAAATTACTGTAACTACTATAAAAAACAGTATGGTTATTATTTAAAAAAATTAAAAATAGAACTACCATATTACCAATTTACAAGAGAAATGAAATCATTTGTCAAAAGATTACTTCATATCCTATATTTATTGGAATACTATTTATAATATCTAAGGTATAAATCAAAGAATCTACCAAAGTATCCATTGAAAAGATAATATAAATAAGAAATGTGGAGTACATGCACAATGTACAGTTATTCAGGGAAAATGTTAAAAAAGAGAGAAAATGAAAGTTTGTCCACAGCAAAGTAAATGGAGCTAAAGAATACTAAGTGAAATTAACCAGTCATTAAAAGATGGACAGTGCATATTTCCACTTGTAGAATAAAAAAAAGCCAATTTCATATAAGACAGTGGAATAGCAGTCACTGGACACTGGGAACCAGTGGGGGGAAAGGAAGTAAAGAGAGGTCAAACGTGTACCACAAGAGTTGGGTACGAAGAATTAGTTCAAGTGACCTATAGCAGAGTATGGTAATTCTATTCCACAGGAAGTTCTATCAGTCCCAAGATAACAAGGCAAGAGTTTGAAGGTTGCCAGTACATAAAAATTATAACTGTTTCAGAAAATACAAGTACAAGTTGCCTTGAACTGATCATTATAGATTGTTAACATACAATGAATTATCATCTTGTTTTCCACAAATCTGTATAAATATGCCATAAAAATACAAATATTTATAATTAGAAGACTTTTAGCAAGATCAAATATTGGTTTACATGTTTACTACAAATATATTGTTTATGTATGTTCATAAGAGTGAAAATTGTTACAACTGCTTATGTAGGATGCACATTTACTTCAGAAACCATAATCCAAACTATTCATAGGAGCACAGTCCATAATATCATTGAATGGGAAGAACTCCAAATGAAAAATTGGTATATAACAAACATTTATATAATGGAATATTAAATAATCATTAAAATTCCTAACCTACAGCTAATTATAGGAATCATGAATTTATCATATTAAATAGTAAATATATTAATAATTTAATAGTGTTTAATAGTAAATAATTTAATAGTAAATCTAAAAATAATTTAATAGTATTACTGATAAGTTAATGTTATTTTAGGATGTGTTTAGGAAGCAAACCTAAACAATATCTTGTTTAGGAGATTGTCTAACTAGAGTCCAAACTCGATGTATTTTCAGATAACAGAATGGAAGGAAAAGAATGCTAATGGAACTCTTTCTGCTAGTGGGAGAGCTGTATCTAAGAAGGGGAATCAGGTGGCTTTGAGGGACAGGAATGTGTATACATTAGCTGGTTTTTTGTTTTTGTTTGTTTGTTTGTTTTTTGGGGTTTTTTTTTGTGTGTGTGCACGCTCTGTATCGTTATGGAATCCAATGTTTATCTCAATAATAACATGATGCTGAAGAGAAAGTAGTTCAAAAGCATACTTATAACATGTGAAAACATGTCACTAACAGACTGAAATTTGAAAAGTACTGTAGAAGAGTTGCAGCTGCCTAGAGAAAATGACCTAGACAAGCTATAAGAACAAAATTAACATAATAGGGGCCAAAACTAAGTAAGGCATGAGTCCATGTGTGGAGAGACTGTCATATGAGAATAAATTTTATTTATCTTAACAATTGCGTCAGTGCTCCAAAAAAGAACTATCTAAACACTTTTAAAATATTCAATTTCTCTATTAAATAACTCTGCTGTGGAATCCAAATGATGTTTTAATCATCTAAAATGAAAGTGGAGCTTATTCTAAATGCAATTTAAATTCTGAAGAAATTTCTTTGCATGATACACTGTTTTGTTTTTCAGGGCTCCAGACTAATGCATCTTCATGGGAAATGATTTGATCACGGCATTTTAAAGTAAATAACATGTCTGAAAATAGTCAAAATATATGTAAATCAGCGTATCAAGTAGGATCTAATGGAACCATTTAAACAGGCTTGTTGAAATTTGACCCAGAATTGTGATTGTACCAGTGTGTTGTCAGTTTTGCTTCCCACTGCTATTTGATCACTAGAGGCCATAAATAGCCATGAAGTGTATAATTGGTGCTGTCTTGCCTTGAGTAGTTATTTAAATTCAGCTTCTCTGTGCTCCTTGGAAATCATGTATATTAGTAATAATAAAGCTAGGAAATAAGTAGATGCTTTGCAAATATAATCACACCTTTATGAAAAATATTAGGCTTGTTTTCCCTTCTCTGAGCCATGCTAACCTGGAAACACTTTGCATTTACATTTTACAAAAGCATTTAAGCCTGTTCTACAAACAGGAGATAATTTGGACTTGTTTTTAAGCACATCCTTGTTTGAAAAAAAAAAAAAAACAAAACTGAAGAGATGATGAGATCAAACATTCCATTAAGAAAAGGGGTATCAGGCAACCACTAGATACCTTAAGGATAGAATGACAATGTTATCCCTTACCCCAATTCAATATGATCAAGCACTCCAAGGAAACCTCCTTTATCACTGTGAGATAAGAAACATGCCTGCCTGTCAAGTCAATTTGCCAGGGTCACTGTGTCCCTTTTCAATCAAGAAACTTGAAGCCATAATGGTATTGACCCAGAACTGTCCAGGTTATGCATTAGCATAATGGCTGATCAACCTAATGCATTTTAATGCCATTAACAGGTCCTCATCACAGCAAAGAAAAGAAAGCATTCAAAGCTACAGTGTTTGCTGTATGTGGTCACATTTTCAGATGAGAAAGCTTTCCCCTGCAGTTCATAGACTAAGTGACACTGAAAGGGGTTACACCTACTGCTGGCTGAATCCAAGATCAAATTACTAGAAAGACAACAATTCAACATATTCTACACATACACATCAGGTTGCCATTGTCTCTAGTTTGCAAACCTAAGGTCTCATACATCATAATTCTGTCTTTAAGGGACAAAGAAGGTTAAAATTTCCCTAGGATTTAAAGGGGTGAACTATTGACCTACCCTGCACTTGCTTAACATGCTTCATGCCTAGGCAAAGAAATAGGTACAGGACTTAGCCAAGGAGGTGTTCCTAAAGGATTTATATAGCTGGAGTTTTCCTGCCTGGCCCACAGTCAGGACAAATCTCTCTCACCTGCCAGTCCCACAGCCGCTCAAACCCAACCAAGTAAACACAGAGACTTATATTGGTTACAAACTGTATGGCCGTGGCAGGCTTCTTGCTAACTGTTCTTACAGCTTAAATTAATCCATTTCCATTAATCTATACCTTGCCACATGGCTCGTGGCTTACCGGCATCTTCACATGCTGTTTCTCATGGTGGCGGCTGGCAGTGTCTCTCTGACTCAGCCTTCCACTTCCCAGCTTTATTCTCTTCCTTGTCCCGCCTACACTTCCTGCCTAGCCACGGGCCAATCAGTGTTTTATTTATTGACCAATCAACAACACATTTGCCATACAGAACATCCCACAGCAGATTTAGGCACAACAAAGCAAGAAAAATCAGTTACAAACCAGATCACTATAGACAGGTAGAGGTAGAGCCACAATTTATACAGAAAAGATTATTCCCATGGACTGTTGAAATTGAGTGGACTAGAGTGCTTGCTGCTTGAAGCAACAGTTCAGTAAGAGAAGCTAGAAAGATCCAACCTGATTCAAAACCATTTTTAAGCAGAAGTACTAAACTTGCAATACTCTATACAAAGAATTTCTATGATGGACTCCGAGGTTGGAAGATTTGTATCCCTGAACCTAGACTTAGTTGGTAGTGTAGTGGCTGACCCCTTTTGTTATATGTGCTGCTTTGTCATCCTTAGAACAAGGAGGCCATAAGAAGGAGGCATGACAAGACCACATCTCCCAAATGGACTCCAAGCAGTAAATCTAGACTACTGGCAGACACTTCTCAACACTTCCTAAACTCTGCCTTGCCAACATAGTCTTTCTTTCTCTAAATACTTTGTTTATATTTATAGAAAGAACCACACTCTGGTTTTTTTTACAATTATTTTCTCTCACTTTCTGAATAAAGTGTCAAAATACCCAAAAGGTACTCACACTCTGAACTACCTGGTATAATGGCTTATTGAGATTCACAAAATTCAATACCAGAATCATGGAAAGACAATAACAGAACTTGATGATGGAATTTGATATTGTTTAGAATCTTTGAATGATAAATATAATTAACATGAACTTTGGTATATTGGAGTCTGTAATAATATCCTTTCTATTACTTCTCTGATGAGCATAATGATACTGTGTAAAAATATTGACTAGTCATTTTCTTACTTAACTCTATGGAAATGTGAAGATAAAATGCAGTATGCTGCTGATTTTGATAAGAAAAATAAGCCCAGAATACTTAATTCTAACAGGAGGTCTTTAATTTTGTTATTATTAGTTGCCTTCAAGCTCCAAATGTGTGATCTTTCGTGTGACCTTTATTTTAAGAGACTATCCTGCTCTTAGAAATCCTTTGCTAAGCCAATAAGGCCATAGTTGGAAATGAAATATTCATAGCATTCAGTTCATGTCTTTGCTTAGTCTTGGAAGACTTTCTGAAAGATGTGTCCATAGAACAAGAGTCTTGTTTCTCAAAATTAAATTCCAATTGTTTAAGCTATTGATTTGCTAATATTCTTTAAAAATATGTTTTCTCCCATTTTATGAGGTATGCTTAACTGTACTTTGTAAAATTTCCACCATGAAACTTCCAACCACCCAACTTACTGTCTGTGTTCTTATATTCTAATGCAATAATGGAACCCCAGCCATTATATCCCAGGTTCACTCACAAAAAAAAGGACATTGTCAAAAGTGGCCAAGGCAGAAGCTCAACTCTATTTTAAGGAATAGACTCAGAAACTGGCACAGAACACTTTTTTTTTTTTTTAATTTTGCAATACAATTCAGTTCTACATATCAGCCACGGATTCCCTTGTTCTCCCCACTCCCCTTCCCCCCAGCCCACCCCCCATTCCCACCTCCTCCAGGGCAAAGCCTCCCCCGTGAACTGAGATCAGCCTGGTAGACTCAGTCCAGGTAGGTCCAGTCCCCTCCTCCCAGGCCAAGCCAAGCATTCCTGCATAGGCCCCAGGTTTCAAACAGCCAACTCATGCAATGAGCACAAGAACCGGTCCCACTGCCTGGATGCCTCCCAAACAGATCAAGCCAATCAACTGTCTCACCCATTCAGAGGGCCTGATCTAGTTGGGGACCCCTCAGCCATTGGGTCATAGTTCATGTGTTTCCATTTGTTTGGCTATTTGTCCCTGTGCTTTATCCAACCTTGGTCTCAACAATTCTCACTCATATAAACCCACCTCATTATCGCTAATTGGACTCCCAGAGCTCCACCCGGGGCCTAGCCATGGATCTCTGCATCCAGATCCCTCAGTAGTTGGATGGGGTTTCTAGCACGACAATTAAGGTGTTTGACCATCCCATCACTAGAGTAGGTCAGTTCGGGCTGTCTCTCGACCATTGCTGGCAGTCTGTTGTGGGGGTTTCTTTGTGGATTTCTGTGGGCCTCTCTAGCACTTTGCTTCTTCCTATTCTCATGTGGTCTTCATTTACCATGGTCTCCTATTCCTTGTTCTCCCTCTCTGTTGTTGATCCAGCTGGGATCTCCCGCTCCCCCAAGCTCTCTTTCTCTCGACCCTCGCCCTTCATTACCCCCACTCATGTCCAGGCTGTTCATGTAGATCTCTTTCGTTTCTCCGTCATTGGGCGATCCCCGTGTCTTTCTTGGGGTCCTGTTTTCCAGGTAGCCTCCCTGGTGATGTGAGTAGCAGTCCAGTCTTCCTTGTTCCACATCTAGTATCCTCTTATGAGTGAGTACATACCATGTTTGTCTTTCTGAGTTTGGGTTACCTCACTCAGGATGATTTTTTCTAGATCCATCCGTTTGTCTGCAAACCTCATGATGTCATTGTTTTTCTCTGCTGAGTAGTATTCCATTGTGTATATGTACCACATTTTATTTATCCATTCTTCAGTTGAAGGGCATCTAGGTTGTTTCCATGTTCTGGCTATTACAAACAATGCTGATATGAACATAGCTGAACAAGTGCTCTTGTGCTGTGATTGAGCATTCCTTGGGTACATGCCCAAGAGTGGTATAGCTGGATCTTGGGGGAGATGGATTCCCAATTTTCTAAGAAAGCGCCATATTGATTTCCAAAGTGGTTGTACAAGCTTGCATTCCCACCAGCAGTGGAGGAGAGTTCCCCTAGCTCCACATCCTCTCCAGCATAAGATGTCTTCAGTGTTTTTGATCTTAGCCATTCTGACAGGCGTAAGGTGGTATCTCAGAGTTGTTTTGATTTGCATTTCCCTGATGATTAGGGATGTTGAGCAATTCCTTAAATGTCTTTCAGCCATTTGAGTTTCCTCTGTTGAGAATTCTCTGTTTAGTTCTATAGCCCATTTCTTATTTGGACTGTTGGGCATTTTGATGTCCAATTTCTTGAGCTCCTTATATATTCTGGATATCAGTCCTCTGTCAGATGTGGGGTTGGTGAAGATCTTTTCCCATTCTGTAGGCTGTCGCTTTGCCTTGTTGACCGTATCTTTTGCTCTACAAAAGCTTCTCAGTTTTAAGAGGTCCCATTGATTGATTGTTTCTCTCAGTGTCTGTGCTACTGGTGTTATATTTATGAAGTGATCTCCTATGCCAATGCGTTCAAGACTACTTCCTACTTTCTCTTCTAGCAGGTTCAGAGTAGCTGGATTTATGTTGAGGTCCTTGATCCACTTGGCACAGAACACTTTTATGGCATTTTGGAACTGAAATGATCTTATAGCCATACTTAAACTAAATAGTCTGAGAGAATAATTTTACTTCAATCATTTTACTGGACATGTGCAATAGATACAGCTCAGATATTTAGTCATGCTGTGTGGAAGGGATAAATATTTTAGAGAGTACTTATCAGTCTGCCAGAAAATGATGTAGACTTAAAAATGAAGGTACATAAAGAAACAGATGAATTGAACAAGAATAGAGGAATCAACATGATCATAATGGCTTTTGTAACTTTGCGACATTGCACTTACAAATAGCACTTCATTTGATGACTTTTTTTTTTAATGTATCAGGTGATATTTGCCTTGACATGGGTATATTATAAGGGACAATTACTCCAAACCACATGTCAGGAATACATTAAAAGACCCCATGGAAGTCTGAGCATATTAACAATCATCTACAGAATATACATAATGTTCAAAATATTAATATGATGAGCATACAGAGATTTTGTGCTATTTTGATAATATTTAAAGAAATCAAATGAATGACATATCCTAGGCGCCGTTTTCAGCATGGACATTTAAAGATTCAGTAGAACTATTCATACGCTCTCCTATTCACAGGAAATCCTTCTAATCTAGCATAAGATTTTAATTGCATCCAAAATTATATACAGGAAAGCAGTACATCCATATGAAGCCTGTATCATAAATTATATTCTAATTGCCTAACCTGTCAGGTTTCTATACTTCTAGATATTCAGCTGAAGCAAAAAGGAAGAAAACCTCATTATAGACTGAGCTGTATTTAAATGGTTTTTCTGATGAGGGGAATTTATAAAACAAACTCTTACAGACTTAGGGAAATTAATGAATGTTCTAAAACTTAGTAAGTTATTTCATTACAAATAAACTATAGCTCAATTAAAAACAAATAATAAATAATTTCTATTAGCTCATTAATTTTATTTCATATTTAAGTTCCAAAAGAGAAGAAAAAAAATTTTAGCTTGCTTATTTTCATCACCAGTGGTAAAAAAATTGTTATTTTTATTTTGTATGCATTATTTGGGATATGTTTAAAGTACATTAAATCACATATGACTTTATTTAAATTTATAAGAATTTAAAATAACCTGCAAATAGCAATTTTATCATATTAATTTTTACAAACATGAACCTTTCATTCATATTCTGTTTATCCAGAAGTCTTTTTAAATCTATTACAAGCCTCTCTTTATTCCTTACACCTCGCACCCTTCCCTTAGAATAAATTCCATGTAACTTTCAAGACCAGCATTCCTGTTATCACCAAAATGTTTTATGTTGTCTCCACCTGGAAGCAGTGCCTATCTTTTTGCCCTCTGTGTGCACTTATCTGAAATATCACACCGCTTATTTTCCTTGTAGTATTTTATCATGTTATACAGCTTGTTTCTTGTGCCTTAAGTCCCTGTCTGATTAACTTTGGTACCATTACTACCACTGTCCAGCATGGGATACACAGCATACAGTGAAATCCTAGCTAATGAAATTAAATTCTTCATTCAAAAACAAAAACTAAAAAGGACATTTAAATAAATGCCAAATTATATTTATAATTTTTTAAAAATATATATATATATTTTTGAGAAATGCATATATGAGCGATGCATCAGCATCCCTCCTATCCAGCCCACCACTTCTTCCTCACATCTCTTCATGATTTCTTCTTGAGTTATTATTATGTATGTGTGCCTATATGTATATGTGTATCTGTGTACATGTATATAGAACCTATTGAGTCCGTTTAGCTTTGCTCACAGTTGTCCAGGTTTGACTACTTGGGGTCAAGCAACCTGTGCAGGAGCTCTTCCTAGAAGAGAGTCTCCCTCCCTCAGAAGGCATTGTTCACCTGTAACTTGTCATCCGTGAGTGACTCCATGTGGAATTGCTCTTGGTGATATTGGAATGTTGTCCCTGTGCTGATCTTCTTGTTCATGCAATTATGTTGTTGAGAGATCATGGATGCTGCTTCCCTTATAGAGAATATTATTTCACAAATATCTGGTCTTCCTGAATTTCTGTAATTTTCTGCCCTGTCTTTTGTAATTTTCCCTAAGCTTTAGGTGTGGGGTAGAGATGTATTGGTTGGTGTTGAGCACTGCACAATCATTTATCTGAATTTGGACAAGTTTTGGATCTCTATAATAGACACCATCTGTTGGAAGAACAGCTTCTTTGATGAAGGTTGAGAGCTATCCTTACATGCAGTAATGAGGATAAAATACAGTTGGAAGCTTTATTGGTTTAGGAAAATTATGGTAAAGGTTCTCTTCTTTGTTCTACTACCTCTCCAGCCACGAGTAGTCTGGAGTATGGTAAATCAAAACTGATTAGTCACTTCTCATTTCCAGTATAAATTATCACAACCCCATGTTGTAGTAGCATTTATTAATTTATATAATAATGGATTTGACTGATATTTTTATACAAGTATCTAATGTACTTGACCATAGTACATAGACCTGGTACTGGTCTACAGTACCAGGCAAGAATTCCCTTCTTTTGGGCAGGCTTTAAGTCCAAGACAGCTGATGGTAATGCCCAAGATAAAATGACTATTGCCCAGTTATGGATAGCTCACTGGTCCAGTCATTGCTGTGCTTCAAAGGCTCCACAACTGCTCAGGACTACCAATTGTTCCTCTCTCTTGACAGCTTACATAGCACCTTTGTGTATTATATGAGAGTCAGTCCTCAGTTAGAAGGCAACCAAGTGAGTTCCAGTTTGATTCCTTAAAGTCCTGCCTCTGAAGTATGTGATGTCTTCAGCAAGAGCATCTTACCTTCATGTTCAGGATGGCAACCAAGGACAATGGTAATAATGTGTATTGTTTGGGGAGTCTCTTGGAATCCCCGGAGCAACAAGTTGAAGGAAGTTTCCCTTAGAAACTAAGCTGAGACTAGATATCATTGTTAACACCTTTATTTTACATCACCTTTGATGGGGATCCAGAAAGCTTTTCATGGCTCACAGAACATCATGGGAGAGACAACAGAAAGATTTGATAAGCAGATGAAGGGATGGGGTGTTGTGAATAATTGTCTTCCTGGAATGGCATGGCTTTTGTGTTCTTAATCATTACCTTCACAAGACCTAGGTAAGACTGGCTCCTTCCACACTCCTAAATGGAGAAAGAGGAGCCCACGATGCCCTATCCCTTCCTGGGGGTTTATAGGCAGTTAATAGTATCTGTCAGTGTATCTAATTAAACTCATAGATTCACACACACACACACACACACACACACACACACACACACACACACACGCACACGCACACACACACAGGAAGGATATGGCCGTATAGTGGAGATTAATTTGGACTAGGCATCAGAGTGGGAGGAGGAAAAGAGAAAGCATTGTCAGATGACTATGGTCAAGTACATAAGATCCTTGTATAAAAGTATCAGTCAAATCCATTATTATATAAATTAATAAATGCTACTACAACATGGGGTTGTGATAATTTATACTGGAAATGAGAAGTGACTAATCAGTTTTGATTTACCATACTCCAGCAAAGATGGACAAGACAGGCATAAACCATTTTCAATACATATCTCAACCAGTCATTTTAACATAAATTAATATTTTCATC
The DNA here is from genome assembly GCF_007827085.1 of Peromyscus californicus insignis. Taxonomy (NCBI): domain Eukaryota; kingdom Metazoa; phylum Chordata; class Mammalia; order Rodentia; family Cricetidae; genus Peromyscus; species Peromyscus californicus. The sequence continues at coordinate 34,732,118 of NW_026294584.1, forward strand.
CATCAGCACTTTGCATTCCCTTGCTTACTTTAACTTTTCTTTATTCATCAGGTAGTAATAAAACATTATTATTATTTCTAAGATCATCTAACTTGTTGCCATGTCCTTGCTTTGTGATTTTTTTGTAAATTTTTTGAGAAACCCAATTATCTGCATCTAGAAATTGCCCAGTTCTTACACTCTGAAATTTGTCCAAAATAAAGTCTAGTCTAAATGATTAAAAACTTGAATGATTCATTTCCCAAAAGAAAACAAATAAGCCAAAAGACAACATTTCAGCACTGATAGGAATAGCAAATAAATAAATGAATAAATAAAATAAGATTTTATATAAGATACACATTTCCTGCAAAAGGAAGAATTATGACCCATTGGAAAACTTTATATGTCAACTCATCTTGCTGATAAACAATGCTTTTTAAAGTTTGTGTCTATCAAATAATTATGGTGAAAACAGTTTTAAAAATTCCTACCCAAATTATGTGAGTAAATATGAATTGATAATTTTTTAATTCTTCAAGTATGAATTGAGTCATATGTAATAGTTGAATCTTATATTTCACTACTATAAATAGCCTTTCATATAAAATGATTTTAAACTCAGTAGACTTTATAATTATGTATCAGATGTTAGCTTAAACTCTAAAGCTGCATTTTGAGCATATTAATTTTTAAATTAGAGTGTTCCATTAGAATGTTAGCCCTGCTGCCTGTTCCTTCTTTGTATCAGTCTGTACACTTTGACATATGTCATCTTGGAGCAGCACAGTAATGACCTTGCCAAGGACCAAGAGGTGGGTCTTAAGGAATTATAATCTCTTGTAACTCGATTTATGTGATTACTGTGTAAAGCAGAGCTTGTTCAGCATTGATGGATGGCGATGCTGCAGGTATTGACTGATCTTCAGAAATATTTATATGACAGGTCCCTTAAAGTTTTGTACATTGTAGGAGAGAATAACCGCATACAGAAAAGAAATGAGCTGTGAGTCAGGTTCCAGAGCAATGCACTTAATTATCATATTTCCTCCATGCCCAGTCTAAAGCTGAAGAGTTGCCAGTGCGGTGGCTACAAGCAGCACTCAGATAAATGCCCTCCACCCTTTCAGAACACCACCTTCACAGGAAGGTGTTTACAGTTCAGAAAACACTTTGAAACTATTTGAAAAGGTAAAGAATATGTTTAAAATCAAACTGTACTTGAATTACTTAGCTTCTAAATTCGACTTGCTCTTTTGATAGGTTTCTATTCTGAGAATTATAGATATGTAGTGACCCACAAACCCAAGAAACTCACTCAGCCTATTCTGTCAGTTCCACATAGTTTATTTTTTCCTCAAATAAGATTTATATTTCCTTGTATGATTTTCTGTATCTCCTTGTGCAGCTCAGGCATAAAAATCTTCAGGTTAAAAATTTAATTGTTCATCAAATATTCAGTTGGAGTCACCAGAAGAAAAAAAAATGCCTGACTAGGTTCAAGTTTTTCAGGAGCATATGTTTCAGAAAACATTGTCTTGAACTAATTAATCAGGTAACACTCAGGAAAATCATCTCTAGGAAATAGGAAGTGATGGTAAGCAGCCGTGCAAATGACGAAGCTAGACTGAGTAGTGTCAGCACTGCTCTTTGTGAAGTACTCGGTGGAAGTAGTTATACAGTGGAGGTCTGAAAGTGTTGGAAGCCAGGAATGTTTAAACAGCCACCTCAGTTCTCCATAGCTATCTAGTTACATGCATCCGTCAAAGCCCCTATTCAAGGGTAATATTTTCACAAGTGTCTCAAAATGTGCTGTTTGGCTCTTCCCCTATAGCAAAGATCTACCCCCTTTTCTAGTATCTTATTTACTAAGGGGTGTGTTCTCACTAGGAGTTCAGGAGGGTAAAGAGGAGACAGGAGAGTTCTCACCAAGCAGGAAAGATGGCTTTGTCTCCAGGCTCTCTCCCAGGTCACTCAGTTGGTATTTTACATAAGACTATCTGTTCTTGAATGGACCTCTGTGCCTCACCTGGTAACTTACTTCACTAGCAAAGAACAGTTTGTCAAATCAGTCCCAGCTTTGCCAGGGCAGAGTGACCACCAGCCCCCTACATAGGCTCTGTCAAATAAGACTATTCCTTTTTGACATAAACGATTGGGTGAAAACTAACTGCCACAGAGCAGTTATTCTTTCTCAGTCACTGTAGATACTTGGAGTACATGAGAAAAAATTGCTGTCTCTATTTCTCTTCGTTTATTTTGATATCTGGTGAGGTGTGGCCTCTTTTTTGATGTCTGCTGTTTAGAATCTAGGTTGAAACATCCATTTTAAAATTGCTATAATAAATACAATCGATTAGGCTTGAGTCATTTTTCAAACCTCTCCCAACATTTTAAAAGGAGTTTAATTCAAAGAGAAAGAATGAAAAGGAGGCTTATTTAGAAACCAGATGTGTGGTTTCTCTACAATTTTTGTTTGTAAAATTAAAAATCAAAGGTAACTAATGTTAAACAGCATATTCAGATCACAGTAAAATTTGATGCTAATATTTCAGTGTTTCCATTTTAAAACTATAGAGTTGTAGAGATGGTTCGGTGTGTAAGGTTGTAGCATAAGCATGAATATCTGAGTTCAGATCCTTAACACTACATAAAAGACAGTGTAGCTGTGATCATCTGAAGTCCAGTACAGTTGGGGGTAAGAGATTGGTAAACCATTTGGGTAAACCAGAACTCACAGCCAACCAGTCTAGCTGAAATAGCATGCTTCAAGTTCATTAAGAAACAATCAATCAATCAGATAAATCAGATAAATAAATGTGAGAGTCATAAAAAAAAAGACATCTGATATTGCTCTCTGCCCTCCACATGCCTGCACACAAAGTCATCCCTGTGTTCAAGTGCAGACACACACACACACACACACACACACACACACACACACACACACACACACACACACAGAGAGAGAGAGAGATTAGTCTCTGAAGTAAGATAGAGTTGCAAGTTGTGAGGAAGGCTGAGGAGGTACCTTAGGTGGCGAAGTTCTTGCTGACCATTCAGAAGAACCTGGATTCAGTCCTCAAAACCGCATAACCCAGATATATTTTTTTCTATTTTCTCACACTCCCACTCATTCCCTTCAACTTTCTGGATTCTTTTTTGTTGTTGTTGTTTGTTTGTTTTTGTTTTGTTTTGTTTTGTTTTTCGAGACAGGGTTTCTCTGAGTAGCTTTGCGCCTTTCATGGAACTCACTTTGTAGCCCAGGCTGGCCTTGAACTCACAGAGATCCGCCTCTGGCTCTGCCTCCCAAATGCTGGGATTAAAGGCATGCGCCGCCACCACCCGGCATCTTTCTGGATTCTTTCCACTATTTTACCACGTTTTCAATTTTTTCTAAAGATAAACATTACCTGCTATTGATTTTGCTTTATAGCAATAGGGACTGGTGGTGTAGTTTAGGAGGTAGAGGCACATGCCCAGAAAGCCTGAAACCTTGAGTTTGGGCCCTAGAACCCACACAAGGCAGGAAAGAACTCACTCTACAAAGTTCTGTCCTAACATTCATGTGTGCATATGTGACTGAACACAAATAATAATATATATTTAGATTATTCCACAGAACTCTAATCTGTGTGAACCTTTGTTCACCATATGGCCCTGGTTCTCTAAAACCCCAAAGATTCATAAATTTACTCCAGCACTGGGGAATGTACACAACATGAAGCCTTCACTCTTGCAATTTAGAAGAAGTCACATTAAGAAATAAAGTACAGAATAATGAATACAAGATTAAGTTCAGGGCCTTGTAAGGGACCCTTGCAAGCAAGGGGCCGGAAGCATCAGTAGCTGCGCAGCAAATCCGCCTCTGCATCACTATATTAAAAGCTTTGAAAAATCTTTTGCTCTTTCTTCTACCCTCTAAAACAGTCATAATTAGATAGCTGCTTCCTCAAGCCTCTCCCCTAAGTTATATAAGAATAAATAATGAAAGAAACATGTTAGCTCAGATCTTCAAGATTTGATTCTTAAGTGGGTGTTAAATATAAAAGCTACTTCACAGTAATTAAGTGACTCTTTTTTGGTAAGCACAAATATATTATAGTGTATAAAAACATAATTTTGGCTCATTTGACACCTTCACACTTATATAACTAATAGAGATGCCAAGTAATATTACTATGTCGGTTATAATAATCACTTAGTTCAAAATATGGTAAACAGAGTAGTGTTTGAGTTCTTAGACAGTTCTTTATTTTATTAACAAAATTATTTCAGTGCAATGAATCTGCAACATGTTAGCTTTCTTTTGTTTCATCATTTTTATATAAACCTTAAAATTATTACCTCAAGGGTATGGATCTATTTTTATCATTCATTGAAAAAAGCCTTAATCTTTCTTCTTATTGTAAACAACTGAATCTACAATGCTTGTCCCCTGTGTTACATTTGATGGCAAGTAATTGTTAGTTGGTTTTAATTATACATCATAGTCTTTGTTCTGGAGACAATCCAAAGAGTAGATCATCTTGGTGTGTAATTTACTGAAACAGTTTCTAGGCAGACTGCCATACCAAAGACCATGTGGTACAATTGTCATTAAAATTAGAAAAAAATATTGGTCTACATGTTTGAATTAAGGATTAAGGGGCGGTTCTATAAATTATAGAAAGCTTTGCTAAGTGTTACTAAGGCTTGAACAGTTTATAGAAACTGCTATAGGCCTGTTTCTAAATATCATTATAGTGCACTGATATTTTTTTATACTGGGATAAAGCTTTGATGAATGCTGCTTCTGGATCATCTATGGGTATTGATATGAATATTTTAACAGGTGAATAGGTGGTAAATATTGCTTGCATTTGGATATTGCCTAGGAAACAACAGAATATTATCCCATTACAAAACTTAGACCCCTTTGGCTTTTTTAAATAAGGGGTTCAAACTCTGGTTAGTGTTTGTTTATGTTAAAGATAACATTTTACCAAATTTTTAAAAATAGGAAAAATGTTCATTCTAGATTTAAAATCATGAATTCATTTTCATGTTATATAAAACAGATATTCTGTTAAGTACCATAGATCACATCACTGATACTATCTTATTTTTTTTATTTAAAAACAGTGGCAGAAACTCAGATGAATACTAGCATCATATGTCTGAAGGTAGCAATACTGTTCCCCTTTGAAATAAAAGGTGTGCTCTCTCTCGCTTCATAGTAGAATTTACCTTAGAATTCTTCAAACCAAGTCTCAAGCTAGCCTTCAAAAGAAATCAAACAAAACAGAGAAACAAAGCCTGGGCTCGAGGAGGTAACATCAGCTATAGATAAGGACTGGAAAAATGTTTTCTTTATTTCAGCTTTATGCAGAAGATATGACTAATAAAAACATCATTTTTTGATATTAAAATACATTGTAATGTTTTATTATTTACTCTGAATAAGGGAATTTTAAAAGTGTATTCCACTATATTTACTTCCAAATCTTCCATGGATTATTCCAGCTCAGTAGAAAAGATGAAATATGTGTTCTATTTCACAAAAAGGGGATAGTGGATTATCTTTTTAAATTCTTCTGTTATAAAATTTGGAAGTTATTTAAAAGAAACATTTTAAAGAATTGTAACATAGGTTTATAATTAATTACTACCTTTAGCCACATGACAGTAAGTTTGCTGAATGCTGTGTACACAAAAATATATAAGATTGATACACATGAGTGGTCTAAGGACAGGCTTTGGCTGGGAAATTGGGTTAGAGCACCACAGTAAATGATACTAAGATCAGAGATTCCACTTACGGACCAATTAGCTTGACTTTGCTCTTCAGCCATAGATTGTGTACAGATCAGATCTCTTCACAACTATTTGTACTCTATCTCTTCCAAAAAAAGATTTAAAAGGTCAAACAGCAGAGATACACGTGAGTACAGAAACTCAGTAAAAGGTGATACAAAAAAGCCTCTGGAGCCATGAATTATAAGAGTGCTGTTATAAAATATTAGCCTAAGAAAGACAGAAATTGAAATGTGCTGATTTATTTGGTAAGCTAGAAAATGTGTAAAACTAGTTTTCTATGATTTATTTATTTTTCATTATGCATATACCGTGTGTGTGTGTGTGTGTGTGTGTGTGTGTGTGTGTGTGTGTGTGTGTGCCACATGCATGCAGGTGCTCAGAGAGACCAGAGGAATGAATTGAATCCCCTGGAACTGGAGTTGCAGGTTACTGGAGCTGAGTGATATGGGTAGTGGGAACCAAACTCCAGTCCTGTGCTAGAGCAGTATGCATTCTGAACTGCTAAACCATTCCTCCACTCACTAAAATGCTTGAAATAGAGTAAATACATTAAGCAGTCCTATAATTCTTTTAACAACTGAACTTAAGCATAGACTGATCAAAGAAAAATGTAAATAATAATAGACATATAGCACTGTATAACTATAGAGGTTTCTTCGCTGCAACTACATAAAATCTGAAACATATTTATAGTAGAATTCTCGGTCAGCTCTCATCTGATTTTCTTCTTAATATCTACATTATGTATTAAAATCTTCAGTTAGTATTGAGATATTAATAAGTACCATATTATTTGTTTGCCTTCTGAAGGAAGTCCCAAGATAAGAAGGGATGAAAATGCAGTTTTTAATAATATGTTTGGGATATTTCGTGTATTTGTGTATATACAAAAGATTACATCTACAGTGTTTTATGACAAATTAAGCAGGTAGCTCATTTAAGTGTCAAAATGGTTATTAGATATTAATTTAGAAGAACAAACATTATGGAACATTATCATCCTTTGACCAATAGCCAAGCATTTTAGGGAAATAAGGAACAAGGACAGATAAATTGGAGCAAGTTGTGATGTTCAATGTATAAGAAGTGCTTTTATGAACACAGCTTACAGGATTTTTACATACTTTATGAATAATTGCTATTAATTGACTTTTTATTAATGTATGTGGCAGAAAGTTTTGATTGGCCTTTATATCTGTAGTCATCTTCTGGTCACTAATACTACCCTGGATTTCAATATTTGAAAAAATATTTTATTTATTATTAGTGTGGATGGGCTTTGGGGTGCCCACATGCCATACATTGCTTGCAGTGATCAGAGACAACACTGTGGAGTTGATTCTCTACTTCATCCTTTACAGAGATCCCTGATGTCGAGGTCAGTTTGGCAGGCTTGGGAAGAAAGGGAGTGTGTGTGTGTGTGTGTGTGTGTGTGTGCAAGAGTGGGTGTGTGCCTGTGTGTGAAGGGGGAAGGGAAATATAAACCTGAGTGGTTGAGGAGATTGGGTGCTGGATCTGGGAGAAGTTGATGGATGGGGGATGAATATGATCAAAAGGCACCGTATGAAACTATCAAGTAAATAATAAATTATTTTGCCAAAGGGCTGGAGAGATGGCTCAGTTGTTAAAGACTAAGGTTCCTAACCAGATACACACACACACACACACACACACACACACACACACACACACACACACACGGAAGCTCAACAAAGGTGTCTTCTGACCTCTGTATGCACTCCATGGCATACAGGCCTCCACATCCCAACTTATCCATGCTAGTAATTTCTTTAAATAATGAAACTCAAGGTGGTATTAGTAATGAAGAAGAGGGGAATAGATATGGATCATGAGCAAAAGTTTCTACTGCATACATTAATAAGATGTAAATAGCTAGATAGATATCTTATTATACATATACATAAAAGAATAAGCTGGGTTTAATATGTATAAAAAGAGTATATATATTTATATATACTATATAAACATGTGTTTATATATTATACATAATTAAACCATTTTAATGAAAAAAGATATTAAAAGTTTGTCATGCTGATTTGATCATTTTAGTGACTTTCACAGTTTTCCTTCCTTATTAACTGCTTTGTACATTAAAGCACATTCATGCACAAAGAACTACAGGAAACTGAGTAAAGTTGGGAGCAGCAGAGGTTTGTCTGCCCAGTGCCAAATGGTGATCCATGAAAATACACATACAAAGAATCTTATATGGACTGAGCAAGTTATATTCAGGAATACACACACACACACACACACACACACACACACACACACACATATATTACATATATCATATAATATTCATATATTATAATATCCATGAATATATATGGATATTACACAACATATAATATATAATAATATGTATTCAGAATATATATGCAATGCAATAACAATTAATGAAAACTGAAGCCACAAATTTGAAAAAGAATAGGAGGTTTATGTTGGAGAGTTTCGAGTTTAGAGGGAGCACAAGGAAGTAAGAGCTTTGTAATTATATTGCAATCTAAAAGGCAAGCAAAAAGAGTATGAAAAATAAATAAAAAATAAAAGTAAGTGGAAAACCACATTTGTGAGGTTTATGAACAGAAAGAACTAAGCATATTTTCCTTTTGTGAATTCATTTCTGAAATTCTTTTAGAACAAATAAAATATTTCTTATGCTTGGAAATGTAAAACTTTAGATCACAAATATCATGTCTCTTTTCTAGTGTTTGTAATTTAGCATTTTATTTGGGAGCAAGCTGTTTGAGCTGGGAATACCACTTGATTAGCAAGCACATGGAGCTAGGTTTAATCCCTATTGTGTAGAGCTGTCTTCCTTATTGAATTATCACTTATCATTCCATTAACCAGGAAAGGTGAAGCTGCCAATCAGAAATGAGCATTGATTTTATCCAAGTCCTTACAAGAACAGAAGCTATTGGTTTCCATAGCATTCCAGTCACTTTTAAATGTCAAGCCTCCATATTTAAAGGAAGTCAATAGAAAGATAAATAAAAGAAAGGTAGCAGCCATTCTTGCCATTCACTCTTCACTGTAGATGCATACGCTTACCAAGACTTGAGAAGACCAAGTGTGTGTTTTCAGATTTGAACAGTGCTATCCAAAATAGCTGTTTAGTACCTTTCACTAATATTCCAAATATAGGATGCCAAAGACAAGTCAATGAAACAAACAAACAAAAAAAAAAAAAAGCAAACAACAAAGCAACACCTCCACTTTAATAATGTCTTTTTCAACTATTCTTTTAATTACGTTAAGTCTTTAGAAACCAGTCACAATAATGTATAAACTTCTCTAATTATCAAATTCTCATCCTGCTACAAGAATTGTTTTTTACTAGCCTTGCTGCCCTCGGCTGCAGCAACCCATGGAGTTTGGATCCTGGAGCACTGCCTAGGGGACAGACACTCTGACACATGTACAGGAAAGCTGGGATTAGTGGGATGTCTACTATCACACAACCCAGAACAGTAATGGGGTGGGGGATTAACTAGTCTCCTTAGGGGATTCCTGTGTAACATTTATAAATTGAAAAGTACATTTTGAAAGATGCTTTGAAATATTATTTTGTGCAGTTATGCATAGAGAAAGCATTTGCTTGGTATGTGCATATGTCTGTCTCTGTGTGTACAAGTGTGTGTGCACACACATGGTGCATATGTGGAGGTCAGAGGCCAACTTCAGATGTCAGTCTTTCTTCTCCTCTTGAGACGAGATCTCCTGTTGCTTAGCTCTGTGTTCATTAGGATAGCTGTCCTAGAAGTTTCAGGGAGTGTCTTATTTCTGCCTCGCATCTGACCTTAGGACCACTGGAATAACAGACAAGTGCTATGGCATCAGGATTAATATTGGTTTGAGGGATTCAAACACAGAGCCTTGGGTTTTTGAAGCAAGTGTCTTACCCCCTGATCTCCCCATCCCTCAAAAGCCAAGCTTTTCTCTGTATCCAGAATTACTCCTTCAGTTCACCAACATCAAACAGTTACTTCTTTTTGGCAACTCATTAGATGAGATTGTGGAATGTTTAACAGATTGTCTCTTAATCCTACTGTTGCTTGCGGATGTTTATTATATTCATAAATAAAGAAGGATATTTGTCATAGTATATTATTAAGAAGCCACAATAATTAGTTTTATATGTATAGCTCAATGCAGCAATGCAAAATGAAGCCAGTTTTCAGTTTCATAATTTGCCATGTCACATTCACACACTTAAAAGAGGTCCTGTCTCTTGTGGAAGAATGAGTCCCACCATTTTTTTTTCAAGGTAATATAGTGTTTCAGTTAAATACATTAAAAATAACTTCCCAGGTACCATAATACATCTGTGTCACATTAATGAATAACATGACAGACTTCTTAATGTATTTGACTGAAAGTGAGCCAAAGTTTGATTTCTCCATTTCTCTCCCTGTGTCTTCCACCTGTCCCTAACAAAGGGCTCTGCCCTCTATTTACTAAGCTGCACAGAAAACATCACAGGAAAACAAATGAGGGATACTTTAGAGAAAGGTTAAGAGGGTTTCACAAGGGATTAAGTTACTGTCTCCACTTAACCCCAATAGGCCTCAAAGTGGTCATTCCTGCAAACATACTTTATCAAGCTATATTTTCAGGTTTCATCCAACATGGCAGGTATGTATAGTATAAGGTTGTTTCCAACCTTTTGCCTGCTTTCAGCAGTGATTATCACGACAAACACACATGCATATATGCATTACTCCAGGTCAAGGGCATGGAAGATACATGACTTAAGATTAAAGCTGTGCATTAGTTCTGGATGTAATTAAATGGGAATCTCAGGCAAGTAAAGTTGGTTGTCACATTGTTCTCCTAAAAGAAAGTTAAACACAAGCAGACTGATTATTCATCAGGATAGCAGGTAAGGTCTTAAGTGATCTGAAGTTATATTATTAACCTGGCTGTGAGGTAAAACTAAAAGGTTAGTGGCTTTGAATGTAACAAGTGTTTTATAAAATTGTGTTACTATAGTGGATCTCCAGTAATGTGTGTGGTGTAAGTACTAGGAATCACTGGTTTGGTTACCATTTTGGATAAGCTTTGCCTCATTCTTCTACCTAAAGAGTAGCCAAATCACAAATGTTGGCATTGCTGTTATGAGAGATGTGGAGTCTTTTGACATTGAAATAATAAAAATGTGATTGAGCCAAGTGTTTTGCAAATATAAGAGAGGCTTGGTGGGACTTGGGCTCACCAGTAGAAGGAAGTCAATACTGGCCAAAAAGAGATAAGGATGCTGTCCAAATGGAGAGGCAAGCATGTATTCATTGGTCACAATGGACTAATGGGTAGTCAGTCACTACCCTACCTGAAGGACTTCAGATGCATAAGCCTTTCCAGGAGCTGAAAACAAACAAGGGTAGACATCAACTCCCAAAGTCATTCAATACATGTTAGATTAAAGCAAAAGGGAAGAAGAGAAGCCAACTCATTTCACCGTTTTCTAGTTACCCATCAAATAACTGCATGCTCATGTATAACTGGAAATGTTACTTGTTTTCTCTCAGTAAGGCAATCTTTTATTTCATTGTTTATTCCTGTGTTATAATTTAAAACTCAGTGTCCTTGCTTTCCTGTGTGAAATAGATCACCTAATATCCCTAAAACTTAGTTGTATGTCATTAATCTTGATGTAAAATAAAAAAAATTCTTAGTCACACAATTATTTGCAACCCCCTTTGCTATACACACACACACACACACACACACACACACACACACACACACACGTACTTGTGTGTGCATGCTCTCACAAACTACTTAGTACTAAGGCTGTGGCTTAGAATCATTGCATCTTTTCTAACTTGGAAGACCATGTTGTTAGTAAGTAGATTGATGATTACCCCTAGGCATTGTTCCATGCGTTCTACCTGAATTAAAGCTCATGTGTAACACTTCTTAATGTTGATCCTGCACTCCCTTAATTTTTAGAGGAGAAGAAATTGTGGCTGGAAATTTAAATTTACTTGTCCAAGGTCACTACTTATTAAGCAAATTCAAGTAGACTAGAGTAAATTCAAATCACATTCTTCCTGCAAAACTATGTCAGTGCTTGGAAATAGGGAGAGCATTGTATGGTGAACTTTAAGATTTAAATTCAAGCACAGCCTGAACTCAAAGCCCTTAAATCACTTCATATCAATATACTCAGTAATAAAGGAGTAACATTCAAGTTAATGCCAATTTCTGCAAATCTGACTGGGGGAGGGAACTGTGTGACATCATATCTTTTAAAAAGTCTTCATGAATTTCAAAAATCTCTATCAGAGAGCACTATATACTTTCCCACATTCAAAATTGATGGAAAACTGTAAGAGTATGTATTTTAGGGGGGTTGTGACCCTGGCCTTCAAAGGCTGAGCCATGGTGACATATACCTTAGGTGCTAGAACTTTGGAGGCAGAGGCAGGAAGATTTCTGAGTTCAAGGACAGCCTTTACTACAGAAAGATTTCCCGGACAGCCAGGGCTATGCAGAGAAACTCTGTCATGAAAAAAACAAAAACAAAAAAACAAGTATATTGAATTTTAGATATTTTAGCGTGGTAGGCATGCTTTTCACAAACCATAAGGTTTGTCTTCTTAATCAGTCTCCATACTTCATCTCCTGTCCCTATAATAGCAACCAGGCTACACCCCTTAATTGCTTCATAATTAAGAGACAATCTTAATTCTAAAATACTCTAAACATCTCATCACAGGGTACCAACTTCCCCCTTTACATGAAGGCATCCACATACCTGCACCTGCTTCTCAGAGCTTCTAACTACTGACACCAGGCACACTCCTCACTAACTACCTTATTTTTCTTGCTAAATTTTGAACATGCCCCCCACAAAAAAAAATCAGCTAATATTTTTGTTTCCATTTAGTAGAACTTTTGTTTTCACCCAGAACCCTCCCCGCCCCAAGGCTCACTTTCATTTCCCTACATCTCTTTTGAAAGTAAATGAACTTGGCAAGGAAGACTTACCACATTTTCCTTTTTGCCTCCTCCGTTCAAGTTGGTATTAGCATGCATGCTTTCTCCCAAATACTTAGCACCATGTAATATTACTAAACACACATACACTTGCTTAGTTTTATTTATCTATCTTGACTCTAAGAATATGGAGGACAGAGATTGGTGTGTTTACTGGGTGTACTCACACCAGGCCCATAGTAGGCATTCAGGAGATACTTAGTGAATGAACCAATGATTTCATCATTTTGAAAAGCATTGCATGATTTATGCATTTATACTTATGATTTATTTCTAGACTATTAGGATACAATAAAGTGGTAGTGTCTCATTTTTATATAGTAGGTGATTAAATTATGACAGTCACCTATTAACAGTGTGATTATTTGGGGACTTTATTTTCTGCTCTTTGAGATCATTTTCTTTATTTTAGTTTGAGAAAAATAACACCTATCTTAAAGATTTCAGTGAAGAAAATATCCCCAGAGAATATTCAATTAGAGTAACTTTGAAATAGTAGGCAAACACACAGCTGTTAATCATTGAAAACATTTATATTCCTAACAGCATTGAATCCCAGCCCATTCATATTATATGATAACACACCCACCTCTCCAATACCTTCCAGACCTGGCACAAATGGAATTTCTCCACTTATGCTTTCTTTTAATTCAGTTGATTGGAACAGCTTGAGATAAATTGCCTTTGCCCTAACTCAGATATATGAATCACCAACTAATATTATTTATTCATACCAGTGCATCCCTTCATTGACATTTAATAATCAAGAATTGATTGTGTTTAGGAAGATCAACAATCCCATGCTTCACTGCACTTTTAAGAGCAAATAATTCATCATCTTTCAGAGGAATAGGGAAGAATCTGTGCTATTTCACATATGCCAGAGAAGTGCAAAATTTTTATATACATTAAAAGTTGGACAAATGTCACTTAAAGTAATGGGGAAATTGCTTAAATGGAATTAACTGATAGAATTTTTAAATGTGTAGATATTTTATTTTAGCATGGATATAAACAGTTCCTATATATATATGATCAGATTTCAAAATGTTTTAAAATTTCTATTAATAAACACAATTCTACTGACTATGGGGTAACATTAACATCACATTAACTTCTTCTAACCCTCAGAAATTAGGAAAAGGTAGTAATTATGCTATTAACAATTTGCTTTAGAATCAACTAATTAATCATTCATTGCCCATGGCACAAATAAGTCATTAGTCTTGTGGAGGCTCATTATAACGAGTAACATGTAGACAGTTCACCCGGGTAATCCTTTCTGAATGTTGATGAGGTTATTTGTAGATGACACATGTATGTTAGGATCAATTATATCAAATCAGTTAAGAAGAAGCCTCCTTCCTTCATAGAGGCAAAGAGAGTGTAGTCTGTTAAAACCAACTAGAGTGATGCTTGGGGGATGGATAAGACTTCTTCCCAGGGAGAGTGAATAAAGAATGGAGCAGCTTTCAGATGAATCCAGTTTTTATATATTTATCTCATAGTTTGGGCAGCTCACAAATATCTATAAATGTGTACACACATTCTGAAGCATGTTTTGAGAAATGGACACTTTGAAGTTTAACATTTCAAGATTTTGGGGCCGGCCAGGAATGGCAACCGATAATGATGTTGCAGCTCTGCTTTTCTCCTCAGAGAAAAAAAACTTTAGTGTTTTCATTTCCTCTGCTTCCTATGTTCTTGTGAGAGTTGAAAATATAACATGTAATTGCACTCAGATACAATATTAAAAAAAAAAAACATTGTATATATTTATTTCACTGAAATGACCTTGCAGTTTCATTAATTTAGCAGGGTTGAAGAATAGTGGATTAGATGGATACAGTATTAAATGATTTATGAATAGGCATAAAGAAACTATGATTAATTTTATATAATTATAACATTTGAGAGTTTTATTTCTTTGTTTTCCTAGTGAACAGATTGCTTTTGTTCACATGCAAGTATAGTAGAATTTATCATTAAGATACAATTCACAATAAATGTTAGAAAACTTACTTTAAGATGTTGATAAGTAAATTAAAATAGTTAACAGCATTGAATATTCAAGAATTGTTGTGAAGACTATTTGATTTAAACCATGCCACTGCTCTATCAAAACACATAAGCTAACATTTAATTGGTTATTATAAACAATTTAAACCTACTAATGAATACTTAAATGTGAATTCATTAACAATAATGGTGAGAACTCTACCCTCAGATAATTACATGTTGCCTACTTTGAAGTTACTGGGACATATAGTGGAAGCACAAGGCAGTTGTCCTCATGATTTATATTGTTATCTATTGTCTAATCATTCTTATAAGGCATGTGTTTCTGGAAAGCATGTTGCAAATCAACCTTATTTTCATAACCAATGACTGCTATGATTTAAAGGTTAGCTTATGACCAAAGAGTGCCTCATGTCCTTACCTGTCTACATCAAAATCTCAGAAGGCATAGGTGCTTTGTACCTGATGAAGATGTGAAAAAAATAACACTGTCAAAATGCATGAAATAGGTTCTGAGGGAGATATCAGTCACAGCTCAGGTTTCTCAAAGATGCTACATAAATTGAAAACGTGCAAGCTACAGATATCTGAAAATATACATCTTACAGAGTATAATGTATTTCTATACAGATTTTTATGACTTAAATATTATATATAGTCAATTATTGTGTCCTATCTAAAATGGGTGTTTTTACAGTATTTTTCAATAGGAAATTCAGTTATTCAATCATGTACAGCTTTTGTTAACTTATTCTTTTATAATAACAAATTAGATACTGAGTATGTACTTACAGGAACTATGGTGTCTAAGGCTCTTGGGCATTCTGCTTCAGGTGGCCAACTGCTCCATTGCAATATGCCTAGGCTCTCTTTAAGTCAAACTTGTTGTTTTTTAAAATTAATAATCTCTCATGTTGAAAGCACATTTTTATTTTGCTGCCCTTAATCTTCATTGTTTCTTATAAAACTCTTAATAATTTTTTTCATAAAAGCAAGAGACAAAATTTCGAACTGCCCCTCACTCTGCCTAGTCCCTCTGCCTGTCCCAGTAACTTATTTGACCTGCCCATCTTCCAGAGATGTGTTCCTGTGTTTCTGCATCTTCCACTTCCTTCCTTATTTGCCTGAAATTCGGTGTGATCAGTCATCAATATAGTTATTATTGGCCCTATGGAAACCCATGTATTTTCAGCACTATTTCCTGAACTATCCTCCTGGAAGTAAATAGTTTAATTAATTTCAAGTGGAAGACAGCATCCTCATACTGTGGAAAAAGAGTAAAGATGCTAGAATTCTAGAATTTAGAAGTTTTGAGGAAGGTCTCTTGGGGGATGGAAGAGTCCTCAGTCTTGGGGTGCCTCTTGTCTCTTAGTTACTCAAAAGCCCCTGTAGAACTGGTACATAGCACTGTGATATGCAAGTCTTCCAGCTGCCTGGGGCTTGTATCTGCCTAAGGGATGAAGAGAGGAATAAAGTATGGAGCTTGCTGATGTGGAGCAGGTGAAGAGCCAACTTCTGGGGCTATGCTGTTAGGAGCAAAAAAAACAAGCAGAAAAAAATGGTTTGTCTCTTCTTCTTCCTTTAGCTATCTCTCTTGATTGGAGAAACTAACCTGGAGCTAGCTGAGAAAGAGAAAGAGAAGCTAGATCTGCCATCACAAATGAAGCACAAAAGTTTGGATTGGATGCTAAGAGATAATAACCTATAAATCAGCACCTTAGAATTTACTGCTTTCTTCCTCCTAATATACTGTTCTTATAATCTTATCTCCTGCCAGTCTCTACAATCTCTGAAAATAATATCTATATAAGTCATATTTTATCCTTCTAAATTTCAATTAATATTGTTGAATCAATGATTATATGCATTTCCCAGAATCAAAGCCTTCTACTTTCAATTATAAGTAGTGAAGTGTTCTATTAGAAAAGATGATAATTAGGAAATTAGAATTTCTCTTATGCTATACTTGAAATAATTTCCTTACGATTTTATGCAGTATGCCTATTATAATACATGTATCAAAATAGTAGTCCAGAGAATGCTCTTTTTAAATGTGGGTTTTCACTGGTCTGCATAATTATACAAATGCTGAGATGCTTGCCACAAAATCGAACAAATTTAGTTCAATATGCAGAATTCCCAAGATATAAATAGATTATGGATTCCAACAAGATATCCTTTAACCTCCACAAGCATGTATGGGATGCACCCACAAACATCACATGCATGCATAATAAGTAAATAAATAAAAAATATATAAATGTAATAATTACAAAACAAAACGATATATGGCTTTTCAGACTCATATTACTCCTTTGCTCCCATTAAACCTAGGTGGCAACAGTGGTATTCAACAGCAGAATCTCTTAATGCAAGAGGGCATGTAGGCTACCATGTAGGAAATAGGAGGAAGAGACCATAGTTCCCAGTGAAGATTGTCATGGTCCACACATGCAGAAATGACTTCCTAGCACTCATCTCACCCACCTGCAGAGCCTCTCACAACAACTGTTTTAAGTTGATCAAATGGGGATGAATCAGCTGAACCTAAACAGAAAGCATCAGATTTTAAATCTGATAGAAGGTGGGAGATCCATTGTTGACTCAAACATGAATGCTGGCATACAAGCATACATACACAGGTAGACACAAAATGTGGGCCCTGGCAGTATACATCTGAGATTACTGAGTTTTTGAATTGGAAGAAGGTTTTAACCATGAGGTCTTTCCTAGCAACTAATTTTGATACACCCTAGAGAGATGTTTCATAAAATTCTGGTTGTTCTGAGAAATATGAAGCCAGTGTTAAACTTGTCAAAATTTCATATTCCCCAAAGGAAATCATTTGCTCAAGTAAAATAGTTTTACATAATGCATGTCAGGTTTTAATCTGAAAAACAATGGTAAGCTAAGAATTGATTATTCATTTTACAAATTATTGACTACACAATTACTCTTATTAAAATAAGCCCATTGTATGCTTAAAAAGCAATTGCATTTGTCACAATTGGATTTGCAGGCAATTTTATAATGAGCTTTTTGTGAATTAGTCAATACTGCATGAGGAACAATCATAGTTAAATCTAGTGAAAGTCAGACATTGTTAATGATATACTTGAATCCTTTATTGGGGAAAATAAGGAAGATGCTATTCTCAGTGGAATTCTTGATTCAGAATCTCATCTTCTGTAATTATTTCAGTAATTCTTGTTCACAAATACCATCCATAGTTGAAGTTCACATTCTAATTAATGTCAATAAGCTGTCAAGTGTTTGTAAAGTCATTATTTAGCATCTGATCTCTAAAAGAAGTACTGCAGCACACCAAAAAAGCAAAGATTTGGGTGAAGGTAGCATTTCCTTCCCTGTCAGCTAAGACCTTAGACAATTGTTATGCAAATTTTAAAAGATTAGTAGGCCAAGTGCTTAGCACATAACTTCAGTATAATGTAGCTATTATGAATTCACTGCTATTGTCAGGTGTAAGCATTTGTTCTTTGCTATCTTTATTACATAGCCGTACTTGAATAACATCAGATTGTCATATCAGCAGTGCACTTACATATGAGTCCTATTGCAATTCATAGGCATAAAACCCCACTGTGCTGATTAACTCTCTGTGTTAGATTTTTAAAGAAGCATGTGCTGTATCTCTTCTTGAGACACATATGAATTTATTTTGTTCTGCGATCCTTTCCGTGGTTCTCACCTTTGAGACACTGTGAATTCTTACATGTGCTTGTACATCATTTTATAGGACCCACATCTTCTGTGGCGGTGACTGTGTTTAGCAAATAGGAAACTGTGACCCTGAGTTCAAAGAAACGGTTTATCAAGTGTGGGAGCTTAACATGAAGGTAGAAAAGTTCACTTAGGTAACACTGTACATCCTTTGCACATGGCTGATCACCATCAGCATTTAGTACTCTATTAGAACCCTTTCCAAAAGAAAAGTGACACTCCCCTTTCTAGAGCAGTTTTCCAAGCAACAATTATTGAGCATATTATATAACATTAAGGCACAATCACCTAGCTATGAAAACACTTTTTTCGGATTCAGTTGAGACATGGAAGATTAATGTCCACAGCAACTAAAAATGGAAGAACACTTTAAATTATACAAAAGATGTTATATCAGAAAGTTCTTATAGTACTTCATTTGCCAATTCTTCATTTTATTCTGAAGATTTTCCTTTAATGTGATCAATACTCTAAATCATCTATTAGACTGAATTTCAAGAACATAGTTCTGTGCACAGATTACATCTATTCACTCTGCAAACCTGTCTCTATGAAATGGAAAATATTGCTATAATGAATCTAAATTTTATTATTTTTACTATGAATAAAGGAAATAGAATTTTGTCAAAATTTTGTTTTAATATATTTTATTTTGTTATTTTTTAATGAATGAATGAAGACCTAGCCACTAGAGTAAACTTTAACAACTGAAGAGTCACTGATACCTGCAGGGAGAAAGAAAATCAGTTTTCTCCAAAAAATGACAATGGGCCTATCAACTACTCCAGACAGGCCTCGTGTTCAGGAGCAGTTGACCAGCACAATGGACCCCACAGTTGTTTTATTTCTTGTTTTATTTTGTTCTTATTTCTGTGGTGTCTGCTTTTATCTGGTTATAGTTTGGAGGGCTTGTTTGGCTTGATTTGATTTGGTCCTTTTGGGTATGTTTTTATTTTGTTTCTTTGGTTTTGGAATTGTATTGGATTTTTGTTTGCTTTTGTAATAGAACTTAAAATTGTGTGAGTGAGGATGAGGAGAGGATCTGGAAGGACTTGGAGGAGGGAAAGATTATAATCAAAATATATTTAAATGTAAAAATCATTTTAAATAATAAACAATAAAAAGAATTGAGAAATGTAGAAATCATGGGTTTTTGTTCTGTTTTGTTTTTTCCCCAATGTGATAGCACTTGGCACCCCAAACCACTTTACTGGAAACCTGTGGGACAAATACATAAATGCCATTACATAGAAAAGAGACTTAGCGGGCTGGAGGGATAGCTCAGCCGTTAAAGGCTAGGCTCACAACCAAAAATATAAGAAAAGAGACTTAGCATGTGTGACTAAGATTATGACACTTAAACTGGGAATCTCGTTGTGAACTAAGTAGACTCAACCTCATCACAAGAAATTTTAAAAGTAGAGGCACTTAACTCTGACTACATGATGAAGAGGTCACATGACCAAGAGTGACAGATTTGAAGCATGATGATTGAGTGTACAGTTGCTAATTGGATATAGTGGAGGTCCTATAATGAAGAGAGAGAGCAACTCCTCATTGGCTGCTGCCAAGGAATCACAGACCTCAGCTCTATCATAAAGAAAAGGACCCTGACACTGAGCTCAGTGATCTTCATCCAAAAAGACACCTCAGAATCCTAGAGATGGGTACAGGCTGACCCCGCCTCATGGTGTGGTTTGTAGTAACAGGAGCAGCATAAAGAGTGACATCCACCCACATTTCTGACTAGGAGAGCCAAGCAGTCATAGGTTTGTGAGGTTTGAAGCCATAGACATCATGAAAATTTGTTACAGGAGCAGTAGAAAATTAAAATTTATTTCCCCTGGTTCTATTTTACATGAAAGAATTCTTTCATTAATACTGGCATCATACTTTAAGTGGTATTTGCTTGTGACACATGAATCTCTTAAAAAATATAAAATTTAGTAGTATACAGTTGGGGTTCTTAATATTCAAGTTTGGCTTGATTTACTTCATATTTACTTAACATGGTCTCTAAAATTCTGTGTGATTGAAGTTAATGTAATATTTATGCAATCAGAGTTAATGTTAAGACATATAATGATTTGATCAGGTAAGCTATGAATATAAATTACATATTATCATAATTATTAAATATCATAATATTTGCACAGAGAAAATACTTTTAATATAATTGTTTCTCTAATTAATTTGGGAGTATATTTTCACAAGGAATGTATTAATAATAGTTCCATATAATGAGCAAATAATAATAGCCATGTAATATAGGAGTATTTAATTATAATATTGAAAGTATTTAAACAGTCTTGCCTTCTCTTTATATAAAATACACTTTAGCAGAAAAGAATAATTAAAATATACTCTCAATAAAAGGGGTCCAATAAGCCCACACAAACCTCACAGGCTATTCCCAAGGCTTTTGGTTATTCTCCATAACCTGACAGTAAGGCTCTGTTACTCAAGACACTACTTATGTCACAGAACAGGAAAAATCAAGCCAATACATGGCTAGAAGCTTCATCCCTACTGACTATCATTTGTGGTGCCAGAAGGTACTTTGCATGCTACTGAAGGATAGGAATATTCATCTGTGCATCCCGCTTGGGAAGGGGAAAGAAATGAGATCTTCTGGGTAAACAGAAAGTGAGGGGGCAGCAAAGGGGAGGGGGTGGGTGATGAGGACATAAGGGAATGGGATGATCGAGTTGGGGGAGGGGTGGAGTGGGAGAGCAATGAAAAAGATATCTCCATACAGGGAGCCATTATGGAGCTAGGGAGAAACATGATGCTAGGGAAATTCCCAGGAATCCACAAGGATGGCCCCAGCTAAGACCCATACCAATAGTGGAGAGGGTTCCTGAACTGGCCCTCGGCTGTACTCGGATGGTGAATACCCTATCATCATAGAACCTCCATCCAGTAATTGCCGGAAGCAGATGCAGAGACTCACAGCCAAGCACCAGGCCAAGATATGGAGTACAGTTGAAGAGAGGGAAGAGTGATTACAGGAGCAAGAGGGGTCAAGATCATGACGGGGAAACCCACAGAGACAGATGACCCAAACTTGTGGGAGCACACAGACACTAGACTGATAGCTGGGGAACCTGCATGGGACCAAACTAGGACCTCTGCATGTGGGCGACAGTTGCCTGGTCTGCTTGTGAGACCCCTGGCAGTGGGACCAGGATCTATCCCTGATGCATGAGCTGGCTTTCTGAAGCCTAGTCCATATTGTGAGATGCCTTGCTCAGCCTTAAGGCTGGGGAGGGTGGGCTTGGTCTTGCCTCAACTGCTAGGCGTTGTTGACTCCCCATGGGAGGCCTTACACTTTCTGAGGAGTGGATGGAGGTGAATTGAGGGAGGAGGAGAGAGAGTTAGAAGAGAGGAGGGATGGGGGGGGGGGCTGTGCTTGGTATGTAAAATGAATTTAAAAAACATAAAAATAAATAAATAAAATATAGACAAGCAAAAAAATATTCTTCTGTACACCCAGCTACAAACTCTGAAATCTACAACAGTGATCTGCCTGTAAGATATCCTTGGGCAATAGTGACAAAATGTTGAAGTAACTAAAGATGCTTCAGTTGGAGTTAAAGCCCACACCATGAGAAGGAACCCATATCTGACCATGCTGTTGTGAGCTAGACCCAAGCCCTACGGAAGAAATTACTACTGTTATTCTACTAAATAAACATAGCAAAAGAGTGACTCCTAATGACAGAGGGCTATATATACCCTTAGACCTAGTCGTTGTTCAGCACTCATCAGAGAAGCTACCTCTTGCAGTGGATGGTAATTATTATACAGACCCACAACTGGACAGTGTACCGAGAGTGAGAATCATTGAAGCACACAGACTTAAGTGGAATGTAGTTATCAAGTCCTTCCCCTCACAACTCAATAATCTGTGCAGGAGAGGAGGTGGAAAGAGTGTAAGAGCCAGAGGTGATGGATGACTTCAAGGAAACATGACCTTCCAGACCCAAGAGAACTGATTTATACAGCTGAACTCACAGAAATTGTTACTGCATGCAGGTTCCAACCAGGCAGGAACTGAGATCCCACCACTGAGAAGGCTATGTGGAAACAAAGTCCCATCCCTAATCAATAATCTATTTTCAATCGACAACTGCTGAAAAAGAAAATCAGATGTTTCTACAACGGAATGTTACTAGGTATATCAATAATATTCCAGGGCAGGCTTTGTGCCCAGGAGTACTTGGTCAACACAAAGTAGCTTCCCTTTTTTGGCTTTTGGGAGTGTGTGTGCACACACATATTTTGTTTGGGGTGTAATTTTTGCCTTATTGATTATTTTTGTTTTGATTTTCATTTTTTCTGTGTTTTGTTTTGTTTTGACTTTATGTTTTTTGAGAGAGAAATAATGTTATGTCACATAAGTAGGGAGTTGGGGAGGATCTAGGAGAAATTGCAAGAAAGAATATGATCAAAATATACTGTATAAAAAATAAAAAAACATACTTAAATAATATACTTTTAAATTTTACTTTAATAAAGCAATCCAAATTAGAAACAAAATTACACATATCAATATGCACTTGTGTCCTTTACTGTGGTAAAACTGTTGAAATTTTTACCATAATTTTAGAATGCAAGTTAAATGAAATAAGATGTACTATTGTAAAAGAAAGCTATGATTTATATAGCAGCTCATAAATGTAGAATCTACAAAACAGTATTCTTTAAGATCAAAGGTTACAACTTTTAGTATTTTAAGGAGAACATACAAAGATAAGGGTTTGTTTCATAGAATTAGGTTGATGATTATTTTGTATTTACAGTTTTCTAATATTATTTGAGTATGTTTACTAATGTATTAAAATAGCTACTTATGTTACCATAACTACTCTGTATATCCTACTATTGTAATTAGATCTTTTCTTCTCACGTATTCAGTTATTTAATAGCATGCATTCAAATTTATCTTATTAAGTTTATGTATTACAGTGGTAACAAGCTGTTTTAGTCAAAGTTCTCTGGAGGAACAAACTGGTAGAATTAATATATATATATATATATATATATATGTGTGTGTGTGTGTGTGTGTGTGTGTGTGTGATTAATATATATAGATATATAAATATGGTGATTTTATATATATATATATATATATATATATATATATATATATATATATATCCATCCATGCATGGCCCTGTGACGTTTTTAGCCCATGGAAACATATGTAAATTGTTTACTAAGTAGATCCAATTCCTCAGTTCTTTCTTTTCCCATTAGCTACAAAAATTGGAGGATGATAGAGCGATAAGATGGATCATATCTAGATTCAAAGATCACCACCAGGAAGAAAGCCATCCATATATATATATATGAAAGCCATATAGATAGATAGGTAGGTAGGTAGGTAGATAGATCGATCGATCGATCGATCGATCGATCGATCGATCGATAGATAGATAGATAGATAGATAGATAGATGAATGAATGAATGATTAGAGTGGCTTACAGGTTGTGACTCATCTAGACCAACAATGGCTGTCTACCAATAGAAAGTCCAAGAATCCAGTAGTTGTTCAGTCTGTAAGTCTGGATGTCTCAGCTGGTTTTCAGTGTATGCATAATACAGAAGAAGTAGGCTCTAATGCCTGTGAAGGAAGATCAAGCAGGCAAAGAACAAAGAGACTCCTTCTTTCATGTCATTTATATATGCTGCCACCAAAAGATATGGCCACACCACGGATATATTTTCCCACCTCAGTAGATCAGGTAGCTCTTCCCATTTCAAATGATTTTATTAAGAAAAATCCCTCATAGTTGAAACTAGCTGCTAGGTTTTAGTTAATTCCAGATATAGTCAAAATATAGACTCCAAGAGTCATCATCACAAAAGATAAAAAAAAAAGTGTTGGGTGGATTGATTAAGATCAATCTAGTTAGTATTACAAATAATCTCTTAGTTTTTAACAGCTAAGCCCGATAGAAGTTTGTTTAGTACTAATTTGTCAGTGTGGATGGCTTTCTTCCTGGTGGTGATTTTTGAATCCAGATATGATCCATCTTACAGCTCTATCATCCTCCAATTTTTGTAGCTAATGGGAAAAGAAAGAACTGAGGAAATGGATTCACTTAGTAAACAATTTACATATGTTTCCATGAGCTAAAAAAATCACAGGACCATGCATGGATATAAGACCAGGGATTTTAGTGTAGACATTATGATATATAAAGAGGATTACATGAGATAGTCTACTAAACAAGCTCTTTCAAAATCATGTTGTTGCTCAAGAAACCAGAATTTACGAATTTTATTATATGTAACACAAGAGTACTTACAAATGAAATGAAAGGAAATACCTTTTCCATAAAATGAGTTAGGATTAATATGTGTAAAATTTAGTCCCTAGAAATAATGAAACTTAAAATACTCCTCTAGAACACAATATAAGACGGTTATTTTAAAAAATAATTTATATGCTTACTTACAAATGTTTCCTTTAAATTTTGTTTCTTATTTCTTCATTTCTTCTTTTTTTTTTCATAAAGTGTTTTACTGTGTAATTCACGCTGGCTTAGAACCAACCTTATAAACCAGGCAGTCTTTTAAACCCTTTTCTTCTCATGCATCACCTCCATATTGGTGAGATTGTTGGCACTCACAATCATCATGTGACTGACTGTCCTTGAATTTTTCAGCTGTATTTTCAATTACAAAATTAGGGTAACGATCAAAAAAATCAATCATGCATGCATTTTTTCTACATCAGATATATTTAATAACCATAATCAGATAATTGTAAATTTATGGAATATGTTACACCTCCTTATGCTTAAAAATCTACATTTTTTCAGCAAGATAGATACATTTTGATTTTTCAATATATTCCTTTAACATTTTATCCAATCTCTAAATTCATCATAATCTGTATACCACTTACCTCATGTATGAATTTTGTTGAAATAAAAATGCTTTATAAACAAAGACTGTCTGCTTATATTGAAATATAACATACTATATGTGTGAGTGTATATATAGGGCTGTGCATGTGCACACACTTGGACAGATACTAAGAAGTACACCCACAGTCAGCTTGTAGTGTCATAAAGAAACATAGTAGTATGATCAAAAGATAATGATGAATTAGAGATTTAAAAAAAGAATTACTTTATATTTTTAATGAAAAACTTGACATCTCTCTATCATGTACCATCAGCTACTTAGTCACCCAATGGCAAGTATAATGTTCCATAATCTCCAATAATGCCATCCAGCTATATTGCCTATGAGGATGTGACATCACAGTGATAAGAAATTGTTTTACACACATGGTTGCAAACCCACCCTTCCTACTGTCTGCATTTTTGCAACCACCTCTAACTCTACCTCAATGTTTTATTCCTCTTTAGCACATGTGAGGTAGCAACATCACTCACTGGTGCCGTCCCTCTTCTGTGTTAGATTTCATTTGGTCTTTTTTGAATAGGCCTAGATACGCATTAGTCAAAACTCAAAGGTAATTTACACAGTTGGACAAAAGGTATGCATTAGAAACAAATGCACAGAATGACTTTCAAGATCTCACAGCATGTTCCTGAATGAATCATTCTTGCTCATTTGAAGGTAGAGAAAATAAAAGATCAATGACATAACAGAAAGGAGCAGAGTAGTAAATAAAACTTCTTCACATCCACATCAGGTTTTCACTGTGGTTCTATTGTGCTTTGTAATGAGTGCCCTGTAATTTGCTCTCTTCAAACACTGCCACAAATTCTCAGGAAGGGTTATGTTTATTCATGCATTATATAATAATAATCCAGATACATTCCCTGATACACCAGAAGGAATGAGTACACCATGAATATTTAGATTCTTTAGTAGTGTGAGCTGTAAGGGGAAGAGGGAACGTGTGCTCAAAGTTCACTCAATACACATGTGAAAGCGTCACAATGAGACGGTTTACTTTGTGCAATGAATGCATTTTTTTTTTAATGTTCTGATCGTAAACCTACTCACCATTGTGAATTTGTTTCATCTCCCGAAACAGCATACTTCTTGGTCTTGAAGGGAGAAAAAGCAAGAATAGAGTATATATAACATTCACAAATTTATCTAATCAAGAAGACTATGGTAACTGTACATCATAAGACTCATTTAAAAGTCATAGTGGCTCTTCATTCTCATCTCTTTAATCTTTTAAAATAGAAATTTATTTTATGCTTCTAAAAGCATAGTGAGTTTTAAACATTTATAATGTCATCAAGAGGATTAGTAAATTATTCCTGTATGTAAATTTGAGCTGACTGGGCCACTGAGAACAAAGAGAATGTAGATCCAAGGCCTAATTCTTGTTTAAGGTCATCTCAAATACCAAACCCTGCATAAACTCTTCCTTGATGCAATGGGGCATGAGGGATGGCTTTGCTCAGAGCTGGTACAGACTGCAGTCTACTTCTTTCCTCATGGTATTATGCGTTTCATCCTCTCTTGCCTTAGTCCGTAAGGAACTATAATTTACTCCTGTCTTGGGATAAAAGACATTTTTATTTTGGTTCCTACTTCATATATGATAAAAACCAAGTCTTTACTATGACTGGTAAATAGAGTGACAATACCCCCATCTTATTTTCTTTACTGAAAGGAGGTATGGTTTTAAGTACTTTTGTAGTAATTACCACAAATTGCTACATTTCTGGGCAAATTTGAATACTACACACTATACATAGATCAAACTCTTGGTGGTTCAGGCACCATGTAGTTTCCAGCTATATTCTGTACCACATTATCTTCCACACACCGAGCTGAAGCATCCCAAATTACTGGCCTTGCCCTTGGGAATGATGATATCCATTTAAACATCTGCATAAAATTCAGCTGAAATATCTCTTTATCTCCCTTCCACAGCATGCAGAGAGAGCAAAGAAAGTTGCCCATTACCTACATGTCCATCAACCAATGAATGGGTAATGAAAATGTACCTTTGCACCACAGTTCTTGGTTCTTATATTGATGTAATCTTTTCTATATGCGTCTGTCTACCCCACTGCCAGCCCTGTAGGAGTCTGTGTAGGTTCACATCTATGTTCTCCTATCATAAACAGAGTTCTGACTTACTAGGTAAGGACATAAATAATTTCAGTATTGAGTGAAAAAGTTATTTTAGAAATGCATTTTAATACCAATAGGAACTTTGTATTACTTGCTTGCCTGAATATCAGAATAAAAATTAAAACTTTATGATTACCAATACAGCCTCCATTTATACATAAATAAAGTGATCAGTGAATGATTTTTAAACCCCAATTCATCAAGAGTATTTTTAATAACATTAAAAATAACTAGTGAAATAAATTATAGAAGGTCATACACCCTTTAAATTTACGCTTTTCTCATTTCAGGTTGGTAAACTATGTTGTTCTGATGTCAGACATTTCAGAAGAAATTAGTTTTCATGGATTTTACAAATAATAATTAGCCTAATTACCTCCATGAAAGGGTAAATTTCTACTTTAATCAATCTCAATACAAAGCAAACAAACAAACAATAACAAAATGTTTAATTACAGACATGAAACAACAAAAAGTTTGGAAATTTCAAAAGAAAAGCCTTTACAAATCAATCACTTTTTTAAAATACACACACATGGCTGGGGGTGGGTAGCTAATGTCTCAAAGGAACGAAATTGGGAGGACCAAAAGAAAGTGTACTAAGAATACTACAGCACTAAGAGACCAGAAATAGGGTTATAACAAAATGAAGTGGGCGACTATTACATCATTCTTAAAACTTTTTGCATCAGTTCTATGCCAGCTTGTAAAATGCATGCTTAAATGCTCTTTCTTTGACATTTAGTCTTCACTCAGTACTAAATATGAACTTAGCCTTCATTTGTTTAGTAATGTAATTTCATTTTCCATAATTACCACTGTAACTGCTATTACCACAGAGCCTTGTTAATTCACACTAATGACAAGAAGACAATTGCTGAATTTTGAAAATTACTAACTATGAGAACAAGCATAATAAAAGCCGTGGATATTTCAGTTGAGGATGTACTTTGTTCATTTATTTTGACAACTTTTGTTTCACTTTAATTATTCTGATTATACTAAAACTAGTCAATATCCAACTGTATATTATACTCACAGGAGACAATTTCTTGCCAAGAAATTCCTTGAGTTAGCTTAGGATTCCAAATTATACTAAAGGAGAATTAATAAAGCTCACTCTCTTAGGATTATGTTCAACATTGAGACAACAAAGATGTTTTATGCTGTGTCTAAGTTAGGGTTTCTATTGCTGTGACAAAAAAAAAAAAATGACCAAAAAGCAAGTTGGGGAGGAAAGAGTTTATTTGGCTTACACTTCCAGATCAGAGTTCATCATTGGAGGAAGTCAGAACAGGACCTTAAGTAGGGTTGAACCTGGAGGCAGGCACTGATGCAGAGGCCCTGGAGGGGAGCTGCTTACTGGCTTGTGCCCCCTTGCTTGCTCAGCCTGGTATCTTATAGAGCTTAGGATAACCAGCCTAGGAATGGCACCACTCACCATGAGCTGGATCCCCCCTCACTGAGAAAATGCCTTTCAACTGGATCTTGTGGAGACATTTCCTCAACTTAGGCTCCTTGCTCTCTGAAGACTCTAGCTTATATCAAGTTGACACACAAAACCAGCCAGTACATGCTGCATCTCTTTTTCCAGTTAGCCCACCTCATCTCTAGGATGAGTTGGAAGTCAGGGCTGGCAGTACAGCACAACATCCCTCCCCCAACATTCATTTTACTCTATGTAAATATATTCCTTTAGTCATTTTTGAATTAGTTAAATATTGTAATTTATAAATTAAACTTTGATTCAGTGCAATCTATCTCTAGCTGGTTACTATAGATTTTGCGATTGGTGTTTCAGATTTACAAACTCACTCTCTTATGCTTGGTTGCTGTTCTATACAAACTCAAGTCCTCAACCAGTAGAACACTCTCAAAAGTAGTATCTAGGAACCATGATGTTGAAGAAGCGTTAAAGTTTAGAGTAAAAAAGGGGAGCAAAAATGAAGATTAAACCCTGAGCCAAATCACAGGTTGTACCTTTATAAAGCTTCGCATATTTAGTTTCTGAATTTTTAGCCTGCTTTCTGGGAGTGGCTCTTATTTCAGGACACCTACTTGTATTCAGAATGCCCCTGAATAGTTTTAAAACAGCATAGCACAAGCTGTTGCACTGAAATAAACTCAGAAGCCTTACTTGTGATTCTGAGAGCACAATTAAGTATCTGGCAGGATTTCCTTCTTTTTCCTGCTGGCCACACACTTGGTGAGTACGTGCTTTTGGAGAACTTAAATTGACTCATTGATTTCTATGTGCATTTCATATATTCTCCAATATTGAAGCTAAACATTCTTTTGCTCAGTAAGGCATAAAATACCGTGTGCTTGATATAAATTTACTTATTCACTCAATTATGATTTGCTCAATGAACAAACAAAACTCAGAACTGTTAGGAATGCCAAGTTGACCAATACTACACAATGAAGCCAATACGACCTCAGTGAAACTTTTACTATTGTTTCTCTATGTATAGCCCTGACCAAATTTACCTTTAGGATTGTCCTGTTTAGCTTTAATCTGTCAACTTGATACAGTCTAGAACCAACTGAAAAGGGAATTTCAGTTGAGGGATTGCCCAGGTCAGATTGGTCCATGGGCATGTCTGTGTGATATTGTATTGATTTTATTAATGTAGGAAAGCCCAGCCCATTGTGGAAAGTACCACTCCCTGGGTAGGAGATCCGGAACTATGTGAAAAAGCTAACTAAGCATGATTTGTAAGTGAAAAAACAAACATTTCTCCACACTTTCTGCTTCAAGCTCCTGTTTCAGTTCTGCCCTGACTTACACCAATAATAGATTGTAACCTGGGAATATAAACCAAATAAACCATTTCTTCCCCCAAGTTGCTTTGGCTTATGATAAACAGCAACAGAAGGGAAGTAAAATAGGTACTATTTTAATTTTTTCTTTTTAGAAACATCATGACAGCTTATGATTATTACTATAATCACTGTACTATTCTAATATTCTCTATTCCACGCAAACATGTTCCCTTGTTGTCTTCTAATGTCAAGATGCCCATATAACTTAACAGAAGATCATCCCATCTTACTTCCTGTACTAAGATTTTCTACCATTTCAAAAGAATCCCCCATTGAAAAGAGCAGGCTCCCTTTTATCTGAACCCTGGGCATTCTCCCCAGCCATGCCCCTTAGTGTGCCAGCATATGGCTGTGATCTATACATTCTGTTTTATGAATTTTTAGACACAATTCGTCAGACATCACTTTCTGATTCTGATTCAATTCAGAACTGAACTAATCAATATTGATTATGCATGTGTAAAACAGCAGACTGTACAATGAGAAATGGATCTTAAATGGTGAATGAATCTGAGCTACAAAATTTATGTAGCTTCAGGGAAAATAATTCTATTAAATCCCCCTGAAGTCGTATGCTCATATACAAATAAAAGTTACACATCAAGGCAAAATAAAATATAAACTTTATAATGATGTTTGAAAGTAGTTTTCTGTTCTTTATATTGTGAATGTGTCCAAAACAGAATTTCAAATACAGTGACCCATGTACCCTCAGGAAAATAAAAGACAGTGAGTTAGTTTGAAAAAACTTGACAAAAAGTACCCTGTTGATTTACTTTTTTAATATAGTGTATATCTAACATGCAAATAAAATGATTGACTCACAAATTAAACTTTTAGGCCTAAAGATTTAATGTAATACTTTATGTCACATTTTAATGAATAACTATTGTAGAAGAATATTTGTAAAGTTGTAATTGCTTTATATTTAGATATCATTATATCTCCACTAGATATTTTCTTTTTCAAGTGTACAGTGACAAATACAGGGAACTAGATAGACCATCTTTCTATCTCTTTTTTTTTTCAGTAAACAAATTCTGATATTTCGTTTCCTGACAAAGGACAGTAGCTGAACTCCTGAATAATCATTTGTTGTCAATAGGATGAGAAAGTAAGGCATCTTTCTTATACTGAAAATCACATAAAATATTTGACTTTAATTCAATAATAACAACAATGGATCTTTATAACTTCCATAAGCTTTAAGCTCACAAAAATAAAATGAAGTTCATTGCATTCATGGAGTAATTACAATCATATACTATCAAACCTGCTATCTGCAGAGTTACATCCATCTATATATTTACCTTAATATATAATGTTAAGCAGCATATAATAAATTTTCTACTTTATAGTCTTCTAAGAACTGGGGAGAATGATTCAATTATTAAGAACACGTGAACTAGGGGAAATTAAATCAACTTTAATAAAAACATCCATAAAACATGTAGCAAGGAAAGTGTAGTGGTCATTAGGGGCCTCGTTCCTGGAAATCAATAAAATATTTCAAGGGGTCATATTTTTTATAACTTTTTCTTGCATGTTAGTTGGACTCAGTTCAAAGGCATCCTTAAAACTGCCAACACCTGCAGACTCCTGACTTTAGGGACATTATGGCTCTAATGAAGTTGCTAAGATTGCCTGAGCTTTATGTCTGAGACCAATTCACAGCAAGTGATAGGTGAGTTACAGTGCTGCAAAGAAATGGATGTAGAAAGATAAGAGTCAGCAAAGTTTTACTTTTCTCTAATTACTCAGGTATCTTTTATCAGATATGTTTGTCTCTACAGCCTATCATTGGCTTATGATTGTGAGAACTAGAGTGGTCTCTGTTATCTCTTTATAGATTTGTGTAGATTGTTTTCATTAGGTCTTTTGGGATTTCTTACAACATTGGTAATATTCTCTCCATTTCCTTCACTCATGCTGGATCCACCATCCCTTCTCGATTCATCCACCATTTTCCCCACTGTTTGTGTTTGTCTCAGTCCATCGAGTACATTGGTGCTGCCCACGTATTCTTGGATGTACGACCTTCCAGCCTTAAAGCAAACTGGTGGGTTCTCTCCCAGCAATCACCAATGCTAAGAACATCTTAGCAAGGGATAAGATTTTGTGCTAGCCTACCTTTTTTATTTAGGGATTCTGTCTGGATTGAGCTTGGTCTTGTGATTTCAGTCTTCATGGCTGTGATTTCTTATGTCCTTTCCTGCTGTGTCAAATATCTGAAAGTTACCTTTTAAAACAAACTCATTTATCTTAAAGCAAGAATGTAATTATACTATCTATCTTCATTGCCTCATCCTTCCTATACCATCTTTTCAGTTCTAATGGTAGCTTCTCAAATAATGTCTATTTTCACTTTGCTATCATTTATCTAGAAATAAGTTGGTTATGTGTAAAGAAAAATTATATATATATATATATATATATATATATATATATATATATATATATATACATAAATACATCCTGTGCTGAATGTATAACACAAACCTGAGCATATGCTCCATATTATTTTGATATATTTCATGTTTGGGTACATTTATATCATGTTTTCTTAAGTATTCGACTTTATTGTCTACAATGAATGAATTATGATTTACTTAGCTGCCATTTTGTGAATTATTTGGTTATGTGACAAATCTCACTTTTGTACACAATTTTCTATGTTCTTTAATCTATTTATAGGTTTTTTTGAGTTTACATTTTGTAATGATAAAATTTCTTAAGGGGTGTGGGTGGATGTGGGTATGAATGTAGATGGGATATATGAAGAGCTACAGACTAGTGGGGTGTGAGGAGATGGGTGGACTCTTGGATCAACATGGTAATTACTTGTCAGTAACCCATTATGAC
This sequence comes from Peromyscus californicus insignis, assembly GCF_007827085.1. Classification (NCBI taxonomy): domain Eukaryota; kingdom Metazoa; phylum Chordata; class Mammalia; order Rodentia; family Cricetidae; genus Peromyscus; species Peromyscus californicus. The sequence goes on from NW_026294584.1 coordinate 34,765,461, forward strand.
TAATATGTGATATAAAAAAAGCTCTTTATTCTCACCCTTCTTATTTTCCATTGCTCCCTATGCCATGGTTACATAGATTTCTTCAAGTGAGCATGGTTATCTTTTACCTTTGTGGAAATTTATGAGTCTATAAAGCTTCCTACATCTAATGGAAGTCAGGGTCATTTGTCCCTGCTGTGTAATATCATCCAGTAAACTCCCAGTTCCACTCTACTGAAGACACTTCTTCACCACCTTCACTGAAATAGGAGGAAAATGGCTAACCTGATAGAAAGAAGCCATAGTAGTCCATATATACACACATTTTTATGTTTCTTGAAGACTTTCAAATGGATTTGAGAGAGGAAACCATTTGCCATCTTGCCAGAGAAACTTTAACAAGACTTATGCATCTTTCAGGGTCCAGGTTAAAGAGATATCTGACATCAAACTCAAATTTGGGTGCCACCCTAACAAAAATTTTTTCCTTCCAAAAATTTCTACAGTTCAAGGAAGAAACCTCAGGCACTACACATTATTTTGGAATTGTATCTTCATGTATCTTCCATGTTGGGCTCATGGTTAATTATATAACAGTAAAATGATCAACCCATCTTTATATTAGCAGTTAGAATTTTGTAAGAACAAGAAAACATATTTATTAGTGGAAGGATAAAGAAATTACAAGGAATTATAAGAAGTACAGGATATATTTACTGAAGGTTAAATGGGTGACTGTGTATCTGCCTTGATGACACAGACTAACTAATACATCCTGAAGATATATAAATACAGAAAGCAGAGATATTTATCCACATGTTTGATTGCAAAGAAGTGTTGTGACACAATTGTGGAAACTAATAGAATGAATACAATTGTTTAATTTAGCTCTGATATTTTTATTATTCTATACAGTGAAGTATTACATCAGTTCAGATATTACTTTTTCTCTGTGATTTTATTTCTTTTCTTCTTCTATAACAAGTATTGTTTCCATCATCTGAGGCCCTTGGGGGGAAAAGTATGATTTTTACCACACTATATAAATACAGCCCTTTAAGTTGGATCAGGAAAGATTCTTTTCTCTTATGAACATAGATGCAAAAATTCTCAATAAGATACTTGTAAACTGAACCCAGAGAGCACATCAGAAGAATCATAAACCATGATTAAGTAGGCTTCATCCCAAAGATTCAGGGATGGTTCATCATACATAAGTCAATAAGTGTAAACATCATATAGAAATACTGATAAAAAAACACATGATCATCTCATAAGATGCCTTAAAAGGCCTTTGACAAAATTCAATATCCCTTCATGATAAAAATCCTGAAGATATTAGGGACACAAGGGTCATACTTCAACATAATACAGGCAATATATAACAATCTGATAGCCAACATCAACATAAATGGAGAGAAACTCAAAGCATTTCTACTAAAATCAGGAACAAGAAAAGGTTGTCCACTCTCTCCATATATATGCAATATAGTACCTGAAGTCTTAGCTAGACCAGTAAGACAACTGAAGAAGATCAAGGAAATACAAATTGAAAAGGAAGAATACAAAATATCATTGTATGCAGATATGATAGTACATATAAGTGATCCTAAAAATCCTTCCAGTAAAATCCTACAGCTGATCAACACTTTAAGCAAAGTAGCTAGATACAAATTAACTCACAAAAATCAGTAGCCCTCCTAAATACCAATGAAAAACAGACTAAGAAAGAAATGATGGAAACAACACTTTTCACAATAACCTCAAATAACATGACATATCATGGAGTAATTTGAAATAAGCAAGTGAAAGCCTGTAGATGTAACCAACTGTCTTATTAAATAAGAAACTCAGAGCTGATTCAGAGAAGAAAGCCAAGAGGTCAGAGCTAAGAGCCTTACCCTTCCTACTTCAGCGATCCTCTTCAGCCAAGAGAGCTCTCCAAAAGAGAGCCTATTTCCTGTGTGTTTGTCTTTATATAGTCTTTCTGTTCTGCCTTCTCATTGGTTGTAAACCCAAACACATGACTGCCTCATCACTGCCTGTCTGTAGAGACTTCCAGGTCTTCTATGGTGGGACTGAGATTAAAGGTATGTGTCTCCAATGCTGGCTGTATCCTTGAACACACAGAGATCTACCTAGCTCTGCCTACCAAGTGCTGGGATTAAAGGTGTGAGCCACCACCACCACCACGCTCTTGCTATGGCTCTAATAGCTCTGACCCCCAGGCAACTTTATTTATTAACATACAATTAAAATCACATTTCAGTACAAATAAATTACCACCATAAAAGCCTTGTATTATAAAACTTTAAGACAGTAAAGAAAGTAATTAATGACATAAGATGGAAAGATCTCCCTCCCATGCTCATGGAGCGATAGGATTAATGTAGTAAAAATGGCCATCCTACCAAAAGCAATCTACAGATTCAATGCAATCCCCATCAAAATTCCACCACAATTCTTCAAAGATCCTGAAAAAAACAATATTCAGCTTCATATAAACACACACGCACACACACACACACACACACACACACACACACACATATGCTGGGGTGGTGATAGCTAAAAACAAACAGTGAATAATAAAAGAACTGCTGGAGCTATCACCATCCCGATTGCTAGTTGTACTAAAGAGTTATAGTAATGAAAAAAGAATGGTATTCACATAACAACAGACAAGTTAATCAATGTAATTGAATTGAAGACACAGACATAAATTCCCAAACATTGGACACCTAATTTTTTATAAAGAAGCCAGAAATGCACATTGGAAAAAAAAAAAGACAGCATCTTCCACAAATGGTGATGATCAGGCTATATGACTGCATATAGAAGAATACATATAAATTCACACTAATCACCCTGCACAAAATACAACTCCAAAATGGATCAGATATGCTGAACCTGATAGAAGAGAAAGTGGAAAGCCTTGGATGCATTGGCATAGGAAACGACGCTCTGAATAGAACACCAATAGCATGGGCACTAAAAACAATTAATAAATGAGACACCATGAAATGAAAAGCTTCTGTAAGGCAAAGGACACCATCAACCTGACAAAGAAGTAACCTATGAAACAAGATTTTTACCAACTCCACATCCAATAGAAGCCTAATATCCAAAATATATAAAGAACTCAAGAAACTAGATATCAAGGAAACAAACCAATTTAAAAAACAAGAAACAGTTCTAAACAAAATTCTCAAAATGAAATTTACAGGTAAATGAATAATACTAGAAAAGAAATCATCCTGAGTGAGGTATTCCAGGTCCAGAAAGAGAAATAAGTTATGTATTTGCTTATATGTGGATATTAACCATTAAGCCAATGAGAACCAAGCTACAATCCATAGAACCACAAGGGTTAGGCATAGTGTATGGGACTATGGGGAAATACATATATATTGTTGGGAAATCTAAATAGAATAAATAGTTATGTGTGTATGGAGCCCTGGAAATAGGATAATCAATGGGTTGTGGGGAAGGAGACCAATACAGGGAATATAGAAAAAGACAGATAAATGAAGGGCCATTTGCAGGGTAGTATGGAAATATAATATGGTAGAAGCTTCCTAAAATATATTCATATATTAAGGTGATCTAAATGAAATTACCAAATAATATAGAAAACAGCCCAAACTGGCCAAAGGAGTTGTTAATCAAAGAGGTACCATGAGGACCCCCAAACAACCAGGTTGTTGCCAGTACTATAAACTGCTCTCCACAAACTGATGGCAAGGCTCCTTTGCTGAAGATAAAACCTATATAGCTCCTTGAACATGGAGAAGTCAAGCTGGTGCCTACTTAGAACCTTCACCCCTAAGTTCTAGTATCTTTGGTGCAGGAAAGTACTCAGAATACGACTGAAAGGAAAACTTGAACATGAACCCAACCACAAACCCCTTGATCGACAATGGTGTCCTACTTAAGGATATGCTTGTGTAAAGGTGGCAAAAAACAGTAGGAGTAGCCGACCAATGTCTGCTTTGACTGAAGGCCTACTCCATGAGATGGGACAAAAACCATGCACAACACTGCTCGTGTAACCAAGAACCAGAGACATGGGGAAACACCAGATACTACTATTATATATATAGTATATAGGAGTATATATATATATATATATATATATATATATATATATATATATATATATATAAAGGAGTAATAAAATAACTCCTAATGACATTCTGCTCTACTCACAGATCAATACCTTGCTCAGCCATCATCAGAGACGCTTCCTCCTGCCGCAGGTGGGAGCAAGTACAGAGACCTAAAGCCAGACACTAGAAAGAGAATGTGAGACCTTGAAATACTCAGCCATAAACAGAATGTCTCCATCAAATCCTTTCTCTCAGGATCAGGAAACCATGCAGAAGAGGAGGTAGAAAGAGTGCAAGAGCTGGAGGGATGAAGGATATGAAGACATCATCTAAAGCAAAAGGCTCAAAGCACATATGAACTCACAGAGACTGAGGCACAATGCATAGGGCCTAAATGGGTCTGCAACCAGGACCTTTGTATGTGTTATTTTGGCATCCAGTTTAGTGTTTCTGTGGGATTCCAGAGTGTGCAAAATAATGGGTCTCTGTTTCTTATAACTTTTCTTGTGCTCTTTTCCTTCTGTTTTTTTGTCCAATTCTGATGTGTTATTTTTTGTTTTATCTTATGTTTACCTTATTAATATAAAAATAAATGACAAATGTCATAGAATTTATACTTCTATTTGTAGTATGTCGTTTAATTTATTATTTTCCTGTCTGGAGAATGATTAAGAATCTAGAAAGAGCCGGGCGGTGGTGGCGCACGCCTTTAATCCCAGCACTCGGGATGCAGAGGCCGGCGGATCTCTGTGAGTTTGAGGCCAGCCTGGGCTACCAAGTGAGTTCCAGGAAAGGCGCAAAGCTACACAGAGAAACCCTGTCTCGAAAAACCAAAAAAATAAAAAAAAAAAATAAAAATAAAAAAAAGAATCTAGAAAGAAAATAACTTGTTACATATGTAAGTGGTTTCCTAAGTGATTTGTTACCAAAAAAAAAAAATGATGACATATTTAAGAAGGTTGCTTAGCAATTAGATTTCCTAATTTTGAGTTATTAGATCTATAAAACTAAATATTCAATTTGAATACAAAATTAATTTATGGTATCTTATGTCATTTAGATACCATAGATATCTAAATGCTATCTTACATAATTTAGAAGTCAAAATACTAGAATAAGAGTCAATGACTTCTGTTTTGGGATTGCATTCTTATGCACACTTAAATTCTTCAGGAACTCTAGAGAAGGGTAGAAATTGGTTAACTGGATAAACACAACTTAACACAAACAAAAACACAAGATTGATACAATTTTTCCAAAATAATTATTATTCTGTTTAACTTTGGCTACAAATTTTTAATTTCTAACCCCTCAACCCTTTCCTATGTGTCCAGTCTCCTAATCCATACCAGTGTGGCTTTCTTAGCTCATTGTCTCTTAACTACAGTGAATTAATATATGAGACACATAAAGGAATAATGCCATGGGATAGTTCAGGCTCACAAATGATGACACACATTTATAGAACTTTAGTCATTAATTTTGTCCCAGAATTATTTTCTGCCATCAGTCAATGAATGTTTTAAAGATAGAAAGGTAGATGATATGAACCGAAATCTCCTAAATTATTTACACACAACAAGTGTGTGTGCTTGGTACTTTTCATTCTTAGCTATTAATATTTTTCATATCAAAAAAAAAACAAATTTCAATGACTACACAGAGCAGTGAATGTTTATCTTGGGGAATGTTGACCCATTTGGAGACTCAAGTCCTGGGCAATCATGCTGTCTGTTTTCTTTTCTATTATGATTAGGTTCCCACAATCTCAGCTTTATTGTGAGTTCAGAGTATGTAATGTAAATTTGGGCTTAAGTGAGAAAGATATTTTTCTAGTATCTTATTCAGCAGGGGAACTGAATTATTGTGATGTGAAAGATGCCAGGGTTTCAGATGTACTTGGGCCATTTCACCTTCACCCTGTGCTTCTCTTCTAGAAAGCTTTTCATGGCAGTGCTCCAACGGCTTTTCTTCCAGTTGAATTTGAAATGCTCTATTACCTTGGCTAAATTTCAACTATGTCAGTAAAAATCCCAAAGAGCAAATCAAGCTAGCAGCACAAGTGCCTTTCCTAAATAAACAGACTGCTGACCCCCAAACATGAGAGGAGGCGTACTGCCATGGGATTATTTCATAGTCAGTTTTAATAAATACAGTCATTTTATTATGCACAGGCTTTCAATTGCTAACTCAAGTTGAAACTCAATTTAAACTGGGCACCTTTCTCTTTGGACTGAAGGATGTCCACAGCTGTGGTTATGGAACCCACTGCTTTATGCTGGATTATGACCGGCACAGCTCTTCTCCACTGGGGAATGCCAGAGCTCTACCTGAACTCTGTTCTCTTGACAGCTAATCAGGTCTGGACTTGTCCTGTCAAACATTTTTGATAACTTCCCTAAGATGTGTAATTTTTCCTCCCCTGTAACAGGTAAAAATATAGTTACAGGTTATTACAGCCAGCGTTTTCTTTGTATGTTATACAATTCAATGGGGAAAAAATAAACTTCTATAACCTTTGATACTTCAAAGTTTAGGAAGATCTTCATCTAACATCCAACCCTTGGTTCTGTCTGCCATGGAGCACTATCCTACCTCATGAACTGTTCGCGTACTTCCCTAGACATGGATAATACCTGTAACTATAAACAATGTCTCTAACACTTTAATTCAAAATATTCAACAATCTGCCCACAAATTATTGTCTTTCTTCCTTACCATCTTATTATCTTATGATTCATTTTTTCCACATTATTGTGTCAGTAATCTTATCATTATTGTAGGTTCTGCGTTCAGTAACTCTCCTACTTTTTAACTCTACATAACTCGTTTTCACTCTATTTGATGTCATCTGACATAATTTAGATCACATGGTTGGTTATTGGACTACTTCCTAGCATATAGCATAATCTCTCATGTTATTTTCTTCTCTCATTTCAGACATATACACCTGCCAAATCCCAGATATAGTAAATCCTTCTCTTCTACTGCCATACAACTTTGAACAGCTCTAGGAACACTGTTGAAAACAAACAAAAAAATGACAATTTTGCAATTGTACTCACTGGTATTAATTTGTAAAACCTATTGTACTTCTCAAGTATGTTCAAGCTTTTGACTGAAAAATATCTTCCTGATACATTCTCCTTTTAAATTTTCCTCTCTCATCCTTATTCTCTTGACTGGTTATTTTGACTTAAGAACTCTTTAAAATGTCAATTAGATTCATCTTTGTAATTTTCCCACCACATCAGTTTCCCTTCGTTCACTCATTTCTCTTCACTTTTATTCAGTGTAGGAACTACCCTTGATGTGCCTGAAATACAAGTTCATCTCAGTTCTACCCATTTTATGCATTCAAAGCCGCTATGTTTGCGATTAATTCCACACTTCTCCTATAAATGTTCTATATATATAAACTCTCTGTAATACTTCTGTCCTAGAAAACAATTCCTCTGATCAAATTTGCCTCTCCACCTGCCACCTGATGTAGGAAATCCCACATCTCTTCATGTATTTTACAATTGCATTTTTATGTAAATGAAAGTGTTGGAATTAAAGGTGTGAGCCACCAAAACTGGCCTAAGCTTTTCTTTAATTCCTTATCACAAATGGGAAGCTTACCTGGGTGGGGTCTTGCCCTGAGGTCACCACTCCCTTTATTCCATTTAACATTGGGCTTTTCTTAAATCTGTTTATCTCCTTAAACACAGGATTTAGCTCCATTCTACTTCCTGGTGTCCCTTTTTTCTTCAAATTTTACACTTTGTACTTTTACTTCTTCAACTTTATCCTTTTCATTATAGAGGTTCATAAGAGTGAACAATAATAACCACACAATAGAGTCAATACTAGGCTGCTTTGAAATTTCCTCTGTGAATGCAATTAATCCAAAAACTCTTCAACTTAGCCTCAGGCAGACTCTTCAGACAAGGGCAGAAAACAGCCACATTCTTCAAAATATCACAAGAATAGTCTCTGGTCCACATATTAATATTCTTCTCCTCTAAAACCAGTTGAGCCAGGCCCCCACAGTTCACATCATCATCAATACCACTGTCTTCCATGCTCCTACGAGGATGGCAAAGTAAACCTCACTTAAAGCATTCAACTTTTTTCCTAATCCAAATCCAAATTCCTCCAAACAAAAGCACAGTCTGGACTAGCACAACAATACCCCAGTCCCTAGTATCAACCCTTCTGTTTTACTTAGCTATCAACCATCCCTTCTGTCTTATTTCTGTTGCTGTGAAGAGACACCATGATTATGACAACTATCATGAAGGAAAACATTTAATTGGGACTGGCTTACAGTCAGAGGTTTAGTTTATTGTCATCATGGTGGGAAGCACGGAAACATGCAGGCTGACGTGGTTTTGGAGAGAGAGCTGAGAGTTCTACATCCAGATCTGAAGACAGCAAGACAAGATTGTGACACACTGGCTTGAGCATCTGAGACAGCTAAGCCCATGCCCCAGTGACACATTTCCTCCAACAAGACCAGGGCTACTCTAACAGGGCCACACCTCCCAATAGTACCAGTCCCTATGAGCCTATGGGGCCATTTTCATTAAAACTTCCAGAGGGTTATTATCTCTTAGAAGCCTGTGTTTTTCTAATGAGATAAAGAAAGGGAGTAGATCTATGTAGGAGGAGATGTGGGGAGGTACTGAGAGGAGTAGAGGGAGGGGAAAATACAATCAGGATATATTGTATGAGAAGAGACTATATTTTCAATTAAAATAAAAAGAGGCAGGGTGGTGGTGGTCGTGGTGGTGGTGGTGGTGGTGGTGGTGGTGGTGGTGGTGGTGGTGGTGGTGTGGTGTGGTGTGGTGGTGTGGTGGTGGTGGTGGTGGTGGTGGTGGTGGTGGTGGTGGTGGTGGTGGTGGTGGTGGTGGTGGAGCACACCTTTAATCCCAGCAGTCAGCAGATCTCCTTGAGTTCAAGGCCAGCCTTGGTCTATAGAGTAAGTTCCAGGACAACCAGGGTTACACAGTGATACCCCGCTTTGAAATAAAAAAAAAGAAACAAAAGAGGAAAGAAAAAAATCTTTAAGACTAAAATATTGATGAAAAGTATTAAAATACCTAAAGTAAATGATTGTAAATGATGTAGAAAGTGTCTGTGGGGGAGGGAGGAATGGATTATCACGTGTGTGAGAGTCAAAACTATGCTCTTCTCTATTGTATGGGAGAATTCTACCACTTACATTTCCAGCCCTTAGATGCTTATTTTTAATAAAAATCTACATGTTATAAAGTTAGTTTGAAATATAGACTTTGAGGAACACAGAATGAAGACAGGACAAAAACACTGAAGTATTCAAGCCAAAATAAAAATATCATGTATTGTTTTCAAATTGTTACAAATCAGAACAAGCTTATTAGACTATCATAGAAGGAAGGATGAAGATAGGAATAAAATATGATGAAAAGAGTAAGAACAAATAAATTTATGAAAATGTAATTTGCATATAAAATGATCAAAAACAATATGCATATCACATGAGCTAAAATAAATTAGTGCTAAAACAATTGATAGTAGTCATGGTTATGATTATTAATCATGACAGAGGAAAGTGTTCTTTCAATATAAAATAGAGATAAAGGGTTAGGTAATGCATCATTATAGTGTCTAAATAAATCAAAAGGAAGGAATCGAAGTGTAAAAGTAAACAGTCACTTGAAAAGATTTAAATCGAATATTTGTAATAGTTCTGCAGTGAAAGCCTGGCTAAGGATTTTACTTTCTGTGTTTTTTTATCTTCTTGTCAATAATTTTCTTTATTATAACACCTGCATTAGCTAATATTGATATTTAATTCACAAAGATTAAATTTAAATGAATTTGATTTTTTTTCGTTCTTGTTCTACCATTGTGTTATTTAAAACCCATCATAAAATGAGTAGGATTTTGGAATTAGGTCGTTTAGTGGTGAAAACTTCACTCACTGTGCTTTTACAAATGATTTTACATGTAAATCAGTGACTTCTAAAATCTACTCCACTTATCAGTTTGCTGGTCATTTATTATTCACTTGTTTTTATTTGAAAATTTTCCTAACATAAAACTCTGTTTTCTGATGAAAACACATCATGTGTGTGTGTGTGTGTGTGTGTGTGTGTGTGTGTGTGTGTGTGTGTTCATATTTTATTTTCTCTTTGATTCCTTTGAGGATTATTTTTTCCATAGGCTCTCAGAGTATTTTCTGTACCATTCATCTGGCATTAAGTATAGATGCCTTTTATGATTTTTGTTTGTTTGTTTCACAACCATTTGCCTTCTGTTTGACAGAACAAAAATCAATACCCTGCACCTAGCTTGGAGTTCTACATGCAAATAATTCTTCACAATTTTAGCTATTGCCATTACCAATAATGATTATGTGTGAAATAACACAATGCACTATCAATGTTTAGATATAATTTCCAGTCAATAAAGCTACATGTTTGGATAATACCAGATACCTATGGAATATTTTGGCTTTTATGATAAATTAATATAGTTCACAATATATAATGAATCAACCTGTCTACTATCCAGATCTGTTCGTGGTATTCTATTTTGAAATGCAAATGTTTCAACAGACATTTCTTTGTTGTCTTTTATCACTATAAAGGAAGTTAATAGTTTAATATAAATTTCTTTGTATACTCTTTGCTTAACGATAACTGGGGCAGAATATAAATGGTCTCCTGGGTGTAACAAATGTGAAGTACTGACAGCACTTCAAATCTAAGTCAAATGGTGACACCAAGACAAGTCCCTAAACTCCCCCAAGTCACTCTGTAATCATAGCTCAAAGGATTTGGAGGTGAGAGGGATACTATTTCACAACACACCCTTGTATTCTAGAAAAAAATGAGTATTAGAAATGTCACTTAAATCTATTATAGAAAAGAAGTCAATAATTTGTGTATGTATTTCTCATTCAAGTCACTGAGGCTACATTGCTAACCCTGCATGTGAACTGTGCTTGAAGACTTTGCTCAGAGCTGAAAATGGAAAGTGCATTGAGGAGAGAAGCCTGGAGAAACTCATGTTGGCCACATGACCAATGATGTTCTCTGTGGGAACAATACACCATTACAAAATGAGATAAGAATGACAGTTTGCCTCTATGATCTTTCTTCTCCTCTGATGATGAACCTGGTCAAACTACATGGGAAGCAATACACAATCCCAAGTCAAGAGACACTCCTGAAAATTCATAATATATGTTAAAAATATTTGGACATTTTGAACTAGGAAAAGGTAGAAAGCTACACATACAGGAGCCTAAATGGGTGAAGACCCTGGGTAATGAAGTATTCTGAATGCAGTACTGGAACAGAGAGACATTAAATCAAAGACTATGTGGATTTTAATAGCAACATGCCCAGAATAATTACTTGATTGGTGAGCCTGCACCATAGTGATGCAATTGTGACAGTAGGTAATATGAGGAGTGGTGTCCAGGAACTGTGGGTTATACTGAAACTTTCCTGTAAACCTAAATCTAGTCTATAATAAAAAGGTACTTAAATTTAAAAATACATCACCTTCCATAAAACACTATTTAGTGTTTATAGGAAGTAATACCATATCAACTGGACTGACAAAAATAATTCTTAATCTGTTATAAGTAATATTTTCAAATAAGAAATGTGCCTTTAAAATGTATTATAAGTAGCTATCCTGTCATTTAAAAAGATTGTTTTGTTTATAGAGAGTCTTTAGTTTTAAAGAGTTGTAACTGGCACCAAGACAGTGGAAATGCATACCTTACTAAGTAAGATGAAGAGTTGGAGAATGTCTATAAAGTGCTGCTGTTACAGTCATCTTCTGGAGAATTGTGAGCTGTTCTTTAGCCTTTGGGTGTTTCCAATTATAAATGGTTACGGCATGACTTACTCTATCAATAGTCCCTCTGATAAGTCATATATATATTTTTATTTCTTACTGACATACATGATTCAAAAATTGTAAGCTTGTTTCTGCTCATTTGCACAATTTTAGGCATGAGGGCCTTAGCCTTATTATTATCCTCATGTTTCCTAGTCTACAGTATATAGTTTCTATTAAAAATAAAACAAAACAAAAAGCTGTTGATGGGCTATCTCACATGCCCAGGATAAATTGATATTTTTTCAACATTTAAATGAGGGTATACCATTTAGTTATTTTAAATTTATTTTAGAGCTGAAAGGTAATGTAAAGGTTCACTTTACTACAAATTTTTCATCTTGTAAAAGAAGAAACGAAGGCAGAGAAAGAAATCATTCACCTGAAGACATGTGTCTAATGCAAAGCTGGTGCTTGAATCATGACTCTTCCTAAGCCTACACGGGGTCTTCACGGCCATTATTTTTCAGATAATTTCAGATCTTAACATACTTCTAACATCTAATACCATATAGATTTGTCCAATTTGGACAAATTGGGCAACTTGTAAAATTGTGTTCAACGTCCTTTGAGGCTGAGAATATGAATAAATGAATGTGATATATGTTGAGTGAAGGGATCCAGGTGTTCACAATTCGCATGCACAAAAGACACTTAGGCATTCTCTTTAATGCTGGATAATATTAGTGTGTGTGTGTGTGTGTGTGTGTGTGTGTGTGTGTGTGTGTGTGTGTGCATTTGTTTGTATGTGTCTGTATGCCTGTGTGTGTATGTGTGTGTTCTTGTATATATGTGTGTATGTGTGTTTTATTTGGTTTTATTTGCAGGCACAATGGCAAGAAAATTATTGGGAAAACAGAGACCAGTAATTTTGTCTTATTTATTTTTATGCTGGAAATTGCCAAGTAATGTGGCAACTAAGTTAAACTAGTCCCCTTATACCACTTTGGGACACAAAAAAAGTATGTGTAAAAGTACTAATAATAAATAAAGTATATTAAGTAATACATTTGCATTTTACATGTAAATTATTTATTATTTTTATATAAGTGTACCCACACTGAATCAAGACAAGATAGAAATAGGAAATTAAAACCAAAAATTATATAGAGAGTTCTTAGAAATAGCATGCATTAGCACAAAACTTTAAACTTTCTCATGAGCAGAAAGGTCCTAGTATAAGGCAAACTGACTTAATGTGAAAAATCTGAAATTGAAAATGCTGCAACATGAGAAGGAATTGTAGTGGAGACTAGTCACGCAGGTAACTGCCACACTAAAGTTAGAGTCAAGGGTTATAGACCAAATGCTGTATTGTGAAAAATATGATCTGAAATTTTGCTCAGACTATACATATTAGCTATATATGAACATAAATGAATTTTATTTTTAAACTTAGGTTCTATTTATATTATGTGCATACACATATTCTAAAAATTTCAAGAAGTCTAAAATGTGAAATTTTTCTGGTTCTGAACATTTAAGATAAAAGATACTGCTATAGTTTGGGTGTGTTTTTAGTGCCCCAATGGTTCCACTTTGATCATATATTAGCCCTCAGAGTGTCATTATTAGGTGTTGCTATTCTACCATTAGGAAATAAGGGAGAGCCGAGGTTATTGGATTATTGGGAATGTGCTATTACATTGAAGTTCCATGCAAATCTGTGGCTGCTCTCTTAACAAGATTGATATTAAAGATTCAATGACTTCCCCTGCCTTCTCTCTGTTTCTAGTTTGAGATGTAACCAATTGTAACATTAGAGTTCTTCATCAGCATATAGTAGCTAGAACTGCAAGGCACCCCATTAACTTTGGGACATTCAAGAACAACACACATGATGCTGTAAGATGATGATAGATATGCTAATTTGCTGGACTATAACAACAATTCTACTATTTACATGATATATATGATGTGATGATACAATATATATAAACATATCAATTATCTTATAAAAACCTGTGTCTTTATATATATACACATACATACATACCATTTGTTTTAAACATATGTAGTGATTTAACAAAGGTTGTTTTTGTGGTAGGAGCAACATGGCAGATATCACCAAGTGACTCTGAGAGCAAGGCTTGAATGCTTCTTCCATGGCTTTGCTGTCTTGTGATTAACCATTCCTTGGAAGTTTCAGAGTGAGCTTTCCATCTCTTGTGTTACAGTCATTTAGACAGCCATTGTAAAATCAGCCAGCTGATAGTGAACACTGAAGTTCTTTTCATGGATGACTTGGATTTCAAGAGCTTGAAGACTTCTGGTATTTAAACCCAGATGGCTGCCATAGATGTCTCTGAATTACTAAGATTATATGCAAATTTGTTAGACAATGATGAGGGTTGAATACCTCTGTTTATCAATTTTACATTAGTAGAATGAAGTACTTGATGTTGGTAACTATAAGACATGGGGTGTGAATCTATGTCATTATTTTGTAGGTTTAAAATTTAGGCAGGAGTGGAGATGGTCTGTGGGAGGGCATTGGGCTGCGTTCTGATGAGCATTTCCATGGCACACCATGGAAAATGCATATATGAGAAAGAAAATGGCTACATCTCAAACTATCAGAGGATGAAAGTGGCAGAAATATTTTCACCATAGACCAGAAACTGTAATATACCATCCCCCCTATAAAGTAGCTACTAATGAAATAACAGAAGGCTAGGGAGCTTACAAGTATGAATCCTCTACTCCAGGCATGTGCACCTTCTAAGTTCCTAAGGTCTTTCATTTGGCTGCTTTCCCTTACAAGCTACAGTCCACTTACTTTCCAACTGCATTTGGCCACATGCCTGGAGCTACCAGATGATCTGGGAGCAAGAGCTAGTTCTTAACCTAGGTGGGTAAACTTAGTATGATAATTCTACTGGTCAGAAGACAGAAATGAAACAAATTATATCATTAATCACTTATTATATGTGCCTGTGTGTATCTGTTAAATAAATTACACACACATTGGAAATATTTTCAGATCTACATCCTGCTGGATCTGTTATTTAGCATCATTTTATATGATAAAGGAAAACACCATTATTATGTTCTGGATGTTTACCATTTGAAAGTAATTTGTTGCCTTAATATGCTATAGCTCTGAATTAATTTATTAAATACTTTAAAATGTTTTAGGATTAGGAACATAGGTCAAAATTATTGAGGTTATCAGTAAAATTTGAAATTTTAGACCCTTGCAGTGCAGCTCTTCAGTTTTAAAGGTAAGAAAACCAAAGACAATGACAACCTTGGCATTATTGGTGATCACAGTAACATAAAAAAAATCAATATTTGGGGTTAAACTTAAATTTTATCATGTACTCATCACACATTGAGATATTTATTTTCAAGAGATGCTTTAATCATTCTGCAACTGGACTTGGGAGATACTATCACAACCCATAATGATATTCACTTGGCTAGATCACCTATCAGTTTAAAAGAATTTATTGATTCCATTCCTCCTCAAACAGCACAAGATTTCCAACGTATTGAACATATATGACTTAATAAAAGATAAAATTACCCTTATGACATTCCCAATATCTAAAGCTGCAGCAGCAGCAATATCATGTTGTGAGGCCTGACACTAATTTGTCTTCACCACATGTCTGTTTCATTCAGTCCACTTCATGAGATTTCACTTTTTATTGTTAAATATTAAATGTCTGTGCATTATCATTCAAGGAGCCAGTTGAATCTATTCATCCATATGTATTAGTGGAGACACATTTAACCATTCCCAGGGTTCTATTGGTAACATATGGTACAATTTGGGAGCAAGAGTATATGATTTGTAAGGCATAACTAATAATAAAATGATGTCTATTGTAAGGACTATGCATTAGGATTCAGCAAAAGTCTACTACTTATTGTTCTCTTGCTCTCTCTCTCTCTCTTTCTCTCTCTCTCTCTCTCTCTCTCTCTCTCTCTCTCTCTCTCTCTCTCTGTGTGTGTGTGTGTGTGTGTGTGTGTGTGTGTGTGTGTGTGTGTGTGTCTGCAATCTAATACATTTATAACATTCCAGAAAGGCTAGGATTATCCCTGATGACTAGATTCATTGACCCTATTTACTCTAGACACACACACACACACACACACACACACACACACACACACACACACACACACACACACACACACAAATGGAAGGGGTGCTAAGAGACTTCTGTGAGAATGGAACTGGTTTCTATTTTGTCACAGAAATTCTTCTGAAAAATCTGAGCAAAGCTCCGTTAAAACAAAACCAATGTTGCCTTCTAGCCTCTTTCTGTGCTCTGGAAACATTATCTTGATGGCTTTGCTCATTTCTATCCACTCCTGCTCTGCCCATCTCATCTTTCTCATCATCAATGTCAGTTTTCTACCTTCCCATGTTTCTTCATTTTACTTGTGAAGAGCTGCTGTGGGATGTTCTATATGGCAAATGTGTTGCTCTGATTGGTTGGTAAATAAAACACTGATTGGCCAGTAGTCCGGAAGTATAGGTGGGACAAGGAGGAGAATAAAGCTGGGAAGTGGAAGGCTGAGTCAGAGACACTGCCAGCCGCCATGACAAACAGCATGTGAAGATGCCGGTAAGCCACGAGCCACGTGACAAGGTACAGATTTATAGAAATGGATTAATTTAAGATATAAGAACAGTTAGCAAGAAGCCTAGTACAGCCATACAGTTTGTAAGCAATATAAGTCTCTGTGTTTACTTGGTTGGGTCTGAGCGACTGTGGGACTGGTGGGTGAGAGAGATTTGTCCTGACTGTGGGCCAGGCAGGAAAACTCAAGCTACAAAGAGCAGGCCTTTATTTGCTTCCTCCTATTGTCTTCTCACAGTGTGATTTCTGTAACTCAACAAAGAACTAATAGCAATATTTTACTTGAAATGTAGAAGAATACATAATTCCTGCACTTCAAGACTCAATGACCATTACAGATGAGGAGGCAGAAATATGTTAAGAGCCAGGGGAACAGGAAGTTTGCTATGAGACTGTGTCTCCTAGAAATCTGAGGGGCTATGCCTGTAAAGTCTCGACAGTATGGCTGTCTAGACATGATCTGAATAAGGACAACACCAATAGGCATGCTAATAAGGAAGAGAGAAAGCTCACTGGAAACCTCAACCCTAGACTAAGAGCTAGAGGCAACTAAGGAATGCTGAGTGGGGGAAGGACTCTTCACAGGGAAGGCCATACCAATTGGATATCCAATACCAACTGGTCCACCCTGAAAACATATACATGCAAGTAACAGTATATAGACTGAGCATTATGCGCACATGCATGTAACAACAGTTAAAGAAAAAGAAGCTATGATTTTGGAAGACAGCAAGGTGGGGAGTTATATGGGAACCTTTAGGAGAAATGAGGGGAAGGAAAATATGATATAACTATACTATAATCTCAAGAAATTAAGAACTATTTTTAAAAAGTAGAAGAAGAAGAAATAGATTTAATCTAACGTTGTAGAATTTTCCATTGTTCACACTTGTACTTTGCATTTAAGTAAAATGCAGAAATAATTTCATGTTTTGAGAGGTGAAGTACCTTGTTCACCTGCTTAAAAAGATATATTAACTGTTACTAAACCAGTGTTTTTTTTCATGTTTTTTTTTGATCTGTTATGGAACATTGTCTTATTTTGGTGAATGTTGGGTCTATGGGTCATGTTTGCAGAAAGTATATCCTATCATAAAATCACTATTAATTCTCAAAATCTTTCTGTTCCACTTACCTTTCTTTTGAAGCATTGTCATGTTGCCTAAGTGATTTGCAAAAAGCTTTCAGATATCTTAAGTCAGTGTGTCTTATAAGTAATAGATGCATTTGGATAGAATCCATACTCATACATATTAGTTAAGAACTTTCATCTTAGGTAAATATTATTGTCTATAAAGATTTCACTTTCTGTACTCATTTTTTTAAAATAAAAGAAAGCATTTTTGGGGGTCTTCTTACAGTTTGGGAGAGCTAGTCCATTATCATCATGGTACTGACATGGCAGAAGTATGGCAGTACTCATGTTGCTAGAGTCATAGCTGAAAGTTACATCCTGATCCACAGGCAAAGAGAAGGAGAGACAGAGAGACAGAGGCAGAAATATAGACACAGAGACAGACATACACAGAAAGAGAGAGAAAGAGACTGAGCCTAGCATGGGCTTTTGAAACCTAAAAGCCCACCCTCAGTGACACACTCCCTCCAACAAGGCCACACCTCCTAATACTTCATATTCTTTCAATAGTGCCACTCCCTGGTGACTGCACATTAAATATATGAGCTTACAGGAGGCATTCATATCTCCACATTCCACTCCCTAGTCCCCATTGCCTATAGCCATATCATAAAGCAAAATGTATTCAGTCCAACTCAGAGGTGCCATAGTCTTTCTCTTAGTCTCAATGCTCTTTAAAAGTCCAAAATCTCTTCAGGGTGATCTCTCAACTGTAACACCCATGACTTTGCTTCCCTGTCTGACTTGCCAAAATTATTTAGGATCCTCTGCCTGCTCACCTTTGTTCAAAAATAAATTGAGAGACAGAGACTAATAAAAGAAAATGGATTTATTTACATGATGATCAGTCGAGGGAGAGAAAGACTCCTAGTTTCTGTCTACCTATCCTTTAGCAATGTTAAATTTTATGAAAAAGTTGGTATAAAAACTGGGAAATATACATTGTTGATCTCTCTGTAAGATGATATCCTTAGCTAGTTTCATGGAAGCTCCACAAAAGCTGGAGTCACTTGGGAAGAGGAAATCTCAGTTGAAAAAAAATGCCTCTGTGAGACTGGCCTATAGTTTCCTGATTAGTGGTTGATTTGGGAGGGCCCAATCCATTGTGCATGGGCAACCCTTGGCAAGAGGTCCTGTGTGCAGTAAAAAAGCTGGCTGAACTACCCATGCTGTTTTCCACTTTGTGTGTAATTCGTAGAGACCCCTGATGAAACTACATGATCAAAATTGAGAGGGACATGAGTTGATAACTGTTTGATTAATAAGAGAATAAATAATGATAATTACAGTCTACTTCCCTGACAAATTTGAATTATAGCCTTTATTAAGTAAAAACTTTAGAATTTATGTGGAAGTCTTTATCAATAATAAGCAAATACAATTTTTTTATTAACAAGGGGGCATATTGTTTCTAAACAATAATAAGGCTGATGTGTTACCTGAAGGCAAATGGCAATAGATTAGAGTCAATAGCAAACACAAAAGAAGAGTGCCTATATATGAGAAGACTAGCAAAACCAGAAATCATTCAAAATTGCATTATATTAACATAACTGAACAAGTGCTCTTATGGTGTGGTTGAGCATTCCTTGGGTATATGCCCAAGAGTGGTATAGCTGGATCTTGGGGGAGATTGATTCCCAATTTTCTAAGAAAGCGCCATATTGATTTCCAAAGTGGTTGTACAAGCTTGCATTCCCACCAGCAGTGGAGGAGAGTTCCCCTAGCTCCACATCCTCTCCAGCATAAGGTGTCTTCAGTGTTTTTGATCTTAGCCATTCTGACAGGCGTAAGGTGGTATCTCAGCGTTGTTTTGATTTGCATTTCCCTGATGATTAGGGATGTTGAGCAGTTCCTTAAATGTCTTTCGGCCATTTGAGTTTCCTCTGTTGAGAATTCTCTGTTTAGTTCTATAGCCCATTTCTTAATTGGACTGTTGGGCATTTTGATGTCTAATTTCTTGAATTCCTTATATATTCTGGATATCAGTCCTCTGTCAGATGTGGGGTTGGTGAAGATCTTTTCCCATTCTGTAGGCTGTTGCTTTGCCTTGTTGACCGTATCCTTTGCTCTACAAAAGCTTCTCAGTTTCAAGAGGTCCCATTGATTGATTGTTTGTCTCAGAGTCTGTGCTACTGGTGTTCTATTTAGGAAGTAGTCTCCTATGCCAATGCGTTCAAGACTACTTCCTACTTTCTCTTCTAGCAGGTTCAGAGTAGCTGGATTTATGTTGAGGTCCTTGATCCACTTGGACTTAAGTTTTGTGCACGGTGATAGATATGGATCTATTTGCAGCCTTCTACATGTTGATATCCAGTTTTGCCAGCACCATTTGTTGAAGATGCTTTCTTTTTTCCATTGTGCACTTTTGGCTTCTTTGTCAAAAATTATATGTTCATAGGTGTGCGGATTAATGTCAGGGCAGTGGGACCAGATCTTGTGCTCATTGCATGAGTTGGCTGTTTGAAACCTGGGGCCTATGCAGGATTGTTTGGCTCGGCCTGGGAGGAGGGGACTAGACCTACCTGGACTGAGTCTACCAGGTTGACCTCAGTCTGTGGGGAAGGCTTTGCCCTGGAGGAGATGGGAATGGGGGGGGGGTTGGGGGGATGGTGAGGGGGACGGGAGGGGGGAGAACAAGGGAATCCGTGGCTGATATGTAGAACTGAATTGTATTGCAAAATAAATTAATAAAAAAAATTGCATTATATTATAGAAGAGATTCAATCTTGTTTTATACACAACCACAAGAAGAATGTCATGTACTTCATATCTGTACTTCAATATTTTTTCTGATGGTCAAATTATGAAGTGCATTATCACCATTAAAACATTATTTATTTGTTATATTATGATTTGAAAACTTATCTAAGGAAATATTTTAAAATTTAATCATCCTTAAATTAATAATCACATGCAACCACCCAATTCTGGTATAATTTCTAAAAAGTTTTATAATTGGTCTCTTGACCTTGTATTTTTAATTGATTGATCCTTAAATTCTAGGACTCATGGCCACATATTCAATATCAAATAAACTAAAATCAATTTCTAGGGCAAATTTGGCTTTCTAGTATTTCTATGTATGATAATACTCATGCTTCTCACATGCTCATTCCCATTTTCTCTCTACTGTTTCTTATTTCAACTGTGACTGAAAAAGCTAATTCTTTAAATGACATTTGAAGTCAAAATCTCTTAAGTTCTTAGGAAGTCAAAAGTTACAAGAGTGAGTTGTGTGTAAAACAACACTGACTGTAGTGGAGGTAAGACACCATCTTACAACAGAGAAGGCCTTAGCTTTGTCATCATTCTGAAAAGTACTTTAAACATATTTTCATATTTCAATAAACTCTTGTGCTCTAATTATTAAAAATTTGTGTTTAAAATATATTTTTCAAAATCTAAAATATCTTGCAAAAACAAGCCGATTGTATTCAAAATCATTTATTTCCTTCCCACCAACACCCATATTTTCTGTGCTTACAGTTCGATAAATAGGCAATAGAGAGAGGATAGTATACTATATAATGAAGCAGGTATCTATCTTCCTGATCCAGCCTCACTGATGTAAATCCAGTTCTCAGAATGATCTGGAAAACCTGAACAGATAAGAGATTGTTTTAATAATTATTAAATATGTTGTCTAAGCATTACAGAAATAGTATAAAGTGGTTGAAAAATCTGGAAAAAATGTTAATCAATGATATCACAAGTCAACAGGGAATGCCATTAATGTGAAGATGAAATTTCCATGAAAATGGCTTATAAAAATTCTCTTAGTCATTTATCATAATTCTCATTAATCTGATTTACATCTTTAGGTATAATCTGTATGAGATGTCTGGACTTATATTTGCAGATTGCAGGTGAGCAAACATTGTTGATATACTAAAAAATTAAATGTAGGGCTTACCTAGAGTGGCTTTGAAAACAAGACAGAAGGATTGGTATCAAATAGATAAAATACTATTTGCAGCCACAAGAAAACAATACTCTAAGAAATCTATTTAAACGTCTAAATAAATTTTACTTCTATCAAAACCCTACTGCAGCTCAAAAGTCACTGAGTTTTGAATTCAGTGACTTCCTATGACCTGGTAACACTAAGATATGCTAAGTATCCAAAGAAAACAGTAGTAGTCCACAGAAAGATGGTACATAACTGATTAAAATTAAAGAATGCAGATCTGAAAATAAAGTTGTATATTCACAACACATTCAAACACCCAATTTTCTCCCTAATTCTTTAACACAATAAATATTCAGCAGAGATAATCTGCATTTTGTATCTTTCTCTCAAGAAAACCTAAAGGGAAAATAACAATTTCTCTACATTTGAAAATCAAATTTTATGAGTGAGTTTTGTTAGTTGCAGACTGAGCAGAGAATCTAGTCTTGATAAATATAGCACTATTATGGGGTGCAAAAGAAGAGATATTTAGAATAGGGACAGTCACTGAATGCTCCTCTTCTCCTTCCTGAGAAAGGGATCTCTTCAGTAATGGCAGCAAAATCATATTATTTGAATTTTCAAAGTGGGTCACATTCACTGTTTTATAGTCATCTTCATAAACTGCCCATTGAGATAGGGTGGGTTTGCGTGTTACTATTTTTGTAAGTAGAAGTCTACAGTTAGAAATATTTAAGGGATTTTCACAGTTTCTCAGGGCTTCTTAGGGATGTCACAGATACATGTCTAGATGACACTGTGGGGTTTTTTTGTTTGTTTTCTTATTATTTGATTTGTTTGTGTGAGTGGGAGGGGATTCCTCTGCATTCAGATCTTTTCATTTAAATTATTCTATTTCTCTAGAAAGTATCTCTGCCCACAAGACCTCCCTTGATTTTATGAATTAATAAGTCTTCAAGAGATAGATTTCTATATGGTTAAGGATCCAATACATAATACAAACTGTAAGCTGTATTAAACACAGAAATGAAACTACTCATTCTGAATTTGAGTGGCTAGTAAAATAGTATTTTATTCAACATAAATAACTTACCTGTAAAAACTATTCAGATTCTCATATTAGGGATTATTAGTACATATTAAAATGTTTTATTTTTCAATGCTTATGCCCCATTTTACCAACCTCATGATTTCTGGATTCTATTATGAAAATCATGACTAATAAGGCCTTTCAGGTTATTGCATGACGAGTGCTTGATTATAAAATATAAATGATGGCACTATTATGAAAACAATTAGTCAAACAAAAAGTAAAATTTAAATTCATTTCAAGAAACCCACTTGACTACTCTATAATTATACTTAACTCTCCCTTATGGTGCATTAATATGAGTTTTAACCCACCAAAGATGGAGAGGGAGACTGTGAATGAATCAAATGTAGTCAGCCTTGGAATTATTTGACCAAAATCTATTGGGCTTGCATCATGAACTTCAGTAAGAGCTCAGTGAGTGAAAAAAATTCCCATTCTAGCCTGGTGTTGGGAAGTTCTGCTTCTGATTTTACACCTGTGAAAGAGGGTTACATGGGGTCATCTTGTCCCTGAAAATCCTTGTATTTTTTGGTCTTTGCTACAAAAGAATCTCACTTCCCCTATTGCCCTAGCAAAATGATGAGGGGGAATACAGGGATAAGCTTGTTACAGCTGTATAATCCGTTGTTGCAATTAAAGAATCTAACACATTAAAAGGTGATATGGATTTCACAGTGGGCCCAAGGCTATGGATAAATTATGGACCTGTCTTGCCTTTTAAGTGTTATACTAAAATAACTCTGGGCAACTAAAACTTAGGCTGTCCATCCAGGTTTAATGATAAGTGCAAAAAGGTCCAGGTCTTTTCTGTACGCTCTTTGTGTCTCAGTGACATAGAATGTTATTATATGACAGATGCATAATAATAACCAGAGTAGTGTATGATGAAGAATGCGGGGCAATCAGCTCTGTTCAATTCCGTGGTATAGAGATTTCTAGGTAAATTATTTTCTAGGATAGAGAAAGGTGAGCAGTGTCTCACCATGTAGCTGAGACTGGCCTTGAACTGTTCCTTCTGTCTCTGCCTCGTAAGCAATGTGATTTCAAGCATGTGCCACCTTGCACAGCATCAGAATTTCAGAACTCTAGACTTAAACTTGTCACAAGTATGATGTGTCTGTCACTGGAAAACTTAAATTCCTAGAGATTCAGCTTCCACATGCCAGTATAATCGCAGGTGTTCTCACTTGGTGATCTTTAAAGAGTTAAAAAAAAATCCTTTCTATACCCAAGTACTCCAGAAAATTGTCTAAAGTAAGCATAGAGTAGAATTTCCTGGAGAGTTTGTGTTCCTGTCTTAGTTAAGGTTTTTATTGCTGCAGCAAAACACCATGACCAAAATGTAAGTTGGGGAGGAAAGGGTTTATTAGGCTTACACTTTAGCATTGCTGTTCATCACTGAGGGAAGTCAGGAGAGGAGCTTAAACAGGACAGGATCCCCAAAACAGGAGCTGATGCAGACGCCATGGAGCAGAGATGTTTACTGGAATGCTTCCAGCTGAGCCCACCTTCTTATAGAACCCAGGACCAGCAGCCCAGGAATGGCACCACCAACCATGGGCTTGGCCCTCCCCCAATGATCACTAATTGAGAAAATGCCTTACCGATGGATCTTATCAAGGCATTTCCTCAATTGAGGATCCTCCCTCTCTGATGACTCTAACTTGTGTCAAGCTGACACACAAAATCATCCAGTAAGCTTCCTTAGGTAATCAAAGCCTACTTCACAAAGCATAGGAGAAATTTGGAGAATTACTCAAAATAGTAAGCTCCCAACCCAGACATTTGTGGGAACTCAATAGTTTGTTATATTTTAGATCAGAAAAGAATCTGACCTAAACTTCAATGTTGAATGAAGGTGGAGGAGTAGGTGGCAATCATATTCCTGAACAGGTTAAGAATAAAAATGTGCTGTTCAGATGCTTCTCCTTCTAGTCCATCTACTATTAGGGAAGGAAACAGTGTCTTCTCTCATTTGAAAGGTGGTTTCAGTTTAAACACAATATCACTTAGTAAAATGTAAATGCCTTACCCTCCTCTTCAAAAATGCCTCCATATCCAGATTGTGTTCATCTTCCTGCTCTGCTCAAAATCACCCAAAGCAACAGATTCCCTCTGGATCAAGCTAGAGGAGTCTTGCTTCCACAAATCTTTCAGTGAGAGGGAAATCTTGTAACACAACCTTAGTACCACAGGTTTGAATAATATTGTCATATGAAATGAAGGAATGGTGACTCTTGTAGCCTTCTCTCAGGAATCATTAGTATGTTCAAGCATTTCTTTAAAGCCTAACACAGAGAATGTGCACTTCATGAGGAAAAATAAAGATGTCACTAGTAACCAATCTATCCTTGCATGTTGCCAATGAGGATTTGAAAGGGCTGGACCAGACAAGCAGATAAAGCATATGCAGAGCAACACAGAATAAAAAGAGGGGACATCCTCAGATGATGTCCCAAAGAGTACCCAGCTCCTGACCTGTGGCAACACTGTAGTCCAATGGACATTTCTCTTCAGTAGTGGTAGTTAGATATAATCCTTTTACCAGACTTTAGATTTTAAAAAAATGCTTGTTGTCATAAAAGTTGAACCTTAACAAGATTTATATCTGAGAGAAATCTGACCCCATACCCATTAAAAATGCGACCAAGCAGAGGAACAGGGTTCAGTCTTTTTGAAGCAGAAGCAGAAACAATACATCAGTTTAGAGTATGAAGATTCAGAAGGCCCATTCAAACCATGTGATCATTTAGCAGTGCTGGACATTGACAAGCATGCCATTTGAATGGGGACCCCAATCCTGGGATCAGGTTTAATAAACCATCATTTTCTTCTCTACAGATCAGTCATGGTGACTTACAGGAGTTAGACATTTCCTTTTGTGAACAAGGGTGAAATGTATAGAAGAGTTAAGTGAGAAGACAAAGTCAGAGGTAGCAGAGAGGTGGAGAAGAGAGGCACCTTTCTCTCTGCATAGAGCACATTCCTGCCAAGCCTTCAGATTCTGCACTTCCAGGGTTTGTGTGTTGATTAACAAGGTTAGGGTTTCATCTGTTATTACTTAACTGACATGTTGCTGCAAATTATAGCTGGAGCACAGTAGTGGGTTATGGATACAAATAACATTTAAAATAATTTCTTTCCTTTTTACCTAGAGGAATTGTGAACTCAACAGCAGGCTTTCCCTTTACTCTAAAAGCATCCATCCTGCTAACTGAGTAAAATGGCTGTTGTTCAGATCATGCTGAGTTTTAAATGAAATGTGTGGTAAGGTGTTTATTCTCGCACCGATTAGCTCCCATTAACATTAATGCAAGTCGCCTGAGCTAGTGCTCCATGAAGTACTGGAAATATCATCTTCCTAGGATGCTGTTCTGGGGAAAGTGCTGTATTTCCAAGAGAAGCTTCCATGTCTTCAGATATTATCCATGTGACATCATTCATTTCACTGTCAGGTTTTCTTTTAAAAGGCAGTATTCATAAAATGAAATAGAAATAGCCATATCAAAAATGAGTATAGTAAAGGACATAAAGATGAAAGATAGTTGGAAAGGATACATCAAAGCATGCATAATTTGGCAATCCCCACTAAATACAAAGTCAGCATCTCACCCAGCTAGAGTTAAGAGTTTCCACTGGAGAAGTATTTCGGTTTGCTGAACAACCACCTTCTAGTTCTCCACCCCCCACTACTACTTATTGGTTCTGTCTGCTGTGTTTCTTTGGGTCCTTGTTTAAAACTGGGGATAATTTTTACTATTTTTTAAACAAGATTTTTTTTAAACAAAGTATATTATCAAGATGATTTAATGAGACTTGCAGGGAAAAGATGTGTTGTTCCCATTTTACTCGTGGGAAAATATGCATTAGTGTGAAATGCAACAGCCTGTCAGAAAACAAGAAGGAATGGTTAGCTCTTAGCCAAGAAATCAGAAAAAAATGAGTGGAACTGCCCATCAACTTTTTATATTTTGCTATCAGTAGAGAAACCTATATGAAGCATCGAAAGGAAAGGGATGGAGTTAATCTATCCAGGTGGTCAGAAATCATTGTAAGGTGACATATCTACACATTTTCAAATTGGTGCTTGGCTTTTCTTGATTCCATCTTATGTTTAGGAAAAGGAAATGGTTTTTGCAACCAAGCACTTTGTAGTCAACCACAGGAGGCTCTAGCTTTTTGTATTCATGCAGCTCTTTAAGGTCTCTAGGGAGCCATTTCAGGATAAAACATGCCTTCATAACTGCCTCCTGGAAAGTAAGACCAATTTGCTTTTATGCTTGTGGAATCTTCCTATCAGTTTGAGGGAGAACAAATTGTGAAGAGAGAGGCGCTTTCCCAGTAGAGCAAACACATTCAAGGAGTAGGAAAAGCAGCCTTGAAGTAGCACTTCCCAAATGAAAATACCTCATTAAAAGAATGTTCACAGCACAATAAAACCTCATAATTTTTTTCTGTTCATCTAGAATGACTCTAATAATATCCCTGTTTTCAAAAGGAAATAGAGTAAAATAGCTAATAGCTTTTTTTAAAAAGCTCTCTTCTGCCATCTTTAAGTATATAAACATTTTTACATTTTTTGTATATATTTACTTCACTATATGCACAGCTCACAAGTCTGCCAGTGTATACTTATACACACACAGTCATTGGTCAATAGTTACTATGCACTTTTCGGTGTCATATGTCAGGAGCTGTCCTAGGTACTGGAGAAATGAAGTTGAATCCTTAAAGTTAATGGAGAAAATCTCAAATTCCTTTTCTAAACATATCTTAGCACACAGTCAGAAATACAATCTCATTTATTTCATTGTAGTTATCTTTCACACTTTAAGAAAATGCCTAAGAATGCTTTTGAAAAAGCCATATAATTCCTCAAAAGCTAGACCATGAAAGTTTGATTTTTAAGGCATTCTTAATTCTCTTCCTGTTCACCTGCATCTACTCTAGAAATTATAGTAAGGTGTGATGCTCAGAGCCTGTTAGCTATGTGTACAGTCATTCACTCATCTGATACTTGTTGAATGCCCAGTGTGTGCCCACCACTCACTTCATCCAGGTACTGAACACATGGGAATTAACAAGAAGAAAAATTTCCTCTTAAGTGACCTCTGTGATATAAGACTTCCTGAGGTCAACAAATATCCAGGGGCCAGAATACTCATGGTTTTAGTCTAAAGAACTTCTATATTGCTTTCTTCAGGCATCATGACAGCCCAATTTTGCAGGAGATGCAGGAAACCCAGTGAGAAATGGGATAGATAGCTCTAAGAAAGCAGAGTGCAATAAATGTCTTCTTCCCACAGAAATACACATTTCTCATAAAGAAATGTAAATCTTTATGAGGAATATTTTTCTTAAAATCATATATAGGTGACTTATAATGTTAACCAGGTATATGAATTTTTATTATGTTGCAACAAAAAATCATAAAGATCACTTTCTATTGAAATGAAAAAAATGAACATTGCACTTATTTACTGTATGGGAAGGATTTACAAATTTTGAGAGAATGTTTCTAAAATTTGTGACGATTTCAAGTTAATGTTATTTTTGCCATCCATTTACCAAATAAGAATGGTTAAATATTATTTTCTTCTACCCTTTCAGGTTCTCTACTGCAACTCACAAAACACATTAGCAAACTGGGAAATTTTCATAAACTTATTATAACTTTTATGTGAAACATGGGTCTTCTTAAAGAAAATAAAGGCCTGAAATATTTTAATGGCTAGTCCTAGGTATTTCTTTTCAAAATCATATTTGTTTTTATTTTATGTATATGAGTGTCTTGCCTGTATACATATTGTTGTACCATATGAACACAGAGGCTAGAAGAGGGCATTGGGTCCCTGGATCTTTTGTTACAGACAGTTGTGAGCTACCATATGTGTTCTGGGAACTGAGCTGTGGTTCTCTGGGAGAACAGCAAGAGCTGTTATCCACTAAGCCATCTCTCTAGCCCCAAACCTGTGTGTTTCTGTACTTTGTTGGATAAAGAATAGAACCCCACGAAAAAGTGTGATCTTACCAAGAAATATGTGTGCCCTGAGCAGAGTGGTACATTTCTCTGTGATGTGGCAGACACGACAAGCTACACTAGGGTAGAAGCACCTGTTTTGACACATAGTTCAACAGTTCATCATGAAGGGAAGGCATATACAAGTGTGCGTGTGTGCGTGTGTGTGTGTGTGTGTGTGTGTGTGTGTTTTGTGCACACACGCACAAATTTCCCTTGTTTTTTAGGTATAGTTGACAAATTTAATTGGTGCATTTTAGAAATACTACGTAATATTGTCCACATGTGTATATTGTGACATGATTAATAAATTCATAATAATAGCCAAGCTGTCACCATACATAGGTACAAATTAAATTGGTGTATTTTAGAAATACTACGTAATATTGTCCACATGTGTATATTGTGACATGATTAATAAATTCATAATAATAGCCAAGCTGTCACCATACATAGGTATTCTTTTGTATGATAACATTCTAGATCAGTGGTTCTCAAGCTGTGAGTCTCCACTCCCCCACTTTGGGGGTCTAGTGACCCTTTCACAGGGGTCACATAAGACCATCCTGCACATCAGATATTTATATTGTGATTCATAACAGTATCAAAATTACAGTTGTGAAGTAACAAGAAAAATAATTTTATGGTTGGAGGTCATCACAACATGATGAGGAACTGTATTAAATTGTTGCAGCATGAGGAAGTTTAAGAACCGTTGCTCTAGATGTACTCTCTCAGTGGATTTTAGGTCCATAATCTGTTATCACTAACCAAAATTACCATGATATATTTTAACTCTGCAGAATTTATTCATTTCACAATTGATTTCTGTGTCTTTTGGTAACGTCTCCCTGCCCCACATACACTCACACATGTCTTTACCTTCCTTGGCCACTGTTATCCATCATTCTAATCTCTGTGTATATAACTGTTACATTTTAATTTCTACACATAAGTGAGATCATGCAGTGTGTGTCTGGCTTGTTTCACTTTAGCTGATGCTCCCTAAGTTTATCCATGTTGTCATCACAACCATCATGATTTTCTCCCTTTTATAAATGAATGGATTTTTTTATTGTAATAATCTACATGCATATATACATATATTTATATAAGTATATATGACAGTTTATATATCAATTAATACACGTGTAATTCTTAATCTTAACTACTCCGAATAATGTCAACTTTTTAATGTAGCTATGTATTTAACTAAACTGTATGTCCCTTGGCTTTGTGGCTCCCACACCTATTGCATTATATTTTGTGCAATGGCTACTTAATGCATTGTTTCTTTTGTTACAGCTGCTGATGAGGTTAATGAATTCTCATCTTGATCCATTTCTAAATATAGAAATAGCTCACATCTGTTAGGAATGCTTTTAGGCCATCCTGTAAGCACGGAGATTAGATCACTCTGGAACTGAACGTGATTCTCAAGATACTTACTGGCTGAAGTGTGGTTTAAAGTGAGGGGCTAGAATTATGCAGAAAAGAAACAGAGACTCCTAATGTGTTTTACACTCAAACTATGAGTCTCAGAGACTGCTGTGAGTCAGTCTGGCATCTTAGGTGATGTTGATTTTCTCTGTGTCTCTCAGGGAAAGATTTTGTGTAGCTTCTGTGAGCAAAGCTTATGGTATTCTAGGGTAATATCTTCCTATGACATTTTGACCTTGCTAAGCACCTCTTACCCTGGAGAGTTAGAACATCATGCTTCATTTGTGACTTACTGGTGTTTTGGTACTAATCCCACTAAGATGAGCATACTTTTCTGCTGAGCTGGAAGAGGATCCAAACCAAATCTTGGCCACAAATATGCAACAAATAATACAGAACAGCTTAGGATCCAAGAAGTAACAAAAAGAAAATTAACTGAGCAGAATGCTGCTCTTTCTGCTCCTCCTAGTCATTGCCATGCTGCTAAGCTATAAGAGAAAGTGATTTCAAATCAGCTTGCATCTGAATCACTGAGGACAACAAGTTCTATTAAACAGATTCATGAAATCCATCAGAATTTCTAGTTGGAGAGTTCTGAGTAGTGCTAAAAAACCTACACTTTGATATTCCTTGGATATGCTTTTTTTTTCTACTCTGGAGACCGTATGTTGTAGATTCTGGGTCAGAGAAAGATCCCAAAGATCTATCTAGTCATTGGTGGAAAGATACATAGCTAACTGCTTCCTACACAGCGAGTGTTACCATCCCTTCTGTGCAACATACAGGGCTTTTTCATGTCTCCTCATCTCCTGTTCCTGTCCTCAAACTAGGCATATCAAAGGATGAAAAGTCAAAAGCCTATGAAGTCCTGGTTGTTCTTGTACTTAACCTGGAAGTGTGAGGAAAGAGATCTCTGGTCTCCTGACTCTCTCACAATTTTGCCCAACATGCCAGTGTCTGCTGACCCCTAGTGGCTGAATGTTCCTTGGGTTATTCTTCATTTTCACAAAAATTAAGGGGAAATTTTAGTTTGGGGATGATTATTATAGAAAATTGCTCAAAACAAGTTCTGTCATATTCAGTTTTACAAAAAGCTGACATTGCCATTATTCTTCATATGTTTTTTTTTCTTAATGGACAGAACCAATTGTCTGCAAGGCCTCCAATTCCATGGAAATCAGGTCTATTAGGTTGACACCTTACATTCATCATGGTGAACTCTACAAAATCCAACTGCTTGCTCTGGGTCTAGTTTCCTGTAGTTGAAGGCTTAACACCTGGGTTCAAATGCTGCTCTGTAGATGGGAGGGTCTGGACAGACAAAGGGGAAATAATTTAATTGTATTATAACCTCAAAAATAAATATTTTAAGTGTGAACTATGTAGTTCCATAAAGTGCCATTTAAAGGCATATTTAAATAATTGTAGGTCTTAAATCCAGTAAAACCTCAGAGAGCATTGAAGTCCGCTTCAGTTTCCAAATGAGATGCTCAACATTCCTGATTGTGAACAGACCCTCCAGAAAATTTGCAGTACAGAGTCATTAAATCAGTACATCAATAAACAAAACTCAGGAATTCTCTTCCTTACAGGAAAGATGACTTAAGGAAGATTCCTCAGATGCTTACAATATATTGAGACAAGACATTGATATGAGAATATAAGAAGCAATCAGCAAATGCAAACCTGAGATCCTGAAATTTAAGTTATAGTAGTATCCTTATCACTTATTCCAAGTTATTTCATGCCATCGTGCTGTATTTAGATCAGAGGGATCCATGTTAAATTAAAAAGTGCAGATGCAACTTCAGTGAGCAAAGTTCCTGACACTTTAAACTGCCCTCACATTTCTTATCTCAGTGCCTGTAGAGTAAACCTGGATGAAGATGGGACATTAAGTGAACAATCTTCTGGTGAGCCATGGATTGATTCTTCTCTCCATATGTACACTCACCATATCAAATCTAGCCTGGTCACCACAGAGAATATACACACATTCAGTCCTCCAACCAAATTCAGGTGTCTCAGCTATTCTACTTGTGAAAAGAAGGAACCCAGTTAATAGTGCCTCAAAGAGCCCATGAGATGCCTTCTAGAGAGAGCAATGATGTCTGTCCTTTGTACTATTTCAAAACTCAGAGATCTCCTCTTCGAATCGACAGAACACTAGTCAGGAATTGGCTTTCCTTTTATCACTATTTCAAGGTTTTGTTCTAGCATGCTCTTTTAGCACCTCATCAGATATATAGCTATCCTGCCTTATTCACCATGGCATCTTACTTTTTTGAGGTGCAGAAAGAGCACCAGCTACTACAGTACAGATTCTGAAGACAAAGGATTTATTTCACAGCTACACATAGAAATGGTACTACCTAAAAAATATGGGCCAGGAAATAATTTAAAAAAACAGACTTACCTGTATAATAAGCATTAAATGTAAATCATTTAAAGGAATTATGAACATATTAACGTTTCATAAAGTGGAGTTGCCTTGAATTGAGATTGCCTCTAGCCTTCTTATCCAAGTTTTCAGTACTATTTGTGGTTTGCATATGTTACTGTACATATTGTTAAAGCAATGTGTATGTTAAGTAATCTCTAACTGTGGAAGTTGGTGATCTAGAAGTTTGTCAATGAATTTTGAGGGCTAGATCATAGTCTTTACTTTTTATCATATAAGTCATTTTTAAAAAATGTTTATTTATTTATTTATTTGCTCATTTATTTGTTTGTTTATTTATTTATTTATTTATTTATTTATTTATTTATTTATTTATTTATTTATTTATTTTACATCCCAACTGCAGTTTTCCTTCCTTCCTCTCCTTCTGGTCCCCACCCACTTCCCCTCCACCAGTCCTCCTCCCTTTCTATTCAGAAAAGGGCAGGCGGCCCATGGATATCAACAAAACATGGCATATCAAGTTGCAGTAAGACCTTCCTTGTATTAAGGCTGGACAAGGCAACCCAGTACAATAAATAGGGTCCCCAAATCCAGCAAAAGTGTCAGAGACAGCCCCTGCTCCCACTATGAAGGAGTCCCACAAGAAGGCCAATCTACATAACTATCATGTGTATGCAGAGGGCCTAGGTCAGTCACATGCTGGCTCTCTGATTGTTGGTTCAGTCTCTGTTAGCTCCATTGAGCTCAGGTTTGTTGAGTCTGTGGGTTTTCTTATGATGTCCTTGATCCCTCTGGCTCCTAAGATCCTTCCTCCCTCTCTTTCCTGAGCTTGGCCTAATGTTTAGCTGTGGGTCTCTGCATCTGTATCCATCAATTGCTGGATGAAGCCTCTCTGATGACAGTTGGGCTAAGCACCAATCTATGAGCATAATAGAATATTGTTAGGCATCACTATATTGACATTTTTTTCCTCCAGTCATGTTTGGTTCTATTCTAGGTCCCTGGGCCAAGATCCAGCTATAGCATTCTTGGGCATATACCCAAAGGATGCTCAATCATACCATAAGGACACTTGTTCATGTATGTTCATAACAGGTGTATTTGTAATAACCTGGAATGCCTCTCAACCAAAGAATGAATAAAGGAAATGTGATACATATACACAATGGAATATTATTCAGCTGTTAAAAACAATGACATCATGAAATTTGCAAGCAAATAGATGGAATTAGGGGGAAAAAGTCATCTTGAATGGGGTAACCCAGACCCAGAAAGACAAACATGACTTGTATTTGCTTATAAGTGGATATTAGCTGTAAAGTAAAGGATAACCATGCTACAATCCACAGATCAAGAGAGGGTGGATAACAAGGAGAACTCATGGTGGGACACTAGGATCTCCCTGGGAAGGAGAAATAGAAGAGATTTTATGGGTGGACTGGGAGCAGGTGTGTATGGAAACATGAGCTATCAAGTGGGGAGGGATGGAGAGGGAGAGTACTAAAAGAGACTACCCGAGGGGAAACATTTTGAGATCAGGTAGAAACCTGATGCAAGGGAAACTGCCAGGAATCTACAAGGATGATCCTGCTCAAACTCCTAGCAATCAGGGGGATGCAGCCTGAACTTGCTATCTTCTGTGACCAGGCAAGACTTCCAGTGGAAGGGTTGGGAGAAATCAGCCTAACCACATAATTTCCAACCTGCATTCTGCCCTGCCTATGGGAGATGCTGGGGTAAGTGTGGCACAGAGATTGTGGGCATAGCCAACCAATGACTGGTTTAATCTGAGACCCATGTAACAGGAGTGAGCCCATCCCTGGCACTGCCTGGAGTGCCATGACCCAGGTGCTGGATGGCCCAGAGATACGTCATTTTTTAAAGAACCTCAAAGCTCTATTCCCCATTTTTCCTACTGCCTCCCTCTCTGGAGCTCTTTACCCTTATCCATTGTCACTTTTTACTTTCCTGGTTTCTACAGTTGCTCCAGGTTGTATACTCGCATCTAACTAATTAGAGCTAAGAATCACAAATGAGAGAAATCATGCAGCGTTTGTCTTGCTGGGTCTGGGTTACATCACCCAGCATATTTTCTAGTTTTATCCATTTTCTCTCAAATTTCATTTTTTTTACAGCTGAATAAAATTCCATTGTGTATGTGAACCACATTTTCATTATGCATTCAACTCATCAATTGAATGATATGTAGGTTGTTTCTATTCCCTAGCTATGGTGAATAAAGTAGTAATGAATGACTGAATAAAGATCTGTGGAGTGAGATGGCAAGTTGTTTGGGAATATGCCAAGGTGTAGTGTAGCTGGGTCATATGGGAGATTTATTTTCAGCTTTTTTAAAAATACCCACACTCTTTTCCATAGTGTATCCTAGTTTGTAATCCTTATAGGAGTGAATGAGGGTTCCCTTTCCCCCATAAGACTGTTAGCAGAAGGAATAAGCTGTACTCTACAAGATATAGACATAGGAAATGACTTCTTAAATAGAATTCCATATTTCTTTTTAAGAATTAAGGCTAAAAATTGACAAGTGTGCCTTATTCTGTAATTCTTATTACATTTTTACTTTTACAATTTTAGAATAAGTGTGCCTTATTCTAAAATTCTTCTGTAAAGCAAAGGAATCAATCAGTTTGGTGAAGAAGAAGCCCACAGTGTTAGGGAGAATATTTGCAAGATACACATCTGACATAGGATTAATATCCAAAATATATTAAGAACTCAAAATCAGAGGGTCAAGAAAACAAATAATCCAAATTTAAAAAATGGCTATGGATCTTTTCAGAGTATTCTCAAAAGAAGAAAGAAAAATGGCTATGCAATATCTTTAAAAGTGTTTGACATCCGTAGCAATTAGGAAAAATGCAAATTAAAACTACTTTGAGACTTCATCTTTCCCTAAGAAAAATGGCTAAGATCAAGAAGATATCAAAGACCAAATGGTCCTCTCTAAGCAACATGTATGTTTGCCTAGTTAATGTGACTAATAGCATACAACTAGCTTCCTTTTAAATGACATCAGTAATTGAATTGATTTACATGTCTCTCTAATGGAAGCCTGATATCCTTGAGGGGTTCAGAACTTCATTATCTATTGTTATTGGATTACAACTAACATAATAGTGACAGTTAATGAGAGCTCAGTTACAGTCCCTCGCATTAAATTTAATGTCAACACCTATTCCTGTGTTAGTTTGGCAAGTACTTGAAGATTCATCTTAGGAAATAATGAGCAACTAAAAACAATTGAATATTTGTATCATAGTTTTTAAATACCAAACTCTTGAAGCAATACAGGACTTGAAATTCAAATTACCTTAATTGGCTAACTTTTTGCAACCTGGCTACAAAAATTCACTATATAATCCTCACTATATAATCTATTGATATTTTCTGCCAATTATTTATTATAAATATTCTTTTGTGGCTCTCCAACTTCTTTAGACATCATTAGAGAATTGTCATGTAGTCTTTCTTGGTTTGATTAGTTGTGCCTTTACACGGTTTAGAACCCAATAACAAGGTAAGATTTTATTCCAGGCTTAAATAAAAGTTAGTAGAAAGCTCTGCAGGGGAGGGAATATAAATGGCCTTGATGAATCACAGAAGGAGAGGCGTTGCAGTCATAGGTGCTGGGAGAAGATAGATAGGGATAACCATCACACCCTTAAATTATAGCATTCTTGGTAACATTTAACAGCACTGAAAACCTTTTCCTCCTACACAGGCACACATCCTCACCCTAACTATTCACCCCAGAATTGGGGGCAAGGATTAACACCTTATTTCAGCTCACACATTAATTTTATATATCTGTATATAACAGGCTATTCTAGGAAGAACTAAATGGGATCTGTAGAATATATGTGAACAATTAATTAACCACACTGTTTCTTATAATATCTGCACTTTAATGATTCTTTCATTGAAAATAATGGCCTATGTCCTATGGTGAAAGAGATTGAGTCAGATGTTCGCTAAGGGTTTCAAGTGATGAGCATCTGATGAGTTTGTACTTTATAAGCAGAATAATATGGTTTCAAATCCCCCACCTTGCAATTTTCTGTTTCTTTGAAATATCTATGCTGCCCACCCATATCAATATAGACTCACCAAGCCTGGTGAGAAACAAACTATATCTTATAAATGTTTACATCTGACAGGGCACAGTAGTGTAAAAGTGTATAATCACAGCATTATACTAAGGTCATTGGCATTATAGACAATTGAATTTGATAAATGAGTATTATTCCTATATAGTAACACTTAATAAGTACTCAATAAAAGTCCTTCTTATTAAATTTAATGTCAACACTTAATCCTAGTGTGGCAGACACTTGTAGATGTATCTTAGGAAATAATTAACAGCTAAAAACAGTGAATTCTAGGGTTTGAGAGGATGGGAATAGTTTTGTACATGATAGATAGATAGATAGATAGATAGATAGATAGATAGATAGATGATAGATAGACAGAAAGACAGACAGATAGATAGATAGATAGATAGATAGATAGATAGATAGATAGATAGATATAGATTGATGATGAATGGGTGGGTGAATGGAAGGATGGAAGGATGGATATAAGGATGGATGGATGGATGGATGGATGGATGGATGGATGGATAGATGGATGGATGGATGGATGGGCAAACAGACAGACAGATCAATTGACAGGAATTGTGTGAAAATTGCATGCCCACATCATAGAGATGAGACATTGTGACAATGAATAAATGTAGAATCCAGAGGTTGACAGCAGGAGTTTTTCTTTATAACATTTCCTCTTATTTTGGAGGAACAATCTGTCACTGGAGTAAGAGATTATCATATATCTAGCATGGTGGCTAGCAAATATCAAAGATTGACAGTTCAATGCTCACTTGGCTTTTACAAGGGCACTGAGGATCTGAGTTCAGGTCCTCATGCTTGTACAGCATACACTCTAACCAAAGAGCCATCTCCTTATCTACCATTTGTTTTTATTTTCTGTTTCTTGCATTACTAATGCTAAGTAGATATAAGCAAAGGCTGAATAAAAGTAACTTAATATACAGCTCTCAGAAGCTGAGTCACCTTCTATGAAGACATGATTAAATGCATGATTTTATATTTCATAAAAAATATTGTGGTACTGCTGTTATACGTAAAGTTTAGTATTTTCTAGTAGCTCTTCAAATTCAGATACATGCCAAAGCTTTCTATTAATAATGCTACCAATAACATCAAGAATAAGCATTATTTGCGCTTTTGCCTGGTATTGTGCATACAGTGTCTCACATTTGACCTCTGACATAATCCTATGGACAGTACTCACTATGCACAATTCTCATTCTTCCTTTTCTACTAATCTGAAGGCAGATCTGGTAACTTTCTGAAGACCATACAGGTAGGACAAAGAACACAATTAACCACCAAAAAGATAAGAATTATTTAGAAACTACTGTATCAATATTTTTCATCTAGTCATAGTAGTATTTTCTAAATAAAAAATATTAAGCAAATGATGTGATAGGAGCAAAAATGTACTCAGAATTAAATTGGACAGCATATATGAAATTCGAACTCTATTATATAGTTACTGCAATGGTATACCCTGCACTTTGGAGCTTGACTGAATATAGTTTATAATATAAGGTGCCACACAATAATTTTGTTTTTTTAATTGAGTGTGTTCTTTGAAACTTAATACAATAATCTACTGCATCAACATTAGAGTTTGTGAACTGACTTGCTAACAATACTTATCAGAAAATTAAGCAAAACCTTGATAAACACTAACTTTCCTCCTAATACGCTGGAAGATGCCATGGGTTCTTTGAAAGAGAAAGTTGTCCGATGAAGGATGACACTCCTGTGAATTAGATACTTAGAGACTGCAGTCAAATGACTTTCTGTACATTATGATGGAACTGGAGTGACTTTCTACTGAAATCATAGCCCGACTGTATTTC
The DNA here is from genome assembly GCF_007827085.1 of Peromyscus californicus insignis. Classification (NCBI taxonomy): domain Eukaryota; kingdom Metazoa; phylum Chordata; class Mammalia; order Rodentia; family Cricetidae; genus Peromyscus; species Peromyscus californicus. The sequence continues at coordinate 34,804,000 of NW_026294584.1, forward strand.
ATAAAATAATAATTTTAAGCAAATAAGCATGGGAGCCCAAAATTTTTGGCTTGTTCTCCGTTAAAATTTAGAATTTATGTGGCTGACTCATAAATAATTCAACATTGATATAAACACTGCTACTTTTCATAAAAAAATTTTTTCCCAGGTCTCAGAAATCATTTTTGCAGATCATTTTTATTACACAAAAGTTTGCCGTAGGTTAATCAGCAGAGGAAAATTTAAGGATCAGGTGTTTTTAAAGAGGTTACATTTAAAATACTTGCTACCTGAAGTGGGAATTTAAATATTATTTAAAATGCTTTTCAAAAAATGGGGAAAATGGCAATAAAATTTTGAAACTTATCATTTTTAAAGCCAACATCACCTTAAGAGAATTTCATTTATATGGAGTCTTTTTTTGGCTCAAGGTCAAAACTGTGATAAGCTTTTTTTTTCCTTTTGGAGAGAAAGATATGGTTTGAAGTAAATGCAAATGGATGCTAAGATCAAGAACATCTTGCAGAATTAAATTTATAAAGATACCAATTGTCTTTCAGTCTGTCTCACTGAGCTAAGCATCTGCTGGCTAGCTGAGGTTATCCGTGTCATATACCCCCGCCTGATATTCCTCTATGATAGGTTGCTTTCTGAGTTTCATGTCCTAAGTCTTGAATACTTGCTCAGATCTGCTGAAATCATTAACATCATTGAGAACATTCTTGTTTACTAATTTTAGAGAAGAAAATAGAGCCTGGAGAAGCTGTATGTGCCTCACTCAAAGCTATAAAAATAGTAGGTACCAAAATGTTTGATTTTTCCACTGAATAACTGCCTGTAAACAGGACATTAGTACTTTTAAGTCATGGCCATTGTATAAATTGTGATGGGTTAACAAATACACCAATCTGTTTGTGTCCAGATGATCGATCTTCACAAACAATGACCTTCAAAGGATTTATGGGCATTCTGGTGTCATCTTTCAGAAATGAATTTTATAACGCTGATAAAATAACATTCATTACTTAACAGTGGTTGAGGGTCTATTTTGATTGGGCACTGCAAATAAAGAAGTATGAACCAATGTGTCCTTTCTTAAGGAAGCTGGAAGCAATGGGAGATAAAAGGGTCGATTAATAGGAAACACAATTAACAAAATTGAAATATTGATTGGACTCAAGGTTTCTAAGAGGAGGCAGAGAAGGTGAAGATAAATAATGATAATTTCCATATGCTCTGTGAGTCACTGTACTAGGTTTTATGAAAACTAACCCTCAGACAAACCCTATGATATGATTAGTATCTTATTAGATGAGCAAATTGTGTCTCAGAAATACTGACCAACTTACTCAAAGTCACAAGGCTGGAATGTGAGTTCTGGTAGCTAATATATAGTCTGCTTTTTTTTTTTTTTTTTTTTTTTGGTTGTTTGAGACAGGGTTTCTCCATGTATTCTTGGCTGTCCTGGAACTCTCCCTTGTAGACCAGGCTGCTCTCAAACTTGAGATTCACCTGCCTCTGCCTCCCACATCCTGGGATTAAAGGCATGTATCACCACACCCGATTGTAGTCCACTGCTTAAATATTAAGCTGTGTAGTTCTTAGTAGAATACTTCTGGTGGCTTGACTGCCTAAACAAAAGGGTCTAGAAACATTCTAAATTAATACTTCAGCCAATGACAAGAAGATGGCATGTATCATGATGATTCCTTAAGATAATATTGCCTCCTGAGGTCCCAGGTGACATAAGTTGTGTATATACACTTTGTGATGTTTGCACAATGAGAAAGTTGCCTAAAGTTCTCAAAAAATATACTCATCATTAAGTGATGTGATAAATGACTGATTTCTAAAATACATCTAATGTTAAGGGGAAAATACATTTGTGAGAAAAGGAGAAGGATGGCCACATTATTTGATTGGACATATTCAAGTTTCTCATGTACGAGGGAGTCAGTGTTTGCTGTCATCTCTAGAAGCTATGGACGTATCAGTTCACAAGATGAATGCGAACAAGTTTGCTCAGAACCTACACTGAATGACAAATGAGATTCCCTGGAGTGCACACTGACTTTTGAGGAAATAAGAAGAGAAAATAAAGTACAATAACTAATTAAAATGTAAAAGTCGCAAGGAACTGAAAATAAAACACATCATCCTTGTGTTGTGAAGAAATTAAAAATAAGAATACATTCTGCAATGGGGGATTAAAAAGTCAGGGGAACAGAGACATGAAAAGTACTCACTGTACTAATAAGGATGTCTTGAGGATACAGAAAGCCATTGTGCTTTGTTGAAGCATGGGTTTGAGGTGGTCAGAAGTTCAGGAGATAGATGGCTTCAGTTTAAGGAAACATTCTCTTGAGGTGAAACAGAAGTCAAAGTAGGCAAAATGGAAAAAAAATAGTTTTTTCCTAATCACAGTTTTAATTTTTGAGAGACAATAACAGTTTTCTCATGCTTTCAGATGTCAACTTAACAACAACAACAAAAAATGTAACATCCTCTGTAATCGTTTGTCTTTGTTGACATACAAAACTAGGTTGTCAGCTCTAAGATCAATTCTTTAAAAAGTAGAAATACTTTATTAGACATGCATAGCATCAGGTACTGCAATTGGTCCAAACATCAGCATTCAACAAACACGGACCCAGTAATGAATCATTGATGAACAAGGGAAAATTTATGGAATTAGTGCAGCATGATGAAAGATTTATGTGGAAGTAGGGTATCTGTTAAAATTATTTGGGAGGTACAACAATTAACAAGAAAATGTCATTCATTTACAATACAATCCGGTTGGAATTTGAATTCAAATTGACTTTATCCATTGTGAAATCCAAGTATTGTTCATTTATTTTAGACCCTGATTATGCCATTTGTTGTTTTCCATATGTAAAGATTTTAATGTTACAACTGTTTCCTCTAAAATAGAATCCTAACATATGTGTTAGAAGAATGCACAGTACAGTTTTTCCTAGTAATCATAGGAAAAACTTGCATCATTCTCTTTTACAGGCAAGACTGTCCTTAAAATTGAAAATGTAGCAAAGACTACATTTTTTTTCATATATACTAAAGAAAGAACGAAAGAGGTTGTCTGCTAACTATGTGAATTCAATCACGGGCCAGTTAAAAAATGCTAAGCAATGTAATTAAACTGATTCTTCCCACGACTTAGAGGAATATGTTTTCACTAAGTGCTAGCATGACTTAGAATAAGAAATATCGAGGTGGTAGGTGGTTTCTCTTTTAACATGAAATCCCTTCTGTATGCCCTATTTCAGTTTGTACCCCGTTCACTCAGTTGCCTGCTGGGTGAGCTATCATCCTGCACTCTTCATTTCTGCTTCATCCCATCAGTCATAGAGTCCTTCGATTCTACTCCTTTGCTTTGCTTTACATCTATCTATCTTTTAGATTGAAATCATCATCATTTTTAAGACCATCAACTTGACAGATTTGCCCTCAATTCAGCTACCTCACAATATATCCTCTACACCTAGGAAGCATTTTAAAATGTAAATGCAATATTTGCACTATCATGGTATCATCAACAGATTCCATTTCAAAATCCTCCAAATAGCATTCAGAAATGCTCAAAAATATGACCCATTTTTTTCATTTCTATAGTCAGATTAAATTCAACTATCCACAGTGTTTCTAATATTCCAGAAGCATTGCTACCTCCCTGCTTTTGGAGAAACTGGTGTCTGTCTTGAATCCATACCTTCACCTTTCCACCCTCTTTAATTTTAACTTCAGAAATGGGAATCTGAATATTAGTTAATGTTTCTGTCACATAGCAGTCTTTCATAGAAATAGACAAAACAACACCAGAACAATGGTAATGGATCTGTTACAGTGGAAGAAGGAAATTTTGCACGATCTTACCCCTAGACCAATAACTAGAAGCAACTAATGATTCTTGGGAAAAGGCAAATTAGTCTATCCCAGGGAAGAGAGTCATTATTGACTGTCCAATGCAGAGTGTGCAGGTCCAAACCATATATACACAAACAACAAAAAGGTGATCAGCTGATTGTATTTATATAGCACACATACTCATATATATGTAACAATAATAAAGCAAAAGAGGCTATCAATGTGAGAATGAGGATTCATGGGTGGAAGAGAGCATGTTAGAGGTGCCGGGAAGGAGGAAAGTGTTGGAAGAAAGTGACATAGTTCTATTTCAGTTCAATATGTGTGTGCACATATTTGTATATACACATGCTCATGCACACACGCACAAGTACGTTAAAAATAGTTAAAAATGCAGGGATAATGTTGTTCCTAAAAGCCCAGGGTTATTAAAAATCTCAGAGCCAGATATGGGATACTTCCTTATGAGGTGTTGGTCACAGAGGTTCCTAAGGTCCCCTAAAACAATGCAGGCTCTTGCCACTCCTCTTGATCATTCACCAAAACTAGCGGATAAGATCTTGTTGAAGATGGCATACATCATTGTTGCAAGAACTAGTGAAATCCAAGCTGGAACTGAGCTGGCTTCTGCTCCCTGCTGGATAGGTTTCAGAGCCCCAGAGGGTGCTACCCAGACTCCTGAGGGAGAAAAGGCATCCATCTAAGCAGCTGAGAGCCCTGTAAGCTTTCCACCTTCTTAACTGGATACTCTGCCCCCTTTCATTTGCCATCACTCATGTCTCTTCCTTCAGGAATCGTTCTTCAGTGGTCCCAAACTAAATTGGGTATCTGTCTTGTATGTTATCATTGCAATATATATTTGTCTCACCAGAAAACATATGATGAAAATGTTGAAATTGCCTCTTCACATATCTGGTTTGTTTTTATTGTTGTTGTTGTTTTCTTTTGTTTTTTGTCTTGTTTTGTTTTGTTTTGCTTTTTTCCCCATTGTACTCAAGGACAAAAAAAAAAAACCTCTTTATTTTAAGTGTATCTTAATAGAAATGTAAATGAATGGATGAGATTTTTAAAACCCTCTATTCTGTACTTGTACTCAATATATTAGTAAAGTTTATGAAATATCCTTTTGTTTTGTTTGGCCCACTTGAGACCCAAAAGTGCCCCAAGAACCCAGACTCCGGTCCAGTTGATGCAATAGCAAGAGGTGTTTATTGATGCGACTGTACAGACAGGCTAACTCAGCTCCAAAGATCAAGAGTCACATCGCACTACAGTCACATAGGTACTTTTAAAGGAAAAACCCACAAAAGCCATAAGATTACAATTCCCAAACAATTTCATGGCCTGATCACAGGGTGATCACAGAGTGAGTACAGTCTCATCCCCATATGCACATTCTTCCTGAAACCTCAAGGGGGGGGGGGGGTATCAGGGCGGGAGTGGAGTTTACACAAAGGTCACAGTGGTCCTTCCTGGAACACTTGCAACTATCCCAGTCACAGTTGAGTGCATCTCTTAACAGAAATCTTTTTACATTGTTATATTGTTGCAGGGGTGGTTGAATAATGATTGAGTCAGCTTGCCCTTGGAACTAGATTTTTAGTTTCTCATTTCCTGGGGCTTGGGGGTGTAAGCCTGAAGGGTTAGGGTCTTTCAGTCTGAAATCTTCTGTTTTCACATTAACAACAATCACAGAATCATTGTAAAGATCAAATCAAAAGAAATAATAAAGCCATTGATAATGAGAAGGGAAGACCATAAAGCAGGGTACATTGTAGGCTTTTGTTGTTAATAAATTCATTGCGAAAGTTGTAACAAAGACTTGTTAGCTGCAGCTTCTTTTACATGAAGATTGAAACATCACCATGTTGTGGTTCTTGTGTGGAACTCCATACAGTTTTGTATCCCATTTACATGTGGCAGGGAATGTCAAAGTATTTATTGGAGTAGATCACAATAGTAACCTATGTGTTAATTTCTGATTACTATGTATTTGTGTGCATATATCACAGATGTTTGATATAAAATATGACCCTGCAATGATATAAAACCATAATCTTTGAGGGAAAAATGAATAGAATTGAGTTAGACTTAGCCTCAAACACTTCAGAATCCATTTGATTCTTTGGAGATTGCTCCAAAGTTTTAGTTTAGTGAATTTGCTCTATCAAAGAATTACATTTTAAAAACAGAGGAACAGATGTGTGTGTCATACAGTATGAAAAAATATCAAGATTATCTTCAATAAGCCCTATTTAGTTGTTGCTCTGTGCATCCGATTCTGGAGTTTATAATAAATGGCACAATAAATGTTCCCATTGCTAGCAGTTTTGATTCAATCATCTTTTTCAGGGCCCATGAATTTACATTTTAATGAGTGCCCCTGAAATACTTGGATAGAAACTTCTATCGCCTCACCTTTTAGAATCTTCACTCCAAATTGTGCTTCCCTTTGTTTCTTATTTTCTTACAAAAAAAAAAAAAAAAAACCTATGTGTTGAATCGTACAGAATATATTGCTGAATATTCTTACTCATCTAGAGTCACACTTATGGTTGTAATGAGAAGAAAAATAGGTTTTTATTTTCAGAAATTGAATTCACTTACAATCATTTTTAGTTGCAGTTATGGAAATAATATTTTTCTCTTATGACTCTAAAACTCGGGAAAAATTATGGTTTAGAAAAAGATAATGCAGGTTTCATGAAGATGTTCTCTGATGTCTGGAATTGTGTTTAAAAACAGAGGTGAAAGATCTAGCATCAGCATGAGGAATTGTGGCCTGTCACTGTGTCTGTGATTATAAACAAGGAACCCTGCAGTGATAGATCCCATGGTCCATATCTGTGCAAGAAGATGGGGCATCGTTTGAAGTATCTTTACATTATATACTATGTGTATTGGTTATAGTATGTCTGTGACAGAAGAAAGTGAATGGTGCTCTAATTAAAAATAATCATTCTAGCGTGGGCATTATTCTTAGGCTACATCTCCAATATCAAGAATGACTGTGAAGATTTTTTGAATATCTATCTAACATAAAAATGTATTGGTCCATCATATAGTTGAGTTAACAAGTTTTCTGTGAAGCATCCAATCAGGCTTTGAGAGTTACTAAGAGTTGGTTTAGGAATTATCTGTAAAATTCTTCTTCCTAGGCATAAAAATTCATATCATTCTTTGGACACAAACATTCCATGATTCTTAAAACACAATGTAAGCGCATTGAGTCAAGGAAAATGATCCATGAGAAGTCTCCTTTTCACAAAGTTTCTCCTGTGAGTTATAATAAATATAATTGCATATAATTGCAGAATACTCAATAGACTTGATGAGACTCTGTTACTCTATTGCTATTCTGGAGTGAGGAAATCAAAGTATGAAATTTTGACAAGCACTTTTCCTTTCAGAACTCCCAGCAAGGTAAAAATTATTAGTCAATTCCCCAGTGATGCCACCAAGAGGTTAAAATATTATTCTCTAATTCTTGAATCCACACACTATCTTAATAATCAAACAGAAATTAAGAGAGCTATTTTGAGGATTCATGGACTTCATGTACACCTATGTTCAGAGGTAAATGATGGATTCATCCACAGATAGGAGACTCGGGAAATTTTGTACTGAAAGGAGTGCTACCACAGGGGCTTGTGGTTTTTCTTTCTATTACTGACATGGAGGTGTCAGCAGTACTGCTTTTGCATGAGTCATCTTCCACCCTGAAATAGCAGAGTGGTACACAGAGCTAGGCAAGTGAGGAATGAGTTGACAGAAAAAGCACCATGTTCCTCATCATTCTAAATTACCAAAGTAAAATAATCTAAATATCAAAAAAATCTTCAAAACGTGTTGCTTCTTTAATGATACTTTTTAGGATTCTTGTAAGAATCATTATGGCCCAGAAATTTTAAATAAATCACCATGACAGAAAATACATCCTTTCTGTATTGATGAGGGATCTGGTCAAGGATGCCCATAAATACTAAAATCGACAGCAGCTGAAGTAGCTAAATGAAATGACTTATTGTGTGTATGTGACTTTTGAACATTCTTTCATATACTTTAAGCCAGGTTTAGATAATGTATGATAACTAGCAAAATGTAAGTGCTATATGCATAGTTGTTTGTACTCTATTTTAGAGAAGCAATTAAAAATGTCTATTCATGTTCATTATATGCCCAGTAATCTTAGATTAAGTACATACTACACAAAAGAGATGTGAATGAAGAGTGTTCAAAAACATGCAGGGGACATATGAGAGCAGAGCTGGGATCCATACATCACTTCAGGTGCATGGATTCCTGAGTGCCCGACACACAGCAAATCCATCTTTTGATTCATAAATACTTCTGCTATGTTTTTAATATTCCAATTCATAGTTGATTAAACACATGGATACCAATATTCTCCTATGTTTATAAAATTATAGTTGCATACATAATATATAATAAGTGGTACAACATATAGATGTTGTGTGATGGTTTTCTCTATCATGGTTTTCTTTCTCATTCCTATATATTGGGGAATTTTTAAAAATATCACTTTCTTGTAATTTTTAAGTTATTTCCCTTTCTTTGCACATTATTTTAATAAATAGATTTTTACACAAATATTAAACATATTTACATTCATAACTGGGCCTTTGGCAGCAGGATAAGTCGCTGATTTTTTTGTAAGATTTCCAATTGTATTTTGCAAAGGGATGCATTAGAAAGCACCAAATTTTTGGCTTGCACTTGAGCCTCTCTTGCAGTTTTTTTAAAATGGTAAATTATTTTTCATCGAAATGTCTATGATTAGACTTATCTCCCTGGAGGAAAAACAATCTTATGAAAAGAATTTCATGCTCCTACTCCTGTTGTGTTTATCTATATTCAATGATCATTAGGGACCCTTTTATTTTTTTTTTTTTGACCTCATTCATCACCTGTTTTCAATACAACAGAGGGCAAAAAATCAAATACATACAAATACACACAGTGCTTTGGCTAAGTCCATCAAAAGCAAACACTTTTCTTAGTAATTGTTGGTCGTTATCTCTTTGAAGGACTCATTTACCCTCCACACTGTCCTCCCATATTTAATTAATCACGAAACTTTGATATCCTGAATGTCCAGTTTTCCTCATCTCCATTGTCACTTTATTTTACTTCATTTGCTCATATTCTATTGTCTGGAAAAATATGCTACCATAAATAATATCTCATTTCCTAATCTAGATTTTTTTCAAAGTACCAATAACATATTTTCTAAGATGTAGATTACATTTATGTGTGTGAGTGCCGGTCTATGCGATCCAGATGCCCATGCTTTATCACCTTTGGCCTTGTTCTCTAGAGAGAGGGTCTCTTTCTGAATCTGTTCCAAGGCTGGTAGGTAGCAAGACACAGCAAGCCTCCTGTCTTCATACATCTGTGATTACACCTGGCTTTATCCATACCACCCTGAACGCGCCCGATCTCGTCTGATCTCGGAAGCTAAGCAGGGTCGGGCCTGGTTAGTACTTGGATGGGACCCTTTTATTTTCTCTCCAGCAACTGGAATGATTATGGTGTTTTGCATGGGAATATGAATGTTCTCCTTTATGAAGTGTCTTCACCAGATATCACCATACTCACAGTCTGTGGACAGTCATTTGTAGTTGTATATACTTAATATGATTTCCTTGTAATCCAAAGTCACAATAGAAGTACCATTCAGTTTACAATTTTACAGTATCTGCTTTTTTGATACAACTGACTGCCTCAGGTGTAACCACTGTTTTGAAGTCTGTCATCTGAGAAGTAGTCTGGGATCTTGGAAAATATGACCATTTTCATATTTGTCACCATTTGGATCTCAGAAGAATTTTTTTTCTTTTAGGTAGTCTTACTTAGTTTGAGCTGCAGACTTCTATTTCTGAAAACGGTATGGTAGAACACTTCCTGATTTCAGCTGAAAACTGAAGAGAAAACACACAATAAACTTCAACAACTATATATTTTTTACATGCACTAATATAATATCATCTGTATCATATAATTAATAACTATAATTATACAGTATAGCAATTTCAACAGGATTTTGTATTTCTGTCTGCAAATACATTTGCTGATTTTAAACTTTGCACATCAACCTCATGGTACCACCAATCCGATGATAAACACAATGCTCAGGGAATTTAGATATCTAGATAAGATCAAGGTCTGAAGTATCCCACCAGTTAAGCATACAAGTCCTTTCATCTTTCTCTAGTAAATGTATTTTGCATCAATGAAACCCGTACGGTCCTTAAATTTAACCAGTGTATGCCCGAAGGATTAATTTAACACATTCCTATGTATGTTCTTGGTAATAAACCCACAAGAAAAATGGTTGACACAAACTAGCTTCCAATGTAAAGCATTGCAAAATATCCTAGAACATTTACATAAGCCTTTTTTCAACATAAGTGCATGAACTAAGTTTAACGACTTTGAGTCAGGCAGCAAATAAACTCTATTCTAACCCTAAAGATTAATAGTGTAGTAAATAAAGTTCATTTGCATTAAGACTGCTATATATTAATGCTCTCAGGCCTAAAATTTGAGTGTTTTGTAATGATTTAAAAATCATTGGGCCTTGCTCTTGAGTTTCTAATGATACTGGCCAAATTCCTATTAATTTTTTGCAAAAAAATGTGAATTTTCATTAGTAGCGTGAAAGACTAACCAACATGATTGTAGTGAGTAAAAAGGAATGAGAAAGTAAGGAATTGCACTTCCCCTAATGATACATGTGCATCTCACTTTAGGCCAAAGGTTTTTATTATAATCAAACCCCAGGACTTCTTTCCACAAGAGTTATTTAAGGTATGTGACAAGAGTTCTAATCGGGTAAGTTTCACCTTGAAGGCCAATTAACAATCAGTGTCAGAATACCTAGAGCTTATGTTCAGAGTAGATTAGTGCCTGGATTCTGGTCCAGGATGCTTGATCTCTAACACTCCTTGATTTATTACCATTAGCAAGCTACTAAGCTCCCTTATCAATAAAGTGCAGGTTGAACCTCACGGGGTTTTTATGAGGATGCAGCTATCTAATTTAGGGAATACTAACTAAATGTTTGTCATGGTGAAGGTGGTGACAATCATTGTTAACTGTTTGATATGTGAGGACCAGGGTATGTCTGTTTGTTGCTTGCCCTGATAATCCCTAGGTTGAATCATTGAATCAGTCTTTCACATGAAATCATAGTTCCATATTCACTTGCAGCACGAGGACAGAGTAAGCAAACATTAGAATAGACACCAGATGTTTAATATTAAATATAGCCTTGATTCCACACTGATCTGGGAAGAAGTTTTCAACATTTATCTATCTTTAAAATGTATCCATGCTCTGATTCTTCCTCCATAAAATACATGCCTTTAGTGATCTCGTTGTATGTTCTTACATTCATTTATCTTAACACAGTATCACTGAAGTCGTGACAAATGGCTACATGGTTGGTTCCAGACATCCTTGGTTGATATCAAGGGAAACAGAGTACTTCACATGCTGTATTCCCACAAAATGATTTCTTGGGGATAATTGTTGCCCCTGAAATCATTCATCTAATTATTTCCTGGTTAAATGTCCTTATCCAGAAATAAAGCAATATCCTGAAATACTTGTCTCATTTGAGGGATCTTGTAGAGACTAGAGTCAAAATTAAGAACTCAAGTTGTGGTAGAGTGGTGTATGCCATTTTTCCAGCTTACAGGTCTGTCAGCTACCCCCAGTGTGCATGTACACACACACACACGCACACGCACATGCACACATACATGTTCTTAAATAATCAAAAAAGAGATAGTGGTCCTTTCTTTCTGTAATTTCACCTTAGGAAGTTTCAGTTCCACCTCTGGTTCAAACATATTAATGGAAAATTCCAGAAATAAACAATTCATAAGTTTTAAAGTGCATATCATGGTAAGTAGAGAAATGAGATCTTGCCCTGGTCATAATTCATTCTTTTATCTAACAGTGCTTGTATCCCAGGAACTTACACAATAGCTTAATGTTATGTTTCAGTTCCTAAGTCACTCATTTCCCCTCATATCATATGGGCATTCGACCACCTCATATCATTGTAAGAGTGTGTTATCTATTTTGAAAGATGGAAAGGAACTAAATCCCCATGAGTTTTATTGAAGCTAATTTTTATGGTCCTTAGATGTGATTAGTTACTTTAGAATCTTAACTTGCCTGATTGAAAATGATACTTTATTGTGGGGGCATCTTTGAGGATTTCTGTGGGCCTCTCTAGCGCTTGGCTTCTTCCTATTCTCATGTGGTCTTCATTTACCATGGTCTCCTATTCCTTGTTCTCCCTAGACTGCTGGCAATGGTTGAGAGACAGCCCGAACTCACCTACTCTGGTGATAGGATGGCCAGGCACCCTAATTGTCATGCTAGAAACCCCATCCAATGACTGAAGGAACTGGATGCAGAGATCCACAGCCAGGCCCCGGATGGAGCTCCGGGAGTCCAATTAGCAAGAAAGAGGAGGGTTTATATGAGCGAGAATTGTTGAGACCAAGGGACAAATAGCCAAAAGAATGGAAACACATGAACTATGAACCAATGGCTGAGGGGCCCCCAACTGGATCATTTCCTCTGAATTGGTGAGACAGTTGACTGTCTTGATCTGTTTGGCAGGCATCCAGGCAGTAGGACCAGGTCCTGTGCTCAGTGCATGAGTTGGCTGTTTGAAACCTGGGCCTTACACAGGGATGCTTAGCTCAGCCTGAGAGGAGGGGACTGGACCTGCCTGGACTGAGTCTACCAGGTTGATCTCAATCCTCCGGGGAGTCTTTGCCCTGGAGGAGATGGGAATAGGGGGTGGGCTGGGGGGAAGGTGAGGGGGGAGGGAGGGGGGAGAACAAGGGAATCCGTGGCTGATATGTAGAATTAAATTATATTGTAAAATAAAATAAAATTTAAAAAAAAGAAAATGATACTTTATCATAATAGGTAAGAATATGTAAACATACATACCTACATACAGAGAGAGAGAGAGAGAGAGAGAAAGAGAGAGAGAGAGAAAATAGCACACATGAGATTTGGTTGTATCTATCATGTCAGTTTTCCATTCAGGGTCTTGTACTGTGTCTCCCACCAACAGGGGTGGAGAAGCTCCTTGATAATCAACTGACCACAAAACAAAAATAATTTTATTTCAGTCAATATAAAATATTATTATAAGGGGAATTTATCAAATGATTTCTAAGTATTTACCTACCAGATGTTACTTAAAGAAATTCTAGGTTGCAATAAGAAAAATTAAATTGGAGCTTAAATTGTCTTTCCAAAAACATACATCCTACTTTTTCTGTGAGATGATTTTTGAAGATGTTTATAAACTGAGATGCTGAGATGGAGGACAGCTGAGATTGATTTGTAATTGGACATATGCTTGCAGAGGGCCACAGAGTGACAGGTTGATTGAGCTGTAGTGGAGACAGGGGGCCTTTCAGAGGGGATTGATTTCTATTTGAAAAATGCTAATGGTGCTTTAAAAAACATAACTGAAATACTTCGAGCACTGTCTCACTTAAGTAGCATATTAATTATAATAAACAGAAGTTTTGAGATCCTTTTTGTGAAAATAGTTGTTTTAATTAATGGTCTCCCTGCATCTTCATGTTTCAAATTTTTATTATTATGTATTGTTTTGGTGTGTGTGTGTGTGTGTGTGTGTGTGTGTGTGTGTGTGTATGCCTCTGTATATGTGTTGCGTCTGTGTATGTGCCTCTGAGTGTTCCTGTGTGTGTGTGTGTGTGTGTGTGTGTGTGTGTGTGTGTGTGTGTGTACGAGCCTCTGTGTGTGGGGAGGGAGGCTCTGTGTGTGTGGTTGCCATTGCATTCATGTGGAGGTCAGACTCTGTGAAATTGATTCTCTCCTTCTACCTTTATGTGAGTTCTGAAGATCAAACCTAGGACATCAGTCTTGTGTAGTAAAATCCTTAACCACTTAGCAATCCAACCAGCCTTTCTTAATATTTTGTGCATAATTTCTAATTGTTAAAGTATCATTTTGAATATGTGCATAATATAAAGGAATGAGAACTTTAGCAGTTTCTCTTTCTGTAACTTTCCTATTTCTCATCATCATTGTGTTGTGCTTGAATTTTTTCTATTTTTCTCCCTCAATCAAAATAAACTTCCACTTTCTCGTGATTGCTTCTTCCATATCCATTCATAAATAACACATCACCTTCCCCAGTAAAATGGCTTCCTAACTAGTATCTGACCATGTGCTAACTTTTAGATTATTACACCTGCTTTAATGCCCTCTCGGCAGTACTTTCATCTTCAGGTATTCTGGCATTCCATGCACCAAGCATCATTTGTCTCACAATATTTTTAACAAGTCTGTTCTCAATACTAAGCATGGCCTTTTCACCCTTGGTGAGTAGCCAACATGGTATGAATCACTGCTATTTCTTATGTCCTGTATTAATAATGCTAAGAATGCCACATGACACACAGCATCTGTACAGGACTATGCATACCCTCAGCTCCTTACCTTCTCATCCTCCCTGTTACTATAACCACTTCCTCATCCTCCAACATCCACACTTGCCCTCACCATTATCTTCATGTGTAAGTCCCTCTGCATTCTCACTTACATCCTGATACTTAGCATGTGTCAGATTCCAAACGTCTCACCTCAGCATGTCTATATTTACATACAGCTTTGTGATGAATAAAGATAGCTTTGGCAGAGATTGAGTGTGACTAAAAAGAAAATAAAAGTTAGCGATTAAACATTATTATTTCTATTATATTAGTTTAAAGTGGTGTCCGAAAAATTATTCTGATCAAAGCCTTGGCTCACTGTTGAGATAGTTCAGATTCCATGCCTTGCACATACCAGTTATTCAGCATAACGTTTTTGAATGAATGAAGGAAGAAAAAAAACATGAGAAAGAGGCAGCCTTGATTTTCTAGAATCTTTCCCACAGAACTGAGGACATGCCAGCTTTGCGTTCATCTCTCAATCACTCCATTCCAGAAAAGCATGAGCAAGACACAACTTAAGTTTTGACCTAACATAAAACATCATGGCAAAATTCCTTGGGGTCTCTTCATTTTAAACATCTGTCTTCTCTTTTAAAGCTGCATAATTCTTTCTCAATGAAGTATCATCTACAACATTCATTACCTAAACATCTGGCAAACTAAAGCCAAATATAGTATTGAAAATAAGCCAAAGTATGCAGATATAATCCACCAGTTTAATTTTTTCTTAAAGTCAGTTGTTTATTTGTATTCCAAAAACAAGTATGTGGATTTGCATGTTGCGTTTTCCAGGTAGAATATTTCTTTTATTTTTCAGTGATATAATTTCTCTCTTAACCTCTTCTCACAAAACCCTGACTAAGGTAATAAACTATGAAGAATGGTGGACAGTGGACCAGGAGAAAGCAAATATTCTTAGCTTTCTTGCTGGCATTTTCCAGGCTCTGTCTCCCTGGTTAATTTATGATTGGTGCTATTTGGCTTGTCTACTTTCGTCTGCATATGAAGTAGCTGAGTTTAAAACAGTGTTTTCCTTATTGTTAGTGCATAGGCTTAGGTACAAGACCATGATGGCTCTATTGTGCAAATTTCCCTTGAGAACAACAACTACTTTTTCTTAAAACACAGTACATAGATTGCATAAACAATGTACCAAATGTTTGAAAACAAATCTCCTTCAGTAATGTGAAAGTAGTATATGTGTGTGTGCTCACATTAGAATTTTAGTTTAGAGAGTGAAATTTTAGAATAAAATTTAACGGTAATTATTCTATATTTTCACCATTAAAAACATTCTATGGTGATATTTTATTTGTACTGAAATGTGATTTTATATGTATGTTAATAAATAAAGTTGCCTGGGGGTCAGAGCTAATAGCAAGCCATAGCAGAAGCCAGGCACTGGTGGCGAATGCCTTTAATCCCAGCACCTGGGAGGCAGAGCTATGCGGATCTCTGTTTGTTCAAGGATACAGGCAGCATGGAGACACATGCCTTTAATCCCAATACCAACCATAGAAGACCTGGAGGTCTGTACAGACAGGCAGTGACAAGGAGGTCATGTGGTTGGGTTTACAACCAATGAGAAGGCAGAAGAGAAAGTCTATAAAAAGACAGACACACAGGAAGTAGGCCTCTTTCGGAGGGGAAGGACAGCAGCGGCAGTGAAGGGTAAGAAAGAGTTTTTAGCTCTTAGCTATTGCTCTGACCTCTTGGGCTTTTAATTCTGCATTTGGCTCTGTGTTTCTTATTTAAAAAAGACTGTTACATCTACAACATTCCAGTGGTTTATACTTTCTACACCATACCATATGCATATGTACGTGATTGATTACTTATACTGTTGGCTGCGCATATTTTGAGTAACTAATTGCCATATTCAGTGAACCCTATTGTCATGATTAGTTACAGTTTAACAATTTGGGAATGTATGAATATGATCTCAATTAATGGTCTATAGAAATGCTGTGAAATGAGAATGAAAGATGTCTAAGCTAACAATTGTATGCACAATACACAGAGAGAGAGACAGACACACACACATGAGCTTTTTCTTTTTTAAAAATGCTACTATCCTTTCAATTTATAAAATGTTTACTGAAATGCTTCCAAATTTCAATAAGTTATGGTTTATTGGGTGCACTATTAGAATCCAATGAATATTAGGAAGTCATCAAATAAAATATTCAATCTGGTTATTATAGGATTTTTCCTCAATTATACTTCTTTAAATTCATTCTTTAAAAACTTTAGGAAGAAGAACACTTTGAGTGTTATTATTTCCCACAGCACTTAAATTTACATAAGCACAAAATAACTACAAGTCAGTCATGTTATAATGCTTTCCACTTTTCCCATTTCCTCTCCCATTTGTTTTATATTACACATTAGCATTCAGATGGCAGATGCAAGTGTAAAATGCACATTGGAAACTAGCAGATGAGTATTGTCCTCAAGGTTTGACTAAAATGTTTAAAAAAAAAGATCTCTTCTAGAAGTGCAGTGAGAAACAAATTTCCCAGCTTATTCCATCTGAAGCTCCCATATCCTATTTCACTCCCCAGAATGAAATGAGGCCTACTCCCAAAACAGTTGCTCTGGTACTTTTAACTCTCCACTGAACTTAATTGAAAACTAGTATTCCCTATGCTACTAACATGGTCGTTTTCTAATAGTCTGGAGTACCTACGAAACACCTATAATAGTGAAGTAAAGGTAAAGCAGTAAAGCGTGTTAGAAAAGGTCATTTCACTAGGCGTTAATTCATTTTAAGTCTGTTTGGCGCTTGCCATTCAGGTGTGAGAACCTAAGATCAGTTCCCAAAACCATATAAACAAGTCAACCATGATGATATACTTACAACCCCAGAACTGGGGAGCAGAGACAAGCAGATAACTAGAGGTCCCAGGTTAGCCAGCCTAGACTACTAAATAAGCCAGAGAGGATTTGTCCCTCAAAACTAAAAGTAGATGTCACCTGAGGAAGGAACATTGAAGGCTGACCTAGACCTCATATTGATACCCCCACACAAACACACACACACACACACACACACACACACACACACACACACACACACACACATGCATAAGCACACTCATATGCACAACACACCTGAGAAGAAAGAAGGAAGAGGAAGGGAGGGAGGACAAATGCTGTTTAGTATTTTTGAGAGCAACAAATTTGAGAGTTTGGTAAATGTAAGAAGAATACAATGTAAATATCTCTGTCACAGAAATAAGAGACATTTTTTCTACCAGATCCAAATTTAATACATAGTCTAGCAAGATATCAGAAACTGAGCAAAACTCCAATTTTATATCAACCCACCTTTATGAATTATGGTTGAGAAGTTATTTTGAAATTAAATCCAGAAAAGAAAAGTTAGAATCCTGTGACAAATCCTACCTCCACTTTTCTGTCTATCATTCCTGTCTTTAAATAACTTAAATCTGCGTATTAAGAACATTTATACATCATTTTAACACTTAAATTCCTGGACTTTAATTCCTAAGCTAACATCAGTTTCTTAAAAGAAGGTTTAGCTAAACATCCTTTCAGAATTAGGAAAAATAGAAAAAATTTCAATTGACCCCAGAGGATTTGAAAGTTTAAGATTATCAGTGTTTCCTGTTCTTTCCCTAGATAGGTTTCTGAACCATAGAATTTAGTACCGAATGCAATCAGAGCGACATTGTTGACAGTTGCATATAATGCCATTAAACATTTTCAGTTTTCAAAGTTGAAGGACTCCATTTTAATGAATTCCAAAATGAATTAGTCTGGGTCACATAGTAACCAAGGTGCTTTGCACTCAGTCACTGTCAAATGTCTTTAACTGTGCAGTGAACAGAAATTCTTGTCAGCAGCTCAGCTTCACATATCATACTTGAAAGATTATTCCAAATAGCAATGACATTCCTTAAAAAGAGATGAGTGAAAAGAAAGACAGCAGTCAATGGAGCCAAGAATCCTCTGCTTATGAGATCTGGGGAGGGCGTCTTCGAGTTTGGAGGAAACTCTAAACCATAGCGTGTATTTAGAGGCCACTGCAGCAAAGAATGAAGTGCCACACAATGAATCTATTTAATCAATGTTTCTAGAAGGGTCGTGTTTAAACTTAGCTGACTTGGCTGTGCTTTCAAATCGCATCAAAGCCATATTTTAAAAATGCCTGAGTCACCCTCCCCTAGATTTCCTTGATGGTTTTTACTGGTTTCAGTCTAGGCATGGAAACTTGGCTCCTTCATAGGTTAGAGTGCAGGGCTAAAAGTCTCTCTTCTAGAATTCTCCCCCTTGACCCTTTGTTAAAACCAGCTTTTTTTTTTTTTTTTTTTTTTTTTTTTTTTTTTTTTGGTTTTTCGAGACAGGGTTTCTCTGTGTAGCTTTGCGCCTTTCCTGGAACTCGCTTTGGAGACCAGGCTGGCCTCGAACTCACAGAGATCCACCTGGCTCTGCCTCCCGAGTGCTGGGATTAAAGGCGTGCGCCACCACCGCCCGGCCAAAACCAGCTTTTAAGAAAATAAATATCTCTGTTTTGATTCCTGGGAGTCAATGTAAAAGTTTTTTTTAAAAAAAAAAAAAAAAAAAAAGCTTTCTTTGGATTTTCTAAAATACCCTTTTTTACAACTCTGATGCTTCAAGACCAATTCTTGGCCCTTACAAATAGATAAATAACTACACTTAAAGAATTTCCTTCCAAAATAATTCTGACTACACAAAAATCTATACACCTTCTTGCATGCTGCTCAGGAATAACTTGTTTAAGTTGCTAGTTTATGTCTTAGGAGAAAATTTACCAATTTAGCTGTAAATCCATGACTGTGCTTAGCAGAGTCAGCTGTGGAGCCTTATATTGCTCCAAAGACAAGAATACACCTAACCCATGTGCCCCTGGGGAATTCTGTTGCTTCACCTCATTGTTCTCATAGGCAAAATTAATGTGTTTGAGAAAGCTATATCTAAAGTTCTGAAAAATTCTGAGATTGCACACATCATTCTCTTCATATGTTAGAAATTATCCTTCTGTTGATATATGTATCTATAGATTACACTGTTTTGCTACAAAAAAAAAAGATTGTATTGCAAAGTCTTGTGATTTGATTACCTCACAGCCTTGCATGACCGCTCATTTTGAAAGTGTTAGGACCACCATAGAAAACAGAACCATTGATAAGGCTTGTAATCATGATGTCTTACCAGCATCATTTGATCAGATTCTTTTCTAGTAATTTTGCACAATTATCTAGATTTTATATGCATCCATATACCCAGAGATCTATGTTAAAATAATTTTTGTTGTAACAAGTTTTGATTGAAAAGTAAATGAAGTATTGAATTACTAAGTCTCATGAGCCTACCACTTGAATTAAAAATTTCATAGGATTTCTCTCCTTTTAATTGTTAGAGGAAAGTTTTTTTTCAATACTAACCAAAATTTTAAGGATTATAAAATTATATATATATATATATATATATATATATATATATATATATATTAAAGGTTTGTTAAACTCTTTTCCTTTGGTTAAATATTCAGAATCCTTCTGATATTTTTCACCAATAATGTAAGCAGCAACTTAATGTGTACCTTTGATTATCTTTAAATAGTTCATAGATTCAATAGGATTGGAAGTTCAGAAACCATCAACCTCATTTTTACTTCAAAATTCATTTTAATAAATATATCAAAGTCCATAATCTCACCAAAACTGAAAAAAAAATTTTTTTGGTTTTTCGAGACAGCAAAACTGAAAAATTTTAATTGTATAAGTGAATGATTTTCTGCTGAACCTGTCTTCTTTTGTCCATTCTGCCAAGAAACTGCATCCTTCTTTCCCAGCTAAAGAGCAGAAAGGGAAGGATTCACAAGCAGCAGTTGTGAAGGCTCATTTGGTCATTAAACATGTTTTACGATTTAAAAATGTGGATCCTTCTGGAGATAGATAAAAATTAATAATTTTTTGAAAATAAGAATGGCATGTTTTAAATCACCAATTCTGTTTTAAAAAATGTGTGTGATGGATCTGAGAAGATTAAAAAAAAAGAATAATAATAGCATAGTCAGAAGGTCATTTTTATTTTTCCTTTTGGGTTTCTATGATTTTTATTCATAAGTTATTATGAATAGGCCAGTGGTGAAATATGTCTTTCCAGGGACATTCATCATTTCACAGTTCTCTTATGTGAGTTTCTCATGCCTGCAAGGGTAACTGGGATGATTTGCCCAGAGCCATTTCTGTAGTAAGAGAAACTAGGTTAGCTATTCTTCCTTACTGGGTTAAATAAAGGATGACAACCATAAGGGCACTTTTTAGGGAAAAAATAAACTATTTTGTTAATTCGATGAATAGTAGAACTTAAAAAAAGTCCAAGGTAAACCTTGCCACATGAGATAGTTACCTGACACATTTCATCTTGTCACTGCAGTGCTTCATGAGACTACTTTTAACTAATAATTGCTTTTATTAATTATACTAGTATAAACTGGATAATTTTCTTCTTGCTAAATCTGGTACAACAGCACCACTGAGAATGCTAGTACACACTGACAGAATCTCAAGAGGACCTATACTGGGGACAAGCTGCTGTGTCTGCCCATGGCTTTGTGGACACAAGACTGATGATGCTTTTTAAATTCCTGCCATTTGTGAGCTGCCGATGCCCCAGGGCAATGTCAGTTATACCTGTGAATGACATCTTGGAAAGATGTGACAAACTGATCTTTAATCAATTATAAATCACTTCGGGATTACTTTCCAGGAGAACCTCACACATGTCACGCCAAAACTAATGAGAGTGAAAAGCAGGGGAGCATGAGGTGTGGGAAGAAATAGATGAACTCCCCTACCCACGTCCACTCTTACTTTCCTCTCTGCTTCCCTAAAACTGCTGAACCCCTTATTCAGGATGAGGGCATTCCATCAGCTGAGTGATAATTATAAGTGATAAGTCCTACATTGTTTACAGACGCTTGCTCTGTGCCAAATTTCTAGAGTTCTCTCTTTACTCTTGAACACATTTACAATTCATCTTTTCTTTGAACATGAAAAAATATCGTTCATGTTTTATATTATATGAATTCATTTCAATATCTGAAACATTACTTTAATAATGCATGTTCTCTGCTTTGTACTATGCAACCAGAATCTTTAAAATAACTCTTACAGTTCTACATATGAGGGGTTTTTTTCTTTTACATCCAAGTACAATGGTCAGTCTCAGCAGGTAGTATATTTTCACGCCTAAAATTACTAGAAGACATGCTTAATGGCTTTTGTGTGAGAATGTTGAGTATGGATCCCCAAACAGAGTAGAGAAGTCTAAACAACTTGTGTGTTACTTTCAATGCCAAGACTTCATATAAGAAATGAACTGTACAACCTTGGACAGAAAGTCCATCTCCACTTCTATTTCCACATGTCTCAGCAAGGAGTGAAATATGACTCTCAATGCAGACCTAATTAGAATCTAAAACGACAACACACAACATTAATGAGCAAAGTAATAATTCAGCTCCTTACTGTTTGGAGAGATACATTCCTCCACATACATTTTACTCTTACAAAGAAAGGTATATTTTCTATTTTTGTTATTCTGTTTAAAAAAAAGATTGAGGAAGATGAGCAAGCATTAACCTATTTGCCTGGAATCCAAATGATAGAGTTAATAATCTACCAGACCATAAAACAATAAAGGGGCAAAGCTTGGTCTTAAGATTTAAGAATATTTTTACATCACTCCATCTTAAAGGTGCAGTGTAAATGCTCCCAACCTTTTCTCATTAAATTTATCAGAACCTTCAACCATTGGCTTCTAGAGCCCCAATTTTGTAAGAATGTTAAAAAAGCTCTCATTTCTCACCACCCCTCTAGTACCCAAAAATGTCTCCATCATACAGTTTTAAATTATATAACCTTTCTTTCTCTAGCTAGTTTCTCTTCCATTTTGTTCTTTTCAGGCAAACATAAACTCCAGATCTGTTTTCAGATTTCGGAGTATTTGATGTTTGTGGTAGCTTTCATTTGGTGTCATATAAACAGTCCTTATTAACATTCTACAGTCAAGCTTCTGTGCTCCTCATGAGCTAACATTGTTTAAAGGGCACACACGGTAACCAGCTAACCAGATCTCTCCGTGCTTCCCTTCACCACCCTGGTTTTCTTAGTTTGGCTCTCTGTTGCTGTGATAAACACCATGAACAAAAGCAACGTGGGGAGGAAAGTGTAGTGAGATAGCCACCACACTGCTGCCTTGTCTAGAACAAACACTCCCCTCTTCTCCCATACTCTTGGCTCTGTGTAACACCCATGTATCATCTAAACACCCTAACACCTCCTTCTCTGACTCTTATGAGGTCTTCTCCATTTTCCTATTCTGTAAAGAGTCGTTTTCTCTCCAAATGTTAAACCAGTAAGTATTTGTTTTCTTTTAAGTGTAAGCAAATACGTAAAGATATATAACCAAGTAAGTATGCAATTTCCTCTGAAATCATCAGTTGATCTCTTGGTTAATCTTTATCTTATTCTTGACCTCATCTTAATGCTCCATGTATTTTATTCTTTGAGTCCTCAATTTGTCTTTCCTTTCTAGCCTTACTTTCAGCTAATCTATAACCTGTGTGATTCTGAACTGGCTTTGTATAACTTCCTTAGCTTATAATTCAGTCTTCCATCCTACTAGTTTCCTTAGCTACATGTGTGTCTGTGTGCACATCTGTTCTTTCCCTGATTTCAAAATAAGTTTCTGGAGGGAATAAGATAGGATTAATATTGTATACTTGCAGCATAACTTGAGTTCCTAGCAGAACTTCTTACTCCTCTTTGATGGGGTATATATCATAATAACCATGATGATAATTGAGAAGCATTTAGTCATTGTTAGGAACATGGAGAAAAAGTACAGTGTACCTTTCTCTCCACTACTTGGGTCCCCACCCAGACCATCATGCCCACCAAGTATGACCTCCATTTTCATCACTATTTTCTCTAGTGCTTGGTAATTAATTTTATGGGTTTCCCAAATATGAATTTCTTTTATGGTTGTCATCATAACAAATCTCATACTATTGATATTTCACTACTCACTGAGGGTTTTTTAAATTGGAAGTAGACTTATTTTCATATAAGATATTCTGATTATGGTTTCCCTTCCTCCAACTTCTACCGGACCCTTCCCTCTCCCCCAGCCATCCAAAATCACACCTTTTCTCCCTCTTTCTCTCTCTCTCTCCCTCTCTCTCTCGACTATGAAACATATGTCTGAAAAAATAATAGCAGTTAAATAAAATAAAATAAAAACAAACTATAATAAGACAAAACAAAAAATGACAAAAGAAAAGGAGCTTACCAAAATGTCTGAGAAACACAGATGCAGCAACACACATGTTCACACACACATAGAAATCCCATAAAACCATAAAACCATAATATACATGCAAGGGACCTGTAGTGTAAACAACAACAAAAAAGCCCTGACAAAGAAGCATGATGAGACAAAGGACCTCCAAAAATGCCACTAAATTCCTTTTGAGTTGACCTTTTACTACTGGGCGTGGGGAGTTGTTTGTATACTCAGTGAGATTCTGTGGGAGAAAACTAATTTTTCATTTGCAAGTGTTTATCATTTAGAGACAGATTCTGGGTTAGGAATGAGGCTTGTGTCTGCTTCTTTCAGTGCTGGGAATCCATCAGGCCAGTGCAGGTTCTGTGCATGCTGCCACACTTTCTGTGAGTTTGTATGGGCATCTGTACTGCTGTGTTTAGAAGGCCTTGTTTCCTTGGTATCCTCCATCCCCTCTGGCTCTGACACTCTTTCTGCCTCCTCTTTTGATGGCTTCCCTGAGCCCTCAGGGGAGGGCTTGATGGAGACATCCCATTTAGGATTAAGTATTCCAAGGTCTCTCACTTGCTGCACATTATCCAGCTTTGGCTCTGTGGGCTACAAATTCTTTATTTTGAGAGAGACACAGACATAGACATAGACAGACAGAGAGACAGAGACAGAGACAGACAGACAGACAGACAGACAAACAGACTGTGGTGTGTGTGTGTGTGTGTGTGTGTGTGTGTGTGTGTGTGTGTGTGTGAATGTAAATTGTATTACTCTATTAGGGCCACCATGACAAAGCACTAGGGTGGTTCAAGAGAAAGAGGTGTGCATGTGGAGGTCTGTTTTGTCATAGAGGAACTGGGGGAAGGAGAAAATATGATCAAAATATATTGTACAAAAACACTTTTTAATGAAAATAAATCCGAATTCCATTTTTCTCACATTTCTGACATAAATTTAGGGTCTTGGATGATTGTGTCATCAGATTCATCTTCTGAAGTTCTCTCACTGGCTTATAGATGGCCCACTTCTCCAAATGTGTTCACAGGGACCTTCCTTTCAGGTCTAAAAAGTCCCATCTGATATAGACACCCGTCATAACGGATTTGGGCTATGCTAATGGCCTCATTTTCACTTAGTTACCTTGCAAGGATCCTCCAATATCTTTGAATAGTTACATTCTTACTTTAGGACTTCCTAACAAATCAATCGTGGAGAGACACGATTCGGCCATAGGTACCATATGTGGAAGAGAAACAAGGAGGAAAGTACATGCAAACGAAAGCTACAGAAATAACAGACTTTATGGAAGGCCAAGGAGACAAAAGAAAGCACAGCCACACATAAAATTTCAATCAGTCACCCAGCCAAATGTGTGCAGACTTCAGCTGGGAAGGTGCCAGCCCTGGGATCTCAGGGAGGCCATGGGTTCGGCATTGTCATCTCAGGAAGGAAAAGGAAGTAGCTGATACTTGCAGTGAAATTTTAAACGGTGTTAATCATATCAAATCGTATTCCCTTGAGAAGCTCTTGTGAAACTGAGATAAATATCTGTAATGCAAAACTGACAGGGACATATGGAGCACATGCTTCCCTAATATAAATAAGCTCACGATCCTCTCTGGGGCCATCAGTGACTCTGTCTGTCACCTTATCACATGCTCGCTGTTCTTGTGCGTCAGTCAGCAGTTTAACATCCCATGCACGTTGGTTTCCCAAGCCTTTCCCCAGCCCAGGGTCATTCCTTGATTGCTTTCAGTTGTGGCATACACTGATCACTGTTAGCCTCACATTCAGGTGCCACCTGGCTTTCTACGCACGTTTTAAAGTTTACTTGCTGATATTCTTGCCGCTATTTTTTTTTAGTTGACTCATGTTGCAATTTTCAACCCAGCTTTCTTAACAGTAAGAGGGAAAGCATTCTCACAGCTAAAATGGATTTTATGTTCAATGCCACTCTCAAACATCTTTAAAAAAAAAAAAAAAAAAGGCTGTACTAGCCAGAAACATCAGGAAGAATATAAAGGGTAGAAGGGTAGATTTGGAAATTAAGCTCCTGCAGAATAACTTCTTTCCAGAAATCTCACCCAAACTCCTCCTGTACACTATTGCTTGGATTGCAGGCACACAAAGTATGCCCAAATTTTTTATTTTTGTGGGTGCTGGCATCCACACTCAGACCCTCCCATGTGTCCGATGTCTATGCAGCAAGCACTTTACTCACTGAGACATCTCCCCAGCTCCCCTGCTCCATTCTTGCAGAATCATAATGTAACTTTGAAATAAAAGAATATGAAATATTCCTCTATAAAAATGTGGAAAAATAGGTGAAAATATGTCCAGTGGGTGAGGAACGGTGGGGAAATGAAGCTAAAGAATGTCCTCTTAGTTGACAAAAGGGTTCCATGTGATCTAATTTGAAATTCTTTAAGTACATGAGAAAAGAGGTGTGTGGGTTTGGTAGGCATGACTTGGACTGACAAAAGAGGGCAAAGTTGCAGGGAAACGCACTGTCCTAAAGCTTTGGAGTGAAGCCAGGTTCTGAAATTTCAGTAGAGAAAATGAGTGGATTTGCATCATGTGTTCAGTGGGTCAGAAATCACTCATTTGGCTCTCAGGAA
Organism: Peromyscus californicus insignis; assembly: GCF_007827085.1. Taxonomy (NCBI): domain Eukaryota; kingdom Metazoa; phylum Chordata; class Mammalia; order Rodentia; family Cricetidae; genus Peromyscus; species Peromyscus californicus. The sequence continues at coordinate 34,830,341 of NW_026294584.1, forward strand.
GGACACAAGTGGACAGCAGGAGCTACCTGTGTAAGTAGGTTATGGATGGATTCAGGAAGCAAGCCAGGGAGGCAAGGATCCTGGCCAGGGCAGGAAGACTAAACATGGAGAGTGACATATCGCAGTGCTCAGCTGTCTGAAACAGGGACCCGTACCAACAGCATTATTTGAAAGCAATGGCAGTGAATCTAAATTCTTAAGCGCCCATTTCTAGGAAATTAGATGATCTTCTCTGGTGTCTATGAGCCATCACCGGCTCCTCATTTAGCCTACATTAATGAGAAATCCTCAAGTTTTGCTAAGGAGAATTGGCAGCTTCTTCTGATGAACCCTTTAGCACTTATATGGCCCAATCAAGAGTATCATAAATTCTGAGCTCAGTCACATAATCCTTTCTCAAGAAAAATGTCAGAGGGTACTCTCTTTGATTCCTATATATGACTTTTTGTCCTAAGTGGGGAATATGTGATCAGATTCCTAAGAGCTTAAGTATGGCACAACAGAAAATGTGCAATAGTTGTAAATATGTATACACAAATTCACATGCAGATTTACATACATGAAGTACAAATAGTTTCAAAAAGATGCCATTGTACCTTATGAAAATCAGCGTAAGTACCTCCTAAAGTTACAGTGTTGTCTAACCTGTGTTTGTGTGTGTGGTTTTTATATTCTGTTTTCTTCTGTGTTAAGTGACAAAATTCTCATTGTCTTTGGTGATTGATATTGTCAGACGACAAAAACATGTTTAAAGTTACAAAGCTTAATTTCACTCATAAAATGTATCATCTTTGTTTATAATTCAACTTGTAGGATAGCTTGTTATTTCAAAATTACTATAAATAGAACAGATGTCCTATGGTTCCTTTCACTTTTTAGCAATTATTCTCCTCTCCTACATCAAGTCAGTCTATGCCTCTCTTGTGCATTTGGTAGCCTATCAAAGAGCCAGGGACATATTATTAGTGCTTTGTGGCGTTTTGTTGCTAAGCCTTCACTTTTCTCAGCGGTCCCCTCACTTTAGAGGATATGTTTTTGTCTTCATCTTTTTCTCATTTCCTACCCATGTAGCATTTTAAGCAGGTGTTATAAATCTCTGCCAAAGGCACATTCATAGCCCTGCTTGAATGGTTTCATTTAGACAGGAGTGCCCATACTTTTCAAGTTTCTTCGAGTTCTGTATCACGGAGAAACAGCACTTTGTTTTCATTGGGGAATAAAACACAGCTTCCTAAAAACCCTCCCAAGAAACTAAATACAGGAGATTTCTTTGACTTGAAGGTGGTAGTTCCATTATTTCACATTAAAAATAATTTTTAATTTTTCTTCAAATATAAATAGAGATTTTTTAGGTTTTTATTAAAGGAAGAGACTGTGAATATAAATTATTCAATACATCCACTACTTCAGTCCATAAATCAAATATTTTTTGATGTTTGAATGCTCTAAAATATTCTGCAAAGTCAAAAAGGACATGGTTTTGCAACTGTACTGAAAAAAATTCTAGAATACTAGTGGAGTATGCTATTTTTTTTTTCTAATCCAGGACCACTAATTCTGGTCATAAGATTAAAAAAAACAGCAAAGAAACACTGAGTCAGTAATTTGAAATGGAAAAGTGGACATAGAAATATTTGACAAATTCCCTTATTGATGTAATCAAGTAGACGTCAAGAACACTAATTTCTTGAAAAAATGTCATAATGTAAATTTTAGCCAAAAAGCAGCTACATCCTATTATGGCTGACCTGTTTCATGATCTGTAAGCATGCTGGAGAAGGCATCCTCTAATTATGTGCAGAATTTAATTTTCCCTAGTGAATAGATTTCCTCACAGAAATACCTGTGTGGAAAAGAGAACACCGGAGTGTGAGAAAGATGATGACCTTTCTCTCTCAGTGTTTCTTTTGTTACATCAGTCACTTTGCTCTCTCAGTCACATTATGATGAAAAATCCACTCCCGGTTTTCAGAAAGTGCTGCCCTGCCCTTATAATAGCATACACAACATGTGCTACAGCACTTACTGTGTGCTGTTGCATTGATTCTTGTCAATTTAATATCATCTGGCTCAAATAAAAGAAAGTGTAATCTAGTACCATTCACAGGTCCTATGTAGCACATTAAATGCCTCCTGTGTACCATGTGATAAACACTGACACAGAGTCTGGGACTGAAACTTAGAAACCATGCTCCTTTGCTCATACTGTACTGTAAAAATGTCAATGAGTGTGTCATCTGTGAGGAGTGAAGGGTCAGCCAGTGGTATCCTTTCACTAATTAATTGTAAAAGTGTACCTTTTAAGTATGTCACCTGTTCACTTCGACTCAGCTGAGTGTGCAGTTACTATTATTATTATTATTATTATTATTATTATTATTATTATTATTTGGTGAGACTTAGTTCTGTGGCCCCAGTGTAATAAAAGTGCACAGTATATTTAAGTAGACTATCATCCAAGTGAAACAATTAGCAGTGAACTCGTTGGAAAGGTTTTCCTGTTGATTCATTCTCCTCTGTCAAGTCTATGTAAAGCAATCTAAAAGGGACTCATTGCAACTCACTGTCTGCTAGCCCAAAATGCCCAAACTAACATGAATAAATGATGCCTCTTTTTGTATCTTTAAAGAGCATATTCAGAGATTGTTGATTTTTATTAGTAATAAAAATAATAGTAGAAGCAGATAACATTCTGGTTCCTGACCCTATCAAGTCTGCTAAAAGGGAAATATTACAGATGAAGCCCACACTAGTAATGGCAGGGACTGACTCCTATGCCCAGGAGTAAAAGCCCTGAGTCTGGATGCGTTATGGAGCATTGCAAGGATTTGTGCCCAGGGATCTTGGGCAAACACGTGGAGCAAATATTGCTAAGTGGATTCTTCAAACCAGAGTATAGGATCAGAATCCAACAGGCACCCGCCTCTTTCAGGTTCATAATCTTGATAAATAGAACAGGAAGGAGCATGCAAAAGCAGAGTGGAGCTCTATTCACTTCTGCTTACTGGGGAGCATGAGCTTGGCTCTGGTTCACAGCTGCATCCACTCCCACCTCCTCCTGACATCTGTGGCCTAAGGAAACACAGCTTGTAAAGAAACTACATTCAGTCACCAATTACAATGGAAACGTTAAAGTGGGTGGAGGAAGGAATGGTAAAATAGACCAGAACAGGAAGAGGACTGAATTCATCTAACACCAATGCCTAATGTATATTTCTAAATTTGCCTCATCCAATTTCTTTAAATTTGGGACATAATTATCCACCCACCTGTCTGACAGTATTTGATTCAATAATGCTGCATATCCTAATGTCTTGCAGTTTCTGAACTTTATCTCTTGTGCTGAGTTTGAAAATACCAAATTATTCTCTACCACAGTGGTGTGTGTTTGTTGTCATACAGCAAGGCAATAAAACACTGATAAAGATCACCTTCTGCTAGCTGACTAAGAAACACTTTCCTAAGCACACAGTTCAAAGCTGACATATCATTTCTCTCTACTGGAGGGAAACAAGTGGGTGAGTTCATGTATTTGTCTTCAGAAAACAGAGATACTGGGATGGTAATTAGAAGATCTCTCAGGTCTGGGAGATGGTTCCATGGGTGAAGTATTCATGAACAAGATCTGCAGCATCCATATAAAAAGACAGAAGTAGTGACACTCATCTGCGACCCAAGAGCTGGGCAGAACAGATTCCAAAGACTCACAGGCTGACCAGTGTGGCCATTTCAGGTTCCAAGTTCAGTATGAGACTTGGTCCCCAAAAATAAAAAATGATAGAATAGATAGATACCCAATTTCAACTTCCAACCTCCACATCACATGGAGGGTAGAGCACACCTATAGACACACACATAGGACACACACACACACACACACACACACACACACACACACACACACACACACATGACAGGGAGAATCTTTTGCTCCTGAGGTTACATTTAAGTGTTATAATTATAAATATGTACAAAAATAAGTGTATACTGTGACATGATAAATTACAAGTGCCAGAGATAAATAGAAATAGAATTTTAAGCCTTAATAGTAAAATCTTTTCTGTTTTTACCAAAATGTATTCTTAATAAATAATATAATATGCATGAATATAAGGAAGAATTTGGTAGAATGTTTCATAGAGTAAAGTATTTTTTTAAATCTCAGGCTAAAGAACATTGACAGCCATTCCCTGCAAGCATTGGCTATGTCAAGGGCACATGCAGAAAACTGCTGAGGAGATTTCCAGCTCACCAGCTCACAAATCCTCAAGTGCCAAGACAAAGCAGCAGACAGGAAAAAAATTAATAATTGCTCTGTTTTAAATTTTATGTTTGTTTCTAATGTACTGAATGTGTTCTTTATAAGATCAGTTTATTTTAAAAATAATTTGTACTCTAGAAAACATACCAACACTTTTTTAAGTACAGAACAAAAAATCTCATTTCCAAGTGAATTGTTTTATGTTGTCCTGATTAAAACAACACTTGAGGGAATTCCCTCAGTGTATAGATCTTTAGTTTTGTTCAATGTAAAATAGATACAATGTCAATCCTAACTTTATAACACTGAGTGAGACCTTGAGTGAAAATATGATGGTACTTAACAAGAGATTGGTTTTGTTATAATTACTACTATGTACACATCTAATTACAAGGAGAATTGTAAATCTCATGCCATAGCTGTTAACTTGTGTGTGTATGTATGTGTTCATGTGTGTATAGTTCTGTGTGTGGGTACATGGACACTTCATGTGTATGTTGAGGCAAAAGATTGATGTCAGGTGTCAACCTCACTTGATCACCAACATATGTGTTAAGACAGAGTCTACCTAGACCTGCATGTTCACCAGTCAGCTCAGGTGGATGGGCAATAAGCCATGGGGATCCAACTGTCTTTGTCCGCCTGGAGCTGGAATTACAGATGTGTACTATGGTGTCTGGCTATTTTCTTTTCAATATGGGTACTGAGAATCCAGCTTGAGTCTTTAAGACTGAGCTGTAAGCACTTTACTTATTGTAGTATTTCAGCAGAGCTCTTTAATTGTATTAAGACTCCTTACTGTTCAGTCTTTGGTGGGTGCGATCATAATGATACCACAATAAGTTGTATCTTTTACTAGGTATTACAGAATTCAAGTCCTGCCACTGAGCCTTACCAACAGGCTTTCTATGGAAATAATAATAGTTAAGCGCTAAACTATTATTCATTTATTGGAGGGATGCTGGACATGAGGAATGTACATATAGAAGTAAAACAGCAGTAAGATTTATCGTTTTCTTCAGCCTTCTTTATGGAGTATATAGCACAGTAAGGTATGTCTGTTCAAATTAAAACTCTTATCTGACTCTTAAAAGATTATGTAACCCCAAAGTTAAAAAAAAAGTTTTGGGTCACTTGTGTATTCTAAGTTGTTATTGAACAAACCCAATCCTCCCAAAATTGTGTGTGTGGTCTGCACTGGATTTTTTCATAGAATTTTAAACCAAATTATGTTACTATAATGGCATCATCATTGTATCTCAAATCTAATTATTAAGCAGATAATTTCCTAGGACAACTTTGATGATAATTACATTATGAAGATTTGTAGTAGAAATATTACTCATTTCAAGAAAAATCCTAAAAGCTGCCTCATGCCTGTCTTCCAAACCAGTGGATACTAAAACTTCATAGAAAACTTCTGTGGATTAATATCCTTGTCCATAATATTCTTTAACTGTAACTCCTATAACATGGGCCACCAACCATATCCCATGTCTTCCAGTATAGCTATACCTCAGCTTTCCACCAATATAGTGAGAACACTGAGAATTATAAGTCAAAGTCTTCTTCATCACCTTGATGAATGTCTACTCCTGCAGACACTGAGTGCAAATAACTTGTGTAATATTGAAGTAGACTTGTTAAAACTCGGCTGTATTTTGAATTGTAATACATTGAATATCCTACTTCGTAAGAGATTGGGCCTGCCAAAGTCAGGTGATTCAGTAAACTGTGTCGTTCTCATGAAACTAGCAGCCAGATTCTAATCCAAGCTCTGAAGCAGCAGGTGTAATTGTATTTCATTCACAAGTAAAAAAGGAAGAAAGGGAGGGAGGGAGGGAGGGAGAAAGGAAGGAAGGAAGGAAGGAAGGAAGGAAGGAAGGAAGGAAGGAAGGAAGGAAGGAAGGAAAGCCACAGAGCATATCAGCATAACAGTGGAAAAAATACTGTGGAAAAGTACTATAGAAATGCAAAGCATTGATGCATCCTGTATCTACTGTACATTTACAAAACTGCCTTGATTAATATAGAAGTACAGCCACAGCCAAACCTATACTTTGAACCTGTAGTTAAAGGGCTCTTAAGCAATCCAATTCAGGCTTTACTTAAGCATCACCATGGATAAGTTATGTGATCTTTCTTGATTTCTGAGCCTGCCTGTCACTCAGAGGTCTTTCCACAGGACTTTTAAAGGAAAATAAATCAGATAATTCAATTAAAACCCTGTTATTAGAGGAAATAAGTATTCCAAGAGGAAAGTTCACTTCACTAACCTAATATGTATATATGAATATCATATATATATATATACTATTTTTAAATGGTTTTCGTGAAGAATTATTCATGGCTAGCATGGTTTTGTAAACAAAAGTTAATACAATTCTGTCCTTTTTAAAATTTAATGGAGAATAGTTTAATTTATAAATTGATGCTCTAGTCATCCAATTTGACATTAGTAGTAGTTGCAGCAGAGGTCCTAAAGTGTCAGCATGATTGTTGTGTTGGGTATGTTTAGTCACCAAGCACAACGGCCCAGCTCTATGAAACAACTTAGATGAAGCAGAGCCCTGTGGCGGCAGAGGCATGGATCCCTTCTTGCATAAAATAGCATGGAGAGTACAGTGTCCTGTAAACTTATCCAGTTGCCTTGAATTATATAATTTTTTGGAAAGGTAGGCAATGCTGCTTATGAAATCATAAATGTATATTTGTCTCTCCTCAGGCTTCAGGATGCAAGAAAAAGTCTTTGTTTATATATTTCCTAATTGCATATTTTGTCTGGTGGGACACATGTATACAGCTTATAAAGACTGATAAATATTAGTGTGAATCTGCCTAATAAAACAAGTCATTTAGCTATGAAAAAAAAATGAAGATGCCCACAGAGTCCTCTAGGTACTACTGGAAATTTCTCCCCTAGCATTAATTTTGTTACAATTATATTTTGTGGAGATGTTTAACATTTTCAAAAGGAGAAGAAATGTCTAGTGGGATCACAGTTGCGATGCAATCTTGATAAACTGTCTTGACACCCACAATATCTGAGAGAGCAGATGCATGAGTGATGTCACAGTGCAGTGAGAAAGGTCAGATATCATAAACAAGCAGTTTTTCATAGAAAATGGACAACTCAAAAACCTGCAAACAGTGTGATGACATAAACTCAAACACAAAATTATTTCAAAATCACTTGTGAAGAACCTATTTAGTTTAGATAAGAAGAAAGACAAAATGAAAAAAAATCCTCTACTAATCAAATACTCCCAGAACAGGTGTTGGAACCCAAATAGGAGGCAGTATGTGACAGCTGAAACAATCACACACCAATTTGTCTCTTCACTGTCTCCACAAAGTGTTTGATTTGGGGTCTAAGAGTGCCATGATAGACTTACTAAGCAGAATTGATTTCAAAACATACATTGAAGAAGCTAATTCAATCTCCTACTAGTTAGGGTCCATATGCATCGCCCCTGTATATATTTGAGAAGACTGTCACAGAATCATTTCAAATGCATGCTTTGTTACCTTCTACAGTTATCAAGTACAAGCCAAGCCCTGGATTGTGTTAGGGAAGCTGCCTCCTCTGCAACGGCCATGTTTAAAACAAATCCAAACACCATGAGCCTTACTATCACCATAATTGTACTGAAGTTTGTTGAATACACAAAAGTGTGAGTCCAGACATAGGAAAGCAATGAATGTGAATGGGACACTATCTACACAAGAGTACGTGTGGCCCCACAGAACAAATGTTGTTTCTCTTGTTCCTTCGACCCAATGGGGGCAGTCTTTTCTTAGAACCTGTCCCTCTTCCAGGTTAATTCTCAATAAAAGGGTACATTTTCTCAGATTTTCAGTACTATAAAACCTTGACCCACTGACCACTGCACTGGCCGGCTGCAGAAGGCTTGTGCCCCCACCAGGAATACCAGATTCCACACACTGGGACATTTATGTTGCAGAAACAGACAGGGGCCTGTGAGGGAAAGGCAGAGCCTTTGGAAGAATATTATATACTCATAATTCCCAAGGATTTCCCAACATTGGTAATTACCAGAATCATCTTGTTAGCAACTCTAAAAACAGGCCAGATAAGGTGATCCACACCTATAATTCCGACACTCAGGGAGCAGAGGCAGACAGATCTCTATGAGCTAGAGGCCATCCTGGTCTACACAAGGAGTTGCAGGCAGTGTAGGGCTATATTGTGAAATTTTGGCTCAAAAGTCAAAATAAAACAAAAGGCCAGATGATTATGTCTAGCTTCATCCATTACATGAAAATTTCATGATTTTATTTTTATAGCTAAAAAATATTTGAAGGATAAAAAATATGGATTGTGTACAGTGTCCCTCTTAATCTAACAAATAACTGGAGACCAAATGGCTTACAGAGTATGGATTGATTTCTCATTATTCTGTTGTAGGAATCCAGGATCAGTATATCTGGGGTAGTTCTGGTGGGTGTTCTCTCCTGACTTCCAACTTCTTGTATCTTTACATGGTGAAAGAACACTGGTGGGTTCTCTGTCATCTCTGCTAGGAAGGCACCAACTGAGTTATGAATTGTGAGTCACTGTCAAGTAATCACATTTCCTAATACACGAGGAGTCGTAATTTCCTCACATAAATGTGAAAGGACATGGTCTTTAGTCTGTAATACGGGATAGCTTTTCAAAATTATAGATTATATCACAGTCTTTTCCTCCTGAGGCAGAGTACCTTTTCGATTACCCTGTGGAGTAATATACCATATTGAAGACATCTTTAAGCCTTCAATGGACTGGAGGTTGATTTGTCAGAACACAGTATGAGAGGAAAGTTTGGATGGAGGGAGGGAAGGAAGAAAGAGAGAGAAAGACTGAAAGAGAAAGAGAAGGAGGAGAGGAGAGAATTCTCAGTACTCTCCATCCCAGACACAACATTTTCACTTTCATACTACTAAAATATGGAAATGTGCATGTCTATAAGAATCATTTCTTCATTTCTCATTTTCAGATTCTACATTGGACTAGAGATAGCCAAGTCCAAACCATCTCAATGATATTTTCTTTTTCTGTCTTTCTTGATTAGTGAATATTAACCGAACAGTATACTAATATAGTTGTGATACATATATGTGTATTATTCCTCTTGATCATATTACTCTCAGTAGTCCCTTCCCACCCCACCTTTCTTCATCACTTTCACCAAACCTTGCAGTTTCAAGTCATGTTTTTCTTTTTCCATTAGTTGACCATCTATGAAGGAAAAAAATCACTGAACTTCAAAATAATCAACCAAGTTTTCCCCAAAACTACACTGGGAGTTCCTCAAACAACAAGAAATAAAAAACAAAACCCAAACAAACAGAAAAAGCTTTCTGTGACTGTTGGCCTTCTCATACTCAGCACTCAGGTACAAGTCAGGAAGGAAGGAAGAAAACGAGCTGGGAAAGTGGGAGGGGCTGTGGAAGGAACAGAGTTCTACTATTGCCACAGTTTTCAGTTGACTTGCTTAGAAAATAAGATGTGCTGAATTTAGTGTAGAGAGAGGTCCGTGTGGTGACTTAGAATCCTCATCATTGACTTCTGTCCTGGGGAAATCTCACACCCCCTTCTGGCCTGCATGCGCACCAGGCACACATGCAATGCACATACATAGCAGGAAAAAATCTTCACATACATAAAAAACAAATTCTTTTTAAAATATCCTGTTTTGGAACAACGGTGGTTTTAGCACAGGAGCCTCAGTCTGCTGACCTTGGAGAATGTGCTCTGCATACAGGAGACAGTTGTGTAGCTCTGTCTGTTTGAGGGGCCCCTGACAGTAGGACCAGGATCTTTCCCTGGTGCATGAAGTGGCTTTTTGGAACTCATTACCTATGGTGGGACTTCTTGTTCAGCCCTGATGCAGGGGGAAGAGTCTCGGTCCTGCCTCAAATGAATGTACCAGGCTTTGCTGACTCCTCATGGGATGCCTTACCCTTTTGGAGGAGAGGATGTAGGGGTGGAGACTGGGGGTGAGAGAGAAGAAGGATGAGACAGAGATCAGTGGTTGGTACGAAAAATGAATAAAAAAAATTTCTTAAATAAAAAAAGAAAAATAAAGGACTTTTAAGATATCTTTTTCCTAGTTAATATTAGGAATTCATTTTAGAATGTAGGAGCCCTTCCTGGAGATTTACACACTGGATAATAACAGAACAGAGTCAAACTTCAGTCACTAAATGATCCTAATGTTCACTAGGCAGATCAAAATCAAATAGTGTTTTAATTTTGATAATACCTATTTTGATCAGTTAGTTCTACTCTTAAAAATTCAAATTTCAGAATATTGAAAATAAACAAAATTCTAAAACCTTTTTTTGAGTTAGCAGATATATAAAAAAGATTCAGATGTATGTCACTGGCATAGATTTGAGTGAAATCTAACTTACAAGGAAGGACAGGATATTTGACATTTAAGAATGTCACTTTCCAGATGCACCTAAAATTATATTAGCTTTGAATTTCAGATAATTGACTAAGTGTTCATTCAAAATCAATCAGGTGAATATGAAGAAAAGTAAATTTATGTTCATGAAAATGGAGACTGACAATGATATGTCTAATTACCATGTGAATACTATTATTTATGGGAAAACAACACTGGCCTTCACTTAGAGAATTGTGGAAAGTGTTTGGAAATTCCCCTTTAGTCAATTCAAAACAAGTTCTTACATGGTTTTCTAAAATTTCAGTGACATACAGAATTGGAAATATGTCTTGGTGCAACTCGTCTGTCGTCTTGTAACTGTTAGCTGAACAACTGCATGAATGGGTAAAATGAGTTTGTGTCTCATTTTTATTCTTTTTTCTGACAAAAAAACATGTAAGTTCTCCATTAGATAGAAATATTCAGTCTCTTTCAATTTTGTTCAGTAGTTTATGGCTATTTTCTCTGAGAGTCACTTTATCTGTTAAGTTGATTAAATATGTCTGACAACATATATCCATTCAGTCAGAACCTTATTGTATTTCACTGTTCAAAGCTCTGTGTTAAGTGTTAACAAAAACATGGTGTACATCTTGTTGAAATAGTGAGCTATTCTGGTGGGTGTGTCAGAATCATTTAAGATAGTGCATACCTTTCAGTATTGTGACCTCATTGTACTTTCTCATGGTTTTGTACCCCTGTTACTCCAGTACCTGCCACACCCATGAGCTAAGGTCCCTGATGCTATAGTATAGAACTATGGTGGATGAAACAAAGGGTGACCAGTGACCAATTCTGCATGTAAAAGTCTGTTCAGAAGAGACAGGAACAGGAAAGGAAAGAAAAGGGCATTCAAAATATAATCTCACAACTAGAGGCATTTGTGTATTTGATAAGGTAGTTTCCAAGGCACATCTAACTGCACCATGTACCATAATACCTGAAAAGAGTGTCCATTATTTACAAAGCTAATGTAGTCAGAAAATAGGGCTTTAGCCCTCTTATTTAGAAGGCCCTCCTCTATATACAGTGCAAGTGGCAGCTAAAAACTGAAATTACATTTTATACTATACAGCATGATACACTAGCACCATGAATCAGGACTTGTACATTCTAACAGTCCTTTCATACTACAGGCCCACCTGATTAATCCATAGTACCTCTCTACATTTAAAAAAAAAACATGTAATCATCCACTCAGAGCATGAAAGCCCCTCCCCAACACTGAGCTGCAATGTCCTTTAGAATATATAACCCTTTCTTACTTAGCTAATTTATAGGTCTGCCCGTCCACACGTAAGACCAATAGAATTCCACTCAGTGATTTTTTGCAATTTGATCAGCTAGAAGAGGTGGATAAGGGAAATCTCAAATATAAAACTGTCTAGTGAAGATAAGAGCAAAGAATTTAGGACCCACGGCAGCAGACACCATTAGTTATTACTCTTCCCTGTGCACTGAGCTGGAGTTACACAGTTCCATGCCTACTGACACCTTGACTGCCTCCACTCCAGTCCTTTGTGGTGTAGATGTAAATAATAAAGTTAAATAAATAGTAGGGAGGGAGAGTTTGAACATTCTCTACAGTGGGCAGCGTTCTTCGCTTTGTAGATTCACGGGTGTTTAATGTGCTGTTATGAAAAATGGTGGCTCTTGGTAATCCTCCATGATTTGCAAATGTCCTCATCTTGGGATTCATCGCTATCTCTATTCTTTAACAGCTACACCATTGAGCTTTAGGACGCATTTTTCTTGTTTGTCTTCTTCGTTGTCACCTCGTTCAGCTGCTTTGGCCTCTGGCAGTCATCTATTCAATAGAGCTGGACAAAAGTAAGTGGTGTACATGTCAACAATGGGATGAGCAAAGAGTGACCTGTGCAGGTGATGCAGATGAGAATTTCTCCTTTCTTCAATAATAAATGAATGTTCTGCAGTCTTCAAGTTTTTTTTCCTACAATTATAGGGTATAAGTTTATAAGAGAAAGAGTAAGGAGAAAAGTGAAGAAAAATTCCCTTTATAAATAATTTTGGAAAAAAAAAACTCAAATTGCTTGAGAAATGAATGCTCCAAATTCAGAAAGACATCCCCTGTGAATAAGACATAGCTCATCGCCTTTTCTTATGGTGGTTTCTACAGAAATGTCTTTAAACAAATTCTTGAAATAAAGTACAAAAGGTAGGGATAAAGACTCCGAGAAGGAAGGGGCTTGTGAGAGTAATTACTGCTTTTATAAATCTGTTGAAATGTTGCCTTCTATCCTAGGACAAAAAACAGGAAAGAATTCTACACAAATTGTGTAAGGGATTCATTTACCCTTAAACTATACAGAAACACTTTAATGAAGGCATAAATATTATAGGAAAATGAGCCTTATGAAGAATCCATATGGATCAGGGTGTAGCAGAAATTCTATATGTGGAATTAAGGCTCTACCCATCTTATTCACTGGCTTGCAACACATTAGAGGTTATTTAGTATTTCTGGTTTTTTTTTCACTTCTTCATTTATAATACCACATCATTAAGGAACTTAATTAATGAATTATATGAAGTTCCAACACAATAAAAAATGGAAAGCATCTTTCCTCTTTTCTCAACATGGAAAATAGTCTATGGGGGAGGCATCTCCTAAGGTGCATGATTCTATATGTCCTAAGTTGCCTGCACCTATTCTCCTACCCTAGCCAAGACTATACCTGCTTCAGGCTTTCAGCTTTTCTGAGCAAAAGGTAAAGAAGACCCTGAGATATACGGTGTTCATAGTTAGAGCCTGGCTCTGTGGTCCAGCCTGTGTTTGATATGCATTATGTTTTATAATAGAGTGAGAAACATGGTGCTCTGGAAAGAGTGAGAGGCCAGCAGTTAAGGTACAGATCTTGGCCCCACACTTGCTAAGCCTCCCTGGCTTTGAATTCTTCCCCAACGCTCTTGATAAAACTAGACCCACTATACTATTCTTTCCTAGGCTCACTATAAACACCACTGTAAAAGATTTCTATGCTCTGGACTACAATAGTGATTTTGATTTATTTTTTAAGCAGAGGTGCAGTTTATTAAATGGGGTTTTAATAAAGATTTTAAACATGGTGGTTAAGAGACAGAGACATGTTCAGGAACGAAGTATGACACACACCTGAGTATGGATGTGGGCTTTTATCGATTGTAATTTTTTGGGGGGAAGAAGGGGGCTCTGGTCAGGTGGCGGGAAGGAAATGGGAGGACTAGAGGGAGGGCAAACATTAATCAAGATCTATTTATAAAAAAGTATTTCCAATAAAAATGTTAAAAAGCACAGCGATTCTTAAGCCTTCTAGCAAAACTGGCGTTGAAAATTCAGCCCTGTGTAATAAGAAACATAGCCCACATGGTGCCCCTTGATCTATGCAGGATCTTATAAGCTTTAAAGGAAAATAGTGAGGTTTGCTCAATATTTGGGCCTTGTATTTAAATAAACTCCAATTTGTTGATTATATGTTCTCAATCTATTCATCTTCAGTATATTTAGTTCTAAAATTGGAGGGGCCCTTTAAGCCATCCTGAATAGTAGCATGTGGTAGCCCACTGAGTTTAAATTTTGGGTAGCTCAGCACTTGTCACTTTGAAAGAATTGTGAAACAAGACGATTCCTACTGCTCTGCAATAGAGCCTAGAGAAGGTAGCCCTCTTCTTCTTCAGTCCTTTGACCTCGTGGTTTTAAACCAACTTGGTGTCTCTGCTTTTAGAAAACACAATTAGATTCACTGTTCTCTCAGGCAATGAAAATGAAAGCTGGTGCTCTTTGTGTTCTCTTATTTTGAATATAGAAAAGTTCAATTTATTCGTATTAATATAATTATGCTTGAATCATTGTGAAAAACAACAACACTTTTCAGTGCTGTGCTAAGTACGAAACAAAGAAAGTTTTGTTTGGTTTTTTAATGGTGCATCATGCTTCATCTAAGTTCTACAAAAAGAAGGACACTCAGGAATGCGACCTCTTAACATCCTATCATGACTCTATTGCAGGAAGAATGTGAATTCCTTCATTGTTATGAGAAATTCTGCCACAGAGTGTCTCTTTCTATGTAACTGCAGTGTTGCTTCCCTCAGAGGAAAAGAATATTTAGAATTAAAATTAACAACATTCCATTGCTGTATATCTTGTAAAATTATTATTATTATTATTATTATTATTATTATTATTATTATTATTGAGACAGGGTTTCTCTGTACAGCTTTGTGCCTTTCCTGGAACTTACTCGGTAGCCCAGGCTGGCCTCGAATTCACAGAGATCCACCTGCCTCTGCCTTCGGAGTGCTGGGATTAAAGGCGTGCACCACCATCGCTTCTTGGCCTTTTGGCTAAGATCAAGTGTAGTATTATTATTATTGAATCACAAATCACCAAAATCTTTACACATGTTCTTACCTTTCTCTGACAATTATTTTGACTCTGCTGTATTTGGCAAAGCTGGAGATGGTTGCGTAACCATGACAGTTATTATTATTTCAATTCAAAATGGCTTTGTTGCCCTGAAAAATAACTATATTGCTCCAACTGGTAGTTCTCCACTGAATTTTCTATATCTAAGGCCTCTTTTTCTATGAATATTCTTATTCTTGGAATTTTGTATAAATAGAACCATAATATACATCATTTTACATCTACCATCTTTCTCATAGGATGTCTTCAAAGTTTGCTTATACTGTAACATATATTAGTACATTATTCAGTGTTTTGTTTTATAATATTCTATTGTATACACTACATTTTATCAATTCATTATTGTTTAGACTTTGTGTTACTTCCATCTTTGGCCTCTTCTGATGAATTCTTTTATTAATATTCATGTACAAAATGTGTAAATTTTAAAAATTATTTTCATTATGTACAGTACCTAGGAATAAAAGTGATGGACCATTTGGTAATTCAATTTTAAACTTTTCCAGGAAATGTGGAATTGTTGTATAAACTGTTAACAGCATTTTGCATTCCTGTGGAGGCCCACAAAGGTTTCCTAGTGAGATTTGAGCTTGCTTTACCCAGCAGAGCTGCATTAGAGGATTGCTTTACCATGTGCATGGTTTCTAGGTTATTGGAAGGGTCTACACTTGGCTGAGTTAGGGGGAGGTCTTTTCCTCCACCCCTTGGCATTCCTATAAATAGCCCTTTAGAAGAGACAGAAGGGGCCAGTGGATAAGGATCCAGGACCTCCTGAGGTTATCCTGTGTTTCTGTTTCTCTGCTCTCTATACTTCTATCTAAATCTATTATCCCTCTCTCCTCAAGGGCACCCTGGGGTAAAATGTGGGAGCCAGTCTCCCAGCTGGCCTCCCACACATTCCAGTTTAAAATGTGTGGGAAGTCTGATTATACAAAGCTTTACTGGCATTTGTTACTATCTTTTGTACTGTGATCATCCAAGTTGGTATGAAGTAACATATCACATTTTCATTTCCTTTAATGATACTTAGTATTTTCACATTCTTACTGGACATTTCTTTGTCTTCCTTAGAAAGCATAAATTCAAATATTTTGATTGCTTTGTATTGGGTTATTAGTGTTATATTGTTTTATTATAAAAATATTCTACATAATGTAGATATAAATTCCTTCTCATTTATACTTTTGTATGCTCTAAGCATTCATCTGATACATCTTTGAAAGTATTCTCTGAAGTACAAAATTTTTAATTTTGGTGAAGTCTTTTTATCTCTATTGATTTCTATTTCTTCTTCCTTTGATGCTGTTTCTACAATACTTTTGCTTAATCTCAGATTACAAAAAATTATGCCTATATTTCCTCTTATGAATTTTAGAGTTAGATTGTTTTGTTCTTGTTGAGTTATTTCATATAGCACATAGACCTATTTCATTCCACTTTATTCTGCTTTTCCATATGAAGCTAACAGCCCTCTATATATGATAATGACAAATACTTTCCAAATGAATTGTCTTGGCACCATCATCAAATGAATTGATTTCAAGTATGGTTGTTGATTTCTGAATTCATAATTCCTTCCAATAATCTAGAGAGAAGCCAATGTGAACCAGTGGAACACTGTCTTAGTTAGTGTAGGTTTGTTAACCTTAGAATTGGGAAGGTGTTGTTGCACAAGTTTGGTTTGTCTTTTCAAGATGTTTGGGGGGGCAGTCTTAAATATTCATCTTAATTTCAGGATCAGCTTGTAAATGTCATCCAAGAAATCTACTGAGATTAATCCAATCTGCAGACTGGTTTGGGTAATTGTCCCAGGTTGACAATAGTCTTCCAATTCAACACAGGGTGGCATTCCATTCCCTTTCATCTCTAAGTATTTTCCTTGACGACTTAGAGCTTTCAGGATACAAGTCTCATGCTTCTTTTATTCTACTACTTCTAAGTATTTGATTTTTGAGACTATTATAAAAGGAATTGTTTTCAGGTTATTTATTGCTTACATATATAAATACACTTTTTTTATTTAGTGATCTCCTTTCATACAATCATGTTGAACGTATTTACTGACCTTAATAGTGAGAGAAAGGGATATTTGTATGGATGTATGTATATGTATTAACATTTTAGAAATTTTACCACAATTAAATACAAAGTAAAAAGATGAAACAGCGTTAAAAGATGGAAATTTATGAATTAAAGTCCAAACCACCAAAGAATACAGGAGTAAAACCATTTGGCAAGACAAACCTTATGATTCAGATTTTCACACTACAGATTAAGTCTTTTTTTCAGGTTTGGATGTGACATGAGTATATTACCAGAGGGTTCTGTGCTAGAAGTTTGATCCCCAAGGTGGCAATGTTGAGGAAATGGAACCTCTACATGGTAGGACCTCTTAAGAGATGACAGGATCATGACAGTTCTACTATTAAAAGAAATTAATACTCGTCTCCTAGGGTGGAGAATGAAGGAACTGTTGTGAACACATTTCACAATCTAGAAACTAGATACACCTCCATAAGTGAAAAACTGAAAACTTTCAGAACTGGGCTTAGCTGCCCTCATTCCAAAAGATGGGGGCACTAGAGAATGTCCTGGACTGCTGTTCACTGGATGCTAATGTTAAAATGAGCCAATGGGTATGTCAAATGCAGGTTCTGATTCCAGGGTGAGGAGAAATCCAAAATCTAAGTAGGTTTACATTAAATGCCTATATTGCTACTTTACTGAGTATGCTCTCAATTTATTTCCCTAGAAGAAATAAATTAGTTACCTGATCCAAGATAAACACTGACTACCTGTACTACACAATCATTAGTCAACCAAATACAGCATAACAAGTTACCTTAAGACTAGGCACAAACCCTCACATGAAGGCTGGACGAGGCAACCAAGTAGAAGGAAAAGTGTCCCCAATTAAGAGTCAGAAACACTCCCCACTCCCACTGGTAGGAGTCCCACAAGAACACCAAGCTACACAACCATAACATATATGCAGAGGACTAGGTCAGGCCCATACAAGCTCCCTGGTTATCACTTCAGTGTCTGAGCCCCTATGAGCCCTGTGCTAATTGTTTTGGTGGTTCGTGTTCTTGTAGTGTTCTCGTCCCCTCTGGCTCCTACAATCCTTCCTCCCCTTCTTCTGTGGATTCCAAGCTCTGACTAATGTTTGGCTGTGGGTCTCTGCATCTAGTCTCATCAGT
The DNA here is from genome assembly GCF_007827085.1 of Peromyscus californicus insignis. Classification (NCBI taxonomy): domain Eukaryota; kingdom Metazoa; phylum Chordata; class Mammalia; order Rodentia; family Cricetidae; genus Peromyscus; species Peromyscus californicus. Next base: position 34,848,683 of record NW_026294584.1, read on the forward strand.
TGCTGAATGAAGCCTCTCTGATGACAACTGAGCCAGGCACTGATCCATGAGTACAGCAGAATATCATTAGGAATCATTTCATTGACTTTTTTTTTTCCAGTTGTGTTTGGTTCTATCCTTGGTCTCTGGGCTATCCAGTCTCTGGTTCCAGGCCATGCAGGCAGTGTCATGATTGGGATCCCTCTTGTGGCATGAGTCTCAAGATGGACCACTCATTGGTTGGCTACTCGCACAAGTTCTGTGCCACCATTGCCCCAGCACATCTTGAAGGCAGGGCAAGTCGTAGGTCAAAGGTTTTGTGACTGGGTTGATGTCCCAGTCCCACCACTGGAAGCCTTTCCTGGTTACAGAAGATGGCCAGTTCAAGCCCTGAATCCTGCATTACTAGGAAGTCTTCACTAGGATCACCCTCATAGATTCCAAGGAGTTTCCACTGCGCTAGGTTTACACATCAGCCCCAAATGTACCCCCTCAATTCCAATAGTCTCTCCCAGTACTCTCTCGTCACCCTCCCCCTGACTTATCCCTCATATTCTCATCTCTACCCACCCCCTGTCCATCTACAAAATCTCTTCTATGTCCCCTTCCCAGGGAGATGGAAATCTATGTGATCTGCCTTGAACCTTCCTTGCTACTTGGCATTTTTGGGTCTGAATCTTAAAGAAAGCTCTAATGACGAACCATGAATGTTTGAAAGTAATTTCCAGCTGTCCATCCCTTAAATTTAGACCAGTCTTGAGAGACTGATGATTTCCCCTTTATTCTCATGGAGTAGGATGTGAGTAATTTTTGTGAATTTTTGTGATTTGTTTAGTATTGTTAGAATTAGAGTAAAGGGTGTAAAGCAGGGTGCAGAGAAGATTGCTTTTAAAACTCTAGTCTGTGTCTAGAAAGTCCTGATGGCACTGGTGATATTAGAAAAAAAAAACACATGATTCAGGATGCAAAGATTGAACTCTCAGAGATACCAGTGTAAAAAGGATTTTATTTTTGTTGTTTCCATTTCCAAGAAAATGTGACTAGAGTGGCAATGAACATAGATGAGCAAGTCTATATACATCTATATATGTTCTACAAAATAAAGTGAAAAACACATTTTTCCAAGGTGAGTTTTTTGACAAAGTGACCTTTCAAGACTTCTTAGTAATGATAGTGAAAATATCATCCAAATTCACAGTACCTTGGAACTGTGACGTGACTCTGCCTGAGCTTCTCTGTGGAAACCACCAACAGAGCTGGAAACGAACTGGATGCTTCAAAGGAAGAAAGCTTTGCTTCATGGTGTTTTGACTCCATGGGTTGTACCGTGCAGTAATAGTACTGTCAAATTTTCTGCAACCACAGGAAATCCACTTAAGCACAATAATTCCCACCTATCCAACCTCCTAAGTGCATCTTATCTGAAATGAACTCAAAACCGTGGTTCTTATAGTTTTCCCAACCTACCTGACAGAACCCTAGCCAGTTCCTCTCTCTGTCCAAGATGGGTCTTTTGTAAAGTACTTACTACAAATGAGCAACACACAGTTATGGCGTCATTGCTCATCTGTCCCTGAGTTTGTGTGTAATTGGCTTGGAAACAACTCGGGCTGAATTTCAACAAGTAGCTATTTCTGAAATGAGCACTCTAACTTGTCTTTCAAATCCCCTATGCTAACACAATCCAACTTCAAATTCATGAAATGAAGAGCTAATGTTGTACTTTGGTTGCATAGCTCTGTCTCTTTGCCACACTTTCTTTACATGTACAGTGGTGTTTCTCATTCCATAAAATTGTTAAGAAGCACTCAGCAGTGAAGGAAATAACACATTAGGTATTCTGCTGATAAGGTACTAAATAAATTATGGAACTCGCAGACAGATAGTAACTATGTCCATCTTGCTACATTTTGTGTGGAAAATGTCTGTTCCTTCTACAAATGTTTTCACCTTATTTTTTACATAATTATTTTTTGTTTCTTTTGTAATATTACATTGAATATCCTGAATATTTATTTCATACACACATACAGATATCCATAGTTCACTGGCAAACTTACGTCTTAAGAAATATATTTCAGAAGCTGGGCGGTGGTGGCACATGCCTTTAATCCCAGCACTCTGAAGGCAGAGCCAGGCAGATCTCTGTGAGTTTGAGGCCAGCCTGATCTACAGAGTGAGTTCCAGGGCAGCCAGGACTGTTTCACAGAGAAACCTTATCTTGAAAAAAAAAGAGAGAGAAGAAAAGAAAAGAAATATATTTCAGCCATGAAGTTTAGTTTCAAAACAATGAGGTACTTCTTATAGTATACATGTGATTGCTCATTATCAGCCATAATTTTATTCTACCAAGAATATTGATAAATTCATGAGTGCTATAATTTCAAGGGGCTCACCCTGCTACATTTAAGGCATTTTAAGAAAGATGTCAAAATAATTGAATTACTATTGATTAATTAGAAAAAAAGTTGTATGCTATTCCCAGACTCTGTTTAATTAAGTCATTTTATAAATTAAATTTGTGAAAGAGAGGAAATTCCAATGAATATCTCATTAGTAGAATAGCATACAGTTGGGTCTAGGTATTGCACAAAGAAAACTGTAGAATTTGACAAAGGTATTTGGTACCCTGTACAATAGTAAACTGGATCTTTAAATGCATTTTCATTTTGTTATAGCATGTCCTTACATTAGCTCTTCCTTAATACTTTAGAAAAGTAGCATACTGAATAAACTCAAATGCTCCCTAGGCCTGTCTCCTTGACCATAAGTACCTGCAGAGCTGAAGCTTCAAGAAAAAATTGGTATGATATTTTAAGAAAAAATTTTTATTCATTTTATATATCAAAGATCCCCCTCTTCCCTCCTCCTGCCCCTTCAGCCTCCCCCTCCCAACCCACCCCCATTCCCTCCTACAAGAAGGTAAGGCCTCCCATGGGGAGGTACATTTAGGAGAGGCAGGTCCAAGCCCCTCCCCCTGCCTCAAGGCTGTGCCAGGAGTCCCATCATAGAAGCTTTAACGGATCAAACAAGTATATAATTTATCATTTGCTTCTTTTCTTATAAAACAAACAAATTTATGTTCTTTTAATTATTGTGCCATTATGCTATTATATAACTCATTCCTGATAGAAGTAGAAATTCTGGATGGAGAGACCCTTCATCTTCATTGTGAGGTCCTTTGTCATTTGGGGAAGTAGAATGACTATCTTCTATATATCTTTTCATTGTTAAAATTGCTAAATGCCGTCTTCTTACTCTTTCAAAAGACATGAACCAAAGTCAAAGTCCAAATTCCATAACCCTGTAATTGATACTTCAAGTAACTGTTTTTTTCTTAGTCCTAAATATTGCTTTGATTAAAACTAACAAATCTGGGCCCTTATTGATTTTGCAGTCTGCTTATTTTTTGCATATAAAGTGATATCTAGATAAACAATTCAGTAGCAGTGTATTTTTACCTTTGTGAAGGGAATTTTAAAAGTTTAGACTCTACGCGATGCCTCAGGGAGTTGGCGTGTAGCACTGCAAAGGAGACTCACTTTGAGCTGTGTTGAACTTGACCTCCTCTCTCCTTCAGCTGCAATGAAATCTATGCAATTGTCTACCTCATCTCGTTTTATTTGCAGTTCTGGGACTCATCTGCTTCACTGAATTTCTTTGCCAACAGTCTTTTGGATTTTATTTCCCAACACACCCTCTTTTTACACACATATACTTCCTATTTATATGTATATGCTCCCCAACTAAACCCAGTTAAACTGCAATAATCCTTGGCTTGAAGCTCCCTTTCCTATGCCAATGTATGCCAGGAAATGTTTTATACTACAAGATAACTATATGACATGGGAGCTTTTAATTAGTTTTTTTTTTTTTAAAGTTCAGAAATTGTGATTATCACTTTTATTTACATGAACAAAGGTACTTTGTGGAGTGATGTGTGCTATTTACATAAATTTGTGATAAAATGCTCCAAAGAAATTACTAGATAGGTGTATTATTATTACAGACTTGAGGGAAAACAGAGTAGAAAAGTCTAAAGTACTAGGCTTAATGTTTTCAGCTGAGCTTTTCTTTTCCTATGACATACACTAATAATTTAACTGCCTAATAATTTAATTATCCTACACACTTAGAGCATATGAGATCATCCAAACCAGAATTCATCTGCACAGGAAGTGGTGACCCAGGCAAATTGAATGGTATTTTTGTTTTGTTTTGTTTTTTGTTTTTTGTTTTTTCAAGACAGGGTTTCTCTGTATAGTTTTGGTTCCTGTCCTGGATCTCTCTCTCTCTCTCTGTAGACCAGGCTGGCCTTGAACTCATAGAGATCTGTCTGGCTCTGCCTCCCTAGTGCTGGGATTAAAGACATGCACCTCTGCTACCTTTATGCTGCAAATGGTATTTTTTAAAAAGACAATACAACAAGATAAACACAGTACAATATGAGAATATATGATCCTGAATCCAGTTCTATTAGGATTCTGCACAGAAGCATCTGCTGTCTTTGTTTTTGCTGCAGAAATCTGTAAGCAGCACTGGCCTTAATCATTGGTAAGAGAAAGAAGTATTGAAATTGGTTGTCCAACACTGGGACCCAAGTACTCGATTTCATGAGCAGATTTTGGCTTGATAGATACCTTGTAAATCCTAATAGAAATAGAAATCTCTGTTTCTAAAGGCCAAGTGGTCCAATTATAAGATATTCTAATATATAATGGGTTTGCCTGGGAAGACAGTATCAGGGAAAATGTCAAATGCATTACTCCGTTTAAAAACAAATAAGGAGACTTTTCCTTTCCCAGGCAACACGTCCTCTGTTGTCCTGTAGGTTGACATGAATTCTGGTTCTCCTGGAACGCATCCTGAAAACTCCTCCTCAGTGACACATGGTCTAAAGCACTGCCATCTTCCCAACAGCTAAGATGATGTTTGTGCCTCTCTAGTGGTTCCCTTCCTCACTTACTCATCCTGCCTGTGCTTCCTTAGAATGTCATTTTCCATAAATCACCCTCTTTATCTGTGCCATTTTATGAGAAAACAGAAGTAAAATAGAGTGAACAACTGCCTCTTCAGGGTTGGAGTTTCCTAACAGCATGGTTTTGTGGTATGATATGAAAGCAGGTCAAACTGAGTTTTCCTCCAAAGGAACCATTTTACCAATCCCAAGAAAGCTTTGCTTTGAAACCATTTGAGTTGGGTGGTGGTTTCTTAAAGTGACTATGATTGTCTTGACTTTAACATTTGTATCAATCTGGCAAGTTTTAGGGATTCACTCATTCTAGATAAGTTCTCTGTAACTAATAATATCTCCAGATTTCTGAGGGTGACTCAACTTTAACAGCACTTACTTTATAGAACTGGAGTAGATTTTAAAAGAAAAACATATAAATACCTAGAAAATGTAAGACATAATATAATTGAACAATATATTTTAAAGTTTAAACTATTTTGACGACTTTCTCTCTAAGTAGTTGATATTTCAGTTAAGGTGAATAGTGGAGAATCTCAACACACAGCTCAGCAGGATGAGCAAATATGTTTAGGTTATTTAAAAAGCAAGACCACAAACTGCGAAGATCAATGTAGAGGAACATGGAGAAGAAACAAGGCAGAAGAGGATGGATCATTTGGATTCTTAGAGAACATTGTAAAGCCTTTGGATTTTAGTCAGTATGATAAGGACTGCATTGAAGGATGGTTGCTAGGGAGCTTCACGGTTAGACTCGTGTTGGTGTTGGAGGATTCTTTTTGCTGGTACATAAATAATGGCCAGTTGAAAAAAAAGTAGAAAAGATTATAAATATTATGAGATAGGTGATATCTGAAGTGGATCATGAAACAGACATGAAAACAAAGTGCATTACTTGGTATTTTTTATTTATTAAGAAATTTTATTATTCACTTTACATACCAATCACAGATTCCCCCTCTTCCCTCCTCCCACACCTCCACCCTTCTCCCTCCCACCCACCCTCATTCCCTCCTACATGAAGGTAAGGCCTCCCATGGGGAATCAGCAGAGCCTGGTATATTCAGTAGAAACAGGTCCAAGCCCCTCCCCCTGCCTCAAGGCTGTGTGAGGTGTCCCACCATAGGTAGTAGGCTCCAGAAAGCCAGCTCATGGCATTATGTTTTGAGAGCAAAATTGCTGATGACTCAAAATTGAACACCTAGATGAAGGACATAATGTCAGGATTCTGGCTTTAGTAATGGGAAGTATTTATTGAGAATAAAAAAAAATGTGAAATTTAAGATTATATTTTTGTCATATTACACTTGATATTTCTGGATATCCCCTTAAATTTCAAGAACCCATCATCACCACTCATTTGAGGAAACTAGGGGGCCAAGGCTATCATCACACTCACTGGAGAGCCTCATTCACTCTAGTGTCAAAAGCATCCTCCTCCCTCCTCTGAGTCTGCTAGCAGGAGGTATGTTAGAGATCCTTAAGACATACACTGCACTTTGCCATCTTGTCAATGATGTCGGAAGATGTATATCCAGAGAGCTGCTTTTCCTTCCAACCAATCTCTTTCGAAGCAGCATGCTTGTTTTCAACAGAAATGCCAGCTTTTCGAGGTTTCTAGAGCCTTCTTTTAGAATTGCTTTCAAAGTCAATAGGATTTTTGAAATGATGCCAATTATACTCCTCTAAAGATTAATTAATTTCCAGTAACAGACAGATTTCCTATGAAGTATGTGGTATAATTTGGGGTTCAAAACTAGGGAAGGGTTAGAAACAGAGGAGTCAGGGAGCAATATTTTCCATATAATCCTTAGCTGGCTCTAAAGACAATTGCCAAACAAGGACAGCACCATAGTACCTTAATATTAGTTGCAACTTCTCATATCAATTCTGCATCTCTAGGTAATAGTCTGATTTACTTCTTAATATGTTTACAATTTCAGATCACATTAAATTTTGGAAAACAACACTAACATGAATTGTGTGGCAGATTTTATCTATTATAGATATAAGTTTATGTGAAATGGAAAAAGGGAATTAAGCCTTGAGCCTAATGAGTTAAGGTTTTTTTCTGTAGTGTTATCTGTAAGCTGCCTCAATTAATCCTGTGTAGAATAGTCCATATTGCTGTAATTCCAAATCTTTAATATTCACATTGTCAGAGAATATGGCCAGTAGTGTGTAACCTTAAAGAGTTGCCTATGTACCTGGGGAAATCTGAACTGTACTAATATTACTTAGAATTAACCAAGTGTGCTTTGCATCCCCGGAGCCTTGATCTGTAAAAAGGACACTACCAGTGGCTACAGAGCTCTATATGGCTGGCCACAGGCAATCACTACACATTGCAGATAACTTGTTTCTCTGTTACTTATGGTGATTTTGAAATGTCCCTCAGATAAGATATTTATTCTTCATTATATGAGGCTATCAGAGTAGCATTAATTACTTTTGTGGTCTTGAGATGTAGCACAGGGCAAGTCATGAAGGAAAAAAATGTTTGATAAAAGGAAGGAGAGCAGTTTATTTGATTTAATAGGCTTAAAATAATTTCATAATCAAATTCTCTGTATTAAAATTTATTTACTATTTACTACCTCAGTGAAGAGAAAAAATGTTTTCTACCATTGAGGATTAATTTCCTCAAGTAGAAAATTGGGATGCAATTTTATAAAAGGCTATCAAAGCTGTTATAAACACAAAATGAGAAACTACAACTAAAAATGTTACTAGAATACACATGTGGTATGTGCCATTCTAAATGTAAATAGTGCTACAGTATTAGCTGTTATTATCCCAAGAGATGTCATGAAACTTCTTGAAATCCTGATGGAAATGGCTCATCTCCTCAAATCTTCCACTGGTTTTAACAAGCATTTCAGTTTTATCCATTTACTTTGCGTAAAGAACCATGCTTGTGGGCTCCAGAAATGTCTCAAGTTAAGAGTTCTTGGTGCTCGCTCAGAAACCCCAGGCTTGGTTCCCAGTATCCATGTCATGCATCTGTTAACTTGGAGCTCTAGATCCATGTTTTATAACCATAACCCCTTAGGGTTAGTTGTAGGTGTATATGGTTATCCTCAGATAGCTTGAAAGTCAAGCAAACAGAGTGTAACTAAAAATATAAAGAGTTAAGAAACAAGTAAACTGTAAAACTAACACAGTTGGATTTTTGAGCTGGTATATAACTGCCAGCTCCAAGGGACCAGACAAAGTCTTCTGGCCTCAGCATAAATGTACCTATGCCCACACAGAGATACACACACACACACACACACACACACACACACACACACACACACACGTAAAAATAAATATTTAAAAGAAAAAAGAGCCCAACAGAGGTAACTTTTCCCCCAACTACATATTATGACCCGTTAATGATATGATTGATGTCTTCCTTTGCAGTGGTCAATAAACATTTTAATGAACACAAGTAGAACAAAATCGAACAGAACATAGAATATTGGCACAACCATATCTGAATGGAATGGCAGAAGTCATAAAGCCAGCACAGCTGCTTGACAAAGATCCAGCAGAGCTGAGTCGTATGATGACTGCCATGCTACCTTTGGTTTTCATCTCCACCTGTTGCATACTTGAGGGACTTTTAATATTTGTACAATTTGAGGATATTGGATTGATGGAAATTTTCTTTTGAATCATTTGTGAGTTATCCCAGGAATGCTACTTCTAAGCTTCTCCAGGACAGTCCTGAACATACTAACCCTCCCACTTTTAGGAGCAATATCCTTATCTACTTGAAAGTCTTCCTTATACCTTAGAGGTTGTAACACATAAAGAAGCCAGAAATTTCTTCATGAGGCTATTAGACATTCTTGAAACATCCGTCCCTGTACTTAGACAGGAACAAGATATTAGAAAAAAAGTAAACTCAAAAAGGTCAACAAGATTTGGTGGGCTAGAACAATTGTCCTCAGTTCAGATTACAAGATTCTTCCCACTGTACACTCAGACAATTACGTCGCATGATACCTATGCCCTACACAGAGACACATTGATGAGCAAAGTATGGAGTGGAAAGATGATAAAAGATGAGATGTCAGGACCTCCCTTTCTTAGAAAAGTTAGCACATGAGCCACTGTGGTGTCATATGACCAAGGAACAAAATGCCAGGATTAGACATATAGACAAATTCCATAAAGATATAAAATATAAGCATTGTATTATGCCAGAATTTGAATAATAACTGCAGCAGCTTTAGCATGAGGATTTTTCCTGGGCACTCTGACCTTTAAGAGTTAATAATACACTGCTTAGGACATAGCAAAATGCCTGGGCTAGCTTGAAGATTTTGTTTTGGTCTAATGTCCTTGAAGCAATCAAAGCTACTAGCCTGAGAACAGGCTGTCATATGCCTCTAGATTCTTATAAATTAGGTTATGGGGTTAATTAGTAAGACTGATAACTCTGTTTATTAATAATGTCAAAACTTGAGGAGAAATGATTGTAAATGATAAGTCTCTTAATCATTAATGATGACTAAAAGATGAGCAAAAGGAAATGAAACACATGTCTAAAAACAAAATGATATGATCTGTGTTTTGGAACATCATGAATGTATCCCTGATTACTAAATTCTGTTTAAATAAAGAAGCACTCTGGCTGCTAGTCAGTCAGGCTGCAAGATTATCCCGACCACCATGGCCTGGCTCACTTCCTTCCCCCATCAACTCCTTACATCCTCTGCTGGGACCTGTCCTACTGAGGATGACTCCTGTCAGAGTAGCACAAGCCATACAAAGATATGTTTCCTCTCTGTCCATCTCTCCCAAAATGAAACTAATAAGTGTCCTATGTCTGATTCCTCCCATCTCCGCTCTTGCATCCACCATCTTCAGACCCTGCCCTCATCCGGAGCTATACCCTGGCAGAATATGCTTAGCATCTCATTTAATTTGGCTAATTAAAGATAAAAAATGCAGAAAGCTTTGTTTCACATATATGTTTTACAAGATCTCTCTCTCTCTTTCTGTGTGTGTGTATGTGTGTGTGTGTGTGTGTGTGTGTGTGTGTGTGTGTGTTTGTGTGTGTGTAGTTTCCTTTATTCTCAACCTTTCTATTTTTACTTATACCCTGTTTGCTTGGGTTTTTTGGTGTTTGTTTGTTTGTTTGTTTGTTTGTTTATTTGAAATATCCAAGGAAAATCATATACACACATAAAACTAATCTTTGGTGGTTATAACCATAAAAATTGGACATTCTAACCCAGCAATCACATTTATTATTCCATATCAGCTTAAAAATAACACAAATACTGTATTCAGTAGATAGAAAGTATGCATTGAATTCAAGATGTGCACATAGATGATGTGTAATACAAGATTTCCTAGGCTATGACCTAAAAGTATGTTCTACATGAAGCAGGAAAGGCATGGTGCTTCTAGTAATTACCTTCTTCTGGATGACATCCAAGATAGCAGTTCAGTGCTAGACTCTCACAGCATGAGGCCTCAGTGAAATTGTAATAAATGTATGCCCCAGGTGTTTGCTGTGACGCCGCAAGCCAGCTTATCTACTTTCTTTACTTGAAACCAGAAACAAAATGTGAATCAGACATAAGGGAAATGATTTTTCTATAAGCATAATTTCATACCTACATGTAGGATGTTTTCTATCTCATTATATATACAAAGACTGTTTGAAAAAGCCTAACAATCTGTTGAGGATAGGTATACCATATAAACTCCCCATGACACATACCATTCATCTAATTGTCTATCTTAAATTATGTCTCTTCTCAGTTTCTCATTGAGTCTCTAAAATGAATGACAGCTATTCTACTTTATAGTCCCTCTTACTTATTATAAAAGATTTGAAGTTATATACATGTTAACATTTAGTGTGTTTTCAAGGCTAGCGTTCTTTAATAGGCAAAGATAACAAATTATTTTACAAAAAAATGCAGACTCCTATTTTATTTTCCTGTTGTGTATTTTTCTTTAACTGCATCATGAATAACTTGATATACTGAACTAGGAGAGACTTACCAAGGCATAGCTTAATTTAGTGCAAATTTACTTTATTCAGCAACATTGCAGCATATTATAGAATAACATAATTTTAAAAGCACATAAACAAAATAACTCCTTTACATGTCCAAATATACAATATTCAAGACTTTAGGGAGAATTCTAGCAGTTGGCAGTTCTTACTTATTCCTACAAGGAATGCTTGGAATTTTCTGTAGCTCAAGTGTAGGCTGATGGAGCATTAACACATTAGAAAGTGAAAACGTAAGTGTACCTTTTGCTTTACCAGCATCTATCATTCTGTCTGAGAAACTACATGTTCTAAGAGTTAGCCACCCTTAATAAGCTTCAAGATGTAAGTGTTCTTAGAGGTTTGTAACTTTGTATATATTATTTCAAATAGAGATGAAGCAACAGTTTGTGCAGAGTTTAGAATACCAGAAAACCAACCATTCATGTAACAGAGTGCTTTGAGCATGCAAATTCACAAAATATAATTTACAAGCAAGAAATACAATTTGTAACAGTGGCAACAGAAACTAAACAAGAAGAATATAGCCCCAGGATATGGTCACTTAAAGAGCATTGGCTCCGCAGCCTGGAAGACTTAATTTTATTTTACTTATTGTCTTGACTATTCTTGGCTCATAATCTTTTGAAGTCTAAGCATAGAATTATGAACTTGTGAAACTGTAATAGAAAGGAAATATTTGTATCATCCATACTGCAGAGTGTCTGTGGGAGAGAGGCTGAAAAGGACTTGTTCTTCAAAAAAGATATGGAAGTGGTTTCTTTATTCACAAGGCTCATTCACTTAGGACAAGTAAGTATCCTGTTTTTAAAATTAATATTTTCTCACAAATAACATAAAATGTATTACTCTAAATGCTAATATTCCTTAGGATGATCTTATAACTACAGACATAAGACAAAGTAATTGCAATTAAATAATATTTTAAACTCTCTGTTATGAGTTTCTAAGGTAAATGCTTCTATTTTCTCAATATAAAATCCTGAATTCTAACTGCAAAACATGTAACTGACTCTCTTAGTCTTAAAATTGCTTTTGTTGCTTTCATTCACCCACTATCTGTAATATCTAGTCTCAGAATGTAATTTAGAGTCCACAGTGAATGATAAGTGCAGAGACCACGGTTATCCTAGTCACTGCTGCATGCCCAGCAGCGCAGCCATATCTGACGGTAACAGCAAAAGTCATAAAGACAGCACAGCGGCTTGACAGAGATCTCGGAAAGCTGAGCTACATGATGGCCGCTGTGCCACTTTGGGTTTTGACCTCTGCATGTTGCATACTTGGGGGACTTTAAATATTTGCACAATTTGGAGATATTGGATTGATGGAAATTTTCTTTTAAATCATTAATACCTTCTCCCAGGACTATTGCTTCTAAGCTTCCCCAGGAAAATCCTGAGCATACTACCCCTCCTGCGTTTAGGGAGATATCCTTATCTACTTGAAGGTCTTCCTTTTGCCTTGGAGGCTGTGACACACAAAAAGAAGGCAAAGGTCTCTTTATAAGGCCATGAGACATTCTTCAAACATCTGTCCCTATACTCAGGAACAAAATAATCAAAACCAAGTAAACTTTAAAAGGTCTACAAGGTTTGGTGGGCTAAATGAGTTGGCTGCAGATCAGATTGCAAGCCTCTTCCCACTATACACTCAGGCAATTACATGGCATATACGGCAACAAAATTAGATTGACTGGCGTTACCTCTGCCCTATGCAGACACTTACATTGATGAGCAAAGCATGGAGTGGATAGATGATAAAAAGAATGCGGTGTCAAGACCTCCCTTTGTTAGAAATGTTAGCTCCTGCAGAGCCACTCTGGTGTCATATGACCAAGGAACAAAATAGTGCCAGGATTAGACATATACACAAATTCTATAAAGATATAAAACATTGTATTGTGCCAGAAATTGAATAATACCTGCAGCAGCTTTGGCCTGGACATTTTTCTTGGGCACTCTGACCATTAAAAGTTGATAAAACATTACTTGGGACATGGCAATCTGCCTAGGCTGGCTTGGAGATTTTCTTTTGTTCTAACATCCTGAAGCCACAAAAGCTACCAGCCTGACAACAATATGTCATATGCATCTAGATTATTAAAAAATTGGGTTATAGGGTTGATGAGAAAAAGTGGTTATAAAAACAACTGTTTATCAACGATGATGAAACTTGAGGGAAAATGATTGTAAAAGATAACTCTGTTCTGTCATGGTTTATCAATGATGACTAAACGTATGACCCAGATGTGTAAGAGAAAAATGTTAAACACATGTCCCAAAAGCAGAAATAGTGTGACCTATGATTTGGAATAACATAAATCTATCCCTGATTACTGAATTCTGTAGCACTATGGCTACTAGTTAGTCAGGTTACAAGATTCTCTCAACCATCATGCCTGGCTCCTCCTTCCGTGCCGACTCCTTCCCTGCTCTGGGACCTGGCCACCACCAGGGCTGGACCCCTGGCAGCCCACTACACTATTTGCATATCGAATAGTCAATTGATGAAATTCAAAACAGAAGACCTTAAATGTCTTTGAGAAACTAAGTAAAATTTCATCAGTACATTACTAAGTTATTCAGAAATACAGACCTTAAGACCTAGGCTGATATTTTCCCACTGATAACAAAAAAGCCATTAATACACTAAGATCATAATTTCTGAATTCAAATAGTTGGAACGACACCCGTCAATAAACACCCTAGTGTACAAAAGTGGAGGTAGTGACTAAAGCACATTCCATTTTAGGTAGACAAGAGAGAGAGAGTTGAAAACAGACAGATGGCAGACAGACAGACCGACAGACACAGAGAGAGGTTTCATCTGTGTACCCACATGTATGTTCAGGTCCCTTTACCTAAGGAGGCCAGAAGTCAATGTTGGATGTCTTCTTCCATCACTCTTCACCTTGAACTGCAGCTTGTTGTTTCAGCTAGACTGTCCAGCAGACCCCATGTCTATGATCTCTCTCTCTCTCTCTCTCTCTCTCTCTCTCTCTCTCTCTCTCTCTCTCTCTCTCTCTCTCTCTCACACACACACACACACACACACACACACACTATCTCTCTCTGTGTCTCTCTGTCTCTCTGTCTCTCTCTGTCTCTCTGTCTCTGTCTCTGTCTCTCTATCACACACACACACACACACACTATCTCTCTGTCTCTCTCTGTCTCTCTGTCTGTCTCTCTCTCTCTCTCTCTCTCTCTCTCTCTCTCTCAGCACCGGGATTGCAGGCTTGTGCTATCCTTCTGAGATTTTCTCATGGGCTCTGAGAGTCAGAACTTAAGTTCTCATGTTTGTCTGGCAATAATGTGATCAACTAAGTCCTATCAGCAACCCAGAAAGGTTATTGCTAAGATACCTCTTCAATTTAGCCTCTCTTTATTATTTTATTTTATAATTAATTTAATTTTACGTATCAGCCACAGATTCACCTGTCCTCCCTCCTCCCACCCCCCAGCCTTGCCCCCATTCCCACCTCCTCCAAGGCAAGGTCTCCCCTGGGGATTCAGCCCAGCCTGGTAGATTCAGCTGAGGCAGGTCCAGTCCCCTTCTCCCTACACCAAGGCTGAGAAAAATGTCTCAGCATAGGCCCTAGGTTCCAAAAAGCCAACTCATGCACTCAGGCAGGTCCTGGTCCCACTGCCTGGGGGCCTCCTAAACAGTTCAAGCTAATCAACTATCTCACTTATCTAGAGGGTCTGATTCAGTTCCATGGGGGCTCCTCAGCTATTGGTTCACAGTTCATGTGTTTCCACTAGTTTGGCTATTTGTCCCATGATTGGAAAAAGCACAGGGGCAAATAGCCAGTTTAGCTCTCTTATTGGCACACTTTAATTACTGCAAAGCACTTGGGATGATGTACCTGTTTATTTAGTCTAGAGTCTCACAGGTACAGTACAAGAAATTCTGAATTCTGTAGTAGATATTTGAATTTTTGAAAGGGATTAAGCAAAATTAACAGTACAAATATCTTGTCCTTAAAGTTTTCATTTCAATTAAGAACAGAATTAAGATCTGTTCATTTTAACAAAATATCTCTAAATAAAATAATATTGATATTCGATAAAGTTGGTAAGTTTGTTTTCCAGGAAATACATGTAATTCAAATCTTGTGGACATTTGATAATAGAAAAATGAATTCTGGGACTGGATAAAAAGAAAAATAGAAAATACTGTAAGTGCAGGAAGAAAACAAGATTAAAGGAGCATATTTCAGTGTCTCCATTTACCGCAGCTGTTGACTGATGAAGGCAGTGTAGCAGTGCTGTGAGTGAGTTCTTTCCTCTTTCATTCAGTCTTTGAAAGAGGCCAGCTACCCTTAATACTTCTGGGGAAATGGCATTCAACTATATATAAAAAAATGAAAGGATATATTTTAATGAAAATGTCCTTGTTTCTTAGAGGCTTATTTTTTAAATTTATTCGTTATGACTTGGCCAAGATAAGACAGAAAGGGCAACAGTACACTGTATAGATTGTCATTCCTTACAAGCAAAAGGAAAATTCCACTTGCTCCAAAATAAATAATCTCACTTAATCAAATGGTTTATTACCATGTTATATTGAATTTTTTAACCACCCTGTAACTAATATGTCTGAGTTTACTTTAAAATAAGAAAGTAGGTATTAAACCTCTCAACCAGAATGTTTTAATTATTAAAACATCAGTTTCAAATTTCAACAATGCATGAAGACTAATATATTACATTTTATAGGGCTCTTTTTTAAGAGAGAGAAACTGATGCTACCTCAAAACACATAAGTAAATTTTTTTAACCTCTGTGGGAGCAATGAATGGAAGTTTTTACTTAAAGATAATTTGTCCTGGTAGTGTTAGGTAAATATATACAGTTTTCACCTGCAAGCTCAAAATTTCTGTGACTAAGAAAACAAACAAAATAGCTTAAAATACATACCAAATCTTCACCATATTCAGGAGTTTAAAGCAAAATCAAGGAACTCTCAAACTAATATCATAACCATATATTCTTCATTGCCTCAGAGACTCACATTTACATACAGGTATTTCTTTTTCATATAATCTGTGATAACATATAGAGTGTATTACCAAGATTTTCTACCTCTGCACACACTTTTAACATTCTTCCATTATGTTTAGATGACATTCATAAACCTTAGACAACATATATAAACCTTCATATTAAACTGTTTTAAATTACTTATCTTTAGAGAATTATAATTTTCAAATATCATTTAAAAAGTCATCCTTTGCATCAAAGTCATTCAGTTGAAGCATTAAAGAAGCATGAAATAGACATGGGCACGTGTAACTCTTCATAATAACGTTCAGGAGAAATACAGCACATTGAATGGAAAAGATATATGTGATACAGACATAAATTCTGAGATTGTGTAAAGCAATGTAAAAAGTTAGACAACAGAGAAACAGAGTTTGAAGCCTAACCTGGACATCAGTTGGCTAATACTCGAATCTTTTATTTTTTAACTTCTTAACTGTCCAGTGGCAATGCTATTAACTACATACAAGGGCAACTTTGAAGCTGGGAAGCAAGGCATTTTCACATGTAGGACTAGACCAAATGGATACTTTAGAATCAGTAGCTAAGCATTTATTATTTTGAGTGACTCTTCATGATATTAACTGTTACTTTATGTGTTTGCGATTGTTTTTTCCTTTCAGTAGCACACACATACACACTGGAATGTTGTTTGTTTATACCTCTCTGGAGATCTTTCACTCTGCCTTGATTATTTAACCTTCTGCTATTGCTTGGTAAGCTGTCTGAAAACATGCATTATTATTAACACAGGGCTTAATAAATTCTTAATAAATCTAGGTAGAGATTGCGACATGATGCATTATTGCCAGATTTCTGGTTCCTCTGACCATGCTTTAAAAACAAAGATTCTATCCTACTTAAGACTTTCCTGAAATGTGGAAGGTACCCAATAGTACTTTTTGATTGAAAATAACTTGAAATGCATGCATAAAATAGTAAAGTTACTGACAGGGCTCTAAAGGATGGTGATGATCAAACCTATAGTTTCTTCCACTGGGAAGCAATCTCTTTTTTAATTTTAAGATGTTCACTTTTAGAAGAAGGCGCTTTGTTGTGTGGTCTTACACAGGTCTTGAAGAACTAGAAAGATGTGAATGACTAAAGTAGACAGCAGGCAATTCTGGAGTCATGGAAGAATTTGAGTGAGAGTTGGCATGAGCAAAGTACAAGAATTTTGTGGATTTTATGTTAGAATAAAAAATAAGTGAAAATGTTGATGGATCTGGACCTGGTAGCACAGATACACTACTAGATACTTGGGAGAGAAAGATGAGAAGATCCTAAGTTCTAGACTTGTCTGTGCTGATGAGTAAGTCGAAAGCCAGACTGGCTAAATAGCTAGGTTAGGCCTCAGATGTGATTTTTTTTAACACATTAGCAATATGGCAGAATATGATTTAAAAGGCTAACTGTTCAAATACTATGGCTTGGATAGCAATGCTAGATATAAAATGTAGTAACATCTGAGGTTTGTACACATATGCAGGAGGGAAAGGCCAGCTCACAGGACTAGTTCATCCTTGGTCAAGAGAGAAGCTACAAGCACATGCTGCAGAATAACCTAATGGATTCATTTCGACCATACTTCCACTCTGTGAGGAACTAGAACTAGAACTCTGGCCTTGAATATAGCCCCAAATCACAAAACTATAAAAATAGCTGATAAAAAATATAGGAAGTTTTGAATCAGAATCTGTGAAGTAAGCATTGTTTATAGGAAAGTTATACCGGATAATCATTTGTAAGTTGGTTGATGATAAAAAGTAGAAGATATGTGTTTCAAGGAAGTCTTGCATTTAGCTTCCTCCCTGTACTTCGTAAGTTTCTGCAGTTACACTGACACCATGTGCCAAGAATCCATACATATCCCTCCCTCTGCTATCAATATTAAATCAGAAACTAACATTCCCCAAGCAAACTGAAGTATCAGTATGTTTTAAATCTCTAAATAAATTTGGTCCCAATTCTCTAACCAAGAAGACACACTAGTGAATTTCAGTTTCCCTAAAATTGACACCTCCAGACTTTTCAGGTAGACAGCAGCTTAACCACTTCTATTCTCTGTAAGGTCAGCCACATATGGTGCCATTATTTTCACATCTAATAAAATTGCAGTTAAACACTTAGTGAATGGAAGTATTGGCAACCCATGGGTGGAAGTATAAAAAATTATGTCTATTAGTTATTGACAAAAGCAAACAAAAGTGTTTAAATAGAATATAGCACGGTATAGTAGAGGAACCATCACGTTTTTGGAAAGTGGTTTTGAATTTTATTGTAAAAAAAATTCACACTTTTGATAATAACCTATGAAATTACAGCTGAGAAATTCACCCACTAATGTACATCTCAAAGTATCTAAATCCAGTTTTTCCTATTGTGTGACTCATCCATGAGGGAAATAGAATGAGACTTGGCCCATAGTATGTGACATTAACATCTAATACATAGGTGCTATAAAATTAACTGAGTAGCCCTCAGATGTGGTGTCTAGGATCAAATGATTTAGGGATTCCCATCCTTTAAAACCAATAAAACAAAATAAATAGATGGCAGAAAAAAAGTTAAAGAAAACAGTGAAATAGCATAGCAAAGCAACTTCCATTAACAAAAAAAAAAAAATGCAATGATCTCATTGAAGACATTGTAGGCAAATTCCATTCTAATTCTCTCATACCCAAATTATGTCCAAGATTTGCAACAGTATCATCAGCTATCAGAGAAATTTAGCTTTCACCCAAATGTAAAGTAATAGTGTTCTAGAGGTGCACTATAGTTTTTGTAGGTAGATTCTTGGTTCCATGTACACTGTCATCTAACTCAATTTATTTCCTGCCCCTGTTTTCTAAGCTGAAAGTGGAAGCACATTTCATTACAAAAGCCTCCAAGTAATATCCCTTTTGTTCAAAATATTTTAGTTCATTCTTGGATGATTTCATGCACGAAGTCCACTTCTACTTTTTTCTTTGTGTACATAGCCCACTGAGCTTGATTATGGCTGTTTACATGTGCATGTGTGTGTTGCTAGTTCACTAAATAACAGGAACAATGTACCAGTGGCTGCACAAAAAATGCAAATTGGTTGCATCTCTCCTGGAAGCCATTAACAGGTAGTCGTCCCTCAGAGACAGGTGGGGAATAATGAGCCCATGGAACATCCATGATAGAATATTTGCGTCCTCAGTCTTGTGTTGGTAACCATGGCTACCATCAGTTCATGAGCACAGCAGCCATGACATAGTCAGACAAAAGCATTTCAGAGCGTTCTTTACCATCCTTTGGCTTTTGCAATCTTTCCAAGCCCTCTTCTGCCATGCACACACAGAAGTGGTGACTTAGGGTTGAACAATTGACAGTCACTTAACTCTCAGCACTTTTACCAGTGGTGAGTCATGAGTCAGCCACAGCTCACTGAACACAGGAGCTTCTTTAGCCAAGACTGAGAGTAACACTCATCTACAGAGATAAGGAACTCCTTTGACTCATGCTATATATGTAAGAGAACAAATTATTTCACTTGTAGAAAACTGAATGGAAATCAGAGAAATTCAAAAGATAATGCTCCAGAAATATAGCTCAGCTTTTTAACTGTGAAACGTAATTGAAAAATGCCTCCATAAGTTCAGCTCTCTCTCTCTCTCTCTCTCTCTCTCTCTCTCTCTCTCTCTCTCTCTCTCTCTCTCTCTCTCTCTTTTAGTTTTTCGAGACATAGTTTTTCTGTGTAGTTTTGGTGCCTGTCCTGGATCTCTTTTAGTTTTTTGAGACATAGTTTTTCTGTGTAGTTTTGGTGCCTGTCCTGGATCTCACTCTGTAGACCAGGCTGGCCTTGGAAGTTCAGCTTTCATGTAAGTATGTTAAGGAAACTGTGAATGTATCAGACAAAAACAAGAACATGAAAAGTATTTTAGTCTATCTTTGCAAATTGAAAACTGGCTTTTAAATTCTATTATGATCATTGTTATTTGTGTGTGTGTGTGTGTGTGTGTCACTATTCCTGGGGAGAAATGAACAAACATTCTTCACCCTAAATAGGGAACTGACAACAGACAAAGTCAAAGACATCACTGAAGTTCATCTTGGTGACCCAATGACCTTACTGTGGTTACTCACATGTGTGGTTGAGAGTTTACTTACTAGAGCAGGAATGACTCAAAGACAGCTACATTCCTGACAACTCACCCCAGTATGAGTGACATCTCATAACAGCTGGAAGCCTGGAGCTCTCTGAACAACGACTAGGAAGCTTAGCTGAACAGAGATATCTCTTTCAGGCAGCTGTTCTGCACTTCTGAGCAGCTTGGCTAATCCAAAGCTCTTGTTTCAGATTACAAAATAACAGAAATTAGGCACCCCATTGTCTTTTCACAGGTGTTCACCTACATCTTTAAAATTGTACTGTCTCTCATTTTATAGAAGTAGTTTAAAATGTCTATTTTGGGGCCAGAGTGATGGCTCAGCAGATAATGAAGCATGTTGCTTGAGCCTAGCTATTTGAATTTGATTACAGGAACCAAACCCACCTAAAAGTGGGAGATGAAACTCAACCCCACAAAATTGTCCTATGACCTCCACACATGCACTGTGGAATGCACACACGCGTGTGCGCGCACACACACACATACACACACACACACACACACACACACACACACAATTTATACACTGTTGTGCAGCAATATTCTCAGAGATAAAAGTAAAATTCCTTTCTTCATGGGAAGCTGGAAAGACTCAGAAAGTTATAAAAGACATCCCCTTAAATCCCAGCTTTTAAACAATTTAGAAACTACATTTAAAAAAAGGAAGTTCCTGAAACTGACCAGATTCTCCTTTTCCCTCCACGACCTTATACTTATTTTCAGTAACTCTCTTTTGGTTCTAACAGCTTTTTTGTTTTAAATTAAGATCACTATTAAAAATGTGTGGATCATAGTAATGTTTAATCATCTATTTTTCTAGTACTGTTGATACATAGTTTTTTTTTCATGATCTACTTTTGCTTCTATGTTGAAAACTGAACTGTAAGAACAATGTGGTATTCTAGATACACAATAAATACAAAGTGTACAATAAAAAGCTCTAGAAAATAATTGTTTTGAAAGTACACTTTGATTGATCATTATCATGTATAATATACCAAGGAAAACATAGCCTTTTTAAAAGTATTCAATAAGCCTTTGAGTTGTTTCAACAATTCATAAAAATAAAGGTGTAGCTGGAGAGTTTTCTCTCTGGGTCCCGCCAAGTCCCGGCAGTCTGACAGCCCACTTATAAAATAAACACACAGACTCTTATATTATTTAAACTGTTTGGCCTAATGGCTCAGGCTTCTAGCTATCTAGTTCTTCTATCTTAAATTAACCCATTTCTATAAATCTATACCTTGCCACGTGGCTTGTGGGTACCGGCATCTTCACATGCTGCTTGTCATGGAGGCGGCTGGCAGTGTCTCCCTCTGCCTTTCTGTTCTCTCCATTCTCCTCTCTGTTAGTCCTGCCTATACTTCCTGCCTGGCCACTGGCCAATCAGTGTTTTATTTATTGACCAATCAGAGCAACACATTTGACATACAGACCATCCCACAGCATAAAGGCCAAGAATAATGTTTCGTATTAATGTATAGAGCACTTCTAGTGAAAGGTGTGTTTTTTTTTTAAAAGTCACTAAAGCTAGCTGCTAAGCCTAAGAAGATTCTTGTGCTGATGAAATTTGCATCAAGTTGTGAACATGAGATTGTGGTGTAAGTGCCATAGTCAACAATATTTAATCTGACTGATGGTAACACTTGTGTGAATTAGGTCATTAATTGGACCAATCTCTTCTGAGAAGTTTTAATTTAATAAAGACTAGATGCAGCACTGGTCTCAGAGTATAGCATAATATCATTAGGAATCATTTCATTGATTTTCTTTCTCATTTGCATTTGGTTCTATGCTAGGTCTCTGGGCTAACCAGTCTCTGGTTCCTGGTCATCCAAGTAGTACAGGACATGGGCTCTCTCTCACAGTGTGGGCCTCAGGTAAACCCAGACATTGGCTGGCCACTCCCAAAAGTTCTGTGCCACCATTGTTCCAGCACATCTTGAAGGCAGGATAGATTTTTAAGTGGAGGGTTCTGTGGTTGGGTTGTTGTCCAGGTTTCTCTTTACATAGCCTGCAGAGTACCCTCTCATGCCAAAGACACTCACTAGAATGTAGGAATGAAGGCTACAAGCCCACACCATCTTGACCTCTGTACATTCAGTGAGCTATGTGGAAGTTGTCCTGAGCAATGAAGCCCTGCTTTCAGTTTTCAGAGGGCAATCTTCTGTTCTAGCATCAGCCGGGTTCTTTAGTGAACTCCGTGGGACCTTCTTTTTCAACTCAAGCAAATGTAACCAAGTCCACCACTGGAAGCCTTGCCTGGATACAAATGGCCAGTTAAGACTCTATACACTTCATTACCACAAGTACTCACTGGAGAGCCTTTCTCCAGCAGCAGATAAGGTACAGAGACCCACAGCTATATATGCAGAGAGTCTAAATTGGGGGTCTTTATTGGATCCCTCCCCTCAGAGACTTGGGAACCCACAGAAGAGGGGTATGAAAGAATGTGGGAGCCAGATGGGTTGGAGGACACCAAGAGAACATGGACCACCAGATCACTAAGCAATGCTCACATGGGCTCACAGAGTCTGAAGTGGTAAACATGGGGCCTGCACGGGTCAGCACCAGGTCCTCTGTTTATATCTTATGACTGTTAGCTTGGTGTTTTTGTGGGACTCTAAAGAGTGGCAGTGGGTATATTTCTGGCTCCTTTGCCTTCTCTTGAAACTCTTTTCTCCTATTGGGTTGCCTTGTCCAGCCTCAGTATGAGGGCTTTTGCCTTCTCTTATTATATCTTGTGTGTCCTGATTGGCTGCTGTTCTTGGAGGCAAGCTCTTTTCTGAAGAGGAAATGAAAGGTTAGTGGATCTGGCGAGAGTGTAGTATTGGGTAGCTAGAAGGGGTGGAGGGAGGGGAAACTGTGCTTGGGATGTATTCTATAGAAGAAGAATCTATTTTAATTTTTTTAAAAAGAAAATTTGAATTTATTTGAAATATAATATTACAGCATTCTGTATTGCATATTAAGACACAATTGCATTCAACACTGAAATCTGAATAATTATATGACTCGGGCAAATCATTGTCTTTCCTTTTGTAAGATTTTCTTCCCATTTTCAAAGGAAAGGTTATAGGTTTTATCCTACACAGATCTTAATGTTGTTTGGAAATGAGACCGACCTTAAATATGCTTTGAAGTATATACTGTGCTAATGAAAGAGATCACTATAAAGATCATCCTGGAATAGCTCACACCTGTTTCCACATGAACTCTCTGCTCTTCTGTGGTGTTGTGTTATGCTCTACACAGTCTCAGTCCCTTTGAATTTGTTAGATATTTTTATCTACAGTAGGTTAACACGCTCCCATTTGTAGACACGGCAGTTTTCATCAAGCACCACAAAGCTCTTATATTGCAATATGACTTCAAGTAAACACTTTGTACCACAGCATCCTAGATAGAACTGGAGATTGAATTCACCATTTCCACAAACCCTTAAACATTTCCATTTGTCCTTGTCATGGGATAAAGAATAGAAAGACAGATCTCAAAAATAACTATAGTCAACTAAGAAATGTTGAGAGTGGGAGAAATAGTCTTCCCTTGGGATAAGCCCCCTAATTGGTTATCCAATACCCAGTGCTCAGCCCTGAAATCATATACACACAATTAACAGTAAATGGACTGAGCAGTTTTTATTGACATATTCTTGCCAATGTACTTCTAGCAGTCAGATTTCTAAACTACCTTACTACTGATTCTATTGAATTAAAGTGATTTGTTTAGTCTTTATTCCAATTTCAAATTGGAAGATTATGGCAAAGACTCAAGTAATTTAACCAAGATTTTCATGGAAGAGTTCTTTATCACGTTTATAATATGCAATGATTTATATATAAATTATAAAATATATAAAGATAGATGCATTATATATTAAAACTATTAATTTATTGTAAGTAGATGAGAAAATAATATATTCACAAAAGTAAAAAAGTACTTCTGTTGCCATAAATTTTGCTCACATAAGCCAAGAGTAAAATATCAATTAAACTAGATATAAGTAATCTACGTAACTAAAGAAAAGCATGTTAGTAATATTACACCATTTCATATAAAAATTGTCAAAGCTTATTCTATTAATTACTGTCTCTGAGAAAGTGTAACAACACGTTATAATCTAAGAAACACTGATTTCAATACATATACAAACATACGGAAAAATGGAAACAAAATTCAATAAATTTATTCGTTATTCAAAATAAGTTATAACTTATAATGATTTAGAGAAAGATTTCCAGTCTTTTACGAGTTGAGGACAAATAACAAAAAAGAAAAGCTGCAAAGATCAAACTATTTTTCAGAGAGTCCCAGTGTCCTAGAGAATACTGAATACTGAGTGGACAAAATAGCACGAACATTGCACAACTTGAGAATCAGTAAATATATTCCAAAGTCTTAAGAGCAAGGGAATTTTTACATTACCATAGACAGAAGCAAACTGATTGTGATGTTGTCAAGACAACTGTAAATGTCCTAAAAGGAAATCTCCAATGAAATCCCATTTTAAGCTTTTTGCTATCATTTACTTACATATTCACTTAGTCATGCATTCACTCAAGAAACCAAGAAACGTTATAGAGAATGTGGGTTTTAGACTCTGGATGTAGGCAGTGAGAATATAAAATATGTAGAATGCTTGAAGGGAACTAATGTTATAATGATTGCTTCACCATCTAAATCAAAATTTGAGGGGACATTCAACATGTAATAGAATGGACCAAGAACTTTACTTCCCTTGGCACATTTCAGCCATAAATAAAAATTTAATGAAATCAGAACTAGCTATGTCCCTAGGGGGAAACATTCTTTCCCTGATGTTCCCAGGAATTCTACCAGCTTTACCAGGAATGTATTCTTTAAGATAAGAGTCTAGTACAAGCACCACATGAGTGTTCTCATCTGTGTATTGACCCCAGGAGGCTTTCATCATTAAATACATATTTACCATATTCTGCATGCCATCTCTTCCTGCAGCTTTTCTGAATCATTTCAATAAATTTTTATTATGTTCCTACTTTGTGTCAGGCACTGCTCCTATGTGCCAATGAAGTCACAGTGAAAAAAAAAAAGCAGTTGCATGGAATCCATGCTCTTGCATTCTCCTCTCCCAAGGGATAAAAATGGGAAAAAAAATGATGAACTTGGTGAATTCTGCAAGATATGTGTGTAAGTGATACAGGGCCTTGTGAAAGAACTCTTGGCTAAGGTGTCATTTCCAGAATGGCTTAAAGAAACTTTTCTTAGAAGTATGAGCCAGTAAGAAGTTTTATTTAAAGGGAAGAGGAGGAGGAGCAGGAGGAGGAGGAGGAGGAGGAGGAGGAGGAGGAGGAGGAAGAGGAGGAGGAGAAGGAGGAAGAGGAGAAGTTGTTGAGTTGGCCTAAGACAGAAAAATGTCTCTTCATGCATGGGCAAAAAGATAGTGGTGGTTGGACTAAGGTGAGCAAGAGTAGGTCGAAGTGAGAATGAGAGAGTGAACAAAACAGAAATGGCGCAGAGCCTGTAAGACACATGCAGAACATTTACTTCTCCTGTGAGTGAGGTAGGAAGGAACTAATCATATATTTTAAATGAATCTCCTGCCTATCGAATAATAAAGAGAGCACTTGATTCTGCAGCATATATATTAAAATTTGAACTACAGAGAAAAGATTAGCATGGCCTCAAAAAGAAAAAAAATGACGGAGTGGTAGAGAAATAGATAAAGCTGCAAGTTACATGGCAAGGTGTTGTCAGAGTCCCAGTACTGTTTCGGTAACACTGGGCCTGTTGTGCAGGGACAGTCATTACCAATGAGATATTAGGAACATTTGGAAGTTGTTGGAGGGGCAGTGGTATGCATAGGAGGACGAGGATTCAGGAATTGTTTCATATACTAAGCTTTGAGTATTCCATTTGAGTATTCCAGTATAACGGGAATAATGGAACTGTATCGAAATTGAGTAGACTTGAAGAGTTTAGTTTTGAAAATTAAAAGTTGGAGGTGTTATTTGAGCATCTAAATGGAAATGTTAAGTACATTAGATCTGAGACACAAGTTCAAGAAAGAAATTCAGGTCAAAATTTGCACAAAAAAAAAAAAAAAAAAAAAAAAAAAAACAGGATAGAGAAAGACCTGAAGGGGGAATGTATCAGAAGTAAAAAGTTGCAGTACTGACATTTAGGAGAGATAAATAAAATGAGCCCACCATCTTGAGATTTCTCTCGTTAATGGACCAAATATCTTATATGGATCAGCACTGAATGATACCAGGATAAATAATTCACAACTCAATTTTATAATGATGTGGCAAGCCCAAACACTACTGATCTCGTTACATGGAGACAGCAGTTTTTTTTATGTACACAAGCTTTTTAACATTTGGAATGACCAAGGCACTGTTGCATTCTAAAAAAGAAAAGTAACAGAAAACGGAATCATGGTGCAGAGAGTAAAGAGTCCAACTTGATGTTGCATTTCTTTCATGTGTAAAAACATCTACTTTTCCCTCACACTGTCCCAAATTTTATGTTCGTTGTTTACACAATCTAGCTGTGTTTTCACTCAGTTCATTTCAATGGCAGAGAAATTATTAGACAAAAGATACCGATTTTATTTTGGTTAATAACAACTTTCTGCTAATACTTTCATAAAGAAAATAATCAAGAAACAAAAATATCCAGCAGCTGGAGGGAAGGTTCAGCAGTTATAGGTGCATACTGCTCTTGCAGAGGACCCAATTCTGTTCCCAACACCCATGACAGGGAGCTTACAACTGCCTGTCAATCCAGCCCAAGAATTCACATATACACACAAAACACAGATGTAAAAATATACACATAATTTAAAACAAGAAACATAAACTTAGAAAATGCATACCCATAAAATGCAAGCAAAATTTGTTTTTATTGCTTACATATTTAGGTAATTCTCGACCTATTAGAATAATGAGGAAATTGTGTCATCTCTGCTTAAAGGCTAGTGAGCCATATTCTCATCATAGAGTGTTTTCCTAGGAGTTTTAACACATCTAAGTTAAAGTTTTCCATTTTGAATTGCTGTTGTGTTAATATGAAAATTATTCTTGCCAGAAGCATCCTCCTATAATCTTTTAAGGAAGAAATTAAAATTAGGTATCTATGCCTGTTAATGTTGTGAGCGGAGTGTTAACTGCATCTGCTAACTAAATCTGTAAATTAGAAAATCTTTGGTTTAGTGATCACATCAGCCTTGAGGAGCTGCAGTTTAAAAGAGATTAAATGTTTTTCTAACAACTGCTCCCAAAGCTGTTGATGGCACAGGAAATGAACACCTCGTGTATTGAGAAATGTTGCAGATTCTGTTAAGAGAACATTTTGATCTTTTTCACTCAGGTAATCTTATGTCGAATGTAGGTTTCTCAAAAAATACCGCTTTTGTGGATTTTAGTATTCATTATGCATTCAATATTTATGCAAATATTCTTGAGATGACAGGGTATTTATTGAGGACTAAGACAGGAATATAATGTATGAAGTAGTCCAGCCTTTAGTCATGGGGTTGCAGTTTAAGTACTAGTGATTTTTAAAATCAAAACTGAAGTTATTGAAGCTCATTACTGTGCAAAGTCTTAAAAGAATGCACATGTGAAAGTCTCTATTAAAAATGCAAGGGTTTACGTGAGCATTTTTCACTTTGTAGGGTGATACAAAGAG
Source organism: Peromyscus californicus insignis (assembly GCF_007827085.1). Taxonomy (NCBI): domain Eukaryota; kingdom Metazoa; phylum Chordata; class Mammalia; order Rodentia; family Cricetidae; genus Peromyscus; species Peromyscus californicus. The sequence goes on from NW_026294584.1 coordinate 34,876,523, forward strand.
AAATCAACATTAGAGGCTTTCCTCTGGCGAGAAATAAAATTGTATATTCTACTGGATGCAGTGCTTTCTAAAATGGCTTATTTTACTATTTTATGAATTTAGCGTTCTATATTAATATTGTTTGGATTGTATATTCCATTGCATAGATTACATGTTATGTCTAAAACTAAAGTAATTCTATATGTGTGGTTCTATCAACTGATAATAGAGTATCTAGTATGCATAGTTCATTTTTCTCTAATCTAAAATAAATATTATAGATTTTTCATTATATAAATGCACCTACTACATTTTGATAAATTCTAAGGAATAACATAGGAAGTTTAAAATGATAGATGCTTTAAGTGGTGAGCATTGTCCTTCTTTATTCATGTATTCATGATGTTGTGGCCTCATGAAGTGAAATCATCCAGATACTGTCTGAATTCATGATGTCAGGGTTCCAAACTAGATTTCAAGTTCTTGTCATTATTCTAACCTCGACCTCCATTCCCTTAGAGGATAAATGGATTTATCTGTATTTTTTTAACCTTCCCAGGAAATAGCATGATTTCTATATGATTAGAAAAATAGCAATTCCAGTAAATGTGAAGTATTCATAGTGCAGCATCTGCAATTAAAGTGTCTCAATTTTCTATTTCTAAAAAATAAGAGGATACAGAATATCTCATAATTTTGCAATTTCCTGTCATTAGGCTGTAATTTCAGCAGTATGTATACACCTCTGCTGAACAGTAGGAAACAAGGACATATCTCCAGGAAATAAATAATTCTGTCTTGTGTTTGTATTTAACTTGCACCTAAGAAATTGAAAGGAGTTAAAGAAAGTGAATTTTGAAAGAACAGACAACACCTGTAAGTCATGTCTTCCTTGTGAGGTGAAGTATGAAATACTCAGAGTAATGAAATGTCTCTCTCAGGAATTAGCTGAAGAATGGAAGGACTATTTTGAATAGATCTCTTACTACTGATATGGAGTGTTCTTTCTCAATCACACAGAAATATGTGAATAAAATTAGACTGCTAACCTTTCTATAGTTATGACTGTTTTAATTTTGCAAAATAAAGTATTTATCCACCAGGAATATGTTCTAAGATCCTCATGGATGCTGAATCCATGAGATGAATAAACCACAGATATGGTTTCTTTATACATAAATACCAGTGATGAAGTTCAGTTTATAAATGAATTCTAGAAAGAGATTAACAGCAATAAGTAGTTAATAAAAACAATTATGAGAGTATAATGCACTTAACCCCTACAGACAAGTATTCATGCCACAGGAAGGAACTCTGCATGCTACCAAAGTAGAAACCCAGGTGCAGACCCATCTGCAAGAGAGACCTACATTCAAGATATGCTGGTACAATAAATAGGGTGGCACACAGCTTGTGGAAGTAACCAATCTATATTTGATTTGAGTTAAGGCCCACTCCATAAGATAGAATCCATACCTGATACTGCTTGGGTAATCAAGAACCTGAGACTGGATAAGCCAGAGAGCTCAGAGAAAACTAAATACCACTGTTCTGCTACAGGAAAATAGCAACAAAATTACTCCTAATGACATTATGTTATGGTCATAGATCTGTGCCTTGCTCAGTCATCATCAAGAAGGCTACTCCTGCACCAGATGGAAACAAACACAGAGAACCAAACCAGACAATATGTAGAGAGTGAGGGAGCTTGGAACATCAACCCAAAAAAGATGTCTCCATCAAATCCCTCCCCTCGGGGTTCAGGGAGGAAACTCTGACAATGAGATGGAAAGAGTGTATGAGCCAGAGGGGATGGATAGCACCAAGGAATCGAGGCCTTCTGGATACAACAGGGCTGGTGGACATATGAACTCACAGAGACCAAGGCAGCATGCACAGGGCCTACACAAGTCTGTACTAAATGGAATCCTAGAGTTGAGAGAAGTAGAAACATGCCTTCATCCCTAACTTGGAAGGTATCTCCAACTGACAGCCACTTGCAAATGAAAAAAAAAAAAAACAGTTGTTTTTCCCAAGGGAGTCTCACTGGGGAAACAAAGCACTCTTAAGTTTAGGGCCCATGCCCAGTAAATGATCAACACAAAAGTTACTCAACGGCATCTTTGGAGGTTGTTTGTCTTATAATGTTAATCAGGGATTGGTTTTAAATTTACAGGTCCTTTGTATATATATTACAGCTTCAGTTTGGGAACTTTTATGGAATTCCTGTGTGTGTGAATATGTGTGTCTCTACATCTATATACATATTTCTTGTGGTTTTTCTTTGGTTCTTTTCCTAATTTGGTTGTTTTGTCATATTCTTATTTGTTAGGTTTTAGTTATTTTATTATATTGCATGGTTATTTCTTAAATGCCTATTTTTTTCTCACAAGAGACAGAAAGGGAATGGATCCAGATGGGAGGAGAGGTGGGAAGGAACTGGGAAGAGTAGGGAGAGAGGAAACCATAATCAGAATATATTGCATGCAGAAAAAAATAATCCATTTTCAATAAAAGAAAAAATAATGGTAATGCTACTCATTATGTGAATACAGTCTCTTTCTTTCAAAAAAATCAAGACAAATATGAATACCTTTACTGTAGTTGACCATGGGTAACAAAATGTTAATTGAAGGGACTAATGTATTGATAACAATGATTTGCTTATTATCATCAATACAACGAGCACAAGACATAAATTAAGCCACGGATCCCTCACAACATGACAAGATTATGTTTGCCAGTTCCCAAATACAAAATTGGCCATGGAGGCATCAGGTTGTACTGTGAAGACCTGGGTGTATGGGTGGTTCTGCTACCTTTAGAGGTAGCTTTGAAGATGAGAAAGACTCCCATTTGGAAGCAGCATGTGTCCACTGGAAGTCCAGAATCTATTCTCAAAGACATGTTTAAAGACCACCTTAACTGACAAAAATAAATACTGAACTATGGTGAATGTCTAATCTTAGTAGAAAGACAACATTAAAAACTTATGCAGTCTTTACTACTAGTTAAGCTACAAGAAAAATAGTTCCCCTGCATATAGAACAGTTTGAGGCTTGATTGCCCGTGACAAGTCACAAAAGTAAAATTGTGAATTATTGTTCTTTCATTTTCAGAGGCATGTCTCTGAGCCTTTTAGAGGAAGTAAGAATTTAATGGCTAGATCTAAACGTATTTAAAATTAAATATCCAAGTGGTCACTATTGATCATTGTATTATTACCAGTTAGTAGGGATATCTGTTGAACAGTGATATGGATTATCAGTTTCTATTTAGGCAAAGGTAGCATGTAGAGCCCAAAGAGATGAGTCCACTGAAAGAAGCTATTTTTTCACTGTGAGAAAATTTCATGTCAAGCATGGGTCACAATATCGAGTTATAACCTTACTCTACAGTGAATTCACAGGGAGGGAAATCCAAGTATAAGGCCAGCATCTAAAGGGTGATCCAGAAAGAGCAACAAACACTTGGAAAAAGATATATTATTTCTTTGGACAAGGATGTGTAACCCATGTAGATTCATCCCAGTTTCCATTTTCATACATTATGATGATTATTGTATCTCTCCCAAATACTCAATGATTGTTATTATTTCTTGCTTTAGAGATGAGGGAATAGAAGTTTAAAAAGCATAGGTGTTTTCTCAAAATTATTTCTATGTAGTAAACCCTGGATTGGAACATGGAGAGTTTAATTCCATAGATTTTTGTCCTCAAATATTTTGCTACTTTGAATTCATTAAACATTTTTTAAATAAGGAAGCCTAGTAATGACCTTGACTTAATAAAACGTGATCTTGGTGTCATAGCTCACACATGCAATCCCAATATTCAAAGGGCTGAGACAGGAGGATGACAAGTTTGAGGCCATACTGGACTATGTACTAGAACTTTGTTGAATAAATTAAAATAAAAAGAGAAAGAAAGAAAGTGGCGACTTTTGCAGCATGATGAAATAAACTTTCAGTACTTAAAGAGATCAAGGATAGAGGTCAGCTTTTTCCAAAGGTAAAGGCAGAGCAGTGGGTCTCAGGGCAAGGGGAAATGGCAGAGAGACTGGAAGGAGGGGAAAGAAGGGAGGCTGTGGTCAGGATGTATTGTTTGAGAGAAGAATAAAGAAAAAGAGAGAGTGAGAAACAGGATCTTCCTCAATCTCTTCCTTTAGATTTGAAGTTTTCACTGTAGAAGTCTTTCACCTCCTTGGTTAGGTTTATTCCAAGATAGTTTATTGGTTTTAGTGGTCTTGTAAATGACAGTTGCCATGATCTCTTTGTTGGTATCTTATGTTGTTGGTGTATAGAAAAGCTGATTTGGGTAAGTTAATTTTGTACACTGTCAATTTCCTGAAATTGCTGATTGTTTCTGGAAACTTTGTGGATAGAAGTTTTTTTAATCTCTTATGTATAATATTATTATGTCTGAAAATAGGGATAATTTGACTTCTTTTTCTATTTTTATCGCTTTATTTCCCTTCTTTTACTGTATTGCTCCAACTAGTGCTTTGAGAACAATATTGAAAAGGAGTGGAGGTCATAGACAGCTATCTAGTTCTTGATTTTGTGGGATTGCTCCAAGTTTTCTTAACTGTTCAGAAAATGTTGGCTGTGGTTATGTCAAATATAGCTCTTATGATATTGAGATACATTCCCTCTAATCCTTTGTCCAGGACTTTTATCATGGAAGTGCTGTGGAATAATCCTTCTGTACACTATGTGAATGTATTTTGCTGTGATTGGTTTAAAAAACAAGCTGACTGGCCAATAGCTGAACAGGATAAAGTTAGGTGGGAAAGCCAAACTGAGAATGATGGAATGAGGAAGGGTGGAGTCAGAGAAGTCACCAGAGAGATGGAGAATGTGTGGGACACACAAAATCAGATAGAGGTAAAAGCCATGAGCCCCAGGGCAGCACATAGATTAATAAAAATGGATTAAGTTGTAAGAGCTAGTTAGCAATAAGCCTGAGCTATTGGATGAGCATTTATAGTTTATATTAAGTCTCTGAGTGATTATTTGGGAGCAGAAAGTAGGGACAGGAAAACTCCTCCTACATGGAAGCAGGTTGGATTTATTTTTGTCAAAGGCTTTAAATGAATCTGTTGAGGTGTCTAGGTAGTTAAGTCCATTTGTATGATTTGCTATATTTAATGACTTATGTATGTTGAACCTTGTATTTCCAGGATAAAGCCAATTTGATCATGGTAGATGATCTTCTTGATATGCACCTGTATTCTGTTTGCTAGTATTTTATTGAAGATTTTCTCAGTTATTTTCAAGAAGTCTACTATGAAGCAATTTCTCATAGAAATGACTGCGTAAACAAGATCTGAGCAATAGCAATATCAAAAGATATGTTGACACTAAAGGGGAAGGGTTCATGGATTCAATACCTGGATGAGCAACGATAGACAACTGAAGGAGGAGGAGTTAGCCTTTCCCAAAAATGAATCCCATGATTGGCTGTCCAATACAAAGTGGTCAGCCCGGAAACCCTCTCCACACAAACAACAATGACAGATCCATCAGCATGTATTGATGTGTATCTATGCATATTGTTGTATGTATAACAGTAATAATCTGGTAAAGGCTGTCAATGGGAGGCAATGAAGGAGTTGGAGGTAGAAGACTTGGGAGAACCTGGGAAGAAAAGTGGAGGTGCTAGAAGAAGGAAAGGGAAAGGGGAAAGAGATGTACTTATATTTTAGTTTAAAATGTGTTAAAAATGGGTAAAAGGGGAAAGGAGATCAGCATTCTGAGTTCCTTAGAGAATGGACTAGATTTAAGTTGGCTAGAAAAGCAGGAACTTGAAATCTGAGACAAATATTTTGAAATTATTTAATATAAAAAAATATGAATTTTGCCTAAAACATGGAAGCCATGGTCATGAAAATACCAAAAGTTCTAAGAACTGTAATATCACCATGGCCTCACAGGCATTTATGGGATCTATTCATTTCAGACAGTACACTATTGATCTAATCAATAGCATATAAAACTTGAAGCTATAAATCTAGGCTCATATTAAAACCTTAGGCAAGAAACATGTTTCAATTCTTTGAGCCTTAGTTGCTTGTACAGATTCAACAAACAGATATTTATTGAATAAAATATTTATGATAATACCTTCCTGCATCCAAATTTTGTGTATAGGTTTAAGTCTAAAATCATGTTGAAGCTCCTTAAAAGTCAATATAAGGATTCTGCAGTGTTGTTTTACAATCACTGAGACTCCAACAGCAGCTTGTCAGCTTGACTTGAGTATCACAAGCACATACTAATTACAGCCGGCACTAAGCTCCTTCATATACATGGTGGGGAGTCCAGATGGTACAGCAATGGACACTATGCTTAACTCAGAATCATGACAGCTATGCCTGTGATCTCCCCACCTTGTCTGCCATGTGCTGCCTATTCCCAGCCTGCTGGAGGCATCCTGGTTAACTCTCCAGGCTATCTTCTCCTTGGCACATCCATTCTCCCTGATGCTTAGTATAAAACTCGAGGTATTCCTTGTGTTTTCTCTTGTTTCTTACTTCCTCTGTTTTCTACTTTGGAACCAAGCAAAATGTTTCAATTGCAGAAGCGAATACCATGCTTACCTAAGTCCTGAAATAGCCCTTCCCCATACTTAAGATGAGGTTCAAAGTCATGAAGATGGTCCACTCTTTCCCTAGGCTGACCTCACCTTGGGCTGCTATCTTATACTACACTCTGGAAGTTGTCATCCTGGAATCAACTGAGTCCAGCCTCCTATCTCCAATTATTCAAGTCTTAGTCACATCACATCACTTCTTTTCCCTTGACATGCTTACCTATTCTTCATTTGCATGATTCCCACTGGTGCTCCAAATGTGACTGCTGACGCCATTTGTCTCCCAAAACCTTTTGCCAGTCCCTTCATTCTGGTTAATCCTGTTCTGATTTCCTTTTGTTTCCCCATTCCTTTTACTCTCCTCTGAAAACACAAGTGAAATTATAGTTCTTATTATATGCAATTTTACTCTCTTATTTTGTTTTTATTTTTTAAATTTTCCATACATGTACAGTGTATCTTGATCAAATCCACCAAACAGTAGACCCACTTCTGATTCCTTTTAGGCTACCTTAACAAATCTCCTTCTCAACTTCATGCTCTTTTTTTTGTTGTTGTTAATATAACCCTGAATCAAATTTGTATGAATATGAGGATCACCACTTGGGTTTACCCAACCTACCAATATCTATGGCCTTAAAGAAAAGTAACTCTTCCTCCCTCAGCAGCTATCAACTGCCAACAGCTTCTTAACTGGGTGGGTCTCAGGTGTGCCTTCCCATCTCAGGGATAGAATTATAGTTAGCTTTATCTTGTTTACATTTTGCTTAGCAACCACAGCTTTTGTGGGTTCATGTGTACAACTATTATGCTGTGCTCTGAAGACAGCATTCACAGTGCTTCTCTGTCTTCTCTCCTCTGACCCCTCCCCCAAAGTGTTCCCTCAACCTGGAATAGAAGAGGTTGATGCAGATGTCTGATCCACAGCGGTATGCACATAGTCACCTATTCTCAGCACTTTGGAGAGTTAGGAGTCTGTGCATAAACCACTGCCCATTCTGACCAGTATTGATAGAAGCACAAATCAACTGTTTTGGGTGCAGTTAACCACTTTCTCATGAGATCTGAGCCCTGTACTTCAGGAGGAAATTCATGCCTAGTAGTGTAAATCTAGTCAAAAACCCATGCCTGGAGAGGTCACGGGTCCTGAAGGGAAATCTTCTTTAGTTGTTTTGCTTTGTGAGCTTTTTCTATCTTTTTCACAGCTGTAGCCCTGGTTTCTAGTGTGGAACCTGATGTGTAGAAGGTCATCAACAAATGTACTGATATCTAAAACTGGACTTGGATAACAAATAAGCAGGTGAACGGATGAAGCAACAATATTAAACATGCTATTGACTTAAACAGAATCAACACTTTCTCCTAAGGAGCATTAGGAATAACATGCATAGACTATGGGTGACACTTCATCTTCTCATACACATATTGATGTGGTATAGTACTATATATCTTTATCTAGAAATGCAGTAAAATACTGAGAGCATTATTAGAACTACACAATAATAGTGGATATGAATGAAATTGGGGGGGTTATTAAAATGAGAAAAACTAACATATGACAGAAATCTTCCAACTAGGTGAGTGCCTATTATTGTCTCTAAATCGATATGTAGGTACTTACAGGTACTTAAGGCATACTTCCAAATTTATAAGTATTGACTCTGAGAATCTTTTATTCTAAATTGTACTAAGAGTCATAAAAATCCTTGGAATGTCTTCAATAATGTCAAATTATTGAAAACCCTTCAAGAATGTCTATGAGTCTAAACTGGGTTCGTCTTTGTGGATTCCCGGGGACTTCCCTAGCACCAGGTTTCTCCCTATCCCTAAGATATCTCCCTCTATCAGGGCATCTCTTTCATTGCTCTCCCACTCTGTCCCTGTTCCAGCTCAACCATCCTGTTCCCTTATGTTCTCATCCCCCATATCCTACCTTCTATTGCCCCCCCACCAGTTTCCTCAGGAGATCTCATCTATTTCCTCTTCCCAGGCAATCCATGCATCCCTCTTAGGGTCTTCCTTGTTAGCTACCTTCATTGGAACTGTGGGTTGTAGTCTGGTTATCCTTTGCTTTACATCTAGTATCCACTTACAAATGAGTACATACTGTGTTTGTCTTTGTGAGTCTGAGTTACCTCACTCAGGGTGATATTTTCTAGTTCCATCCATTTTCCTGCAAATTTCATAATGTCATTGGTTTTTACTGCTGAGTAGTACTCCATTGTGTATATATGTCACATTTTCTTTATCCATTCTTCAGTTGAGGGGCATCTAGGTTGTTTCCAGGTTTCGGCTATTACAAATAATGCTGCTGTGAACATAGTTGAGCAAGTGTCCTTGTAGTATGATTCAACATTCCTGGAGTATATGCCCAAGAGTGGTATCATTGGGTCTTGAGGTAGATAGATTCCCAATTTTCTGAGAAACCACCATACTGATTTCGAAAGGGGCTGTACAAGTTTGCACTCCGACCAGCAGTGGAGAAGTGTTCCCCTTGTTCCACATCCTCTCCAATATAAGCTGTCTTCAGTGTTTTTGATCTTAGCCATTCTGACAGGTGTAAGATGGTATTTCACAGTCATTTTGATTTGCATTTCCCTTATGACTAATGATGTTGAGCAATTCCTTAAATGTCTGTCAGGAATTTGAGATTCTTCTGTTGAGAATTTTCTATTTAGCTCTGTAACCCATTTTTTATTTAGATTATATGGTATTTTCCTGTCTAGTTTCTTGAGTTCTTAATATGTTTTGGAGATCAGCCCTCTATCAGATGTGAGGTTGGTGAAGATCTTTTCCCATTCTATAGGCTGTCATTTTGTAGCAATAGTAGAGAGGGTGCCTGAGCTGGCCTACCGTGATAATCAGACTAGTGAATACCCTAACTGTCATCATATAGCCTTCATCCAGTAACTGATGGAAGCAGATGCACAGATCCACAGCCAAGCACCGGATTAAGCTCCAGGAGTCCAGTTAAGAGAGAGAAGAGGGATTCTATGAGCAAGGGGCATCAAGATCATGATGGGGAAACCTACAGAGACAACCAAACCAAACCAGTGGGAACTCATGAACTTTAGACCAACAGGTGTGGAGCCTGCATGGCACTGGACTAGGCCCTCTGCATATGGGCGACAGTTGTGTAGCTTTTTCTGCCTCAGCCCCCCTCCCCCCACAGTAGGATCAGGATCCATCCCCAGTGCATAAGCTGGCTTTTTGGAGCCCATTACCTGTGGTGGGATGCCTTGCACAGCCTTGATGCAGAGGGAGGGGCCTCAATCTGACTCAACTGAACGTACCAAGCTTTGTTAACTCCCCATGGGAGACCTTACTTTTTTGGAGGAGGGAATGGGGGGTGTGTTGAGGGGGAAAGGCTAGAGGGAGTGGGAGGAGGGAAGAGAGGGTGATCTGTAATTGGTATGTAAAATAAAGAAAAAAATTTCTTAGTAAAGAAAAAAATAAAAAAGAGTGTCTATGAATTGTTCAAACATCTTAATTTAAGAACTATATATGGTAAAGACAGTTTTGACTTTCAGGAAAGCACCAAAATATAAAACTGAACTTTGATGAGTTTTAAACTTTCAAAAAAATTCTGTGTGTGTGTGTGTGTGTGTGTGTGTGTGTGTGTGTGCATGTGTGTGTGTGATTTTCATATTATTTGTTGTTCTGTCTTGAGACAGCAGCTCACTATGCAGCCCAGACTAGCCTGAAACTCCACCAACCTCTCGGGTGCTGGGATTACAGGTGTGGGTCACTATGTCTTGCTTCTGAGGAATAAAAAATACTTTGACAGACATTTAAATAATAGAGTAGGGTAATGTTAACTGACAATGCTTATCTCTTTGTCCGGGGCTAGGGATTTGTTTTAAAATTAGCCCTGGATTGCTAAAAGTACTGAAAGCATAACTGTGGCCCACCTTCTCCAGGAGATGCTGTCTTTTGTTTGGTGAAGTGGATCCTTGACATCCCTTCTAATTCTGCATCTGACCATAGATTGATGGGCTGTGTTTATGTGTCCACTTATTCACTGGCATTTTCACTTACTGTTTTATTTAACAAATGCAGAGTCATCAGCAAGTGTGCAATAAGGAAAGAATACATAACAGGGATCTGAAAGAAATAAAGCAAACCCCCTCACTTGTAGAGATCTTGGTGTCAGAGCAAAATCTATGGTTCTAATCACAGACAGCAGAGGTCATGGTGTGTAAGAGTATTGCAAAAATTTACTTAGAAGGAAGAACTCCAGCTAAGTGCAGAATTTTCATTACTGTTATATAAGAGTGTTTTTCCTCATTATGAAATATTTATATTTGCACTAAGGAGTGTGGAACATGTTTCTTTGTGTTTTAATAATGCTTCATGGGCTATGTTTGCTGTGGATGCTATTATTTTTTGCATAATTAAGTAATGAAGCAATTAGCACAGCAGGCACATGTCAACTAGATAGTGGTTAAAATTTGTGATTAACTAGAAGATTTTGCTGTGTTTGCCAATATTCTCCTTATTACCAAATGAAGCTGCACTTCTTTTCATTATGAAGGGACTGAACTCCCCCATATTTGGAACTTTGACTATAAAATAATGCAATTTGGCAAGTCTTAGCAAAATGTCTTGACAACATGAAAATACCAACTACAGAGCTGTCGGTAAACTGCCCGAAAGGAAATGCCTATGGAAGTCACTTGAATGAACAGAAACAAAAAGGAAATCAAAGAAAATGCATTTCTCAGGATACCTAAATGGACAGAGTACAACTCTCCAATCTACTTGTAACACCAGAGCATTTGTGCTGTTTGGACTATGTCTGCATATCCTCTGATAAAAACTCTTTATGGTTAACAACATGCATAACTATGACCAGGAATGGGCCTTAGAAATTCTAACTCTGTGATTCCCCTGCGTAGATAAGCAACCAGGAAAGAGTAAGATCCTCATCCATTCTCAAGATCTGTGTGTAATTTTATTCCACATGCATGCAGTATGTTTCTGTGCTGTGATAGCAAAACTGTTTCTCTCACTGAACCAATGGGAAGTAAGAAGTCCTGTTTACTCTTAGGAATGTATAGTCTAGAATCTGGACTTTAGAATAAGGAGACTTGATGTATAGTTGGAACATATCTCAAAACACAAAACAGTGTCAAAAGATATTTTCTGAATGTGAGGCTGAGGAGAGTCCATCCAAGTCCCACAGTCTGGAAGGTAGTGGGGTTTTGTTTTTGGTTTGATTTCTGCTTCTTTTCCCCCTTAATTTCCAGAGAAGAGTAAAAATTTTTAAATGAAGGCATTGTACCAAGGGTTCAGGATCTTCTCTATTTCTACCTTACAGAGTAAATCAAGAAACTCTTCAGTTCTGAAATATAAAGATGACAATATCCTTTGTACAATCAAGGCATAAGGCTATAAACAGATCTGAAAGCATTCTTTTTCAGTTTAAAATTTTTTTTTAAGTATTTGGCGGCATCATAATGTAATTAAATCATTCCCCCGCTTCACTTTACTACTTCCAAAGCCCTGTTTGCTCTTTCAAATCTTTTTTCATTAATTGTTTTATATATATATTTACATGTATATTCTAAAATACTTAAATACAACCTGCTCAGTCTGTATAATGTTACTTTTGCATATGTTTTAAGGGCTGTCCGTTCTGTTTTGGATAGCCAAGTGTTGTGTTCTTCCCTGGAGAAGACTGTTTCTCCCATTCTCAAGATTCCTTAGTTACCTGTAGCTCTTTTTGTACTGTTGGAGCCTCCTGGGCTTTCTTCTGTCCCCATTAGCCTATCTATTTTGGTTGTTCTTATTCAGTTCAAATTTAGGCAGTTATGTTAGCAACGAAAAATCTAGATGAAAGAGATTTGATGAATAGTTGAATCGGGTTCAAAACACGAAGTAGTGTCAAAAGATATTTTCTGAATGTGAGACTCAGGAGAGTCTCTCCAATTCTCACAATCTGGAAGTTAGTGGGGCTTATGAATTTACTGTGTAGCTTCTGGCATTCCTAGAAGAACAATCTCACATCAAACTCCTCGTTACTCTGGCCCTTCCATACTTTCCTTCCCCTCTTCTGCATGTATCTGTTCTACAAATCTGCATTTTGATTGGCTGTAACCTTCTCTAATGGTCTCCATTTGTGGCAAAGAGACGTTTGGTAGCTGAGAAGTGAGGATTACATTTATCTGTGTCTATAAAGGCTATAAGGGCAGATATTTAGAATGTAGTTAAGGATTATGCTTGTTTAATAAAGTGGACATTGTACGTTCACCTTCAAGGTCCTTGACTTCCCCAGCCCTGGTTAGTTCAACAGATTTCCAGTGCCAGGTATGATTTCCCTCGTGTTAAGTCTGTCTTGAGTCCAGTTAGAGAGCTGATGGTTGCCACCAAGGTGTGTGTGCCATGACTGCACCATTAGGATTATGGTTCCGTGCTAATTGCTGTGATTCACAGGCATCAGACCTGGATAGGACTGCTGGTTGCTTACCTCCTTTGGAAGTGTGCATGGCATCTTCTGGTAGAATGAAAATTAGTCTTCAGGGAGAAGGCTTTGGGGTTAGTTCCAACTCAGGTTCTTCTTGGCCCTGTCTTTTGTTGTTGTTTTAAAGTTATAGTTTAGCTGGTCAGATCAAGAGGGCTTGAGAGACTCCCAAACAATATAAGCTATCACAATCGCTTTTGGTTGCCTTCAAGAACATGAATGCAACACCCTATTTCTGAAGATAACACAAACTTTGGGTGTAGTACTTGTGGGAATTAAGCTGGAACTGATCTGAAAGTCTCCTGCCTGAGGACTAGCTCTCATAGTGCCAACAGAAAAACATAACTCTCACTCCTCATCAAAGATGCTTCCTTTTGTAATTGATGAAGAATATTGCGTAGATCCAAAATGTAGTCAAACTTCAGGAAATAAGTGGCCATGGGTTGGTCAGCCCAGAATGGTATATCTATAATACAGTCCCTGTAACCAAAACTCAGGGAACATCATGGAAGAGGAGGTAAAAAGATTTTAAGAATCTAGAGGACGCTGCCAGAATAGTGTCCTCTAGATATAACAGACAAGTTGTTCCTATGAATTCTCAACCATATTCTTGCCTATACAAAATGTACATAACAGCAACACCAATTAACATGACAGCTTGTCTAAAAAGTTTTATAAAGTCCCACAAGTAGATGAAGAGCTACTGGCCACCAATGGCTGCTGAGAGAGGAAGAACCAGTTTTCTCTAAGAATGAGTTTATCCAGTTCCAAGTGTTAGGATCTAAACCTATATGCATAGAAACAACAGAAAATGGACTTAGCAGGTTTTATGTGTGATATAATATTTGTATGTGATATATGGGTATGTGTGTTGCAATATCAATTAAAACAGAAATGGGTAGGAATTTGAGCTAGTGGTCAGATACAGGCAGAATCAGGATAGAAATTATGTTAATATAGTATTCATGTTTGAAATGCTGAACATTTTTAAGTTTATATTTTAGCACTTGAGTGGCAATCATCTATTCAAGGAGTGATAACTCTTAGGTAATTATTTTGTGAACATTAACTACTATGCAAGCATAGAAAAGATTTCATTTCTGCCTCTTACTGATACCAGTGTTAACCTAAGGCAACAATTTCTCAGGATTTCTCCCTGCCTATTTTGTGTGTGGATAAGTAGATTAACTTGATTCAATCACTGTTGAGGTGAAAAGCAATCGTTCTCTGGTGAATTTTTACTAAGTCAGATATGAGAAATGTGCTCTTCAAATTTAAAGATGACTTAAGAGCTTGAAGTATCCTTATCCTTATCAATAGCCTGGCAAGTGTGATAACCATCGCAGAGGTCTCAAACCTAGCTGGAAGAGATTAGGTCCTGTGTGGCTTTTCCTAGGCATTTGAAAATGTGAGCCCAAGGGAATGCCTACCTAAAAGTTAAAATCAAGTATGAAGAAGTCAGCAGTGGAAGCATCCTGAAAAGAATAGCATCGAGACAAGAAAAAATAAAGACAAACCAGGAAGCAATACATTAAAAATGAAGATCTTACCTTGTCTATTAAAATGATAAAAGGGAAAAGTTGCAGTCCTTTGAAGGTCAGAGCAGAGAGTCTGTTACTCACATAGAGGATTAAGATCTTTTCTCAGATTTTCTCAGATGTGTGTTAATAAAATTTCTTTGTGAGCCACTTTTGTCTCTCATCTTTTGTCTGTGTAAGATTCAAAACAAAGTCATGAGGAACTGTAAAGCATCTTCAACGGGAATGCTCTGTGACTATCACTTTATATGAGTTTCCAGATATTTGTTATCGAAGGGAACATTGAACCAGAAGCCAAATGAGGGACAGACATTGCTACAGTTTAGCTGTCAAACTTTCCCCACTTGGTACTCACCTTATAGTGTTTTGGGAAATTGTGGAGCCTTAGAAAAGTAGCCCCTAGCTTGAAGAGGTTAGCACTTAACATTGGTGACAGTCAAGCACTGCTGCAGACTGGAACATCCTGCTTCCTGGTCCAACAGGATGTGAAGGGCTGCCCTTACCCCACACACACTGCCATGGACTGAGCCATTTACTGCATCAGTTCCTCCCTCATCGTGATGGATGCTCCCCTGTGAAGCGATGAGGCAAAGCAGACCTCTCTACCTCAGGGTCACAGTGTCAAGTATTTTGTCACAGCAAAGAGAAAAAGTAGAGACTGTACTTGTGTTCGATGTCAAAATCCAAGATAATCCACAAATATACTTCCCAAGATCTATCTATTTCCATTATAAATTTGCAAAAAGGAGATTTTTTTTACCTACCTTGGGGATATGGATTTATATTAAATAAGTATATATTTGGTTTACCAAAGTTATTTTCACAAAGATTAAATGTTTCATGAATCCTAAAATACATCCTTAAACAGAGTGTGACATTTCCTCCCAAGAAGGGAGTTGTATATATGACTCTGCATTGATAACAAAGTACCCATTTGTAGATAGTACTGCATGTTCAGAAGGCTTTCACACTTCTCTCTTCTACCCAGTAGGTGTTTCGTACCTGCTCTAGGATTTTATGGAAATGAAAAATCACTGGAAGTATTAAAGATTTAGAGATTATTCATGTGCATACCCATTATTGGGAGAAAGGGCTTGTGGGCTCTGAACTTGTAATGAGAGAGAGACAGAAACAGAAAGGGATGTAAATTAAAAGGAAAAAAGATATAGATTATTACTTTCACAGATTGTTTTTTCAATGATATTTTGTTGAATTTATTTTAAAGCCCACATATTGTTTGGTTTTGATTTTGGGTTTTTTTTGTTTTGTTAAGCGGGATATCACACTTTAGTTCATGCTGGCCAAGAACTTGTGGGCTAGGCTACCATTAAGCCCAAGGCAATCCTCTAGTTTCAGGCTAATAAAACCAGGGATTATAAGTATAAAGCACCACACCTGGCTTCTACTACATATTTTATACAGTGGTTTTCCTTTGGTACATTAGCCTCCTGCATTGTGCACATATACTTTAGTATTTCTGACTAAATCCTGGAAAAAGATGCTGCAGTAGGTTTGAGGACATTAATAAGATATGTAGACTAGAGAAAATTTTATTACCTTTTTTGCCTTACTCCTAGAGAAAATGAAAGTAAAGAGAGAATAACTGTGGACCAGCAGACACTCTTAGCATGGAGTCTTAGGAACTGTCCACTTTCAGTGTGATACATTTTTATAAGCCAGAGAACAAGGTTAAGAACCCATTCATCTGATTTTATACAGTGAACAAAATGTTTGCTTCCAATGTATAAAATTCCCGTCACTTCCCTCTGTTGCTTTGGTTTAAAACTCGACACTCATAGTCCTAGCAAGGAGGAGTCCATCACTACCCCAAAGGCGTCATGGCCCAGCCTGTTTCTATTGTTTGTATTGCTGTTGCCCATTTTCAAAGCCTGAGCCATAGTGGTTTGTAGCCCATTATCAAGACCTGAGCCAATGTTTGTTTGTCACGATGGAAAACTAAACACATAAAGTCAGTTTATTCTTGGAAAAAAGCTAAACCAACTCGACGGCCACCTTCAGCAGCCTGTGAGTGTCATGAACGGCTAATTTGACTCACCTTTCTTCAAGCTGCAAAATTTACCTGCTTTATCATGCCAGCTGACCTATCTGTGGAATTAGGTTGTGCCAGTGAACCCAGTGGTGGCTTCACACAGTGGAGAAGACAGTATCAGGTCTTTAATGTCACAAATAATGTCCCATTGTAATAGCAGCATTTTTGTATACCTAATAATCTTAATACTGAGAAAAGCACTCCTATAAGATGCTCACATCTACACATATGCATCATACCACTTCCGACACATTCTTTTTTTTTTAGACTTACGGGTAATTTAAATGTAGCATTTTTAATAACGCTGAATGCTTTCAAGGATTGATTATTCAGCAGTATTTCTTCTTTCCCCCTGTGATTTTACCCTACCCTGTGGAGTGTGTTGATGAAAAGTCTCATAATATATTGAGTCTTCACGGAAATTTATTGTCCTTTTTAGATGACACATATAAATATCCTAAATGAAATGTTGGCACCACCATCAAAGTACTAAAATATGTCATCATTCCTCTCTAGCAATTTCATATTTTACCTATGTTTGATGTTAATGTGAATGTTATATTTGAGCTTAATAAATATATTGTGTTAAAAAAAAGTAAATGTCAATAGGCTTCTTGAACCCTTTCATTAAATGGTTGTGTTGCAGGAAAATACATCATAAGCATAAGAGGCATTGTAAATCTTATTTACCAGCATTATAAAGTCCCATATATTTAAATGATTTATATTTGCATGAATGAATTTCCATAGTACAAGCTAAAGTTCTAACAAATTTTTCACAACTGTCTGAGAAGAGGAATAAAGTTTGCCATTTGTTTTTAAAAATTTAGTTACATTAATAGTTCCTGGTATAAATCTTTAATTTGCTTTATTCTTCTCAAAGATGCTGCCTAACCAGAGAATGTTTGGTGGAGGATCATATTGGAGTTTTTTTTTTTTTTTTTCAATATAAGGTACACATCTTGTAGAAGAACTATAGAAAAGAGAGAGGGGGGAATTCCATTTCTGCAATCAAAATTCACTATCGAATCATCTGAGGTATTAAAACACATTGAAGTCCTCAGGGCTTTGTTGAGGACAGTTGGATAGTTAACTCAACAAATCCAATTACTTGGAATCAGTGTAAATCTAACATCAGCGACTGTCATTTTGGCAGCCCTCAGCTAATGCTATAACCCAAAAAGAGCATATGGGGAAATTAAACAAGATGGTCTCTCTGGAGTGGCTATTCCAAAAGACCCTTTGTCCTCCAAAGACCCTAGAGTCAGATAGGCAGGATATCTAGCTAAACCTTCCAACCCCATGGACATGCTTTTAGAGTCCAGAGGACTCTGTATAAACCACACTGACAGCAGACAACCTCTCCAAGTCCCTGCCTTGCTTTCCCTCTGCTTCCAGAGACCACTGACTTTAACTGGAAGTCTGCATGGGTTTGAAGAAGTGCCTCAAGAGAAATGTCCCCTGGTTAGATAAAAGATAAATGATAAAAGAGTTTCATTATTTAGTATCCACCTGACGGTATGAAACAAATACACTATTAATTCGTATGATGGCACCACTACATTGGTTTCTCAAGCATGAGTCGTTCCATTTAAAGTTTTCTAAGCACATTCCGTCTTCTTATATATAATTTTTTTTGCACATTTGGTACCTAAAAATCCAATTATAAAAATTTCCTGGAAAGGATAAGCAGTGTTCTACATTATGAAGCATAACATAATGGGGAAAAGGAAAAAGAGAAAGAATGAAATGGATAAAAGCTCAGCACGTTCATATCCGCCTCCTAAGCTGTAGCCTGAGAAAAGAGCCGTTGTCAACCCATTCCCTAATACAATTAGGGCTCTTCTGTCACTCTGCCCTCTTGATTCCTGAGACTTCGATGCCTACATTAAGTTCATATAGTAAAAATGTTTTATTGAGTAAGAATATAATTAAAATATTTCTGAGTGTGTGCCGTTGAAAGCCTCCACTTATGAAGATTTCCTCTCTTGGTGTCTGTATAAGAGCTGGTTCTTGCCAATTCTTGTTAGTACTTTCTATTAAGACCAAAAAGGCATCCTAGGATCAAATGCATCTATTCCCTTAAAGAGAAATGTGTCTCAAAAGTCTATCTTTTTCATTAAGTTCAATGTGTAGACTAAATTTTCAACATATAAAATATACTATATGGTTATATATGAATATTTTAAATACAAGTTATTTCAGTGTAATTTAAATATTTTAACTTTTTTCTCTTCTATTAATGGTCCATCTCTTTAAAGGAGGAACTAAATTTATAACAACAGTCGGTTCCAAAAGTTTGCAAGGGATATCTATGAAGCAAGCATTGTCGATTGTGTCTTTAAAGGATAATGGATTTACCAAGATTTTACAAATATAAAGTAAAATATGTATTCTAGTTCCAAAGTCACAGGTACTCAAGAATGTGTCCTTAATTCCAAAGTCACAAGTATTTCTCTATAGTAAAAGTTTTGATATGTTTTCCTATAACAAAAATTGTCACTGTACAATTTCTGTTACTTAACATTCATAAGCTTACCCCCATGTTAGTCCACAGGCTTTGTAATGGAAGAAAAGGCTATCAGGTTCAACAAAATTAAAAAGGTTTACAATTAAATAACAATTTCCAAACAGAACATATTGCAATTGTTTCCAGAAAATGGTGTTATTTTCCAAAGCTATTCAATATCCTACATAGAAGCATTTGTGCCTAAGTAATGAGCTGAGAATATCCACAATAGATAATAGTGTTAAGCTTAGCATAATTAAGATGAAAGGTAGTAATAGGTTGTAAATGATAGGTTGTGATTTTCACATAAAAAACAGAAAAGGGGTTATGGATTATGAAAAGAGTGTTAGACAGACATTGGTCATGGAAGACCCATCTATGTCCGAGACATTCTTGTTTCCTACTGTAATAGAAAAATGCATTAATCGCACACTAGAATTCAGCTCCATTTTTGAGGTCCAGATTGTGCAGTTGGATTATACTGCTGAATACAACCTGGGTACTCTAAAAAGGTAGATGCTATAGATAGATATGTTCACTTTAACCAAAGAAACTGCTAAGACAGATTATTTAAAAATCGATTTCCAAATTTGGAAGAAAGAACAGAATATAGCAAAGACATCATTAGCAAATATTCTAATGCTATAGATAAATATGTTCACTTTACCAAAGAAACTGCTAAGACAGATTATTTAAAAATCAATTTCCAAATTTGGAAGAAAGAACAGAATACCAGGAAGTGAGGATATTTAGTGTCTGTAATCCTAAATGCCATAATCATAAAATATAACAAAGACATCATTAGCAAATATTCTGTTTGTGTATCTACTTTATCTCTTCAAGTAAACTATCATTCTCACAAAGATGCCCATGTCACAGTTTAGTCAACAGTCTCATGGTAGTTTTAGATTCTGTTTGCTAAAAATGCTCATTAGTTAAAGAAGCAAGCTAGGTCCTATCTTCATGTTCATTAAGAATATTTTTACTTAAGACCAAAGCCTAGTTTGTGTGTGTGTGTGTGTGTGTGTGTGTGTGTGTGTGTGTGTGTGTGTGTGTGTGTGTTACCCTAAATTTTGTGACTGGAAATACGTTCTGTTGACAATTGCTCTACACTCTCATAATTGTTCTTATTGGCTGGTACCTCATCCTGTCTAGATATATAGACAGGCTAGAATCACACTCTATTAGGGCTATTTGTATCCACAGTTGCTAGCAGTATCTGGACAGTGATAGACAATGAATATTTATTGAAGGGATTCACAGTTACACTGTTTTATGTGTTGCTAGTGTTCTCTCCCCCCTGCCATGAAGTTGTTCTTTTCTGCATCCCTGTAAATGTTTTATAGGTCCTATATCTGCCTTTAATGTCTCTCTGTGCCTACTGCAATGATCAGCATTCAGAGGGCATTTGTTATACGTTGTTAAATGACTCAGGAAATTGGTTTAGTAAAACAGATATAAGCTCAGAAGTAGTTCCAGCCCTCACAACGAAACAATGAGATTGAACAGCGCAGTAGCCCTGGGCCTTATTGCTATAAAAACCTGCCTATCATCTAGCCACATGATAAATGAGACACTAACACAGGGTTACATGTCTGATGTTAAGATATCTTAACCTAGAAAATAAAAACTCGGTGGACCCTTAGCAGGTTCTCTGTCCATTTCCTTTGGAAAGACTTGAGTCCCTTGTATTGAGTGAGATGGGAAAGATACCCCAGTGTAGGCATCTACCCACAGTTCCATGAAATCACTTTACTCAGAAAGACAGAAGTGTGGCCCTGGGAAATTAAATTGGACACTGATGGAAATATTTTGTTATCCAGACATGACACAATGGCAATCTGTCCCAAGTGTTTCTTCCTACAGCCATATGTGACCCAATTAACACAGCCTGACAAGTGATTCTGTGAGCAATGAAGAGAAATCTGAAGAACGGTCACTCCCATAACCATGTCATGCAACTGGCTACCCTGTCTATTCTGTCCTGAAACCATGCTTCTCTCCTTCCTTACTGCCAGCTGGTTCCCTCATTTTCTCCCAGTAGCTTAGATTTCCAAGCACTTTCAGATATAATATAACCGAGATACCTCTTTTCTTATAAAACAGGGTTTCTATTTGTGGCTTGTGGTTTTATCTAAAATTAAATAACTGTCTTCCTAACTCATTGGTGGTAATTCCTCTTCTGCCCCATCCTTCATATTTATATTTGCTTTGTATAGCTTCATCTTTTCTCTACTTTTAGCCTATGACAACATCCTAGGAAAGCCTTCCCCACTCAAATTATACGAATGGCCAAATGGCTTCCATTTTAAGTGACAAAAATGGAAGAAATGGAAGTGGTAGGATTAGTGTCTGAAGGAAGAAACTATTTGAAGTCAGAAGTAAATTACAGCTATCCCAGCAGTGGGGAAACAAGGAAATGGTCGTGGTTTTCTTCTCAGCAGACTCGCACTATTGCATTGGTGCCAACCATATTCCTGCAAATGAACATTTTTTAAAGATTCATTTTTGTGTGTGTGTGTGTGTGTGTGTGTGTGTAATGCATGTCATGTGATTGCAGGTACCTATAGAAGCTAGAAGAGGGCATAGGATCTCCTGAGGAAAGAGTGACAAGCGGTTGTGGGTCACCTGTATATTATTGACAGGAATCTCCCAAAGAGAAGAAAGCAGTCTAACCACTGAGCAATTTCCCCAGTCCAGAGACAGCAGTTTTCAAAGTACATATTGTACTGACAAAATACAATCCTTTCTTTGGTCTTCTAAATTTTCCAAGCCGTTTATTTACTCAGATGTGTTTGGACTTACAGATCAACAGCTCAAAAAGTCTTTTTCTACTTTAAACATTCAGATCTGCTTCTGAGATATACATATTTTAGTAACAACCTAAATGGTAAATGGTTCATTAAAAATGGCACTAGCCTGGAATACTTTTTCCACAAGAAGCATCATGGAGTAAGTGGCCATGAACCCACAATTATTTAGGAAGCTTTTCACAACTGACAGCTACTAGGAGAGGGAAGTCCGTTTTCTTCAATGGAGTGACACTGGGTATGTCAACAAACACCCCACATCGGCTCCATGCTCAGGGATAGTCAGCCATCATAAATTGGACTCCCTGGTTCGCTTTGTTTATTTTTCATTTGCTTTTTAAGAGAGAGAAAGAACCTGAAGTTGGATTGGGTAGGGAAGTGGAAGGGAGAGGAAAATATGACCAAAACAAACTTCATGAAATTCTCAAAGGATAAACAGAAACACTGCTTGTTATGCAAAGCTGTACAGCTTTCATTCCAAAATCAAATTCCAAAATATAAAAGCCCATTGAGATGCATAGATTTTGAATCTGGTTGATTTTTATGTGTGATGCTTTTATTGATTTCCATGTTTCTTAATAATAAAGTTTATAAAATTTTAAAATAAATTAATATGTAAACTAAAAAATAATAAAATAACATTTTAAAGGTGAGGACACCTCCATGCTATAGGGGGTATTGCTGACTACAATAGCAGCTTGGTGATTCTAGCATACAAGAATGACTTGGGGCTGATTTTTTTTTCATTTCAATCTTGATATTTTCTATGAGTCTTTTGAACTACCAAAAGTCTTTATGGATTAGCATCTCTGAAAGCCCCAAATAATTAGACATAGAAGCACAGTGCATAGTAAGTCTACTCTCCAGCCACCCAAAAGATAGCACCCATCACCCATGTAACTGTAATAGCTTGTCTTAAATGGTTACTGCGCTTCTTAAACCTTAACTAATATGTCTTACAAAGTCACTGTAAATTGTATTCTAATATTTCAAAAGTCAATTTTATTAACAGTGTATTAATGTAAGTAAAAGTTAATAAGCCATCTAATTACATTAGTGTGGTTGTTTCATAGCAAATTGACTGTGCCTACTTAAAAAAAAGTCAGATACATAGACTGATTCACATAGGAAGAAAAGGTCTGAAAGATAGATTAAGCCTAAACTCCTTCTTACTTGTGAAGGAAAGATAGCCTGGAATTAAGAGACTCTCCAAAACACATACAGCTAATTAATGGCAGAATTAAGGACTAGACCTCAAGAAACAACTTTCTTTCTCAGTTAAATCAATATATTTAGTACTCTCTCTTTTTCATTAGTGTGTGTTATTATCTGTGAAGTGCAACATTACTAACACATTCACACTGGTTTTTTTTTTTAATTTAACTCTGATTTTTTTTAATTTTGGGAATATGAATCTATTTAACATACAATTTCATTGCAATGAAGAAAAACATCTTCTAACCTAAGTAATAAAATAATGTATAAAAGTAAATAACAAAATAGAGCAACAGTATGTTTAAGGATTTAGTTATAAAATACATAGTCAGGAAAAATAAACAGAGGGAGGGAAGGAGAAAGAGAGATCTCATAATGTATCTTCCTCAAATATTAAAGGATGTGTCATGTGGAAATAAGATAATTGATAAATAATTGATCTTAGATTGAGTTTCCTAGTTATGGGTTTATAAAAATCAAAGACAAGAAAGTGGATGTGGGCTGGCGAGATGTCTCAGTGGGTAAAGCATTTGTTATGCAGGTATAATACCTGAGTTCAGATCTCTATAGCCAATGTCAAGCCCAGCACAGTAGCATATGTCTATAATCCCATCACTGCTAAGGTAAATTGGAAAGTGGAGACAGGAGAATCTCCAAAAGCTTGAATCCTGAGGAAGTGGACTCTAATGCAGTGAAGGGATGGACTTGCTGGCCGTCAAGTGTGAGAGCAAGCATGTAAAGACAGTGAAATCTTCCTTAGGCCAAGTCCTTTATTTAAGCTGCCAGTAGAAGGTATGATCCAGATTAAAAGTGGGTGTGCTCACTGCAAAAGATCAGGACTTCAGGTGGGTAGTCCCACTTCAAATGATTTAAGAAAAATCCTTCATAGGTGTACCAAGCCACTTGGGTTTTAGTTAATCCAGATATAGTAAGTTGACAACTAAAAATAGTCATTACAGTGTGAGGCAGATAGCTCACAACCATCTGTAACTCCAGCTCCAGGGGACCCAATATCTCTGGCCTAAGTGGACACCTACACTCATGTACACATACCCACACAGAGATACTTACACCTACACGTAATTACAAATAATAAAAACAAATCTGTTTTTTTTAAACTAGTGAAAAAGATCTGATGTCTTTGGGTCATAAATTATTTAAAGATTTCTTGGTCAAAGCTTAGATTTCTTCTATGTGACTTGGGTCTTGTTGACCCACAGTCATGGAGAATTCATTCCTGTGGGAAGAGAAAGAGCTACAGGCTGTATCACAACAGGTTGGGGTTCAACATCATTAAAAAGTAAAACCATAACTAAATTCTGAAAATGATCTTAACTAGATGGCAATTCAATGAATGGAAGAAACTCCACTTGTCCTTACAGTTGCTATTTGGATGGATCAACTTCAAATGCCTTGCCCATTCCAACTCTAATTTCAGTTCTTCCTGATGGAGAAAGGAAGAGGACACAAGATACATGTGTAGGTAGAAGGACACTGAGATATCTTCAGACAAGATGTCTAGATACAAAATAAGCAACCTTTCCCACAGTTTTCAAATTTATTCATTTATTGTATTTTTATTACTGAATTATTTATCTTAAGTTTTATCAGGAAATTTCTTGGTGTGTAAAATATATTTTTTATTTCATGACAGAGAAGCATGCATGACTTGAGGAATAGTCTCTGTCTTGTTTCATCTTGAGGCAGAATTCCCAGCCATAGATTTATGAATAAAAGTTTGGAAGCAGATCTCAGTGTGTTGGCAGGAGTTAACTGAAGGGTGTCTCGGGGAACTAAATAGGACCTTTGCTGATGGACTTGTTTCTAAGTAAAAAGTATCTTGAATTTCTTTCAAAGATTGGTTTCAGTGTCAGAAATTCAAAGGACTTGAGTCCTGCCCTTGTAACTAACTAGCAGGGCCCTCAGAGAGCTGTTCTTTATTTCCGCAGCTTAGCTAATCTACAAAGGGGCAACAATTACATTATTTAAATCAAAGTTTCATTTGGGGCATATAGGGAAATGTTCTGCATCAAAAAACAAACTTTAAAGATTTGAGGGAATTATTCATAAAGCAATAATTGCATACTTGCTACACAGCGAGTATCAAGGTTGCGCAAAAAAGTGAGTTCCTAACATCAAGGTCACGTGGCCATGAGGGTTTATAGAACAGTCAGTGGATACAGCTGAAGTGGTGCACCCAGGGAATAAGGAAGGGGAGCCACTAACCTTGCTAGGGGAAAGTTACAAGCTGCTATAACTTGAAGAGGAGATGGAGTGGATAGCTGAATGGGTAAAAATCCCTGCTGCACAGAGGGCCTTGAGTTCAATCCCCAAGTCCCCATACTTACATTTAAAAAGAACAAAAGCCTGTCAGACCACACAGTGGCTGTAACCCCAGCACGGTGGCAGGTGGAAACAAGCTGGCTCACCAATCTAGACAAAATGGTAAATCCAGCTTCAACAAGATAGCCTTTCTCTGGGGAGTAAGACACAGTGAAAGTGTAGGACACCCAAAGTCCTTGTCTAGGCTCTGAACACATGTGTGGATGCACACACACACACACACAATCAATGTCACTTTTTGGTATGTATCCTCCCTACCCTACTTTAAACTGTGTCTGCAAAGCATGCATGTGGACTTCTGTGTTGTTGTTGTTTTTTTTTTTTTCTCCAGTGCCTCTATATTGGTAGTGTTCAGCAAATGTTCATTGTTGGCAGACAAGGTGCTCCCCTCTTTCCATACCTCGTTTTGTTTTACTGTGGGAATGGCAGGCATATATGTTTCTTGGATCTTTTTTAATAGTGAGTGGCACTTAACCATTATTCCAAATTTTGTATTACCCTGGGATGCAAGATAATTGATGTTATCAATGAGGAAAAGGCTGTTGGTATTTTCTCATAAATGTCAAGTATATTCATTGTCACATAAACTAAGCAGGTATTTGACTGAAGCAATACAACACTTTCAACATACAGCATTTTGTTCATGACTGCAGACAGCGGTACACACCTATATCTATCACTCACTGGACTATAAAGTAATGAAATTTCTATGGAGAGTGAATTGGCTATATCAATCATAATTTATAATTCATTAAATTCCCCAATACTAATTCCAGAAATGATCCTAGAGACTGACCAGCAGCTTGTGATATAAGCATTTATTGGATGTTGTTACTTATTTTACTGACCAAATAGAAAACATAAAAACCACATAAATTTTTAATGTAATATATGACTGAGTCATTAAAAGACTATATAAGCTTATGTAATCCTTATGTAATGTTTCTTCAAATGAATACATACAATGGAATAGCATACAGTAGTTAAAAAGAATGAGACCACGCATTATGTACTTAAAATACATCCAGTGAAATAGCAAAGCACACAGTTTGTGTAATAAGAGGTCATTAGTGAAGGAAGATGGCTACATAAATATAAATATGGATATAGATATGCATGCACATGTGTTCATATAATTCTGCCTATGAATAAGCCATTTCTAGTATCATAAGCAAAACATAACCACTGTGGTATTGGAGATGGTATTAAAACTTTCGTTCATACATGTTGCATAAGTAACTTTAATCATTGCTGTGGCAAAGTAGATGGCAAAGGCAACAGCAGAAAGTGAGACTCCTGGTGTGTGGGTACCAGGTGGGGGTGGGCAGGAGCAGTTCTAGCTGTGAGAATGAGGAAGCAAGTCACAGGAGCAAAGAGTAAAAAACCTGCACTGGGCTCATTTCTCCCCACCACTCGCCCTCCCACCTCCTTCCCCCTCACCCCCTCCCTCCCTCATCCCCCTCCTTCCCCTCCCTCTCTCCCTCCCTCCCTCCCTCCCTCCCTCCTTTCTTTCTTTCTTTCTTTCTTTCTTTCTTTCTTTCTTTCTTTCTTTCTTTCTTTCTTTCTTTCTTTCTTTCTTCCTTTTTTAATTCACTCCAAGATTCCAACTAGTTCATGATCCTACTCACATTCAGGGTAGGTATTCTTTCTTCTGTGAAGTATATCTTGCAAATGCCCTCACGGGCATACTCAAGGGTATATTGCCTAAAGTTATTGTAAGTCCCATGAAGTTAACATGGAAGATTAACCATCACACAAACTTTTGTTGCTTTTGAACAAATATTGCATGTATATATTAAACCTTCACAATTTCAAAAATGAATTAACAAAATACCTAAAGCAGAATTTTCTCTCATAGTACTTTTAATAATTGTCTTGAAACAATTTTTTGCATAAATACACAAGGGTCCTGATGTTAATCTACTTTCATATTTATGTAAGGAAAAGTTAGGAGGTTTTCTAGAAGGAGATTTTTTATTATTATTCTTTAGATTACTTTCTTTCCTAGGAAGGAAATAGCCTTAAATTATTTTACTCCGAAAGAGGCAGCATCAGCTATAAAAAGGATGAATCCGATATTTGATAGCATAAATGAGGCATAATAATCAAAGAACAAACTTCTGAAAGGAAGAATATGTGATATACTGGGTCCTTGGGACACCAGCAGTAATTTACACACCATTACTTATTCAGGGTTGCATTCCTAATTACTCCTTGGGAAAAAAAAGAAGATAATTATTATACCATAGCAATGACTCCTTTCATCAAAAAAGAGAAACAATGCTGACATAGGAATATATTAAGAAAATGTAACTCTAGTTTGTTGATAAAGTTGTTTACAGACAATATTTAGGGGAATTTATTAAAAACAAAGATGTATTTGTAAATGGGGCTATACATATACAGAAAATTCCTGTCTGGATTATTTCTTGAAAAAAATGCACATGAGTTGTCCCTTTAAAACTTGTTTCTAGATTTTTTTTAACCTACTTTTTTCAGACATGTTTTGTTTTGTTTTTCTTTGCTTTGTTTTGAGGCAGGTGTTTTGTTTTTGTTTTGTTGTAGTGTTTGTGTGTGTGTGTGCGTGTGTGCATGCGTGCGGGCGTGTGTGTGTGTGTGTGTGTGTGTGTGTGTGTGTGTCTGTGTTTGTGTCTGTGTGTGCATGTATGTGTGTGTAACCCTGACTGTCCTGAAACTCATTCTGTAGACTCAGAGATCCACCTGCTTCTGCCTCCTTAGTGTCAGTATTAAAAGTGTGTGCCACCACACCCATCTCAGATATATTATTAACACATGTCAACAAACTACTGGACATCAACACCAGAAAGCTAATAAGAAAGTGATTATAAATAAAAATTAATCAAAAGAAAGCATATAACCATCAGCAGGTATATAATAAAGTGTTCAGCTTCCTAGATTATCAAGGAAAGGAAATCAAAATTGTAATGTCACCTCCCTCTAGTAAGAATGCCCATCAACAATGGGAAAGTGGTGTCAAGTGTTCATGAGGACGGAGAGAAAGAGAACAGAGCAATGTAAGTAAGTCCTGCCATTTTGGAGAACAGCATGGAAGTTTGCAAAAACATACATATAATCCAACTCCTGGCAAGGAATAAAGTCAGTAGGTCTCTCATCTTTATTCTTGTGTTCACTGCTGCACAGTTCACAATTGCCACAAAATGAAACAACCCCTCGCTGTCACTTGGTGAAGAGATTTTAAAACGTGGTACATATACACAATGAAATTCGTCATCCAAGTCAAATAATGATATCATACCATTTGCAGCAACAGTAATGAAACTTGAAATCACTGTAAGTGAAATGATCCAGACACACAAAGGAAGTCTTGAAGTATCTCCCTCACTGTGGGGAAAAAATAGTTATTCTCAGGTGAATGGAGAGTGGAGAGCAGAAGCATGGCTTCCCAGAGCTGGAGCCATTAAGAAAGCAGGGAAAGGGGTGAAAGACCCCCGAAGAGAGTCTTCCCTCTGGAGAGACCCTCGCCCAGAGATCACACCGAGACCACAAGTCAGATGCAAACAGCAAGAGGCTTTATTCCGGAACACGGGTACCCGGGGCGACACAGTCCCTCCAGAGGCTGAAGAGACTGGCGCGCCGACGGGCTGGAGTGGAGGGTTTTTATAGGGTCGGGCAGCAGAAGGGCGGGTACAGAAGCAAGAAGCATGTTTTACAGGGTTCTGATTGGACGACTCATATGAGGCCATGTTTTACAGGGTTCTGATTGGACGACTCATATGAGGCCATGGTTTACAGGGTTCTGATTGGACGACTCATATGAGGCCATGGCTTACAGGGTTCTGATTGGACGACTCATATGAGGCCAGGTTCAAACTCAGGACAGCTCGTGGTTTTTCCCCGAGCTGGACACGCCTGCTGACCTGGCTCCCATCCAGGGTACAAACTGTCCCTCCGACCCTCCAGTTCCCTGTTCTGGGGCCAGGTGGCCGACCGCAGACACCCCGCTCGTTCCTGTGCCCATGTCCTCCAACTGAACCCTCTCCGTACTCCTCAGGCCCTGCTCAAGATGGCGTCAGGCCAAGCAAGCATGCTGGGGCCCCTCAGCACCACCCCAGAAGAGTCCCGGGGTCCCGGCCTGCACCTCCCTGCAGGGCTCCCCAGTCCTCAGGCCGCGCCACCCCCACAGGGTCCCCAAATCCCCAAGCTGCGCCACCCCGGGGGCACCCGGGCCCCAGTCTGCACCGACCGGAGGGTCCCCGGCCCTTGGCCTGCTCCACCACGCAGGGTCCCCGGCTCTCGGCCTGCTCCATCCCGCAGGGCCCCGGGCGCCCGGGTCGCGGCCCGCACCACCCTCGCCGGCGGCGGCACCGGGCGCTGGCGCCGGGCAGCGGCGCCAATCGGGCTCGAGGACACGGCGGGCCCGGGCTGGGAGCCTGCGGTCTCTGCCCGCCGCGCTACGACGCGGGGCCAGGGCGCGCGGGCCGCTGCGGGGCGCGCATGGCGGGCGCGGGCGGCTGGCGCGGGGACGGGGATGCGGCCCGGCCTGCGCTGCCCGCGGCTCCGCTCCTGGCGGCCTTTCAGGGGAGGTAGTGGAAGGTTGACCAGTGTTCACTAAGCCATGGTTGGTTAGGAACTGTAATCTGCAGCTCTGAGGTAGAGTGAATATAAATAGCAATTGTGCAGTCACTATTTCAAAAATAATACAAAACAGATTTTGAATTTTGTATTCATGAATAGTATTCCATAGAGGTGACCAATGCAGAAATGATAATTAAACAATATATACCTATCAAATGATGCTCAATAAAATGTATAATTTTTGGAGTTTTATATCTTTTATACATAAAGTAGGCCTAATATAAAAAGTGAAGCGCCAGTGTGGGTTAAACTTCTGAAGCATATACTTAATACTGGTTAATATTTAAACTAATATAATATATATTTTACAACAGTGGCCACAGTTGTTTTAGTAACTGTCATATGATAAAAATATAAACATCTAAAACAAATAAAGCAGACATTGTTTGTCAGCATTTATAATTATGAATATTTATATATAATTAACTTAATTCTAGAGACAAAAATGAAGAGCAAGAATCAAACTTAAAATGAATATAGTCAGACCCCAAACCTTACTGGCTTTCGTTAGCTTGAAATTGTGCTTAGTTTTCATAGAAGTATTCCAACAAACTGGGGGATTTTTAAAAATTCTATTGATTGTTCATTTGTGAAATGTCTACATTTATTTAATACCAAAGGAGTCCCATGCTAACACAAAAGCCTTTCTAAAGTGTCCTGTGTTCTTGAAGTAAAATGATGTTATACCTACAGTGTCTTCTAATCATTTAAACTCAGCAGAATTTAGAATGAATACATAGATAAAAGTGGAGGAAGGAATGTACTTGGGCTGTTTGCATGACATGCAGAACTACTTCTGTACCTTTCTGTAGACAAGAGGACTCAGGCATTTTGCCAGATGAACCATAGAAGATTATTTCCTCTCTCTCTCTCTTAATCTCTCACTGTAAAGAAAATGCTTAAATCTGAAATGGTAGAAATGGATCTCCATTGCACTTTTAAAACACACAAAGCCTAAGACTTAAAATTCATGGTCAGGAATATCTCTATATTTTAATGAGGTCATGAAAAATGAAGTAATTCTTACAATGTGTAGGGGAGCTGTGAAGTATAATATTCAAGTGATTTTTATCTACAAGGCGTGTTCATTGGATAGTTCACATTTCATAAATCCCATTCCCACTTGTAGAGTTGTGCGTCATACACAGACTAACTAATAGGACTTATCCTGTGGCTAAGCAGAGATGGTTTTCACTTTTCTTTCTCCTTTCACCTTCTGCAAAATGTTAATCCCCCTGAGCAGCTCATCTGTCTCTCCCGTTCGCCCTTGGGAGGCCCCCTTGCAGAATTGGGGGCGCATAAAGGAGAACAAAACTTTGGCAGCCTCCTTGTGAAATGTGATATGTTATCTATTTCCCTTTCCCAAGGACCCATCGAGCTGAGACTAGAGGAAGCCTCTGGGCCATGTATGCAAATGCAGAGCATTCACATCCCAAGAAAACTTATTTTTGCCAAAACAGCAGAGGGAAATAGCTTTCTAACAGAGCTTGCTCAAAGGGTGGAAAAAATCATTCTGCTTTTTGAGAGATTTTTCATGTAGGACAAATAAACATCTGTAGCCATGGAGCAAAAAAACATTATTATTGGTCCAGTTAGGCATAGAAATGAAGTTCAGTTCCATGCAGTCTTACTGCTAATTCTGGGAATATTGTTCATCTCAAATATTCAAAAGTTGTTTTTTTTAAATGTAGTCAAAACCAGGAAAGAATAGTATGAAGCTGAATGTTTTAAACAAGCGGATGCTTTTGCTTCTAAGAGGTGTGAAAACTGTCATTGAAACATGTATGTTGAACTCCCCTTTGTGGATTTAATCATCATGTGAACTATACATGGCTTTTGGAGGGTTAAGGATTTTCTTCTTAATTTGTGTTCATTCCTTAGGCGTGTGATTTGCCTTGTGACTGATTTTAGATAATGTATAGAATTGTGCAGATTTTGTGATTTGCCTTGTGACTGATTTTAGATAATGTATAGAATTGTGCAGATTTTGTGATTTGCCTTGTGACTGATTTTAGATAATGTATAGAATTGTGCGGATTTTGCATTACCTAGGTTTATACTTGACCAACAGAACAGTTCTCAAAGATCTTCCTGGTAGTGTTGTCAGCTCACGTTGTGGTTTGAATGAGAAATGTCCCCTATAGCATCATGTATTTGACCCTTGGTCCCTGGTCAGTGGCACTGTTGGGAGAGGCTTTGCATCCTCTCATTAGTTGAGGGCTTACTGAAGGAAGTATATTACCATAGGCAGGCTTTGTGGTTTTACAGCCTACCTCACTTCCTATTCCCTCTCTTTATTTCCTGTGTGTGATTGAAATGAGATTAGCCATCTTCCTCTTAATCTTCCTGTTGTGCTGCCATGTATTTCTTACTGTTATGGACTTCCCCTGTAAAACTGTGAATAAATATAAATATAAACCCCTCCCTTCAGTTGCTTTTGGGTATAGCACTTTTATCATAGCAACAGAGAAGTAATTAATACAAAGCTTATGGAAGCAAGAGAAAATAACCGACCGGGAAATTGATCAACTGACTCCTAATCCATATTTCCTAGAGTGCAATCAGCACAGTAGCCATGCTCACATGAAGAAACGTGTACATGAGTTCTTAATATTTCATATAAAAGTAATGGTGATGTTTGCAAGCACCAAATACATGAGGCATTGAGTCCACCAGTTCCTGTTGTGTGCCCAACATCTATAATACTGGTACGTACACTCTTTTAAAAGACGATGCAGACTACCATATAGAGTAACCCATAAAGAATGAAAATATGTGAGAGATTTCATTGTTTTAATTAAATAAATTTAACCTGGCAAATGAAAGAAGGGATGGGTGTAGAGGGAGAATGTCTAGTGTGTGATACAGATTTTAGGTGTAAACAGTAAACAATTCAGATACGTGATTGAAGTTAGGATTATTTAAAAGAACAGAATTTGGGAAGGGATAACAGAGAATAAAATCATTAAAATTTGATAGTCTTCATTGTTTCCTTGTGGTCCTGTTTTTATCTGAATGAACATCTATAATGTTAGATCCTTAGGCTGTGTCTCTAGGATAAATTGCTCGGGGATGTTATACATCCCGTAAGAGAGCTGATAGGAGAGGGCCCCCCATCTTCCACAGTCAGTCTTAACCTTGACTATGAGTCATCACCACTGCTGCAGATGATGCAACCACATGGTCCTGACCTTAATCCAGCAAACATGGCGATATCACCAGCACCACCTGGGCAGAAGCATTTGTGTGGATTTATGTCCCATATTTAAATTCTGGATATACAATAGTAGAAAATGACTAGCAAATTCATGGTTGCCTCATACATTTACATTGCAATTGTGAAAGTTTTCTTTGATTAAAATGTTATGTTATAGTGTTGATTGCATACTATGAGAAAAAAATAGTAAGTAAATTTGCAACTGGCCTTGTATGTCAGTCCGATGAGTCATTTAAACAGAAAACTAATTTCCACAAGGCAAGAATAACAAGAGAGATTGCTTTTGGACTGCTCCTGAGTCCAGAAGGAAAATTTATCTTCCCTGTAGGCTTGGTGTGGGAGAGATACTGTGGATAGTCACAGGTATATTGTTGAGTATTAATGTACTGCAACAGACATTTCTACCACTGAAACAAATGGATACTCTGTATTGCTACTTTTAATTTACTACTCAAAATCTGATTTTTAACATGGTAATTAAATTTTCAAATGGGAAGGGAGTTACAATTCTCTCCAACAGTTCTAAAGTCTTCCAATTAAAAAGAGTAGCCACTGTACAGTGAGTCCTCTGAATAAATGTATATATCCTCCCCTTTTTAAATTTTCAAAAGAGAAATAATGATCTTGTAAAACAAAAAACAAAAAAAGAGGCTTCTTAATTAAAAAACAAACTCTTCTCTAAATAAAACAAAAGGAGATGTGAAAAGGAATTCACAGTTAGGAACGGATCATTTGTTCCCCTATGTATCTGACCTCTGCTTCCTTTCCAGCTGGTTGAATTTCAATAGAAATAACTTTTATGTTGTTTGTTTAGCCTTAATTTGCTATAAAAACATAAACTGTGTCATTATTATTGATTAGGAAAGGGCTAGCAGGATGGCATGGAAAACCCATTATATGCAAATATACAAATATGGACCATTATTTGAAGCAGGCTGGTTTGCATTCTACAGTACCAAATTCAGTGTAAAGTCATTAAAAATTAGCAAGACTGTGTTGTGTTGTGCTCTGTAGTTTTAATTGAAGAATACAGTACACTTGGGGTTGATTTAATGACTTATTAGTTAGAAAAATTCCTGTTGCATATCTCTTTCCCATCTCCATTTAAACAGGAACCATCCAATAGGTTCTTCTTGCTCTTGGGACTCCTTTCCTTCTGTTGGGTTGACATGTCCAACTTTAATACAAGAGCTTTTGCTTCTTTGTCTTACTCTATTTTATTCTATTATGTTTGTTTGTTACCTTAGAAGCCTTTCCTTTTCTAATGAAAGACAGAAAGGGAGTAGATCCAGAGAAGTGGGGAGGTGGGGAGGAACTGGGAGGAGGAGAGGAAAGGGAAACTGTAATCAAGATATATTGTATGAGGAAAGAATCTATTTTCAATTAAAAAAAAGTAAAGATAAAAGAAAAGCTATGAAAAAGAACTAATGGCTAACCTTGGTTGTCAACTTGGCCAGCTTGGAAAGAGAGAACTTCAACTGAGGAATTGCGTTCATCAGATTGGTCTATGGACATGTCTGTGGGGCATTTTCTTGATTCCTAATAGATGTAGGAAGACCCAGCCTGAGGTGGTTCCATCCCAGAGCAGGATGGGCCTGGCTGTATAAGAAATGTAGTTGAACATGAGCTGGGAAGCAAGCCAGGAATCATTCTTTCTCCATGGTTCCAGCCTTTAGTTCTTGCCTTGCCCTCTTTCAATAATGGACTGTAACCTGTAAACCAAATAAACCTTCCCCTCAAAAACAATAGAAAAGGAGGAGAAACAGTAGTAACTATAACTTTTTCAAAATACTACCTTGTACCAGAAAGTGGATTCACATGATTTTACAGGAGGTTGGATTTCTTTTTTCTTATTACTTTATTTTTGTGAAATGATTGTTTTAATATACTCTTTGGCAGTATTACAAATGAAAGGGATATGGTCTGTTTCTTTCTTTGCTTTCTTTCTTTTTTGTGTATGTGAAATTATAATTTAATTATGACATTTTTTCCTTTCCATTTTCCCTCTCCTATCTCATATATCCCTCCTCACTTTTCTTCAAATTCATGGCCTCTTTTTTCACTGTCTTTGCATGCATATATGTATATACATATACATTCCTTAGTGTAACATGTTAAGTTTATATGTTTCTTGTATGTGTTTTCTCAGGGATGACTGTTTGGCACTGGACAGCCAATTGCTTTCCTTGGTTACCTATAGTTCTGTGAGTAGGAGAAAACCTCATGAGATTTTCTCCATCCAATTTGGCAGGTTCATTGATGTAATCTTTGTTTAGCTCAGGTTTGCCCAGTCTTGGTGGTCAGACTATGTGATTATACATTCTGATATTACTAAGAGACACAGTCTGACAGCAAACCCCCTGGTCCTCATTTGTAAAGGTGAATAGGATCAAGGGACTTATTGGAATCTAAATTGTGAGAGTATGCAGTGGATGTAAAGAAAAGGATTTGCTTTCCAAATCTTCAACTGGGGTAATACATTGTTCCTAAATGCTAAAAAACAAAAACCTCTGTGCTTTGCATCAAAAAGCAACTTAAGCATAATTAAAAAAAAACACAGAAAAATCTAAATCACTATAATAATGATCACAGATTCTTAAAACACAGAATAAGGAACATGCACATGTACAAGACAGGATGGCCCAGGCCTCTGAGGTGTTCAGATGTTCTCTACATGTAAGAGAGAGGATGGTCCAGGCCTGTGAGGTATTCAGATGTTCTCTGTGTATGACACTTCAAATCACTGAACTTATCTACACAGGTCTCTGGGAAGTTAAACTTGATAAAAGACATGCAGACAGCAGACACTAGGACAGCTCTTAATCTGTGATCCAATGTTCAGGGCCGGCCTACAGAGTCATAAGGGGAAGCTGCCATTTAGGCTGAAGGGTTTTCTTAAAATTTTTTAACTGAAAATACAATTAAATAGTTTCCCCACTTCCCCATTTCCTCTCACCAACCCCTTCCCCTGCACCCCTTTTTCTCTCTCTCAAATCTGGGGCCTCTGTTATTTTCATTAAAGTCAAGTAAGGCAAGGGCTGAGCAGGCATTCTGATGTGCCATCCCATATTTTTTCTAGAACATAAGAAATAAAGTCAACATGTTCAAGAGGCCCGCTCTGTACCAGAAAGAAAATAGCATTCTTATCATCTAGAATGAGAGATCAGGAGAACTGTGCACAAACAGACCTTGTTACAGTAGTTCTTACTGCTTTTTGCCCCTCTAAATAATTTAGTTAATTCCACAGTTGCCTTTCTGTACATCTATTGTTAAAATATCTAGGTTTTGTTCTTTTTTGGAACTTTATTTCACTGCAAGAGCCTCTAAAGCATATGAAATATATATTAGGGTGAGGAAGACAGTTTATTCCATAAAATACTTGCCTTCCAAGCATGAGGACTGTAGCAGGGTCCTTTGCTGTTGTTCCCTTTGGGGGCGGGGGGCCAAGTAGGTCAGAGTCAAACCACACAGACTCTGGGAGAATGTGGAAACAAGCTCAGTTTATTCAGGAAGAGGCAAGCCTTATATACCCTCCACCCCACCCTGGGGGTAGGTCTGATGAATATGCATCTGCTGGTGTGACATGGCTGCCTTTCATTGGTCCAGGTCATCTCCAGATCATGTTTCAGCTGCTGCCAAGGCCATCAGGCAGACCCAGGCTGGCTCTCAGAAAGTATCTTTTTTACTTGTTTGGGCCAGATGGCCCACAAGCTTGTTAGGGATGAGTCATCCCACAGAGGACCTGAATTCCATCGCCAGAATCCAAATAAAAATCCAGATGTGGTGTCACATACTTGTACTCCCAGGACTGGGGAGGCAGAGGCAGGCAGATTATTGGGGCTGATGGCGATCAGCCTATACCAGTTGTCGATCTGCAGACCACTTAGAGACTCATCTCCAGAAAGAAAAAGGAAAAAAGGTAAATGGCATCTGAAAAAAGACACCTCAGCTTGTCCTCTGGCATCCACATGATGCACACATACAAACACATACATGTGCTGAAATACACATACACCAAAAAAAATCACATTAAATGCATTTTATATGTTTTGCTTCTTAATCTGCTTTATGCTTAATTCTGAGGCCCAGATATAAATGCCCAAGAGTGTAGAGGAAACGTTACACCTCAAGTGTATTCAACATTTTGTTTGTACACAGTACTTGCCAGGATTGGTGTTGGTAAATACTCCATAAATTCCAAAATATAATTGATCAAGTGTTGTAATCTTACATTAAATGCATCCTAAACATTCATAATAGAGTCGCTTAATCAAGAAAATTCTCATTACAACAAACCCCATCTTATCAGAAATCTCTGTAAACTAAACTATACCTATGTCTTAGCACTTCCCCAACTGATAGATTGAACCATGTGATTATGAGATTATTCCTGACATAATTTCATACCAGCTATCTGTCTTCTGTCCCTCAAGTAGCTATGACTTTCCAACATCTGAACATGTGCTACTTATAACATGTTGTAAAGGAAACTTTAGTTGACACAGTACATAGGAAATCCATTCTTCCTCACTAGTGTTATTTCTAAATGAAGAGGCAATTATCCTTCAAAGTCACTCCCCCTTTCATGCTTCTGTCAGCTACATAAAGAAATGCTCCCTGTGCTGCAGATAATCCATAGGAAATGAGATCCAGGGCTAGGAAGTAAGAGTGAGGTAAAGTCTTTACCTGATCCTTGTTTCTGATGCCTACTTGTCATCATGAATGGATTGCAGGCTGACTAGTAATACTTTGGTTTATAGAAAAGCTTTTAGCCATGGCAAGAAAGGACATGGAATAAGTCTAGCCCAACCACTGTATGATTATCTAGGGATTTAAACACAACAATAGCTAGAGCTACTGTAGTTATTATAATCATCAATCCTTGACGCTTGCTAACCTCCTAGTCTAATGATGCAACAGGTTTCTGAAGTCTAGACCAAAAGCTTTGTATATACATTCATAAATATGCCTTAAACCTTCACCAAAATGATCCAAATATATATCTTTATAATATTTAATGTGATGCTAGACAACTGTGGCATAATTTATTCCAAAACTTAGTTTTAGTAAAGGTACAGAGGAAGGGAAAGAGGGGGTGAGGAGAGGGGGGGAGGGCAGATTACAAAAATAAGATACAAACCACACAAAATGAAATGATTCTTAAAGTTAACTAACATCTAATGAGCACAAGTCAAGAAGAGAGCTGCCCATGTTTTGAGATTTCAAGAGAGATTTTTCAAACATTATTACAAGAAACTGTGCTAAGAATGATTATGTGGGAAAGGAAACTGAGTCGCACTCTCAGTTTTCTCCCACCCCACAAACTTATTTCTTTATCTCACTGAAGGCTTTCTGAAGCTTTGGTTACCACTGTAGTGATGAGATGACCCTTCTAACCTCAAGACATTTGTAGGGAAGATCTCTGGAGATAGGTAAGTAAGTATGCTATGATGTCCAAACAAAGAGTAGAAAAATATTCACCAAGCTAACACTTTAGAATTTCAGATCAACCCTGTGACAAAATGTAACCCTGTCAACAAAACTGAATATCACATTAGTTAAAATTTGTTCAGAGTCATCACATTTAGTTTTATAAGATCAACAGACCACATGGTTTATTTAACCAAAATTTGAGAGGTCAGGAACCATACCTAATCCTGTGGATACCAATAGTGCTCTGGTCCATAAATCATTTCTTGGTCATAATGCACATGAGGGACTACTTAAGGAGGATGATGAAGTGGAAAAATACCTCTGAATACCATCATTATAAAACAAACCATTGAGTAATTGCCAAAATAACCTGATTTTGTTTATGAGTTGGA
This sequence comes from Peromyscus californicus insignis, assembly GCF_007827085.1. Taxonomy (NCBI): domain Eukaryota; kingdom Metazoa; phylum Chordata; class Mammalia; order Rodentia; family Cricetidae; genus Peromyscus; species Peromyscus californicus. The sequence goes on from NW_026294584.1 coordinate 34,915,682, forward strand.
AGTTGATAAATTGATAATTGGACTATTCTGTAGTTCTACATTCAAATGTACTAGACATTTAAATGAATGCAGCACAGTTACTTCCATGAGCAATACCCAAGCAAAATTTACTTTATACATACAACTTGCATTCTACCTATCAGTGAGCTTTTCAGTGCCTTGCATTAAGTTAATTCCTCATTAGTGCATTCTTCTATACTGAATTGCAAACCTGTGCAGCATAAAACAGTTTCCAGACTTTCACCTTTTTTTTCCAAATATTGTCAACAGCTTCTGTTCCTCCAGGGTATGAAGAAAAGGTGTTGTGCATGCCTGTGGACATTCTGGCAATAAAGACAACATAAAATTAGTTAAGGAGGAAGAAGGGAAATTGAGAGGTTTTCTATACTGCCTTTCCTAATCTAAAAGAAATCACTGGAGTCATTTACTTTCCATTCTCTTTACGATAATTGGCCCATACAACCCATCTCTTTTTCTTCAAAGAGTGCTGCAATGATCAAACTAGATTGGATCTTTCTGTGGTTATATCTGCTTATTATAAGAACAATTATTCAAATAACAAATGGGAAAATCGCCCATAAGCATGCACATCCAATCAAGTATAAATGCTGCTGCTCCATTAGTAATTGCAGATAGTATTTCAAATATAGTCTGTATTTTTGCAAATAGCTTAGTATGTCAAATATTACATTCTTGACTAGATAAATACAATGCCAAACCAATTGTAAAATAATGATGGAGGTGAGAACAAAATTATTATTAAATATAAATCTCTTAGGACACTTAGACAAGGTCAACAGGACTGACAAGTTTGGCAGTTTGGGATTGTGAGTGCATCGTACCCATTCAGCACTATAACATGAAATGTTTTAGTCTTGCATCAATATGAAAGCTGTTAGCCATGATTCTAAGAGTGCCGCTGGGGGTGGGATGCATTCATTATCAAAAAATGGGATGGAAGATTGGAAATGAATAGAGGGACCTCCATTAACAGGACACAAATTAAATCCTACCAACTGAGCATGACCAATGTAGCTGGTCAGCTCTTAACACGCACCGTGCATCAAGTGTCAGTTCCCTTCTAAAGACACTAATGTAAAAGATACACATATTTAATTAAAGAATATGCCAGTCCAGCGGAGAAATAATTTAGTTCTGATGAAAGAAGACAACAGAAAGACAGATCATCCTAGGAGCTGCAGATTGAGTTTACCACCTGCTTACTCAGAGAAATCATCACACTTTCAGGTGAGGAGTACCTTCCATTCTGCCTTCTAGACCCAACCCAAAGTTTAGCTAGTCTAATTAACACAGTAGTCTAGCTTCTTACTGCTATATCGCTGTGCGAAACCACAGATAAAAATCAGAGAACATTGCTTTTAACTTGCCAGATAATTCACACACAAAAAAATTAAAACTGAGAAAAACTGAGAGTAAAGAAGATTTAGGGTTGAATTAGTTTTGTCGGTTTCAGTTATGTAGAAGTCATTGCAGGTGCACGGAGATACTGAGAAAAGAAGGGGAGACAGGATTGCAAAAGAACATAAATTATTCAAAAGGAACAAGCACACCGAATCTGAGCTCTCATGAACCATCTACTTCTTAGGTACAGGCAGAGTATTAGAATGTGGAAGCTTAACCCCCGTTTCCCTTGGTGGAAGATGATTTTACATAGAACAAAATATGTGTGCTTTGATTCCTTAGTTTCAAAATGATAAGGAAAGCTAGTATATCTAGCTAGATTCATAAGAACTCTCAAATTTGAGAAACATTTGGAATTCTGCTAGAAGCTGTATAACTCCCCTGAGTAATGCAGGTATAAAATTCTTTTACATATAGTTTCAAGATAGCAGCCGAATCCTTGTAGCCATGCAAGGACCCAGCTATAGGTTACCAACTTGTCTACATTTGCATCTTTAATTCCTTAAAATGATTTAAAGACAAATTTAAGCTAGATACTATATTCATAGAGCATTCTCAGCACCACATAAAGTCAGATCAATGTCTGTATCCTAAGAACTTAAGAAACATTACAATGGGAAAGAGTAATGATCACTTAATATGTATTCACTTTGTAAGAGTAACTTCAACATATGTTGGGAGATTATGAGAAATACCCCATGATTCTCTGTTCATCTAAAAAACATTGCAGTTTGTAAACCAAATACAGCTAACCTCCTAAGAATCTGGTTTCTGCCTCTGCACAAAAGATATGAATATACCCAAACGTGTCTGAACTGTAGGGGTAGGGATGATTAAGAAGAATGAAAAGAAAATGAGCCCAACCTAATGTCACCAGTCTTGGCTCTCAGCATCTTTTCCATACAAGAAACACAGCCCTCTTCTCAACTTTGAGAAGGTAAAGATGTGTAATACCAAAGTCAACTCATTGTAAGCTGACAGCACCAGATACAAGAAAGCCATCAAGTGTTCATTAGCTTAAATGTTATTCTAAAATGTGTCACTCAGAGGAAGCATACACACATTAAAATATGTGTATCTCCTAACCCAAATAAAATCAAAAGTCGGAGAAGTACTTTCAAATAATGGCTTACTAGAGGGTTAAAAAATGTGTTAAGATAAAATTTTCATGGGACAAGATTGTTCATTTAACAAGTGTGCCTATATTATTAAAATGAATGGATTTTCTTCCTGGAAAATTTTCACACATCAATAGTAGCATAAAGTTCAGTAATTATCCTCTCTCTTTAATCCCCCAATGCTGCGAGGCAGTAATTCTATGCCAAGGTGTAAAGCAGCTGGGAATTGAGCAGAACTGAAGCACATCTCATATAGGTCATGAGATGAGATTATCTTTTGCCCAAATGGAAAGCACTAGAAGAGGATGGAGAGACAAAGGCTTCCAGAGCAGAGAAAGTCATTGTTACAGCAGGTCTTTCAAATTATTATCCCTACTTTAAAATGCAAAAAAAATCAAATTCTCTTAAATTTGAATAGTCCTTTATAAAGTGGGTATTTTTCTGATTTTTGAAATGTTTTTTAATCATAAAACAATCAAGGTTGCTGGTTAAATACTAAAATGACATTGCATCAGTTTGAGGATATTAGTTCAGGTCTAATAAAACTTTAATAGAAATATGCTTAATGACTTTAACTTACTGCACAATAAATAGTTCTCTGCAGGATTTGATGGTATATGACTCGAGAAGAGATTATTAAGAAGAAATATAATGTGCTTTTGTGAAAGATATTTGCAGGAAACCATTAGATGATACAGAAAATCAATAATACCCTAGTGCCAATTTCAGCAACATTAAAATTATGGTGCTCGTTGATATTTATGATGATCGAGCTCCCAAATCATCTCATTATTACCTTTCACTACATTGACATTTTTCTTTGTTATCTGGAATCACTTGCAAAATTTGATCAGTTCTTTTTAATGTGCTTTATAGATGGTCCTGTTTCTAAACAGCTCTCCTCAAAAGGAAGAATTTTAACTGTCTATTCTTTCTACTTCGGTGTATAAATGAATTGCCAAAGCTCTTTCTTTTTATGGGAGGCATAATAATTGTAAAATATTAAGACTTTCAAAATGGATCTAAGCAGAACCAAATAAATAGGAATTAATAAGTGGTTACTCAGCTTTCTTCTTTCCTGAAGGGGGAGATGAGAATAATAATCTAGACTCCTTGTCTCACAGCTTTAAAACGGAAATCCAAACAATAATGAATTAACCAAGGGTAAAATTCTGTATCAGGTACAAATAAATATCTTGAGTTTCATCCATGTCCTTCTCCAAAGTCAAGCAAATTATCATACAAACAGGACTATAAAGTTTATATTTATTTGGCTTCTGAAATAACCTTATAATTTTTAACCTGCTAGAATATTATCTCCAAGGGAATTTAGATTAATTGGTAGAATTAAAAGAGGAAATAATGAATGGTGAAATGTTGTTAGCTCCATTTGTTGGCTTGGTGCTCTGGATATAAAGAAAGCCATTTAACTGTGTAGCAGTTACCAGGCTCCTTGAGGAAGGAGACAAGGAGACACCTCACCAGAAGGCTGTCTGCCATTACTGTCTCTGATTTGCAGAGGACAAAAAAAGTTCAATGATTTCCCAAACTCTGAGCTTCTTGAGGTGTAAAATACAGAAATAGTAACTGCCAGAGGCCGAGTCATCTCCCGGGTAGCTCCTGTGAACTGTGAAGTCTGTGTCAGCAATGAAGAGCTGGGGGAACTCTTTCAGATTTTTCACGCTTTTCTGGGGTAGGGATATCATGTGTGATTGTATTTGTCCAAGTGTATGTGCATAGGAAGGCCAGAGAACAACCTCTGATGTCAATCCTCTGGTACCACTCATCTTGTTTTTTGAGGCAGGATCCCTCATTGCCCTTTTTTGAGGCAGGATCCCTCATTGCCCTAAATTTAGCCAGTTAGACTAGTCTGGCTGTCCAGTGAAGCTAAGGGATTGCTATGCTTCTGCGTTTCCAGAGCTGGGATTGCAAGCATGCACTCCCTTTCCTAGACTTTGTGGTTGGTTTGGGGGGATTGAACTCAGGTCCCCATACTTGCAAGGCAAGCACTCTACCCCTGAGCCAGCTCCCTAACAAATGCTATACCACAGTAATTCAACACCAATTTATATGCAACGATACATGTAGCAACATCAACGATAGTAAAAGTCTAGGAGAAAAGTTTGTGTTGTGTCCACCTCTACTGAACTCTGTTCCAAAAGATGAATCTCCTTGTGATGACAAGTTTTCAGAGAGACCATAGTCTCTTGAGCCATGGTCACTGATAATATTTCATTTTGCCTTAAAAATTTGTCCAACTTATTCTTCCAGACCAGTGTATCATTTTTCATAATCATATAGAGTTCCCTAAACTTCATATTCCATGTCCTTCCAGATGGCTAAATACAAAGATTCGAAATACATACTAACATCACCATTTAAATTTTCTTCTAACTGACAGACTTTTTATTTATCAGTCCTTGAATAGCATTAAATCATGCATCAGTAATATCCCAAAAAATGGAGAGATGCACTTTCAGTTTGATATGGGCACAAGGGTTTGTTGCTAAGTGGATCTTCAATACTAGTTCTGACAAAATCTACCACCAGTGTCCAAAGGGTCTGATTTATTTCCTGAGTGAAATAAAGAATTCACTTATAGAAGTATGACTAACCATCTCTCAGATTAATCTCTGTTGTGACTCTTAGGGCTTTGAATAGATTGGCAACCCCTTAGCAAGCCTGTAACTATTTGTTTAAACTTCATCTACTAATGACTATTTAAATTTCTCCATTCAGATTTTCTTATTTTTATTTGTTTTACATGTATGAATGTTTTTCCTGAAAGTATGTATGTACACCACATGTGTTTCTTGTGCATTAAAAGGTCCAAAAGTATTGTGTCCCCTGGAACTAAAGTTATGAATAGTTATCAATAGGGTGTGGGTTCTAGAAACTGAACCTGCGTCCTCTGCAAGAGCCATAAGTGCTCTTAACTACTAAGCTATTGGTTCAGCCCTTCATTACGTTTTGAATGTAAATTTACTCAGCTTTCATGAGAAAATTAGAGTATCCATTTAATTTTCTCTACCATGTGTACTGAACATAAAGTTTCCCCAACAGCCCTAGCTGACCTTCAGGGAACAAGATACTACAGCTCCTCATATGGACATCACACCTTAGTGTGCAAGCCGTCTCTGAGCATCATCCTCTTTCCAGGCATGAATCACTTGGTATGCAGCTGGAACACTATTGTTACCTTGTTTTCATTTTCTCCTGCCTCCTCAGTAAACTCTTTCTTGACTGTCTCCTCTTTGTAGAGTATATACAATCTGTTTCTCTCTCTTTTATTCTATATGCACTTATTCAGAAAATATTTGAGTCCTCATAGATACTTTCTCTTCTTCCCAATATAGAAAGTTTTCATAAAGGGAGAATTTACTCCTACTCAAGAGAAATTTTTCCCATTTCTCATCATGAATCCACTCAAAATCTCAAATTTATTCCAGAAACAAGTTTTACAAAAGTATTAGTATACTCTTTTCTGTTGAACCCAAATAGGTTTCAGAAATATCATGACATTTTCAAAATAAATAAAGCTATTGACCACTCATACTTGATGAAATGTCTCTGTCTGTGTTCATCTCCTGTATGTTAGTGCTCTAGACCCTTTGAATTGGCTAACTCTTTTAACTGCTGTCTTTGTATCATGAAACTGTAGAGATTCTTTCTGAGTGACATAAACACAGCAACATCTGCAAGCCAAGTTCTTGAACCAAACCTGGTGATACTCTGACTTGGACTTCTAGCCTCTAGAATTATAAGAAAAGGGATTTATGTTATTTGAGCCATCTTATCTGTGACCTGAAATAATTGACCCAGGATGGCTAGGCTTAAGACTTGATTTTTTGCTTGTTTGGTTGGTTGGTTAATTGGCTTTTTGGTTTAGTTTGGTTTGGTTTTTACTTTCTGAAGCTATAAAAGCTATACACATCCAGTAGAGATTATTCTATGGGATTCAATCATTTTCAAACTAGAGGCATGAGGTAACATGCTCTTACCATGTTGAGCAACCCCTGTGATCACAGGGGTAAGCCACTAACATCCTGTGGAATCCTATTTTGCTAAATCATGATATTCTGTTAACTAGGTGTACTATGACATTTTCAATTAATGATGAAGTTATTGGCATGTAGGTTAACCATGTCAGAAACACCTACATTTTTCATACCGTGAAACTCATATGGTTATCTGGTGCTCCAAATCCATTCATGTAACAGCATTGTAGTGATCACAAACTAAATACACGTTAAAACTTAAGTGCATTCCATTTTACTGCTTCTTGTGTTTAGATCTCATAACTAAATGCAGACACATTCTACTAACCAGATATGTACACCAGAAATCTGGAATTTCTCATTGATAGGTTGAATTTCTATAGACATTTTTATCCTATTTGTTTATCAAATAGTGTTAATTTTACAAATATATCAACTCTCCTTTTCCATATCATTATTTCTCACTAAAATATTTAAAAACCTTCTTGTGGTCTCCTGTGTTGTTCTGCTATAATCAATCCTTCACACTCAGCTAAAATGTGTTCCCAAAATGCAAATTTTATGATGTCATCTCTTGCCATAAATTTTTCAATGGCTATTTTTCACCTACAAAATAAATCCCAAGTCTTCCTCATGACATAAAATGCCCTCTATGACCTAGTGACAATATTCAATATCATCTGCCTTTCCCAGTCTATACTGCCAGAAATCTGAACCACAAGAGACTTTGAGTGTTGACATTTCTTCCCCCATGCCTTTGTACAGCCTTCTGTTCTTTACCCACAAAACTCTGTTTTGTCCTTCAAAGGTGATACACGTAACACTTGTAGAAAGTCTTACTGAATGCCAAAGGCAGGCTTTACTTGAGTTCCTTTCAAATGAGTGAGAACACAAAGCATTGAGTGAATGTTGATCATTTATTGCATTAGACTATCAATAGATTCCTTACCTGTGAGTCTAAGTTATTAGTTACCGAGTCTTTAAAACCTTGTGTTAATGAATTCTAAGCATCTGACATTAGTTTAAAATGCAAATGAATGTGAAAATGTATGAATGAGTGAGTGAATTAGTGCATTTGGAGACTTATTAAATTCTGTGCACAATAAGTGCAGTGTTATGTTCTGAGCTTGAAAAAAAATATATTAGTATTTTCAGATAAAATCCAAATCCTCACAGTTATTAGATAATCACAACTCTTACTTAAAAATGCACAGCTACATTCCTAAAGTTAATAGTGTATTAAATAGTATGGTCCTTGTTAGATAAATGTATTTCAATGTATCATACACAAATTAAGAAACAAGTAAAAATCTTGATAAATGATTTAATTTCCATGGGAAGTACTGCATATACAATTCATGGTAAGCAAGCTCATTTTCTTATAACTTGTCCTTCCCCAGTATTTTTGATGATTTAAAAATACAATGTCTAAAGTGCTTCCAAGTCCAATTATTGATGATACAGGGAATAAAAAAGAATAGAGGCCTTCAAATGGCTATACTCCATAGAAGAGCTGAGAATAGTACCTTCCACTAAAGAACTTGTGGGAAGTAATCAGTTGTGTTGAAGACAGACCTGAATCCATAAAATCATAGTGGGTGAAATTGAGTCCTGATTAAATAAGCATTCTGTAAATCCACTGGGTAATTGCTTTGGGGGAAAAATCAAGCAAGTACATGATTACAGTAAGTTGAAAACTTGTTCTTATCTCAAAGATACTAGCAGTGTTCATGCTGTTAAGGTTTAAGCACAGGGGCTGACTCTTGCAGTCTGGAATTCAATAAAGGCCAGATTCATTGGAGAAAGGATGTAGAACTTAAAGAGGATACAACAGAGAGGGTGATATCAAGAAAACCACTGTAAGTAGAAACACAAAACACTTCCATGACTGGCTTCAGGGGCCCTAGGAATACTCAGCCAGCTTGGAATAAATCAGTTCCAATGAAGAATAAACTGATATGCCCAGAAATTGAAATTCATGAGAACCAGAGAAGAATAAGTAAGGTGACCAGATCCCAGGTTTGTTCCAAAAACTCCATATTCAGTTAGTAATTGTGAAATAGTCAAGGTTATAGGTGGAACTGATATTCAGTTTCCAGAACCACCTACATACATACAGAAGTATGCATAAAGATATAATGCTAAACAGAGATTATATTAAATTCTAAAAATTTAGTATATAGGAGATGGAACATAGGATCCCTTTCTCCCAGAGTCAGATAGCACATGAACCAGATGAAGTCAGTCCACTTCGGGGTCATCATCTCCCTTCATTTTATGTGGTTAGTAAGGCTTTGATTTTTGCATTCAAAATGTTAAGACACTCCAAAGGCTAGCCTCTGTGCAAAGAGACTGCAATGTGCATGATTTATTTAATTCCTAAGTTTCATAACGCAGGCTTAAGGTTTAAAAGATTAAAGCCATTTCCAGGTCAGTAAACATATGTACAGCATGTGTTATTATCAGATTCATGGAACTAATCGGCAGTCCATATAGCTTAATCAGTGTTTCATCTTTATTCTTTATTAGAAGCATAATCATTAGTTTGTGGGGCATTTTTGTTGAACTGTCAGTGCAATAGGTTGCTTTTATAAATTGAAACCAAGGCTGATCTTCCATTTCATTTTTTGAAATAATAAGCCTTATCAGAACAGAACACATGCACTGTGTTACATTTAAACTTCATTATGATTCTTGCATATTAACTCTGATTGTTAGGGAGATCCAGCCTTCACAAAACATCTTTTTTCTTCTGAACTAGCATCAGAATGTGTCATACATTCTCAGTCCTCTGCAAGCCTCCAATTACAGATGATTCACAACTATAAAATGTGAACTGTGCTGGTTAGTTTTTTTGTCAACTTTATACAAGCTAGGGTCATCTGGGAAGAGGAAACTTCACCTGAGAAAATGCTCTCATTGGCTTGGCCTGTGGACAAATCTGTGGGGCGTTTTCCAGATTAATGTGGCAGAGTAATGCCCATTGTGGGTTGTGCCACTCTTGGGCAGATGGTCTTGGGTTGTATAAGACAGCAGACTGAGCAAGACAGAGTGAATAGTCCAGTAAGTATTGCTCCACCACAGCCTCTGCTCCAGTTCCTACCTCCAGGTTCCTGCCTTGATTGCCCCCCATGATAGACTATAAACTGAAATAAATCCCCAGGTGGTTACTTTTGATTGTGATCTTTATTACAGCAATATAAACCTAACTAAGACATGCATATTTTATTCCCCACAACTGTTCTACTCTATATGTAGTTATATACACTACTTACTGGTAGCTTTTACACACTAGATAGAGAGGTTATTGCTCAGTAGGGACCTACAGAATTTATGCAGTATTTGAATGTGTTTTCATTCACTTTAGAACTTCTGACACTTGACCCACTTATACATAGCTTTAGAGTTACACTTGTAAGGTAATAGTGCTTACTAAAATATTTATATTGCTCTTACACATTAAACCCTTTGGAGCACTATATGTGGCAACAAATATGCACAGACACCATGATGAGGCAGTTAGGCAGCTTATATAAACAGTGACATTTCCATATTGTATATATTTTCATTGTGTGTCAATTATTCCATCTGGTAGCCTACCCTGAGGCATCATTTTATCACCCTGTTTGTCCCTTAAAGTTTCTTGAGATTTTTATTGAAAGAAACAATGAAAATGCTAATTAGTTATATTTTTCATCATAATCCTGTTTTATACCAAGGATCGTTCTTCTTTTTCATTCCTGATACTATACTTCCAGTGAGTTTCATTGCCCCAAAGCTATCATGTTTCCACTTCTAATATTGTTTTCTCTTCACAGGCTTTAATAACTACTTTTTAATGGATTCTATTTCCCTCAGAGGCAGGGGTTTTTAAGAATTCAGTTTATATGGGGACAGGATTAGAAACTTCCGTATGGCATTGGGAATTTCTCTCCTTGGAAAATTAAAATGCCTTAATCTTTTGACTGAGAGGAACTGAAATGATTCCTTTTTAAATGAGACTCATGGGATTTGAAAGGAACCACAAAAGAAGACAATCATGCATGTATTTAAATTCGCAGACAGAATATTTTGTTTTATGCACATAAATATGGTAGCTCTTTCCTTTTTTCGCCCCTAAGCCTGGCAAAAAAAAAAAAAAAAAAAAAAAAAAAAAAAAAAAAAACGATCTGTTTAACCAAGCACTTGAGTGACAGTCCTACTGTTCTAATGAAAATAATCATGGAACCCAAGTCACACACTCCTTTCTAAACAGAAGAAAAAAGAAGACCTTTAAATTTTTTCCACTTCCCTAGTTCCTTTAGTCATGAAAAGTCTATTTCTCAACTGAATTAAATAATGCTAAATTCAATACAGAAAAGAGCTTTCATTTAGTCACTTTCTCATTTAAACACACATTGCTCATGTTCCCAATACTTGCACTGGATGATGGAAAGACACGAAGAGTCATCTCTTCATACATAATGCAGTTACTGATAGAACGGGGGAAGGAGGAAGCCGGACAGTGTTTAAACTCCCCGTACGGGTAGATAAGGGAAATAAAAGTGGAAATAGCATTTGGCTAGAGATGTGATTAATTTGCATAAGAATAGTTGTCTCTCCTACAGGACAGTTTAAGAAGGCAGCAACCAACCAAGGCCAGAAATGACAGGCTTCCTCTACCAAACTTTCACCACCCCAAAAGGAGCTGAGAAGGACACTTGCTAGAATTTGAGGGTGAAAGGATTATGGTCCCTTCCTCCTTGCTAGCTAACTGGGAAGGTCGTGACAATGTAAAGAGGATACTCTTCCTCCCTCCCTGAAAATTTACCAGTATTTTTGGTGTGTGTGTGTGTGTGTGTGTGTGTGTGTGTGTGTGTGTCCCACAGCCTGTCATGTTTTAGTTATTAACATGTGCATGTTGGATTACACATAGAAGATCCTTTTGACTTTACACATTATAAAAACACATACCAGAAACAATACAGGTATCTCACCTCACAACAGAAAGTACAACTTGTACTTGGTGAATAAGTTAAAAAAAATTACAAGGCAAAAACTAGCACATGTTAAATGCCACATGATTGGTATCTTGGGTAGAATGCCACATTTGGGTCTTCACTAGTCAGCTGGGCCAGCTTATTCCCCTAGCCTGCCCATTATCACCCCTGACTACTCACTCAGCTTCATATAAGTAAGTCTTACTGCTGTGTTCTACTATAAGAAGTATTAGTATACAGGAAACTAAATCAAGTAGTATGTCCAGTACTAGTCCTTGAAAGAATTTGACTTTTCTGCTGCTATAAAAATCCTGTCATTAGAATTTTCATGACATAAATTTGCCTGACTCTGTAAATATTTGGTGAATAAAGAAATGAATTGACAAAGTTGTTTCTGGGACTAATAATGGGCTTAAGTTTAGAATAGTTGGCTCTAAAGTGTCCAGATAAATTTAATTAATACTCAACTTTAATTTTATATAAATTGGGTGTAATGCTTCAAATTCACTAATTCCCAAATACTAGGTCAAAAGAAGAAGTGGGTACCCTGTGCTCTTCAAATGCCTACATGACATGGTAAAGTGGTATAGGATATTAGAGCAGGTTTTGGACTCTTAATTGGTTAGTATTCTACCACATAATTCTATAGTTCACATCCAAAGACTGAGATTATTTTACAGCTTTTCAACAACTTATTTGTGCATAGTGCATCCTAAGTACATATACACAAACAGTTCTCCAAAGAAAACTCATTAAAAATGGCATTTGGGAAGGATGCAGAGCCCCTGAAAACTGCTCGTTCTGAGTGTGGGTTAATACCAAGAGTCCCATATCTCTGCAGGTCCTAAATAACTGGAGAGCTGTGGGCTTCTCAGTTCCCTTCTTCATAGATCATGTGTGGGCACAGATGATTATACTCTGGCTCAAATATTTCCAATCTTTTTTTTTTGGGGGGGGGGCTTTCTGAACTATATATTTTTTTTCATTTTTATTTAAGAAACTTCTCCACTCATTCTACATTTCAACCACAGATCCCCCTCCCATCCCTCCTCCCGCTCTTCCCTTCATCTCCACCCCCCCTCAACCCAGCCTCCATCCCCTCCTACAAAAGGGTAAGGGCTTATCTATGATGGGATGCCTTGCTCAACCTTGATGCAGGGGGGAGGGGCTTGGTCCTACCTCAACTGAATGTACCAGGCTTCGCAGGCTTCCAGTCCTTTGTTGTGAGTTGAAACGCTTTGATAGAAGAATGAGAAAGATGAGAGAAGCCGCTAGATTCTTTGTTTAAAGACATTGACAATCTAAACACTGTTCTTCACCTACACCAAGATCCAATGAGATTTCAAAGTAAACACTGAAGTATTTAAAGGGCAAATTAACCAATATCTGCTTATAGGAAATGTAGAAATAAGCGTTATGATTTCAGAAAAGAAGTTACTAGACATTAGTGAATTTGAGACTTCATATTTCCTCCCCATTGTTGAATCATAATTATTCACATTTTTGTTGTTGAATGTCAGAGATTCAGTTTATCAACTGAATTTCTAAGAAAACACAGGAAGAATGTGAATGGTGGCCTTGTAGCAGAAACTGAGGATATTTTAAGGATTATTTTTAAGATCATATGAGACATTTTGCTGAATGTCCATATGAAGGGTTTCTCAGTTTAGAATAACATAATTATGATGATTAAGAAGCTGACAGTACTTAGAGACCATTAAGTGAAAATCTTTAAAACACACACACACACACACACACACACACACACACACACACACACACTTAAACTTTAGATAATAGTGCAATAGAAAAGATACTACATAGAAACAAGTGATAAACTCCTACATGATATGCTGGATATAAATGAGTTTAATTATAGCTTATTGTCTCATTTTTTAATAAGACAGTCTCAGGCACTACCACGACATAAGTTCCCATAACTTGAAGCTGTTCATTCATCAGTGCAATAGTACTTTTCCTTTGCTTTCCTTTCTCCAAGCTAAGGCACACAAATACAACTACACAAAATTTCTTTATGTTTTCTCTTAATGAATATTGTTTTAATTACACACATTATTCCCCTCATGAATAGAGGGAAAAATACTAGCAAATATTACTTCAATTATAAATTGACTGCTTCCCATGTTAAATTATATATATCATTAAGACATTTGAGAATTAACAATCAGCATATTAAAGATTTTAGTAATGGTATATTTTTTAACTGGTAGAATAGAGAGTAAATTGGAATCCATGGCTGGGAACAGAAAACAAATATAAAATCTGTTAAGATTCCATAAGTCTACTGTTACTCTGTAAGGCATGCATACACAGGCACAAATATAGATTATAAATCTATACAATATGGATGAAAATTCCATTGGGACTATCAAATATTATTGAGCTTTCCTCTAATAGACTAAAAAAACTGGTCCTATTTATTAGCTCTTTCATAATTATTAACAGGTATGATATATTTTTATAGTAACAGTATACAGTTTAAGTAGAAAGATCTTGAAAGGGAAGCAGTGTCTCAATATTATTTGAGTGGGGGTCATGGTTCTATATTAGCTGGGCTTCTTAGCTGTCTACAATACAATGTGAAGTTCAGAGCACTTTAATACATGGGATTGCACAGTCGTGTGGTTTTCTCCGAAGCTTAATATTTACCTCCATATTTTCATTCTGACATGATTTGTTATGCTGATGATGGTCTACCTTCGGGTCTCAAAATGCTCATAGTAGCTGTAAATATGTCTTCATAGGAACAGTTTCTAAGTGAGTAAAGAAAAACGAGTCAGCCCAGGTATCTGAGACTTCTAGCAGATTTCTCAGCTATCCTGTGGGTAAAAAGTGCTTCGCTTGCCCATCTCTACCCCAGTCATTGGCAAAGACAAGTGGATAAGCATGAGTGACTAGGACAGCATATCAGTTTTTCTCATGAAATGCTTCAGGTCACACTTTTTCAAAAAAAAAAAAAAGGTGGTGGAGATTGGTTTATAAGTGAAATTCTTTAAGAGAGAGAAGTAGAATGATTCTAAGCAAAGAAAGCATCAGTATCTGCCACTAAAAGTAACTGAGAGTGAAAATTTCACCTGCAAACACCAATAAAATCCTTACTCATGACCAATACTGAAAGCCAAGAGACTAAGTGAGGAACTGGTTCCATCCCCTAATGATATGGAAAGGGCTTCATATTGAACACAAGCATATTTCCTGCTCTTAATTCATCATTGATGGGAAAGGAGTCCCATAAGTTTTGGTTTGTTTTCTCTAAAGAAGGCACTCAAGCCCTCTAGTTGGCATCTCTCAATCAAATCAGCATGAGAAAGCCATAATACAAAGGAGTGTCCTAGAGGCCCACAGTGTTGGAAGAAGTAAGTGGAACACAGAAGATTTATATCCTCTGAAAAATAAGAACAATTACTTGGAGAGATACTGATGACTTTTGTGTAGTTGGCCTAGCAAATAGACTCCTATAAGACACTTAGCAAAAAGAAAACGATTCAAAGAATCTAAATTCTTTTATTGATGGAACTTAATGTGTGTATAATTTCAATATGTACAACATGCTTGAGATACTCTATGGTTAGAGAGAAAAAAATATTAAGGATCATGAAAACTTTAAGATAGTGCCACAATTAATGACTAGATCAGATTAGTAAATTAGGTGAAAAGATAACTATGATTCAGAAACCAATAAAGCAGATGACACTTCCCTATAAACCCTTAAGAAGAACATGAAATGGGAAGCTGAAATAGCTTTTCAGAGATTCGGGCAATTGGTGGTGGCGGTGCAGCTGATCAGAGAGGAAGTCATGGAAGGGCAGAATCATCACAGATTCGGCCATTGTGGTTTGCATGGAACAGCCTTGTTCTTTTACTTCTTTTTGTGATTCTCTGACTCCTAGCTTGAACCACCGGGATAATAGATGCCATCTCCAAATAGAGCCTTCAGTTAGTGAAATCGTTATAATAAGAAAATGGAGGGTTTGACCATCACCTGAAAGCAATGGGGATAGTGCTGATTTAATGGAAACTTCTGTCATTAAAAAAAAAAAAGACAGTTTCATACAAAAGGCTGAACTCTTTTCCCTGGCTAGCTAGGAGTAGCCTTACTCCTGAGGCTTTCAAATAGAGAAAATCCATCTTTGCTAAAATACGCTTGTGTTAACTAACTTGTGAAGTTCAAGTTAGCATTCTGTATTTCAGGGCCTTGGGCCATATAGCTTAGGCAGCTATGTGTAAATAGAAGTTATTTTCAAGAGACAAAGATGCATGAAGAGAAAAAAGTTATAGGATGCACTTCCAGAAGGTTATAATACAGTATGGGACTTTGCTTCTCAGTTTTTGATAACTGTAGCAAATTGGCTAATATTTTTCAGTATTGAATTCCAACCAGTTTCTATTTTAAGAAGTTAGAGGATTTTGTAACACAGGCCTACTTTAGGTCATAGAAGTTAATATTCTCTTGGTTTACCTTAGGCATCTCTGGGTTGTTCCTTATAAGGATTCTCTAGCACAGCTTACAGCTCAGAAGACATTTATACCAAGATCCGCAAATAGCTACATAGATGAGTATAAGCAAAGGTGGAGACAGCATACACCTCAATCAAAACTAGGAGGGAGACTCGGGCTCCCTCCTTCCTCCACCCTTACATGCTTGGTTGTTATTAACTGCGCTTATATAAGTCCTAAGTCCATGATAGAATCCTACAAATTCTTCAGTCAGTAGATCTGTCAGAAGTTAATAACACACCAGAGCAGGAGTCTGTCCAGGTTACCATAGATGTCTTCTTGATGATGCTCAAGGAATTTCTCTGTGGTTAATAAGAAGCACTGTAGCAAACAAGTTCTTATGATGACACTAGCTTTTCCAATATCAGGAGATAGAATTTTGCTCGTCTGAGATAAAGACTAAGTCAGATAGCTCAAGGCAGAAATTTTCAAATTTAAATGTGGCCCACAAATGTTCTGTGAGCCATTTGTCACTAACAAATCTGGTTTTAAGTACCATAACTCTGCCATTTGTGTCTGTCTTTTCATTAATTTCCTTATATGCCGAAACTTTCTAAATCACAATAGTCCGTTAAGTGACTGAAAATCTTACCTGTCTGCCTCAACACAGTACACCAAACAGAATATGACTACTAACCTTCACTATTGCAACATCAGATATTAGGCTCTATGTAGTCTGGGAAGCCTTTCCATCAAATATGCTTGCACATCTGGAGCCCTACTAAGAACATCTGGTATCTAAATTAATGCAAAATGAATATGTATTCATTTTGTTTTCAGATGCTGGCTATTATAAATAATGCTGCAAAAATCAGATCATGGACATCCCAGTCTCAGTTTGTGATGAACATAGAAAGTGTTTTCAATAGTGGCTATACAACTTTGTACACCAACTGACTCTAGAAATTTACCCAAAAAAAACCTTGCCAAATGCAGACATATAGGTGAATCAGAATGGTACTGGAGTAAATGAAATAAGCAATACCCAGAAGAAAAATTACTAAATGGTTCTACTTGGAGGAAATCTCTAAGATATTCACACTCAAAGAAGCCTAATGTAGAAAAGTAGAAATCACAAGTTCGTGACAGGTTTTGGAGTATTCAATGGTTACATAGTTAGAGTTGTACACAAGACAAGTGAATCCTGGAGCTCTGATATACAATGGAGTACCTGCAGACTTCAATTCTTGTAACATTACTGGACATTTAAAAACTTAAGGGTAGATCTATGTTAAGTGTTCTGGACACAAATGAAACAGGTAAGCTATAGTAAACAATATTGTATGTAAGATGTTAGATAGAAATAAGGCCACATAGTAACATAATTCTCATAGAATTGTGCTCTGGATCAGGGATCCACAATTTTGTTTTGTTGGTAGTGGTTGTGGGTTTTGTTGTTGTTTTGTTTTGTTTGGGCTTTCTGTTGATTTTTGTGTTTCTGATAAACACTAGATGGCAATTCTTTTCATCTTTGTAAGGCAAATGGACACTGGAAACACCGCTCAGCCCTGCTGTGGTACCAGAAAAGCAGTTGGAAAACAGCAAACAAGTGAACATTTCTAAGTCTGAATAAAAATTTATTTAAACACTGTGATTTAAATTCATACCATTATCCTGTTTCTGTCATTTAAAGATGTACAAACTGCTTTTGTTTCAAGTCTTAAAAACACATGTGGCAAGCAAAGTTACTCAAATTTCTCCAACTCTGCTCCATAGAGATAAGCATTGACTTGACTTTCTGGAGGAAATGAAGCTTCCCTGACCAGTTTGCAGAAGAGCTCCAGTCCTACCTGTTGAGATGAGAGAAAAGCCTTGTCCTGTCAATCATTTATAGAATTTTCCCCACACTCCAGTTTTCATCTGTAACACAATCCCCAAGAAGAAATTATTCTAAAGAACAAGGCCCAACCTTGGTTACAAATATGGAAATAGAAATACGTACACCTCTCTAAAAGAGTAGGTATGTCTGTCTTTCCTCGCTGTAAGAGCTTCGGAAAGCTCTTTCATAAAGCCAAGAATAGGGAATGGAAGACTTACTTCACATATGCTATCAAATCAAACTCTGAGACAGGGGAATGGAGAATTTGAAAAATTATGTATGGTTAACAATACCATATTAAATGCCTAAAATTAAGACTAGATCTCACGGTAAGTGTTGCTGCCACAATACAGCAGTTAAATGACAATGTTGGTGGGGCAATTTAGTAATAGATTCAACTCCAGTCTTCAAGTACCCATCCTCTCATCCAAATGTTTCTCTCTCAAATGTGTGATCCTTTTAGTGCTTTAGAAATGTCTATCACAAATTATGAATCAACCAGTTTATGAGGAACAGGTCTATGGCTTGTAAAGTACACAGAAGTAGACATAACCCACACATTCACTTGTAGTATAGTCTTACATTTTCATTACACAACAAGAAAAATGCAACAGAAGGTACAAAAATCAAAATATTCAACAGAGAAAATACAGAATACAAGGAAATGTTGGCATTGTTTTCCTTCCCTTTATCACCAACTTTGAATCACAGTGGATTATACTACAGTAAAATTTTTATTTTTCAAATATGCCTTAGATATCCATGTTAAAATATATGTATACTTTTGTGTTTGTACTAAAGTGTTTCTAGTTCAGTAATCTGAATCTCTAGGTCAGTACATTGTTTTCACAAAGAAAGAGTTCAGCACGTATACAATTTAGATCTAATATTTACTTGAAATATACAAGGACCAAAGCCATAAAATTTATAGTGTGGGTTGCCCTTCATTTTATTTTGGGATCAATACTCTGGTTCAGTAATTATGATTTATGTGCAAGCTTGGTTATAACTATTATTCTTCTCTCTAAACCTATGTGTATGTGTGCTTGAACCAGCAATGATACATACTACCATTGCGCTATGGAACCACATGGGCAAGTTGGTCTTCTCCTATCAACCCATATTTTTCTCCTTTTAAAGAGAGAGCACACACTACCTACTACAGAGACAAGTAAAGTGGGTATAAAATGTTGTGTTTTTATCTTGGAAGTACTCCCATCAAGTGCTTCCCCGGAACACCGTCTTTGAGCAGCAGGCGCCTAGAACCTCTAGACTAGTGTTGGAAGGTGAGAGAACTTCCAGGGCGTGTGTCAGGGCCGGCTTCCCTGCCCTGCTCACCCTCTGGGCAGAACGCAGACAGGTCCTTCTCACAGCAGTGGAGCTGCTTGCCACTGGACCCCCGAGCTGCTCCTTACCGTCTGGTAAATTACAGCACGAATATTTTATGTGGTTCTGTCATTTTAAATTATTTCTTTTTTAATGAAAATTATTATTTAAAGCTAGAAATATTTATTTTCAGTGATCAGCATTCAATAAAATGTATGTTTCCTGGTACTTGTCAGTGAATAATTCATATGTGATACAAGTATAAGACACAGAAAAACATCTTTTTTGAGTTTTTTTAACTTGGTTTTTTATTTTTGAATAAAAATGTGCACATACAAAAATGTTAATTCCACTACTCTTTCATATAATGCCTTTTATAGAGGAAAAATTCCCAAAAATAACTCCCAGAAATATCCCAGCATATAATATTCAGCAACTATCACTGAACCTGAGGCACAAGGACTTTCTGAGAACTATAAACTTCCACTGCAAAGGGCTTGAGAGACCACTGACATCGGGGCACCCAAGGAGAACTCGGGGTTGTACAGCCAAGTGAAGAAAGGCTTTTAAGACGGGCTCATGCGGTAGCTGAGTCAAATGCAGTGAATGAACCTGGAGAACATTGTGAACTGATCTACTTAGTGACTTATAGAACCTTCAGAGGAGTTTTTATGAATGATGGAGAGAAAAGTATCACTGGGAAGTAAAAGAGAGAAAGGTGAAGACAGGTGAACTGGGAAAGCAAATGATGATACTATATAGGAAGGGAGCGGGGTAGGAGGTGGCTGAAGAAGAATGGAGTCATCAAAAGTTCTGTTGGTTTTTTTTTTTTTTCTGTCAGTTTGGACAGTGGTAGGAGATAGAGCATGTGTCTTGTATGTTATATGCAGGCCACTTCCTAGACCAACAAAGATTACCATGGCTGGGTAACATACTTCAGGAGTGACCTCTAAAGGAGCAAACAGTCCTTGGCTATTGTGCCTTGTATATCAGTTGACTCCATATTTTCTATTAAAATTTCCATAGCTATTTTCCCCAAGTTAACGGTCAAATAGTCACTTACTATGAGAAGGAAAGATACATTAGGCAATGTTTATGTAACAAATGCGCTGAAAGGAGTCAAGTCCTGCAGCCTTGGCAGACAAATCGAGGAAGAAAGAGAGGTTCCAGCCACAGTCCTTTAATAATGAGTACTCTCACCCCAGACCCTGGGGCTCTCTGCAAGCATCCATCCCTTCTAGGATTAACAAGAAAAGAATTATTATCCAATAAGAGGGTGTCTTGCTGTTTGAGACTGCTGATTTCTGGCACTTCCTGGCAAGAGTCTTATGTAGATGGAACCAGGAACTTCTTTATTTGCTGCACACCACAGGGCTGGAGAGAGACTTCAGCCCCCACAGGGCATTCCACACTGGGCTGCTGCCTTGACTTCATTCATTACTGTGAAACTCCTATGGGGGCAGGAGCTTTATTGTCTGTGGAGTGGTTGTAATGTGATTGAACTTAGTTTCTGGGTAACACACAGTTTTAAATAGTAAAGTACATCCCTCCACACAGGAACAAAGGAACTCCTATTCATTTAATCAAAGGAAGACTAAACCTTTCAGTATACTAAAACCTCTCTCTCTACACACACACACACACACACACACACACACACACACACACACACACACACGTGCGTCCATGAACGAAAGAGGCATAACATTGAAACATAATGTAGAAATAAGGTTATAACAATATCCCTTATTCAACTTCATGATTCTGAGAATCTCAGAACACTAAAGTACCAACATTCATATATTGCCAGGCTCAGTCCACAAGTACATAAATATTTCCATTAATTTTCTGCAGTGTAGTTTGTTTCTGCTTGTACCAATGGGAAGGGGGGTTATTAATTCTCCTGTAATTCACCCTTACAGCACATGTGCTTCTCCTGTATGTTTAGCAGCAGCAATTTTTATGCCCACTTATGTTCCGTTTTGATTAATGTTTATCTACCATATTTGACAGTAAACTAGT
The DNA here is from genome assembly GCF_007827085.1 of Peromyscus californicus insignis. Taxonomy (NCBI): domain Eukaryota; kingdom Metazoa; phylum Chordata; class Mammalia; order Rodentia; family Cricetidae; genus Peromyscus; species Peromyscus californicus. Next base: position 34,936,884 of record NW_026294584.1, read on the forward strand.
GTTTATAGGTAAATAATGAATAAAAATAAGGAAGCAAAAAGAGAGAGAAAGTGGGGTCAAGGGACAAAGGAAAGAAGCAAATTAGCTTCCAACACATTGCTACACAGAGCAAGCTCTGTGTTGGCTATTTCATATGTGCTATGTCAATTAACCTAAGCCAAAAATTGATTATCATTTCGGTTTTAAAGAAGATGAAACAGAGGTGGGGGGATCAGAGTCATATCACTGGAAAGTAGCAAGAGAGTAGTCTAACACTTTGGTGCATTTGTCCCTTTGATTTCTGCTACACTGAGGCAGTAAAATCCTACAGCGAGACAATAAAGAGCAACAATACAGCATCAAAATGCCAGAAAAGAGAAGAAAGTGTGTGATCGTGAGAAAATGAGGGAAAATGAGACAGGTTTGTTAGTGCATACCTATCATCTTAGAACTTTGGAGGAGGATGCAGGAGTTCAAGGCAAACCTTAACTACATAGTAGGTTTGAGAACAGCATGAACCACATTTGATCTTGTCTCAAATAAAAATGGTGAGTGTCTTCCCTATTCATCTTGCAATACTGGTCTAAGAGAATCCAATCTTGGCAACTAAAATACAGTTTTGTTTGAGATTAGTAAAATAATGTATTTTCCAAAACGTTGAAAACTTTGCTGTTTCCTGCCTGCAAACTTAGGGTGTGCTCATCTCAACTGGATATTTTAGTTAGTAAGTGTTCGTCATGTCCTGCATACATCCTTAAGTATGGACAGCCTTTGAAAAGCACTGACATTAAACATATGCCCTGTGTTTAATCATCAGGCTAAAGCCACACATGAAGAATTGTAACTTGGAGCTTATTTCTCCCATTGAAAACCATGACACACAATACAAGTTAAAAGACAACTGTATCTTTCTTCTATAAGCCAAGCCATACATAATGGCAAACCCAATTTAAGATTCCCTCTGTACCAATAAAACTATAGAAAGTTCTCCAAAAATAATACTGCATGGCATCCTATTATAAAAAATACAAAATCTAGAAAGAATTACAAGTGCTACTGTAATTCTCTTTTATATTGGTGATGCTTCCCATGATGATACCTGAAGTTTTCAGATACGTACAGCCCTGATATTTACTGGTTAAATAGTTACTGTGAAGGTAAACCTTGGCACTAAGCATACCCAGAAGCCGTGTGACTTTTCTGTCAATCAAGGTGATCAGCATTCCTGCACCAAATGCCTGTGCAGTTAAGAACACCAACTCAAGTTGTATTCTATTTCTCTGCATTTAAGATTTTCTTTCGAGCTAATATGCAAATTGTACTTTAAATCATCAAAGTAAAGCTTAAATTTGATTCCCTTTCACCAAACCACGATAGTAGCACCTACCTACACACACACACACACATACACACACACACACACACACACACACACACACACACACACACACACACACACACAGAGCACTTTTTACTGCTTGATGTAAATTGATTGGCAACTGGATCTTTGCTTTCAACAAAGTCACCAAGTTTTGGGGGGACTTATTTTTTACCCTGCCATTGAGTACACCAGGATACTAAAAGCACAATTTTTGTTTTATCATGACCAAAAACCTTTTAAATCATTTCAAATTATGTGTATATACATAAATATGAATACACATGTATGTCAGAAGTTTCCTCTTTAATGAAAAAGAAAACTACAACCATTTACAAAGAAAAATGCTGTGATTCTCCTCAATTATAAGAAAGAAATTTTGCAGTGAGATGTATTCTAAATTTAATGTTTGTGTTTGCTCTGCTGAGGAGTCTTTGAGGTTTCTCACATTAGGCATAGGCATATCATATGAAAGACACACCGGATTGTCATACACACATAAACACACACACACACACACACACATTGCCAGTCTGCTATACTATTGATTTGCTTTTTACAAAAGAAATAAATATGAAATTTAGATGTGCATAGTTTTAATAATTCTCCAATATATGCTTCTTCAAATAAGCTGATGCTGGAGAAAACGGCAAGTGCCTATGTGAGCTTCAGACATACATTTAGAGTGAGTGATGACGGTGGTAGTGAGGACGCTGACAGCAGAAATGGAAAGTTCCATTGTTTCTCTTAGGCATGCAGCCTTCCACTTCCCCTCCCCCTGCTCCTAAAGACCTTGAGCATTTCCTTTTAGCAAAACCCATGATACTCTGAAACTTAAGATATCTCGACGTAGAAGTGCTCTGAGTGGTTTGTAGACTGAAGATCTTGACTGCACGGCCATAAGCTGATTCCAAAAAGAACTGAAAAATGAAATGACAAACTAAATCAGAGTCAACTGTCCCTCATACAGAAGGTACCCGGGGCTGGAGCCCCATGTCACATAAACCCTTTTATTTAATTGTCTCGATAGAAACCTTTTCTAGGAGCTTCAAACATGGCAGCCAGCCAGAGATGTCATTGTGCCAGCAGCATTTCTACTACGTGAAGATACCTGACTCAAACATAATTTATTTTTTCATTGTTCAAACGTGTTGGGTAGTTCTTTGTTTTTATTTTATATTTTGTGGTTTTTATTAGTTAATTAATTAATTTCTCCCAGCCTGATCACAGTTTTCTGTTCCCTCTCTCCTCTAATCTGAGTCCCTTCCTCCAGCTTCCCCCGACCCCGCCATGCCCTCCTCCTCTTTTCTCTTTAGAAAAGGACAGGCCTCCCATGTATACCAGTGAGCCATGGCATATCTATCTGCAGTAAGCCTAGGCACCTCCTCTCCTATTAAGGCTGGTCAAGATAACCTGGTATGAGGAAAGGGTCTCCAAAGCAGGTAACAGAGTCAGAGACAGCCCCTGTTCCCATTGTTAAGAATCTCACAAGAAGACCAATCTACACAACTATAACATATGTGCAGAGGGCCTAGGTCAGTCCCCTGCAGGCTCTCTGGTTTAGCAGTTCAGTCTCTGTGAACCCCTATGAGGCCAGGTGAGTTGATTCTGTAGGGTTTCTTGTGGTGTTCAGACATAATTTAAGCAGCTGGTTTTATTTTTTCATGGATAATACAAGATAATGTTATTTTTGTGTTGGATATAGTCTTCATTGCTAGTGAATAAGTGAAAAGTTCTTTCACTTTGCTAAAATATTGCCTTTTCTCAACAGAAGAAAAATCAACTGGAGAAAGCTGATAAATTAAAATTTTATTGTGACTGTAAAATGCTTTGATTTGGGTTTTTAAGTGTCAGGTAAAGTTTAATTAGAGATTTCAAGTGATAATTAGAAGACTGGGATGAGCCCACCCAGATTGTATTCTGACGAGTGGGTGGCTGTGCTGAGCAACATTCCCTCGAATGCACATGCAATGGAGGCCAAAGGTTAACCTCAGATATCATTTCTTGGAAGCTGTCTACCTTCATTTTGGTGGTAAGATGTCTGTCATAAAACAAACCATGTCTGGCTGACAAGAAAGTCTCATAAATCTACCTGTCTCTACTTTTCCAACACTGGGATTATGTGTGAATAGATTCTGGGGATGAGGCTCAGGTCTTCATGCTTCCAACAAGAACTTTAATAACTGGGCTCTCCCTGCAACTCCATATATTCCCTCAGTGGAAGCATTTTCCACCGTCTTGGGTCATTTTTCCATATTGCAACTGGCCATGTGGACAGAACCTAAACCCTCAATTGCATGACTTCATCAGTAGGTAAAATAAATATAGATTATCAAGTAAATATAATTAACTTTCTATTTTAAAAGCTAGAATTATGTTTATTTGTAAATAGTGATACTATATATACCTTTATGACTCCAAAGATCTCTATTTAATGCGGATTTTTATATTTCTGTATTAGTAAAAGTATTATCATTTTTCACCCAAGAAGTGTTGAGGGGATCAATCCTCCCCAAGCACTGATAAATGAGTGAGTTTTCATTCCAATTACAGATATTGTTTATGCATTTTCTCCTTTTGAATGTTATTACTATGAGGAAGAGTAATCAGCAGATACCTTTTTGTACTGTGACTGATAATTTTTGCATTACTTAACTGTTTTTCCAGTGTTGATTTCTTGAATGCCAATCTCTTAAAAGTTAATATTTCCTTCTGTCAAGATGGGTAGAATAATTCCCTTTTAGATTTATCTGTGCATAAGAGGAAACTTTCATTATAATTATTTGTTTTAGAATCTGAAGTAGAGCTTGAGGATATTTTAAAAATATCAAAATGCCTCATAAGAAAGAGTCCCTAGTTTAGTATGCTAAACAGGATCTAACCGCTTTTGCAGAGTATAAATTTTGGCAGTATACTTTAGTATGAGATCCATGTATGTGGTGATACAGATTATCCTTTAGAGAGGTTTCATAAAAATGTGAAATGCATGAAAGGCAGACAAGGAAAAATCAACAGTCTTACCCCAGTGGAAAAAAATGCTAGGAAATGAAAAGCTGAGCAGCCTTCAAGATAATGGGGAAAATAACTAATGAAGCTACAACTTACAGCTGAAATGGAGGGAGCCTGCCACTAACTAAAATATAGTCCTCGGGGTCTGAAGTAGAATAAGTATTCTTAATGCCATTCATTAACTGTTCTCAAACACAATTACTAAATGTTATAGGAAACAATAAAGAATCTTTATTTTTTTCACAACTGTGGCCACAGATTTCTATGTATCACTATGTTCATTTTTGAAAGATATCAGACTAATTATTTAGATAATCTACAACTTTCGTTGCTTCACCCCTGCTAAAATATTAGGAATCCTTTTGTACATCACAAAGCAGCTGTGGCAAATTACTTAAAAACATATACGCTGGAGTCAAACTGCTAAGCTGAGGTTACATTCCTACCATTTGCTAATAGAATACTATACAGTTTTCTTCAACTCTGTGGCTCAGTTTCCAAATTTACTAGAAATGATGATGATGATGATGATGATGATGATGACGACAATGATGATGACTAACTTGCAAAATTTTTAAGATGGCTAAATCAGAAAATACATATACAATAGTAAGAGGCAGTGCCTGGTAGAATTTATATTCTCAGTCAATGTCAGCTACTTGTGATTACTATGAGTAGTCTATACTGTGTGATCTTGAAATAGTAGATGGAGTCAATCATCCATGAAATAAAGAGTACCTACTGCTACAATGGTGAATCATAATCAAATACACTTTAGAGTAAAACTGAGTGTCAGACTGAAAGGTAGACCAGTTCTCTAATCCCAATTTTACTACAAAAGCTATTTTATAATGGATAATATACATTTTCCCAATACTACAAAGAAAAAAATTATTTTCCAAAAATGGAGAAATAAGAAAATACTATATGATTCTTCTAAAAAAAGTCGATGCAATTAAGTATTTAATATCATGTAAATAATGTTCTCCAATCATAATATGAATTTAAAATTTAAATTATAAAAATAAGTCTAGCTAAGACCTGATTAAAGTCATCAAATGAAAAATGGGGTGGATGCGTTGAATAATGTGTCTAAACGGCAATGGTCTCTACAATGGATTACAGAATATTCATTTAAAAGTATTTCTTGAGTTTAGGGTCCAATAACATGGAGTTACATAACCAGAAGCCTTTCTCTCAAAAATGAGCTGACACAAAGTGAGAATGTTTTAAAAACAAGTCAACAGTGATAGCACGTAGTAAAAACATTATCCATGAAACCCAGTTTAAGGGGACAATGACCAAAAATGTAAAAGAAGGAAAAGGCCAAGGTCAAGGTGAGACTTGGGAATCCAAAAGGATTGATGGGATTCCCCAGGTAAACTGAGATAGAAAAGGAAAAAAGATGATGTCATTCCCCAAAGAGAAAATACTGTTGGAAGAGACAATAGTTTGACATTCAAGGTGAATGAGATCAGCTTGAGAGTAGTATTATTGTGTTAATAAATGTAGCCATAACAGCATAAACTTCAGAAAATGGGTTGCACAAATTTGGGTCATCAGAAAACACATAGCATACAAAAACCTTGGTATGCATACGACAATGAGAAAAGAGGCACACTCAGGCCAGAACTACTTAGGACTGAAAAGAAAAAAAGACATTTGAAAGAATGAGAATAGAGATTGAATACTTACAGGAGCTAATAATAATGTTCACGAAACTTGTAATTCAAAAATCCATTGAAAATAATGCTAGAAACGGTGGGAAATGCCATAGATTGGTGTCAAGAAAATGAATCATAAACCTCATGGAAGTAAAGATAGGCAAGACCAAGACTACTCTTCTCAACCTTTATCTAAGAAACAAAGGATATAAGTAGAGCTATAAAGTAGATGGACCAATGGTGAGGAGAATTATGAGGATGTTTTTAATGGAAAAGTCTTTATCATGTGCATTTATTGTAAATGTGCTAGTAGAAGGGGAAACATATGAGACATTAACCCACCTGAGTGATAACCTGTTCATTTTCCAAAGACCTGTTTTTATTGTTGCCATCCTACGTGAGGAACAGACCATCACTTTGTTTTTACCATTGGAAGTGAATATCCCACTTAGATAAAATGGCATAACCGTGACACAAATTGTGATTAACATATTATGGTGGCTCTTAACATACAAATATTGAGCACTTAAAAAAAAGAAAGGAAAATAGATGAGATTAATGTTAAAAACCAAAATTTTAATCATCTTGGCAAGGTCTTTCACAGAGCAAACAAATATTGAAGTCAACTTGCTTTGTCAGTGTGTATAAAGTAAGCTGTGTTTGGATGGTGTAGATTTATATTTCTTAATAAATATTTTGTGAATGTAAAGGTACATAGTTTTTCTAGAGAATCATGAAAAGAAGATAAGTCTAATCAATACACTGTTTAAATTTTTTCATAAAATCTATTATGTTATGCATAAACATTAGTTTTGGCTATATGACTTAAATAAAAGAGAAGTATATTTGAGCAAAGTCACAGTGGTACATAACTTTAAACCTAGCATCTGAGAGGCAGAGTACCCTAAATTCAAGGCAGCTGCTCTGTGCAATGTAGTTTCAAGTCAGCCTACTCTATAGTATGATATTTCCTTTAAAAAAAAATTGACTTTTACATAAAGGAATTAGAAGACTGTCACAGGAACTACAAAGTCTTCAGAACTCATGGCTGTCAGATGAATTTCTAAATAGTCTTATTAATAAAAACTCAAAGCAAGATATTGGGGTAAAAACTAAGAGATCAGAGGAACAGGACAAGCCACAGCCAACCTCACCTTACCAACTCCTCAGCTTCCTAAGAGAGCTACTTCCTGCATACCCACACCTATATGCCTTTCTGTCCCTGCCATCTCACTTCCTCTTTCTGCCCAGCTACATCACTTCCTCTTTCTGCCCAGCTCTGTCACTTCCTGTTTGTCTATACAGACCTCCAAACCTTTATGTTTAACTAGTGCAGGAATTAAAGGCATGTGCCACCATGCCTGACTCTGTTCCCAGTGTGGCCTTGAATTCACAGAGATCCTAATGGATCTCTGCTTCCCGAATGCTAGATTAAATGTGTGTGCTACCATTGCCTGACTTCTCTGCTTACTATAGTGGCTAACTTTTTCCTCTGATCTTCAGATAAGCTTTATTGGGGTATACAGATAAAATATCACCACACGTGGCCTTTTCATCTCACATGGTATATCCATAATCCTTACAGACAAAGACAGCCACTGAAGAAATTACAGTTGCTGTGTTTGTGCAGTAATTAACCGAAAGAGAAAACAAAGTTGTTCTTTTTCTTTTTCAAGCAAAGTCCTCAGAAATGTTCATTAATGTTTCTGTATATACTTCACTGGTCAAAGCTTAATTGTATAGTCATACCTAACTTGACTAATATGTAACTGAATGGCTACAATGATGAAATAAGTATCAACACATTAGATATGCACTTAAGGAATGAATATAAACTTATAAATATGTGAATATACATATATATGCATGTATATCCAGATATTTATACATCTCTAACTGTATATATGTATATATGCATGATGGAATAAAGGGTAGATTATTGAATCTACTCTGAAAAAAAGAGAGGATATAGATATGATATAGATAAAAAAGGTAGACACTACAATATGTATATATTATACATATAATATCTCAGTTAGATCAGGAGTTAAGTAGCAATTTCTGCCTCATTATTCTGTCTGCAATGAAGATTTGAAGACTTCTAAGCATGAAGTAGATACTAGATGACACCACTCAGATTCTAATGGAATCTCCATCTTCTTAAATCTGTTATCTAGAAAGTTGTATTAGTTTGTCTTAATAATTACTCATCATCCCACCCTAGTTACACAATTCCAAGGCACACATTAAAAAAAACCCAAAAAGCTGTCTTGGATGTGGATTATGCAATCTAGATATGCTAAAAGGTCCAGTGATTAAGGGACTGAGGTAGCATTTTTGGAAAGTATTTGAACTATAATCACATTTTCACTGTGACACAAGATGGATTTTCTGTTACCAACTTTCCATCCTCTTCACAAGATCATAGCTGGGCCTAACCTTCTTAAAAGCTTCTCTTGAGAATCACTCAAGGTCACTGATGCTCTATTCTTCTGTTTCATGACAGGAGTCACCACTGATCCATCATCCTCCAGATGGTGATATGTGGCAAACTGCCTTTCAAAGGTTATCAACCCTCATTGAGAATAATTATCAGTGTATTGAACTGATTTTTCACTCTTTATATTTAAAATAACTGGAATTACATGTCTATGTGGGTAGCGTGTTTGACTTGCCAGTTTCTCCTTTTAGATAACGACCAGTGAAATAAAATTAATCCAGCCGGTTCATCTACTGTAGCATTGAGAACAGCTACCCCATAGTACGAGAACCTGAATTGGAGCCTGAAACTCAAGAAGAAAAGTGTGCCCTGAGTAAGAAATTGAGTGTTTGTTAGAAAGCTATGGCACTTACAGGAACAAAAGTGCTGATGGATTGCAGGTGACTCTGGCCAGACTGTGGAGTCAGCAATGTCACATCAGCAGGTCAGCCACTGACAGGGGCCCTGCCTTGTCTGGCACAAAGCCAGAGCAGAGCCAGATCCCAACTTGTACCTGCTGTATTTCTCCACTAACTAGACTTTAAATTTCCAATGTCTCTTGAGACATTCGACAAAATATTGCAATGCTCATTTTAGGAAATCATCCACATTTCGGGTGGTTGCCTTGGCAATTTTCTGTTATCAGTAATGAAACTAGCTATGGCTAACTTTTACTGAGCATTTGCTGTATGCTAGACACGGTGCTGAATTTATGGTCATTTTATTTCACATAATAATGGCTGTTGGCCAAACACTATCCAGTTCTGTCTACTTTGCTTCTAATAGAATCTTGAGTGAAGAAAGTCTCAGTGAAGAATATTGCCTTCCATAGCCCCTATCTGTTTATTCAAGAAGAGTAAAAATCAATACCAGTGTAATCAACCACAGCATAGTAAGAAAGCAATGTCTTTTAAAAAGAGACATTTCTAAAATATTAGAATTTCATAATAAATTCTGGTTTATTTTTGGATGATACATTATTCAGGATACCACCAGGATATTTTTATAGGCTTAAGTAAATCTTATAAATCCTTGAACTTCAGTTTAAAATACAGAAATAATTCTTTAATCGTAAAGCTCTGACCAGCTGAGATGTTTTTCTTATAATAATCTTTTCTTCAAAGGCTATTCTTGCTCAATGAGAAAATCCACAACCCCTGAGTGTTTATGTCCCAAGGTTTCTTGTCCAGGAATGTTTAAAAGGTATTGAAACGATTGCTAATTTCAATGGAAAGCATAATCATTCCACGGATAGTGTAAAAATACACAATAGGAAGAATATAACTTGAATATTCATGCTTGAATATGCACACCTTGATCTTATGTTTGTTTAACTTCAGTAAAGTTGGTAAAAAATAGTATCTTCTGGCGATATAGAGCCATTGTAATCACAAACTCACTCAAAGATGTGTATGGCTGCACTGGGTCTACACAAGAATGGGTCAATCAACAGCCAAGCATGGATGGGGGCGGGATTCCGGGAACCACACCCCACACTGCTGAACTATTTCCTTCTCACAAATTCATGGAAAAGAAGATTGATTCCCTCCAATTAGGTGCCTACTGGTGACTCCATCAGGTTCCAATAAGCAGTTTCAATTCAGTAGTCACACAGATGTTCCTGATTAAAGTAAATGGGTCAACACACGCACACACACACACACACACACACACACACACACACACACACACACACACACACACACGCCATGAATCAAGGAAATGGACATATGGGAAGAATGAAGGGGTCGATAAAGGTGAAGGAAGATAAGCTAGGAAAGGTGGAGAGAGTGACCAAAATGCATTATATGTGTGTATAGAATTGTCAAAACTAATAATAAATAATATTGGTAAAAAAACCTGCTACTTGAAGGCAACACGGACTAGTTCTACCCCACACTTTGCATTTGGGTGATCTTGTATAAATTACTTAATTCATCTAGGTTTCATTTTCTCTGTAAAGACCATACTAAATTTTGTACAGAATGGAAATAATTTATATAAAGTTCAGTGGGTGTTACATAAAGGATAGCAAGTATTATTTCTGTTTTTATAGTCTCAAAATAAATTATTTAATTGGTAAATCATTTACAATATCTGAAATGAGGGATACATTTTAAATATTTTTAAAGGAATTTATATTTTAGTTACTTTTATATTGCCCATTAGTATCCTCCTTTAACAAATGTGACTTCATCGATGTGAATTTACGAGAAGCATATCATTTGTATCCAACCGCAGCAGTACCAGGCTATGACTTGTCTTCTTGCTCATTCTCACTATTTGTGAAAGGAAGCCAGAGATCCCAAGTTCTTAGCTCAGTGCCAGCACTGAACTACATTTTTCTAAGACCTCAGTACTCTCAGTGTAGAAGTGAGAGGCTGAATTAGATGGCATGGCTTCTTCATGTCCCAACATTCAACAGTCTAGTGCTTAATATCACAGATCAAATTCTATCAGCAGAACTTAGTTCCTTGAGCTGCACACACTGTAGTGCAGTACAGTAAACAGAAACCACAGTGGAGTCAGCTCAGTTCCAATCCAGCTCCTATTCCAGCTGTTTGACCTTCTCCAAAGATGTTTTCTCTCTTGTAAAGTGTCAATAATAGCCATCTGCCGGAGAAATCGTGAAGATTAAAAACAGTGTAGATGTTCAATAATTTGAGATGGCATTCAATTAATCATAGTTATTTTTTTCCAGAGTCTTCCAATGAAATACAAATGTATTTAGAAGGACAGTGGGTCTGGGTGGTGGGCTGTCTTTTCTAGTGGCCATAAACAAAGAGCCTCTCAAAACTCTATGGATGAATGTGAAATAGTATTATAAAAACGTGTATAGACAGACATGCTACAAGAGGCCATATGAAATTTCCTTGTTTGAAGTACAGCAGCAATGTCCTGATGATACAATGTGCAGGGTTTTAGCCATGGATCTTTCCAGCTGTTGTGGATCTGAAGGTTACATGATGCTGAGAACCCTTTGTAAGACAAAAAGTAAAGTCATTGCAATAGTCTAATTTGTGCTGTTATTATAAAAGAATACCACAAACTGGGAAATTTATAAAGAATAGGGATTACTCATCCCACAGAGCTCGAAAAGTGAGGAAGTCCAGTACCAATGCATCTTTCCTCTCTATTATCTGGTTATGGTTGCACCCTCCAGAACAATGGTTCCCAAACTATGGGTTGAGACCCCTTTGAAAAACTTCTATTTCCAAAAATATTTACATTACATTACAATTCATAACAATAGAAAAATTATAGTTATGAAGTAGCAGCAAAAATAATTTTATGGTTGGGAGTCACCACACCATGAGAAACTATATTAAAGGGTCACAACATTAGGAATGTTGAGAACCACTGCTCTAGAAGGAAGAGGTGTATGTCCTCACATGGCAGTGGGTAAGACAAGCCAGCTGAATTCTGCTTCGAGCTTTTCATGTTGGGGCCTTACAATAGAGGAGATCTCATAACACTGTTAAGATGTCACACAGTCATGTTGACTGGACATTTAGTTTCTACATCGAACATTAGCTAAAACACATCCACAACAGTTATAAACATGAAATTTCATCACACATTTTATGAAAAAGAGAATCTCTGTAAGATTAAGGTATCTGGTTGGCATCACTAGTTCCAGGCTAGGCTGCACAGCAAAACCTGTTTCAAAAAGGCAAAAACAGAAGTGTTGGAAAATGACACAATATCAAAATATCTGTAAAACAGTATTTCCATGAATTGACTGATATACCCCTATAATATGTTCCTAGATTTTATGCTATAAACTTGATTCTTTGTATATAACAATAATATTCACAATGTTTTTTACAGCAAGAACTGAAAGATAAATTTGAGTTTTCTCTAGCACATTTGACAAAATTTTATTTGCATTTAACTAATAGAATGTATAGAGCAGAGATTTTTATTACTGTAGTACTGCTGCAGCTTATATTCTAAAAGGACAAGAATTTTGATCAATTCTACTTTATGACTTCTAAAAAATATATAACCTACACTGTAGCCTGCTCTATCAGTCTACCTCTGGCAAGAGTGAACTTCTCTTTAAATTTGACATCAATTACAACTGAATCTTTTTCTTACTAGTTCACATAATAGATGCCCAGAAACACTTTTGATGCTTTAGCTCAGCCTAGTTATGAAAATCCACATACTTTTTGATGATTTAAGGAGTGTGTGTGTGTGTGTGTGTGTGTGTGTGTGTGTGTGTGTGTGTGAACATCATAGTCCTTGTACCTTTGTTTAAGGAACAGAGAAACTGGAAGAGCAGAGCAGATAATATGTGTAATCCTGGAAATAATTCCTACTCCAAGGCACATACAACCTTGAGAATTTAAATGTAGCCTGATAAACTCAACCCAAATATAAGCCTAGCTCAGCTCTTTAAATGCAGTCTCAAAATGCTCCTAATTTCTATCCATAACAATATCAGAAAGAAGGAAAGTTGAATTTGAAAGAGAAATCAAGAAAAACCTACTGTTACTGCAATATTTTACTTTAGTAATGTGATAGATGTCAACAAGAGAATCTAGAAATGACCTCAGTGGTGGGCCTCTATGCATGTATGGGTGGTTACTTCTTATGTAAATCGATGTGGGAAGACTCCTCTTGTTTGTGGGTGGGATCATTCCATGGACAGGGGATCCTGGACTGCATAAGTGGAGAAAGGAAACTGAGCTGTAGTTTTCTGTGATCTCTTTGCGTCTTGATTGAGAATGAGATGTAACCAGCTATTTTCAGCCCTGGTAGCCTTGACTTCCCACCCACTACCATGATAGATTATGCCTTGAACTCGGAGCTAGAACAAACTCTTTCACTTGAGTCTTTCTGTCTGAATATTTTACCATAGTAACAGTAAAAGAAATTAAGAAAGGGAAGTGTGAGTGAGTGTGTGTGTGTGTGTGTGTGTGTGTGTGTGTGTGTGTGTGTGTGTATGTACTATCACAATGAAGTTGTGTTAGGTCCTATTATTGTCGGAGTAACTGAGAGGTTGTGGCAGATCAACTACCCAGGATGCTACTGAGAGATGAGACTCCAGGCTGAAGTAGAGGGACAGTGTTCCTGAGGAGTGGCTTGGGATCTCTGAGTGGTGAAGAAATGAAGCTGTAAGAGAGTTACTGACTAGGTAGGAAAGAGGATATCAATGACCAGTTTCACCTATTCCATGAGTTGTCCTATAACATTTACATTTGCTAGTAGCTCTTGGATGCCTCTGTCTGATTCAGCCGAAGGTTGCAACCCTAACCTAATAAAATGGAGGCTCTAAAACCAGTTTAATGAAAGATAGGAGGGAAACACTTTCACTAGTTTTCTCTAATTGAAATGCTATTGTGCCCAAGGGTAGGCATGAACATAACTGAGCCAAATGACCATGAATTACAGACCTCCTGGGGAAATTCATTAGAAACTGATATGTATACATGAGAAAGAGCTATTCAAGGTCAGAGAATTCATACAATAGAATAGCATTGTGGCTGATAGGTCAACTAAATACCACTAAGTAAATGACTGTATTGATAATACAGGACTTTCTAGAAAATAAACATTTTACAAATTGATTAATAGGAAAGGGTGGTGAAGATTAGACTAAAATTCATGCTGACTAATCATGCTGTTAGGTCAATCTTGTACTGACCATTCACTGTGGCTGGGCCTGAGCAAATGTGTTCTGTATAATGATAACCTCATAGATGCCGTGTCAAATGATATTTTTTCTATTTCTTCCCTTTGAAGCTTATTTTCCAGTTATTGCCTACCCATTCTCCGGGTCTTGGTTTAAGTATTCCACCACCAAACTGAATCAGGACTTAGAACTACCCCAAATTTCTTTTTCAAAACACCTTACTTAGTCTTTCTTGGTAGCCCATAGCATGATGTATTTTTGTTTTTGTTTTGTATCTAGATGTTTTTGTTTATTGACTTAATTTCTGTCTTCTCCTCAAATAGGTAAGATGTACAAAGGTCCGTTTTGTTTCTCACTATACCCTGTAGTCTTCAATAAACAACAGATTGATTAGGTAAAGAAATAATGACAGATTAAGGTTCTGAGATATTTAACTAAGTGCATGATCAAGCGGCAAATTACCATTCAAATCCACTTATCCATGTATTCAGTGTTCGTGGAATTACCCACTGTGTTACCTGCTCCATGATAGCTGCCACACATAATTTTCAGGACCTGTTAATAATCTAAAATACGAGGCCCCATTCAAAAGCATGAAAAGTGCCATTACAGTTATTAACGCAATGTGTTCACCTTTCTCCCATTTTCCTTTGACTAGTCATGTTTATTTGTTGTTTACTATATTTCAAAATGAACTAAACCTCACATTATTACAATAAATTTCGCAGTTCTTCTCATTCATCTTTGCCAGCTTAAATACAAATACGAGTGAGAACATTCCCTGCAGATTCACACAGCTTACACTTTATAACTGGTATGTAATACTTTGCCCTTGCCAGAACCATGGTATCCCTTCACAAAGCCAACACACTCAAATGCTGCTAGGTCACTTCTTCACTATGCACATATCATAGGAGCATTCTCTATCTTTTACATGAACAGATAAACAAAGGGAAGTTAAAAGAACAAACAACTGAGAGTTGCCTGGTCCTCTCTCACCTCTATTTCTGTGTGGATGGCTGATACAAGAAGTAATGGGAGTGAGGAAGGATGTAGGGCAGATTCTTTCATTGTTTTGGTTTGTACAATGAATGTCATTCATTCTTTCTGTGTAGAGACCCATAGAGATTTCCTACTGAGAACTTACTCAGGGTCTGAGAATCTGAGCTTGCTTTACCCAGCAGGAATGCATAAGGGGATGATTTGACCATGGGTGTGGTGACCAGGTGTTTGGAAAGGTCAACACTTGGGTTGCAGTATGCTTTGATCTAACAAGGGGGGGAGGAGGTATTGGTGAAATTATTAAGGCCACTCCACATAGTTAAAAGGGAGGTTTATTTTGAGGGGTAACTAACAAGTGAAGAGATAGTTTACAGGGTCTGGGAAAGGTGTGGTGCAGTCTGGCGGTATTCTCTGGAGAACTCTGCTCTGTCTACCTCTAGCATCCAGGGTTCAGGAACTCAGAGCAGGCAGCACATCCAGATCTCGGGTCTTCAGGGTCCTCTCTTGGCCCTGTCTTGTAAGCGTGACAGTTACCGAAGCCTCATTGGGGGTTGGAACTTCCAGATCAAAGCTGAAATGGCTACCCACTACATCTCCCCCTTTTGTCTAAATAAGAAGGTTCTAACCTAATACAAGACTATATACAAAGGAATGGTTATCAAATATTGTCCAGGAGTAATGAGGGGTAATGACTTAGATAAGATGGAACTACAATCAATTCGAACAATATCAAGCAAGAAACATACTAAAATCCAGAGAAGTCTAGAGCGTGGGTAAATGGTATGTTACAAAGATCATTCCAAAAGGTGTCCTAGCCTAAAGAACCTGAATCTAATACTTAATATGTTCTATCTAAGATATATATATATATATATATATATATATATATATATATATATATATATATCCATGTTGGGTGCCAGATATTGGTGAAATTATTAAGGCCACTCCATGTAGTTAAAAGGGAGGTTTATTTTGAGGGGTAACTTACAAGTGAAGGGATAGTCTACAGGATCTGGGAAAGGTGTGGTGCAGTCCGGTGGTGTTCTCTGGAAAACTCTGCTCTGTCTACCTCTATCATCCAGGGTCCAGGAACCAAGAGCAGGCAGCGCATCCGGATCTCAGGTTTTCAGGGCCCTCTCTTGGCCCCGCCTTGTAGGCGTGACGGTTACTGAAGCCTCAATGGGGGTTGGAACTTCCAGATCAAAGTTGAAATGGCTACCCACTACAGGGGGGTGTCTTTTGCCTCACCCATTGGCATTATTATAAAAAACCTTTTTGAAGAACCAGAAGGGGCCAGTGGATTTTGATCCAGATCATCCCGAAGCTATCCTGTGTTTCTATCTGTCTCCTCTTCGCTATCTTTCATCTAAAAATTTGTGAAAAAAAAATATTTTCAATTTAAAGCAAAGAGGGTTTGACTTTTCAGAGCTATTGTCTCTACTGACCCAGGGGAGATGAAGCAAACATACATTGCATGTAACCAGTGACATACTAAACTGGTCCATATACTGAGTTACAAAAATGTCTTGGCAGATAGTATAATGTGAGTGCAAATGAGTAGTGGAGAATTGTTTGATTCTTGCTCCTGTTCTGCTGTCTCACAGGATTTGCAAAGCACAAGCTGAAAGGTAAAACTTACTAAGCATTCCAAGACAGCATCAGAATAAGCAGTAAGCTTCCATGATTCTGTGGCCTGTGCAATACAGATCGCACCCACTAAGCCAGACACATTTACTGTAGTCATCTTCTGCAGGTTACTGCTTTGAACCTAGGGATGCTATTGCCAAACTCCCACAGTAAAGAATCATACTGTATTAAGATAAAGATTCCTGGCTTCAGCATACTGTGAGGACAACAAAGGATGACAAATGGCCCCCAAGTCTTTTCAGATTCCTGTTGTAAGTGGTAAATGAGACAAGTACACATGTTGGCACACCAGGAATGAGGAATTATTTTTATTTGTAGACATCTTTTAATTGCTTTTCCATTGACTGAGCTATTAAATATTCAAATCTGAGCAGGGAACAGGTAATTTAGAGCAGCTATATTTTCTCCCTCATTTCATTATTGAAATCGTTTGAAGGTTGAATTCTGTAATAATGCAATAGCAAATGTGTTAGCCAGGAAGATGTCTTCTTAGTCTCTTTTGAAGAAAGGAAAAATCGTAAACAAAGTCAGAGATCTTCACCGTCCTTTGTCTGTGTGTTGACTTTTCTTTTTCCTGAGACATTCCCAGTTCCAAGGGCTTGCATTCTAGTAACCACACAAAAGGAAATGTCTTTCTACCCATCACAGCTCAAGATTGTCTTTGCCTAAGAAGCCATTTCTAAGAGTGGTACTTAGATTCCACTAAGAAAATTAAACATGCTTTTGGTCTGTTTGATAGATTATAAGGCTTAGTCTCATTAAGGTTGAGTAACTCGCACAGCTAGAAAGTGGCACTAGATTTACACTCACACAGGGTTGGCAGAATCCTGAATTTTTCTATGAATCTATCCTAATTAGCTCATTAAAGCCAAAGATACAGCAACAACAGTATCGTAGATTTTTACCAAACTAGAATTGTTAAGCTCTTTGCCCTCTATCTTACTGTCTTTAATTTATAATAGTCAGATTTATTATATTTTTATGCATGCATTTATTTTTCTACACAGATTTGCACTTATTTTCCACATTTCTGCCTTGATTTATTTGAAGATGTAAAATACAAAACTGTATTCCCTTAAGCTGTGCTACAATGAGAATTGTCTAATGTATACTATCTAAGCATGTATGTATAAGCATATTGTATGGATGTTCTGCTACTTTCCTAATCATCTGCTACATATGAAAGTGGTTATATTAGAAGTGAAAAGATAAATCTGTGAATTGTCTGAGCTGTGTCACACCCTTACATCAAAGACTCGGATTTGATCAAAGCCTCAAGAACACTACACATTCATCTGTACAGTGACAGTGCACATTCAGATCTCTTAGTTTATGGTCCTCCTCATTGGTGCTATTTATTTTTTATTTGATGAAGGCTAGTATATGCAAAGAATGGAATGTAACATTTTATTTTTTAATAGCTTGTACTCTCTTTACTAAGATTCTAAAAGCTGTGAAGATGTCATTCTCCACAATTAAGAAGTCCCACGTTACAAGAAATCATGTTCTCTTCTGAAAATAAACAGAGTGAAATAGACCATAGAAAGTGTTAAGCCAAGGGCCTAAAGGCTCCCTGTGTTAAGATCAAATGTAAAAATAGCTGTTCCTGACATTGAGGATTTTATGTGTGCAGTCTTTTTATTTCTTTAGGAAAATAACTCTATTTTGTTTTTATGTATCATAGCATAGCTCTTCTGTTTAGATCCAGCTCATAGGATATTCTGGTTAGAGTTACTTTTTATTTTTTTAGAATTCATTATCTGAGCAAAAGCAGTTTATACCTAAATTTTGGAAGTAAGGGAATTTGGGGTTCATTTTATTATGAAGGTACCCCTTTATATTTATAGCTAGAATCATAATTAGGTTTGATCAGATGCCAGATAATAAGCAGGCAAGTTAATAGAAAAATGCACCCAAGTACTCAAGCTAAGGGGATGGTAAAAGAGCTTAACAAAGCATAATCTTTGAAAAGCTAAAGAAACTGAATATTCATGCCACACCAGATGGTTCATGACTCAAGTCCTTTCTCTCAATTTGAAAGGTGAAAAGATGTGGCCAGACTCATCCCAAGCGTCTTATTCTAATTTTGTCAACATGTACCTTATGAGGACTAAGTAGGGCTCGAGAGATGGCTCAGCTGTTCAGAAGGCTGGCTGATCTTTCAGAGGACAGGGGTTCAATTCCTAGCACCCTCATGGTGGCTCACAGCTGTCTGTAATTCCAGTCCCAGGGCAGGGTGTGATGTCTCTCCTGGCCTTCTTGGTCACTACCCATATTGCACATACATAAATTTGGGCAAATATCATGCACTTAAAATAAAAAATAAAAATTTAAAATCTCAAAAGAAATAGAAGTCATCAACATAGGAATCTATTTCTTCTGCAATTTGAGGTCTAAATTTTGCTTCTATCCAAAGAAACTACTTAATTCTTTACATTTTTGTGGGAATTCTTTGAATTTTAGACTTCTGAAATACTTGTATAACTTTTTGTAACCTGAGAAGAATACAAATACGTAAAATAACATTAGATAAAACAAGCAAACAAAAGTCTATAATGAAAGGTGCAAAACATTTCCACCTAAGAAAATAAATTATATTTGATTTTATAATAGAAGGGAAGTAAAAGAAATATATTAATCTTAAATTTGGATGTTCAAAAACCAGCTACACATCTCTTAAATGAAGGTCAGCCTAAATTTCCTGAACAGATTAAGATTCTGCACATCACCTTCATGAAAGACTTGGTGTAAATGCAAGATACAAAGTTCAAGTCTTTTACTCAACAAATCATAAGCATGTACAGTATCTGTGTACATGGGCTCATTTACAAACAGGGTCATAAACATAAGGATGAACCCTTTCAAGAATGTGAGATCATGCCCACTTAGCCCTTCCCACCTCTCCTGTTATTGTCCCTGCAGCAGCTTAACTTCTCTAGAATTCTTTCCCACTATCTGTAAAATAGGGGCAATAGCATTGACCTCAGTATAGGGCTCTGAACTTTCTAAGAATGTTTTCTACATATAAGGTTTTTATCATATTGCCCAATAATGTTGTTTATTGTTTTGAAAAATTGGAGTAAAATTCAACCTGTTGCAAGGGATCTCCAATAGCCTCATGTTCCTGAGTAAGACAGTTTGAAGTAATTATCTCCATTACTAATGAGGAGGTAAAAGGAGCATGTTCTCATTCCCACATCTTAAAGAAAAGAGAGCAGTCTAGGAAAGGTCATGGTCTTGGGTACAGTGTCACATAGTAGAAGGAGAGGGGGCTGAACAGGACTGTTGGTCCTCTGCCTTCACATCTGGCCAAACAAAAGTAACTCTTATGTGGCTTCAATTAAAAGTCATCAGCTGTGAAACGGTAACCAGGGGCACAACAGCTTATCATTGAGCAATCCATAGCAGCAGAATTTGTTCTGAGCATGCTCCATGCAGATGAAAATTATAGGCAAATGTACCATGAGAGATAGAAATGAACAGGGCCACATGCTGCCATGTACAGTCCATACTAAATACCATGGTTTTTTTTCTGTTATTCTGAAATTCAGTTGCACCAAGTTTTCTTGAGACAAAGCAATGTGGCCAGTGGATAGTGACAGCCCCATTCTTAAGATTTGCTGTATTCTCCTAACTGTGTGGCATTCCCAGCCTGTCATGTAAAAGTACGGGTTTCAGAAGGGAGGGATTGTGGTGTCAGAATGCTCTTGTCCTGGTTTGCTTTAGTTATTTCAGGAATATTAAAAAAAATAATTCAGACATAGCAAATATAAACAAACTCAGTGGTAATAGTAGCTTTCTGATCAGCATTTTTTCTCTTGGAAACAATGTAGTTAAAAAGTAATGAGCAAAAGAAGGATTTGCTCTTATCCATTGGGTCTATCTTCTGTAATATTTAGTTATTATCCCGTCTCTGATGATAATGAACACACAACTAATACAAGAAAATGAAACACTTGCTAAATAATTCTGGGTCCTTCAGTCTCCCTAAATAAATACAACTTATTTTCTTCCTAAATGGTGCTTTTTTTTTTCCTGCATGCTTCTCTTGGGAAGGGCACTTATCATGGAGAATTTTAATTTACCAGCTAAAGTTGATTAGATAAAGCCTCCTTTAGATGATAAGAAAGTTTTGACAAAGAAAGCAAATTACTGTTTTTATCTGATTAAGTGAGTAAAAAAATTTGATTATAGAACACATTGCACTTAATACCTACAGTGGGACCAACTACAATTCAAACAACACAGGCTTAAAAATACCTCAGAGACGGTTGCTCTGTGGACTCTTGTTCCCAGCATTATGTATAATGGGACCCTAAGAATTTAGCAATGCCGAGGCACCATCCCTCTATGTCTGTTCTCCTGTTTCCTCACACTTGGCACACTGCATCTTTCCTTGGAAGAGCAAGGCATAATGAAGCGGAAGAAGGAAAGGAGACATCTGAGAGCAGCAGCCATCCATGGCTTTCAGGGTTGAGACACTCTTCCCTTTTTGTTTTCAGGTTATAGTGCATGCCCATTTTAATTGGAAAAGGGACCTTTCAAATGAATTAAATGAAAGCTCACAAATTTGTTGGAAATGCCAAGCAACCTTGAGACAACTAAAGACATATTAAGGCATCCAAATCAATGATGGGAACCAGTAATATATAATCGAATGATGGTGCCAAGGAGATAAGTCTCTCTCTTGTTTCTAGCTCTCCTTGGCATTCACACGAGAGCACAAGCATTACTGATCAAAGAAATAAGGGCACTTGTCCCCAGTCTTGATCACTTGAGGTTAAACTCCAGGACCTACATGGGGAGAGGAGGCAACAGACAGCCACAAGTTGTCCTCTGACCTCAACACACACACCATGGCACATATGTGTGCATACATACACCTAAATAAAAAAGTGACATTTTTTAAATAAAGAGAGAAAGACAGAAGATAGGGTAATAACAAGAGATTGAGATGGATTCCTAGCTAGTAAAGGCAGAGACTTAGGAGGACTCTCACTCTGCTTGCACATGGCAGTGATTTGGTGTAGTATTTGGAATAAGAACATCTCTAATACAGCCAATATGTGTTTTTTAGGTATAGTAAGGTGATTTTTTTAGTTAGTTGCATGGTCAGGTAAGAAAAATTATGTGAGTATGGTCCTGAAAATCTAAAGCATCTTAGTCTTCTAATATCTAACTTATGAAATAATAAAACTATACGCACACTGTTTTTGCTTCCAGATAATGACCCTTGATTGACAGGACTCTAATCTGAATCTCTTACTCCAGAGGAAGGGGATGCTCTTTCTCTCGGAGACTTTACCTCAAGTAATGTGGAGGTTCTACACAAAGATAAGAACATGTATCCCCAAAGGCCTATTTGAGGACCTGAAAACTACAGCCAACAAGCTTACTTTTCCTTGTTTTGGTTGTGGATTTGTTTTTAAGTAGAAAATTAAAGGAACACTAAAACAGTATGTCACACATATCATGGGAAGAATCATAGCTCTTAAACTGAACATGCACCATCACAGATCTGAATCCTGCCACTAATGCATCGCATTTGATGAGTTGCAGATTAATTCTCCTGCTTCACAATTAAAGCCAGCATATAATGTTCTGTGTGTCTTCTACCCTGCCATTCTCCTGAACAACATTCAAACACTTCTTCAACCCATATCATTAATTAGAAAGGAAGGAATTAACATTTGTATCCATCCCTAATCAATCAAATTAAGAAAATAATCACACAGGTGGTAGTGGCACATGCCTTTAATCACAGATTCAGAAGACGGAGGTGGGCGGATCTCTGTGAGTTCAAAGTCAGCCTGGTCTACAAATTGAGTTCCAAGACAGGCTCCAAAGCTACACAGAGAAACCCTGTCTTGAAAACAAAAAGAAAAAACAAAAAGAAAAAGAAAACAATCTCTTTATTTTTTATGTGAAATTTGTTTCAGATCAATAAGGTAAATGAAGAACTAAGAAAACGTGTGGTGGTATTTTACTTGTACTGAAATGTGATTTTAATTGTATGTTAATAAATAAAGTTGTCCGGGGGTCAGAGCTATTAGAGCCATAGCAAGTGCATGGCGGCTGTGGCACACGCCTTTAAGGACCTGGAGAGCGGTACATTCAGGCAGTGACGAGGCAGTCACATGTTTGGGTTTACAACCAATGAGAAGGCAGAACAGGAAGACTTTAAAGACATTCACACAGGAAGTAGGTCCTTTTCGGAGAGCTCTCTTGGCTGAACAGGATCGCTGAAGCAGGAAGGGTGAGGCTCTTAGCTCTGACCTCTTGGCTTTCTTCTCTGAATCAGCTCTGTGTTTCTTATTTAATAAGACGGTTGGATACATCTACAAAAACGGTCATAAATTCTCCCTTCCTGAGAAGCAAGCTTAAGGACGATTTTGCCTGGGAGGATCTCATTTCTAGGCTAGCAAGTGTTTGTTATTATACTTCACACTCATTTCAAACCTTCTATAATCTGTGGAACGTTCTCATAACACAGATTTACAAAGAGGAAGAAAAACAAACAGTTTTTCTTAAATAATAAAAACATTATTGCCTTTAAAACATAAAGTTTTAAAACATAAAGTAACTAGTTATTTGCCATACAGAATATAAGTAGTTATGAACAATGTTAGGGAGTTAGATAAAAATGCTTTTATTGGACTCCATTTTACAGAATCTACGAAAAGCAAAACTAAAAATGTCCATTATCCTTTTGACTTTATCACATTAATTTGTTCATGAGGTCCCCAATCCCTACACAGAGAGAAGCTTCATAAACGCGTATTGACATGCCCACCGTAGGCTGATGTAGAAGGAAATTAATCCTGTATTGTGTTGTAGTCAAGTTCTATTTAGTAGTTCTTCAGCGAGGATCAATACGGGGTCTCCAAGGCACAATGGCTGGCTCCCTTCACTCTTGCTAGACAAACAAATGCCTTTTTAAAAGTCAGCCCACGAAAGTGGGACAAAAAAGCTTTCTCTGGGCACAGCCAGTCCCAGCTGAAACTTTTGAGAAGCATAAATCGGGGTTTCATGCCCCACCTTCATCTCTAGACCCCTTTCCTGCCTTTGTATACAACTGTTCTCTCCAACATCACATTCAAAACTGCCTTCATCCCCCAGATACACACAAGTGAGTTCAAAGGCTTCATGTGCTGCCATTCTGGGGAACAATTGTATTTTATAAAAGACAAGTGTTCCCAGGCAGAATGAGTCTCTAACAGCAGACTTTTAGTAATGTAAGAAAGTGTTTGAGACATGTCGCTGAGTGGAAGACATCCCAGAATCATCACATAGTCTACTTACTCATAAGACCCTGCTGTTGCTAGGAGCTAGAAGTTACCGGGAAGCCTCTCCACAACACAGCCCTCTGTTTATTGCTTGACATCCTCATTTTTATTTTTTCTAATTTCAGTTCAAATCTTGCCACCGTGTAGAGGCATTTCCCAGTAATGAGGGACTCCTAGGGGCTCCCACGGGAATTTCTGTTGTAGCAGTCACTGCATTTCCTCAACCTTTCCTCATGTTTTGTGTGTGTCTAGTAGGCGTCGCTAAGAGCAAGGAACCTGTTCTGAATCTATGCCTTCCCTCACTTAAGAAGGAGTTAGGAGCACAGTGACACCCCTGCCCACCTCCTGCACCGATGTTAAATGGCAAACTACAGACAAGGTAGTGAAGCCGTGGCTGCTGCGTCCCCTGTAGCCTAAAGACAGGGGTGTCCAGGGACAGCAGAAGAAAGAGGGAGGAGACAAGTACCCCAAATAATCTTCCCTCTTGCCCCAGGAGTGCATTGCCAGAAGTCAAGAAGCAGAAAGGGTTTGAAAAATAATGTTTGTTAGGGTTGAGGTGAGGTTTTAATGAATAATGTCAAATCCTCCTCGAAGAAACAGCAATTAGCCTTTCCATTGTGGCTTGACTGCATGAAGAATGAGCCTTCTAAGTCAGGATTTGGCAGACCATGGCCCATGGGTCAAATTCTACCCATCTCCTATTAATAAAAAAACATAAGTACAGCAACAGTATAAACCATGGGTAAATGTAAATTTTTTACGTATTTAAATGGTTAGAAAAATTTAAAGGATACTGGTTTTTCAGATATAAAATTAATTTGAAATGTAATTTAAAGTCTCTGTAAAGTTCATATAGGATCATATATGGCTCAGATAGGAGTTAGTACTAAAACAGTAAAGTTGAATGCTTGTGAAATGAAATGCCTTGAGAAGCCGAATCAGTGTGCCGTCCTGCCTTCTTTGGAGTTCTGAGTATGCTGGGAACAGGGCAGGCCAGGTATCTCTGCTGTTTACAGCCTGCACTGCTTAGTTGTTTTTTGTCAACTTGACACAAACCAGCATCTCTCTGGGAAGACAGAGACTCAACTGAGAAAATCCCTCCTTCACATTTGGCCTGTAGTTAAGTCTTTGGGGTGTTTTCATGGTAGATGATTGATAAGGGAGGCCCCTGCCCACTGTGGAGAGTCCCACTCCCTGGGTAGGTGGTTCTGGGTTGTACATGGCCAAGCAAGCTATGGAGAGCTAGCTAGTAAGCAGCTTTCCCTCACTGGCTTCTGCTGTGTTCCTGCCTCCAGGTCCCTGCCTGAGTTCTTGCCCTGACTTCCCTCATTGATGGACTGGGACTTGGAAGTACAAGACAAAATAAGCCCTTTCTTCCTCCAGTTGCTTTCAATAAGTGTTTATCCCCAAAATAGAAAGCAAACTAGGACATGTCTTTAAAAAAAAAAATAAGAGAGAAACAATTGAGGATGGGGTGGGGGGCGGCAAATAGTGTGGTAAAGCCTGAAAAAAACAAGCCAACCGTGGAGCATCCCCCTTAAGGGTAAATGTCAGAGGTGTAAATGGGATAATTGTCTTCTGTAGAAGTGGACACAGACAAAGCAAGGCTGGCAAGCAATAGCCTCGGGCATCCTGAAGGTAGACGTTAAGAAAGACAGATACCAATATTTAGAGACCTGCCGTAATGGTCGTTCAATTATTTGTTACTTGTTCTAACTTCTGTTTTGGAATGGGAAGCTTTAGGGGAAAGCTGAAGAGCCAAGTGTTCAATCTATTATCAGCATCAAAGTACTCAGTTCATTGTAAGAGCTAGATAAGTTATTAAAGAAACAATTTTTAAAAAGGCAAAGGGGGTGACATATTTAAGAGCCTTGTTTGGTTTTAGCTTTTATCAGTTAATATAGTTCTCTTCTTGTGCACGGCAGTTCATTAGTTTGTGTGGTTGTTTCCATCCAATTTTATTTCTACTTATAAAGTCACCTGCAGTTGTCTCAAGGGCTGCACTCTTGTTTCAAACTTCAGCATCCTCTGCTCATAATGAAACTCAACTGCCATTGATCTCATAGCACTGTTCTCGGGTTCGGAGTATTGACAACGCCACAGGCTTTACCCTATAACTGCAAATAGACATTATCATAAGCCCTCATTGGTGGAAGGAGCATCCAATTGTCAAACAGATTATGAGAGTATCTTTGCTAGCCACACTAATGATGCTCATAATGACATCACTATGTTCTTTCTTGTTCTTAATTTAATGCAAACATCACATCATATATTTCTACTTTATTGCCAGAACCCTCATTGTCAATCTTATAGTCTCCTTTAAACATAAGTTTTTTTATGTAAACTTATAAGTAACAGCCAGTCTCTGGTATGTTTAGCTATAGACTTTCATTACTGTAATAAAAACTAACAACAAACATAACAAGAACAAAAACAAAAGACTTCTACAACCGAAAGAGCCATGGCCAAATGAGCTAATTGTGAAACTGTATGCATTTTTAAAGGCAACCTGGTGCACACGTATTCACCTGCTTTTAAAATATGACTTTAATTTATTACTGATGGCATTCTCGGTGGTTCTGTCCTGAAACAATTTGTTCTAATTAAGAGCCCCTTGCCAGCACTGAGTCACCACGAAGCTTGGAAACCCCCGAGACCGGCTTTCATTACACATTGTGCCCGTTTCACACAAGTAGAACATTTTTACAATCATCGAATCCAATTTACATCTTTATAATATTGCTTCCCATCTGGGTGTTTTTTTCTCCCCCTCTGCATTCTACCAAGCAGATATCTTCATTCCTTATCTTGTTCTCCACTCAGGGTAAATTGGCATGCCCACTCCTCCCCCACCCAAAAGTGAGAAGCCTCGAGTCAGCCCTGGAAAAACCTTCTCGAGTTTTAACGTGGGAAAGCTGAATGGCTCGTGGTTGTTCAAAAGCACAGGAAGAAGTGACGGCGACACGTGTTGCTGCTACCCAGTGAAGTTCTGTCAGTCTCCCTGCTGGACTTCAAATTCTGACAAATATTCCTTATTTAAAGGACAGGCTGGGAGAATCAACAAAATAACTACCTCTGCACTTGTGACTCACAGCAGCTGTGGTTGCCTAAGATCAAGCCCGTCAGTACCCTAACACAGGCTGTGGAAGGGGTTCAACCCCCACCTAAATAAGGAACAAAGAAGAACCGATGGCTCAGTGGGCATAGTGAGTCAGTTTTCTTTGAGGGTGCCACTTTTGGTAGGGAATGGCTTCACACCTCAAAGTAAATAGTGCAAACTGGAGCTTATGGATTGACTGAATTAAAAAGGATGTGAAGTTGGGGGTGAGTAAGGAATTGGGGCAGAACATGAAGGAGTTACAAGATGGAGTTAGGGATGCATATGAATATGATCAAAATGCATTGTGTGAAATTCTCAAAGAATTCATAACATATTTTTAAATAAAATAAATGTAATATTGACTTAATGACTATAGTAGAAATGAGCAAGCTACTCAGGCTAATATAGCCTCTCCTTTTTGTTTGTATGGACCACAAGCTAAGAACTATTTGTACATTCTCAAATGTTTTTAAAAATTAAAGAAATATAAAAATCCATAATATAATAAGATGATGTATGACACCAAAAAAAAAATTAAAAAAAAAATATCCAATACCTTTGAGTCTGGGCCCAAATACCTTGTAACCCAAATGGACCAGAGGTGTGTAAGCTGTGGTGATAGGGACAGAACAGGACTTGGAGAAAACACCCTGAGCTCTGGCTTCCTGGCCCCCTCAATTGTGGAAATACTAGAAGGCTGCAGTCCCCTAGGCTGGCGGCCATCTGCTGTTCTACCTGGGAAAGGTACTCAGTGGGGGCTGCAGAAGGCTGTGGAAGAGGGGCAAGTGGTTTTCTGCTCCTGCTTTGCATCTTGTAAGGTGGCACTAAGCGACCCCTGTAGCTCTAGTACTTCCCATGCCTTAACATGCACCCAGCTTCCGCAAAAGAGCCATTAGCCCCAAACCTCTCCTCACTCTCCCCCAACTCCTACTCATGGTGACTTCTTGCACTGATAATTGCTGGCATGCCACCAATCTGCTCATCTGCTCTGTAATATTACAGCCATGTGATGAAAATTTTACCATAAAACCCATTCTCTTGTGAAGACAGGAAGTGATGTTTTGCTTAGAATCTGAACACAAGCTGTATTTTTAAAGGTGTTATGCTTATAGAAATTTCATGTCTGGAAAACTACATGTAGATAGGAACATGGAAAGGAGTATAAGAATTTGTATGTCGATTGTGCTTGTAATACAGGATTTTGTCTGGAGTTTTTAAAAAAGTTTAATTCCCAGTTTTATTTTCATGCAATAGAGCTCTTTTTTTCTTCTTTAAATGAATCTTGAGGCAAATGTTATACTATAGAGTTTTTTTTAGTTGGTTT
The DNA here is from genome assembly GCF_007827085.1 of Peromyscus californicus insignis. Taxonomy (NCBI): domain Eukaryota; kingdom Metazoa; phylum Chordata; class Mammalia; order Rodentia; family Cricetidae; genus Peromyscus; species Peromyscus californicus. Next base: position 34,965,399 of record NW_026294584.1, read on the forward strand.
ATATTTAAGGTTGGATACTTTGCTGTTTGATTTTAGTTTAGAGTTTTTTGTTAGTGATTTTTAAACCAGATACAATGTGAAGACAACTATTAGGGCATTTTTATAAATAATTACGACACAAATAGAACTACACAAGTAGAGACTTGAAGTTATTTAATACCCTCCTCATGTATATCTTTCATAGTTAATAGAATGCCCAATCAATTCTTTAATCTCTTCAGAAAAGACAAAGCAATCTAAACCTTGAACGTATACAGTTATCTTCATTTAGTCTTAGGAGACAACTTTGCCTCACATTGATCAAAAAAGACTCTCCTAGGACCTCTCATGTAAACATGAGCCCTTAGTTTCTCATCAAAAGTAAAGTTTCTTTAAGGATATAGAGAATTCCCAGGCTAGATTGAAGAATAGAATTTTAGTGTAAATCTCACTTGTCTTTGGGAACCTACATCAGTTTGTGTCTGGGGAAATGGCTCCTTGGTAAGACATTCGCCAGGGAAGTATGAGGACCTGAGTTTGAATTTCCAGAATCTATATAGATATCTGCATAAGAGAGAGGCAGAGGCTACCTTAAGCCTGTTATCTACCTAGACTAGCTGAGTCGGTGAGCTTTGGGTTCAAATAAAAGAAAATACCTCAAAATATAAGGTACTGAATGATTGAGGAAGACACTGATGCCAGTTTCTGGCTTACAGATGCACAGTGTGCACTCACACACATGCACATACACACACACAATACAAACAAAAGCACAGTTCCTCTGGGCTTCCTTTCTTTATGATTTAAACAACAATAACTATGTACATAAAGCTGTACATAATTCATCTTTAAAATTTTTTGAAGTGCCAGCAAGAGGCCTCAGTGAGTAAAAATAGCTGTCCTAAGTTTTACAACCTGAGTTCAATAACCCCAGGACTCACATGACTAGAGGAGAGAATCAGCTACCACAAATTGTCCTTGGACTTCCACATACACACAAACTGAATAAGTTTTTAGCAGGAAGTTTCTAGTTAGTAACTAGGGTAAAAGATGTACAAATTAGGGACCAAGGTGGGTCTTCAGCTTGGATGCATGGCTCATAAGAATGAGATCTATGGTGGTCAGGCCCAACCACGGCTTCAGACCAGGAGGAACTCAGGCCAGGGGTGGGGGTGAGAGAGAAATGATAGAACAGGATTGTATTGCCAGAGTTGTCAGAAGGCACATGGCTTAGAACTGTACTATCATCTCAGATACTGCAGATTCCAAAAAGGATTCATTCTCTGCCCCACTATCTCTCAGGCAGTTACAATTTTGTGCATTCTTTTCTGCGAGACCTGCAAAACAGACAATTTGCAAAATTATCAGGACTGTCTGGGAATCATTAGAAATTAGAGATGTGTTAGGTCATTACTGGATAATCCATAAGTAATTTGAAAAGCACAGTTGAAAATAAAATAGGTAAATACTTAATCGCAAATTGAAGGTGTCATGAGGCCTGGAGTAGCTATTAGGTTTTAGACTATTCAAATTCAAGTGAGATCAAATAAAAACATTCACAACAAATAGCTTGGCTACTGGTTTTTAAGTTAGCTGACTGACATCTGAAATGCATGTGATAAAGGCCTAAACTTAGGGGCTAGTTCCTCTTCCATCCATGACGAAGGTGCCAAGGAGCCTTTGGACAGACTATTCCCAATGAACCGTCTCCACGTGTCTGCAAGTGATGGAGAGGGCTAGCCTACTGAGCAACACTATAAGAAGCTGTCAGGATTTGTTGTTGCAGAAAGAGCACTCAGGGAGGAGGAGAGAATGGGCCCCTGCACAGAGGTGGTACTTTATCCAACAGAGGAAGAGAGACTGAAGTAACAGCGGCAGGAAACTGAAGGAAACCACTGTATAAAGAGCAGCCTCCTCATACAACTACATAGGAAACTTTCTGGAATAGAAGACCCCAAATATGCCTTTTCAGAAAGCTGTTGCAATCAGCCCAAAGCCAAGTGGTCATATTGTGAGAATCTTGACCTGCTTGCTGGGATTAACTTTATTTTGGTGAAAGACAAATGTTTCCTCTGATGCACTCCCCAAGTACACCCAGCTTGGCAAAATAAGTACCAAACAGTGGTCTTTCCAGAAGACTGCTAGTGCTTCCAGTCTAAGATTAGCAGGGCATGGAAAATAGGGGATGTCAGACATTTCCCAGGTTGATGTGTGAGATTAAGATAACAAGGAGTCATTATTCATGCCAACTGCTAAGCATCTGAGGTCATAAAATCTATCAAACAATTTCAAGGCATTTCAAAGTGCTGTTTTAAGTCACCTGTCTTAAGCATGCGATAATAAAGCCTTGCAGGAAGTGCGAAAATGTTGGGTCTCTACACCTTTGTCTTGTTTAAAGTCAGCTAGGTTGCAAGCACGTCCTGTGGGTATAAAAAGCAAGGTGCATTGATGTGGTATTGAACTAGGTTATGTGGGCATTTCATACAGTGCCAGAAAGGAACAGAAAAATTAATGAGCTGATCTGTCCCTGGGCTTGTGAAAGAGAACAGGAGACAAGTATCTCTCCTCAGTCTCTCCCATATTTCTTATTTGCCATCAGAAATCACCTGGACTGATTTATTTAAGCAATAAACATTTATTGAGCTCCAACTATTTGCTCAGCAATAGACAAGGTCTGTACTAAAGTTGGGTTTATAATGATGGCATGATCCTTGACTTTTTGGGCCTCATGGTTTAGCAAGAGAGGACAGGCCTGTAAAAAGAAAAACTAGTTGTGTTTTATTAGTTGAAAAGTATAAAAAGGAGAGAATGGGTAGTCTTACCGGACCCCCAGATAAATGGTCAAGATGCGCTTCAAGTGAGAACTGATATTTGTGCTTTATCAAGTATAACTTGTAGTTTTCCCAAAAAATTCATGTAGTGGGGATGCAAATAAGCTTGTTCTAAAAAGAACATAATTACAGAGTTGTATTCATGCGAGCAGGTCCAGTTTGTAGCCCAGAGTCTCCATTTGCCCCAGGACAGCTATGAGTGCTGAGCAACATAAAATTATAAAGTTATTCAAAACACTGAGGGGCTTTTTGTAACTATATTTCACAGTTCTTGATCATGAACATTGCAGATGATAATGTTGTGCATAGATAGTATCAAAAGGTTAGATGCACCTGGTGTTAGAATGATGCTACAGCATGTTATGTTCGGGTAACAAAAAGGTAGCTATTTCTGTAACAACATATGGAACATGTGGATAAGTGGTGGAAAGAGAACCTGTGGTCCAATGGTGAAACACTGTTGGGATCACACCTCTTTCGTTCAGGTTACAGAAACTGAGGCTTTTCTGCCAAAGAATGACATGATCAGACTTAAATACAGCGGAAAGCAGACTCCTGACAAGAAAGACGAGGGGTCAAAGCAGAGAGAAATATCCTGTGTTGTCCTACAGCTGGGAAAACCGTCGTCTCTATTGGAGTTTGGTCGTAATTTTGTTTGCCTTCAGTGTGTACTCCACAATAATCAATTATACATATGCTGTCATAACTTTAAAAAAGAAGAATGAGAAGCTGCTTTGAAAATAAGAAGGCATTCTTCAGACAGGACTATAAAGTCTTTTACTGTTGCCATTCCTTTAGGCAATAAATACTTTATTAGGACACGATGTTACAATCATCTGTTCTGATTATGAAATTTGAAGACTTCCTTTCATGCTATGAAATGTGGGAAGCAAGTAGAAAAATAAGAGATGAGAATTTGTTGGTTAAAAAGCCAAAGGCCTCCCATCCAAGTACTAACCAGGCCCGACCCTGCTTAGCTTCCGAGATCAGACGAGATCGGGCGCGTTCAGGGCGGTGGTGGCGCACGCCTTTAATCCCAGCACTCGGGAGGCAGAGCCAGGCGGATCTCTGTGAGTTCGAGGCCAGCCTGGTCTACAGAGCGAGATCCAGGAAAGGCGCAAAGCTACACAGAGAAACCCTGTCTCGAAAAACCAAAAAAAAAAAAAAAAAAAAAAAAAGCCAAAGGCCAGTGAAACCCAGTCAGTAAACCTGAATGGGAACAACACGTTCTTGGTGAGAACGTTCAGTCCATGGGCTGAAGGCATCTAAGCTCTTTCATCGTTCCCCCTTTCTATACACACCCCATCCTTAAATGTCCCTCATTTTCACTCTAAGGGTCCTAGTAAAGAGCTTCTTGTTTAAAATTATGCTTTAGTGATAGCACACACTGTAGAAGATGACTTACCTTTTAGAAGAACCAAAATATTGTCGATACTATTTTGTATCCTTTTGGCAGCTCCTTGAAATTGGGTAATCTGTGAAATTGGTAGAATTTTTGTGCTGTTCAACTATTTCCAGAGTAATAAGATGCCTAAAATACATTCTAAATGTTGAGCTTATGTAGGCAAAGATAAGGGATCTGTGCAGGCAATTTACTGGAAATACTTTTTCCGGATCTCAGCTTGTGAAGACCAGAAAAGACCTGGTTTGTTTCCAAACTTTCGTTTAGGTTTTTATGCCCCCTAGTGGGCAGTTAGTATTTATGCAGTTGTAAAATCTTGCAGGTAATTTGACAGCCTTTCTTTTGTTCAATTGAATTCAGACACTGTATCAACAACATATAGCATTGAGATCCCCTTAACGGTTATAATAATGTTTTAAATGTTATTTATCCATAATAATAATTTAATCAAAAGACTTCTAGTTATGGAAGAGAATCTAGTTTAATTGTTTTTGCTTTGTTTTGTTTTTCAACTCCAAAGGACTCAGTCATAGAGTGATTGGCCAGCATGAGTGAGGATTCTCTCTCCAGCAAAACAAACAAAACAAACAAAAATGTCTAGGGAAGGGAGAATAATGTGAAAGGGCAAAACTCTCTTCTAGACAATTCACTATTGTCGGTCCCTACAACCCCTCTGAACTGTACTCATGAATTCCTGAAAGTCTATTCACTTCCAGTCAAGACCTCTAGTCATGAAAGATAATCTTTGAGTTCTAGCTTTTGTTTAATAGAACCTGAATATGTTAGTTTTCTTTTTAAAAAAACAATTTTTAAATATACTTTTTAAAGAATAATAGCTCATAGTTTGGCTGAAACTAAAGATACCACATAATACTTGAAATAATGTATGTGAAGTTCTCAAGCTATGAAAGAGAGAATGATTGGCTCTTCGGGCAAAATAGGCAAGAACAAAACCATTGCAGCTTTTAGGCAAACGTTGATTTCAAAATGCCAAAGAGCAATCTTACCACTGTGAAATTAATACTAGGGCCCCTCTGGCAAACAAGTTCTGTATCACAAGCAGGTGTTATATGGTAACACTTTAAAAAGTCATTTGCTATTTGCAAACATTGCAGCTACTAAAAAAACTATCCATCAAACTGTGATCCTTCTAGATTGCAAGCTGATGGCAGAAAATCCATGAATAGCATAGCCACTGAGACCCTAAGGGATAGAAATATTAGTTAATCAGTAATCCAGTTTCCAGATCAGAAGAAATCATTTCTTATACCTCTTGGATTAGCACTCAAGCCAAAAAAAATAAACAAAAACCTCAAACACAAAATCAATCACAAACAGAGAGAGAGAGAGAGAGAGAGAGAGAGAGAGAGAGAGAGAGAGAGAGAGAGCTAATCTTTCAAACATACCTCTAAGAACTGATTTGTACCCAGATGAAGTTGTTTTTATTGTAACTATTTTAGTAGTTGATATACACAGAATGGTAACCCCAGCATTCTCAAAACACTAAGGTGCTTATCATAACTGAATCCATCAACAGACATGATTCTTCTGGGTTTCACTACACCTGCATGGGCTCCAGCCATTCTGATCCACATACTTGGCAACTTGTGCCTTTTCATCATTAAAAAGAGCAAGAGATTGAGCATTGCGATAATTTTAACATCAACACTTTCTTCCTTTTGAATGGAGATTCCTTCTATATGCATGATGGATTTTTAAACACCATTTCTGTCTTCCCTCTTAGTATCCATGGAAAATAGATCTGTAAATGGGAAGCCATTACTTTTCTAGGGAGTCTAGCCCACTACAATGTTTTCCATTTATTATGTGAACATACACATATAGTCTACAGATCAGATAGAAACCATATGAACAAAACAAGGAATCTACCAGTTTAGAGTTCAAAACTATGTAAAAACATTTCATTTTTTAAGATCTCTATCCCATAGAATTTTTGTAGGACGGTCAAATGATAAAATTGAATGAATATTAATAAAATTTGATTTACAATGTTTTTCCTAAAAACTAGCAATATTTTACACCTTATATAAAATCAGAAAATAGGAAGATTAATAGACAGACAAATGGATGATTGATACATGCATATGCATATACAGACACACATGCACAATAGGTAACTAGAAAATAAATATACGCAGATTCACTGAAGTTCTTTCCCTGACTAATCATATTGTACCATTTGGGGCATTTGAATAAATAGAGGAGATGCATGAGTTCAAGGACTTTGCATGAAACTTCAAACAGTAGCTGAGACTGAAGTCCTTAGTAACCAGAATTTCAATGTTGTGGCATGTGTGTCCATATGTGCTGGGCAAAGTGCTCCTCGTGTGTATGCAGAGCCAAAGTTACAGTGAAGTTGTTTGATGCAACATGAGCAAATGCTGATAGAAACATTTCTAATTTGTTACCAGTTTGATTTTGGATCAATTTTTGATCTACTGCAGTGTTCAGAAATCTTCTACTGAGCTCCACATCCAGTTATACAACCACTTGTAGTCTTAAATTTTTATGAACCCCACAACCCGTTATCTAACCCCACATGCAGTCACAGAAGCTGGGTGATAATTAACGCAGTAGAGACATTCTGTAGCAGAATTTGAATCATGGTGAATTAGCTTGACTGCTGATCATCCACAAACACTAAATATGAGTAACTGGAGACTCAAAACGTGGAACAATGTCCCAGTAGGGTCCTGAAATGCAGTACTGGTCAGCATCCCATCTGTCACTGTCACTGGCCTATCCTTGGCCAATTTCTCTGCAACTCCCAACTACAGGTTCACATAAAAATGTTTTCTCATAAGAATCATGTCAATAAGGGTGATTGTTTCCTAATAAATACATGAAAATGAGGTATTCTTTCCCAGAAACGAACCCATAGACAGCCTCTATTATTAAAGAAGAAAAAAATGTATGCATTTAGCTGATATACGGCAAGAGCCTGCTCACGCTAGGAAGACATAAAGTCAAACAGCTCCCACTCTGTCAACTTTATTTTATGAAGAATGAATAGTAAAGAGAAAATATCAGACTGGAGACACAGCTCAGTGATATACCCCCTGACTAGCATGTACAATGGCCTAAGCTCAATCCCCAGTACCACAAACAAGAATAAAAAATAAATATTTTATCATGTGTGGATAAGGACTATGAAAGCAACCAAATGACAAGTTGTTGTGGAACACGATTAAAGAAGGGAATAGGGATTCTGTGGACAAGGTGAATTGGAAATAGCTTTTGGAATGAAGACATTTAAGTGCCACCTAATGAGTGACCTGGGACTACCTACATAGCAAGAGGCCAAATGGTCAGTGTGTCCACAGGACAGGGAATGTGACAGAGGCTAGTATGAAGTAGCCAGGAAATAAGTAGTCATTGTGTTTTCATAATCTGGAGACAAAGGGGGTGAGTTTCAATTTGTTTAATTTCAACACCATTGGAAAGCTGAAATAAAGTATCAACTGGCCAATTTCCATTTTAAAAGCATAACTCTAGTTCATGAATTGTAGTGTGATAAATGTGAAAAGTGTAGATAAGTTGCTTTACTCATTGGTTGTTGGTCAAGTAGAAGTTAAGAGACCTACATGTTTTTGTTGTTGCTTTTTTTTTTAATGTCTTAGAGATGAAAGAGTTACTGGGAGATAAGGTGTGACTATAATAGGGGCAGAGTAGCTCAGTAGGTATTGGTTTAAGAATCTGGCAGGGCCAGGGTGGGAAAGTTTTGTTAACTATAGATGGCAAACTGTGAAAACTGATTTGAGAATTGGCAGAGGAAGCTAGGAACAGAAGAGTCCTGTTTTGTATGGTTTAAGGTATCATTGGCTTTCAGGCATCCAGGTTCAGAAATAATCAGACCAAACCATTGAAAGCAGTAGTCTCACATCTGGAAGAACCATCCATCAAGGCTGTCGGTGCAAAGTAGGGCATCTTCTACTGAAAACTAGCCTTAAACTATGGCATTAATTGAAATCATACAAGAAAGCAATCTATATTAAGAAGGTAAGAGAATTCAAAACTGAGATATAAATTATACAAAGCTTTAGAAATCAGATAAAGGGAAAGAAGCCAGAAAACATGAGGAAGTAGTACCCAGTGAGGTAAGAGAGCAACTAATCCTGAAGCAAAGAACGAAGTGTTTCGGAGAACAGTCAGCTATCACACACAAGCACAAGACTGGGGAAGGCTATCATGAGAAATGGCCACCAGATATCACAAGTGAAGGTTAATGGGAATCTTGCAAAGTTTGTTTTTAAACTGATTAGAGCAGATGAAAGCTATATGATGTGATGTCCTACTTTTTTCTGCTTAAATTTCATCACCCATCCAGCGCTGAAAAAAATTAAGTGGAAAAGTGTGTCATCTAGACTATAAATTCCAGCATAGAAATATTGACTATTAATAAATGTAAAAAAAACTATGCCACATTATATAAAAGGCAAATGGAAGAGCTATCATGACATCATCAGGCTTTAAATACTTTCTAGTCTGAGAGGTTTCTAAATGTTATCATCATTTTCTACAAGGTTGAAAGATAATTCTTGCAAGTCTATAGTCATAATTTTTCACTTATTAATTTGACACCTTGCATATTGTAGTCGTGAAGTAGAAATAGAGATATTTCCCAAGAATTATTTGATCTAAAGCTAAGCAAAAAAAAAAAAAAAAAATTTGCAACAGGCAGAAGTGTAGCCCTGGCTTATGGCAATTGTTTTTCCTCTGACCCAGGTATGGAGACATGGTACCAAAAACCATAGCAGGGAAGATTTTTGGTTCCATCTGCTCACTGAGTGGAGTGCTGGTCATTGCACTACCCGTGCCTGTGATCGTGTCCAACTTCAGTCGGATCTACCACCAAAACCAACGAGCAGACAAACGAAGAGCACAGAAGGTAGGCATTCGACGCTGTGAAAGCAAACATTGTTGACCTCCACTGTCTGATCTTCAAAATCCTCACCATTCATTCAGTACTAGGTTAATGATGAAAAAACCCTAGCATCTCAGTGGCCTAAACAAGGTATTGTGTTTCCACTAGTGTGAATGGATATAGATCATGATCATGCTACTGGTCCATTATCTGTCTAGACATGGAAACTCCGAAAGCACTGCACCTCTACAGTCATGGGCGTGATGAAATGCACTCTGCCTCCTAAGATCGTTCTTGAAGTTGCCGGCCCCAGACCCTGGCACCTCTGCTGCCTTAGCCAAAGCTGGTCACACAGTCCCTTTTAGATTAACAGTGGGCAGAGAATGGCTGCGATGGGGCAGAAGGTAGAAAGTAAGGAGTAATTGTGAACAGAGCTAATAACCATTAATTCAGATACATATGCTTAAGAATTATTATTAAGATCCAGTTTCTAGATCCGATTCATTTAGTCCTTATCCATCAGAGACCAGACAGGTTCCAATAAGAGAGGGCTGTGAATGAGAATCAAGATGTGTATCTCATCTGTTTTGCCCAGTTGAGACAGGAAGTAGGAAAATTCTGAGCATTTGGATCTAAGTTGTTGTTTTTTGGTTTGTTGTTGTTGTTCTCCTGGCCCAGGAGTTCCTTGTGTCTTTGAACTTTGTGCCAATTATTTGATTCCTCTAAAAATAACCCCAGTATATATTTGTGTTTAACATGGGGAAACAAGAATATTATTATAATATGTAAAAGTATATAAATCCATGTAAACTTAACTTGTAATAACTTATAAGTAGCAACATTTAATGCTTACTGATGATTTCCTATGGGCAGGCAATGGTATAATGTTCAAAACATCATTTATATAGTCTTCACCAAACTCTAGGATTTGGTTGCCATCACTCTGCCAATTTATTGAGTGGGAATCCTAAAATTTCTAGGAACCAAGCCATTCTAAGATAGTGTAACTAAACGGTAAGAGCAACCATTCAGTGTAAGCCAGTCTGAGCAGGGGGAAGGTCAGAACTCAGCTATTTCCTACTTCCTGTGCCAACTGGGAAGAACATCTGAGACACAGTTTGGTGCCCTTCGATAGTCCCCTTCTATTGGAACCATCTTGAGACTAATTGGTAAGACACCGTGTAAATTCAATTTAGAAATCTAATTTTAATAAAACACTTAACCCTGGCATTTCCTGCTTCTCAGAAAAACTGGAAGTGTGTGTGCTAGTGCATGTGCCTTCCTCATTCTTCATCAAATTAGTCACCATAATGAACAGAGCCTTTTTTGCTCAGAAATCTCTTTGAAAACCTTTCTTGGTGCTTTCTCTGTACTTACAATGCTACATTTCCAGTATTCTTCATGGCCATTGCATTTTTCTCCTTTCCAGAAAGCATCATTTTTTAAATGCCCAAACTCCATTCACAACTATGTTTCATTTTGTGCACAACCTAGATAATTCAGTGCACCTGCAAGATATCATCAGCAATTTAACGCAGTTCTCTACTGGTTTTGTGACTGGTCCCATAATGGAGTTTAAACATGGTGGTCAGCAATGTGTGGCACCAGTAAAGTATAAACCCTCAAAAGGTAACCCTTGGATAATTTCAGTGATTCCTTTTAGGGACAGGCACATTCAACAGAGACCTCATTTGTGTATAACGTCAGAGAGCATTTTCCCTTCATCGTGGTCAGCCTTTAAGGAATTTCTCCCCCATTGGTGAACAAATAGCTAGCTTTAAATTATTATCCAGAGCAGTAATAAATAATTCATACAACACTTATGTGGATTTCTAATAATGCACTAGGCTAGAAATGTTAAGAAAGAGAAAGCAGGGAGGAAAGGAGGAGGAAGACAGGCAGGCACTCTGGCTGCTCCCATCTCTTGCAGGACACATTTGGAAAGCAGGCTCCTCTACAAGGAACCTTTTATGTGACTGTAACCACACAGTAAAATCCCTCTACAGGGCACTCACAGACACTATCTGAAATATCAGTCATCCTCCAAAGAGCTTAACTCCGACCATTTATCTGTCTCCATTGTAAGCCATTAGTATAAGAACTACTTACAAACAATCCGAGGTACAAATATCTGTAGGGTTTTTTTTTTTTTCAAAGAACATCATGTATAACAATATAAAATCTGAGAATATCTTTATAATACTATAAATTCCTTCAAGCAAGCAGTTCTAAGGCTAAACATGTTCAAAGAAAGCATGTTCTGACACCTGACATAAATAAGATTTGGGCAGAATGTGCCCTGTACCTACATGAGCTCATGGACAGTTATTCAAGGGCTACCTTGTGAGAGGTTGTACTTTACTGATGCCATGCAGTGCTGACAAGCATGTTGAAACTCCGTGATGAGACCAGTTCCAAAGCCAGAAAAGTGCTTGGAAGTATTTGTACCTAAATAAATTTGAAGACCAAAACTAAATAAATGTGATGTTATAAAGCACAATAATTGAAAAGTGTACTTCATGAATTTTTTTTGGCATTTTCAAACTATTGTTTATTTCCTAAACTTCTACCACAGTGTAATGAATTTTGCATGTAACGACTAGAGAAATAGACTTAATAAAGCCAGATATGATAACCTAATATAGTATGTCCAGTAAAAAAGCCTATGACCAATAAACTGAGCATAATCTCAGAAAGAACATGTATATTAAATAAAATAAGTTACCAAGGACTGTTTCTTACTTTCTATCCTAAGAGACTGAAAACAAAACAGACTAGATTTCCATTAAACTAAGATGATTTATATTAATCTGTGCCTGGAGCCTCAGTGACTTAACAGGTATCACAGGTGCACAAAAATAGCCAATAATTTAGTCAAGCAAGCACTGTCCTCAGTAACAATTCAATAGCAGCAACACTCAAATGGACCAATTAAAATAATATTATGAAATTGTTGTTTTCTGTGTTTGGGCCTGTGGCCAGCTCCAACCTTGAACAAGACAGGAAACATACATTGCAGGTGTGTGAGAGATTTCCTGTCAGGACTGTCAGGTGATTTTCCTTCTAGGCCCCTCTGCATATCACATCCTCTTTCTGTTTCTCCTACACATTCCCACCTTTAAAGCAAATACATCATCTGCTCCGCTCCTCCCCACCCTTGATAGTCTTTACTCAACACTGACTTGGGAGTGAAGACAGGTATCATCTGTGGTAAGTCCTTCTACTTACTGGCAATTGCGTCTTGCTAGATTTATTTTTCATTCCATAATTCAAAAATTACTTATTAAATAGAGTTTATTTGCCAGAAGTAAATCTTAATTGGTAGAATACCAGATCATAAGGGTGATATTTTGAAGCAAGAAGCTATCCTGTTTTAAAATATGAATGAGACTAGATAGTCATCTGCCTATTCAAAGGTAGCCTGAATTTACCATGGAATATTGATAATTTAATAATACCCAAACAACTGTCTCCATCCAGTGTTTCTACTATGCCATGGGTGATTTTAATGTGTCCTTGTATTCACAATCACTTGCAAAGGTTATATCATAGTTTCAGTTTTACAAAACCTTTCATGTGATCACACACCTATTGGTTTAATCCTAAGACCAGAAAACTTTAGCATGATTCAAATACCTATATATTGAATTCCCTTATATATTAGAATATCAATATATATTCTATGTATGAATGACATCGCCTCTGCTGCCCTCTTACGTGTTTCCATGTTTACCTCTCCTGGCCGTGAGACCTCTTGCTGACTGTTCATTTCACTCACTCATTCTTTCCACCGAGGTAAACCCTAGCACTGTGCCTGCCAACCCTGCCCTCTCTGAGATTGCCCACACTTTAGAATAGCACATGGTCTAAGACACTATCCTCCACTCTCATTGTCCATGGCTTTGGCTTGTTTCATTTCCAGGGCAGCTATTTTCCTTAGCAAATGGAAATAATCCAATAAACTCCTCAGACCTTCAGAGCTGACAAAGCTTCATATGCTACGTCCACGTGAAACATTTGAGTGTTGAACGAAAGAAACAAACTGTAGTGTAATATCTGGAACACATTTAGGGAATGTGAGGGCCAATGTTTAAGGAATAATGAATTGTTTCAGATTAGTAAGAAGAGAGACATTCTCTCAATCACTAGGTTGCCTGGGATACCTTCATTTTCCTAAAGTCTTGAAAATGGTTTTTGATTCAGTACCACTGTGGTTCAAAACACTTACTAAAACCTCATCTTAATTTGCAGTCACACTGCTGGCACTTTGCTATGGCGAGAAGCTGCTCTTTCCTACAGGGTACAAGTAGAGGGTTGAAGGGACCGTTCTCCCCTAACCTCTCATCTCATCACACAGCCAGTATGGCCATGACGGTCATACTGAGTAAGTCACACGAAAAGAGTTTCTGAAGCAACTTTGTAAAGTAGTCTCCTTCAATTACCTGCTGAAACCGAAGCTATAATCACAGAGGGTAAAGGCTGGAATTCAACAGGAATTTGGTACGGTACACCACAGGATGAATTAAGTCAATTATCTCACAGTATTACAACAGACTGAAAGAAAAGCTGCGGGTGTAATTAAGACAGATGGACAGGTGGTTCTTTTACTAATACCGTACATGGCTTAACAAAAATGGCTGTTCTGTCTTTTAAAACAAAATTTTTTAAATTTCTTTTTGTTTATTCTTTGTATCTTTCACATCGTGCATCTTGGTCCCATTCATTTCCCATCCCTGTGTATCCACCCTCTGCCCTTGCAGCCTCCCTCAAAAAAAAATTAAAATTTAAGAGAAAAAGGGAGGGGAAGTCTCATCAAGGAAGCTGTAGTGTGTCATAGTGAGTCACACAGTAAACTCTTTTGTCCATACATCTTTACTTAGAAGTTCATTGCCAAGAGTCATTGGTCTGGTTCGAGGCCAATGATTTCTGCTACACTATCAATGCTGGGCCCTCACTGGGGCTCCTCTTGGTTATCCTGCTGTTGACCTGTATTGCAGAAATCCTGCAGCTTTTGGTCTGAAGAACCAGTCCCTTCACGTGCTCCAGCAGATCACAGATGGGGTGTATACTGGGGTGGGCCAGCCCATAATTCTAGTTCTGGGCCTGGGTATTTGCAGGACTGTTGAGCCTGCCAACTCTCCCTTGTCCTCCTTTTTTTTTTTTTTTTTTTACAGAAGGTTAAGACTCTATAGGTATTAGTGGTTGCTACCATTTATAAACGTCTTCTTATGTGATGAAAGATATGCCATTCTCCTGTTATGGACAGGAGTTTTGTTTATGGTACATGTCTCAAAGGAAAAAATCAACTTACTCAAATGGCTGCCTAGTGCTTAGAGAATAACCCAGGTGAGAGAAGCAACTGTGATGTAGGGAATGCAATATGTAAGACAGTAGGGATGGAGGGGTGCAGGGAGAAAGAGGAGGAAGAGGACCGAAGCCAGGAAACGCAGGAGATGGGGAAGGGAGGGGTTTGAAGCAGCAGAGAAGCAGAGGGGAGAAGGTGGAGCAAATAAGGCAGTGGGTGTTTGAGGAGCTGAAAGGACAGAAATCACAAGATGCACTGTCTGGACACTAATGGATAATTTGCTTGTTTGTAAATGATTGGGACAATTCTAGGTCATTTCCCAGCACGCTTGTCAATGCCATTGTTTTGCTGAGTTTTTGGCCTGAAACCCCAACCCTGATTCACAGCTTTTGAAGATAAAGGTTTTCTTTCTACCTCCCATACCTCCCAACATAATTCTCCAGTCCTGGCTAAATATTTTCAGAGATCTAAGCATAATACTGACAACAAAAGTGAAATTTGTCAATTTTTCCCATCACATACAAAAATGATCTTGATACAGTGTATTGTTTTAAAATGGAATCGACACACACAAAGCGCCATCTTAAGGGTGAAGGAGGAAAGAACAGAACTGAAGCCATGATGATAAATGGTGTTTAAGACAGCTCAGTACTGCTCTCAAAGAAGTAGATGAAATTCCATAAAACCTGCCAACACACACACACACACACACACACACACACACACACACACACACACACACACACCACTCCTGATACGAAAACAAGTCTGCCGTCTGAAATTTGTCACCACAACGCTCGAAGCAGGCTGTCTTGCTTGCTGTGCAAAGGCTGCTTAAATTTTTAATTGATGATGCATGCCTGTAATCCCAGAATTTGAGATGTGGAGGCAGGAGGCTAAGGAATTCAATGACAGCCTTGAGGCCAGCTGTGGCTCTGCTTCTTCCTCCAGGTCATTGGCTGAATTTGTCCATGAGGGTGGAGGAAGCAGAAACGGGGAACAGAGTTTGCAGAGCTGTGGGTGTGACAGAGACAGCCCTCTGGGAGACAGACTCGGTGAATCAGCTCAACTTTATTCCAGAGTATAAGGAATATACAGGATTGGGGGGGGGGGATCCTGGGGACAAAACCTAATTTGCATTAAATGGCACACTCCTACCACAAGGCTTCCTATGTGGCAGTAGGGTCCTATAGCAGAGCTCTTAGTACAAGTCTTCTAGCAGGAATCTGTGCCAAGAGTCAAGCTAGATGAATCAGGTATCTGGCTTAGAGACAGCTTTCAGATAAGATCAGTTCTCCCGGCACAGGGACATTCTCCAGATAAGGGCAGGTAAAGAGCAGGTAGTTTTGCTGGGGAGGGAGGAAGTCTCCATGTTGTCAAGGTTTTGGAAAAAGCTGCCAGGCCATGATAGACTGCAACCTCTGTCCAGCCAGCAAAGCCTTCCAACAGCCAGCCTCAGCTATTTAATATATTCAGGGCCAACCTGAGTTTCATAAGAGCCTGTCTCAAAACCACAACAACAAATAAAAGTTAATTGTGCTAAAACATACCTGTGATTCCAGCTTCTCCGAGCCTGAAGCAAAATCATCAGTTCAGGGCTAGCCTCCACCACTTAGCAAAATCCTTTCTCAAAAGTATTAAATAAAACACAGTGACTGAAGAGATGGACCAGCAGTTAAGAGTGCTTGCTGCTCTTCCGGAGGACTAGAGTTCAGCTCCTGCCAGGACAACTGAGTGGTTCAAAACCACCTGGAATTGCAGCTCCAGGAGATTCGACATAATTACGTTTTTTCCGTCCAGCTCCTCCCATGTGCCCTCGCTCCACCCTCTTCCACACACTACCGTTGTATAGTTCCTGTCAAATTTAAAAAGAAAGAAAGAAAGAAAGAGAGAGAGAGAGAGAGAGAGAGAGAGAGAGAGAGAGAAAGAGAAAGAAAAAGAAAGAAAGAAAGAAAGAAAGAAAGAAAGAAAGGAAGGAAGGAAGGAAGGAAGGAAGGAAGGAAGGAAGGAAGGAAGAAGAAGAAAGAAAGAAAGAAAGAAAGAAAGAAAGAAAGAAAGAAAGAAAGAAAGAAAGAAGAAAGAAAGAAAGAAAGAAAGAAAGAAAGAAAGAAAGAAAGAAAGAAAGAAAGAAAGAAAGAAAGAAAGAAAGAAAGAAAGAAAGAAAAGAAAAGACGGGGAAGGAAAATTGGCAGTAGAGCACTTGACCCCCATGCATAAACCCCTGGTTTCTATTCTCAGTACTTAAAAAACAAATTAATCGGTAGTTGACTAAATAAAGCATGCTTCATTGGAACAGTGACGTATCATACAGCCATAAAATTTATAGTGATCTTTGTGTGTGTTCAGAGATGAAGTTCCCAGGTGTAGAAATTAAATAAACTCCAGGAGACTGTGAGATGTGTTCTTCCAGCTGTGTTAAGATATGTACATGCACATACTTAGCTTCTAACAGGACATACACCAGCCCTGGCTAGAGCATAAGGGAGGATGGCCATAGGTCACAGTACTTGCCTTGTGTGCGTCTTTGTGGTATTGGCAATTTTTTCATAGGCACATATCTCTTTTCTATTTTTAGAATGGAAATAATTTTTGAATTTTTACACAAAACAGCATTTGAGAACTTGAGACTGAAGGTAGTGTGGTTTTTGTTGTTGTTCTTGTTCATAAAAGGAATTGGTGGGTTTCTTAGAGTAGGTTTGCAAGAAACTTCTTGCTTTGTTGCATATGCTTGTTAACCACTCATAAAGAGTGGTCCTCAGAATGTGCTGTCCAGGGTAGGAGAGCAGGATCTCTCCATGATAGTAAGAAGGCAACCATGTGACAGATATCATAAAAAGAATATACACTGGGAAACTAGCCACCAGTTGTAGTGCTGGTTAACCCTGCACTGATGATCCCATTGGAACTGTGACCAACTGAATGACCACCTGAAATTCTCCAAACAGAAGAGCAGTCTATGGGAAATGCTTTGAAAATGTAAGGAATCTTATAAATCCCTTTGGATAGACTCACTGTAGTCTTCATCTCAACAGATTCAAGAATGAAATAGAAATCAAATGAATATATGAATGTATAGACCTGTGTAGACATCGAATTACCTAAGTTCAAGGATTTAAAGATTATGTGTTACTCAGCATGGGCTCTCCTTTGATCGAATTGAACAGCATAAATGTAAATAAAACAATTGAGTTAGGGTCTACAGGTGCCAGTGAATAGTGAATTTAGAAAAAGATTGGGAGTGAAGGAGAGGGGTAAAGAGAGAAAGAAGGAAGAGGAAGGGAGAGGGGGAGGGAGGAGAGAAGGGAGGGGGGGAAGTAAGAAAGCTAGGGGAAGAAAGAGCAAAAGCAAGGGAAGGAGGGAGGGAGTAGAGAGGGAAATGAGAACATGGTAGAGAAGCGGGGACTGGGAATCTCAACTGATTCCTGGAAACAAAAGAAACAAGCGACATGAACAGGAATTGACAGATGCTCTGCTGGTCTGTGGTCTCCACTTCATTACGTTACTCAGATCAGAGAAAGTGTAAGCATAAGTCAAATGATACTGTTATTTAGCTCCTGGCGAAACTGAGAGAATAACAAGATAATCTGATTTTACTGTAAAGATGCATCCCAAGTCTAAATACATAAGGCAGCTCCAAGACAGTTAACAAGAAAACACTCAAAGCTTGGAGGACTGTTTTCAGTTGTTTCATCTGGCAAGCCGGCTTACTTTCAAAATACGTCTGTTGACCAGAGGAATACACAGTATGCATTTTCTTCAGGCCAGTCCCACAGCGCAGCGGGGTAAAGGGCTTTGTATCCCAAGACCTGGGTTTGAAGTTCAGAAAAACAGGATGAGAGCTCTGGCCCTCAGACCTGTCCTCTGACTGCCACACGTGTGAGCTGTGGCCTGCACATCCACACACATCATAGGCACCATAATAACAAATAATAATTTCTCTTCAAAACGTTCATTCTCTGACTTATAAACAGAATTCGTAAGTGTTCTCAGGACGTTTGGGTTTTTTTCTTCTCCTATAGAAAGCAAGGCTGGCCAGGATCCGGGCAGCCAAGAGTGGAAGTGCGAACGCCTACATGCAGAGCAAGCGGAATGGGCTACTCAGCAACCAGCTGCAGGTACAGCCAAGCCTTTGCCTCTTTGTAACCATGGGCTCATCAGCATGATAGTCATTCATCTCCACTTAACCATATGATTTTATTGCAGGTAATTATGAAAATGACTGGTGGAACAACAGAATGTCATTTTTATAATTTTCCACTGTACATTGTAGTTGCCTATAACAGCTTAGAAACTGTGCTAGGAGATATTACCAGTGGTCATGATTTCTGTTTCCAGGAATGAATTCCAGCCCCATGTTGTCCACTACATCCTGTCCACTGTGACATCGATGATGTAAAAAATTGTCAATCATTCCAATGCTTCATTTTATTTCAAAATTACATGTGTTCCTTAAAGTACACTTTGATAGGGGTCTGGGATGAGATATGATATCTTTCTCTACTTCTGAGGAAGAAAGAGAAGTGTTCAGTGTTACAAAGGCCACATGGTCGAAGTAGAACTTGATAAACTCCTGATAAACTTAGTCTAAGAGGGATTTGAATTTTCACTTCAAGAAGGTGTAGTCTTAAACGACCAAATGGAAATGTACCCGCTGATCACCCAGACTTAATTACACATTTGTCTTTTTTTAGTGAGTAAAGTGCCGCCAGTGAGTCTCAGAAAGCAGGCCAGGAGTCTGTGTGCACATGGGTAGCCCAGATTCCCCTGGCTTGCAAATTAAAAGAAAGTTCTGTGTCTTCCCTGTGTTACAGTCTTCAGAGGATGAGCCGGCCTTCGTTAGCAAATCCGGATCCAGTTTCGAGACACAACACCACCACCTGCTTCACTGCCTGGAGAAAACCACGGTAAGAGACCAGCAGGGCTGCAGCCTTGCACCCTGACGGCAATTCTGTTCACTTCTGTGCAAACGTGATGTCTCCGAGCAGGATTTGAGTCTTGGCATCTCTAGAAAATATGCTAAAAGAACAGTTACAGAAAATTCCACAGTAATTGAAATTACTTAGTACCAATTCAACTTCGAAATTGCTATAGTTCTTATAGATGCTTGGCCCTAAGTGGCTGCATTAAGTCTTATCCAAGACACCAGAAGAATAAAGAGAGAAAGATATCTTCCAATAACTACTGAATGAAATATTGCTTCTTCTGTTTGTAAAATAATTTAAATAAGGAAATAATAAAATTTCAAGTGTAAATGAACTATCAAAGCTATCACAAAAACAGGAGAGAACGGATGAGAAAGCACATATTCCTTTTATTCACAGGTATAATGAATAGAGATAGATATTTTAAAATTATCTTTTTAGTACAATAAAATGATAATAACAGAGTGTCCTGAGATACAAAGAAGTCTCCATTTCTTCACTTGTATACTATCTGTGGGAATTCTTCCACAGCCAAGTCACCCATTATTAAGCTAGCTGTTCATGCACATCACAGTCTGTGACCACTGAGTCAAACGAAATATTTATCATGTACGAATCGGGTCAGCTCACTCATCAGTGATACATGATAAATTATATATTATAAATTATACATTATAAGGAGATTGAATTCTAACATATCTCCCATCAACTTGTTTATCCAGATAGTCATTCAGCAAATAGATATCACTTGCCTGTTCTACAACCATTAGTGAGGCAGATCCAAGATTTTGTGAAACCGGTATAAATCCATCACCATCAAGCCTCCATTGATAGGGCAAAACAGGAAAGATGGATGTACTGGGGAAGAGTAGTGAGCCATGTAAGCAAGAGAGGGGCCACAGTTGAAGCAATGAGAGGCCATAAGCACATAGACTCAAGAAATCTTCCCTGTACACTTCTTTGGGGGGGGGGGGGGGTTGTTGAGAGATACAAATGAACTTGGAATTGGGAGGACATAGAGGCAGCAAAGACAATGTAAGGGCTTGAGAAATAGCTCAGCCACAAAAGGCTCAGGCTCACACTTACAAGATTTTATAAATACAGATAGAGAACAGACAAATGGATGAGGAGGCAGGGAAAGAATCTGAAGGTCCCCAAGAGATACAGGAAGATGCCGAGGGAAAGACAATAGCCAGATCCTGTGCTGTGGAGATAGATGGGTGATGATTATCTTATGATAAGTGGAAAATTTAGAGAATTAATTAGGGTAGTTGCATAATTATATTTAAATTTTAAATAAAGTTATACATGCACTTCTAATGTAATAGAACACCTTAAAAGTTAAGTGATAAAGATTGATTTATTTGTCCCTCTTCTGTCTTTTCTTTTTCCCTATTTTACCATGGAAATATATTTCTAATAAAATAAATGTCTTTAACCCCAAGAAATAGAGTTTAGTTTGAGCTACCTAGAAAAATCCACAGCAACCAGAAACCGAGCATCTTCTTTTATTCCAGTCCCTAATGAGATAAGTCTGACTGCTGTGCATTCTGGCTGTTATCATGTGTGTTGCATGTTCACTGTGAGAGAAAAACACAGATTATGAATCCTTTGTGCAGCAAGAATTAACATGAAATTTTGTCACCTAATCGTTGTCCTCTGTACTCAGAACAATAGAATGTTGAATTCTATGTACTTCAAAATGCTACTCTCAGCAAAGAAATGACAAAATGAGTAACTAAAACAATCTATTTCCCATTAGGTCATGAATTGCTTCAGTTGTTTTACTAATATTTTAGAATGAGAGATGGTTAAGTGAAATCCAAAATGTGCAAAGCCTTTCATTATAAGGCTATTTCTACACACACAGAGATAAAATAGTAATTGAAGTCATTCTCCAGCAATTCAGGCTAAAGAATATTTGCTCTTACATTTCTGAGGCAAAATTCTTATGTAGGCATTGCAGGAGGTAATTCTTTCCTGTTTTTAAATTAAAATTTATATGTGGTCTGTAAAGTGTGGTATGTGAAATGATGCATCTTACTGTATGTCTCTGAGTGGGGAGTCAGGAAAATAGAGGTGATGAACAGAGATAAGAAAAGAGACCACAAAAGCTTGGAACTAATCTCTTGTGAGATATGTACATATCTTACATTCTTTATTAGAAAAATAATAGTTTTCTATATATTGAGAATTTTAGGGTAGCATCAAAAGAAATGGAAATGCCTGAGGTTTCTTGATTTCTAATTAAAAATGTTTCTATGATACAGGAAGGTATTTGCTGATATATAGTGAGCAGTCTAACTTAAGACATTCTATTGTAGTAGTCTCTTTTTGTAAGTTTAGTTTGCTTAGTGAAGTCACTGTGAGTTTATAAATTCTTTGTGGTTATTATTTATATACATTTAAGATTTTTGGTGTTTTTTTATTTATAACATCCTGATTTTATGCTTAAGGTAACAAATGATATTTGTAAAAAAAAAAAAAATGTTGACTTGTAATAAACACTGGATCAGCTTGCCCATGTCAATCTCTAGATCTAGCTAGAAAGATTCTTTTCCACAAAAATTTCCCCTCAAGGAATTTTCACTTCGATATCTTAGTGTTTTGGACAGTCATGTCACTTACCTATTGGATCAAGTCTAACCAATTTTTAAAATAATGATATTTAATCTCTTTTAAATTAAAAAAAAAATCATTCATCTGCTTTCTTCACGTTTTCGCACAACTCTCCTACAGAACCATGAGTTTGTGGATGAGCAAGTCTTTGAAGAAAGCTGCATGGAAGTTGCCACGGTTAATCGTCCTTCAAGCCACAGTCCCTCCATGTCTTCACAACAAGGGGTCACCAGCACTTGCTGCTCACGGCGACACAAAAAAACTTTCCGCATTCCTAATGCCAACGTGTCGGGAAGTCATAGAGGCAGTGTGCAAGAACTCAGTACAATTCAGATCAGATGTGTAGAGAGAACTCCGCTATCCAACAGGTACTTGGAATTTATCTGTACTATGTAAATACTTGTCCTGGTTCATAGACCACGTCCGCTATCACCTCTAAGTCCCAGTTCCTAGGAAACCAAGGAGACAAAACTGACAAAACCAGAACAAGCATATTCAAATAGGAACAAAGTGGCATTAGAAGGCAGAGGACATGGCTTGTTGGATACATTGATTGCCATGGAGTCCTAAGTACTTGAGTTCAGATCCCCTAGAATCC
This sequence comes from Peromyscus californicus insignis, assembly GCF_007827085.1. Lineage (NCBI taxonomy): Eukaryota > Metazoa > Chordata > Mammalia > Rodentia > Cricetidae > Peromyscus > Peromyscus californicus. The sequence goes on from NW_026294584.1 coordinate 34,987,940, forward strand.
ACATAAAAGCTGGTCATACATTGCGTGCATATAATCCTATCACTTGGGAGGCAGAGACAGGCAATCCTGGGGACAAGTTGGGTAGCTAGACTAGCTGGAATTGGTGAGTCAGCAGGAGATCCTGTCTCAATACATAAAGTGGAGAGTGAGTGACCAGGAAGACACCCAACATGGAACTCCCTGCTCTTCCCTCCTCCTTGTCCTCATGGGAAGTTTGCCATAAGACTATCACATATAGAGAACTTCAGGTTTTAGATACTTAGAGCTATTATTTTGAGGTTCTTAACATATGACCATCATTAAGTGGGGTACTTTCAAGGAACTGTACATTTCAGACAAACACCACCCCTAAGATTTTATGGCCAGAAATATTATAAAATCTCCATGGAATGACATTCCACGCTGGCACCTTAAGCCTTTCAAAGTTCCCGCCAAAGAAAACTATTTCACTTTGCTCATCTCAGACATATAGTTGTTATCTGAGCCCTTTTCCTTATATTTGTATAGAAAATACTTTGAGAATCAATTGATTGAACTAAGTTGAGCATGATTTTAGGAATATAATTCATTTTAATTAACTAACATTTAAGATCATATATATTAAAATTGTTGTAAATGTGGTATTTCTTATATATTTAAATGTCATTTATTAGTAGTAAAATATACATTCTTCAGTTACAAGAAAAAAGCTTTTAATAAATAGCCTAACCTGTTCAAACCTACTTTTCTCCCTCATCAGCCGATCCAGCTTAAATGCCAAAATGGAAGAGTGTGTTAAACTAAACTGTGAACAACCTTACGTGACCACAGCAATAATAAGCATCCCAACACCTCCAGTAACCACACCAGAAGGTGACGACAGGCCAGAGTCTCCTGAGTACTCGGGAGGAAATATCGTCAGGGTGTCTGCTTTGTAAGACACAGACCTTGTCACAGGTCTAAGAGAATCGGAGCCCTGAATATGGAAAGAATCTAAAGTAGAAGAAAGAAGAAATAATAACCCCTTTTTTGCAGATTAAGACAGCAAAGCGAAGGTTGGAAGTGAAAAAAAATAAAGCTTTCAAAGTTGAGGATGTGAATCAAAACAGCAAATGGCATTTCTAGACAGAGTTCGACCTGCTCACAGAGGAAGTCTCTGTGACCCTTTGACTTTGTGAATGAGCACAATGAAATGCCACCTATTGATGCTTCTTATGATCAGAACTCTTTTTTAATAAAACAAATAAAATGAATCTTTGAACATAATGTTCCAGTTGAATGCAAAACAAAAAAAAAATATGGAAAACATTTTGATAAAAATTTTTCCTGTTAAAACCATGAACATTGGCTCTGGTGAAGATTATCGTAGATGAACAAACTCATACGATCCATTTGTATGGACTGAAGGAAACCATCCTAATGCATGCTAGAATTCTTTGGAGCAGTGATCTCAGTTTCCTTATGTTGTCTTCAGAATAGGCATGATAAACTATACCTGTAGAAAGGGGAACTTTCTGTGCACTTACAATGAGCTGATTGTCCATGTTCCATGGTGGGCTGTGCAAATAAACTCCTTTTAGCACCGCAGTGTTTCTCATGGGGATGCACACTAGTAAATCTAAAGTGTTTGGATAGTTCAGTATTAATTATTGTTTAACCTTGCACCTAGTCATTGTTATAACTGCAATAATTCATTCTATATCTGTTGTATCAGGAATCAGGAATTTTTTTTTGACTCTCCATATATTCATAGATACAGTAAGAGCCACATTCATAGAAAACCTGTCTGGTGTGGCTAGGTTTTAGGTGACTTTTTAATCCAAAAACTATTGTGTCATGAATGTTTTTTGGTAGTATTCTTTGGTCCACTGTATTCCAGGTGACCCAGTGCATTAATCTGTTCCTAGATCTCTCTAGTGTCTTTCTCCCAGGTTTACCCACTAATGACAGGATTAGTATTTACTGTAGTAAAAAAAAAAAAGTTTCCTGCTTTTTGTATTTCCCAACTGGTTATTATAAGTAGACTGTCATCAATCCCCTTGACAAAAACTAGAGTAAAGGAGTTGACATGAACCATCTCCATGTGTTCTCACTATTGAGGAAAACGCAGACCCTGGAAACACCCTTATGTGTTTCATGAGAGGAGTTAGGTGGGACTAAAAATCATAGAATGGATGATCTTCAGAATCTGTCTCAGTGTATTATTTATATTGCTTCAGATCTTGAATACATTTGAGAACACCTGAAATGCAGAGGTAAACTGAAGTGCTTCATATAGCAATATTTAATGAGAGCAGGCTTTTGATGCCATCCAAGAAAGTAGCAATTTATCTCAAAAGACCGTGTATCACAAGGCACAAAGTTCTCTGCAAAATTAGGACAGGAATGTGATGATGTGAAGCTGACCACTATGTACATTGAAGTGAAAAGTCTTGCTATCTTTTCACCCTTAAATATCCGCAGACATGTCTGCACGTGACAGTGTAAAAAGTTTTATGTCGTGATAAGTTTTGTTCATTCCAAACCACCACTGTAAGAACGAAAGTTTAGTTTCTATACATGGATAAAGTTAATGATTACTCCTCTGTCATAGAGATTTTGAAATGCTTATCACAATTTACCATAAAAAGGAATTAATCCAACCATTTTCAGATAAAGCCAGAAGTCATCGATTCCCTTTTATAGAATAGCTTCTAGAACTGTTCTAGGCACACAGTAGATCTTCATCAACAGCTTAGTGACAGAAAGGAGAACTCAGCTTTCTCTAGGGAAGACCTGGCTTTATTCCTCGTGCATCTTTTAAAAAGTTACTAATCTTCCTACGGCGTGAATATTAACAATTCTATTTAACACCTGCCTCTTGTCACTTTATGCTTCTAGAGCAAATATATAGTGAAACTTCTTTGATGGCATTTATTGACAAACCTTTTAAAATATAGACTAAGGAAAATACAATCAGGAACACTTAACATCTTTTGATTCCCAATAAGAAGTTCTATTTTCATGTTCTTAGTAGTACAAATAAATGAAATACATTTAGCTGATTTTGGTTGATAATTATTCTTCCTCTTTTGAATTGTCATTTATCACAAATTATTAACTTCTTCAGATTTTCACAGAAAAGAAATTTTAAAAAAAAAACCTTTTGATGTTTTAGGTGATTTAAAACTGTACTGTGATGGTGGCGAATGACTATTGATGACTGTGTTAAGTGCATCTGTATTGTAAGTGACATGTAATTATTTCTGTGTATCATACGGAGTAGCTAAGGTCATTGTTTTTTGACAATTTTGTTTGAAATTCATATATCTTATTTCAAAGGATAGCATAATATCTGCATTATGCTGGAAAAAATAGACTTTTGGAGAATACTTAAATAAAACATGTGCATGCTTGAACAGGACAATATGGTTGACTGTGGCCCTTTTTTTCTTAGATGTAATTCCTTTCTAAAAGATATCTCACACTCATAATAAATCTAAGAGAATCCTACACTCATACAGACTAAAAAAAAAAAAGAAACCAAAAAAAAAAACCACCTCAGTAATTCACCATAATCTAAACTGGTTAAGACAGTAGTTTTTCAACAGTGGGGTACCAGGAAGAGACTTTATAGGGAAAAAAAAAAAACATTAGAAAGCCCAGACTTTAAGCTATGTACACACTTCCCACTCTTGTTTATAGCAAGCAAAGTGAAGCTTTGAAGGGCCAGCATTAGTGAGACCTCAGCTCAATTCTTAATCAAATAGAGGAGTTTGGGGTAGGAAAATGGGTGATTTATATGTCTCTAGTTATGTGTGTACATAGATGACAAATGACTGATAGAAAGATAGAAGGTGATAGATAGATGAGAGAGAGATGAGATAGATGACAGGCATAAATAAAGTTTTGTTTTAAAATGTATTATAATTTTCACATTTTTAATTAAAATATAATTACATCATGACCCTTTCCCTTTCTTCCCTCAAGCCCCTCCCATGTCCAGGCTCTCTAACCTTTCCCATGCTCTCCCCCAAATTGATAGCCTCTTTTTGATTACTGTTGCACTCATATATGGGCAAATATACAAATACAATCTACAGAGTCCATTTCTGTTGTTTGTGTATATGGTTTCAGGAATGACCACTTCGTATTAGAGACCAATCAGGAAGCTCATCCCTGTTTAAAATATATGCATGTACTGGCAGCCTTTTCAAGGAGGAGACAAAAGGAGGAAATTAAATTTTTAATGAATTTTTAGAAGGAAAAGAGACAAGCTACTTAGTAGAGAGACTAATTTTCACTCTTTCTGTATATTATCACTTGGGGTATACAGTATCCATATTCTTGTTAATTATTTTCCATGATGGGCTGTGACTTCCTGAGGTATCAGTCTTGCATTAAAAGGGTTCATTGCATCTCTCTTCCCTTCACTTTAGTCACAACAATCGCTTGGAAATAGCCTCTGGGGGGTTATACTCATGTCTGCCAGCATCACTGCTCAGAAGAATAGAAACAGTTCTTGATATCAAACACGAGTCCTCTGAGTCTCATAAGATAGACATGCTTCTTCCCTGAAGAGTTATTGCAGTGTTTGCTTTGTTAACTCACGGGTGTAAGGGTAGTTATTGCACTGTGTGAACGAACCTCCACAGATTTTTCAGTACAACTGTGTAGACAGACCATTTTTCATTAAAAATAAGAACTTAAACTATTTCTATCTCAGCTAGTTGCATTTAAGAGAATACATTTTTCTTATCAAATTATTATGTTTTATTTCTAAGTCATTAATATTTAACATATATAATATAACATATATTATATAATATAACATGGTTGTAGTAGTTACATTTCAAGCAAAGGTTTTCCCATGAAATCAGCCCACATTTTCTAATGTTTTGTTGTTTACTGCTCACTTTACATTTCCCTCTTTTCTCTTCAAGCATTAATTACTCTGGTTGCTTCCTCCTTTCCCTAGTCATTTCTTCTTCTGGTTTTTCTATAGAAATTCATTAGGCATATTCCATTCATTCTACTCATAGCTCAATATCCTGAATATGTATTATAAACTGGACACTGTGTTGAGCACTAAGAGAAATAACAATGAAGAAACTAGATCCAACAGCCAACAGAACTCAATGGGATCATTGGAGGTTCTGGGTCCCACAATGTCATGTCAGGACATTTTTATAAATTTTGTTTTATTTCATTTATGTTTGCTTTATTGTGTTTTATCCTACAGGTTTTGCATATGTGTTATGGCTTCTGGTTTTGTGTTTTTATGGGATTCCTAACTGTGTGAACAAGTATGTCTCTGGGTCTATATCTCTTTCAGGTGCCTTTTCTTGAGTTCTTTTCCTTCTGATTTTTGTTTGTTTGTTTTGTTTTGTTTTATCTTATTTTAGTATTATCCCTTAGATTCCTGTTGTTTTTTGTTTGTTTGTTTTTGAGACAGGGTTTCTCTGTGTAGTTTTGGTGCCTGTCCTGGATCTCGCTCTGTAGACCAGGCTGGCCTCCAACTCACAGAGATTCGCCTGGCTCTGCCTCCCAAGTGCTGGGATTAAAGGCGTGCACTACCACCGCCCGGCTCCTGTTTGTTTTCTAATGAGAGACGTAAAAGAGGTGGAACCCTGGGGAAGAACTGGGAGGAGTAGGGAGGGGAATCATATCAGAATGTATTGTATTAGAAAAAAATCTATTTTCAACAAAAGGAGAGGAAGGTAGATCAGATTTCCTCAAGGAATTACATAGTGGCAATGACTGGATGCACTCTGTGTCTCCCTGCTACAAACAAGCCTATACTGCAAAGTTCTGCCATATTAAAGCACTATTTCGCCTCAATCTCCTGAAGACATTTCCCTGAAAAGCACTATATGTAGACAGTGTTCTTTAAAGTCCTTTCTCGGATCATTCCACCATGCTATTGAAACTTTCTCTGTGCAGGCAATCGTTCTTTTTCTACCACGGGTCAGCACATGGATTCCTGCTTATTCAGAGAAAACTCAGGAAAAGGAAACAAATCCAAAACAGAGGCAGAGGTCTGATCATTGGGAAAAAGAAAATACCCTTTCCTTGGGTTTCTTCTCCACATTTCATATCATAGTTTCAGAGAATACAAAAAAAACAATTATTAGAATCAGATTTGCTCCAAGGGTAATTATGCTGCTGGGACTCCTCACACCATACCTCAAACGAGTTTATATAATTAATCTTATAGAAAAATATGAGCTGGTAGGACATCTAAAAAGAAGCTTCTATCCAGAACGCAACAGAAAGATAGATCCAGATCATCTACGGCAACTCCAAAGCGTGGGAAGAGCTGGCAGAGCAGCACATGGCGTGAGCGGAGCCAAAGAGCCAGAGGCAGATTTGGAAGAACACTGGTAGAGGAGAGGAGAGGAGAAGAGAGGAGAGGAGAGGAGAGGAGAGGAGAGGAGAGGAGAGGAGAGGAGAGGAGAGGAGAGGAGAGGAGAGGAGAGGAGAGGAGAGGAGGGTGTTGGGGAGTAAATGGTAGTAATAAAGCAGCCTTTGATTCAGTTTTAGTTGATGAGCCAAGATTTTTAACATTTTATTTTAATCTGTTCAATTGCTTTGTTGGAGTTATACACTAAAACACCAAAAGGCATCTGAACCTATTATCAATTTTCAGTAATTACTCTCAGAGATTCAAAGAAAGTCTTTGACTCCACGCACAGCAGAGAATAAAACCTAAGACAACACAGTATGGGATAAGTCCTAAGAACTGCAAAAAGGACACATGAGAAAGTTGAAAGAACTTTGAATTGGCTTCAGCAGTTCGTCAGATTTCCCTATTAAAATGCCTTCTTGGAGGGATGGAAGATTTTATATCAGAATATATAAAAATTAAGGTAAAATATTATGTACTTGACAATGTTATATAAGACTCAAGCTAAACCTAGAGTATTTTTGTGCTCACAATCAACTTGGTAAGAAATCAATGCACAAATCTTAGAACTCAAACCCTAACATGCTCTTTTCAGTATACAGCTTTTAAAATACATTGAGCCCTAAATAATGATGAACTGTAGTAACCATGAAAATGTAAAAACAATGTACCAACCCACTAGATAACTGCAGAAAATCTCGAAACTGAGAAATAAGAAGTCTGGATTTTCCTAGTCAAAAAAATAAAATATTTTTAGTTGAAACATGCCGCTCTGTCAAATGGTTCTGTTGTGTAGAAATATTATGATGCCATAGTTCTTCTAAACGCAAACATTATCAAGAGAGATAATCAATTTTTCTTCCTTTTTTCTCAATCCAGAAATGTTCTTCGCCCCCCCCAAAAAAAGTGTGCTGCTAAGAACTGCTTCTGGGTTCACTATTGGCAAATTAAAATATAATGAAAAGTAGCTATGCAATACTGTCCTAAATAACAAAGATTTTCTCAGGAAACCCATGATAGTGCATTATTATGTATGTCAATGGGAATGGAGAAGACTGTATTAGATCACCTTGCTTTCATTTGGATGTAAAAACTGTCAAAACTTTCTAAGTCTGTAACCAACTATGCAATCACAGTCTGTAGCACCTACGGCTCCCAGTCTCCATGCTAGAGGCTTGGGATAGCAGAATATAAATATTCCGAAATTATATAAATAACCTTAATTTCTCCACTTTACTAGCATTTCTAACTTCTTAAAGCCTTGCAGAAAATTTCAGAGAATGTCCGCAAAGGGTCTATTGGCATCTAATACCACATGCAAAATGAGGCACTAAGAGACCCTGACGAGCAAAACTGCATCCCTCAGCATTCTAAATAAATATGGTAAAGCTAAAATACCCCTGGTTGTTTCCACCTTTACAAAGAAATTCAAAAATTTTATTTGTCCCTAATAAAATAAAAAAGCTTCAATAAAGTGTAAACACAGGCATTTGATTTATAGGGAACTGTAGGAAATTTAATGTACCTTTTTAAATGGTACTTGGGAGGTAACTGCCTGCCATAAAACTTCTTCTTTTGGCTTCATCGTTTTCTTGTTTTATGCTCAAAAATAACACTAACCTAATAATAATTTCTCTTTATCTTCCCTTTCAACCTTTCCCTTTCTACCACTCAAATGGTAAATTTATTATTCATTGTATTTTTCCCAAAACTTCTTTGACATGAAAGTTTGAGGTGTAGTTAACATTAAAAGACATGCATGTGAGAACACATGTTGCATGCAGCTTATTGTTGTGTAATCCAGATAAAATTATATAAATTTGATTGGACAAATTATAGTTTTATAAAATTTTTTGATTCTATAAAGATATGACTTCTCAAAATTGCCCTCAGAAAGAGAACTATTAGCCGGGCGGTGGTGGCGCACGCCTTTAATCCCAGCACTCGGGAGGCAGAGCCAGGTGGATCTCTGTGAGTTCGAGGCCAGCCTGGGCTACCAAGTGAGTTCCAGGAGAGGCGCAAAGCTACACAGAGAAACCCTGTCTCGAAAAACCCAAAAAAAAAAAAAAAAAAAAAAAGAGAACTATCATTTCTGGATGATTTTCCACACTAGGATTATCTATCAAGTAAACCATAGCATAAGTACACGCTACATTTAAAAGGGAGGTACATCAGAAGGTGCCACTGTCTAAAACAAAATGCATCTATTCACCCAAGGATGGAAGAGCCAAATAATTAAGTCATGAGTGGCTCAAAGAACTGGAACCCAGAAAGTCTTTCAAGGATCCAAGCTATGAAGCCTTAGGGGATTTGGGATTAGAATTTAATTTATTAGCAAAAATTCCAAGAATTTAGTTAGATTTTGTTGAAATTATTTATAATTAGATATAGACTTACTAATTTTGTAAGAGTGACTAAAATTAATTCACTACAGTACCTCTCTGTATTAGCTATTTCTTCTAATTATACTATGACAGCTAAATTTTTAGCAAATGTAGAAGAGATTACAATGAACTCAATTTGGAGACTGAGATTCGGGGCAAAAATCAGAGACATGTTTGGTTTCTATGATTGAATGTCTCTGATTCTGATTAAACATTTTTAACTCTTCTGAACCGTATTCAAAATTTAAATACAAATGGTCAGAAAACCTATTGTTTTCTCTTTTTTTAAGACTATAATTCTTTTGCTATTTTAAATTTTTAATACAATATATTTTTATCATATTCTTTCACTTTCCCCAATGCCTGTCATATCCATCCTTGCTCTATACTCATCCAACTTGGTGCTCTTTATCTCTCAAAAATATTTAAAGCGCACACATACATGCCCACATACACAAGGCCTGCCTTGTAGTGTGATTTTTTTCCCTCTCTCATCAGCTGTCAATTGCAAATAGTTCCTTGACTAGGGGTTGGACCAATTCCCCTTCTCCATGCTGGGACTTTGTCTAGCTTGAACTTATGAAAGTCTTGCACATGCTGCCATAGTCTGTATGAGTTCATATGCACATCAGCCCTGCTGGGCCTGAAAAAAATATTGTTTCCTTCAAGCCACCCACCACCACTGACTCTTTCTGTTTCTTCTTCCACATGGATCCCTGAGCCTTGTGGTTTGATGAAAACATCTCATTTAGGTGTGAGTGTGCAAAGTTTCTCACTTTGCACACTGTGTGGTTGTGGTTTTCTGTGTCCATTACCCTTCACTGCAAGAACAAACTTCTCTGATGAGGCTTAACCAATGCACAGGGTACATGGATATAACAAAATGCCACTAGGTGTTTTTTATTGTTGTGTTCTTTTATCAGAATGATAGTAGGTTTTCCCCCAGTGCCTATGGCCTATCTAGACTCGTGTTCTTGTCCGTATTAATGGTATTAGGCATAGGTCCTATCTCATAGAATAAAAGTTAAATCCATTTAAAAAAATAGTTGGGTACTCACCTAACATTTGTTGTATCAGTAAGCACAGCTTGCAAGTAGGTTGTTATAACTAGCAGAATTCATAGTTAGATGAAATTGATGATTACTTTTCACCTCTGGTATCATGTATAGCACCTTCTAGCACTATGAAGACTAGCCATAGGAGTGAAGCTTCCAGTTGAGTATCAGCTAGATTTTTCCATGCCTTAAGTGTGTAGTGTCTTCAGCAATAGGGTCTTAGCACTGGGTTGTGGAAGGTAAACAGAAGCATTGGCAACAATCTGCAATGTTTGGGGGGAGCAGTTGGTCCCTTGCTCAAAAAGATGTAACCCATCCCTGCTACTGAGCTTTTATTTAGTAGCATATGATGTCTACTGAGGGTATTGTCTCCCTCATCATATGGTAACTCCATTTAAATTCCTTTTATACATGTATATATTTTATAAAACATCTACAGTAATGGGCTTTGATATGGCTTTTCAAAAGACCTTAGTGTTAGTTGATAAATTCAAATATGAGCATTAGATGGAATAAGATGAGGGATGACTAACACTCCTGGTTTCCAATTAGTCTATCACTTCAAAAGAGAAAAATATATTGAGTGTCCAAAATATGTCATAAAAGCTTAATCTCAAAAACCTATTTTAGCTGGGCGATGGTGGAGCACGCCTTTAATCCCAGCACTCGGGAGGCAGAGCCAGGTGGATCTCTGTGAGTTCGAGGCCAGCCTGGTCTACAGAGCAAGTTCCAGGAAAGGCGCAAAGCTACACAGAGAAACCCTGTCTCGAAAAACAAAAAAATCAAACAAACAAACAAACAAAAAACTCTATTTTGTACAATATGAGAGGAAGCCAAATATACTGATTTAAACAGTCAGTGAATTCCTCATAAAAGAGACACATAAATCCACATGACAAAAATGAGTTTTTGAGAAATTTATTATATATATGTTTCTATTTTCAATCATTTTATCATGAAATATCTGTCTTTCATGTCTCAAATAGAACTTAGAAGAAAAAAGCTTTAAAGAAAACAGTGAACAACTGTGTGCACAAACTATACACACATATATACTACATATACAAATCTAGACAGGCAGAATGAGATGTCCTGTAGTGGGTAGCCATTCCAGCTTTGGCCTGGAAGTTCCAACTCACACTGAGGCCTCGGTAATGGTCACGCCTACAAGGCAGGGCTGAGAGAGGACCCTGAAGACCCGAGATCTGGATGCGCAGGCTCACTTGGTTCCTGGACCCTGGAAGCTGGAGCTAGACCAAGCAGAGTTCTCCAGAGAACACCGCCGGACTGCGCTACACCTTCCCCAGATCCTGTTACCTATCCCTTCACTTGTAGGTTACCCCACAAAATAAACCTCCCTTTTAACTATGTGCAGTGGCCTTTCACCAATAATGTCCCAACATAATGTACAGCCTGAAAAAATGTGAAATGGATCTGGATAAAAAATGTCTTCTTCCTAGAAACCATTACACCTTCTAGGGTTTTGTTTTCTTTCTCAGTTGTAGAAAATTATATGACAATGTCCATACTAGGCTTTTTAATGTACTTCTCTAAAAGAGGCTATTTAAAGTAGCATCTGTAATATTACTGAACAGTATTAGCTTTTCTGTGAAGATGAAATGCCTCGGAGCCTGAAACCTGCACTAATGACTAAAAGAAGAGCTAAAGTGGCAATGATTGATGAAGACACATATGAAAAGAGAATCAGCATTGTCTGTTGAATTGAAAATACCACCTTTTTATTTTAAAGTATCTTATATATTTATAAAGCATTTTGATAATGATCCCCTTTCTCTCAACTTCTCCCAGATTCTCCCCATCTCTTTAGCTACCTAACTTTATGCACTCTTTCTCTCTCTCTAACACACACACACACACACACACACACACACACACACACACACACACGAAAATCAAAACAAACAAAAGCCAATAAGACAAAGAATGCCAAAACAAAAAAGCCCACAAAAAATCATGGAATTTGTTTTATGATCACCAATTTATCCTTTATGTAAAGATAGTCTTCTTAAAATGTAATCAGTCTCTTAGATTTATTTGTTTTAAAATTTAAGGTAAGTATATCTGATAGTGATGTTGTAAAACCTAAACTTCTATTTCAGAACTATGAAATTAAAGAACACACCAAAATATCAAATCCTTTTTCACCAAATAAATCTATGAGCTTCTAGCCTGGTTAAGTAACATTCTTTGGATTTTGTCTTTTATAAGGGTCATAGCTGTCTAAAATCGACATTCACTGTCCCTCATTAATTGCTGTATATGATACTTCATGGAGGACTAAGGACACACCTAGATAAAGGTGACAAAGTCCCTTCAATGATAATTTGGTATGTGCCCTAAATATCAAACAATGTGAAGCACAGCTCAAGAAAGGTGTATGTTTCCTTCATAAACAGCACAAGTCTGAGAAATAAATTAAGCAAATTTCAAGAAAGTATCTAAAAATTATGAACTTTCCCCCCTCTCTTACGATGATCATTATATGACATTTCAGCTAAAACTAAAGGATCTACTGAAAATTACACTGTGTAGCAATTCCTCTTATCCATGTTCTTTGTGGGTGAGATGTGAATTCCAGGTGCTAGGAGCAGAGTAATACCAAAAATGCTCTTTCGGCAGTATCTGTAGTGCATTGTTGTTTTTGGACCCCAAGTAGATTGTAATAATCTATATTTATAGTAAGATACATCCTGGGGAAAATAAAAACAACTAGAATGTTCACATCAACAATAAAATGGAAATTCAGGGCTGCATGACATGTAAATGAGAATGATCCTAGTAGGAAAGGCGCATGAGAGCTGAAGTAATCCACCACCAACCTCATTGCAGACCTGGGAAGCACACATACAGTTACCACTAGAATGTAAAGAAGCAATCTATGGGTGAGTAGCATTCACAACTTTTAAATGCTTTTACGTCTCTGTTGCCTAAGGTCAAACATTTAATAATTTCAGCCAAAACTTTGACAGATAAATAAATCACTGGCTTATCAGCCTTGTTTCCTGTGTGTCACTTTCATAGGTAAGTGCCAATATAAAGGTTGTTCAGTGAAATATAACAATTAACATTTATCAGTTAACCAACCAATGCAAGCCTTTCTTTTAATTTTATTTCTCTGCCATGACCATGTAAGATGGTGTTAAGAAAGCCATTTTCAAAACAAGGATTAGTGAAACCTAGAGAAGCGAAGTAACTGGCCCAAAGCCACTTTGGGAGGAGATTCAGACCAAGCTCCCACAGCAAAGACCATCCACTTCCTCAACAAAAACTTTTCTATTGAAAAACTACAATGAAATGCTATTCAAGTTGTGTGCAACCTGCCATTCTAGATTTAATCACTTAAGGGCAAAAAGAATGGGAGCCTCTTGTGACCACTTACTTCTGAATTGCACACTAGTGGTGTCTGCACCACTGAGATGACCAGGAAGCAGTTCTTATTCACATTTTGCTCATTCACTTTATCAATCCAGCAAATACTAAGTGCCTCATCTGAGACAGATGCTCCTCTAGACACTTAAAACAATTACAAGGCAGATATTATCGATATCATTATAACATTTGTGTCTATTTAGGAAAACTATTAATCAATTAAATAGAAAGATAACATATCATTGCAATTAGTGATGACATAATGAAAATTCATGGGTACCATGAAATGCATTGGGAAGGGGATCTGCAGTTAAAACCCTAAGTTCAGAAAAGCTTTCTTTAAAGAATAAATAATTGGATTATTGGGGTCAAATGAAGTGGACACTATCCAAACAGGGAGAGATAATTTTCCAGGCATATTCTAGAGACAAAATGATAATCCGCAGAATATAAAAGGTTTTCTAAGCTTTGGAACCTCCTAAAAAGACTGGGCAGCTAATTCACAGTGACTGGAGGAAGCAGTGTCTATGGATCAGAAATAGGATGGGATACTTGTCATGGATGAACTTATTGACCTTTCCACCTAAGACTACTGGAGCTTGTCCTTGGTCTGATGGGAAGAATTTTGAGATAAGGGGTGACATGATCCAATTTATGCTTTTAAAAATTCAGCCTAGTTGCTGTGTGCCCAAGAGCAAGTTGGAGGAAAGGGCAGATGAAGCCAGGAGACCAATTTGGAAATCATTACAGTAAGTAACTCAAGTGAGAAGTGAGGTGCAGCTGATTTAAGGTGGGACCTGAGAGAACTATGTGATTGGGATGACAGTTTGGAATCAAAGTGAAGGATCCTGGGTAATGATTAGTGTCCATTCAAGAGATACAAAGGGAAGTCATCAATGTCTGATTTTAGTAGCTGACTGACAGAGTAAAATGTCATTTGTTGAGATGATCAGGAATCCTGTTTTGACTACGCCCATGAGTCATCCAGGAGGAATAAATAATAGCAATGACAAGAAGAATTACTATGTATTTACCATGACTGTTTGTCAGGCAAGATTTTGAAATTAAAATGTTTAAAGCACTTGATTCTATATTGTAAGACAAAAGTGGATGCCTAGAGTTCTGACTCTTATTCCAAAGCTTCAAAACAAAACAATTCCAGTAATATCTCTTCTTGATTTTAAAAAGACAAGCTAGACACAGCATTGCATGTCCCAGAAGAAAGTCCGAAAAATATTTATGTAGAAACAGCAGCATAGAGGGGGAATTTAAGTTGAAATGTATTGAAGGTGCAGAATAAGAGAGTGAACCAGAAAGGACTGTACAGTAGTGTGAGGGTGTCCAGAAGGACAGAAGGAAGTCAGGAAGACATGAGGAGGTTTCTGAGATGAGTGGGTTACTTCACTGACCTGCTGAAATGCTTAGGAGAGTAGGAACTGAAAAAGGTTGATGAGTTTGGGTGACCATTACTTCGCTGAGCAAATCACACAAAGTAAAAACCTGGATGGACCTAGAGCTGCCAGAGAAGGGAACTGTTGAAGTACTTGGTTCTGAGCACAGGTCAGAAATGAAGTATCTTCTGAAGGGGCTAAAGGAGAAGTTGCATGGTTAAGGGTCAGGTAAATAGGTGAGTTTTCTATTTTCTCAACATGATGGGATATAAAATAGCACACTCAAATCCTGCAGCAATAATCTAAAGTCTAAGAAATGAAGAAGTGGTATGGCCTGAAAGAGAGGTAGAATGAGGAATGACAGTGAAAAAGTAGGAGAGACAAATGGACATTGAATCAGGACATATGAGGAAAGAAACCCAGGACAAAGCTGGCTTTCTCTCAGGGACGTCAGTGAAGGCTCTCCTGTGTGACTGTGTGTGACAGGAGATAATCACTAATGCACACTCTTACTGCTCTTTGCTTGTGCCTACTGAGGGGTGACTGCATCTCCAGGGAACAGGCTTGTATGTTCACTATTCTGAATGAAAAGGAAAATACCGATCATTAGAGGGACCTTCAAAGCAAGAGGCTGAGGAGGCTCTGAAGATACTCAACAGGAACTGGGGATGGACTTCTCTGACTCCGGGTTTTGCCCAGTCCTATTGGTGAGGGGTAGACTATAATAATAGGCATGTCACCACAACCAGCATGCTACCCACCAAAAAAACTAAGGGCCCTGGTGTTTCTTTTCCTGAGACTTGTCCACGCATTCTTATCTTTGACTGTCATGGGCAAGGTGGTAAGGAGGTACAACTACAATGACTCAAAGGAGGTACAATGACAATGTGAATCCCTAGGCATTTGCATTTGACAAGAGACCACATAAATTTCATGAATTGCTAGAGAAATGAGATCCCTGGGAATTCTCAAAAACCCTGTCTATCCTACCTATTCTGTCTAAACAGCCTATCAGTCAGAGTGACCCTGTAACCAGATACACACACCGTGGCACATGCGCGCACACACACACACACACACACACACACACACACACACACACACACACACATGCACACACATGCATAAACTCAAGAAACACACTCAGGCATATCCACACACTTGCTACACCAACTCAGACCGGAGGCACCAACACACATATATATCCATAAACACAGAAGTACATATGCACACAGTCTGTGCTTATGGAAGAGGAAATACAAATAATGCAAGTATGTCTTGCTAGTCAGCAGAGAAAAGGAACATATATTTTAAAAAAAAACTGTCACATCAAGTTTGGATCTATTTTAAGTGAAATAAAAGGCCACAAGAATTTTTAATGAGTAAACTGTACTGATTTGCTTTTCAAAACAGCATGATGGTTGTAATGCACAAAGAACAGCAAAATGCCTAGAAAAAAGGAAAAGAGAGAGAGGCAGGGAGGGAGGGGGATGGAGAGGGAAGGAAAAAAGGGAAGAGGGAGAGAGGTAGGGGGGAGGGAAAGAAAGAGGGAGGGAAGGGTAAGGGAGAAAGGAATGGAGTACTCTTAAAAGTCTGCAGGTGGTAAATAGTGGTAGGTTGAGCTAGGGTGTTAGCAGTAGATATAGAGAAATTTGAGAAAGATTAAGTTAAATTTTGAAAGAGATGCTAACAAGACTTGTCTGGGATTCAGCTATGAGACAGGAAGAATTTAAGCAGGTAGGTAGATTCACTAAAAATGAGTAGGCTGGAAGAGAAGTAGGGTACTCAAGAGTTCCATTTTAGCCATGGTATGTTTGAAATTGATGTGTTCTATGTGGAAGTGTCAAGGAGAAGCTGCATATATAAAACTGAAATTGAAAGGCAAGGTCAGGGCTGGAGACAGAAATAGAAGAATGATGAGGATGGAGATGGTATATAAAGTGTGGTATTGGATGAAGCTGTAAGGTGAGCGTGAACATAAAGAAGAGGCCCTGAGCAGATGGAAGCATCTAGCCTTCAAAGGCATGCAGAGGAGGGGGGCGCGGGAAAATAAAAGGAACCATCAGTGAAGGATGGGACAGAGCCTGAGAGCTTTCATCTGTTTTTATCAGTTTTACTAGTGTGTGAACCAGCTGAAGAGGAATAAATCTACTTTATGTTCTTTCTCTTCCTGCAAAAGCTGAGAATTGGGGAAGGCAAGGTTTTAAAGCTGTGTCCACAAATTCTTTGATAAGCCTTCATCTGAGAAATAGCTTAATTTCCTTCCCTGTGTGTGGGCAACATTTAATGACTCACTTCTAATTAATCAAGTCTGGCAGTACTGTGGAGTAGCAGTTCGAGATTAGATTACAAAGACACTGCAGCTCCCGTCTTGACTCTTGCTGACTTTCTCTGGAGTCATTTGCTCTGAGGTGAGCTGTATAGAGGGAAGGTCCATGTGGAGATCTGAGAACCTTGACCAACAGGCACAGTCAACTGGCTACCATGTGAGTAATGTAGTCTTTAAAGTGGATCTTTTAGACTCACTTGAGGATCTGGGTGACCACAGCCTCATTCAACATTTCCTGCATCTTCCAAAATAGAATATCTAGGGAAAAATGGCTCTTCAAAATTCTGAGATAATAAAAGTTTGTCATTTGATACTGCAAAGCTTTGGGGGTAATGTGTTAGGAGGCAATAAATGGTGAATGTATCAGCATAATGGAGCAAAAAATGTCATGTAGCTATGCATAATAAGTTTTTTTTCCCAACATTCTTATTGCTCTGGTCTTAAGAAAAAAAATAAATCATGACTGGTAAGTGTATTTGGAAAACAATACTGTTTTCTCCACACAAAAATATGATCCAATGGCATGGTACTCTGCAGCTAACATCCTCCACCTTCAACTAGTCTAGTTAAAATACTGCCTACCCTATAGTATTTCTCGTAATGAAACATGACCTCTTAGAGGCTAGTTACAGTGTATTGTGGTTTTGATAAGGCATTCCAAAAGGGGATCGCTTTATGTCTTCTCCAGCCTCACTAGTATTGTAAGGGCAAGACGTAGTACCCAGTAAAGAATTCAAAGGTTGCAGTTATAATGGCTGCTGTAAGACCATGGAAATCTACCCAGTGTGTGTAGCCTTGTTTCTTCCCTTTCTGAGATGATCTACTAGTCCTGCATTGTCAAAGAGGGAGGGTTAGATAAAGTGAGGCAAGTGAAGGCCCTTTTAATGTACAGGATTTTAGGACAATCATGCCTACCATCCTGTGGACTCATTCCATCACATGAACATTATTGTTGATGCTGGATAGAGTCCAATAATGCAGCTGCATTTTTTTTCTGGTGACCTTGAATGTTCCTTTTCAACTTCCTCACATACTGTAATTACCTCGTATCTCATATTCCAGAGCACGCATTTCTACCTGAGTGTCATCTCCATGTAGCCTCTTATGCATGATTCAGTTATTCTTACATTTTACTTTTCAAATAGTTTATTCTTTGTTCTCTTTCATAATTCTTGGTATGAGTTTTTTTTTTTTTAAATCTGAATTAATCACACAGGAAATCCTATGGCATATCTGAACCTGAATCAAGACATCTGGGATTTTGAGCCTCGGTACCTACTCTGATTTCTCTCCTTTGGAATCACTGAAAAGAATGATACTAATCAGAGCAGCCGATTGTAAGCAGGTGATCAAATTAAAGGTGACTTTCCCGCAGAAGCTCCAGCTCTCGGCAGGACCCTGAGAAATTACAAAAGAAAAATGTAAAACCGGGCGTGTATTCATTGTCGGTTATTGAGACAGCTAGGGTATCCGACTTAAGTGTTTCATTTACTGTGTTTCTCCTTTCATAACTCTAGGGAGGAGCACCCCATGCCTAAAGGAAGCAGCAGATCACCAAGAAGGGATGAGTAAGACTACCAGACTGAGCGAATCACTCTCATTAACTACTCAAAGACATGACACATACAACCAGCATTTCTGTATTTAAAAATTACTAAAAATGTAAATCATGGAAAGACATGGGCCCTAGCAGAAAACCTACTAGTCTTATCCTGCAAAATGGACATAGTATCAAACTGTCTTCTAAATATTTATCTTTAGAGCCATGGATTATTGCAGCTCTCAGCCTCCATCAGAATACTACTTTTTGCAGTTGGGTTAATACAGAGACTCACCACTGTTCAAGTGCAGAGAACAAGTGACTGTGGAGAGCTAGGCTTGGAGAACATCACAGAGGAGGGAATGAAAGACTGTAAGAGCTGGGGATTGGAGAGCACTGTTGGGAAACAGGGTCTTGTGGATGTGACAGGGTTGATGCTGGCGTGAGCTCAGCAACTGTGATTACCTGCACAAGAACCACACAAGACTCAGCCATTCAACGTTTCATCCTGGAAGAAATGGCTCGTGGGGCCGCACCTCTCCCTGAGGGACTACGGACAAGCATAATAGCTGGGAGAAGGGATGTCACTTTCCTCAGTGGCATAACTACCCAGTTGCCCAGCTGTAGCTGGAGACTTTTTCTCCAGCTCCCACCACCAAGTCCCGCCAGTCCCGGAGCCCACTTATAAAACAAACACACAGACTCTTACATTATTTAAACTGTTTGGCCATTAGCTCAGGCCTATCATTGTCTAGCTCTCACTCTTATATTTAGCCCATTTCTATTAATCTTTATTTTGCCACATGGCTCATGGCTTACCGGTACTTTACATCTTCCTTGTCTTGGCGGTGGCTCCAGCGGGTCTCCCTTTCCTTCCTCCTTCCTCAATCCTCCTCTCTCCTTGTCCCGCCTATACTTCCTGCCTGGTCACTGGCCAATCAGTGCTTTATTTATATAGAGCGATATCCACAGCACCCAGCTCCGATATATATCCACCCGCCCATGCTCATGCGGGCCACCTAATACAAATTTAGTGAATCACACAGCAAAATGACAAGAAAGTAAAAGGGGGGATTTGGGGAAAGAAGAAGAGTTCCAGCCAGAGAGCAGGTGAGAATAACACAGGACAGAAAGAGGTAAGGACTAACATCCATTATATACATGTGTGAATTTGGCAAAAAAAATAAAAATAGATTTATTTCAAAAATCAAAAACAAATTTCATTTATTCATTAATTTCTGTCTTCGTCTTCTAGAGGTCTCTCTTTCTCTGTCTCTCTTTCTCTCTCTCTCTCTCTCTCTCTCTCTCTCTCTCTCTCTCTCTCTCTCTCTCTGTGTGTGTGTGTGTGTGTGTGTGTGTGTGTGTGTGTGTGTCTGTATATGTGTGTTACTAGAACCCAAAGGCAAATGTTGTACCATTGAGCTACACTCACAGTTCAGTAGGCATTTTAAAAAAGAATTCTTTCCAAGGATTTTTATTTTTAAAATTGCTTTTTCCAACAGGCAATGTTTTCACAATATGAACTGTACTACAGACGTATTTAGTTACAAGTGTTAGTTTCATTTCAATTGTTTAGGATGTTAAAATATCTTAATATGAAATATTTTGAAAATACTGAAAATTAGAAAGCATAAACAAACATTTGTGTTCACACCATTAAGCGCCAACAAATGTTAGTGTTTTGCCTTGGTTCAGATACATCTATTATTATTAAGAAATGAAGCATTGTAATTAAAAGTGGCATCCTTCACTCGGACTGGCTTTTTCCCTTCTACTCACATGGTCCTAAAGTTTGTGTGCCACACTGCCCATCTATGCTTTCATACTTATAATTGTCATGATAGGTCTCCTAATGACAACCTAGCACACCACTATTGACGCTGTCAACTCTCTTTTTGCCCAGGGACTGCACTAAAGAGCAGCTGTAGTAATTTGGGGCCTGTGTCAACTTGGAATTCTGTTGCTGCCAAATTCCAAAGACCTGAATCATCTCCATGTCCTACCAAACGTCATGTTGGTCCTGGAATTGATATATTGAAATTCCGGTACACTGAAACTGAATTCTCATAAGTTGTCATTCAACCAGTTGATATGCCCCTTTTTGCTCAGTATACAGTCTTCTTTTCTGTTTCATCCCTTTCCTTGGAAAAAAAAACTCTTGCTCTCCCCATCCCAACACATGCACACACTTTGAGTTCTATTACAGGGTGAGCTGAGGTTTTTTGGGTTTTTTTTTTTTCAAACTTCCGGGATATTCTGTGGGCTTTGCTGTCTATTTCTTCTCCAATTTATCCCCCCCCCCATGAAATGTAGCTTGATCTCAGTCATTGTTAATCTTCTCTTTATAGGGAATGTGCCTATGACTCAGGATTCATGAGAAAGTAGGTTCTTTATGAATTTTTAGTAGAAAGAGATTTAATATTGTATTTGGATATGGGAGGAATGTGTCCTATAGTCTAAGAGCAAGAATTCTTGAGACAAAGCCACCAGTGAAAATCCAGCCTAGCTGTCACAAGATGTGAGAAGTGGGCCTCTGAATTTCTTAAAGAGTTATTGTAATAACTCCAAAACCACAAAAGAAAAGCATTTGATGAGATAGTTTCAGGCTTATGAAACACGGAATGAAAGAATACTCAGGGGCAGGGATGGTAGTGAGGTAAAAGGCAGACCAGTTGTTGCCAGGACCTGTACCCACCTGTCTAGAAATACCCAGCCCTCAGCTCACTCTCTCCCTTTAAAACTGTGTCATCCTGATTGCCAAAACATTCTCAAAAGTGAATCCGAACACAAAACCTTCTGTACAAGCCTGTCTTTGCTCTTTTCGCCTTCTGGCTGTGTTCCTCTCAATCTTTGACTTTTAAAGCATAGAGCTCCTCTTACAGCTATCTCCTTGGTCAGTACACTTCACTGTTCTGTACATCCCAAAGTTAATTTCCTCCTTCTCGAAAATGCTACAACCTTACTTAAAGTAACCAATACTTGGGCAGTTTCTCTGTTCGCATCTCCTTGCCTTGGTGGTATTTGTTTCTTCGTCTCTCCTGGGAGAAACATTAATGTAGAACCTGTAAGGGATTCTCCATGTTTTCTGAATAAATCCCAGAATTCTCATGAAGTCTTCTCATTCCTGTTTCTATCTCCTCCACCTTGTCCACCCAGAGTATGATCCTTCTAGACCACACACACACACACACACACACACACACACACACACACACCACCACCACCACCACCACCATCATCATCATCATCATCATCATCATCATCATCATCATCATCTCTCTGATTCTTTTATTTAACCCAACCTAGACTACCAATCATATTTTTTCTCTTTCAAATCTGCCTTATAGAAGCATGATCTTTGAGTGCTCTGTGGAAGCTTCTGCCTCCCTGGATACCTTCATTTTATGGCACCCTATATCTTTACCCCATATATTTTTATGGAGCCTTATGCCATTTTTTTTCAGAGTTGCATCATTCAGTTCACAGACTAATGAATTCCTTCACTGTAGCAGAGACTACACCAGGCACTCAATAACTACTCCTTGTCCACATGCCTCTTTGCTCAAGTAAACAGAGAACTCCTTGAGTCAGAGATTGGATTTTATAATTTTCTTCTGGTCTCTAGTGCCCATCCTAACTTATTCTCTAGAGCAGATGCTTGATATTTCTTCCTGACTTGAATTGAATTGCTCACAAACTTGGCAGGAGAAAATAAGAAAATGAATTCCAAGTAAAACTAGGAGACAATAGAAGAGAATTAGGAATTACCATTAGACGTTTGATTGTCAGATTGATTCCCTTTGAAACTCAAGCAGAATAATAGCACAGCCTTCCCCACCACAATTTTCTTCTTCCGAATTTGCTAGAGAACAACTTTCCAGCAGATAAAAGATTTTTAACCTATATGTGTTAAATTCTCATGTTTATTCTATAAAGTATAAAAGGCAATAGTCTTAATTTTGAATTTCTTAAAAACACATCTTTTTTTTCCTTTTGCTATTCTCACAGTACCCTGCCCTTAGACAATCTAAGGAACAATGAGTTTTAAAGACAAAACTAGCCAGCAAGGCAGCTTGTTACTGTCTCCCAGCTATTTGGAAGGCTGAGGCAGGAAGACTGTTTGAACTCAGGAATTAAGGGTCACCCTGGGTAATACGGCAAGACCACATCTCAAAAATTTGTTTGCCTACTTTCCTAATAGATCAGACAAAGTTTTTTTCCTCACTTAGGTTTGCAAATTTACCCATAAGAGTAAAAAGGGATGTATCCTTTTTATATATGTATGGATGGATGGATGGATGGATGTGTGTATGTATGTATGTATGTATGTATGTATGTATGTATGTATGTGTGTATGTGTGTATGTGTGTATGTATGTGTGTATGTGTGTGTATGTATGTATGTATGTATGTATGTATGTATATATGTATGTATGTAATGTAATGTAAGGGACTTCCTTGCTTGCTGAATCTCTGCTGCAAGTGCCTGGCCGATTAGCTTTAAGAGTAAGATCAACATTTGATCTGTTTAGCTCTATTCATAGCAAACCACCTTAAACTGAAATAAAGAAACTTAGCCAAGTCCTCACAGTTGCTAACATGGTTACTGAAGAAAGGGTATCGAGTTGACCAGATTCAGACGAAGCCCGAGAACATCGATTGCAGCAGGAGCAGAACAAGAAGTGAAGCAACGCTGAACCAGTCACGTGAGGACCCGGCCTGTGGGAGAGCAGGTTTCAAACGCTGTCAGGGATGCCTCTTCACTTACCTAGCATACCTGTGACAATGCGGCTTTGTTCCTATTCATTAACTTTCAGGTAATATTTTCATGAACCAATAAAAACAAAACAAACAAACATTGTTTCTCAAAGAGCAGAGTGAAGAAACAGCTTAGAGACTGGGAGAAGAATCTTTGTGAATATTCATATAACAGGAACTTAATGCCCAGAAACTAAAAGTCATTTTTAAAATCTTAAACACCAAATCATTGAGTCAACAAATGGGCAAATTAAATGAACACACAAATCATAAAAGAAATATACATCATTAATAAATACATGTAAAAACCTGTTAAACATCCTTAGCCATCAGAGTAATACAAATTGAAACTATACTGAGGTCAGAATGATTACTGAGTCAGAATAGGTGTCTTCTAGGAGAAAAACATGACAACAAATTCTGACAAGGACAGGAGGGATGTGGAGAGTAAAGGACCTTTGTTCACCGCTGGTGGGAATGCAAACTAGTGCATCTCCTATGGGAAGCAGTACGGAGGTTTCTAAATAAAAAGGAAAACAGAACTGTTGTATGACCAAGCTCTACCACCCCTAGATATACCCGAAGGAATCATAACACAGAGATACTTGCATGTCCGTGTTTATTGCAAAGCCATTCACAATAGCCAAGATATGAAACCTACCCAGGTTCTCATCAACAGATGAACACATAAAGAAATGTGCTATAAACACTTAATGGAGTTTTATTCCACCACAAATAAAAAACAAAATTCTATCATTTGCAGAAAATCATGTGAAAGACTATGAAGTTCACCATGTTAAATAAAATATGCCAGACTCAGAAAAGACAAATTGTGCATGTTTTCTCTCATATGCAGAATCTGGACACTCATATGCAGATATGTGTGTGAGTGTGTGTGTGTGTGTGTGTGTGTGTGTGTGTGTGTGTGTGTGTGTATGTTTGTAGATATAGATAGCAGGAAAACAGAGAAGAGATTATTTTTGAGGAATGAATATAAAGAGAAGAGAGGAGGAGAACATATTGGGGACTAAGAAGGACCATGTATCACATTTCCTCTCACAGGTTAGAAGGTTAGGTTTCCCTGTATTTAGTATATATAGTGTGTGAATACATCTACACATAACTACATAAAGGAGGAAGAGGACCACCAGAAGCAGGACAAGGAAAAGGGAAGGTAGTGGGGAGGTGGATATGAGCAAAATACAGTATTTGTACATAAAAATGTCATATTTAAACCCATTGTATATAGAGCAACAACCAAAATTTAATTTTAAAATAAAGTAGTAAAATGAGAAAAATGTCATTTTCAAGATTATAACATGAATACAGACAATTGATAATTTTTTTGCACCCTGATAGGCCTCTCTGCCAATGCAGCATCCAAATCAGACCATATCAGGAAAAGCCCAGGTTTAACGGGTAAAGTGTTCCTGGGTAATTCCCCAGCTCATCAGAGAGGAGACCGGGATGAGAGAGAGAACCATGTGTCTGTTTTCTGGGATGCAGCTTATATGCCCTGTGGGAGTGGTCTTGAGTGTCTGTGGGGGAGGAGCTGTGTTTGGCGGCTTTGAAGGGATAGGTTTGGGGAAAGAGATGAGGGAGGGGAGGTGAAGTGGATCTTCCATCAGAACATTCCAGACTCTTTGGGTATAGGGATGCCAGGGTGCCAGGGGTTGAGGTGGAGCTCCCACCCAAATATCCAGAACTCACAGGACAGGAACTGGAACCTGGAGACAAGAGCTGATGCAGAGGTCATGGAGGGGTGCTGCTTACTGGCTTACTCCACCTTCTTTTATATAGGACCCAGGACCACAGCCCAGGGATTGCACAACCCACAGTGGACTGGGCCTCCTGTGAAAAGGCCCTACAGGAGGATCTTATGGAGTCATTCTCTCAGTTGAGGTTCCTCACTTCCAGATAACTCTAGCTTGTGTCCAGTTGAAGTAAAACTAGCCTCCATACCATGGATAGCGATATTTTTTGTTTTAGTAGGGGACACTACATTGCAAACTCCTTGTTAGGAAGTTGTCTGTCATCCTCAGGTTAAGCATATGAGACTTTTTCCTCTAGCTTCAATAAAATGTTTCTATGTATGACTGAGATAGAGAAATTTGATCATATTTTTCCTTGGTGAAGTATTTTCAATTCTTGGGGTCTTCTTAGATTCTTGTATCTTTTAATAATCAAATTTGTTCGTGAAAGATATAGAGCTAATTGGCTCTCTAGTTTTAAAACTATAATGGGAACTTTTTTCTTTTCTGTGTTGTATAGATGTAGAAAAATATAATTGATATTTAAAATATCAAATCCTAAGTGTAGTTCCAGAGCTTTAGAATAGCAATGTATGGAGCTTGGGGCTGGACAAATGGTCACAGCTACTTTAATCTACCTGTGTGATGGTTTTATTAGTGAGTTCAGTCAAATAAGGTCATTTTATTAAAAAAAAAATTTGGAAACTCGTCTAACATTTATTCAAATCTCACTTTCTTCCTTGAGGATCAAGTTACATACACATTAGGTCACTTGAAGTTTGTAAAACTTAATTACCTTTTCTCTTCCTATGATTTAGATTTCTGTGTTTTGATGTTTGCTAATTTGTTCTTTTATGATGAGAAATATGTTAATTCTATTCAGAATATCTTCCCTGATTTTTTTCATCTGTAAGTTTGATTTGAGCCTTTCAACCAAATATCTTCCTTATTTCTTAACTTCTTGAATGTGTGGATTATTTCCATAGTTACTGTCTCTGCTGTCTTTTCAATAGTTATGACATTAGTGACAGTCCAGGTCTATTTCTGTTGATATTTCCTTTTCATATGGATCCTATTTTCTTAACTTTTCAGGCTTTCCTTAATAATTGTTATTGAATGTCTAACACTGTGAGAGTCTTTTTTTTTGACACTGAATATATAGGTCTTTCTATGAATCTTAAGATTCTTTCTGGGTGCAGTTAAGCCACATAGAAGCAGTGTGATGATTCAGGATCTTTCCTTGGTGACTCATTGGTGCAGGAAGAGCTGTGTTTATTCTAAGGTTTGTTTTGGCCCAGGACTTGAGGTGGGACTGTCCTGAGTGCTCCACACAATGCTCCATGAACAATGAGATTTTCCAGGACACTATTCCCAGCCTTCTGCAGGCACCAGGAGAATTTATCCAGATCCTCTCATGTCAGCAATATCCTACTGAATAATCAAACGAGACACTTACCTCCTGGTATGGCTGTTTACACCTCTTCACACTTAATTCCAAATTGTATTACTTTGGTGTGCCTGAACTCTCAGTTTTACCTCTTTTCTTCATGGCATCCTCTAGGCTGTACCTAGCTTCTCTTTACCACATCCTGAAAACTGTACACTGGGGAATCATAGAGCTGAACTCATTTTCACCAATTTCACACTGATCCTGTTCTTTTATTACCTGATGGACAATGTCAAAAATAATTAGTTTAAAATATTTAGGCACAAAGTTTTAAATTACTTATGTCAGGTAGGAAGTTAAATCTGGTCCCTGGTTCCTGTCATTCTGTCTTGACTGGAAGAAATGTCCAGTGTTCTCACTTCCAGTGTTGATAGAGGTTAAGATGGGGTGTACATCTTCCAAATTTTTAGGTTAAAGTAAACACATTTACAAGAGCATAGTTTCTTCTCTATACAATATGTGTCAAGGAGAAAAACACTCACGCAATAAAACAAACATGTTAATTTTGAATATATATTACAAAATTCTTAAAGAATACCATCTACATAATGCAATATGCTGATCTAACAATATGTCACAGCCATGAGAAATGATTTTGCAAGTCTGTTAACACAGCAGCTCCTTTATATAGTAGTTAAGAGTGTGGGCTGTGGAGTTAAGCAAACCTGGTTAAGTGCCAGTCTATCATTTACCTGCCAGTGCTCTTCCATCTCTTTTCTGGTTAACACAATGGAGCTCAGTGGGAGTTTTGAGAAGAGCCACTGTGTGCTGTTTGTTACTCATGCACAAGTACTTTTCAATGCCACAGTTTTTTTCAAGTCCCTTTCTAAAGTAGCATAGAAACTGCAATTTGAAATCACCTGCTTCTGTCTCTCACTCTCCAGGGGTTTTCTTAGTGATGTATATGTAGCTTTTTATTCTGCATGTGACCAACCAAATAAATGTATATTGAAAGTTGAGTGATCCAGGGTTAGGCGGTAAAAGCACTTTATAAATCTAAGGCACTATTATATTGTTAGACCACAAGTACAATTTGAGAGTTCACTCAAACATTTATAAGACTTGACTGCACCCTAAACACATTCTGCAGATCCAATCTACATCCATTTGTAGCTAAATGAGTGCTTAGCCCTTGATAACCCTGAGTTCTCTGTCCAACTCAGGAAAAATCAATGGCCTCCTTTCCTGTGGGTTGTCCTTCTTAATTATCATGGACAATGACTTTCAGATTTACTTACTGTGCTCATTGTTTATGCACATATTAATTTATACATATGGTAAATAAATGTACAAATAAAATACTGGAAATAACACCTGGACCTATGTATGCACACACTGAGTAGAAATAATAAAAATAAAAATAATTTTTTGTCAATAGAATTCAGACAAATAAAAAAAAATATAAGCAAAAAAGTATATTATAAAATACAGAATACAAATTTAGATAGAACTAAAAGAGGGCTTGTAGTGGCCAGGAAAAAAGACATTTCATGAAAGCATTAGTTGCTTGTCTGAGATAAAGTATGTTAGGGAAGTCCATGATGTGACCAAAATCAAGAAGACCTGCAATACATAGTGTATTGCAGACTTTGAGTTGATGATGAGTGTCCAGGGTGCGTAAGAAAGTATTAAGGTATTCATTTAGAAAAGCAGTTACAAATGGAAGACTTTATTCTGTAGATGCTTAAGAATGGTCGTACAATTTCCCAGTTAGTTGCATGCATGGGTGTCCAGAATGAAGACTGTTTGCCAGCCTCCCTTATGCATGGTTGGAAGAGTGGACATGATATACACTTCCTGGGATGTGACTGTGTAAGCTGGGAAAGCTAGCAGAAGAGAAGAGAATAGCAACACCGTCAGGCTGACATACTTGAGACTACTATTCACACATGTGCTTCCTGAAATGTAACTGCTCCTCAATTTTGTTTAGCCAGTTAGTATTTTGAACTCTCTAACATGAAACATCAGTCTATGGATTGAGCCATTGCTTTCTTATAATCGTGGTGTTAAGCAGTCAAGTCTTGGGATAGCTAATGACCTCTGACCTTTATGTATTCCAAAGTGAGTTATAAATGATACATATGCTACTGAGTTATATAGTTCTGTCTTCTTGAGAATAAGGACCCTCTGGGTTAATGCCATTTGGCAGGACCATGTTGACTGAGGCTAGGAATAGAGTTTGCAGGATTTACAAGAGAGCAGAAAGAAGGCATTTCTGAAACAGTATTAATGATCTAACTCTTGACTGTGGCGATGGTTACATAAGTGTTTGCATGCTATACATACTAAGACAGGCACCTCGATAAAGTTGCCTAAAGAAATTAACTTGGATCTTCTGGTGTATACAAGATAGACTACTAGTAGAGTAGCAGTGAAAAGAGAAACAGAGAAATGCATGGCATCAATCAAAACTCCATACGATTTGGACTTATTCTGGATTAGTAGAAGGGATGAAATTAGATGGAGTAAGGGACCACTCTGAAGGAAGACTTGGAAGGACAATTGTGCCTGAAGATAATGAATCTCAAGCAGGAGGATCTGGCTTTCTCACTGGAGGAAGACACTGAGCCTCATCACAGGTGATAAAGACGCTGTATAACAAAGTGGAGAGCAGGGAATTGGAGTGCTAATTTGGTATGTACTAGATCAATAGTCTAAGTTGCTTTTCTTTGTTGGTAAAATGGAATTAATGGTGCGTACAAAGTGAAAAATAACCATGGAGAACAGTGGAAATACGTGTCTGGAACCTTGCAGGCTGTGCCTGCCTGCCACTTATGAGACTCTCATGAATGAATGCACAGAAGCCTACAATTATCATATTAAAATAGAAAATAAAAGAGCATTCAAGGTGAGTTCGTTCAAGATTCTTCTGTATGTGTGTCTGGGATTTGCTTGGTAAGTACTCAGTTCATCGGAAAGGAAAATGCATTTTTAAATCTCAGGATCATAAGAACGAACAAGAGTGGGCGACGGAAGCAACATGGCCGCTGGTAGTATATTTTTAAAGGAGGCAGGCTCTTTTATCATCAAAGACTCAGTAGCTTATTTATTTCTCATTTCTTTACCTCCTTTGACACATCTGTAGGAATAGGGGTTCAGACAAAGAGAAGCTGTTGTTGCATCCTGTTTAAGATTCTCTTCATGTGATTTGGTCCTCAGCCCATTTTCTGTCAGGCTTCCTGAAATGGGAAAGCAATGCATAAAAATTTCTCAGGCTCCATGGTGAATTCTCCGCAGCGGCAGACTGGAATTTACAGCTGCCTGTGGACTTCTCCATCTGCATGTCCTGCAGGCATCTCCAACTCAGTACATCCCAAACCAAATTAATTACGCTTCCAGACTCTCATTCTCCTCCAACCTTCTATCTAGGTTAATGCCATTGCTAATGTACCAGGTACAAAACCTAGAAATACTGGTTATTTTATTTTCTGTCCCATAACCCCAATGTCAACCTGCTGCTAACTTGCATAGATTCATACTGTAGTAGTCTAGTCTGTTTTATGCACCCTGTTCCTTGACTTCCATCTTCCTGAGGAGGATCTTTCTCTCTCTCCACAAGCCCAGAAAAAGTCTATCTGCTCTTTACCAAGAGTTTGCAGAGTTGAAGCTCCAGAGGTCTCCTTTTCACTGGACCAGAGCAAAGCATGCCTTGTCCCCAGGGACTGGTAGGATGGCTGTTCCTATTCCCCTGGGCCTCTTCCTTGGATAAAACAGTGGAAGTTCTGAGTCATGCATTTCCTTTTCTGAAAACACGTCAGCAGCTTAACATGGGAATCTACAGAATGAAGTCCCAAGCCCACATTTCACCCACTTCCTCTCCCTGGTGTGTTCGTTCCAGCATCCTATGCTGTGCAGTCACACTGAACTGTGGGTTCTATCCTCACAATCATGTACAGGTATTTAAATCTCAGAGCCTTGACTCATGGAATGTTGCAATGAGCAGGGTAAGTTTCACTCCTCCTTAACTCTGCTCGAGGATCATTTCCCTGGTGGAACTGGCTTCATTCCACTTTTCTCCTCTCCTTGCTCAGGACGGCCACACTCACTGGGTACTCCTTTATTTACTTTTCCTGGGGTTATCACAAGCATCTCTAACCTGGGTTTTATAAGCTTTATAACAGACATCATCTCTAATTGCCTTCTGAGAGTCTCAGGAGTGCTTTGAATTGCCTGTTAACCAATCTAAAAATAATCTCTTAAATTTTTTATTTTAAAACCTGTGATTTTACCCAAAAAAGCTTTTTAAAGTTCCCAAAGACATAGTTAACAGTTTTCCCCCACTGTACCCAAACAGAGAAGTCCCTCAGCTCTATGGTATTAAATGCACTTTGTAAAGTTCTTTGCAGCTTTATTATTCCAGGTGCACTGTTACCATAAGAGGCCTTCATGGACCACAGCTATAAATGTCATTTGTTCCCATTAAGCAAATGTATTATATAGAAGATGATTGTCTAAATTTATGGTGACTATTCTAGAGGGTACTAAATCGGGTAATATATCAAAATGCCTATTTTAAAAAGTCAATTCCTATCATTTGAAGACTGGTGTTTTCCCCCTAAGCTCAATATGATATAAGCATGTTACATGACTGTGAGATACATCAAAAGAGATGCAACCAAACTGAACAGCTATCTAAATAAGTCAAGTGAAACGCATAGCTTTGTTAATCTTTGGGTATCATAGGTGAAATTTGAGCAAATGATTTATTGAGGTTTCATCCTATATAACTTCATATTCTGTTTCTCCCTTCCTCTCTTTCTCTCTAAATAGCAAGAGGCTCTCTTTGCTGCCCAGACTGGCCTTGAACTCTTGGACTGAAGTGGTCTTCCTGCTTTCTGCCCTCCAAGGAGGTGAGATTATAGGAAAGTAGCAATTCGACAAAAACTCTTTTTCTTTTACAAATTAACAACAATGAAATCTTCAATATGAAAGCACTGAGAAGATAAATTCACAGAAGTGAGCATACTTATTATATCAAATTACACTATCATTTTAGCTAAAATACAAGCTTGAAAAATAAAGACATTCTCTTTTCAGTGAAGATGTGGCTTACATATTAGTTACTGAGTTTGAAAATTAGTAATATTGTGTCCAATTGTTTGAAGGACAGGTCTATAGACTTTATTTTATACTTTATAACACATCCCACGCCACCCTTGCATAGTGCCAAAAAAAAAGATAGAAGACCTATCATTGACCCTGATTACATGAGACATATGAAGGCCTCACAAAACCTGTTCTGCTTCTGACCTTTGGCCCTTAGCTAGGAAGACCTGAAACAAGACAAAGGGCATCTCTGTGTGTGTGTCTGTCTGCGTGTGTGTGTGTGTGTGTGTGTGTGTGTGTGTGTGTGTGTGTGTGTGTCTGAAGGGGTGTCTTTTGTCCCTCACCCACAGGTTGACTCAAGGCTAGCTTTTCAGTCATCTCCTCTGTAGCTGGCTAGGGAGTGAGAAGGACTTGACCCTTGGGGCAACCAAGGTCTTCATGGTTGCTTTGAGGGACAGCTGTGCCAAGTACAAAGCTGGACAGTACTACAGACATCTTGGCAAGAGAAAGCCTCAAAAGAAATGGAGTTGGGTCAGTCTTAGGGACCTTGATGCCTGGTATGGCACAGAACTCAGAGAAAGAGGCGGACACCAGTCAAACACTCGAATTTCTTTCACAGGAAGGAATGGGCCTCTGGGTCTGGTCTGGGGCCCTCACTACACAGCTTGCTCATGATGCTGCCGCCAGAGCTCCAAGGCTTCATCACATCTGGAAACATCAGAAAGCTCCAGAAGGGCTCAAAGCACAGGGCATCGAAGGTGTTACCTGCCTACAAGGCCATGCCCACTGTGGCTGGGGCCTGTGACTTAGTTGTCAGGTGAAGGCGTCCTTATCCAGACATGCTGTTCCTCCTTATATAGTTGTTGATCTTTAGGTGACCACTTGAGGATGCCATCAAGGGTGCACTTCAACCTGAAGTCAATGCTCTACTCCAGGCATCCCTGAAGATGGTGGTGGTGTGGTGGAGGATCTTGAGGAATATGTCCTGGGACTGTGGGCTGCATCATTTTCAATCATGCAGGCCTCTCCCCATGCCTGCCCCTCCCATTCTCATTCCCCACCTTGCTAGTCTCTTCACTGATAAAAGTGCTGTTGTGTACAAAAATGTGCACACAGTCCGGAACCACATAGTGAGACCTTATCTTGAAAATAAATACACACAACCATCATGCTCTAGAAAATATTTATTGACACCTGTATTAATTTTCTTTCCATAACCCAAGAAATAAGGACAGTACACAAAATACAGTAAAATGCACTTTTCCCATTTCAAATAAATATCTTCTACTTTTGTAAAAAAAAATTAATGTTCTGTGTAATTTGCCACAGTGTATTAATTGGTGAAATAAAGCAAAAGTTCCCTCTAGTTAATCTATCACTTAATTTAGAGATTCCCATGAGAATCTCTCTGCAGATAATGTTGTTTCTCTGTAAAACTGCATCGACTTCAAGACTGTTGCTTCTACTTTGCAAAAGAAAAACATAAGCTCTTTGACAAAGTGTTTATTATCAAGAAGAATCTTCACTCGGGAGAAAAAAGCATCAGAATTTCTGCTGAATCAACTATGTATAAATTTGTAGTTAATACTTCCTGCGGCCAGAGTTACAATGATTCTTATGTATCACACTGGTAATTTCCAAAATTAGTGGTTAAGAACTTAAATTAACAGTTACGGATGTAATACAGACCCAAGACAGAATTTAAAAGCTCTGTTGGTGGAAAAGACAAAAAGTAACAGTGCTATATAAGACAAATTTATCATTTTCAAATATCGTTATCTACTGAATTACACAGACACAGCACAGACTTATATACATATATATCCCTGATAAGTTTAAGACAATGTGTTAGCTCTTACGACTGTTATTAATAAGATTATTTTAGTAACCAACAAAAATCGTATTTAGGTAGTCACCAATCTTAAAAGGTTTTTATATATAATTGAACCATCCTCAAAACAATACATCATCAGGTAATAAAGGTCATTAGTATTGTCTAAATTCCTATGTTAACAGTCAGCTGATAGTTTATAGGTTAGCCAGAGGAAGTTAGTTAACCTCACAGTAACTCCAAAGCCACCATGAATGGTTCATTTCCATGAATGGATGCAGAAATGCTGCTCAAACTGTGTCACTTCAAAACATCATTGTGCTCAAAAAAAACAAAAAAGAAAGCATACAGTGGTTGTTAATGCTACCCTCAGCATTTTCAAATCATCGTCTGTGTGTTATCATGTGGAACCTTTGCTGTGGAATATTACTTTAACTATGTAAAGGTGTGTTACATTTGTTTATGCAGCATTTGTTTAACAATGTAAAGATGTGTTGCTTAGGCTGCCTAAGGCATCTGACTGGTTTAATAAAAGACTGAACAGCCAATAGCTGGGCAAAGGAAGGATAGGCAGGGCTGGTGGGCACAGAGAATAAGTTAGAGGAGGAATCAAGGCTTGAGAGAGAACAAGAGAAGAGAGAACAAGAGGGAAAGAGAGGGAGATGCCCAGGGCCAGCCAGTCACCCAGCCACCAGCCAGCCAGACACAGAGGAAGCAGGAAAAGTAGGACATACAGAATGAAAGGAAGGTAAAAGGCCCTGAGGCAAAACATAGATGAAGAGAAACAGGTTAAATTACGTTATAAGACCTAGTGGGACAAGCATAAGATAAGGCCGAGCATTCATAACTAATAAGTCTCCATGTTATGATTTGGGTGCTGGTGGTCCAAGAAAGCCTACTACAAATCTTCCTTTGTTTTAAAGAGTGGAAATTATATGCTTAGACATTCTTTTGCAGAATATTCCTCTGTTTAAAACTTTCTGAAACAGATAACTGTGCACACTGAAACTCACTAGTGCCACAAGTTTGTGATTTCCTTTTGACATTCTTCATAATTCTTCCATCTCAAAGTGTGTATTGAAGCTGTTTGCCATTGACGTATGCTCAAAGATCCTTGAAAGGCTTGGTTTTAACAGTTCCACCGAGTGACATGACAGGTGCTGGGAAGTATCATTCTTCAGAGACAGCATTTGGTCTGTCCCAGGCTCCCTTCTATCGTAATACAGAGCCCAGAGCAGAGTAATGGTGAGAATCATGGCCAGGATTTGTGTCACACCAATGGAGATCCCCAGAAACCTTAGCACTTGCAATTGTTTGGTTCCTCTCAAAAAGGAATACATTTTCTTCCCACAACCCTGTAAAAGAAGCAACATAATCAATTTCATGTTTTCTGTGTTACACTGTCAAAAACAATGATTTAAAAAAAAAATCTGAATCAGTTAAGCTCATGAATTTTAAGTTAGTGATTTTCAACCCATAGAGGGTGGTATGCACCTTGAAAAGTCCCCTTAGCTAAATTCCTCCCAGCCTTTTTTTGTTTTCCACACACACAGACTTACATAAAACCTAGCATCGAGAGCAAGACTTATTAAATATTTTGTAATGGTAGCTGCTTTTCACTTGAGAATTTTAATATAACCTTGGGTATATAGGTTTATAAAATAGCTATACCAATAAAATATTTACTGATAATAAATCACAAAGAAATGTATTTTAAAATAGTTCTTTGGGACTGGAGAGGTAGCTCAGCTGTTAAGAGCGCTTGCTTCACAATTAGAACCAGAGTTCGATGCAAGCACCCATGAAACAAGACAGATGTCTTGTGCATGCCTGAACCTCCAAGTTCAAGACAGTGAGACAGGAGGATTGATGGGGTTTCCCGCCTGGGCCCACATTTGAGGAGAGACCCTGTCTAAAAGACAGAGAGCAACAGAGGAGGGCACCAGATGCCCTCTTCTGGTTTTTGTAATTAAACACAGGCTAGTACTCCTGCACACAGACAGACAGACAGTCAGACACAGACACAGACACACACACAGACACACACACACACACACACACACACACACACACACACACTACACATATACAAATAAATAAGTAAATAAATATTTTTAAAATTTAGTATGCATATACATTTACCATTTATGAAAAGCTGAAGAAAATTTGCATAATATTAAATGGGTGTGCTTGTTGTTTTTTTTTTTTTTTGGTTTTTCGAGACAGGGTTTCTCTGTGTAGCTTTGTGCCTTTCCTGGAACTCGCTTTGGAGACCAGGCTGGCCTCGAACTCACAGAGATCCGCCTGGCTCTGCCTCCCGAGTGCTGGGATTAAAGGCGTGCGCGTGTGCTTGTTTTTAACATGAAGAATTGAATCTTGGTTGAACATTTCAGATTACTATGTTTTATCCTACCATATGTTTCAGAGTTGACCAATGTTTTTATTTAATTGCCAATGCCAAGGATACTGTTTTGGATAAAATACATACTGGCAGGAGTATGTTTAGGTCCATTTCAGAAATAGACTGTTGGAAATTCTATTTTAATCCCAAGTCAACATTCACTGAATAATTTTTAATAAACTAAAATCAGTAACAAAAAAGCAATCTTAAAGGCCTAATTCTTCTACAGTATAATCTAAAGATATATTAGTATAATTTTTACATGGTGCAGAATGATGGTAGGAAAGTAGTATTTTTCACAGTTAAACACGTGTTTCTACAAAAGCATTCAATTTTGTTTACACAGTTAAAAGCACTGCAATTGGTAGTATATGATAGTCACATACCCAAGCTGGGCGTCTTAGGCAATGCTGTTGCTCTGTACGGAATGAACACACACAAGGGTGCCCGGAACCAAAGCTGCAGTGACCCTTGTGATGGGACACGGACAGATGCTGTTAGAAACACCTTGACTTCATTACGGGTTGGATTTTGAATTCAGTTTTAGTCACTTCACGTTCAGAAACCTTTTACTGTTGCCAACACTTTTATAACACTCCACGTAGGGTCATGAGCCAGTTTAAGGAGCTATGATCTAAAGAAAGTTGGCAAGTTTTTGGTGTACACGAAAAGGACTAGCTAGAGAGTATTTTAGGCTTTGCAGCCTATGGGGTCTATACTGCAACTTTGTATTTCTGCCATTGTGATGCGGAAGCAGACGCTGACAATAGCTAATGAATGGAGGTGGGTGCTGCTATGAAGTTCCTTGCACTGAAATGCACCAGGCCAGATTTAGCTCAAGGCCAGCAGAGTCTGCTGACTCCAACCTAGATTTATCCAGATTATTTCAAAACAATGAATAATAATAATTATTATTATTATTATTATTATTATTATTATTATTATTTGCTGCTGGGCTGTAGTAATGCCTCACTTGATAAGATACCTTTCCCCTAAAAATCAAAAGCATCTCCTCAGTCTGCTTCCAAGCATGCTGATGCAAGTGAGTAGAGCTGTGTCCCTCACTAGCTCTGTATACTGCAGAAAGGGTATGAATGGGGGTGTTACTGTCACGATGTAACATCTGTCCTACCAGGTATGGATCTGAAGCATATATATGAAGTTCCCATACAGGTCACAGATAACTTGACATGAGAAAAAGGCTAACAAGGTCACTGGTGGTGCTTGGTTTCATGAGAAGAGTCTAACAAGAATCTGCCTCATATAACAGAAAGGAATTATAAAGGAAGGGGAAGGGACACAAAAGTAGCAGTAGGAGAACTACTCTCTGTCCTATAGGGACAGGTATTTAGAAAGCAACTGCGAATCACATTGGTTTAGGAACGTGACAATCGTAGGCTGTCTAGGGCCCATGACCTCACTTACTCTCACCCCTCACCAAAGGTTCTTTTTGCAGCATGGGAAAACCATTACAGAAATCCACAACTGGTCACAGTGCAGATGACAATTAACTGTAGAGTGCTCATCCCCCACTGATGCGTCTACAACACAAGCCCTACACCTAAGGCACAGAAAACATCTCGGAAGCGGGGGTAGAAAGATTTGAAGAGTCAGAGGACCAGAATGTCAGCTGCAAGATACTTGTCACCTATTTATTACAGGAAGCTGCATCCATGAAATCTCAACAAAACGGTGACTTAAAAGACCTGCACAATGGCAACACCAGTTGACATCCCAACCCAGACAGGAGAAATCTCACAAAACCCCACTCTTAGATGAAGAGTTATCAGCAATTAATGGCTTCTAAGAGAGAAGGAGAACCCATGTTCTCCAGAGACAGGTTCTGATAGTCTCTCCAACCCCAAGTGGTCAGCCCTAAACATGTGTAAGGATGATTAACACTAAATGAACCTACTGTGTTGTGTTTATACATATGTATAGTTTTATAACCATAGTAATTAAAGAAGAAGCCACAAAGCTGAGAGAGAGTGGGGAGAGGGGAATGGGAAGAGCTGAAGGAAGGTGAATGTGGGGTGCAAGTGACGCAAACACAGTACTCGTGCACAAATAAAAGTTGAAGGAGGAAAAAAATCACGACAGAAAAATAGAGTAAAGAAATGAAGAGATGGTACTGTGACTAACATCTGCACCGTCATCTTCTTGAGAAACCAGTGTCTTGTCTCTGGGGACCTGTGTCCATGGTGAGCACATGGCTCAGAAGTAATACACTCTGCTAAAGGGAATTTAATTTTAAATTAAGGTGAATAGCTGAGATATCATTTGAGAATACATCTTAAAAACCTTGAAAGCTTTTGATTTCCAGTAAAAGTGACTTAGTGTTTATCCTATAAAGACAGCCATTTGAATACAAGGAAATTCATAAGTATTTCAATTACTGCCTCCTTGTCTTCTTTACCAGAGTCCACAAAGAATTCATATGTCTATGAGAACTAGACATGGAACCAGTTATCATTTCACATATCTTAGTGGAGGGAAGTTCTTCCATTTGCAAAATTACTAGTTGGTAATTTTACTCCAATAGTGAATCACATCAAAGCAATAAGAAACCATATAAAAGTAGTCAGACACGTTGCAATAACTGTCTTTGCCTGGTAATAAAAACTTTAAAGAAAAAAAACAAAGGGTTACCCATCTTACCAAAAGCAAATTTAAAGTTCTTAAGAGTTTCTAACATTTAACATCAACTTGTAGTCATGTCTCTGGCTTTCTTATCACAATAAGAGAGGTGAGCACACACACTGACCTGCACAAATAATCTGTAGAAAACCAAAATACTCATCACCAAGACAATTTAACAAAGTTCAACAACATTTTAAACTGTTCCACTCAGGTATCTATCAGAGCCTAATCATTTTTAAAATGTTCATGTATGATCTTTATGTGGAACACTGTAGTACCATTATTAATGAATAAAGCTTCAGTATTCTCACCTTAAAACAGACGATAGGAGCCACTTGTTTGGGATATTGGGAGGATTAACGAACAAACACTCAGGATTGTGTCTAAAACACACCTAGAGCAAAGATAATACTAATTCTGATCTCTGTATCAGCCTATGGATTAGAAAAAAAAATGCAGATGGAGAATTGGATGGCCAGCAGATATAAAGTAAATGACAACACCTTGTAAGACTATGAAAATACCAAAAACATAGCATGACTTCACCAACAAATACTGATGCTTTAACCTTTGCCTGCAAGAGCCAAAGTGGTTGTCAGTATTTTTCCAGGAAAGTGAAATCACTATCCAAAATGTCTACCTGCTATTGAGAGCTTAGCCCGCTAGCCTCCTGACCAAGCAGACAAATACTTTATATAATTAGAAAGAGTTACTTCAAAACCATTTAAATTCAGAAGTTTCAAACACATTGAAAGGTAATGTAGATACCTCCTTTAACTTTATCACTGAGAAATAGCTATCATATTCTATCAGTGTCTCAGGAAATGAAAATAAAAGTGCCTTGGGTGATGTGGGCTGATCTTTGTCCCTGTTTGCCAGTATTGGGGTATAAATATGAGTCTTTAATGTGTGTGAAAAATTAGCATGGAAATTCTAATATTTAGTTAATAATAAGTTTTAGAATGAAAGGTGAACCATTCAAGGATCCAAATTTTCAATTAAATGGGAAAAGTAAGTTCAAAGGATCTATTATGTAACACAGTGACTATAGTCAATAATGTATTTAAAAAGCAAAGCATTCAGAAAATATCCATGCTGGTGGCTCAATCCTTTGAACTATAATGTACCAATTATTTCATTTTTACCTCTTCAATAGTCTCTGGAACTTAAATTTTGCCTATATATTTTTCCTTTTTGCATCAAGTCTCTCTTTCCTTCAGAATAATTCATATTTGACAGAAAGCTCATAGGAGAGGTAATATTTCTTTTTCAAATATGCAGGTAAAACGTAACAGAAGTTGGTCAGGTACAATCTGTTGGGCTTCATATTTTGGCATTACGGGAACTCAGTGCTGATATTTTTCAACATCAAATTTAGCTTTTAAAAGGCACAGTAAATTGTATTATCCAGGATGCATTGGGAATGAGATACATTAGTTAATATAGACTGTTTTAGAGTGAGGTGGATCTTGGAAGTCAGTAGGCTCCCTTTTCATTTTTTTTAAAAGCATGGCTGAAAATTAATGACAACAGCAAAGTGGGCCCAGTAAGACTACCGGGCAGTGTCTCTCACACAAGCAACGACAGCAGAGCAGAATCAGTCAGACTCAACTTTTTCAGAACTCTGGAAATCAGCCAAAGGTTCGCAGCAATCTGAGCAGCCTTTATTCCAGAAAGCACCTGGCTTTCAACAAGAGCAAAAAGCTTTGTGGCATTTGGATGTCCCCTGTTCCATCTTTCTCCCCAACTCTGCAGTAGTCTTGAAAACCAGCAGTCTACCTACATCCATGGTGGGTGCTGGGCACAGAAGAACAGGATGGCGTTGATGTCTTTTTAAAACCTAATTCCTAATGAGAATTGCTATTATTTGTCAAATCTGGTGATTCTCTGAAACTCTAGGTTGTTGTTGTGTGACCCTAGAGCTCAGCCAATGGATCAGCTTGGCCCCGGAAGTGTCCACTAAAGACAGAGTGTCTGCTGATCACAGAGGCTGCTAGAGATGTTGATTGACATTTGTACATTTTGGGGAGCCAAACAAATGCTTAAGAGACCTCATAGTTGGAGAATAATGACTCCGTGGTGTGTTTGGAAGAGTTCTTGTCGATTTTTGAGGATCTAGAAAGTTACATATATGCCCTAACATCTCACTTCTCAATGACCTTGAGAGTCTGTGAACCCTTGAGAAAAAGCTAGGAGATTTTTTTCTTTTATTTTATTTTATAATTTAATTTAATTTTACATATCAGCCACAGATTCCCTTGTCCTCCCCTTTCCTCCCCCCCACCTTCCCTCCAGCCCACCCCCCATCCCCATCTCCTCCAGGGCAAAGACTCCCCTGGGGATTCTGCTCAACCTGGTAGATTCAGTAGGCTAGGAGATTTACCGGCTCCAATCATCTAAGGAAATCCCTGTTCATTCATTAACTGACCCCACACTACCTGAGCAGAGACTTCAAAGGCCATTCGTAACAAAGAATAACACAGACATCATATAATTAGTGTAGAAAACTCAATAGGTCAACAGGCCACCACAAGAAACTTTGATGGCATAGGGTGGAGGGGTTCTTAACTTACGTGAAATGCCTCGCTGAAAGGATGAAAAGGAAACAAGGAAGAAAGATACAAGCAAAGAGAAGGGTAATGAAGGTAGGAAGGAAGGAGGGAGGGAAGCGAGGGAAGGAGGGAGGGAAGGAGAAAAGAAAGAAAGAATTACAAGATGTGCAAAGAAAGAAGAAAGGCTCTCATGCATAGCATAAAAATGTTTTGAAGGAATCATGAAGCTGCACATCTAACAAAAGGATTTCCCCTGTCTCACTAGTGACTCTTACGCACGTGGCTCCTACTCCTGCTGGCAGGGTCCCCTACATGCCAAACTGGCCTCAAATTAGTTCACTATGTGTCCGAGAATGGCTACTGCCTGAGTGCTGAGGCAATAGCTGTGTGCTACCACACCTGATTTATGTGATGCTGGGGACCAAATCCAAGGATTCCTGCATGCCACATATGCCCTCTTCCAACCGAGCTAAATACCCCCATACAACTAGCTCCTACCTGTCATTTCTGCACTGGAAGTACCTTTCTAACAGTATGAGCTGGTCCCGGTTCTGTGCTCAGCCCATTCCTTCCCATACAACAGGGCGGGCCAATGCTGCCGCACTTTACCCCTTAATGCATGTGTCTAGTTCCTTCTAGCTTTCCAAAAATATATGCCTGGCTCCTAATGATCTTTTGTGGTTTGTTGGTGGCGGCGGCGGTGGTGATTGTGGTGGTGGTGATTTTTGCTTGATTATTTGTTTGTTTTTCAAGACAAGGTTTCACTGTGTAGCCCTAGCTGTCCTAGTCTGTGGACCAGGCTGGTCTCAAACTCATAAAGATCCTCCCGCCTCTGCCTCCCGAGTGCTGTGACTAATGAAAGGCGTGAGCCACCACCGCCAGGTCCTCTAGTGATCTTTTTCTGGATTATGCTGAGTTTGTCAATGTTACATTGGAAATGGTAAAGCTTCTTAACTTAAAAAAAAAAACCTAGAAAATTTTAAGAAAATAGAATTTTAAGAAAACAAAGGCTACCATAAATAAGCTTGGATCCAGGTGAGAAATAAGCTTTTTGGCTCACTCAGATTATCAAACACGGGTTTGTATTGTTGTACCACTAGACTGAGTATGATTTCCCTCTACACCGGAAGGTCATGAAAAGATTTGATCTCCACCTTGAGGTGAGAACATAGTTTAATCAGAGAAGAGATCCCACTGAGGTCCTCTGCTTTTCAATCAGTGTATCTGTCTTACCAGTTCATCATTTTGTCTGCAAAGTTCACCCTCCAAACATGACAGAATGTTTACTTCTTAAGTTTGCCCCATATGAAATTATATTACATTTTCTCTATTAAGAGCTTCTTAGAAGTATTATCTATGGATTATTCAAATGAAATAAAATAAAGTGGCATCACCTTGTACCAGCAAACCAGATCACCAAACTCTTTCAATGTACAATATTGGGTTTCTATGAATTATGTCCCACTGAGGTATTTTGTTGAGAGGTTTTGAAGAACAATGTAGAAAGTCTGTCTCTAAACTGGTAAAAATTATCTTGAAGATATTTTTCTAGATAAATTATATGCTGTACACATAAAATCCCACCTGAAAAACAGTATTTCAGAATTTTCCTCCCTTAGAGAAATGAAACTATTAGCTCTTCCAGCATCAGGATTATCAGAAAAGCACATGTCCTGCTCAGGGTCTGTCAGGAAGCTCAGATACAACCAGACACTCAGCTACAGCAACTGGTAAGCTTCCTATTGAGCATGTCTCCTCGCTTTTCCCTTTCCATTCACCTTGACTTTTCAATTCTATTTATATTTCATTATTATTAATACACTGTATCTTATATGCCAAATTAGATTCTTTATTTAATAAAAGGCACAAAGTATGAGCATATAAATAACAGCACAAATTCCTCTAAGGTGCACACAATTTAACACACCTTAGATGACTAGGAACAATCTTGCAGCATAATAAATATTATGCTGAACATCAGTGAATCATTTCCAGAAGTGCTTAAAGTCAGATGAACAGATGGACTTTCCAAACCAACATTGCTCTATGTGTGGTCATTTTCCTCTCCTTTCCTTCTCTAAATTTGTCACAGAAATAGCTCTAGCACTCTGTTTTCATTTTGCACCACTCTTCTTGGTGCAAACACAAGTCATAACACAACCCTGAACTTATTCTGAACCACTGAAATCAGTTTATAGTTTTCCAGCATAAAACTGAACTGTTGAAAAGTAGAATACGGGATCTAAACAAAACAACTGGAGTGTTTGCTTGCAGGATCTGTCACTGTTATAGATATGTAGTTGTAAACACAAACTTCCTACGAGTAAGTGATAGAAATGATAGACAAAAATGGGTTTCATTTTTATTCACCATAGGAAATAACTGAATTTCATTCATTTGCTTATTTGCAGATAAAATATTCTGAGTTGATTTTACTTGAATACGTTTTCATCTTAAATAAAGCCATGTGAGAGCCCTATGTTAATAACCTCAGATAATTCAAAGGGATGAATAAGACTTCTTGGCTCACCTACTTTCCTTGCTGCTGTATTAAAATTCTGGCCAACTATTAACCATAAATAACAATGCTACGTTTATGATAGGGGAAAAAATACACACACATGAATCTCTACAGTTCCTGGCATCTATTTGAAGGCACGTCAGGATGCCTCATTTCACTTGAGGAAATTATACACTTGAAATTATTCTCTGATCTATCTCCAAAATGAGTTTCTAAAATTGGAAGAACACCCGTGGCTTTTCAGTACTCAATATTCTCAGGCCACATCAGAAAGCTAGGCAGGCCTTGAAAGGGTTATGAAGATGAAGTATAAGTAAGATCTAGGCACCAATATATGCATAACAGTATTGATATTTTTGTAATTGATTTCTGATGAT
Source organism: Peromyscus californicus insignis (assembly GCF_007827085.1). Taxonomy (NCBI): domain Eukaryota; kingdom Metazoa; phylum Chordata; class Mammalia; order Rodentia; family Cricetidae; genus Peromyscus; species Peromyscus californicus. Next base: position 35,031,716 of record NW_026294584.1, read on the forward strand.
AAGCATGGGTCTCAAGTTTGAAAAGACTGTGGTAATTATCAGGTACAAATATATAATCTTCAGCTTTCATTCTTTTAGAGTCCAAGAACTGAATGATATCAGTTCATGAGTTCATAGGTGTTAAACAGGTTGGTCAAAAATTCATCACTGAGAATCTTAAACCCAGAATGGAAATAAATGCTTCCTTAAAGAAAAAACTTCAACAACATGCTCTAAAAGAAAACTTTATGACCTCTAAAGAGTACTTTTATCCAGGCACCAGAAACACGAATGCAGAAGTTATTTTATTATTTTTGAATGCATGACAGAGCCTCATAGCTCACTGAATCTTCCTAATGTCCACAGAATAAAGGTAACATTATCAAGTGTGTGTGTGTATATATATATATATATATATATATATATATATATATATATATATATATATATCCCTGCTTTTGCTGCACATTTTGTAATTTTACCAAAGCTAAATATAAAAAGACTAGGGTCTAACAACTCAACAGGAACACCCAGGTTTCCACAGCATAAGAGTGTTTCCACAGCAGTCCTAGGCCTGCCTCACACTAGGAGTCTTTTGTAGGCCCCATATAATGTGCTTTGTCCACCCTGACTGTTCAACTACCTAAGGGGGAAAAGGAGAAACCGTAGAATATCAAAATCCTTGACCTGAAAAACCCACCTTCCCATTAGCACAAAATCACATAACCAGAAAATGCAGACATTTCTGTCAGTATGAGCAAAATGAGGGCCACACAGCTAGTTGAAAATCTGATTGTAGATCACTACTTTTGCTGTTTAATTCAATAAGCCCTTTAATAAATTGCTGTTATTGGCACATTAGCTACCACTGTGCACTGAAAATGCCAAGTGTTTATTACATGCCAAGTGGTGTACGGAGGATTTCTGTTTATCTTTGTACTGTTGATATCTTATCTAACAGACAAGAAACTTGAGAAGTTTTAACGAACTCAGCTTGCTCTTGATCATGTATTCAACACCTGAGAAATCTCAGCCTGGGCTCCTGAAACAAGCAGTCTCAAGCTTCGTCACTCACAGCCTTACAACCTGAGGCCACATCAACTCATCTCTTCCTGGGCCACTTTTCCACAAAATGCTGATAGTACGGAGAAAATTGTCTTGGGGCCTCAATGAGGCAATGCCCTCAACCCCCCTACTCAGAACATCATGTAAATGAGTCTTCTATTCGAAAACCTCAGTGTGTCTCTCAGAGCCTGCACACACCATACCCTAAAGGTCACAGTGGGTTTTAGGCTGACCATGAAAAACCACTGCAGAAGCAAGGTCTCATGACTTCCTCCTTCCTGCTCTCCTCCCCTGCCACCCCCATTTCCTTCCTCAAATCGAGGTACAGATATTAGACTTCTGGTCCTCTGAAGCAAGCCATAAAACCTAAGGACTTCTTTTCTAATCTCCTCCTCCCTGTGGAAATCCCACATTTAGGGTCCCGGGACTATGACAAAGAGACAAACTTCGAAACTGGTCTTGCTGACATCCTTCCTCTCTGGTTGATCATCGCTAGCTCATATCCCTTTTGTCTGGACATGTTTCTCCACCACTCCACGCTTCATTCATTAGATTTCAGGCAGCAATGCCCTCTAGGTGTTTGGGTTTTCCTTGCTCAAGGCACCTTCTGGTATAAAAGTTCTCTTGAGTAAGTGTTACGATTTCTTTCAACAGCATCAGCCACGACCCTTTGGCTGGTTGAGGAAACAGTATTGTACTTTGCCTCCCATTGAGCTTCCAACCCCTGACTAGGGGAAGCCAAACCACAACATGCATACAAGACTTTCTGGGATAGGCTATGATCCCACTTTGCATCCTTTCCTTCTGCCCAGGGCCCTTGAAGAAAGTAGGAGTAACTCTGACAGACAGGTACTTAAGAAGGCAAGGTTACATCACCATTGGCCCCTGAACATACTTGACCTCAGAGCTGACAGGCAGCCCAAACTAGCTCGCTGCTCTAGGAAAGAGAAACAAATTCCTACCTCATCCAAGCCACTGAACTAGTCTTTCTTTAACTGGCACACACAAAATTCACATCTCTAGCTGAATTCTGCCTCCTGAGCTCCATATTACCTCCTGGGTTTCTGCATCAACCTGTACCTAACCATAGCCTTAAATGCAGCATTTCCACATCGATACGGATAGAGCCTAATCAACCCAACCCCCTCACTACAGGCTTCATCTATCCAGGGTCCAAATCAAAGCCATCACGCTTGCAGCTTCACTGCCGTGACCCACGGTCTGCACCCATCCTTTCTGTTCTTGATTTTAAGTACCTTTCATAACTGTTCTCTCCACCCCATTCTCAATGCCTTACACTGAATCCTAGCCCTTACAATCACATGAATTATCCACCAGTCTCTGACCTAACTTTCCTACTTCAAGACCGGCTTCGCACCTTAATTCCCTGCCTCATCCCATTCTTTACAACACCATCATTATGATTGTTAAGGACAGATATAAAGTTATTGCTGTGAAACATACTTTCTCAGGCCAAAACAGGACAAAGGCTTTTTCATGGCACTACATTCTGCAGGCAAACATTGCTAGTCTCTATTAATAAAGCAGAGGAGGAAAGTGGTCTTTTTGAACAGTCAATAAGAAACAGGAAACTCGCAATTGGACTACGTCAAGAAAGACAGCCAAAGAAAAGAACAATGCGTTTGTATACCTGCAGCAAAACTGCAATTTCCAGGCCAGATTAAATCAAGTGAAGCCTGAAGATAAAAGCCGGTCCCTGGCCCCCGTCAGCCACAAACAACCCAAACTGGTCCTGCAGGGGCTTTGATAAAACAGGCACCACCCCAAGCCAGAGTCAACCTGATCCTGCTGGCCATTAGCAAGAGATAATGAAGTCAAAAGAAAGGCAGGGGGGAAGATTTCTGAGTTTATACAAAGAACCCTGAGAAAGAAACTTCTTGGGGAAATTCCATCTAAATAACCGCTGAGCCTGAAAAGCTGCCTACCGTTTACCATCTGGGCAGGGGGGCTCTCTGTGTGTTTATCTGGCAGTGGAGATTCATTATTAATAAATCAGTATCCCACGACTACTTTGTCCTAAGCCTCCCTTTCATAGGAATGCCTTAAATTTGTGAGCACGTTTGCCTTTTGACTAGGCAATTACAGACTTGAGAATAAAATCCGTGTGTTAGAACATACAGGGCTATTCATAACCCAGCCCCTGCTTCGTGCATCACAGTGACAGGCCATTCTCTTCACTTGCTGTCAGTTCTAACTTGGTACCACTGCTTAGCTGGAAATGGCCTTCTCGGCCACCTGCCAATCAAATGCTTTCTTCGCTTGGATAACACCTACTTACCCTTTAGACTGAAAGGCCCGTGAGATACCACCATGCTATGTGTTCCTCCCACTGCACATCTGGAGCGCAACGACAATGGCAACTAAGAATTGCCTATTCCATACTGGCTCCTTTTTGTGCCCGCCTTCCAGAGGATCTGATTCTTGCTTCATTTTCTAGGCCCTGTTGTGACTATTCTGTCAGTGACTTGGCCAACTCACCTGAAGGTCTAAGCTCCTCCTACTCCTTCCCCTCTCTGTATTTCTCTGTAATTCTCCCTCCTGATTTCTCATCTGTATCATGTGTGAAGACTTTCTTGGTCCTGAGGAGAATCCCACACAAACCGAAGAATAGGGTGACCTAGGTGAAGATCTACTGGTCCTGTCAGTAGGTAGAGCTTTACAAAACGCCACCCTTACTTCCCGCCAGAACATTTTGTACCTTAGCTGTATTTCCCACCTCAGCTCAGAAATGCTAGGGGAAATTATAATAGGATGTCATGCGTGAAAAATGTTTCCATACACGGAGAATACTAATCATTACACTTGGTCAACAATGCTAACAGGAGAGGGATATTAACAACCAGCAGAGAAGGCAGGGATGCTGCTAAGAAAAAAAAAAGAGAATGTATAATGATTATTCTTTGAGTACAGAAGAATACAAAAAACATCAAGAACAGAATACACAGCATCTCAGTGATGATAAACAGCGTGAATTCATTATACTCAGCCCACATATCATACGATACTCTGATGAGAGTAAGAAGACTTCAGACAGTACTGATGACCAAATTCTAGGTTATTCTTAGTTCCTTTTAACTACTCCATGTCCATTTTATGCCCCAAATTTAGCAAGAATTCTTCTGTTGATTCACCTAGAGTTCTCCATTCTTTGTATCTCATCCTTCATCCCATATCCCCTTGTGAAAGTTTGATCACATTGGTCTGCCATCGGCAAGAATTCTGTTGGCTCCTGTTAGCTCGAATGCCCCTTGCTCCTAAGGTTTCCTTTTAGTAACTTTCCATTCACTGATGCTCACCCACTCCTTAACCAAGCCCCCGCCCCTGGTCCCCAGTCCATGTTGTATTTGAAGATCTATACACACTAGTCTTTGTCTAGATTCACTGTGTCCTGAAGGCCAAATAACAGAGAAGGGGGGCATACCTTCACTTCCACACTTGCTGCCCTTTCTGACTTCCTTTACTCATTGATGGCGGTGGAAGAAGAGATAAACTACCATGTAAAGCAGTGGTTCTCACCCTTCCTAAGACCGAGACCCTATAATACAGTTCCTCACATTTTGGTGATCTCCCCCAACAATAAAATTATTTTTGTTGCTACTCTATAACTGTAATTTTGCTACTGTTATGAAGTGTATGATATACAGGATATCCAAAATGTGACCCTGTGAAAGGATAGTTTGACCCCTAAAAGGGGTCATGACCCACAGGTTGGGAACAACTGATCTAAATTCAAACATGGTTTATAGCGACATAATTGCTTGAGAGAAAAATCACTGATTATTTGGGATTCATACCCAACACATGAAATATAGAAAGTCTAAAGGTTTAAAGGAAAAATGGTCCCAAAGCACCCTGCTATGTGAAGGGTCTCACTCTGTCCTGCCCTTATTATGTGCATTACTGAGAATACCACTTTTCTTGAGAAGTAGATGGTATATCTTAACAACTGTCTCTGTTTTAACTACAAAACAAAGAAATGTGTCTCAAGACATATTTCGATTGGTTTTTGGTCCTTCTTTGCTTTTACATTTTGAGTGTGTCCATTTGAAGTAGGGCTGCTATAAGCCTGTTTAGCTTTATGCATTTTTCTTGAGATGGAGCACTAAAGCCTTCAGGTTCCCTTGCAGGGTCTGTTTGTTTCCCATCTGAGATAAGGACTACAGTTATTCTCCCAAACAAAGCTCTTAAAGAGTCCATGAAAGCTATGACTGCTGCTCATCAGCAAAATGCACACAAAATCCTGAAAGTGAGTTTGTTTGATGCTGTAACCTGTAGTTCTTCCAAGAAAAGCCCACATCCATGGGCAGCAGGTCTGGAGTCCCTGCTATGTTGAACTTTCTAACATCCTTCATGTATTTTCTCCTCTCTGTTTTCTCCAGGCCATGACTAATCATTGCACATTTGTAATGGGAGAAAGGAGAAGCGGTTTTCGCTGAATTTCACCAACTTCAACTCTGAGTTTGAAGCTTGGCTGAGGCCCAGTCTAACACCCAGCACTTGAGGGCATGACATAGACAATTCCCAAGAATGGGGTACCAGGAAGCCAGGGAGCATTGGCCCAGGCCTCCTGAATGTTGATACTTGCAGTTTCCTAAGACAAAAATACTCTTCACAGACTTTGCACAGCTGAGTCCCTGTCACCGATTGGTTTCAATTGAAATACTACCTGTCATGATAGCCTCATGCTGGCCAAAGAAGCACCCTCACCAATAAAGCCTCACCCTATTACTGAGTTCAAAGCCTTCAAAGTGTTTACTACCACCTTTTGTTTTATCTTTCTGTAACTGTCTTTTTCTTCTTGTTGCTAAACGTCTACATCTACATTACTACTCTTTTAAGCTATCAGGGAGAATTTTGTCCACAACACTCTACACTACATGCAGAACTCAAGACAATCACAAAATATTTTGGGTAAATGAATATACAAAATCAAAGTGAAAGTCAGAGATAGTCGCACATATAATTATTAAGCCCATATTTTATTCAAGTGTGTAGGTCGCGTTTATTATGAACATTCAAGGGTTTGTGTGCCAAACCTAACTGCACCTCTGGTGAGGATATTTCAAAAAATGTGCAGTTGTTGCTATATTTCTGACCTATCATTTTTCACAGGTTTCAAAATGTGTCATAAAATATTATTGGGTCAGGGAACCAGGCAGGCCACCAGATGGTTGAGAATGATTTATTTCCCTGATTTCAGACTTCTGAAGAAAGAGTACAGGAAGAAAGCCAGTACTTATCTCTGAGCTCACAGAATATGGGAGATAAAGGAACCTTGAAGTCTATCTAGTACAGATTCACTCTTAATTTAAAAACACATTCTACAGCACCCACTGACGTAGCCATCCGACCTTGACTTTAATATTTTCAATGACAAGACACTATCTTACAAGATAACCTGTCTCATGATTGGACAGATGTTGATGAGCAAGGTCTTCCTTCCATTGATGCAAGATTTCCTTCCTATAACTTCTGGCCCTTGGAGCAATACTGTGTGTGCCTCATTCCTGTTCTGAATTTTGAATTTTGAGATACTTGAAAACATCTAAAATATTTTCCCTTAGTTTTCTCAACTTCAAAAAAATCCTCTCAAATCCCCCAGCTCTTAGTCACCCATTTCTCCTTTTAAACACTCATTTTGCTACTGGATTATCTCAAGATGCTTATTTCTTAATTATGGACCTAATTGTACTTGAGTCATAAAGCTACTAAACGATCCACTTTTGAAAGTCAATTATGCATATAACTGTGTACTATTATCATTACTAATATCAGCATTGGTTGTTAATTATAAAACGCAGAAGCAGATTGTTCTGATACAAGCTAGCTAGAGGTCTGTGTCGAAATTGATTTATAACTGCCCATACCAGCTGACTACTGAAAGTCTTCTGATTAAAATAGGAAAACACTTAAATTAATCTGGGTTACCAGTATGCACAAGGACAACAATCAGGCTTCCTTCAATCTTTCCATTAGACATCCTGAAAACAAGTCACCAAAAGAAAGCATCCCATTAGGAAGCAGAAATAATCTAAGTCACTCTGGGGGAAAAAAAAAATGAGTTTTACAAGAAGAAAATTATAGCAAATAAAAAAAATGAACAATTTTAAGCTAAATAAAGTAAAATTGAGGAGAGATTAACCACACTCAGGCTTTGAAGCACAATGGTGCTGTACTCTTATGATCTCTGCCATGGTTCTAACCATCAATATCAAGGCAGAGGTCACATCACTGGGCGGGAGCCCAATCATTTTCGATACTGATTTGCTGTTTCTCAGAACCAACCAATGAGTAAAATATATACTAGGAACACTGATAGGGTTCAATTCCCATGTCTATACACATATATGTTGTAATTCCCTGTTCTTTTCATGGATAGCAGTAAATAACAATTCATTTAAACCTCCGCAGTAGTGACTGTATAACACTCTCAGAAATACTGAGTCCTTGATTCTGAAGCACAGAAAAAGCATGGCTTGGTTGCATTTCATCATGTTCTACAATATTCGCTAGACAACAGAGCAGTCGACTTTCACCTGAGCACAATCGCTGAGGGACCTAGAAACATTGGCTCAAGATGTCTTGTTCAGTTAACTGTATCTGATGTATCCTTTGTGTCGTTGAAGCCAAATACATCTAATCATAACATGTTGAAAACAATAAAAGCCAAACACCATATTATCAGTAATATAAGGATTCACAATACATGTTTTTATTATCTTTTAAAATAAACAGGCTGAGTTACTCAGTTGTTACAACAATTCCTGTTATAGGTTAGAGTATGTCCTCGAGAAATTTGTATTTAATCTGTTCTCTTCACAGTTCAGGATGTGATTTTATGACAACTGGGTGGTTGAAGCTGTAATGAAGTGAGGATAAACCCAGACTGCAGAGCACTGGGCTCCAAGGTGACCTTCCAGGGGAAATTTGGAGACCGAAACTCACATGGAAAATACCATGTGAAGAGAAAACACAGGCCAGGACAACTTTTCTACAAAACCAGAAGCTGGGGAGAGGCACACAATGCCCTTCCTCCCGGGCCTTGGAAGGATCTGACCTGACCTTGCAAGCGTAGTGATCTTGAATTTCTACTTGGTGGAACTGCAAAACTGTTTCTATTGTTGAAGCCACTCAGCTTGCAGCACTGTGTTGAAATTAATTCAAATCAATTAGTGTGCAATGCAATATATGTATCTCCACAACCGACTTTGGTAGGCAGCCTTAAAAAAAGTGAATGTACAATATTGTGTGGCAAAAAAAAAAAAAAAAAAAAAAGTGTATTCTCCTAAAGTACATAAAAGGCATATATCTTGAAAGTCCTGAGGCTGGGGGGAGGGGGGCTCAGTGGGTAAAGTATTTATTTGTTATGCAAACATTAGAACCTGAGTTCAAATCCCCAGCACCTACATAAATGCTGGACACAGCAGCACATATCTACAGCCCCAGCACTAGGGTAGCAGAGATAGGCAGGTGCCAGAGGTGTGCTTGCCAATCAGCCTAGCCAAGTAAGCAAGCTCCAGGTTCAGTGAGAGACCCTATTTCAAAAGCAAGGTGGAGCAATGGAGGAAGACAAGTGAAATCAGCCTCTGGCCTCCACATGCACACATGTGAGGGAGTGCACCTGCATAGATATACACAACACACACACACACACACACACACACACACACACACACACACACACAGATGTTTTAGTATTACAGCCATATCATAGATATACATAATACATAAATACATATTCTGATTGTAGTTAAAAAGTATAAGTATTTTTGTTAAACCCAAAATAAGTCCAAAGTGTTCAGCGGTGTCCCAAGATGGCACGACCAATACATCCACAGGTAGGATTGTACTTAGTGCAACCGAGGAAATAAAATCTTAATTTAATTACTTGATTTAATTTAGTGAAAATAAACACACATAGCTAATGACTATTGTAAAACTTTAAATTTTTTCATTTGTTAAATCTCATGTGTATATGTGTATGCCTGCATTTAAACATATGCATGTGTGTGCAGGAGCCTGTGGGAGTCAGAAAGGTGGGTGCTGGGAACTGAAACCAGGTTCTCTGGAAGAGCAGTAAGTGTTCTTAACCACGGAACCATCTCTGTAGCCCAGCCTACACTAAAATTTTATATTTTAATTTGAGAATGATATCCCATTACTAATTATGAAACCACTAAATATGAAGGGACATAAAAACTTCTAAGGCAACTGATGATTGGGATAAATCCTAGAAGTACACACAATCTGTAAATCTTTTGGCACCAAATGATTAATTTAATTTAATGTAAAACTGCTTCTGCAAACCAAAACTGAGGTTACCAGTTATCACCAGCAGGGGGAACCAAAGAGCAGCACACAGGGTTTTTCTCAGGAGAGTTTGTTTTCCCCTACATAAGGGCCCTAAAATAGAGTCTGCCCAGGAACTGCAAAGCCCAAGCTTCCCACAGATCCAGTCAGCTACATAATCTGCACATGTTTACATTCAAAGGAGCCCTAGATCACAACAGAAATTGGCTCTAGGCATTAGAGTGTAAAATCTAATCAACAGGAAGGGTTATTTTGAAAATAATAAAATAAAATTCCATTAATAACAGAACTAGTTCTTCCCCACTCTACTTTGTTAAAATGGGGTTAGTGGTTTTTTTCACATTGTTTCCTGGTTGATGTATATATCAGAGAAAAATTTCAGACCTAAAGATTTACCCAGAAAATGAAAATTTAATCAGAATAGCATCGAAGGTTCTTTTGGGAAGGTTTGTCCATGATATGATGACCGTGCACAGTCTTACCTCCTGGTAAAGGTCACTGAGATCTTCCTGGTGGGCCTGCTTGGAGCATCCTGGGAATTCCCTAACACAGCAGGAATCTGGAGGCCAGTCCATCTCTGTCATTTCTAGCCAGTCAGTGAAGTACACCACTCCACAACACTTAAACTGAAAAAGAGTTACCAGCCACACTTAGGAACTACACAAAGTAGTTTTCGTTTAACTCGAGAGAGATGAGAGAGTATATTTCTTAAATGTGTGTACTCAGAGTTAAACTCATTTATCAGCTAAAGCTATGTAAAGCATTCTATCTTGACGACAGAAACATCATCAAGGATTATCAAAGTAACCATCCCATACTGGAACGGTTCTGAACAACAATACCCACCCCACCTAAAAGCAAATCTGTGTCTCACTCTCCAGCTTTAGGATCTTCTGCGGATGATCACAAGGATGACAGACTTCACACACATACTTACAAATTCAGTAGCTTAACTTTCGTTATCATTAACTCCTAGTCAATAGAAAGTAGCTAATTGTTTTATTTCTTATTCATTCACTGGCATTACTTCTGAACAAATTCAACTATTGTGATAAAAGTTTCCACAAATTCTATGGAAAGACTTGACGACCAAAGCCCACAACACGAACTCTCAGATTCCTTAACCAGGGCAAAAATTTTGTAAATAATTTGTCCAACTTATTATCAGCCAGTAGGATGGAGTTCTTGATATACTATCCTATTGTATCATTATAAACTCAGAAGATGGTGTGCCTAGCTTGAATGTAGTTGGACTTAAGAAAAGTGAGCTTGCCTTTCTCTAAAGCATGTTTAAGAAGACTGTTTTTCGTTGTACTCCACCATAGACTATTAAAAACTTTGATGAAGGCTTAGAAACACCGCTTGAAGGCAGGTGCAGACTGCATTCAGAAAAAATAAATGAACGTGATGAGGAGAGCTTTGCCCTTGGATAAAAGAGACATTCTCCTCTCTGCAATCAGAAGGAAGGAATACGGGCAGTCACGGAGAAGAACACTGCCAAGAGGGATGGCTATGCAAATTACATAGCCCAGGAGACCAATCTGTGCTCAAGATTAACACTGAATCATAAAATATCACAATCCAGTGCCATTTCAAAGATTAACCAAAACTTGGAAGAATTCTGAATTCCTCATGCAACAGCAAGCGAGGAAAATGTTCAATGTACTTGGTATGTTTTCCCTCATATGCCTAAACAGCTTATGATTTAAAGAGCTTATGGTTTAAAAAGAAAAAAGGCATCTGAAAAGCACTTTGAATGATAATCACTGGGAGCCATTAATATTAAGAGTTTTGAGAAACTTTTAAAAATATTTTCTGTATTGTTTTAAAACCATGGGTGTCGCCGGGCGGTGGTGGCGCACGCCTTTAATCCCAGCACTCGGGAGGCAGAGCCAGGCGGATCTCTGTGAGTTCGAGGCCAGCCTGGGCTACCAAGTGAGTTCTGGGAAAGGCGCAAAGCTACACAGAGAAACCCTGTCTCGGAAAAAAAAAAAAAAAAAAACCATGGGTGTACCACAAACTAAGACACATCCTAAGCATTGCAGGTGTAACATAAACATCACAGATTGACTAATCTGATGTCTCACACACACTGGCACAAAGCATTGGGAATCCCAGAAGTAAAGCACATAATTAAAAGACTCCCCACTCCAAAGGCTGCAAACTATCACATTTTGTGGTCAGTGTATTCAAAGCCTTTCACCCAGAGAAAGCCTTTCCCCTCACAAATTCCCTAGGGACACAAGGCCTTTTCGAGCTGACATCATAGGGCAGTGCTTGGAGCCCTCTACCTCCAGTCACAGTGGAGTGGCCCATTTATCTGGCTTTGTCAGGAAGTGAAGACTTCCACAGCAATGGCTTTTCCAAATAACAGACGTGCCGTGTTCTGTGCCAACATTGTTAAGGAGTCGATGACATCCGCTCTCTTCTCTGCAGCTGTCTGGCCCGTCCAACAGAAGACAGTGGGTCTGTACGGAGGGGCTTCCTGACCTCCTCAAGATGAACTCAGTACTACCCCAGTGCTAGTCTGTGCTCTACCACTACCTGCCAAGACTGCTCCACACCAAGCTGATACTATGTCAAGCTGTAGAAAGTACCATAGAATCACTATTTTACATGTAAATAAACCGAAGTCCTGGCTGGGTGAAGTCACATTCCAAAGTCATAGGTCAGTGTATGGCAGCAACTGTGACTCCAGAGCTTATACAACCACGACTGTGTTAAAATAGATACATTTTTAAAATGGGGCTTTTAAAAGGGCGATTAGTAAGTGTCACTGAGAATTATGCAAGATCCACTCGGGTACGGCACATGCACAGGGTAACAGTGAATGAGGGGTTTCTAGGGCTAAAACTCGACCAGGTAATTTTCTGGTCTATGATTTATTGTGGAAAAAAAGCATCCTAGGCTGAGTTGTCTCTCTTGATCTCAATTTATATGTTAAAATTCTAGCCCCCGAGCCACAGAATGTGACTGTTTATGGCGAAAGAGCCATTAGCGGAGTAACTAATTTCACATAAGGCCATCGTCATGGGCCATAATTAGGTATGAATAACATCCTCATAGGAAGAGGAAAATTAAACACAGGCACATATAAAGTCAAGACAATGAGAAGACATGGAGGAAAGGCCATCTATCATCCAAAGGGAGAGGCTTCAAAAGACATCAATATTGCCAATCTTGAACTTTTAACCGCTAGAGTAGTGAACAAACACTTGTCTAAAGCGATCCTGTCTGTGACACTTAACTATGGCAGTCCTATCAGATCAGGGCAAAGAGTTTTGAAAGTCTTGCAGGGATTTGGATGTATTCACCACTCTTTGTATGCAAACGGGCACTGGGAGATAAGAGAGAACAACGTGGCAAGTGAAACTAACATGTAAACTGTGCATGGAGGCAGAGCCCCATAAGGAGGAAAACAAGTTCACCATTTCTCAACCTGGTTTATTGCAGTTTGTATCATCAGTTCCGAGAAGTAAAGACCTTGGGGCTCCACCCAGGACAATCCCCAGACACAGCTTACTATAAACGTCCCAGCACTTCACATGTCTTCTCATTGTGTTGTTTTTGCTATAATTGTGCAACAAACAAACCAAGTCGGGAAACAGTGAAATAACAGGAAATCTGTGTGGCACTGATAATTTTACCATCTCAACAACTGTGACACAAAGCCAGGTTTGGAGATTGTCCTAGACTTGAACCTCTGCCACAGGCATAAACAGTAAGACATCCATTTTCAAATGCTTCTTGGTCCAGAGCAAGAGAAAGGAAAGCAAACTAAGATGCCTGTTCTTCTAGAAATGTCACTCTAGTCGCAAGGAAAATGCTTAGGAGAGCTGGTTTGAAGCAAGATCAATGTTTAATCTCAAGTCATTGGATTTTAAACATCTAGAAAACAGTTCCCATTGAAGATACTTGGAAGAAATGCAAAAGAGTTTTGGAACAAAAGTGTATTTTGTAATATCACTGTTAATAAGCATAAGCTAAATGAGATCAAGTCGATGACGTCATTCACTCCTCCTCACTCTTCGCAGCACTCCAAGAGGTGAGTTCCTGTATTGTTCCCATGGCATAGGTGTGGAAACTGAGGCCCAAAGAGTTAAGTGAAATGATAATAAGTAGCAGAGCTAGGATTTGAACCAAGGACATCTGACAAGAAAAAAAACAGGCTGGTAATGATGTTCATATTAACGAAGTTCACAGATGGAAGCAACCATTTAAAATGTTGAAATAATGTTCACAGCATGGGTAACTCTAAAAGTAGTAAAAGTATCATGAAAGGGAAATTTCTGAGTAAAACTTTCGCCATTTATTAAATAACTTATGAAAAAGAAACTTCAGAGTAGTTGAGCAAAACAACTTCTTAACAAACGCATGTGGACCGGAAGGAACGGAGACGAAAAGGTGTAAATGAGAAGACAAGACAAGCAGGGAGTGACCTGAGGAGGCATGCAGGGAAAAAAAATGGCACCAGTGACGACTGAGGCAGAGGCTTCAGTTTCCCTGCAGAAAATGATCAAAGCCAAAGCTTTGACGACCTGCCTTGACAATTTGCCACCTCTTCTCTACGTTCCACCCCCCAGGAACAGCAGCACTTACCTCTCTCTGAAAAAAGTTCCAAGCATGTGTAAGCCATCTATACCTGGGCAAACCGTAATTTGTCATTCTGGCTTTCAAAGTAACCATATCTGACCACTGTACCGGCACCTAGAGATAAAAAGCAGAACATCAACACATAAGCCCAACTAGCCAGGCAAAGTCTTTCTTACACATGTAAATCTACAACCGTCAGCATCTGGACAACACAATCCCACATGTACACAGACTGTGTTAAAGTCGACACATACCACTCCAATTTATACTTGCTTATAGACTAAATTAAGCTCCCACCAAGAAGGCTGGCATTCAAGAAACTGACATGGGAATCTAGAACTAGGATATAGAACAGAGAGGTGCATATACAAGCCTCGAAAACAGTGGTTCTCAACCTTCCTAATGCTGTGACCCTTTAATACAGTTCCTCATGTTGCGATGACCCCAACCATAAAATTACTTTCATTGTTACTTCATAACTATAATTTTGCTACTGTTATCAATGATATCTGTGTTTTCCAATGGTCTTAGGCTACCTCTGTGAAAGGGTCATTTGACCCCCTGAAGTCGTGACCCTCAGGTTGAGAGGCACTGCTCTAAAACCTAAGACCAGGGTAATTTTGAAATCTTATTAAAAACAGTAATATCAAGCTGGAGAGAGGGCTCCGTGTGTAAGAGGGCATGCTGCACAGCCTTAAGACCTGAGCTCAGATCTCCATCATACAGAAAAGTCTGGATATGGTCACATGTGCCCGTAACCCCAGCAATTCCGGAGGTAGGAAGAAGGGCAGAGAGCAGAGGACCATTAGAGCTTTGGGTACCAACCTAGCAGAAAATGCCAATCTCCAGATTCAGTGAGAGATACTGTTTCAAAGGAACAAGGCCGAGATCAGTGGAGGAGGGCACCAGTTCTCCTCTGGCCTCAGTATCTGCATGTGTGTATGTGCACCTGCAGACACTGTGAACACACACGCACACAGGGTACATATATACATACATTTTAATTAAAAATTAAACTTAAAAATGGTAATATCAGCTGTGAGGCAGATTCAAGTGGATCTCTGAAAGTTCAAGGCCAGCCTGGTCTACAAAGCAAGTACAAGGATAGCCAGAGCTACCTCAGGAAAAAAAAAAATAGTTATAGCAGTAGAAGTAAGTTTAAAAATCCTTAGCCACAGAAGTTCTTTTTTTTTAATTCTTCTTATTTTTTATTTCTTTTCTAATATTTTAATAATCACTTGGAAACACATAATACAAAAAAATAGCAAGTTGTTTGGGTATACATTCTATTTTTATGGTTTAATAAAGTTCAGAAAACTAGACACAGTTCAAGCTACCCACTATAATGATCATTATCTCATATCCGTTAGGGCATAAAGTGAATGGAAGTAAAATAAATTCTCAAGAAATATATCTTCTGAAACAGTTAATATTATTGGCAGATTTTAACTGGAGTATTGATAGAAGCTGAATACGTAGAAATAATAAAATTAATGGAGGAGTAGACAGATGTCAAGTCTCTTGACTTAGTTAATAGAATAACTTTTTTCTAGATTTTTTGCTTTCCAAAATAAACACTGGTTGTTTCTTCACTGTGGCCACCATCAATCTGAAACCAAATGTGGCAAGAGAACAGAGGACCATTGAGGTTCTGGCATGAAATCCTGGGCTCCGGCCATAAAGCAGAACACACACTGAACAGCTTGCTTGCATGAAACAGCTCAGCGCACAAAGCCCATTCTATGTAAAGGTTGGATTCTGCAAAATCTGGCAGATAATAAACTTTAATGACACTTTTCTTTTACATTGTTATTAGTACAGAAGCCATAAAAATTGCAAAGCCGACTTCTCCTTTTCTGCAAGGCTGCTTGGCACATTCCACTTTTAAATGGCCCTGCCTTCCTCTCTCCTTGGTGATGTAATGGGGAAGATTTACACAGGCAAAGCAATGACATGTGCCCATGACTGAAATGGCTGGCGGTGTGCATTCATTTAGTGCCCCAGGAGCTAAAGCCATGGAGGACGGTCCCTGAATAGTGAGCAGCAGCTGAGCAAGTGGAAGTTCCTTTGTTTTCTTATGCTTCTTAGTGTGGATGCAGCCCTCTCAAACAGGCTGAATTAACTCGCTCTAAGCCTCCCACAGCTTTGGAGAGTCATCACATATCAGTAGGACGCATACATGTTCTTTACAACCCATCTAGAAAATCCACAGAAAGAAGGGGGTGTGCTGCCTCATGACAGTAACTGTAGCACTCAGATGGTTGAGGCAGGAGGATTGCCGTGAATATGAGGGCAGCCTGCATTGCATAATGAGTTCTAGGCCAGCTTGTTCTATGAAGATCTTGTCTCTAAATCAAATAAATAAATGAATCCATAGAAAGATACTCATTTCAAAAATATTTCAATTACCAAATAGAATACAACCAAAAGCTAGGGTTAGAAGAAATAAGAATTATTTATAAGATTTATTCTTCCGTTGTTTGCTTGTCAGGAGTGTAAGTTATTTTTGAAAACTGAAAACAGGGTAAATCTCCTCATAGCTAAAACAAAAAATCTGGGGCCCTACTACTTTTTCATTTTTCTAACATAGGACGTTTCTAGAGATAACGTGAAAATGTGACTAGAAGAAAGCAAGCGAACTTCCATTTTATGGGAATTTTTTTCCTATACATTATCAATTTTACATTGAGCTAGTTAAGACTGACCCTGACCCCTCAACTTTCCACAGATTCTGTCTTCTTCCCAGGAGTCCTCATACATGGGAGTATGAGTGTCTTCAGAGAGCTATGAACACTAGCGCAGCGGCCTGCACAGGTCAACTTCGACCATTAATCTGCAGGAGCCACTGAATATCCACAGCCTCAGAACACGACAGATTCACCACAGAATCTTTAATAACTGTACCGACAATGGAAATGACATCAATTTTATTAAACAAATGCCTAATGCCCTGCTTATCTGTGGAACAAAATCAAAAATAATCACCCTCTCTTAAGAGGTCTTGAATTTTTAAATGTTTAAAATTCACCAGAAACTCATCAGTTGCCCAGGCCCCATCTTTTCTCTCTGTTCCAGCTGAGCACATCTGGACTAGAACAACGGAACACACCTGATTAAAAATCACCTTTTGAGCCTTCCCCGGAAGGCTCAAGGGCAACACGTTGAAAGGCACCATTTTGCAGAAGCAGAATTCCTCCATGAGGCATGACACCAGGCAGCATTCACAGACATGCAAAGCAACTCCATTCCTCACTGGGAACAACTGTACTGATTTCACCACTGACGTGAACAAGCTAAGCAATAGCCAGGGTTGGGGTGGGAGGCTGCTGGGGAGAAGAGGGTAAGGACAAAGCAACTGGTGGAAAAGGCTGAAAAACTCCTCCGTTATTCTAAGAAATCTATCAAGGTTTTTTTCTAGTGGTTTCAATGGCTGAAATAAGAGGGAAAATGCTGAACTGCTGTTTTCAAGCAGCCAAATCTCA
Organism: Peromyscus californicus insignis; assembly: GCF_007827085.1. Lineage (NCBI taxonomy): Eukaryota > Metazoa > Chordata > Mammalia > Rodentia > Cricetidae > Peromyscus > Peromyscus californicus. Next base: position 35,049,166 of record NW_026294584.1, read on the forward strand.
AGCTGTGAGAGTTTTTCTACCACAGTAAGCACACAGCAATTCTTCAAATGTACTTCTTAAAGGGCAATATGGTTCAGCTTGTTGCAATCAGGAGATACGGGCTTCCTCCCTGCTTTCTGCTGTGGTCAGCAAGGATGGGCTTAAAGGAGGAGGTCTAGCACTCTCCAACAAGCACATGCTAATCTCCCTCATTATTAACTCAGAAGTTGGTGTAAATGTCTTAGACTAGTTCCAATCCATGATGTCCATGTTTAAGAAATCTATGGAATTAACGATGTATCACAGTACCCCAAGATAAAGATTTTAAATTATCACTTGGAAATGTGCTTTAGCCATAGGGGGAAAAATATACGAGTTTTCAGAAGTGTCAGGAATGTTCACCCTTAGCATGCAATGTGATCATGCAAAGTAAGAACCATGTAGCACAGTCCCTCTCCAGTGTCTCGCACAGTCCCTCTGGGAACTCACCATAACCTCCTGCTCGTATGTCCACACACCACAAGCCAGTTCCACACAGAAGATGACGAGTAATGTTCCGAAGTACTGCAGAAAGACGGAGAGAGCCGTTAGCATGAATCCATCTGAGGCAAATGTTACTCAGGCTTGTGTTTATCTATGACAAGAATACACAGAATCCCTCTTCAGGGAGCATATGGTAAGAATCTCCCCAAGCAAGCCTGGGGCCAGCTATGGGTAGCCATCAGGACTCGCCTAATTGGGGCTTTGTTTTGTCATTAGGCAGCTGTTAGGGTAAATCTTTTATAAATGTCAATAGTTTCATTGAGCTAAATAAGAACTTATGTGATGTAATTTAAAAGCTGAATCAAGATCTCTGAGAAATTACACCCAGTTCTTCTCAGAATGAATGAGGTGAGGTCTGGCGTTTCAACACTTTCCCTGGTGCGTATTTTCACTTTCTTTTGGGTAACGAGGCAAGGGGTTCCTTTACATTTGTAAAAAAAATGACAATCTAGAACAAAATCTCTACTACTCATGCTAATTTAGAATGAACGGTCAGTTTCTCCTGTGAGAAGAGGTCTTGGGAGGCATTCAAAAGCAAATAGGCAAGAAAATTGAAGGCAACATTGAAAACAGAAATGCACATGAAGAGTCGGTACATCTGAGAAATAGAGAATATGCAGGATCCTGAATAGGGAGCAGACCTGCGACCAAGAGAATAGAGAAGGTTAGGCAGATAAAAACGACGTAAACAAATATAAAGAGGCAGGTGGGTTGTACAACAAAGTGCCAAGGAACACAATATACATACCCAGAAGAAAGAAAAATGAAAGACAAAATTGAAAGGCAGACTGAAGCCAGATTGTGGGGACACCAGATGACCCATGAATGGATTTTAAATATACCATGTAGGCAGTAAGGTGGCATTTCTCAGTGTTTCTGAATAAGAGAAAGGCATAAATGGGTCAAATAATATCGGGACACTAATCAGTTTGAAAGGGGAGGGCTGGGGGATGAGTTGAAAAGCTTAGAAGGCAGCAAACAGGGGTCTGAGGTAAAGACATGAATTTAGGAGGCAGCCTTGCAAACAAGTGGGTAACAATACCTTCCAACAATACAGCAAAAGGCACTGGACCACCTGGATGTACAGACTGAGAGAGAAAGATGTATCTCCCCAAAGTAGAGGAATAGGAAGGAGTAACTCTTCTGTGGGAGGATGGATGAAAGCGTGCACTTTATTTCCAAAATATAGAAACACGTCCCATTAGAAGTGTTACTTCAGAGCTCAGGTACCTGACATGGGACTGGAAAATACTGTCTTCTTAAAAAACAGAGCAACTTTTGGATAGTGTTCTATTTTTCAACTTGATAATTTAGTCAAGAGCCTTCAGAAACAGGCTGGTCCCATTTCACACACAAGGAAACAAGTACAAAAGGTAAGTCGTGTGACTTAGGAATGTGCCTGATAAATTTCATGGATTAGATCTTTGCAACGTTGTTATGTGTGTTTCCCTTACCGCTCCCCTTGGCAGAGGTAACCTTACAGAAGCAAATATTAAAAATCTGAGAAAGAGTGGGCTTTCTAGAAGTTCTCTCCACTGATTCCAGCAGGAACAGAACACCACTGAGCTCACGAGTCTATTTCCTGTGCAGTATGGGATTGGGTGGTAGCACTGGATGGTGGTGGTACCTTAGGTTATTCCTTCCTTGCAATCAAAGCTCTATGAAGAGCAGACACCGAAAGGTGTTCTTTATCACATAGTTAGTGCTTGATAAATACTTGCTACACAAAATAATGAAAATGATACAGAGTGAACTGACAGTTAATTGTGGTGCTCATGGACGGGAAAGAACTTCTTAATAAAGGTGATCTTTAAGAGGAGAAGGAAGCAGTACTGTTAGGATTCCAGAAAAGAAAAAAAAAGAAATCTCAGACCAGGAAGCACCAAATGCAAAGCCACCCTATGGATGAGTGAGTTAATCAAATTGAAGGTAACCAAAGCACAGATGTGGCTGGATGCATAGAGCAGATGCCAGTCAATGTTTTGAGGTACAGCAGGCTGGGGAAAGGACTTTGCATTTTATTCTTAGTGTGATGAAACCATGAATGGGTGGCATGATCTGATGCACCCAATGAAAACATTTCTGGCTGTTTTACTTACAGAAAAAGCAAGGTCATGAGATTTACACAAAGGGTGGCTGAACTAGGATAGGAGGGGAGGTAGAGAAGGAGTACATTGGTGCAGGACTGTTGCCTTTCAAGACTTGACATTTTTAGAGTCTTTGTTCAAAGTTTGTCAAAAAGAGAAGAGCAATCAAAAATGTGGAAAATTACAGTTTCCTACTATTTCTGCAAAATAGTCCTTACGACTTAAAAATAGAAATCGCTGCTTGTAGTTTAAATTTGCTTCCTTCAAATTTCCTGCATTCAAACAAAAAAAATACAACCGCATAATCTCTAACACAGCTTAGAAACAGTAAGTGGTTCAAAAGATAAAGTAGCATTTGCCAAGGGGCTCCCAGCTCACCAGGAACCTCTGCTTCCAGCGTATTTAATACAGATGCAGTCATGGGCAGGTTCAGGACTCAGATCTCATCTCTAAGTGTTATTCCTATGGGTGAACTGAAAATTTCAGCCTTGAAAGGCCAGCTAGAAGAACTCTGGTAAGCTTGGTTACCCCACATCAGTTTCTCTCTAATACTTAAGAAATATTTCAACATGAAAAATATGTTTACTAGTGTGTTACAAAGATATCAACTGTTCGGTAGTTTTATGCTTAACCAATGTGCTTACCTTTGATTTAAAAACAAACAAACAAAAAGATATTAGGAGGCAGTAAGACTCCAGGGAAAAATTATTCTATGGGATGCCTTCACAGAGTCTTAACCTGAATTCTTTTGGTTTTTCTTTTTTTATTGTTGTTGTTTTGTTTGTTTGCTTGTTTGGGGTTTTGTTGGTGGTGGTGGTGGTTTGGTTGGTTTTTAATTGAAATAGATATTCTTCTTTGTATTTTTATTGCTATTTTTGTTATTATCTTTATCTTTTTGGGGGGGTTTCCTTTGGAAGGACTCTGCAGGGGTGAGGAGCTGATATGGGGAGAGTAGGAGATGGGTGGTATTGGGGTGCATGATGTAAAATTTCTAAAGAATCAATAAAAAAATATGGTTTTAAAAAAAGATGGTACCTGAACTGGCCATCTACTATCAATCTACATCTACTGGCCATCTACTGGCAATCTATATCAGATTGGTGAATACCCTAATTGTCATCACAGAGCCTTTATCTGGTAACTGATGGAAGAAGATGCGGAGATCCACAGCCAAGCACTGGGCTGAGCTCTGGGAGTCCTCCTGAAGAAAGGGAGGAGCCAGGGGGTCAAGGTAATGACAGAGGAACCCACAGAGACAGCTGACCTGAGCCTGTGAGCTCAGGGACTCTGGACCAACAGTTAGGGAGCCTGTATGAGACCAACCTAGGCCCTCTGCATGTTTGTGACAGCTGTGTAGCTTCCTCTGTTTGTAAGGCCCCTAGCAGTGAGATCAGGACCTGTCCCTGGTGCTTAGCTGGCTTTTGGAAACTAAGCTGGATTACCTAGCCAGCCTTGATATAGTGAGAGGAGTTTGGTCCAGCCTCAACTTTGATGTGCCATGCTGTGTTCAAGCCCATGGGAGTCCTGCCCCTTTCTGAATGGAAATGGAGGAGGAGTGGATGGGGAGGGAGTTGATGGGAGGTGGGGAGGGAAAAGAAGGAGAAGAGGGAGAGGAAACAGTGGTCGGTGTGTAAAATAAATGAAAAATGTTAATTAAATAAAATTTTTAAAATTTAAAAAAAGAAAAGAAAACTGATGTCCACTCACAGTAAAAACCAAAGCAGTCCCCTTCAAAAGCAAGATATCACTGAAGATAAATATGTATGCTGGCTAGGAAAAGGAACTATCCTGTGTAGATGTAACCAACCGTCTTATTAAATAAGAAACACAGAACTAATACAAAGAAGAAAGCCAAGAGGTCAGAGCTAAGAGTTAAAACTTTACCCTTCCTCCTGCAGTGGTCCTACCTCTCCGAAAGAGAGCTACTTCCTATGTTAAAGTCTTTATAAAGACTTTCTGTTCTGCCTTCTCATTGGTTGTAAACCCAACCACATGACTGCCTCGTCACTGCCTGTCTGTACAGACCTCCAGGTCTTCTATGGTTGGTATTGAGATTAAAGGCATGTGTATCCAATGCTGGCTGTATCCCTGAACACACAGAGATCTACCTAGTTCTGCCTACCAAGTGCTGGGATTAAAGGCATGCACCACCACCGCCCAGCTTTTCTATGGCTTGCTAAGAGCTCTGACCCCCGGGCAACTTTATTTATTAACATACAAATAACATTTTAGTACAAATAAAATATCACCATAATCCTGACTCTACATTGGTGATTACCACAAAGATTTCTGGACTGAGCTAAATCCTTTGAAATTGCAGCTGAGTTAGCATCCTCATTCCCTGCCTTCTGGAGTCTGGAAAAGGTTCCAAGACCTGGCCATAGGCACATACTCAGATGTATGTAATATGTCCAATACATGAAGAACTGCCAGGCCTATAGATTCAAGCTGCAGGCCTAGAACAACAGGTATGCTATCATATATTCCTTCTTTATATTTTTATTATTGTATGTGTCCATGTACCTGGGTGTATGCAGGTGCCCATGGAAGCCGTTTGAAGAGTATGCAAGTTCCCCTGGAATAGGAGTTATATGTAGTTGTCAGTCACCCACTGCAGGAAACTGAACCCCTGGTCCTCTTCAAGGACAGCAAGTGCTCTTACCAGCTGAGCCATCTCTCCAGCCCCTGCACCCAGTTTCGTAAAAGAACCATTATAATGAGCTGCCATTATCACTACTTAAGCATCCACAGATATGCATATGTAAAGCATATACATCAAAACATGCTCTTATTCCAAAACTCAAAACTGATTGGCAGGGTAAATTCCATATGACTTGGCCATTCTTTTAACTCTGGGAAATTCCAGTGGTTTCATCTGATGCAAGTTATCCCACATGAAACAATCACTCTGCCTTTATTCCATTAACACTCAAGGAGGACTGACTTATTTGCCCTCGAGGTTGAAAATATTCCTTATTACATTATCAAGGTTTCTTGAAGTAAATTAAATGTATAATTTAATTCAAGTAAATATTTTTATGGCGGATGCACATGTTCCTGTCTGTTATTCTACTCTGTTATTATTACTTTAACCTGAAACATTCAGTCACCTAGTTCCAGGGAACACTCGAAATGTCAAATCCATTCTGGGAACATTCTGCATGTCAAGTCTGTCCTTACAGCACACACGTTAACTGTACTTACTCTTTGCTTTTCTTTTTTATGAGATCTGATTCATTAAGTCAGTCTACTACTGATCATGTGCAGAGAACCATTCAATCACGATTTTAACAAACAAGCTGAGCGTGAAGCATCTTGATGCATGATGCTAATCTTTATGTTCAGTAAAATAACGCTAGCCAAGGAATTAGGTAACAAGTCTAGCTCTGCTACAGTATGAAGTGAATGCTCACACTGCATTCCACAGCTAGGCTCTGTCCATCCACACAGTGGAGGGACATTATCCAATCAACATCCCTCTTGGCATGGCTCTCTTGGTGCACCTCTCTTCCTAATTTTCCACTGAATGTAATTTGTTTGATGAGGTTCCCTGAACCTGCCTCGCTTACACAGCAACCCAGCCTGTCTTCTCCTGTGTGCCTTCCTTTTAGAATATTGAAAGTTCTGAATTTGAAGCTGGAAGATGGAAGTTCAAAGCCAGCTCCAAATAGCAGTGTGGTTTGGGGCTGTACATTTAACTGCCCTGCTGTCCACTGGCTCATCTGTACAATGAAGATAAAAAGGAAGATTTCTTTGCAGTTGTCAAGGGGACTTAGTACCCAAGGAAGTGCTTCAGAGAATGTGAAGTGTGTTACAAATGCTTTTCTGTATTACTTTGTGAAACTCAGTGCAATCCTGATTGGTCCTCTCTTTCTTCCAGCACAGCCTTTTTGTCCACAACGGGGCACAGTTTCCTCCTAAACTTTATCTTGTGCTCCTGACCACTGGCTGGACTCTCCTTTCCTCTGTGTATTCGGGTCTCCCTGTCTGTATTTTAGACCTCAGAGGCTTAAGCCAGTTGCCTGCCTTCTCCACAAATGACTGTGTCAGTCAATAGCCAGGCTACCAGTTCCAGCTGGCAAGATCTTATTCTTAAACATGATTTTATTCCCAGTGCCTGAGCAGTACCTGTCACACAGCACGTACTCAGTAAATGTCAGTGGAAATAATGATCAGTTTGCAAACTCAAAAGGCCAATCTCAGCATTTCCTTAGGTTTCTTCCCCCTAATTTGAACCTTGAGTTTCTTGTTAACATCTGACTCCCTTGATTTTTGTCTACACATTTGTATTTTAAATACTGCCTCTCTGTTTTATGTACGTCTATTTTTGTAGACTACACTCTGATAATCCAGTGTGCCTGGAAACATTTAAGACCATTTACCCAGTCAAAGAGAGGGGGGCATTGTGCCCCTTCCCATCTTCCTGGGCTACTAGCAGCTAAGCATTTTAAAGAAGTAAGAAAAAGAAATTGCATGTTTCCGTAGGGAAACTCAAATGCAATTATTTTCATTACATTTCAGTTACTTTGTAAAATTATTCAATGTAAGGTTCCTTAAAATAGTTAAGACTATTCTAACTAAACAGAAATGTGTGTTATACATACCAGTTTTTTACCCTCGTAATACTGTAATTTTTTAAAAGCACCTAGTAATATGCTCTGATTTTCTGATAATAGGACATGCAACACACACGTAGAGTTGCACTGCTGCCTTTTTTGAAAATGTTACAGTAATGGAAAAACATGGCCCTTGACATAATAGACCTGGCTTCAGTTCTGACTAATTTAACTAATAGCTTGATGGTCTTCCACAAACCAGAAAGACTGTTTCCTATTTCATAAAATGAGAATTGCTTAGCAGTACCATACTCGGGATTCAATGACATAATGTGCCCTTGCATTCTGACCACTCCCTAAAATAATGGTAGCCATTCTTAATCACATAATAGATCTATTAGGACACACATTTGGTTTAAAATGCCTAGGCTCACCTCCCGGCACATGGCCAGTACAGCACTGGTGTCATTATGTTATTTTGACTAGAGGAAGGTCATGTTGAAAATTGTTCATCCTTTTGAGACTATGAGTGTCATCCTCACAACAGAATACAATCCCAAAGATTATTTGCTAAAATCATTAGTAAAATATCTGTCCAGAGAGAACACAGCTGGAACTTTTCAAAATGTCTGTGTTAGAGAACTTCAGCAGGATGGTGTGAAGGATGGGAGAGTCAACTTCTTTTTTGTAAGGCATTGAAATCAAAGTGTTTGTTATTTAAAAATAACTAGGTCTGCCCATAGCAGAGCAGCATGGCATCAATGACTAGCCTTTGTCCACTGGAAGTTTCTGAAGAGGAAGAGAAAGGTGTGGTATCCCACCTTTTAGGAGTGGAAAATGCAAGGGTGAAGACCAGACATGTGTAAGTCCTTGGTGACTTATGCGTAAATGTATCTCTCCGTAGACACAGGGGTGTTCATAGCCAACCCCTTTTAAAGATTACAGCAATAGCAAATCCTCAAGTTTACTAAAGAGGCAATTATTTACAGAAGTGGTCTGGTTCCCTGATATCTCCTTCACTGGGATTCCACCCTAATATAAACAGATTAAGCACATGCCTGTCTGTCTGTTATGTCTCTTAAAACGTCAGTAAAATAATAACAAAAGTATCATCCCAGAGAAAACAAAACATGAAATGACACAGCAGCAGGCATTCTTAGGAAAGAGCAAAGAGAACAGAAGAATAGTAAATCTATTGGCAATTCTGAAAAAGCTAAAGGATGGAGAGAGAGAAAATCCTTGAACAACTTAATTCCTATTGAGTACTGGCAGCTTAATTCACTTCCAGGGGTGGCTATTTCTGAAAAAAGAAGATTTGTTGAAAATCCATTCAAAGAAACACTGGACCCTTTACTATCCCCTCCCTCAACACCATGAGGTGGGGTGACTACCCAGTCTCCACCAGAAAGAAGATAAGGCCACGGAGATACTAAGAGAGACTTGCACCAGGGAACAGCAGGCACAATAAAAGCAGATCTGAAGGTCAAGTCTACACACCTTTCCACAGAGTTTCAAAACTCAATCAAATGAATGAATACAAGATGTTAAGCTAAAGGGCAGTGGGAAAGGGTCTCCAAAATTCTGACAAAAACATGACTTCCAAGCTGTAACGCTTCACCCTCCAAAATCAATGTGTGAGCATTTAAAAAGCCATTTCCAGTCATAGACATGAAAAAAAAATCTCTTATGTGTGCTTTGCCAGGAAATTATAATGGAAAATGAGAGAATAAACAAAAAAGGAGTGAGGTAAAATCCAGGCAAATGTATTTACAACAAGAGAATGCACATGAAATGCCAGAATGGTAAAAGATAATCTGATGAATGGCTACAACTTCAACAGACCTAGACAGGACCAAGTTTAAAACAGTCTGAGAGATCTGAAAAACTAAATGCTTCAATGTATTTTAATAGGTGAAAAAAATGATCCCATGAGGATTGATGATTATGCAAGATTATAATAAGAAATGAAGTTATTAATTTTAACAAAACGTGTTTCCAGAAATAAAGCATAAATGCACTATTTTATATGGCTGGCCCAGTTGTGGATAGATTTTTCTACAGTTATAATCTTGTAAACACTGAACTAACCAAAGCTGTGATGCCTCTGGGTTAAGGAGAAGAAATATAACAATGGTGGGCAAGAAAAGACCAGGCGTCCCTCTTTTACTGAAGTCAATGTATGGTACTTAAAACTAATCCTGGAAGAATGAAAAACGTTACATAAAAATGTGATTTAGAGATATGGAGGTAAATGACAGAGGAATCTGCTGAAGCACAATTGATAGCAATTGCCTTTGGGAGTGGGAAATGGCAGGGGTGAAGGACTTCTATATTTCATAAGGCTTTTAGCACTAAATTAACTCTCTAAATTATGTCCATGGACCATTCTGATAGAAGGGAGGACAAAAATTTAAAGCAGATATCTCTCCCCGTAGCCTCAGGGCCAGGAGAAAAGACGTAGACACCAGAGTACTTTAAGTATGCTTTACACTGATGAATTAATTCTCAAAGAAGTCATTCCAAAATACTGAAAATTCTAAGTATATGAAATATATTGCAGGACTATTAGAGTCAAATGTTTTGAGTGACATTTGGAAACTTTCCAAAATGCTCAAGTTACTATCTTCCTTTTGTTAATATGCCTTCAGTAGTTCAAAATAGAAGTGGTTTAGTAAAACACACGAAGTATGTATTTAAATGTGAATTTATGGCCTTGACCTTGGCTGGAAATCATGGTGTCTTTTGAAATACTGTTCTTGAAAACCATATGCACATTCTACCTAAATCAGTGTGAGTGAGATTATCTCCTACAATAGTTTGTTTCAATAACAAAATTATGAAGCTTAAGATGACATAATAAGGGTAACTTTATCCTGAGACCTGAATTTATTTACCTAAGAAATATATCCACATATGAGTATAATCAAATCGTATATATATCAAAATAGAGGCAAAAAATCAAGCTTATTTATATACAAATATTTATACATAGATGCACATTAACATGTACATACATATACAAGTCATATGTTATCTCTACATATATTCATATAATTTACTACTCAAAAATTATAAGGCTATCATTTCTTTTTAATTAACTAATATTTTAAATTTATTCTTTGAGAATTCCAAACACATAGACAGTGTATTTTGATGATCTACCTCCTCCCTTTCCCCTTCTGACTACTCCATGGTCACTCCTCACCCATGCTGGAATGTTTAGTGAGTCATATGTCATGTCCAAGATGACAGTATTTCACAGCACTCCTCTCCATTCTGGATCTTTTTTTTTCATATATATGTAGGAAGTGTGTGTGTGTGTGTGTGTGTGTGTGTGTGTGTGTGTGTGTGTCTTTGTGTGTGTGCATGCACATTGGGAGTTTTTCTCAGCCACTCTTACTGACTTCTGATTACACACACACACACACACACACACACACACACACACACACACGTAACATGTTTATATAGGAAAAATCACTTCCTGCCTTTAAACTAGAAAGAAATATCCCCCAAATCCCGTGTTTCCATCTTTTACCTTTCTGGTTACAGAAAGATAAAAAATTACCAATGCATCATTTTTAAAATGACCTTTAACAGCCGGGCGGTGGTGGCGCACGCCTTTAATCCCAGCACTCGGGAGGCAGAGCCAGGCGGATCTCTGTGAGTTCGAGGCCAGCCTGGACTACCAAGTGAGTTCCAGGAAAGGCGCAAAGCTACACAGAGAAACCCTGTCTCGAAAAACCAAAAAAAAAAAAAAATAAAAAAAAATAAAAATAAAAAATAAAATGACCTTTAAAAAAATCCCCTTTTCCTTTGTCACACTCTGGCTAGTTAAAGGCACAGCCTTAATTGCTCTGTCGCATCATTGACAAATCTTATCAGAAAGCAGCTCCATATTCTTTTCTTTTTATAGTTTCAACTTTGGTCAGATTAGCTTCTTTCCAACAATACAATTAATTTATTTTAATTTACATGTCACATTTTTATAAGTAAGGACTAGACAGATGAGTGCCCAAAGCTCAGTAAACTGACAAGAGAAAGTGATTTTATTTCTTTTTATATCTTTACCTCTTTACTTTACTACTAACAATATTTAAAAAAAAACTTTCTAGGAAAGCAAATATGTGTTTTTAATGAAATATTTTAAATAGTTTTCATTATTAGGGAAGCTGACTTCTTAAATATTTTTGTTTCTAACTTTTGTCAATCTAATGGAACTACAAAACTAATCTTTGCCAACAAAATCAATGTTTTGAGCATGCTAAACCTCCTAGTAGGGCACTGAGAAATGTAGAAAATGAGTATTTTAATTATAGTAGTCTCTTTTAGTGGAAGTGTGCTCTGTGGAAAACGTAATACTATTCCATTCAGTTCTATAGTAAGAACTACGTGGTATAGACTATTAATGAAAACCAAACCTCTGTATGCAACATAAAAAATAAGGTCATTGTTATCCATCCAGGTTCTGCCATAATACCAACTGGAAAAGAAGTTTTTTCCAACAAAAAAAATTGTAATGTTTACATATATTTTGTAAGAGAATAAATAATTTGCCAAGTATCACCAAACTCTATGAGAATGCTTCCTGATTTTAAAACAAAGTAAAAGTGATAAACACTAAAAAAAGTTAAGCATACTCCCCTCTTAATTTATAACTAACCAGTTAGATTTTTTCCATTCATAATATCCCACATAATTTAAAACCACAAAAGGTTATATTGCTTATCTAGGAAAATTCACACAATTCTCCCAAATAAAGTCAATTTCAAAATACAACATGCCTTACTGGACATTTTAATATTTTAAAAACAAAGACCCTTTGACTTTTTCTCCCCATTACCTAACAACTCTTTGAGCAAACAAAAAGTTTGATTAAAGGCCTGTGTTCACTACATGATAAATGATAAACTCCAGTCTCTTCCCTGTCAAATACCGAACTCTGCAAGTTTTCGGTGCTGAGTATCTTCATGTCAGTTGTTTATTTTTCCTCCCTTGGTGATGGCAGGTTTAAAAATATTATATTACTTATAGTTTGTAAATAAGGGAATTCCAGTGCCAAATATTTGTACAAGATAATGGAATGGTTTGCCCTTCTGTTAGGAATTCACAGCGACTGAAATGCTAACAGCCCAAGAATACTTGGTGCTTAAAACACACATACATATACACAGCCTCTGTTGAGATAGCTCTCATCATGGAGTGATAGCAGAGTCAGGAGTGGAACATTCTGCAGGCACATCAGTCGAGTCTAATGTCGTCCTACAAATTTTTCAAGGAAAAGGCAACATTGAATGTCCTTCCTTTGAGTAATCATAAACAGTATGAGGCTAGTCTCATTTTGGAAAAAACTAGAACAAGGGTGGTATAAGGAATAATTCTACAATCTCGTAACTACTCAACATGGGCAGAAATCCAAGCTCGGGTGAATATTGGTATGCTACGATCTTACATTTATGCTTGACATCTGAAAATGTATAGGAGACTATTTCAAAAGTGTATCTTCACCTACTCCCTTTGCAATTTTATTTTTACTGGTCTTTGCTGAGCCAATGTCTTTATCAAAGCTGTTGGTGAGCCTCAAATCAGTGTTTGTATCACGTGGTATTTCAACAGCTCATCAGAGAAAAAGTCCTGCCAGAATCTGAGGGTCTGGCTGAGTGCCATAAGTTCCCGAGGTGGGGGTTGGGAGCAATGACCTATATCATGAGAGGGAAGGCATTAAGGGTGAGGCAATAAAACAGCTGGACACGCTAGAGAGGTCACCATGTATACAGCTTCTGTTCCCCTGTAAGTTAGGTCAGCTCAAGTCTGCAAACACAGCCAGATCTCAAATAATTTACAGGCTGTTCCTGGTCTCTGAGGAGGCAATGGCTACAGATTATTGGGCCATTCCTCAGAATGGGAGACAGGGCCCCCTGTTCTCAGAACCTGTGCATGAACACACAAATGAAAAGTTGCCTTAGACATTACCTAAGCAACAGAGGCAAGCACACTAGACTTGATGACCCAGAGAGTGATCTCATGTAGACCCAAGCAAATGTGCCAGCCCTTCCCAAGCAAGAGAGTGGCAGGCATCACTATGACAATAATCCTAATAAGAGATGAAACTGGAAGTCTGAAAAGATAATATTCAACAGGAAAGTCACTAAAGTATGAAAACTCAACTTTAAAACCTGCTAATAAGCTCAAAATCTCACAACTGTGAAAACAAGTTCTCAACCACATTGTTTTACCTTTATTTTCAGTTATGCCATCCAATCTGATTTATGTTTGCACACACACACACACACACACACACACACACACACACACACACACACACGCCTATGTGTTAGAAAGAAAGGGTTTTTTTTAACCCAGCGGGGCAATATAACTTAGTCATAGAGCACTTGCCTAGCATTCATTAAGCTCTGGATTCAATCCTCAGTATTGCCAGAAAGAGTATTAAGAAAATAATTCTTATTTTCCTAAATCCACATAGTCAAATATGTCTAAGTAGACAAGCTTGCTCTTTTGTAATTTTTAACCTATTCAAGTAAATAACTTTATCTTCCTGAGTGAAGAACATGTTTTCTTTAAAATAAGATAAAATCACTCTATTGTAATAAAGTCACAAATAAAAATATCACACAGATTGATTAAGATAGTCCCTCAAACACTTGTCCCATCCCAAACCCCATACATCTCAGTGAACTTCTATATGGTTAGAATGGCCATTGCGAACCATGAAGCTTCACTTCATGAAGAGTTTTACACTTTCCTTGATAATTACATGTTTGTAGCCATCATACAAGAAAGAAAAGTCTACCATACAGTTGACAGTAGAAAGGCAAAGAGCCAGCTATAAGAACAGAACTCTTGGGCTGGTAAGATGGCTCTCTGGCTAAGGGCACTTCAACCCCAGGACTCACGCAAAGGTAGAGAGGAGAACTAGCTGTCCAGAGTTGTCCTGTGACATCCACATGCACACCCTGGCAGGTGTGAGTGCACACGTATACACACACACACACACACACACACACACACACACACACACGCACATGCATCATGCATACACACATACTATAATAATAATAATAATAATAAAGGAAAACAATTCTTGGGGACTCATACAATCTGATTGTCAGTCACGGTTAAACCACAAAGGAGGGAAATCATGTGTGAATGGCAAAATCATTAAATCTCAAGTTGCCCAAACAGCAACAGTTCAGTCTAGATGAGCGTTTCTCAGCCTGTGGGCCATGACCACTTTGGGGTCACACATCAGATATCCTGCATATCAGATATTTATATTATGATTCCTAATGGTAGCAAAATTACAGTTATGAAATAGCAACGAAATAATATTATGATTGGTGGTCACCACAACATGAGGAACTGCACTGAAGGGTTGCAGCATTAGGGAGGTTGAGAAGCACTGGTCTATGTGATAGCCAGAAGAGTATGAATTGAACCACATGCATTCAAAACAATTTTAAAGAAATGCACTTTTGTTACAAACAAATATTTGAATAGAACAATGCTGAAAAGTAATGATCTTTAGAACCCTGCTTTTCATAAACAAACACATGATGACTGTGTAAAGCATATACATTATCTCCAAGTCAACACTTCCAACCTGCATGAACTCGATCTCAAGCAAGTTAACCAATTCTACCACAATCCTTACATGAATTAGCTGTTAGCAGAACTTTTTACTGGTGGGAATTCTCCCTATGTTGCACAGGCTAGACTCAAATTTGAAATCCACCTCCCTTGGTCTCCTCAGTGCCTGGGATCATAGTACCATCATGCCCTACTGTCTATTGAACTGTTTTCTCTGAGGCTAGAAAAATCCATGAGCATGCCCAATAAGTACTGTACTGTTGTACCCTCCAACAAGGTCTCTGGGTGCTCACTTGTCTCCACAAACGTCTTAGGCCAGCATGCAGTTTCTTGGTGTCAATTTAGCTAGATGGCTATATTTTTGCTAGCAAATCTGCACTAAAGACACTCAGACTGTCACAGTTTTATTTACAATGGATACTTTTAGAGCTAAAGGCATCTTGAGAGTATTAAAGAATCTATTCTGTTTTATCTTGTCATTAAAAAGGGATCTATAAACAGAAGGCCCCGTTAGTCCAGAGTGACATAGTCAGGTAGTCATTTTCCTCCAAACTGCTGAGCAAAACGCCCCAAAGTAGCTAAGAGCAAACGCTGCTACCAGGGATATACCCCAAAGATGAGCTAGATGGCATCACTCTTCTGCTTAAAAGCTTCAGACTGCCAATCATTCATGTGATATCAGGACTGTCAGTCCCTAACCCTATCCCAGCTCACTCGCACAGCCCAGCTCAACTCTACAAGGCACACCTGTACGCCCTGCTCCTAGCCACCACAAGCTTCTTAATGACTGGTTCTGTTTATTAACAGTTTAGTTCCTTTAAAGTCCCCTGCTCTTACAAGGGCCCTGGTAGCCACTGCTCTGCCCCTGCCCACTATTTCCTACCAGTGCCTGCCTTTATCCTCAGTCCTCAGGTCTTGGCTCAGATATATCCTTGTGTACCTTTATTAAAGACCCTCCACGGAACAAGACAATTGTTTCTGAGTTCTTCCAAGGTACTTTTAATCACACAAAAGAAGTTTATGGGATTAAAATATTTTAATTCTAAAAGGCAAACCTCTAATTGTTCTGTTAAGCTTTCAGTCCATGCTTTAAACTCAGTGGTGCAAAGCCTAAACAGAACTTGAAAATGCAAAATATTTAAAGAGGGTGTTACCTGGGAGATACCCTGAAATCATTCGTATTTTTACTTAATTAGAAATAATTCTTAAATCAGCAAGCATCAAGCAATAAAAACTCCTATCTATTTGAACACACTGTTTCTACAACATCTCCACAGGTACAATCATTTGAGCAAATTTATAATTTCTAAGCTCTAGAGTAATAAAACAGAAGTAATGACAATCGAAGGAAAATAAAAGAAGAGCCATTTATTTTGGAGTAATTCTGTGTATTGCTTAATAGAGGGGTGCAACTATGGTATTTCCACATTTCAATAAAATTCAAATAATTACTTTTGTCATTTGAGCTGCTAAGATTCATCTTAACTGACAAACACATAACCAGGACCTGTTACCACTTTTTATCTGACAAGGAATAAAGGCATATTGATTCCAAGCTTTAAAAACTAAATTTCTAAATGATTTTGCATTCATAACATTGCTTAGTAGTTAATATCATTGGCCATTACACAGGTGATCTGAGTAGTTTACCTGAAAGTTAGTTTCTTCGTTGGCTTACAGGGTTTAACTTTCTCCTGTTTTACCTTCATTATTTGCCCTCTTGTTTTCAGACTCTGCAATAGGAGCAGTTTCTCTCAAGTCATTTAAAGAACTGCATTATTTTAAATGAATAGCTATCACTTGATATTTGCCAAGGAAATTTGGAAAAAAGGCAATATGGAACCAGAGGCGAGATCAGGAGCATTTCACAATTGCTACTTTCCTCAACATAGGCACACGGAGCAGGAGCGGTGAACAGCAGTTAAAAACAGCAGTTAAAGGCGGGGTGATGAGGTGCCCTCACACAGACACCTAGCTTTAAACTTTGCGTACCCTAAGAGCAGTCACTACTTCAGTGGATGTAGGCTTACCTCTAACTAAAAAGAATTCCAAAAGTATTAGGAAAGGGTCTGTAACAAGGTGCCTTATTATGACAGAACACAGGTAAATATTGCACAGGTCGGAATACCAAAACTAGAGCCGTTCACTCTTCAATCCCTGAAATAAGCAAAAGGGCCAATGTGCACTCACGGTCTTCTCCCAAAGGCCCAACACCAAGGCTGTGAGTCTCAGGCGCTCGTCTTGGGGCCTAGTCGCTGATACTACATTTACTTTTAAATTTCCCTTTACACGCTTCCTTAGGGTACATTTGTAGACAGACACACCAGCACTGCTTAAGGGACAGAAACAGTCCAAGAACAAGGCCATACGCTCTTGTACACACATCAACTGCTAACCAGGCTTCTTACCGCCTGCTACTAAAAATGAGAGCCATTTCATGCCATCCTGGAAATCCTCACTGGCTCTCTTTCTGACCAGCAGCTCTCGAGAGTCTAACGGTACTCCTACAAAGACTTAGCAACGCGACTTACTTTATCTCGTCCTCTCTCTGCTCCACAGCCATACCCAAGGCCTGAACCTGCCATGGACCGTCATGACCCTTTATCAGCAATGCTGTTCATGTGACTCCAAATCCCCCTCCTCTTCTCCACCAGGAAAGTCCTAATGCATTTTCAACACCCAGCAAAGTCACCCTCCTTTGAACATTTTAAGGGGTCTCCACTGCTCCTGATTCTGGGTTCCCACAGTAATTTACTTATAAATTGAATGTGTGTATTTTGCTAAATTCTATCTGTCTATTCCTCTCCTTGTTGTCTCTGAAGAGTTTATCACAGGCGGCAAAATCAGTGCATGTGATAAACTCGGGAAAGGACAGTGGGGAGGAGGAAACAGGAAGAGGAGCTCTAATCCTGTTTGATCCTTTGACAGGATTAGAGAGAGTAACTGTGGCAAAAAGAGTCTTAGTAAAATATAAAGATTATTTTTTAAAAAATAAAGTGGGTAGGAATAATAAATACAGCATAACTAAGCATTAAAAAGGCCCGGCCCCTGTAGCCAATCAGATGTATTATAATGGTACTTTGCGGTGAAATGTGCATGGGCTTTGCACACAGATTGTGTTTGAGTGTTAATCACAGCACTACCAGCTGCGTATCTTCAGGCATGCTACTTTTCCTCTTCTGTCACTAGCCTACCCAAAGGCTAATCGTCATGAATACTTTCTGAGAAGGCAAAGGTAAAACTTGATGGATGCTGAGCATGTGGAGACTAACACAGTGGACCTCAGTTTAGAAGTGGAGCCTGAAGTTGTTAGATTTGCAACTCAAAACTTCAAACCTGATAAGAAACATTCTACCTAACAGACCCACTTTAACTTGATAACTAATGAATAGCTTTATAACTATAAAATGTCCAGCTACCTAAGAGACAATTTTAAACCAAGGGTTTGTAGAAAATTTATTACTACATAAGGATCTATTGGTTTTATATTATGGTTTTAAACAATGCCATTGAAGGAAAGGAAACTCCCCCGAGGTTGTTGAAGATTTCTTTGATTTCCAGAGCCAGTTCAATCACTGCATACTTTGAAGAAGCATTTGAAATGCTTCCACAAACACAGCCATCTTATTCAAGTTGTCTGGAATGATAAAGTGGAAGAATAACCTTCCTTGAAGGAATCCACAGGTCCTCCACATGTCTACCAGCTTCCTTCTGACCAGCCACTGGCTACTTGTCATGTGCTGACAGGGGAGCAGAAACATTAGCTTTCCATTCTGGCAAATGATGACCTGATGGTCGTAGTCGGCTGCTGCGGACTCTCTAGGAGTGTCTGTCTGTTAGTCTGTTTACATTCCCTCTGAGCTGGCACGGCTTTGCTAATGCCTGCCTTAATAGCAGAGCAGAACTGCAATAACAAATGAATTTCATTTAGTCTCCTACTAAAGCCTTGGGGAGTACCTATCTAAAACTTAAAACCAATTTCCATTTAACTTCAATTTCTCTTTGAAAGATTGAGGGAATTCGTGCTACTGAAATTACTTTGAAAGTCACTACATGTCCAAGTTCCTTTTCCCAATTATTTCTGACCTATGAGAAAATGAAAATGTTCTTGTTGTAATTAGAATTTAATTACTCCTAATCTATTCATAGGGATATATGTTTCTAGGGCTGGAGAAATAGCTCCATGGTTAAGAGCACTTGCTACTCTACTGGGTTTGGTTCCAAGCACCCACATGGAGGCTCACACTGATTGTAACTCCAGTTCCAGGGGATCCAATGCTCTCTTCAGACCTCTGCAGATACCAGGCACATATATGAAGTCAAACACTCATACACATGAAAATAAACCTTATTTTAAAAGAGAAATATAAAATTATGTTCTTATTCTATGATAACTTCATAGTTATTAAGATCAAATCTAGGGCTGGTCTGTAACATGTATTGTATATACAAGGCCCTGGGTTTTATCTCCAGCACCAGAAATAAAAAGACGATGGAAGAAACATTTCTAATCATAGTAAGGTGTCCAGATTCTTAAAAAATACAGAATGCTCACTTAAATCTCACATAAACAATAAATAACATTTTTGGTACATGTATATTCTGAACTTTACACATGACATACTCACATAAAAGTATTATCCATTATTTATCTTAAATTTAATTGTACAATTTGTGTCTTATTTGAACACCTTAAATCAGGGTGTTTAACCCCTTGCATCTATACACCAATAATTCAATACAAGGATTACACTAATGATCATTCATCAGAAGTTTTTGATAGGTAGCCTGTTGGTTTACAGACAGTTTGATTCCGTGTCTTTCTTGGGGGTGGAACATGGCAAAAGCAGCTTGGTTACAAGGATTTGTTTGGAAGGAGACCCTATAACTGTTTTCAATTGGACTGTTGGATGATGACTCTTTTCTTTTACTTGAATGGCATCCCAGTCCCACTGAAAGTCCTGTTTTCTTAACTGTTTAAGAGACACATCAGCTCTCAGAAATAGCAATTGTTTTGAAAAAATAAAACAAAGCAAAAATAGCTTGTTCACACTAATCTGGCTTACAAGTCTTAAAACTGAAATAAGTCCTAAAACAGGGAAACAGACACATTGGAGAAACACGTTGCACACACTTAAATATTTATATCTAAAATAAAAGGAATAAACCTCCAGTGAGTTTTCCCAATCAGGATAAAAGTTAAAAAGAGACACTGAGAAGGAAGCCATGATGATTGCATCACAAATATTTACCCAAGACCTACCAGTGTCACATTCTGCACTGACTTGACCGCCCCCCCCCCCCTTAGCCAAGCCTTGCTCTCTGTAATCTAAATCTTCCCAACAGCCAAGCTCATCCATCTACTCACAATGTATCCCAGGGACTATCTTCAGTCTAATGTGCTGGTCACTCTCTCTCTGACCATACTAATTTCATGACCATAACTGTATTTAATAAACATTTACTCAAACAATGGGAAAGGTGAACGGTTGCTCAAAGTATGGTAGTTTAGACTGATTTCACATAAGAAATTTATGACAAGGGCAACTCACTGGAATTCCAACTTGGAGAAAGGGCCCAGTAAGAACTGGCCTTGGCAATCAGAAGCAGCAAGGTCTGAACCACAGCCATAGTCCTCAGCCTTCAGTGACCTTGAGCTGGTTACTAAGCTCTCTGAGCTACATTTAACATTTAGTTGAATAGACAGAGACTATTGCTGTCATGTTTGAAGTCAACAACCACATCTAACATGCTTTATATGCTGCAACACACATTACAAACAACTTAGGAAAGGTCAGTAAAATAGCAAAATGTAAGTTATCCAAAGTGGCTTGTTGTGGTCTGAGTGGCAGATTCTCTATGTTAGAGCCATGCAGACTCAGGAAAGTCACTTAATATCTCTGCGATCTAGGCTCCCCATCTAAATTACCTGACAATAATAGTACCTATCTCACTGGAGTTGTGGGGAGAATAAAGTTGATTAATTCATGTCAGAATCTTCATATAACAATAATTGGGTAGAACTCCACAGTGTCTGGCATGAGAAGCATCTTGGAAATATTACCTATTACTTTTCTCATCATTGTCATTATTATTTCAGGAGATAGCATTTCAGATACGTCATGATGGAATGGTAATAACTAGACAAAAGTATTAAGGAAAGGACTCTTAAAGAGACAGCAAGGATAAAAGCAGGGAAAAGGGAGAAGAAGAACTGCCCAGAGATCAGCAAATACCCCTTAACTAGAGAATAATGAAATAGGTGAGAGGGTTAAAACTGGCAGATGAAGGCTTAGCTGTAGAAGGGTTTGATGCACGTTCCATATGCCTGTAAAATCTTCACTACCCAACGAGGAGACTATCAAAGTCTTAGAGCATATGAGGAGTAGTATAATCATGGTCGTATTGGCTTCGCCGAACTACACTGGGTGAGAGTAGGCAATAGTGGAGGCAGAAAACTGTATCCTGAGAGCTTATCCAAGAGGAAACCAAATAAGAACAAAAAATGGGCTGAGCTCCTGCAGTTGTAGAAGCAGGACCTGTCAGGACTGGCTATGGCAGGGGAGAGAGCTGGGGGATAAACAGCTTGAGAAACAGCAGATACATATTAGTTGTGAGTGATGGACCACTGGGAGTTGAGAGTGCAGTTTATTTTTAGCCACGGAGAAGCTGTGCTCGGAGCTAGACAGAGCAAGGTCTAGAAGTTCCCTGTGAGGAGTGAAGCTGTAGGGAGAATGGAAACCGGAGTGTCAAAGACAGTCGATAGGGAGGAGGAACCAAGAGGCAGGTGGCACCTATGGACTAAGAGAGCAGCAATAGCCTGGAGATACCTCATGAAAAAAGTACACACAGAAACGAAGAAGGGAGAAGAGACAGAACAGGGCAATATGGTAGATGTGCTCAACATCACCACTACAACCCTAGACCAGGACTGACCCTTTAAGACTGTGCTTGGAGCTGTTCGTCTCTAGCCTCAGAGTGCCTACTGCAAACCCTGTTAGAGGTCTTATCAGAGAATAGTGGAATTATCTATCCACCATGTGCACTGTTCCAATGGCAAAAAAAAATGTCTTGCAGCATGAAAAAATGTCATGCAGCATGTACATGCTCACTAAGTGTTTAAAGCATGAATGAATGAATGAATGAATGAGTGAATGCCAATAGGACCTCAGTCCTCTGTGCCACTATGTATTATAAGTCCTTTTTCCACATCACAAACTAGACACTCATTCACAAATCTGGGTCATATGTCAAGTAGCAGACCAAATTACTCTACTTTTTTTTTTTTGCTAGCATTGAAACAGCCTAATAGAATACATAAATGGTTTTTAAAATGTGTTCTCAAATGTTTTTGTGGTTCCATAATATACCTGACCCCACCTCACCTCATCGTACTTTTCAAGGACTATCCAGAGTAAAAGTTGGAAGGAAGCAGAAAGTGTCAATCATGCTGAAACTGGATATAAAATAAACTGGTCTTGAGAGACCATTGTAGCATTGTGGTTGTTAAGAAGGCTGCTGAGATTTTCTTACTGTTGAAATACGTGTTTGCAGTATTCAGATTATAGGAGACACATAAAGTCATTCACATGAATTCTTAAACTTACCCAAGTATTTTAAAGACATCATAAGAACAACATGAGCTCAGAAACCCTTGTACCACTATTCTCCTTTTCTCTTTGTGCCCACACGTGAAGTAGGGTGCTGGGCACATTTTCCACCCTATGCGTATGGTTTATTTTCTACAGCTTTTTTTTTTTTTTCTATTCTCCAACCTGGGAGTTACTCTCCAAGGAAAATACAGAGAATTTATCCAAGTTTGTTCCTGTGACATTTAAAGTTTAATTCAGCTTCACAGTAAGATTCTGTTTGAATTGGCATGGATGGGAGCCTGGCAAGCATAGATTTGAGCAAGCTGGCTACGGTAAGCCCATCTGTGCTCGCTCCTCCCCGGCCCAGCATTCAGTGATGTCATCATGGTAACTTGAAGTCAGCCATGCTGGGAGTATTTGCCCTAAGGAAATTTTCTCAGTGCTAAAAAGTAGGTCTTTCATTCTGCCCAAAGCTCCAGTTCACCAGCAAACTACTCATTATAAAACCTACTACAAAGAAAGGAACAGAGCTGATGAATTAATCTTTCTGGAGTCTCTCATGGCCGCAATTTACGTGTTATCAGGCTCATTGCCTGATGGCATAGGAATGCCGCTTGCTTTCAGTATTCTTTTAGAAATGTACAGGTAAACTCTTTTAATTGACTCTCATTTTTAATTTTTAAAGTTTAGCAGTCTTTATTTATAAGATTAATTATAGAAGCTGAAGGAGTAAAATCAATTTAAGAATTGCTTTAGTACAACTCTTTCAGAGTTTAAAAAAAAAAAAGCAAAACATTTAGACTAAAGAAACCGAGACACTCTTATATCCACCAGACCATATAAGGCAGCATGGGGATTACGATATACCATCCATCTCATCTCACTACCTGAATTTCTAAACAGGGTAGCCAGGCGGGTTGTTAAAAAGAGAAAACTTCCATTATGACGTCTCAACTCTAGCCCTGAGGGTAGGAAGGTCTGTACCACCAAAAAAAAAAAAAAAAAAAAAAAAAATTATTTTCAAAAGAAAAGTGTCAAAACAGAGCAGAGTGCAATAATTAAATAGCATATGTTGTCTCCCTGCCTCATTATGCAAATATAGCAAATATTTGTACCAGTCATCTCTTTGGAAAGAAAGGTCCCTTCTGACAGGATGCTGAATATTGACTACCTCTTAGAGTTGATAATACAGTGATGGCTCATAACAATGCATTATCATGTGATGCTTTAAGTATAATAAAGAGGAGGTATAAACACTGTACCCATGCAAGAAGCAAGAGATTTCTCTTCACTGTTCCACAATATCCCAACATCCCCACGATGATAAGGAAACAGCAAACAGCAATCATGACAGGATGAACCACAGGGAAGTAAGTCAAGATGACCGCCTCTTCTACCCTAAAAGAGGAAGATCATATCACAAGATAAATAGAACATTATCAAAAAGATCAAAATGCTCCCCAGACCCAGACACTGAACAAATGCCACCATAAGCTGTGGTTCTGCAAATTAGCATCCTTCAAAAGCTAGTGACTTTTATTGCTTCGTTTACCTTTGCTTTAGTTTTATGGTGTTTTTATGTAGGCGTTAGTGTTTCTACCCCAACACATTTTAAATATAGGCTCCAAAGCACTAGCCTAAGGAAATCACATGAGGTCCCAACCAGGGGTATTACCCTCTACTTTGATCTTGGAATCTCTATAGCACTTTTATTCTCCCTGGTAACTAATCATTTTCTAATGTGAGGAAAACAGGAATGCCTAGGAAAATTGAGGTATAGTTTGCTAGGACATATGTAGTCATTAACCAGAGTCTGTGATAGTGACCGTAATGAAACTTTGCCATTACTCAGTGCCTATAAGCTCTGTTATATCAAGGACTTTTCAAAAAGGTTTCTTCTCACTTGATCCTTACCATGACTCAGAGTAGTATACATTACAGTCTCCACTCAGAGACCAGGATAAACCAGGCACCTTGTGCATTACTAATCACAGAACTGTCCATGTAAATGCATTGTTACCTGATGTCCTGCAGGACGAGTGGCATTCCTGAATGAGAATGTGAAAAAAAAAAAAGTGTAAATTCCAGCAAATAAGTTGCTGGTGCAGGAAAGGGTGTTCTTCAAGATGCTGTAGGAGAACTGTTCAATGAACAGGTCAGAGCAAAGATGTTTAAAAACTGGGATCTGGGGAGATCAAGTGAAAGAATTCAATAGGCAATAATAGACCTACCTTGTTTCTGCAGTTAAAGTCAAAACATTATTCAGGTAGTCCCTCATCCAAGCAGAAACAGCCAAGACACTGATGGACATTAACTAAGGAGAAGAAATAACAAACTTGTTACCAGAGATGTATGCAGCACTCACTTGAAGATTAACAACCTTAAACGAAGGGTTTGCTATATAATTTTCATGTTTTTCCTAATTACCTATTGGCTTTCTATTGAATCTTATTGACCATAAATATCTGAGCAGTCCATTTAGTCATCACACGTACATTAAATAGAATGCATGCAAACAGGATACAGACAAGTGAACTCTTAAGTGGGTGGCTTCAAGTTCAGTGAAGAAACTTCCTAAGAACAATTCAACTTCTAAATGTATAAGATGAACCTAAAGCTCTCATTCTTAAACACAATGGAGCAATTAAATATGGCTACTGAACAATTAAATATTGTCAAAAGGATCACAGGGGCCACCACAAAAGAGCTTCTATTGACTAAAACCCAAACAAAGTGGACATTAGAATGATAGTAATAGCAATAAATGCAATGATTTGAAAGACCGCTATGTTCCAAAATCAATGGTGATCATTATAGTGTGATAGACACTCAAATCACTATTCAGAAAAAATGACATGAACCTCTTGTTTATTTTTATTCTATTTTTCTTATACGAAGCAAAGGCAGAACCAAAGACTGGGTGAGATTTTTAATAGTGGAATTGCTAGTCATGCATGCAGCCATTATACACAGTGACACCATTTAACAACTTCTCATGAAATACTGGAGCTATACAGGAAATTCTTCAATGCCGGACAAAATTGGCAGATCAGACATTCTCAGTCTCATCTGTACTTTAGAGTCACCCAGGACTCAAACGTTTCCTGAGCCCACAGTAGACCAGCCCCTGGAGCAGGAACAAAGCATCATCAGTATGACAGTTTCACAGTCATTCCAATTCATTTGCAGGGCTGAGGACCACTGCAGCAATGAAAGGCTGAGAGAGGTATGGAGAATGAGAAGACCAGACTGCAGGTACCAGACCCAACTGACCCATCTAGTTCAATAAGAGAGACAATCAGACACTGTAGGTCTCGTGAGCTGAGCAACCAGCAGTACCAAAATATATATAATGTATTTTTATCAAAGTGTCAATCTTGAACCCAATTAAGCATCAACTGTATCAGTATATGGGAACAAACTACAAGGTAGAGATTTAACCACCACTGCTAGGATACAGTAAATAAAATCAAGAACATGAAATTATTTCACAAGACAAACAAGATTGTTTCTTCTTCAGTTTAAAAAGTAGACAGTGAAATATAAATTTAAAAAGAAAGAAAAGCTGTTAAATATTAAAAGAAGTTCAAGAGATTGCCTAATGCAGTATGTTAGTCTGCTTTGAACTCTGATTCCAACAAATCAATTGCAAAGACATTTACAGACAACAGGTGAAATTTTAACATTGATTAGATATTTAAAAATACTAAGAACTTAGCCTGGTGGTGGTGGCACACGCCTTTAATCCCAGCACTCGGGAGGCAGAGCCAGGCAGATCTCTGTGAGTTCGAGGCCAGCCTGGGCTACCGAGTGAGTTCCAGAAAAGGCACAAAGCTACACAGAGGAACCCTGTCTCGAAAAAACAAAAACAAACAAACAAAACAAAACTAAGAACTTGACTATTCTTTTAGGTCTGAATACAAATTCGCTTTATTTTTAAAGGTCCCTTACTTTCTAGAGATCTATTGTAAATTGTGGATGAAATTTAACTATGACTGAGAGGCAGTAATAAAGAACCATGTCCCGCGGGTAAGGTTAGCTGAAAGTTGAGCAGGGTGTGTTGGCATCTACTGACATTCAGCAATGAGGAAATAGGGGTTAATTATAGCCCTTTCAAGTTGAAATGTGTTTTAAAATTGTCATAACTCAAAAATGCAAGAAAGAAAAACTACCTAAAACATGTTGGTAATGATTCTGCCTGGAAACCTTTGTTAAAAAGGGAAAGTTGGCTCCTGAGTTCTGAAGATTTCCCTATTTTTATCTGAAGTCTTTTCAAAATGTGTCTTTGTTTTCTTAAGCATAGCATACCATTCAAGAAATTTTACTTAACTGGATTTTTAACATGTCTGGCATTTTGATGAACATCTGTCATTTCAGAGTTAATGCTGAAGGGATAGTCATCTAAGATGATAATGACTCTGAGCTGATGCACACACTGACCTTGAGACAGGCTCTCTAGACAAAGCTTCCAAGGAGCTCACGTCCTCCCAGCCATGAAGAATGGCTCTGCTGGGAAGCCAGTGGATGAATTCACTATCCCATCACTTGTTTACAAAACTGTATTACACACCTTTCATTTCACATCTACTTGGCGATATGTGGGTTTTTAGCTTGTAAATGTCACAGGGTTAGGATATTTCATTCTTTTAAATTATTTTGCAGCTATAAAGAACCCTTTTATTGCTCTCCAAAGTAAGAAATGATCTTTGTATCTCCATCCTTGAATGGCTTTCTTTTTTCTTTTTAATCATTTTGAGAATTTCCTACACGAGTATAATGTGTTTTAATCATATCACCCACCCCTTCTTCTCACCCATCCAACTCATCCTTGTGTTTCTTAGTCCATTTTCAACATTACAGTCCTGAGTCTTCACTATGTAAAATTGATTAACAGTGGTTGTCACTAGACACAGTTCTTCCACTTATAGAAAAAAAAGGAGAGAAAGAAAGAAAGAGAAAAAAGAAACTCATTTCTTTTGAACTGTATGTTTCAAGACATTTATTAAAAGGCAGAGTGAATAAAGCCTTGGCTTTGAAGTCATTATTCCATTCAAAGAATATACATTGATCTTGGCCAAGTATTGTGCTAGAGACACACTAATGAGAAGAAACTGATACTATCTCTATGATGCAATGAACTAAGGGAAGAGAACACACACTACCAACTCATCGGAGGTGTGAATGGACAACTGCAAACTGTACTAAGTGCAAGAAGAAAAAAAAAACTACATGATGCTTTAACGACTCCTAATCCACAGGGTCAAAGGGGTTTCTCTAGGGTAGCTGAGATCTGTAGAGCAGTGTCAAGTTAATTAGGAAGGAAAAGGATAAAAAGAACTTTCCAGTCAAAGAGAAGAGCATAGGTTCCAGAGTGCAAGGCCGAATGATATGTTCAGGAAAGGGAAATTGCTCCTGGTGGGAATGCACAAGCAGGCAGGAGTCAAGTATTAGCCTTCAAAGACACCTGAAAGGTGTGTGTCCTTGAGCATGATGACAATGGGAAGCCACTGAACTCTGAACTCCAAGTAGGAACCCCAGTTCCATACCTTTTCAGCTGATAACTTTTGGTATGACTTTTTTTTTTTTTTTTTCGATTTTTCGAGACAGGGTTTCTCTGTGTAGCTTTGCGCCTTTCCTGGAACTCACTTGGTAGTCCAGGCTGGCCTCGAACTCATAGAGATCCTCCTGGCTCTGCCTCCCGAGTGCTGGGATTAAAGGCGTGCGCCACCACCGCCCGGCTTGGTATGACATTTAATCTTTCCTTAGTCTTAAGTTTTTTTCACTTTTACAGCATCATTAAAAAAAATCTGCTTTAAGGAAGATTCTTTTGATGAAATGGGCCCAAATATATTATCTATTATTATCACATATCACTTTTGACCTAAGAGTTTCTCTTAATCTTTCTCAATGTAAGAGTCTAGACTATTCCCAAATCAGTTCAGAAATGGAATTACGGGATATGTTAAGTCTACCAAGTGGACAGCACAGAGGGCCACTGGATGGCCATTCTCAATCTTAGCATGTCTAAAGCTGATCTCAGCTCCGCTAGCTCTTTTGTGCCCGTCACGCTGTTTACAAGCCTAGTGAATGGAGTAATGAACCCTTCAATCACATCAACTGGCAACTTGGCAGACAGCCTGAGCCTCTCCTTCCTCGCTGGACATTTAATTAGTTTTGAATTTTTCGCATGGTTCCTGAGAGGTGTCTGGCAAATCCCTCCCCATCTCCTGCTGCTTCAGGCTAGTTCAAGCCTCCATCCTTTCTTGACAGGATGTAGCAATCATCTTCATAAGATGTATCTCCAGCTCATAGACGCCTATTCCACAATGCAGGATCAAGAATGCTTCAGAACATAGCTGTCCCTACGCTATTCCCCAACTCCTACTGCCTCTTCCCTCATCTCCCTCCTAGAGAATAAAGTTTAAATGCCTTGCAGAGGTCACACAAGGCCCTCCTACTCACTCCGTAATCTAGTTCTTCAATCCTGTTTGCTGCCAGCTCCTTCCCATAGTTGAACAATGATGGAAGTCCTTGCAAAGGGCACCGTGCACACCTCCCAGTGTTCCATGTCTGCTTTTGCAGTTGCCTCTGCCCCGCCCCGGCCTTCCAGTCCTCAGAAGCAAAGTAACCTCCACGTCTCCTTGAACACTAGTCCAAACATCTGTCAGAGTGGAAAGACTGTCTCCAGCCTCCCTCTGTACCCACAGCACTCTGAATGCTCTCCCCACAGTCCTTGGGGGAGCCTCGATCTTATTTTCTGTTTTACCTACCCATCTGAAGAGTACTCACTCAGTAGTAGGGCCTAATACCAGTTAGGTGAGTGAACGGGAAAAGAATTAAACTGAATGGAAATGTTTTCTGCTTTCTAAGCAAGATGAGTATTAGAGATCTTTAACAAAATTAGATGCTTTAACAGAACAAAACTTCACGTGCTAGAAATTTTTTGTAGGGAGATGCTGGCCGAATGACCATGAAATGATTTACAACGCAGGTTAGAAACTAGTATAGGAGTGCTTTAAACTGTAAACTTTGGAGAGATGGCTCAGAGGTTAAGAGCACTGACTGCTCTTCCAGAGGTCCTGAGTTCAATTCCCAGCAACCACATGGTGGCTCACAACCACCTTGAATGAGATCTGGTGCCCTCTTCTGGCCTGTAGTCACATATGCTGTATACATAATAAATAAATGAATTTAAAAAAAAAAAACTGTAAACTTTACATTCTCCCACGTGTCACTGTGTATGCGGACAGGTGTCTAGCAAACACCGCAGCGGTGTCTGGAACACTGGTCAAAATAAATATCAACACAAAGCCTTCTGCCACAGTAAGCAAGCACCTTTGAAAACAAATGGCATAAAGGCCTAAAAACAACCTCATCCTGAGAGAGTGATTTCACCCACTGAGGCTCAGAAAGTGGCAACAGAAGGCACAAACGGAACATGGCTACACCGAGGAACTAAACCCAAATGAGACGGAATCATTTCACTAAGTCATCCTGACATTATGTAACCCAGAAGTGTAACTTACAGGAGCAACATTTTCTAAGTTGTGTTATGAAGCATATATCTATAGTTTGCACAAACTAGGCCACTGCCAAACACAAAGCTTTGAAATTCTTCAACTGTTTTCATAAATCATAGAACATGGCAGAGGTAAAGATTCTCTTCAAGAATGATAACTGTCTCGAGCTACCTTCCTGAGCTTTTCCTTTGTGTGTCAGCTCTGTTAGCAAGGACAGAATGTCAGCGAGGTCTAGATCTTAGCTCTCCTGTCTCCACAAAGAGCACGCAGACAAAGAACCCAGGCTTTTGGAAGCTCCATCTACTCATCTTGTAAATGCTGAACTGAAGCAAGAGCATTGCTTCTTCAAAAAATGACTTTTTATTTACTGAAAAGTAAAATAAATTCTTGCTGGTTTGGAGGCTGAAGCTACATGTTCCCATGATACCTCCGCCCCTGCCCTGCGTGCCTTCCCAGCTTCCCTTGTTGGAGTGGGTGACAGAAGAGAAGAGTACAAACGATGAAACTATTTGTCAACATCTTGAAAGAACAGACAATGTTAATAATGGCCAGAGAAGATTGAGAAATTACTCACGGGCATCATTTAAGCACAGGCTGCATTAATCAGTGGTGGCAATCAATAGCACCCAGAATAACAGTTCGGAATGAGAGTTTTCATACATCTCTCCCTACATAGGATGAGTTTCATCCCCTGGACCAGAGAGACTCACTTTTAAGTCTCCAATGTGCTGGTATAATTAGTGGAGGCATCATCTCCATTCTCAAAATCACACTGGTTTACAAGAGAATGAATATGGTCATGAAAGGAAGGTAGAATGTTTCATTCGGCACTACAGTTTCAGCCAGCTGCAGTCAACTCCACTGTCCCAGCGTGCTAGCTTAGGGTTATTCCTTGAGTGATGTTGGTAGGATGGGTGAGGAACCAATGTTCCTCTCTCCAGTGGGAGTGGATGTAATCCAGAACCTACCATCTACTCCACAGAAGCATTCCGTGAGGTACACAGGGACTCAAGCCTGTGACAGCTGAAACATACTGTATTTTTAAAATACTATTTTTGCCTTGATTAATTTTTTTTCATGGTGGAAAATTATTTTTAAGAAAGCTCAAAAAAAATCACATGGCTTTTCATCACCATTTATGAAGAGTTTTTTTTTTTTTTTTTTTTTTGTTTTTTTTTTGTTTTGTTTTGTTTTTTTGTTTTTCGAGACAGGGTTTCTCTGTGTAGCTTTGCGCCTTTCCTGGAACTCACTTTGGAGACCAGGCTGGCCTCGAACTCACAGAGATCCGCCTGGCTCTGCCTCCCGAGTGCTGGGATTAAAGGCGTGCGCCACAAAGCCCTTGAATGCCATTCATAGTATGAAGTTAAGAGTATCAATTTTAAAAGTATTTTAATATGACAAAATAACTATTTTTTTGGAGATAAACTCCCACTTGCCCAGAGTGTAACTTTTTAAGGAGTGCATAGTAGAAAAGCAGCTCACTACAGATGCTAATGTCCAGAGAACACAATGAGAATTCCTCCCCCACCTGCTGATTCTTCATCTATCCCCAGCCCATCCCTAAACCATGAACACGATTTCCTGTTCACTTTTTAGTCATTCTAGGTCTCTTTTCATGTTTACTCAGGGAAAGTCCACTCTGAGTATCTTTTAAAATGGTAAGTAAACACCAACGACACTCATATGAAAAGTGAAATGGGAGTTGAACATTGCAGAAAGGGTAGCACGCTTTTAGAAAATTAAAAACAAATACACATTTTGTGAAATACAAAGTGTTTTCCATTTTCACAAACTTTAAAAAAAATCACACTTATTTCTCTTTATAATAACAGACACATATCACCTAAGAATAATGCCCATATCAGAAAGCTATAGAAGTCATTTTTAAAACAGAAGAAATCTTTCAGTCCTTTAAATAATGTGTCCTTTGAACAGGAAGTGTGTGATGCTTCAGATAAAAATAATCTCCATCCTTTCAGCATCTTGGGCAGCAAGAAGCATCATCTCCAGAGAGCTCTCAGCAGCAGAGATCCAGTATCAAGCACTCCCTGTGTGCGGCTCCCCACACAGCTACACAGCACCCATGAAACACTAGGCACCAGAGTCTATCCTTTGTCCCTCGGCAACCACAGCAGGGTCGAGCTTCTTCATAAGGCGGAAGACACTCAACAGACAGCAGGACAGAGTGACAGCTCCTCGGGAATGAAGAGAACACAGAGCACTGGGGTCTGAGGACCTGTGGATTGCTTCCTCTTAGACACATCGACACCTCGTACCTATGAAAGTTAACACTCAAGATCTATGCTTTTCCTTAAAGATTTTTCAATTCTGAGAATAGCAAAACAAAAATTATATAGGTTGTCTATGTTTTCTCAATTAAGATGTATTATTCTCTTCTGTGGAAAAAACAAAACAAAAAAAAACCTCACTGTGGGGAAAAGGGGATTGAGTGTCAATACAATACATAAAAGGTACGAGTTTGTCAATTTAAAATGTGAAGTGGTGAGCCGGGCGGCAGTGGCACACACCTTTAATCCCAGGACCCTGGAGGCAGAGCCAGGCGGATCTCTGTAAGTTCAGGGCCAGCCTGGTGTACACAGGACAGGCACCAAAACTACACAGAGAAACCCTGTCTCGAAAAAAAAAAAAAAAAGAAGCATAGAAGGTTCTACTTTGGAGCCCTATGAGTAACAAGGGAAGTTGTGCCAATTTGCAAATGAGAGAGAGAGAGAGAGTAACAATCCCCTCTCTGTAGTCAGAATGTGAAGTCTGATTTAGGAAATGGGATGTAGATATCGCATTCGTTTGCCCTACTTCTAATACCAAAGATAACTAAGGGAATGGCTCAGACCAATTATATGACAGAGAAACTTCATTAACATGTTGAGAGCCAGGGGCGTAACTCAGTGACAGAGTACTTGCCTTGCATGTCCAAGGCCCTCATTTCAATTCCAGCACACACACACACACACACACACACACACACACACACACACACACACACACACACACACACCTGTGCGCAAGGGCACACAGAGAAGCTGAGCCTGAAGTTTAGCAGCATGCTCTGGTGACTTTCATGTACTTTATGGACTGAGAGGCCAGCTCTAGAGGTCTTGGAATGAGCAGGTGGACAGCCAATCCTTCCCACTGAGGAGGTTTACTTGACATCACTGAAAATACATTCAGCATGGGTCCCAGCAGTATAGCTTTTCTACATAGGGATAAATAAACAAAGTTGGACCTGGACTTCCTGTTCTGATGCTTCCTAGCAAGTACTGCTTTATCTTAAAAAAAGAAGAAGAAGAAGAAGAAGAAGAAGAAGAAGAAGAAGAAGAAGAAGAAGAAGAAGAAGAAGAAGAAGAAGAAGAAGTAGAAAGAAAGCCTGTGTGTGGAGCAGTGAGGAAAATTAGAAGGTGCAAACCCAGGGACAGGCCCAGAAAAGGGGTTGAAAACACTAGCAGACCCACAAACACATCACACACACACACACACACACACACACACACACACACACACTTTTTTTTAAATCTTAAATTCTATATAGAAAAAGAAACCTTAACCAAGACAAAAGGTGTTGGCACTATAAAAGAACACATACCCATCTACAGAATATTTGTATTAAAAAAAAGCTATAAAGATGTGTTTCACTACAGGTGGTAATTCTTGCAGGCATTGGGAGAGGTCAAAGGTAAAGTAATAGTAACATAATACTTTCCATTTTCAGATTGTCCGATATTGAAAAGCACAGTATTCCTAACAAAACGGCAACAAGATACTTTGTTACAAACAATAAGATATGTTGATGACTTTACTTCTAAGCTATAGAATGCCGAAACAAGGTTACTAGATCAAAAGCACAGTGGTGGTGGTGGTGGGGGGGGCAGCGGTTCTCACCAGGACAATAATAATTACCACTCCTGCTACCAGGAATAGTATCAATCCACTTCCTGTTTGTCTCCTTGAGGAGATTAGCAAGATTGTGGTAACCGTGCTGGCCACACAGTTCCTAAGCAGACAGCACCATGTGCCACTGTTCTGAATGCTCAGCACACCCCTAAAACTACAGGAGCCGGTTTACCTATTTTAAAGACGAGAAAACCAAGGCACTAAATTTACGTAGCAAATACATGCTAACCACATAGGAGCTACTTTGTAGTTTCGTATTTTACAGACGTTAACTACACTTTTGTCTTTGTGTGACTGCTGTCCTCACATGTATTCTGGTATAAGCAATCTCATGTCTATGACAATTATAAAAATAATGAAATGAAAAATCATGAACATACATGAAAATGAATAGATACGTGTGGATAGCAATAAGTAATGGTACTTCTGTCTAAAACAAATTAAAACGCAGGGGAAAACATGCTGGATTGTTACAGAGGAGATATTGGAGGGGAGAGAGGAGGGCTGGAGACAGAGCAGGTAACAATCTAGATAAACACGCAAATCATAACACTCATACTTTCACAGTCAGAAAGTTGAAGGACAGGCTAACAGTAAAAGAATAACACTTAGCAGTCCCTGGCAGCAGGAAGGGGCCTGCAAATGATTAAGTGGGGGTGGTTTAAAGCAAATTTCATTATTCAGAAGAGTAATACCTTTGCAGAATGATTTGGGTATTTTCCCCAATGGAAGAAAAAATTAAGAAATTCCCCCAAACGCTTTATTTTTTTTAATTGAACAACAAACAAGAGATCTTGTTAGTAAGGAGGTTCAGAGGTGAGTAGGGGCTACGTGTTAAAGGCACCGTCTAGGTGCCAGCGAGCTTAGCCCTGTCCCTGGCACCACCATTGGAATAGCTGACCTCTGACATGCCATTTCACTGGCTCTCAATTTCCTGATTTACAAAGAAAGGAAGTTCAACAGGCCTTCCATAAAGGTTCCTTTAGTGAGAAACTGCGACGGTAACAAATCTGTCACTAGAAAGCATAATGTAGGCAAGTCAAAACCCAGCAATAGGAGTAACAATACACATTTTACAGAGTTCAGAGTCTTAATACTTGATAGCTAAATCAGTAATTTAATGACCCACTTTAAAATATGTCCTTTTAGAACTGAAAAGTACAGTAAGATCAATTAGTGATTTTTCCATTTCCAAATGCCAGATGTAACTACTCGATGCTTTAATTTTCATATTGACTTTTTAAAAGTTGTCATTTTGGATATGGTTCAGATGACTTATTAACGACTTAATTTGTCATCTTAGAATGGTGTCAATCCTAAAGGAGCAATTTAACAAAAACGCCATCCTCTAGAGACCTGATATAATAGCTGTCAGGAAATAAGGGGGCTGGCCAATGCTAGGCAGACAGAGAAATAAACTGCACACTAAAATTTCCAGCAGGAAATGTTGAATATAAATTACCGAAAGGAAACGAAAGTGGCAAAAGAGAATTTGCTGAAGCATGACAGCCTTCTGAAGTAGCGTTCACAGTTTTAATATTTACATTTTTCTAAGCATTATAAATAATACAGTATCAACACTTTATGAAAGCATGAAGTGTCACTAACTCATGCAGCATAATTTCCATGGGCCTGTTAAACTTCATGTATTTTGTTTCCTTAAATGGCTGTGTCTTTTTTTTCCTCAAAAGCATACATAAAATTCCTCAAACATCCCAACTTAGAAATAGTTATGTGAAAACCACCTTTTAGACTGTATGGAATTCCCTTTAAAAACCTATTCAGACTTCTGATAGGATCTCTAGGTATGAATCCTTCTAAAGACATATTAAGACCGTTTGCCCCAACCAATTTTTATAGGCTCAGAGTTATGACGTAAAGAAAAAATGCAAGGCTTGCACAGTTATCTAAAAGTCCTGCAAACTAGCGGTTCCCGAGTAGTATGTCATAATTATCTTATCTACCAGGACAAGCACGTGCATTTATTTATATCCTTAGATTAGCTTCAAGTCTAACGTTATTGGCACTTGTATACAGGAGCGAACTTTTTTTCTAATTGCAGATGGAACTTGAGCTAGATCAAAGGCATTTTAAGAAGGTCAAATTTTCCTTCTCTGAAAAACAGAGGATGTGATCTCACGTCGTTAATTAATGCTGAGCCATGGCCCTTGGCGCCTTCTCTGGTGGTGCAGAAAACCAGGTCCAGCCATGCTCACCTGCTGGGATGGTGGAACTGTAGACTTACCCAAAAGAGCAGGTTGAGGGCGTAGAGCAAACAGCGCAAACACTTCACGGAATCTTCTCTGGCCATTTTGACTCTCTGGAGGGAGAAGCCCCATTCTTTCACCACATCCTACCAGGGCAGGCAAAGCCGCGATCTGCAGGGGCGGGTACAACAGAGAACTAACTTCACAGCAAGTGCGCCCCTCTGCCAGCCTAGTGTTCTGCTGGCCCTCGGATGGGTCCCCAAGATCCCCAAGCCTAGTTTATTCGAGACATCGTCTCATCAAAACTCATTTGTTAGAGTCATAAAGGGAACAAAACTCCCAAAAGTTCTAACGTGGCTTCAGATAACACCTGCTGCCAAGAGAAAAGGCTGACTCTCGGGATGAATGGAGGTGTACAGTATACCGGTTCCCAGGGGACCTGCGGCGCGGCCTCCTGCATTCTGATGAGACTTTCTTTGCTCCCTCCCAGGGGACTGTTTGTTCGCAACTGTCCTAAAGGTTACAAACCTTTAAGTCTCTGGAGATGCCACAGGCTCTACTGCTACCCTCACTCACACACACACACACACACACACACACACACACACACACACACACACACACACACACACACACACACACACACAGTGAAGCGGAGCACACAAGTGCCCTTCTCAACAGGACAATTCCTGAGTTTCCAGCTCCGCGCTCCCCGCCCCACCACCAGGTCGCACAGCCCGGGGTGTGAACTCGGGGGACCACAGGGGGCGCAGCGCGGAACTAGGATTCCGCCCCGGGACTAGGGTTCCTTTGGGAGAATGTGAGAAACACTGTTTGTCGTCCGGGAATAATGGATGAGCCCGGGGCGGGGTGGCGGGGTGGCGGGGAGGGGACTTTGGGGAATCAGGGAGGGTGCCAGTTGTGCCCACTCCGGGCAGGTCATTAACCCACCCCGCAACCTCGGGGCCCTGCACGCCGCCGCGACCCTGAGGTCCCAGCCGCCCGCAGAGCACAAAGCCCGCGCGGTCAGGCAAAGCCACCGCGGCCGCGCGCCCCCGGCAGGTCGCACCGTGCAGCGCAGAAGCCACTCCGGCGGGCTGCGGGGAGCGCGGGCAGGAGAGATGCAGGACTTGTGGCCACCCACCTTCCGAGCCGCGCTCCCGCCGGGGGACAGTCGGGTACACACGGCGGACACTCATCCGGGCAGAGACGCTCCTCCCGGAGAGCCAAAGGGCGGCATTGGCTCCAGCAGCAGACGCTTCCTTGTCTTACTCTCCCCAGCCGTCGCCGTCGCTGACTCCTGGGAAAAAGAAAAAGGAAAAAAAAAAAAAAAAAAGTGCCGGGCAGCAGTCGCTGGAAAGTCTCTGCTAAGCCACCTCCCAACACCGCTGTCCCTCCCAAGTCCTCGCCAAGTCCGGACAAGGCAGCCGCGGCAGCCAGGGCCAGCTGCACAAACTCTCAGCGCATGCTCGGCCGCTGGCTGCCGGGTTGGGTCCTAGTGGGTGTTTCTTGTCCCTCTCACCCAGAGTGACACCCCAGAGGGATTCTTCAACTCTGCGAAATAGAATGCCAAAGAGATAAAAAACCTGCAAGGCCGGGAGGAGTCCTCGCAGCAAATCCCTTTAAAATGGAGGCGTCGTCTCCGGAATGGAGGTTGAGTTATAAGCATAAGGAAACAGGCTTTTATTATATGAAAATATTTGTGTTTGAGAAGGGGGGCCACGGGTGGCCCAACCCAATTCCTGCAATGAGAGACCAGTTTTCACACCCTTTATGGAGCCTCCTCCTGTGACTTGTCATTAACATGGTGCCCTGTGATCCTTATTGATTTGTGGCACTCCCCAATCAAAAATAAGTAAATAAATAAATATATAGAACAATAGTTCTGCCCCACTCCAGTCCACTAACATTTGCAAAATCATCAATGTATCCCTATCCAGGCTTAGATTTCAGACAGGGAAAAGAACAAGCTAATTCTTTCACAAGTAATTTAAACTTTTCCAAATTTCTCTCGATCTGGTTGTGTTGACTAAGTTCTAAGTGGTGATGTATCTCAAAATGCACACAGGGCGGTGAGTCTTCGGAAAACCACCCTGTTTTTTAAACTAGAAATTCAGGAAGTATCACGATAACCACAAAGCATCTCTGCAAAACTAGCTTCTATTTCAGAAGTAAGAAATTTCACACTAAAAAAATTAAATTGCTGGATCATGTTGCTCCCCCAAAGAGATTGTGTTTTATCCCTCACAACAGTAGACATTGCTGTGATCATTTGTTCCCACATCTAACAGCAAATAAAAACTAATAAATGTCAGTTACCTGAGACCCAAACATCTTTGAGGGAAACTAATAACTGGAGCCCTCGGTACAGTGTGCAGCTGTAGTCTGTGTCCATCATCACCTGTCTGCTGGGTGACCAAAGCGACAGGGAGACATGGTCTGAATTGGTTGGAACTGAGGTCAACACCGTGAGACAATGTGGATGCCCAGGGCTAAGCTTTTAACATTCTTCCTAAGCAGATCATAAGAGAGCCAGCCCTAAAAGGCATACAAGAAGTACAGCCATCCACACAAACTGCCAAGGGAAGCATCCATCAGATGACTCCCACCCCAGGAACACAGTGACTTCTGGAATTGTGGGAGGAGCTAAGGAAAACGCTTTTATCCTCTATCGGCTGCGTGTTCGCAAGTGAAGGCAGCTGCCTGCTTCACAAGGAAGGCAAATGAGACAAACCACCATCCAAATGCTGTTAGTACCACACACTTCCTGAGAGATGTAAAAATTTCCCCATAGAGGGGAGGCTTCGACATTAAAATGGAGAAAAGGAATGCCAACAATGCTCACGTCTCAGAACAACCCCCCCCTCCACTGTTAGAAGATTAGCGCTTAAGGGTCACCTACCCTAGAATGATAAAATAATAAAATAGATAAAAGCGTTTTAGAGGCACATTTGTTGCCTCTTTCCATAGTAAATAAGGAATGTAGAAGCAAAAAAAAGTCAAAGTAATAGTTTAACATCACCTCTTAGTCCAATCAGAGTCCATGCTGCTATCAGGGATCCCAGCTGTCTGTTTAGTACAACAGTTCAGTGGTTCTCAAAGTCACTGTGTTAGGATCTCTTCTAGTGAGCTTTGAGAGAAATCCCGAAGCTCTGGTGAACTCCAGCACACTGAGGTCAGAGTCTCCAAAGGTGTAGCCTTAGCATGCAACTTATTTCAAAATTCCCAAGGCAACTTTAGTGTGCACTAAAGTTTAAAAATCTACTAGGGTTTCGTGGAAGCCTCAAATGAGCAGAGGAGCCTCTTCAGATGGAGCAGGATTAAATTCCTCACCTGCCAGTTGATGAGCTAAGAGTATCCCCCACGTTATAAGAAAGAGGAAAACAACTGTAGTTATTTCTCTAACATTCCTGACAAATGGTCTTCAGAAGCTTAATCACCTTCAATATAAGAGCCGTCATCACATTTAAAACATTGCAGCACAGGGCAGTTGTAATGGTTTCAATTGGACCATACCGCTTGCAATTTCTCTACCCTCATTTTACCTTTTTGCAGCCACAGCCTGAGTAAGGAGTGGCATATT
This sequence comes from Peromyscus californicus insignis, assembly GCF_007827085.1. Classification (NCBI taxonomy): domain Eukaryota; kingdom Metazoa; phylum Chordata; class Mammalia; order Rodentia; family Cricetidae; genus Peromyscus; species Peromyscus californicus. The sequence continues at coordinate 35,088,750 of NW_026294584.1, forward strand.
AAGAATGCATATTCTACTCATTGCCCAGAAGGCAGGAACCCATTCGAAGGCAGTGTGTGCTTCATTAAGTATTATTTGAGTATACGGCACTTACTGTACCTCCCTCCTGCTGAAGATGTTAAAAATGTTAAGTCTCTGCCTGCTGAGAAAAGGCACAACAGTTCCTTCCTGTTTATTTAGCGGTAATAATATGAGTAAGATCTGCATTTACAAGCACTCTTCTATCAGTCCCAGAGTGAAAAGCAAAACTCAGGAATACAGTGAGACAGGCATAGGCTCTTCCCTGCACCAGGCACTTCCCTCATGCACAGCTTGTCTACCCATGCTGCTCAGTGTGGAGAGGAAGGGACAGCACAGGTGCTTGGTTGCATGAATGAAGGAGTTCTGCTGGCTTCTGAGAATAAAAGGCAGTTGAACTCTTCACAGTCATCAAACAAGAGAGGCTAACAGTTTTCTTTAACAAGTTTTATGCGCATACCATAATGGCTGCTTCCCACAATGACACGTGAACTTCTCAGAACCATGATGGGATATTGAGACTCAGCTGAGTTCTTCAGGACTATGCGTGTAACTAGTAAAGGAGTAGCTAAGATTTTAGTTTCTAAATAAGGTTTGTCTTCCTATTTCCACTGTTAACCTATATTACAGCATCTCAAATCTGGGTGGGGGTGCATTGGCAGGCTCCAAGAAGGAAGACAGACTGGTCATTTTCTACTAGCTCTAGGTCAAACACACATGCTCAAGCTATGGAATATATCCTTACCTTTTTTTCCTGAAAGCACATGACCAATAAAACCAAGCCAAAAAAAAAAAGCCTTTCTTTGCTGAATCAAGTAATGTTCATGATACCATAAGTTTAAAAATACCCAGATAAAATGCAAGGTATTTGCTGAGCATGGTAACTCATGACTTTAATCCTAGCATTCAGGAGGCAGAAGGAGGTGAGTCCCTGTGAGTTCCAGGCCAGCCTGGTCTACGTAATGAAATTCAGGACAGCCAGGACCACACAGTGAAACCCTATCCCAAAAAGAAAAAGAAAATTTTAAAAAGCAAAGTATCTGGTCAGATTTAAATTTCAAATAAACAAAAAAATGCCCCCATGCTCCACAGAACTAATACCACTGTATGTAGCTTTCAGTATTTACCTGAAATCATTATTTAACTAATAGCCTAAATTTTTCTTAACTAACTTTGAACATATCTACAACTTGGAAACTAGAAATTCTACGCAAAATGCCACTACACTAAGTAAGGAGAGCTTTTTCCGGGACAAGGAGTTGACAAACAGCTCTTTCACTCTGTAGCAGTCACAGGGCCAGGTCTTTTCTCTCCTACGACTTCTGACACATAGGCATCATCTCAGTGCCCTCAGCCATCCCATGTCCTCTCATAGTCACAAAGCCACTATGTGAATCCAGACTTCATATTCAGTCACTGTCTCTGGAGGAAAAGGAAACTGCTTCCTCCCTGTGGCTCTCTCTAGGGATTAAAGAAACTTCCTCAGAGGTAGCATGGGAAGTTGTCACTCTTGCCTCATTTCCTATGACACTGTGACATAGGCATGAATGAATTAGTTGCTAGCAATAAGTATGGCTTTACCACAATGGATATTAAACCAATCAGAATACAGTCTCTGCACCTGGGGCAACTCTTGTCCCAACTTCAGAGATTTTGCACTCATTAACCAGCAGGGATTAGAACCAACAACCCAGTTGTACTCAGTAGGTATCATCATTAGAAACTTAGACCATAAAGAGTCAAAGTTCTAGAGAAATTCCAACTCTCAAGTCACAACTTTGTTGGCATGCTTTCTCTTCAGATGCAAAACTTAGAAAATCTAAAAATGCCTTTCCTTTATGAAAAACCTAAATTCAGTTATTTAAAATAAAATGAATGTAAAGGAAAAGAAAAAATACAAGTGCATTTAACTATTCTAAGAACACCAAACCCTTCGTCCTTAACAGAGTTGTCACAAGCACTCCACTGTATCAGGATGACAGCTTTCTGTTATGTTCACAGTACAATTAGAGAAAGACTAAACCATCTGTGACATGCCCTCACCTTTTGCTCCTTCAGTTCCTACTCCCACTGGACACTTCATAAAATGTTTATTCATTTATAATATTGAAATGTTTGATATTTAAAATGATATCTATTTAGCTACCTCAAACACAAATATGCTCATTCTAACATATATGAGATAACTATTATATGTAGTGTTAGCTGTGATTTTGTTATTAGAATTCAGCCTTTACAAAAATAGTGTCATTGGGATTTAAATTTTTCTCTTATTATATGTGTATCTATGTGTGTCTGTGTGCACATGTGTGCATAAAGGTGTACTTATGTGTGCTTGATAGCCAAAACTATATATTCTGATCTAGAGCTGAAGTGAATTTTTATTTCATATTTCATAGTATGGATGCACACATGATTGAAGGATGAGAAAAAACTAATATCTTTATTCTCTTTTTAGTGGTGATGTTATATTTATTTAAATGACACAGATGCTTTCCATTATGTTGTGTCTTTTTAGGGCTGATTTTCTTTCTCAGAAAGCAATATAAACTGACCACTAATCTCAGGGGAAAAGGAGAAAGTGGTAATGTGTACCAGCAGCAGAGGAATTCCATAGTGAACCCCCACAGTTAATTTCAATGACTTATAGGTGTTTCCATCATTGGAGTACATCTCTTAACTTTATGATCAAAGTAAGTCACGGTGACTAGCAGTAGAACAGATTTGGAATGTAGCAGGATTGTAAGAATTAAAATATATTTAGGTTTGTTGTTGTTATTGGGGTGTGTGTGTGTGTGTGTGTGTGTGTGTGTGTGTGTGTGTGTGTGTAAGAGAGAAAGAAAGAGAGAGAGCTTTCTTCTAATGTTTTATGAGTCTCTGTTACCTGGGTGAAATCTATCCAAATCTGCTGTGTGGGATCAAGTGGTCCCCATTTCTAGGAAGGAAGCTTAGGAACCAGCAGTGGCCAGCCAGGGCTGGAGAGCTGACCACAGTGTCATTTCATAAAGTGGGTCCCAATGGCCATTCCTTAAATCACGTGTGAAACTAAGAATCCAACAGGAAACTTGTGCTACCTAAATTGATTCTCTCCCCATTTCTCCTTCCCCTTGCTGTCATGAACTTACCTATAGATCGATGACATCATATGTTCAGCTCCCCCTTTCCTTCTGATCCACAACCTTCATGCTATTAGCCTCCAACTCTCCCAGACAAACTTACCCAGTCCACAGCACATGAAGCTTTCACACACAGCCTCATTTCACTCAGTTATGGGAGCAGATGAGGACGGCCAGAACTTAAAATCTAGACCAATCAATTAGAGTGTGACTGGAACTTGAGCAAAGACTCATCAAAAGGCAGTGTAAATTCAGGCAGCCAAGCGGAACGGAGTATGAGGGGAATGTATTGGCAAGCCCTAGGTGGAAATCTCGGCAGGAAGGCAGAGGGCAGTCAAAGAGGCACAGCAAATGGTGTGGGGCAGGTGCCCTGGCAGATGGACAAATCTCAAGGGGAAGGAATCGAATCGGGAAGAAGAAAGAGAGAGAGAGAGAGAGAGAGAGAGAGAGAGAGAGAGAGAGAGAGAGAAAGGGAGGGAGGGAAGGAGGGAGGGAGGGTGAGTGTAGAAAGTCTCCCTGAAGCAAGACTCCCTTTCCTGTCAAGGTGATTAGGACACTCTTGGCCAAACCCAAACTCTGAGGCTGATCCTGAGACCTAAACTCTAGTCCATACAAAATCAGAGAATAAATTTGCAGGGAGACTAATTTTAAGAATCCAATATTATAATTGGAAAGTTTGCAGCTTCTGGATTGAAGATTTTAATGCTGGGTTGAGCAACTTGTCATGAGTTTAGAGCCAGTGATGGCTGCGTGTTGATATATGTAAATGAACAATAGCAAACCACAGCAGAAGTCTGAAGGGGTGCCTGCACTTGAGTGTTGGTTTTACCTCTTGCTAGTGATGTGATAAAGACTGCCAGCAACCTCAGTTTCCTTATCTGTACACCTGCCTCCTGAAGTGGCCATAGAGGTTATGTAATATGTGAGTGGCCTAAATTTAGCTGGGGTCACACTGTCCTTGGAGGTTTAAATAGAATAGGCTAAGCCACTTTCCTAAGAGCAGTGGGTAAAAATGTTTCCAACTTGCACTCCCTTCGGGGATTCAAGAATGGGGCAAGAAGGAGGAAATACCTGCAGATTTCCGATGCAGTTTACAGATCACCTTGCCACCTCCTGCACACCAGCCTTCTTTCGGAAGGTGACAGCCTTTAGGAAAAGTTTCCTAAAGGCCACCAGTATAGCCTAGGCTCACTTCTGCTTTTGACTTATGTCTCAAAGAATGAGGAGGGGCTTCTGTAGCACCACACAGACCACTCAGAACAACAAGCATTAGCAAGTCCCAGACTGCTGTGGTCTCAGCGCTCCCAGTATCCCCTCTCGCTGGTGTCTCACGCCGACTAAGAAAGCTTCAGCTCCAAATTCCAGGTAACTTCTCCCGCAGATGCCTGAGTAGCTATCGCTTTTATTTTATTATCTGCCTCTACCCTAGAACTTTCAGCTTTCACATAATCCTCTACCTAAAATAATAATAATAATAATAATAATAATAATAATAATAATAAACAAACTTTCGTTTTGTTTTACAGTACTTATTATATGGTAGGCACTATCTTCAAGCATCATACAAATGGTGGCAATTTAATGCTCTGTTCATCTCAATCATGAGGAAACCAAGGCAGGACATGTTAACTAAAGGCCAGAGACAAAAATGCAATGCTAGGTTGTCTAGCCCCAGCTCTCTAAGACCTAGTAGCCCAACAAAATACCTAGAAACAAATGGCTGCATAGTAGTTAGGAAGAGTATTTTGATTGCAATAGGTAGGGTGTGCTGGAGGAGATCTGGGAGAAAGACCTTCTCTATTGGCAGTATTTAACAAAGGGAACAAACACTAATCTTTTAAAGAGTCTAAGGGCAGGGAAAATACTAGCTATTATATTATACTCTTCAATGTATTGACCATTCTGATAACTCCTATAGGAAAGAAATTCCCTTTACTTTGTATGTGTGTGTGTGTAGACATATATATATATATATATATATATATATATATATATATATATATATATATATATATGTCAGAAGTGTGTGTGTGTACACATATTTAAATGTGTACATATGGGAGATTCTTATTAACACCAAATAAGCTTAGTACTCCATTGGACATGCTTTAATAAGCACTAATTTTTATAAATACTGAGTCATTCTAAAGGATTTGGCAAAGAAGGCTATGTGAAGCATAAAAACACAGAAATATAGTGGGAATGGAAGGAAACTGTGTGTATGAGAGAGGAAGGAAGAGAGATGAACAGGGATGGGTATGGAAAATAGCTAGAGACAAAGTAAAAACAAGAAAGAGGGGAGAAAGAAAACAAGGGAAAAGGAGAGAGGAAGAGGGAAAGAAAGGAGACAGAGGAAGGAAAGGAAGGGACGGGACTTGCCACGGCTGTTGCCCCCGAGCTGGGAAGCCAGCCCTCCTTTTTCTCAGCAGTAACTTCCTGGTACTCATCTCTGAAATGCTAGTCCTAACACAGCCCTCACATCACGTCCCACAAGGTAGAACCAGAGAACAGTCTCATTTGTTTCCAGGCCTCTCCAGACGGCCTCTGTGTTCCAGAGGAATATTCATGATTCTACCATCCATTCTTAGAAACGTCAACAGCTAGTATGATAAGGGTATGCCCTTTAATGCTATAGATGATAATAGTTCAATGTTTTGGGGGAAAAAAAAGAAAGAAAAAGGAAAGGAACATGATTGGCCCCGGGTTTTGGCACCAGATGAATGAAAAAAAAAGAAAAAGAAATAAAAAGGGAAAGGACATGATAGCTCCTAGGTATGGTGGAGGAGAAGGCTTATTATAGCCATGTGGGAGAGCATAGGTAGAGTCAGAGACAACTGGGAGAGTCCAGAGTGGACACGACCCTGAGCCATGTGAGGAAAAGGGAGAGGGAAAGAGAGAGGGAAGAGGGAGGTACCAAGTGCCTCAGGCAGGAGGCCCAAAGAGATTACACTAAAAAGGACCAGGTAACCAAAATGGTTGGATTATATAGGGAAGGGCAACCCAGCCACTGGGCTGGAGAAGTTTAGGGTAGGGATTGGGGTATGCCAGCCAGGATGCCCAGTAACAGGTAGGCACTCAGGAATGCCAGGAGAACCTGCTAGCCAGTCTGCTTTGGCATGTTAAATACATGCCTTAGCTATTTGTCCTGCTTTTGAAACCTAGCAGTTTTGATAGAGACAAACCTTACCTCTGTCCTGGAGGGTTTCAAAGGTACAAGGTTAGTTTACATACGTTCTTTACTCCAAAATAACAATAACAAAAACCTCCTGTTTAAGACAACTTCAGAAATGGCCCATGTGTTATATACGTCAAATATTCATCATTTTTCTGGGTGCATCTAAGAATTTTAACGTTAAGTCTGCTTTTCTTTTGGTTCTCCTTTGGCTTTTCAAGTTTTAAAATGGGTATAATTAAAATATACAGTTTCACAAGTTACCTACATTCACATTTACTCAAAATTTCTTTTAGACCTCAAGCATTCATCATGGGTGTAATTGCACTTTCTGAATCTGGATTGACCAATAGCTACTGGTTTGTTCTTCTAACTCATTGTCAAGCACATAAATCAGGATGCACTTAGTTTTATTTTCATTTATTTACAGTGCCAAATGACAATATTATTGGATTTTTTTTAACTTGAAAATCATCACAAAATAATTAGTGGACCAGTGATCTGCAGTAACTCAGTGAAAGTGTTCTTGTGATTTTCAATTCAATAGAATGAAGGAAAGGTATGATATCCAAAGGACATGTTTTCTGCTATGACTCACAGGAGAGTCGCAGGTGTTGTTGCACAATGCTTGTGTACGCTGTAAAGATGTGTCTCTGCCTACGGCACCTTCTGATTGGTTTAATAAAGATCTGATAAGGCCAATAGCTAGGTAGGAGAGGATAGGGAGGATTTCTGGGGAGAGGGAAGAGGAGGAGGAATCTAGGCCCTAGATCTCACCAGAGACACTGAAGAAGTTGGACATACAGTGCAGAACAGAGATAACCAAGCCACGCAGCAGAATGTAGATTAATAGAGAAAGGTTAACTTAAGTTATAAGAGCTGGTTGTAAAAAAAAAAAAAAGTATAAGCTAAGGCCACGCTTTCGTAATTAGTATTAAGTCTCCATGTCATTCGTTGTGGGCTGGCAATCCAAAGATAGTCTGACAAGAAAGCTTGCTACAAAATGTTCTAAAGTTTTTTCATAATGTAGGTAGTCAAGCTGCAGTGAATTCAGCTAGAAATATCAAATGCATTTCAAACCCTTGGCTCGTTCTTCAGTGTCACATCTCCCATTGGCACGCTGCATCCTCCACATGATTATTGCAAAGGAAACACTTACCAGGCCCTGATGAATACAACAATTACAATACAAAAGAAATCATTAATGCATCGGAACAGAAAGACTATGGTCTGTTAGCATGTAATTAGGCTTCTGCTGTAATTATCCTCCATCTGAGAAATTTTCTTAATGTAAAAGTGATAAAAACAAATCATAAGAATTCACTTCATTTAATTAATGAGCAGCTAAAGGCACATTGAGTTTAATCTGTACCTATTTATATGTTTTTATAGGCATCTTAATTATACAAAACCTGAGTGTGTTCACATATGAATATTTTACAATACCTGTACCACAAAGCCTTTCCCAGACACCCTTATCTCCTCACCTCAGAATCTTGTCCAAAGTTCCATTGTGGGTGCTAATTGTAGGTATTGAAGCATTAGAAGAGAAAAGAAAGGATTAGCGGAACACCAGGTGAGCGGAGGTAGAAAAGACAGGTGTAGTGAGGCAGAGAAGGGAGAAGAAAGTAGGGAGGAGGGAAGACAACAGTGGGTAGAAGAAAGATGCTGGGAGGAGGAGGAGGAGGAGGAGGAGGAGGAGGAGGAGGAGGAGGAGGAAGAGGAAGAGGAGGAGGAGAAAATGGAGAGCAAAGGACACTGGAATAACGCAGGAAAAATGGAAAAGTAAGCCTTGACAATATGGCTTGCAAGATGTGGAAACAGGAACACAGAGATCATGCTGTGTTCATATTGCTCAGCAGGTGATCTAAGGCTGATTTTATATATATATATATATATATATATATATATATATATATATATATATATATATATATATATATATAAAATGTGTATCCCCATCAGTCTTCAATCATCTACCAATCTCTCAATCTACATCTGTCTGTCTGTCTGTTATCTGTCATCTTACATATCCTATAGAAGAAAGTGATTAATGGCATTTTTGTTTGTTTTTCTTTTGTTTCTTGTTTTGGTGGCCATTTCTTTTACTTTCTTTCTTGGAGGTTGTTGTGTGTATGTGTGAGAGTGTGTTTTGCCTAGATAGATAGATAGATAGATAGATAGATAGATAGATAGATAGATAGATAGATAGATGAATAGATGAATAGATAGATGAATAGATAGATAGATAGATAGATAGATAGATAGATAGATAGATAGATAGATAGATAGATAGATAGATAGGTGGATGGATGATAGATAGAACATATATATATATATATATATATATATATATATATATATATCACTGTACACTTACTGTTCACATAAGCCAGAAGAAGAGGAGAAGGCATTAAATCCTCTGGAACTGGTGTTAAAGATGGTTGTGAGCCACCCTGTGGGTGTTGGCAATCAAACACAGGTCCTCTGTAAGAGCAGTCAGTGCTCTTAACTGCTGAGCCATCTATCCAGCCCCACTTTGAGCATCCCTAAGTCTCTGAAGAAAATTGCAGAGAGACTAAATTTGACCTATTATTTTTGAAGAGATAAAGTTCTACAGTTACCTAATAGTTTATTTTCCTTCCTCTATAACCAAGGGAGCTCTGAGCCACCCTGTTGGACTATTTTATTTGTCAGCACCACATCCCTTACTGCCTCCTGAAAACTGTGGCACTTGAATCACCAGGGTCTGTAGGAGGGTAGAAGAGAAGTTAATTCTGTTATGGAAAAGCTATTTAATGTATGTGCCCTATTTTGCTTGGTCAGGGCATACACTGTGCATGTCGAGTAGAACCCCAAATGAGACCAATTCAAGAGCCAATACAGAGGTTTTGAGTCCTCTCGACTTGCTTACAATGGCAAAACAACTTCCTTTATAATCTATGGATAGAAAAGATTATGGTCCACTAAAACTCATGCTTGGAGAAGCTGTGCTAAATGCATTTTTCCCAAATTTTCAGGTACTATAGTCCTGAGATATTTCAAATACATGCATATATATATTAAAAATTGTGGCCAGGCTCACTGGCACACACCTTTAATCCCAGCACTCAGGAGGCAGAGGCAGGTGGATCTCTGAGTTCAAGACCAGCCTGGTCTACAGAACGAGTTTCAGGATAGCCAGAGCTACACAGGGAAATCCTGTCTTGGAAAAATAAAAACAAAAAACAGAACATTGTGTCTCAATATATAAATAAAACATTTATTTGGATTTATATATAAGTCACTTGTTAATTGTTTTTGATTGTACATCTGAAATATAAAGAGAGTCTCAAAATAAGTACTTCTGAAATGTTTTCTGTCAGAATTGATGTTTAGTAAAATAATATATGATAATGATGATGATATAAGTGGAGATTGCCACTTTATAAAAAAATATGCTACATGTCATTGATTGAAGTTTTCAATTAAAATTTTTGTCCAATTTTTCCAGAGACCATATTCTTCTAGCAAGCATTGATGTAATCAAAATAATGATGAAAATAATTGTATTCTTCTGAACAACATGGTTGCTACTCTAAGTACTTTCACTACCTAATCACTCTCCAAAGGTTTGGAATGCCCATCCTAATTTGTTGAAGTCTGGACTATAAATTAAATATATTTAGTACTGTCCCTTAATAGAATACATATTACAAATTCCAGAAAGCACAGGAGTGGAAGAATGATATTATAAACACAGGACACAGCAGGCCACCAACCAGGTCCCAAATCATGATGCAGAGATTTAATATTAGTTATGAATGCTCAGCCTTATCTTAGCTCTTATTTTAATCAGTTTCTCTTTATCTATATTTTGCCTCAGGTCTTTTTACCTTTCCTTCTCTCTCTGTATGTATGTATGTATGTATGTACGTATGTACGTATGTTGTGCTTTCCTATTTCTTGTGTCTAGCTGGGGGGAGGCTGCCTGGCTTCTGGCTTCCCACATGTCCTTCTCTTTTTCCCTCTTCCTCCCCCTTCTTCTTCTCTCATTCTTTCTTCTTCTCTTTCAAGCCTAGATTTCTCCTCCTACTTATTGTCTCTGCCCACCGGCCTCACCCATCCCTCTTCTGCCTAACTATTGGCCATTCAGCTTTTTATTAGCCCTATCAGGTGCCTCAGGCAGGCCAGATGAAACAAGTGCAACACATCTTTGCATAATTAAACCAATGAAGCATAAACAAATGTAACACACCTTTACACAGTTAAAGTAATATTCAACAACAAGGTTTTTCTCTTTTCAGACTGCAAAGTTTTATACCCTTCTGTCCTTCAACAAGGCCGCCTTACCTCAGTATGCCTGCAGGCATCATTAAAGCAGATTTAGAGACAAGGCTGAACTTGCTTTCCCACTGTTGAACTCTTCCCCAGTGATGTTGCTTGGGGTGATGCTGGAAAATCATGACATTTTGCCTCCTTTCTTGCTCTGGTCCCTCAGTAGAAGAATATCTATTTATGGAGCTAACATGGGGCTTCTCCAACAAGGACAGCATTTCTTTGAGTTGTGTCATGACCAGAAAGCTTTGGAACTCCAACATACTCCTAAAGAAACTTTGAGTTTGAGTATTTCATTGGAACAAATTTCCTTTCAACTTTGAAGGCACCTGGAGTAGCAGACACCAAACCTTGTCAGTAGTATTTAATTTTCACAGCCCAAACACAAAACACTTTGGCTCTCCCCTTTTCAAACTGAGTTCTCTGGAACTAAGATCACCACTGTTAAGAAAAATCTTTTACTCTAGAGTTTATTGCAAGTCTCGGGTCACTACTACTGTGCACAGACATGGCTCTCTTCCAGGGGGTCAATAAAGCCTTCAGAAGCATCTGGGATGAGGGGATGTGCTGGCTCCACCACATGCTCACAGTGGGACAGCCATAAGAAGGTACTTGTCTTAGTCTTCCTCGCTATATTTAGTGTCTTCCTTTTGTCATCCGTAATTAGCCCATCCTTGTCAAAAACATATCAAATAATTGTAAGAACTTGGGGTTTTTTTCTTACAAAAACAAAATCAGAGGTGCTGGATAAAAGCATGCCGTTTTCTGTATTGTATGAGGAAATGGGCTTTTTTTCTGATGTAAATTCACCTTATTTTAAATGTATTACCTTGTTTCCCTATTGTGTGCGATAAAGGGGGCTTTGGTGAGAAGTGATGGGCAGTGACATGTCACCTGAGACTTCCCCTTTCCCACTCAGCACTAAAGAAAATATTTGCCTTGTACTTAACCAACAGGTCTTTTCTTTAAAACTCGCTGAACTTGTTTTTTAACTAAGTAACCCCAGTACAGACCATCACAGGGTTGCTTTAGATTTTCAACTCATTCAGGCCTTAGAAAAAGGAAAGAAAGGAAACAGAGCCAAACAAAAGGCTCCAGGCTTTGAGGCCAAATAAGGAGAAGCAAGAAAAGCTTCTTAGTCTGTGAAATAATTATTTAAAAGCTATCATGGGCTTATTAAATTATTGCTTTCCAGTAAATGCCAACTAAAAAACAATCACTTACTAAACACTGCAGAGCTAGGACAGGCAAGTTTCCAACGCGACCCTACTTTGATAACTGTACAAAGCATAGATAGAGGAGGCTTCATTTTCCATGATACACAGAGCATTACAAGTTTAGTAGTAGCATCGGCTCATTGGAATAACTCATATGATGTCTCCAAATTTTCTATACATTATAAACATTCTAATTCTACTTTAAAATGCCTTTCTGTGAATGTGTCCATACAGTCAAAGAAGCATTGGTAAAATGTCAGGATACGCACAGCCAAAGATTATTTCCTATAACAAAGTATTCTACTGAAGCTAAATAAATAGTCATCGGGTTACGACGCAGAAGAGCGAGCAGCTGTTTCTATTTAGGGGTTTCATATATGTCTCTACTGTTCCCTTCCTACCCCGCAAAATTAACCCAGGATTAATTTCAAGAGCCCGCTCACCCTGCGGGGCTCTGAGGGTAGAGAACAGCTGCATGGCTGAGCATTTTGTCTCTTCCAGCTGTTTGTCTTCTTTTCCTTTGGCTCCACAGTCACTCCATCCCATTGTATAGTCCTAATTAGTTCTCCGGCTTTAAATTACAGGTATACCCTGACTCTAGCCTGGAACTCCAAACTCTTGTATCCAAACTCACACATCATCTCAGGTTTAATGTGTATAATATATTTCCATGGTAGACTACCACACTGCTTGTCAGGAAGCGGTGAATAACCACCATTTATTCAAAATATTTTTTCCCAACTGGAAATCGAGTTTTAAATCCTCCAGTTACTCTTATCGCTAGGTGTAGTCACTTGGATGGTAAGTTCTATCAACTTTCCTCCAGTAAGATGTTCAGTTGTTTTTCACTCTCTGTGTCTACTGCCATCAATGTAAGCAAATGCCTGCCATGCCCCCAGGGGACTGCTTCCACAGCACATGAACACAGGCATGCACAAATACACACACACACACACACACACACACACACACATCATGTATGTGAATGTGAGCACCCACCTACACAAGGAACCATGGTGATGAGTTTGTATTTCACTGTAACTGCATTTGACTGTTAGATAAGTGTGTGCCACAATGTGTATGTGAAGACAAGACGACAACTTTGTAGAGTCAGTTCTTTCATGACAACTTTACATGAATTCCAAACATGAAACCAAGGTCACAAGCAAGTAAGTGCCCTTGCCTGATGAACCATCATTCAAGCTCTTCCCTACAGTTATTAAGCCTTGCTTGAACTTGTCATCAAACACATGTGCACTCCTTTCTTGTCAATCACTTTTCATTTTTTTGTTTTGTTTTCCGAGGGAGGGTTTCTCTGTGTTGTTTTGGTGCCTGCCCTGTCTCTGTAGACCAGGCTGGCCTCGAACTCATAGAGATCTACCTGGCTCTGCCTCCCAAGTGCTGGGATTAAAGGCGTGTGCCACCACCGTCAATCACTTTTTGTTTTTCAACTATGTTGGCCTTTTTCTTTCCCTGGATCTTTGTGTATATTGTGTCTTTTACCTGAAATAGTCCAGCTTCTCCCCTTCTCATTTCTGAGACTTCCTTTTAGATATCCTAAACTAGGTTCCAAGATTACATAATTCAAAATGGCTAGAAATTGAATCCAGGTGAACTAACTAAGCTGTTGAACGATTTATCCCACTTTATAAAAATAACCAGATAACAGATCTGGATATTTTATTTTTTAGCTATTTTTGCTAGATTATGCTAGTGCCCTATAGCTACAGGAATAGTGGCCATAGAAATACTTTTATGATCCCCAAAATAAGACAGATCAGAAAATACAATTGAGCATGTGAATATATATATTATATTGTAGAAAATATAGGAATAATAAGTGACTCTAGGGAAGAAGCAGAACTAAGAGACTCAGAATGATTTAATAGTCTCATCAATTTCTGTATGTTTTTCAGGTCCCCTTACTAAAAGCATATATTTGACCTTATGAGAAAACCATAATAAAATTTAAAGAGACCAAAATATATCTAAAGTCACAAAGAAAGTGTGCTAAATTGAAACATTTGACCCTCTGGTATCAACTTATAGCTATTTTACTGCTTTCAATTTTTTATTAATTTTTTTACTAATTTCATAGACTGTCATAGGAACTAGCACAAAGCGCTGTGCATCTGAGACTAGGACAACCAACCAAGGAGTTTGCTTTTTCTTGTATCATTCCTGAGAAAAATGATCAAATCTTTGTCTCCTAGATCTAAAGCCACCCAAAATAATACTTATAACTAATTTTCATTTTCCTATATTCTTAAAACTTATCATTCAAACAACCACATTTCACTCCATGGCCTTCTTAGGCTTAGAGCAATAATAAAAAATTCATTTAGTCCAACTTCAAAAGTCCACACAGTTTATCACAGTCTCAACATTCTTTGAAAGTCCAAAGTTCAAAGTTTCTTCTGAGACTCATGCCATATCTCTTAACCATAACCCCTGTAAAATCAAAATCAAAAAAGCAGATCACATACTTTCAGCATACGAAGTGGATGCAAAACATCCATTACCATTCCAACAGTGAGGTAAAGGAGCACAGTGAGGAAATACTGCACCAAAGCAGGACCCAAAGCCAGCAGGGCAAACTCCAAATTCTGCATCTCCGTGTACTTGGTCATCAAGGAGAAGCACTGTTTGAAAGGTTCAGAATGTGAGGCCTTGTTGAAGGAAGAATGTCACTGCGGGTGGACTTTGAGATTCCACAAAGCTCAAGCCCAGTGACTCCCTCCCTTTTTGCTGCCTGCAGATCCAGATGTAGAACTCTCAGCACTTTTCTAGCACCATGTCTTTCTGAATGCTGCCATGCTCCCCACCATGGTGACAATGGACTAAACTTCTGAAACAGTAAGCAAGCCCCAATTAAAATCTTTCCTTTATAGGAAAAAAAAAAAACTTATCATGAAGAATAACACACTTCCTTGTGAATAGCAATGTTCTCAAAGCATTTGATTTTTTTCCATGAATGTGAATATTCCCTAGCTCTATCTATAACTTGTACTTGAAAATGCTACAAGTAAATCCAGCTTTCTGCTGACAGCCCACTGGCATTTTCAACATAGTATACAAAAATCAAAACTTCCCACAGCCCCAGGATAGTTACATGCCCTTCACCAATGCTCACAGAACGCATTACATCAACCCCTTGGACAGGCAAATTATACTTTACAATGATCTTTTTCATCTATATTTGTCATTAGCCAGCAAGCTTTTTAAATATAATTTCCATTGCTCATCTTCGAATGGATTAGCATTATTCTAGAAACAGTCTCAAAACATTTTTCAAACTAAAATAATTAACTTCTCTAAAATAATAACTAAAGATGTTTTACTCAACCCAAACCTATATTATCATAAGATATGTAATTAACACTTAAAAAAATGTGATCAATCAAAATATATTTTATAATTAAAACCTTTAGTTTCATCTGGGCTAGTTTGGGGAAAAAACCATGAAGCAATGTGGAGGCCCACAAAGGCTTCCTAGTGAGATCTGAGCTTGCTTTACCCAGCAGGGCTGCGTTAGAGGATTGCTTGACCATGTGCATGGTTACTAGGTGATTGGAAGGGTCTACATTTGGCTGAGCTAGTGGGAGGTCTTTTGCTCTACCTCTTGGCATTCCTATAAATAGCCCATTAGAAGAGACAGGAGGGGCAGGTGGATAATGATCTAGGCCCTCCCGAGACTATCCTGTGTTTCTGTTTCTCTCCTCTCTATCCTTCTACCTCTGTACTTCTACCTAACGCTCTTATCCCTCTCTCCTTAAGGGTTCCCTGTCATAAAAAAGTGGGAGCTAGTCTCCCACAAAGCAGTTTGTCAAGAAGGAATTTTGGACTGGCACACCTGACTGAAGATATTAGCAAAGTAGATTTGGAACGATGGTTAAGCATTTTATTTCAGCTCTCTTGGTGGAATTGGTATCAGTTTTCTTCTGGTATTCATTAGATCACATCTCTATTACTTCATATAAAAGGAGTCTTTATATATCCAAAGAACTCACAGAAAACTAGTTAATTTCCACAAGTCTGCCAATGCAGGACATATTGTTTTCCTTCTTATGTAGCTGTATGTTTGTTTGTTTTTTTTTTTTTTTTCGAGACAGGGTTTCTCTGTGTAGCTTTGTGCCTTTCCTGGAACTCACTTGGTAGTCCAGGCTGGTCTCGAACTCACAGAGATCCGCCTGGCTCTGCCTCCTGAGTGCTGGGATTAAAGGCGTGCGCCACCACCACCCAGCCTGTTTTTGGTTTTTTTGTTTGTTTGTTTTTTTGTTTTGTTTGTTTTTTTTTTTTTTGGTTTTTCAAGACAGGGTTTCTATGTGTAGCTTTGCGCCTTCCCTGGAACTTGCTTTGGAGACCAAGCTGGCCTCAAACTCACAGAGATCTGCCTGCCTCTGCCTCCTGAGTGCTGAGATTAAAGGCGTGCACCACCACCGCCTGGCTTATGTAGCTGTTTTTAAAAATCCGCAGACTCTGTTTCAGAGTCTTGACATCCAGAATCTTGTCAGCATCTTGGACCCCCACACCTCAATTCTAGACCATCTTATTTGTTATTTGAATGCAGTCTAGAGTTGTGGCTTGATATAAAATGTCATATCAGAATTATGCCAGTCACAACAGTGTATGAAAGATAATTTTTTTACAAGTTCCATAAACAGTTCAAATTCTGTTCATTTAGTTCCAATGATCATGAGGATAGAGGGGAGGTAGACAAGTGTTCAATGGTCATGGGACCAAAATACCTGGGAACGTAGTTGATGAAGGGAAGAAATCCTAAAGAATTAAGTAAACATCCCCAAAAGGCCGTGTGGATAATTGTTGGGCTTACAGACTTTTCTCACTGTAATGAGTATGAGATCTCTGGGAGTTTGTGTGGGGCTTCCACCCCATGAATTCTGAAGTCAGGGCTCCAGCAGGATATCATTTATACTATGCAGCTCGTCACCTAACTTTGCACAAGAGGCTTTGGAGCCTCTGTTTGGCAGCCAGCCATGATTCACTGCAGCAGAGTGCTTTCAAGGAAGCTGGTTCTACACACACACACACACACACACACACACACACACACACACACACACACACACACACACACACACATATTCCTCTGCAATAAATTAACCCTTCCTCATCTCAGTTTACATACACTCATCAGAATCATGTCTGAACTAGGGATGTGGTTCACATCTTTCTAGCATGCTAGATGCTCTGGTGTGAAAACAAAAAACAAAAAACAAAAACAAATGTCATCTGTTATCCATTGAGTCAGCTGTGAAACAAGCTTTTTGATGTAATACTTTAAAACTTTACTACACCACTATAATTTGTTATCACCCAATTAGAAAAGTCGGAGTTTAAAGATTCTATCTTGTTCAAGTTCTGAAAATGAGAACAAAGTTCACCTGGAATTCACAAGGTCTGCTTGTTCATATCTAGTCATCTATCCATACATCATGATAGGCCCACAGACACGGCAAAAGCTTGTTTGAAATGTCTTAGAAGGTCATTAAGAAGTTAGGTCAATTATATTAATAAAGGTACAAAGTCACCTTCATTATTACCAAAGTTGACTTGCTTGGGAACTTATGGAATATGTAATTATCACTGAAAGTAAATGTGGGTTTTAAATACAATTTTGCGTGTGTGTGTGTGTGTGTGTGTGTGTGTGTGTGTGTGTGTGTGTGTGTGTGTGCACTCAAATGTGCCTGTATCAGTTAATGTGCACAGGTACATGTGCCTATGGAGACCAGAAGAAGGTAGTGGATTCCCTGGGATTGGAGTTACAGATTGTTGTGAGCTGCCAGGTGAGTTCTGAGAACTGAACATGGGTCTTCTCCAAGATCAGTAAGTGCTCTTAACCCACAAGCCATTTCTTATAGCAAATATGTACACATTAATGGAACTTTTATATTGTATTTGACTCCCTTGAACCTTTCTAAAATGAAATCTACATCTTCCTAGACATGAAAAAATTCATTTTGAAGCTCACTGTGATACTAGTGGAGGCTAGTGTAGAAAGATCACGAGTGTGAGAACAGTCTAATAGTAGTTCCCAACGTTCCTAATGCTGGGACCCTTTATCACAGTTCCTCATGTTGTGGTGACCTACAACCATAAAATTATTTCATTGCTACTTCATAACTGTAATTTTGCTATTTTTATGAATTTTAATGTAAATATCTGATATGACCCATATGTTGAGAACCATTGGTCTAGACTGAATAGCAAGGCACTGTTATAAAAGCCTACCATTGACAATAACCTTTTCCACAAAGAAAATCTCACAAAATTTTGTGAAGGTTTCAGTATGTGTTTGTTTGTGTGTGTGTGTGTGTGTGTGTGTGTGTGTGTGTGTGTGTGTGTGTGTGTGTGGTGAATGGGTGTGTGCTGTATGCATGAGTGTGCACAGGTGTATGTAGGTACACATTATGTGGAGGCCAGAAGGAAATGTTGGGTACACTCCTCTATCTCACTCCACTTTGTTTTCTTTCTTTTTATTATTATAAAGTTTTTCCATTTATTTTACATCCCAACTGTAGTTTCCCCTTCTTCCTCTCCTCCTATTCCCTCCTCCCACCTCCCCTCTGTCCTCCTATCCACTACTCCTCTGTTTCTGTTCAGAAAGGGGCAGGCCTCCCATGGACATCAACAAAGCATGGCATATCATGTTGAGGTGGGACTAAGCTCTTCCCTTTGTATTAAGGCTGAGCAAGGCAACCTAGTATGGGGAATAGGTTCTCAAAAGCCAGCTCAAGCGTGAGGGACAGGCTCAAATCCCACTGCTAGGGGTCCCACAAACAGCTGAAGAGAGGGAGAAAGGATTGTGCGAGCCAGTGGGGTTCAAGGTCATCACAAGTGAACCCAGAGAAACAACTACCAGGGCTCATAGGAGCTCACAGGCTCTGGACCGACAGCTAGGAAGTCTTCATGGGACCGACCTAGGCCCTCTACATATGTGTGACAGTTGTGTAGTTTGGTCTATTTGTGAGACTCCACTTTGTTTCCTAGACAGGTTCTCTCACTAAACCTAGGATTCACTGATGGGCTAGGTCAGCTGGCCAATGGACTCTGAGGATCCCCTTCACCTCAGCCCTTCTTGGCTGGGTTTATAGGTGGCACCAGCTTTCACATGGGTGCTGGAGATCCAAACTCAAGTCCAGCTCTTTACGCACTGAGCTGTCTCCCCACACCTTAATTTTCCAAGCGTCTCAATAATTGGAGGATAGTCCTAAGACAAGACTGTATCTTGTCTATGGCATGAAAATATTGCAAGTCCTTTAAAATAATTATAGTACATTGTAATAAGAACTTCAAAACTAAAAAGAGAAAATGCTGACATGACTCATATATATTATAAATGAATCATATCACTATCCAATTTCAAGTCAGTTTATAGTCTATTAACTTTCAGCCAGCTAATGATTTTGATTTTATTTTCCCCAGTTCTTGAGGTAAGTAAATATAATTTACACTTCAGGATGAACATATTTGAATGTAAAGAAATCATACATTTTCTCTCAGTAATCAAATAATGAGACTCTTCCTGATATTAAAAGCATATCGGATAAAGTGATAAAGCATATAACTTTACCTGTTTGGCATAAAAATGTCAAGATTATCTTGTGGCTTGACCTTTCTCTTGTGGACAGATACATATTAACCAGGCTCAGGAAAGAGAAGTATCAAATCAAACGGCCAATTATTAATTCACAAGGAGGAATATAAATACCAAAGAGACCAGACACTTAAAATCTGCTGCACACATTGTTTTCCTAGAAATAAGCCTCATAAAGACTAAGGTTACCATTCTAGGGCTTCTTGATACCATGGGATCAAAAGAAGAGAAGGTAAGAATATGATTGGGTAATTAATGACATCAACCTGAGATAACTTATGTCAGGATTGAAAGGAGCCAGATAGGTAATACCCCTTCCTTCTTCAGCAAGTTCTGTATACACTAGAAAGCAAATATGGTCTCAAACAGATGAAGCTCACAATACCAGCTTTATTATTGATGAAGAATGGATAAAAGACAAAGCTTTGGCTATGAAAAGAAGTGAAGTTGATAATCCTTTCCCAGTGCATTAAACTAACTATTACTAGTGTAATTGTTCAATCTCAGCTACTACCTCCAAAGCTAGGCCCCTGAACACAAGGGAGTAGAGAAGATCAAAACGTCTCTGTCCATCCTGTGGGGAGGTTGGCTTCTAGATATGGAGGGAGGGGTTCAAGGGAGGGAAGAGGGAAGGATGGAGACAGGGAGAGGAGGAAAGAAGTAGAAAGAGAGGAGAGAAGCAGGGAAGGAGGAAGAAAGAAAGTGAGTTCTGCTAAGGGACCAGGGAGAAGCTGTGCACTGCTTCCTGCCACAGGAATAAGAATGGATGCTGCTTGTATATGCACGCCACTGTGGTTCTCATCTTCCCATGTTTCTACAGTGAGTTCCTCCCTTTTCTCATCTGCAGTGTTTTCAGGTTCCATTAATACTTTATTTCAAGCCGATGTCAAGTTTAATGGGCCTAGAAGCTGCTCAGCTTTTTTGTCTTTTCTCAGATCCATTGTCTGTTTCTCAAATTCCCTCAGTTCCAAAATCAGGAATGGAAACTCCCTCCAAGTGCCCCGACAAACTCACAGTAGAAGTACTAAGAGGCTTACTGTAGAGAATAATCAGAGGAGAGAGAAGATATGGTCTACTACTCATCAGCCGGGACTTCATTATATAAATGCTCTAGCTGCTGGTTCAAGGCTTATGTCTTTCCTAATGTCCGTCCTACCTGCTCCTGTGTCCTCACCATTGCTAGAACATGCTCTAACTGGAAGGGATACTGGACACAAGAAATAAAATTACATATTTGTTACTAAAATTATTTCATTCAAAGTTTGACTTTTATGTACTTCTTCAATTTATTTCTTTACTTGTCAGCAGAAATTGCAAATGTTATATTATTGAACTGGTTTTGAAACATCTATTTCAATATTATCTACTGGTCTCCTAAATCTACCCACTGTGGAACCAGTAATTCCTGGATAAAGATAACCAGCAACTCTAGGCAACTACAGAGGAAAGCTGGAGCACACCAATTGGTTGTCCAGTGCCAAATGGTCAGCCCTGAAAACAAATATACAAATAACATTATATGGACTGAACAGGTTATATTTAGGAATATATAGCTATATACATATATACATACAATAATTCATGAACAAAGACCCTATGAATGTGAAGGAGATTAGGAAGGGGTATATGGGAGGGCTTAGAACAAAGACAGGGAATGGAGAAATGCTGCAATTAAATTATAATCTCAAAGAAAGGTAACAAGCAGATTAGCTAAACTAATGGACAATGAAGAAAAAAAGGATCACTATTTTAGTTTCCATTCAGCACCAATTCCTTCTTAACATTGACCCTATTATGAGATCCCAGCAGAACAATGACAAAAATGGCCATGTATGACATTGTCTCCATAATAAAGTCCCACTGAAAACTACTTCTAAAGAGTAAATTATGTTACATAAAACATAATTCCATTATCAATTAGGTTTATGAAAGCCATAACAAGGGAGAGTGACATATTTTTCAAAACTTAACATCACTTTAACAAATCATTAACAAATACTGTATTTCATCTACTCTAACTTCCTATTGATCTACTGATGGTGTGATTTTTTAATATTTGTCTGATTGTTTTGAGACAGGTTTTTGTGTATCTCAGGCTGGCTTTGAACTTGCTATGTAACTGAGAATGACCATGACTGTCTGATCCTCTCGCTTCCGTCATCTCCTCTTCCAATATGTTACATGTGTTTTCTACCGTATCCTGATCATGCAGTGCTAGGATCCAATCCGGGGATTCCTGCAGACTAGGCAAGGACTCTATCAATCAAGCTGTGTCTCCAGCTCACTTCCTAGTAAGTATTGCATAGACCATTAGTTTATGTTCCGTTAGGGAACATAAAACTTTTTGTCAATTAAAATATGACAATCTCATGTGACTTGTTGGTTTATTTGCTTGCTTCCCTGCGAGTTTTAGAAGTACTGGGAAACAAACCCACGGACAGGTGCATGCTGGGCTACTACTCCACAATTAACCTGTGTTCCCAGGTAATTTGTTTATGTTTATTTATTTATTTATTTATTTATTTATTTATTTATTTATTTACTTACTTATGTGGATGAGTGTTTTGCCAGGAAACATATATGTGTGCCATATAAATGCGTGGTGCCCAAGAAGGTCAAAAGGAGGTGTCAGAATCCCTGGATCTGAGGCTATGTGTGGTTATCAGCCACCATGAAGGTAATGGTAACCAAACCTGGGTCCTCTGCAAGAGAAGCAAGTACTCTTAAGCACTGAACCATCTGTCTGATTCTGTGATGACCTTCTTAAAGATGGGGGTTAAGACTTACCATCGTATGCTAACTAAAGCTCCTCCCAGGTTAATTTTGGTCAGATTCTACCATAAGTCTCTCTACTGTCTACAGCAAATAGAAGACAAAGCACTTTAAGTAGTCCAAGTAGTATTTCTCACTTGGAGTTTAACTATATTCAGTCACTTTTTGACCTGACATCATTGGCATTGATGCTGTTCCACACACTTTGTCTCTGTACCACCAATGGCATTGAGGCTGCAGCATTTCCAAGAAAAGATCCAAGGTTTTCTTCCAAACCAGACATCTTTTCTTCAGATTTGATAATTGCACATCCTAGCTCCTAATGAAACATGTCAAAAACATGGCTATATCCAGCAAGCATAAGTTACAGTCTTTCCTCCAAATGCTCCTGGAATCGTTTACTGATTAACAAACACATTTATGGCTATATGTTGCCTCCAATACTAGTGGTGATAACAATACAAATCTATTCTGTCCAACCAACATTAGAAAATGCCACTGATTGTAATTTAATCATGTTAAATATGAAAAAATGTATCTTAGAATTGGTAAGTATGAGGTCTACTAGGCTCTTACTTTTTATAGGCATTGCCCAACATTGTCAAGCCAATGTGTGCTCAGAGCATCTAACTGTATGTTCAATCACCTATTCTTAGTTAAGGTAGCCAAATCATATTGGAAGGCATGCTACACATAGAAAATAAAAATGTAGGATACCTGATTAAATTTGAATTGTGGATAAACCATATTCTTTTCTATTTAGTATGTCCTAGAGGGACTGACCGAAAATAAAGTATTCATTGCTTATTCAAAATTCAAATTTAATTGGTCATCCTGGACTTGTTTCTGGTAACATTAAGTATAGGTCAGAAGTGTTATAATCTTGATTTAAAGTCATTACAAGTCTAGTATTATCTTGAAATAATGATTTGGTATAAGAATAGAATATATTTCCAATTTCCATAAAAATCATCAAAATGCTAACTGCAGATGTTTCAAAATGGTGAAATTCACAATAGTTAAAATGAATTTGGACTGGATTATGCTTGGGGTTTTTCTCCTGTGTTAATGTTCTTCTATTATCAGTGTAATGAGAAAATCAATAAAGCTATTTTCATTAAAAAGGAGATATAAATTATACATATAAAAAGTTATTAAATGAAATTGTGTATGCAACCTATTTTTTCCAGATTTCTTATTATTAAACTGAGTTCCTTCACACTTATTTTCTCTAGTTTATGAAATGGACTGAGGCTGTAGCTCAGTGAAAGAGCACCCACTCTAGATTCAGTCCTCAGCACACACACACACACACACACACACACACACACACACACACACACACACACATACACACACCCCTGATATGTGTTGGACAGGTACAAATGCAATCCTGGTGCCAAAATCCTTTCTTTTCTTTTATTACTGTAACAAACTACCACTTCCATGTAGCTGCCAAAGATCTGAACAGAGCATCTTTGTGTAGTCGTCATGTTTTCGGTCATATATGGATCTAAGATATCATTACATAATTGTGTATTTGTCTATAACCAATTTTCTTCTAATTTTTAAAGATACCAAAATTTATTTTTAAAACATGAAGACATACTGTCAAGTATAAGCATTATTCAAAAATAAGTTTTAAGAGAAATACAGAAGATATTGTTTATTTAAAATAAATAAAATTATTTTATTGAAAATAAAAAACAGTTGAAAAGTAGGTACTTTAAAATTTTTAATAAAGAAAATGTAATCTGGTAAATACTGAAAACTCGGACTTTGGAGATAACTTAGGCCTTTTTAAAAATAAGGATTTTTGTAACAAACATTAGAAAAGGTTAAAGTAAGATGATGATTTCACATATCATGTGTATTTGTTCACAAGAAATTCTACAGGGTGAAATAAGTGAGGGTAGAAACATGTTACTGTATCCCACCCAGCCCTCCTTCCTATCTCATCTCTTACCTTTGTTAAAATCCAATCCAAGAGGGATTTATTCCTCTAGATTTAAATTCTGTACTAAAATGGCAAAACACAGAATAAAGAAAAAACTAGATATGAGCAGACACCTTGCCTTGCAGCCATTAAAAATTAAGATAAAATTTGACATTTGGAGGGGAGATATGCCTCAGACACAAGTTACCAGGAGCAAGTAGTTGGTCATTGAGATAGAAAGTACAATGTGTTTTATTTTCTATTTTAAACACACCATCCTCTACCAACACAAACATGAGCCATTCCAACCAGCTAGTGAAAAAAAAATCAAATGTATGTCATTTAAGCATTTCTATTAAATTTTAAAAAATCATTGTCCTGAGCATCAGAGAGATTGACAAAGGACCTTTTATGAAATAATGTGAGAGTAAGATGTAATTTTAAAGGAAGGAAATAGGTACATGCAGGCAATTATGAACCATCGATCATATTTATGACTCATGTTTTATAACTTTCCCTGCAGTGCCCATTGTTTATTTATATGAATCTTTAAAACCCTGAAATTAATGTCAACCGCCCTATGAAAATACTACAAAACAAGGACATTACTTACCAACGACGTGTGCCTCTCCCAGCAGTTTCAAAGCTGTATATCACTCGGTGGTGTATTTCACGTTAAGCAGCCTCATCTGCTTTCATCTCTGTGCTATGTATAGCATGCTGAACTGTCTTCCAAAGATCAAAGAGAAGCTGGCTCTGCTCTATTTACAAAGGCAAATTTAATGGGTAACCAAGGTGCTTATTTTACGAAACTGACTGGTCCCTTTGAACTACTATCTCCACTGATCCATAGACCATGCTCTAAATGCAGAGGCTCTCTTGAATCTGGAAAATGTTCTTAGCTTAATTGGTGCCCTCTCTTTGAACTACATGCCATGGTTTTACTGGGCTGGAAGTGCACACAGAGGTTCCTTACGGCCTCGTGAGGGCTAAAGAACTTTGGAACAGCAGAGCAAACAAAATAGGACTATGAAATTGAAAATATTTATCTCAATATCAGTAAAAGAACTACATGATGCAGTATCAGTGTCTCATCCAAAACTGGGACACTGATCCAAACTTGATATGAGTTACAACCCTCACTGTTCCCCAGGGAAGTAATGTATTTGTTTTGTGTGTTGCATTAATGTAAAAGTAAAAGTGAATGTATGTGAAACAACAAGATACAGAAGAAAGAAGATTTGGGGAATGTGTATCCCAACAGCTTGTTAACGGGGAACATGAGTTTGTCTCAGATGTCCATGTCTCCCAGAATCTCACATTCTCATCTTCAAAAGGGGAAACTGCCGTTTAGGGGCCAACAAGACTGCTTGTCAGTATCTGTAACTCTCCTCCTATGAGCTGTGCATTCTCTTCCTTTTCAAGTTTATGCATTTGATTGAGCCAATGAGTGATGAATAGAAGTAACATAACAGTTCTGGAAGATGCATTGGCTTGGGAGAGTTTACAACTATTCTTCATTTCTGGAACAATCTAAGAAGTGTGTGTTAGCATGATGAAGGACACAGCTATAGTGATATGGATGGCCAATGCCCCTGAGAATCGCCTGCTCTATCAGCCTTTGCTGTTTTAAACCACTGAACTTTGTCATCACAGGATGACCCGTCCAATCCAATGGAACGTCTTATGCAATCAATGCAAAGATTCCATGAGATAGTGCAAACACTTGAGAGCTGATAAGTCAGAGCTGACTCTTTGCTTTTTCCCCCCTCTCTTTAAACTTGTGCATTTAAAAAAGTGAATATGCTATTTTAAGCTTACAGGGATATATAATTAATGAAGCCATCCCCTCCTCCTGTGGTGGTATTGTGTTCCCCAAAATATTGTGCACCCTAATAAATTTATCTAGGGTTAGAGAACAGAACAGCCACTAGATACAGAGGCTAGAAAATGGTGGCACTCACACCTTTAGTCCTAGCCTTCTGGAGGCATGGATCTCTGTGAGTTCAAGGCCACACTGGAAATAACCAGGCATGGTGACTCACACCTTTAATCCCAGGAAGTGAGCCTTTAATCTGTAGAAAGCAGAAAGGTATATAAGGCATGAGGACCAGGAACTACTGCAGGTTAAGCTTTCAGGCTTCCAAGAAGCAGTTCAGCTGAGATCCATTCTGCATGAGGACACAGAGGCTTCCAGTCTGAGGAAACAGGATCAGCTGAGGAATTGGCAAGGTGAGGTGGCTGTGGCTTGTTCTGCTTCTCTGATCTTCCAGCATTCACCCCAATATCTGGCTTCAGGTTTGATTTTATTAATAAGACCATTTAAGATTCATGCTACATCCTCCTTTTCATCTTTTTCTGTTACCACTGTACCTCTCCTACCTTCTTCCTAGAATCTCTACAAGCAGAGACTATAGCCAGACGCCAAGAAGAAAAGAATACAGAAAAAAAAGAAAGAATGAAAAGCACTCAACTTCTCCTCATTCCTCACAGTGGCCAACTCAAGGATTTAAATATTAGTTTAAATAATCTGCGATTAATATTGTTGCTCTCAAAAGCTGTAGGGATGGTTTCCTCTGAACTATTTCCTTTGACTTTAAGACTTTAGGCAACTTCCCGAAAACCACAGCATTTCCAAAGAGGATGTTCTATTGTCTAGAGTCCACAATTTTCTTTGATCTGGTTCATATGAGGATTAACTGACTTGGTCTCACATAAGTTTTATATATATATATTCTATTTTTTTATTTAAAAAATTATTCATTTTACATACCAACCACAGATCCCCCTCTTCTTGCTCCCCCACCCCCACCTAACCTTCCCCACTCTGACCCACCCCTCATCCCCTTCTTAAACTTGCTTGTAGGACCTAGAAAATGGAAGCATACAAAAAAGTAAAAGGCAATTCTTTTTTCAGCTCAGTGAATGCAAGCAATGGCCTTGAACATGTCTAAA
Source organism: Peromyscus californicus insignis (assembly GCF_007827085.1). Taxonomy (NCBI): domain Eukaryota; kingdom Metazoa; phylum Chordata; class Mammalia; order Rodentia; family Cricetidae; genus Peromyscus; species Peromyscus californicus. Next base: position 35,115,871 of record NW_026294584.1, read on the forward strand.
ACAGTTAATGACTAGGAGATACAGTCTACTGGCCACGTGCCAAACATTGTATTTTAGGGAACACCTCTCTGGAGTCTTCTTCACAATGCTGTGCAGTATAGCCTGCATTTGTGGAAGATGACATTTGGAGAACCAAACTCAGCAGCAGCCATCGTGAGTAATGAATGGAGCAGAGAGGAGGGTCTGAGCAGTGTGACTGCAAAACCCATGGTCTTCACCAATGCTCAGCACTGTCACCATACAATTGGACTGTCATAAAATCATCCTATTGCTATTAAGTGCTGTGTATATAGTCTTCCGCAGGCAGATTTTTTCATTATAAAGGAAGCTGTACTGCTCAATTGCAAATGGCTAAGGCAACAGCACACCACATTCCCTTGTGATAAGTAGAATGCCTACATCTATACACAGCAATGAGAACATATTTACTTATGAATTTACAGCAGATAAGGATGATTTACTGAAATTCACAGGGAGGAAAAGGAGGATTTTTTAAAATAGTTTCCTTGTCATTCAGTTATTTCTTTCATATCTTTTGGTTAAGTACAGAAAACACTTACACTGGCTTATTTTGAAACATTTAATTGAATTGTTGAATATATGGTGTTCTATATGACATGAGAGGGGCTGGGTATGCAGCTCAGTGGTAGAAAGTCTGCCTAACATGTGCAAATCTCTGAGCTCAATCCCTACTACCCAAAGCAAAAACCTAACTGAATCCTAACAAAATAGAAAGGAATGTTTATGAAACCCAAATATCTAATCCTTGCCTTCCAAAACTCGGCTCCAGAAGGATATATGGCTGAAATACACATTCAATTTCTGTTGCTACTTCACAACTCTGCCATCTGATGCAATGGGGAAGTGACTAATACGTTACAAATTTTATTATAGAACATTTCAGTTTCAATCCATGTTAAAGTTAAATAAAACCATTATAAAACTATCTTCCCTACATTCTGATCTCACTCCTTTCTAAGGCAAAGGAAAAAAAGAAGACATCCATTATTTTGTCTATTAGTTTTCTCAACCTAACTGTTGTATAAGGAGGTTGATGAGAGTCCTTCAGAAGTCTTGAGTTTGAAAGAAAAGAGCAGAAACAGACTTTCAAAGCAAACAAATGGTGTCTAGGTCAGCAGCCCATAATGCTTTAAGGTGGCAACCTTCTTTTTTCCCATCTGTTGTTATTAATTCAGTTGGAACATACTGAGATCCACAATTTGTATATACATGTATTCACAGAAAATTTCAAGGCTAAAATTACTTGAATATTTGTTATAAACTGGCATATCTTCTATAAACACTAGCAATTCCACTCCAAACAGTGTTATAGAGGAGAAAATTATTTGGGAGAAATATGAAGAATGTTGTTTCGATGATTTAATATATATTCATATAAATAAAAAATGTGCCTAGTCAAAGAGTACTGGAGAGAGAATCCAGTTCATGTTATAGTTCTAGATAGCAGAGTTCTGGTTATCAAAGGCAGGTAGTTACCCAAGAAGTTTTGCTTGATAAACCATGGATTGACTGCAGGGAGCTAGAGATGAAGTGGTAAGACGGCTCACATTTTCTCAGACAGAGATTTGAATTAAAATTTTCTTGAAATCTGTCAGTACCAGATGCTAGTTGTGACAAGGGAGACAGACATGCAAACGATACACAAAGACAAACAAGGATTCATAGATCATGTTTTAAATACTCTCTTCTTCACTCAACAGAGATGATCTATATTTCCATATAGGTATATAAACCATTTTATGAGTGCATTCCATCTCTGTCTTAGTATCTCTCTCTCTCTCTCTCTCTTCTTTTTCTCTCCTACGGCTTTCATTTCTTTACTGTTTTACTGACAATGGCAATATTATACATACTAATGTGCAGCCTTTGCCTGTAACAACACTGAGTTTGCATTCCTCTCAGTTGATAGTAATAATTTTAAATAGTAGGTTTGCAAGAAGTCTTGACATTCATTTACTACTTTTTCTATTAACACCATTCAAAATTTCTATAGGTTCTGTTCATTAAAAAGCTTTGAACAAATAATTTTATGTGTAAATATTTTCAAATTGATTTATTTTCATATTCGTTTATGTCTATGCAGTAAATTTCTTGGGTTCAGTCTATGAGTTATCTTACATAATAACTACTCCCAATGTGAACCTTGTTCAGTGGAAGCCATGGCTTTAAATCCCTTCACTGACAGTTATGTTCAGCCATGAACATTTGCTGGGTGACCAACTTGTCTTGATCAAGTCAGATCAAGACATACAGATGTACAAGGCAATCCTCACCATTTGACCTCTTTTCTTTGAATAACTATTAGCATTCCCAGTTCCTTACCCACGTTGTGAACATATAGGTAAACATTTTTTTCATTGCCTTACATGGCAATGATCACAGTGTTGGTTGGCTACTCTTTGAAAAGGAACACACTCTCTCTACTTTATCTTATGCTCCTTTGATTACTTTGCTACTAGAATTCTATTTCCCCCTAGGCAAGATCTTATGATTCCTATCTGTGATCTGATTTTTTTCAGAGGCAAGTATGGACTTATTTTAGTGTTTTAGACACATACAGTAAGTTATGCAATTGATGCCCAAGTGTCTATATGTTTTGGATCTAAGGCATTGTAGTAGAGAATTCCTAGATGTTGGTAATATCAGACAGAAAACCCTGCTTATGCCCTGATTATAGGTAGCATACCCTGCTTTAAAATGAATATATCTCCAAAAATGGTGCTGTAATGTTTGATTTCAGTGAATTAGGTCCCATTTCCATTAGCTCACCTTCTCTGTGAGTGAAAGTTTAAGAATATATTCAGGATAAAGCAGACAGTATCATAAACACTTTATATACAATTTATCTTCTATTATGGGTTCATGACCCAGTAAAGCCAACCCTTCCTGATAACAAATAACAACTCTGGACTGAGTTCTACCAGAGACTGCAAAGAAAGTCAGAGCAGGCAGCCTGCGAAGGAGAGCCAGACATGACTGATTCCTCACTTTCATTTCTTTCCTCATGACGCAAACGCAAAATGATGAATTTCCCAGCAGAACCCATGGAGACCATACAACAATGGATGAACAATCTTTAATCTGCTGGAAGAGAAGAACTCCCAGTCTCAAATTATTTTTCTTCTCCCTTTCCCTCTTTTATTCTCTCCTCCTCTTCCTCTGCCTCCTCTTTCTCCTCCTTCGCCCTCCCTTCTCTTTCTCCTCTTCTTCTGGATCTCACTATGTGACATTGGATGGCCCATAACTCTCTATAGAATGTGATAATCTTAAACTCACAAAGATCCTCCTGCCTCTGCTTCTCCAGCACTGGGATTAGAAGCATGCAATATCTCACCTAAGTAAAGTATTAATTGAGGGGAAATATATTTCAGGAAGAAAATTATAGACATTTTCATATGAAAGAAAGCATAATGAACTCCAATAAACTTGTAAAAGAATACTAAGTGAAGTTATTATAGATAAAGGCAATTTCAGTAGAAAAAATCTGAATATTTAAGAATAAAGAATGAGATTTTTTTTTTTTTGGTTTTTTTTTGAGACAGGATTTCTCTGTGTAGCTTTGCGCCTTTCCTGGAACTCACTTGGTAGCCCAGGCTGGCCTCGAACTCACAGAGATCTGCCAGTCTCTGCCTCCCAAGTGCTAGGATTAAAGGCGTGCGCCACCACCCGCCCAACAAGAGATGTTTTAAAGGAATAAGTAGACACAAAGATATTTTAACTTAAATTCTTTATAAATTACTTAATTAATTCTTATAATTGATACACAAATTACTTAATAAATTATATATAATATACATATGTGTATATACAATTATATACAAAGTATATAAATACATAAATTATTTTTATAAATTACTTAAATTCTGTATAAAGTTTGAAAATAAAAATCATGGTAATGTTTGATGAGGTATTGAGTGTAAAAGATGCAATATTTATGGCCACTACAATACTGCAAAGTTTTGCCCTTTGGTTTGAAGTAATACAATGTTAATCTCAACTATGCTGCAAAATAAAGGTCTGTATATTAAAAAAAAATCAAGTTAGGGTGAAAAGGAAACAGTAGAACTACCTTTGGGTACATTACTCATACAACTGTCTATGTGGAAAATTGTATAATATTTGCCATGAAAAATTTTAGAATTAACACATAATTTTATCAGGGTTGGAAGACACAAAGCCAGTATACAGAAATCATTTGTATACACAAGCACCCGATGATTAGAAACCCACTTTTAAAGTATGCCCTGCAATGATAGGATTTGTTTGCCCAAAAATACCCTGTAAAAATAACAGTGAGAAACCAGACATTGAAGAACATAGAGACATACAATGATCATGGGTAATGTACTCAGTATTGTTGAGATGTCAGCTTTCTGTCTTACTGCTTTGTAGCTAGAAACAGTACAGGCCCATCAAAATCCTAACAGAGTCCTTTCTGTAGAAACTGATAAACAATGTCTGTAATTTACATTTAAAAGCAAAGAAACTAGAACTTCAAAAAAATGTTAGGGAGAGAGTTGGAGACTGCACATTCCTGATTTTCAGGAGTTCTCTAAATAAATACAATGATATTGTTGCTGAACAGACTTGCAGGTTAACTAAATGGAATCAAGAGTGTAGAAAAAGATGCATGCATACGTTTTCCATTTGTACTCTATAAAAGTGGAGAGGAAACTAGTGGAGAAAGCATCATCTTTCAACCACTGACACTAGAACAACTTGACATCAGTGTGAAATTGAGCCTATGCTCATATCTCATATCTTAGGGAAAAGTTAATATTAAAAGAAACAAGGCATCCAAAAACATCTAGAAGAAAATATAAAACTTTTGTGATCTTGGATAAGGCAAAGGATTCTTAGATGTGAGATCAAGTCACTGCAGACAAAAGACAAATACTAAGTTTTTGAAACTTAAACATACCTGTTCCATGGGAGACACTTGGAAGAGCTTGAAAAGAAAAACCAAAGAGTAGAAGAAAATATTTGCAAAAACACATATAAGAAAGAACTTCTGGTTTAGGTAACAAGGAGGACCCTAACAGGGACACATGGATCACCCTGGGAAGGGGAAATAGATGAGATCTCCTGTGTAAACTGGGGGTGAGGGGGCAATAGAAGATAGGGGATGGGGATGGGAACATAAGGGACTGGATGGTTGAGCTGGAACAGGACAACCTGTTGGAGAGCAATGAAAGAGATACCTTGATAGAGGGAGACATCATGGAGATAGGGAGAAACCGGGTGCTAGGGAAGTTCCCAGGAATCCACAAGGATGACCCCAGCTTAGACTACTAGCAATACTTGAGAGGGTGCCTGAGCTGGCCTACCCCACTAATCAGATTGGTGAATATCCAAACTGTCATCATAGAGCCTTCATCCAGTAACTGATGGAAGCAGATGCCGAGATCCACAGCCAAGCACCAAGCAAAGCTCCAGAAGTCCAGTTGAAGAGAGAGAAGAGGGATTCTATGAGCAAGGGGCATCAAGATCATGATGGGAAAACTTACAGAAACAACCAAACCAAGCTGGCGGGAACTCTTGAACTTTAGACCAGCAGCTGTGGAGCCTGCATGGGACTGGACTAGGCCCTCTGCATAAGTGAGACAGTTGTGTAGCTTGGTCTGTTTAAGGGGCCCCTGGCAGTGGGAGTAGGATCTATCCCTGGTGCATGAACTGGCTTTTTGAAGCCCACTACCTATGGTGGGGACACCTCGCACAGCCTTGATACAAGGCGAGGGGTTTGGACTTGCCTCAACTGAATGTCTCCCATGGGAGACCTTGCCTTTTCGGAGGAGGGGATGGGCATGAGCTGGCGGGGGAGGCTTGGGAGTAGTGGGAGGAGGGATGAGAGGGGGATGAATCTGTTGTTCATATGTAAAATAAAAATTTCTTAATGAAAAAAGTGAAAAAAAGAAAGAGCTATCAATGACACACTAGGAATTTATGAGATATAATGAAAAATTATTTTAAATAGGCGAAGATTTCACCAAAGATGATATGGGCTAATATGAGCCAGGCACCATGACTCACCACCAGCACTTAGAAGGCTGAGGCAGGAGAACTGCTGTAAGTTTGGCTTCAATGTAAGTTCCAGGAGACACTGGCCTACAGAATGAGACTGTATCTGAGAACAACAAAAGAAAATTGAATTTAAAATGTGGTATCATGCAATCATTGTCTACATCAATAGTCATTAGAAAGGTGTCAGTTAAATTCACAAAGATGGGTCTCTGTCTAGACAGACTAAAAATGATTAAAATAACTATAGCAAGTGTGGGCCACAATGTTATGAACTGAAACTATGAAGACTCATGTTAACATGGAAAACATTTAGACAAATTTACATGGAGTTAAAAATACATGTAACATACACCCTAACAATTCCATTCCTAGGAGTAGTACTCCAAAATGAAAACTTAGCGCAAAACGTCTTAGAAATGTATATAGAAACTATGAATAATTGTTAAAATGGGAAGCAATCTACACGACTGTCAATGAAGAATGGATTAATAAACCACTCCATATTCATCAGCGAAATGTTTCCTGGTTATTAAAAGAAATACTGGCTTGATATGCATGAATCATGATCAATCTCTAATGCATTATGCTACATAAAAATAATCTTCCTCAAACCTACATGGTGTCTAAACCTATTTGTTTGGCATCCTGATAATGTAAAATAGGGCAGAAAGCAAGTCAGTCCCAGGCTGGGGGTGGGAACAGCACATAACAACAGGCATCAGTGAATCTGGGGCAATGGTGGAACTTTTTCTATATCTGAACAGCAGAGTTATTTCCAAAACTCAGACGAAATTAAAGTAGACCCTTAAGCTGCACAAATTGTACAGGGGCCCATTTGCACAAGAAATATTTTTAATGTGTGATAATCTGAAAAATCTTGAACTGCAAAGTCTGGAAATAAGAAAAAAATTAAGAAAAATGTATGAAAATATAGAAAGTATCCTGAAAATAGTCTATTGTTTAGTATTGGAAAATATAGACTAAGTTAGTTTTATTAAAACTTTTGTATGTTTGTATGCACAAATACGTTCAGACCATACATTTTTTTCAATCAAGAGAAATGAAAACAAATGTAATGGTACATTACTAATTTAAAACTATATAAAGTTGACTGCAGTAATAGTATACTGCTCTAATAATTTTGTATTTTCCTCCTGATACTTTCACAGTGAGCTTATTTTATTTAAGATACATAAGATAGATGCATGTTACACTAATCATCTCTGTGTGAAAAGTTTGTCCTCCTGCTGTAAATTACATATGACCAGAAGAAGTAATTTCTGGCAGTTCCCATATATTTTCAGAATATATTGTATATATGGCATAAAGCAGTGGTTCTCAACCTTCCTAATGCTATAACCCTTTAATACAGTTCCTCATGTTGTGGTGACCCCCAACCATAAAATTATTTCATTGCTACTTCATAACTGTAATTTTGCTACTGTTGTGAATCATAATGTAAATATCTGTGTTTTGTGATGGTCTTAGACAAACCCCATCATCTGACTCCCAAGGATCATAACCCACAGGTGAAGAACCATTGGCTAACTGTTTGTTTTGGTCAGTCATAGACAATGGTTGGTTACGTTTTTGAGGAGTCAGGAGTCACACACTATTTTTGATTGTGTGCAGAGTCAGTTCTCCTAACCTTGACATTACACAAGGCTTAACTAATCTTTCATTATATGTGTGTTATATCTCAGTCACAGAAAAGGACCACTAGAACTAAGAAATGAAAAATGTTTTCTAGTAACTATGAAATGTTGCCACTAAATGAAATATATTAACTCTATAAAAACCTGATATATTCCATTTTATGGAATTCTATAAGATTCAAAATATCTCTATAGTATGGGGTAGAAATTTTTGGCATTTAAATCACAGATGCCAAATAAATGTGATATAAGGCCATGTGTCTGCCTCTTAAAAATACGTGCTTTGTGTGGTCCAGGAAGTGCGATGGCTGCCTTACAGCTGCTCTCATTTGGTCGGTTTTCATTATTTGATGGACATGGAGAATCAATCTTTTCTTTTGCCAGAAGCAGAGAAAATGTTCTAATTGTATTTAATGGCTAGTTTAAAGAATGCTTTTCAAACTACAAACAACAAGCAAAGTTATGCCATGGCTTTTAAAATATGAACTAATGGAAGATTTTACTTGAATCTATGCTTATAAGATAATTTCATCAACAAATTAAATTTTAGAAGAAACTAATGAAACATAAATAATTGATGAAAAATACAATAAATATATAGAAAGTGCACTCCTTTTAAAGCTGAAGGATAGAAGCATCACTTTTTTTTTTTTTTTTTTTTTTTTTTTTTTTTTTTTTTTTTTTGGTTTTTTTCGAGACAGGGTTTCTCTGTGTAGCTTTGCGCCTTTCCTGGAACTCGCTTTGGAGACCAGGCTGGCCTCGAACTCACAGAGATCCGCCTGGCTCTGCCTCCCGAGTGCTGGGATTAAAGGCGTGCGCCACCACCGCCCGGCGAAGCATCACTTTTTTAAGAGAGAGAGAAGAAGGGAGAGGAGAGAGGATGTGGGGGACATGAAACATGTCATCAAGAAGAGACATTCCCTGAATTTAGATTTCTGGAAGTTTTACTTCTTGCTGTTTTCCTAAACTTCCTATGTTACTGATCCACAGCTACTCAGCTTCTCAATCCATGAAAGCACACACAAGATAACCCGAATTCTACCCTATATAGCGTATTTTTCTATTAAATCCTCCTTTCAGAGTCTTTAATGACATCTCAAAGAGATTTTATTAGAAGCAATACACAGCAATGCACTAAGCTAGTTCTTTTCTGAACAAGTTCTTTATGCTATAACATGGTTAAAGACAGTATTCACATCACGCAGATGTACTATTTATTTCTGGCTTGTGTTGTTAAGATTTTCATAACTTATTTCAAATTAATATGAATCTAGACAACTATGGAACCTGCATGGGACCAAACTAGGCCTTCTGCATACAGGAGGTAGTTGTGTAGCTTGGTCTGTTTGAGGGGCCCCTGGCAGTGGGATCATGATCTATCCCTGGTGCATGAGCTGGCTTTCTGGAGCCCATTACCTATGGTGGAATGCCTTAGTCAGTCTTGATGTGGGGAGGGGGGGCCTTGGTCATGCCTCAACTCAATGTACCAGGCTTTGCTGACTCCCCATGGGAGGCCTTACCCTTTTGGAGGAGGGGATGCAGGGTGGGCTGGGTGGGGGGAGGCTGGCGGGAAGCAGGAGGAGGGATGAGAGAGGGATCTGCGGTTGGAATGTAAAATGAATACTTTTTTAAAATAAAAAAATATAGAGAGATATATAGTTACATGAGGAGTCTATTTGTCCATTAGTGAGTCATTTCCAAAGAATTATACCAAAATCTAGGATAGTAATAAGTTAATTAAGCTAGTTTGTGAGATTTTAAATTTCTCTAAAAACTGAATTTACTACCAAAATTATTTTTCTTTGTGACTGTAAAGCCTATATCTGCTCTCTTTGTTAATGAACAATATTTTAATTGAAAAATGGAACATATATATAAAATATTAGCAAAGAAATACAAAGAAGCAACTATGAATGTGATCTGATATAGATGTTTTGTACTATGTAGCTATTATAATTTATCTAGGTAGGGGAAAGAGCATACATGTAAGCAAATACCAATAAGCAATTTACCAATACCATACTGATTAAAGAGGTTTGTTTCTATTCAGCCCTATTGGTGAAGTAGACCCAAGCAGCTCATGTTTCATTCAAGTCAGTGGAAAACATGGAATGTCTCAATCCTCAAACAATTTGAAAGTCCTAATACAGAAATGACAGTCTGAAGGCTTCTTTTTACTAGAAGTAAAAAGATTCCACATTATAAATGCTATCTGCATTAATCATTTTCCATTGCTCTGATAAAACATCATGACTAAGATAACTCATATAAGAAAGTTTGGGCCTATGGTTCCAAAAAGATTGAGTCCATCTTAGTGTGTGTGTCGGGGGGAGGGGGGGGTACAGCAACAAATGGCAGGCATGGTGACAGAAGCGGGAACCCGAGGGCTTGCATCCTTGACAGCAAGTGCAAAGACAGAGAGTGAACCGGTGAGGATTTTTACTCCCCAGGGACACGCCATCTAAACCTCTGCAAATATTGCCACCAACTGGGGACCAAGTGTTAAAACGCCCAAGATTATGGTGGAAATGGCTCATTAAACCATTACGTATCCTTCAGATTCAGCTCTCTCGCTCATCTTAAGTAGAATGTTATGATCTTAAAGCCCTACAAGTGTGAAAAATACTAATCAGTTAAATGCCCAAGCACAACATGATGGGCTTCAGGTGGTATGGCTCCTTGTGAAGTACAAGGATGGGTGTCATCATTAAATGTCCTAATAGCATTTTTCTTACCACACATGGGATGTTTCAAGCTAATGACCAATTGAAAGTGTCATGTAGGTGCACAGCCAGGCACACCTCCATTATGTCTGGCCAAACATGGGTTTCTGCCTTTGGTTTGGCTAGAGAGGGATGTCCTCCAGCTGCAAATATCCTTTTGGGAGAAGCAAACGACATTTTGAACTTTCCAGAGGAAAGAAGGGACTCATATGACACTGCATGTCCTCCTCATCAAAGGCTCCAAAGCTACAGCACAATGGTTCTAGGTTGCCCCTTAAACAAAACACAGAAGCCACCTCTGCCTTTGTCCCAGGACAAGAAAGGAGCCAGGATACTATCCACCCATACTTTCTCTTATTCTCCCTATTTTTTCCTCCCTCCCTCCCTCCTTCCCTCCCTTCCTCCCTTCCTTCCTTCCTCTCTTTGATTTGACATAATGGGGACAGAGTCTAGAGCCTCATGGCACACGCTAGGAAAGTTCTGCATGGGTGACACATGGTCTCATTGCTTCTAATACTTTTCTTTTTAGGCAAGGCTAAGATGCTCAGGGTGACCTTGAACCAAGTGTTGCTCAAGGAGTTCCTGCATGCAGGTTCCTCCTGCCTGACTCTCCCAGCATCTGAAATTACTTATCTCCATCCATGCCATCCACTCATTCCTTAACCAGAGAGAAAGAAAGTCTCTTGGCATAGGGGAAAGTGTTCATGTTGGCTGAGTGAGTTCATTCTTGGGAAAGCAGGTACTCTGACTAACAGGTGTTACTTTTCTCTTGTTGTGTGATAAAATGTCTGAAAGAAGCAAGGAACAAAAAAAGTGTATTTTAGTCTAGAGCTTTAAAAGAAATTTCAGTTCATCCTGGTGGGAAAGTTATGAAGGAGTTGTGGTTTCTTGTCAAATTTTATGTCTTGGACAGTCTCTACATATTTCAATCATATAAATACAGCCATAGTGTATCAAACTCTTTAGCTGTAGCTTGTCTCTTGAAAGGTAAGGTGTGATGATATTAAATTTGCATTTTGCCAGGAAACTAGACCTTTATTATTTTATTTAATTTTATTTCTGTATGTATATGTGTGTCAGTGTATATGTGGTATATATGTGTGTTGCATGCATGCATGCATGCGTGTGTGTGTGTGTGTGTGTGTGTGTGTGTGTGTGTGTGTGCTCAGAAGCCAAAGGAAGACTTCAGGCATCGTTCTCTATCCTATACCTTATTTCCTTTGAGATGAGACCTTTCATTGAGCACAGAGCTAGGCTGGTGGCCATCAAGGCCCAGTCACCCTCCTTTTTCCTCACTTCACAGTTCTGCAGTTTATAGGCATACACATCTAAGTCTGGCTCTTATATAGGAGTTGCGGGTTCAAACCCAGGTTCTCATGACTGTGCATCAAGCACTCTAATCCAATGAGACACCCCCACAGCCCATTAACTATATTTTAAACCATAGGATTCTTCTCACAGTGGCTAAAGCTGTGACATTTAATGAAAGCCTACCATCAACTTTGCCTTCAGTCAAAAGATACATGTTTTATCTTCTTTATTGTGACTTTTTAAAATCTGTGTTCACAAGTAAAGTAAGTGTGTGTGTGTGTGTGTGTGTGTGTGTGAGAGAGAGAGAGAGAGAGAGAGAGAGAGAGAGAGAGAGAGAGAGAGAGAGAGAGAGAGAGAAACAGAGAGAGAAAGGGATAGGTTAGGATAGGAGAGGTGTGTGTGTGTGTGTGTGTGTGTGTGTGTGTTACCTGCCTGTTTGTATCTTGGTGTCCACACATCCCAGACATATGTGGGGGGAGAGAGGAGAGACTGTATGCTTGAGATGAGCAATATAATTTATGACAAATTTAAAACTACAAAAGTAGTCCTCTGACTGCAGAGGTCATATCTTTGAAAATTCTTTAGGAAATTTATGGATGAGAAAAATAGAAGGGAGTATTGAAATTAGACATTAACCAAATAAAGCTTTTATGCTATTTAGTTCACAATACAAAGCAGGAAAGAAGCCATTATCACCAAGGACAAGGTCAATGATGATTAATGAAGCCAGTCATAGTTTCTTTTTGCTATTATTCTCTATTTATCATCTAAGTCACTATTTAGGCTCCTTTCTTCACTGTAGTCTCAACAAGAAGCATGCCCAGCTGTTGGATCAAGTTAAGGATTAGGCACAAGTTAACATAATTTTTATAGAGTCAGAGTCCCTGGGGTCCGGGGTGGGATCAGCAAGGCAGCCAGGACACAGGAATCTAAGCAAGAATTTTAAATCATTTATGTTCTTCATGTGTTTTACTTAAACTCTGGAAAGAAGGCATTCAATCTATTACAGTCCCTCAAATACCCTCCCTTCTCATCAGCTTCTCTTATGTGATAATGTCTCTGTCCCTCACCAGAATTCCTGCAAAAAGCTTCCATGCACGTTTTAGTTCTTCAACCTCTCTCTGATCCTCAAATTGTTCACCTCCTGCCCCATCCCTCCTTCTAATAACGCATCACAAAAACTGCTGAATAAGCCAGGAGCTTTTCTGAGATCAGTAGAAAGAGGGAACTTAATTTGAAAAGACAGAATCCATTTCAGTAGCCAATGAAGAGAAAAAAAGTGTGTATCATCATTGTTAATAAACTAAACCACTATAGACGTTCTCATTTAAGGATCTAGAGGTGCCGATGCTACACACAAGTCCATTCTTCCCTGACTCTGGGGTCACATATTTCCAGTCCATTTCCTTCGGCTTTTTGTGTTCATGATTCAGCTCACTTGTGCCTCTTTTTGAGACTGTGTTTTCTCCTTTTTAATACTTCTTTCTTTCTTTTATTGAAAATAGATGTTTTTCATATAAAATATTCTGATCATGGTTTCCTCTCTTCCCCCATTTGATTTCCTTACCATTTCTGTTCCTAATCTGAGTTTTCTTTCTTCAATTACCTACAAGAATGACTGGAGAAACAAATCACATGTAAGGTATGTTCAAAATTGGACAACCAACATAGATGTATACACAAATAAATGCACAAATCTTGTTCCATCAAAACAGAAATGTTTATGGAAAAATAGCTACTGGGTTTGCAAATTAGCCTTAGCCCACACTGGTACACTTTCAGGAAGATTGTTTCGCTGAAGGCGTGACTACAATGCTTTAGGTTTCTCTGTTCAATTATGATACAGTCCTCTGCCCACTGGGTATAAATGCTACCCCGCCCTGCCGCCTGCAACAACAGCTGCTTCCACATCCTGTTCACAGTGGTGTTGGGTTACATTGGGGATCGCTGAAATGCCAGAGGACTGGCTGGGATCCAGAACCTTGGTGGTGGTGATATTATCTGGTCATTTTAGATAAAGCATGACTCCACTTGATGGTGATGAAATATATTCTGAATAACATAGAGTAATTATGACAGATGGGATACCAAAAATATGCCTCAAGCATATGTAATCTGCCACTGTGCTTCTAACCTTTAGTTTGGTTGGGAACCTGAGGACAATTTGTTTTCAAGCCAGGCCAAGTTGAGTTTTATTTAGTATATTAGTGTATTATTTCACATTGTGTCTGCTTAGGTTTATATGGTAGTAATAGTTCTAATTCTAGTTTGACTGAAGTAGATGTTCAATGCATGTAGCATATGTGGTGTAACATAATTTTTAATTATGCTTTCAGAGTGCTTTTTAAATTTGTCTGTGTTTGTTTGTTTGCTTGTTTGTTTGTTTGGTGTGTGTGTGTGTGTGTGTGTGTGTGTGTGTGTGTGTGTGTGCACGTGGAGGGCAGAAGACAACCACAGGTGTTGATCTATATATGCAATCCACTTTTTTGTTTTGTTTTGTCATTGTTATTTTTGTTTTTGAGGCAGGGTCTCTCTTTGGCCTGGAGCTTGCTAATTAGGCCAGTCTGGTCAGCCAAGAAGCCTCAGGGATCCCTCTGTCTCTATCTCCCTGTGCTGAGGTTGACCTGGCTTTTCCACTGTGTGCTGGGGTTGGAACTCATGTTTGTAAAGCAAACACTCTGCTGACTGAGTTATCTCTCCGGTCCTCAAAGCAATTGCTTAAAATAAATGAAGTAGACCGAACCAGGCTGTGTCACGTGCCCCTGGAACCCTGGCCAGAACGTACTGGGTCATGCAAAGATCAATGCCTGAGCCCCAAAGACCAAGCGTGGCAATTGCTAAGAACTCTGCTGATTAGGGACACCATGGTAATGGTGATCACATGACTCTTTTGATACTGTGGACACAATAATTCTACGAAAATTAAGAAACAAAATAAACAAAAACGGTAGACACAGACACTGGTAAGGAAAAAACAGGGAAGATAGAACACTGAGAAGAGGATCGGGGGTTAGAGTTCAGATAAAGACTTGGCTGCAAGCAGAGACGGAGGAGGCTGCCGCAAATAGAACTTCGCACTGTCCTCTTGAGGGATTACGGTTGAGCCAAAAAATGATGCATTTTATGTCCCAAAACACATCAATCATAAAACATTTGTGCTATGACGTATGAAAAATCTTTCCCCCAGAAAATAATTAACTGGAAATCCCCCGGTAAACTAAAAAATGAAATATTAATGTGTTATTGATAAAACTTGTGTATTAAATATATATAACCTAAGTTTAGCTTGTTAATGACCTAGTGTTTCAAGCGTTCAGTTCATTACCACTGAGTATATTTTCTGCAGTGTTCATAATAAAGAGGAGAAGCAGCAGGGTAGGGAGAAAATTGGTTTGAAAAACCTCTTTCCTATATATTTTTGGGATTTTTTTTCAGCCACAGTTTGTGCTATTAAGAAGGATTTAAAACTGCCATCACTAAAAAGAAGCAACTGGAATAATTAAGTCTCTTTTTATTAACATGTTATTATCACAACAAAAATTAGAATTTGTTGTTCTTCTTTTGAGGCTAAGACTAATGTGTAAAATACATTAGTCCATTTTCAAAACAACTTAATTATAAACGTGCAGTGGGATGGTGTAGGGTTGGGTTTGTAGAAATGGGTGTCCGGGTGCCTATACATGTGCAGAAGTCAGAGGTTGGTGTCAGGTACCTTTCTCTATCACTTTCCACCTTAGTGTTCTCCCACTGAAACTGGAGCTCCTTAGTCCCTAGGATCCCCTGCTCTCTGCTCCCCTAGTGCTGGGATTACAGCTATGCACTGCTACCCAGCTACCTACCTGGTTCCCGGGGATCCAAGTGAGGTTCTAATTCTTACACTGCAAGCACCAAGCAAGCTACAGTCCTGGTCTTAACCCATGTTTTAAGTAAATGAAAATATGTACACACAGTCACTGTGGTGATTTGAATAAGAAATGTCCTCATAGGCTGGGTATTTGCACCTTGGTCCACAATTGGTGGTGCTGTTTGGGGAGGTTGTGAAACCTTTGGGAGGTGGAGCTTTGCTGGAGGAGGTACTCCACTGGGGGTGGGCCCTTAGAAGGTAAAGCCTCACCCCCACTTCCATTTGCTCTCTACTTCGTGCTGATGGTCGAAGATGTACTTTTTCAGTTTCTTGATCCTGACCTGCTGCCATGCTTCCCTAATCATTATGGACTCTCCCTCTGTAACTGTAATCCAAAATACATGCTTTCCTCCATATGTCCCATTTGGTCATGATATTTTACCACAACAACAGAACATACCTAATACAGTTGTTGTCTTGACTAGTTGTGAATAGATATACACATATAGGGAAAAAATTCAAACTCAAGCTTTTTGTGTTTTTGCCAATATGTGCTTCATTAAAAAAATCACAAGTGTTTTAGTTGTGTATAAGAGTACCTTTCCAAAAATAAATCACAAATCATATGAGCTAGCTGAATGTAGGTTTTTTTTTTTTTTTTTTTTTTTCGAGACAGGGTTTCTCTGTGTAGCTTTGCGCCTTTTCCTGGAACTCACTTGGTAGCCCAGGCTGGCCTCGAACTCACAGAGATCCGCCTGGCTCTGCCTCCCGAGTGCTGGGATCAAAGGCGTGCGCCACCACCGCCCGGCTGAATGTAGTTTTAATCCTACAAACTTTGTTTTATATGTAACATGGTGCTGGAGGCTCTTTCGAGAGGCTAAATTCTGTGTCTCTACATGTATTAGTTACTGTTTTGCTGCTGTGACACAATACAGTTAGAGTTCCTAGAAGTTCCATAGCCTTTCCAAGCAGAGTCACCAGCTAGGAAAGAGTTGAAGTACATGATCTAGTGGGAGATGTGGCTCAGGCACACCACAACCATAAAGATGACCACTTGTGATAAAACGGAACTGCTAATGTTCACCCCTATCCATACTTTGACATCTATTCAAAACTAGGCCAGGTTAAGAGAGACCCTGAAATATGAGTGGACTAGATACCCATTCTACAACTATATAAACACTATATAAAAACTATATATAAGAAATCAGTTACAAGTTAAAGGTTTTTTTTGTGTGTGCAAATCTCATGCAATATAATCCTAGTTTTTCTACATGTAAATACATAGAAGGGGCAGTTAGGATATGATTAACCAGGGTTCAAATACTCTAGATTGAGAAACTCACATATACTGTAAAAGCCATACCTCTGGGCAAATAGTCTTACTGATCAGGCTGACTCATCTCTGAATTGTTATTTTCACTGTTTTAGACTGTATATGCTTTTCATTTTTTCATTTAATGATTATTTTGTAATTTTGTCTTCTACAGAGAGAATAAAAATATAATTTGTTCTTTATTCAAACAATTGATTAAATTTTAATGTTGATGCCAGTAGTAAACACAAGCATATTGCAGGTACACAATCTTAATCGTTAAAGTTATATAAATATTTATTTGAGACTGTTTGAAAAATTAAGTAAGCTTCTCTCAAGAGCACAGTTTTATCAATAGAACTGGTATTTCTTAAGATCATTTCAGTGCATCTGTAGTAATGTGTGTATTTAACTTGTAACAGACAGACTTCTCTAGTTCATGATATAACAGCTTATACTCATATATAGTCTAATAACTTTCAATGCATATAATGTTTGACTCACACCTAGTTATGTTAGTTGCTTAGAGTACTATTAAAATTTGATGCCTTAAAACATGAGAATTTTGAAAAGTACACTTTTAATGAACTTCCACATGGACTACATGTAAATATTGTGAATTTATGAATCTTCATGTTGCATTAACGAGTACTTTACTGATATGAGAGACTTGGGGCAGCATAAATGTTGATTAGATTCAGTCTTTTGCTCATGACTTCTATACAAGGTAATAGGAAGAAATTTCCCCACACTTCTTGTTAAGTACATTTAAACCCACCTCCTATTCCCCTTTGACACATGTGTTTGCATTGTTGGTTGATAAAGGACATGATTATGAAGCATGAATCTATTTAGTCTTATCAATGAAAAGCAGGAGTCAAATATCGGGATAATAACCCGGAAGATCAGAGAAGCAGAGGAGCGGCCACCAGCGACTTCTTACCTCTCCACATCCTTTGACCGAAAGGGCCAAGATCCTGTCTCCACCCTGCCTTATCACTTCCTGTCTCCACCTCCTGAGTACTGGGATTAAAGGTGTGAACCACCACTGCCCAGCTTCTATGGTTAACTAGTGGCTAGTCCTGCCCTCTGATCTTCAGGCAAGCTTTGTTAGAACACAAGCAATATCACACAACATGATTATATGTCCTGTATAGGATAGATTTGGATAATAGGCCTATGGCTTTGCACTTTTGTATCAGGAGAGTGTGTGTAAGTCAGTATAATTTGCACGGAAGTATTCCTGGGAGCCATCCCTACTCTAAACTGCTTTACTGTACCTACAAAAACAGCAAGCTATCTAAAGACATGTCTAACTCATGTTCCCATCGGGCCCTTTCACACCATCTTCAAAGCAATCCAATGTAAAAAGTGTGAGAGAAAAAAAATTGAAATGTAAAAAGATTAAGTCTTAACCAAGCTCATTTAAATTATCTTTCTTTTGGAATTTTTATTTTTAAAAAATAGATTGTCACACGTGGTGGGAGAGATTTTGCCACGCCCCACAGAAGATACGGTTATATCATACCTCTCGATCAGTAAACATGACCATATTTGGAAAAGAGTTTTTACAGATATAATTAAGGAACCTGAGATGAGATTATCTTGGATTCCAGAAGAGATCAAGAGATCTCTGGATCTAAATGACAAGAACACGTGGACGGAAGAGAAAAGGAGAAGAGGCCAGACAGACAACAGCCCAGGAAGCCATGTTCAGACAGGATGAGGCAGTCACAAGGAGTGCGTACACCACCGGGAACCCGAAATGTGAGACTCCTTTCCTAGAGCCCCCAGTGTGACTGCAGCTCTGAGACTCTTGACTTCCAGAACTGAGAAGGAAGAAAATCCTAGTGTTTTAAACTATCAAATTTTTCATAGTTTGCTATGACAACCTGAGGAGATCACTGTACCATATTACCGTTAGAGTCCTTCCCAGGCCCCTGTAAGGGGTCCAGGTAGCGAAGGTTCTTTAGCTCCACAATAGATACCTTCTGATTTGAATGAAACTATGATAGCTTCATTTTCTTTGTGTCACTTTACATTTTGAAATAATTTCAAATTCATTTTTGCTGAGCTTCTGCAATTGTTAATATTTGGTGATACTTTCCACACTAAGTATGCATACTTTTATATACTCTATATTACAAATAAACAATATAGAAAGTTATTCAGAAAATATTTCTCTGTTAAAGAAATATACATTTAATTTCAAGACACACACACATATGCACATACATGGCTGGGAATGTAGCTGAGTGACAGAAAACTTGCTAGCATATGTAAAACCCTGAGTTTCATGCTTAGCATTGCAAAAAAAAGTATATAACCACAGTTTCATATACGATTTTGTCTGCACTATAAACCTCAGTGTGTACTAAGAAGAAGAGTTCTGTCTTTTGTCTGCCTATTATGAACATTAGAATTAATAAATTATTGTCATGCTTTGATATACAAGTATATTTCATTTCTTCATAATGTATTTAAAAATAAACCTAGTCCACAAATATGAAGAATCCTATGCCCAGTTTTTCAGTTTCTTTTAATCCAAAACTATTTCTTTTAATTTTTTGTCTTACATGACCATAACAAGTTTTGAAGATTGTAGTCCAATTATTTTGTAGATATCCCTCACTCTAGGTTTGTATTATACCCCATGTTGATTGATTCTGATCATACATTTTGAAACAGATGCTGCATTTTGCAAAACGCTTTAGTAAGGCTATTGTATCCTTCCAGAGCTTTGTGTCAGGAGCACATGATGTTTATGTGCCTTATTTTTGTTGATGTTAAACATTAATCATGCATG
Organism: Peromyscus californicus insignis; assembly: GCF_007827085.1. Classification (NCBI taxonomy): domain Eukaryota; kingdom Metazoa; phylum Chordata; class Mammalia; order Rodentia; family Cricetidae; genus Peromyscus; species Peromyscus californicus. The sequence continues at coordinate 35,135,567 of NW_026294584.1, forward strand.
CTTAGTGGTCTGTCTGGATTCTCCACTGCAAAATTGCATTGCCATTTCCCTTTTAATTAATAAGTATTTTGGGAGAAATACTTTGATGTTATGTAAACATCCTATCTTTCATAACATGTTGGAACATTTGTTCTGGCATCTATTAATGATCCAGAACTGAGTATTACAACTCAGTTGTTGGCCAAAAGGGCCTCATAGAAATCTCCCAACAACTCAGGCTATTGTCAAGGCTATTGGTTGCTCTCCACAAACTGGTGGTAAGGCCCTATTGCTGAAGACAACATTGACATATCTCATTGAACACAGAGAAGTTGAGCTGATGCCTAACTAGACCTTTCACCCCTCCTGATTCCTGTTTATGGTACTAGAAGGTACTCTGCACTTTACCAGAGGAGGAAGGTAAACACCAGCCCAGTTACAAACCCTGCCATCAACAATGGTGACTGGCCTGCATGATACACTGGTGGTACAGTGGAAAAATCAACCACTATTGTATTTAAAGACTACTCTACGTAATGGATCCCATGTCCAACAATGTTTTGGTAGCCAGGAACCTGAGATGGGATAGGCTATGCACCTAGGGAAGCACCAAATACTATTTCTCCATTAAAGGAACATATCAACAAAATTATTCTTAATTACATTCTGCTATATCCACAGATTAGTGTCTCACTCACCCAACAGCAGAGAAGCTTCCTCCTGCAGGAAATGAGAACTAGTACAGAAACCCACAGCTGGACAATGTGCAGCAAATCAGAGACCTTGGAACACTCAGTCCTAAATGGGACATCTTCATCAAACCCCTCAACTCAAGGCTCAGGGAACTCTGAAGAAGGAACAGAAAGACTTAAGAGTCAGAGGGGATGAAGCACCCCAAGGAAATGGTGTCTTGCAGACACAACAGGACTGATGAACATATGAACTCACAGAGACTCCCAGCATGCACAGGGTTTACACAAGTGCAAGTCAGATGGGGTCCCAGTGCTGAGATGGCGAAGTGAACATGAGCCCCATCCCTAACCCAGAAGCCATCTCCAATTGACAACCACCAGCAAAATGAAATTTTCGTTTTCTCCAATGGAGTCTCACTGGGTATACAAACCACACTTAAGGGCTGGTCCCACGCCCAGCAGTAGACAGTCAACTCAAAATGAACTCAACGGTCTTTTTGCAGAATTTTTTGTCTCATGTTGTTTTGTTTTGGTATTTTTTGTTTACTTGTCTTTTGCTTGTATATTATGGTTTTCAATTTTGTGTTTTTATGAGTTGTATGTGTGTGTGTGTATGATTGTGTATGTATTTCTCATGCATGTTTTGTTTGTTTGGTAGGTTTTATTCTAGTTTATCTGATTTTTTAAAATTTTCCTGTTTGTTTTCTAAAGAGAGCAAGAAAGAAGGCATGAAGTTTGATGGATGGAAAGTTGGGGAGGATCTGGGAGAAGATGAGGGAGAGGAAACTGTGATCAGGGTGTAATGTCTAAAAAACTATTTTCAATAAAATTGAGGGTTTTTTTTTTTTCTGTCATTTATCTGCCCCAGATTTGGCTGATAGTAGCTCCTGTAACATAGTTCCTAAGGGCATCATGAGATCTTATGGGGTCTAATAAAAAAGACCAAGGCTGGAAATAGGTAGGTGTGTGTGTGTGTGTGTGTGTGTGTGTGTGTGTGTGTGTGTGTGTGTGTGTGTGTGTGTGTGTATGTGTGTGTATTTATGTATAACATTTATCTCTTGTTGGTGGCACAAAGCTTCTAAACCCCTTGAGATTTCCTAAGTGATAGAAATATCTTGTTATTCATGCTGATCCTCTCAGCCACACCTGAGTTTATGCTAAGTAGGTGACTCAGCAGCTATGATTGACTAGTGATGGTTAAGGCTTTTAGCACTCCTAGTCCTTGCAATCAAACTCCTAGTAAAAAAGAGAGATAGGGCTGGAACTGCATTCAACAATTGATTATCGATCTTTAATCTATTGTGTCTATATAATGAAACTGAAATGTATAGTATAAATTTGTATATCTGTTTTGTGTGTGTGAGCACAAACGTGTGTACCACAACATTCTTGCGGAAGATGCTTCACCTTGGACATGTCAGTCTTCTTCTACAATGTGGCTTCCAAGATCAAACCCAGGGTTTTAGGCTTGGTGGTGAGTGCCCTTACCCTCTGAGCCAACTTGCTAGCCTGAAACTTCAATTTAAAAAAAATCAAATCAGATTTTTTACTTTGAAGTGAAGTCTGTATACTCTCTATGATGGTGAGATCAATGTGCTGGGATAACCGGAACAGGCTATGGAAACTCCATACCACCCTCGATGCCCTTATTCTGCTCTGCGCATCCAATCTACTTGGCTGTATCTGATCTTTATGCATTATGATAAAATGGCAAGTAGAAGTCTTTTCCTGAGTTCTAGTGAATTATCCATTGAACCTGGAGAGGGACGTTTATTACCAAGTTAGACAGAAATGCCTAGGGTCTTTGCAGTTGCACCTAGCATCTTATGTGAGAGCAGGGTCCTTGAACCTAGAAAATAGCATACTACCTCTCAGTAGTTAGTGTGACAGAGTTGGCTCATGGGACACCCCGTATGAAACCACAGAGAATTAAAGAGTTATCAGGTATCAAAAAATCAGTCTCCCAGAAGTTAGATGCACAGAATCCATTCATATGTTTTCACTAAAATGACCAATCTTCTGAAGAGTGAGCCGATCTGGACTAAAAACCAAAAAGCTTCAATGACCCTGCACAGTCCCGGAAATGTAAGAGGAAGAAATGAAGCAGAGAACACAGAAGAACTTCCAAGGCCTTCCCCAGGTCAATGTCCTCCTTGTTGTTCTTGGGATCTGACTGTCCTTCCAGTTCTTCACTATTTCTCATGGGAAACAAATGACAGGTTCAAATGGTCCAGGTGCATGCTATCAACTACAAGGAAAAAAGAGATAGATAGTGAAAAGCTTAGTGTGATACTTGACCCCACCATAGTCCCCCAGTTACATATGGTAGATGTGTGATTTACATCCTGAATGGAGTCAGGGATTTTTCTTGAGGGACATTAAGCCACAAAGCAAACCGATCATGACATGTAGGCCTGACCTTTGGGTTAGCAAACTGAGATTTCTTTAGTGGCTGTCAGACATTTGTCCAAAGAAATAAAACATAAGCATCATCTCTTTGGGCTAAATTCTGTCAGTGGATGGAGGTTGATTTCTTAAAAACAAAACAAAATGGACCAATCAAGCAGACAAAACAGAGATGGGGCATTGGGTCTTAGAAAGACTAAGCCACAGCCCTGCATGTAATCCCAGCACCCAGGGGGCTAAGACAAGAGGAAAAGGGATTGAAGGCCAGCTGGGGCTGTATGCTCCCTTGTCTTAAACCAAACAAGTAAGAGAGAAAAGAAAGCCCAAGACACTACACAAAACAGGGCTACTTCAGACATAAAAGTCTCAGAAGAAGGTAAGTGTCTTCAGAGGTGTGGACTGGACAGTTTTCTTGACATCTCCATATCTCCTTAGTGCAGGCTGGAGCCACAGTCTGTTGGTAATTGCTCTCCAACAAACCCATCTGGTTAGCAGATTAACGGTGACAATGTGGTGGGTCAAGTTTGCCAGTGTGTTTACCAGTTGTTGCTCCTCCTTGTTTTGTGCTGTGTTTTATTTTCTTCTTTCTGGCCAGACCAGCCTCTTTGTTCTTATAACACACCACTCACGCTCCTGCCAAGATTTTTCACTTTCTGTTGCTTCTACCTGGAACATTCTTCCCCAAGTATGTGACTGATTAGTGTTTAACTCCTTCAAATGTCTGTGCAGTTTTTCCATTCTCTGCATCATATCTGCTCATCCAGCCCTTCCTCCTCCAGTTTTAACATAGTCATGTGCTTTGTATTCCAACTTACATGTGCTTTGTTTCCCAACATAAAATATGCTACACCCAGGTAAGTCATTGTCCACCTATGTGTAATACCTCTGTTCACCCTCTTACCCTCCTCCTCCTCTTCTTCCTCCTTCTTTCCCTCTAAGATTATCTTTAATTAGCTTACGTACTAGTGGAGTTTCATAAGGCTTCTTCATTCTTCCTTAATTTTGCTTAATTCATCCCTCATTTTCCCTGCACATTACTCCCATCCCCATTTAAACCTGTAACTCACAGCATACCCCCTCCAATTCCTCCAAATGACATGTGTTCTACTGTCTACTTTTATATTAGCAAGATCATAGGCTCCCATGTAGGTTTTTCACGTACACTTCACTTTGGTTAACACTTCCTCTGCCCCCTCATTTCCCACCCCCACCACTCTGCTTGAACCTTTCTTCTGCCAGAATTTCCCAACCCTGCTTTTATCTCACCTGTAATTGTAGTTGGAACTTTCTTTGGGCTGCCAACCAGCTCCCAAATAAAGACACGGAGACTTATTATTATGAATGCTCAGCCTCAGCTTAGGCTTATCCCGCTAGCTCTTTAACTTAATTTAACCTTTTGCTATTCATCTACGTTTTGCCTCTGGACTTTTTACCTTTCTTTCATTCTGTGTGTCCTACTTTCCTGCTTCCTCTGTGTCTGGCTGACTGGACCCTGGCATCTCTTTTTCTTTCTTCCCTGGAGCCTAAATTCCTCTCCTACTTACTTTCCCTGCCAGGAAGTTCCACCTATACTTCCTCCTTTGCTATTGGCTGTTCAGTTTTTTATTTGACCATTCATGTGCCTTAGGCAGGCAAGGTAAGACAGCAATACATCTTTATATAATTAAACAAATGCAATGCATCTTTGCATAGTTAAACAAATATTCCACAACATATAATCTAATATATGTAATATATAGATGTATATGTATATCATATATGTGTATAGAATGTAAAATATATTCTATTACATATGATATATATATATATATATATATATATATATATATATATATATATATATATATATCTTACCCACTAGCCAGTTACTGCTTTACTGACTTCCTCGTGTACTCTAGGCTAAACAACAAAACATGAGATTTGAAGCTAGAGCCCACATATGAGAGAGAAAATGTGGTATTTGTCTTTTGGGCCTTGAGTGATCTCACTAAGCATGATTCTTTTCTAGTTTCATGCATTTAATTGCAAATTTCATGACTTCATTGTTATTTACAGATGAATAATAATCCATTGTGTGTATGTCATATTTTCATTATCCATTCATCATTTGATGGACACCCAGATTGAGTCCATTTCCTAGCTATTGTAAGTAGAGTGACAATGAACCTCGATGTGTAAATATAAAGTCAGAGGAAGTATAGCTGGGTCATGTGATAATTCTATTTCTAGTTTTTTGAGAAGCCTCTAGGCAGATTTTTGAAGTAGCTGCACTAGTCTACACTCCCATCATTAGTATAAGGATATCCTTTGCCCACATTCACATTGTCACTGAGATGAGATGGCAACTTAAATTAACTTTAATCTGTATTTTCCAGATAGTAAAGGATGCTGAGCATTTGTTATGTTGTTGACTGGCTGGTAGATTGTTTGCTGTTGCTGCTGCTTGTGTTTTCTAGACATTAATCCTCTGTTATATGAATAGTTGGTAAAGATTTTCCCCCTGCTATTGTCTGCCTCCTCATTATCGGCATTCCTTTACTGTACAAAGGTTTTTTTTTTAGTTCCCTAAGATCCCATCTTTCCATTTGCCAAACTATTGGTCTCATTTGCTGAGCTCCTGGAGTCCTAGTTAAAACAATTCTTACATGTGCCTGTAAATTAAAGTTTACCTGTGCCTTTAAATTGAAGTGCACTCTCCAATTCTTCCTCTAGCTCTTTTAGAGTCTCATGTTCTATGTGGAGGTCCTTGATTCATGTTTAATTTAGTCTTGTGCAAAGTGAGAGGTCAGGACCTAGCTTCATTTCCTTGCATGTTGAAATCTTTGTTTCCCATCACCATATTGTCTTTTTTATGTATATATATTTGCATCTTTGTCAAAGATCATGTAGGGCAAGTTGCATGAACTTATATCTGGGTCCTCTATTCTACCCCATCGATCCATGTGCCTATGTTTGTGCCTATGCTATGTTGTGTTTATTACTATAGCTCTATGGAGTGATGTGAAATCAGGTATGGTGACACTTCACAAAGTATTCTTTTAGCTCAGGATTTCTTGGGCTATCCATGGTCTTTGGTGCCTCCATATAAATTTTTTGGATTTTTTCTATGCTTATGAATAAAGGCCTTGGTATTTTTATGGGAATTAAATCTGTACATTGTTTTTGGTAGGATAGTCATTTTTACATTATCAGTTCTTCTAAACCATGAGCATGGAAGGGCTGTTTTAAATTCTTTCATGGAGATGGCATCTCATGAAGCTTTGTGTATTCCTCTATTTTCTTACACATGCTTTCAATCAGCTTTCATCCTACCAGTTAGTCTTTGGTTTAAAAACATTGACCCAGCGCTGGAGCAATGGCTCAAAGGTAAGAGCACCTTACAGAGCTGGGTTCAATCCCCAGCTCCCATATAGCAGCTTACAACTCTCCGTAACTCCATTTCCAAGGATCTGGTACACACTTCTGGCCTCCAAAGACACTGCATGAATGCCAGGCACTAACATACATGCAGGCAAAACACCCATACACACAAAATAATAAAATAATTTTAACAACTGAACAAAACCACAACACGCCTTGCTTAATTTGGAGAAAGAAAGTTAAATTTTGAGGGAAATCTTGAGCACTGAGTTCATGTTCCAACTCTGAAGCAGATTCTAACAGCTGTTGGTAAGCCTTTTGTTTAGTTTCTGGAATTCCTTATCTTCTGCGTTTTTCATAGTCTTTTCCTTCTTTATCCTTTCTTAACTCTGTGGGGCAAATAGGATGAAGACTGGAAGGGGATGGATTGAAGACCTTACTTGTGGAAGAAAAAGGGAAAATGCTTCCATTTCTTTTGCCCTACATGTCTAAGTTGTAATTCTTTGAGCTTCCAGAGTACTGTACCAGAAATTGCCGGAAATAAACTCGCATTGCTTGCCCAATGAGCTGTTTCAGAAATTCGTAGTGGGATATGCTCTCTTCTGTGAATTCCCATGAGTCACTGATGTATGCTTTAATAATATCTCCTGATGATTCCAACTTTATTCAGAAAACTATTTCTTGAAGAGATTATTGTTGTTATACTGCTGTGCATTCAAAGATTTTAATCAAAACTATAGGAAACAAAGTTAACTAAAAAAATCGATTTATGCTAACTATTGTACTTCTGTTCTAAAATATACATTTAGAACAGCTTAAGGCCATTAATTACCGTAACTAAATTACAATAATTTAAAATTTAGTAGCTTCTTAAGGATATTACAAATCCAAAACCAACACAGTTCACTTACATAATCTGCTTTTCACTGTTTGGTTTTTAAGAAAATTAAGGTGCGGGGGAGTGATGTTTTTGTTGTAAAGATAGTAAGTGTGACTACCTTCTTTGTATAAATAAATACCTCTCCTTAAGGAATTCTGTGCCATTAATCATGATACCCTGTGGTGAAGCCAGTTAGAGCAGTATCATTTTACCACACTTTCATGTAAGTACCTTGGCTTCTAGAGTGAGGCACCATTAATCATCCAGCTGTTAGGAAAGGCTGCTTCTTATCAAGGAAAACTCATCCTTGAATCAATGACAGCACTGAAACCCCACTCTTATCAGAACGAAACAATGATTTCCATGTAAGCCTTACTTCCTAGGGAAGAGAGCCACAATCTCCAGTTCCAATAAATAGTTTTGGAGAAAAAAACAAAAAACAGTACAGAAGAGTAACGTGGAAGAAAAGTTCCATCAGTGTGATGAACCAGAGAACATGAAGTTCAAGGAAGTTAATCGTCTTTCTGCTACTTCCAAGCATATTTTATCCAAGAAAAGGAAATTGTGTAAGACACTGAGTGTGAAAAAGATGATCCTGACAAGTGTAATGCTATTGAGCTGGAAATTAATTATTAAGTTTTCATTTACCATTAGACAATAGTGCATTGCAGTTATTGTGGGGATAGTAAAGGGGCAGACAGATCAGGAACAGTAAGTCAGGAGCATTGGCTGTGCAGAACACTACGACAATGAAAACAGTGACTCAGATCAGAGGCAGAGTCTGCATCAAACTAGCAGCCAGACTTTAAGAAGGAAGCCCTATCTGCACCCCCAGAATAGACTGTGCTGTGAATGTGCACTAGAAGGGGAGTGGGGTACCACTGAGAGACAAGGAGCCCGGTTCCCAGAGGGAACATGCGTAGTGGAAACCTCAATGCACATCATCCCCCAGCTTGCTTCGAAGTGGTTTTGTTTAATATGCTTTCTGTGAGCCGTGTTCCTATCTGTAATGACCTCTAGACATAAATTTGGGCTTCCACCCACCAAAAGTTTATTTTTAGCCACCATGAAACAGGAACTGTTTTCAAGCTGTGGCTTCCATATCTAAAAGTTATAAACAAAAATTAAAAGAATTCTCAAAGCACATCCAATTATTGTATTGCTTTGTCTCAAAGTAAAAATATTTAAAAGACCATATTTCACTTTACTTTCAATTTAAAGAAAATTACACCAAACACCCTCCACAGATTGTTACTTTTGGAACGTCCCTCTCTCCAGAAAATCAAATGGATTTTTAAAAATACTTTTTATTCTGCTCATCAAAACTGTACTCTGTAGAACTTAACTCTGAAGAGATTTAGAATGAATTAGTGCACAATGCAGAGTGGATTCTGACAGCATGATTGCAAACCCTGCTTTTGGAAGGAGGGCTTTCCCACTCAGAAATTTGCCAGCCCTGCAAGAACCCAGCCTCGGGTAAGAGGATCAGAATGGTATTAGCATGGGAGGAAGTGAAGACGTTTGGAATTGAAGGGGACTTAGAATGAGAAAATACTGACCAGAGTTGCATGAAATCAAGTCAAAATGAATTTTATTTCTGTCCTTAGACTGGCACTTAAGGACATGATGTTCCTGTATAACATAATTAAGTACTATTGACCAAAAGAGTCTATGCTTTTTGTTAGATCTTTACCCTTTTCGCCTTAGTGTTAATGCTTCCTTTTCTCGTTCCTGTCAAAAATATTGAAAAGATTTTCTGAAAAAATATTTGGAATGTTTGGGAACCATTGGTTGTGTTCTTACCACATGGTGACATTGTACTGAGCTTTTCTCTTATGTGCTCTACTACACACAAAGGAATCATCACGTATTATTACCCTCATTTACCAGATGGGAAAGCTAGCTAGCGAGATGCTAAGAGGACACAACAAAGAAATTACTTGTCAGTTCCAAACCAACAGTACAAAGAACTTGGATCGGTACCCAGGTCTGATCAGCTCCAATCTCTTCAGTTCTACTACTCATATTATTGTAGTGCTTCTGAAAGTCAGGCTTCTTCTAAGAATTTACTAGAATTCTATGCTAAATATACTCTATTTGTCTTTACAGCAGTTCAGGAAATAGGAACTATTCTTGTCTTCAATTACAAAATAAGAAACTGAGGCAAAGAATGGTTAGATGTAGCAGTGAGTTATGAAGAAGGTGTCTATCCTAGTGTTTTTTTTTTTTTTTTTTGTAACTTGACACAAGTTAGGGTCATCTGGGAAAAGAAGCCTCAACTGAGAAAAGGTCTCCATCAGCATTGTCTGAAGGACATTCTCTTAATTAATGACTTACATGGGTGAGGCTAGACCACTGAAGTCAGTGTCACCTCTGGACAAGTTGGTTCTGGGCTGTATGAGAATGCATGCTGAAAAGAGATGCTTTTTACTGTGGGGTGGTAGCTACCCGTATCTGTGGGTATAAGGATAAGATTTAGGATGCAGTAAGGAATTATGCTGGTCTAGCAAAGTGGCAGTGGTAGGTTCTTTTCTATAGTCCATGGACTCATGAGCCTCAGGAAGTTGACTAGGTTTTTAGTACCAGGCCTCTCTTTACAGCAAATGAAGACCATCACAGAAAACTACAGTTGGACCCGATGCAGAAAACAACTGATTGTGTGGATCACAGCTTCAATGGATACAGCTACATAACATCTCTTGCATCTATCGTCCAGAGAAGAGGAGACAGAAAGATTTTAAGAGCCAGAATACTAAGAAGTCTGCTGAGAAAATCTCTCCTGAAAATGGATGCATAAACAAGACTGAACAAATAGCAACATCACTGGGCATTGTAATACGGAAGGGGGGAAAATTTGTGGTGTCCAACTCCCAGATAAAGAACAATAGGCAACTCATGAATGCTGGGAGAGGAATCAGTCTGGCCCAGGAATGAGTTCCCTTATTGGTTGTCAAGTGCAGGATGGTCAGCCTTAAAATCACATTCATATCACCAATAAAACGGAGTTAGCAGATCATAATTACAAATATTTATGCATACATGTATGTGTGTAATGATAATAATTAAAGAAAAAGAGGCTAACATCTTGGGATTGGGCTCATGGGAGGGTTTGAGAGATAGAAGTAGAGAGGGACTAGAGGAGAAGTGGAAGGGGAAAGGTGATATAGTTCTATTTCAATCAAAATCATATTAAAAGATAAAATGACAAAAATTATCATTAAAAAAGAAATAAAGCTGGGCAAGCCATGGGGAACAAGCTTACAAGCAGTCACCTCTCATGGCCTCGCTCTGCTTCAGTTCCTGCCTTCAGGATCCTGCCTTGAGATCCTGCCCTGGCTTCTTTTCATGAGGGACTATGATTGGGACATATAAACTAAATAAATCTGCATTCTCCAAGTTTGCTTTTGATTATGATCTTTGCCACTGCAATAGAAAGCAACCTAATACAGCATCAGATTTCATGTAATTCCATTTGTACTAGTTACCAACCATGGTACCAACAAAGGTCTACAAGAACAGTAGTCACAAAGATAGACAATACATAATATATTTTGAAAATATAACAGTATAAAAATTTTAAGGATAAGTCAAAATTTATCTCCCATACTGTCATAGAAAGCAACAATTGTAATAATTAAAAACTTTGCATGGGAGTCAGTCTTCAAATAAATTATATTTTAAGAACTCAAAAGCTGTATTTAAAAATTACACCATATTTAAGTTCATATTAAGAAAATTGCAAAGACAGGTCATTGCATTTTTCCACGCACATGCTAATACAATGTTAAATTAAAATGTATTACTATAAGCTACACTTGCTCAAGATTTAATCACCTTTAAGGATCTTCGTGTTAAGGGGAGTGAACAATGAAAACAGAACTTAGTACAGGCTTTCAACAAGTAGAAAATAAATAGTTAATCACTGATGCTGTGTTTGCAGACTAAAAGGGACCAAAAAGGAAATTATGACTAATTCATCTGCAGAAGAAATTAACTAAAAAATATGGTGTGTTTTTGTCTAAATCTGGGCTAAAAGTCAAGTTTGAAGATACACGGAAATTCCACTTTCCTGTTGCTGAATCAAGTAAATCATAATCTTGATATATTTGTCACAATGTATAATTTATTTCTTTAGTTGAAACTATACAAGTTAAAGTGAAAAATTCCATAAAAATGGCATGTTTACAATAAAGCACTATTTGGTATTTATTATCATCAAATTTCATTTATGGACATAGCTATTTATGAGCGTTTACACGAAGACAGACAGCACAGATGCTTGATTTTAGGAAAGGAATGAGCGATGGTCTAGTCTTAAAAGCTGAGCTAATGTATGGCTGTATGTTTATAATGCCGCCTGGGAAGGGATAGTAAGAGAAAGTAGAAGCATAGTACCTGGTAATGGCGACTTTATAAGTGGTACATTTACAAGAGGGTTCAAAGACTTACCAACTAATTCAATGGACCTTGACTTTACAGGTCTGAAACTCAAAGGAATGAGAGGGAGGGTCCACTTCAATAAGGAATTTTTCTTTTAAAAAATCTAGAATGAGATAATTCCAACACTGTGAACACAAGTCACCTGAGCTCTTTGCCCCCTAGACTGTACGCAGTGTCTAAAGCATGGCAAATGATTGAGAGAAAGAACATATCTTCTCCCATAGGCAAGAGATTGCTAGGGGGCTTCAAAAGGGAAAGAATTACTTATAGTTAATACTTGACAGAGCATTATCCAAAACCCTAAACCAAAAATCTGGGAATTCATGACCGTGGAGACTGGACATGAAAGAGATGCACAGGGAATCATCTCCTTAGTTCACAAGGGAAAACCAAAGTTAGGTTCAAAACTGTGTTTCACGACTATTGCTCTTAGAGAAAAAATAATAATTTAAAAACATTTTATGCTGTCTTAGTGTGTGCCCTCAATATTTTTCTGGATAAATCATAGAAAACAATGACAATATTGAGAAGAAAGCAATATGAGATAATAACTATATCTCAATACAGCTGTCATATCTCAGGGGAAATGGAATATATTAATCTGTTAGATTGGCAGCAAAGAATACCCAAACAGATAGAGCAGACAATTTAAAATAAAATGACTCGAGGAAAGCTGAACGCAAAAGGGCAAAGAGATGCTAATCGTATGGGGAAGCAGGGTTTGTGAGGCTGTTTGTAAATTCTACTAGGCAATTACGAAGGTGAGGATGAATACAAATGGCATTAAGGAAAATACTGGCTATTTACCCATGATAAGGACTATATCTAAAACAAATATCTCCCAAGGAACTCCCAAAATAAAATACTAGCCTCTAAATTCAAAAATCACAGAAAAATGACACAATAGAGGTAGAAAAATAAATAAGAATATAAGACCCAGTAACATTATGGTGCAACTTCTAGTTAGGTATTTTATTCAATGTCCTTTATGGTTCCTTTAAACATTTGCTAAAATTTACCATGGCTAAAAATCTTCAACAGATTAAAACACAGAAATAATGTGGACTATAGTTCCTGTTTGCAAGGTCAATGAAAATAGAAAAAGAAAAAAATGTAAGGTCCTAGAAATTCAGAACTCTACTTAGAGTGAAAGAATGTCATGGGTTTTTGACACAGAAACAGAAAAGTAACTAAGACACACCTGTAATCAAACATGCTGGAGGTGGAAGCAGGATAACCAGTATTTTAAAGATATCCTAGGCTACATAACAAGTTCAAGGCAAGCCTGGGTTATGTGAAACCCTGTCCCCCAATACCTCCAAAAATAAATGTCCATAATTAGTATATTTAATGGGAAGTCAAAATATAACAAATTTTCACTATAGCCCACTATATTGGCTATCCAGTGTTTACACTGCAATATTTACATATTTTCCAACCTTAAACTTGATCTAAAGCTACATAAGTCCAGTATTCTTCACATAATAAAAGCAGGTTCACCCTCTACCTAAAAGAGAGACAGGTCAAAGTCACACATATCATTGCCTTTCAACCAGTAGAGTCACATGATTGGAATTCAAGTAATGGGGAAATGGATCACTCCTGCTTGAACCTTACTTTCCTGACTCAAATACTCTGGATACTGGATACACATTGTGCTATGCATTGTTCCCTAATTTAGAATTTTTAGTCCCTCGTGTATCACAACAATCTAATCATATATATTATCTCCCAAATGAATTAAGTGTTTAACTGACCATTCTACCAGTCTGTCTTACAAACAGGCAGGGGTATCATATGCTAATATTTTCAAATTCTGTGACTATTACCTTATTACTTAATTTTTCCATTGAGAAATGAATCACTGGATCAGTTTCTATAAATAGATACATAGCTGATCTATAGATAGTAGTGTTGGCAGTGCATGGTAGCAGGGAAAAATCAATAAAATCTGCCTTTATTATCTCTTCTAATTCAGAAGATTCCAAATATATTCACAAGTAACCAAGCCCCATCTGGTCCTGCAAAATCCTTTGGCACAAAGGAATGATACTTTCATGTCTGTCTCAATGAGGAAAAGCCCTTTTTGTTAATAGCAAGGAGAATCTCTGTCCTTGACACACGCGACTGAGAAGCCCCAGGGTTGAACAGGACAAAGAACTGGCTGACATCTGAGTGGGAGCAATCTTTGGGTGAACATTCATAGCCACAAATATCCTCACACATGGCATCTACTACATATCATTTGCCCTCAGAGCTCTTACTATCAGTTTTCCAGTGTTTCTTTTCCCAAGTCTTAGATCATGTGGTTAGGTCACTAACCACATCCATGAACTGGTACCAGGGAACCACTCATTCATTGCTTCTTCTAATGAGCCGTGATTGTATTTTCTTCTGCCTCCATAGCCACAACCTATCCTATTTCACTTACCTTTTTATCACAAGAGAAAAATGTCTGTCTATAACAAATGTTCCACTAGCAGTCAGTACCCACCCTAATAACCTTTTTACTCTCTTAATAGCCAGCCTCCAAATTCTTCCTTGAAGAAATTCTCTTTAAGATTTCTACTCCTACCAACGGTATGAGACTTGTTTCCTCAGTAACTACAGCATTTGGCTTATTTGGAATTTTACTATCAGAGAATAAATCCAAGATATCAGAGGTAAGAGCACAAAAAGGATGTGCAGGCAGGATAAGATCATACAAGGATGGGTTTGGGCCACTTACCAAGCTGATGTTTGTTCTCGAGAAGTATAAGCTGCATAAACACTTGGTGAGTTAGGATGTGGGAATTTCACTGGCTTCTACCCTCCAAGGGCCAAAGATTTATTGTGTTGACTTACTGACGATTCCAGAATGTGGATGCGGAGTTGTGACGATAGGGCAGAAGTGTCATGGAGTTAGCGTGAAGAATCGAGTAAGGATGAAGTAGAGGAAAGAAGCACACTATATGACAAAAAAGAAAGACCCCCATCTGTGCCCAAGTAAAGTCAGAGATATACCAAGAAATGGATACTCGAGAATCTGGTGGAGTTCATAAGAAATGTCTGAGACACAAAATCTCAAAGTGTATGTGACTGAGTAACATTCAGTCTTGGCTACATTGTTTCACCATACAGAGTTAACGTGATGCCCAGCAAGGGGTGGAGATTACCATGTCGGAATAGATTGTATTCAAAGGAGCAGACAAAAGCACCTTGGCTTAAGTACTGACATTTTGACTTCAGACTCCATTTTACCTGCAGGGTGAAACAAAGTTCCAAGAGCTGACCCACCTCATCCCTAAACCATAGAAATAGTCATTACGCATCTTAAGTTCTTTAGAAACATTATGGCTATTTCTAACTATAGAAAAAAACAAATGAATCTGGTTGGTTAGACTGAAAGGCTTGCATTGTATACCAATTGAAAATGATGAAACACACAAAGTCCCTAATCTTTGATTCCCGACTGGTGATAACTGTAACTGTAACTTGGCAACAAATGTTCATAATTTCTGTGCTTAAAAGCTCGCTTCTGCCCCTGTTGGGCCTGTCAGGAGGAAAAAGGCTCCCTAAACCTTGTTCTGCAGCCCTGATAGATCAGTAACCCGCTTATGTGGTGATTTAATAAAAATCTTTGGAACCCACAAGTGTTGTCTCTTTCCTTCCTCGTGGCACATAATGGGCTAGGTGTAACATTATTATGGCTCCAAAGGTGTGTCCTGTTGTCTATTCTAGGAGAAGTTCAGCTTCCTTTGATGTTCTTTTTACTGGGATATAGAAATCCTCACAAATCAGTAGTTGATTAGCATGTACTCCCATCTACTCAGATGTGATACACAGAAGTCTTATAAATCAACAAGCATCATATATCAATCTGAAAATATGACAAATGTGGGTCTGTGTAAATAGCAACTCAATGAGAGCTGTCACAATGAAGCCTCTTGATTTTTTCATTATAATATAGAATTTTTTTGTGGCAGGTCAT
The DNA here is from genome assembly GCF_007827085.1 of Peromyscus californicus insignis. NCBI lineage: Eukaryota > Metazoa > Chordata > Mammalia > Rodentia > Cricetidae > Peromyscus > Peromyscus californicus. The sequence goes on from NW_026294584.1 coordinate 35,151,294, forward strand.
TTTCTAATATACAACAGTTAGCAGAGACAAATTCCCTGTCCACATAGAGTCTCCACTCTAGTGAGTAAAGGGAAAGTCCAGATAAAGAAAAAGAGGGAGAAGGAGAAAGAAAGGGAGAAGGGATCAGGAGCCAGAAAGAGGTGGGGAGAAGGAGAGGAAAAGGCCCTTTTTTTTTTTTTTTTTTTTTTTGGTTTTTCGAGACAGGGTTTCTCTGTGTAGCTTTGCGCCTTTCCTAGAACTCACTCTGTAGTCCAGGCTGGCCTCGAACTCACAGAGATCCATCTGCCTCTGCCTCCCGAGTGCTGGGATTAAAGTCGTGCGCCACCACCACCTGGCGCCATTGACATCTTAAATAGGATAGCCAGTGAAAAACTCACTGAGAAGGATGTAACAATTCATATCTTATGATCTTGATGTAAAAGCAAATGATGCAGCCACTACCTAGGGAGCCATTCAATAGAAAGGCCTTCAGATGAGTACCCAACGGAAGTGTTGAAGGAGCTGTCAACTTTCATGACTTTACTGTAATCTGTGTGATGAAACAGGAGTAAGTTAAAAGAGAAAGGTAACAGAAAGACAGGACATTTGAGGACTTGTGGACCATGGTATAGTCTCTGGCTTTTGTTGTAACTCACCTTTTAAAAGGACAACTCTTCCTGTAGTGTAGCAAAGAGAAAGCAAAAAGGGAGGCCACTTGGAATCTTGCTACACTAATACAGAGACATAATGATAACTTTTACAGTGGAGACCAGGTATACATCTCTAAATTTATAATGGTAGCATTAATCCATCTAGTATCCCTGAAATCTGCTACCAGTTTGAGAACTGGATAGTTTGGTAGAGAGAGGAAGTCTTCCACTTGACCTTTCTTATCATGCTTTTTAAGGTGATACTCTGAAATGTTCTTTCAGTATATTCACCATTACATTAAGAAACTGGAGACAGTATCATAGACTGAGTTCAGTGTAAGACTGGTTGTACTGTGTGACAGAATCTGATAAGAACTTCATTAATGATCTTCTTTGATTTATTGCTTATACAATTCTCTACACCTAGAGACAAGCAATCAACTGAGAGCATCATCCAGTCTCAGAAAAGGAAGACATAGTTCCCCCCAATGACAATTGTCTTTGGCTGAGGACAGAAAGAAAATTGGTGGGATGGCCTTCAAAATGCACTTCAAGTCCCTTTTCCCCTCTCAAATGTACCATCTTCCTATTACCAAAAGAGCTAGACATGGAAACTAACTCAGGTTTTGGAATCTAACATGGCTTAAATCAAGATCCTCTTTTCTAAACCTCAGGCTTTCTATTCTAGATAATAAACAAAACCTGAATGTTAATGTGCTATCAATCTATTAACTTATAAGGGCCCACTAAAGATCTAGATATCAGTAAACACCATGGCAAGTCAACTCATTCAGAGATCCACACAGTCCTTTGTGATTATTCAGAAGGCCAAATCTACTCTGTTCCCTTCAGTCAACTGTCCATCTGGCCACAGCTGTGTGGCTCATGCTATCTTAGCAACTAACATCCTCAGTATCTCAGAGTTTATACAGACTGCAGCAATTTGCATCTGTATGCTCAGCTGGCAGAAGTACCTCCTCCAAGAGCATTTCCTAAGTTACTGAAGTTGATCTCAAAACATGCCTTTATGCGTCAAAGAAAAATCTTCAGATTCACTCAACAGGTAAGATTAGGAGGAGAATAAGGGAAGGTATACATCCATCCCACCTTACTATCTTCCAAGGACTTAGAAACTTCTCATCAAGGAATTCTTAACATCCCAGGTTTAAGTTCAGTACTAACTTAAAACTTAGTAGGTTTTTGTTCAGTACTTATTTAGTCCAAGTCAAGTAGAATCACTCTCATTATGTGAGTCTACATGTAGGCTCTGGTATAGACCCCCACATTTATAAATTCAGACCCACCCAATGTCACTTTTCCTTTCTTTCTCTCTCTTTCTCTCTCTGTCTCTGTCTCTGTCTCTGTCTCTGTCTCTGTCTCTGTCTCTCTCTCTCTCTCTCTCTCTCTCTCTCTATATATATATATATATATATATATATATATATATATATATATATCTTCTTTCTCTCTTCCTTCCTTCCTTCCTTCCTTCCTTTCTTTCTTTCTTTCTTTCTTTCTTTCTTTCCTTTCTTTCTTTCTTTCTGTTAGCATCATTCATCCTACTTTATTACCAATATCATTGCCCCCATCATTTCTGATATGAAGTAGCAAAACATTGACAATGTGGATACAGTTTCTCTTTTAAAGCTTTACTTTGTATTTTCCCTTTTGAGAGTCAAGTTGGAATGTAACTCTTATTTAGATTTGGAGGAAATTGGAACAGATGCTAGAGAGAGGTAAACAAACTCCTCACTCAAGAGGTAAATGTTCTAGGCAACACCGATGAAGGGTTTTAGACAAGCATGAATAACCTCATTCAACATGCACAGAGGAGTTGAAGCTCAGAAGTGTTTGGGGCTTGGTAGGTCTCTCTGATTCATCGGAGAACTCCTATACAGCCTGCTCCTACTCTTGCTTTTCTCTTTCTCAAGAAAACAAAATGAAACAAACCAGCCACAGAGCATGATATTTGCCCAAGAGACATGGGAATGATGGTGTTTTTTCTGTTGTTTTAATTATACAACTTACTGGATTTAACTGACAATTCCCAGGTGGAGGTAAAACAAAATATCCCTTTTCCTATGTTATAGTCATACAAAGCCTTTTAGGATGCATTGAGAAAACAATTTAGAGGAATTCTCTATTCTTATTTCATTCAACTGTAACACAGTGTGTAAAGCAAGCACCTGACCCTGAATTCCTCATGGCCTCCACACTGAGGCTAGAATATCCCATTGTAACTAGAGTTTTCCTGCCTGGCCCACAGTCAGGACAAATCTCTGACACCCGCCAGTCCCACAGCCGCTCAGACCCAACCAAGTAAACACAGAGACTTATATTGCTTACAAACAGTATGGCCATGGCAGGCTTCTTGCTAACTGTTCTTATATCTTAAATTAATCCATTTCTATAAATCTATACCTTGCCACGTGGCTCACATACTGCTAGTCATGGCGGCGGCTGGCAGTGTCTCTCACTCAGCCTTCCACTTCCCAGAATTATTCTCTTCCTTGTCCCGCCTATACTTCCTCCTGCCTGACTAAACTGGCCAATCAGTGTTTTATTTACTAACCAATCAGAGCAACACATTTGTCATACAGAACATTCCACAGCAATCCCATTACCAAAATCTGACCAGCAAAATCTAGAAAACTACAAACTAACAATCCTCATGAACATAAACACAAATTTCTCAGAAGATAGCTGTATTAGTTAAGGTTTCCATTGCTGTGAAGAGACACCATGACCACAGCAGCTCTTATAAAGAAAACATCTAATTGAGAGTGGCTTGCTTACAGTTTCAGAGGTTCAGTCCAGTGTCATGGTGGGAAGCATGGCAGCATACAGGCAGACATGGTGCTGGGGCTGAGCATCCTACATCTTGATCAGAAGGCAATAGGAAGTTGACTGACACACTGGGCAGTATCCTGAGCATAGGAAACCTCAAAGCCCACCCCCACAGTGACACATTTCTTCCAACAAGGCCATACCCACTCAAACAAAACCACAGTTCCTAAAAAGGGACTCCCTAAGAGATTGTGGGAGCCAATTACATTCAAACTACCACAACAGCCAAGTCAAATACATTATTCAATGAAAATTATTACTGTAGCATAACCATGGAATGTTTATCCTAGGAACATGAAATTGGTTTAACTCATCAAAAAGCAAATCAAAGTTCAAATCAAAATGAAATTTACCCCTTATCAAAAATATCATGATCCCTAAGTTTAGACAAACATTTAGAAAAGTTTGACACTAATACATTATTTGAAAAACAACTTCCAACAAACTAGACATAGAAAGAAAATTTCTCAACTAGATGAGTTCTATTTTTAGAAAATCTAACCTACAACTAAGATTGTACTTAATAACAAACTGTTGAACCCTGCCACCACTGTCTTGGAAATAAAGCAGGAGTCTTTTTCTTACTTTCACTTTGGAATTCTATTTGAGAAATTCTACCCAGTGAAATTGGGCACAAAATAAAAAAGGGAAATTTTAAGTGTGCTACACCTACCATAACAATGCATTGTAGATTGGGTAGTTTACCGAATCAATCTATTTTCTAACACTTTTAGAGGTTAGAAGTCTGAGATAAATGTGTGACAGAACTAGTTTCTTCTGTATTCTCACATCAGTATTTTTTTTTTGTCTCTTTTCCTTACAGATATCAATCATATGGGATTGGCCATCCATACTAAAGACCTCATTTTAACTCAGCCGTCATTGTATAGAGGCCCATCTCCAGAGGCCATCATGTTCAGAGGTACTGACATTTAGGATTTAAACATACGAATTTTGGGCAGACATAATTCATCCCATGACATTACCTTGTTCACAGAAGACATTATTTTGTACATATAGAGTACTCTAAAGAAACTACAAAAACAAAGACAACTCGACTAAGACTAGATTAATTTAGCAATGTAACAAAAGGTGAAGCCAACATTTAGAAGTTATTCATATAGCATATGCCAGTGTGAATAAAAGTATGTTATAGGGTAATAGCTGTGCTGATTGAGTTATTATATGAAGAATATAAGAGTTACAGAAATGAGGGAAATAGGAAAGTTGACAGAGTAGATACATGATAACTACAAGGCAAATACCAAATGAACAAAAGGAAAAAGAGGATGGGAAGAGACAACGGTTAATGCTTCAAATATTTAACAAAGAAGGACCTGACATAACTTGGAGAACTTGATGAATGAGAAAGTTTTATTTAACCTTTCCCATGCTTATAACACTGGACTCCTAGAAAAAGAAAGGTTCTTTGCCTAAGTGTTAAGAAAATGTGTGATAAGCCTATAATCTTGTCAGTGCTATTTATTATTGACTTCTCAGGTTTAAACTAAAGATAATGGAAGAAAGATTGGTCTGTAGTTCAAGGCAGAAGATGTTATTCACAAATACGAAAAGAGACATGGTAGCTGCAGAGGGTGGGAAGTTGGAGGAGACAGGAAAAATGAAGCCCCTTTTCTTTATCTTTTGAGAAAAGAAGTCAAGAGATACTGAATCAAAGATGATAGAATTGGGCTAAGTTCATATGCTTAGATGTTTAAATACCATTGAGATTGTAATGCACAAAACAGCAATTTATGTCAAATCCCAGGACTAAATGTAAGTTATCTATATTCACACTTTCATTCTGAAGAGGAAATATATCCCATTTAACTTTAATGATTCAAGAGGCTTATGAGTCTATAATTTTGACTTACAAAACCAACTGCTAGAAGAATTAAAAATATAAGTAATAATTACTCCCAAAACAATAAGGCAGAAGTCTATTACATTTCATCCTAAAGGCTTTTATACTGTTAAATTATTACCATATATAAATATTACTTTGAAAAGTATCCAATTTCATATATCTACCATGTTTCTGTCTATGTATATTGCTTCTATATATAAAATTAAAGGACATTGAATGGACATTGAGAAATAATTAGGCTACATTCTAGTCTTTTATTTTACCATGGTTTTAACTACTATAGACATATTTCTTATCAAGGGGACAAAAAAGTAGTAGTAACTTTTAAAGGGATTAGCTGAAACTATTTTAACTTACTTTTGGATAATTATTTAATTTAGCAAAAAAGACTAAGGATATATATTTAAAGTTCTACTTTAACTTACTTCTGGATAATTATTTAATTTAGCAAAAAAGACTAAGGATATATATTTAAAGTTCAGCATATAGAACACTCATTTTTAAAAAGAATACACACCTTAGTATAAAAGGATATATGCTTATAATAACCTCCCCAATAAGGTTTATTAAATACTAGAAAAAGCTAACAATAAAAATATGATCAATTTTATTAGTATTAGATGGTACCTATTTTTTCAACATTTACATGGTCTTTATTAATTTTTTTAAAGAAAAAAGAAAATAAAATGAAACAGAGGTCAGTTCTAAGTGTGGTTACATCTTCTAAAATCATAAAAATACCATTGCATAAAGCAGTGGTTCTCATCCTTCTAATGCTGCAATCCTTTAATACAGTTCCTCATGTTGTGCTGACCCCCAACCATAACATTATTTCATTGCTACTTAATAACTGTAATTTTGCTACTGTCGTGAATTGTAATGTAAATATTTGATATTCAGGATATCCAATATGTGACCCCAAAAGAGCTCACAGCCCACAGGTTGAGAACCACTGGCATAAAGTATATCCTCAAAAATACAAAGTTTCTTTTAATTTAATTGCTTTGTTCCTGTTATTAACATTGTTACAGCAATTAGAGAAGTTGAAAAGGAGAAGACCATGGAGGAAGAGTGTTAATATAACATAGTAATCTCTCACTGTTCTCAGTATGCGTTCCTCAAATTGACACTACTCAGTTAAGGAAATGACATCGTTGATAGGCACCTTGTGTGCTCTTCAACTATAACATTGCAGTGTTGTTGACATTCTAGATTGATAGCAACTACACGTCCCTATGCAGTGTATTGCTGAATGTTCAGCAGCATCCTTAGATTCTATCCTCTTATTTCCACTGGTACTTCCCCATGCCTTGAAATCTAAAGTATCTATACATATTGCCAAATGTCCACTGGGGGGCAAAATCACTCTTGTTTGAGAACCAGCAGTATACAGATTAGCACTCTTCCTGTAATACAGCTTCACCATGGATCAAAGCTCAAGGCACTGAACAGCATTATCTAATGGACCCATTTACCATCTATATCTGGATAGCATTCAAATGTACTCGTGTCCCAGTCTAGTGCTAAAAGGCACACTTTTGCATGTTGAACTAGATGACAAAACTATTCAAGTGATCCCACGACACAGGGGACTCTTACTTCTCTTTAATCACCTGCTTCAGCCATCACTCCACATGGATCACAATTTGAGCAAGTGCAAAACCAGAATTTGATCTCTAATAGACTCAGTTCTCTCATTGGTTATTCTTGCTACCTCAAATGGCCATAGCTACCCATTGGAATGACAGCCTATGTTCCAGGTTTGACTTGGCAAGAAATTCTTTCCTCTGCATGGTCTTGATTTTATTTCCTATTTCTGTATCTGCCTCCCCTACCTCTGAGTATTATGTGTCTGGTCCATGTCTAGTAATGGTACTCAGAATCCAGAATCCCAAATGTTTTATTTGCTTTATGGCCTGTCTTGATATTTTGACACTTGGGTACCATCTGGCTCCTCAAACCAATATTAACCCAACATGAAAAGCTTCAGAGAGTAAAACTGACCTTGAAAAAAACAGCTGTGAGACCTGGAAAAATGTGAGACACAGAGACACAACACTGTGTTGATAATCTTACTGCTTTCATGGTCTGTACATACAAAATATATTTCCGATTATGAAATAATCATACACTTTGGAAAATTAATAAATATGTTAAAATATCATCAATTATAGTTTTACTATCATTCAGAAATGACTATTAACTTTTACTGTCTAAATATAAATATATCTGTAAGGAAAAATCCATACATGCCATTTTTAAAATTTTTACAAATGTGCTATCATGTTCTACCAATTATTTTATTGACTCCACTTTCGTACTTTAAGTTGGATCTGGGGGTGGTAGTCAAAATAAGTAACAGAGCATACAGAAAAATACTGAAAACCCAATCCTGGGAGGCCTTGACTCCATAGATACATAGTGAGGGTGGTCCAGAAAGCGCACCAAGGAGTCATAGGGCAACCAGGTTAGAATGAAACACTCGAGTGGCACAGAAAATCTGGTATTTTCTAGCAAGTCGAAGTGCTTTGATATATTAACAACTGTATAGACTTGTTATTAGGATGTATCCTATCATAAGCAGCCCCATATATTACATTTTAATATTTATTTACAATCAAGATCACTGGTGATCCCACACAATTAATTATAATGAAACTGAAAATTTCTTATTGCCTAGCATTTTTACTACAACTTTGCTATGTTTAGATATTCTTAAATCACAATACTTACCATGTGTTACAAATCACTAGACCAATATGTAGGAAGTACAGATTTGTAGTCTAGAAGCTATAGGCTCCATCAAAAATATATACCACACAGTTGTTAGACCAGCTAAATTTGTGTGTGTATTTACATAATGATGGTATCATCCATTTCTTAGAAAGTATTCTAGTCATTAATACATGATGGTAGATCAGTTGTTCTCAATCTGTGAGTTGTGACCCCTCTGCGGGTTACATATCAGATATCCACATTACAATTTTTATCAGTATCAAAATTACGATTAGGAAGTAGCAGTGAAGTAATTTTATAGTTAGGGGTCACCACAACGTGAGGAACTGTATTAAAGGATTGCAGCATTAGAAAGGTTGAGAACCACTGCTATAGATGATCATCAAAACCATGATATTTAATGACTGAAAAGTTTTTTAATCTGTGGATTTTTTATATATCTTTATCATCACCTTATATCTTTGTTTGTGTGTGATTTCTTCATCAAATAAATCCATGTATCTCAATAGATTTTATGGTAATTCGTCTTGACAAGTCATCTGCTCCCTTCCTCAAAATCTCACTATATGGTAGCACTAACCAAATTTGTCTTGATCACAGCTGTATGTGCTCTAACAAACGTGTCCTTGTGAAATCATCATATTAGCAGCATTTTGCTGCAAAATAAATATTTGCTGAAATAAACTGCAGTAGATATTTTCTCAGATTCCCAAAAAGCCTTGGTATTTCAGATTAGCATTTAGAGCTTCAAAGGATTTTTAAAATATAGAGCATCACAAATTACCATATTACTTTCATTTTCCCCTCTGCCTACTCTTTTAAGGCAAGCTAATTAAAAACCACTCTCAAGGAGTTGACCTACTCCTGTATTTGAGTCTCCTTCAAAGCCTTCTATTTAGAAGACTCTTCTCAGCATTCAGGTCTGTTACTTCACTGGCCAACGGAATCTCATTTTCTTCAGAGAGTGGAGTAGTTAGCCATCACCATACTTTCACGCTGCCCTCTCTCCAATCTGAACTTGAAAACTTACAAACTTGTTCTCAATGCTCATGCATTCATTCAATAATTCATCACATCTTTATTGAAGTCATATTACCTGCCAGCTCTGTGGATCAACAGATGAATAAAACATGGTCTCTGCCCTTGAGAAATTCTGAATTAGTGGGAGAGGCAAGCCCTGTAATGCAAGGTAGTAAGTTCCATAAGATATTTATGGCAGACTGTGGGAAAGCACTGTATTGTCATAATTCACTCTATTTTTCAATGGTGAGGATATCCTAGACAAGTTTAGAAAAATAATTTGCTCCTTCTAGAGAAATAAGGATTCCTAAGATTCTAATGATTTGAGCTAATTAAGAACAGACTAAAATTAAAAAATAAGAAAGCAACCTGAGGTGCTGGGAGCTGTATCGTGGATAGTGTTTGCTGGCAAGCATGAGGACCTGAGTTTGGATACTCAGCAGCCATGTACAAAGACAGGTGTGGTCATGTGTGCCTGTAATTCCAATGCTTGAGAGCTAAAGACAGGGGAATGATGGGACACGCAAGCCAGCCCGTCTAGACATTTGGCAAGCTATGAGTTCAATGAGACACCCTGTCTTGAAAAGAAACAGTGGAAACCAATGGCAGAGGACACTTGAAATCTGCCTCTTGCTTCCATGTAGCTCAGTGACATGCTTAGAGAGTGCTTAGCATGCATGAGGCCCTGTGTTCAATCCCCAATGTCATAAATTAGAGATAGAAACATATAACATTAAATGAACGTTAAATGTCAGCCTGGTGGGACATGACTTTCACCCCAGCACTCAGGATGCAACGACAGGTGGATCTCTGAATTCAAAGCCAGCCTGGTCTACAGAGCACAGAGCAAGTTCCAGGACAGCCAGCGATACACAGAAAAATTCTGTCTTGAAAAAAACAAAAACAAAAACAAAAACCCAACAACAAACAAAAAAAAATAGAAATGGAAAGTTGGAAAACTTAAATTTGTTCTTTTTATAAATTATGATAAAATGCAATGAATTAGTTGACTGACTATGATGAAGAAGGGTAAAGAAATAGACATTCAACAGTTTAAATAATTTAACATTTTTAATTGACACTTGGTCACTGTAGATATTTATAGGGTGCAGTATGATAACTGAGTAGCACAGGGCTTAGTGATGAAATCAGGGCAGTTGACACCTCCTGTGTTGGGATCCTTTGACCCTTTTCCTAGTTATTATGTGACAGACAGTGACAGTATATTCCTGAAAATGACATCCTCCTACAGTACTGCAGAATAGGAGAACTCAGGTCTCACATGCGCTTGAGTTTTGTATTAGATGTCCAGCCTACATCTACCCTCCACCCACCTCTCATCACTTTTCCCCTCTAGGGACCCTCTAGTACTACTCTCTGTTTCTGGGATCATTTTATAAAGCTTCTATGCCTCATAACCATTCTCTTTTTGAGGCAGAAAACATGGGTCTGTTATATTAATGAATACATTAAAACGTTACATCAATTAAATAAGGGGAATAAAAATGTTAAATAATGCGTGTCAAAAACTTCTAAGATAGTCAAATGCAGTACTGTATTTCACGTGTAAACAAAATTTGCATGTAATAAAAATCCATACCTACTATGTCGTGGTTTAAAAGTATAAATAAAAGCTACAAGAGATCACACAGGATGATTGAACTCAAATTTTTTTTTTTGGTTCCCCTCTTGACAACCCTCATGCATTTGATTTTCATTTCCCACCCTTTCTTCATTACATCAGTTATTACAATTCAAGCCAAACTGCAATGACTGTGTAGAAAGAACTTAGGTCAACATTCTGTTTATCAGTAGAATGTTATGTTAACCACTGACAGTGTTTAGAGTGCCTAGCCCAGGGTAGTGACACAAAGCAGGCCATGAAAGTCAATTTTCCCTCTGATTTTAGACCTTCCAGAGACAGCATCTTCCTTTGTTTGCCTACTCTGGTGAGCGCGCTCATCACAGCACCCTCGCTATGTTACTTACAAGCCATTCAGTTCTCAGCACTGCCAATTCTAAAATAATTTGTCAGGATTACATTTATGCGCACAAGGTAGTTTTAGACAGCCCTGTGAGAGTAGCCACAACCCTACAGGACAAACTACCCTTCTTTGCCCAGTCCTAGGGAACTTGGGCACTTCAGTTGAATTCATGTGACTAGAAATTATAGAATTCACAGTCAGCACCGTCTGATTTTAAGACCCCACAGCTACCTAGTGCCACTTCTTACTCATGACACAAATGCCTCAATGCCTCTGAAAGTTATTACACAACAGGGCACGGGGTGACTCTTGTCAACAAAGTGGTCCAAGGTCACTCAGCCCCCACAGTCCCCAGTGGCAACCTTTCTTCTATTTCGGCCATCATAGTTTGACTTATTAAAAAACTACATCAAAATGTTGCCATATGGATTCCTTCGTATTTCTATTTTTTCCCCGTTCTCTTTCTGGAACCCATATTGACCTTTCAGATTGACTCTTCAATTTATAGATTCATCTGCTTTATTTCTCTGCTCTGACTTGATTTCATTAATCATGCCTGTCCAGGTCTTACACTTTCAAATTTTCCGGTTAACTCCATCAGCTAATAGCTTGAGTCTTTAGCTCTTTCTCTGGTTTGTTATGTTTAGAAACGAGACAATTTCCAAAACAAACTGCTCTTGGTTTCCCAGGGTGAGGAGAAACCTCAGTGGGAAGTATTACATTTGTTTTCATGTGGGCACCCTCATGGAATGTTATGGTCTTAGTAAAGTGTCAATACCCTGAAGGGTCCTGTACATTAAGATCTTGCTTTCCAGGTGCTGTGTGCCTTTAAAAGGTAGGGCCTAGTAGAAAGTCCTTAGGTCATTGGGGTGTGCCCCATCAGGAGATTATGAGACTCACATCTCTTCTGCTCAGTCTCTCCCTTTCACTTCCAGTTCAGTATCTGACTGCTAACTTGGACACGTGCTTCTGGCATATCTGTCACCCCCACCGGATGCCAAAGCGACCTAAGCTCTTCCTTAGTCTTAGCCATTGAATCCTAAAACTGTGAGTTAATAACACTTTTCTCTTTAGACAGGTCGTTGCTTGTGTATTTCCTTCTAGCAGTACAAGGCTGACCAATGCATCAGTTTAGAATAATTTTTACGATCATAGGGAAGTCGCTGCACCTTGTGAGGAGTCTGAATTTGGCCTCCACACAAAGGTGTGATGGTTTGAGGTTCTCATACGTTTGATGGATGTTTCAACCATAATGTCAGTGGATGGATGGAAAAGTCTGTATCATTTGCCCAGGCACATTAACTGATGATCCATCTATGATGGCTGACCTACTGCAAGAGGATTAATAATAGCTTCCCATCAGCACAGGATCTAAGGCGGTTCGTATTTTCACTCCATACAGTCAGGACCTCAACACCTGGCAGTCGGGGACACAACAGTATTAGAACATATGTTTGGTGTGTCTAAGGGTCTAGGTGTCACCTCCAGCACTGAAACAAAAGCAAAAATAAAATAAAAACCCAACAGTTAAGAGTCTCTAAACTAAATTATTTCAGCTTCTGAAACTGCTTAACTTAGAGTGTATTTTCTATTCCTAGCCTGTGGAAAATTCATTCTCTTAGTTCTGAGTGTCTCCTTCAATTTGATCAGGAGTCTATTTATTTTATTTGTGTTGTTGTTGTTGTTTTGTGTGTTTTTTGTTTTTGTTTTGTTTTTTTGAAACAGGGTTTCTCTGTGTAGCTTTGGAGCCTTTCCTGGAACTCACTCTGTAGCCCAGGCTGGCCTCAAATTCAGAGATCCACCTGCCTCTGCCTCCGGAGTTCTGGGATCAAAGGTATGCGCTACTGCCCAGCTCAGGAGTCTATTTGTAAGAATGTCTCTGTGACAGCTTTTCATCCACGGATCTACCATCCATTTTTCCTTTACCCACCCACTGAGCTCCTGAAGAGCAGTCTGTTCTGCCAACTCCCCCCTTTAGTTCCTTATCTCCTTGCTTTCGGCTACCCTCCAGATTCCCCATCACCAATACGCAGAAACCAGGTCAGGAAGGAGATCTCCCTGAGGAACATGAGTATTGGGAAGGAAAAGTCTAGCTTCCACAGATCTGTGAAGGGAAGACTATCAATCTATTGGTGTGCTTGTGATTCATCCAGGAAATGGTCTGATGGATTTTTAATCTTATAAAGTAGAGAAGTTTGCTAAAGGTAACGTTCCTTCTCCATACATAATGCAGATGTCTTTAGGGCAGACATACTGTTTAATGCAGAATTAAAATCTACTCTTAATCTTCAAAGTCCATTGTAAGTTTCATGATGGTGGTTCTTTTTAAGCCAGGAAAGTGCTTGAACCTTGCAGTAAGAAAACCTCCTACGAGAACATGCTGCAAAAAGGATTTAAACTCCCCTTTCTCTTGAACTCTGATAACCTCACATTTTGCATCAACTTTTTATTCATTTCCCTAAATTCTAATTCCTTCTACTTGGGCATTAATTTTCCTTGATGTTCATGGCATATTACATCTTCCCTGCATGTCACTCCCTAGAATTTATCACGACAGTGGCAGCATCATAGCTGTGGGTAAGTTGATGCTAGAGGGCCTTGGAGATAGCTCTGTGGTAATGGCACATATTGTCAAGCCTGAGAACCTAAGCTTCCTCTCTGGAACCAACAGGGTGAAAGGAAAGAATGGACTGCCATAAGTTTCCTCTAGCTTCCACACATGAGCTGTGACATGTGCATGCCCACACAGGTACACACACACACACACACACACACACACACACACACACGCACACACACACACACACACACACACACACACAAATCTCCCCCCCAAACAATGCTAACGTTCCAATAGTGTCTGGTTTAAAAAGAAGCAGGGGTACCAAGCAGAACCCAGAGCACCACAAAGTCCCAGTTGCAATATAGGTAACTTATGAAAGACATATGATGTTAAGAATGATGATTGCAATAGCAACTGACATTCGCTGAATAATGACATATACCTGAATTAATCTAAGAACTCTGCATAGATGACAGACAGTTTGACAAGCACTCCCGTGTCTGAATTGCTGTTGCTATTTCCCACTTACACATCTGGACACAGACACACTGAATGTTAAAACCACCTTCAACATTACATAGCTCTTATTAGACAGAGTGACAGAGGAAGTTGGGAACAACAGGGAAAGAACTAGATCTGGTGGATCTCAGCAGCAGGGGCAAGAGGACCATACATTTATTGTGCTACAATGTGTGCACTTATGTTACAATGTTATTGGCCTCTCCTCTCTTCATTCTCAAGTTTACACCACAAAACAGTGCATATAATAGGGCCACCTTGAGCCCACCCCTGATGAATTAATAAGCTATATCAGGAAACGCAAGAATATTCACACATAAGAAGCACTGCCAAGAAATGGGGTGTTGGTTGTGTGTCGGTGGCATCACCAAGTATTATGGATTGCAGAACCCAGTAGGTTTCCTGCAGGTGATATACAGTCCAGCAATAAGGGTTATGTTCAGTAAGGAAAATGGACAGTGTGCAAGTTTCACTCTGGGTTTCTCTGGAGGCTGTAGATACATTGACACAATTAGAATCATTTTTAAATTTCATTTTCCTCAATACCGAACACTCCCGGAGGAAGCTCAGTTTACCTGGCCAATTGACAGCACGTCATATTCACTGTTCTGAATGCAATGTCTGCTAAAAACAATGAAAAGTTCTGGATTGATAAGCTCAGATGGGCCAGATGGGGTGAGGTGGCACAAACCTGTAAAGTCAGCGGTTTGAAAGTAGAAGCAAGAGGATTAGAACTTCAAGATCTGATTATAATAGTGAGTTGGAGGCCAGCTTGGGCTACCTGAAAGTCTGTCTCAAATAAACAAAGAAATGCAAATGTACGGATGTTCTCGTAAGACAAAGAAATTCTCAGAATGGATACAAGAGATGAGGGACAGCAAATGAGCACATCCAGAGAAAACCAAGGCCAAAGTGAGCTCTTGGTTCAGAGGTTGTCAATCAAATCCTGGATGTGTAGAATTGCTGCTTGGACAGCCCTGCAGCATGCCACTGTAAGAAGACAGTCAATGGTCCGTTTTCAAGGAGAAGTCTAATAGAAGGCAATATTTGCGGCTCCCAAGAGCAATATTCCCTACCTAAGGGTGAGTGAGAAATGCTCTTTGCACATACGGTGGCAGTAAGAAAACATGCTTGTCCTGGGCTTAGAGGTCAGTAAGAGAGAAAAAGTCGCCCTGGAGAGTATATGAGGTATTTGAGTTACAGGCTCAAATTCAATCAATCTGTGCAATATAGTAAACCTCAACTGCACAACTTAATTTGACCCTAAGTTCTATGGTGTCTTGCAGCAATGTGCAGAATCAAATGCTAATATTCTCTAGGAAAACTCAATTTTAACTTCAGCCTTGAAGAATCTCTACATTTATTAACCCCAGAAAAGTGAATTCAGAGTTAAAAATCCCAACCCAGATGGAATTAGGCACGGTGAGCAAATGTAGCTGCTTTTGAAAAAATAGCACAAATATACAGTTTTCAGTACTGGATTTAAAGTAAACAGAAATAGACTACGTTTAACACACAAGAAGTAAGAAAATGGCTTTAGAAGAGAACAAAATAGCTTCTACAAGTATGCCATTTTAAAAAAATTTAAATTGGACATATACAAATATTCAGAATAGTGAATAAAATACATCTTCAAAGTGTCATATTGTTGTTCTTTGTTTTGTTTTGTTTTGTTTGGTATGAGATAAGGTTTCTCATAGTCTGGAGCTAGCCTCTTAACTACCCATATTGCCAAGGCTGGTCTTGAACTGCTGATCCTCCTGTCTCAACTCCCCCAGTCTGGGGATTTCAGGTGTGCCTCGATGCTCCACTAGATAGTCTAAGAAGGGATCATTTCCTTAAAACACAGAAGCATTCATTTAGTGCACGAATTTTTATGAGAGATTTTAAGATAGAAACGGAGCAGTGATACACTAATTATACCACTAGACAACATTTGCTAAGGGTAGAAAAAGAGCCAGCCCAGGACTATAACCCTTAACCCAGCTATTTCCCCAATATGAATTCGAATCATTGCTGGTACGTCCCAGCAATGGAGTAAATCTCCATAATTTATGGTTGGTCGTTATTTATTTATTTTTATTTGCAGGTGCATTAGAACATTTGCTTTACAATGAACACGAGACACGCCGCAAAACGTAACTGGCTATTGCCGACTATTTTGGGCATCTTTTAATTTGGGAAATGCACATTCGCTCCTGTCTCAGTATATATTATCTTAAAGTTACAGGGACAACAATCGGCTGTTCCGTCTCTATCTCAGGAGTGAATAATGAAGATAAATTCCAGCAGAGAGTTCTGTTCTAAACAATCCGAATTTTCCGAACTTGGCCGATTATTCTAGCGTTTAGAATCTTTGCTATTTGCCTAGCACGGCTAGAAATCCATGACTCACAAACGGCGGGCTTGGAATCACAGCACAGAACAGGTGAAAAGTTGTTCCTAGTTATGTCAGACAGGCGCATACAACTCCCGTCATTCCCCTTCCAAGAAATCAACAAATAAACAGAGGCACCGCATTTCGGATTCTGGCGTACTCGTTTCGCGCAGGCGTGTGGTTTCTGTAGTTGCGACGCCTAGAAGTGCCCGCACTGGTGGCCCTGCTCGGAAAAAAAAGACTACATTTCCCAGAACACCACGGGGATCCGCACCGGTCTGCTGACGTCAGCGCCCCAGGCAGCCAATGGCAACGGCGGGCGGCAGTGAGGCAAGCGCCGTCAGGCGCCAAAGTGGAGCCTTTTTTTTTTTTTTTTTTGCTTTTTTTTTTTTTTTTTTTTTTTCCTTTGCCGGAGTCGAGCGGGTGCTGCTAGCGGAGGCGCCATATTGGAAGGGACAAAACTCCGGCGACAGCGAGTGACACAAATAAACCCCTGGACCCGTTCGTCCCCGCAGCAGTCAGGGCCGCGATGTTGTACCTAGAGGACTATTTGGAAAGTGAGTGCGCGGCGCCGGCAACGCGGCGGGCGGGATCCGCGGCGGGCGGGAGCGCGAGTGGCCGGGCGGGCGGGATGGCGGGAGGGAGGGGGAGCGGGGGATGTTTCTTTCTCACGGTAACTGGCAGCCTCGTTGTGAGCCGCCCCCCCCCCGCACGCACGCACGCACGCACGCGTGACGCCAGCGCGTACCTTCGCCGTTGGCCCCGCCCTCTGACGGACTGTGCCTTTGACAGTGATTGAGCAGCTTCCGATGGACCTGCGGGACCGCTTCACGGAGATGCGCGAGATGGATCTGCAGGTGCAGAGTAAGTGGCGCGTCTCCACGGCCCCGCGCAGCCCCGGCCTCCCTCGGGCATCGCCTGGCGGGTTCTCCGCGCTACTTTTCTCGGGCTGTTAACAGGAGGCGGCAGGCACACCATTCCGTTAACACGCGGGGCACAGCAAACACAGTGTTTGTGTACTGCATGGAGATGACGACACTGCACCGCAGTGGAAACTCGCGTGATTTTAAGAAGGTTTGCACTTGAGCCTCTGTGTGGAACTTGGAGTTCTGCATTCAGACTTAAAAGTTCCTTATATTCCGAATTTCTCAAGAGTAAAGACTTAGAATCACAGGTTCTGTGAGGTTCTTTAGGGAGCCTAGTGGACTTGGAAGGCCGAACTTTGACAAGTTGCATATCATGAAAGACACTTAGAGCTGTCAACAGCATGGTTATTTTCTCAGCCAAAAGGAGTGAGAGAAATAATGATGATGGAAATCTTCTGGTCTGCTCTTTATAAAAATTTAGGCATTTGGTAGGCTTTCCTGCTCATTTCTTTCTTGTTTTATAAACACAGCCACGTAGATCAGGCTGGTCTCACACTCACTATGTATCCTAGGCTGCCCTAATCTCCTGGTCTTCCTGCTTCTGCCTGTCTGGTGTTGGGATTTATAGGCATGGGCCACCATACTGGCTCAGCTTTGATTTTTTCTGCCAGTCAACCCTTGGTAGTTTTTGTATGTGACTTATTCCCCAAATTAACCTTGTTCTCTTGAAAAGTCATATTGGAGGTGGCTCAAAGGCAGCTTGAGTTTGCTAAGAGCTTGTTCTTTTCATTCTCAGTCCCACACCGCCCCCCTCACCCGCCCCCCCCCCCCCCACTTCTGTACTTTTTGTTCCCTAATGTACTTCTCAATCTCTGGGTCATCTCTTAGGGCGCATAGCCCC
This sequence comes from Peromyscus californicus insignis, assembly GCF_007827085.1. Taxonomy (NCBI): domain Eukaryota; kingdom Metazoa; phylum Chordata; class Mammalia; order Rodentia; family Cricetidae; genus Peromyscus; species Peromyscus californicus. The sequence goes on from NW_026294584.1 coordinate 35,169,604, forward strand.
GTGGCCCGTCATAAACGTGTGGCAGGTGTTTATGTGATTTTCCTTTTTGACTTAAATGTAGTTGCAGTAGTAAACATTTGCCAAAGCACATTCCAAAGGGATTGAGCAGAGCTTGGTGGAAGATAGATTTGGATTCGCTTTAGGACATCACCAGTTTCTTATCTACCTTGGCTGCTTTGCTGCCTTGGGGCATTTTTTTTTTTTTTTTTTTTTTTTTGTAAAAGACAATCTGAGGATTTAAAATAATACAGATAATTAGGATGTATAATACCCATTACAAATAGGTATAAAATAAGGGATTATTTAAAACATTTTTAATCTTTCAATTTTTTTTAAATTCTGTGGTAGTTTGGCTTTAGTCTACACACATTACAGGGTTTTCAAATTTATTTATTTTTTTATAAGCCTGGTGTTTTCTGAAGATAAAAGTGATTATGTATTAACAAAAGTAGCATCATGTCTACTATCCGTACATGAACTGAAAGTAAAATGTTTTTTAAAACTTAAGATTAACTACAATGCCTCACTTTTTTCGAAAGCACTGAAGATCTTTAAATGATGAATATAGTGAGCAAGTTTTTCTCCATTTCCATAACAGAAAATCCCGTTTATTTATTTGTCTTTTTTTTTTTAGCAGTCATCCACTAAGGTCATTATTTTTGACACGGGCTTTGGAACACCCTTGCATAGAATAAATAGCATGTGTGTTGATGAGTAAATGGCATCTTAAGTAAACAAATGATCACACATTTCATAGCCTCATAAAGATGAATTGATGGGGTGCTTGATGCTATGTTGCAAACGTTGAATATATTATCACTATTTTTCTTAAAAGAAGTGTGAAAACTTTCTAGTAGTACTCTTAGTAAGCAGCTATGGTTGCCATAACAGCTGACTTAATGCCATTAGCTGATTTCAGTGCTGTGCTGCTCAAGCCTTGTCTGTGTGGTTGACCCTACCTTGATTATTGGAAAGCGTTTTGAAACAGCAGAAGTCAGTACAAAGTATTGCAGCTTTTTAAAACTAAGGTAGTTAGGGCATTACTGTTGATGGAATAAAAGCGTAACGTGTATGAGCCACTAGCAAACAAAACAGTACATGTTGTCAGACTTCTTTTTCTTTCCTCAAATCAAAGCAGTTTGGTCGGCTAAGTGTGAACTGTTTTATTATGTCAGATGCGATGGATCAACTAGAACAAAGAGTCAGTGAATTCTTTATGAACGCAAAGAAGAACAAACCCGAGTGGCGAGAAGAACAGATGGCATCCATCAAAAAAGTAAGTGGAATACCTTGGATGATTGTCAGTCACAATTGGGACCCTCTGAGAGAGAGATTTAAAATTAGGTTGATCCCTGGATATTGAGTGAAGGAACATTCATTATGAGTGACTTGGGGGGTACTTGTTATAGTTTAGAGCAGAGGTTCTCAACCTGTGGGTTGTGACCCCTATAGGAGGGAACGACCCTTTCACAGGGTCGCCAAAACCATCAGAAAACACAGATATTTACATTACTGATTCATAACTGAAAACACAAGATTCGTAACAGTAGCAAAATTACAGTTATGAAGTAGCAATGAAAATAATTTTAAAGTGTGGGTCACCACAGCACGAGGAACTGTATTGAAGGGCCTCAGCATCAGGAAGACTGAGAAGCACCATTTTAGAGCTTCCTGTAATTCTTTCTGAGGTTTAGCTAGTGCTGGGACTTAGGGCTGTCCTCCAAATTAGAGTGCAGATTAGATAAGCTCACGGAGTGTGCTGTGATGTGGGGTCTGGTGTCTTTAAGGATGCATTGGGAGCATTAACTTCAAAGACTTGGCTTTGGTCCTCACTGCCATGTAGCTCGTGACTTGGGTCAAGTCTTTTAATATGAGGAAGAATAAGTACACCCAACCTTGATATAAATTTTCTGGGAGCTACAGAAAAATTAAATTTAAAACTAAAATGTTCACAGTTGTGTTATTCTTCCATGTGGAAGGAAGGCTGCTTCTGTTACGAAGGGGAAAAGTCTGCATTCTTAAGAGAAGTGGTCCTGCCTTATATAATACCTGGGGACCCAGGTGTGTTGGAGTTTAGAACTTGCATATTTAAATCCAGAACTCACTGGCCATCCCTCTCAACTAAAAGGTTTTTGATGTAGCACAGCTTGAACATACCCCTAAAAGTCTAATAGTATGTAGAAGCTCATAAGATACTTTTTTTCTTTTTTAAAACATAATTTTTCTTTTTTAAACTATAATATAGAAAAATATAAACTACATTTTGGGTGGTATGAATTTATACCTAATTTAAAACTAGAGCCATAGACATGCAGATCAGAATCCTTTCTATGACTGTATTTTTGTTACAAAAGTTGGGGCTGGAGAAATGGCTCAATGATTAAGAGCATTGGCTGCTCTTCCAGAGGACCAGGTTTTATTCCCAGCATCCACATGATGGCTCACAACCATCTATAACTGCAGTTCCAGCGGACCTGATGCCCCCTCTCTGAGGCATGCAGTACACATACATACATGCAAGCAACATATACACATAAGTATTTTTAAGTTGTATAAATGGAGTGCTGGTATGTTTTATATGTTAGCTAAATCTTCACATTCTTTTGTTCTTTCATATATATATTAACTCATAACTTTCTAGTAAAGAGACTGGACTTGGCATAATTTCTTTTACTTGTCTTTTCTGAGATTTTTGAACGTCATCTTTTAATTTTTAACATTGCCCTTCGTTTTTAATACTCTCCCAGCCACACTCTACCATGGGAGGCTTGCTATTGTTCATATGAGATGGCTGGATGATAACAAGGTAGAACAATGAAGAGGCAGGAATATATATGTGTATGCATGCATGCTAACGTTACCAATGCTTAAAATGAAAATGTCTTTCTTTAGGACTACTATAAGGCTTTGGAAGATGCAGATGAGAAAGTACAGTTGGCAAACCAAATATATGATTTGGTAAGTAAAATAGTGTGCATATTATGTAGTGTGTGCTAGAATTCAGGATTTTGTTATCAATCTTATTAGCTTAAATATAAACTGGAGTGTTGCTCTCTTGATCATATTTAATTTGAGAGTTCAGCACCTGTGTCTTGGTTTCTTTGGGGAAGAGTCATAGAAGTGCACAGTGTTTAGTTAATAGGTCAAAAGCCACACATTTCAATGATGATTACTGTAAGAGTGTGGGTAACATTTTCATTTCAGAAAGAATTGGCTTTATCTAATTAACCCTTTTTTCTACCATTTTGAAATTATTCCTATGATAAAATGTAATTAAGAGTACTGTGTTAGTGAAAGGTTTTGGTAGTCTGATTAAAATGAGAAAGAGGGTTCCATGTAAAGTGTGCTTTTTGTTTTGTTGTTGTTGTTTTCTGTCTTACTGGGTTTTTTTTGTTTTGTTTTGCCCTCTATTTTGGGGGTTGTTTTATGTTGTTGTGTTTTGAAAGAGAGAAAAAGAACATGAAGTTAGAAGGGCAGGAAGGTGAGAGGATCTGGGAGGAGTTGGGGGAGGGGAAGAATAGGATCAAAATATATTGTATGTAAAAAAAAATTATAAAAAGAAAGTGAAGAAAAGTATTTCTTGCAACAGATACTCTAAAAGTTTGAAATCACCAAGAAAAGAGTTATGCATTCATTTGCTTCTCAAATTGATGTTAGGATTGTAATGCAAGCTTCTCCTTAGCTATGTAGTTTAGGCAAAAATTAATTTCTCTTTTTGTGTCAAAGTAAGTTGAAGCAGAAAAACAATGTTCACTTTTTGTTGACTTCAGCTTTTACATTTTATATCTTATTTGTGCTGTGTTTTCCAGATATAGTTTACCATTGAAAAATACATGCAAATAAAATGTTATTTGTATACATGACACATTATAAAAATGTTCTAGTCTCATCTCTTTTACTGGTGTAAAATACTCTGACCAAAAGCAATGTAAGGGAGGAAAAGATTTATTTCAGCTTATAGGTTGCAGTTCCTTGTTGAGAAAAGTCAGGACAGGAATAGAAATCATGAAAGAACTGTGCTTGCTGGCTTATACAAACTCATGCCCAGCTAGCTTATAGAGCCCAGGACCTGCCCAAGGAATGGTACCACCCACAGTGGACAGAACCCTCCCATATGAATTAACAATCAAGACAGAACCCCTCCCCAGACAGGCCCACAGGCCAGTTTGATCTAGGCAATTCCTTTCTCAGATGACTCTAGGCTAGCAAGTTGACAGTTAAAGCTAACTAGAACAAAAGGTACCCACTATGTGTATAAATGCTTGCATTAAAGTACAATATCAGTATCATAAAAGAAAGTATGCTGTTGTTTTTGTATAGTAGAATTTTTAATTTTAATTTTTTTTTTTTTTTTTTTTTTTTTTTTTTTTTGGTTTTTCGAGACAGGGTTTCTCTGTGTAGCTTTGCGCCTTTCCTGGAACTTGCTTTGGAGACCAGGCTGGCCTCGAACTCACAGAGATCCGCCTGGCTCTGCCTCCCGAGTGCTGGGATTAAAGGCGTGCGCCACCACCGCCCGGCTAATTTTAATTTTTTTGATCTTGCTGGACTGACAAGTGGTTGAACGGGACAGTTGCAAAAATAAACTGATGTTAAAAAAAAGCAAAGCTTTCTTGAAAAACCAGTATTTCTTATGCTGAGGCTTCTGAAAATGCTTAAGACCTTAGTTACTAAAGGTAGAAGTGTATCTTACAGATGAGTTATAATCTTTATTATTATTAGTTTACTTGTTTTTCTCCTTGGACAGTTATATCACATGTGTATAATGAATTTTAGTCATTTTCACTGGTAGTTCTGCTCTCTCATCCCAACTCATGTGGAAACTCTCCCTGTCCTCAGGAAGCCAGCCTCCACATCCGGGTCTTCTTTCTCTGTGTGAGCCACTTCAGTTAGAGTTCTTTGAACAAGCATGGGTGGGAGAGTATTTCCTTGAGCATGGGCAACTTGTCAACGGCTCCACCACGGAAGAAAATGTTACCCCCACTCCCCAGCAACCATTAGCTGCCAACAGACCCTCAGGGAGGGTGGGACCTCATAGGTCCCTCTGTTGTCCATGGTGAAATATTGACAGGCTCGATCTTGTGCAAGTAACCGCAGCTGCAAACGAATTCACCGGTACAGTGCTGTGGCATGTCAGAAGATGTGGTTTTTGTTTCTCATCTCTCAGTCTCTGACTATACCACGATGTTCCCCAAGCCTTGGAAGGGATTATGTGGCTGCCCCCCTTAGGGCTGAACACACCCCATCCTGTAGTCTTGGCACTTTGACTAGTGAAGAGTCTCTGCATTAACTGCCATATACTGTAATAAGAGGCTTGGCTGAGAAGGGCACTAACGTGTACATATAAACATGAGTGTGGAGAAGGAAATTTGACAACATGACCATTTAGCAAACCATAGTAGTAGATTTTCCTCTGGGGCCTTTGACTCCCCAGCCGTGAGCTCTGTCTCAGTCAAGGCACTCTTGAACCAGAGGACACATCTTGCCTGGCCAGTTGCTACTGTACCACATGACTTACAGCTGGGGAAGAATGTTGATTTTCCTCCTCCAGCAGCTTGCAGAGTGTCTTCTGGCACTGAGAAAGCAGTGAGGAGAAGCTTCCAGCTCAGTTCTCACTTGATTTCTCTGTCTTACCCATGTGTGGTATCTTTAGCAGTAGGATGATGTGGTCATATTATCAAGTTCTGGTGAGAAACAAAGTAGCTGAAGGTTTTTTTATTTGTAATGGCTATAATAAGCTGGGCTCTTAATACATGTAGTAGACATGATAAGTGAACATCCATAATTCTGTGGCCATGAGGATAGAACCCCTGTTCAACTACTTTACTGACAATGTGGCTCTAGAAACAATTTAATCTCTAACCTCAGCTTCTTTATAAAATGACTTTTTAATCTCATGCACACTTAATGCACACACATATACCTACATGCACATGCATACATGCAAGCACATATGCACACACAACACTCTTAGGATGGCTTTCTCTCATTTAAAGACTCACTTTATCTCTTTTTTCCAACTGGAGTTGCTCAGCCCTTCCAGGTTGAAGCTGTGTTCTTTCGCCTGCTAATATCTCTAGGCTTGCCATCTTCTCTTCTGTTTGTCCTTTCCCTTCTTTCCACTTCTCCCTCCTTTCTGCTTCTTTGCCTCCCTTCTCTTTAAGTCACGCCATTGCTATTTCAATAACCCTTTTTCCCCATTGAAGTACCTTTTCTTCTGCATTATCTCTTAGGCGAGTCTAAATACATACTTTAGAATCAAGATAGAGGTTATGAAGATTCTAGGCATTGTAGGGGGATGTTGGAGAGTAGGTACTAAGTTACAGTACCTGCTATCGCTGCTGCATGCTGTTTTAAAAAGGTAGAAGAAAGAGATCAAGTGTTGAGATGGATGTATTTATTCTGACTTGAATATTACACGTTATATATGTTTTGATGTATTATATTGTAACTCAGAAACACAGATTTTATGTGTTAGTATTTTTTAGATTTCATTTTTAATTATGTGTGTGTGTGTGTGTGTGTGTACATGTAAAAGAGATACCGATCAATAGATAGATAGATAGATAGATAGATAGATAGATAGATAAATAGATAGAACACAAGGTTTCCAAGAAAGAAAAAACAAAGGTTTCCAAGAGAGAGAGAAAAAAACACAACAAGGTTTCTGTGTGTGTGTGTGTGTGTGTGTGTGTGTGTGTGTGTGTGTGTGTGTGAGAGAGAGAGAGAGAGAGAGAGAGAGAAACAGAGACAGAGAGAAACAGAGACAGAGAGACACAGAGAGAGAGAAAAAAAACAGAGAGAGAGAGAGAGACCATTGACCTCCTAGTCCTTTAGTTCTCTATAAACTCTGCTCTCCTCCATTCTCCACGTGCTGAACCTGAGCATCATGGGAGTTTCTCCACCTCTGAAATACCTCTTGCATCTGGGCCTCATTTCCTTCTACTTCACCATCCATTTTAATCTGAGACTCTAGTTGAGCTCTTGGACGTTTATCCCCATTTTTTTCAGTATCTTCTGCATCGCTGCCATCTTAAGGTGTCTTGCTCTGACAGTCACCAGCCATCACTCGTAGCTAGCACAGTTGGGGATACTAGGCAGCTGTGAAGCTGGCGCCTCCGCAGACTGGTTGGCTTCACTTAATATTGGGACCCTTTCATTAGACACCATGCATTAGTCCTGTGTTTAAATGGAGTCGATTTCTTTTTTGTTCTTCCCCATAGTCATCCCAAAAGAATGCCCTCGTTTCCTACAAACATCCCCGCTCTAGTCATGTGACCTTGCCTTGTATTGATAAGAATGTAATTTGAGGCTTTTTAGTGACTGCTTCTGCAGTTATCTCTAGGCCATTATCTCTGCCTGTCAGTTATTCCATGAGTCATCTTTCTATAGCTTTCCATATTCCTCCACATTCCCACCCTGCCATCTGTCTGTCTGTCTCTGTCTCTCTGATGAGGTCTCTCCATATAGTCCAGGCTAGCCTTGAACTTATGAATGTTCCCTTTTACTACTGTTCCTATCCCTTCTAATACCTTCTAATATATATATATATATATATATATATATATATATATATATATATATATATATTATATTAGATATATCTAATATATATATTAGATATATATTATATTAGATATATATATAAAATATATATATTCTTATATTTTCTGTTCTTGTCATAGGGCTGTATATCACAGCATTTAAACCTTTGCTTCTCCCTTATATTTTAAAGACACATAGACAGGCACTCAAACAAATCCTTTCTGAAGCAGTCTTTCTTGAGTTTCTCATTCAGGCTTTTTGATGTTCTCTCATCTTCAGTTGATTCCTAAATCCATTGTAATTTATGTTCTCTTTGCCAGTCCCTTGCAACTTCAGTTAATACTTTTTTATTTAATCCATTGGGCACTTGTAGTCCATTTTGACTCTCTTGGGAAGTTGAATGCTGTTTACCATTCTTTCTTCACTGACATTTTTGCTCATGTATTGTGACGTGAAAACTCCACTAAAATGTTGCCACCTTTGTAGCCTTTCTTGGTCTCTTATGTTGCTCATAATGATGGTGTTTCTTGGGTTCTGTCCTTGACCCTTATTCTTTCTTATTCAAGTATTGCTCATAGATCATTTTCTTTTATTCCCTGTCCAGCGGGTAGGGAAGATTAGTTACCATACTATACAATAAATTGTTTGATCAGATGCTCTTGTATTTCCTACACACATACCTTCCACCCAAGTAGAGAAACACTTCGCAGTTACTTTCCATGTATTCTTTTAGTTTCATAAACTAGAGAGCAGTCCCTTAAGGCTGAACATTCTGAGTTGCTGAATCACATTATCTGAGACTTTCCTCTCTCTCTTGCCCCCCAGCCCTTATCTCAGAGATCCACTGATCTGTAGTTTCTCAGATTAGGGTTCTAAAAGTCCTCTTCCAGGCCTTGTTCCCATCTTCCCCACACTTACTCTCCATGGCCTGATCATTTTACTCACCAAATAATTCCTCCCCACTTGTTTAGCCTGCTGTACTATTAGTACTTTTTTAAAAATTAGAATGTAATAAGAAAGAATACAATATACATGCACTAAATCTATTACTTACATTTGGACTAATGTACTATTGTAACCATAGCCCAGACAAGATAAAGAGCATTACTAGTCTCTAGAAAACCCTCTTGTATCGATTCTAGAACCTAACCCCTGTAATATATTCATCATTTGCCAGAAAGACTAGAGTAGCTTTTCTAAGCTGTGTTTCCACTTTGGTCCCTTTTAAAATTTAAGGTTTTGAGAATTTCATGCATGAATACTATATTTTCATCATTTCTACCCTTCTTCCTCTTCTCTCTAAGTCCTCCCCCTCCATTGCCTCTCAAATCCATGACCACTCTTTATTATTGTTACATGTATACATGCATATGACCTATCATTTATTGATTGTCTGTCTAATCTTCTTCTCTATATATCTGTGTGTATGTGTGTGCATGTGAGTGTGTGTGCGTGTGCTTGTGTGTGTGTAGGGAGGAGATCTCTTACTGAGTCTATTTAGCATTGCTCATATATACATGCATTTATGACTGACCACTTGGGATTGGATAACCTATCAGAGAGTTCATCCTTGGAGAAAACTGATTCTTCTTCTCTCACGAGCCATGATTTCCCATACCTCTTCTTCTAGGGGTGTGAAACTTCTCTATTCGTGTTGGCATGACAATTGGTGTTCATTGTGCACATCTTAATTAGGCAATTATATTGTTGAAATTTTATGGGTGCAGCTTTCCTATTATGTCTAGAAGACATCTAGCTTTAGGTGTTCTGGTCCTCAGGCACTTATAATATTTCTACACACACCCCTTCTGTGATTTTTCCTGAGCCCCCAAGTTGCAACCAACTATAAAGTGTATGAACTTTATAGCAAGCATAGCAAGATATCGCCAGTGCTGCAGTAGTGGCTTTTACCTTGGGGGTAACCAGGAGCTGTCTAACTGGATTTAAGTCCTGCTTATTAGGATGAAATCCATGCCTGATACTGTAAACCTATCCAGATACTAATGGCTAGAGAGGTCATAGACCCTAGAGGAGAAGCTACTGTAGCCATTTTCCTAAACCAATACAATTTGTAATTCTACCCTAAATACTTATCCGTAAACCCACAGATAAGTGTAGCTCTTACTCCTCGTCAAAGAAGCTTTTTGGAACAGATGGAGACTATTACAGAGATCCACAACTGGCCAAATGCAGAGAATAAGTGACCATAGGGTGCTCAGCCCCAGTTGATAAATCTCTCATGCTTATTCTAAAATACACAGTCCTCATGCTGTGTTCTTGATTGAAATCCACTGATATTTTGTACCGGATTTATTTTACTGTGTTCTCCAGGGTCCTTCCTGACCCTGTCTGTGCTCAGTTCTTTTTAGTATTCTTTTTAATATGTTCTCATGTTTTTTAGTGTCTTTAATTTAGATAGTTTTTTTCTAATGCATATGATAATTGTGAAAGAGTTCTTCTAAAGGAAGATTTGAAAATTTGTTCAGCATTTTAAAACACTAAATCTTTGTCTTGGCAAGATGGCTCAGGCCGTAAGGACACCTTCTACCAAGCCTGATGACGTGGATTTGATCCCTTGAACCCACATGGTGGAAGGAGAGAACTGACTCTCCTAAGTTGGTCTCTGACTTCTACAGGCTTTTAGGGTAGTTGAGTACACTTTACTAATCTGAAGGTTTAAAATGTGAAATTCTCTCCAGAATTGAAGCTTTGTGGGTATTGAAATGATGCTGCATGTAAAAAACTTCACATTTGATTTCATGTGACAGATTACAAGCAAAACAGGATACGGATATTCCCTTTAGATTTTATATATATATGAAATGGAAATGAAGTTTGTATTGAGACATGATTCTGTCCTGAAGACATCTTAGTATTATATCTAACCCCCTCCCCCAAATCTGAAAACATTTGAAATCTGAAACACCTCTGCAGTCCTGTATATGCATTTCCAGTAAGAGGCACTGAACCTGTCTACAGTCAGATTTCATGTTTCAGTGTTTTATATAAAATGAGATTTTATTGTGCTTTTTTACACCATAGCATTTTATTTGCTTTTTATCTCAGTAGTAAATGGATATAGTCCTATGACCAGCATTACACTGCTTATGTCATTTATTAAAGAAAAAATCCATGTTATGCATCTACAAATGAAGAAACATCTAGAAACAAAACAAAAAACTACCTTGTTAGATAATTTCCTAAAATCCAAGTACAGCCATTAAATACTTATTTATGTTCTTTAACAAAATACCACTCTCTAAGAAGTATTATATTGCAATACCCAATAAAGTTGATTTATATGCACTCTGCTAAAATTAGAGCTTTTAGTTAATGCTTGAGTGCTCTTCATAGTCTGGTGCTGCTCCACACCCTTGAATTTGCTTCTGTTTATATATCCTGGCCTGTCCCTGAGATGACTGAACTTCAGACCCGAATTCTACCAATAAAGTTGAGAGTTCTCCCCTGATCCTCTAATTAAGAAATGAATATTATGTGAGCCTGGCCTTTGATTTGTGGTCTGTTCCTGCTGTCTTTTAAGACAGTTAGATGTAGCTCATGTTCCAGGAACTTGGTCCAGCCGAAGGAGAATAGTTCACATTTTCATGTAGTCATATAATTTAGGGATGTAAAAAACCATTTTAATGATTTATCAGAAAATACTTTGCTGTCATTACTTCCTGCCCCCCCCCCCAACACCAATTTACCTTTTTCTTTGTAGCAAAACCCTCTCATGGAAGAAACTTGCCTCTAATGCTGTGGATTTTCTCTTAGAACCTAATAAACTGTTTGTCCATTCTTTAAGATCAAACTAGATGTCTAAATTGGAACATTTGACTATCTTGGAAGCAACTGATCTTATAGAAACTTTTAAAGTTATATGTAAATTTAATTTAGGTCCATCACATTGTAAAATCTGAACATTGAAAAACTGGGAGATTCAAAAGAGAAAAATAAAGTATTTCAACTCTAAAATATTAAGGAATAGTTTTTTTGTTGTTGTTTTATACAAAGAGGCCAAGTGTGACTAAATTCTTTGATCATGAATATACTAAATAATGTTTTCTTTGCCTTAGAAAAGTTCTGGAAAAAGACAGTAGTTTAAATTTAGCCATTGTGGTTGGGGTTATAGGATGATTTGGAACTAGAAAAAGAGAGCTTTTGGGGATACCGTTTATTGCCATTAGGTGGGCAACTAATCAGTGATAAGAGTCTATGGTTACTTTGAATTTGGAATCTGTGACAAACATAAAATCCCTCCTAAGTAGACCAGTAGTACCCTCTTTATTATGTAAGCCAGCCTTACAGGTTTAAAGATGTGTAGAGGGGTGGCACAGTCTAAGAGCTTACTCTGCCTGCACCTGTGTGCACACTGCCGTGAGCAACAAGAACAGGCCCTTACCACTTACGAGAGTAGAGAGAAGACATGTAGTTCAGTTACATTCAGCTCTTTTTATAGCCCTTCACTACTGTTTACATAGCTGTGTCTTGAGGGTATAGCAAAAGTTAAATCTTGTAGTCAACTTACTTTCTGACTTCTAATTTTATTTTAGTAAGTATAGCAATGATAAATTTAAGAAAAATAATTCGCATTGCCCAAGAGTTGCTTCTAAAGAATTAGTTCACAGTTGCTTTTAAATCAAGAAGCCATTTCCAGAGCTGCACCCTTAGGGTGGTTATGGCTGCTCTGCCTGCTGAGGTAGGAAATTAGTTTTGAGGATTTTTAATTCTTTGAATTCTGTTGCTTCTTCTGAGCCATCTAGTGAACTTCTTCAATACTATATTTAATAAAGATTTTTAAGTAGAAAGCTAGGATGAATTGAGTGTGTGATGTGGGGGAAACACCTTCATATTAGTTTAGACCACCCTCCCAACTGTGATTCCAGCATTTTCCCTCTCTAGTCTTTAAATTACGGACTAGACCGTTCTTTCTTTCACTCTGAACATACTGTTTGACTGTTTGACATTTTGTATGATTACTCCTTTCCATGTATTTAAATACAATGGGCTCTTCACTGAGTCATTCATACTTTTGTGTCTACCACAACCCAGTATCACATTGTTGCATCTTTTATTCTTATACTACTTAACCACTCCCTTTGAACTGATCCTTATTTGCTGCATTTATACTGTATCTTCTTGAGGTCTTTATTATGTTAAAATTATTGTGAATTTTGATTTATTGATAAAATTCTAATTTCTATGAAGGCAGGGATTTTTCTCACAGTCTTCACATGCCTTCCATTTAACCTAGTGCCAAGTATATATTTGAAGCTCATTGTTTATTGTTTTTTAGATAGATTGATGGAAGGTTTTCATTGTGTTAAGTGTTTTGGAATAAGAGCATTTCATTAGTCTGAGCCCCCCTGAGATTGAATTTTGACAATGAAAGAGACACTGTATGTTGAGTAATAGAGATCTGTGGTCATTATTTTGTTGGAAAGGAGATTCCATTAGAGGATGCTCAAAAGTTATCTGTGTCCTATGAATAGGAGTAAAAGCATCCCAAACATATGACACCAGAAGACTTTAAATATTGTGGCTATGACTTCTGCCAAATTCTGAAGAGTAATTTGCATGTAAAAATGAAGTGATAACTTGACTTTAAATGACTGAAAACTTATAAAGTAATATGTTGAAGATTGTTGCTAACATTTAAAATTTAAATAATTAGGACAGTATTACTAGTTTTGCTATTTGAATTATATGTCTCTGAGTTTAAAAAGAAAAAGAACAGTTGGTTCCTATACACAGTTTTAGAAGGCATTAGATACAAATGATAAAGCATAATATATTATATGTAGGTAAAATTTAAATCATATGTCTATAATACAAAAGCTTTATAACTTTGGGCATGTTACTTAACCCATCTGAGCTATGGTTTTTCTTATAAAATTGGAAAGAGTAATGTCTTAAAATTTAGGGTGAGGACAGGCAGGCCACTGGAGCAGTAGCTGAGAGCTTCATCCTGATCAGTAGGCAGAGAGAGAGAGAGACAGACAGATAGACAGAAAGACAGACAGACTCTGGGCCTGGCATGGGCTTTTGAAACCTTAAAACCTTCCCCCAGTGACACACTTCCTCCAACATGGCCATACTTCCTATCTTTATGATCCTTTCAAACAGTTCCACCCTTGGTGACTAAGCATTCAAATGAGCCAATGGGGGGTGGGGGAGCATTCTTATTCTAACTGCTACAGCAAGACTGTGGCTCAGTTCTTGATTGATGGATATGGGAGGGTCCAACTCTATAACAGAAATCCGTGGAGTCTGTTTAAAGGGCAAAGAACTTATTAAGGGGAAAAACTCACTGTACAGAACAGAATTGACACAGGTTCTGGAACACTGTGCCAGCTACCTGAATCAGTCCTGCATGGAAGTCCCACGAGGGAGCGAAGAGGGCAGAGGGATGCCTGCTTGCATCTCAGGTCTTAAGGGTTGCTGAGAGGCCATGCCCCAGGGGCATGTATCTCAAGGTCATAGGCAGGTGGAGCAGTTACCTGCTGCATCTCTAGGGGTGGTGCTTCAAGGTCATAGACAGAACAGCTACCCACTACAGAGCTCACTGTGGGTGGTGCCATCCCTGGGCTGGTGGTCCTGAGTGCTGTATGAAAGCAGGCTGAACAGGCCATGAGGAGCAAACCAGTAAGCAGCACTCCTCCATGGCTTCTGCATCAGTTCTTGCCTCCATTTTCCTACCTTGAGTTTCTGCCCTTACTTCTGGGATGATGGGCTACAAGTGATAGGTTAAAATAAACTTTTTCCCCCTAGGGTTGCTTTTGGTCATGATGTTTCATCACAGCAACAGAAAAGTAACTAAGAGGACATCTAAAGCACAGAGCACCGAGTTACCTGGCCTCAGTAGCATCTGTCCTGCATCTTGTATTTTGCTGGTGTTTTCCTCTTCCTCCTCATGTTAGAAACAAAGTACTTAATTGAACAATTGAGAGTTTTTTCTTCGTTTTATGTTGTAGTACATAGTGGTGTATATAAGAAAGCCATTCTTGTTCGTTTGGTTTGGTTTGGTTTGGTTGGGCTTGCTGTTGTTGAGGGGAGGGGTGGAAAAGAGAAGAGATGGTTTCACTATGTAGCTCCGCTGACCTGGAATTCACTGTGTAGACTATGCTGGCTCGGAACTCACAGAGATCCCCTGCCTCTACTTCCCAATTAAAGGCATGAACCACCATGTCCGGCAACTTGTTTGTTTTGTTTTTGAGACTTTGTTTTTTTTATTTTAATTGTGCATATTTGTGATTATCTGTTATATGGGTTTGTGCACATGAACACAAATGCCCGTGGATGCTGGAAGAGGGCTTTGGATCCCCTGCAGCTAGAGCCATCAAATGCAGGTGATAGGCACCTAACCTCTGGTGGGTACCTAACCTCAGTGTTGTGCTAGAACCTAAGCATTTCTAACCACTGGACCATTTCTCCATCCTCTGCTGTCATTAGTCTTAACAGTAATTCAGTGAGGCTAGATTTTGAAAAAAGATCTTGTCAGTATTGCAATAAAAATACAGTTCAAAGAATTTGATGGATTGTTTGTTCATTTTTATAATAGTAAGTTTGGAAGAATATTGGAAAATATTTAACATTCATCTTGCAAATATATTAGAATACTGCTAGTTGAAAGTATCATAATTTTCCTAAGTTATTGAAAAGATATATTTTATCATAAGATAAAATTTTGCCATCATAACTAAGGCAGTAGTATTACAAATGAAACCATTTTAGCCAAACTTTTTCAGAAATGATGATTTTTAGCTTTTTTACCCTTTTGTTTGAGCCTTTACATAAACATCTACAGTTAGAATGGTTCACTTTCCTGCTGTGCAGCACTGATTGCCTGTGTCCCTTTGTTAGGCTTAGGGCAGTTCTGTAGGACACTGTAGATGACTCCAGGATAGAGTTCAGGCAGAAGGTAACTTAGGCATATTGTGAAGCATTGCTAGTCCTCCAGCCCTCAGAACTGGCACTTGCTTGGATTTTCACAGCCCCACTTCTGAAAATTGGTCATAGAACATTTTTCTAACGTATTTGAGACTCTGGTTTCTTAAACATAAGATTGAGAGAGTATTGGCCTAGCACCCTAAGGTGTAGGGTGATTGACAAATTTGCTGGAAGAAACAAAGATTTAAGTTTCTTCATTAAACTGTATGAATGGTTTAATGAAGGGTCCCAGATTTGGGTGTTATCTTTTATCTTCTTTGAAACAGGTAGATCGCCACTTGAGAAAACTGGATCAGGAACTGGCTAAGTTTAAAATGGAGCTGGAAGCTGATAATGCTGGGATTACGGAAATATTAGAGAGGCGTAAGTAAAATTTATGGTTTTTAATCTATCGTGGAAAGTTACCTGTGTCAGTCACCAAGGAGACATTTTCTCACAGAAGCCTTTCAAATAATGCATGCATGCCCTATGGTGGATGGTGGCGTCTGGGTCTCATAACTTGGAGTCTAGCATTGAAGTCTTTGAGTCATCGACTCTGAGAGAGATAATACAAGATGTCATCCCATTCACTCTTTATGAAAATAACGTACAAAGTCTTTCCATTTTGTCTTATTTTCACTTTGAGATGTGATCTTGCTATATAAAACCTTATTGCCTCAGGTTCTAGAGCACTGTGATTGTGATTATGTGGCTCCACATTGGACACACCTTCCATTTTTAATGTCTTCGGATGCTAATCTGGTCAGTGGTGAGCAAGAAGAGGCAAAGAAACACAAGTGCCAAGAGTGAGACACAAATGAAGTCTGTTTTTAGGTGCTTAGGCTTTGAGAAAGATTGCATTTCCCCTTAGGAACTTCTTGAAGCTTTGCCTCACCTGTGTGCACTGAGATCTCCATTGGGTCCATAACACTTCCTCTTTTGTTTCCAAAATCTCCCCTTATCAGAAGAAGCCATGCTAGTGTATTTTATTTATTTATTTGTTTGTTTGTTTGTTTGTTTGTTTCTTTATTTATCTATCTGTCTATCAAGATTTAACCTGCAGTACTCCAACTTAGTACCAGATACATCCTGGGCTTAACTCTGAGACTTCCTCAAAATGTGAACAAGATCTCTGTTTTTAACTGATTTAGGATCTCTTCCAACCTAAATAGGTGAAATAAAAGCAGATAGTTTGGTAGTAGGGCCAGAGGAGGTAGGTAGTCATTGAGTGTTGAGGGTGAGTTCTGTGAGAATTCAATTACAGTGTTCCAACAGATCATGTACTTTGGTGCATTCACCAGCCAGCACTTGTTCCTGGGTCTCCTGCCAGATAGTGGGTTTCATGACTGCAAGGTACCCAAGCTCTGTGTTTATCAGACATGTGAAGTTCATCTGGAGAAGCCAGGCGTGGGCCTGTTAGCGAGAATTGCATTCTTAAATTTAAAAGTAGATCATCACTTCACATAATGTCTTCTCTGCTGGCAATACCTTTATTCTGGAGGAAACCTATCTGAGGATAATGGGTATTGGGGAACAAAATGAAATATTGTATAACTGCCTTTGAAGGTTTTTTTCCTTTGGAAATGCTGGTGGTAGCTGTGGATAACAATACCCCAGGCCCGCCTACTCACTGCTTCAGGAGGGTTGATAAAAACATCTACTCCGAGGACACAGACACATGAAATGGAACTGAATCACATTACAAAAACGGTTCCACCCTGCCCCCTGACATGACTTTATCTCAAGGGAATAAACTCAGAGAATTTCTTTAGAAGTATTTTCAAGTTTGGTATTAGGAATTATATCCTTCACCTTTTGCAGGCAAAGCCCTAAATTCTTTTCTGGAGTTGTCAGAATCACACTTCATTTTCGTGATTGAAAGAATTTCTCTTTGTGCAGTAATATCCTCATACCTAGACCTTCAGGATTACCTAGTGAATCTGTCACGAGGTTGAATTTTCTAGATCTCACCATTAATAGAGCTGTAATGCTCCCTTTTCCTATTTATGTATCACCCAGCACCAGAGATTCCCTAATTAGACATTAGCATGCCTTGAACTTTTGTATACTTAAAGTGAATATTGAGAAATGAATCTTGGCTTAGAGAGAGGATTGTTCAAAATGAAATCAAAGGTCATGACCCTCTACATGTCCAGCTAAAATGATAGGCTATGCACCAGAGTTGGGCAGTCATCTGTGAGGGGATACATTGCTTATGGTTGGTTGATGTGTAAAGTTCTATGGTGACATTTAATTCTGTTTTATTTCTGTGCCCCTCTCTAGGATCTTTGGAATTAGATACTCCTTCTCAGCCAGTGAACAATCACCACGCTCATTCACATACTCCCGTGGAAAGTAAGTTTGATTCAAGTATAGTTTAAAACTCATTGATGTCACCTATATATTCTCTTTATTAACTCCACATAACCAATTGAGAAATATCTTTCCCTTTCTCTTTTTAAAAATAGACTTTTGTCACAGTTTACTTACAGACTTCTACATTTAAGCAAAGTGTAATCAATCTGGGAACAGGCAGTCTCTTCTATAACCATATGTGGGAGCCCTCAGAAGTTTCCCTGTGAGATCCGAGTTTGCCTGACACAGTAGAGCTGCACAAGGGGATGATTTGACCATGGGCAAAGTTGCCAGGTGGTTGGAAGAGTCTGCACTTGACCATGCCTGGGTGGAGGTCTTTTGTTCCACCCCTTGGCATTCCTTTAAAAGCCCTTTGGCAGATACAGTCAGGGCCTGATGGATAAGGATCCAGGCCCTCCCGAGGCTAGTCTATGTTTCTGTCTGTCTCTCTCTAGCTATACTTCTATCTTATATTTCCTGCTGCTCCTGCTCAAGAGTACCCTGGGGAAAAGTGGGGGTGGGATAGCCCCCCACAAACATAGAGACAGAATATATAGAAATACCAGCAGCACCTATCAGCTTCCACAGACCTAGGGAGTATCATGTCTGACCTGAACAATATGTAAGGTATGTCTCGGTCAGCCTTAACTCTCAGTGCTTAGCCTAACATTTAGCATGTGATAAAATCTCACTATTAATGAGTTAGTGAGTAAAGGAATTGTGTGAATGGCTAGTAGTAGTCTTGCTGCTTTCTTTAATTTTTTTTGACAAGATAATTCAATAGGAAAGAGTGGTAAATTGAAAGCTATTCTCAATGATAGGTAATATATTAAAATGGACTTCCTCTCATGGTATATGTGAAACCATAGTGCATCATGGGTTGTCTTTAGTATTTTGCTCCTAAAGTTTCTGAAGTGTTTGAAGTGTCTACTGTCTCGGTGAAGCATGGCATAGGCTGTTTGCTTGTCCTCTCCTTGGTGAGCACAATGACCATTTCATGGGGAACCTAGATCATAACTGTACTGGCTTATAAAAAGGTGGAAGTATTCTTATGCCCTGTCTATAGTCCTCTAAAGGTTAAAATTGTGTGAATTCTTTCTCTTTATTCAGAAAGGAAGTATAATCCAACTTCTCACCATACAGCATCAGATCATATCCCTGAAAAGAAGTTCAAATCTGAAGCTCTTCTGTCCACCCTTACATCTGATGCTTCTAAGGAGAACACACTGGGTAAGTTTGTTTTCTTCAATGTGATAATTCACTTGTTTTGTTTGTGTTGGAGTAAGGGGATAGAGAAGCACTCAGGGTTATAATTCCTACATGTGTCACCTGGTTAAAGTCTACAGGTGGAGAATAGAAAAGGGAAAATGGGCCTCCATTTTTCTTTGATTCAATTCCTAAAGTATCTGAAGAATTTTAATGATTATATGTTGGAAATGATAATAAATAATGTAGTTTAAACTCAGTAACATTGTGTTCTCTGCAACCAATTTTTTTCTTTACTTCTTTACAGGTTGTCGAAATAATAATTCCACAGCTTCCTCCAACAATGCTTACAATGTGAACTCGTCCCAACCCCTGGCATCCTATAATATTGGCTCCTTATCTTCAGGGACTGGTGCAGGGGCCATCACCATGGCAGCAGCTCAAGCAGTGCAAGCAACAGCCCAGGTACCAGGCAAGGGTTTAGAGGCAGATGGTACATTCTGTTCCTGTCCTTGGCAGACCCCAAGAGCAACCACTGGATGTAAAGAGACGGGGTTCAGAGACCGTGTGGTTTCGGTTTGAAGTGGGGCATTTAGGCTAGGTGGTGCTTTATTAATACTGCAGAGGGTCAGTGGGTAGAGCGTGATGCCTCGTGCATCTCACACACCGACCTTCTCCCAGTCAGTGCTCGAGTAGCCTTGCTCTCATTGTGAGGACTGTTACTGTTCTCGCTCCACAGTCGGGCTTTCTGCTGGATTTGTGTTGGCTGCAGTTAGCTCATTTCTG
Organism: Peromyscus californicus insignis; assembly: GCF_007827085.1. Taxonomy (NCBI): domain Eukaryota; kingdom Metazoa; phylum Chordata; class Mammalia; order Rodentia; family Cricetidae; genus Peromyscus; species Peromyscus californicus. Next base: position 35,189,422 of record NW_026294584.1, read on the forward strand.
TAGTTTGCACACAGTGTAAGTTAAGAAGTTCTATTTCCCATAGTTTTTCTCAATTTAGCCTAGAAATGATTTTGAATCTTTACATGAAATGACTTAAATAGCCATAACTTGTAACGCTTAAAAGAGAAAATATGTATTTACGTATATTAATGCTGTCAATGCATGTCTACTTAAGATGAAAGAAGGACGAAGAACATCAAGTTTAAAAGCCAGTTATGAAGCATTTAAGAATAATGACTTTCAGCTGGGAAAAGAATTTTCAATGCCCAGAGAAACAGCTGGCTATTCCTCCTCATCGGCCCTCATGACGACCTTAACACAGAATGCCAGTTCCTCGGCAGCTGACTCCCGAAGTGGCAGGAAGAGCAAGTAAGTCCTGTAATGGATGTGCTGCGTGCCTTTGCTCAGTACTGTGTGCCTCAGCTGGGCCTCCGGGAATTAACCAAGGCCGGTGCAGTGGCCCCAGCTGAATGCTAGGGCGGGCAGGCAGGCAGGCAGACAGCTGTTTGCACTGCCTTCCTTACCTTGAAGGCTGGAAGTCCTTCAACTGTTAAAGTCGTTTGCAGTTTTTCTGACTTTTTATATAAATGACTTCTTTTTACTTTCTTTTATTCTTTCAGAGAAATCATTTTATGATACCGTTTCCATTTTTAATTTAGGTGGTTCATGGTTAATTAACATAAAGTACAAATTGTATCCCAGGAAGTTTTTTACACAAGATTTTTCATTTTGATTAAAAGTAAAGCATCTGAATTTTTGCTTGTGTCCCCAAAACTGATTATATGAGAACAGCCCTCGATTTGGTGTGTGAGCGACTTAGGGTGGTTGTGTGAACTGCGGAATTGAAAACTCATCATTTGCCACTATTCATCTAAGATAATGGGTGCACCAAGTACTTACGCATGCTGAAAATTCAAGCCAAGCACGATGGTGCTCATCTGCATGCCTAGCACTTGGAAGGCAGAGGCAGGAGGATTACCTCAAATTCAAGGCCAGCCTAGTCTACATAGGGAGTTCAGGCTAGCCAAGGCTACAGAGAGACCCTTTGTCTGAAGATATAAAAGGGATAAATGCTAGGCCAAAATAATTAATTAACTCAGAAGAAAATAGTCCACAGCATCAACTAACGAGGGCTCATAGGGTCTCACAGAGACTGGACCTACAAACAGGGAGCCTGTTTGAGTCTGACCGAGGTCCTCTGCATATATGTTGTCGTTGTATAGCTTAGTGTTTTTTGGGGACTCTTAACAGTGGGAACTGAGTCTGTCTCTGACTCTTTCGTCTGCTTTGGGACCCTTTTCCTCCTACTAGGTTGCCTCATCCAGTCTTAATATGAGGGGATATGCCTAGTCTTAGTGCAACTTGATACGCCATGTTTGGTTGATACCTCTGGAAGGCCTGCCCTTTTCTGAAGGGAAACTGAGGAGTGGATCTAGGGGAGACGGGAGGGAAAACCACAGTTGGAATAAGTTTCTGCATTTTAGAACTCTAGAATAGAGTTGGTTGTGAACAATTCATGAATTTTGATACTCTCAACTTTGACGTGTAGAAGATTTTTAAAGTATTTCTTCTCAATAATTTTATTTTTCGGAAGTAAAAAGCTGTAAATAAAAATAAACTATTGAAAACAATGTAGCTTTTCCTTGCTCTGGGAAGTTGCTTCTGAATGAGATTCTTTAACGTAGCATCAGGCATTGATGTGTTCTTTTCTTTCATGTCAGTTACTAGTAGTCACCCTTAGGGGACCTCTCATGATGAGCAAAGAAAACTGACCTTTCTTTAATGTTTTCCAGAAACAACACAAAGTCTTCAAGCCAGCAGTCATCCTCCTCCTCCTCTTCCTCCTCTTCTTCTTCCTTATCTTTATGTTCATCATCTTCAACTGTAGTACAAGAAGTCTCCCAGCAAGCAACAGTAGTGCCCGAATCTGATTCCAACAGTCAAGTTGACTGGACTTATGACCCCAATGAACCTCGATACTGCATCTGTAATCAGGTAAAAGTGTGGGCCTAGCTATAAAAGTGCAGTCTGAATAAACAAGAAGGAAGATAACGGGTTCATTTTCAGCACATTTTTATTCTGGCTAAAATCAAGAATGACTTACTTGCAGAATTTTCCTCTTATAAAAGTAGCATATTTGCTGTAAATACCAAGAATATAAAGAAACATGTGAGTGACACAGAATGTCAGCCTTCCAGTACAGTCGGTGGTGAGACACTTTGATATCACACCACTATGTACCTTGCATGTATGCTGGCTAATATAATATACTACTGGCTAAGTGGCTTACCACGCAGAGACTCATCTCATGGTTCTGGAGACTGGGAGAGCCAAGACTGACACTTGTTGACTAGCTTCCTGGTGAGGCCACTTTTATAGTTTGAAGACAGTTTCCTGAGTGTTCATGGGGAGACAGGGACACCATATCGTGCAGATAGACAAGCATGTGCCAGCTTCATTTTTTCTTCTCGTACAGCCACTGGAACCATCAGATTCTGGCTTTACTTAACCATAACCACTCCTCACGGGCCCAGTCTTCAGTTATAGGGGTTATGGCTTCAAAATAGGAATTTTGAAGAATACAAACATTCATTCCATACCAGATATGTACACATAATCTATATGGATATATGGACGTGGTATGTTTGTATGCCTATAACTCTCTTTTGCTCACTAAAACAAGGTTCTTGTTAAAATTTTTTCAATGCTAGCTCTCATGCTTTGTACCATAATTTATTTAGTCCATCCCTAGCTGTAGATTATGTTACAGTTCTCATTTCTTTTAAATAACAAGTATTATGACCATCATTTTCAACGTAATTGCTTTTATACTAACTTTATATTAATCCATTCAAATACAATGATGTTATAAATGTTTGATACAGTCTACCAAGATATACATCTATTTCTGCTACCTAAAATCGATATGCATAGCATTTCCTAAAGCTTAGTTCAGCACTAAGTATTATTTTCTCTTAAATACAATGCACCACTTTGAACTTTTATATGAAATGATTGTTTTAGTTGGCTTTAGTACGTGTGCTAAAATGTGTTTTAAAACCATTTTATATTCTTATAAATTAACTTCAGCGGAGTTGGCTATATTTTCTGTTGTTTTGTTATGTATGTTATTAATTTTGAGAGGCCCTGTCTCAAAGAAACTATGTGGAGGGTCATTGAGGACACCTGCTGTCTTCCTCTGGTCTCAGTAGCAAACTCTGTTGATGCAGAAGTGACCCAGGAGGATATAAACCCATCAATGGTCGATAGCCAGAAAGAGACTTTAGTTTTCCCACAAGGACCACCTCCACAAATCTGACTCCCACTCTGTGTGGCTTACGTAGTGAATTCTTTCAGATTTCCAAAGAGCAGGTGGTTTCTGGGCATATCCCCTTGTCCCATAGTCTTTTAAGAAAGATAACAAAACCACCATATTCCCAACTCCTTCACTGTATTTTCAGTGAGTTTCTCTCTGTTCTCTGACATCATAAATATCTAATTTAGATTCAGTTCTTATTACATAGTTATAATGAGTTTGTCTAATTTTCTTTCAACTAGGTATCCTATGGCGAGATGGTGGGATGTGATAACCAAGATGTGAGTATTACATTTTTCTCTTTGGAATGTAAAATGTTGTAGATAATTGAGTATTTGTCTTATTAACTGTATCTTCTGATCTGAAAATCAGGTTTTCATTTATGATAGCTACATTCTCCTGATAGGAGTATCTGCATATCCACAGCAGGACCATGTCCCTTCATGAGTCCCCTGCTTAACTTTTTTTAAGGTAGTGTTACAATGTTAAGTTCAGATTAAATTCTTGAGAGTTACTTCTGGCAGTTCTAAGAGCTTCCCTTTCTTTCTACTAAAGTCCAGGCTGTTTACCACATTGAAGAAATGAGACTTTAAAGTCCTCCATTCTTGTAAGCAGCTGAAGCCTGGGAACAAGGAAGACCTAATGTGGGCTTATTTCCTCCATTATCGCAGCACTCAGCATGCCCTCCACCAGAGACTTACGCTGGGACGGGCCGTCTCTGATGAGGAAATGGGGAAATTTGAAGGAAGGCATTCCTGCTTCCTCTCCTAGGAAATGTGTTAGTTACTTGATAAGGATGCCCTGACAAAGAGCAGCTTTCGGGAGAGAAAAGGGGTTTTTGGCATACAGTTTCAGAGGGATCCAATGCATCTTGGCGGGGAGACACAGTAGCAGGACCTTGTGGTTGGCCGGGCAGTCAAGAGGCTGCCTAGTATTAAACGGTTCGCCCACACGCGGGAAATAGAAAGTGAGACAGCAAGCAGAAGTAGGAGCAGGCTGTAAAACCTCAAAACCGGTCCTCAGTGCAGTATTTCTAGCAAGGCTCCCTCTCCTAAAGGTTCTATAAACTTCCTAAATGGTGCTACCAGCTGGGGACCAACTGTTCAAACCCTGGAGCTTCTCAGGAAAACTTCAAGTTCAAACCACGGCAGGGACTTAATTTTGGTTAAAGATACGTGTTTGACTAAATACTGAGCAGATTTTTGTCAGTAGTTTTGACTCATTCCTTGCCTGCCTTACAGCAGAGCCCCTTTTGTTCCTACTTCAGAAGAGTAGCTTGAACCCTCTGGCGGTGGTGACACCAGTAGTGTTGGACTCCTAATGTTAACAAGAGTGGAATTTGTACAACAGTCTGAGGAATACCAAAGATTGGCTTGAACGCAGTGACAGTCGTGTGTGTTCCTTCCCTGACAGGGTGCGGAACAGTGTGCTCCCCAACCGCCCTGTGCAGTCACGTGTGTGTGTTGGGGGGTGGTGTTCAAAGCAGTGCCCCCTCTCCATTTCCAGAGCTAGTGAAGATGCTGACTGAGAGTTCATGTCCTCTGGGGTCCCTCTGGTTCCTCCTGGGCTCTTGCGGGTGTCATGACTCCTGTGGAATGAAGGGTTTCTGAATGTTTCACAGAGGATTTTTCTCCATGTCTCTGAATGGAGCACCAGAAAGGAAGCAGAGCCGCCCCACTTGATGTCTCTAGTTATAGCTAGCTCATTCCACTTCCTGGGAGAACACTTAGGTCTGAATATCTTAAAATCTTCAATGTACTTTCCTTCTTCGTATAAGATTCATCTTCTTTTGTCTTTGGAAGATGGCTCTGCCTAGCAGTCCAAGTAGATGACAGTGGGTGAATGTTCATTCTTTAGTGTTCAGATTGTAGAGTCCATGAGCCTCCTTATCAAAGAAGCATCCTTTCTCTGTGCTTCCAATTCTTGGTCCATGAGGCAGATCAGTTGAACTCAGTAACCTCTAAGGTACTGCTGGGATCAAGAAATGTGATTGCACGGATCTCATTTTGGTTAGTGAAATGCTCTGTCTCCTGAGCACTTTTTCCATCTATTCTTTACAAGTCCCAACACTTGTTTTTCACTTTGTTTTCCAGTGCCCGATAGAGTGGTTCCACTATGGGTGTGTTGGCTTGACAGAAGCCCCGAAGGGGAAGTGGTACTGTCCACAGTGTACCGCCGCCATGAAGAGGAGGGGCAGTCGGCACAAATAGAGCTGCTTCCCTGGAGGAAGGAAGAGCTTCAGCTTCAGTGTGGCGTTTATACAGGACTCGGAAAGTCAGACACGAGGAAGAGAGACGACTCATTGCCAGGCAACCACTCGAAGGATTTACATAGACAATCCTAGAAGATCTTGAACTTGAATTTTATGAGTTGTATTTTAATAATGTAAGTAAATTATTTATGCACTCCTGGTGTGCTAAGAATATTATTCCAGTTAGCCTTGGATTATTTCTGTGGCCAACATATGCAGACATTTGTACTCCTCAACCATTTTCTCAAAGTAATGGGCATTCTATAATTTAAACTTCAAAGAATTCCAACGATGAAGATTTTAAGAAAGTATTTTATATTCAACAGGTATATTCTGCTGCATGTACTGTACTCCAGAGCTGTTATGTTACACTGTATATAAATGGTTGCAAAAAAAACAAACAAAAACAAAAACAAAAATACAAAAAAAAAGTCAGTCCTTCTAAAAAGGATTTGCGATAATGGTTTTTAAGATGCCTTTATAATAAGCTTTGTTTCTTTGTGAAACTCATTCAGCAGGCTGAAGGGATTGGTTCATGTCATAAAGTGGGCTGGTGACCTCTAGAGTACCTGGGTACATAAACAGAAACTCCTGTAGGTGAAACCTGATTCGTGCCATTAGTCTATATGTTCTGCATCCAGATAGAGTGCAGCTCAAGAGGGTGGGGGTGGGGGCCTATGGGGGAAAGGGCGTTAAAGTGATACATTTTTATACCAAATGTGTTTATTTTTTTGTGCGAGTAATCCTTAAATTGGAATTGTATTAGGTGTTAAAATAAAGTTTTTAAAAAAATAACTTGTATTTATACTTTACACACTTAATTATGAAAATTTCTTAATTGCAATTTATTTCTAATTTTCATAATCTAAAAAAGATTAGTGGTTAGCATGCAGAATGCTATGTAATCTATGATTTCTATAATAATGGTTGGAAATTGTGTTATGAGAATAAGGGAAGGACATTTTTAATGTAAATTGGAAGTGTCAAATGTATTTTTCTAAGATATTTCTCTGGCTTTGCTTTGAATCTAAGGGATAAAAAAGAAACCTAATTACAGCAGATAAATGGAAATAATGACTGTAGATGTTTGGATTGGAATCAGTGTGGCCAGTATGACTAAAGAGACCTTAAACTTCAGCTCTGTGTTTAATTCTATGATACCGTGATGTGGCAGTTAATTCAAGTCTTTATCACCCTGGGCTTCGTGAAACCAAAGTACTGCTTGTTGTAGATGTCTTCAGAGCACTCCTGAGGTCTTCTTCTATAGGTGCTAATGACTGATGGACTGTACATAGTGGAGGGTTCCTTTAAAATACGTTCTGTGTGGTGGGTAGGAAAAATTGTTGAAATTTCAAAGATAGTTATTATATCATAGTTCCTTTTTATTGAAATGTATGAAGTCCATCAGATTTGTGTTTTAATGAAGCCCACTTGTGAATCTTTTAGAACTTAATCAAAAGACAGTGTTAAATCTATGTAGTGCTACCTAAAGGGTAGAGCTTTAATACATCTTAGGAGCTTTGTTCAGCTCTAAGATCCTGTGGTGCGGAACTGCCACAGGCTACTTTATAACTGTTGTTGGCCCCAAAGACAGGTTCATATGGTCCTTAGTATTTTATATCATCAAGGGTGTTGTGATTTCATGATAGTGTTTTCATGGAGATTTCATAGGCCTTGAGAAAGGTATAACAATTGTGTTCTGTTAGCTCAGTCATATGCTATCTGGAGATTCTTAGATGAAAGGCATTTACATCCTGTAGTCACACAGTGTGGCTTTTCCAAACTCATTGACTCTATGAGAACTGGCTAGAGGAAGTCTATTTTGAGAGAAAGCTCCTTGTCAAGTCAGGAGCATCCCTGAATTCATTTGCTACAGCTCTCTCATTTCCCAAGTTCTGCCTACTGAGTCACTTAGAAAACACGTTAGCAAGCTTTGAGACCAAGCATAGATTCTCTTACCAACTGTATATAAAGAAATACACCAAAATTTTACATTAAATACTTAGAAATGAATAGAACCTGTCACTAAATGGTATAGCTGTGTATATGTGTAGTATATGCATACATACATGGCCAAGCATGGAACTACCTCATTAAAGCATCACGGCCAGCAGTTAACATTCTTTGTTACATATACACCAAGGACATTCAGAATCTTTGTTGTACAAAACTTGTGTAACAGTGGGTGGCACAAAAGGCCCAAGTGTGAGTTCACAGTTTATAGGTGGTGAAAAAAAAATGAGGCCTTACTGCTGTAGTGTATATTTAAATGTTCATGGTGACACATTTGAAGCAATAAATGGCTTAATTAAATGCCTACATGAAGCCGAGTGTTCGATAACCTTACAATCATTCTTTTTTAAGGGTAGCCAAAGTTTTGGCTCATTTCTTCCTTAAAGCACACTTAAGGTATTTTAGATTTGTAACGATGTTAGGTTTGTATAATGTTGGTCCTTTGCTTCTGGACTTTAGAAATAGTTTTCTTTATTCAATTAATTAACTTGAATCTTTACACAAATATTGTCTGTTAAACTTGTATTCTAAGAGGCAAGCTCCTTGGATATGTGGATACTGCAGTTTTCTTTCTCACATTAAAAAACAAAAACCTTTCAGCAAACAGGATTTAAGAGAAAATAACTCAAAAACATCTATGTAAATTTATAAATGTTAAGCACTTAGATGCCTAGAATGACATACATTAAGGAATGTGTGTTCTGTTGAGAGAAGTGATGGAAGCCATCATGCTGACAAATAATTGCAATATCTTGGTAATGCTATGGTGAATATAAGAAGCACGGTGGGAACGTTGGAAGCAGGGAAATTGATTACTGCAGTAGAGAGGGAGCCCAAAGGATGAAGCATTTGAACTGTATCCTAAAGACAAAGCATATGCATTCTAGGAACACCAGTGATCTGCAATATGTAGACCTAAGGTAGATAGGTGCAATGTCCAGACGAATCCAGAGGCTGAGCAACAGTTGATTTAAGAAGGGCATTTTACTTAACCAAGGGATAGTTTGTAATAGAAGGGGGGGTATTTACCTATTGTTCCTTGACCATAATAATGATTAAAAATCATTGATAATAATCAAAAAGCATGGATATCTTCAAAGTAGCCTGTGGCTTAGAAATTGGTAACTGTTAAATTTAAGCTAGATATTTACACTTTTTAAAAAATGTTATTTGTGGGGGCGTTCATACCGCAGTGTGCACATAGAGCTCAGAGGACAGCTTTGTGGAGCTGGTTCTTGTAGCAGGCTTTCTTGGCCCGCCAGCTCCCAAATCATGACACAGAGACATTATTAGTAATGAATGCTCACCTTATTTTATGCTTGTCCCACTAGCTCTTATAACTTAGTTTAACCTGTTTCTCTTCATCTATGTTTTGCCTTCAGGCTTTTTAACTTTCCTTTCATTCTGTATGCCCTTCATTTCTGCTTCTATGTGTCTGCCTGGTTAATGGTTGCCTGGCTGGCTGCCTCCAGGCGTCTCCTGCTCTTTTACCCTTGTTCTCTCTTCTCTTGTTCCTAACCTAGAGTCCTCCTCCTATTTATTCTCTCTGCCCACCAGCCCTGCCTATCCCTTCTCTGCCTATTGGCTGTTCAGCTTTTTATTGGACCAATCAGGTACCTTAGGCAGGCAAAGCAACACATCTTTACATCATTAAACAAATGCAGCTTAAACAGATGTAACACATCTTTGCCTAGTTAAAGTGATACTCCACAGCAGGCTCTCTCCTGCTTAGATATGGGTTCTGGAGATCCGAACTCAGGCCACCTGGCTTGCAGGCAAGCGTCTTTACCTGCTCATCCATCTGGCTAACTCCACCCTCAGTTGTTGAACACCAATCAGAATTGCAAATCAAGATTTGTAAGTCACTTTATTTACAGAAGAATCTAAATTGTAGAATTAGGTTTTGATTTGGACCTAATAAAATATTTGTGATTTGATTCTGTTAGAGAAATGTTGATTTAAAGAGGAGTTGGCCTTAGGGTTTTGTTTTTAATTGAGGTTTGATAAGGAAGGACTATACTCTTTTCTGCTTGTTTTAAGGTAGTAAGTCACATATGCATTGTGAGTTAATATTTTAACTATTTGTTACAAGCTTCAGCGTGATTAGAATTCTTATTTGGAAGAACTTTAATCATTTCCTTACTGTAATCTGCAGAGCCATAGAATTCAGCTTGGGGCTAATCCAGTCTTCCTTTTTACTTTCTTCACCCCTAACAAAGGAAACTAGAGGAGAACATTATGATTCATTTTTGTTTTTCTGTTGCTTAAAAACAACCTGGACATTTGCTGGGACGTAGAGCTGGTGTGGGGAGCAAGGATGGGGGTGGACATGAGCTGTTGATAATGTTCTCATTCCCATGTCTACTCGCCATTTTAGGAAGGAAGAATCACTCCGCTTAGGAAGCTGTGTGACTGCTAGTTTTAAAGATGAGCTCATTTAAAGCACTCACAGCTCTTAGTACAGTAGCAGAAAAAGAAAACACAACAACCCTAATGGCCATGACTTCATTCTTGACATTGTTAGATATGCACAGCAGAGGCAGTCTCAACACTGGGACATTATTAAAATAGGGACAATTGTGGTAGGTGTCCAGTGACAGGAAGTGGCTGTACTTGTTAAATGCAGTGTAATAGTTCAGCCAGGAGTGAATGCTTCTGTGTAATCCTGAGTGGAAACATGAGACATCTGCTAAAAGCTGGTGGTAGGCTTTAGTGTGTCTTCCTAAGTATGTCACATCAGAATTTACCAAAGTATACATGTCCCTGTCCTTGAAGCGTTTGTATATTGCTCTGGAATGAACCAATTCTCTCTTGAGTTTGAGGGACTGATTATAAAGGCAACTTGTTATGGACTTCCCAGTTTGCACAGAGTGCTTTCCTTTTACTGGTGTTTGTCATTTGCAGATGTTCTAAACAGAAGTCCAGTTTTCTATTGAAAAGTAACTAAGCGTATGTATTGATCTTATGCTTTGGATTAGAAATGGAAGAGATCTTTATGTCATGGTCACTTGGCGGAAGAGTCACATTCTGTCCATGAATGCTACCTTCTTATCCACTCGGGTTTCCCAAATGAAGGCCAGCATTCATGAGCCACTGGACGACCTATTCCACCACTCTACACCACGCATACACTTCAACTTGTGACAAGTTGAGTGCTGTAAAAGTCTCAAAATATCTTTTATTTTTAGAAAATGGAAATAAATGCCTGGATCACACGAAAGAAAAAGAAAGATGGATGGGAAGGGAGGAAGAGAAGGAAAAGCCAAAGAGGGAAGGATGGAAGAAAAAGCAAAACCGTATAGCTGTTTTATAACATTATAATGTTTAGTTTCTAAGGAATCCTATATTGCAGATCTATAGAAAAGACAAATGAGATTTCTATTGGGGATGTAATTTGATATTTTTGCATAACAAACACTAAATATATTAATAGTTTCTATACTATTGAACTGTTAAGGACAAATTCTGGCTTCTTGTCAGTGTGTAAACGTATGTCCTAAGGAAAGTTAAGCAAATAGTGTCGTTCATTGACTAAGTGGTGCCCATCCTGGGTGCCCAGTGAATGTTTCCCTCTTATCTGTTTATCTGTCTGTCCATCCAGCCCCATCCATAGACATATGTGTATATAATATCTACATGGTTTTAGTTTTTTTGTTTGGTTGGTTTGGCATTTTGAGACAGGGCCTCCCTCCACAGTTCAGGCTGGTACTCACTACATCGTAGCACCAGCTGGCCTAGGATTTGTGCTGATTTTCCTGAGTCAGACTCCTGAGTGCTTGGATTCCAGACAAGTACCACCATACCCAGTTTATATATATATATAGTTTAAAGGATGCAAATGTGAAAGGCATTTAAGATGCTTAAAAGAAGCTCTATATCCATGATTAACACTGGGGAGGAAAGGATCTGTATAATTATACCCAGGAAGTTGCTAAAATCACAGAGAAGCTGGCCATGCCTCTGCTGATGTACTCACTATCCTAATGTGAGGAACAGACAAAGCTTATGCAGCCACATGTAGGAATTACGCAAGTGTCCCTCCAGTTAAATGTGAAATTTTCCATCCTCAGCACTTTCTGGCATTTTTTTCTACCAATGATTGTTTTGGGGCAGTCTTCATTAGAGGAGAGAGTTAACAACTATGGGCTTCTGTACTAAAAGTCAGTGCCCAAAGTATCCCCATGCCAGTTGTGACAACCAAAAATGTTTCTAGAAACTACTAAATGTTCCTTGGGGAAGAAACTGCCTCCCTGAATCAAATATCATGAAATAACTAGGAAAACAATGGGAATAGTGATACAGAGTATTTTTATCAGTAATGTGTAGGTTTCCACAGTGCAAATTTTTAGAGCAATCCCTTGCAAGTAGACAGTTTGATACAACAGAAGCATAGAGATAGGCAAAATAGCTTTCAACATGAAGCAACTTACACACTGTACAGGTGCATTATTAGCACAGTATGAAATAAAATACAGCACATAGTGATGCAATTAAATCTGGTGCCAGTGCAGGTTAATTCAAAAATGCCACAAAGAGACAGCTGTGGGAAATGACTGATTGAAACTTATGAACTAAGCAATTGACTCATCTTTAAAAGGTGGCGGCACCAAGTGTTCACTTAAGGAATCCCCAGAGCGCTGTGTGGCTCCCCCAAGCACTGCTCTAGGAGGAAATCTAAAATCAGTAGTAATTGCCTCAAAGGCTTCGATCTATCAGGACAGCTTTTTCATCTTGCATTGTACAGATTGCAAGATGTGTCTATTTAAATGAACAACAAAAAAATGTAAGCAGTATGACCATGAAGAAGTTGAGCCGCATTTACTTCTGTGTATAAATTGGACGGACACTGGGTGAGTGGGCAGTGATGTAGTGTGCCTTTTCACGTGATTCTCAGATCTTTGTCACATTAAAAATTCTCTTACATTAAAATCCGTATCTTGAACAAAAGTGGCTCCACATGGTGATTTGGAAAGAAGCAAGTTGAAATGAAAGGAAATTAAACATGTTCAAATGTAGACTACATTAAACATCCAAACACAAACAAAAAGGGCTTTGTTTTAGTGTCACATGCCTTAGGATTTTATTGACTAATGTCCCTGCACATCCAGAACCATATATGAGCCTAACTGTGGACAGTTCTGTCTTCCTGAGCAAGAGATGAAAGCCCTTCAGTTTAAATGAAAGGATGCATGATGCTAAATCTGAAATAGAATCATAATCTCTGCATGCAGAGCTTTGTTTAGAATACCTAATGAGGTACATTTGTATATATTAGTGGAGGGTAGCATCTGCCTCCTAAGGAACAAAGGGTGTTGGAAGAATATATATCACATTAAATTTTCTATTCAATTTTGTATATATTTTGCACCTCACAGAAGAACCCATGACCTTGACTGGTGTTATTTTTATTCCACTTGAAATAGAAAGGGGATTTGGGTTTGTATGTTTACAATGAAAATTGGTAAAAAATAGCTCTGTTGTCAGGTTCATCATATCCCTCCATTAAGAAACTTCTTGGATACCCAAGGTTTGCCTATGAAGACCATATCAATTTTTTTTTTTTTTTTTTTTTTGGTTTTTCGAGACAGGGTTTCTCTGTGTAGCTTTGTGCCTCTCCTGGAACTCACTTGGTAGCCCAGGCTGGCCTCGAACTCACAGAGATCCGCCTGGCTCTGCCTCCCGAGTGCTGGGATTAAAGGCGTGCGCCACCACCGCCCGGCAGACCATATCAATTTAAATTTGGAAATTACTAAAACCATCTTTCATCTGTAGCTGATACTTTGCCAGTTTTATTTTTAGTGGGTCCCCATGAGAATGTCAAGTCCATGTTTTGCCTTTGGCAGCAATTGAAATTATCAAGACTTCAGAGTCAGTTGAGAAATGGCCCCCGTTCTGAAGCTTTCCTTACCACTTCCTGAAAGATAGGAACTCCGTATTTTTTTTCTCCATGACAGAGAATGCGTGGCTTGTCTTCACTTCAGCTGTGTGTGTCAGGTCATTTCCTTTTCTTCCTCGGCTTATTGATAAGGCACATTTCCCACAAGGTGAGTCCATGCCAGCAGCCCTGACCAATACAGTGACATTTGCTAATCTGAAACTGGCCTCCTAAGAGATAATCAATTCTTTCCTGTTCCTTCTGTGTTAGTGAGATTCGGAGGAGCCCGGTGGATATCTAAGAGTGTGTGAAGTCATCAAATGTCTTAGTGGAAACTGAGAAATGATAGAAAGTTGTATGAGTGAGATGTAAGCTTTAATGCATTAGCCCACTGAGATCTTAAAACTGTTAAGTCATCCTTCTTGGACCAATCACTGTGTCTGCCGTACTCTAGTCATTTATAGTATTTGTCACATGTCTTCTGTTTCCATAGTGTCTAGGATGTCTTTTGAACAGATTTAATATATGACTCATAATTTAAAACTAACAACTTATGTTTAGAGTTTGTTGGGAAAATTCCAGAATGAACATTGCCAAGAGATGATAGGAGCTAAGAAGGCAGTCTCATTTTCAAGGGACGAATCACTGCTGATAGCATCCCCAAGAGTTGACTTGCAACATCACCATGAATATCTGCAACCAGATTTTACACTATCATGAGCAAGGTCCTTCTTGTAGAGAAAAGCTATCCCCTGAAGGAAGCCATGAAGGTCCAGAAGACTGCAACAGAGAGGATGTTCATGTTGAAATGTGTCACAAGAAGCAAAACTTTTGGATCATCATGCGACCTTTGAGGCCTTATATTGATCATGATGCCCCTAGTTTATGATGAAGTTGAGATTCAGATATAGATATAGAGATAGATAGATAGATAGATAGATAGATAGATAGATAGATAGATAGATAGATGATAAATATCTTTCTAAAGTTCTCGATCCAACACAAGAATCTTCTTACACATATTTTTATCTCCAGTTTTAAAAATTAATACAATGCATTTTTCATAATTCCAGTACTTGGAGAACTGAAATGGGAGATTTACTAGCTGAGTTATATAGCAAGTTCCTGGTCTGCATGTCTCAAAAAAAACAAACAAAACAAAAACCAAGTATTGGGTATAGCACAGTGGTAGAGTGCTTACCTACCGTGTGCAAGGCTATGCATTTTATTCTCAACACCATAAAACAAGCAAAAAGCCTTCAGAAATTATTAGAGTCAAACTCAAGTAGCTCCAACCCATACCCCAAACCAAAAGTAGCTAGATGTGCAAGGAAAGATCTTGTTTATGTGTTGGAAAGGTCACTGAAATTTTGTTTGGTGGTAGATTGTTCTATTTTTACAACTTTTGAATTAGAATATGTTTGCCACTCTATTGTCTCAGTGCTGCTAAATGCCTACTTTTAAATACTGATTTTTTTTTTTTAGTGGGAAAGGTACTTTATGAACTAGATGCACAAAAGCATCCAATCTGAAACAATGCCAGAAACCCCAGTTCACAATTATACTGCAGACATACCCTCCTACTCCCATCCTTGAGCCAATATATTCTCTGTCTTTATTGTTTCCTGTTCAGACTCCTACAGACTCCAATATAACTCTGCTTAGCCTTCCATTCAAAAATATCTACTATATAAGGAGGTCAAAGAACTCAAAGGCAAAAACAACAACAAAAAAAAACTCAGTTGAAAAAACTTGGCTGCATTTAGACATTTGTCAAAAGAAGGCATCAAAACACTTGCTAATATAGAGGAGAATGACCAGTTTTTCTAATAACAGGGAAATACAAATCAAAGCCATAGCAAGAAGTCACCTCACCCTGTTAAAATGGCTTTTACAGAAGGCAAAACTTACAAGTACAGTAAGAAGGTGGAGTGTTGGTGAGAATGTCCATTACTACAGCTAGGGGCAAAGGTTTGCAGGTTCATCAAAAATTAAAAAATAGAAATGCTAAATAGTCACTCCATGCCATTGCTGGGTATAAAATCAAAAGATACAAGACAGTGTGTTTAAAGAGCACCCATACTCTTATTTACTGCATTATTTACAACAGTCAAGGATGAACTGATGTGTGAAGACAATGAGGTATGGATACAGGTGAGGGCCCACAGAGGCTCCCTAGTAAGGCCTTCTCAAGGTCAGAAAGTCTGAGCTTGCTTTACCCAGCAGGGCTATATAATGGAATGATTTGGCCACTGGTGTGGTTACAAAATGTTTCGAAGGGTCTACACTTGGCTGTACATTGTACTTTGATCTTGAAAGGGGAGGTCTTTTGCCTTGCCCCTTGGCATTGTATAAAAAGCCCTTTGGAATAAATCTCAAGGTGACTGGTTATTGACCCAGGGCCCTCCCAAAGCTATCCTGTGTCTCTGTCTTTCTCTCTGTCTATGTCTATATTTCTATCTAATACTTCCTAATTTCTCTCTCCTCCATGCAAGAACCCTTCAACAGGTCAGAGCTGGTCTCCCACAGATACACCATTCAGATACAAAAAAGAATGAGATCCTGTTATTTCTGACAATATGGACAGAATTGGAGATCACAGTGGAAAATAACAAGTATAAAAATTGATGACTATATGATCCCATTTGTGTGGAATGTAAAAACAGAGAGTAGAATGTTAGCCACCAGATGATGATGAGGGTTGGGGAGAGGCTGAATGGAAAGGCTAATCACTGGGCACTAAGTTATAATTAGAAGCAGGGATTTCTAATGTGCTATTGCACGATAAGAAGACTACAGATGCTGTGTACATGTTTACAAAAGCTACAAAGAGGAATTCTTAATATTTTACCCTAAAGAAGTGATAAACATTGAGTCACTAGATATATTTAACCTGACTTATAAATGACATGCTATATGCAAGTATAGAAACATTACACAGTACTGCATTAATATGTACAATGTGTCCATCTTTATCTAGCCTTTACAATTTTAAATTCAAATATGTCTAATCTCAGGCATGACTAAAGCCCACAAGTTCATACTCTCAAGCCAACATCTGTTCCCCACCTGCATCTCAAAGGAAGATAGGAAGAGAACAATTAGTGCCAGAATTTGTGTCTGATTCTTTATGGTCCCTGGGGCTCACTATTTAAATGATCTGCTCACTGTTTTGACACCTCGCCACATCCTAGGCTCTGGGAGGACTGAGCCTGGAGATCCAACACTTAGAAGACGAGCATCAGCACTCCTCGACCCTGCCTGCTGTTGAAAATGCATAGGTGCTGTCCCTGCATAGTCTCATCGGGGCCAATGATGCTTCAAAAGAGGGACTCTTAGCTCACAAATGATAGCATGAGACTTCACTATTCCAAACACTTGTTTCAGAACAGCTGGTAAGAGGTAGTGAGCCTGATGATGTATGTCCACCTTGAGTCTCCTCTAACGCTCGATGCGGTCCCAGGGGTCTCTTTCCATTTGATCCTATACTTTCTTTGCCACATTCTTGTTCTAACTAACTCCTTTTTTCCAATATTACTTATTGGTTGTCTTCTTTTCCCTTGGACTCTGTGGTCAAGATAGGGGATTGAGTTCTTCAATTTACCAGAATAATTTCTAGATTCCTTTTGGCCAAAGCAAAGCAACAACATTGTCTAAAAATTTTCTGTTCTGTTGGCTTTCCTTTCTCCCAACCCAAAGACTATTCTATTTAACATCCTATTTACTCTTCAGTATTCTGACTCAGCAATTTAAGGATTTAGAAAAAAAAAAAGTCCTTCCTTCCTTAAGCCCTGATTTTTTTTTTTTTATAATTCGAGCCTTAATTTTTAACAAATATCTATATGGCTCATATCATCCAGTAAATAGCTTTGCCACACTCTGGGCCTCGTTAGCATAGAAACCATTCCAATTTAGAGGTCTAGTGATTTCTATTAGTCTTCAAATCATACTACCTCCACCAAAAACCTATGGCATGCAACAGAAATGCTCTCTTGACATCTAAATGTGAAAACCAGGTTAATTCTCTCCCATCCCCTCATTTGTCATGGTATTGAAGACTTTGAATTTATTTATCAAATAGTATTAAAACATTTTATAAAGAATACACAAAAGGACTTGAAATGAGTGCGTGCCTATTCTATAATGACCTAATTAATTTGTTTTTAAGGAACTAATATTGTTTGTCTTTTTTTTTTTTTTGAACACAGTCTCATGTATCTTAGGCTGGCTCATAAAGTTTCTTGCCAGCAAGGGTTGGCCATTTTTCTGAATCTGTCGTAGCAGTAAACCTCTAGGGGGCGCGCTTTCTCACAAAATATTAGGGTCTAATGGCGAGTCCTATGGAATGGGCTTACTCTAGGGGTGTGGCCTCACCGGAGAACGTCTGCTTATAAAAAGTTCGGTTAGACCTAAAGTGTAGAAACTATCTAGGTTTAAAGTCTTTGAAGAATGTCTGCAGTGAGCCTAAGTCAGTCTTTCCCACAGCTGGAAAAGCAAGGGCCTGCAAGTTCTCCTTTGATGGTCCCCCAGCCTGCCGAGCCAAGAGTGATGGGATTTGCCGACCTGCCCTATTAACAACGCCCATGAGAGAGTCGGTATGGAATTAAATTAAGCCTGCTCCGTACCCTTTTCTCCTGGGCAGAAGTTAGAACACTACCTGCTCCAGTCAGCTCATTTGAAGAGCCAGTCATCACGCTATTTGCCTTGGAAAGACCTCAAAAAGGAGCAGTAATAACTGCGGTAGCACTCGGTGCTGGAGTGGAGAGGGGACTGTCCGTTATTCGACTGTTTCCTGTTCTGTGGTCCAGACTGTCCTAGTGACTTTCTTGTCCTCTTAAGCGTGACCACAATTCCCTGGAGTGACGAACTTCCCCGTTAACTCAGAGTCTGCCTTCATCCCCTCCTCGACCTTTGGCATCTATTGACCAGGGGCCATTTGTTATCATAGTGCTGTATTAGGGAAAATGCCGTGACACAGATGATCGGGCATCAAGGATGTTTCTAATTCCACCGGTCTGGACAGACAATCACGTTGCAGGGGCGACCCTAACTGCTGTTTCCAAGCTCAGTAGCCTATTACCCTTTGCTGAGGCAGAGCTGACAGCTCGGCTCGGACTGGTCCCAAGGCCAGGCGAGCCCTGGGCTTAGCTCCGCCCCGCTCGGCCTGGGTGGCAGCGATGGTCCAGGTCCCCCGGCTCTCGGCCCTGTGTGCAGCTGGCGCGCGCGTGTCTCCGCGTGTCTGCTCGTGTGTGCACCCGTGCGTGTGAGTGAAATGAGGTGGAGTCCTACGCCTGGGTGTTTCCTTCCAAGTGATCCTGATCAGCGATCCGTTAGGGGATCATGGGGGAAAAAATTCTGGCTAAAAGGATGAAAACTGAGTAAGTACACAGAACTTTGAACTTGAAACAGAACGAGACCAAACGCAAGCAAAACCCTGACAGTAACCACACACATTCAAACTGCTATTCCCTTCTTAGGTTAAAAGCTGTGAATGCTAGCAGCAAAGGGGCAATTTAAAAACTGAACGAAAGGAAGCAGTTCAGCAACATGAAAGGCTGAGAGTAGGGCGGCTTTAAACCGGGAGGGAAAATGAGAAACTGCTAGGGCAACCTGGCCCGCGCCCAGCTGTGCAACAGGCACTTCGCGTTTAATCTGCTGCGTCTTCAGGGCTGTTTGCAGACTCCAGATCCGCTTTACTGTGCTTTCTCTTTGCCCCAAAGCCCAGACAAGCTGAACTCTTGAGTTCATGTTGTGGAAGTAAGACACTACCGGAAGGAACTCTTGGCAGCTGGGGATGCATTCGGATGATTTCTTACGACTATCATGATTTTGACATCTTAAAAAAAAAAAACATAAGCAGGTCGGTCACTTTTTACTGTCCTTCACGAAGGGCTCGTGTTAACCACCTCGGACCACTGGGACCTGTGAATCTTTGGCATGAACCTTCGGAAAGTTCTCAAGTGGAGATGGGGCGAACTTGATTGGAGTTGTGCAAGAAGAAGACAGATGTGTACTTTTTTCATGCTGACAACGCGGCCAGGGGCCAAGTGAAGCTGGACTGGTCATGGTCTGTCGACCTGTGTTCCTTTGTCGCCGGCGATTTTGCCCCAGACCTTTCCTGGTGGGTTTGGTGGTGGCAATCTGTCTCTTTTACCAGACCCTGACACTCCGAGGGACTAAGAAGCTTGCAGCTGAGGTTCCTGGAACTGTCCCACACACCCCCTCTCAAACTCAGGCTAGCAGATGTGAGAAAGGATACCCGCAGGACAAACGATGCTTCCTTCTCTCGGCGAATGCCCAGGAGATCAGGAAGGTAAGTCTGTGCTTAGCCTGAGCAGTCGGCCTGTCTCTCTCCTTTCCACAAAACTAAAATTAACTTCCATGAGGTCCGAAAGGGAACCAGAGTATAAACAGCCAAAAGTGACCTGATGACTGGGAGATGTGTTACATAAGCTGCAAAACTTCCTAAACTTACTTAAAGGGTTCCGTCCTTTATCTTTTAGACACAATGCGCATTGCAGTGAAATGAAATGGTTTCTAAAATGTTAGAAGACTAAGAAATCTGAGGATTTATACTTCAGAAACCAAAGTCACAGCTTAAAAAAAAAAAATCTAAAAAACCCTGAGTCTCTTTCCTTAATGGAGAGCATGTGTGCTAAGACGCTCTCAGAACTCCATCTCACAATCTGCTAAATTGGTTCTGAATTTGG
Organism: Peromyscus californicus insignis; assembly: GCF_007827085.1. NCBI lineage: Eukaryota > Metazoa > Chordata > Mammalia > Rodentia > Cricetidae > Peromyscus > Peromyscus californicus. The sequence goes on from NW_026294584.1 coordinate 35,209,587, forward strand.
TGAATATGTTTCTAAACCAGTGTATTCATTTCTGAAGCATTTAAAAGAATAGTACTATAGTTTTCTTAAGGCTAATTGACATACTGTTTAATTGCTCACAGAATTAGGGGAACATCAGTTCAGTACAGTGCCCACACCTAGAATCTAAGCACTCAGGAGGCAGATGCAGGAAGCAAGTGCCAGCCCCGTTTGCTCTCCATGAAGAGTTCTGGGCCTACCACTGTTTAATAGTGAGACTTGTTTTTTAAAGAGTGTGTTTATATTTTTGGTTGTGAGCCTAGCCTTTAACGGCTGAGCCATCTCTCCAGCCTCCTTTAATCCCAGCACTTGGGAGGCAGAGGCAGGCGGATCTCTGTGAGTTCGAGGCCAGCCTGGACTACCAAGTGAGTTCCAGGAAAGGCGCAAAGCTACACAGAGAAACCCTGTCTTGAAAAACCAAAAAAAAAAAAAAAAAAAAAAAAAAAAAAAGAGTGTGTTTATGCTTGGTGAGGTGGCTGGCTCATGCTTATAATCCCAGCACTAGAAAGACAGAGGCGGGGGCATGGGGTTCAAGGCCAGCCTAGGCTAGATACAATGTAAGCCCAAGTCCAGCCTGAGCTACATTAGACACCCTCTTGGAGAAGAAAAAAAAGCAAAACAAAGAGTTGGAGAAAAAGAGATCATTCTGTATTCACAATGGGCAAGTTAGTCTCACTATTTTTATTTATAAAGTATAGGAAACAACACAAATCCAGAAAAACCATAACACTTCTGTTTTAATATTGCACTCTGTTCATACCTAGCTGCAAATGCAGAAAACATTAAAAAAAAAACCTAGTTATTTAAAAAGTTGATGGGAAAGCCACTGAATTTAGAGACGCTTGAAATAGTATATTGCAAGATACCTTTGGGATCTGTAAGCCGTACCTTCTATCTAGGCAGACTTAGTGGGAGTTTCTGAGCCTGCTTATTGGTTGAAGCAGAATTTCATGTTGAGCGGCAGCATACCAACCTCCAGGACCACCACGATGTTGTTTTATAAGCTCTTTTGTTTATTTCATTCCAGACTCATAACCCAGATATGTAGGTAGTAGATGGGGTCACTCAACTTAAAAACAAGTTGACTGTCACTGAAGGATGCTCAAGTGATCCACATGACTAACAGAATGCCCTGCCACATCCCACAGAAATCAGTCTGCTTGGTTCCTACCACAATAGATACTCCAAGTAAAAGCAAACTCAACGCTGGCGTAACCATTTCTGAAGCCACAACTTGAAGAATGCACATCAAATCATGGCAGATTAAGATGATGATCGTTTGAGGACTGTCACATGGGTGTGTTCATTTGTTAGCAAAAAATGTGAGGATTGTATTGACTCATGAACACAGGAAATAATAGCAGATGACAGAAGCAGGCTCATCTTTACAGGAAGCTTTAGTTTAAGGTATGACTCAATCTTCAGATGCTGTGAAATAATGGGAGAATGTACTTTTTGGTTAGTTTATGTAACTTTTTCTTTGCTTTTTTGTTTTCTTGAACACTTAAAATGTATGACAGATGTACCTGAATTTTGAAGCTAATGTTTGGTAAGTTGAAAACTACTTTTTGGTAGTTTGTAATTGTAATGCTCTTTAAAAATAGGTGAGGTAAATATTTAAACATAAATATTCTCTAGGAAATTTAGGTGGAAATGATTCATTAATTAACTTGTAGCCTCCTTTGCTTCCCTACTAGGCATTTCCCGATTCCAGCTTTGTTTGTAACTGAAGCATATGTTAACTGTTATTTGTAGACTGTCACAGAAAATTCCATTTCAGCTTTAGAACTCTTGCTCCTTGGAAAACATCTGAAACTTATTGGCTGCTGGTGTAAAAAAAACATTCACTCTAGAATTTTCTTCAACCAGAAGAATGCCAAACACATGATGATTTTGGCTCCCAAATGATTCGCAGTCTTAAATATTTAAAACATAAGCAAGATTCTAAATTGAGAATCGTAGTTCAGTGAATGTGAAAACTGTGTTTCCAAACACTTGCTCTGTACCTCTGATTTTAATGCTTGCAACCCACTGATAGCAAGGAAGGCAGAAAGAGGATGACATAAAACCATTAGTCAAAACCAGATACAAATGAATTTTGTTTGTCATTGTAATATGTCTTCCAAAAGGAGTCAAGTAGTAACAATCTGCAATGACCAAATATTCCTTCGGGTACCTAACGTGGAGAAAGAATTCAATTATGAATGCTATACAGATCCTGTCAAAAATAACCACTTGTAAAAGTCACTAATGAAATGACCAGTGTGGCACTGTAGAGGTGGGTGTGCCAAGACCTAGCAGTAGCTTTTAGAAATGATACCCTAGAGGAGTAGAGTTTTTCATCTGTACATTTTGAAATTTGTGGTTACTTTTATTGACAGGTCAAAATATTCAACTTAGCTGAATCCCTCATTTTTACTTTAGTTGAATCCACCCATCGTTACTTTAAATGCTTTTCAAAGATGCTTAAAACCCCCGGATTTGACTATATAGAAAAAAATTGTGTTTGGATATATAAAAAAATCTCTAAACACCAGAAATTTCATGCAAATTATTGCATGCATGTGTTTTTGCAACTCTCTATGGACAAATAATTTATTTTGATCAGATATTCAAAATTAAAAACATGTTAGGACCACTGAAAGTGCTTAACAACCTGTATGCTTCAATGTTTAATTAATTTCTCATTCTGTGTATATTAATTGGGTCTGGATAAATAAAGATAAAATGAAAAAAACAGCTTTAATTAAGTCTTCAAAGGAGGATGTTAAAACAAACAAACAAATAAATAAACAACTTAGTGTGAAAACATGGAAAAGCAGAATATTTCTCTAATTACAGTTGTCATTCATTGGTGAATAAGCAGCAAGTATTTCTTGGTGTTTTTGGATGCAATTCCTTCTTAGAAGGGACCTTCTGTGCTTTATTTATCTAGTAACAGAGGATCCTGTAGTTCCTCTAGCTAGAAATATTTGAAGACAGTAACTTTGCCTTCCACACCTTTCCCCAACGGGACCCAATTCAACATTAAAGTGGTTCCCAGTGCCAGTGAGATCACAGTATTCGATCTGCCAGTTTTCCATAAGGAAGCACTCTCCCTCTTTCTGGCCAAATTTTAATTCCTTTTTCCATTTGTACATTCCAATGTGCCTTGTTAAGCACATGTACTGTTGTCATTTCTTCTGGATTTTTCTCTCAACATTGGTTGTTTAAATATTATTTACTAATCTGCCGTGTCTTAAAACCATTCCAACTTAATATATGAACATAGTTATGTTGTCTTCACTGAGGTAGGTTGCTCTGTAGATTTATCCATTTATTCATTTCATGCTAAAGCTGACGCCTTAGCATTGCATAACACAGAAAGATATTAAATTATAAACAGACACAATGGGCGAGATCTCCTCAGTCCATGCTCCTTTATTGGAAACATGGCTATTTGAGGACTGTGTTTAGACTCGGGAGAGCCATGTGTTTCTGATTATGTCCCATTGAGGCTACACAATGAGAACTACTATTCCTTGGACTGTTGCTGGGCTGTTTGCATTCCAAGTCTTCCTCATTCTCCCTTCAGTTTCAAGGATTGGTCTGTGCAACTTTTACTACCCCAGGATCCAACATAGCCCAATGTAAATAAACAAATGTCTTCACTAAACATATTCTACTCTTTTATTTGTATTTGTAAAAATAAGCAACATACTTAACATTTGAAAATTTCTTTAGAATGACTTGTTTAGTCCAAGTTTTGTAGCATCAGGAAGTTAGACCAACTCTTAGGTGCTGACAATTTATTGGAAAACACCCTCTCAGGGATACCAGAGCAGAGACAAAATAAAAGATAAAGAAGGATAGATTGAAAATCCAGTGAGTGCACTTTTTCTGGGGTCACATCCAGAGAGGCTGTCTTCAGCTACTGAATCTCAGGCATTAGAGGCCAGAGGAGACCCTGATGTCCTCTTCTCCTGTCTTTCATTGGATTGTGTCCATCCAATGTTTCTGGATTCTTAGGGCAGCCATTAGAGGTACCCAGGGCCTCTGATACATATATCATTTTGCCAGTACGAATGGTCTGAAATGGTCCCTCCTTTTACATATGTAATATGAGTAAAAGTTACAGTTAATGGCAGTGAGAGTGGTGTGTGTGTGTGTGTGTGTGTGTGTGTGTGTGTGTGTGTGTGAGAGAGAGAGAGAGAGAGAGAGAGAGAGAGAGACAGACAGACAGACAGACAGAGAGACAGAGAGAGACAGAGACAGAGACAGAGAGACAGAGAGGCGAGGGTACAGTAAAAAGTCCTCAGTTGTACAGCCACAGTAATGGCATGAGAAACACCTACCAGCAGCAATCTAGTGAAAACTCTTGCAGAAGTGGTAATAATTTCACTTTCTAACAACCCACCAAAAATATCTCCATGAATCTGCATCTTAGAAAAGGACTTTTCTTCCTTTAATAAAAAAAAAAATATATTTGTAATGGTCTCATAGAGAACCCTCCCCTTCAATTGAAAAAAATACTTGGTTTTCTCTTTTTCTTTCTCTTCTCAATCCCTTTTAATCATTTATCCATTCATTTTCATTCGGTGTATAATATGTATTGATACTCTTAGGCCATGAGGTGACACAGGAATAGAGGCCATTGTGAGACAGAGGAAGCACAGTGCTGGAAAAAAAAACTGAGAAATTCTGAGATTATTCTTTGAAAGTAATGAGAGGAGGCAGAGAAGGAGCTGGAGACTTAAAAAGAAATGGTGCAGCAAATGTAAAAACCTACATGTGCGTATGAAAGAAACCAAATAGCTTAAAAACTTACAGTGCGTGCATGCATGCATGCGTGTGCGCATTTGAGTGTGTGTGTGTGTGTGTGTGTGTGTGTGTGTGTGTGTGTGTGTCTATGTCTGTGTCTGTGTATGTCTGTGTGACTGTGTGTAGAAAATCTAATAAGGTCTTGATGTTGTGAACACAATAAGCTGTCTGAATTCTGAAGGGACAGGACAATCCCTACAGAACACAAAGACTGGCATGCATCAACTTCTGAGAAAACAAGTTACAAAATGAACTGGAGCCCAGTAGAGCTGAAGGGAGACCAGTTCAAGGGAGGCTGGGTACAGAGGCCTCCCCTTTGCCAGATCTTGCCTTCCCTGTGCATTCGCAAGCACTTTTTCTTCAGTCTCCTCCAGGGTTGGCTCCACAGCTACTCTGTTCCTTACAAAGATGTTCATGCTTTTCCACTGGACCAATAAGCATACTTAGCGGCGATAACACGGCAGATCTACCTCATGTTCTTACTTCTTCTCCAGTTCCCTCCACAGATACGGTAGCTGCTTCTCTTGTGTGCACTCCCTGGTCCCCTCCACCCATTCCTAGCCTTTGAAATCGGTCCTTTCTACTCTCTACTGAAAACTCTCTCCGGGTTACCCCTGACTAGCAATAATGATCCACTCTCAACCATCATCCTTCTTCCAGAAGCATCACTCATCACTAAACAAAACAGCGCCACATCCCCATTTTTGACAGAACAGCACAGCAGGGACATTCTATGATCTCTGAATAACTCGTGGTCTCCTTTCAAGGTTCCCTTCTGTCCCTTCCACTTCTGATGATGAAAGCAGGCATCTCCAATCTTTATCCTTTGGACTTCTGTCTTGTTTTATTCTTTCCCTTGGTGAAAATGTGTCACTCATCAACTATATCTCCCATTCCCTGCTGTGTTTTCTAGAATGATAAAAAATGTCTATGAATATTTAAATATGCAGAAATCAACAATTCTTTGACACTCCTAGTTAGTGATTAAGATCTGACTTCCTCCCGTATTCTCCTGGTTATGTTAATATATGGTTGGAACCATGAGAAAATCTTTGCTTCTTGCAACTCTCTAGAGTTACTGACTTGACACCTGACCAGATTTGAGGCTGGTCACTCAGTCACAGGACTGACTCCAAATTCGAATGTTCAGGGTGTCCTTTGTTTCTTTGTCTTTTTTTTTGGGGGGGGGGTGTTTTTTGAGACAGGGTTTCTCTGTGTAGTTTTGGTGCCTGTCCTGGATCTCACTCTGTAAACCAGGCTGACCTTGAACTCACAGAGATCCGCCTGGCTCTGCACCCACCCTGTACCCCCCCCCCCCCCCGCAGTGCTGGAATTAAAGGTGTGCCCACCACTGCCCAGCCCTTTCCCTTTGTTTAAATCCTTTAAAAAAACATTAAAAAATTCACATATGCTATAAAATGTATCCTCTTAAATCCTTAAGTATATACAATGCATATTTTGAGACACTTGTCTAAACCCTGCTTGCCTATTGATTCCTAAGCTGTTGCCTGTACCTTGACATCCACCCACACTTAGATTTTCTCTGAAGTTCACATACCACCTTTAGATACACTGTTCATTTTCTAACTTGTGTTTTTTTTCGGAGACCATGAGGGATATTTAGCCCACTATACTGAGTACTTTAGTAAATGTGACCTTAACATGAGCCCCTAATACCAACTACAGGTTGGTATAAAATTTTCCCTACCTCAACCTCCAAAAAAATCCAGATTCAAGTTAATGAGACGATAAAATCTTAGATTTACCTTTTCTGTCTCAGTACTGAGTCATATTTACAAAGCCCCTAGACCATCCTTCACCCTGGGCATGGTCTACTACGTCTTTCTAGTATTGTCAAAACTCAGCTTGTCTGTGAAACGTCAGAATCCAGCCTATGACTTTGTTTTCTACTCTTCCCTCTGTCTAAAGTCTCTTCCAAGTTGTAAGCCCCAGTCAAGTTCTCTAGAAATAAACCTTCATGATCTTTCTGAAAGCTGTCTTAAGCCCAGGAAGTTTCATCTCCTCCATCATGCTAGCCCTTATTATAAGTAGATGCTTTTTAAAACATCCCAAATGAAAATTATTTCTCATTATAATTATTCAGAAGATATATTAGAATGTTATGTCTCAAAATTAGTAGGTATTATTAGATTCAATGCTTTTCTTCTATACGGAAAGGAAGTGAGGTTCACAAAAACGAGGCACCAAATCGATGGTAAAGACAGGATTGAACTGGGAAGTGTTTTCTTTCTGTTTCTGTTCTACGTCATACCCTACACTCATTCACTAGTGTTACGGAGTGAAATTGTATACCTTTTTCTCCAAGACATGTTGAAGTCCTACCCCTTATGTCTCAGAGTGTGACTTTATTTGGAAGTAGATTTGTGACAGATGTAATTAATTAAGACGAGGCCACACTGGAGTTGAGTGGGCCCCTAATCCAGTATGAGTAAAGTCCTTAGAAGAATGATGCTGTGAAAGGATGTTATGAAGAGAGGTACCTGGAGCGTCATACCCAAGGGAACCTGCGATGGGAGTGCAAGGATTCTGGGGTTCAGAGACAGGATGGCATCCAGAAACACTTTGATTTCAGGCTTCTCATCTCCATAATTATGAGACAACCAATGTCTTTGGGTTTAAGTGACTCAGATTATGGTACTTCATCACACAATCTCAGGAGACTGGGAGAACTGGGGAGGCAGAACGTCATAGCATCTGAAAGCTCTGGAGTCACATTAACCCCATTTGTTAACTTGTTTGCTTTGGGATTTAGTGTCCCTCCCTGAAAATGACTATATTAGTACTTTCTTCCTAAGGTTAACAAGGAGCTCCAGTGATCATGTGAAACCTTTTTTTTTTTTCCAGACATGATGGATTCAGCCATAGGGGTGGTCATTTTTTAATTTTCCAGAAGAGTTGTTCAGCTCCATTGTCCCTATTAATTGCACTTAATATTTGTCCTCACAAAGTAGGTAAACAACTGTTGTTGCAGTGAATATCAAATCTGCCTACTGTAGTGCTGTATTTTCACAGTGAAGTGGAATTTTAGAATCAGCCAAAACTTGGAGAGGCTGACCTGTCACTCAGAGGTGGATCTGCTTATCTATAGGTAAAGATCGAAATGCTACCTGATAAATTTTTAAGTACCGGATGTTACGATTAACACCATGTTGTAGATGAGGACTTGGAGAATTGAGTTGAGTGAGGAGTGGATGTAGTTAGGATTTGGGGCCCTGATTAAATACACAGGTGTGCTCACTTGTTAGTTCATTGTCTTTCTCTACAGGGAACATAAACTGATATGGTCAAAGACGGCTTGACTTGTTATTCCACATCTCCAGTTCTAAAACAGTACCTGACATGCGGTGAGCACTGTTTGCGTAGAAGAGTGAGTGATGAATCTGAGGGTTAGTGAGGTCCAACTCTAAGGCAACGTCAGGAAATGACAAGAACTCTTTTTGCTCTCTAAGGAATCCTGGCTTTCTCCTTCCTGGACCAGTGTCCTCTGTATGCCTTCCCAAGCAATTTGCTATGCAGAATTTGATCTGACTTATCACGACCTTTTCTACCTTCACTTTTTTTTTGTCTCATTGGGATCCTTAGTGTATGAGCAATCTTATGTATCTCCCATATATGTATATATGTATATATATATGTGTATATATGTGTATATATGTATATATGTATATATATATATATATATATATATATATATATATATATATTAAGGGAATGCTATTGTTGCAGGTGGTTAGGATCCTGGCCAGGTGCCTCCAGATGCTTGATTTCTTTACTCAAAGAAGTAAAAATAAGGGCTCACACAGATTTGCTGAAGTAGCAAAGATAACTTTATTTGGAAACAAGTGATAGTACAGATTAGAGAGAGAGAGGCTGTCAAAAGATTGACAGCTGGCCACATGAGCAAGATACTCTAAAGCCGTGGTTCTCAACCTTCTTAATGCTATAAACCTTTAATACAGTTCCTCGTATTGCAGTGACCCCTAACCATACATTTACTTTTTGTTGTTACTTCAAACCTGTAATTTTGCTACTGTTATGAATTGTGTGTAAATGTCGGATATGCAAATGGTCTTAAGGGATCCCTGTGAAATGGTCATTCAGACCCCAAAGGGATTGCAACCCACAGGTTGAGAACCACTACTCTAAGGCCTCAGGTCAAAGTCTGGGTCTCTTTTTATGGGTTTTAAAGGCAGATATAGTTTGTCTTACTATGCACTCAGAACCATTTCAGGCTGAATTGGCCCTTCCTTTGTTCATACAAGATCCATTGGGCATGTATTTGAATGGAAACTTTCTAAACTTGATCGTCATAAAAGGCAGAAAAATATATACCATTGTTCAGAGAGGGGTGTATGTGTAGTCCAGAACTGGAGGTTTTCTGTGTGGAGAGGGGTGTGTGCACACAGTGTGTACAGGTAAAAGTGTCAGCCTGCCAAGTGCATTATGACAGGAGGAGGGGTCACATAAGCAAAACCAAACAGAGTCTTGGGTTGGTCTCCCTATCCCACTGTCCCCATCTTTCCTGTCCTCTTTGTCACCTCTCTGTCAATGAATTTCTACCTTGAGCAGACGTATTGTGCTAGAAATGGAACTTTACCGTGCTTTTTCATAGTTTAACTGCATTTGTGTGAATGGTCTTCAAATACGGGGCCCGTGCACAGTAGGCCTTCAGGAAATGTCAGCAAAGAGGTGTGTAGCTGCCCCGAATGAGCTGGGTTGCCTGATGTGCATGCCATGCCTGTGGATGGCTCTGAGCTAGCTGATTAAAGCCATTTTCAATTTTTATAATGAAGTGTACATATGGTAAAATCACTGCTCATTCTGAAAGAATTTCAGACAAATTCAAGCCTGCATACCTTAGACAGACTTTAATGAAGTCTTGATGAAGTTCGTATTTACACAGAATGTGCAAACTTCCCTACATTTCATCATTTTATTTGTGGGGCTCTCTCTTGTCCTTTCAGGGGTGTGCCAATACGGGTGTACCTTTCTCCTCTGAGCAGTTTTGTTTCTTGTACAAATGGAATTGAAAACCCGAGTGAGAAATCCTCTGAAATGGAAGCCACCAGGAGCTGGGCTGAGAGGAGAGTTGTGCCGCCTGCTCTTTCTTGAGTCTGTGGCCTTTTGCGGGGGGGAAAGAATGTTTTGGTTTCACTTTTCCCATTGGCTTCCTTTGGATATTTTTTTTCTCGAGGCAGGCAGCCTTGGTAAAAGGATAAGCTCACATTTTAAAATGAGATCTCTGTTCTCTGATACACACTATGCCAGAGTTGGAAGTCGGCAAGGTGAGTTGTACCTTGTCCGCTTTATACTTTCAGATACTTGTTTAAAATGTGAAACATAATTTTGACTTACTGAGGTTTAATAGTCTATAATGGTAAATTGTTTTGTGAATCTGTTACATATGTATAAGGGTATTAACAAAAAAAAAATTTACACCTTTCAACTAAGTCCCCGAAAGCTTGTGGTGTTTAGGATCCAAAGAATAGATAGACTTTAATAATCATGAGTCAGGACAAATGAATTTGGTGATGTAGAGCGGGCCTGGTCATATGCCCTGAAGGGCATAGCCACCTTTCTACCACTATCTCCCTCCCCCAGCATGCATAGCATGCAGCATCTGAACACTGTGGTAAGGGAGACGTTCTCCAACTGTGCGTGTTACCGGTGGGAATGGGCACAACAGTCTCCAACAAAGCCCCTAATGCCAAACACCGTAAATAGACTGAATCGGTAGATCACAGATTTGTTTTGAAATACATGGTCTCATTTGTTGGATATAGGGCCATAGAAAAGTTACTTAACTTTCTAAGTCCCCTAGTCTTCTCCTCGTGGGTGACACTATCTAAGCTTACATGTGTGACAGTCAGTTTTTGTCAGTGTGACACAAACTAGAGGCATCTGGCAAGAGGGACCCACAGCTGAGGAACTGCTTCCATCAGATTGGCTCGAGTGCATGTCTGTGGGGGTGTCTTCATGATGAATGATGGCTTGGGAGGACTCAGCCCAGCGGAGGCAGTGTCAGCCCTGGGCAGATGGTCCTGGGCAGGGTAAGAGAGCAGGCTGAGCAAGCTGTGGGGAGCAAACCAGTGAGCAGAGTTCTTCCGTGGCCTCTGGTTCAGTTCCTGCCTTCAGGTTCCTGCCTTGGTTTCCCTTGATGGTTGTTTGTGACCTGTGAGTCAAATCAGCTATTTTGTCTCCAACTTGTTTTTGGTCGTGGTGTTTTTCACAGTAACAGAAACAACCCAGAACAACATATAAGACATGAATCAACTCACATGCTTGAACACATCAATGGCGGTGGCCAGAGTCGGCAGATGCAATGCTGTGTGCTTAAGAATCTGGCTTTGAAATGGACCTGCACAAAGCACGTTGTGTCTGTTAGAGTACATTTATTTTGATACTCATATACAGCCCATAGTTTTCTTCTCAACCCTCCTTCCTTATATTTTTGTCCAGGAAAGCATTTAAAGTCACCTGTCCTCTGGTAACAGGTCGTTGTCACTGTCCCTATGACAACTGTATACAGTTTAACGTTTTCCTGGTTGTGAAAAATAATCCCTATCCCATCAAGACTGTGTGTTTGATGGGGAAATATAAGTCTGTCTTTTTTCATAAAAGCCTGGGATTTGTCATGCATGTAGCTTATTCATCAACTTTGATACTCTATTTTTCTAGACAAACCTTATAACCTTGCTAACCTGCCTCACAGCTGTGCTTGACAAACTGAAATTGGAATCTGCTCTTATGAATATGCCTGAGAGAGAACAGGTTATTTGGTCAATTCAGGGCAGGTGAGTCAGGAGAAAGGAACATCCTAATGGCCGTGAATAATCTATATGAAGGAAAAAATGTGTTTACTTCAATAGCAATATTACTTCTGGGCACTGGTGCTTCTGTTTTGTAAGCATGAAAAAGCAGGTGTGTTGTTTAGCTAGTGGTGGATACTCCTGGAAAACAAAAGAACAACCTTGTCTAAAACAGGGCTTGCTGTGACCCTCACAGGCCTCTCCAGGGAGAAGGGACATTGCCCAGGACTGCTATCAGGAGTCCTAGTTCAGGGGTAGAGTTGAGTGCTTGCTATCTATCTATCTATCTATTATCTATCTATCTATCTATCTATCTATCTATCTATCTATCTATCTATCTATCTATATCTATCTCACCCCCACACACCCCACCCCCACACATACACGGTTTGAATTTTCTAGAGATAGCAATGACTATCTTAGTGTTGCTATGGGATCAAATTAAGCACTAGATGAGAGAGCTTTGAAAAACTTCAAGATTTTAAAGGGCGGGAAAATTACATTATTATCTCCCAAAGGAAAATATCACCAACATATTCTCATTGCATTCGGCCCCTCTTGGGAAAAGAATGCAAAAAATGAACCATAAATGTGGTTACCAGAAATAACTCCTTCTTTCATTAAAAAGTTACCATATAGCATGCTCTACAGATGTGAAGTTACAAAGTTATGTTTCAAAATGCTGATAGAAGCCCAAAAGTGCGTTGTCACAGTTGAATTTCCTCTGGATGTTGCTGCGTCTTTAACAAGCAGTAGGGAATTTAAGGGCATTCCAAGAGCTTCAGAGGCAAGCCTGGCCCTCACCTAGTGGAAAAGTGAGCAGCAATTTAGCCCAAGTGCACAAACGCTCCTGGAGACACAGAACAGGAAATTAACTTCTTTTTGGCAGGCAAAGCATCAGGGAGAAAGCAGACTTTCCCAAGGAGCAGCGAGGCTTTCCTACTGATGCTCCCAGGGCAGGAGTGATTTCTCTTGTTTCTCTCTTTCCCTGCTTTATCAATATCTTCTAGAACTATCTTTATCTTTTTTTTTTCCTGAGCAAACATTAACAATGCATCTGAAATTTCCCACAGTATAAGAGAAATCAATTTGCCCAAGGATTTTAGAGCTGTTTGAAGCTGACAGACTTGGGGTAGATTAGTTCTGTTTATAAAGGAGTAAGTGGGGGTGGGGAGCAGGAAGAGGCAAGCTTACTCTTTCTCTTACAAGGAAACATTAAAATAATGTATCTGCTCTGAAAATTGATGGGGAAGATAAATCTATTTGTGGAAACATAATCTTTCAAATATAGAAACCTCAAGACTCTCACATGTCTCTTATTTTAATCTGAATTTCTTTCCATATTCTTATTTTATTTACTGTATGTATATGGGTGTTTTGTCTGCATACATGTCTACAAGAACATCTGATCCTCTTGATCTGAAGTTATAGACAATTGTGAGCTGCCATGTGGGTGCTGGGACTCTAACCCAGGTCCTTCAGAAGATCAGCCAGTGCTCTTAACTGCTGAGCCATCTCTCCAGCCCCTTCTCACTTATCTTAGCATAAAAACATTGACCTCTTAAAAAGAAGCTTTTTAAAATCCGTGATAATAGAGGGAGAGTGCCTCATCACACAGTGGTGTGCACACAGTCCTAAGCACGTGTCTTAGCAAAATCCTAAATGGTGGAACCAAGCATTTGCCACAATGTGACCAAATTCTATGAGGCCCAGCATTAAAGTAAAACCTCTCAGTAACTTGCTGAAAGGAGGTCAGGGCAGAGATCATGCACATAACATGGCAGGTAAATGGACCAGTGGGAGGCACCGTCAGTTTATGCTTTACATCCAGTATAGAATTTCCTATAGTGGCCAACAGTCCTGTAGACTGGCTATTGGATCCTTGAATTCTGATATCCTCACCAGTGTTTTACCTCTCCTCCCATTTCCTCCTCCACTTAAAAGATACTTACTTCCTGCTTGGTTGAGAAGATTAAAACAATCTGCCCTGTCAAAAGGGAAGATTTCTGCTCGACATGTTAGCAGCTAAGCTCTAGGAAGGGAACTTGTTTTTCTCATCAGCCATAGAAAAATAGCCAAAAGCCTCAACAGAGCTTCATCCTTCACACAAAGCTTTCCACACAACCTGGCTCACAGAGCAAGGAACTTGAAATTTCGATATCAGTCTGAATTGACCACTATTTATGTTCTAGTATCTTTAGATTTATTGCCAAGTTTTGATTCTGAGAGCAAGGAGCTGGAGTCTATTCATTTACCTTCTAGAATGAGTTTGTAATTTGGACACTTGAAGTCTTTCTTGAAAGGAACATCTGCAGCATCTGGTAGTATGAGCAGCTGGTAAGGCTATCGAAGAAGAAAAGTGTCACTCAGGGTCACCTGCAAAGGTGAGCCAAGGTTATAGCCTAGAAGCGCCCAATACAGAATGAGATAAGGAGCCAAGAGAGCGTGAACAGCCACGTGGGCACTAGAAGAAGCAAGAAAATAGAACAAGTGGTAAGATACACACGTCTGTGGAAAACCACTATTTCCATGTGGGATGTGGTTCTTGAATACTAAGTATGCCCTCTCCCATTTTTCTTACCACGCTGGCTCCTCTATGGGTGATACAAGGGTTTCTCTGGGTTTACAGGCAGGTGCCTCTATCTGATATCCAAGTCTGGGATTCAACAAGAACTGGAGCTGACCTCAGCTGCCCCAGAGATACGGGAACACCTGCATGGAGTGTGTCTTGCATGCATTGTCATGCATCCTTACCAATCTGTGCAGTGCATGGAGCCATGAATTTGGGGAGAGGGTCCAGATAACTGGCTATGAATGCTAAGGGGAAAAAGGAAAGGAGGAGCAGCCAGAGAGGCAACATGCGTGGTTTGGATCACAGATAATAAACGTAGGCTAAGGAACCCATCCTCCTCTCTCTGGGGGTATAAATATGGTACACAGTGGACAGAAAAATCTCTCAATCCCGAAGTCAGTGCTTGAATTCTACACTCATATCCGGCAGGTGCTTCCTTAGGCTGGACTCTGCCCAGAGGAGAACATGTGTGCTCTGATGCCAGAAAGAGATTCCAGGCTGGCTGCCACGCGTTTTTTCGTGGTGACCCACCGCAGAGGTGACCTGCAGAGAGGATAGCAGGCCTAGGACAGTTGGGGAGATAAACAGGACCGGAAGTGGGAACACAGGCAGCAAGCTTGGTCATTGGTAATACAGGAGGGAGAGAGAGAAGACTGAAATGGACCCTGGCATTGCAGCATCCGGGAACGGAATGAATGGAGACTGTGGGAAGGTCCACAGATTATCCAATAGTGACCATCATTTCTAAGCCGTAGCAGGGGACGTAACGTTCAATGTGTAGCTTCTCACATCCTAATGTGTGAATTTACCTACAGAATATTATTACAAAACTGAAAATCAAAGCATATTTACATACAATTAAGGATGAATTGCCCATTTTTTTGTCTAGCCTCTAAATCTAAGAAGTACGTATGCCCATTAAATATGTGTGATATTGAAAAAGACATATTTTTTCCTTACAATATTCTTAGTACGACGTTTTTTAAATTGAAGACTAATGTAATTCCGTGATTGTTTTTTGATGCTTCAGCATCCCTAGTATGTCAGTACCCCTTTTTCTTATTATGCTTGTAATCTGACAGAACCTCTATGAATAGACATTCTCAAAACTTGTAGGGTTATTATTGAAATTTATTATTTCAAGAGGGCCTGTTATCTACAACCTCTTTGTAAGACATTTATTTAATCAAGTTCTACATTCGTGAAGGACTGTACATTTTGCAGGCTTCCATATGAATTGTCTTTTGATCCTGTCAGTGGCGTGAATGGAAAGATGGGAGGTGACGTGCTGAGGACAGATGAGTAGATTGGAGAACCAGAGAGAGAGAGAGAGAGAGAGAGAGAGAGAGAGAGAGAGAGAGAGAGAGAGAATGCAGAGAAGGTG
This sequence comes from Peromyscus californicus insignis, assembly GCF_007827085.1. Classification (NCBI taxonomy): domain Eukaryota; kingdom Metazoa; phylum Chordata; class Mammalia; order Rodentia; family Cricetidae; genus Peromyscus; species Peromyscus californicus. The sequence continues at coordinate 35,225,191 of NW_026294584.1, forward strand.
ATGAATGGGGTCTGGGAATTAGAGAGAGACTTGCAACTCAGCAGGCCTTCGGGTGTTGCTGGAAAAGCTTCAAACTCAGATCCGGAGCATCAGGCATCTGTGAAGATCTCTGGCCACTGCATGGTGCTTAGGTACTGATGTTGTGGTAATGGCCCCAGTGGCCTTTCCTTTCTGTTCCATTCACTTTGGAGGGACTTGCTATTTTAAGGCTGAGTGGCTGAATTAACTCCTTGTTTAGGCACCAGGGGACAGAGACTTGCTATTATTTTAACATATTTCAAAAGAACAAGGTCTTTCCTTGTCCATGCCTTGTTATTTCACAAGGGTGGATTGTCAGTTCCACATTTTCTTTATTACGGACGATGCCCTGTAAGAAGTGCTGACACTAAGGAACCTCAGAGGGCAAGAAGGACCCGCCAAGTCAGTCGGAGGAGAGCTTTTGTTCTCGCATAAGCTGGTGTGACCAGGGCTTGGGCTGCAAAGAAACCGACTTCCTACTTCTGTTCAACTTTATTGGAGTTCAAAGGCGTAGCACAGGGAAGGGTCGGGGTGTAGAGGAAGAAGACGGAAGGAAGGTGGAGAGGCTAAAGTGGGATGCTCAGGAAAGGAATGGCTTTCATTTGCTCCGCAGTACAGAGTAGCTACAAATCAGCCAAGCGCATTCCCTCCCGATCTCATTTCTCGATGAGAGTTTCTTGTTTTCTTTTGGTTTTTTTTTTTTTTTTTTTTTTTCCTAAAGCTGTCTTGGAGGAAGCTATCTGACCAGCACCTCCCAGTTATAGCTGTGTTTTTATCCCCTCTGCTGGGCCTTTGTTATGTCTGCAGAGTTATAGGGAGCAGAAAACTGATGGCCCACAGCTGTGCGTGGTGGGTGGCATCTCAAGGCAAGGAGTCTTGGATTAGCCTGAGGAATCCCTTCCAAAGGAGGCTGGAAACGGGCTTTCTATTACTTTCAAAACAGAGAGAGGAAGAGAGAGGGGGAGTGGGAATTTGGGAAAAGCAGAGAAGGGAGATGGGATAAGTTCTTTGGTGTTGCCTGAAACGGAGGGCCATCTCAGTGGGAACAGAGATAGGGTGGCAGGACCCAGGGAAGGCCTCAAGGAGAAGTTGTTTTCATTGTGTTCTTGGCATCCTTTTGAATTTCTCTTGTATCCAAGATCCATACTGTGTGTGAGCCTTATCCTGCAGGAGGAGCCAGTGGACACAGACATGATGCCTCACACAGCATGGTGTGTCCTTGCTGAAGTTTGCAGGCTTAGAAGCTGTTTCGTTCATGCATTTTTCCTGTCGTCTTGCAGCTTGCTCCTCTCCATTCTCTGCTCTCTTCCTTTCCTCAAACCCAGCAACTGTACAGTGTGACCCCCTGCAGGAAGGCACCATGTGGCTCCAAAGGTTTGGGTAGAGTGACCTGGGAAACCTTTAGCCGTTACCTGCAGGTCGCGTACTTAATGTTTTATAGATGTGAAGTCTTTCCTGATAAGCAAACATCATATCATGTTCTCTAGATGTTAGTATTTCAGATGGTCCTCCAGGACACATACAGCTTGCATCACTTATCAACAAATATTTGTGCAGATAGCTTGGTCCAGCTGGGTCTACTGTTCCCTGCCTTTCCCCCGGCTCTGTCCTTTATTTTAATTAGTAGGTTGGGATATACTTGGCTGTTTACTGAATGTCCTCAAAGCATTCCTGGAATAGGATTTGACCATGCTTTCTGCCTCCCTGTGCCTCTGCTTCACCAAGCCTGGCTCCCCAGAGCACAGTCACTAGCTCAGCCTCACAGTTCTTTCCCAGGCTTCCTCTGTGGTCAGATGCCACCTCAGTGAAGGGTTCACTCTTCCCTTCTTGCAGAGTCACTCGGGTTACTGCCCCACCTACATAGTTTTAAAATTCCTTTTCTGTATGACATGAGATTAGCCTCTAGGTTTTAGGAAATCTTGTGATTTAGATAGTCAAAGTCTGTCTGACCTTCTAGAATCCTATCCAGACACTCATACTCCCAGAAAACAGTAAAACAAGGAACACCTTTCCTCTGCCTGTTCCTTCAGCTCCCCTTTCCATGCTGTGTCTTTCAGTGGGAGGAATCATTAAAGTTAGACCTGCCTATAAAAATCAGCATGAACTGGTCAACTTTTATCATCTTGACTATCAGGTCTGGGTTTCCTCTTGGCTGCTTAACAAGCCCGTAGTGATACTGCCACTACTCTTTTCTAGAAACTCACCATTTCCAGCTATTTCTTATTGCTTACTTGACTATATTTGCCACTTACTATAAAGAAGGACCATGGTACCGACCTTCAAGGGTCTTTCGATTTCTTTTCTCATCCATTTTTTCTGCTTTGAATAATGGTCTCTGTCTGCTTTCACATGTCATATTCACAAGACAGATGAGCAGCAATGCCATGCCATCTGAGAGGGTTCCTTCTGGAGCCATTCTTTGGCAGACCAGAATCACTGTCTCCATTGGAAGTCACGATGCTCAACTCCATCAAATACTTACTGCTGGACATCCTCAGCAAGGCCTGGAACTTCACCAAGCCTTTCCACTGGTGCCTTTCCCAGAATCTAGCACCATGGCTGCCATGCTTGAAAAATATCAGACAGGTTAGTGAATGAATGGCGAAAGAGGGCAAGAGGGAGCCAGAGCAAGTGAGAGAGATCCCTGTTTCCCCAGCTCCTTCTGGCTGGGCCTTGCCTGACTTCACTGTGGTTAGAACTGGTGGCAGAGGCCTTCTGGTGTTCTGTGGGTTACTCGCCTCTATGAGGGAAGCCTCTCTGTTGCAACACAAGCTCCCAGACAGTGTTCTGCTTTACTGTCCTAAAAGCAATGAAGCCAGCTGACTTTATACTGAATACTTGAATCAAAATAACCCTTTTCTCCAAAATAACTTTTTTTTTTCAAAATAACTCCAGGATACAATTTAGTAGTATAACCCAAAGACCCTTTGCTCTGAAAAAATGTGGTCATCCAGTGAGCAACTGGAGAGTCACTTGGATCTGCTGTAAGAGTCACTGACATTTCACTTAAACCTTCCTTATTTATTACTAGTATGTGTATGAAGGGGGACGTGTGCATGCTACAGAGTGTATGTGTAGGTCAGAGTACAACCTTGCTGAGTCGGTTCTCTCCTTCAATGGCTTCTGGAGATCAAACTGAGGTTTTCAGGCCTGTTCATCAAGTGCTGCTACCACTGAGCCATCTTTGGTCAGGAGACACTCTGGGAAGTCTCTCCCAGAAAGCCCAGTAAACCTGCTGGGTTCTTATTGTCTTGCAATTAGATTTTTAAGTAAAAATATGTTTGATATGTGTCCTGGAAAATCCCTTCCATTTTATTACCTACATTCTCTTAAATAAGTGTACATTTCCCCAAGGGGGAAAAGAATCTATTTTATTCTTATAGTGGAAAAATTAAAACATAATTCACTATGATAGAACTCTGTGATATTTTTAAAATGCCAAAAGGCTGGACCAAAAAGACAATTTAACTTCTAGTCATCTATGACACGCATCCAAAGCCTTTGATATGATTTGTACTTAAGCATCAAAAGTTCTCGTAAATATACAGTTACTTCAATAAATCCACCTAAAAGTCTTTTTGTCATGTGAAAAAAAAAGCAAGTTTTATTTTCTGGCCCTACAATATTTTAAAGAGCTGTATTTCTTGGGTTTGTGTAAGTTCTGGTGAAGAATTTGAAGGTAACTGAGAAATACAATACATTAAGAATATTTTCTTTACTCAGTATTTTACTGTAAATTGATTGTGTTTTTCAAATACAAACTCATTCTTGCTATTATTGCTATAATACAAAATCCTATTAGAATGTGTTCCTTGATATAAATTTTAACTACTTTCCATTGCCAACATATTAAAGTAGAAGATGTTTACATGCATCCATTCAAAACATATTTGTTATTGCATCTTTTGTGCCAAATATTGTCCTTAGGCTGGGAAAACAAAAGGGAACTCAACCAGACACAAACCTATTTCCCTTCTGATATAGGGAGGCAGGCAGTGAACACAATAAGTAAACAAACAAATAATTCATGTGTATTAGAGATAATGACCCTTTGCACTCTAGGGGAGAATCTGCCACCATTGTTTTGATAAATGATCATAGCATCATACTACTTTCTGAATAATTTATCCTTCTATCCATAGGTTAGTGCAACTCTCAGCCCTCATCAAAGAAACATCTTATTGTAATACATTGTGGTTAACATAGAGCTCACAACTAGTCCAAGGACAGAGAACAAGGACTGTGGCGTGCTCAGCCCTAGACAGCACAGCAATATCATCATTTCCTCCTGGCAAGTCTCAGAGAGCATTGCAGAAGAGGGTGTGGAAAGATTGTCAGAGCATGGGGTCAGGGAGACTCTTGCAAATTAAGATCTTCTGGACATAAACATGGCTGCTACACTCATGACCCGCCCGCAGCTGTGGCTGCCTGAACAAGATCAAGCATGGATGAGCGAGGGGCTCGTGAAGACTCACCCCTACCTGCTAACTACTGGCAGTTGATGAGTGCTAGCGGAGGGAAAGCCAAGGGTATGGCCTCTAGTAGACTGCCTATGCTCCACAGGGTAGCACTGTACCTGTAGACGTACAGGTGGATTTCATTTCACTCTCAGGATTATGAAGGAAAAAAAATAGGATGTGAAGTTGTGAGGAGGGTGTGGAGGAGGTCTGGAGGAAGTTGGAGCAGGGTAAAGGGGTGGGTATGATCAAAATACATCATATACATGTATGAAAATTTCAAAGAAAAGATCAAATAAAAATTCAAAAAGCAGCATTGAAAGGAATAAAAGAATGAAGAGAGGGAGGGAGGGAAGGAGGAAAGAAGAAGTTACTTCTATGAAAGAAACACTGATCCATCTCTCCCTGGCTCTTAACAATCTTTCAATCTCCTCTTCTGCATAGCTTTCTGAGCCCTGAGGGAAGGATTGGGATAAAGATTCCCCATTTAGGACTGAATGTTCCAAAATATCTCACTTTCTGCACATTATCCAGTTATGAGTCTCTCTCTGTGTTAGTTCTTATCCACCGCAAGAAGAAGCTTCTTCGCTGATGATGGTTGAGCAAGATCCTGCACTATGGCTATAACATTGTTAGGAATCATTTTAGTGCTGTGTTCCTTTAGCAGAAGAGCATTTAGTTTTCCTGCAGGCCCATGGGTCTATCCAGTCTTAGGTTCTTGGCCATCCAAGCAAGTGGCCCAAGTTCCAGCTCACGGAGTAGGCCTTAAATCCAATCAGAGAGAGGCCGGTCACCCACACAACTTTTGTGATATGTGCATTTTTTTGTGTGTGTATGCCTGTTTCCCTACATGCATGTGTGTGTACCACATGTATAGCTGGTGTCTGTGGATGCTGGGCATTCAATTCCCTGGAACTGGAATTGCAGGTAGTTTTGATCTGCCATGTGGGTGCATGGAAAAAAACCCGGGTCTTCTCTAAAACTGGAATGTGCTTTTAACTATTGCTGCCCAGCCCCTGTGCACTGGTTTTGAAAACAGTTATGTACTATTGAACCAGGGGAGGAGCAGAAGAGCCTCCCTCTACTGTTGGCTCAGAAAGCTATGCAGAAGAGGAGATTGAAAGATTGTTAAGAGCCAGGGAGAGATGGATCACTATGGAGAAACAATGTCCTCCAGGCCCGACAGGACTACTCCACCTGTGGACTCTGCAGCAGCTAGAACAGGGCCTGCACACATTCAAGCTAGAAGGAGTCGCAGCACAGACAGGGAGAAGTGGACTTGGGCTGCTATCCCAACCAAGAAGCTATCTGCAGTTGGCATTGGCTTGCAAAGGAAAAGTTAGCTTTCTCCATTGGAGTCTTACTGGGTATCTAAAGCACGTTTCAGGACAGGCCCTATGCCCGGTAGTAGATGACCAACACAAACCCAACTCAATGGGATTTTTGTAGACTTTCTGTCTCATGTTGCTTTGTTTGGGCAGTTTTGACTTACTGGACTTTTGCTTCTGTGATTTCTGATTTTGAATTTTTATGTGTGTCTGTTTCTTCATTTTTTTTTCTGGTTTGTTTGGATTTTTGCTTGTTTGTTTGTTTTTCTGTTTGTTTTCTAAAGAGAGGAGGAAAGGGCATGGATTTGGGGAGGTGGGGAGGTGGGGAGGTGGGGAGGATCTGGGAGGAGTTGGGGGAGGGAGACTCCATAATCAAAATATGTTCTATGAAACAACTTTTTTCAATAAAAAAGAAAAAGTGCACATAATATTTTAATAAAAGTAGACTTCTATTTGAATAAGAAATGACCCTTATAAAAGAAAGCATAGCAAGCATATGAATATATAGTTTATTATTAATACACCTTTTATGACAGAGACCAAACCTTATCCACTTATAGAATTCCTAATACAAAGGCACAGCTATAATACAATATTATAGTTCAAATTTATGTATGTTTTAGCATCATTCAGTGTTATTGATGCTTCATTTTTTTCCAATCCAAGCTCATGAGGTAGGATTTGTTCTTTTAGCTACACATATGAGATCCCTCGCATGTGGACAGATTAAAAAACTTGACCTAGTATGTAAAGCAAGCAAACAGCCGAGCCAGAATTCAAGTCCATGTTTTTGATGATCACTCTGTCTCTCCTTTTGCTCTCCATTGCCCCATCAAACACTCCTAGTATTTTATTACAATAACCTGCCTTCGCTTTACCTAAGACGATATAAAGATTTCAGATTTTGAAGTCTTTCCAGTAAAAATAATGTGCTCATCTATAAAAAGGCTCTCAGGTAGTCTAGCAAAGTGATTTCTGAGGAAGAACTTTGCAAATCTCTCAATAAGAAAGATAGGCAAATAATTCTGGTCAGCAGGATTGTGAGCCCACAGGTAAGTTGTAGTGGAGAACAGTGGCTAAATGCGGGATTCCACTGAAGATAGGCCTTTGAAACTGAAGGTGTAATCACAAGCTTATTTCCCCCAGTGCGGCTTCTCGAATTTGATAATCCAGCGTTTGTTGGCACAGTTGACTAATTGTTTACACAGTTTCTGTTTCACTTATGAAGCATGTGCACCTGTCATTGGACTAGCTAAAACTGTCCCTGCCCTGTGGTATTGGGCCACTCTGCTGATACAGTGTGTTCTAAATGTTACAAGGTCAAGAGCAGTTTATACTACAGGATAGGACAACACAGTTTTACTGACGATCTCATTTCCGTTATTTGCTATAGTCTCAGAAGTGAATTCGAATTTTAGGTCAAGTTAAGGGAGGCTGTAATAAAACATAGCCAGAACTTCTGCGCTATTTAAAATGTGTCCAGTAAAAAGACGTGCTGGTAAAAGGTACACTGTTCTTGCTTCAACTGATGTTGGTTGGTGAAAATGAGGAGTGGTTGCTTTCAAAGTGAAAACGACTGAAGAGTTTAAGATACTCTCTGCGCGTGTCCGATGCCCGTCCTTGGGCCAGCTGAAATAGAGAGAAGCATCCTGTGGTTAGGGAAAAAACAGTGCAAGAAGGGAAATGCTGGATCCTCGTATTTCACTTGAGTGTCACTGATATATTTGGAAGCTCAGTCTCCCCTTTCACCCAGACGCCTGTTTGTTTACTTTGGCCTAGTGAGGGCCACACATTCCCTATAATCCCATATCTATCAAAAGACACAGCCTATGCTCAGTTCCAGACACTCCTTACAAGTTTGCATGCAATCGCATTTTCTCGGGAATCATGTCCCAGTTTGCAGATAAATTCTTGGAGTTTAAATAGTGTGCTAGTCAGTTTTTGTCAGCTTGACACAAACTGGAGTTATTTGGGAAGAGGTAAATTTGAGTGAGATGATGCCTTCAACAGACTGGCCTATAAACAAGCCTGTGGGGGCATTTTCTTGATTGATAGTTGAAGATCTCAGCCCACTGTGGGCACCAACCCCATTCAGGTGGTTCAGTAAGCAGGGTCCGTTGTATTTCAAAAACAGCGGGAAGGAGTCACACCACGCAACAGGGCCCACATGGGAGGTTTCTTGAGGGGAGGGGAGAGAAGGGGCAGAGTCTGGGCCCTGGGGAAGAGAGCAAAGGATGAGAAAGAGAAAGAGACGGGAGGTGGGCAAGGCCCGCCTTTTATAAGGAAATGTAGTGAACGTGCACAGGGGTTGCTCTTAGTGGCTGCAGCTGAGGTCTATCCTGTCAGGACCCTAAGGGCAGGCCAGTACAGATGCCTAAATGCTAACATGCCTCCCTTTTGTTTATTATAAAAAGGTGAGGAGTGATAAAGGGGTAGCGGGTGAGGCAGGGACGAGGGCAGGTGTTTTCGAAACTCCTTCCTGTTGACCTGGGGGATGTCAATTATCTTTGGGGGACCTGAGAAAACTAGGGTGCTGGCCATGTCCTAGGATAACTGGCTGTTTCACTTCACTGTCCAGGGTCTGTGGAACTGTCTGGCACCACTTGGACCTGGCAAGATGTTGTTCGAGGTGGAGCCAAGTTGATTCCCTGGAGCTCACAAAAAAATCATGATGAAGTCACCAGCCGATATGGAGGAGAGCCAAGTGGCTGCCGTTTAAAATATGTTTTTCAAAACAATAGTTAACATACACATATACACAGAGTTGAATCCAAGTTACATACACATATACACAGAACCCAGCTTATATTTACACATATAGGGTTAAATTCAAATCTCACACACACACACACACACACACACACACACACACACACACACACACACACACACATTAAACAGGAGTTGAATAAAGTAAAAGAAAGGGAAAACCAGTGTGTGCTGAGCCAGATGAAGCTGGCTTCTCCATCTCTGACTCACCTCACACATTGCAGCAAACGGACAGGACACTTACACAGAGAGAGAGAGAGTAGACAGACGCAAGCAGGTCTTGGAGCAAAGAAAGAGAAAGAAAGTGGAGAATTCTCTGTTCCCCGACTGCCTAGTCCAAAGAATACTGAGGTCAGTCTCACATCCAGGGGAATGGTCAGAGGTGGGGAGCCCCACCGGAAAATCAATTGTTGGTATTGAACGGAAAGCAAAGCTGTCTGTGAATGAGAAAGCAGATTTGTTGCAGGTGGAAGCGAGCAGATCCGCCGGTGCAGATAAGTTACTAGCGTGAAGTGGGTACCTTTGGCGGGCCCTGCCAAGGTATGCCGCTAAGCAAACATGCCACACACAGCAGAATTAGTGCGAGAGGTTTGTTGGGACGGGGAGAGCCAAAGAGTGAAAGGGTGCATTGGAGTGGGGACTTGAGAGCGACAGGCAGGCAAGAGGAAGAGAAGCGAGAGAAAGGAAAGGACAAGAGAGGCAAGGAGAGGAGTAAGAGGCAAGAGACAGTCAAAGAGAACATGCTCTGTCTGGCGGGCACTTTTAAAGGGTGCGTGCGCACGCCATGGAAAGGGCTCTGGAGACAGGAGATGATGTAACTGCTTTGGCAGAGGCTGGGCAGGGGACATGCAGCTTAACAGGGATGCACAGCAGCAGACTTCCCAGCTAGCAGGAGCTGAGTCGAGCAGGAAGAAAGAACAGAAAGAAGGACTTGGGAAAAGCTTGAAAACAGGGTACCCCCTTCCATCTATTGAATGGCTGGCAGAAGTTGAAAAGGTCCCGGTGAAATACTGGGATATGGGGTGCCGGTAAATGGCCATTTGGATTGATCTCTTAGAGGTATTAGGGCAAAGGCAGATAAGTTTAGCCCTTAAGTCGGGTGGTAGGTATGGGGGTAGGCTCATTTTCCGTGAGTGAGGTAGAGAAGATCCAAGGGCTGGAATCTCTAGTGTCCCAGAAATTCAGCCAGGACTGGTGAGGAGGCACAGGCTGCTCAGTGGATCCTCATCCAAAATAGAAGGGGCGGATGGGTTAAGAGCCCGAGGGAGACACAGTCGCCTGGTTCCAGGACTTCGAGAAAATCCAGAAGGCGAGGGCTGTGCTTGAGAAATGAAGCCTCACTCGTGGGAAATGGCCAGAAGTGAAGAAGGGGGAGGGGGGGTAGCAGTTGTTGGTGTTGGATGGAGAGTCCCAGCGATCTGCTGGGTGGGAAAGTAGGGCTGTCGGGCAGACCGGGTTCCAGGATCTTGGCACATCTCAGACTGCTGGGAGAGCCCATCTGAGTCTTGGCACCAAATACTGTATTTCAAAAATGGCGGGAAGGAGTCACGCCATACAACAGGGCCCACATGGGAGGTTTATTGAGGGGAGGGGAGAAAGGAGGCAAAGAAAAGGGCAGAGACCGGGCTCTGGGGATGAGAGTGTAGGAAGAGAAAGAAACCAGAGGTGGGCAAGGCCTGCCTTTTATAGGATAATGTAGTGAATGTGCACAGAGGTTGCTTTTAGTGGCTGCAGCTGAGGATATATCCTGTCAGAACCCTAAGGGCAGGCCAGTACAGATGCCTAAATGTTAACAGTGTCCCTTCACGGTCTCCGTTGTAGTTACTGCCTCTAGGTTCCTGTCTTGAGTGTCTGCTCTGGCTTCCCCCAGTGATGGATTATCGTCTGTAATCTAAATCCTTTCTTCCCCAAGTTGGTGTTGGTCAGTGCTTTATTGCAAATAGGAAGCAAACTAGGACAGATAACGTCTTCATCCACAAAACACAATATTCTTTAGCATGGAGGAATCACTGCCTAAGGGTGTCTTTCCCAAAGTACCATGCACAGAAGGGGATGGTGTTCTGTTGCTTCGGGCCACACTCCGCACCCTTGCATGTGTCTCACCCAGCTCAAACTCAGGACATTTTCTCGGCCCCTCACTCTTCATGACACGGTACTATTTACAGACGCAGTGCCTGCTCTGTGGAAAGCATGGCTCTAAGTACTTTACACGTCTTAACTCTTTCGCCTTCCCAGCACCCAGAAGAAAGACATTGTCAAAGATCGCACAGACGGTGCTGGCAGGAACAAGGTGACATGTTTGGACCCTGTACTTCACTAGGCTAGGTCTATACATTTGCAGACAGCAGTAGTTTGCAGCTAGGTTGTCGGTGTCGTCTCTTCCATAGCACTGGGGTGAGGCTTCCCACCTCAGCTACGTCAGTTTAGCAACTCCCTTGCATACATGCCCAGAGCTTTGTCTCCCATGTGATTCTGGGTCCTGTCAAGTTGGCCATCAATATTCACCATGACGGACAGCACTGGCAGCCTTTCAGCTCTGAGTCTTTTCAAGGGTGTCCCTGTCCTCTCTGAGTCCATGTCCTATGTCAGATTTGCCTAAGTCTGATTAAAAGGTAGTGAGTTGGGACTCCTTTGAGGACAGTCATTACTGTTAATTTATGTTTTCAGCTACCCTGTCTTTCTAGGCAGCAGGTTCCCTGACGGAGCTCTGTGTTTTTAAACATTCATCTTTCCATAACAGTGAGAGCTGCTCAGTTGACCTTCAGTGCTTGCCTGAGATTGCCGTCCTCCTTGTCAGTGAATAGAAATCTGCTGAGTTTCATTCCTAGAGGAAATGGGAAAGATAACTTTCTGAATGGCCTTGGCCTGTGTTGATGGTGCCCTTCAGTGGGAAGATACTACTGTCTCACCTTGGATTTTGATGCCCTCTTTCTCTTCTTAGATTGAAGAATCCATTGAGACACACTTTGGCCGTCCCAGCAGAAGGGCCATCCTCTTCAGGCCCCTTTCGTACAGCAGAGCAGAGCTTCAGATGCACCAGCACCTCCTTGACCTGCATGGCTACAGTGTTGTCACTGTTGAAGAAAGACCTGGTGCTGGCCTAGATCTGGAGCTGTTGGATCAAGGTCAGAATAATAAGTAACTCTCAGAGTTGCTCCACATATGAACACGTTCTAGACTATGCTGCTAATTTTCTTCCTATCAAACTGTTTCACAAAACAAGGTTTTATCCATGATCAAATATCTCATATCGTATACACTCATACCTTTTCTTTTTTGCTTTTTTTTATTACCTTTTCTCAATTTGCTTTAGTTAGAGCTCTTTATTCTTGAAATGATTCTGTTTGCATTTTGGTAGCATTTTGGAGTCACATAGTTCATATTTAAATGCTACATTAAAAATGTTTATGTTTATGTATGTGAAACATATTCTTTCTAGGACTGAACTGCTCCATATTTTAAGAAAATTGCCACTTCATTTGATGGCAAGTAGAATGTGCTGGAAATTGTTTTGCAAAGCCAGTTGAAATGGGATTCACAGATGGTTCTAAATAGGAAAGTGGTGAGGACATTTATTATACATGCCATTAGTCATCAAGTATTTTCATTTCTATCATTTGAAGAGAAAAATAAGAAACAAGCGTTATAAAATTGCTTGAGAGAAAATTGAGTACATGAAGGAGGTTGAGAGAACAAAATGAGTAACCGCTACTACCTCCCCAAGAGCTAAACACAGGGCAGGTCCCACACTATACTCTGTATTCATGACCTTATTCAACACACTCTGTCACTGCCTGACTAAAATGAAGAAACATGAATGGAAACTGAGTCTTTCTGGGAAGAAATGGACCATAATGGTGTGAGGGAAGGATGGATGGGAGGCCCTGAGTCCCACGCTCATTTCCTGTGTTCTTCTTCTTTGCCCCTCTGCTGCCTTAGTCTCTTGTGGCTCATTATCCTGCACTGAACTCATGGGAGATACAGTGATGCACACTATGCATTCAGCATGAGCTAGTCACATTTTCATTTTTATGAAGACACAATATAGCCATCCCTCAGTGCCCACAGAGGATTGGCTCCAGGGCTTCCTGCAGACACCCAAACCCCTTTTATGAAATAGTGTAGTCTTTGCAAATAACCACCCACACACATATTTTGAATCATTTCTAGATCATTTATAATACCTAATACAACATACATATAACACACATCATTTTTATGCATAGAGCATTATTCAGGGAATGATGACAATAAAAAAACTGTTGACTTTCAATGCACATGTGAGAACTAAAAAAAAATTGTTAGTTGGGTGGTGGTGGCACATGCCTTTAATCCCAGCACTCGGGAGGCAGAGCCAGGCGGATCTCTGTGAGTTCGAGGCCAGCCTGGGCTACCAAGTGAGTTCCAGGAAAGGCGCAAAGCTGCACAGAGAAACCCTGTCTCAAAAAAAAAAAAAAATTGTTAAAGTAAAATTTGTGGAAGTGGGACCCCAAATATGGAAAGGTTTTGTGTGTGTGTGTGTGTGTGTGTGTGTGTGTGTGTGTGTGTGTGCATTTTCCTTTTTTTCCATAAGAAAGGGAAAAGAAACAATTTGAATTCACTGCTTTTTTTCAAAGGTAGTTTTATTTGGGAGAGAATAGTCAGATTCTGGTGCCCCATACTCTGGTAACGAGGGTAACAAGCTTGCTTCTCATTACTGGCCTGTGGGGGTGAAAGAAGATTGGAAAGATGTGTCTGAAAAGGGTGGATGATATTTGGCCCCGATCACCCTCACCCTTGGCTGGTGAAGCTCTCAGGGAGTAGAACCCACGAAGATCATTTGATGAGAGGGAAGACAATCGTCAGGTGTTGAGAGTACCGTTTGGAAGGCAGGCCTCTGTGAATGCAGCATACTGGTCTCTGTCCTGTAGGAGTGGCTTAGAAATCCAAACCAGAGACCTCTGCCTACAAGTAAGAAAAACATGGAGGAGCACACAAGCCCTGGAATATTGATAAGAGCTGAGAACAAAGTTGTGGTGAACTCTTTTGAGTTTTGTTGGGTTTGTTCTGTTACAAGGGAACAAGCTAAAGGCGCAGAGCATTTGGAAGTGCCGTCATCAAAACCTCATTAGAATAGAATAGACTAGAATACTGTGTCACCAGCATTACTGGCGTCACGCCACGTGTTCCTGGTGACATGCTATTGTGGTCTGAAATCCCTACATCCCACTACATCTTGATGCTGCCCCGACTTAGTATGGATACAATGTGGATTATCTGTGCATTTCACTTTCAATTCAATTTTAAATTTCTCCAGCTGCAAAACAGATGGATTGCATCACCTCTTTCTCCTGATGCCTGTGGGTCAGTTTGACACAGAATAGGGAGGGTGGCTTTGCGGCTTCCAAGTACTATGAAAGTGCAAAGGCAGATGAAGCAATAGAATCCGGCACCCGGAGCTGCTGCTGAGCCTGATGACCAGCGAAAACTGTGTAGTGACACTAGCATTTGTCGCGTAGATGATGATTCAGTTTCCTTTCCCACATTCTGCCAGCTTTAAAAACATCTTTCCAGCTCAGTTTAGCATTCTCTTACTCTGTTACCTAGTGCCTCCAGCAAAAGGATCAGTTTCACAATATCGGAAGTATGGAAATGGATTTTGGTCTGTAGATTTGCCTTCTAATTTTTTTCACTGTGGAGCACTGTGGAGACAATACCTGAAGGAAAATAGCCCTGTGATTCTAATCTAACGCGTATCACATGTGGAATTAAAAAGGAAATCGCAGCTTATTTTATATGACCACCAATTTAACCTATAAGCTACGTTTGAACTGTAAATACTACAGAAATACTTTTTTCAGAATGGAATTCTCATGATTCCTTTGCTGGCGCCCGGCTGACTGCCTCATTATTTTACCTCGGGTGCATCAGCAGAGAAGGAAGCTACGCCGATGCGTGTGAACTCGTGCCCCCCAGGCTGAGCAGCTTGGCAATGGAGACAACTCAGAAGGACCTGGAGTCCTGTCCTGCATGCCTTTTATTCTGCCATTGCCCTTTAGTCTTGGTGCTAACCTACAATATGAAAGCATGATATTAAAACAAAAGTAGATGCCCCCCACCCCACCCCACCAATGCTGCAGAGGGCACAGGGGCAAGGTTGATGTGTTGATAAAATGCATTCATGTACAAAGGAAAGTAAGGACGAGACCTATTTTCCTTAAAAAAAAACCTATTATTTTTACCTGTTCTTCTCTCTTGTCCTGACTTCACCCCAATCACTCTGCTGACCTCTCTTTTTGCGCCTTTTTCTGAGAGTCATTTTTTCAAAGTCTTTATAGGATGATAAAAATGATAAAAGTTAGAAAAATATATAAAAAGGGTCATGGGCCAGACAGGCAGCATTCTACTTTTAAATATAATCATTCATGCTGGTAGAGTAACTACATTTTGTTGTTGGTGGTATTTGTTTGTCTGGGTTTTTTTGTTGTTGTTTTGGGGTTGGGTTTTTTTTTTGTGTGTGTGTGTGTGTGTGTGTGTGTGTGTGTATGTGTGAGAATGTTGCCCTTACAGGCCAGAAGATTTGTTAGATTCCCTGGAACTGGAGTTACAGACAGTTGCAAGCTCCATGTGTATGCTGGGAATAGAACTCCCATCCTTCAGGACAGCAGCCAAGGCTCTTAGCCATTCTGACTCATCTCCCCAGTCCTGGGTTTTGTATTTTATTTGTGTGTGTGTGTGTGTGCATTTGGTTTTTTAATTCTATTTCTTTTTATTTATTTATTTTTATTTTGCAATACAATTCAGTTCTACATATCAGCCACGGATTCCCTTGTTCTCCCCTCTCCTGCCCCCTCACCTTCCCCCCAGCCCACCCCCTATTCCCACCTCCTCCAGGGCAAAGCCTCCCCCGAGGACTGAGATCAACCTGGTAGACTCAGTCCACGCAGGTTCAGTCCCCTCCTTCCAGAACGAGCCAAGTGATCCTGCATAGGCCCCAGGTTTCAAACAGCCAACTCATGCAATGAGCACAGGACCCGGTCCCACTGCCTGGATGCCTCCCAAACAGATCAAGCCAATCAACTGTCTCACCCATTCAGAGGGCCTGATCCAGTTGGTGACCCCTCAGCCATTGGTTCATAGTTCATGTGTTTCCATTCGTTTGGCTATTTGTCCCTGTGCTTTATCCAACCTTGGTCTCAACAATTCTCGCTCATATAAACCCTCCTCATTCTCACTAATTTGACTCCCAGAGATCCACCCAGGGTCTAGCCGTGGATCTCTGCATCCAGATCCCTCAGTAGTTGGATGGGGTTTCTATCACAACAATTAGGGTGTTTGGTCATCCCATCACCAGAGTAGGTCAGTTCAGGCTGTCTCTCGACCACTGCCAGCAGTCTGTTGTGTGGGTATCTTTGTGGATTTCTGTGGGCTTCTCTCGCACTTTGCTTCTTCCTATTCTCATGTGGTCTTCATTTACCATGGTCTCCTATTCCTTGTTCTCCCTCTCTGTTGTTGATCCAGCTGGGATCTCCCGCTCCCCCAAGCTCTCTTTCCCTCGACCCTCGCCCTAATTCTATTTCTTAATAAATACCCCTTGAAAGAAAAAGTTGGCAATTTCAGTTCCGAAATTATGATATGAGCATTATGGATCCTCCTTCCTTGGGGGTTAATTCCATGCTAGGGGCATAAGAGAAGTTGATGCTCCACTGGGAACAAATACGGGTTCTTTCATATTCATATGAATGTAAGTCATTTCGACTCTGGGTCTCTGTTAAAGGCAGTTGTAATATTTACTTCTAAGTAGCACATGAAATGGATTTAATCACTTTCTCTAGCCCCATTTGAGAAGAGGCAAATGAAAGTTCTGCCAACATTTCATCTCATTCATAGTTCTGGAATGGGGTGCAGATCATATATGCTAAGAACATATACATGTGATTCTTATGTGCAGCCATGTGAGGGACACTGATCTCAGGGGTAGATGATAGGATCAAGGAGCAACAGTTCTCAGGATTCATCTTAGAAAGGAAACTACACAAAAGCCTGCTTGCTGCTGCACCATTGAGTTGCTTATCATTTAAGAGTGTGGGTGTTCATAGTCGGTCTTTCATCCTCACACTGGTTTTGAGAACAGCACAAGGACAATGGTCCTTTTAGAGCTAAGCCTACAAAATGTCACAGACCGAGAGTGTATTTTCATGGCCTTCCAATCCCTGGCTTTTGAAAAATAGAGCATATGTCCTTGCATTCAGGGGAGCATATAATTCTCTAAGGAGGAGAGGAACAGGAACGTACTACCCATTTACTCTCTCTCCCGGCATGCCGGCGCTATTTAGTAAATCAGCACTTTGATGTGTAGTGGCCTAAAAGAGAATAGATGTTTTCTAAAAGTTTTAAACCTTACTCCTTACGTGAAGTTTAAATAAAATGTGGCCCAAGGGACTCAGAGTAGTTTTTATAGTGGATCAGAATTATTCATGTGTACTTGAAGAGCAGTGCGTATGTAACCCTTTTTCAACTCTGAAATACATCTTATACTTGCACATTCTGTGTGTTACAGACCAAAGCTGATCTCAAAGCCACAGAATTGGAATAACAATTGTATTTTCTTACACAATTGCATGAGGGATTTTCTGTGTAATGTTTTCTGAAGAAATAAAAAAAAAAAAAAAAAAAAAAAAAGGGAAAGGCCTTACTTGCTAAGGTTGGCCAGATCTGGTCCAGTGGCTGTTTGTGCAAATAAAGCTTTGTTGGAACACAATCACATTCTTTTGTTTTCATGTCATGTTTGGCTACAACAGAGTTGATCAGTTGCAATGTGCATTGTATGGTCCTACATGCTAAAATGTATATTGCTGTACCTCTATGGGAAAGTTTTTGACTGATGTAGCTGGAGGGATCAATGGATGTAGCTTGATCCAATAACGAGCTGACAATTGGATCCTATGTTTGAGATGACTTGTTTTTTTAAACTGCAACAAACCTCAAACAGAAACAATTCTATGGATTGCAGTAAAGCATACTGTACACACAGCTACTATAACGGAGATATAAGATTAGGACCCATATTGGATATTCCTTCTTAGCTACAATACTGTGGGCTTAGTTTTGCTGTTAAAACCTCCAAAGATCCAGAACAACAACTGAAAGGAACAAATGTTACAGCTACACTTTCCAGTTTCCCACACGACCCAGGCTGGTCTCAAACCGACCTCAGTTTCCTGGTATCACAGGCGCGTGCCTCCACACTTGGCTTAGATTCTTCTTCTTCTTATACAACCTTAGAAGAACACTGATATTCTACTCATGGGCTAACCTGGTGCTGGGACACAAATCGCACAAATGTAACAATGGCAGTCCATGGAGCCTGTACTTCATATGCCGCCATCTAAGTCCAGATTCAAAACCACTGCACTTTTTGGCCAGGGAATTTTCAAGGGTCTCTTCTCATCTTTGCCTGTTGACTTTTGGAGAGGCTAGATGAATTCAAATGTACTTAGATGCTGATACTTAAACTTTGGATGGATAAATGGACACTATGAACTCAAGCAGAGAGACCAGGGTGTTTGTAGAGGCCACATACTCAGATATGATGGTTAATTCTCTGAATGCTTACTATTCTGTAAAACAAGGTAGCAAATGCTATTGCCTAAAGATGTTTTCCAGGGAAGAGAACATGAAAGTGAGCATATAGCTTTTGATTTTGTGAACCTAGAAAGCAACAAGAATAAGTAGTCCAAACCTCCATTTTGTCCCCAGGGCCAGTCTGTAAAGGACTCATTGTGTGCAGTTCTGATACTTTCCTTTCAGAAGACATATTTTATGAGCTAGGATTTTCATAACATATTCTTCACTGAAGCAAAAGACAGAGGCACCATCAAATCCCTCAATTTCATACCAGGTACTGTTTAGTAAATCAAAGTCTTAATTCACAGAATGGTACAGTGGCCTAAAAGAGAATAGATATTTTCTCCAAGTTATTGACCTGCTTCCAGGGTAGACTCCAAGTAATATGTTCAAAAGAGTCTGGCAGAATATATATATATATTTTTTGTCAAGCCAGAATTATTTATGGATCTTTGGAGAAGACATATTTTTCCAGTTGCAGCAGAAATAAGACTGCAGCAAGAATCAGAAAATAAAAAAAAAAATAGAGTATTCCAATCACAAAGGCTGTTTCTGGGAGGCCCTCATGTAGCCGAACCAATATTTTTGCATTCCTATTTTTAATGAAAGGCTGTAATGCAAGGCTTGCTTGTAGTAACTCTAGACTAAAGACGAGCATCCTTAACCCAATCAGAATTGTCCTAATGGAAAAGCCCATCTCTCATGGTTGAAAAGTCTGGGTGGAAAAGAAGCAAGTCTGCGATGCAGGCGAGTTGCTGCGTTGTGTAGGAAGACTAGTAAATGACCGCCTTCCAGCTAATGATGCAATAACACACACACACACACACACACACAGAGAGAGAGAGAGAGAGAGAGAGAGAGAGAGAGAGAGAGAGAGAGAGAGAGAGAGAGAGAGAGAGAGAGAGAGCTTTAAACCGGCACATTTCTTTTAGTCTTAGCTTCAATCTGGCATTGTATGGACAGAAGAGAAAACTGAAAGAGAGGAGGGCATGGGAAATCACTAGTCTGGCTCCAATTTGGAGCTGGTCCCCTTTGGGTGTTTGTGCATATGCCTCGCAGGTGCTTCCACTGATAACTTAAAACTTGAGGGTCTAAGGAACTTCTCACTCCTTTTCCTCCCCCACCCCCCGCCTGCACCCTGCTGCTCTCCCGAGACTTTAATTTGCTGTGTAACTATTTAGCAGGAAGACAAGTGAGTAAAGGTCACATTTAAAAAGGTGCAGTGTGTTTTGCCTGGTCGACGTTCCACCTAGAATATATCTCACATGCGTTTTTTATTATGTGAGTAATGGGCTCAGGGTACTATCGGAAGTGCTTCTGAACTTTAATCAAACCAGGGCTTAAAAATAAAGGAAGAAAGAAATTGAATCAAAGAAACTTATAAAGCTATGCTGTTCTATTTTGTTGTATTATGACACTCAGTAATTGTGTGCCCAGGTTTATTGTTATTTTCCTCAGTGCATATGGAAATACTGATGTATTTACAGCCGAACAGAATTTGTTCTTTAATTGGCAGAGTGGAGCACAAGAAATTGCTTATACAACCTTAACTGCATTGACTCGTTTATACTAACTCAAGTTCAATTTACTTTAATTTTGCAAAAACCTTCCTTATTTGTCAAAGTTGAGCTTGGAGTGACCTCCTGTTCTGATGTTTCCTTTTCCCTCCACAGTACAAAGGAAACAAAAAGCCAGCGTCTCTCTCTCTCTCCCTTTCTCTTGTAAAAGCACGGTCAAAATAAAACTGCTTCCTTAAGTGAACTCATTCTTGAAAAGCAAATAGCAACCAGATGTTTACTGAAATCCTGGTGTTTCTCCCTCAAGCCTTGCTCCTTTGTAATTGTTTGATCTTCATAGAAACCAGATTGGGTATGTGAATTTTCCAAAGCTGGGAACTATTTAATAATACTTTGAAGATATTTTCTCTCAACTATTTTGTTCAATGTACTTCCCCGCTACCTACAGGTTTTTTTTTTAAGATACAACATTGAACTTTTTATAAATAATTCATTTCAAGGTATTATTCTTTTCATATAACTTTAGAATGGGAGATTTAGAAAAATAAATTAAATATTTTGTTTGATTTTGCCCTAGACTAAACTGCTTTAAATGGCAGATGTAATTTGCAAAAATAAATAGTATCTGTATATATTTAGATTGAGGAAAGACTCCCAGAAAGAAAAACAAACCCTCATCTGGGACCTTTCAAGGGACAGTGTTTATGCACTAGCTGATGGGGACACTGGAACTCCAAATAATGTGTGCTCACTTCACTAAAGAGGATTCACTAATCGCCTCATTAGTGCTTCGATGCCTGAAATATTTGAACTATTTTTTTTCAGTTTGGGGAGTTTGGCAACATCATATCATATTCCCAGAGCTACCTGTTAATATGTGTAGCACTTTTACTTTTTAATTTCAGTATCATAAAACTGTTGAAACGGCGTATATCATTCTCCTTTTAGACTCCCTTCCTCAAATTAATTAAGATTGCTCCTTGATGTCCTTTCAAAGGTTTTATTTTTTCTTGCTGAAGAGGTCTTCAGAGAGTCTCTGTTGCTGTCCAACCTACAGCAGAGGAAACAGAGCTGTGGGCAAGTGATGTCTGCTCTTTGGTGATCCCGCCAAAGCTCGGCACCTGAGCTGAATTTTTACCACACCGACCACCTGAAAGCATGTTTTCAAATTTCACCAAAAAACAGGATTTTGATGCAAAATCCTGACACTGCCTTTATGAGTTATTTTTGGTATAAGGACAGATTTGAGTGTATAATGTCAGTGTATCTTAAAATTTATATAATTATTTTAAAATTATAAAATTAAGCATTGATGCAAATTCACTGAGATAAGTTCTCAGTTCTCTTAATCTGTTCCTAGAAATGTCAAATCTGGTGAATTATGATGGATTGAAGACCATCTTTGCCCTGGGGAGGGGCTAGCTGGCAGACATTTTATTGATTTTATTGGCCTTTTTTTCTTTGAATCGTTCATGCCGCCTTAGCTTGTTTCTTCCAACTTCTTTTTTGTTTTAGTGTTGCTTATATGTGTATGTTTTTATAGCTGGCCACTCGGTCTTAGATAACCAATTAGAGTCTCACACCTGCAGAACACGATTCACCCCTATCAGCACTCATCATCTAGGTTCGGTACCTCATGAGATTTTTCCTATCCATGTTGACAAATCAGTTGGTGTTGTTTATGTTTGGGTCTCATTGAAGCAGCCATATTGTGGAGGTTTCACGGTTATGGCTTCTCTGTCATATCTAGAAAATACAGTCTCACAGTGGACTTCCTGTTCCTCTGGATCTTTCAGTCTTCTGGCTCACTCTTCCACGATGTTCGCCGAACTGTACTTAGACATAAGGGTTCTGTTGTAGATGTATCAGTTAGGGTTGGACACCTCATGATCAGTTGTTCTCTGCATTTAGACAGTAGTCAGGAAACTCTAAGAGACTCCCGAAACAATGTAGGTTATTTCTGTTTCTCTTGGTTATCTTCCAAAAGTTGAAAGTAACTCCCACTGTTGAGGACACCTCATACGTCAGACACAGGACCCAGAGGAATCAAACTGTGATTGACCTGAAATGCTCCTCCCTTAGGATTAGCTTTTACAGTACTAGAAGGACCTCTGCAAGCTACCCAGGGAGGAAATCAATCAATCATCTGTCATACTTAGGAACCCAACTGTCGTACCTATGAACCACAACAGTGACCAGCACAGCAAGATAGCCCTCCCAGTGCAGTAGCGGCACTTCTGTCTTGGCAGTAAACAACAGCTGTCTAAGTGAACTTAAACCCACTAAACAGGAGATAGATAACATCTGGTACTATAAAGTTAGTCTACTACCTATGCCTAATGAGGTCATGGACCTTAGAGGAGAGCCTACTACTGCCACGTTCCTAAACCAGTACAATTCCTAACTACCTTCCAAATATTTATCCTTATACCCATAAAGATCTGTAGCTCTCACTCTTCATCAAAGAACCGTCTTTTTGGAGATTACAGAGGCCACTACAGAAAGTCATTCTGTTTCTTTTATCTTTTAAACACCCACTTCTTTGTGTTCTTCCTCCAAATATAGGTATTCTTCAAGACATTTATCTGGACCATCCTTTTTGCTCCTTGTCTTGATGTCTCATCAATATTTTTTTCTACTTTGTAAGCTCAATGATTTGCTTATTGAATGTAATTCTTATAAAATGTTAAATCCTGGCCAGGAGGGGGTGGCTCAGGCCTTTAATCCCAGCACTCAGGAGTCAGGCCGATTTCTGTGAGTTAGAGGCCAGCCTGGTCTACAAAGTTCCAGGACAGACAGGACGGTTTCACAGGCAAATCCTGTCTCAAGAAACAAAAAACAAACAAACAAATGTTAAATCCTAATCTGCCTTCTACAGGCAGAATTTTGAGAGGCAAACAGTCCTAGGTGCCTGTCAGACATTATTTATTTGGTACCCTGCCTGGGCATGTGTGACACAAAATGGGCTATCTTGCCACCAATATCTGCTGCTCTTGTCTGACATTTTTATGCACTTAGTTCTATATTCCATCTACCTCTCGGGGTCCACAGATCAATGTCAGCCTCTCTCTATCCTTCCTCTACAGCATTTGTCTGTCACTGATCCCTGTATGGTGTGCCTTTGCCAGGGTTCCACCTCCCTGCAGTTGCTTTGCTGCTCTGTGTGTTCCTCTTCATTTGTAAAGTAAAGCAAAACCAGTATTTTCTAACTTGGCATATAGGGATTTCTAAAGCCAGGATGTCTAATGCTTCCAAATCCTTGCCATAGCCAGCCTACCCACACCTTTGAATAACTTAGGGAAATTAAAATAGTTTAAACCAATACCCAGCCCACACTGAAGGAAATTAAATAAGAATTTGCTGGGAAGGGATTGGAGGTAGATACCATCAGTTTATAAAATAGTTTCCCTAATGACATTTGCATGTATTTAGAATGGTGAACTATAGCAATTTACTGGATCACATTTCAAAGCTTTCTACATGGCATTGCTGTTCAGGATTTTGTTTCCTAGGGCAACCTTTTGTATAAATCTAGTTCTTATTGTTCTTGGTTGGTTTTGGTTTGTTTCCAATAGAAGGGTCACATACTAAAACAAGAAGCTAGCGAGAGACTGGTTCCTACATCCTTTCTGAAGGCTGTCTCCCACTTGACCTAAGGACTTCCTACAAGGTCCCACTTTGTAAATATTTCAAACCACTTCCCTCCACTACAGTAAGGACCAGTATTTCAATACACAAACTTTTGTGGGACATACAAACCATATACAGACCATAGCATTTCCTGTGTGTAATTTCTTAAACTCTAAGAGAATACATGAATTTCCCCATAAGTGTTCTTCAAAGTGGAAATAGTAAACCAATTATCTGAGACTTCTTCATACTTCATCCATACATCTCTGATGCCTAGAGAATGTTTTGTGCTATTTTTAAAATAATCTCACATGTTTATTTTATCTTTCTTCCTGTAACATAAACAACTCAAACTGGGAAAGTTTTATTACCCATTTACATGCTTTTCTGTACAGCATCACGTCTTACATGTACTCCAATGGGTATACAATTGAAAGAAATAAACCTACATGTACATTGAGTAACCATTTTCTTTAGTTTAAGGTGAAGTCATTGGCACTGATGGGACTTAGTCAGATGACAACACGTCCTGCTGTGCTCAGGGACCCATCTACAAACAGCTAACTGAAGACGGGAACTTACCCCTCACCTAGTGAAGGCTCCCTGGAACCTTGTTGCAACCGAGTATTTCTGTTTCCCAAGAAACAAAGTCTCCAACAAGTTAATAGTAATGTTTTCACAACCTCAAGAGCTTCCAGTTCTTTCTTGGAAAAAACAAGGCATATATGAATCTTATCATTTATGTAACAAAATATTCCCATTAGAACAGAGAACTCTTGGAATTTAAAAAAACCTTGTTAGCATTCCACTTCCTTATCAGAATGACCAAGAAGTGACTAAGGACGCAAAGGACAGAGCAGTTTCTGGTGGGGTGGGCTTGCATTTCCACCGGCTAGCGCCACATATGGATCACCAGAGAGCAAAAGGAGTCCCTGTCTGAACGTTTGCTAAGAACGTATGTTGGCCGAGGTCCACCGCAGTACCTGCTTACTTGGCAGTGTCATGATCTCAGACTTGGCACACAGCAGAACCGTCTGGAAGACTTGCTAGCTGGCAGACTGTGAGCTCAACTCTTAGGGGATCTGACTCAGTGGGGATGGCAGGGAGGTTAAGAATTTGAGAAATAGATAAGTAAGTGGATATTTGAGAATTATAGCTACATTTCAGTTTAAAGTAGATTCAATAATCTACCCTTTTTTCCTATCATTCCTATATCCCCGTTTTTTTCTTATCAGAAAGAGATCCTTGAATCTAACCTCTGTTATTTAGTTTCCTCCCTTACCATGACAAGTAATGATGATGACAAACATCCATAACCCACCGAATGACCAAAAACCACCCACCCCACCTCTTGGGAATGTGAGCGTGTGTCCTCTAGACTGCTTCCTGTGTCTGGGGTGATGGCATCTTTAAGGGACCCTGAGAAAATTGGGATAGTGGTCAAGTCCTGGGAAGCTAGCTGTATTTTTTTTCTTAGTTTCTGTGTGATGGGAAAGTGCAGAGCTCATTTAAAGTTTTGGCTGGATAGTCTGTGAGGCTGCACCATCTCAGCTAGCAGCTTTGAAGTTGTTCTGGATGCAGAATTTTGAAGAAACTGCAATAGAGGCATTTTGAGAAACTGGATCACCTAGGCTACTTGTCTTTATTGGTGCCTGTTTTTTTGGTTTTGGGTTTTTTTTAAACACATAAACCTTTAAAGGTAACATATATATATATATATATATATATATATATATATATATATATATATATATATATATGTATTAACAAGTATAGCATGTGCAGTATGTACAAGTCAGCTATAGATGATTTTTTGTTTTGTGTTTGAGCAGGTAAAAGGCATTTGCTAACTTTATAAGTCTGTTTGGACTGTATAATCAAATCTCTATCCATGCCATGTGAAAGTATGGCATGTAATATTAAGTCATGAGGATTCTGTAACCAATAAGTGTAGCTTGAGTTTTCCTGCCTGGCCCACAGTCAGGACAAATCTCTCCCACCTGCCAGTCCCACAGCCGCTCAGACCCGATATTGCTTACAAACTATATGGCCGTGGCAGGCTTCTTGCTAACTGTTCTTCCAGCTTAAATTAATCCATTTCCATTAATCTATACCTTGCCACATGGCTCGTGGCTTACTGGCATCTTCACATGCTGTTTGTCATCGTGGCTGCTGGCAGTGTCTCTCTGACTCAGCCTTCCACTTCCCAGCTTTATTCTCCTCCTTGTCCCACCTATACTTCCTGCCTAGCCACTGACCAATCAGTGATTTATTTATTGACCAATCAGCAACACATTTGCCATACAGACCATCCCACAGCAAATAAGATTTATCATGTCTTATCCAGTCTCAGAGTTGTTTCTATGTAGAGGGATCAGCATACACATCATATCTTCTATAATCTTTTCTGTCTTCCTCCCTCATATCCATAATCAAGATCTTCAGGAGGTCTCCCCTGGTCAAATCTGATCTCTATTTACTTTGAAGGAATCCGTTGCTTTTCATTTCCTTTGGAAACAAAGGCAAAACTTCTCCCTCAACACAACACCTTCCCCTTTTCAAACTTTTATTTAGAAGCCAAGACATCCCTAAAGTATAGAGGCTGGTTTAATTCAGCAGTCCCTTCTACAATCCAGTATCTCTCAGTAGCTGTCATTCTCTGTTCATTAAACATTCAAAAAATTTTAAATTAACAAAGCACAATAAAAGGTCCAAACTCCATGTTATAATATTTTTTATCCTTAAGTGACTTATTTATTCTGTATTCCTTTATTCTTTTTTAAAAGACTTTGTTTTGTTATTTTAAAACTATTTCTCTTTCTTTTATGACTATATTCATTTTTCATTAATATCTATTTAAAGCTTTTCTTGGTCCATTAAACCTGTGAGGGGCTCCACACATAGTGCTGGCTGGCTCAAGCCTGCAGGTAGTAGCCTGAACCGTGTCTCTATAGATGTGGACCACCTGAGAGACTGCAGGACTAGGAAGCCACGTCTGGCTCTGTGTTTTCATGTTTGGACCTTTTTCCTTTTCTAAAGTTTTCTTAGGACCTATGTGGAAATACATGCCCTGCGTTGGGTACCATATCTAACCAGTCTTTCTCTGGCCCATCAGCCAGCAACCAAATAATGACACCAAGACTTTTAATTAATCATGAAAGCTTCGCCTATAACTTAGGCTTGTCCCCTAGCTCTTATAACTTAAATTAAACTGTTTTTTATTAATCTATGTTTTACCATGTGGCTTTTTACATTCTTTTTATTTTGTATTTTTGACTTGTTCTGCATCTTCTGGCAGCTCCTCTGTACCTAAACTCTTCTCTTTTCTTTCTTTCCCTGGAAATCCTGCGTATACCTCCTGCCTAGCTATTGGACATTCAGCTTTTCATTATACCAGTTACAGCAATGGACCTTCACACATTGTACAAATATCCCACAACAGGAAATGTTGCAGGAGATTTGTTTGCACTGTCACTCTGAGACCGCCAATGGATTAAACCTTGATTCAGAGGGTAGAGTCCACCTTCAGCTGGCTAGAAAAACCATAGAGATTTTGGTAGACCCAGATGAGGCTGGAGAGACACAGGAAGGAATAAGGAGGGGCTTGGAAATATTCCCAGCCTTTTCAATTTGGGAAAATGGAGAGGAGGGTCAGCTGATCATTTCTCCATAGCTCTGTGGATCTATCAGGTTTATACCCTAATATCTGACTCCTGAGCATTATTTATTAATGAAACAATAAAAGTAGCTGCTATAGGCACCCTACCTCTAAAGTAATATAGCTCATACAGGAAGATGAGGTGGCTTCCAAGGTCTCTCTCTCACTCACTCACTGTTTCTTACTCTTACTCTCTCTCTCTCATGCTCTCTCTTTCAACCTCAGCTTTTACTCAAGAGAGACAGCTCATCTGTTATGGGAGCATACTTTCTTACAGAAGACTCAAGTCCAGCTCCTAGCACCCATATCAGGCAGCTCACAAACATGTGATGCTCCCTTCTGGCCACTGAGGGCTCTACACTCTCAGAACCCCACAGACACACAGACAGACAGACAGACAGACAGACACAGACACACACACACACACACACACACACACACACACACACACACACACACCTTCATGTAATTTAAAAAATAAAAACAAAATCTTAAATCATGTCATACTATTCCCTGGAGGTATACAGAAAGTACCCATATCCTTATTTTTAGTTTATTATATGTTTATACTATGCCTTTAAAACTTTCCTTTTGTTACTATAAAATACAGCTTTCCCATAATATTCGTATGTATTGTATTTTGGATATCAGAATGGTAATAGGAATTATTGGGTTGGTGGATTCCTATTTTACTTCTACTTACATATAGTATTGGTTCCCTAGAAGTTTAGAGTCTTACCTGTTCCCACATTTTTAAAATCTGATGAAATTAAAAATAGCACATATTTTTATTTTTCTGAAGATTATTTATACAACAATTAAAGAATATTATATACTCAGTGTCATTTTTAAAACTAAATTTTTATTTGTAAGAATTTTATGATTAATACTTTAATATTTGGATTTTCATAGAAAAACAAACCTAAATGCCAAAGTAAAAAAAGAAGAGACCATTGAATTCACAAAATGCCAGGAAAGACCATTCAAAATGTGTCATGCCACTCTATATTCATGACACAGGCAAAATCCAAAACTGACACTATCACCTAAGGCTTATGGGGATTCTGAAAAAAGCAGTTTTCATACATTACCTATGGAAATGTGGAATATAATTTTTTTGAGGAAGCAATCTGGCCTATCTATAAAATTTAAAACTTATACTTTTGAAGCAAACAAATTTGTTCTAGGGAAACAAATATAGTAGAAGTTCAAGCATCAAACAGTTATAAAATTTATGCATAACTATTAAAATTAAGTGTTGATAAAAATAAGAAAATGATTTTAAACAGGGACAAATCAGAGAAATAGATTGCTACAGAAATATTTAGTAATATATGCTTAAGGGGAAACAGTGTGTTAGGATGTAAGTATCTCTGTAGAGGTAGAAAGTTAATGCTATGATGCCATGTGAAACTATGACTTAGCAAAATTCTGTTAAAGTATTTTCGATATAATATGCTCCTTAATGCGTAGGAACAATCCACTTTAACAGCACTTGGCATAGTTTTATGTTGAGTGAATATTCTTCATCTCAAAGATGACAGAATTATTAGCCTCAGGAGACACTTCTGATATACTCTTGGCTTCTGGGAGCATCGCCAGTTTCAGAAAAAATGTGAAGTGTGTGAAACTTGTCTTAGGCGATAGCCTTGTCCACCCCTTCTTCACCTCCCTCCTTGTTTAACAAATCCATTTTTGGGCGCCAAGAGTCTTGAGATCTTGCCCAGGTTGTACCTACCACTTGGGATCTGCTGCTCCTGACTCATGGGTGACCATTTCTCCGTCATGTTTTAGCACTCACGTCACCTGTGAAAGGAAATTCACTCGCCATGCCAATAAGAGTTTTTGCTGCCCCTAGTCTAAAGAATGTAGATGCATTTTAGCTGAGGTCCCCTATCTTCCTTAAATTGAAACCCCCAGTGAATGGCTTGGGTTTCCTCCTACCATGGGATGAAGGTCTTTTGAAGGTATGGGAGGGGCAGGAGCAGAGTCCAGGAAAGTATGTACTCTGTATTTCAGGTTGCTCTTGTGTTTCTCTGTTCAGAAGCCTTGGTGGTAGGCTGACAAGACACAGAACCTGTCTTATCTTGTTTACTGAATGTTCACCACTTCGATCTAAAATTTCCATCTGTCTGTATCTACTTGCTAGCTAGTATATGCTCCAAAAGAGCTTAGCAAATCTGAAGACAGGAGTCTATATACACCAAATAGGAACTATTTAATCCTAGTATTTCCCTAAATGTTGCATTTTATTGCTCAGACTTATGCTTTCCCTAATCTTTTTTTAAATGACCTTGAGCAAGCTTAATAGGCAATTTACTACTTGATTTGAGAACAGAAGATAGAACTTTTCCTCTTAAACCTCACAGGAGTGTTATGACTGGTTAAGTGAAACCTCCAAAGATGGTTGGAAATAAATATGTCTGGATGGGAGACGCTAGTCGCCCCATAATTCTTATAGCATTTAGTAATGAACCGTTGAGACACACTTGGTTCTTTTTTCCCTGGTTTTTGAATTATATTTTCTCAAGCCTTACTTCTCACCTGTGCTGAATCAATATAGAATTATTCCTGGAAGCAATTAGGAATCATTGACTCCTTCCTCCCTCTCAGAGTACTCACAGTCCCCGGGAATTATTGTACCATGCTGAAACAGATATGACTAGGTTCTATTTATTGCCTCTTAAAGAAGTCATGCAAAATAACTTTAAATAGAGCAGGAAGGAATCATATTTGGTTAAAGGAAATGTCACAATGCTAATTATACACTAAAACCCATTTTGCTGTTCCGTGGAATTTAGTATGAGGAGTGTTTGTCACAGAAAGCATGTCAAGCACTGAAGTAATAAAACCCAATTTAAAATATCAGCCATATAGCTAGGAAAAGGACATTACCATGGTCAGGCATGTGTACATCTTATAACTTATACTAAACACTCAAGCTTTATTCAACACACAGTTATCTATTAAAAGAACCTTGTAGGTCCCTATAATTGCTGTGGGTAGCCAGGGGGGGAAAAGTATGAAAGGCAAGTAAGACCTTTCAAAGAATGACTGGGCAGAGGCATACATCAGTGTTTCTCAAATTTGCATATGAATACAAACCGCCTGGATATCTTGCAATTGACAGATTCTCATCTGACTTTAGTCCTAAGGTTTTACATGCCCACCAAGCTTTCAGGTGGTGGTAATGTGGGTATGTCATGGCTATCCATATTTCACTAGAACATCATTTGCAGTGGTCTACAGGGTAGAAACAAAATATTTCAAATGATCAGAAAACAAAATGATGATTTCTGGATGTGGAGATCAAGGAGGGTATCATAAGTTAAATACTGTGTGAAGCATGATGTCTTGAGCTGGGCACCTTGGCACATGCCAATACTTAGGAAGCTGTGGCAGAGCACCACAAATTCAAAGCACCTCTATATCATATAATTGATTTAAGGCTGGCCTGAGGTATGTAATGAGTTCAAGATCAGCCTGGGGCATGTAGTGAGACTGTCCCTAAAACATTTTAGAGGAAAGAAATGACTTCTTAAGCAAATAATGAAGGCAAGAAACATTCGGCAGCATGAATTGCGTGTGAGAGGATTGTGGATTGTGAGTCTATAAATGCTTCAGGGGCCGATCTGTGAGTGTGGTTGACAAAAGCCGGGGTGGAAATGTAGGGGCTGAGTCTCTGGGAAGAACCTAAGAGTCAGGGCTGGGGCAGATGTGCAGGGCCGGGCCTGTTCTGCCAAACAATCTGCTGTGTTTTGTTCTGGTGGTGATAAGATCTGTGTGTTGGGGGGATGTCTCTGGCAGCAGCATGGACGTGCTGTGAGAGAAGGAAAGATGGTGAGTCGTGGAAGACTTTGCAGAGATGGTGAGATCTCACATTCAGACTCTGGGGAAGGATTTGTAAGGCCCAGAACATAGTTAAGAAATTTAGGCCGGGCGGTGGTGGCGCACGCCTTTAATCCCAGCACTCGGGAGGCAGAGCCAGGCGGATCTCTGTGAGTTCGAGGCCAGCCTGGACTACCAAGTGAGTTCCAGGAAAGGCGCAAAGCTACACAGAGAAACCCTGTCTCAAAAAACCAAAAAAAAAAAAAAAAAAAAAAAGAAATTTAATCTAGAATTGATGGAATTGAGGGTTAACAGCCAGTGGGAATAAAAGGAAGGAAAGCTGAAGATGGCCTTATGCTTCTGAGGGTGAGGGAGGGGGTGCTACACCTTGGATGATAAAGATGATGGAAGAGGAAGGGGTATGTGCTTTTTCTTTCTTTCTTTTTTTATAGGAGACCATGAACACAGAGTTGTACTTACCCAGCACAGTGTATATTACAGAATGTAAATGAAAATATCCTCTGAAACATGAGGAAACTCAAATGAGAATTAGCAGAGAAATAGCCAAGGCAATGGAGAAGAATGAAATGAACACAAAGTTCAAGTGAGGGTGAAATGGCACTGCATGTAAAGACCAAATAAGGACGTGTTAAGAAAAGGCCCTTCGTTCCCAAAGACCCATTGTCAATCCTCCAGTTTCTTAAAGACTACAGGGACTTCTTGTGTGTGGAAGATGCATCAGAGTACTGATTGATGGCTTTTGTAGCATCCCATTCGCAGTGTCCGGGTCTACCGAGACATGCGATTAATATTACTGGAGAAACTGGGGTTTTCTCTTTAATGTTCTTGCTACTGTTAATAAAGTAACTTAAAAAATGGACTCAAAAGGAAGCTTGAGAACAATTTTATTAGAGATTTAGAGAAAAACTGAAGGTGGACAAGCTGGAAATCCCAGATGCCCAGAGAAGGAAGACTAAGGGGGGAAAGGAGAGAGAAGCCCCTGCTGTTCGTAAGTAGTCAGAGGGTGGAAAGGGTTGGGGTGGGGAGTAGTTTCAGAGAGAGAGTGAGATAGCCCAGAGCAGAGGAGAAGATATGCCTAGGCTTTACTCAGTGTCCAAATGAAATGTTAGGACTCAGAAAAGCAGATGTGCTGCCTGGTGGAGGCTCCGAAGGACTACCTGAGTGTGATGGTTAGCGTTATAGCAACTCCGCACAAGCTGGGGTCATCTGGGAAGAGGGGAGCTCAACTGAAAAATGCCTTCATCACATTGGACATTTTTATTGATTAATCATTGATGTGGCAAGGCCTGGCTAGCTGATGGCAACGCCACCCCTGTGCCTGTCCCAGGTTGGGCTAAAAAGCAAGTTGAGCAAGTCATTAGGAGCAGGCCTGAAGGCAGCATTCCTCTGGGATTTCTGCTTCGGTCCCTGCCTCCAGGTCCCTGCCGTCATTCTCTCAATGATGGGCTGTAAGATGTAAACTGAAATCAACTCTTTTCGTCCCAAGTTGGCTTTGGTGATGGTGTGTGTCATAGCAACAGAGAGCAAATAGGGCACTGCCAGGAGTCCTACAAGCATTTGCAAGGGGAAAGACACTACAGAGAAGGATGCTTATGTTATCTCATTAAGGGGATAATTGTCTTCTTATCTTCTTAGCAAGCCATTAGTCTCTCTAGGAGTGGTCTCCGCCCAGTGATTGACAGGGCAAGCCAGATTAACTCTTAAGGGAGGAGAGAATAGTAACTAACATTTTAATCATTGGAGTACATCAGAACATAATATCTCCAACCAGGACTAGAAGCAGATTCCATTCTTTTTGTTCTGTTTTGTTTGTGAGTCTCACTGTGTAGCCTTGGCTGGCCCAAAATGCACTATGTATAACAGGGTTAGCCCCAATTTATAGCGATCCACCTACCTCTGCCTCCTGAGTGCTGGAATTAAAGGTGTACACCACCATTCTTAATGTAACTCTACCCTTTAAACCAGAAAGAAATAGCTTTCCCATAATGGAAAATTTGCATATGAGATCTTTCCACAGAGCTCTGATACATACCCTCAATAGCCACTAAGACTATTGCAACATTCCCTCAAGAGTTGAGACTCTAAAATCATGTTGGAGATGGTATGAAATTGGAAAATAGATATAAGCCATTTCTGTCATCAAAATCTAGAGATCCAGTTCCAAAGATGTTCAGTAGAAGACTGCAGTGTAAGTCCCAGCCTCACACACAGTGGTGCTCACTTAGGGGGAAAGAGATAGCGACCCTGAACTCCCTTCTGACATCCCTGGTCACTTCCAATGACATTCTCAGCTTCTGGCTAAGGACAAGAATAGACCTGCTGCTTTCATGGTCTCTGCCCTACCGACCCATCCCATGTCTCTCTCTCACCCTCTTCAATAGTACATGT
Organism: Peromyscus californicus insignis; assembly: GCF_007827085.1. Classification (NCBI taxonomy): domain Eukaryota; kingdom Metazoa; phylum Chordata; class Mammalia; order Rodentia; family Cricetidae; genus Peromyscus; species Peromyscus californicus. Next base: position 35,258,411 of record NW_026294584.1, read on the forward strand.
GGGATTCCGCCTAACTAAACAATTTCTGCCAAATTTAGCAGGTAGCATCTTATTTTCTCTGGAGATTTTGTTACTCGGACTTTTAAACAGCATGAACTTTAGTTTTTAAAATTTCTTAGTTTTAGTAGAAAGTGCCCTTTCTGTTACAAGAACCCACCCAGAATACCACATTACGTTTGATTTTCACTGCCCCTCCCATATTACATTTAGTCATCAGATATCCCCAAGCTTCTCTTGGTTGTGAGTCTTTCTCAGAATTTCCTCCTCCCTTCCATTACCTTGACTGTTTTGAGAACAGGTAAGCTCTTTTGAGTTCCCTTTAATAGAATTTGCTGATCTTTTGCTCAGTATTAGATGGGCTATTAAGTTTGAGAAAGAATGGCCACAGAGAAAATCCATCATCCCATCCTCTCCAGTATGACCAATCAACATGGAGTAATGCTGAGGTGACCCTGCCTCAGCTCACTGAGATAGCGTTTGTCAGCTTCTCCCACTGCAAAATCTTCTTCTGCTTTTCCTTTCCATACTGGGCCACTGGGAGAGATATTGCTATATACAATTCTTATTAAGGGTGTGCTGTTTGAATGAGATGTTCCCCACAAGTCTTGGGCATTTGAATACTTGGTCCCCAGTTGGTGACTGTATGAGGAGGATTAGAAGGTGTGACCTTGCTAGAGGAAGCATATCACTGGAGTAAACTTTGAGGTTTTAAAAGAGTTATGCCTTTTTGAGTAAGCTCTCTCGGCTTCCTGTTTCTGGTTCAAGATGTGTGCTCTCAGCTGCCACATCAGCCACCATGTTCTGCCTGCTGCCGGGCTTCCTCACAGTTAGGGTGACAGGCTCTTCTCCCTCTGGAACTGTAAGCCCAAAATAAATCCTTCCTTCTACAAATTGCCTTGGTCTTAATATTTTATCACAACAATAGAAAACTGACTAAGACCAAGATGCAGAGTGATGCTTCTTTGAGGATGTGATGGCCAGCTGACTTACCTGGAATTCTACACGGGAGAGTCATCCCCCATCTCCACTTATTTATTAACACATGGCTATTTGGGGAAGGGGGCAATCTAATATTATTTTATTTGTTTTGTTGTCATGGACACCAGTGGCTCACGGAGATATTCAGCACTATTTTTTTATTGTTTCATCATTTAGTCTTTGTTTTTAGGCCTTTTAAGAACTTCCTGGGGAGTACAGTGCTCTATGCTCATTTTATGTACTTCCTTCCCTAGCCCCAAACCAACCATTTTCCCGTTAACTTGGTCCTTTGTATCAGAGAATGGCATTAGAAACCAATATCTGGGCAGGATATGTATTCTATTTTTTAAAAATTCAGATTGTTGCCATGTTAACTTCTGCTAAAGTATCTTAATCTGGCAAGCATCATAAATGTCTAAAATTTCGGTAAAAAAGAACTTTCTCTCAGGCAGAACTTAGTATGAAAGCCACTGAAAGTTTACATGCTTATTCATGCTCAAAGGGAGATTAACAAAGGGCACATGAAGCATGAACCTAATTAGTTTTTATCAACAAAACCCAGAAGTCAGGTATCGGGGTAATAACCTGAAAGATCAGAGAAGCAGAGGAGCAGCCATCGGGGACTTCTTGTATCTCTGGATCCTCTGACCAAAAGGGGCTACCATCCTGCCTCCACCCTGCCTTATTACTTCCTGTCTCTGCCTCCCGAGTGCTGGGATTAAAGGTGTGACCACCGCCCAATTTATAAGGTTAACTAGTGGCTAGCTCCACCCTCTGATCTCTAGGCAAGCTTTATTTGTCAGAACACAAACAAAATACCACACAAGAGACACAGACATTTTAAAACGTTGTGGAGAGAACAGTATCCAGCCTTCTGAAGCCACCACTTCTTAAGCAGTTTATTTCTCAGGAGTAAACTCACCTTCTTTTTGTGTTAAATTTCTACATAGTAGGAATATTTTATTTTGCAAGATGTATTAATAATGTTACTTCCCTGGGCTTATGAAGAATTCTAGGAGCTCAGAACTGTTTACAGAAAGTCTCCATGGTCTTCCTCACAGCCTCCCACAGGGTGAATATCTGATGAAGGTTCAGAGCATCAGGGAGGGAATCCTTTGGAAAGTCTGTTCTGAGACACAGAGGTTCCATCATCTGCTCTAAAGAGATATGGTGCCAGAGCAAATACCTATGGCCAGACTCCTGGGGTGAAAAACCAGATTGGATTAGATTTCATGATCATGTTGTACAATTTTTTAAGGATAACAAACTCCCGTTCAAATGCCTGCCTTAAAATTAATGCTAAATGCTGAAATCTTTAACCCAGAAACAGCTACCAGCATCTACAAAGTCTGAATTAGAGACTGTAAGATGAATAGCTCTTCTCTATAGAATGGCACTGAATAAAGTTAATTATGGGAGATCTGTTACTGATCTGTAGATAAATCAAGTTGAGTGTGTAGAATAGAGAATTGGTTTATGCAACTTGAGAGATTGGAGAGAAGTTATAGATACTTGAACATAATCAGTACTGAGATACAATCAAGTCTAGACCCTAATATATCAACAAATTTTAAATGAGCCTATGAGTGTAATACCATCACCAGGACAGGCTAGATACAGAGAAAGTAAGATTTTGTTATTTAGCAAGAATTTTACAACTTAGTTATAAAAAGAAGAACAATTTAGAGAGAATGGTGAATTAGTTTTACATATTATAAAGAGATACTGTAAATATTTAAAGGGCAGCCATCTTGGGCTAGGAATGTAGTACAGTGGTGGAGCACTTGTCTACAAGTACAGCATACCCAGTTTGACTCCTAGCACAGAATAAAGAAAGAAAACAAACTAAACAAATGGCCAAGAAGAATGCACAGAACAGAATTAAATACCTTTAATACCTCACCCTAAAGGAAAACCAACTTTACAAAATATTCTAGTCATGTTTTTAGGTAATATTATAGCCGAATACTGTGAATGAGAGAATGAGGTTTTGATCTGGTAGCTAAGTACCCTAGACCAGAGATTCTCAACCTTCCTAATGAAAAAATGACATGGAGAATTATTATAAATTATGAAAGCTTGGCCTTTAGCTTAGGCTTGTTTCCAGCTAGCTCTTATAACTCAAATTAACCTGCTTCTATCAATCACATTCTGCTGTGTGGCTTTTATCTTTCCTTAGTACAGCATGTCTGACTTGCTCCAAGTCTGCTGGCAAAATCCCCATGCCTAGATTCCTCCTCTTCCTTTCTCTTCCCAGAAATCCCACTTATCCTTTCCTGTCTAGTTATTGGCTATTCAGCTCTTTATTAAACCAATCATAAGTCACCTTGGCAAAGACACATCCTCACAGTGTACAAAAGTATTATCTCACAACATGAACCACAGGTTGACAACCACTGCCCTAGACACTCAGGTATAAGTCTGCCTTCCAAGTCATAGATTTTAAGTCTGTTTTTTCTGAGTGTTCATAGAAGAATTTTCTATATTTAAGGCATTTGGAAGTTAGTTAACTCTTTCTTTCATTTTTTTACTTCTCTTCTTTAATCCATAGTAGCTAAGAACCAAAATACTTATTAATATGTTTTTCAAAAGACTACTGTCCCACTGCCTGGGTGCTTCTTGTGCTCATTGCATGAGTTGGCTGTTTGAAACCTGGGGCCTATGCAGGATTGTTTGGCTCGGCCTGGGAGGAGGGGACTAGACCTACCTGGACTGAGTCTACCAGGTTGACCTCAGTCTGTGGGGAAGGCTTTGCCCTGGAGGAGATGGGAATGGGGGGGGGGGGGGTTGGGGGGAAGGTGAGGGAGACGGGAGGGGGGAGAACAAGGGAATCCGTGGCTGATATGTAGAACTGAATTGTATTGCAAAATAAATTAATAAAAAAAAAAGAAAAAAAAAAGAAAAAAAAAAAAGAAATGCCCAATTTAAAAAAAAAAAAAAGACTACTGTCTTTCTCAGAATTTTTCCATTTTTAAAATAGCATTTCAGAATGTTGACTTTTTCTTCTTTCATTCCCTCCTTTTTTTCTTCCTTCTTTCCTTCCTTCCTTCCATCCTTTATTCCTTACATCCTTCCTTCCTGCCCACCTGCCTGCCTGCCTTCCTTTTCTTCCTGCTTCTGTACGACATATGTGGGTGTGGGTCCATGTGGGTAGGTATGTGTATGTATGGATCTCAGTGTGTGTTCATGCTTGCATTTGGAGCCCAGAGTTCAATGTTAGATGTCTTACTCAAGACTTTTTACCTTATTTTTTGAAATATGGTCTCTCTCTGAGTCTAGAACTCACCAATTTGGTTAGGCTGGCTCTAGGGGTTTGCCTGTGTCTCCTTGCTAAGTGCTTGGGATTATAGGTGTGTGCTGCCTTGCCCGGCTACTATGTGGATGTCAGGGAACCAAACAGTGCTTGCTCAATAAACACTGTTTCTACTCAGACATCTTTCTGCCTGGGCCTATCTTTGCTATTCATTTTATTTTATATTTTACTTTACTTTTGCCTTGCTGGAGACTAAACACAGGGAGTAGGTTGACTTTCGATTGAGTTCTAATTACTTTTCTGCTGCACACGTTCAGTTAACAAATGTAGAGCATATTTTCTTTAATATTACACTAGATAGATATGGAGACTGTAATAAAATAGGTGCGGTCTCTGCTTTCCTGAGCTCATATTCAAAATAGGGGAAATGCTGGGAGAGATGATAGATGTCTGTAAACTCAGCGTTCGGGAGGCTGAGTTCAAAACCCACAAAAGCTGTGTAACAAGATCTTGTCTCAAAAAACCAAATCAATCCAAACCAAACCAAGGCCAACTAACCAACAAATAATAACAAATGGATAAAGACAGATATTAAGGGACTACATAACAGGAGGTGATAAATACTATGAAGAAAAATAGAGCAGGAATAGATGAAATATCATTTGGGTTTCTGCTTGTTTGTTTTGTTGTTTCTGGTACGTGGAGTTCTACCCAAATGGCGTTAGCATGAATGGCGCTATCTCACAGTGCTCTACACTCTGGGTTGTATTACTGATTCTGCAGATTTTATCAATGAGGGAAGTTATTTGTGAACCAGGAAACAATTGTTTGCTTTTCATGGCAGCCTGCCTGTGGGAGACGGAAATGTTCTGAAGACAGCCTCGTTCCTTAGGGTAGATGATGGTTTAAAAAAAATAAATAAAATTAAAAAATCATTTTTAAAATTGAGATGTCAACTGCTTTCTGAGCAAACTTTGAGAAGGAAATGAACTGTACAGAGTGTTTACTTATGTGTGAATTAATAATTGTGAACCTCACACCTCCTTCTCATATTGTATGTGACAACTTCATCTCCCACAGCCAATCCTTTGGTGATGTGGTAGTGACCAGTGTAGGCAGCATCGTGCTCGTTGGGAGGAGGTGCCTGCAGAGTGTTCATGTTTTTGTAATTTTGAGCTGGAGAATGGGACATGCACATCCTGTTTTTTTCTAGAACTTTACCCTATGACCTCTCTATTTAAGACCTTGGCTAGTCCAAGTTATGGGGCTCTGGTTTCATTGTGATGAGAAAAGAATATTAGTCACCTAAAAAATAGTCTGTGGAACTTTAAGAGATTTATTTTTGAAACTAGGTGGAAGCCAAGTTACTACTTGTGATTTCTGAGTACATGTGTGATTGAGGACTAGTTCATTTCGCATAGGGAGATTTAACTGACTTCATTCTCCAGCAGCATTGCTAATAACGGGCTTAGTGCCCTGTGAGGATCTAGGGTGCCTGATTATAACTGCTGTGGTCATTCTTTCCTTCCAGTTCCCAGAGGGCAATAGACGTACTAGGTAGTAACTAAAAAAGACCAAAGGTAGATAAGTTTTGTTGTTGGTTGGTTTGTTTGTTTGTTTTGTGTGTTTGTTTGTCTGTCTTTAATTCTAAAGTATGTACAGTCCTTGTTTCTAGCCCACACAGTTGTCACAAGTACTACACAAGTGAATAGGTACATGGTATGAGAAGCTATGTTCTCTGTTGCTTCCCTGGTTTTTGAGGGGCTACTCATGTCAAGAACATGGATTTAGACCTGGAATTCCAGCACTAAATTCTCTCTTGGTGTTTCCAGGCTCCAGGAGGAAGAAAGACCAAGGTCATACTTTATTCCTTATCAGCTTTTAATGCAGCCAATAAAATGCAGTTGGAATTAGAGTAGGCATTCTCATCCTTGTGGCAGACATGCTAGATCTAGACATCAAAGGGAGATCCAGATATCTCTCTGCCACCAAACTGACCACATATCAATTTCCCTAAGACCTTTCAACAAAACCAGCTTAGCTAATGAACATATTTAATTCATTAAAAGTTAAAACACGAATATCATTTTGTCAAATGACTGATTAATGCAATATGAACATACCAGTATTTTACAGCAGGACTAAAACCACTGATGCTAGGTGCAGAGGAAGGCAGCCTTAGGGCCATGTGGAGAACCCCTGGGAACCTCCCTGAAGTCGTTGATGCCTTGCAAGATGTAGACCTAGTATTACCAGGGTTTACAAAAGTGACTGAAATCTGGTTTTTAAAGTGTGATTCTGCTGACATTTGTCTTTGGCAAGTATCTACCTCCTGTCCTGGCCAAACACAATACATTCAAGGGCTGGACTTACTCCCGTGCCTCCCAATTGTAAGCTCTGCTGTGGATTGCTGTGCATGTGTCTGCTAGTAGCTTATACTGTCCTCTAGTGGATGGTGGTCCCCAAGACCCCCAAATATTACACTAGTTTGATATTTTATTAAGGACTAAATTTGTATCTGAAATGCTCCAAAGCTAATTTGGAAAAGTGGTGTACTTAATTAGTGAATAAATATCCTTTGCTCTATAGTCAAAGTTTCTGTTTTTCAACATGGCTCTTGAGTATCTGTGGTCAAGTTTGAATGTGTATTGTCTTCTGAAACAAATAGAGCTTTGCTTTGAAAAGTTGGGGAGGGTAGCAAGAAGCCCCAGAAAGAAATGTAGAGAAAGTGAAAATATTACTAAATATTTAACTTACAGAGGTGTGGAAGGTTGGCATAGAATTCAGCTAAAGAAAGGGATTTTGAACCAAAACCATCAGTGCTATTTAGACTTTGGTAGCAATAATTAGGGAAGAAGCATATGAAGACATCTCTTGAAACTCCTGTTATATTTTACTTCATTTAAAAAGAACATTGAAGGGCTCTGAGCCTTTTTTGAATTATTAATTTTTAAGTTAAAATATTAATTGAATATTTTTGAGGGATGAAGGGTCACCTTACTAATGCCAAGAGACTATGTGGTATTTCATAAATTATCCTCAAGTCTTTTTAATGTTTTAGATTCCTCAGATAGATTGCTAAGAGCACTTACTGCCTGGTTTTTTTCTTTCTATTTTCTTTCATATACCCAGGGCAAAGTTCTGCTCATTGAAAGTTCTTAATGAATTCCTTTGAATTATTTAAATGTGTTTCTCAATTTTAAACGTTTATGACTGAAATGTGTGTTTCTTTCTACCAACTCTAGCTGTGTGTGTGTGCTTGCCAAAGTGAAAGGAGGCACACCTCAGAGGAATTCAAAATACACTCTGGTTTTAAGAACCAAACAATGTAGTTCTTAATTTGAAATCCCTCTCTCTTTGCAAATCCTTATCTTCTTAAAATATTTATTTGGGGATCTTATGACAGGAGACTTTTTTTCTAGGGTTTCACTATTTCCTGAACTAGACTTGACATGAAATAAAATCGCATTGTATTTCTCTTTGAATTCAAATCAAAAGATGTTGGCTGACAAAACCCATTGCCTGTTCAAAATACAGGATTGGAAGCATTGTGCTGTATTTGGTTTTAGCTCCAGGAATTGGTCTGAAATTGCCTTCAGAGTGAGAGTACATACAGACAGCGTCTCCATCTCCCAAGCCTGAGGCTTGCTTGTTATTGCATGGATGGGATTCTGAGTTCCGGCTCATCTGCTGAACTCACCGCTGCCCCTTTGTACTGCTCTGCTGTCTTTCAGCATCTTCATGAACGAGCCAACAGCACAGTTGTGGGATGAGAGCTTGACTTCAGTTGTTTAGATCACGTTGTTTGCCAGGAACTCTTCCCTTCTGGCAATAAGACGGCCCAAACCATAACACATAGTTCAGACTGCACGGAGCTTGTCAAATGAAAAGTACTTGGTTGGCAAAGAGTGAAATTTCACTACTAATTATAGATTCTTCTCCCTTATTAGTTCTTTCATTTGTTCAGCTCGTCTTTGGAAGCGTTATGTTTCTACATGAGAAATTCTCCTGGGCAAAAAAAAAAAAGAGAGAGAGAGAGAGAGGCCTGTAAACAAGCTGGTGGCCTTCCCAAGCTCTTTAGAAGCCATTATGGGTGACGACGGAGGAGACAAATGGTGGCATCTGTGTTTGTCTCAGGATTCACAAAGGAGACAATGTGCACAGAAAATATTTTTAAAGCTAATTTTCAAAACAAAAAGATGGGACAATTTCTCAAGCCCTGCTGGTGTATTTGTTGTGTCTCACTCCATCTTGACTATTTGGATGTACTTGTTTTGTTATTACCTATATCATTAACAATTAAAATACATTTCTTCGGTTGTTTGGTTTCCTCTGAGAGGTGATGCATTTACTATTTACATCAGGGATTCTCCATTCAACAAATATTTTTTATAGTATTTTTATTTTATAATTAACTTAGTTTTACATATCAGCCACGGATCCCCCCCCCCCTCCGTCTTCCCTCCTCCCCTCCAGCCCTCCCCCCAATCCATCCCCGACTCCGACCTCCTCCAAGGCAAGGTCTCCCCTGGGGAGTCAGCCCAACCTGGCAGACTCAGCCATTACACCAAGGCTGAGCAAAGTGTCTCAGCATAGGCCCCAGGCTCCAAAAAGTCAGCTCATGCACTAAGACGGAGCCCCAGGTGGAGCTCCGGTAGTCTAATTGGCGGTGAGAGAGAGAGAGGAGGGATTGTATGAGCCAGAGATGTTGAGACCATGGTTGGAGGAGGCACAGGGACAAATATTTTTAAAGTGCCAATTCCATTTAAAGCATGTTGACTTAAAAAAAAAAAAGATGGAAGAAAGTAACAAATGAATGGGCTGGAGACATGGCTCAATGATAAGAACATTTAACACGCAAGTGACAGGAACTGAGTTCTGATGCGCCCAGCACCTGCACTCTCCAATGAAAGGAAAGTGGGAGGTGATCGCTCATGCTTGTAAAACTGTGTTGTGTTGAAAGAGACAGGAGGACCACTGGGTCTTTCAGGCTATGGGTGTATCTCCAGGTTGAGTGCAAGACCCTGCCTTGAAGGAATAAGATGGAATGTGATGGAGTAGGAAACACACACACACACACACACACACACACACACACACACACACACACACTCGTGATCATATGCCATACACACATATATCACATAAATACACACAGAGAAGAATAAATGAAAATCAACTCATATATGCCCATAACTGGTAACCTATGAGCCAGAATTCACTCTTCTAAGTTGACAAGTTATTGTGGCAGGCTCATATGACTCATTGGCAAAAGATTTTGTCCTCGATAAAAGCTGAAATATTAGTTGCTTCAGTTCATATCATGTTCTGTGTTTTCAACTCCACTCCAGTATCTGCAACTAGACCACAGATTCATTTTTCATGAAATCTTTGAAATTTTTATTAATTTTACTTTCTGCCTAGCATATTCTCTTTGTAAGAAGTCTTATGAACTTTTTTTAAAAGACCAAGATATTTTATATATATTCTAATTTTAGTTTTCAAAAGAATTTTGTAGATATTCATATTCCATACCTGAATTTTCTCTAGGTTACAATGTTAAACCTAAGATGCCAACTAAGCTTTTGAATTAGACAAAGTTGAATTTTAGTTATTCTGAATGTTAGCATTTTGCTATAAACAGTGTTACTTGTGTTTTAGTGTGTGAGTAATTGCATCCCTTACTGGAAGAAGCTAAATGTTGTTAATGTTTTTAGGTGATTTGAACTCCTGGGATCTGTTCATTTGCCTGCCTTCCAGGGAAGCTGGTGGGAAACCCTGCTTGCCCAGAGAGCACATGTGTCAGCTAAGTCTACATCAGAAGGTAAGTACTGTCAAAGTATAAACACAGTTTATCAAGTCTAGGGATATTATTAAAAATGAAAGGTTTTTGGTCCATATATTGTTGTTGTTTTTTAATTCTTGAAAACTTGGAACCACTGTATGTTTGGTGAAAGTTTCAAAAAGAGTTAATTAACTTTCTGCTACTGTGACAGAATGCTAGGACAAACCAGCCATTTCACTCACAGTTTCAGAGTTTGAGGCCAGGGTCATGGGCCTTGCTGACTTCGTGCCTGTTCTAAGGCCATAATCATGAAGTGAGGTGTGTAGGAAAGGAAAGTGTTCACCTCATGATATCCAGGAAGCAAGGACACCAAGGAAGGAAACCACCAGGGTCCCAATATCTCCTTCAACAGCTTGTTCCCAAAGGTCTAACTTTCTCTACTGAAGCCACACTTCCCAAATATTTCACCAGGTCCCCATAACAAACAAGTCAGTGGCTAGCCTTTGCCCAATGAATCTCTGGGGTCGTTGAAGATACGACAGGTAACACCATATCTTATTATTCAACTTATAATTAGAACCAGATTTTGTTTTTTATTTTAGTATAATTTGCCCCAGCTTGAACTCTTATAGTTTTTTTTTTAACTCAACAAAACACGAACTTTACCTAGAATTATGTAGCTTATTGGATGTTGCTTATCCTCAATTCATTGATCCATAGCAGGAAAATATTTTCTATATCATTGTACTGATTTTTTTCAAACTTAGCATATGTCCTAGTCAGCTTCAGTTGCCATGGTGAACCAGCCTAGAGTCATCTAAGAGGAAAGCCTTGAGTGAAAAATTGTCTGGGTCCGACTGGCCACTGTGCATGTCTGCAAGGGATTATTTTGAATATTAATTTATATAGGCAGTCCTAGCCCTGTAGGCTACAGGCTGCAGAATCACTAGGCAGCTGGTCATGAGTTGTATGAGAAAGCCAGCTGAGCATAAGCCCATGAGCTAGCCAGAGAGTGAACCAGAAAGCAGCATCATTACTTCACGGTTTCTGCTTCAAGCTCCTGTCCTGCTTGAGTTCCCACCCTGATTTCCCTCAGGAAGTGACCTGGAAGTGTAAGCTGAAATAAACACTTTCCTCCTAAGGTTGCTTTTGGTGGCAGTGTTTTATTACAGCAACAGAAACGAAACTGGAACATCAAATTGAATTGCAAAAAGAGTAATATACTTTCTCAACCCAAAATCGAAATTCTGTATTTACTGTCTACGCTGTGTGAATGTTTATAAGTGATGATAGAGCGAAAACTTATCCCATGTGCTAGTGATTATACTAGACAAGTTACATACTGTTGGTGCTTATAACAAGTCTGGGAGGAAAGTGCCAAAACCAAGTTGGTTTTTATCTCCTAGTTGAAGTTGCAGGAGCCTACCCCAGTGACACAATAGCAAGGAAGGTCTAAACAAGTTCATTTTTCTTCTAATTCTTTCTTGTAACATTTTACTTCTTAGGCCTTTAGGCTAAGCACATTCTTTTGGGTTGGGTTTTTTTGTTCCTTAGATTTTTTTGTTTTTACAAAGTCAAGGCTTGGCCTTGAACTCAATATATGTAGTCTAGGCTTGTTCTAGAACTTGTAAAAGTCTTCCTGTTCACAGACACACACACACACACGACACACAGACACACACACACACACGACACACACACACACACACAGACACACACACACACACACACACACACACACACACACACACACACACTCCTGCCCCAGTGTTGAGACCTTTGTATATCTGTAATCATTTCCTCTCTTCATCCTTCTTCCCCCTTCCTCTTCCTACTTCTTCCTCTTCACCACCTTCTCTTTCCCTCTTCCTCTTTCTTTTTCTTTCACCAGCCTAGGGTCTCTACATGTAACCACAGCCGTTCCATGTCTGTTTTCACCACAATTTCTCAGTCTATGCTTTATAACACCACTACCCAAATTTCAACTACCATTTTTAGTTAAAGATCCTCAAGCCTGCACCTAACCTTCAGAACACTCTCCCGGGCTTCAGGCTCTCACATGCCTGTCCACCTGTCTTGGATGCCCCACGGATGACTCAAATTCAAGCTCCATAGCCATATCCTGTCAGTTATAAGTATGATCAACTACTCATTCACCTCTTAGATTAAAGTTTGGCCTTCATCCTCAAGCCCTCCCTCTTCTTTCCTTTTACAATGTACTCTAGTGCTAAAGCATATAATCCCTGTTTAGTCTGCAACCCTGTGTCTCAGCATCAGCATCCTCAGAAGGGCAAACTGCAGAGAAACTAACAAAAGAACCAAACAGAAGATTGGACAGGGTGGAAGAATCACTAACAAGAAAAAGATGGCGGGGCCCCTAGGAACTAGCAAAGGCCCAAGATTTTTACCACTCCTGGTCACAAGAGAGGTATACAGAAGGAAGAATGCAGCCCTGAGCTACTGAGAGCAGGAGCCAAGACATCCACTTGGCTCCTGCGAGGGATGGGGGGTGGGAGGTTGTTGTTAACTGAATGGGAAGTAGTGTACCCTACCACAGGCCTGCAGAGAGGATAAGAAACTGCTCTCTTCCAGCCCTCCAGTTCCTCTTCAGTTGCTCTCATTGGTCCAACACAGCAGTTAATCAAGAAGCAAGAATATCTGTGAGGCCATCCATAAAAATTAGCCTGCTGGGAACAGCAGGAGGAGAGGTCTGGAGAACAGAACAGTGAGTACTTAACACAATTAGCCATCAGAGGTTCTCTGTGCCCAGAGCATGCCCAATAGTACCCTTCCCCTACCTCCATGTAACTCCAGTATAATACTAAGTGATAACCAGTTATCTTTCTTTAAACGCCTTTGCTTGGCTTTGTCACATGCTTTTCTCCTGGTTTTTGTCATATACCTTTCTCCTCCTCCCTCCTCCTCCTCCCTCCTCCCACTTCTCCTCCTTCTTTTTCTCCATTTCTCCTGGAATGCCCTTTCTCAATCCTCTCAATCTCTGTGATTTTTCAACAAGGAGGGGCTTTGTCTCCCTGACAATATCTAGAGACATTTTTGACTTGTCACAACCAGGAGAAAAATGTGTTATGATCACCTATTGGTCAAAACCAAGGATGCTGCTAATACTGGGTAATGTTCACAACTAAGAGTAATGAAGCCCCATATGCTGACAGTGTCAGAGCTGAGAAACCCTAGGACCAAGGTAGCCCAGGACCAAGGCCTTTCATGACAAACTCCTACTCTGTCACACATCACCTAAAGGATTCGGTCACATCTAATCTTTGTAAACTTTGGTGTCTTTTACTAAAATATGAAGGCGTTAGACACCAGCTTTACATTCTCATGAAAGTCACAGGAAACTTTGTAAAGAGGCAGAACCAAGAAGAATAGCAGAGATGCTGTGTGTGGGGGGTGGGGTGGGATGGGGAATAGTTACGAAGTGCAGTGTCTAGTATGCTGAGATTACATCTCCATATTTTTAAATTTCAAGAACAGTTTTAGGCATACAGAAAATTATGGAATTAGTATAGCATTTCCCCATGTACTCTTACTCACCTTGCTCTAAGCTTAACAAAAATAATCATGATGTATTTATCAAGAACAATAACTTAGCATCAATTAAAACTATTCACAGAATTACAGGCAATGCTTAGATTTTTTTTTTAAACTTATGTTATTTCTCTTTTCGAGGATTCAGTCAAACACCCTTCTTAGATGCAGTTTCAGCCTGTCTCTGTTCTCTCCCAGTCTGGGTGTTTCTCAGTCCTTTTTCCCTTAATGGAACAGACATTCTGAAGAAAATTGGTTAAGTGTTTAGTAGAATGTGCCTGGATTGGATTTATTTGACGTTTTCTCACAAAATTATGGAGTTTTTGAAAGAATGCCACTGTGGTTGTTTGAATGAGAATGGCCTACAAGGGCTCACACATTTGAATACTTGGCTCCCGGTTTGTGTAACTGCTTAAGAAAGACTAGGAGGTGTGACTATGTTGGGGGAAGTACATCCCTGTGGGCAGGCTCTGAGATTTCAAAAGCCCACACTAGGCCTGGTCTCATTCTCCCCGCCCTCTACAGTGGGAATCAGTGTGTGAGCTCTCACCCAGGGCCCCAGCCCCATGCCTGCCTACCTGCTGTCATGCTCTCTACCACAAAGATCATGAACTGACCTTCTGAAGCTGTAAGCCCCCAATAAACTCTTTCTTTTATAAGATCCTTGGCTGTGCGGTTTTGTGAGAGCGAGCAATTGAAAAGTAACCGAGACAGCCACAGAAGAGATCTGCTGTGGCTTAAAGTGCCAGGACACACGTGGCGCTCCTCGGTCTTGGCATCCGCGCAGGCGGGATCCGCTGCCTCTCTCCACCGCGGAACTACTACTTCTCCTCTAGCTTTGTAAATATTTGGGATGTGATGTTTTGACACCAGGCAAATACCTTGCTTTTCTGCCAACTTTGGGACACCAATTTTAATACCCAGTCATGGATCTTACCAGTTATCAATATTATCTATTTTTAATGTTGATTTTCTGTTTCCCCATTTCTTCTATAATTATTATATGTGAATCTTCTATAAGAAGATCTATTTCTATCAGTGTGTCATGTCTGAGTTCCTTATATTTAAAAACTAAAGTCTTATGTGGGATATATATATATATATTTTTTTTGCCTGGATGATTATTTTTACACTAAATTTAGACTAACGCCATTTATCAGGATGGAGGCCACCACCTCCCAGGGTACTTTCCTCGTTGAATGTGTTGTCTCATTTTTGACTTTGTCAACACATTCATTCATCTGTTTGTGCATTTACTATCTCATCTCTCCCTTTGTCATTTCTACAGTTACTGAGCATCTGTACTGAGCCCTGTGTAGGCACTGAGTATATATAAATTAGCAAAACAGATATAAATCCTTGTTCTTGGGGGGATTAGACCCTTAGCAGGAGACAGGTAAAGGAAAGGTCCTAGTAAAAGACCTTGTTAGATGTCAAAAAGAACCAAGGGAAAAAATAGAGAAAAAAATAGCTGTTGAACTTTAGACGAGCAGGGTGGGTTCCATCAAGAAAGTGACATTTGAGCTGGGCATGGCAGCTCACACCTTTGATCCTAGAACTTAGGAGGCAGAGGCAGAAAGATCTCTGAGTTAGAAGCTAGCCTGGTCTGCAGAGTGAATTCCAGGAGAGCCAGGGCTACACAGAGAAATCTCATCTCAACCCTGCCTGACCAAAGTGACATTTGAGTATTGGTGAAATTATTAAGGCCACTCCACGTAGTTAAAAGGGAGGTTTATTTTGTGAGGTAACTTACAAGTGAAGGGATAGGTTACAGGGTCTGGGAAAGGTGTAGCACAGTCCGGCGGTGTTCTCTGGAGAACTCTGCTCGGTCTACCTCCAGCATCCAGGGGCTAGGAACTAAGAGAGGGTCTTCGGTGTCCTCTCTTGGCCCCGCCTTGTAGGCGTGACAGTTACCCAAGCCTCAGTGGGGGTTGGAACTTCCAGATCAAAGCTGGAATGGCTACCCACTACATTTGAGTCTAGCCTGGAAGACCCCGAGGTCCTGGTGCCAGTGGCTCAGATAAAAATTACAAACACAAAGGATTCCCATGTGACAGGTGGAAAGTTAATGTAGCAGGAGCAGAGGGGACACATGTTCTTGGAGTGGGGACTTCTATGTGTGTCATGGGGACCCTTGTAAGGATCACAGATTTTCTTCTTGGTGAAGTGGTGCATTGATGGAAGGTTTTGAGTAGAGGAATAACAACAGTCCCATTGCAGTTTTACAGGTTTTGCTCTGGCAACTGTATTGAAATAAGGACTTCAGAAGCAATGACCAAAGGAAGCAAGCCAGTTATTGAAGTGATTCAGCCAGATGAGGGTGAATCAGACTAGCTGAGTGGCAGTAGGGGTGGGGAGATTTAAGCAGGAGATTCAGTGGTGATGGAATGAGAGCTAACAGTAGTTAACACTTGTGAGGTTTTACTGTACACCTACCACCATTCTGAGCACTTCCATATGTCTTAGTACACTGTCTTTACAGCAGAGGGCACAGTGGCAGAGATAGATAGATGATAGATAGATAGATAGATAGATAGATAGATAGATAGATAGATAGGTAGATAGATAGATAGATAGACAGTCAAACAGACAGACATAGATGATAGGAGTACACAGAGACCCTGCCATAGATAGATAGATAGATAGATAGATAGATAGATAGATAGATAGATAGATAGATAGTAGATAAATAGGTAGATGATAGATGATAAATAGATAGATAGATACATAGATACATAGATAGATAGATAGATAGATACATAGATACATAGATAGATAGATAGATAGATAGATGATAGATAGATAGATAGATGTCTGTGGTCTCATAGCTAATAAAAGAGATAATAAGGACTCACACTCAGGAAGTCTGACATCAAATGCCTGTTTTCTCAATCAGAGAAACTTTCAAATCAGGTATTCAGGCCGTGTCTTGACAGCCCAACACAATGAGTATTCTTAAGAACACATGAATTCTTGATGGCACACATAAATAACTTCACTCGGGAAGAATAAGTCATTTGAAACCTTATGAACTGTGACCTATTTGTGTAAACAACATATTCAAAACAATTCCTTTCACATTTGTTGTGGTTGTTGCAGAATTGTCAATCACTTTGGAGTGAACAAGGGCACCTGGTCAGATTAAGACTATGAATTAAAACTGCAATTTCCAGTGATGGGTGAAAATAATCACAAGATTTGTAACAGAGAATGAATGAATGAATGAATGAAGAATGAATGAATGAATGTCTAGAAGGAGAGTGACATGGATTTAAAAGTTGATTTATACTTGTGATTCCACGAAGGGAGGCCTACTCTATGAGGTAATTCTGCCGTAACTAACTGGAGTTCTTCTCATCTCAAGGAGATGTGTGGTAGTGTTTCAGAAGCAAAGGGATTCATTCCTAGCTTTGAATGCTTGTGGGATTAGCAGTCACTAAAACCAGATGCTGATTTCAGTATTCAGAGCGCTGAGAAAGCCTGACATGGCTCTCACTGGAAAGCATGCAGGGCATTTCCTTGTTAATTTAATGGAATGGTGATTATGTTTGGAAGACAGAAGAGAAGGATTTTTCTTTCTTTGACTAGCTGGGTCTCCTAGTTTTCTGGCATTAATTATTTTCCTTGTTGATGACCCTGAGCAGCCTTGGGAGAAGGCCTATATCGTGACATCTGTACAGATAAAATGAGCAGAGAGAATGTTCTGTAAACTCCAATGTGGTGTTCTTATCACTCTCCATTTTAGAATAACCAGAAAAATTTCCCATCGACTCCTTATTTATTTTAAATATTCCCAATTTAAATATTCATCCTCTTTAGTTAGTTGATAATGTTGCAAAGCTTTTATTTTTTAAGTTTATAAACACTTTCCAAATACTTTTGATCCATATAATGGTTTTGCCTTTTTGAATGAAAAATGCTTCAAAAGAAATCAGACTTCTGCTCTTTCTTTTGCTTGTGGGTATGTGTATATGTGTATGTGTGAACGTTAACATGTGTGAGCATGTGTGTCTGTGCATGTGTGTGTGCATGTCTGTGGAGACCTGAAGTTGATGTCTGGTGACGCTTTAGGTTGCTTTCTGTTTTATGTATTGTGGAAGGTTCTCCAATTCCATATAGTCTAGCTAGCCATCTTGCCCCAGGAATCCTCAGTCTCCGCCTCCCCAGTGCTGAGATCACAGGAAGGCTGTCACACCTGCCTGGCCTCTCACACAGAGGGGGGACCTGACCTCTGGGTGTCTATTGAGTCATTCCCCAGACCTGACTTTCACTTTTGCTCATGATAATTTGCAATAGAAACAATTTAGATATATTCATGACAGAGTAAGTTTATGGAGGTGTATTTGGGAATGGAAATCTTTTAAAATGTATATATCTGTCCTTCCCAATGGTATCTCTAAGAACTATCCCAGTAGTGAATGTTATTACCATTTTATATACACTTTCTAATCCTGTGAAAGGGGTTTCATACAAAGGAAAGAAAAACAGTAGTTTCTCTATCTTTACTTCTCTCACCACATATATATGTCCATATATATCATACATGCAAAAATATACATATAGAGGACGTTTAACCTCTTATAAGATATAGACACATGTGCTCACTCATGTTAACATGCATACGCATAGACACCCACACATGTGCAAGTGTGCACATATTCACACACCCACCAGCAAGAGTAAAAGTTTTATTAAAAATGATTTTTACTGTTAATGGTGTATTAATTATAGCAAGTATAATAGCTACTCTGTGACATTGATATTGGTGGAGGACATGTATGCATGGGAGCTCTGACATATATGAGAAATCTCTATGACTTTTGCTCAATTTTGTGGTGAACCCAGAACTGTCCTTTTAAAAAATAAAGGTTATTATTAAGTGACTGAGGAATCTTTCAACCAGCAGAGCAGTTAAGCAGCAAGTGGGAGTCCCAGCTTGACTCGTCGCTCCCACATATAAATGGCTGGTATAGTGGCATGTCCTTGAAATGTCAGTACTGGGGTTCATGGACAGCCAGTCTAGCTTAATCATTGAGCTACCGGCCAATGAGATACCTTGTGTCAAAGAAGGTAAATGGCCTTGCCAAAGACGATAGTCAAGCTAGCTCTTCCACCTCTGCCTACATGGACCTACATGGATAAGTGCATCGTGCCCCCCACAGGCACTTACCCACACGAACACATACACACACATAAAATATACAATAAAAAGTAAATGTTATTAAAATAGTTGTTGCAATGTTATGCTGGAGAAACGCATCACATAAGTTAGCTAATCCAGATAAAACTCCTTTGACAATATTCCACTTGATAATGATGCAGGTCTTCTATATTTTGTAATACACATTAAGACAGAACTCACTAGACTGTGAGAGAGCATTGTTAGCTCCGACGGTTCATTGTGGGGCATGATTGATTTTCAGTGACTGTGTGACGTGTGGTATTTAAGTGGTTCGCTTCTTTTGCTGAGTTGGCCAGTTTCACGTCTTGGTATTGTGTTCACTTCCAGAGCTGAAGGGAGATGACATTTTTGGTGTCACATGTCACCATGGTCACATACCACCACAGTTACGCTGGCTGCAGGAGTGAAGGCTCAAGTCACACCCTGGAGGAGAGGAGTGCAGAGGGAGTCATTAGATGAGGGTTAGGAAAGTAGAAGCAGGAGTGTAGAACGGTGCTTGGCTTGGCTTCGTTTGCCTTTGGGAAGGTAGTCTTTGCATGATGTCATTCTGATCTAGCACTTTGTGTGATGGCACCCTCTGAGATGACACAGGACTCCGCCCTCTGTCTGAAGTCTGTGCTGGCATCCTCTGCCTTGGTAGTAGCTCCATAAACTCTCAGGGCCACTTGTTCAGTTACGAATCCTTCGAGTCAGAAGGCTTCTGTTGCCTCCTGATTGGGTAGGAGAGGAAGGCAGAGCACGTGTTCTAAGCTTCCACAACAGCAGCTCGTGTCTCTGAGGCCCTTGGAGGGTTAGAGTGGAGTGTGCTAGTCCACGATTTTCAATGCTGCTTCTCCAGGGCTTGTTCATTTTCTGGATCCTTCTTTCACTAAAATTTCTATTAAACGTTAGCAACTGAGTTATTTTGCCTTACATAAGGAAAAATAACTCTGTTTTATTGCCTTTTGAAGCTTTTGTAGTCCTCTGTCCATCCCTTCAGCTCGTCTGAAGAATTCTAAACTGGTGAACCAGGGCATTAGGAAAGTCCTTGTTTCCTTGCACTTAGACTCTGAAATTACCCACTTCTGAATTTGAGAAATGTGGACAACCCTAAAACCGTAAGTGTCCGCCACTGATAGCTTTCCTTGATTTCTAGAGCGAACACATGCGAGGGCAGTAGGCGTTGGCATCAGAATGCAGTGTTTAGGAATGCTGTCCATGCCTAGGCCCAGAGACTGGGCTCACCGGACCTGGGAAGGGGCTTGTGCTTGTTCTCCCTGGAGCTATACTTGGGCAACAGAGAGTCTGCTGAATAAATGAATACGTTAATATGACTCCATGTGTCAGGGAAGATTTCATCAGACTCGGGCAAAGCACTTTAAACGAATCATTAGGAAAAAGCTACATCTTATTATAGAATTGATCAAAGTGCAGCTGAGGTACTCAAGGTTCTACATGCTTTATTGTACAAATGAAGAAATTGAGAACAAACAAGCAAACCGTGCTCAAGGTCAAGATTCTGTCAAGTGCAGAATTAGGACTGCATCCGTGTCTCCTTCCCTTGTTTTGTCCAACACAGTTGACTTTTATCTTGTCATGCCAGCAGGACATGTTTGAAGAAACTATAATACTTTATTGGGGGAGAGTGAATTAATTTGAAAGTAATCAATAATGCCTCAAGAATAAATCTGATCTTCAAGCTGATTTAAACAACTCTCCCCACCCCCACCTCTCTCTCTCTCTCCAGCTTTAACAAGTTTTACCATATTTGGTTTTAGTTTGGGATGAGTTCATGTAGCTCGTTAATCAAACTGTAAAGTCACAAGAGGAGAGAGAATTAAACTCTTTATAGAATGGTTTCTGGTCTTTAAATGGGTGAAACAACAATGTCTTTCATTATGAAGTCAAGACCGTATGTGAGGCTCCCCACTGAAGACCTGAGTGTACAAGGCACTGTAGCCTCTGGAACTTCGGTTGCTTGGCCTTCTCGTCCTTAAGTGATGTTTTTGCCACTTGCAACTATGAAGCTGTGTTACTATATTGGACATAAGTATATCTTTTATTTCTAGCAAATATGATAGCTTTGAAATCAAAAGTTTTCCTAAGTTCATCCCAAATATTTTGAAGATTTCTGAGGGCAAATTTCCGTTTTATGTAATCAAATCAATAACTTTGTCACTCCTGACAGCACTCACTTGCAGACTTTTATGGCTGGATGCAGATGCAGCAGATGATGGATACCTACAGCTTGCTCCCTAGCTCGCTCTCTCTCTCTCTCTCTCTCTCTCTCTCTCTCTCTCTCTCTCTCTCTCTCTCTCTCTCTCTCCCCTTTAGGCCTCATCATTTGTGAACCCTTAAATCACTAGGATCTTTTTCATTCTTTTCAGATAAATGTATTACCAGAAATACAGCTTCAGCTTTGCAGAAAAGAAGGCTTGTGTCAAATGATCAGAAGATTTCCAGGTAACCTTTAGTTTTCTCTTGATACATGAGCATTTGACATCTGGAGGCTTCTGTATAAGTCACAAATAACAAGGCCTCAACACATCATCCTGGTTCCCCTTCTATCAACTCCACTGTCCCAAGTCTTCCCTAATGCCCAGGCTTTGGGAAGGCCCTGATGATACCTCGTACTAGTACGACTGGTACTTTAGTCCTTTGTTTTCTCCCTCTGGCTTGCCCAGTGCTGTTTCTATTTGTCTTATGTTTTCTTTTAAAACTAACTCTGCCTTAGTTTAAAAATGATTGCTCTTGTAGTTCTTAGTTATATATAACTTGAATTTTTTTTTTTTGTGGTTCTATATTTTTAATGTTTCTAAAATTTACTTATACATAACTGCAGAGAAAATAAAGCATTTGTTGTGGAAGGCTGAGTTGTATGGAAACCTAAACACATGCATTTACAACAACAAACAATTAAATAAATCTACTGAACAGAAACTGAGACAAATATTGCACACTTTCATCCTTTAAAATACTACTCTGGACACAATTTAAAGTTAGCTTCATTTCTCAACATCACCATGAATATTAATTAATTTTGCCTTAGGAAGAATGTAAAATCTCTGTATGAAAAGAAGTCCACAACTAAGTAGCTATGAAGTCTTGAACAATATCTCTAGTTTTCTGTCTTTTTCTCAAACTATAAAACAAGACTAAAATATTTAACCACTGTCTATACAAAATGAATACACCTAGAGTCCATGATACACAACATTCCCCCAGAACCGCCCATGGTTGCTGTAGCTGCAACGGAGTGCTTTGCCCTGACCTTCACTTCCTGTCTTCTTAGGAACTCTTTCCTTCTGCAGATTATAACTTGAATTTTTAAAGAGGTTTATGATTATGTCATTGTGCTAGTTATTTTTGTTTTGTTTTCTCAACCAAACACAGGTCAGGGTCATCTGAAAAGAGGAAAGTTCAACTGAGAAAATATCTACATCAGATTGGCAAAACTGTGGGATGTTTTCTTTGTTAGTGTTTGATGGAGCCCAGACCACTATTGGCTAGTGCCAGCACAGGTGGGCTAGGGGGTTCTGGTTGATGTGTCCCAGACCACTGTAGGCTAGGGCCAACACAGGTTGCCTAGGGGGTTCTGGTTTCTATAAGAAAGTAGACTGAACATGGAGAGCAAGCCAGTAAGCAGCACTCCTCCTCCGTGGCTTCTGCTCCAGGTCCTGCCTTGAGTTCTTGCCCTGAATTCCCTTTATGGTAGATTACAAGTTGTTCCGTGAAACAAACCTTCTCCCCACTCAGTTGCTTTTGGCCATGGTGTTTTATCACAGCAACAGGAAGTAAGCTATAGCAGTTATTCTGTTCTCAAAATTTTGTTTTTCCTCTCTGAAATCATCTGCCTATGTTTAAGGCAAGATACTCAACGAAGTTCTATCTTCATAGTATCAGGAATTGGGGAGAAAAATGATTACCATCAGTTCCTGCACAGTTCCCTGAGTGGAACAGACGTCAGAAGGGAAGTGAGTCTCTAGAGATGAAATACGTCTTCACAGATAAAATTATAGCCTACCTTAGAACTCGTTGGTGAGAGTACCTCAGACTTCCTGTTTAAACCCCATTAATATGTGTGCTCCTAGGAAGTGTTTTACTACATAATGAAAATTTAGATCGGCATGACTTCATTTCTGTATTTATTAATTTATGCCTTGTTAGAGTCGGAAAGCATGGCATATTGTAACCCACTGCCTTTCCCGTGGAGTTTTGCCTCCCAGTCAAGGGTCAGCCTTGTAGGCGTGCCCTTCTATATTGAGGACAGTCTCCTCTCCATTTACCAGGGATTAAAATGAAAACAAATCGGCAATTCTTCTTTAAATTTAAGATACATTTCTAGAGTAAACAATGAGTGAATTTTGTTCTGTATGTGTTATTTCACCATACAGTTATGGCTGACTGCATAGTCTCTGGCTTATTTATTTATTTACTTGTTTATTTATTTACTTATTTTGAAGCTGAAGCCTGGGTAACTCAGCCTGCCCTCAGATTCCCTGAGTAGCCAATACTGTCCTTGAATTTCTGATCCCCATGTCTCTAACTCCCAAGTGCTTTAGGTTTTAGCATATGTGTGCCCTCACCCTGTCTTGAGGTCCCCATCTCACCCCATCCTATCTCCCCTGCAGGGACAGGAACTGAATCAGAGCCTTGGCATGCCAAGAAAACACTCTGTCATTTAGCTGCATCTCCAGCTAGCATGTTATTTTGTAAAAACATATTGTGGGTCTGTGGAGATGACTCAGTCAGCAAACCGTTGCCTCCTAAGCGTGCACACCTGAGTTTGATTCCCAACATCTGTGTCTTACCAATGCAGTAAGCTCCAGGACCCATCAGAGACCCTGTCTCAAAAACATGGTAAAGAGTGATTGAGGATGACACTTGATGTTGGCCTCTGTCCTCCGTACACAGGTGTGTGTACATGCAAACACCCCTGCACATACATGTATACACTCAAATAAATAAGTAATAAACAAAAAAGAATGCTCTTCTGGGCTAAGTAAAACAATTATTTCTACCACTAAATGTTAATAAATACCAGAGTTCCTTTAGTTAAGATAATCCCCACCCCCAAATTGTCTGCATTTTAAGCATAGCTTCCAGGTGTTAACATGTTGTGGCTGTTTTCCTGCCGTAATTTACATGTAAGCGTGGTTGGTTCAGAACAAAAGCCTTTTATTTTCATGGGAAACAGAAGGACAGCATGGCAGTGAAGGCTGTCTGTAGTATGAAATATTTTTAAATGTGCACACACACACACACACACACACACACACACACACACACACACTCCTCAAGAAAGTCTGATATATTATATTTTCCTTGCTCCCATAAAATTAGGAAACATTTCTGCCTTCTTTCATTTGGAAATGACTTTACTCTGAAAAAAATGATCAGTTCTAGAAATATGTAGTCCTTTTTATTCTCTCTCTCTCTCTCTCTCTCTCTCTCTCTCTCTCTATGTCTGTCTCTCTCTCCAGTGCTCATTTTCTGTTTATCTCTGTGAGTAGCAAGATAGTTTTGTGGAATCCTTTCTCCTACCATGTTATCTTTCTTGAGCTGAAGATAATCTTCTTAAGTGTCTATCTTTAAAACAAGTACCTACAGCACTATTTTCTGATTTGAACTTTATAGACAGTAGCTTTTGTGGTGCTTTTGTTTACGAATACACAAAATATAATAGAAACTTATTCACAGACCGAAACTAATTGCATTGCTGTGAATGTTGAATATTTAATAGTGAGTGCAGTCTGGGTAATAACACCCTAGTACTTGGTGTATGGGGTCATTCAAGGGGTGAGATGGGCTGAGGACAGTGGTGTGCGGCTCTACTCCCTCACTCAGGAGATGAGGCACGATGGTGAGTTTGAGGCCAGCTGGGGTGGTTACACACTGTCTCAGAAAGAGAATCATGAAAACAAGATAACGCACATGAAACACTGACCCACTGCTGAACCTGCTGAGCTGCAGAAGACAGCGTCAAACCTGTGGCGAACACAGAGTATGGTCAGTCTCAGTGGGTCACAAACAAAATTAATGCACTTGTACGGGGTAGGGGGAGAAAGAGATTTGTCTTGTTGGGAAGAAAATGGAGTTGACAGGGTGATAAGGAGGTAGGTGACAGTGGTAGCTGTATATTGCACGCATGTGCAAAGTTGTCTGAAACCAAATTTGATCATCAGAAAATAGGAAAATAAGATGATGCATATGAAATTTTTAGCAAAAACTTATACTTGCAATATATAAGTGCTCAATTAGCAGCTATTATTTTTGGAGGAAAAACAAACATAGAAAAACAAAATTAAACATAATGCTATATAACATATTCTGTTTAAATAGCCTGCACTGTTTTAGACTGTGTATTGTTTAGAGGCTAATAAAAGTTTGAAACCAGAGGTTTTTAGCTTTGCCACTAGTTAGCAATATGAATTACTTAACTTTATGGAATTATTTTGGTACTGCTTTTGTTTTCAAATCTTTAAGTGGGGGTAATGGTGCCTATTTCATAATTTAGTTTTTATATTTTTGGTTGTAAGCCTAGCCTTTAACGGCTGAGCCATCTCTCCAGCCCTTTTTATATATTTAGTTTTTAAAGTCAAGTGAATTATATGTGTACACACACACACACACACACACACACACACACACACACGTATTATATATATCATTTGATTTAAAAATAAATCTTGCTGTGTATTGTACCTAATACATATGCTTAATAAATGGTGGCTGGACTACCCTATTTTTGAAAAATTGAGCCGCAGCCTCACATTACTCAATTTTTTTTCTTTTTATGATTGATTATCACAAGGATTTTATGTTTCTGGGGAAAACTGTGATAGATGTGAGATTTGCCTTATTTCTCAGCTCACAAGACACATGCTACACTTTTATGGATATTATTGGGTGATACAAGATGTCTAAGTCAGAAAGAAATGAAGCTGGTATCTGCAGCACTAATAGCATGTGGAATGCCCAGCATTCATATCTGTTCTTTACATCTTAGTTCACCTTCGCATGGCTGGGTGACACCTATGAATCTGCATTTCAGAAGAGGAATGTTGGACTTAGAGGGTTTGTATATTTTATAACAGGCAGTGAGCTCGCTTGGCAGAATGCTTGCTTACATGCATGAAGCTTAGGTTCAGTTCCCCAGCACTGCATGAACACAGGCATGTCGGTGCTTGCCTGTAATCCTAGAGGTGTAGGCAGGAAGATAAGGAAGTTGCAGGTCATCGTTGACTGCTTAAGGAGCTAAGGACAGTCTGGGCTATCATAGACACAGAACAAAACTTTCCCTCTTTTCTGGAGTGTCATTTCTATCTTTCAAGACTATCCATTATATACATATCTTTGAAAAAATAGTTTGGAAGAAAAATTGTTAATATGTCTGTAAAATGTGCCAAAATATGAAAGATGCATGGACAGGTGTCTCCATCAGTTTTGGAGAACCATGGCAAGGTCTCATTCTGAAGCATAATCAGTATTCAATCCTGGGTAACTACTGTAATATAGCTTTGCATCTGTTTATTACTCTATAAGAATACTGAACTTGGAAGTTGTCAGCAATGTTGTAAGATCCCGTGATGCCATAGAGACTTGATGTCTAGTGCTTTGTCTTCAAAAATACATAAATATCAAGATGCTGAGCAGAGTGATGGACGTATGGGCGGATGTATTTGGAACCCAGACAAGTGAAAGAAGGCAGAGTTCTGGCCAGAAGCAGAAGTCTGGTCAGAGACAATATGTAGAGCTCACAGGGTGTGTTCCTTCCCCAGCCAGTATCTACCTGACCTTAGACTTGTGACTCATACGGGAGAGCACACACCCATGGAAAATTTTCTAGCTAGGGAAAAGATTTATTTTTGTCTTGCCATTTAATACTTTGCCTTTTGTGGGGGGGAAAGTTTTTATAGTATTTAGTTGGCGCGACTTGTTGTTTGTGCCTTTTATGAGATTTGCTTTTTTTTTTTTGATAAAAGGAATTGCTTTCCCATATTTGAACTACAAAAACATTCACATAAGAGAACTGTTGTGCAGGGTTGTGAGTTGTTGTTTTTTTCTTTTCAGTGCAGCATCACCATCCAAGGGGCCCTGGTTTGGACTGTGCCAAGGTTTTTGTTTTGAATATTCTTCGTTCTTTCAAGTAATTTGTATCTTAGGTCTGAGCCCTGGCTTTTGTATGAACTTTTAAAAAGAAACCAAGATGTCCCCTCAGAAATAACACTTGGGTCATTTTAGGACCCACATCCCCACATCTCTATTGCTTTTTTGTAACACGTCAGTTCCAAAAAAAGAAAGAAAAACTATAACAAATGAAATTTAATACATTTGCTACATCCAAACAGAATACAACCCTATAAAATTCTAATTATTGATTACCAAATATAAGATACATCATTAATATAACATAATTGAAGTAATTTTTAGCACTGACTGACAATGTATATATATACATGAAATACATTCCAGGTCTAATATTTCCAAAGTTTGCCTTTCTAGAATCCTGACATTTTCCTCTGTGTTTTCTGTGAGCTTCAAATCTGCAGTTCTCAACCTGCAAGTTGCAACCCCTTTGTTGGGGGTGGGGTGTGTATGTGTATGTTGAATGACCCTTTCACAGAGGTAGCCTAAGACCATTGGAAAACACAGATATTTATGTAGCTTCCTGCCTAGCTTCCATGGCCCAACAGTCCCACAGCCACTTAGACCCAAATAAACACACACAGGCTTATATTATATTTAAACTATGGCCATGGCAGGCTTCTTGCTAGCTAGCTCTTATATCTTAAATTAACCCATTTCTATAAATCTATACTTTGTCACATGGCTTGTGGCTTACCAGTATCTTTACATCTTGCTTCTCCTGGCGGCGGCTAGCAGCGTCTCCTCTGCTCTCTGCTTTTCTCTCTCTCTCTCTTTAGAATGTCCCGCCTAACCTTATTCCTCACCATTGACCAAACAGCTTTATTTATCAACCAATCAGAGCAACACATATTCACAGCATACACAATGACATCACCCATCATTTCCCCTTTTCTTTCTATTCAAAAGGAAGGTTTTAACATAGTAAAAAGGGAAAGTGCTGTGGAATGTCAGTCTGTGTGCTGTGAATGTGTTGTTCCCATTGGTTGATAAATAAAATGCTGAATGGCCAGTAGCCAGGCAGGAAGTGTAAGCAGGATAAGCAGACAAGGAGAATTCTGGGAAGAGAAAGGCTGAGTCAGGAGTTGCCAGCCAGACACAGAGTAAGCAAGATGACAAGGCAGAACTGAGGAAAGGTACCAAGCCACATGGCTAAACATAGATAAGAATTATGGGTTAATTTAAGTGCAAGAGCTAGTCAGTAATAAGCCTGAGCTAATGGCCAAGCAGTTATAATTAATATAAACCTCTGAATGATTATTTTATAAGCAGGCTGCTGGACTGCTGCAGCTGGATGGGACACAGAAAATCTTCCAACTACAGATTTATATTACCATTCATAATAATAGCAAAATTACAGTTATGAAGTAGCAATGAATATAATTTTATGGTTGGGGGTCAGCACAACATGAGGAACTGTATTAAAGGGCTGCAGCATTAGGAAGGGTGAGAACCACTGGTCTAGCTGCTTTTCTTTTTTTGTTTTTTTTATTAATAAATTTTTTTTATTCATTTTACATACCAATCAAAGATCCCTCCTCCTACCCCTTCAGTCTCCCCCTCCCATCACACCCCTATTCCCACCTATAAGCAGGTAAGGCCTCCCATGGGGAGGTACATTTAGTGGTTGCTTTTCTAACTCCAAATAAACCCTTGCCTTCTGTGCTACATGCGATTCTATTCCTGATGCAAGGTATTTCCTCCAAGTAAAATTCTCACTTCTTTAGTATGACTTGAGCAAGGTGACAGCAGAAAGTAAGCTGATGGAACTAATTCATACTAAACTACATCCTTACTCCAATCATCTCTCTTAGTTATATTTTCATTTTTAGAAAAGAAGTTCACGAACTCGGTGAGTGTCTAAATGGTGGACTCTCTGGAAGTACATTTTAGTTTCCCTTAAGTTCTTCCCGGGCCACCCATCCCCAAAGCTTACAGGAACCATCTACCTTTCTCCATCTCCATAGTGACCAGGTCAAAGCTCTCATGTTGTATCTGTGAAGTCCAGCCAAGTATCTACCTTATAGAAAGAGAGATTTGTATCCACCCTGCCATAAAGAGATAAGACAAGCCTTCAGGTCCCCTTTGGAAGTCCGTGTATTAAACGCCAGGCAACAGTCTCTCCAGTGCTCTGATCCCATTGACGGGGAGATTATCTAGAACATCACCCACACACCCAAATGCTTGCAGGGGCCTGGCATTTGCCACAACAAATGCCTAGGTTTGAGAAGCCAGACAACTGATACCTCTCCAGGATTCTGTCTGGTATAGATTGGGGACATGGCAGAGGAAAAGAGGCGACGGCAGGAAATTCCAGAGTCTGAGTCTCTGAGCAGAACTGCAATGCTGGAAGTCCCTTCTTCATTAATCATATCCATGTAAAATCAGAGCTCCCTGGATTCCCTCCAGTGGCCTCAGCCTCCTTTGTCTCTTCTTCCACACACCCCTCTACTGTCTGCTCCCCGCCCCACCATGTCTTTACATTTCCCCAAGTCCTTAGTGAGTTCAGCTTCTGTTTGCCTCTAAAAACAAACTCTGCTAGTCCTACAGTTGATGAAGCTGGGTTTTCTATTAACACCTTAATTCTGGTGTTGGGAAGGGTGATTTTTGAGTCTTGCTACCCTTTCTTCTGGCTGTCAGTCAATGTTGAAATATTTCACCATACTACATAAGAAGTTATCCCTGGGTTAACTTACTCCTTCCAACTGGTTCTTCTCGTGAATTCTGATGTCTGTGCAGACAGATGTCCCTGTCATCACCCTAGGCTCCCAACTCTCTGAGATCATCACTTCTATGACCTTCAATTTATTTGCCTTTAGTTTTTCACTTTCATGGTTTTTTCTTGATGATTTGCATCAGCAGAGTTGATAAATTTGAAAGCTCCAACTAACTCTGCACCTTGGAATCATAGCCTTTCAAGTTTCTTCATTTCTGAACCCACTGAGTCTGGATGTAGATACTGGAATATAGACAGTATCTGCCTGAGTAACACTCCTGGTACTTTCAAGTTTTCAACTTTAAAGTGTATGTCATTTTTTTCTCATAACCTTTTCCTGTCTAACCTGGACCACTGTCAGTCACCAGAAGTACTTCCCCACAGCCTTGTAACATTTGTTTGGCTCTCCCACGCCTGTCCTTAGTCCACCAAACTTACAGCTCCTATAACAAGGTATTCTCTGCTCCTACACAAAAAGCACAGGAGGAAATCACCTGAGTGTGCTGTATCTATTCTGAGAATGTCTCTCTCCCATTACTAATGGAAAAATACCACATTACTCCTGGGATTTTAAATCACCTGCAACCATCACCACTTAAGTTGATCATCACACCTGAAACAACCTCTCCCATTACCTGGTTACCCTCTAAGATATTTGAAAAACACAGGTCAAAACAAATGTCTTATCAGTATTATTTTGCTGTGAAGATACCACGGCAACTCTTATGAAGGAAAACATTTAATTGGGACTGGCTTGCAGTTTCTGAAGTTTGGTCTATTATAATCATGGCAGGGAGCATGGCGGCATGCAGGCAGACATGGTGCTGGAGAAGGAGCTGAGAGTTCTTCATCTGGATCGATAGACAACAGGAAAAAAGAAAGAGACACTGGGCCTGGCTTGACCTTCTGAAACCTCAAAGCCCACCCCCAGTGACACACTTCCTCCAACAAGGCCACACCTACTCGAACAAGCTCACACATGTCCTAATCCTTTCAAATAATGGCACTCCCTATGAGCCTATGGGAGCCATGTTCATTTAAACCACCACACCACACTACTAGCACTCACTGAATGTATTTTTTATTTTAATTTTATAATGAAACAGATATATAAAGAAAAAATGAATGTCTCAGAGTCACTGATTAGGTGATGCTCACTAGGAACATTTATATATTTGTATGTTTAAACTATAGTTTCTTCAGGTATTGCTTTGAGATTGTCTTCAGAGTGAGGCCTGTCCAATTTGTGGAGACATATCTGTAGCAAATACAAATGTATCACAAAAATGTGATCCATGTGAAGGCAAGGGGAACAAAATGGGAGTTCTTGAATCTCCATTGTTGAGAAGGTCCATTGCTCTGTGATCAGAACATATGTCAAAAGAAAAGCTAGTGGAGTATGACAGCATGGCTGTGGATTGTGGAAGAGTATCTCCTCAGGATGTTGCCAGCCATTAGTTGGGCTAGGAAATTAGATGAACAATTCACCTGGTACAATATTTTATCCTTCAAGAAAGGCTTGGGTAAATCCAAGTGACAGGCCAAGGACATGGTCCTTTCAAATTGAGCTTATTAATTTTATAATGAAACAGATATATAAAGAAAAAATGAATGTCTCAGAGTCACTGATTAGGTGATGCTCACTAGGAACATTTATATATTTGTATGTTTAAACTATAGTTTCTTCAGGTATTGCTTTGAGATTGTCTTCAGAGTGAGGCCTGTCCAATTTGTGGAGACATATCTGTATATTCTTGCAGCTATGTTCCTATTACACCTTGTGGAATGTTCCAGTGGGGTAATGTGTCTTCATTGTATTTGCTTCTCCATAAAAGGTCTGAGATTCCCTGAAGTTGGGACCTTAGTTCAGTACTAAACTTTAGTGCCCGATCATTGTCCCTAGTATGGACAGAATGGCTAATCTTTATCATTAGCTTGACTGGAGGTCTGTGAGAATATTTTCAGAAAGGCTTAATAAGCAGCAAAGATCCATTCTGATTGTGGGTTCCACCTTCTTGAAACTGTGACTCCATCCTGAATGAAAAGGGGGAAGGCAGCTGGGGACCAGCATTGGTCTCTTTCTGCTTCCTTATTGTGGGTACAATGTGACCAGCCACCTTACACTCTGCGGCTGCCCTATAGACTGCAGCCTTAAACTGTGAGCCAAAGGAAACCTGTCCTTCTTATGTTGCATTTGTTAAGAGTTTTGTCACAACCATGGGAGAAGAAACCAGTACGGCGTTATAATTACTACTGTTTGGGGTTGTTAAAGATGAGTGAAAATAGAAAGATTGTTAGTGGAGAGTGCTGGAGTTCTGGAAATAGAGCTATACCACTTGTCAGAGGGGCTTGCCAATGCACAGATAGACTTGCCCAGTTACTCACTGTGATGTAAGTATTGATCTGATGCTATGGGTCAGAGATCAAGAGCCAGATAAGTAGGCAGCATGTCTCATTCCTTGAAGTTATAGCCATTTTTAATAAGACATTTGCATCAGTAGAAGAATTAGAAATATGTTAGATTGCTATCAGTGAGTATGCTGGGAAGCTATAAATAAATCTTCTGCAGTAGAAGCCTCCTCTCGGTGATGTTCCAGATAGCCAAAGGACTTACTTATCACCTCTCAGCTATGAAAAATGTCAAGCTGAGCTCCTTCTCAAGTAGTTCGTTGATCTTCATGCATGCAGGTTGGAGATGGATGGAGAATTCTCTCCGGCAAGCTTGCAGCTGGTCCTGTCTTCAGCTTTATTCTCATTATTTCCTTTGAGGGGAGGCTAAGTGCTGACCACTCAAGGATGGAGCAGGGAACCAATGGTGAGAAGCCTCTCTCTGGACCTCTCCAAGGATGCTTCGGTTCTTCTCATAGGTTAGTTCTCTAGGCAGTGAGTATAGTGATTGTTAGTGATTATGCATTCAAGCCAGAGGAAATTATTCTACCACTCTGGATGACTGTTGTGTTTCAGCTTCTTTTATGCATATGTCACATAAAAGAAAGTCAGGGTGTGTGAGACATTCTGTAAACATCTAGTAAACCTAGACCAGAAAGGAAGAGGCTCTGTCAGGATCACAGTGGACTTCTTTGGGTATTTTTTATTTAGATCTAAACATTAAAAACAAAACAAACACAAAAGAAGCAGCAGAACTCAAGAGTCATACTTAATACAGAAAGAAATGTAGTTCAGACCTTCCATCCCGTTTTCTTTTTTTTATCCTTTCTGCTTTTTTCCTGCTGGCCCCAGGGACACTTCCCTGATTGCTCTTCCTTATTCTTTATGTCTCTGTTTATCTAGATCACATCAGAAAATAGGATTTCTCTTTTCCTGTGCATTATCAACACTTTCTATCCCTTACACTCAACTGGGATTTGAAATTCAGTGCAATGTCTTCGGTTACCATGTCATGAAAAGTATTAACCCAAGCACAAAGGATGTGGTTGCTAACTAGTAAATCCAATCCTGCTGTTAGGGACGGAGTCACAAGATCTCTCTCTCTCTCTCTCTCTCTCTCTCTCTCTCTCTCTCTCTCTCAATGATGCAGGTGATAGCTGACATTTACTACTAGTTTAGACATATGTATGGTTCTTCTGTTTAGAAATATGATTCTTCTGTATCCTCTGCATCCCCAAACTGAGAGACCATGGCCCACCAGCCACCTGGATCAAAACTATGCCCAAGAGAATAGCTCCTTTTCGTGGTTTGTTAGATGCAATTTTGTTAGTACTTATGAAGCAGAGTACCACAGACTGTGTGGTTCAAGCTACAGGCTACAAGAATGTATTATGCCTACTTCTAGAGACAAGTCCACAATTACTGTGTCAGTTCATGTGGATTCTTGTGAGGCTTTTCCTCAACTTGCAAATGACACCTTCCTGCTGTGTCCTCAGACTGTCTTATACGTGTGTCTTCTAATTTCCTCTTTTTATGACACCAGCACGTAACATTAGAACAGTAGTTCTCAACCTGTGGGTTGTGACCCCCTTGGGGTTTAAATGGTCCTTTCATGTGGGTCACCTAAGACCATCTTCATATCAGATATTTACATTACAATTCATAACAGTAGTAAAATTATAGTTATGAAGTAGCAATGAAAATAATTTATGGTTGGAGGTCATCACAACATGACAGACTACATTAAAGGGTCACAGCATTAGAAAGGTTAAAAACCACTGCATTTAGAGGCTATCCTAATGACCTTATTTGATCTTATACCCCAACAGGCTTTATTTTCAAATCTAGTCATGTTCTTAGGTCCCTAGTTAGGACTTCAATGTGTACATTTTAATGGAGAAAGATATGGATGGAGTCAGGGAGTCAGGGGCCTTATGATTGGTCATTGCACAGAATCCACATAGGAAAGGACACAAAGGAAAGTAGTATTTGACAGAAAAAAACCCACCAAATATCTATGTTTGGTAATATGTGTACCACAGAACTCTTCAGGCAGAATGACCACTGAGTCATTTTAAAGTGAGGGGATATCATGCCTTCCTTCTTCTGAGCACCAACAGTTGGATGCTGTCCACAGGCTACCCAGCTGCCATGTGCTGATGAGCATGAAGTTCTAACTTTCTGCATCATGCAAAGTTATTATTACCTTAAACTTCAGGACACACACACACACACACACACACACACACACACACACACACATTCTCTGAACTGGTTTGTCTTTCTGGAGCTCATCTTTCTTCCTTCAAATACACAGTTTTCCAAGGGAAATAGTTCAATCCAAATCATCCATTGGAGAGAATTTCAGTTGTGACTGCAAGTAGGAAGAACCCCATGGAAACTGTTGAATTATGAAAATGTTCTGACTACTCACACAGCTGACCAATCTTTAAGACAGCCCCAGGGAGGAACTGTCATTATATATATTAACTAATGACAGCCAAAATCAAGGAAAGATTATTTGAGAAAATGATAACATAACCTTGCTTCATTTCCTTGAAAACAAG
This sequence comes from Peromyscus californicus insignis, assembly GCF_007827085.1. Lineage (NCBI taxonomy): Eukaryota > Metazoa > Chordata > Mammalia > Rodentia > Cricetidae > Peromyscus > Peromyscus californicus. The sequence goes on from NW_026294584.1 coordinate 35,292,956, forward strand.
GAAAAGTATCTAACATTTGCTGTAGTCTGTTAGTTGGGAACTACGTTATTCTTCTGCCAACTTGGCATATCCATTGTGCATTAGACAGAAATATTAAAACCTCATCTGGACTCTTGGGCCTGGAGAGATGGCTCAGAGGTTAAGAGCACTGGGCGATTTTCCAGAAGATCCCATTTCAATTCCTAGGACACATATGGCCACTTACCATGGTCTGTAATTCATTTGCCTTTGAGTCATTTATTTGGCTAATGGTTGATGTGGGAGGGCCTAGCACATTGTTAAGTGTTTCCATCCCTAGGCAAGTGGTCCTGAGTTGTAAAAGAAAGCTGTCTAAGCAAGCCCTGAGGAGCAAGCCAGTAAGCAGCTCCCCTCCATTGCCTCTGCATCAGCTCCTGCCTCCACATTCCTGTCCTGTTTGAGTTCCTGTCCTGACTTCTTTCAGTGGTGAACAGTGATGTGGAAATGTAAGCCAGATAAACCCTTTCCCCTCCAAGTTGCTTTTGGTCGTGGTGTTTTATCACAGCAATAAAAACTCTAAGACAGATCTTTAGTATTCATGTAAAAAGCCAGGCCCAGCAGTCTATGACTATAATCCCAGAGTTAGGATGGGCAAAGACAGGCTCTCCAGAGTTTGCTGGCCGGCCAGCCTCAACAAAATGACAAGCTCCAGGTTCAATGAGCAAACCTGTTTCAAAAAAAAAAATATGGTGGAAAATGATAGAGGAAGATGTGTGGCATTGACTTCTGATCTCTGCATGTATATCTGTCTACACACACACTCACACACACACACACACACGGGGCGGGGAGGGGGGAGAGGGAAGGGGAAGTCAATAGTCATTCACCCCCGCAGCCATTTTCTAGAGGTAAAGACAGATATTTGCTGACAATAATATTGCAAGCATTATGAAAGAAAAAAAGCTGTTAATAAGTTTGAGGTGTTCAAGGATTCCTTCATTCATTTTCACAGTATTCCAGACCAGTACCCTGACTTGACTTGAATATATCATCAACATTAGAAAAGAACAGTCCATTAACGTGCAGTGTTAGCTGAAGTGTGCATAACTTTCTCAGCTGTATGTTGCACAGCACATTGCTCATGGGATGACTTTTGTTATGACTCATCTCTAGAACATGCATTGTAGGTCATATGTATGATAATACACATTTATTAAAACTAATACACCGTAACAGGTATTTAATCTTTCCCAATCTGAAACATCTCATTGAAGAATAATCTTGATGGAAACTGAAAATGAAAGTTCCAGCAAAGTATAAGAAAAGTGAAATGCATTCAGATTCCTACACAGAGTCAGAATCTTTCATTTTGAGCTAAAGTTGTGATTAGAAAGGACACCTGTCCTGGCAGAAATGTAATTAAATGAATAATTGAGTAGCTTTGGAAGATGCTTTCCCCTTTAATGATGGGGTAGACATGCTTCTGTCTGCAAGAGAGACAGACTCAAACATCTTTCAAATCCTGTGATTCATTGCATTAACTGTTGAGACCATTTTTTTAAAAAACTACTCCTAGCACCATCTAGTGGTGATATGGAAAAGTTCTCTTTTCTCGGCAGTCATTTTTACTAAAGCAGCTTGCTTACATAAGTCAGTTCATATGCACATATGCAGCACTCCAAGGGGTCACTTTCCTCAAAAGGACAAAGCAAGGAATTCGCCCATCTTAAGGGAGGGGGCTGTTGTGGTCTGTCTGTCTGTCTTGACCTTTTCTGTGAGGATGTAAACAGTGACAGGAATTCTAACCCATAGGGAGTCACAAGCCAGGAGTCCAGGGGAAGATGCTTCATTTATGGTTCGTTCAGCTGCTAAGCGAGTCTGGGTAAAATAGTAATTTGCCTCTCTTTTAGACTTATAAAGTGGGAACAATTTTATAGAACTGTTCCGTCTTCACACAGTTATTGTAAAAATGCTTTGTATGACAAGCTCTATTATAAATCTGTTCTTGTTGTATATAAGGTGTCTTAGTTACTGTTCTATTGCTGGGAGGAGGCACCACAACCCAGGCAACTTATAGAATAAAGCATTTAATTGGGACTGGCTGACAACATCAGGTTAGTCAATGATCATCATGGCTGGAGCACAGCAGCACACAGACAGGTGTGGTGCTGAGAGCTTACATCCTGATCCACAGGCAGGAAGAGAGACAGAAAGAGAGATACTGGCCAGGCATGGGCTTTTGAAACCTCAAAGCCCACCCCTAGTGACACACCTCCAATAGGGCCACACCCCCTAATCCTTCCCAAACAGATCCACTAACTGGGGACTAACCATTCAAACACATGAGCATATGGGGACCATTCTCATTCAAACTATCACATAAGATATTGTTTGTGTATTGTTCAAGATGCCCACAAACTGATTTGTAGAGGAAAACTGAAAAAGGCTTTCAGTTTCTTTCCACACACACATCCGTGTCACATATATGTACATATATATGAGAAAAATGGGCAATTTATTGTGACTTTAAGTTGGAGATTTAAGCACAGCCACCAAGCAGAGTTAGTAGAAATTATTATTATGAGGCTTATTTTAGAGATAATTTGGTGAAACTTTATAAGGATTCATATCCCAGGATAATTTTATAGATAAGTTACCCTAAAATAATAACATTAGGTAACATTAAATTTTTGCTTATACATCAGATACTGACTGTATCTAGTCCTTCTTTAGCCTCACATAATTATTTATGGAGTGGATACATTTGTGTTTAGATCCATATCATTCTACCATTCTATTACACTGCATTTTTAATCTGATTATAATAACCAAACTAAGGAAGCATCTATTTGGAAGAAACTATTATGTCTGGGACTAATAAATTACATTTATCTACTCATCCTGCTTTAATTATTTCATCAGCGAACATAATTAATCTCTTGATTTAGTGCTCATCAGTATCTGTGATTAAGCAGAGCAACGTGTGTTTACAGAGATCGTTTTGTTTTGTGCTGTTCCTGCTTTGATAGGAAACTCAACTGCAAGATCAGAACAGCTAGCCTTGGGAGAGCAAGGAGTCCAGTATTCACTCTGAACTAGTAAGCTCCCTTATGGAATCCCCTTCATCCTTTTCTCTGTTACCCCTTTTTTCATGTGTCTACGCTAGACTCAACTCACCAAGCTCTCACTAACTAGCTCCCTTGGACAAAAGGAAAGCCTACCATGGCGAAGTTCATACTGTAGTCACATACTTGGGCCCATGGGTGAGTCATATAAGAGACACCAGCTTCAGATCTGGGCTTCTAGAGTATAGTGGCATCACCTTACTGGGCTGCTTATAAAGATCCCAGAATCAGTTGCCTTGACATCTTTGTTTTTCTGGCTTTCATTGGAGGAGTCTATGGTGGCTTTTAGAATTAGCTGATTGTGCTGCTCAACTGGTTTGTAAAGCACAGATGTGAGAAGGTGGACTAATGTATATGAGTGGAGCCAGATTATGTTTTATAGGAAATATGTGATTTGGTGGAATTAATGGTTTGTGGAAATCATTTTTAGAGTTGGAGTTTGCTTGAACTTGATTACAAGCTGCTACAGGAAAGCAGTGTGTGAACTCAGAACCAGACTCCTTATGTGCAAATCCCATCTGGGTGAGTTTCTCACCTTCTCGTGCTTTAATTTTCTATCTAAAATAAGGGGACAATAACGTTTTTTATTTTTGTGGAGGTTTTTGTTGTTATTGCTTTCTAGACAGGATCTTACCATGTACCCCTGTCTGGCCTGAGTTCATTATATGGACTACAGTGGCCTTGAACTTGCAAGAAACTTCTTGCCCCTGCCTTCTGAATGCTGGAATTATGGACCTATATCATGCATTCCCAGCGTAGCATTTTTAGGAGGATAGACTGGGTTCATGTATTCAAATTGGAATACTTAATGTTATATTGCAGAATGAGAACATTATAGGCATTAAATACGATGTTTTTCAATAACTTGCTTAGAAGTTGGTTGGTCAGTGTTCTATTGCTGTGAAGAGACACTATGATCAAGACAACTCTAAAAGAAAGCATTTAATTGGGGACTTGCTTACAGTTTCAGAGTGTTAGTCTATTATCATCATGACAGCACTCATGACCCTGGAGAAGTAGCTGAGAGCTACATCCTGTTCCACAAGCAGATAGAGTGGAGTGGGCTTTTGAAACCTCACAGCTCACCCCCCTCCCCAACGACACATTTCCTCCAACAAGGCCACACCTCCTAATCCTTCTAGTCCTCTCAAACAGTTCCACTCCCTGGTGTCTAAGCATTCAAACAAATGAGCCTTTGGGGGCAAGTCTTATTGAAACTACCACAGTGGTCTAGTTTTATTCCCCTTGCTATCATAAAAATTTTTGATAAAAATAAAAAATTTCTATGCTGTTGATCAAAAGCAGCACATGGGAGGAGAAGGTTTATTTGGCTTACAATTCAAGGTTACAGTTCATATTGTGGGGAAGTCAAGTCAGGAACTTAAACATCACATTCACAGTTGAGAGTGAGAGAATAAACCCATGGGTCTTTGCATATTATTTTTGCTTACCTGCTTGCTTGCTTGCAGTGTTTCTCAACCTATGGGTCATGACCCCCTTGCCAAATCTCTGTCTCCAAAAATATTTACATTACGATTCATAACAGTAGCAAAATTGCAGTTATAAAGTAGCAACAAAAATAATTTTATAGTTGGGGTCACCACAACTTGAACTGTATTAAAGGGCTATAGCATTAGGAAGCTTGAGAACCACTGCCTTAGAAAGAAGTAGTCAATGGAATATAAAACATGGTATCGAAAGCTGCCCTTTTCTTTTATGTCATCCTGCTCTGTGGTACTTCGCTTGCTACCCACTCATTTTAACTTAAGGATGATTCCTTGCTGGTAGACGTCACTCACAGCTCTTCAAGTCAAGCCCACACTCATTGGCGTGCTAGTGGAATAGACTCATTCCACACACTCCACTACTCATTAAACAACGACCAGATGGCATCTCACCATCTCTCCTTGACTGTAGACTGCAAAGAGGGGAGGGGAAGTTGGGAAATAGGTGCCCCCCCCTCACTTCTCTCTCCTCTACTCTCCTCTCCTCTCCTCTTCTCTTCTCTTTCCCCCCTTTTTGAGGTTAGAATTAGGTACGCTTAATACCATTGAATTTTAACAGTGTCACAACTGCACCTGAAATTTTTCTTTAGAACAGAGTTGAGATACACGGCTCTATTTATCTTTCATATATGAAGCCATCACTATTTATGACCCAGTGTTCCAAATATTGCAGACACAGGAATGTTTACTCTGACTCTAAATAGAATTACTAAGAAGAGGAGAAAGATGGTGTGTTTAAGTAAACTGGATCTGTTCATTCATCTTCTGTTCCATGTTTTGCAAACGTTTCAGTTTCTTTATCTTTCCTCTCCACCCAGCGTGGGTCAGTCAACAGCCACTTTTAGAACCGTGTTGTGTCATTTAAGGGAAAAGAACTTACAACTATATTCATAGCAGGCTATAAAATGCAAGGCACAACCCACAAAAAGATATTTAAAAGTTTCCAATTACACAATGTATTGTTAAGTCCACATAGACCAAGAGTGAAAGGGTACAATGCCAAGATGCCAAGATCCTAATTAAGGGAACTGTTACCTGTTGGACAGATTTTAATAGGGGCGTTTACTGTGTGGGAGCCATTGAAACAACATTTTAAACTGTTGGCGGGTGAAAACCCTTCATCATTGGCTCACAGTTGAAAGCAGAACTGGAAAGCAAGAAACCTCTAGTGTTTCAAATCAATTTAAAAGAAAAATCTAGTCAGAAATACATGCCTTAATGTCAGACTCCCAGGACAAAAGTTTACTAAGAAGTTTTATAAGTGATTTTGGAAAGAAAAGTTAGATTGAGGGATGGACAAAATGCCAAGTAAAGAGTCACCCTCTGAGAGAAACCAGCAGCAGCCCCAGCCACAGTTCTCAACCTGGGGGTTGGGACCCTTCAAGGATCGAATGACCCTTTCATAGGAGTCACCCAAAATCATCCGAAAACACAGATATTTGCATTATGATTCATAACAGTAGCAAAATTACAGTTGTGAAGTAGCAACAAAAATAATTTTATGGTTGGGGGTCAGCACAACATGAGGAACTGTATTAAAGGGTCACAGTATTAGGAAGGTTCAGAACCACCGGGAGGCTGGGCAAGTAACTCTGAAGCAATGTCAAGAACCTGAACTGCAGATCATCTGATGGATAGTGGTGGCCGAGAACTTCTGTCACTTTTCACTCTACATCCATGAAATGGAATGAGCATGCTTGTATGTTAGAATCCTTACAGAAACTTCATGTGCTTTTTTTTTTTTTTTCTAAACCCAATTTTGCTGGCCTGCTAGTGACCCTCAACTCTTCTTGGGAAGAACACTCCAAGCCCACTTAGGCTATGGAACTTGACTCTAGCCACAGGCGACTGAGCCAGTGTGGCAGGGCAGCCAGGCCAAAATTACCCTTTGAGAAAGCTGAGCAGCGTGTTGATTAGGCAAGGAAAGTAAAACAGTCGCTACAACATCACCTCTAGTTCCAAAGGCATTGTGGAGTAGTTGGATTTTTAAAATCGTTTATCTTTGCAAGGTGGTAGTGTTGAAGAAAAAAATGATTCAAAAGGCAGACTTAATATTACTCAACCCACAACATTTATTCGTTAATTGATTGATTAACTGATTGATTGACTTAGGGGAGGGGCAAGCTGTGGTACACATGTGGAGGTCAGAGGACAACCCAGTGGAGTTAATGCTCTTCAACTTTGCAGGTTCCAAGGACTGAACCCAGGTCTTTCTACTTGGTATCAAGCACCTTTCCGTACTGAACTGTCTCAATGGCCCTCATCACAACAACACAAATTTCTGCCAAATTCTTCATTTGTGAACCTCTTATTTTCTAGCTAGCTTCCTCTAGTTCACCAAAGCACTGTTTTCCCACTCACTCTCTTCAGTGGACTTTTGTCCACTCTTTCCTTGCCAGCTCACCTTTAGAGTAATCGATTTGTTTTTTGTTCATTAAGCCAAGAATGCACAATAAAGGTTTAGCTTGCAAATCAGCATGATTCCTTCATTAGACGAGGGAGGAAAAGAAGAAAACTCCCACTTTTTTTTGTTTTTGTTTTTTCTTTGCTACCTGTTATCTTGAATTCTTTCTGTTACTTCTAAACAGAGAAATGTCAAGAATCTGTTGGTCAGAATCTATTGGGACCAAAAATAATGTTGAATGGTTTTCTGATGACTGGGGCTACTGGACTTTTAAATCAGTGACTGTACAACCCTAACTTATTGAAGATGCCTGGAACAATATTGAGTGCCACAAGTATTTTCTTTAAGATACTTAATGTATTTAAAAATAAATAGCAAAATACAAATGGCCTTTTACTATCAGCTTTTTCTCAGTAATCCAAGTAGCAGTTTAAAACAAGGAAAGTTCACGTCTGGGGTTGCTATACAGGGGTGTTCCAGTTTGCTTTATTTTCTGTTGCTATGGAAACTACAGTGACCAAAGACAGCTTAGGAAAGAAAAGGGTTCACATAGCTTACACTTCCGGTCACAGTCCATCAATGAGGGAAGTCAGGACAGGAACTCAAGCAGAAACCTGGAGGTAGGAATTGAAGCAAGACCATGGGCAAAAGCTGCTACTCGCTTGTTCCTTTACTGTGCTCATCTACATTTCTTAAAAAAAAAAAAAAGCCTACACCCACCTGCCTAGGAATGGTACAGCCTGTGAGCTGGACCCTCTTACATCCCTTAGCAATCAAGACACTGCCCCACTTACAAGCCAGTCTGATCAAGGCAGTTCTTCAGTTGAAGTTCTCTCTTCCCCAAAGACTCTGGCTTGTGTCAAGTTGACAGTGGAAAAGTAGCACAAGGGACATGCAAATATGCAGTGTTTCCTGGAATCCTAGCTGCTCAGGAGGCCGAGGAGGAAGGAAGATCATAACGTCCAGGTTAACCTGTGCTACAGGGGGAGTCTAAGGCCGGTTTAAGCAACTTAGTAAGACCTTGTCTCAAAATAAAAAGTGAAAAAGAAGGCTGGGGTGTAGTTCAGTTATAGAGTGTTTGACAAGCATGCAAGGGACCCCAGGACCACAAAAGACAAACTAAGCCTGAAAGCCAGGCTTTAGATGTGCCAACTCTATGGATATTGATTCCAAAACTACATATACATATATTACAATTAAGTGTAATATATGTATATTATATATTATACATATGTATATATAATATACATATATTATAAATCAGTATAAATACTATCTTGCCAGTACAAGAGATGAAAAGTTTCTGAGGAAGATTTGAAAAGCAGCCTTGGAGAGATAGTTATTTGAACTTCATTACTTAGCTTAATTCCTTATGGAATCAGAGGTTACAATTCAGATTAGCAAGGAAAGACTTTGGATTTCTGGACTGCCTAATTATCACCTTTTTAGGAGCAGCTACCTCTACTTTTGGATCACTGAATTTAGTTAATTCTTTAGTGATTTACAAGACACAAAATAGCAGAAGTGCTAGGCTAATAATGATCCTTTTCACTAGCTATGGTTGAAAACTAAGACCCCATTTCTGGAAGTCAGGCTAGGGTGTAGCTGGCTTCTGTCTCATGTCCTCCTCTCTTAGGTCTGTTAGAAACGACCCGTTTTCCAATGGTAAACAGTCCAACCTGACCCCTGCAGATTCCAGTCACACCGCTGGTTGATTGCCCGGAAGGAACCTCAGGATAAGATAGTTCAGTAATTCTGTGTTTGTTTGCCTTCCTGGAGTGCTCCCATGCTAGTGGCCTATTTCTAGTGGCCAAGTCTCTACTGCCCAGGAGACTTCATTGAGCCAACTGTTGCGAGTTTCTGCATCTTCTATATTTTTATCTTATCCTGGGATTTATAAATTATGAAAATCTTGATACCATTAAAAACTTGGCTCTAATATAATACCTTTATTTGCAAACAACATATAGAGAAGCAACTTAATAGTGACACTGTAACTAAAATATGATGTAAAAACGACAGTGAAATGCCCTGTGGATTTGCCATTCAAGACCATGTTAATGCCTGGCTTCATTCAAATAGCAACCATTATCCCCAATGTTTGTATCATATACTTAAATTATGATTGACTACACTACACTTCAAAAGAATTTATAGTTACTGTTGAAGATTCTAGTAATCCATTAATTATTCTGATGCAATTAAATCAGTACTGTTTCATGGTTTATTCCAGAAAATGTGTCCTGAGGGAAATGGTTTGCTTTAATAAAGTGATTAACTTCTTTTAGAGCAGGTGGATTTAGGCATCTACTTTATTGTCATATTTATTGGACTCTTATGTATTAATATTTGTTGGAAGCTGTGTTTCAAATTGTTATTAATGATGCTCATTAATTTATACTAAATTATTCATCTTGGGCCTTGCTGGAGTAGTCAAGCATTTTCCTTTTTAAAAAATTTCTTGTCCCCTGGAAAATTCATGTAGAAAAACATCAAAGGAAAATTAAGCTGCCATAAAGTAATAAAACAATCTTTCATGCTGTTTGGTCATTGCAGTGAAATCATAGGGCAAGAAAATTGAAGTGGTAGTCTAGACACAGCTTTTATTACCAAGGAAAATGAGTGGAATTCAAGGTTCTTATGTTGTCATGGTCAAAACATAGAGGAGTCCATGGGGAAAATTAGTTTTGTAGAACTGTGTGACTTTGACACTTCCACTGAAAAAGATCTGAATGAAGGGCACTTACAGCTTGCATTTGCTGAACGCTTGATAGGCATGTGATTGATGGATTGGTAAGTTGGTGGGGATTTTGTACAATGTCTACTCCTTCAGAGCGCATTGCTATGTCATTGAGCTGGTCATTTTTACAGGTCAAACTGTGTCTCCACTTACCTCAGGACATGGATTACATCTCATTCCCTGTAACAGAGTGCATGCTCTGCTTTTTCCTCCCCACACAGTGTGATATTAAAGTTTTGTATGGTGTGTATTTGTGGTATGGCATGCCCTTTTCTGATAACATCACATGGAAGACATCTGAGGCTGTCAAGAGGAAGTTATGGTGGCCATCACACACACAGTGATGCAGTTGATTTCAGATCATGAGAAATTACCTGTGAGTTGCCCTAATGAGACCAGAAATATGTCCTAATAATACCTTTGTTTGTTTGCTATATTCATTCCTTCAAAGACCCTTTGGACAATGCTATTTTCATAAAACGAAAATGAGGATTTGTTAAGGACTCGGTGCATTTGGAGTGTACAAAATCCCAGGAACAACCTGCAGTTGTCTAGGAAGCTTTGCTATGAACCCACTTAGAAGTTACTTCCGTTGAGATCTGTGTTGTTTGCAGGGATGTTTTCTTTGAACGAAGTACAGAGAAGTAAACTCAGATATGATAAGAGGTCAGTTCTAACCTTACTCCATTCATGATCTAACACAGGATTAGAACCTAATAGAAAATTCCTTTAAATAAGTTAAACAGGACAGTAAATGAACTCCTTCCTTGCTTAGGACCACAGGAGGCTAAACCTTACTGAGGAAAGAACAGGGTGCACATCTTCATGATCTACTCATGAGTATCAGTTGATTGCATGCAGTTGTTTTTTTTATATGTACTTCCCATTTTGCTGTTATGATGCTAAGGGCAGATGATAGATGATTAAGACTCACATGAGTCCTGAGAGATGGCTCAGCAGTTCAGAGTGCTTGCTGTTCTCGAACAGGACTGAAATTCAGTTCCCAAGAACCCATGTTGACCAGCTTAAAATATCCTGTAACTTGTGGAGTCCAAATTACTCAGGGTCAGAGAATCTGAGCTTGCTTTACCCAGCAGGGATGCATAAGGAGATTATTTGAAGGAAGTACAGAGAAGTAAACTCAGATATGATAAGAGGTCAGTTCTAACCTTACTCCATTCATGATCTAACACAGGATTAGAACCTAATAGAAAATTCCTTTAAATAAATTAAACAGGACAGTAAATGAACTCCTTCCTTGCTTAGGACCACAGGAGGCTGTGGGAGACCAGCTCCAACCTGCTCTTACCTATGGAAGGGTTCTTGGGAGAAGGAGAGACTCACTCATGTGAGTCTTAATCATCTATCATCTGCCCTTAGCATCATAACAGCAAGATGGGAAGTACATATAACAAAAACAACTGCATACCAAGTGTTTGGAAGGGTCTACACTTGGCTGTATGGTGTGCTTTGGTCTTGCAAGGGAGAGAGAGGTCTTTTGCCTCTCCCCTTGGCATATTATAAAAACCCCTTTTGAATAAAGCTCTGGGTTGTTGGGTATTGACCCAGGCCCTGCCAAAGCTATCCTGTGTCTCTGTCTTTCTCCTCATCATTTAGGTCTATCTTTCCATCTGTTATTTTCTCATTCCTCTCTCCTTCTCCCAAGAACCCTTCCATAGGTAAGAGCAGGTTGGAGCTGGTCTCCCACAGGCTCCTATAGTAACTCCAACTCCAGGGGATCCAGTGACCCCTTCTGGTTTCTGTGGGCACCTGCAAACAACACATGAATGCTTATCACGTACATATAAATAAATAAGTAAATAAATAAATAATCAAACCTGGGGATGATGGCACATGCCTCTAATCCCAGCACTTGAGAGGCAGAGGCAGGGAGATCTCTGAGTTTGAGGCCAGCCTAGTCTATATATTGAGTTTGGGGATAGCCAGCATTGTAGCGAGACCTCAAAAAAATAAAAACAAGCAAATAAAATAATCACATGAAAGAGTTAACAGATTGGCCTTTGACTGATAGTGACCAGTAATGGAAAGCATCTGAGTATAGAATAAGATAGAAAGAAATAATATTTTAGCTGTACTTTGTGGTTTTCAAAGTTAGAGATTTCTAAGATTTTTGGGAACAATAATTTCTCACCAATGTAGCTATTTATTATGTTTTTAAATACTCGGTGTGTGTGTGTGTGTGTGTGTGTGTGTGTGTGTGTGTGTGTGTGTGTGTGAGTTATGTGAATGTGAGTGTGGATGCAGTTCCTGTAGAGGCCAAGGCATTTCGTACCCTTCGATAAGGAGTTATAGGCAGTTGTGAACCTCCTGATATTGGTGCTAAGAGCTGAACTCATGTTGTCTGCAAGAGAAGTTCCAGCTCTTAACTGCTGACTCAGCTCTTCAGTCCCAGTTTAGTGATTTTTGAGCATTTACTATATGCAAATTCTGTGCAAAGCACTTTAAGGGAATTTTGTATTTAATTATGTTGCCATTCCGGTAAGTAGATCATTTTTATTACTACTTTTAAAAAGTGATTTTTATTTTATTTTGCATATGAGTATTTTGCCTGTATGTATATACACGAGCTATGTATGTGCCTGGTGCCTGTGGAAGTCAGAAGAAGGCATTGCATTCCCTGGTATGGAGGTACAGCAGTTGAGGGCAACCTTGCGGATGCTGGAAATTGAACCTGGGTCCTCTGCAAGAGTACCTAGTTCTCTTAACCTCTCATCCATCTCCCCAAACTCCTATTGTTATTTTTTGATAAAGACACTGAACTTAGAAAGGCTAAGGAATTGAATCTTAACCACACCAATTAATTCATTAACAAACACTATTTTAAAAATATAATTTGTAATCTTATTTGTAAAAATTGTTTGGAATTATTGGTTAGTGACAACTCACTAACATGTTGGACAAATAGGAATATGCATGTTGATTGGCTTCACTTATGTCTTCTCAGCCCTAAGGTCCATCTGTTTGATAAAATGTGAAACTTTAGTCCTAAGTTAAGCCCATCCATGGTATCCCTGTGTATAACCTCCCTCTCAGCCATCTGCAAATGACTCTTTCTGTAACTTCCTGTGATCTCTGTGGAGTGCATAGTTCTTTACTGTTAGTACACTGCTTGGCCTTAGATATCTGGTCTCTGAGTTGTTGACCTTTGTCCCCTTAGTGAGGCTGCCTGGGTGCTGTTTTTGCAGCACCTTGGTATAGATAACATACATCCCAATCTTAGAAAGTCCACATTGCAGTAGAGAAGTAAAACCATGCTCTCCATTTTAAACGTATCTCTTAAGTCCGGGCAATAGCAGGTTAGTAGCATACAACTTATGTAAAGCTTTCCAGATACTGGCTTGCTTATTCTCTTATCGTTTCTGTGTTTCTTTTTCATCCCATCTTATTTAGGGCTTCTATGGCTGTAATGAAACAGCATGATCAAAACGCAAGTTGGGGAGGAAAGGGATTATTTGGCTTATACTTCTAGATCATAGTCCATCATTGGAGGAAGTCAGAACAGAAACTCAACCAGGGCTGGAACCTGGAGGCAGGAGCTGACGCAGAGGCCATGGAGGGGAGCTGCTTACATCCTTGGAACCAGCAGCCCAGGGATGGCATCATCCACCATGGGGCACTTCTTCATTGATCACTAATTGAGATAATGCGTTACAGCTGGATCTCATGGAGGCATTCCCTCAGCTGAGGCTCCTTCCTCTCTGATGACTCTAGCTTGTCTCAAGTTGACACACAAAAACAGCCAATACATCCCCTATGACCAATCCATACATGTCTGCTGGTTTGAGTAAGAAGAAACTTTAGTTCACTTATTAAGCATATATTTATTTGATCCTATATTTAGTGCCAGCCTGTGTCTAGCAGTAGACAGACAATGGAGGAAGAATGTATAAACAAGCAAACTAAGACAAGAGAGCCCCTGCCCCTGTAGAGCTTCTAGTTCTGTGAAGTGAGACTACCTTCCCTGCACAGAAGCCCTCCGCTCTAATGGCAAATGACTTGCTCATTTTATGAACTCGACCCACCTGTGGATGTGGATGTGTCCCTTACTCTTTTCTACTCTGCTGAAGAGCTGAAAGGATAGCTAATATTCCTCAAGTACCTTTTTAGGGGGTGGTGGCTAAAGACGGTTCATCTGTACTCTCTTTCCCATAAGGCCATTGGGCCTCACGCAAACAGAAGCACAGCTGGTTGGTCCTATGACACGCTCATGATTAATGTAATACATTAACTTCACAGCAAGATGGCATTTCTGTTTTGGCCAATGGGCTCTCATCACTTAACTTCCCCTTAAGTCACATTTACCATGTCTCAAGAATGGCAACTTGGTATCCCACATCAAGAAAACTAAACTTGTAAATGACCCTAATTATCTAGTTACCCATTCAGCAAACATTTGTTCTGTATTCACCATGCTTTGTGGCTGTGATTTTTCATCATCATTCAAAGACTGGAACAGATTGAGAAGTGAAGATGTTTCTTGACTTATAGAAGACTTGGACTGTGTCTCCATTGCTTTCAAGGAAGATGCCAAACACTTATGAGTGATTTCAGGGTCACCCCTTTCTTATCCATAGGCATTCAAACTATAGGTACTTTCTCTTGCAGATAGTATGATTATATGCTCTTGCTACAATGCTAGTCTTTATTTTTATTTTAATATATTTATTCTTTGATATTTGTACATGTTCATACAATGTATTTTAATCATACTCCCTCCACTTCTCCTGGATTTACTTTCAGTCCCCGAACTTCCAACTACCACTCTGTCCAACCCGTGTTGCCCATAAACCCACGAGTTCGGGGCTACCCACTAGAGCATGGTAGACCTATCTGGGCCACACTTAAGGAAAACCAGCTCTCCTTCCCCTAGCATCCATCAACTATTAATTGCCCCTTGATTGGGGGTAGAGGCTCATGGGGCCTCCAGCATTCATGTTGGAATCAGCATTCCTGGAATGACTGAATGAACCAAATGACTTGAAATTGCACAGGTCTTATGCAGGGAACCATATGAGTACAGCAGTCCTATCGTGATCAGAAGATACCATTTTCCCCAGGTCTTCCCTGACCTCTGACTCTTAGGATCTTTCTGTCTACTCTTCCACAACGTTCCCTGAGCCTAAGCACTCAATCTTACCTGATTATACATTCTCAGTTTTTATCCAGTAGGTCCCAAGATATAGTGAAAGAAGCATTGGGTTTACCATTGTGCTATTGCTGATATTTGACCAATATTCGACTGTTTTTGACCCAATAAAGGGCAATTTCATATGGTTCAGTTGAAGCCATCACCTGCTCTCCTATGTAAATCAAGACACAATTTCTCTTCTTTCATTCTTTTCCTATATGTGAACCCAGGTACATATGGCTGAGCAGACTGGGGACATGGCTCCTTTTTTCCAAGTGTGGTATTTGCATTGGATCATCTCCATTTGCCCCTGCAGCTCACTCTAGGCCTTTCTCCTGAAGACTGTCTGTTCCAGCCTACTTTAGTGTGATTTACTTGGCCGTGGGTGCTAGCTAGAGCTCAGGATCAGGGGAGAAAATTTGTTGCCTATCTTTCTTGCCTTGGAAATATCTGTGCCCTATATCAGTAGTCTTTGCTTGGGGACTGCAGTAGAAATTATTCCTAGCTACAACTTCAGCTTCTGCATTTCTGAAGTCATATTTGTGATGCATGTGAGTTTTTAGGTTGTATTTTCATAGTTAAGTTAAGCATTATGACTTGTCAATGCCCTAAGGCAGGAGCAGCAACTAATATTCTTCTAACTATACTTATTTGTACTTCTAATCTCAAATCATTATTAATTGCTAATCAAAGACTTTTATCTTCACTGTAAATTTAAAATACAAAACACTATATTTAGTTTCTTAATAAGAAATGCAAGACAACATCCAAACATTTGTGAAACATAATTATACTTTTGCTATTACTTTCATATTAATTACTAGCTTTGGGGAAAAGCATTAAATCAAATACACCAGAAAATCGGCAGCTAATTTTTTCCAGTACATGTGTTTTCCAGTGTTTTAGTCTTTACCTGTGCTGTACATAATTACACACTAGACAGAGCAGGAGGAATTAATAACCAAAGGAAGTTTGTTTTTTATTTCATTGGGGTAACATTTTGGCTTGTAACCACAGGTTGATCATCTCATTGCTAACTGGAGCACCTGGTGTGGGTCAACACTGTGTTTTAGTATTGTGAAGAGTTTAGACAACTCATGGGAATCACATTCTAGACTCTAGAAGACTCCTAGCCAGTGTCACAAGCCCAGTACTGATTGACAAGAACAAAAATCCAAAGCCGGGTCCCTTACTTCTGCCTCAGTATTCTTATTCATGTAACAGCACCCCAGTCAGCAGGCACTGGGACACGTTCTACCAGACATTAAAAGGCATGAGGAAGGCAGTCTTGGTGCACACCTAACAGATGCTCCAGTTTGACTCCAGGTGACTGGCATGCTTACAGGCTTTGGTGCTCTCTGCAACAAGCTAAGAGTAGGCAGTAAATAAAAGCACAGCAGGACTCACTAGATAGTATTCTACTTCTGAATCTAATATTCACTCTGTCTTCATACTGTGGTCAAGAAAACCTAATGGATGCATGCTAGGCACTGCACATTTAATTGCTTCTGAAATATTGCCACTATCCAATGCCAATGACTTAGGGAGTTATTTGGAATACTACCCATGTGACAGGGTCTCAATTCCTTCAAAAAAAACAGAAGCTACTTTCAGCATTACTATGAGGAGAATTCTAGGCTTTCTGAATGTGTCTAGAGATTAGGAGGGAGGTGGGTAATCCAGGGAGGGAGCGAGTTGACAGACTTATTGTAAGAACCTTGGATGGATATGTCCAATAAAAGATCTAAGAAGATACCTCCCCACAAATATTCAATTCTATTATATAACTTAGGATAATTAAAAATGTCCACAATCATTTATAACATTTCCATGAAATACAACTGCATTTTCTACATATTAATGAAGTTTATGTCTGTTCCTTTTCCCCCATACTCAAATAAAATAGGAGGCAATTTAGATATCAAGGTGTAGCTAATTACAAACGTTTTGTTGTTGTTTGTTTTTTGGTGGGGGGAATCATAAAATGTAACTATCAGCAAGTCTGAAATAATGTAGTGGAAGCCTGGAGTTTATCAACTTATGTATAAATATAAATTACTATAAACTTCATTTACTCAGTATTAAATTCCATTGTCCCATCACAATTTTAGGGATTAATGGAAAACCCTTATCATTCTTGTCAATTCTCACATCAACTCTTCCAGCATCATTCCAGCTCCAATGTTGTATGATATTTTGTGTTCTATCAAATAAAGCGTGCCTGGAGATCAGAGGGCAGAGCTATTCACTAGTTAACCACAGAGGCCAGGTGGAGGTGGTAGAGGCTCACACCTTTGATCCCAGCACTTGGGAGGCTCACACCTTTGATCACAGCACTTGGGAGTCTCAAGCCTTTAATCCCAGCACAATAGGGAGGTGGAGACAGGAATGTGAAGCAGGTGGAGACAGGATTACGGTCCCCATTTGGTCTGAGCATCCGGAGAGGTAAGAAGTCACTAGTGGCTGCTCCGTTTCTCTGATCTTTTAGGTTATTAACCTGATATTTGACTCCTGTTTTTTATTGATAAGACTAATTAGGATCACACTTCACTCCAATACTTGAAGTAAACCAGAAAAGGGGGACAAAGTTCTTTGCTCTTTTCTTTCTCTATCTTTTTCTTCTGGTACTATTGAGATATTAGCCCAGTAAAAATAGGCTGTGTCTAGCATCTCCAAAGTCAGCTGTGATTAGACTTCAAATACTGGGCTTCTTGTGGCTGGGGACGTCGGAGTCAATGACACTGTCTCATATCACATTAAGGAAAGTTACAAATAAGCTCTTTGCAGAGATACAATTTTCCCTAGTAATAACTTCTGACAAATATGTATATTTAGTGAAATTTTAATTGAGAACATTTCCTTGCCTTTTACAAGGTTGAAGGATTTAGTCAGCATTTTATTTTTCCCCCTCCATAGGAGATGATTGCACCCAAGGTCATGTACATGCTGACTTCATGCTCTACCACGAGGCTATATACCTGGCTCCTGTCTCAATCTTTTCACAATTGTGATTTCCAGGCCAGGGAGATGGCTCAGTAGATAAGGGCACTCGCTTGCAAGCCTGGCTACCTGAGTTCAGTCCCCGGGACCCACACACATGGTGGAAAAACAGCTCCCATAAGTTGTTCTCTGACCGCCACACACATCATGGCGCACACACAAACACAATGACAAAATTCAAGGTTGTGATTTCCAAGGAAAGAGATGGTCTCCTATGGCTTTTCAATCGTCAACTTCAAAACCAAAGCAATTTGAATAATTCCAATTCCATTGTTATAACACATGGAACTTCATTACTAGGGAAGCCTTACTAATAGGTTATCAGGACTTCTTTGCACAAAGTCACACTGTGCTAAATAATGAGACATGGGAATATATCAAACAGCTCCACTTCTGTGACTTTTACTTAAGAGTGTAATGTTTTAAATTAGACTATGTTAGTATTGATGGAATTGCACAAAAGGAAAAGCAATATAAAGGCTTTATTCCATTTTGAGAGCTGGATAAATTATTTGACTCAAAAATTGTGACCTGGGAGTAAAACAACAACTCCCCTACACTCTTGGATAGAGTGGAAATTAGGATAAGTGTTTTAAAAAGCAATTTGATAATGCCTAACAAATTTACAATGCATTTATCCATTAACTTGGTAATTTTGCATGCCTAGAAGAATTTGGATAAGCTTATACAGGTGCACCAAAATAGTTGTATGAGAATGTTCATCACAATGTTGTTAAAATTACAAAGGAAAAATATTTCAACAATAAGTGCACAGTAGAGAAGAATATCCTAATTAATCATATATATTATTTAAGGGAATACTATAAGCCACTGAGAAGTGTGTATGAGTAATTCTATATAAAATTGAGAAATAAACCAGGCATAGGCCATTAGGATGTCTCTGCTGTATAATTTAAAAAAACAAATACCTAAATATATACATTAGTATAGGAACACTGGTATTTATCTCAGTTGTATTCATTTATGTTTTAGAATAAATAAAATGCTTCTGACCTCCTGTGCTTCTGTGGATTTCAACAGTTGGTGTCACTTTTGATGGCAGAAGCCATTTTTAAAAATATATATTTTGTAGCTTTCTGTAACTTCCAGGAATTCTTACTAAGTTTATCTAATGTTTTCTCTTTTTAAACATATTGGTATAACTGTTCTGAAGTAAGACATTGTTGCTGTCCTTCATTTGTGTAACTAAAACCTTTCTGAAATAGTTTAGGACCCTTGTGAAGTTTTCAAGGCATAACCTACTTAAGTATATGAAGCAATGCATTGTCAGGAAATCCACTTGTTTTCTGAGTGCTATTCACTCCACAAACAGCTCATACAGCTACCTTTCCATTAGTGTCAGAGCGTCCCTTAGCAGTGTGGATAGAGGTCAGCTTGGGGTTGGATGGTTAGAAATATGGTATCTGCCTTCCTTTCTGAGCAAGAAAATTGAGAACCAATTATTACAGTTGTTTTCCTTCCTGGTCTGTGGTTAAAAAAAAACAAAAACAAACCAAAAACAAAAACAAAAGACTCCAAAACAAAAACCTCTCTGACCATGCATTCTTTTTTTTATTGATTAGATTATTTATTTATTTTACATCCCAATCTCAATTTCCCCTCCCTTCTCTCCTCTCATTCCCTCCTAGGTCTGTGGGCCATCCAGCCTCTGGGTCCTAGCACTCTAGGCAGTGGTAGGAATGGGCTCACTCTCACGGAATGAGTCTCAGAAAGGGGCAGGCCTCCCATGGATATCAACCAAACATGGCATACCAAGTTGTGATAGGACTAACCACCTCCCCTTGTATCAAGGCTGGGCAAGGCAACCCAGTATGAGGCATAGGTACCCCAAAGCCAGCCAAAGCATTAGGGACAGCCCCCTGCTCCCACTGTTAGGAGTCTCACAAGTGGACCAAGCTACACAACTGTCACATATATGTAGAGGGACTAGGTTGGTCCCATGCAGGTTCCTTGGTTGTTGGTTCAGTCTCTGTGAGCTCCTATGAGCCAGCTTAGTTGATTCTGAGGGTTTTCTTATAACGTCCTTGACCCCTCTGGCTCCTGTAATCCTTCCTCCCTCTCTTCAGCAGAATTCCCTGGGCTCAGCCTAATGTTTGGCTGTGGGTCTCTGTATCTGTTGCTATCAGTGATTGGATGAACCCTGTCTGGTACCAACTGGGTAGGCCCAAATCTATGCATATAGCAGAATATTGTTAGGCATCATTCCATTGACATTTTTTTTCTCCAGGCCTGTTTGGTTCTATCCTAGGTCTCTGGGCCATCCAGCCTCTGGGTCCTGGCACTCCAGGCCGTGTCAGGGATGGGCTCACTCTCATGGCATGGGTCTCAGGCTGGACCAGTCATTGGTTGGCCACTCTCAGAATCTCTGCACCACCCTTACCCCAGAACATCTGACAGGCAGGACAGACTGTAGGTCAAAGGTTATGGCTGGGTTCGTGTCCCAATCTCTCCACTGGAAGTCTTACCTGGTCACAGGAGGTGGCCAGTTCAGGCTACATATCCACTACTGCTAGGAGTTTTAGCTGGGGCCATCCTTGTAGATTCCTGGGAGATTCCCTTGGATCAGGTTTCTACCTGACCCCAAAATGCCCCCTGTCTTTCCAGTCCTCTCTTTCAGTGCTCTCCCCCTCCATCTACCTCCCAACATGATCCCTCATGTTCCCATCTCCTGATCATGCATTCTTACTTCATAGATCTAGTCTGGCTTCAGAATGGAGGGATGGGACCCTCACCTTTTGACACAGCATGATCTAATTTGGAAGCAATTCCAGGAGGAACCAGAAACAATGACTGTGTTTTGCTTGTGACTCTTTTCAGAATTGCAACTTCCAGTGAGTCCCTCTGTGTGCCTGGATCAGGGGACGCAGTCACAGCTGAGTGCTTCCAGTCACCTCTCAAAAGGAGCCAAGCCACATGTGTGGGAACCACGGGACTGGAAACGCGAACAGTTGTAAGATGAACATGTTGAATATTCTATCCAGCATATATTGTAGGAAGCAAGAAAAAAACTGGAAATCAGATCTGAGAGCTTGGGTGCTGGGATGGGGCAGAAGGGGGAGGTTGCCAATTAATGAATTGTTAAGCCCCATTCACAAGAACGTTCAGTTATTGTGTCTTAAAGAGGAATGTCATCATTGACTTTTTCCTAGACTAATTCAAATTTCTGCTGCTGTAGAATAAACATTTAGGTAAATTGGACTCTTAGCTAGTAAGTTATATTAATGTAAATTGAATTTAGAACCTTGACAATGTAAAACTATAAAAATTTAACTTCTATTTTATACCCACATGACATTGCTTTAGTCTTTGAGTATGGCTGAATGGATTTTTCTTAGCTATTAAATTTTTATGACTCCTGCTATCTAAGAAAAGGTATCACATTGTCCAAGGTATTTTCAGGGAAGGATGTTTTTAATACAATATTTGTATTAATTCCTTGAGAATTTTGTACAAAGAATTTTTATCTTATTCTCTCCCTTCTCTTCCTCCTGACTCCTCTCAGATCCATCAACCACCTCCCCAACTTTATGCCGCTTTCTCTCCTTCTTCTTCTTCTTCTTCTTCTTCTTCTTCTTCTTCTTCTTCTTCTTCTTCTTCTTCTTCTCCTCCTCCTCCTCCTCCTCCTCCTCCTCCTCCTCCTCCCCCTTCTCCTCCTCCTCCTCCTTCTCTTCTTCCTCCTCCTCCTCCTTCTTTAAATAACCACCAGGTTAAATTTCTACTACCTACATAGTTATGGGTATGGAGCTGGATGGGCCACTGGAGCTTGACCAACCTATCAGGGGCCACATTCTTAAAGGAATCTGATTCCCCCATAAGCCATCAACTACCATCAGCTCCTCAGTTAGGGATGGGGCTTGTCAGACCCTTCCTGCTTCATCTTCAACCATTGAATGGCTTGATCTTGTGAAGATCTAGTGAAGGCAAGCACAGCTGCTGTGAATTCATGAATGAAGTAGTTTCAGGCAGGTCCTCCCTGACCTCTGGTTCTTACAGTCCTTCTGCCCCCTCTTCCATGGGGTGGGGGCTACAGATGTTCTGTTTAGAGCTGAGCACTCCATTGACACTTCTCTTCTGCACTTCGATAAGTTGTGAGCTTCTGCATTAACCACTGTCTGTTGTAGAAAGAAACTTCTCTGACGAGGACCAAGAGCTGCACTAGTCTACAGATATAGGAATAGGTTTTTAGAAAGCAGTTTGATAATATGTCCATTGAACAAAATATTAGTAGGTTTAACCCTGGAGTCTGTGAGTGCTCCAGGCAGAGTCTTAGCCAGATTTACAGTACTAAACACCCATTTCCTCCTGTGGAACATGCCATAAGTTCAAGCAAAAAGTGCTTGCTTACCCCATAACAGTTATACCACTGTTCTAACTGTGGCATATTTTGCCATCCACGTTATTATTATAGTTCACAAGGTTCACAATTGGGTCGGACTTTTGATGACTTCCCCGTGCCCCAGGAACCTACATATAGTACTATCCTGTGCTACAAAAGCTGGCCAGTAGGGAGGTCAATACCAACTTGATTTACCATGTCCTGTGACCCAAGTGTGTGGTGGATTTGGCAATAGAGTCTTACCATCAGGTTCTGGTGGGCAACCAAGAGCAATAGCAACAGCCTGTATCATTTGGGAGATCTCTGAGACACTACTGATCAAGAACTCTAGGGAAAGTATTCCAACTTCACTGGGCTTTTTCTTTTGCCATCTGTAGCTTCTGGAAGGGGCACCATCTCTGGCTTAGGGTGCTTCTCATGAAACTCTTATTTTCTTACATGGAAAAAGTACATATATATGATGTTTATGAAATAGTAGGTTTCCATATAGCTTGTCTGAACATCCTCTGGTTAGTTCTCCCTCTCCCAGCCTCCTCTTCTGCCCTTCCCTCCCATACCTCTCCCCATTTAAACCTCCCTCCACATATCCCCCCTTCTCCTTCATCTCACCTACATTAACTACCCTCCCTTCTTCAGATCTGTCTTCCTCCCCCCACACCCAACAATGGTCCTTTCCTCCTGGATTCTACACGTTCCAGGTAAAGGATTTTAGAATGTATGTAAATCACAGGGAAAAACATATTTTAGTTATGTCACCCAAGACATAACTGAGTGTGCCTCATCTAATTATATGATTACTAGATAATGTTTCAACATTTAATAGTACTTATTGAGAAATCATATTGCGGCTTCTGCATTATATTTTAACTTCCACAGTTGTCATAAGCACAAGCTACATATTATCAGTTACACTTAGATACTTGACATTTAGACATGGCACAGAAAAGCAAATAATCACATATTTTGGTAAAATTTATGATGGAAGTGTGTTTGTTTTAACACAAGACAAGAAACTAGTATTATTTGTTGATTTCTTCACATCTGGCCTTTAAGTTGGCCATTAATTATCAGGAATGATGGGGTGTTTGTCAGGTAGATGTGAGGTAATTGAAGTATTCTAGAATGTTCTTGATGGCCTGTCTGCTGTCAAACAATTCACTGTCTTTGCACAAACAGAAGAGAAATCACCAAAGCAAGCAGGGAGGTTGAGGGGGCGGGGCGGGCTTCTCACCCAGATTCATGTATTCACTTCTGGAGTCACAGTCTCATGAATCTGACGTCACAGGTAGTGTGACTAATTTAATTTTCAGAAATCTTTAAACCTTATTGTAAGCACTGTTTTTCCTTTAGGGGAAAATCCTTCAATTCGGTCTTCCAGTGCAGAGACTGCTACCCATTTGATCACGTATCTCTGTGCCGGGGCACCCCCTGGTGGTGAGAGGATAATCCACAGCTGCAATTGTTTCAGGAAATCCACACAGGAAGGCTGGGCTCCAAGGCGAGGAATTACGACGCTTTAGGTCATGCACTCACACATTGCATACTCAATTCTTAATGTAGTACTGTGTTATTTTACTTTACTTTTTTTTTCAAGGAATCAGACTACAGTCCTTGCTCCCCATGAAGCAGTCTTCAGGGCAGAAGAGCTCTCTGTGATTCTTAAAGCCTATGTGTTGGTGACCTCCTTAAGGCCTTTGCGTGCGTTCATTCATTCAACGGGCACCGTGTGGAGCCCACCAAAGAAGAAACGCTTCACTGTCAAGGTAAAAATCCGACTGAAGCTGTTATTTCATACAGTTCACTGAAGATAAGTAAAATGGGTTGGGCTGCCATTCTCCGACCTTTATGGCTATCAAGTCCCTTTGAATAAAGATTGCATTTTTTTATTGCTGTAAGCAGAGATTTTTATTTAGTATGTGCAAGTGCAAAAATAAGCTGGAAACAACTTATTTCACTATGGATCACGAGGGCTGCATCCTATTTTTTTCTCTCCTCAACCCGTCATTTTAGTTAGTTCTTTGACCTATTAACCAGCTAGTTCTTGCCTGTTCTCTGTTTTTCCTAACTTTCCATTTAAGAAAAAAAAAAAAAAATATATATATATATATATATATATATATATATATATATATATATATATATAGTCAATGTAACAAATGAAAATATAATATTGTCTATACACATTCTGCATCCTCTTTAGTAAGCTCGATACTGACATGTATCTGTCGGGTGAGAAGAAAAGCCCTCAAGCGTGCCCAATATTGTAAGCATTGCTATCAAAGATAATGAAGGCATTTGCAGGAAAAGCTCACCAATACCTCCAAAAAGTTGTGTTATATGAGGGAGCCCAGGCTGTGGCTAGAAGTTTCTCTTGTCCTGCCTAGGCCCTGCGGTCCCATGGCCTGCTTATAAAATAATCACACAGAGGCTTAATATTATTTATAACTTCTTGGCCATTAGCTCAGGCCTACCACTGACTTTTAAACTCTTACATTTAAACTCAGCCCATTTCTGTTAATTTCTATGTTGCCACATGTTCCGTGGCTTTACCTGTGTGCCCTGGACAGTGGGCTGCCATCTCCCCCGACTCAGCCTTCTTCTTCCCAGAATTCTCCTTATCTGCTTATCTCGCCTACACTTCCTGCCTGGCTACTGGCCAATCAGCATTTTATTTACCAACCAATCAGAGCAACACATTCACAGCATACAGAGCAACATTCACATCACCAAGCAGAGCTGGAGATCCCACCTTGGTGGTGGAGAAGACAGGGTAAAGTGGAGGGCTGATCAACTCTGCACCACCCATGCCCAGAACCAGGGTTATTTGTTGGCCCTTCCCAACATTTACCCCATCTGTGATCTGCTCAGGGTAAGGTGGCCAGTCCCTCAGACGCAGGGCTACAGGATCTCCATGACACAGGGCAGCAACAGAATGTCCAGGAAGAGTCCCAGTGAGGGCCCAGCATAAAAGATATAACAGAGACCAGGGGCCTCGAACCAGACCAATGAATCTTAGCCATGAACGCCTACATGTAAAAATGTAAGGCTAAAGGGGGTTTACTGTGTGGCTCACTGTATCACACTGCAGCTTCCATGATGAAATTTTCCCCTTCTTCCTTTTTTTCCTCCTTTTTTCTTTTAAATTTTATTTTGTTTATTTTGGTGGGGGAGGGAGATGGGTGGGATCAGGAAGCATGATGTAAAAGACACAAAGAATAAATAAAAAGAAAGTTTAAAAAAAAAAGATGTAGCCCAGGTTAACTTGGTTCAAAGTAAGTTTTCTGAGAACACATTGGATAGAATTTAAGGAAACTTTGATTTTCCAGAAAATCATTGTTCAGAGTGCTTGCAGGAGAAAATGGGAAGAACTAGATGAATGCACAGTGCCATGAGGTTCAAAAGTGACTGGATGATTTCTTTTTCTGAATTTGCATTATGTCAATTACACTCTGAACTCTGGGAAGTGTTCCAGTGAGGAGGACACTTCAATTGTTCATTTAAATATGGTAATGAAAACTCACTGACCTAGTAATAGCTGTAGGTATTCTGTAGTCCCAGACGTAGCTCACATTCTACGGAAGCAGATTGATGGCCCAAGTCCTTAAACTTGCTTCTTTTAACCTTCAAATAGTCATCTGAACTCAAGTTAATAAGTCTGTGGTTTTCTGGGAATCTTGAAAGGACAGAGTCCAAGCTGGTTTATTCCAGAATGCTCCTTCGTCACAGTAGCTCCTCATGCCACGGTTGTTCCCATTTCCCCTTTCTATTGATCTAAACTAAATCCAACTGCTGATTTTTAACCATTTTGACCAAAACAAACATTTTACAACTTCATATGGTTTAACCAAATAGTGGAGGTTGGGCATAGACAGATGAGATTCACAGTCCTTAGTTATGTTAAGAATCATGTTACATGTTACTATTCACAAATGTAACACATATTTAAGCACAGACCAAGAAAGTCAGTAGTGTGGTTCTATCTGAAGGCAAAGATGTGGGAATGAAGAGCTCACATTTCAGAGGGCAGCGGGTGAGTGGGGCAGTTCAAGCACACACAGGCGGCTTTGGAGGGTTCTCCCCTTCTATCTACCTTGTTGCTTAGTGTATTTTCCTTTTATTTCACTAAAACCACAGTTTCCCATATTTCATTGTAGGGCTCAAATATTCTCCAACTTTGAAAGTTATCATTCTTAATGTATGTAATATACAGCAGTCACCATTAGTTTAATGAATCCAGTCATGTTTATTTTTCTATCGTGATATTTATTTACTTATTCATTTTGAGACAGACTCTCAGTCTAACTTGTGGTCCTCCTGCATCGGCATCTAGAAGTTAGGACTGCAGACATTCTCCATCAGGCCAGCTATTGCTCAATGACTCCTGAAATGTTTTTCTCACTGACTTCTTTTCCTTCCTTTTTCTGTTGGCTAAATTTTGATCTTTCTGTTTCTACTCTTTTTGGCCTTCGTGTGTGTGTGTGTGTGTGTGTGTGTGTGTGTGTGTGTGTGTATGTGTGTGTGTGTGTGTGTAGCACTCATGTGCACACACACACTCTCAGACTCATGAGTGTGTGGCCGTGCACACGCTGAGGCAGAGGACAACTTTCAGGAGTTGGTTCTCCCCTCCTACCTTTACGTGAGCTCAAGGGAGAGAACTCAGATTGCCAGGCCTGTGCAGTGCTTTTATCTGCTGAGCCATTTCACTGGTCCTGTAAGATGATGATGATGGTGATGCTGACGATGGTGATGATGATGGTGATGATGATGATGATGATGATGATGATGATGGTAATGATGATGATATAAGTGTGCATGGCTATGTGTGGTATGGACCCATAGTCCATGACATACTTGTGAGTCAAAAGAAACCTTTCATGAGTCAGCTGTCTCCTTCCACAGTGCGTCTTAGGGTTCAAACACAGACCATCAGATTTGGTGGCCATTGCCTGCTGAGCTATGGACAGCCCTCTGTTCTTACTGTTTATACTTTCTCATATTTTCTGTCTCTTCGTGTGCTTTCTGGAAGCATTTGCTTACAAGACAGTTTAGTCGTATCTTCAAATTTGTATATATAACATATGCTGGTATCCCTTGAGTTTTACTTTTATTAGTTTCTTACTGCAGTTGCTCTTCATACTGTTGGTAATTTCTCTTCTATTTTTCATTTTACTTCCCCTTTGATTACTTCCTGGAATGCATTAGTCGTGGTTATATTCAATTACAGTTTTACTGCATGGTATGTATTAGTCAGCTTGTTACGTTTTTGTTGAGGTAGTTGTGCTTTTCCCATGCATGATGACCATGGACTAACTCTCTGAAACTGTAAGCAAGCCCCGAATTAAGTGCTTTTCTTTATAAGTTGCCTTGGTCATGGTGTCTCTTCACAGCAGGGACATTTGGGGTTTGAGAGTAAATGGGGTAGAGGGTCACATATGATTGGACATCCCACACACCTCAACTACCCACTTGAGCAGGTCGTTATCCATAAATCCTGGGTCTGCACTCAGCATCCTTCAGAAGGAGGAACAACAGTATGAGGGGAAAATCACAGAGAGGAGGCAGGAGGAAAATCTTAGTTCTTCCCCTGAAAATTTAAAGTTTAGATGATCCTCTCATGTGGCCTCCAGAAACTCCCTCATACACATGCAACTCCCTCATGTTCATCTTCCCTGTCCATGGCCATGACAGGCCCAGCCAACCCAAAATTGCTTTCAGAATGCCTTTCACAGAGGCTTTTGAATCTTGTTCTTTGGAAGCCAAACCCATGCCTCTGACTCGTTTTATCTATCCTAGTTTCTATCTTGAAAGGAAACCCAAGATCTTAACTATTCTGGTCATTTCAAAGGCGTTTTCAGCCCCCCCCCTCCATTTTTTTTACATATAAAACAGCCGCTCCACCTACCACAGTGGAAATGACCCCAGAAGTAACGAGTTTTCTGTAATAGTTTTATTTATGCTTTCCCTGAAGCTAAGTCCATAGGCATCAGTCTTCTTTATGTTTTCAAGCTTTATTCACTATTTTTTCTTTTCCATTTTTTGTCATGTCCTCGGGATGGATGTGTGCCGTGCCTGTGCACAGTAAAGCATTCAACTCTCACTGGTTTCATTCTGTTCTTGGGATTTATCTTTTTAAGACCTTGCCTGATTACTCCTCAGATACCTTTATCTGTGGTTAAGGTGAGGTAGAATGGTTTCCTGAGAATGCGGAAGGAGATTGTTCCCTTAGTAGGTCAACATTATACTTGATGATGCAGAGTTAAGAAAACAAGCATAGTGTTTATGTACCCTTCAACTGAAGTACTTAAGTTTCACAACAAAAGATCTTACTCATCTGGCTCATCAGTTTTTCATTCTGTAAAATATTATTTTCTTCTGATATTTTCAGATGTATAAATATACACAGAAACCTCTTCACGCCAATGTGGAGGACAAAACATAAACAAACTCACTTAAGATTAACCATGTTATATCAGCATGCTGCTAAACTCTGTCTGTAAATTCCACAAGATGTGTGTGTGTGTGAGTGTGTGTGTATGCATGTTTGTGCATGTGTGTGTGTGTGTGTGTGTGTGTGTGTGTGAGAGAGAGAGAGAGAGAGAGAGAGAGAGAGAGAGAGAGAGAGAGAGAGAGAGAGAGAGAGCATGTTCATGCATTGAGTCCTATATTCAGAGGCCGAATTAGTTAAATCAGCAGTGATTTATTCACTGTTCAGTGAGGTAAACACACTAACCTGGTTATCAGTGGCCATGTATAGAACATCCTGGCAGCTAAAGAAAATACAAAAAGCAGCAGTAAGGGATACGACTGTGAGTTCATTTATTTCCAATTAGGCCTGCTGCTGGGATGCCTTCTCTGTGAAAACTCTGGGAGCAGATGAAAAATATCGAGACATGTAAACGAGAAATAATAAAACTTATAACCTGAACTTTAAAAAGGCACTTTAGCATGGAAATATGTTAAAATTTAAGTGATGTGTTAAACATTCCTGAGGCTGTTCACTCTCAAAAGAAGTATGTAGAAAAATGAGGAACAGACTAACAGCAAATACAGCATTTGGTCACTGTGTCCTTTCATGTGAATTTAAATAATCAGACATGCCACTGTTGAGACATTATTATTTTCTTGAACATAATACGTTTAACACTGTGCCATACTTTATTAAAAAAAAAAAAACTTACTCCCTCCCTTCTAAACTTCCAGGGGCTTGAATGAAGCCCTTTCTCAGACTTTCTAACTGTAACTTTTAGTTAGATGCATCCACAGCTGTCTTCACACACAAATCACATAGATTAACTGTGAGAAATGTCATAAATTTAGAGTTGGCTCTTAGAGTAAAAAGTCATGAGTTATCCCTTTATTCACTGTAAATCACCAAATCAGAAGTTACCCAGCAGAGAGGACTCCCTGACATCTGTAACTTTTTTTATGAGGTTGGAAGATTCCTCACACCTGTGATTGTAGTTGGCGGTTTTGATGAAAACATATCACTAAAGTGATTTGTGCCTCCAGGCAGGAAGCTTGTCAGAGCCTTATTTTTGTCCAGTTGAAACATAACCTACATGAAGTCATTGATCAGCTATCATATATTTGATATCAGATATAAATTTATTTGACATGCTTGGTGTCAAGTATAAATTTATATGGAGATAGTTCTCACATATAATCATCTTTTGGTGCATTCATCTTCATGGAATTAAATTAAAGTTCATTTAAATTCTTTTGACTGTGTGTAGAAATTGCTGGAGTCTACTTGACCCCCAACCGCTCTAAGGCCAGCCACTCTACTTTGCAATGGTATGAATTACATGCGTAAATGGCACGTGCCTGGTACATTACTTTCCAGGAAATGCGATAGACTGCCATCATCATCTAGATTCCTGGACACTTTGATTTAAAGGGTAAAATCCGAAGGATGTGGACATTTCTCAAGTGAGAATCATCAATGGAAAGCAAAGTTAAAGCATGCAACTGCCAACTCACTGACCCCCACTTTGGGGGACCTTTCTTAGTGTCTCCTACCTTCAGTTCCCTGTGTATCAATGAACTCTGCAACATGTGTACAGAGGAGAGCCCAGAACTTAGCAAAGAAGGGACCACTGTCACTTACAAGGTCCCCTTTCAAAAAAATGCATAGATTCTTTTTTTCTTTTTCCTTTTGGAAATATGATGCAGTTGCAGGATTGAAGTCAGCCTTATTTGTCCCCAGTATTTATGTGGTGCTTTTGATAATGTCAGGGGAGAGAGCTAATGTAATCCCAGCGTAAAAATGAGGAATGTCTCTGGAAGCAGTGATAAAGCTACTCTATGGTTTGAGCCTTAACAAGTGTTCTTCTCTGATCCTCATTTTTATGTCTAAAACTGCAGGCTGTGGAATAGACCTTGTAAAAGGCTATCACTGAGTATCTGGTCCTTCAGGAGGCCTGAGAGATTTATGGCATTAGTAGGAAGAACGTGAATAAAAGTCTGCTCCCAATAGTTTGTAAAACGAGTTGATGCATTACTTAGCCTATTCCTGCTCAGACTCACTTTAAAATGCATCATCTGATTTCTGTAAGTGGGAACCATAGATAATCAGTATTAAGTAAATAGGAATGATGTTCAAGAAGAAAATAACTAATAACCATAAAACACTTATCTAATCAGCTCACAGTAGTGTTATTATTATTATTTCAAATGTGTGTTTGCTATAGAAAAAACTAATTGGTTTACAACTGCATACAATTTTCAAGTACATGAATTCAAAACAGTTGATGCTGCTGGTGGTAATTTTATCTTCTCAATAGCATTTCGCCATTCATTCATTTCCAAACTCATTCCACAAAAAAAATTGTCAGATAATTTTGAAGGCTCATTAATCCTTAAGATTGATCTTAAATTATAATCCTAAAAAAGAAGAAAATGATGCATTAATCATGGTTTGGGTTTTTTTTTTCAGTCAAATGTGGTATTTTAGCATATTACCCTCAACTTTAGAAAGACAGGCCATGAGTCTGTGTCTGTGAAACTCACATAATGTCCCATGGACACTCCAATCTGTTTATTAATGGCTGTCTAACACCATCATTTGAATTAATGGTACCTGTTGATACTGTGGTGACTTGAATGAAGTGTCTCTCTCATAGGCTCAGGCATTTGAATAATTGGTCCCTAGTTGGTGGTGCTGTTTGGATAGGTTTGGTAGGTGTGGCTTTGCTGGAGGAAGTGTGTCACTGTGGATTGGGGCTTGAGGTTTCAAACGCCATGCTCTGTTCCCAGTTCACTCTCCACTTCCTGCTCGTGGTTGAAGCTAGCTGCTCTAGCTTGCTGCCTAGCTACCATGCCTGCTTACTGTTGCCTTGCATCACCATTATGGCGATGGCCTCTTCTCCCTCTGGAACGGTAAGCCCAAATAAGCTCCTCCTTTTGTAAGTTGCTTTGGTTATGGTGCTTTA
This sequence comes from Peromyscus californicus insignis, assembly GCF_007827085.1. NCBI lineage: Eukaryota > Metazoa > Chordata > Mammalia > Rodentia > Cricetidae > Peromyscus > Peromyscus californicus. The sequence goes on from NW_026294584.1 coordinate 35,324,625, forward strand.
CCATAGGGATAGAAAAGCAAATGCAGAAGTGATAGTAGCATCAAAACCCGTGGTTTGGGAGAACATGGTTTAAGAGTTGATTCTATCACAAAAAATAGTGTCATTAATTTATAGGATTTTATTAATTTCCATATATTATCTCTTTAGAATGAATGTCACAAACTGATAGATATATGAAAGTAGAGTGAACTGATAAGATCTTAATGTGTTTTCCGTTGTTGTTAACACCATAGACTGGGTAAGTTATAAAGAAAAGTTAATTATGGTTCAGAGCTCGAGTCTAAGATTGAAGGGCTACCTATCGGATAACCTTCTTGGTGGCAGTCCTAAGATACACAGAGCATGTGGTATGAGCCAGTGTGTGTGTGTGTGTGTGTGTGTGTGTGTATGTGTGTATGTATGTGCACATGTGTGCACTTATGCATGCCCATGCATTTTCTGGATTCCCACTTTTCTTTTATTTAAAATTTTATTTTGCCGGGCGGTGGTGGCGCATGCCTTTAATCCCAGCACTTGGGAGGCAGAGGCAGGCGGATCTTTGTGAGTTCGAGGCCAGCCTGGTCTAGAGAGCGAGATCCAGGAAAGGCGCAAAGCTGCACAGAGAAACCCTGTCTCGAAAAACCTAAAAAAAAAAAAAAAAAAATTATTTTTACTAGATACATTTTACTAGATGCATATGTGTGTGTGTGTGTGTGTGTGTGTGTGTGTGTGTGTGTGTGTGTGTATATATATATATATATATATGTATGTATGTATGTATATAGGTGTACCGCATGTGTGCATTGCCCACAGTGGTCAGAAGAGGGTGTTGGATCCTCTGAAACTGGAACTATAGATGGTTGTGAGTCAGTATGTGGGTGCTGGAACCTGAAGCTGGTTCTCTACAAGAGCAACAAGCGCTCAGCTGCTAGGCCATCTCTGCAGCCCTATATCTCCCTGTTCTTAGACATTATCCAGGAATAAGCATGGGAACCCCATCCTGAGGACTGTTTCTAATCCTGACTACTTCCCCAATGCTCTGCCTCCCACACATAGTGGGATTCCTCTCCAGGCAATTAAACCAACATGTGTTTCAGGGAAGACAGCTGTAATTAAAATGTAGCAGGCCCGTGTGCCTCCAGTGTTCTATGTGAAGGTTTATATGTATGCATAATATACTATAGTGACAACAGAAATGTAAATCCATGAAGTCCAACCCTGATAAATAAATTTCCTAATTGTTTATTGCTAGCAAATTATTATTATCTTTAATGCTTGAGAGTTAGCTGGTGTTAATCATATCAAAATACGGAGGTGAACTAACACGCAGGGGTTTCAATGTGAAGTCGGGGGAGACAGGAGAATTCCTTCAGGGTGTCTGGGAGGTGGAAAAAGAGCTCTATTGCAGTATTTTGGACAAAGGTCTGTGCACCTCACTCTTGCACAACTTCTCTGCTCACCTCTGCTGTACCAAACCTGAGCTAATGTGGTCATAGGGTGAGAGAAAAGTCCAGGAGAAGAGGGGACAAGCAGCAGGTGCTACTCCTCCATACTGGAGCCTGTGGACTTCTCGGAGGCTCTTAAACAACTGATCTGTGTAGCTCTTTCCTCTTTCTAGCATAGTAATGCCATTGTGATTTCTGTTGTGTTTCCCTGGCCACACATGTATAAGATAAGCCAACCTTGGCATAAAAAAAAAAACAAAAAAAAAACCCTAATCTAAGAGTGCTCCAGAGCATTTTAGGCATTTATAGAGGACAACATCATTTTGATTTCTGAAAAATCTTATAATGTCATTAATTGTTATCTTAAATTTATTTTTAGCTGATGAAAAAATGTGAGAAGTGCGCATACTCCCAGGCTATCGCAATGCTCCTATATATGTGAATGTTATATAATGGCTAAAGAAGATTAAACATAACCATCTTCCCAAACAGTCACAATTTTTATGATGAAAATATTCAAAAACTGTGTTGAAACTTTGCTTTGCTCTTTGAGTCAGGGTCTTCTGGCCTGGACCCTGAGGCAGTTCTCCTGCATTTCCTCCAAGTGCAAGGCTTGAAGGCAGATGTGAGTCACCACACTTAGCTCAGAATCTTGTACTCTCACCTTTTAAACATAGAGTGACTGTGGGGTGTCTGTGGCCACTGTGCTGTGACTCACCCAAGATTCCTGTTGCTTCCCAGAACTTGGTGCCTTGGTCAGCCTCTCATTACTACTTCCTCTTCCCAATCCTTTCCAGTCCATGTCAAAACCAAACTAGCCAATCCGGAAAGATACTCAGAGATGGAAGAGCTGCCATGCTTTCTTCATTTCCATCCACTGAGTAAGAATTGCTAAGGTGGATCTACCGGTGATGGACCCAGGAATTACAGCAAAGCTCTCTGCAAGCTTCCTGACCTTTCCCACTTCTCGGTTGGCCCCTGGAAAGTTTAGACATGTAATTACAAATGTGCATCCCTGCAGTTTGACAGCGAAGACGACCTCAGCTTCCTGTCACTGCGCTAATGTTAAATAGTGGCTGCCGATGGGAAATAGATTAAGACATTAAAAAAAAAATCAGCTGACATCGCTAAAGAAGGAGGTGCAAAAAGCAAAACAGAAACTGTACCTGCTAAACACATTTGAAATCCCGAAAAGAAGAGGTTCTCATTTACTCTTCACTGAAACAGGAAGCAAACCTTAGTACTTGATGCGGCAGTTCAAATGTGGCCGGCACCGGAAGAGAAAGGCTTTGGAATAGGGATGCCATCCATCAAACTGTGAAAAAGATTCCCTAGTAGTAAAAAGAAAGAAAGAAAGAAAGAAAGAAAGAAAGAAAGAAAGAAAGAAAGAAAGAAAGAAAGAAAGAAAGAAAGAAAGAAAGAAAGAAAGAAGTCCTTCACGAGGGACGTGTGGATGCAAAGCACCAGCGAGAACAGCAGCAGTCCACCCAGCCAAGCTGACCACTTTAGTGCTCATTACAGAAAATGTGCTCTCACTCAGAGAGGAAAACAAATCCGCTTTGCATTTTAACTTACGCGACAGAAACAAAATATGTTTTCATTAGTACATTTGAAGCTTAGTATGCGTTTGTCTTTTTTTTTTTCAACATTTCTATTAACGATTTCCTTTATTCCTTGATATCTGTCTCACAGGCTGTGACAAATCCTAAATATAAAATACCCTCAGCTGTGCCAAGTAGGTAAAACTGCTCGAAGAAGCCAGACTTTCGTTCCCTTCAGGAGAAAATCTGACTTGCATTTGTCTTGAGTGATTTATGCATTGTAAGCTTAAAATGAAATACAGCCGTTTCCCTTCCCTATATTAAAATGCGGTTTCAAATTTGCAAGACACAGTTATCTTTTGTCACCAAGGATACTGGCATAGTTACAGGAGACAAAAAAATTGCTATATTGCCCCCAAGTGGTATCTTCTGGTGTTGCATAAATAGTCTGAGCTGTCTAATATAGAAAGGGAAAGATTAAAAGTTGAAAAGGAGAACTGGATCTGGTGGTCGGAGGAGGGCTGGGAGGAGTGAAGGGAGGGGAAACTGTGGGTGGGATGTATTATATGGGAGATATATAAAATATAAAATAAAATAAAAGTCACCAGCGCTTAGGCAGAAAGTTTGGTCTTTTTCATTCATTGTATCGCACATATTTATTGTTAAGAAATTATTTGATTGTTTGTAGTTATGGTGGTAGGAATATTGTTAAGCATAGATGCTGAATGATGCTAATTTGTCAGTGCAATTTAAGTTGCCTAGACCACAAAATTATTTGGGATGATTTCAGAATTTGCCGGTCATTGGACATTCTTTCTCCATTTAAGAACGCACACAAAGCTTTTGTAAATCACTGTGGAGCTGGTACCGACTTTTAGACCCAGCATATGAGACTGTTACTTCTGTCCTTTTGTGCTACTTCTGTTGGCTGCAGTTAGAATCATTGATGCTCTGTTAACCTGAATGCCTTTGACTTATTTAAATGAGCTAATACTGCGGTATAGAACCGAACAATGTCTTTTGTTTCTCTTAGCACTGAAGGTAGAGATGGATTGTCTCTCAGAATTCTGCACGCACGGTCAGAGCTGCGTTCTGTACCATGACAACACAAAGGCACACTCCCTTGCCTTGCTAGTTCTCTCTCTCTAGGCCTCGGTGTGTAAGGACACCATCTTGATGTGTACACCTCACTCTACCCTCTGTAGTATCACACAGATGTCCTCTCTCTCTGTCCCCAAGCCTGGGCCTTCAGTTCTAACGCACTCTGTGAAGCACATCGTTCAGTGTTGGGAAAAGACACTGCAAACGGAAGGGACTCCTGGTACCCTAGCCACACGTATGCACTTGCAGCACGGCCCCCCTCTACTCAGCATCCTGACACTTGGTGTCTTGTCTTCCAGAATCCATCAATCCCAGCATTGCAGCCTCCCTCCTGAAGGTCTATTCCAAACTGATGCTTTGATAGAAATTTCTAATACAACAGTTCTTCGTAGGATCATGTTCCAGGTAGATTTGAAAGGTGGGGGGCGTCCTCTAGGTGTTTGGCTACCTGGTTCATCCCTAGGACGATTTTTATATTCAAGTCACAGAGCCAATCATTATCTCAATGCAGAAGTCACAAGAGAAAAACATTATGCTAAAGAAACAATTTCATCTTACTTTACTGTGAAGGTAAAATGAAGTGTGACTTACAGTATGAACAGGCCAGTGATGACTCCTTTCAGAATGAATGATAAACAAATATTTGATTGCAGTCTGACTCAAAGGGGAGAAAAATGTATCAGCAGTATGAAAGCTGTAGGGTTGGATATGCAGCATAGAAAGACATCCTAAAGTGCTGTCCCTACCGAACCATGAAGGGATGTAAGGTAGAACACTACCTTTATGATACGTGTGGCCACAGGGAAGTATTTCAGCCCCATTAACGGTTTAAAGATGTATAAAATAATAATAGTTTTCATATAGGTTCAGTGAGATTAAAAAAAAAGTCCCTTCTGAGATATTTACTGGCATCTCCTATGGGCTACACATTATGTAAGGTTCCAGTGGCGAAAAATAAAGCCACTGCTTTTGTGGAGTTTATTCTGGTACATATTGATAGACAGATATTGGAAAATAATTATACTTAAACAAATAAATGTAATTACAGTTTTTTTGGTAATGCTAAGAATGAAATGGACAGATGAGGAGTAAATAATAATTGCATTATCCACTATATGAGAGGTAAAAAGATCTTCCTAAGTGGCATATGGACTGTTGAAACCAAGTGTCTTTTAAGATTTGGGGGTAAAACATTCCCAGCAAAGTGACAATTCCAAAGTCTCCTCCAGGTAGGAGGGAGTTTGCATATTCCCAGAACACTACTAGCTCTGAGAGAGCACCTGGACGCTGCAGAGAGTAGGCCAGAGGAAAAGGCAAGAATGGAGTCACACAGGTCTCCCAGTCAAGGGAAGCTTCAGCCCCTCCCTCTCTCTGGACGGTTCAGTGCCCAGGGACTGGCACACTTGCACCTCTTTAACCCACGCTGCTGCTGCTGCTGCTGCTGCTACATGTAGAACAGACTACTCGGGATGCTGAGTAAACCACTCACAGGCCAGTCGGATGGGATGCTGGGAGCTTGAGCAAGTGGATGAGAAGGTGCGCTAAGGGAGAGGTAAGGACACATTTCGGAGGTAGAAACAAGAATTGGTGTTAGAATGAGAAAGAGGACGAAAGGGGGCGTGCTTGAGGAGGACGCCTCACAATCATTTGAGCTATAATGACATTTATTTACTAAGAAACCAAATGGAGGAGGCATCAGATGAAATAGAGGTGTGGGTGTTCTATGACCTCCCTATGATCTCTTCTTTCTCTCTTTCCTAGCCTCATCACCTGTGTTACACCCCCAGAGACACATTGAAATCTAGCATCAGTATATAAGAAAACATGTAGCTTTTGTCTTTTTGAATTTGGCTTTTCTTAACATAATGATTTCTAATTCCGTTCATTTCCCTGCAAGTATCATGTTTTTATTTTTCTTCAGAACTGAAAAAAACTATTGTGTACTTGGACCATATTCCTCTTCCATCCATCTGTTGGTGGTCATCTAGGCTGGTTATGTTTCTTACCTATTGTGAATAGGGCAGTGGTTAAACATGAATGTGCTTCTATCTCTGCAGAGCAAGGGGAAAAGGAGGATAATGGGAGAGGGGAACAAATAAAGACAAAATACTTACAAAATTCCATAATAAAACTGTGGTGATATATTGTGTACCCTAATAAATATGCCTGAAGATCAGAAAACAGAACAAGCCATTTAATTAAACATAGAGGCCAGGCAGTGGTGGCACACACCTTTAATCCTAGCACTCATAAGATAGAGATCTGTCTGGATCTCTATGAGTTCAAAGCCACCCTGGACTACATGAGATTGACTCAGTCTAGGAGACAAACAGAGCCAGACAATGGTGGCACACACCTTTAATCCCAGCACTTGAGATCTTATGCCTTTGCTTGGGAAGCACACACACCTTTAATCCCAGGATATAATATGACAAGGCAGAGAAAGGTATATAAGGCATGAGGAAACAGGAACTAAAGGCTTTTCAGCGAAAATGTCCCTTTCAGCTAGAGGCTTTTTTAGGCTGAGGAGTCCTAGGGGTAACACAAGGCTTGTTCCTTTGTCTCTCTGATTTTTCAGCATTTACCCCAATATCTGGCTCCAGGTTTTTTATTAAATGACCATTTAACAATTCATGTTACAGGAAACTCACTGCTTTGTTATGCTATCATAAAAATGTGGTAAAACAAATATATTTAAAGAAACTTTGTGGAGAAGTGGGGAGGGCACAGGTTCCCACTCTCACAGAAGCTGATCTATCTCACACAACTGGCTTTCTCTTCCATTCCCTGCTTTTCTTGACTGTGGCTTGGCCACTGATCTCTGTGGTGAGCTGGTGGCTGCTTGGTTGGATAGTATAGCCTGGACTCATTCACAGACCTGGCTATTTGCTGGCTGTCAGGGTCATGAGGATGATTTTGTTCTATGTCTCCCATCATAAACAGCAAGGGAATATTCCTTCAAGGTCAAGTTCTTTTTAAGATTTGGATTTTTCTAGCAGATTGAGTGTGTACTACTCCTCAACACATGCATCCTCAAAGATAGATCATGCCCCAACTCTTAACACCCACAAATTTGACATCATTTAGACAAAGTATCTTAGGAGATGTATGAAGTTGATGTCTTAATTAATGTTCTATTGCTGCAAAGGTACACTATGACCAAGGCTGCTTATAAAAGAGAGCCTGTAGTTGGGGGCTTGCTTACAATTACAGAGAGTGAGCCCATAACCATCATGGTGGGGAGCATGGCAGCAAATAGGTAGACATGGCACTGGAGCAGTAGCTGAGAGCTTACATATTCTCCACATGCAGCAGTGGGGAAGGGGAGGGCTGGCATGGGGTTGTGAAACCTCAAAGCCAGTGATATACCTCCAACAAGGCCACATCTCCTAATCCTTCCCAAAACAGTTCTGTTGTTTTTGACAAAATCTCAATCATTCAATTTTACCAATAAAGACTTGTGAGCCAGATCCTGGGGTGAAAGCCTGCTAACTGAGAGAGGCAGAGAAAGCATCCAGCCAGCCTTCCTCCTCAGCTGATGCTCCCCCAAACCTCTTTTCCTACACTGTCTCAAACCAAAAACTCAAACTCAATGTCCCTCCCTTCTACTTCCTGTGCACCTCTCTATCTGTCCCCCTGACTTCCTCTTACTCACCTGTTTTTATTTTTTATTTTTATTTATTTTTTTCTTGTTTTGCCTCCTGTCAACTGGTTGTTTGCTCCACCTCTTGACCTATGGTTGACTTTATTTAACCTGTTTATAGTATTCTAGCAGAAAACTCTTGGATTAAAGGTGTGTACTAGAGCTGAGCCACAAAAGTAGAAGCAGGTTTTTCCAGTAAATAATGCAATCTTGGGGTTCACAGTGTGGTCAAATATCCTGCAACACAGTTCCACCAACTAGAGATCAGGAATTGAAATAAATGAGCCTACTGAGGCCATGATCATTCAAACCACCAAACTGAGACCATCCTGGATTTCACAGCTCCAGTGGAAGATGACCTCACAGGACAAAGTCAGAAGGACTAACTGCTACCGAAGGAACTGACTCACAGAGGGAAAAGTCATGAAATTGAACAAGACATTAGAACTTTGTACTCAAAAGAATGTCAACAAGCACCAGAAGCAGGAAGATGAAGATGAATTGTCTCCTTGAGCCTTAGCAGGAAACATGGCCCTGGGACACCTCGGTTGCAGGTTTTTTAGCCTCCAGAACTGTAAGGAAGTCCATTTTCTTTGGCCATATCACCAATATATCAGGTATTTGTCACAGAAGTCACAGGAAGTGAGTTTTGTGTCTTCACATCAGGGCATTTTATCATCAGGATTGACAAGATAAAACCCAAACATGAGAATAGGGAAATATTTAAATCAGACACAAGAAACCATGAGAGAAGAGGGAATGGGTATTTTTTTCTGATGACTTTTCAATTAGAAAAGGCTGCTTTTCTAGTGTTTATATACCTTCACCACATAAGAGACAGAAACACAATTTCCTCGTCAACATTGGTGGAGAGTGAATATATCTAATCCAATTCTTCAGGCTTGCATGAGATATTTACATTTGATCATAAAGTCAAAAACAACTGAAAGAAAAGGCATTGAATATTTCCATAATCTCCCATGGCTAATTCAACTCACTTATTTTCCAAAACTGTTCAAAGAATGACTAATTTATGCCTGCACCACGGAAAAGGACTCATAAGAGAAACGCTATCTGCAGTGGCAGAGAAATATGGATTTATAAATAACTGTAAAATAGGACAGAATGCAATAAATGACTCAGTCACTGGCACAGTGAAGAGTAGTAGCAAATTGTTCAGCCGGGGGAAAGTTGGGTAGACTTCAGAATGGATGATATGTCGGCTTCATTGGAAGAAGGAGTAGGAAGAAAGGAAAGCCTCGTTAAAGGAAGCAGAGCACCTGGGGCATGCTCTTGGGTTGATCTCTGGTTCCTAGTCCCACCCCCTTGCTGCTTCTATAGCACAATAAGGTGAACAGGTTTACTCCACCACAGGCTTCTCATCATGGTGCATTTCGACACAATGGCTCAAAACACGATGGGCTGAAACCATGAAGCAATCTTTCTTCTTTTTGGTAACGTTCTCAGGTATTTTGTTACAGTAACAGAAAACTAAGGAAAGAAGTATGGAGAGAGTAAGGAGGGAGTGAGGAAAAATGACGTACAGAATTTCTAGACCAGATAAAATATTTTAAGGATCAAAACCCAAAATACTTGAGCCTCGTGGGAATGTAAAATGTAAAACAGTTGACACTTGATATAGTTCTGAATGTGTTCACTTAAATTGTTCCATCAGAAACTTCTAACATGCCTGGGAAGGGGTGTGTGTTTATACCTACTCTAAGGACGAGGAAATGAAGATTCATGATTCTGTGGAGAGGAGCCTGCTAATAAATGTCAGTTAGGATTAGGATCTGGTCTCTAGTGAGTAGAATGTCTTAATTACCCCTTGGCAACTTGAGGTACTGAGCAACCATTTACAGTCCCTTCGGAAAGCAGCATGTCAATGCCTGAGGCAGGCATGCCATGCTCAGGCTCGTTCCTCACACAGGTTGCATGCTTACCAAGTCAGTATAGAAAGGCTGATTTAAAATGTTTCAGTAAAATAAGTGTGGGCGTAGCAGCTTTCAGATTTTACGGACAAAAAAAATTGAGAAGCAGAAGAATTCTTCTCTGAGATTTCTTTTCAAATGTTTTTATGTTGTTGCTCTCACTACAGTGAAACCAGTGCACACAGGGAGAGGTGTCTGTAAGTCAGATGGCTTACAATTCCAGTTAGTTCAACCATATGCAAATATGACTAGCCGTCACAAGATTGGCAGTGCACTAGCCACTTAGTTTTATGGATTTAAAAAACGTTTAAAAATTTTTAGCTATTACTGCTTTGTTTTCACATTTTTAAAAATGCACTTTGTAGTACTGAGGATAAAAAGCTGTACTGTAACTACTGGGGGCTCCTCTCCCCTGTGAGCTGAGGAAAATGTGGTTCAAGTTCAATTTCATAGAGATTACTCAGTAGCCATGGAAAAGAGAATACATGTTGTCAGAGAATCAGTAGTCAAACCTCAGCACACACTAAGAAAACATCCATTTGGGCTAGATAGCATTGCATTTGACCAGATATTTAACCGTCAGCTTTTAGATGATGAAAGAAACCCCTAAATGTTCATTTAAAATAGCATATGTAAAACACTGAATTTTGTTTATGTAAGAGTTGTAACTAGCCTAAGAGCTGACTAAGAACATAGCAGAGGATCGTAATGAAGCTAATGTAGATTCGCCACGTTAACACTGCAGCACTTGAGTTAGGGTTATTGATATATCATTCTCTTTGCTGTACCACCAGAACCCATTATCTTTTATTTTTATTATTTTAAATTGTGTGTGTGTGTGTGTGTGTGTGTGTGTGTGTGTGTGTGTGAGAGAGAGAGAGAGAGAGAGAGAGAGAGAGAGAGAGAGAGAGAGAGAGAGAGAGAACAAGTCCATGTACTCTTAGAGAACATAGGCATCAGATTTCCCTGGATCTGGAGCTACAGAGAGTTGTGAATCACATGGTGTGGGTGCTGGGAACTGAACTTGGGTCCTCTGCAAAGGTAGTGACCTCTCTTAACCACTCAGCCATCTTTCCAGCCTACAGAGCCCATATATATGTATATGATTTATAATGAATGTTTTCCTTTCTCCTGTGCTTGACCATGAGACTTGATAAGATCTCAATGAGATCATCTGCATTAAATATCCAAAATATACAAATAGTTTTCTTTTTATTTCCTTACACTTTATGGACATATGAGACAGTAATCTTGTGTGTGCGTGTGGCATATAAACTTATTTGTGTGTATGTGCATGTAGGTACCCATGTGTGCACATGTATGTGCAGGCCACAGGTCTTCCTGGATTGATTTTCCTCATTAGTTTTTGAGACATATTTTCTCATTTGAACGTGGTGCTCAATAATTCATTTAGGCTGGTTGGCCAGTGGGCTTCAGTGGGCCTGTCTCTGCCCCCTAGTGCTGGAGTCACAGAAATGCATCCCATATCCATCTTTTAAGTGGGCACTAATGATTTTGATTTAAACTTATATAAATACTTGCACAGCAAGTACAGGAATCATAGAGCTTACCATAGAACACTCTCCCTCACTTTGAAATAGGAATCTTTCTAATGTATCCTATTTGCAATTTTAATACTGCTTGTCACAAATAGTATCTGTTAACTTATATTAAGTATCAATGTGTAATAATAAAAGATGAAAAGTTTGCAGATGAGCTGTTGGGTCTTCCTGAGGCTTAAAGAAGGGTTCTATTTTAATGTCAGTGGAGAGAATTGTGACCTGCTTGAACAATGGCATTTATGTAAAGAGAATAAGTAGGTCTATACATAGAGAGTTCAATGATAAAACCTTTATAACTTTAGCTTTTGCTCTTTACTGTGAAATCTCCCTGCTCCTTTATTTCCCACAGAGAAAGTCTGGAAGGGATAATAAAGAAAACCTGGCAGTTCTCTGAGAAGGTTGAATATAATGCAATCACGGTTTTGCCATTCAAAGCAAATAGTTAAATTTTTATGCTTTTCACGGCCCTTTGTAGTCCTGTATTCCGCTTCTCTCCAGTTCTCTCACATTCTTGTGGGAGAATTCAAGATGTTTAACTGTGAAACTGCTTCAATCACACAGAAGCTGTATTCTGATTTTCTAAGCTTAGTATGTGCATCAAAGCTTCAGGTTATTAAGAAGTACGAATGAATAACATTATTCATGTCCCTGGAAGCATAGAGCTTTTTCTAGTATTTAAGCTTTTGATTTAATGCCAAAGAATGTGCAAAAAGTATCCTAATTTAAGTAAACCTAATTCAGTTTTTCCAGTTTACCTAAAAGTAAGCCATTTTTCAACAAACTAAAACAAACAATGAGAATGTTTATATTCCTAAATCATTTGGTTTAACAAGAGATTTCCCCCCTCCTTGAACCAGGCAATTTAAGTTGCTAAAAAGTTTTCTTTTTTCCAAAAGGTGATTAGGGCATATGCATTTCTCAAATAGTTGAACTGATATTTTAGAAATGTGGTTGTAAAGGCATGTGCTTGAAAAGTATGGTAGTTTCAAGCCATCTATTTCTCCTGGAAGTGAAAATGCAGATAATCATCCTCATGTATTTCAGGGTCTGCCCACATCACTAAGGGGAGTACAGTATGAGAAAGGAAGTCACACACGAGCTTTGCAGTCCAGCAGACTTGCTGCTGTAACATGGTGTTGGTTGATAAAACGACCCTTTGGGCTTTCAGCTCATGACTTCAATTCTCAACCTCAAGTTTCCTCTTCTACATATCTGGATAGTAAGCACCCTTCTCTGAGTACTTCTAGTCTAGGAATACAAGCAAAATGGGAAATGTAAAATGCTGTCTCAGCCCCGTAGTCTGTGCGGCTAAGGTTAGTGCATGGTGGTGAATGCTGTGTAGAATCATATTCAAATAATACATTGAAGAAAAATTAATCATGGCCTAGATCTCTAGTCGTCACTTGTGTCCCTTTCTCAAAGCCTTTGTGTTCTTTTTCATCTTAAATTCTATTCTGAAATATTGTATTTTACACTCTTGTCTCTTCAACATGTAAAGAGGACTTCTCTTGGGGTACAGAAGCCTAACTTGCTCTTTGCTTCTTGGCCTGACCTATGGCATGGAGCAGATACTTTCCTCTAGGCTAGCCACATCCAAAGTTGTCATCTTCAACTGCCCTTGGGGACACATAAAGGCTCCTCCTCAAGGGTTCCACAGCCCTATGGAGAGCTTCTAATGATTCCTAGTACATCAGATGCCATGTGCTTCAAAGATGCTAAAAGCTTGATCTTGCTAAGAAGGTATCTCAGAGTCAAGTTGCTATTCCTGGCATAGGCACTTTCCCAAACTTTAAGAGAAAAAAAAAAAAAAACTAGCATTTACCTGGCCCTAGTATTTTGATGATGATTGTTCTATAATGAAAAATATTCACACACTCATACACCCTATATTAGGTTCTGGTTTTATTGGTTTATCAAAATTCCTGCCAAAAGCAACTTAGGGAAAAATGTTGAGCTCACAATTCTAGGGGATGAGGTCCATCATGCCAGAGAGGGTCTGGTGGCAGGAATAGGAAGGAGATGGCAGGTCATAGTGTCTCCACAGTCAGAAAACAAAGAGCAGTAGCTACTGGTGCTACACCTACTTTCTTATTTTTATTTGGTCTGACAGTTAAAATGGATCTCCTTACCTCTACTAACCTAATGTAGAAAACGCTCACAGACATGCCAAATGGAATGAGTCTAGAGCCTGTCAAGCTGACCATCAATATTAACCTTTATTCCCACCCCATAAAAAAATTATATATGACAACAGAAACCACTTTCAATTATTTATTTTAATAATAATCTCATATCTCATGCTAAATCACTATGTAGTGTGGTGGTATTATGTTCCCCAAAATATTGTGTACCCTAATAAACTTATCTGGGGTCAGAGAACAGAAAAGCCACTAGATACTTAGGATAGGCAGTGGTAGCACACACCTTTAATCCTAGCATTCCAGAGGCAGAAATCCATCTGTTCATGAATACAGCCAAGCATGGTGACTCACGCCTTTAATCCCAGAAAGCGAGCCTTTAATCCCAGGGAGTGATGGCAGATAGCAGAAAGGTATATAAGGCGTGAAGACCAGAAACTAGAAGCATTTGGCTGGTTAAGCTTTCAAGCTTCAAGCAGCAGTTCAACTGAGATTCAGTCTGGATGAGGACTCAGAGGCATCCAGTCTGAGGAAACAGGATCAGCTGAGGAACTGGCGAGGTGAGGTGGCTGTGGCCTCTTCTGTCTCTCTGATCATCTAGCATTCACCCCAATACCTGGCTTAATAAGACCTTCTAACAATTCATGCTACAACATAGTTCTTTTTTGTGGTTGTTTTATGTTGTTTTGTTTCTTCTTCTTCTTCTTCTTCTCCTTCTTCTTCTTCTTCTTCTTCTTCTTCTTCTTCTTCTTCTTCTTCTTCTTCTTCTTCTTCTTCTTCTTCTTCTTCTTCTTCTTCTTCTTCTTCTTCTTTTGAGGCACAGTCTCACTGTGTAGCTCTAGCTGACCTGAAACATGCTATAACATGTTATGTAGACAAGGCTGGTCATGAACTCACAGAGATCCTCCTGCCCCTGCCTCCTGAATGCAGAGACTAAAGACATACACCACCATAACCAGCACTTGATTCTTTTTAATATACTTTGTGGGGAATTCAAAGTATTGAGTCATGTTGCTGTAAGTAAAGTCTTCCTTATATATCTATGTATTTATGTGATCAAATTTCATCCATATTTCCATTAAAATATTATTAGTACTGATGCTGAATTTATATCATTTTAATACTAAGAAATGTGTTTTCATATGGACATATGAGTTATTTCAATAAAAATAAATATACCCATCTGAAAGGTGTATTTTCAATATGATTTTACTCTTTAGAACAAAAATTATTTGAGATTTATAATGTACTTCTCTTGTCTTAAGCAATTGTGTATGGTCAATAACTGCATCAGAACTCTTTGGAAAAAATATATGGGTTTTTTGTTTTCATTTTGTTCTTATAGCTTATGTATGATCACTGAAATTTTAGAAGTTTCAGTATATGACATATTTTAGTTGAGAGTTATAGAACAATCAAAAGATTTGTAAACATTGTAAAATTCTAAAATATTTGAATTACTTTAGATACATTTTCAGGATTCTGCAAAACAAACTGGTTGGATTAAATTCAGAGATCCCTGCTGAGTCTCAAAAAGCCAGAATAATCATCCACCAAGAACAATAAACTTAAATTCCAGCTGCATTAAAAGTATGTCAAATGCATCTTTATTCCCACTTTAATTTGGACTAAGAGCCAGGAAGCTTGGCTTCTGTATATTTTAATTGAGTGTCCTTAACTCAAAGAGTGGGTAAGTTGAGTGAGAACCTTAAGAGGTTTTTTTATTTTGTTTTGTTTTGTTTTCCTTCTGAGTGTTGACAGACATCTGAGACCCTTGGCCTTAAACCTCATGTTACCTCATTTGTTTTCTCTTCTGGATCATTCTTTCCAACACTGGAGCTTTCTGTGTACTATTTCACACCCTGGTCAAATAACAACAAAGCCCAGGGTAAGCCTGCTCAGAGATAAGGAGACCATGAGGACCTAAGATAGAGCTAGGTGGTGTTTGCACTGTTTGCAGGAAAGAGTCAATGGAGCGAGGGAACAATTCTTTTTTGTTTGGTTTCATTTTGTTTTGGTAAGTCCTGACCATGAAAGCCAAGCAGCATTCTTTTGGACCTTGCTGACACAAATTAGCAAGTGTTAAACCCTCACTGTTGTCAAGAGAGAGGCTAGAAAATGCCAGGGACTTGAATTGCTTTTCAACTGTGTTAATTTGCACAGTAACAAGACATATTATTATTAACCATTCTATATGTCCAGTCTACTAGTGTTAACAATATGTATATTATTGCACAACCCATCTCCAGTGCTTTGAGCACCACTATACTACCCATTAAATAACAACTTCCCATTCCCCTTTCCCCTCATCCTCTGTGAAGCACCTTTCTATTCCTACACATTTGACTCCTTTAGGTACCTCAGAGAGAGAGGATCTGTGGTTTATGTAACTGAATTCTTTCTCATACAATGTCATCAAGTTTCATCAGTTTTGTAGTGTTACAAAATTTCTTTCCCACTTAAGACGGGGCAACACCTGTGTCTCTAGAGAGTACTTCTTCTGATCCCTTCATTTGTCAAAGTCTACCTGCTGTTTCTACCATTGGGGAAAACTGTTGGAGCTATGAGCATGAGTGCAGATATCTCTCTGCGATCTGACTTTTCAAGTCTTCTGACAGACCTCCCAGAATTTCTGGGCCAAATGATAAATCTGTTATTTTTGGCTTTTGAGAAATCACCTCTTTACATTTCAGTTACAGAGTTTGAAGACCATAATTCCTTCACATCTTTCCTGATATCTATTACTATGTGTGTTTTTAAGATAATTATCAGATAATAATCATCCTCAATGGGTATGAGGGCTTGCTTTGCTGTAGTTTTAATATGTATTTCTCCAGTAATTGAAAGTATTGACCATCTTTCCATATATTTAATGCAAATACTCATATTTAAATTTCCTAGTACTCTTCAATCAGAGAAGACAAAATCTCTCTCTCTCTCTCTCTCTCTCTCTCTCTCTCTCATTCACAGTAACACTAAAAGAAATCATGGGGACCTTTAGTAAAGTACAATGCTATGGCACATGAGCCTAGGTTCAAAAATATATTAGTATTCTGCCAAAGTTTTTAGTTAGCCAAGAACATTACTTTAAGAAAAACAAATATTGGTTAATCTTCCATCTTTTTCTCTACCTCTGGGATTGAATTTCCTTATCTCAAAAAATCCTCTCAAACAGTCATAAGCTTCTATATGTCAAAGATTTTATTAAAAGTCACTAGGGAAAAAATGTATATCCTTTCACTCTCGTGAGATGTAGGCAAGAAATTAATATTGTGTAGCTTGTGTGTCTGCAGTACGGCACTAAGCCTAAGGTCTTACGCTCTGCCAATGAACTATAGCCCTAGGCCAATGCATTGCTTTAAAACTGCATTATCTAGAAGCTCTAGTAAACAAATTCCTCCAGTGAAAGTTTCTGAGGCATCTATAAGGTCATATCTAAGATTCCTCATTCAACAACTTTACTAAACACTGATCCTGCCTCAGGTACCAGGATGTCAAAGGTAAATATTGTAATTCTTGGCCCAAAATATCTCATATCTAATGTGAAGAGCAGACAAGAAAATCAGCAAGTTTAATACAGAATATATTAATCAACGTGCTCACTGAGAACCAATCAATCAATCTAGAATAATTTGTCCAGTCTCTCATGAGAGAATAGAAATATTGAGATGGCTATGATGTATGTGAATGAGGTGAATAATTAGTACACTTTGGAAGTATTTTTAAGGTATCAAATTAATAGTTGAAACTTTCCTCCAAATATTTTGGTTCCTTCTCAGCTTCCCCACCTTTCCATTTTCTTTCTTTTTTTTTCCATAACATTTTTATTGAGTCTTTGTATATTTCACATCATGCATCCCAATGTCATTCATCTCCCCGGCCCCTCATATCCACCCTCTGCCCTTTGCATCCTCCCCCAAAATAAAAGAAAAGAAAATTTAAAAGAAAAAAAATTCATTGTGGAAGCTGTAGTGTGATGCAGTGACTCTCACAATATAGCCCTTAGTCCATACATCTTTACTTGCAGATTTTCATTGCAATGAGTCAATGGTCTGGTTAGTCTTCTGGTTTCTGCCACACTATCAATACTGGGTGTTCACTGGTACTCCTTTTGGATATCTTATTGTTGTCCTGCGTCATGGCGATCTTGCTGCTTTGGGTCTGCAGGACCAGCCACTTCACGTGCTCCAGCATTTCATAGATGGGGTGGATGTTAGGGTGGGTTAGCTCATAGCCTTGGATCTGAGTCTGTGGAGGCCCACAAAGGTTTCCTAGTGAGACCTGAGCTTGCTTTACCCAGCAGGGCTGCATTAGAGGATTTTGACCACGTGTGTGGTTACCAGGTGATTGGAAAGGGTCTGCATTTGGCTGTGCTAGGGGGAGGTCTTTTGCTCCACCCCCTTGGCATTCCTATAAAAGGCCTTTCAAAGAGACAGAAGGGGCTGGTGGATAATGATCCAGGTCCTTCCGAGGCTATCCTGTGTTTCTATCTGTTTCTCTCCCTTCTATCCTTCTATCTAAATATTTCTCACTTCTCCCTCCTCAAGAGTACCCTGGGGAAAAAGTAAAAGGGGTCCTCCCACAGAGAGATGGGTAGGTCCCCCACATGAGTCTGGATGGTAGCTGCATTGGTCAGCCCACCAACTCTCCCTCAATCTCACCAGGAGGGTGAGCTCTCCAGCCCTGCCCTGGCTAGTTCACCAAATACAGCAGGCATCAAGAAGGGCCGGTTCTCCTGCTCTCACGCCCTCAGGCAGGTTCTCCCACACCTACACCTTCAGGGCCAGCTCTACTGTGTTGCCCAGGTGAGGTGCAGGGCCCACTTTCCCGAGTACTGCAGCCTGTGAGGGGATTAGATCCAGCTCAACTGCTCTCCATGCTTCCATTTTCAGTATGTAGTTTTGGTTCACTTATTTGTATCTCAGTTGCTTAAATGGATTTACGTTATAAATGCTTAACACATCTCACTGATTATTTTTTGAATTTTTAAACACAAAGGAACAGTGATGTTTAAGCTGCCCGTCTTTATAACTATGATCTTACAAGGTCATTTTCCATCCATTTACTTAGCACTAAATTTGGGTTTTATTATTGCATTGACAGGAAAACAGGTAGTCTGTAAAGAGTGTAATGGCACGAAAGGCTTTAAGCATTCTATTGTTGTTGCTTGCTTAGTTTTTGTTTGGGGTTTTTGGAGACGGGGTCTCACTGTATAGCCAGCCTAAACTGGCCATAAACTGACCACCTAGCTCACACAGTCCTTCACTCTATGATCTGCCTATTTCTGCCACATGAGTCTTGGAATCAAAGACAAGTACCATCACATCTAGCTTTAAAAGTGTTGAGTTTTTATCCAAGGCCCTGATTTCCTTGGCAAGTTACACTGTCCTATTTATTTAACTTAACGATGTTTACTGGGGATAGGATGTAGCACTGTTACAAAGAACTTACCTAATACGTACAAGGGCAACACCTAGCACACACACACACACACACACACACACACACACACACAAGCATTAGCAGTAATTGTACAAAGACAGAGGAGTCTGCTTAATATTTAGATTGTGTCTCCATGTTTCAACTGAGCAAATGAAATGTCAAGTGAAATGTGGCATTGCTCCTCTCAATATTTGCAGGTGACATATAAAATCTCCCAAGTGAAATGTTTTTCAAGTACTGATACCTTTGGATTTAATTAACAGCAAATTGTTTCCAATTTGATACATCCTGATGAGGTCATCAAGTACACTCTATTGTTCGTTGTGCATCTGAGTACACCGAGATGCACAGATCTCAGATAATTTGACCAAGGAAATATAATTAGCACAGTCATTTACAGTATAAACAGAACTAGGAATGAATCTCTTATTTAGTCTGAGTGATTCCGTTATGGGGAATGATAAATGTGTTATACTCTCTTTGGGAGACTTAATGCAGGTTGATGACATATGTACACATACATATTCAGCACTTGCACGACCCTCCTTTTATTTCTCACATGTGATGTTTGTTGACACTGTGCTGAGTAAGTTAAATAAGTCCATAGAGTAGGAATTGTTACAAAGTATCACAGTGTGGCACAGAACCAGAGTTGAACCTGATACTTTTTGGAGTGTTACCATAGTGCTGTGAAATGTGTCCCTAAGTCACAGAATGTAGGCTTCCCACAGAGTAGAGAGCTCACCGAAAGCAGAAATGAATTAATTGAATAGACTTTGTGTTCAATGCTTGCTATTCCTGTTATAACTTAAGAAATAACCATTTGCACATTAGGGGAATAAATAAATACAAGCCCCAAATACTAATTTGCTGTTCTCTATGGAGGGTATAATTTGACACTCAGTCTTATACACCATATATGCTAGGCAGAACTTTTCAACATTATTATATCATCAACCATAAGCTCTGTGACATTCAGGTGACATTAATGTGGAAAGAATGCATGAATGTCATTAGCAACTCTTCCTATTAATATGGTGAGCTGAGTAAGATTTATGTTGCTTTTATTTAGAAACACACGGTGTTATTCTATTTTGACTCAAGGGTGTTAACATTTTTACTGTTAGCATTAATTTGTTTTCTTTTAATTATACAATTACTACATTCATTTTCCTTAGTAAAATGGAAAAATATCTCAATTGCCAGATGTTGATGATATGTTCTTAGGGTCTTAATGTCTGGTCTCATTAGGTTTCTGGTTTTGGCTTATAAAAGTTTATGGACTCAATACTTGTTTATGTTGGGAGAATTTCACGGGCACATTTTAAAGATACGGTTACCATTTTCCATAGATGATTTCTGCCAATATTTGTCCTTCATTATCATCACAACAGACATTTTCAATGTGTGATTTTTTGCATTCTGATAGGTTTAGCCTATTCTTCCAAAAGCATTAATCAAATATCTGCTGCATGTTTTTTCAAAAAATATTTTTTGTTCTTTATCTTTGAAAGGTTATGTTTACCTAGAGAAAGTCTGTGAATCAATAAGATTTGGTTTATATTTTTTTAAAAATATTGACTTGAAATTTAATGCTAAGCATCTTCAAAAGGTAGTTTTGTCTTATGGTTTTTAATATTTAAGTAAATAAGAATAGCTGTTTGTGAAGCTAACAGTATTGTCCACAGGAAGACATAAACTTGACCTTCTCTTACTTAATACCATCTCATCTTTTTCATCACAGGAAATCTTATATTAAAATGTTATTACAGCTCTGTGATTCTCTTAGATTCTTCTCTGGTTGTCTAGGTCTCCCAGAGAAAAATGAGATGAAGAGAAACAGCTTTGAAAAGATATTTTTATTGATACATGCAGAAAATTGATAATTAGAAACCAAATATTTGAATTTCATACTTTGTACTGGCTTTCAAATAATTGTTTTCTATGTTGGGTGCACAACTCTCTTGTTAGTGGGTATTAGCCCATTGTGCAAGTAAGGAAGCAGAGATTCAGAGAAGTGAGTGGCAAGTGCAGTTCCCTTACTGAGAGAATCAGAACTCAAGCCAGAAGGCTCCGACTGCAACCCTCACCATGTCAGGGGTACTGTCCTTCCTGTGGTTCTATACTACAAGAAAAGTGAAATGAATAAAGAATGTTAAGTTAGATTGCATGGACTGGGCGATGGTGGTGCACACCTTTGATCCCAGCTCTCAGGAGGCAGAAGCAGGCAGATCTCTATGAGTTCGAGGCCAGCCTGGTCTGTAGCATGAGTTCCAGGACAGCCATGGTGGTTACACAGAGAATCCCTGTCTGGAGAAACTTAAAAAAAAATTAAATTGCAAGGTATGTGAACGTTTCTTTCTCCTTGTGACTTGAATTAAAAATATTTAAATCTTAGATTCTCAAATTTTTCTACTTAAAGTTTTGTTCTGGTTTTTGAAGTGGACAGGGAGACATAACCTTCAGATTACTCACCTTGGAAACAATAGGCAGATGAAAATATATTTTGTTCTGTCAATCTTTTGTTTTTTCCTAGCTGCAGATGTTTTTTGAGACATTCCTGAGGACAAGTTCACCTCTGCAGGCACTGGATAGCATGAAAGAAGCAATTAGCAAGCTCCTACTAGTGGCTGAGGTGTTCAGTAAAGCATCTACTCTGGGACCAAAGACCATCCATAGGTGAGAGAGAGACAGAACAGACAGACAGACAGACAGACAGACACAGAGAGAGAGAGAGAGAGAGAGAGAGAGAGAGAGAGAGAGAGATTGATTGATTGATTGACTGATTGATTGATTCTAAAATTTACTAGTGAAAAAAACAGTCACTGGAAGTAAATAGAGCATGGAAAATGTATGTCAGTACATGATAATATGATCTTCTAAACATGTATGGCCTAATTTATAGATTCTAAAACTTCAGAGTTTGTTACATGCCATTTGTTTGTATTCAAATGGCATGGCAAGAAATAGAACACAGGGTTTTAAATATTTATTGTTATTACTATTATTGCTACTACTATGATCTTTTCAGCAGTCTTACTGTGCAGCCTAGACTAGCCTGGAACTTGTCATCCTCCTGCCTCCACTTCCTAGTGCTGGGACTACAAGCCTGTTCTTGGATCCTAAAGATAATTTTGAATTTGTAGCCTCCTTTCAAGTATTTCCATCAAATATACTAAGTATTGACCAAATATACTAAGTATTTACCTGTACATAATACATTTATTCTAAAATGTCCCAATGACTTCAAAACACTGAGATAGAAAAAGCTTTTAACAAAATTCTGTCACTTCTACTCTCCTAGCTCAGCTTGACAATAGCTTGTTGCCTTTGTTCTAGGGAAGTGTGGTCAAGTTTGCCAAAAAAGGGAAAGGTGCTCAGTGATTTGAGCTCATTCTTACACTTCCTGCATGCATTAGTGTTAAGAATAGAGGACCTGGACATTTCTCCCCATATTAAGGTTCTCATGGAATAACATCATTGGTTACTGTGGTGTGCCATGGAGAATGGAGGCATATTTGCACTTTCTCTAATGAACAAAAGAGACTCAAGTCCAACACTCCATTTCATGTAATTTTCTATTATCCATGCCATTGGCCTTTAAATTATGGAAATTTAACTGTATCAATTATAAATAATGTAATACCAGATAGCAGAGTGAGTGTAGCAAAGAGAATATGTTTTCCTGTTACTTTGTGTTTTTCCTTCCAGATGTAGACAGTGTTTTCAGCTTTTAACTTTTGATATTGGTTATGGAGATTTGGGAAATCCTGTAGTGCTCCAGGTGAGTATGTAGGATGAAGCATGTGTGTTTGGGGTGGGAGTAGGGTGTGTATTTTCATTCATGGTTACCAGTTGATTAGTAACACCTTCCGTTACAGTCCTTCCAGGCTAATATGCCCATGGCTCTTAGGGAATTAGTGAATTCTAATCACCATGAGGACACACTAGGACAAACATGAAGTTTTCCATAGTTCCCCTGAACAAAGACACTATTAAGTCAAGTATATGTTCACGGGAAAAAGCAGGACATATTGATAACGGCCAACAGGAGATGACCTGGGGTATTCTCATGGCATCATGAAGAGATAGCTCTGTCATTCTTTTTCAATTGGTCATTTAAAAAGCCATAGGAACAAGAGAGACTGACCACTGGCAGAATTCTTGCCTCGAATGCACTAGGCCCTAGGCTAGTAATACAAATAAACACATTGTTTTTCTATTTTAATTTAAAAGCATAAAATGTCACGTGAATTTTTGAAAGATTTTCTGATATGTATATGTAAATGTGGGTGGTTTTTAGTTTGTTTTGAGTTAAAACTCGTTTAGATCACTTTCCTCAGCATATTTTTTTCATCTAAAATATTCTTCAATGATTAGAAGACAAAAATATTGGTTCATCTATTTTATGAATAGCTGTCTATTGGGCTTTAGGGTGGGAAGGAAAGGGGAACAAAATAGACTTATGGGTAATCAGAGCTCAACTCCACTAGAGTTTAGTTTTTTTCTAAACTATGATATAGAGAATACAATTACAGAAATATTGCATGTTTAAGATTTATCTATAAAACTTAGAATCTTTATGAAATTTTTAATGGCCATTTGCTTTTTTGATGCCTAATAGCTGAAATTAAACTTTCAAAAATTTGTATTTTTGAAAAAATGTTATGTATTATCTTTCAAGAACAAATATTTGTGAGATATAAAGACTTTCAAGATAAGCTAATGCGACATTGAAATAGTTCATGCTCCTCTACATTAAAAGAATGGCATCTTCCTAAGAAGCATTACTCGTTTATGAAACTGTTAGCCTCCGAAAGACCACTAGATGTCAGCTCTAGTCTACAATCCAACCTGAAATAAATCATGCCTTAGAATTCATTTCCCTATAAGGTCTCCTCTGCTTCTCTTCCTTCAAAGGTACATGAGCATTTGAAATTTCAAGATGATGAGAAGTTCAATTTGGAGGACCAAAACACAGAAAAAATCCTCTTAAAGGATACTTTCAACTTCCTCTTTTCCAACACATCTTCCCTTTCTGCATTTTCTGAGATAGTGCAGAAGCTTTACAGAGCCAGCGCACTGGAGGTGAGTTCATCCGTGCATACGGACAGTGGTTTCTCAGCCACTAGTTATTTTTATTGTGCAATTTAAGATTTTAATACTTTATTTGAAATTAATTAATAATTGTTGTCGATTATCTTGTGCTTCTATATTCTGACCTGAGGACCACCATCATTTTATATTGACTAAGTATGCGTGTGAAGGATTGTGATGGGAACGAAGTGAAAAAGTTCCTAATTGTTAGGGAACAGATATAGATATTTTCAATGATACATGTGTTTATACATTTTAGAACTTTACAAAGACTGTTAGAATTCTCTGAAGGTAGTCTGGAATTACAGAGTACTCCAGAATGACTTCAGGGGAACTGAATTAAAACATTAATTTGCTTAAATATTCGTGTCCGTTGACATTTGACTAGATGCTGACAGTCAGGGTGGAGGGCTTCAGAATGGTGCTGGGTTGGTTGTTGCTGTTTGGGTTTTTTGTTTGTTTTTATGACAGGCTAGCACAGTGTTCTTATACACTAAAAAATCAGTGCCAAATACCATAATAGTATTCCCCAAATGTCCATCAAGCGTCCGGGGTTTAGGAACCAAGAGAACCGGCACATCCGGATCTCGGGACTTCAGGGTCCTCTCTTGGCCCCGCCTTGTAGGCGTGACAGTTACCGGAGCCTCAATGGGGTTTGGAACTTCCAGATCAAAGCTGGAGTGGCTACCCACTACAACTCTCCAATGGCAGTATTCCACACTGGGGTTCGTGTCCAGATACTCTTTGATTTTTTCACCTCTATTGCGCTGAGGGCCCAAGGAAAATCTTGCATTCCAAAACCATGGTCACACACGTCCTCTCTTGTGCTCATCTCCCTGACCTCACTACCAAAGTACCATTGGGTGAGTTAAGACAGCCAATCCTGTCAACTATGAAACTTTTTTTGTATTTGGATGTTATTGAGATAACATATCATCTCTATGAATTCTACAGCTTTAATAAGCTTAGCTGTTGTAGAGTTTGATTGATTTGTTAGGTGGGGGTTACTAGGGGAAAGATGGCTTGACTGTTTCATGATTACTTAAGGCTTTTTTCCTTTCTAGGATGGAAACTATCACAAGGAGTTAAATAAGTGCCTGTCTTTAGAGGAAATTCACTCAATTAGGACCTTTATAAAGGAACTTGGGAGTCTGGGAGAATTCCAACTGGTAAAACAAAAGTGATATTTCTTTCCACTTAGTGACTGAGACTGTAACATTAATAGATTAGCTGTAAGTTGCCTGACTTTTCCTTTAAGTAACACACAGCCATTTCTTTACAGCACAGACTGTTTTGTAGGCTTTTGTCCTTTTGAGAAGATGCATATGCTTTGCTATAAGCATTTGCTAATAATATGTGACTTAGCAGAGGTAAAGGATATGACATCATAGTAGCTGCCATGGTGGGACAGTTCTCTAGGGAAGATGTTGATTTTTTTTTAAGAAATTTCCCTTCTAGTTTTGAGGCCTGCACATATAACCAATATTGATTACTTTTTATTACCCTTTTGATTTGAGAAAAATTAAATATATTTGAATATAGTAAGACCTTTAAAAACAGCCTAAATCTTTTTTTTTAATTTACTCTTCTCTCATACATTACATCCACCCACAGTTTCCCCTCCCTCCACTCTTCCCAGTCCCCCCTCCCCCGCTGACTCCCCTAGTTTAATTGGTGGTAGCAATATTGCAAGTATGTGTATGTGAATGCTCTTAGCAGCTCTTACTGGTTTCAGGATGCAAAGGGCATTTTTTTTCCTCCCTGGAATTTTTGGTGTATTTATCAGTTTATTGGCCAATATCAAAGCATAATTGATTATAGATGAGTGTTTGTGCCCAATGTGTTTTATTTCGGCCACTAATATAGACTATGATGAGTTTATATTTTTACTTAATGTTTGTTCATATAAAACTATTTTTAAATGGTATTTAAAACTAATTGATGAGTTATTAATCTGATGCAAGGCTGAAATATTCCTTGTAGTTTTTTCAACCTATATATACGTAAGTTACTTATATGAGTTATAACCAGTTCACCAAGTTAACCAATGAATGATTGAGACTTTTTAATACAATTTAGCCCCATATTACACAGGACTGAAAGTAAGCTTAGGACTCCAGCATGATTTAATCAGCATATTTATCATTTTAATTGGTTTGCATGTAATAAATGACAGTTTAGCTCAATGTTTTAGGAACCACTCACCTGTCAGGAATTCGTCACTCACAAGGCTGTGAATGCCAACCGCCTCTGTTGGGATGAGAGAGGAAAGAAACAAGGGCCACCCTCAATTTCCTGCCTCTCAGAGTAGAAACAAGATAACCAATTTCCTCCTTTTTGTGAGATTAAGAGTTCTCACCATGGCATAATTCACTTGTAGGGCAAAAGGACTTCTCTTCCCCCCAGCCTTTCTTCCTCTGTTACTTCTCTCCCCTTAGGTTGGAAGGAAAGATCCCCGCATACTCATTGAAGAGGGGAAAAATGACTCCATTTATAAACATGATCATCAGTAACTTTCATAATGTCTTAAAAAGCAACATCTCCCTTGAAAACAGTACCAAAAATTAAAATTAAATCAATCTATACTGACCAATAGATTGTGTTTGTTTGTACCTATGTGTGTGTATGTACAAGAACAAGTGTACAGAAATATGTGTGGCGATCCAAAGACAACCTTAGCTGTCATTCCCCATGTGGCATCTGCCTTGTTTTCTGAGACACTCTCTATTGGCCCAGGACTCACCAAGTAGGCTGGGCTAGCCAATCAGTGAGCCCAGGGGATTCATCCATCTCTGCCTCCCATGCTGGATTCTGTAGGAGTTCATGCTCGGCTTTTCTGGGCATGAGACTCAGGTCCTCACACTTTCACTGAACTGAGTTATCCTCCCAATATTTAAAAACGTTGAGTTTTTAAATAAATAACTGCTCGACAAAACAATATCTGACTAAATATAAATAGTATCCATAATACTACATTTCAACTTACTTTCAAACTTTCAACTGATTTTTTTTTCTTCTGCTAATGTTTTCTTTGAACATTTCTTCTCAGCTCTTCCCATCTACTCTTCCTGGGATTCAATCTGTGATGCGTGAATTTTATGATATGTCAACTCCTCGCTCAGTCATGTCCCAATACTGGTCTCTTTTAAATGTATTTGAACAATTTTGGCCCATGAATAAAAAGGAACAGCTACATCCACTGGAATGGTAAGAGAGCCACAAATTTGAATTGTGCAGTCCAAAAATTCTTAAGCCGAAAAGATTGATTTCAAAAGGCTTTGCCTACATGAAAGTGAACAACACAAAAGAAGTATGCCCAAAAATTCATGGTCGGGAAAATAAATGACTTTAAAGCATTGAACCCATAATGGTTCTGATGATCATCAGACACAGTATCAAAAAATACATCCAATCGTTTTCAAACTAAGATACCACTCCATTATAAAGTAATGTTTAAAATTAAGCATTTCTGTCTCCTTTCATTTTGTGAGCCATACCTTTTCATTACTGAAGCATCTAGAATATTTGATGGGGTTTGTGCTTTGAACCATCCATCAACTTGGAGATAGATACAGCAGGCACATTATTAGGGGGCGGCGTTATAGAGGCATGACTTTATTCTGAGCAAAACTCAGCTAATTTTATAAATCTATACTCTACTGTGTTTGTTTTCCTTTTTAGAGTGTTTTGCCATCCACTTCCACTCTTAGGAGAGGTTGAGGGAACAGGCAGGTGAGATATTAATGCCTCTGGTAGCTGGCAAAGGGGATGCACTTAAGTTTTGTCTGTTCTTTAATATGGATAGAATTAAGAGAGCATTTGACTTTTCTACTGCCAGGAAAACAGAATTAGACCTAAGCCTCCCAGGGAGATGAAAGAGCAAGGGACATGACATTCATTTATGTCTCCTACAGTCACCGTTGGGAATAGCTCTGTTCACTTGTCCTTCAGTTCCTTCGGCTTCAGGAGACAGTGACTATAAGAAACTCATTTGTAATTAAAAATACAAATAACCATACAATCTGAGTACTCCTTAGAACGTCTCCTAGCATTAACATCCACTTTAATTGCAAAATCTTTATAAGCTTGGCTTATTCCCTCGGTAAGTCCAAATGAAGTTTTTCCTTGTGTGCTTGAAAGCTGTTGTAAATTCTACAGCATGAAGCCACTTTTTATGCTTTGCTCCCACTCAGCTAACCCGAGACTACCCCATACATCAGTACAGACAGCAAAAGAACAGACGAGATTGCCCAAGGAGCTTGTTTGTATTGTTTGTAACGTTCGGTGGGTTCCCAAGAGATTTGTAAGCTTGAGACCATTTGTTCCCTGGCAGTGTTTTCTCCAGCTCCTCCTATATGACCAGGTTCAGCAATCCACTCGTTAAAATCGGAAGACTGGGTTCTCTTGCCTTAAATGGATGCAAGAATGGCCTCCATTGAATATAATTAAAAAGGACAGGAACTATTCTGAATCATGCAAAGGTGGATAAAAAATCCCAACATTAGACTTTATTAGTTATAGCACGCAAAGTTCTGAGCCCTCTAAGACTTAATTTCTTTACATGTAAATATGGCATAGGTTGTCTACCACTTATTATTCTAGGAGGATTACATAAGAAAGTTTTGTGTATGTCACACTATAGTGCAAATAGGTGATAAAGGGCAGTTTATCTTTCCTTTCAAGTTCTATGGAACTCGAAGGTCATCTTAGTATCTGTGGTGAGGATAGCACTTTCTTTCCTTTCTATAAGGAAAGCCATGCATGTTCAGTGTTAATACTGACAGGAATAAATTTTTGTGTTTATCAGAAGTCAAATGGCATAATGCTCCCAGAAGTGTTTTTTTTTAAGTACTCAGTTCACATTATCTTCCACTTTACCAGTGAGTGCGTATATTTCATGATCATTTATGCTTTATTGCAAGAAGGATCATATCTCTTGCACATTTCCCAGACGAAGGAAAAGAAGATTCTAAGACAAATCAGTAGCTTAAGACTTTCGGCTACTCTGGATACAGAAGACTGTTGTTTGGCTCGAACTGTTTGGGGGGCACCCAGGCAGGGGGATCGAGATCTGTCCCTGGTCTTTGCGCAGGCTTCTGGGAATCCGGTGCCTGTGGTGTGATGCCTTACACAGCCTTCGTGCAGTGGGAAGGGGCTTGGACCTGCCTAGGCTCAGTGTGCTGGGCTCTGCTGACTCCCCATGGGAGACCTCGATTTGGGGGATGTGGGGATGCGGGGTGGCTTAGGAAAGAGGGGCTGAGGGTGGGAGGAGGGAGGAAGGGGGATCTGTGGATGGACTGTGGAGTGAGTAGAAAATTTCTTAATAAAGAAAAATGGAAAAAAAAAGAAAACTAGTTAGAGAACCATTGTTAAAGTGTCAGAAATAAATAATTTTATGTTTGTCAAAAAAAAAAAAGACTTTCGGCTAATACAAATATTGACCTACTGACTGTCTCAACAATGTGTCTGCACTTTTATCCAGGATGCTACAGAGGCAGAGAGGCTACCATGTTTTCATCTTCACAATGGCCACAGCAAGGCAGTTTTATATACATGTACACTTGGGATCTAATGATTTCATCTTTCCTTTGAAATGAAGGTCATTTGCTTGTAGCATGGTAACAGGTTAAGAGAAGATAAAAGCCAATGTGTCAGCAGTGATAGGTAACATTTATGTATGAGCTCCAAGGCTCAGAATCTAGACACCCCAATCTAAGTGGTGTGAAAACCCTAAAATCGTCTGTTAATTTTCACTTTCCTGGAAAGAAAGTGGCATATGTCCCTTACTTTGTGCAAATGTTTTCTTAGAAAATACACACCGATTTAAAAATAATTTAGTCACGAAAATATCCAAGAAAGACCTGCATGATGCTCTTGTGTACAAGTGTTCACTCCATTAAGACAATCATGCTTCCATAATTCAGTTTGTGTGAATTTCAGGGCTGTATCTCTTGAACAAGTCTCCTGGAAGTTCTTGTTCATGAGAAATTCTTAGATTTTTTTTTTTTAAATTTGGACTTCAGCTAAACTTATCTCGTCAGTAGAGTGATCACCACTGTGCAGAAAGTCCTGGATTGAATCCCCAACATGACAAACATAAAAGTAAACAACCGAAAATATCTTGCCACCATCAAAAACTTCCTATCTCTTATAAAGCATGCTTTACCTGTTATTCTAGTCCTTGAAAGGAACCACTACATTTTTGCCTCCAGTTTTTTTTTTTTTTGGTGTGTGTGTGTGTGTGTGTGTGTGTGTGTGTGTGTGTGTGTGTGTGTATGTACATACCCAAAGAAAGCTAACTTTTAAAAGTAAAATTATCCTAACTTTCAGCATGGGCAATGATAGAAATGCTAATTAGCAATTAGCAAACTGTTTAATGCATAGGTTCTTTTAGACTTCCTGCCTGATGATGATGATGATACTTTCATGGGCCTGAAGATGCCCTCCTAACCTTTGTGGTGCGTTACTCAGCACAGTGTCTGGCACTGGCATTTTTATTTGATTCTCACAGTGTCCCGGTGTAGAGCAAATACTATTATCTCCATTTTAATGGGGTGACAGACAGCACAGCATCATATCAACACAGGAAAGTCATGTCAAGAGCTAGAGACCACAGTGACCTGTGTTCTCCATTATCCAGATCAAAAAATGTCCTGACTGCAGTTTAGGTTGTTTTAGGCCCAGTTCAAAGGACTTAAAGGTTCATCCAGCCATGCATTTGGTTACTTGTACAACCTAGAAAATGAAGCGACCATGCCAAGATGTAAGCAACCTTGGCCGTTCTCTGTTGGTTATCAGGAAGTGTAAGGGCACATGCTTTGGCAATGTCGACTGTTTCCTGTAGCCATGTTGGTTTTTCCAGTTTTGTGTACGTCCTCAGACTGTGTCTCAGAACGTCCAAGGCTCTTGGCATCAAAGCTGTGGATTGTTAGGCAGTGAGAATGTGCGTTTTAAAATCATTTCTGTTGGATCTAGGCTATCTGAGGTTGCTCAGCTGCCTACTAGAGAGTGACTGGTTTTTTGTTGTTGTTTTGTTTTGTTTTTACTAGTTTTTTTCAACTATGCATCTACTTGTTAGAGATGATAAGATTTGCACCCACCTCACTAACACTAATGCTATCTATCAGCTTGGAGAACTGATATCCAGACAGTGTTTCTTGTCTTCACCAAAATAACTGTTCCCACCTGGGACAAAAGACCAAGTGTTCACCTTGTTGATTTGAACTTGCTTGGCATTGTATTTACAGGAATTCTTCCAACAGAAGTGAGACCATT
This sequence comes from Peromyscus californicus insignis, assembly GCF_007827085.1. Lineage (NCBI taxonomy): Eukaryota > Metazoa > Chordata > Mammalia > Rodentia > Cricetidae > Peromyscus > Peromyscus californicus. The sequence continues at coordinate 35,355,779 of NW_026294584.1, forward strand.
CAGAAACCACAAGACTCATCAGAAGCAATCAAAAGTAAAAAAGGTAAAAAACACATAGTCCCACATAGTATAGTATAAAGAAAATTACTATCTGGCTTCAAAATATATTTAAAATGTTTAACTTTGTTAGCAATCAAAAATGAAAATTAAGCAAGAAAGATACTTTCTCCTCAAAATTAGATGTTCTTCTTAAAGATAGGGAAGGAGTGAGGGGAAATGAGTATTTTCATTCTGATGGTAAGTGTTTAAACTAGAGTGCATGTTAAAGGGCTACTTGATAGCATAGAAAGTAAGCTTTAAAAGTTACTCTTGGGGCCTTAGCATACACATGCTTGATATGCTGAGGCTCTAGGCTTAATCCTTAGTGCACAAAAATAGATTATCTAGTTAAATAAATTTTACCTTTACAGACTAGAAATTCTACTGCTATTTTTTTAAGAAAATAATTAAGAATATTGTGAACATTTAAAAATTTAAGCATTTTAATAAACAGTAATATAACCTCTGAAAAAGTTTAGTATCTATTTATAATACAGTTTTCAGTAAATTATAAAAATAAATAAACAAGTAATAGATGAAAACACGAGAATCCACCATTATTGCTGTAAGAGTAGACTGAAAGTGTCTGTGAACCTATAGTCCTGAAATAAAATTCTATAAATAGCTAGAAAAAAACATTTGCCATGAAAGATGTTCAGGCTATGTGGTTGAATGTAACAGCTGCCTACTGGCAAGAGGAACCTCAAGAAGTTGGATGGTGATTTTTCTTCCCCTGACTTACCTCTTTTTCTTCATATTCTTATTTTTAAAGAGTATTTAATGTTTTGTCATACAAGAAGATAATATTTTAAGAAGAAAAAAATGAAAGAAATAATCATCAGTATATCTATCTATTCCTTTTAACTGAAGAAAGGCTGTTACAGCCAGGATTTAGTCCAATACTGTGGTTCTCAGTGGTGCTTCACTGAATCTTCTAACCAGCACTTTGGTTTAAGGCCCAACAGTGAGTTTGAAGGACACTAGTTTGAGAACCTTAGATTCAACAAAATGAATCAGTAGGCCCAGAAAGAAATGGATGATGATTGAGCATGGACTGCTCTCTTCTGCCACCACTTTTTTCTTTTATTAATGAATATCTTAAAGCAATCTACATATTTTATGCATTCATTTGTCCATAAATATTTATTAGAATTTTTTTCAGTTGGATGTTTACTTATCCAGAAACTTGGAACACACAGAGTAACCAACTGGTTAGAATATCTTCATTCCAACAATTTAGGAAACTATAGCATAGGATCACAGAACTAGAAGAAATGTAATAGTTTACCATTAGGATAAAGATGACATTCAGTCCACTCATTTGTTCCTCCAACGTTCTGCCACTAGAAGTCATCACTTGTTAGAGCTTTGAATGTTTGCCAGCTTTGCTTAGAAATGCTCACTGGTGAGGAGCTGAGAGACGGCTCAGGGAGGTGCTTGCTTTTTGTATATGAGTATGTGCATCCCATTCCTAGCACCAGACAGAACTCTGGGTATGATGGTGTGAGTCTCCAGCACTTGGAAGTAGGGGATAGAGACAGGCAGATCCTTGGGTCTTACTGACTGGCTAGTCTAGCTCGTCAGTAAGCTCCAGATTCAGAGCAAAAGAAAAAGAGAGGGAGGAGAGAAGAGACAGAGAGAGAAAGGGGAGAAAGAGAGGGAGGGAGAGAATTTTTACATTAAATTCACAGTTTTGTTTTTAAATTTAATTTTTTTATTTTAGATGCAGTTCCACGAGTTTTGTATGAGAATAAAGATATACATTGCAGTAATGGTGAGTTGAGATTGAAGTGTTCCCATAGTACAGCCCACAGTTAGACACAACCCAACTTTGAAAAAATAGAAACATTTTTATCATATTCAGAAGTCTTTAGGTTGCTAAAGTACATTTTGAGAAGTTTTTATTTCTGGTTAAGTTAATATCTGCCACTTCTGCATGAATAAAACATTTCATTTTTAGGTACTCAGATTTTTAGTTTAAAATATTATACTTATGTATGTTGTTTTAGGTCAGTGACTTCCAGATTCATTTTTAGGGGCCCAAGGAATCTTAAGGCTTTACATTAGAAATAGAATTCGGCTTATACATCCTCTTTAGAAATCTCACCATTCTGAAGTAATTTGTTTTCCTCCTAGGTTATTGCTATTATAATGGAGAGAACTTGAGTAGAATTCTCTTCATAACAGCTGAGAATTTCAAACTCAGTTTTCAGTTAATCTTCTTAAAATATCATGAATTTTAATTCCACATAGTAAAATGTATATGCAATTTAAGTTTATGTAAAATCTAAATTAAAAATCACTTTGTGTAAAATCTAAATTAAAAATCACTTTGTTCAGCCGGGCGGTGGTGGCGCACGCCTTTAATCCCAGCACTCGGGAGGCAGAGCCAGGCGGATCTCTGTGAGTTTGAGGCCAGCCTGGTCTACAGAGTGAGATCCAGGAAAGGCGCAAAGCTACACAGAGAAACCCTGTCTCAAAAAACCAAAAAAAAAAAAAAAATCACTTTGTTCATCTGGTTTGATATAGCAACAGTGGTCTTCTAAACACATCTTTTGAGTAAGTTCAGTTGACTTTCAAGGTCACAAGGCTATTAAATGACTGAGGTGGGTCATGACCTTCCAATTGGTCCTAAGCTCCTGAAGTTCTTTTCTTTTAAAAAAAATTATTATTATTTGTTTTACGTGTATGTGTGTTTTGCCTGCCTGTATATCTGTGCACCCCATGAGTGATGGAGCTTGAGGAGACCAGAAGAGGGGGTTGGATCCCCTCTTTTTTTTTTTTTTTTTTTTTTTTTATAACTCCTGGAACTGAAGTTTAAAATGTGACCATGTGGCACTAGGAATTGAACCTAGGTCCTCTGGGAGAGCAGCGGGCGTGGTGCTCTTAACCACTAAGCCAAGTCTCTGATCGCCTGAATTTTCTTAATATCTTATATCTTGCAAAGAATTAAGAACTTTCCATTGTAGGCTTATTTTTTGCAGGGTATACCTCAAAATAAATCTGCACCTACCAATCTGCTTACGCTTTTCGCTAAAATGTGCTTTTAGAAAATTTGTCTTCTGGGCAGTGGTGGCGCATGCCTTTAATCACACACTGAGAGACAAAGGCAGGCAGATGTTTGAGCTCTAGGCCAGCCTGTTCTACAGAGTAAGTTCCGGGACAGCTAGGGCTACACAGAGAAACCAAAAAAAAAAAAAAAAAAAACCAACAACAAAGAGAGAGAGAGAGAGAGAGAGAGAGAGAGAGAGAGAGAGAGAGAGAGAAAGAAAGAAAGAAAGAAAGAAAGAAAGAAAGAAAGAAAGAAAGAAAGAAAGAAAGAAAGAAAGAAAGGAGAGGACTTGTCTTCCAAAATAAATTCCTCTAACACACAAAAATTGAAAAATGGAATGTATAAACTTAGGCTTAATTATTATAAGTAAAAGTCTTATAATTTAATATAATCTAACTTATTTGCCATCTAAATATTGTTGTTTTTTCATCGTTTTCCAATAATCACATCAAGCATCATGCTAGATTGAGTAGTATTAGTCTTTATGAAGTCAACAGTGCATTCAGTTAAAGACAGAAAGCTTTTCAAGTATTGCTGTACTTACCAGACAAAAGAGAGCAGGTGAACCCCCTACCCCCAACTTCCCACCCCCTCGGTCACCAGTCCCTCACACCTACAAGACCAGGTTCTGGTTCTTCTTTCTCCTGGCTCACTGCTGCTCTGGGTATGGTTTTAAAAGGAAAAAGCTCAGTGAGAAAACTAGAAGATTTGGCAGTAGTAATCTTTTTTGAGATTCTATCCTGGGCTAGGCTCAGGGCTAACCGCAACGTGGAAAAGCCATATCATCTGTTTGGGGTTCTGTATTCTGCACTGGCTGAACTCATGGCTATCGGTTCCTGAGTGATGTGATGTAGATGAGGGGCATGTTGTCAGGAACAAGTTGTCTCTTCAACTTTGTTCATGTCGTTTTGGGTTTTTTTTTTTTTACCCCTGATTAAAAATTCATCCTACCTGGATCTTTACAATTAATCTCCCTGCATTTATGGTTTGATGTAAGACTTAAAATATGCTGGATGATGCTCCTGCACAGGTGGAGTTATCTTTAAGAGAATAAGCTTTTCCTGTGTTCATTATGAATTATGATGATCCGTCAAGAGAGCAATAAAGTCCAATGGTTAAAAGAAAATCCGTTAAAAACCACCAAAACTTCAAACAGCTTTCCCATGTATGCTTGCCAAATAGGTTAAGCACCCTGCTACCACCATCCCTCATGCTGGGTTCTCCATAGATCTAAGGTAAGCAGGCCTGAGACGTGTCAGGACTGGACTGGGAAAGATGCCAAGGACACACCAGGTGTTTACAGGCAGGAACCTTAATTCAGTTGCAATGATGTCAGAGCTAAATTAGCTTTCAAGTAAGGGTCCAGGACATAGCACCCAACCCAGAAGTGGAAAGTTCGGTAGTGGTGGTGGTGGTGGTGTCTTGCTAAAATCTTGCTTAAGAAAGAAATGCACATTTATTTAACTTCTTGTGGAGGTGAGGTTCAATTTATAAGACGTACAAGCCCCCTTTGAAAACTGTGACTACACTGTGAAATATAAAAAGAACCATAAACAGTATAAACCAAAAGGAAATTAATTCTCACTGAATTGTTATAAAAATATTTTTTTAGTTAATAGAAGTGGCGCATGCTTGTAATCCCAGTGATGGGAGGCCAAAGCCGGAAGATCATAAGTTCAAGGCCACAGTGGGCTGTATGGGAAAACCGTGTGTCAAAATGAAATAAATGAAGTACATAAAAAGAAAAAGAAAGCCTATTAAGTCAAAATACATCTTCTATGATTCATGTTGATAAAACAATCTACTTCTTTATTATTCATTCAAGTGGTTCTGAGCACAAAAGTCTATTTATACTCCCTTCGTGCCTGGGCAGCTCAGACTTCCCTAAAGAGTACTGATCACTGCTCTAGTTTGTTTAGCGTTATGCAGGGGTCAGAGTGTTCATTTGGATCAAATCTCATGACTGCTAGCCTCCTGTTTTCACTATGCTTCTCTCTATGCCTTGAACAGAGGCTTGTGGATGGGGTAGGTGGGACTTTGATTTTAAAAATTAACACATTAAGAAACTGTTGAATTTGAATTAAAAGCAATGATTACTTTCAGCATGATTTATAATGCTCTATACTTATATTCTTATGAATCATATTGAGACTGATTATTAAAATTATAGTTGAAATGTACCTATGTAGATATATCAGCCAGATAAAAATCTTTGGTTGGCTTATTCTTTTCAAATGTCAAATAAAATTAAGCAGTTTACTCAAATCACTTTGAGATTCAACAAAATTGATTTGTTGGGTTTTCTTTTTAAATAATACTTTTCTGTAGAATGAAATTACACCATATTTATGATACTATTCTGTGACGAGTCTTTCTCTGTTCCTCCAGCCAAGCCAGGTCCCAAATAATGACATGGAGACTTACGTTAATTATGAAAGCTCAGCCTATAGCTTATATAGTTAGGCTTGTTCCTAACTAGCTCTTACATCTTAAATTAACCCATATTTTTAAATCTATATTCTACCACATGGCTTTTTACCTTCCTTTCATTTTGTACCTCTGACTTGTTCTGTGTTCCCTGTTATCTCCTTGCATTTCCCTGTGCCTCAATTATCTCTTATTTCCTTTCTCTCTGTCCGGAAGCCCTGCCTATACCCCCTGTCTAGCTATTGACCATTCAGCTCTTTATTAAACCAATCACAGTAATATATCTTCACACAGTCTACAAATATCCCACAACACTATTGTGCCCTTAATTTATACTTGATTAACTGTTTTCCTCCCACTGGCAGGGAAAAACCACAGAATAGGAAACAAAGATGCATATATTAACTTTCATGTTTAGAGCATGCAGGCAGCTTTGTGGAGACCCGGTTCTAAGAGCTAGAGTGCCACAGCTGGATGATGGTTTTCTGTCCCCACCTTGGGTGATGCTTCTCTGTTTCCCTCAAAGGCATATAAGAATTTTGGTCTTAGTGAAGTACAAAGTCCAGGACATAATAGCAGAAGTAATGGATAGCAAGACAAGGGGGACTTGCGGAGTGCATTTCCTCTTCTTTAGCTTAACTCTAGAAATGGTAAGAAACTACTACTATAAATTGTAAACAAACCATCAGATTTGATTTTAGAGAAACCATTATGGTAGCTATAAGGAGAAGGGCAGCAGTGACCAGAACAATGTCTTTTTGCTAACTTCAGTTCCATACCTTCTGGCATTGAACTGTTGTACCTCAGCTTCCTATGCTACTTAGTATCACTGAGTGCCGAATGATGCTAGGATGCCTTCACTTTGCTGATTTCAGGAGCGTTTTTTTTTTTTTTTTTTTTTTTTTTGGATTTTTCGAGACAGGGTTTCTCTGTGTAGCTTTGCGCCTTTCCTGGAACTCACTTGGTAGTCCAGGCTGGCCTCGAACTCATAGAGATCCTCAGGAGCGTTTTTTATACCTACATTTGCTGGAGTTTTGTTGACCATTGTAAAGAATAGATAAAATACTTGTAGATACTTCTTTGAAAACTATTTTGATAAGCTCTTGGGTACTTGTCCATTCCAAATATTAATGTTAGGTCTAATTTAACAGTGGCCTCTCTGTGTGTGCACCACTCAAACTGTTTTTCTTTTCTTGTACCAAGATAGTGTTTGCTATAAAACGAGTTGCCAAAGGAAAATTTATAGTCAATGGCACGAAGTCATTGTAGGCTTGAGAACAGGTTTAAACAGATATGGCATTTCCTTCCATTATTTTCTGACACTTTCCCCTGATGAGGCGGCTTGGGAAGGTATTTCAGGATGCTTTGTGAATATTTTGAACTACATGTTTGGTATGATACCAAAGTTCATATTCATTGCTCTGCCCTGCTACTCTTAGATCAACTAATGGCAGTTTAATGACATTTTTCATTAAGAAAGTTTCCTGATTACCTGACACTGTCCCATGGAGCCATTGCCCCATTTTCATAGTTAGTCAAGATGTCATATATCTCATGAGGATGTTATCAACCCACAGGAGAGACATTTCCCCCACCTTCTGTGCCTTTATCATTTCAAGGACGGAGGAAAAATATTGTGTGTATCACACCAACTAAAGTGAATAGCTGGCCTGGGGGAGCACCCTCATATCTGACAAATTGGGACTCAAGTTGATGCCACAAGTCAATGGTGCCGAGTGGATAGCCACCGACTACTGAAACTGCGTAGGAGTGGGAGGGGGAAACTCCTTAACCACATGCAGATTTCAATCTAGATGCAGTTCACAGTTGCCTTTGTCATTCTTTCTGTCTTGGTAACAGAGGAAGACACACTCTGCCATATCAAGATCTCTACCCATCCCCATTTGGAGCTAAATCCCGACTTTAATCCGAAGATCAAGGATTATTACTGTGAAGTGCCCTTTGATGTGCTAACAGTGAGGATTGGAGCAGAGACTTCGAAGTGTCAGTGCAAGGTGCACTTGCAAGAGCGGGCAGGACCGAGGTATGGGGATGCGTGCCAGCTGACTTGACTTCTCACCAGAAAGCAGGTGTCTGATCCCACCTTTGACAGTGGTTTAGAAAGCACGGTGCTGTTAAATCTTCCTCTTTCAGGCTTCATGTGCTTAGAAAACACACACAGGTTCTCTACCAATCTACAAAAAAACTCAAGTTCGTCTTTGTAATAATACTGTAACAAGAGAGGGCCTTGATATATAAAATATGAGGGGGAGCCATCAAGAACTCCGCTTCATCTCATCTTCTTGTTCCCAGATTGTTGGAGCTGATGCTTAAAAACATCGACCCCCTTTTACACACAGAAATCTTGCCTCAAAAAACAAACAAAAGAGAGTCTCTATGTTTATAATAAGGGCCATTGTGGTTTTGTATAGAGCTATTGTATTAGAAGTAATCCCCAACCCTGACAGGTGGTTAATAAATATTAGTTTCTTTCCCTCTAGTCATGACTTGTCCTGAAAAATGATCCCTAGTATATAGCAAGGAACTAGGAAAGGAAGATTTTTCATATTTCATATTTCCAGCCTGGTGACAATCTGTGGGGGCAGTACTGCTGACTTCGCTCATCTTGCAGCGTTGATTTGTTTACTTACTTCTTTATTTGTTATTATTTTCTGTAGATGTTTTTGAAAGACTCCAACTCTTTTGTTTGAAAGTTTGAACAGAACCAGAACCTTGTCACATATAGTGTCCATAAAGAGGAAGATACAAGTCCATGTCGTAGGGCAGAGGTTCTCAACCTGTGGGTCTCAACCCCCTTTGGGAATTGAATGACCCTTTCACAGGGGTCACCTAAGACCATTGGAAAACACAGATACTTACATTACAATTCACAACAGTAGCAAAACCACAGTTGTGAAGTAGTGATGTAAATAATGTTATGGTTGGGGGTCATCACAACATGAGGAGCTGTATTAAAGGGTTGCAGCATTAGGAAGGTTGAGAACCACTACTGTAGGGAAAGAATGTGCTTGGCATGATGACATTCCAGTTCAGTGTAAAGAAAGAAGGATTTGAGCTCAGCATACCCCTTCATTAGTAGAGTGCTTGCCTAGCATACAGGAAACCTTGGGTTCAATACTCAGTTGGAGGTCCGTCTGGGATACATGAGACTGTCTGTCAGAAAAAAAGGGTAGAAAGAAGGAAGAGGGAGGAAGGGAAGAAAGGAAAGAAGAAAAGAATGAAATAAGATAGAGAAAGGAAAAGAGGGTTCAGGTTACTCTGATCTGGGTTCTACCCTGGCTCTACCATGTAACTTGAGGTAATTTGACTACCAGTTCTTTTTAAGATTCTCTATATTGCTGGGCATTTATAGTACACACCTTTAATCCCAGGCATGTCTCTTGGGAGGCAGAGGCAGGTGGATCTCTGAGTTTGAGCCAGACTGGTCTACAGAGTGAGTTTCAGGATAGCCAGGGCTACACACAGAAACCTTGCCTCGAAAAACAAACAAACCAAAGAGAGTCTCTATGTTTATACTAAGGGCCATTGTGGTTTTGTATAGAGCTATTGTATTAGAAGTAATCCCCAACCCTGACAGGTGGTTAAATACTAGTTTCTTTCCCTCTAGTCATGACTTGTCCTGAAAAATGATCCCTAGTATAGCAAGGAACTAGGAAAGGAAGATTTTTCATATTTCATATTTCTTATGAAATTATGCAGCTCTTACATGTTTTAGGCAAGTAACCATCATCATCATCTTCATCATCATCATCCTAAGCAAAATAAATACTGATGTCTGAATCTGTTTGGCCTGAATAATTGCCCCCATCCATATTAAAACTCTTCCATCTCTCACACTCCATCTTCTTCCACTGTCTGCCCTCAGCTTTGCCAACTATCCTCTGGGATTAGGAATGAACAGAATTTCCATGTTCGTGGTGGATGAATCTCCCGCAGAGGGTGACACAGTAACCACATATAAACTCACCATCTATAGAGAAGACCGCCCAAGTCTGCCCTTCTTTGAGGATTTCACAGCATGCGGTTTTGTACAAGTGAGTTAACTGTGCGTTCACACTTGTGTTGAATTGGGAATGATTAGTTAATCTGTTGAGAAGTGCCAAATGCCATTGTTGCACATGAAGTATTGTGCTTCTCTAAGCCATGATAGCTGCAGCAGTCGGAGCCCAGGTCAGGTATCTGAAGCCCCTCCTTCCATGTGGTGGCCACACTCTGTGCTCACTGGGCTCAGGGGTTCATCACGGTTACTATTTAACATTGTTGAGCAATGGCAGCTATGGATTTGGTTTTGCATTGCCCATTTAAACTTTCTTGTTTTTCTTGGATTTGTCCCTAGATCTCCTTTTGAAATTTTAAACTGGATCCAGTGGAATTTATTGGAGAGAGAGAAAGAGAGAGAGAGAGAGAGAGAGAGAGAGAGAGAGAGAGAGAGAGAGAGAGAGAGAGAGAAACTTACGAAATGAAATTTGCTTGGCATAGATGTATTTCTCATTTATGTCTCAGACCTTAATCACTTCTCAAGGCTGTGGCTTCTCCTTTGAGAAACACATTCTATTTTGTAGCCTTACTGGTTAGGGAGGAGAATTTCTATTACCCTCTGACTTTGTCTTTTCGTCAGCTTTTCCTTACAGTTTCTTTTCCTTAAAGAAGTATAGTACATACATAACCATCTACATCATCTCATACCATGCAAACAGATGATGACAGACAAGTAGGAGCTAGAACTCTGAGCATGTATTTCCTAATTCATTCAGAAAGTATAATCACAAATATACTCACACAGTGTCAAAAGGATGTGCTCGTTATCAGGAGCTTTGCAGTAGAGAGGATCAAACAGGATTATGACCCTCCGGGCCTTCGTGGATGGGAAGAACCCCACAATTGTTTATATATTCATTTAGTGGCCAGACACTACAGTCCTTCCCTTCTCCCTCATCTGTTACCAAGAGCTTAATACCACTTCATAAGGTTATTCATTTCATAGATTTTTTTTCCTAAGGAAATATAAATCTCAACCTCAGGAATTCTCATAAAATCAGAGGGAATTCTACATTGTAAAGAGTATTGTAAAGCAAAGCAAACGATTGAAAGTTATCAGTCCATTTTTGTACAAAGAAGGGAAACCAGGTGACTCTTCGGAAGCCCACGTCTGTTTTAGTGCATGTGACGCTGTCCTTCCCTGATACTCCCTTCCTCCTCTCTAACGCCTGCACGTACACATATGTAAAAACCTTTGTTATTTTTAGTTTATTTCTTTCATTTAAATTCTATTTCGTATAATATATTTTGGTCATGGTTTTCCCTTCCAATATTTTCTTTATTAACCCCAGTTTGTTCCATCAGAGAGAAGCCAAACATATAAAGACACATTGTGTCTGTTTAATAGATGTTTAAAAGCAGGTAAAATTAACATGATTATAGAGACCAGAACAGTTGTTATCTGGGAGCTATCAATGCCCATATTCATGAAGGGACTCTTTGAGGAAATGCCTTATATCTTAATCTGGGTGATGGCTACTTATATGAACAAGTGATATATAGATATATGAACACTGTGCCCTTGAAACTTATATAATTTACTATATACTATCTATGTAATATAGAAAATACATATGAAATAGTTGGACAAGTTTTCATATAAATTTTAGTTCAGTAAAATAAGAAAAACAATGTTAGAAGGGAAGTTTGTATGATTATTTTCCAAGACATATCTCACTTATCAAATACCATATTGATCAGAAATAAGTTAATTACCGTGCAATTGACATAGAGAATGGATTATACTTATTACTATAACATGAAGAAAAATATTAGAAAATTCTTGTGGGATGACTCTCACAGACGACTGCAGGAAACTATTTCAGTCATTTATGAATCCTTTCCAGGAGTTCTTACTTGAAAGTCTATGTGTGGTCTTCAGTAAGTACTATATTTTATAACATGGAAAGTGTTCAATAGTATTTTAACCGTTCATTTATAAAAATTCTCGAATGAGTGAGTAGAAAAGTGTGGCAAATAATGCAGCTTACTTTCAACGGTTAGCTAGGCCTGAGCTGCCATGTGACCTGCAGGAGGTAGGGTCAGTCTGTGTCACACAGACTCCACCTCCAATTCTACCCAGAAACCCCCTGTGCTGGTTAATTTTTTTCACTGCTGTTACAAAAATACGTGACCAAAAAGCAATTCAGAGAAGAGAGAAAGTTCACTCTGGCTTACAGTTTGAGGGTACACCAGCGTGGCCTGGAAGGTACAGAGGCAGGAGCATGAGGTAGCTGGTCATATTTCCTTTAGAGTCAGGAACCAGTGATGAATGCTGGTGCTCAGCCAAGCTTCTCCTTTAAAAAAAAATTTATATATATATACATATATATATATGTATATATATATATATATTTACAAATTTTTGTTTATTTTTTTAAAGATTTATTTATTTATTATGTATACAGTATTTTGCCTGCATTATGTCTGCACACCAGAAGAGGGCACAAGATCTCATTACAGATGGTTGTGAGCCACCATGTGGTTGCTGGGAATTGAACTCGGGACATCCTGACTGCAGTTTCCCCTTCCTTTTCTCCTCCCATTTCCTCCCCTCCCCTCTCCTCCTCGCTACCCCCACCTCCACCTCCACCTCCCACCTAACCACCCCCCATTCACTCCTCCTCCCTCTCCATTCAGAAGTCGATAAGACCTCCCATGGGTGTCAACAATGCATGGCATATCAAGTTGAGGCAGGACCAAGCTCCTCCCCCTGCATCAAGGCTGGGCGAGGTGATACTCAGCTTCTCCTTCAGTTCAGCTTGGAACCCTGGCTGTGGAATGGTGCCACCCACATTTAAGCTCTGTGTCTTCTCTTCCTAGTTAAACCTCTTTTGAAAAGCCCTCATAAACAATCCCAGGGGTACCACTTTGCAAACAAATCCAAATAATCCAGCAAAATTGACTATGAAGATTACTGCTTAGGGTCATAATCATCTTTAGGCTTCAGTGCTGATAAAATCACAAAGGTTCAGATGCATAGAAAGTGAGAGGGATTGGTTCCTAATCACCAATTCTTAGGTTCTTAAGAATCCGACATAAACTAATAGCAAGGCAGATATATATCACAAAACCTAAAATGTTTACTCTTCCAACCCCGCCCCTTTTCTGCTATTGCATTGTTAGGATTAAAGTCCACAGCACATTATTTTTAAATTATGTTTAATATGTTTAAACAGAAAAATAAACTGTTTAATATCAGTCCCCAAACTTATACATGCAAGCTTAAAAGGGAAGAAATTAAACATTGATCACTTTATTTTCCAGTAAAAAAGGGAAATTGCAACTTCTCCTTGCATTTCAAATTAGATTTTGGTTTATGGTCTCTATTGTTCAGTTTAAAATTAGTGTCTTAGTCCATTCATGTTGCTATAACAAAATGCCTGTAGTTAGTAATTTATAAAGAATAGAAGTTTATTTCTCACAGTTCTGGAGGCTGAGAGTCTCAAAATCACGTCTTTGGAACTCTGTCAAGGCCTCTGGATACTCCCACGGTAGCAGAGGGAAAAAGGGCACAGGCTGTGTTCCATGTGGGGAGGAGCCAAGGAGCAAGACAAGGGCCTCAGCTGTTGATGAGACACTAACCCTTCCACGGGGGCCCCAGTCCTTTTACAAGGACTAAGGCACAGCCTTCATGACAAAAATCCTATCCTAAAAGGTCCCACCTCCCAATACTCTACAGTGGGGCTGTTTTAACACATAAACTTTGGGCGTCATTCAGTTCATAGCAAATACAGAAAGTAACCCACTTTCAAATAACCAGAACAGGACGATTCAATTTGGGTGCCATCAAACCTCTCACTTCTCTTCCCCTTGTTCTCTTCCTTCTGGGAATCAACTATTCACTTTACTGTTTCACCAGAAGATTAACAGGGAAGAGAAAGCAGACCTATAAAGCATACTAGTCGGTTAAAAGCCAGTTACCATGGTATTTTGGTGAATGATAAGATCTTTAAATTATAAGCCATTTTGTGTCCTTTGTATGTCCAAGCATTACTAAATATGTAATTGACCATAATAAACTATTTGAAATTATTTAATATCTTTATTTCAATTATGGTTATGGCAATAGAAACTGTATATAGTTGTCCCAAAGTGGTTTTAGTCATTGTAGGTAAGGAGGGAGATTTTTATATAATTAATATAAATAATTAGATTGGGCCACCTATTTCAACCCCAGCACCACTGACATTTGGATATGGACAATTTGCAAGAAAGCTCTCTCTGAACATTATTGTGGACCCCTTCTGAAAGTGGTGACAATATATGTCCCCAGAGATCGCCAGTGTCTCCTTTGGGGAGGCGTCAATACCAATGAAAAGCATGATACTTACAGCAATATGCTTTCTTCCCTGTGTGGCACTATGTTAAACGAGAGTGAAAGGCTTACAAGTATTCCTTCAATGTTGTCTGCTGGAGACTCATTCTCATGTTTCATCATCCTTACATTTTAATTACTTCCTGTTCTGCTCACTAGCTAGTCATCTTTTCTGCCTAGTGTAATTACTACAATCACAAATGTACATTCAATTATAGAAAACATGTTCTTAATGAAACCTAAAACTGTCATGTGACTGACACACTTAGATTGTTACCGCATTGAGATTTATCCATAAATGTGTAAGGCTTCACTGCTAAGAAAAAAAGGTTTAGAAGGTAATAAATAAACTGTTGCCGTGGCTGGAAAATGTCATGTTTGGGAAATAATAAAATATATTTATGTTCTAAGGAAATTGAAATACACATGGAAAAGTATTTCTTTTACTACCTCTTTCCAAATCAAAGTTTTGACATGGATGACAATAACTCCACAGAAATTGATTTGTGTAGTTGGTGTACATTTTGCCCCCAAAGCACTATGTTGGGAGAGAGTCATAAATAAGGTCTTCAGGAAGGTCATACAGCAGAAGCCTAGAGGACCGTGTTCCATGGATGTATTGGCTAGAACCATTTTTATCTTAAAGTGGATTATTATACACAAAGAGGGAAATACTGAGGAAAGAGAAAATAGTATTTGTAAAACCATTCAGCATTTGGCTATGCATTTCATTAACTGGCATATGCTGCTTTATAAAAAGAAAGATTAGCCACTTAGATGCCACACTACTAAATTCTATACAAATGACTCCAATTCAGCGTTTAGAAATGCTTTATAATTCTCTCATTTGCACCCTCCTAGAACCGCAGAGAAATACTATAAAGTAGCTCATAGGGATGCTTGTCTAATGTCTTAGCAAAAATTTATAATAAGAGAATAGGGGTGTATTTTTCAACAATTACTTACAAAATGCCAGTTAGTTTACTGAGTGATTATCCACTAGTTATCTTACCTACTTCGGTCTACCAGTTTCCCCACGATGGCATGCATCCGTGCTACTGTGGCAGACTCTCAACTGTTAATGAGTTCAAAGCACCTGCTCCGCCCTGTGCTCTTCTCACACACTGTGTGCTGGAGGAAAGTCAGCGGGTGCAGAAGAGGCAGCGGCAGAAGCCCTAATGCAGCGTCCGTAGAACTCAGTTATGCGCCAAGCCTTAACCAAGCACCTCGCCATCCTGTTTTATTCACCTGTAACCCTAACCCTGTACAAGAGTAAATTTAAAAAAAAAAACAAACAAACTTCTTTCCGCCTTTTTAGAAAAATATACTGAGAAGCCAAGACTTTAGAAGTGGTTAGAAACCTGGTCCAGGCTTTCTATGTAATCAGTGGCAAGAGTGGGCTTTTGCTACACGTTCTCCTCAACTTCCAGTGGGTTTCCATCCTGTCAAATCCTCCATGCCTTGAAACTACCTTGTGGGAAATTCACTTAGGGGCCAGTGATATGGCTCAGCAGTCAAGCACTTGCTGCCAAGCCTGACGACTTGAGTTTGAGCCCCGGGACCACATAAAGGAAGGAGAGCACCAACTGGCTTCTGTAAGTTGTCCTCTGACCTCTCCACGTGTATTGTGGTGTGTGCCCTCTGCCCTTCCTGCCGCCAGAGTCAAAAAGTAAACCGAAGTTTTCAAATTAATTTAACACACTAACTGCCGGGCATCACAACTTAGTACAGCCTGCTCTAGTAGGCTCAGACATTCGAATGTCATCATAGGCTGGGAAAGTATTGTGTACCCGAGACCTTGTGCCTAACAGAGAGTGAGCCTATTCATTCACTTCACGGTGAAGGATCTGTGATGACCGAACCCATTTTATTATTGATGACTCAGGCTTTATTAAGAACTCTTGGCTTGCGGGGCAGTGGTGGCGCATGCCTTTAATCCCAGCACTCGGGAGGCAGAGACAGGTGGATCTTTGTGAGTTCGAGGCCAGCCTGGTCTGCAAAGCTACACAGAGAAACCCTGTCTGGAAAAACTCTTGGTTTAAACACTTATCCTTGCTGGGTTTGCACACTTACATCTGTAGACTGAATGCCCTTTTATGAACTTCCTTCAAAATCCCACATAGTACCAAGGGAAGGACAGAATTCTTTCCATATGCAGTATGTCACCTGGCATTTTGAGTGTGAAGGACTTCTTCGTAGGCAGGAGGCATTTATATATATTCAAGTTATGGCCTTCTCTGCATGGAGTTCAGTTTCTTCAGAAGCATGTGATGATAGGAGGGGTACCCTTTAATTCACAATCTGCTTAGCACTTAAATGGCCATTCTGTGTTGGTGAAAGAGTGATGTCACTCACCCAATGCATAACATATGGTCAGATGAATTAGTATTTAAATCAAATCTTTTGCTTGCCACATCTGTTCTATGTGTCTTCCTGAGCCACATCTGCTTCCATTATTAGAAACAAACTTGTTTCTCTGTTAGCCTAGGAGGTCCATTGCCATGTGGAAGAAAGTAGATCTCCCTTACTTCCAATGTGATGTGTGAGAGACTCTTCCTGGGAACACACAACACACACATCTCTCACTCTAGAGAGTGATCCCACAACAGACCAAAGTAATGATGGCAACCAAGTCCAACATGTACTACCAGGAGCAGGGATGACTCAAAAGCAGGTGCATCACCAAGAAGCCCATCTGAACCAGGGGCAACATCTCAGAAAGCGGCAACCTGGGTGCTCTCTGCACAACCTGCAGGCAGCTCCACAAGTCCTCAAAATCTCTTCTGGGTAGCTCAAAGTCCCCTCACACAGCAGTTGTTTACTCTTCTCATAAAGCCGAGGAGGGACCTTCAAGAATATCCCCAGTTGCTGCTTTTCTGGAAGGCATCTTGTCTACCTCCCGAGTGTCATAAGCCTCCCTCTCC
Organism: Peromyscus californicus insignis; assembly: GCF_007827085.1. Taxonomy (NCBI): domain Eukaryota; kingdom Metazoa; phylum Chordata; class Mammalia; order Rodentia; family Cricetidae; genus Peromyscus; species Peromyscus californicus. The sequence continues at coordinate 35,372,598 of NW_026294584.1, forward strand.
GTCCTGAAAGGAGTGTATCAGTCAGAAAAATCTGGGCATGACAGTTGCATCTAGAATGAAAATTTCTATTTTATTTCCTCGGTTTGCTTGAAGGGTTTGCTCTAGCAGTCTGAGGACTTGTGCTCTGATTTCTAAGCTGGACGAAGAAATAGAAAAGAACTTGAGGGAAGGGGTGCTCTTTTTGTTGTTGTTTCCATTTGTGTCTCTAAAAACACTCTGGAGTAATATGGCATTCGAAACTTTGAAGGATACCATAGCAAAAGAGAAGTATACAAGAGGGTCTCTTCAATAACTTCAAATCCCAGCTCCCACTTTGTGCCAGATTTAATTGCTCAGAAGGGTCCCCAGCATTTTTATCTCATATTTTCCACATCCTTTTCTGTTTCTAAAGTACAAAGGAACTCTGCCAAAGGTTTTCACCAGGAAAGGGACCAAACCAACAGTAGAACATGACTTACTGGAAAGAGCCATGGTAAGCCACACGGTTTGGCTTTCCACAGGACAAGGGAAGCAAAGGATGCCTCTGGGCCAGTGGTCCTTCACTGTCAGGAGCACACAAGGCATGTCTTGGAGTACCTGGTGAAAGTTTTGAACCTCCAACTCAAGAAATGGCATTCATTCCCAAGGCATTATGCTATTTCAAAATTATGAAAACTCCTCGATAAATTCCTCTGTCCTAGAAAGTCAAAATCTAAAGCAGAATAGTCGCAAGTGACAAATATAAGGATAATATCATCTCTTATGTAAATATGTATTATTAACATTCAATTTATTGAGTGCCTACTTTATTCAGAAAGTGAACTATTTACATATAATTGTCTCATTTCTGGCTTGAATATAAAAATAGTATTTATGTGTCTTACTTAGGGTTTCTATTGCTGTTACTAACCACCATGGCCAAAAAACAAGTTGGGGAAGAAAGAGTTTATTTGGCTTACACTTCCACATTGATGTTCACCAATGAAGGAAGTCAGGCCAGGAACTTAAACAGGGCAGGAACCTGGAGGCAGGAGCTGATGCAGAGGCCATGGAGGAGTGCTGCTTACTGGCTTGTTTCCTCTGGCTTGCTCAGCCTGCTTTCTAATAGAACCCAGGACCGCCATCCCAGGGATGGCACTATCCACAATGGGCTGGGCCCTCCTCCATTGATCACTGATTGGGACAATGCCTTGCAGCTGGATCTCATGGAGGCATTCCCTCAACTGAGGCTCCTTCCTCTGTGATGTCTCCAGCTTGTCTCAAAGATGACACACAAAACCAGCCAGTGCACTTTGTCACAACATGGTGCTTTGGAATCCTGTGCAGACCTTTAATGATGTTATGTTTTTCAAAGCAAAATGCTACTAAATGTAATGCTTGCTGGAGAGGCAATCACCTGTAAGGATCTACATAGTCATTGCCCCCTCTCACAGACTCACAAAGTATGTATGAGCTGTAGGTGATGGTGTTCTGAAAACACACACTAACTTATCATCTATCATTAAGGCCATTTATATTGTCATTAGTAAGAGACACAGATGTGCTTTCTTCCAGCAGACTACAATGAATAATTCAATTTTTGTTCAAAGAACACTTGGCCAATGTTTCAATTAGGTAATGCCGAGAAAATTTCCACATGCATTCAACTGTGCTGTTTCCTTCCAAGGGTGTGTGTTGATTGAAAAAGAGTAGAGAATGGAGTCTATCTTGCAGGTGACTTCACTAACTGTGGGGTCCTAGGCCGGTTTGGTTTGTGTTCTGAAAAAACAGAATCAAGATGCTTTCCTCCATCCCTCCATCCCTCCGTCCCTCCGTCCCTCCCTCCCTCTTCCTTTCCTCCCTCATTCCCTCCCTCCTGGCCTTCCCTCTTTCTGTCTTTCTTTTTTTGGAAACAGGGTCTTACTATGCGGAGATCTACCTACCTCTACCTCCCAAGTGCTGAGATTAAAGGCTTGTGCCAGCATGTCCAGTTTTACTTTCTTTTAAAAGTCCTACTAACAGGTCTCATTTCTTTTTCACTCTTACTCCTTTTCTTAGGTAGCACTATGTTTAAAACATTGCTCCTGGACTCAATGTTTGTTCGTTTTTATGCAGTAGTCCTCTGCTTGGACCTTGTTGTTTAACAATGTAGAAAAGATGATATAACCAATTGAGTAGTTTAATAATCCGGAAAAGTAATATTGCATGTAGGATTCTTGACCTGAAACTGTATTTTAAAATGAAGTTCCTCGTGAAATTAAAAGATCTGAGTTTCAGAGGTGTTGAAGCTTCAAGGGAGAGAGGAATCCTATCAAGTGAAATATTAATCCATCTTAAATATTGCTTTTGTTGTTGTTTTTGTTTTTCTTTTCTTTTTTTTTTTTCTTTTTTTGGTTTTTCGAGATAGGGTTTCTCTGTGTAACAGCCCTAGCTGTCCTGGAACTTGAGCTGTAGACCAGGCTGACCTTAAACTCACAGCGATCCACCTGCCTCTGCCTCTGCCTCTGCCTCCCGAGTGCTGGGGTTAAAGGTGTGTGCCACCACTGCCTGCTTTCCATATTGTTATCAAAATACTATGTGTACTGTCTAGAGCTGAGTCACCACTTACTGCCTGTGGGAAAATCTAGATACTTTCCTCATTTGCATATAATGATAGAAACATCAGTCCTAAAGAAATGTCTTAAGGAAAAACTGGGTTAGTATTTGGAGATCTTGGAGCTATGCCTCAGCATAGAAAGAGCTCCTACATTTTTAAAAATATAGGCAAAAATAAGTTTTTAGCTTAATAAAAAGGCATAGTTTTTTTTAAATGATGTCTAGTAAATATCAAAAGTTTTCAACTTGCTTATACTCAAATTTACATGTAAAATGATGTAGCTCAGTTGGTAGAGAGCTTGCTTAGCAAGTGCAAAGCCCTAGGCTCAGTCCCCAGCAGGACATATAAAAACTGCACATGATAGTGCATGCCTGTAATCTAGCACTTGGGGGCTGGAGCAGGAGAATCGCAAGTTCTAGGGCAGCCTGGCCTAGATGAAACCCTGTCAGAGAGAGGGAGAGAGCAAGCAATCATTTTGGGCTGAGGCGATGACTTCTTTGGTAAAGTGCTTGGCAGGCGAGCACTGAGATGAGTTTAGTTCTGCAAGCAGATTTCTGAGAGGGATTTCTTTACTGAACTCAGAAACAAGCTTCACAGACATTATCTGGTAGAGTATACTGTGTTGAGATCCATGTTCTCCACACCATTTCATAAGTAAGCAGTGGAAGATAGCCATGCTACCATTAGCCACAAGATACGGCCGTCATAAAATCCTATTTTCTTTGTACGGACCATCATTTTAAGGTGTTATTGCACAAGTACCTAAACTACTTCATAACTACTAGAAAATGAGGGAACATTTTCACATCATAATTTCAGCCTACACTATATGGCTCTCTCCTGCTTTTTAAAAATAAGAATTTGTTCTAAGTGATTTGGGGGGTATTTCCCAAATGTGAACACATCTTCCCAGACTAGGTGAGTGTAGCCCTAAAGGGTGCTTATAGTGATTATTTCGATCTTATTTCATACTTATTATGTGCTGGGTGCTATTTTAGTTGCCTAAAGTTTATGAACTCAAATTTCAAAATAAAACACAAGGTATGCAATTTCATAATTTTTCCACAGGTACAGAAATGAAGGCTCACAAAACTTGCTGATATCACCTAACTCTTAAGGACAAAGTCTACTTTGAACTAAGAATCTGGTCCCAGAACTACTTCAAAGCTATTTTATTGGCCACAATATGGCATTCTTAAACAAGATCACTAAAACAGACACAAGTTTCCAAAAGACTTTGGACAAATAGTTAATTATTTTTTCTATAAAAGATCATTTTAATTTTTATTACATTTAGAGAGAGAGACAGAGAGAGAGAGAGAGAGAGAGAGAGAGAGAGAGAGAGAGAGAGAGAGAGAGAACTTTGTTGTGCCATTTTATTCCTTCAATCATGTCAGTCCTAGGGATCAAACTCAGGCTTAGTGGCAAACACATTCATATTCTAAGCCAGTGGTTCTCAACATGGGGGTCACAATCCCTTTGGAGTCAAATGGGCCTTTCACAGGGGTCTCATGTCAGGTATCCTACATATCAGATATTTAAATTATAATTTAAACAATAGCAAAATTACAGTTATGAAGTAGCAAGGAAAATAATTTTACGGTTGGGTGCCGCCACAACAGGAGGAACTGGTTTAAAGGGTCACAGCATTAGGAAGGTCGAGAATCACTGCTCTAAGCTATCTTGCTGGCCTTATAAAAGGAAATCTTAAGTCAAGTAGGATATAACCCACTGAACATGTATTCTTAACTCCATGGAAAGATCATGGGACAGGGTCTTGCGGATGGGCTGTGCCGACGAGACCTGTAACCACTACACATAGGAGATGGCCTTGAATGGCTGAAAGTATTAATTGGAATAAGTGAGTGGAGGAGCTTGACCCTCGATGTGGGACTGACCAGGGCTCTGAAGTCACAGCTTGCTGAGTGTGGTGTTCTGATGCCTCACTAAGCTTCTTTGTGAGGAGATCACTGATGGGAAAGGAAGCCTCAATAGCTGACTCAATGTTCATCCAATTGACCAATGGTCTCTCTTCATCTGTGCCAGAGAAGGATGAGAATGCACGTGGAACTGTCGAGCCTCCGGGCAGTGTGTAGTGTAGTTGTGCCTTACAGGGAGAGACAATTGAAGCCAGTCATATACCTGGGCTTGCTGGGCCAGCTCTGTACCCTCCAGAAAGTAGCTAGAGCAGAACTAGTCATTCTAAATTGACAAGACGGTGACATATTACAAACTGGATAACTACTTCCCTTAACTAAAAGGAGTCCCTGCTTTTTAATTTAGAATTTTTTAGCAGATTCAGACACTGATATAATGAATCCCAGTCATTTTTACTCTACCCCATTACCTTCTCACATCTCTCTCCATTTGGAATCCCTGTTCTCAGCTCCCTCCTACTTTCAGGTATTAATTTTTTGTGTCTGAGTTTAATCAGAATTTCTCGACCAGGCGTGGATGGGAGTCCATGTACTGGAGCAAGGACAACTTACCAGTGGCTATCCTACTGAGCAAAATGGTCCATCCTTTCTCAACAACTGGTAATTGTCAACAGTCTGTAAAGGGCCCTTCCCACATCCAGGATGAAACGCTGATGGGCCCAGTCTGTGCAGTAGGTCTTGTGCTGATAGCCACGGTTGTGGGGAGTTCATGAGTGCAGCGGTTGGGCCCTGGCCAGAAGAAATTTGCTCCACATTCCTTCATCCTTCGGCTCTCACGTTCTTTCTGCCTCTTCTTCAGGGATGTTGCCTGAGCCCTGGAGCAGGCAATACCACTCTCCCACTTAGGGCTGAGCTCCCCATCATCAATGATTCTCTGCGCTTTGGCCAGGTCTTGGTTTCTCCATTAATCACTGCCTGCGGCAGTAAGAAAATCCTCTGACGAAGGCTGAGTGTACCACTGATCCATGAAGATAAATATGTGCGCTGAGAAGGCCATTTGACAACTTGACTTAGTCATTTAGCAAAACAATAGCAGTATATTCCAGGCTGGGGCCTGTGATCTCCTCAGCCACGTGCTCTTTGACTGAGTTCACAGAAAAAGGCATGGATTCCATCCCACGGAGCAAGGCTCAGATCCAATCAGTAAGTGGCAGGCAGCCACTGTGACACTCCACCCATGGCACCATTGAACCAAAGGACTAGCTATTCCATGCCCCTATTTGCTAAGAATTAGTGAGAAATATTTTGGCATCACAAAATATAAAAATGATAAGATTTTCATGAAAAGAATGCAGTATAGTCAGAGGAGTTATAAATCAAGACTTTTATATAAAAAAAAAAAATCCTGGGATGCTGTCTCCAAAGATGAGCCTTACCTTGGTCATGTGTAAGCCCCTAGTAGGTGATCGGTAAATAAATAATTGCAGGCCGTGGGATCAACATATAAGATATAATTATTATACAAATTCCTGGTGCTGTTGATGGCTTTCATTTTTGATAGGGTGGAGCTAAGTAAATATTTCTCTTTGTCAAAACTGGCAACAAATAAAAACAAATGATTCGTGCAAAGCCCCCAAAATAGCCTGCCCCGCCTGGGCCTCTGGCATCGTCTCTCCCATGCTAAGTCCATCTGTGATCACAGACTCCTTGGCCTGGCATGCTGCCCTCCTTGCCAACTGGCCACATGAACAGCCTCTCACCCCCTTTCTTAGCCAGAGCACAAATGTTAGATGAATTTCCTTTGAACCTTGCTCCCTCTTGGCTCTTAACATAGCCTAACTGCTTAGAAGAAACAGGTTGAGGGAGCCACAGAATCCCTTATTAATCATCTTTTTCTTTCTTCTTTTCTTTTTTGAGAAGCAAATATGAAAAGAATTTTGTATTTCTCTAAGGTATTTAATATACTTATGATTAAAGAAGTTGTCCTACTTCTTAAAGATTTAATTAGATTTTGCCACCTCAATAGGAGAAATACTATCTAAACGGGCCTCTAAAGCTTTCTGTACAACAATAATAGTACTGCTAACCAAGAGGGATAGGCATTTTCTTTGTGATGCTACATGAAGGAACCTATTTCTTCAGACTCCTTCACATGTATTAGACCAGCCAATCCGTATGTAAATAACTCAACACTCAATCTAACAAAATTATCTGTGTTCCGTGCTAGGAGGAAACATTCTGGAATGTTATATTCTTTTTAACACCATTATCCAGTTGGAACATTTTAAACCATAATGATAATAATTTCCAGCTGTCTCAAATCCTAAAAGTAAAGTGCCACCCCCCAAATATATTTTGTTACTGAGACATGTGTAAACAATTATGACTATCTAAACCATACTGGTATTGGTTTTCAAGCTCTCTCCAAACTGGAGGGGGAAAAATGCCTCTAATGAGTATGTTGATAAATACATCTGACTTCAAAAGTTGCTTTTTCAGACCCACAGAATAAAGATTTTGCTTTTTATCGTGTATAATAAAAATGGTATAAATTCTAAATTTCACATTCAAAAGGAGAAAAAGGCATGTGTACAGTTTATCCTTCTGATTTGGAAAATTCAGATTTTCCAAGAATTTGGGCAAGAGGGGATTTGCAAGTGGAAGGATATCCATCCATTTTCAATGAAATCCCAACTTGGGAGAAATCAAAGTGAAATGAAAATTCCCTTTGTTTCAGTCTGTTTGTTTTTCTACTTCAAAAAATAGAAATTCGTGGATCCATCACCCCAAGAAGGGATTTGAGAGAACATACATGTATTATCCTTCAAATGCTTTGTTTAAACTGTTTTTCTTTAGTGAGCCTACCTTTTATGTTTTCTGAAACACCAGCAGCCTCATCCAAATTCTGTTTCAGTCCATCCCTTACCTGTTAGCTCAGTGTGGGTCAAGACGGTAAGGTAATGATAGGTCTTTTGCTGTAGCACCTGAGGTAGCAAACACAACTAACACTCTGTTGCTGAGTCTCTCCCCCACCCACTCCTGTCTGTACTCCATAAGTGTCTCTAGTATACACACGAGCACCTAAGTACTCGTTTTCTTAGGTCAAAACCTAGGTCTTTAATCTCTTTTATCTACTAAAACTCCTGGAATGAGATTTTTTTTTAAGTTAAATTATATAGACCAATTCAAATGCATTCTATTTTAAAGTTATTTTGGTGTAGGTCATCTGAATTAGAAGACATTTTTTTTCTTTCCTTGCCTTAGACTTTTCTGTGTACTCAGCAGCTTAAAGACACTTAAGGGGGCAGAGAAGACAACCACCAAGGAATACTTCTCACTGAGAGTGCCTCCTTTCCTCCACTTCCTTGAGGAAAGAAATGGACCCAGTTTCTTCCCCCTGAAGTAATCACCTGGGAAGTCTGGAGATAACTTCAAGAGAGAGAGAGAGAGAGACTGCCATCTTGGTGGATGCCTGCCTAGTCACAGGGCTTGAGAAATGGTCTGGAACTTTGAGAAAGGGAGAAGAAGCTTGCCGAGAAATTATTAGAAATCCCTCGGCCTAGGGATCTAAAGTTCTAAAGATCATCCCTGAAGTTTCAGGAACTAGAGATGTTATCTGTCCAAACCACAGAACATACATCCAAAGCTCTAGAAAGCCTAAGAAACGTGGTTCTGTACAGAGGTGTAGCTGGACTTTCTTGTCAGACTTTCTTGGACCACCAGTCCCCAAATAATGATGTGGAGACTTACTATCAATTATGAAAGCTTAGCCTTAGTTTAGGCTCATTCCCAACTAGCTCTTATAACTTATATTATCCCATTTATATTCATCTACTTTCTGCCACATGGCTGTTCCCTCTCCTCCATAATGTCCTATGTATCTGGCCGGTGAATCTACCTCTCTTCCTTCCAGGGTTCCTATCTCTGCCTGAAAGTCCCACCTGGTCTTTCCTGCCTAGCTATTGGAAGTCCAGCTCTTTTTAAAACCAATTAGGTGCCTTAGACAGGCAAGGTAAAATAGTGACACATCTTCACATAGTGTAATAAAATGTCCCCCAACACACAGGCAAAGTGGGAGAAGGAGAAACACCCCAAACTGTGAGTCAGGATGGGCCAGACAAGGTGACTGAGACTCCAATATCCTAAGCAGCTACTCCCATGTACATCAAGTATAAATCATGAGCTAGACCAACAGTGATGAGTCTGGACAAAAGACTTATCTCCCCTTGCTCTTCTTTCTACTTTAGATAAAGGGGGATAAATTGAGAGACAATATATGAGAAAGACTGGTGTGGCCATCTTCAAACCTTCAGTGCTGATTTTTCCACTGCTGAACAATTCACCCCAGACTTCACCCCTTAAAACATCATTGATTTACTAGTTCAAAGTTTTGTAACTAAGAAGCATAAAGGCAATTTGACCAAGTTCTCTCCTTGGGGCTTACAAGCTGAGATCAATATGTTGGCCAGGCTGAATTCTAGAGGTCCTGAAGAAGCATCCACTCCCAAGCTCACCCAAGGTGGAGACTGAATTTGGTCCCTTCAGCTATGGAGCTAAGGTGCCTGTGTCGTTGCTGGCTGTAAGCCAAGGCTACTCTATTCACTTCTCCTACAAGCTGTCCACATCCTTGCCATATAATCCCCCCATCTCTTTTTTTTTTTTTTTTTGGTTTTTCGAGACAGGGTTTCTCTGTGTAGCTTTGCGCCTTTCCTGGATCTCACTCTGTAGACCAGGCTGGCCTCGAACTCACAGAGATCCGCCTGGCTCTGCCTCCCGAGTGCTGGGATTAAAGGCGTGTGCCACCACCGCCCGGCCCCCCCCCCCCATCTCTTAAAGTAATAGTGAATATTCATAGATAGCATCCTGCTCGTTATTTGTCTCTCCATCTTCCCTTCTCTGACATATGAGCATGTAAGCTCCCTATTTTAAGGTAAGCAGAGTTGGGACTTTGACTATATGCTTTTCACATTCCACACAACACCCTGATTATGTAGGTTTCACTCTAATGGGAAAGGTATTCCCATCCTATTAAACAATGTACGTCTCCACCCACCATAAGCTATGGAGCAACAACTCTAATCTGCCTGAGGAGGGCTTTAGATCCAACATAAGATGAAAGTAAGCCTATTTTAATAAGTGGAAATGACTAAAGAATGATGATATAGGAGTTTGATTGCAGTTAAAAAGCCAAGCCCATTAAGAAAGGGGACAGGTTTGTCTGTGGGGCATCATAGTAGCAGTTATTAAAGAAATAAAATTATATTTCCTCAATGGAAATTAGTATGGGAATAACCTCACATAGTAGACAATCTAACATGATGAATTCCTATGTGCCAAATATCATTCTTGCCACATCTTAATCACTTTAATACATATGATAACCATGTAGGAGGGCACAGTCATCACAGTAAGCAAGGGTAGGCCTGGATGTAAGACCAACTCTGTCTGGTGTTGACCCTCATGATGCTAACTGTTAGACAAATGGCTGATCTTTAAGTGCTGTAGAATTTTACTCATGAAGGCAAGTGAGGAAACATATTCAGCCACACACACAAAATGTTTAGCAAAGCCGTGGGTATCTTCATTATCAAATCATGTTCTGCCCCAATAACTTCCCACTAACTGCTCTGTAGAATATGCATACATTAGCTTCTCTTCCTCTCAAGGTTTGCAGTTTCTTTATACGTTGAAAGGCCTATAAACAGGTCTGGTGAACTACAAAGAGCTGCAAACACTGATCCATGCAGAGGTGGATTAATGTGAATGACAGAATTAGGCCAAGTTTGAGGCAAGGGGGTGCAAAGCCCTGTTGCAAAAGCAGCGCCTGCCCTGTTGAGAGTGAAGTTGCCCACTCTGGGCAAATGTGGCCATTTTTGGAATGCTGGCTTAGTGGTGTCAGATCTGATTCTTCCAAAGAAACCAAAGATTTGGATTTTAACGGAAGATCTCTCCAGGATTATATGTTGGTAACTAAGCCTTAAAAAGGAACACTCCACATGGCAAACAAACAAAGAAATAAAATTCTAAGATCAGATTCAACCCAGAGGCCATTAGTTTGTGTCTTTTGATGTTATCCAACTCACCCACATTAACGATAATAATCTAAATCTGTGTGTGTGGACAGGAATGGAAGTTGAGAAGAGAGGTAATGGTCAGAATAATTTATACTAGTAATGTTGGAAGTCCCTTTTAAATTGGTTTTTAAGATGAAGGATTGACTAACTAGTATAACTGGAAAAGTTGAGCGCTATTACTGTCCCCATGTGCTTAAATGGTATGACTCCTTTCTTTTCCAATTCACTTTTCTGTTTTCTAGTTGTCTCTCTCCCTTGGGTCTTGTGCGGGAGGGAGTCTTTGAGATGTACATCCTCACGTATCTGCACAGGGCTATGGTCATACAAGGTTCCATGACCTTCTATCACATTCCTAGATGTTCTTATACAATTTGTGGACAACTCATTATCTGTGATTGGAGTTAGTGTTTGCTGTTGTTTAATTTAAGCCAATGAAATTCAAGTCTAGACATGGTAAGAAGTTAATCCTTCACAAATGCTATGTGTGACAAGAATCAACTACAAAAATAAAAACAAAACAACAACAAAACAGAGGGACAGCGATGAAAGTCAAAGAACAGAACAGAGTCTTATGGGTCACCTTTTCCAGTCTGAGGACTTTCAGTCTGAAAATTCTTAAGGAGATATATACCTTCAGTCCCCTTTCTTCTAATGGGCTCCAGCTACTTTTCTTTTTAAGAAGCACACCTTCAACTCTCATTACCCATTATTTGAACCTCACTCCCTACTACCTAAAGCCTTCCATTATCCTTACTTTATTAGCCAAAGTTCTTAAGCCCAGGGAATAAAAAAATCAATTCTCGCTAACCCAAGCAAAAGGGAATACTCAGAGCCTGTCTGATAACTCGCAGGATTTGAACTGTTGAGGGAAGGTGAAAGAACTTGGAAATAGACAGAATTAAAGAGAGTAAGAGGATTAACTGTGTCACATCATGGAGCCACATACTCTAGATGCCACTGACTAAAGTAACCTTGGGCAAGGTCCCCTTGCCAGACCCCACAGGCTGATGCTTCTGCCACTGCTGCTGGGCACAGAGCTGTGACTGAATTCTAATCTGCCCCTTCAAACAGTGCGCCATTGCTCCAGACTGAAAATGTTGAGACATGTCCAGTTGACCAAGTTTAGGTCCCATGTCCTTGTACAACTTATTAGACAGAGGTAACAGAAATTCTTGGCTTTATATGAAAGAATTCCTTCAAGCTAATAATTATTAAATAATGGATAATAACAAATGTTTTTAATCCTGCTATTTCATTAAGTCTCCCAAAAGAAGACAGCTACCACTCCAGCATAAACAAATCCATTCCCAACCCTAAGATCCCAAAGGAGAATGACTAGACCCCTCTTTTGACCACTGTGGCAATATTAAAGAACTCAGGCATTGCAAGGTAATGGGGCAAAACAACTTCTAGAATCTCATTGAAACTTTAAAAAACAAACTTTAATACATGAAAAGCTGGAAGTATGTTCCTGATCTCAAATTCTCTTCCCTTTACTATTTGAATATTTATAAGTGTCAAGGATTCATAAAAGCTCATAATATCCCAAGTCTGATTCAAAGGCCAATAAAACCCTCTGAGCATGTCCCTTTCTAGACACTGTAGGGCCTGCCCATTCCTGGCTACCTGGCCTGGGGTTTAAAGGGACTGTATGCCACAAAGGATTTGAGGATTACACTACAATTGGTCACCCGGTAACTCTCTAGCATCCTCTGGGATTCACAACTTAGATATCATCTAGCCTTTTAAGTGTTTCTGAGTGCTTATGCACATTGGAGATGTTTATGAATCCCTTCCTCTAAAGAACAGGGCCACTGGGGCCAGGGCTGCCCCTGCTGTCGTTGGCTGCCTTCACTCTCTTTCTTAATTGTCTGATTTTCCTTATGCTGTTGATTCTCAAACTGGGATATGCATTGAAATCTCTGTGGAGACTTCTTGAAACAGATCGGTAGCCCAACTCATGTGCTGGTTCAGTTAGACCTTGGGGCCAGTTCTTTACATGTCTAGAAAGTTTCCAGGGCCTGCTTCTGCAGATGTGTGTGTGTAATATATAGTATAATATAATTAGTAGTATTATGTGTTTATATAATATGATTATATGTCATTTATATAACATGTATGCATTTGTTATTCATATAATATTTAATGTTCTATAACATATGTTAATATTATGTTATTTATTATATTAATATATTATATGTTAATTAATATAATATTTATTTAATCAATAGAGTGATCAATATTTAAGTAATTAATATTTGATTAATCTAATTAGTGTAATATTATATTTGTTAATATAATATTATATTGATATAATACTATATTAATATGTGCCTAACATTTATGTAATGTATAACATGATTATATAATATGATCATATTATATAATATGAACACATCATGTATCATTCTGTAGTGACATATATTACATAATATATTGCATGACAATGTATTGTGTAATGTTATATTATATAGTGTATGATAATATAATATAATATATATATATATTATATATAAAATGCTTTTAGGTTCATGTAGCTCACATGCACTCTCTTCTGACACCAGTTCTGTGCTCTGTTTTTCTGATGTTAGGAAAGGCTATTTCTTAGCCCCTCCTAAAGCCCTGTCTCTGCATCTGAAAAGTTTGGTTTTTAGTTACTATTACCAGACAAGTACTGTTCCAGAAAGCAAATGAAACACCTGCTATAGCTAGACTTTGCAGTATCTCTCAAAGACTCTAATGCTAACAAAGCTAGGTCATGGCTTGGCCCTACTGAGAAGTGATGCAACCATTAGAAGCGGGAGCCTAATGAGAGGTTTTGGCTTGTGTGAACCATGCCCTTGAAGGGGAGTAAGGTACTCTGGTCTTTCCTCTTCTTTGTCATCCCTTGGCTATGTGTTAGGCAGGTTTGTCCTGTCACATGTTCCAGCCACTTAAGACCATCATGTGTCCAAAGCAACAGGGCCAACCAACCACCAACTGAAACCTCCAAAGCTATGAAGCTCTGAGCCCAAATATACTTTTCGTCTGTATAAGTTGATTATCCCAGGTATGTGTTATATAATGGAAAATGGACACAGTCTTTGCTGTGTATCTTACCATAACCTGACTGTAAACCTTATAATACAATGTGTTCCTATTCATTACCTGTCTCAACATTGTCCAGATATTCCAATATGATTCCAAACAATAAAGATATTCTTCTGTTTTTTTTCTTGAAGTTTTTAAAAATTTCAAAGACATCCATAATTTTCATAACCAAAATGTCACATTGAGTATTCAAATGATTGTTTCTATAACACAAATTACTAGTTTAGCTTTATTTGCTTTTGTCAAATATAATTAAGTATATTAAAACAAAAAATGAACAAAAGCCAAGATGAAAAGTTCACCAAATGTGAAGTACAAGACCTGCCAGCCAATGTGTTGAATTTAGAATTATTGAAATATTCAGTAGTAGGATTTCTTGATTTTGTTTGTTTTGATGTTTATGACTAGTTTTGAAAAAAGCTCTTTTAAGGAACAGCTACATTTTGCCTGCTCAGACTTTGAAAATTAAAGATGCCTGGAATTGAGAGGTGGATCATAGTTTAAACATGCAACTCTTGCAGAGGACCCAGGTTTTATTCCAGCACCCACATGGCAGCTCACAACTGCCTGTTACTCCAGCTACAGGGGATCCTACACCCTCTCTGACCTCTTCAGGCTTCTGAACACAAACATACACATACATACACTCAGACATACAAACATAAACATATTTTTTTAAATCAAATTATTAATGAAAATAAAAAATATTCACTAGTGAAGTAGACTTATGTTTGAGATCATTATATTGAATAAATATTTTCAAACAATCTTTGTTCCCTTTTAGTATTTAATCATGGAAGAATGAGTCAGTGTTTAATAAGCATATGACTACTCTGTGTATTGTTAAAAAGGTTTTCTTAGAATTAATGTCGACACTTTAATTCCCCAGTAATCATTCTGTCTCTGAACCTTGGAGATCTCTCCATGAGGTTCACAGTGCGCTCATGTCCCATGTCACCTTCCCATGAGGTCTAAACTGGTTTCTAAGTTTTTCCTTATTTCCCCTCTCTCTCTCCCTCTCTTAACTTCCTTTTCTCCTTCCTTTCTTTCTCTTTTGTGTATGGGAGCTAGTTAATCTACAATTATTCAGAAAAAGTCTTTTAAAATATTGTAAAATAAGAATTTGTGATAGTCAACCATTTCTTTTGATTCTGTTTTTTATTTATATCATTCATATTCCATTGAGTTCCTAGATTTCTAGTTTCTGCATCAACCCAAAATATGATTTCATATATCTGTGGATTTTATAAACTTCATACTATTGACAGCTAGCAAAGATTTTGGAAATAGTATAATGAATGTGGCCATTTTGGTAATCAACCTCTCTCGTATTGAATAAGTTCAGTACATCTGATTCTGCTCATTTTAGAAGGCTAATTTAAGTAAATACAATTTACTTATAAGCTCTGCCATTTGGGCCTCTTTGAGCAAATAGTTTAAAAAAACTACTATTGCACTGCCTTAGAAGACCATATTTTGCAGAATATTGTCATATACACACATACATTATGTGTGTATCATATATATGAACAGGATGTGCTGTCACAAGGCCTGGGTCTGTGTGCTGGCTCTCTCACTTTTCATCTCAGTGACACTGAACATGCCACTTAACTTCTCAGAAAATTGCTAAGATATGCAAAATAGAGATGATACATGGTCCAGACCTATTTCACTGGGTTGTTATTAGAAAATAAAATGAAACTTCACACAAAAGCCTCTTGTGAGTTATGAGATATTTTACATATAAGAGGTATTACATCATGTTCTCCTATGTATTGGGCATATTGATCAACGGTTTCAGTTCATTCTTTTGCAATGCTTTATCTTTAATTGCATCCTAACATCATGTTGTATCAGGAGAAATACTGTTGTTTTCTTTGATAAGAAACTGACACACATAATCAAATTATAAACGCTAGGATGCACAAGCTCCTCAGGACAACATGGCCTCTGTCAATGCCCAAAGGTGGCTTACCTTTGAATTTTAATAAGTAAAGTTATTTTAGTTCCTTTGTCAGAATAATTCCATGGTTTTTATTTCTTCATTAAAAATCAAGAAACAGGAGCTGGAAAGATGGCTCAGTGGTTAAGAGCACTGGCAGCTCTTCCAGGGGACTTGGGTTCAATTCCCAACACCCACATAGCAGCTCACACCTGTCTATAGCTCCTGTTCCAGGGGATCCAACACCCTCACACAGACATGCAGGCAAGCAAAACACCAATGCACATAAGATAAAAATAAATTATTTAAAAATACTTTAAAAAAGAATCAAGAGACAATTGAAAATATGCAGTTAGCAATGGAATTTTGCTAGATGTCACTAGAAATCAGTGCAGAGGAGAGTTCTTTAATGTGAAAACTCCTAAGCCTTAACAGGTTGTGAGCATCAGTGACAACTGTTGGACTGGGGACAGGGAACTCCAAGTGGAGTCAGAGAGTTCCCAGAGATAAAAAGCGTGCGTCTCATGTTTGAGTAGCAGCCACATTTGACTTTCATGTCCTCTAGGGGTGGACACTATGTGAGAGAAGAAAGCTCGTGCAGCTGCCTTTGGTACAGTCAGTGGGAATCAAGGAGAGGCAGCCAGGCTGGGAGACACCAGCCTTGCTGATTAACAGTGAGTGCTGGTGAAGCGAGCCTCACATCTGTCTACTCCATCAGACCTAGCAATGTAATCTAGATGATTATCGCTCTGCCCATTGAACCTTGTGACCTGTTGTAATCTGTTTGAAGTCAGCTTGTTTATACTTGGGGAGAAAAGAAGGATTAACTTGGAGTTCATGAAATCAGGGTGCAACCAGGAAGATGGAAAAAATAGAGTTGGGAGCCTTCTCCATCCCTGTAGGAGAGGGACGGACCATGAGGAGCTAGCCACAGAGACCATTTCTATATGGAAAGGGAGTTCTCTGGAACACAGGCTACATAGAAATGGGCACCATCCATTTTCAGTGTTTAGCTGAGAGGATCACACTCTCAGCAGGTGGGGGTCACATTCAGAGTTGTGAAATTACTGGAAAGGATCCCAACACATACTCTGCTGGAGAAACTTAATGGAGGGAACAGAAGCATGGTCTGATGTTCTGTTACAGTTGGAAGACGCCTTCATGTATTTGCATCTGGGATAAAAAGTTAACTGTTCAGGTATTAAGGAACTTATTAGATAGAACCTTTAGGTTCAAGGGCCTAGTGTTCTTAAACTCACAAGAGGTCATGTCCTGTAATCCATGCTTGGCTCAGCCTCTCCCTGCAGGCAGAATCCTTCCTTATCAACATGGACAACCTCATAACAGCACTGGCTGTCCTGCTGTTTTGATAAACTGGGAAATAGTTTGTCTGCAGACCTCTTAACCTCTTTAATATTTCACTTAAAAAACCTAAAATGATGTATTTTTTATTTTATAATTCTTAAGACCAAAATCTTAATGTCAGAATTCATCTCCTCATTCAAAAGATCAGACTTGGTGTTACGTTAAATTTCATCACATGAGCTAATAGATAAGCTTTGAAGTGCACTATGCTTGTCACCTAGTGACTGACAGATCTTCTGACACATAGTAAACAATGAAAAAAATCAGTATTACCAATGAATAAATGAATGATCTCATTTAGGCAGTGTGTCTAGGAAGGAGCCTGACCAGCATAGTATTTCTTGTGACGAGTCTTTCTCTGTCCCGACAGCCAGCCCCCAAACAATGACATGGAGACTTCTTGTTAGTTATGAAAGCTCGGCCTATAGCTTAGGTTTGTTCCTAACAATCTCTTATAACTTAACTTAAGCCATTTATATTAGGCCATGTTCTATCACACGACATTACTTCTCTTCCATCTCGTACCCCCTTGTTTCTTCTCTGTGTCTCCTGGCCCCTCCCTTCTTCCCAGAGTCCTCTCTGTCCCTGGAAGTCCCACCTAATCTCTTCCTAGCTATTGGCCATTCAGCTTTTTATTGCACTAATCACAGCAATACACCTTCACACAGTGTACAAATGTCCCACAACAATTTGTCATTACTCTGTTCAGATGACAGATGAAATGTGATTCCTGTTGGACAGTGATACAGTAATTTTGAACTAATATCTAAGGTAAACTCAATTCCTCATGCTAAAGGAATATATTTGGAAACATTTTCCCTCCAAGTGTGGATGACTCTGCCAAGTAAACATCTTCCTCTTTTGCCCCCACCCCAGGCCCATTGTTCATTTCACACTGGCCATATCTATGACACTCTTGAGCCTGTGCATGTTCCCTTCCACATGTTTCCTCCTCACAAATGGTGAAAGGTGGACATGTGTGAGTGATGAACAACTGTCTGCCTGCATTACCCATCAGATCCCTATGCTCAATAGTGCTACACTCATCAGAAAATCCATTATGTTTTTAAAATTAAAAATACATTTATCTTAGGCTGGTGGTGGCTCACTCCTTTAATCCCAGCACTCAGGAGGCAGAGGCAGGTGGATCTCTGTGAGTTTGAGGCCAGCCTGGTCTACAAAGTGAGTTCCAAGGAAGGTGCAAAGCTACACAGAGAAACCCTGTCTCGAAAAACAAACAAACAAAAAACATTCATCTTAATTTGTATGTGTGTGTGTGTGTGTGATTGCGCAGCATGCATGTAGTGAAGAGCTTAACAGAGTTTAGAGAGGCAGTGGGAATAGCTAACCTAGGAGGCATTAGCAAGTCTAGAGTTTTCTGTTCATTTGAAGCTGGACCTAAGTTGGCTCAAAGCACCTTTGAAAATGAACCGTCATATTCCACCTTTAATAGTACCACACACATGTCCACTCACACACAGAGAGAAACAGAAACAGAAAAACAGAGAGACAGAGATATACAGAGAGAGACAGAGACTACAGAGACAGAGAAAGAGAAAATGAAGTGGCGTGAATAAGCTGGGTTCTACCCTACTGAAAAATTTCCTGAGAGCCGGTCTGCTGCATCTGCCCCCAAGACAGAAAATTCCTGGAATTCATAACAGAAGAGAAAAAGCGGGGGGTGGGGGTAGGGGGGAGGTGGGGGGGTGGGGGGGGGGGGTGGCAGTACATTGCTGAGGATCACAAAACGATGCTCTTGTATCTAGATCTTTCTGTCACGATGATCACACGGGGCTGGGGGGCAGGAGCAGAAAATACCTCTCTCTTCTACTCTTGCAGCCTCTGAGGAGGTGAAGGCATCTGGAGCCAGCAAGTAGCACACAGAAGTGGCACATGGAGTGAAGGTGGCACCCGAGGCAACCCCAGCAAGGGCCCTACGCCCCGTCACTCAGGGCACACGCATCTGCACACATCTAAAAGCTTCTTCCAGGAAGGCTAGGAGTTTAATCGGAAGTTAAACTGCTTCTCAGAAGAAGAAAATTATGTTCTTGTACGTAGGGCCTGTGGTCTTCGAAGCTTGCAGCCATCATGCTGACACCGGGGTGAGCTTTTCTGGATTATGGAAAAAAGCTGTGACGTGGGTCGGGGCAGAGAACGACTGTTTGGTCAGAAAGATCCCTAAGTGAACACTTGGAGACAAGTTTGGTGTGAAGGGGCAGTTGTGGAGACAAAGGGACAGGGCTGTACCAGGTGTTTCGGCGTGCACCATGATAACGAGGCACGGAAGCACACCGATGGAAGGAGTCATGGGAAGGAAACAGATCCAAGGATTTGCGTGTAGATTGCCGGGGCTGGGGCGTGGCCACATTACACACACAAACAGCTTGCAGTTGACTGAAAAATGTGGGGATTATTTTTCATTAGTTCCTTTTTAACTGGCGTACAAAACAATGAGTTTCCTCATGGTGTTTTCATACACACAGTCTTCCACCCTGTCCCCTCTGTTCCCTCCTGCTGGTCCCCTGTCTTTCTCTACTGTGTTTCCTCCTTCTGTCCTGTCACACGTATTGTTGTACCCTCTTAGTTTTCCCTTCACTCCATCCTGAAGACATCTCTTCCCTTCTCACGGTCTCCTTTCTAGTTGCATTGCCTATATTCCTTTTTGCACGCGTGCACACGCGCACACACACACACACACCACACACCACACACACCCCAAACACATATTTATAAAAACTAAAACCAAGGAACCTTTATGAGAAAAAAAACATATTATTTGCCTTTCTGGGTTCAGGAAATTTCACTGAAGGTAATGATTTCCAGGTCCATTCCTTCCCTGGAAAATGTCATGATTTCATTTTTCTTCACGGCTGAGGAAAACACCACTGTGAAGCTGAGGGGAGGGTTCAGTCAGTAAAATGGCTGCTGCACAAGCATGAGGCCCTGTGTTTGAATCCTCAGCTCTGGTGTAGAAAGTGAGGGTGGTGGTAACCACCTGTAGCCCCAGTGATTTTGGGGGGGCGGGGGGGGGGGGGAGGTGGATTGAGACAGGCAGACCCCTGAAGCTTCTTGGTGAGTGAGCCTAGCAGAATCACTGATCTTCGGGTTCAATCTGAGAAGGCTTAATGACTGCTTCAGAACAGGCTTAGCAGTGCATGCCACAGCCCCTCAGTCTTCCTGTGTAGTGCAGAAGCAGCTGGTGACAATATGTATGTGAGTGGGCATGAACGCATCCCAATAAAACTTAATTTACAAAATCTAAGGTCGAGAGCAATTTGAAAGATGCTAGACGTTGACCTCTAACCTCCACGTGTGTATGCATATCCACATATTCACACACACACACACACACACACACACACACACACACACACACACACACATACACACACACGTACACCTCACACATACCACACTAAAAAGTAAGAAAATCGTAAAAAAAAAATAAACTCCCTTTTGTATCTGTACCACACTTTCCTTACCCACTCAAAACCTTGAGTTTTTAAGGTATTTGTGAGCCATGTAGCGGACCTATCAGGAACTAACTGGAATCCGTAGGAAGTGGAAGCGGGGGGTTGTAAATGTGGATGCCATTGATAGCAAAGTGAGAACCAAGTCTATAAAGCTAGATGAGACTCTCCGAAGAAGACAGAGCAGAAAAGAAGTCCAAGGAGAGGACCATCAGACAGTTCTGTATTTGAAGGATAGGAAGAGGCAGCAATAAGAAGCCAAATACGGCAGCAGGAGGGAGAAACAAGGGGTAAAAATGAAAGACGAATCAAGGAGTATGACTGGAGAACAAACACCCGAGAAGCATGTGTGGACAGGGCGATAGGAACAGCATGAGATGACCTGTGGCCCTGGTCTGTTAGGAGATTAGAGACCTTCAAATGAACGGTTGCCTTGTAATTGTCAGGACAGAAGCAAGGCTGCAAAAGTAACAAAGACTGATGAAGAGTTGATAGCTGTGGATATGGCTCTTAATTATATAGGTATATAGTTACATATAGACAGAGCTATCCTATCACTAATAAATATTGCTATCTCACACAGGCGTACACATATATGAGAAAGAGAGAGAGAGAGAGAGAAGTATCTTTGTAAGAAGTCTGGCAGTGAATGAAGGAGAACATAGTGATTGGAGTAAGTTCAAACTAGGTATGTCAGAAAGCATCCAACGTAATGAAAACCTTTACATTCTACTGCATATGCATAATAAAGCTAAAGCGTGAGGAGGACTAGCTGAAGGCAGGTTCATGCCTCAGACCTTGCTGCCATCACAATCATGGAAGAATGAGGTATTTCTGATACCTTCTTCTTCCAAGCAGCAAGGAAGATAGTTTTCCTCTGTGTGTCCAGACCTTCAATCCTGTAATTGTGGAAACTGTTTTCCTAGCATGCTATCATTATTTGACATTCTACTGCCTACATGAGTTACAGTGTGCTCAAGTATTTCAGACTTGAAATGAATATTAGCTCAGTGATAATTACTTCAGACTCAACATGGGGCCTTAGAACTAGTTTCTTGGTCACTGTGGATTGATGTTTATTATTGTTCAGCCTGGCCCATGGAAGTACAAGGAAAGCGATACATTTTAATTAGTGTAATAAGAAGCCAAATTAATTGCATCACTTTGACAATCTGCAATAAACAGTAAATGTTTTATTTGTCATTATTCACACTTTGTTAATGAACAAAGAGCCAAACAGCCATGCCCTATATTCTGTGATGCACACTAGGACTTCACAGCTCACACAGATAGATCATGCACATCTGACTTGAAGCGGTGTTTTTGTGTTTACTGTTTGGCTTTGTCAAAGTTCACAATTTCCTCTCTACCAAGGAGATTTTCTGGATTTTCAGAATCCTAGAATTATATCAGCTATGGTCCCTAAGAGGGCTGGCACTCTTGATGAGGCATCCCCAGAAACCTCAACACACAGTGGGAAAGACTGTGCAAAACCTGTGAAGAGAGTCATGCTGACATGTTTTCATGGTAGTCATCCTGAAGAAGAGACAACTCTTTCAGTTGATAGCCTAGTTTAGTTTGCTTGGGTTTTTTGTTTTGCTTTGTTTTATAAATTTCAACATACAAATGGTTGCCATGACTTTTCAAAGTATATGTTCTGGTTTGTTCGTGTTGCTGTGATAAACACCACATCAAAAGCAACTCAGGAAAGGAAAGTGTTTACTCCAGTTTATAGACTATAGTCTATCATTGAGGAGAGCCAAGACAGCAACTCCAGGTAGGAACTGAAGCAGAGACCATAGATGTACCCGGAAGTTTTCCAGTGTCCCGCAGTCACTCAGTTCCAAGTAAACACACAGAGGCTTGAATTAATTACAAACTGTTTGAACTATGGCTCAGGCTTATCATTAACTAGCTCTTACAACTTACTTCAACCTATTTCTATTAATCTATGCCACATGACTTTGTGGCATTACCTGTGTTCCATTACATCCTGCTCCCCTGTCAGCACTCAGCATCTCCTCTGACTTTCCTTTTTCTCCTTGTCTCTCTGCTTGGATTCCCCACCTGGCTCTATTCTGCTTTGCCATAGGCCATAGCAGCTTCTTTATTAACCAATGATAGCAACACATATTCACAGTATCCAGGAAAAACATCCCACAGCACACGGAGGAACACTGCTTGCCAGCTTGATCTCCCTGGCTTGCTCAGATACTTTTCGTATATAGCCCAGGCCCACCTACCTAGGGATAGCACCAACCACATTGGCCTCTGTTCCTCTACATCAATTAGCAAGTAAGAAATTCTTCACAGACATGCTGGCAGGCCAATCTAATGGTGGCAATTCCTCAATTGAAAATCCCTCTTTCCAGCTTCAGGTTGTGTCAGGCTGACAGCTGAAGCTGACTATGATCATTTATCTCTGAAAATATCAACATCAAGGAAAATGGACTTCGAATCATTTTTTCTAGCATTTCCATACATCAAAGCCAGTGGGGTTTTCAAAACATCCCAACAATTAACTAATTATTATAATACATCAAGGGGCCCCTTTCAAACTTCAGAGCAACACAGGACATCACCTGTACATACCAACCTCTCACATCCCCCAGTGAAATATACTTTGGTGTACACCCTTAAGTCCTACTGCATTTACTAGTAGTTTCCTAAATTTCGTGCTGCTTCATAAACATTTCTTTACATGACGGAAATGTGATGAGGAAAAGAAGGGTGCTGAGTGTGTCTTTTATGACAGCAACGTGGAATGATCCTTAGGTGATTAGTCAGTCTAACCTGGATCTTCCTGTCACTTAGAAAGGTAAGGGCCAAGAGTCCCTGCTAAAGGCCAGACACCTATTATTACAGGGCTGTGAGATTATTTCCAGGTAACTATAAGTGAAAGAATACTGGATGCACAAAGAGCTTTTCAACCTTACAGCACTTAATATTCTTTGTGTTAGATATTTCAGAGGAAAAGTTGGACATTCAGTGTCACACCTATCCCCAAATAAATTTTGAAAAATGTCATGTAAAAAGTGCAAAAAGTCATGTGTGTCTATTCAGCTGTGTTACACATGGTTATTTCCCCCATAAAACTGTTATGTCCTGAGCCCATATTATGTACTAAAAGCTTCTACTGTTTTACAGAATAGAAGTCATTAAAAAACACTGGAAGAGGCTGTTCTAGATTCAGCTAGCCAGCCCTGGGTTTTCCACTTGGGAGGTTTTTACCCCTGCTGTGGGATGTCTTTCTGGATGCTCTGAATATGTGTTGCTCTGATTGGTTGATAAATAAAACTGCATTAGTCTATGGCAAGGAAGCTTAGAGGTGGGGGGGAAATTCAAACAGATATACAGAGAGAAGAAAGGAGAGGAGAGAGAGATGTCGGCAGCTATGGAAGGAGAAGCAAGATGCCCACAGACTGGTAATGCCACAGCCATGGAGCAAAACATAGATTAATAGAAATGTGTTAATTTAAGATGAAAGAGCTAGCTATCTGTAGCTGAAGTTTTCTCCAGTCCTGCCTGGCCCACAGTCAGGACAAATCTCTCTTAACTGCCAGTCCTGCAGCTGCTCAGACCCAACCAAGTAAACACACAGAGACTTATATTACTTACAAACTGTATGGCTGTGGAAGGCTTCTTGATATTTAGTTCTTACATCTTAAATTAACCCATTTCTATTAGTCTATAAGTTGCCACATGGCTCGTGGCCTACCAGTACCTTACATCTTGCTTGTCATGGCTGCGTCTGGCAGCATCTCCCTGCCTCAGCCTTCCACTTCCCAGAATTCTCTTCTCTGCTTGTCCTGCCTATACTTCCTGCCTGGCTACTGGCCAATCAGCGTTTTATTTATACAGAGCGATATCCACATCAGCTATCAAGAAGACTGCCATAAGCCATACATTTTATAAATAATATTAAGCTTCTGAATGGTTATTTTATAAGTGGCTGCAGGACCGCAGGGTGGGCAGGGCCCCAGGTGGGACTGGAGAAACCTTCCAGCTGCATGCTCCATCTCTAGATGAGGATCATAGCCCCCCTGCTTCACTATGTTATTGTATGCACAACGTACAATCATACATGTATCCTGAGGACTGCTGTACCTGGCAACGGAAACCAGTTGAAATATGCTTGTTCTCCTTTTTCTTTGTTCTTCTTTATACTGGCACTATTTTTTTATCATCAAAGAATTATTCCTATTTATTATCCTAAGGTCCGAAGTTATCCTTTCAAAGCAACAGCCAACACACACACACACATACACACACACACACACACACACACACACACACACACACACACACACAGAAAGCTTTTCCACTTCCCTTCAAAGCCTGACAAAGTGTAAGAATCTGCTAAGAAATTATATTCATTAATAGAAAACCCATAATCATGATTCTTAGAACCCACAAGCTCTCCCTAAATAGGAAATGTGTAAACTCAACTATTTGGGCTTAGGACCATATGTTAGTTCCCTCTCTTCAGCAATATAGCAGGTTCTGATGCTATTCATCTTAGAAATTCGTAGTTTGTAATCTGTCAGGGGGAAATGAGGTAGCCTATGGCAATGAAAATCTTAAATCAATATTTACTCCTGAGTTTGATAAACTTTTGAAAATAAAAGACCAAGAAATATTACTGAACATTAGGCATACATCTGAGAATACAAGGGGACCACAACCTCAAATTCTCCCCCAGGAGAAGAGAGAGAGGGACTTGGGAATTCCAGACGTGGTGGTTTCGATGAGAATGACTAACCGTCTGAAACTGTAAGCCAGGCCCCACTAAATGTTTTCTGTTATAAGCTGCTTTGGTCATGGTGTCTCTTCATAGCAATAGAAACACAACTAAGACACCATATACCCTCAAAGCAGTCCAGAAAGTCAGTACTTGCCTGGAAATCTTTCAAGTCAGGGGCTTTGTTTGTATCTTTCCTCACAGACCTAACTGAGAAAACAAGCAACGAAAATGAATAAATGTATCAAACGCAAAAACGTGTCAAACGCTTAAGTCTTGATAATCAATAAAACATTAAGCTTTCGAGTTAGGATTTATAAAAAAGGAAGACTGAACTGACTCAGTGAGTGAAGTGCTTGCCACGAGAGCCTGCTGACCTGGGTTCAATTCTCCAGACCCACC
The DNA here is from genome assembly GCF_007827085.1 of Peromyscus californicus insignis. NCBI lineage: Eukaryota > Metazoa > Chordata > Mammalia > Rodentia > Cricetidae > Peromyscus > Peromyscus californicus. The sequence goes on from NW_026294584.1 coordinate 35,398,113, forward strand.
AAAGGTGGAAGGAAAGAACCAATTCAATAAAGATGGCCTCTGATCTCCATGCTGAATGGTGGCATGAGTCCCCCACTCCCCTCTTCTCTCTCTCTCTCTCTCTCTCTCTCTCTCTCTCTCTCTCTCTCTCTCTCTCTCTCTCTCTCTCTCTCTCTCACACACACACACACACACACATGCACACACAGACATACACCCAATAATTTTCTGAAATTCATGTAAATCACTTGAACAATCGTTCTGTGCTGTGTCTGTGTGTCAGTGTGTCTGAGTGTTTCTCTGTGTGCACAACTGGAGACTGAATGCCTCTTTTTCATACTCTTTTAAAAATTACTCATTTGTGTCACTTTTTTCTCCTAAGAGGAAGGAAGTTGCAACACAGTTACATTCTTTATTAAATGTGGGAGGTTTGATTTGTTTTTAACTGTGTTTTTTAAGCATTTTCCAATTGATAGGCGGGTGTAGTTTTAAAAGGTTGAAGTTTCCTGAGCCTAGCTGCAAAAACAGGGTAAAACACTGGTTTGGGGGAGTTAAAATGTAAATATGATTTAGATTCTGCTCTAGTCTCAGAATAATGTGAACAAGGACCACCGTTATTCTGATTTAAAATAAAACTGTTTTTCACAATTTCTGGGCTTTCCTGCTTCCCTCTGAAGGCCATGCAAGGCTTAACCTTTCTTGCTAAGCTTTTAAGGAGATTCATGTTCCCTTTTTAAAGGTTTGCTGTATATTTCATACAGAAAACCAAAGAGAGTGGGTTTTCAATTTCTTCAACTTTTCCACAACAGCAAAGATAATTGTGACAATTTACCAATTATATTCTGGATATAATTAACAATTGCCTTAATAAAGAACCAGACAAAGGGCTGGGAGATGGCTCTGTCGGTAACTGGCTTGCTTTATAAGCATGGGAACCTAAGTTTGATTCTCAGAACCCACACACAAAAGTGTCAGGCATAACAGCCCATGTTTATAACTCAGTGCTGGGGCAGCAGAGACTGGTTCCCTGGGGTTCACTGACCGATCCCACCGAAGGTTCTTGGTGAGTTCCAAAGCCAGTGAGAACTTGCTTCAAAACAGAAGAAAATGAACAAAAGAGGGATGGATGACATCTGAGGAAGTACACCCCGGCTTGTCCACTGGCCTGCACACACATCTGCACTCACATGAACAGATGCATGCATGTGAACACACACACACACACACACACACACACACACACACACACACACACACACACACACGTACACAAAGCAGCAAAGAAATTAGAGCAAAAGCTGGTGAGAAGTGACCAAAAATACCCTTGCAAAATGGGTGTAATCACAGAAAGACGTCTACTTTTCACTGAGAGTAAGTTAAAGGGGATAGAAATAAATAAGACAATCTTGCTAAAACAGTTGAGTTTATTTAGTGAAGGGAACTTTTTCAGAGCTACAGAGAGAAACAATACTCAATATTCAGTTGAGTATATAGTTGAGAGAAAAAAAAAAACAGTTGTTGAAACCCCTAGAAGACACACAGTTTGCCCGTGTTCACCTCCTGCCTGAGACTATTGAACCCTGTGGTTAGATGAGGAGTGCAGGGTTCATGGGGATTTGTTTTGAGCAGGTTAGTCTCACGCTGTTCGGTGATTAAGAGCACACAGCAAGACCTTCTGAAACAAATGCTGCCCATCTTAAATGAGCACACAGTGGGCCAGTAGGGTAGGGTTCAGTGCAGCCCTAGCACTCCTGAGAGTCAAAGCCGGATGGTGCTCATACCAAGATGCTGTAGCAGGTGAGAAATATCTCATGGGCCTACTCTTTGGCAAACACTCCGGTGACAGGAGACGCAGAGCTGCCCATTGTCTGATTATTTTGCAGCATCCACTTTCATTGGACACAAGTTTAAATTCTAAAATGGCTCCTGAACCACAGGAATTAAGACCTCTAAACACACAGTACACAAAGGGTGATTCCTATCATGGGAAAAAATAATGTCTGGATTTTAATAAAAAGTAAGTTTTGAAGTCGTCTAATGAAACGGAAGTAGCGGTGGAGGGCTTGGTTGTAAGCGACTGAGGATGACCCTTTCTCCCCAGCAGCATCGTTCAGGAGTAAAAACCTCTCAGCTCCTGCAGGTGGTGAACGCGGGCACGCTGTGTATCTCCTAGGGGTTCCAGCAACGAGTTGCTACTGCCGACACATGTCCAATTATCCCAGTTTCCTGAGGGATTTTTAGTTCCGCAGCATGTGGCTGATAACTGAGGTTCTGTGCTTGAACAGCCCATCCATCCATTACAGGGAGGACAAAGGAGGGCATAGAGTAGGAAAACTGCAGTGAGCAAGTGTCAGTCAAACACGGGACATTTCAAATGCTTTGCAAACAACTGATTAGTCCCATATGACACTGCACTACAGTGTGTGAATTACAGCCAGCAAATCTTGATCCAACGCTAATAATTATCTAATGTTCTTTTTCTACTGCCCACGCTTCCATACAGTCATTAAAGAATTAGTTAAGAATGACATTTATTTTCGTGTCTTAATTTGTTTCTCTGCTTAAAAAATTACATGATCTTTTACACCTTGTTATTTATACTTTTGAGAGGATAGATAAATTGGTAACTGCTGTCCCAATTTTTATCACTGCCTTTTATGCCTTCCTGTCTTTTCTAACATGCCCTTCAAATTGACACTGCATATGTGGTGATTCATAGGAGGCTTACATTTCAACAAAATTTCAAGTTCATGACCTGGGAAGATGGCTGGTGTACTTGTTTCTCAAGCATGAGAACGGGAGTGCCAATCCCCAGAATCCAAGTAAATGCTGAAAAGGTGTGGTGGTCCCCTGAACCCGAGTCTCAAAGACAGAGATGAGGGACCCGCAGAACAGGCTGGTTATCAAGACTAGACATATGAGTCAACTCTGGTTTTGATTGAGAGGAACTTGCCTCAGTGGATAAAGTAGAAGAGTGATTGTAGATGATTCCAGACATCAACTTGGGGCCTCCATATGCATGCGCTCACACATGGCCCACACATACAAAACATGCAAAATATTCATACATACACATGCACACGATAAAAAAATGTAAAAATAAAGTAATAAAATATGATTTGAATGTTATGGCAAGACATTAACATTTACCTTGTGTGTGGTTATTATAAATGAGAGTTTTAAGGGCTGTGTTTGAAAGTCTTGTTATTTATGTGATACTGTCTCTGGTCTGGTATCATTGTTTGGCTTCCTAGTATCTGGAAAACTGAAGACAAGCATAATTCTAAGGAGATTCCTGTCAGATAAGACATGGTATACGCATCCACCAAAATTATCAAAAATAAAATAGCAAATATTATAGGTGCTTAGAAGTTTATTGAAGAAGCAAAGTCTTTTGTGAGGCCTTAGGAAATGGAAGAATTATATAGCCTATAAAATTGCTGTGAATACTTTTATCTTAAAATTATCTTAGGGCTGGAGATGAAGCTGGGGTAGAACTTTCGCCTAACATGTGTGAGGCCCTGAGTTTGTTCTCTGGTGCCAGAAAAAAAAAAAATTATCCTAAATCTAAAAAGGCTACTGGCACCAGTTTAATCAATCTAGTCAATAGCTAGATTTCTTACCCATTAATTTAAATTGGCTAAATTTGTGTTGCCTTTTCTAGAGGAAAACTTGACCCAGTTCCCCAAACTCCCACAAAGATGTCAAACTGTAGGGGGTTTGTTTGAACAGTGTACTGAGATATTGTCCTGAAAACCATCCTGCTCTGCCTGTACTCTCTCTCTGTGGTGCTTCCTGATTCCCGAAACTGGGCCAGTCCTTGAGCACAGCGGATTAGCTCTGTGGCAGATTCATTCATCATTCTAGATGTAATCTTCCAGGTGGTCAACAAAACTGGCAGGATTTCTCTCTTGTGCTGAACGGAGTTTTCAAAATCGATGAACTTGGTGTTAAACCGCCAAATCAGTAATACGCTTGTTACCGACTAGACTCAGGACTGCAAAGGAAAGAGCAGGCTGTAAGGATGGACAACGCTGTGGAACACACTGACAAAGCAGGAACCGTTGTCAGAGACCGTGTAGCTGTGGTGGTGGGTCTTACGTGAGCAAAAACGTGTGTGATAAAACCTGGAGTCAGAAAAGGTTTCGATCGGAGCTTAACTGCAACAGGAAACAGCTTATCACTTTGAAAGGAAAAACCCTGAAGACCAGTGTGGTAAGAGTGGTTGAACAAGGGAGAAGGGGACATGGGAAGAGAATGGAAGGGTAGACCAGGACCGGATGCTGCATGCTTCATAGCACACCACAGGAGAGTTAGGTTTTACCCCATCACATCTAGAGGTGCCCGAGTCATCACGAGGCCTAAATTAAGCTTGTGTATTAATCAGGTCAGCCCAAAGCACGAAACGCTCTAGGACCTTCAAACGGTTAATTGAACTGTGGGAATTGCTTATACAGGTGACACAGGGCCAAGAAACAAGACAGAGAAACAGCTGGGATTACAAAATCTGCAGCACACTGAAATGAAAAAGTCATGAGCCGACTCTTTAGGCTCCCTTATCAGTGCGGCTACAAAGTCAAGAAATGCCTGTAGATTCCATTACCTTATTTTATTGTTCAGATTGAGCAACCAGACATTATGTCCTTCTTGATACGATGCAATGAAAAAGTAGATAAAATCATTCAACTAAATGTGTTTATGTATTGTTAAGCTCGTAATTCAGACCACTCAATGATTTATCACACATAAATACTATAAGAGTACCTTACAAACTTCATATTTACTATGTTAAAATTCTCTAATGCTGGATTAAGGAATTTTTTTTCTAAATTTGATAATGTTTTAGGTACATTAAAATTACTATTAGCAATACTTATTTCTATGTAAGATAGCCTAGCATCTTGAAATGGCTTTAAAGTGATTTGATGATCATCTTAGATTAGGGAGCAAGGGTTTGGCTAAAACAAGGTTGTCCATATGCTGATAAATGTTGGAAATAGATGCCCAATATGCACTTAATATATTCTTGTTCAATTGAAGCTTTCTCAAAAAAAAAAGACATTCAAAACAAATTATGTGGATGAGTGGCACTCCCTAAGAAGGGTTTATAAGTAACCAGAAAGGGTGGTGCACACCAGTCACCCCAGCACTCAGAAGGGTGACCTCCAAAAGAGGATTGTGAGTTTGAGGAGAGGTAGGCTCATTCGTGAGAACAGGTGGAGATCAGGGAAAGGGGAAAAGAGAATATGTCCAAGCTACTAGGAATGAAGTATGTAACTTTTAGCCAAGAAAACCAATGCACAGATCCAAAGCTGGGCAGCAATGGCTTTGGTCTCTCTCTGTCATCATCTATGTGTTTGCTTATCCCAGAAACAGCTGAAAGAGTCATGGCTACATCTTCCAGCAGAATCTAGACATCCCAGTCTCTGGTGTCCCAGCACACCCTAACTTCTAGCATCTTCATGCTCCATAGCAGCTTTATTCACTAAAGGGATGTACTCCAAAGCCAGTGTAAAAAGCCCCATGAATTCAATGAAGAATTGCCAGAAAGAAATAATTTCATTAAAATGTTGTATAACTTGTGAACAATCAAGAACTTATCCATAAGGTTTGTGCGTGCGTGCGTGCATGCATGTGTGCGTGTGTGCGTGTGTAGAGAGACTTGCACAGTAGGCAAGCATGCACTTCTGAGCCACATTCTTAGCCTCTCATTTAAGTCCTCATACTTTTTAGAAATGAGGTTAATTCTACTTGTATTCTTATTTTGATTTAAATTTTTCTTTTCACGTAAATTGTATTTATTATCTCTTTTTAAACCATCTTACCTGTATTCATCCAGAAATTGATGCAAATATTTGTTTACTTTTCACAAATGTAAATACTTATTGGTAAGTTAAGTACTTATTGACTGCCTTTTTGGCATAAAATATAGAATAGACACCAAGCAGTACCAATGAATGGGAATCAGGCAGCAAACAGAACCACAAAATTCTTCTCATCTGAAAGAGATGTGGGTTGAAGAGACATTTAAAGCATTTTGACAAGGAAATATATGCTATGTTATCTAATAAATCCCATGAAGCAAAAATTCAACATGAAGAAAAGGCAGCCAAGAAAGGAGGCTATGTAGTAGATGATCAGAGAATCCCCTTTGGTGGGGTGGCATTTGCACAGAGATCTGAAAGAAATGGGTCAAGGGCTGCATTTATCTGGAACCTGGCGTCATGTATGGAAGGCCTGGGCAAATTCATGCCAGGACTGGAGGAAGAGGCAGTGAAGGGTGTGGGGTTATGCAGAGACAAGGGAAACCTTGCAGATGTGATTTTGTTGGTGAGAGGTACAGAGTACTGGCTTTTGAGAATAAACATAGCACAGTCAAAATTAGTCCCTAAAAAGATACATTTTATAAGTAACAGTTGAGTTCTCTAAACAGGACATAATATACCACTCTCTTTAAGACTCAGAAACATCATGGAAGAGAGAATACAAAGAATGTAAGAACCAGAGAAGGGCTGTAGAATGCTGTCTTCTGGGCATGATGGAGCCGAAGTAGCCATCACCTCACAGCAGCTTTGGCTCCCTGCAATGGGCATTCATAAAATTTGGCCTACCAATAGTTGATCATGAGTGGGGAGAAATTAAGTCAGCTTTATCACTCCTATCGATCCTGACGGACTCTGAGACAGGCCAGTCATTGTCTTCCAATATGTACCCACTGAGGAGCCCACCTTACCCCCAGGGGTAGTTGCAAATCTATGGCCACACAGATGCCAGTGGTCAAACTCAGTGGACCTCAAGAAAAGAATAAGCAAAACAGCATGAGCAAAGTCATGAATAAGAAAAGGGGACTTGTGAGGAGGACATACAGGTAACAGGGGTAGGAGGGAGATTAGAGGGAGAGTGTAACTATCAGAATGCACACCACGAATATGTCAAATTATCTAAGAACAGATTTCATAAAAGTTTTAAAATATTTAATTATAAGACACAATATATTCAGTAAATTAAATAAGACAAAAATTAAAAATTTTCCACTTTCAGATCCTTGTTTTCTAAATACTAAACTCTCTCTAATCTCATTGTTTTCAGTGACTAATTTTACCATTAAAGACATGATGTTGGTCTAGACTTGGAAAAACTAGAAATTAAATATAAATCGTGTGATACTTAAAATCATTTTGTGTTCTCCACTTTTATTTCTTTGTACCAGGTAGCTTCTCTTGAATGTCACTGTCTCTCAAATGCTGAAAATGAGGCCAGGTATGACTTGCTCTACAACATGGAGCAAGCAACTGAGCTCTGAAACCTGAATGTGTTGACAGTATCTTATTAAACCTTGGTGAAGTCATATGCATTCAATTACAAATTAGTTTACAGAAGTCACACATGTACAAATCGGATTTTCCATATGCACAAGTCACTGCTGAGTTTCAGAATCTGCCTGGTTTGCCTTAACTATTATATTATTGTTCCTTTAGCTGGCAAATATCAAGTCCAGTTGGAGATGAGAGCATGGGGCTATAGAGAAAAAGAGAAGTAAAATTTCCACAAATCTCAGAGGATAAGTACTGGGAGAGGGGGATAAAAATCAAACACACACACATTTACACAGACACTCGTGTGTGTGTGTGTGTGTGTGTGTGTGTGTGTGTGTGTGTGTGTGTGTATGCACTCGTGCACATGTGTGCTCATGCATATGGAACCCAGAGTTCAATCGTGAGTGTTACTCCTCAGCCACTGTCCACCTTGTTTGTTGAGACAGAGTCTCTCACTTGTGACATGGGCTCCCAAAGTAGGCCTGCCAGCTAGCTAGTGAACCCCAGTGAATCTCTGTCTTCTCTCCAGTACTGAGATTTTAATCACACACACCCATGCCTGGCTTTTCTCATGGAAAACATTTAGGAAACAAACTCAGGTTCTCTTGTTTACGGGACACTTTACCTGCTGAACCATCACCTGGTTGGTACTTATTTTCTAGTTTTCTGAGACTAGACAAACATCATGTCTTTAAAGGTAGAAAGCCAAAGTCATTTGTGGGGGAGACTACAAGACATCATTGACCCACTGGCAGGCTCTCAGGCATGTTACATTTATTGTTTCTCATATTTACTGATGATGCTGCCTCAGCCAGACACCTTTCCTCTCACTCACTTCGATCAGACCTTCAAAACCATCTCAGAGGTCATAGTCTCTGAGAAGTCTCACATCTTGGCAGAACATTGCTCTGTAACTCATTGACCGTGTGGACAGAAAAGCCAATATGACTCAGTATTACCAAGGAAGGCTATGGTTAGTTTCCACACCAGAGCAAAGTAGTAAATGAGACTATCTTGGAAAACTGTATGTGCTGTGGATGATTGATTGATAAATAAAGCTGCTGATTGGCCAGTAGCCAGGCAGAAAGTATAGGCGGGACAAGCAGAGAAGAGAGTTCTGGGAAGTGGAAGGCTGAGGTGGGGAGGCACTGCCAGCCACCACTCGAGATGTAAGTACCAGTAAGCCACAAACCACATGGCAACTTATAGATTAATAGAATTGGGTTAATTTAAGATATAAGAAGAGTTAACAAGAAGCCTGCCATGGTCATACAGTTTATAAGACATATAAGTCTCTGTGTGTTTACTTGGTTGGGTCTGAGAGGCTGTGGGACTGGTGGGTGAGAGAGATTTGTCCTGACCGTGGGCCAGGCAGGACCAGGAAAACTCTAGCTACATGTATGCCTGTCTAACTCCAAGATTACTAGGGTTTCGTTAACATGGAGATGTAGTCAAGTGTGCTAGGGATCTGTCTCGGCGCTAAAGGCTTTGTCCCCGAATGCACAAGGCCATAGGTTTGATTCCAAACATCATCAGGAGAAAAGAAAAAGTGGGTAGAGGCCACATGTAGTTATCACACATTCTTGCAGCTCTCAATGCAAGAAAGAAACGTATCAGAATACAGACTTAGATCAGTTTAAGATCTTTAGGGATGTCCTTTTTTTTGTACCACCTCCAGTCTACATGCAACTGACTGGCTACTTAGCTTTTCCACATCTTTAACACCTTTTGGGGATTTTTATCTACTCTCTCAATTAGACTTCTGACATGCCGTCTCTCTACATCTAGCTTCATACCACCATAGGCAGTGATCTTCCTAAGGTGCAAATACGGTCCCATTTGTCCATAACCCTCTTTCCCTCTCTGTCTTCAGGGTAGAATGTAATGTAAGAGTGACCCACTGTTCAGGTCCCACCTGGTCCTCATCTTTGGGACTGCTGTGCTGTACTAGTTCTCTTAATTCACTGTCTCTTTGCAAATGCTGCCCCTCTGTCTGAACACATCTTTTCTTTTCTTCCTATCAGAACATTCTGGTCCAGTTCACCTCTCTTACACTCTAGCCCTTAGAAGTCAGACTGGGTGTGAGGTCAGTCCTTCGGGCTTCCTCACATCACCTGCTCCCACCTACTTGTCTCAGTTTCTTTCTGCTGCTGTGACAAAATACGTTAGGCATCATAATGCAGAAGCAACAGAGATTTGTTTCTACAGTCAGTAGATTCAGTGTCTGGTGAGGGTCTGTTACATAGACAGCATTTTTCTACCCCGTCCTCACAGTGTAAAAGGTGGAAAGCATGCATACTGTGGCAGAGGAGACAAAGGGACCAGGAAACCCTCTGACACCTCTTTAATGAGGGTATCGATACTATTCACCTGGATGTAGCCCTCTTGGATTCATTGCTTTGCAGGGAGTTCTTAATGCCAAAGACAAAGATTCTGTTTCAACATGAATTTCAGATGGACAGGAATATTTAAACCCCAGTGATGTCACAGAACACCCTTGACTCTGTGTCTCCTAAATATGGCAGGGAAGGTACACCCATGCTACCTCAGCAATATGGCTGATTAAACAAGGCCTGAACAATGACAATGTTAATAGACATGCCGATGTGGAAGCAGGAAAGTAGTTAAGCACTTGGAAAGGTAATAGTTAAGCACCCTGTCTTTTGCTTGTGTATGATCAACGACCAATGAATTGTCCTGATGTGTTTGAAGTTCTTACTACATGTTTGTGAAATAAAATCTACAAATGGGCTCTAAAAATCTAAAAATATGGAGAAAAATAAGGCATTTTCCTATACCTCTGCCTCCCTTACTACCGAAAAAGATTTGTGGTTTTCTTTTTTTTATTAGGAAGAAATTTTCAAGATTCTATTAAAGTATTTGTTATATTAAAAATGAGCATTTCTATTTGAAATGCATTGGTTTTTCAAGGGATGCTGTTGAACTGAAAGTGGGGACTCTTTCTATGGCATGAGCTACATGTAAAGCAACAGCTATGTGCTGTCTGGGCTTGTGCTTTCTACTCTCCCTCAGGTCTCCAGACCCTTTGTGAAATGCCTGTGGCTTTCTGGCTGCCAGTAGGGCAAAACAGAACAGCTCTAATTTATTCAAATTTGGGTGGCTGTTGGTTGCATGCCTCTGTGGTTCCTTTTCATTGAGTTTTGGGTCCAAAACTCTGGGAGGTACATCAGTTTCAGACCTCAGTCAAAATGTATTTTTAATTGGCAAGCTCATGTCAGAAATTGAGAAAGATTTTACAAAGGAAAGAGAAAAAGGCTTTGTTCAAGCAATTCAATTTATACAGTTCCTTCTGTCTCATTTTCCTGGCTTAATAACAAAATAGAATCATGATTAGGTCCACCATAAATATTTTACTTAAAATGTCTGATCTGTCTGGATGGCAGCAACAAAAACTCTTTATAGACAATAAGAAATGCTATAAGCTAGCTTTTACAGATACACTGAAAATGTCTTGTGAGGCAATCCTGTTTCTGATGAGAGTCAGAAGCAGCGGAGAATCAATGTGTCAAGGGGAAGTTTTACTAAGCCTCAATATTATATTCAGTTTTGCGAATACTAACCATCACACCCGTGGGCCATTTTCTAAATATGATTGGCACCTTCCTATGTCATATCTCTTGTCTTCAGTTTTTCTTCTTCCTCTCTTACAGCGAGCCATCATGTAATAATGTTTACATCGTGGATGATATCTATGGCTTGATGGCTTTGTATACACACTTTCTAGAATTAAACAAGAAATTCCCGGAGCAGAGACCTTATCACATTCTTTGTACACTTCACAGAGCTTAGTATTGGGCAAAAAACCCACTTGCTACAGTTAATGTTCAAATGTGAATGACTACAGTCAGACTTTGTGGGAGAGAGTAGAGCAGACTAATATTTATTTAGAAATCAGTGCAGTGGGAGGAGAATGAAAGACTACAGGGATTTGAAGTGGGAATTGCCTTTTTATTTTGTCCATGTCTAAATGTAAAACACATACATTAAAAATCAATCAGTCAATCCATCAACAGCCATCCCTAGCAACAAAGAGTGAATATAAGGAAGTTATAGAATAAACAGAGCAGGTGGGACTTCTGCTCTTCAGTTGAGAAGCAAAGCCTTTTTCCTCAACCCCTTGACAACTTGTCACCCATCAACACCACATATTTTCTGGGATCTTGATCAAGTCAAACCATTCTGAAACACCAAAGTACTTTCATAAGCTAGATCGAGTTTCCTTGTGGGGCTAGAATCTGACCAAACATATATAGAACGCAAGAGGGGTTAATTTGTATTCTGTTCTGATCTCTTTCATTTATCATTGACTAACTTGACAAAGGGCTGAGACACACAGAGACATGGAATGTCTGCTTACCCAGAAAGACCTCTGCTGACTCGTTTGTGGTTTATATTCTAGCTATTGCCATGGTTCATTTCTATTTGTTTTTACAATGCATATGAACAAATGTTCAATAAAAAAATTAAAAGAAAAAAAACCAAAAGTGAAATGTGAGAGCTGTTGCAGTGGCCAACATTTATTGAAGATACCAAACTACACAATGGAAAATGTGAACAGTCTGGATACTTTAGCTGAGAAAAACAAACCACAGACAGTATTCTGATGCCTTTAAGGCTTGTTTGGTGGATGTAACGCTTTCCTTTCTTTTGTTCCAAGACTCCTATGGGGTCATTTTAACTCATAATGTCAGAGACACACTAATTCAATTTATTTTTTCATTTCTTTTTCTTGTTGATTGTCTGAAATTTTCATCAATGACATAGTGTGTTCCATGATCTCTGAGACTCCAGAGTGGGCCACAGATAAATGGAAGGACTGAAGGACCAAGACACAGGGCAGAGGCAAGGCAGAAGACACAGGGAGATGATGCCATTTCCAGATCATCCACTGCCGGCTATGGGGCTTGACTGAGTACTTCACACATATTGCCCGACAAAAAACCCATGATGCATTATTAACTCTAGAGGTTGTAGATGGTCAGTAACTTGCCCAGCATTAACAGTGAATATCTAAAGCGTCTTTGGGAGTATGCAACATTTCAACTTCTACATATTAGCTGTGAAATCAGGCTATTAGAGAAACCCCCTGAAATAAATCAGATGCATTTTATTATTGTAATAATTGCTAGAGTTGAACATATGGACCTGCACTACACATAGACAAGAAAGTATTGACTATATGTAGTAAGTGGAAGTCATAAAAATTGTTTGAAGCACTACCTGGATAATACTGACTTAAAGCAATTTAATTACCACAGACCAACTATAAATTTGTCCATTTTTCAGGCCTCTGAAAATGAAGGCATGCATTGTGTCCACATAGCAACAGTGACATATGGTTGTTCTAATTACCAACTGACATGGTTTAGAGTTTTGCTTTTCTGTTAAATCTGTTGAGCTTGTCAACTAGGTAGGTCTCAATATTCACTTTAACATATATATTATGTTATGGATAATAGAAGTGAATTTGAGGAGGGGGCTGTATTTTGGAACTTTCTAACATCTCTTAAAAGAAAGTGAGCTTTTAATGTTATAGATTCATTACCAAAAAAAACTGGAATGATCTTACATATAATTTTCATTAGCTTGTCTACAAAATATTGCTTTTTCTCCTTAGTGTATTACAGTGTGCAAAACACAATCCCGTTTTATTGACTAGTCTATTAATTCTTTCAATATAAGAGATACAAAACTAAATACATGAAGTTTCACATCCATTTAGCACACATATTGGAATATCTATAGAGATAACTGTAAGATTGACCCAGAAATCCTTATAGAAAGTTAATAACCTGAGTGGTAAGACACATACATGATTTTTAAACATTTTTCTTTGTTTCTTCCATGTTTTAACAAACCAGATTTGTCTCAAAGCTCATGAGAGCAGCTTTTGTTATGGAACAGCACGTAGCAAAACAAAGAATTGCTTTTCCTAGTGATGGGAGGTATATCAACACACCAATGTCACTAATCCAAGAGGGTGTGTGTGTGTGTGTGTGTGTGTGTGTGTGTGTGTGTGTGTGTGTTAGGGTTTCTATTGCTACGATGAAATACCATGACCAAAGAGAAAGTCGGGGAGGAAAGGGTTTATTTGGCTTACACGTCAGCATTGCTGTTCATCACTGAAGGAAGTCAGCACAGAAACTCAAAACAGGGCAGGATTCCGGAAGCAGGAGCTGATTCAGAGGCCATGGAGGGGAGCTGCTTACTGGCTTGCTTCCCCTGGCTTGCTCCGCCCACCTTCTTATAGAACCCAGGACCACGGGCCCAGGGATAGCACCACCCACCATGGGCTGGGTCCTCCCCGTTGATCACTAAATGAGAAAATGCCTTACAGCTGGATCTCAAGGAGGCATTTCCTCAGCTGAGGCTCCTTCCTCTGATGACTCCAATTTGTGTCAAGTTGACACACAAAACCACCCAGTACAGTGTGTGTGTGTGTGTGTGTGTGTGTGTGTGTGTGTGTGTTGCATATACTTGAGTGTGCACGCACACAAGATGCAGAGGCTAAAGAGGACATCAAATGTCTTCCTATGTAGCTTTTCACAGTCTTTCTTTTTTTTTTTTTTGGTTTTTTGAGACAGGGTTTTTCTGTGTAGTTTTGTGCTTTTCCTGGAACTCGCTTTGTAGACCAGGCTGGCCTCGAACTCACAGAGATCCTCCTGCCTCTGCCTCCCGAGTGCTGGGATTAAAGGCGTGCGCCACCACCGCCCTCTTCACATTATTTCTGTGAGGCATGCTCTCTTGCTAAGCAGGAAACTGGTATGTTTCTGCTAGGCTGATGACCAACAAGCTCCTGGGCTCTGCCTACCTCTCAACCCCACAATGTGGGGGTTACAGACAAGCACAGCTATACCCAGCTTTTTATGTGAATGCTGGAGATTAGAATTCAGGTCTTCATTCTTGGGCAGGAGGCACCCTTACCCATTGAGCCATCTCTCTACCCTGAATTTTGTTTAAATTGGTCATATTAGTTCAACAGAGGGGTATACATGACACATATATTCAAAGCTGAGACTATGAATGTTTACATAAGTGTTTAAGTAAATGTTTACTTTGGGGCCAAAAATGGATGATTTTGAACAAGCTGTGGACCAACCATGACTAAACTCACCTCAAGAATATTTTACTTGTCCTTCCCTAATCATAATCAAAAAAGCAGAAGAAATTTTCCCACGTGTCTAAGAAATCAGGACTTCCAGACAAGCTGTGAATTTTGCAGATAATATTTAGCTTTAAACATAATGAATAAATTAAATAAATGTGAGGGGTTTTGCTTCTTTTTAAAAATGCTACCCCAACTTATTCCTGGTGCCTTCCTCAAGCTGGACTGGTGTTTGGTCTGAACGTGTGTTCTCATGAGCACACTATAAACTGGCCTCAGGGAAGCGGGTTTTCTTGAGTACAGGAAGCCTCCTTGTGTTGCTTGGCAGTTTTTCTCGTGTGTGATGAACACATAAAGGGACCGCGTGGCTGAGGATGCTGCTTTCCTAGAAGTTGGGGGTGGGTGGTGGGTGGATGTGGGTCTGATGTTTGAGGAGGCCAAAGTAAACCTTGTTGTAAGGCAGGCCTCGCGGTAGAGCATTCTTTTGCCAAGCATGTCATTCAGTTTTCAGAAGTAATTTAGCTGCTTTGGGATGTGGGGAAGGGAGGAGGGTTTGGCTATTGGCTGCTGGAACAGTCCTGGTGAATAAATAGTGGAAAGAAGAGCATTGTGAGCAATCTATTGCTGGGAGCTGAGGGGGTGGGTGGGGGTTTGCAACTTTAGTCTGCTCAGTTGGCGCTGGTTGTATGCAGTCTGTCACAGGCCACAAGAAAGCTGCACGTAGGCTGCTGTGCAGCAAGTGGGCAGCCTCCATCTACCTTCTGGCTGCTTGCAACTGGCCAGTGAGGGCTAATCAGTAGCTTTTGAGAAAGAGCACGATTAATAAACCCCCAAAATGCTCTTCTCTGATTAAAGCAGCGACCGCGTGGCAAAACCTATTAGCGCTTCATAAGAGACCATTTTCCTGGAGAAAATAAATTATTAAAGGGCAGATTTGTCAGTATTGTAGGAAAACAGATCTGGCTGGACAAGTCCTGTCTCCCAGCTGTGAGGATTAAATGGGAGTCTGGGGACATGTTAAATTTAGAGCAGGACATGGTTATAAGACAGCAGGGGAAACACTGTTACTGAAGGCCACAGCTCTCCCCCGCCAAATCCACATTGATTTTCAAAGGCTGAAGAGAGACGCTTGCAGTTTCCAGGACTTTCCACATAGACGTAGGAGAATAAGAACAGATGAGGCTGAATTGAAAACGCTCTTTCTTCCTTTCCTTCCTTCTTCCCTTTCTCTATCCCTCCCTTTCTCCCCTAGTCCCCCTCTCCCACCCTCTCTTTCTTCCTTTCTTTTTCTGTCCATTTTTAAAGCCCTTTCCAGGAGTCTAGAGCAAGACATCCTCAATGAGAGTTGAAAACGCCTCTCAGTTGTCTTTACTCCTTAGCCTTGACTGAACCCAGTTTTCTGTTTGTGTAAGTTTATTGCTGTTTAATTGCATCAGATATAAATAAATGCTTGCTTCTCCAGGCTTGCTTACTAAAGAAAGTAAGGCATTTTGGAAAAGTCATTCAGCAAATTGTCAGTTAATAGAGCTGTGGTTTTCGTTCTCGTTGTTTTGGTTTGGTTTGGTTGTTGTTGTTGCTTTTGTTCATTGGCTATTTTTTTCCCTTGTACCTAATATACCCTGGAGCTGCTGAGACAGAACTCCCAAATTTTAAAGTACTAGCAAATTAATGCATTGATTTTCATTTTAAAATTTCTCACTATGTGCCCCCTTATTGTCTCGTCTATACCATAAATGTTTATTGACCAAGTCCAGTGGGTGCTATCTAAAGAAGTGGGTTTCTGGGATGCAGACCCAACAGAGGATGTTGCTAATGCTTCTACTATGTCCACTGTTGAACAATAAAGTCACTATGTAGGGCAATCTTAACTGCCCTAGGAAAACACTAATGTTTTTTGAAGTTATAAGAACTTTGTAATTTATAGAAGCTGATTCAATTTTCACAATATGAAGGAAGCAAAGCACCAGAGAGGATTAGAGCCAAGGTCACACAGCAAGTGATTGGCAGAGCTAGGATTTAATTCAGACAGAGCTGATCGGAGTTGAATGTGTATGATTGAAAGAAGGGAGACAGAGAGACGGGGTAGAGGGATGCTGAGAAAAATGTTGAGAGTTCACAAGGAATACAGATTACAGCTACTGTGAGAAACACAACCTGGCCCAACCTTCCATGCATAGAAACTAGATGTACAGAGCTTGAGGCTGAGCCTGAGCACAGGAGTAGGGAACCACACAGCCGTACGATCTCGTCTTTAGAGCATACGAAGTTGATTGTGGGTGTCAAGGCCTGACTAGAAAACTATGCAAAAATGAAAACCTTACGGGTCAAGTGCAGAAGCACTGTTTTCATCTAATAACTATGGGAAAGAGCTGATTTCATTTCTGGTGTGGAAGGATGGGGTTTGCACCTAAGGCTGAGGCCAACACTGTACCACAGCCTCTTTTCTTCAGGCCTAGGGATGGAACCCAAAAAATCAAAGCAACTTGGGGAGGAAAAGGTTTGTTTATTTATTTATTTGGTTTATGCTTCCACATCATTGTTCATCGTTGATGGAAATCAGGATAGGGACTCAAGTAGGAGTTGATGCAGAGGCCATGGAGGAGTGCTTACAGGAAGCTTGCTCATCCTGC
Organism: Peromyscus californicus insignis; assembly: GCF_007827085.1. Taxonomy (NCBI): domain Eukaryota; kingdom Metazoa; phylum Chordata; class Mammalia; order Rodentia; family Cricetidae; genus Peromyscus; species Peromyscus californicus. The sequence goes on from NW_026294584.1 coordinate 35,415,164, forward strand.
TTTCTTACAGGATCCAGGACCACCAGCCTAGGAATAGCACCACACATAATGGGCTGGGACATCCCCCATTAATCACTAAGTAAGAAAATGCCCTACAGCTGAATCTTGTGGAGATATTTTCTTAATTGAGATTCCCTCCTTCAGATAACTCGAACTTGTGCCAAGTTGACATAAAACTAGCCAGCACAAAGAGTGCTTGAGGAGAGAAGTTATTGTGTGAAATACATGGTGGATTCAGTAGAGTGTTTCATTATTTTAAAAGGGGGGTGGTTGCTGAGGCATAGCATATGCTTGGCATGTGTGAGGTCCTAGGTTAGACCCCCAGCTCTTCAAGAAAAGGAAAGGAGAACAGATGGAGAGAAGGATGGAAGGAAGAAAGGAAGGGAGGGAGAACAAGGTAAGTAGGGAGCATCCCTGAAACCCAAGCACTGTGAGGTAGAGGCAGGAGGATGGGGAGTTCAAAGCCAGCCTTAGCTGTATTGTAAGTGCCAGTCCAGCCTGGTGTATAAGAAAACCCATCTCAGTGAAACAAACAAGCGGAAACAAAATTTCAACTGTAAAGGAAAGAAAAGGCCAAATAGCCAAGCATAGTGGTCCATGCCTGTGATCCCAGTACCCAGAAGAGAACCACAAGTGCCTGACCAGACTGAACTACATAGTAAGACCTGTTGCAAAACCAACATCAACCTCCCGTCAAACCCCCAGTTCTACAGAGGCTGGCATCTGCCAACCAGCCATCTCAGGGGACTGTTGAGCAGCCTGACGAGCCTGCGAGCCTTAATCATCTATTGTCCAACTGCCAGCTCCTGGGTACCATGGGCCTATGCCTCTCTCGAGGCTTTCTATAATAGTTCTTAAATGAAAGCTCAATGTTAATAATTCCACCCATGAACTTTCTTGGGTGCACAAGCTGATTCTACATAAAAGATGAGTGTATCCGATCCATTTTCCTTGCCACTCTCTGTGGATGGTGGGTGTGAGCAGAGCAGGCCACTTCTGCCTGATTGAAAGCATCTGCAGTACATTATCCATGGTGTTGTTCCCTCGTTTTCCTGATGCGTGCTATGGGAAGCACTGCCCAATGCTGCTCATGTCTTCTCTGTGCAGCCTTCTTACTGGTCTCCGGAATTCAGAAAACCATGGCATTCCTTTGTTGTGTTCGAGTGTTGTGCCTCAGTCTCCTCCCCTGGTTCTGGTGCTGCACTTAGCTACAGTTACCCACTGCCATGATAATTTAACAGATGTATGTTGTCAGGATGAGTCTCAGGGGTCTGTCATAACTTCTCAAGGGGATTTGATTTCAAGTTCATTTCCATCAGTAAGAGAAAAATGAGATCTCTGTCAGTCAGGTATTTTCCAGTTTCGTGGCACAGTCCTTCGGAGTTCAGCACCAACTAGAAAGTACATTTCTATGAAACAAAAATAAAGTTGGGATTTTCACTGTTTGCTGTCTTACCCACTGAGGAATAGTGGTATCCTGGATCATAAAAAACAGTAATGACCAACTTAGCAAATACAGATTAAATGCCAGGGGATAACTCTGTAGTCTGCATACCTAAACATGCTGAAATGTGCAGAAATGTCATGGGAATTATTGTTTTGAAGTAGGAGTTTGGGGTGCTCAAGGGTATTCTTGCTGGGTTTCTGAGAAGAAGCCAACAAGAGTCTCAAGAAGCCATTATCAGCACGGCACTGGCTTCCTGTGATTGACAATGGGGACCCACACCAGGAGTGTAACAAGTAAGACTGAATACCTTGGAGAAAGATTCAATTCCCTGCCTAATTCAAACCTGGCCAACCAAATTAATTTAGCTAATAAGTATGCTTTAAATATTTTCATTGGGTATATTTTCTTTTTGTGAGTTTTAGGAAAGTCTGAAATATAAGAATATACAGTTTCTTTTACAGTGTGCATTAAAGTAAAAAGGAGACTAGGAACCACATATAATTTTAAAAATCTTATATGTTTTTAAAAATAAATTTTTTTTAAATTTCCATTTTTTTAATTTAAAAATCCTATGAATTTTTAAAATTTAGCTGCAGGAGTTAAATAAATATATAGGAGGCCTTGGAGCTAGAGTGACAGTGAGTGGAACATCATGTGTTCTGGAAACCAAATCTGGGTCTTCTGCAAGAACAGGAAGTATTCTTAACTACTAACCCATCTCTCCAGCTCCATTTTTAATTTTTCAGTTGCCACATTTAAAAAAATAAAAGAGGGGTGGTGAGAGGCTTGGTGGGTAAAGATACATGTTGCCAAGTCTGACTACCCGAGTTCAATTCCCAGAACCTACATGGTGGGAAGAGAGAATCACTTCCCCCAAGTTGTTCTCTAGTGTCTACAAATACATCCTAACATGCACATGCACACATACTAAATAAATTCATGTAATTTTTAAAGTTTAGAAGTTAATTCTAATAATATATGCTTAGACAAGTACATCTAAAATATGATAATACAATATGAAATCAATATACAACTATTAATATTTTCAATCTTTCCATATTATCTCCCAAATCTGATGTGTATTTTTTGTTTAAAATAGAGCTCAAGGCAAGCAGCTAAAATATTAAACAGCACCGTTCTAGGCTTTTAACAGTTCAGCTATTATGAAGGCTCTTTTTAAATGATAATGAAAATAGTATTTTGAAAACACATGGTTTTTCACAATACCATCATCAGAAGCCTTTAGCCAACTAATTACTTGAGTGTGGTCAGAAGGACACTGATTTTCATATATGATGTTGGATAGGGTGAGGGAGTGCATAGCATTGGAAAATCTTGGGTTAAACTAATTTTCTTTTGCTTTTCTGCTGGTGAAAACTTTGAATGCTTGGGGGCTATATGTGTACACTTTCTATTCTTAATTGGTCATGAAATTGTTTTTTCACAGAGCCTCTCTCAGGACTAGTGTTACTATGGAGAATGTTGATTTAAAACTAAAATAAGTGAGGTAGGAATCTGGAAATCAAAAAATAGAAAGACTATTTAATAGCTGATGTGGATTTGTGCATGCACCTTCAGTTAATTCTCCAGTGTGTTCCTAAGAATCTACCTTTGCTCTTGAACTCTGTGCACTTGGCTGTCTTCTCCAGAAGTATTTTAGTTTCGTGAAAAGAGAGGCAGGACCTAATTCACATTCTTACCTCATATTGGAACTTGGTGGGGTTATCAGTAAGTAAGTGGAATTAATAGGTGGTTTGATAGCAATCGACTTGATGTAGAGATCGGGAGAGCACTGGATTCCTAAGCTAATAGAGGAAACAGCACATCACAAGCTGAGGTGAGTAGGGAGGTGGCATGAATGTGGTGTCCTCACCACAGGCGCAGCAGCCAAGATCAGCTTCTCTCAGACGCTCGATGTCAGGGGCTCACACAAGAGAATATCCACGTTCAAGGTGCATCTGACAGGGAAGTCAGTGAAGAGAAGGCAGACAGAGCAGGGTCAAGAACAACAACAACAACAACAAATAGCATGTTGCGCTCTACACGTGGACATTTCCTTATCTAGCAGATAAACGTTCAGGTTTCTAGGAAGATGAGATTTGAAACAAAAGGCTGGAGGAGGAGGAGGAGGAGGCATGCTATGCATGCCAAGACCCAGCTTCTGAATTCTGTTACAAACACGTGTCATCAACAAAAGAAATGGATGCTCGGTTTGGTTCTGTCTTTCTTCCTCCCTGTGCTCTCCACCTGTTCTGTAGCTTACAGCTTCTCTTGTTTGAAAACAAATAAATATCCTTGCTTTAAGAGTAGAGTTTTTCCTTGGCCTGAACACAAAAGAATCCCTCTCCTCTCTTCCATATTTAATGTTAGGTGAAATAGAAACATTGTGAAATATTGAATATAATGAATAAAGTTGAGTATCAATGTAGAGAAATTAACTATATGATAATAATTATAGCCATGGACTGTCCCTAAAAGTCCTAGGTAGATTTGGGGGAAATTCTTCCTATTGAACATTCAGACATTATTGAAAAAAGGCAATTTTCTTCATGATCCCAGAAATCCTCTCCAGAACATGACTTTTGACCTGACATGTTCTTTTAGCATGTCCTTCCAGTGTTTTGGCCACCCAAGGAATGCACCAGGCTAAAGATCAAAGAACTCTGCTGGTTTGCTCTTGGCGGCTGTGCTGTGCCTCTGCTGGAATTAATACGGATGTCCTCATCAGAGGAGCCAGCCACAGGAATAGTGACCAGTCACTGATGATATGAGGAAGTGGCAAGGTTAACATAAACACCGTCTGAAGTTATGCTCTCTGCTTCCCACTGGGGGACAATGGCTGCCTTTCCTGGCAGGAATGTTCTACATTAGAGGATCCAAGCCTAGGAGAGCAATAGGCTATTATTTGGAATTAGTAAGTGTTAGCATATATTTCAGATCTACAGCATCATGTTATAGGATGTACATATTAAAATGGTTACTGTAGTGGAAAAATTAGTATATCCATCATCACACATCGCTATTGACTTTTGAAAGAAAAAGACAGCACAATCTCACACATGGAATCTGAAAACAAGAAGGTAAATAGAGAGAGAGCTAGACCTGATATCAGTGGTTAGCAGGGCTGTGAGAGGACTGGGGTTCAGAGGTACAGGTCAAAATCTGCAAAACAGCATTTGAATTTTTTTTTTTTTTAATCTCTGTTGACACTCCTGGCAAATGAGGTGGGGTAGGGAGCTACTGAACTAGGAGAAACTTGACCTGGGGTCAGAAGGTGTTCTGTTTTCTGTTGACCCTGACAGCACAGTGGATACGTTTGTTCAGTACATTGATGGATGCCCAAAACAGCAAGGCTGTTAGGTAGTTGACTCTACTGGTAAATAATATATTTTCCAAAGAACTTGAAAAAGGCTATGTACACAGTAAGGTTTTAGATATGCTTGGTGCCACATTCACTGATCACATTTTTTTTCTTCTAGAATTATTCCTTCCTTTAAGCATAGACCCTTGCTAATTTCTGAGACCAGTTGCTCCTATTTTAAGACCTGCTGACTTGTTGCCCATCATAAATAAAGATGACACACCTGGCCCACCACCAGAGGACACGACCTAACCTTTTCAGATCTTTCCTTCTCTTCTCAAGCTTCCATTCCTGTGCCCCAAGGCTCAGCAGATCATTAGCAAGATCAAAGCCAGCTGGTATGAGCCCACAATGTTTCCAATCCTTCTATACCAGTGGGTCTCAACATGGGGATCTAGACCCCCTGGGGATTGAATGATCTTTTCACAGGGGTTGCCTATCAGATATCCTGCATATAAGGTGTTTACATTACAATTCACAGCAATAGCAAAATCACAGTTATGAAGTAACAACAAAAGTAATTTTATGGTTGGGGCAGGGGGTCACCACAACATGAGGAACTGTATTGAAGAACTGTATTACAGTGTCGCAGCTTTAGGAGGGTTGAGAATGACTGCTCTATACCATCACAGGCCCCCCCTTCCCTGAGAAGAGGTGGCCCCCCTCCCTGAGTGGCTAATCCCTTTCTCTCCTCCAAGCTCACTACCTCCTAGCAGGCTCATTCGACAAGCTCATCTTCATACTCATCCTTTCTCCTGCTTCCTTCCTGTCAATAAGCATTCAAGTCATCTCTGTATTTAAAATAACCCTTTGTCCTTGATTCTCCCGGGGCCACCTCACCATTTCATCCTCTGTTGTCAGCAAGTGTGCAGGGCCTCAGCTTCCAATTCTGATAGTCCAACATTCTATACGACTACAGAGGTCCCCTAACTGTCCCAGTGTCCTATAATCAAGTCAACTAAGACCGCAACTTCTCTCAGTGTAGACGCCTACAATCCTATGGCCTGATCCTGCACTCCTGATTTCAATGTGCTGGAACTTAGCTTCTTGTCTGAAGGAAATGAGGTCAATGACATTGTTAATGATTTCATAACAGGGCGCTGCAAATAGGCATGATGGAAGTTCAAGAATGATGAGAACATGGGTTCATGTTTGATTTGGATGTTGAATGGAAGAAGAATAGGAGGCATAGGAGAATAAGGACATAAAATAAGATGGGAAGTTGTTTGCCAGTTTGGTGCAACACGGCAGAGCTAGACCCGGGTCTGGAGCCATTACTGCAAAGGACCAGAAAGGTGCCATCACCTCACTCCCCCTAGAGCTCCTGCTTGTCCATCTATTCCCACCCAGCTCGTTTCTCCACTGTCAGGGAGCTGAAGCATGGGTGGGCTCTTACAGAATAGACACGCCAGCATCTCCAGCATCTCAGATACACACACTTCTAGAGCGAAGCAGTTACTCAAATCCCCTCACATACATAGTGATGCTTCAGCTGTAATCCTTACTCCAGAACTGGAAAGGGGAGCTTAGGATACAAACGAAGGCCTAACTGAAGAATAGATAACCGTCACAGGAGCCATAGCCGCGTGTATCCCCCAGAGCAAAGCACAGAGCAAATTACAGAACCTGAGCAGTGTCCATGTTGCATTGTCTGTCCTTTGCAGAGCACTGGTCAGTAGCCAAGAGGAGCCCATAAAGAGAGGCACATTATCTCATTTCCCCTGGATACAATACTAGTTTGAAGTAGAAAGAATTATACACAGAAAGTTAAAGCTTCATTAAACCCATGATGCAGGTCAAGTTTCCCCAGCAGCCAGTTCTGCCTCAGGCTAGTGCTAGACATGTAGTCATTTACAGGCAGGAATAATAGAGGCTTATATACTCCTCTCTGCAACATGTGTGGAAGCTTTATGAAGCCATTAATGCTCCCTTCCTGCTGAAACTGGTCAGATAAATATAACCCCAAGAAAGTCATTGCTTAATCTTGACGATTCAAATGGGGGCCTCAGGCCACCTCCATTAAACACTGGTTTTCTTCTTTGAAATACAGTTCATTATTTATCAAAAAAAAAAGGCTGGCCACATTTATATTCCTGATAATGATTTTATATACATTTTAAATATTACAAAATTATGTATTAGAATCAATTAACAGGTATAATAATGATTATAACTTTTCTTATGCTTTAAGTTTTTTCCTAAATCTTTGGCTATCATCAAGCATGAAAAGCCTTTCTGTGTTTTATGAGACCATTAGAAACACTGTTCATTATTAATTAGAAACAGAGAAATTAAATAACATTTTTTTTGCAGCTCAGGAATTTATGACTCCCAATTATCTGTCAATAAGGAAAAGCTTCCATTTTTAATAAATTAATTATTTCATTCTCATTTTACTTTTTTCCCTGTGAGGAATTCTGAATTCTTTGTTCATTTTTCACACTGTTGTAAGATTTTATGATTATTCCTTAGGTGATATTCAAAGAAAGTCTGTCTCCAGGCACACGGGAATATTCTTTTTTTTTCTTTCTTTCTTACTTTTAGGAGTTTGGAGCACTATATTTCTCACAGCAGTTTTTCTCCCAGAAAACTGAGCTCTATATTATGACTGTAATAAATTATTCTTTTAGGAGTTCTGAGGTGAACAGTGGAATGGCATATGATTTAAAATAAAGAAATAAAACTCACCCTGTTCACATTGCTTGCTTTTCTTAAAATCCACTCAGAGACATTGAGCTGTCATAGCTCCAGGCTTCCAGCTAACATTTTACCAAATCCCAAAACTTTGAAGGAGTAGAATCCTGTATGACTCTTTCAGATCAATTACATGCTAAATATCCAGAGACTAAAACTCTCTTTAGCACACAGTTGGGAGCAAGCCCAACACTAAAGTTTCCCCATCTGATTTGTTGGCTTAACCAGGCTGTGGAGAGTTAGCTTTGCGCTGAGCAAGCCTGCAAGTTGGTAGAAAAGCCATGCCTGCAGCTGACTGGGAACTACCTGCACAACAGCTCTCTGGGGCTTTTGCTCTTACGCATATCCTATAATCTGCTCCTTTTGTAGGAGACCCGAAACATCACCTTCTGTCTCCCCTCTAACTTGGTGTTCAAAATCACCAGACTGCCAAGACATAGCATTTTGCTGGAAAAAAAAGAAAGGAGCCGTGCTGGGTACGTGATTTGGTTTAGTCTAGTGCGTGCCTAGGATTCACAAGGCCCTGGGTTTGGTTCCCAGGACGTCATAAACTCAGCATGGCTGATGTACTTGGGAAGTGAGGGAAAGATGATCAGAAGTTCAAGGTCACCCTTGCTTATGTGGTGAGTTCTAGGTCAACCTAGGTTATATGAAACTTTGCCTCAAAAAAAAAAAAATGAAAGAAAAGAACTGAGCACACAGAAGTGGGACAAAAAGCTTTCCTGGAGATGCCAATCAAAGCAAAATAAATGACATTTCTCATTTAATAAGCCCCAAACAGATCATTAAGAATCTTTGATCTCTAGTTCTCTGAAGAGCAAGCACTAAGTAGGCCAAAATGGGCACTCAGGCATTGTGATTATTAATATCACAAAAATGCCTTCGCTTTATGGAAGGGTATTTTGTAAAATGGAAAACTTTCCTGACCTGATTAAAATACAACCTCCAACACTTTTATTGGTTTTTTTTCACATGTAGCACAATATATATTCTTCCTAGTCTTGCCCTAGACGTCATGGTTTAATGTATATGACACATTGTCTGTATACTTTGCTGTTTTAAGTACTGAAGACGATCATTGAAAATTAAATTTACTAACATTGTGTGCTGTCTGAATAATGGCTTTACTATTGACACAAAGAAAAATCACTATAAGTGAAGAAATGGATGTATTTACAGAATAATGATGGCTTCATGTGCATAGTGTCCCCTAATCAAAAGAGAAACTTTTCAGCTAATTCAAGCACTAATTATTCATTCCTAGGAGTGATGTCTTAGTTGTGCCAGTAAATGTCTGTCATCTTAAGATGTTTCTTTTGTTTATACTTCAAGAGCTCAGTAAATGGGTAGCAATTGTTTCCATATAGCTTTGTGGTATTTTCTTTTGTTTTGGTCTTTGCTGCCACAGAATAAATGATCCCAAGGGATATTTAAAGTTTTATTTATGTTTATATGCGTATGTCATGTATGGTGGATATGTATGTATGGATAACTATAGAAGCTAGAAGAAGATGTTTGTTCCCCTAAAACTAGAGTTACAGGTGGTTGTGAGCCACCTGATGTGGGGTGCAGAGTTACTTGTAAGCTGATGTGGGTTCTGGGAATCAACTCAGGCCCCCTTGTAAGAATAGCACATTTTCTAAACTGCTGAGCCGTGTCTTCAGCCACTCCCTCATTGGGGGATTTCTTTGGGCAGAAAGCTAATTGCACTTATATAGAGATCCTAGCTGAGTTCTTTCATAGCTAAAAACATTTCAGGGAAAATCACGGCCTCCTCAGCAAAGCCATCTCTCTCCTAATAATGCTGAGTTATCTTCAGCATTCGTGACAGCCGCTTGTGAAACCTCGAACCAGCTCTCCCTAAGCAAAGGAGTTTGTTTGTAGAACTCTGTACTGCTTACAGTAAGGTTAGGTAAAAACGTGTTTAATGTTTCTCCAAACACAAATGTAGTTTATCAACAGCGTTCTTTTCAACTTCACACCTACTTAATAAAGTCCCGCAAGCCACTATCTATTTTATGAAAAGCATGATGGGGATCCAGTGGCTTCTCTATGAATCGTACGTCCCTTTTTATGCAATAAACTTTAAAAGGGGGGCATTTAAAATTGAATCCTAAAACTTTGTAAAATACCACAGAGGGTGTTAAATGTCATCACCAACCTATTGAACAATTTGTCTTCTGAGATCAGTCTCCACTGTTGACCACACAGTCATACACACAGCTCTAATTCATTACCTAGGAAGAAGGAAATGAACTCAGCATTAGGTCCTGGTGTCTCGAGCTCTGTCACCTGGGTTTGAGCCAGCATGGTAGAGTCTGCAGATACACTGGCCTTTAAAGCACTGCAGAGTGAGCCACAATGTCGGATCTGGGCAGAGGTCAGCTGCAGAGTTCGCTAGAATAAAACCAAGCCTCTGACTTTAAAGGAGTGTAGCTACATTGTGCTGAGCCAGGCAGGGATATCTGGTGGGCAACAGCAAGATCTCAGAACAGCTGTTGACTAATCCAGACAAGTGTTACACTCTGGAGCTCAGCTCCAAAAGCCATGTGGCTATAGGTAAGAAGGAAGCATGGAGCCGAGGAGGTGAGGCCCAGTGGCATCTGCTGGGAGGAAAGAGCAACCTGGGGCAGACGCATAGCATCTGCCTGTTGAGACTGAAGTTGTAGAGACTTACAGATAAGTGATCTATACAGGCATACTGGCCAGACTTGGCTTTGAATAAAAGAGTCATCTCATCCCACACAGTGAGTTGTGACAACTGCTTAACTGTAATGATGAAATCACAGCCACAGCATTCAAGTTCAGGAAATAATGAGCTAATTAAAAACCCATGGGGAATTTAAGGCAAGCCAAAATGACAATCATACCTTGAAATTTCTCCAGGACACCTTCTTTTTTATCCAGGGTCACAGACTCTCAAGTTCTTTCATTAAAACAAGCTATCCTTCCATTTACATTGCATGCCAAGGACAATAACATATTTTCCACAGGAAAATGCCAGCTCCTCCCTGGGTATGCTAGAAGATAACTGACATTATCAAAGCCGGAACTGATATGGCTGGGTTGGGTTTTGAACAGGCTGCTTCAGGGTTTTGTAACTGACACCATGTGCATTGTGCAGCCCCTAAACACAATTTGACAAGATCCATTTCCAATCTGTTCCAGATTGTCCCGTGTATTTTGTGGCTAAAGACAAAGTCACAAACTAATTGGCACAGGCAGAAAGAAAAATTAGCCATTTACAAAACAAGGTTCAGTTAATCTGAGATACTAAGGATGCCTAGGCCTCTGAAGACATTGGTGTCGGAGAGAATCTGTGGTTCTGGGTCTTCCTCATCTCCACCTACATTTTTTTCTTCTGCTTAGAAAGCCATCATCCTTGCTTGTCTTGTGAATTTCAAGACAAGTCAGGCTCCAACTGAAGCATCCCTTTATGAAGGAGAGTCGATTGTACTCCTTCGTGCCAGCGCTGTCTGGAGCAATCTTCGTTACGGCATTCAGTTCTTCTGCAGGACTGGTGTGTTTACATATCTGTTTTCCCTGCTAGAACTCTGTGAGGACAGGGGCTGTGGTTGGCTCATGTAGATGTTAAACAAATGTCTGTCCAGGCAGTCGATAGAGAAAAAAAAATGGGTAAATGTCATAAACGATGAACTTCTGAAGCCAGTGGACTGTCTTTCCATGATTTCATTGGAGAACTGAAAACGCATGATAGGTGAACACTGATGGAGCAGATATTGTCCTTCATGATAGACAATCTAAAAAAAAATCACTGTCCACACGAAAATTAATTTTAAATCTTCACTTAATAACTAATTTTCATTGTGCCCTTATTCAAAGTAGAAATTACATGAGTGGTCCAGCATGAGTTGGAAAGGTGTCTTGAAGCTTAGTTTTCCACAGAAGGGGTGAATCTGGCCTAAATTATTCCTAGTCTTGCCTGTTCTAGCTTTTGACCAACTCTAAGCGTTTTGAGTGCAGCTGTCTATGTTTAGAGAGGCCATCTGTAGCCATGAAAAGTCTTCCCTGATGAAGTTTTAATTGTTGGTCTGTAAGTGTTTCACAAACACAACCTTTGTTTTTTAGTACAGCGTGCTTTGCTTTGTTTTAATTTTCAGTCTGTGGAACATGAGTTTGAAGTCAGATAAAACTGTGGTTCAAATTCTAAGTGTTTGCTTATTGAGCTGTGTGGCTTCAGAAAAGCAAACTCTGCAAGCTGTTCTTTCCTCATCTGGTGAGCAGGGATAGTGATATCTGCTAGAAACAGCTGGAAAAATTCAGTGCAAGTGCCTACCCCAGGGCTTTATGTAACCCTGGTTTGTTATAAATGGAGTTCTCCCTCTCCCTTTGGCAACCTTCCAGGAAGAGAGCACTCACAAAAGTCTAGCCCTTAAGATTGCCGTTGCCTTGGCTCCTCTCAGCCAATGGAGCATCCTCCCACAGTTCTTGATTTTTTAGGTTTATCTTGAATTATGTGTATATGTGTCGAGTATATATGCCTCTGTGTGGGAATGCACAGGTGTGCACTCAAGCCCATGGAGTCCAGAAGAGGCCACCAGATCCCCTGAGATGTGGTAGTCATCAGCTGCCCTGTGGGTTACTGAGAATGGAAATTGAGTCCTCCGCAAAAGTAGCAAATGTTCTCAACTCCTGAGCCATCTCATACTTATAATTATGTTTCACAGCTATTCAGGGTTTTTAATAAAGATTTTCATTTATCATTTATGTATGTGTCTGTTAGTTTGTGTGTGTTGGTACAAGTGCCCAAGGAGTCTAGAGTAGGGCTTTGAATCCCCTGGAACTGGGATAGTTACAGATGCTTGTGAGCTGTCTTGACGTGAGTTCTGGGAATCAAATTCAGGCCCTGTGGGAACCAAACTCAGATCTTCTAGAAGAGTATTTTTAATTGCTGAGCCATCTCTTCAGACCGCAATGCTTAAGTTTTTAATTATTGGAATATGTTTAAAGTAAAGACGAATTTGAACCTTTGATCTTACAGTGTCTTCATAGTTTGGATATTTGGTTTTGAAAGAAATCGTATGTTTTCCTGGACAGAATTCATTTACTTTTTAACATCCTTTGAGCTTAAGTGTTAATGAACCTCATGCCAATTAGTGAGAAACCTTTTAAAAGTTATTTGATGCTAAACTACTATTAACATTTCAATAAGAAGTAAAACTTCTGACTTCATGATGTGTAATATAATTAAACAATTCTTTTTCAGTATAATATATTATACTTGGTAGCATATATCTACCTAGAATAAATAGTGAAAAACAAGCTTTATCTCTACACTAAGGAGTTAGTATGTCAACTGGTCATGTTCAGATGTCATGTGTTTATGGCTATGACAGACGAGCTTAGTTAGTAAGAGTATACTGCAATTAAGCCTAGTGTCTGAGGTCCATGCTGTGGGCTCTGTTCCAGAAATCAGTTGCATTCCACATTTCTATCCATCCATTAATGCAATAAACAGGCACTAAACACCTTTTATATGTCAGGCCTTACACTGAACACTTAATAAGTAGATTAAACATAATACCATTCATAGTTGGCAAGTATTTATTACTACATCCTGAAAAATAATTGTCTGTCATTTCATAGTGTTTGAGAATGAGCATAATTAAATATGAGTAAAATTAGACTCATAAACAAGAGAACCACATGCTGTATATTTGCATATTATCCCAAATATGTGGATTACTCAGTAGCTATAATTTGGATTATATTTTTTAGCAAAACTAAACTTTAATTGTTGATCCCCAAATTGCCATGAGCAGTGTTGGATTTGTGTGTGTGTGTGCGCGCGCATGCACACGCGATATATTATGTGTGAGTGTAGGTGCACATCAACCATGGTAAACATGTAGAGATTAGTGAAAAACTTTTGAGAGTTGGTCTCTGGCTGCATCTTTGCATCTGGGTGAGGCAGGGTAGCTGGCTCCTGCACTTCTGGGAAAGTCTTCTGTCTCTGCCTCCCTCTTGCCATGAGAATGCTAGGATTACAGGTACAATACTGTGGCTGGCTTTTTACCTAGGTTCTGGGGATGTAACTCAGGTCCTCAGTTTTACACAGCAAGTGTCTTTACCCACTGAGTATCTCCCTGCCTCTTGACTTGTGTTTTTAATGAGTGCAGTGATTATACTTTGTCTTCGTATCATTATTTATTTGACATGACATATAGTATAAAGTGAATTCTAATCCCTTGAATATGTTATGTGGGATAATGCTACTGACACCAAATCTTTCAGTGAAATTTAATACAAAACTAAAATTCAAGAACTCAATGTGTACTTCAAAAATAATTTAAATCTACTCAGAGACCTGAATGAGTTTTTTTAAGGCATAGTTTACATGATTTTTATTTGTTTTGTTTGTTTGTTTTCTGAGATAGTGTTTCTCTGTGTAGCTTTGTGCCTTTCCTGGAACTCACTCTGTAGCCCAGGCTGGCCTTAAACTCACAGAGATCCACCTGCCTCTACCTCCCAAGTGCTAGGATTAAAGGCATGCATCACCACCGCCAGGCTTACATGATTTTTAAAATGTAAGCTTCTAGCCATGTAAATATTAAGTAGAAAGTCATACTCAAAATCCATAATAGCAACAATGATAATACATCATTAACAATTACATGATAGTAATAACATGTAGAAATTTCTGTATGCCAGGCACTCTTCTAAGTTCTAACCCAATATTTCTGATAAATTTACTGGTTCTGTTTCCCCTGACTGCTGGCCCTGGGACCTATAGACAAAAAAGATGTTATGTGTCAAGGTAACTCCAAATTCAACATGAAAACTTACTGCAAAGTAAGAGAGGGTCCTTCCAAGTAAGAGAAGGACCAAAGTCTCAGTGGCCCATTGTCCACACTGTTTAATTCAGTGGCAGGATTTACAAAGACTCCTCACTTGAACACAGAGGGAGTTCTCTAGTCATCTTAGCTTTTACTGATCTTTAGAGAAAGTGCTTGAAACACTGGCTTTTGGGGAAAGATTTCTGCTGTGGGATGGTCTGTATGTCAAATTGCTCTGATTGGTCAATAAATAAAACACTGGTTGGCCAGTGGCCAGGCAGGAAGTATAGGCGGGACTAACAGAGAGGAGAATTGAGAGAATTCTGGGAAGTGGAAGGCTGAGGAGGGAGACACTGCCAGCCACCACCATGACAAGCAGCATGTGAAGATGCTGGTAAGCCACGAGCCACATGGCAAGGTATAGATTTATAGAAATGGATTAAAGATGTAAGAACTAGATAGCTAGAAGTCTGAGCCATTAGGCCAAACAGTTTAAATAATAAAAGCATCTGTGTGTTTATTTTATAAGTGGGCTGTAGATGTAACCAATGGTCTTATTAAATAAGAAACACAGAGCCAATTCAGAGAAGAAAGCCAAGAGGTCAGAGCTAAAAGCCTCACCCTTCCTGATTCAGGGATCCTCTTCAGCCAAGAGAGCTCTCCGAAAAGGACCTACTTCCTGTGTGTATGTCTTTAAAGTCTTCCTGTTCTGCCTTCTCATTGGTTGTAAACCCAAACATGTGACTGCCTCGTCACTGCCTGAATGTGCCGCCCTCCAGGTCCTTAAAGGCGTGTGCCACCACCGCCACGCACTTGCTATGGCTCTAATAGCTCTGACCCCCAGACAACTTTATTTATTAACATACAATTAAAATCACATTTCAGTACAAGTAAAATACCACCACAGTGGGCTGTCAGACTGACGGGGCTTGGCGGGACCCGGAGAGAAAATTCTCCAGCTACAGATTTTCCTTAATTATTATCTAGATGCAATATGTTCTAGTTTTGAGAATGTGTTTGAAAATAGGTTCTAATTAGAGGGCAGCACAATTTTGGCTGGAGCCCCACTGGAAGTAAGGTTTATTTAGGGGTCAAAGAGTCAAGGGTTTATAAGCCAGGTTGGGGTATCAAGCCCTAAAATGTTTCATGGGCTTCAGTTCTTGTTGCTTCTAGTTGGTTCCATATAAATACGCTAATCTATGTTAAGCAGTACTGCCTCTTTCTAAGCAGGAATATATCTGTAGACGATGCTGTTATTTATGTTTCCCAGTATCTTCTCTTACCATTTCAAAGGTATTGGTCAGCTGTATAGCTGTGCTAAATATTCAATGGGTTCTTGTATTTGCTTTAGTCTGATAATTTACTCTGTTTTCATGTTTACATCATAAGATACTCTATGAAAACAGTGAAAGAATTGGTTTTGCTCACAGCCAATGTCGTCTGTGACAAACTCAACAGGACATGATATCCGGCAAAGGGTGGCTTCCATGTGTGGGTCTTCCTGAGGCTCCCTCACTCTTTGGTAGGCACCCCAGCATCCCTCAGTTTCTGAAAGCAGACATGGAAGAAATCAGCACTGCAAAGCTAATCTTGTTCATAGACGTTTAAAGTTTAAAGTCCTTCAAGTATAAAGTTCCACATGTCTCAAGACCATCCCATGTGTGTGTGTAGAGGTGTGTTGGTATATGTTCCCCTAATGAATGGAGATGGAAAATATCAAAATGGCCCAAAGTTGGTATAACTGCATGTTTTATTAAAAAGTCAACTCTGTTGGTGCCACTCAGACAGAATATTCCCTACTAAAGCCACATTTTTAAAGACTTCAATCTGGCCTGCCTGCTCACTGGACAATTTACTAGTGAAAAAGACCAAGTTGAAATACTTACAACAGCAAGCATTTTCAGTATGACTAATCAATGTCTCCTTGGCAGGACTGGTTATTATTTAATATATGGAAAACATCCATCGTGTTTATCATCACCATTACTGGTAAGCACACATTAGCCTACAGTTGTCTTTAGAAACATCTCTGTGGCCTACAGGCTATTTCCAGTCATTGCTATTTCAGCTTTAATCTACAAAAGACAGGTTTGCTCTTTGAAACGGGAAATAACCTTTTCTTGATGTTGTTGTGTTGTTGTTATTGTTTTGACTTTTCCCAAACAGATCCAGATTCTTCAAAGTGCAACAGAGTGCAAAGCAGCACGTTCAGTTCCAGCTCTGCACCGCTTTGTTCACGAATCAAAAAGGGCTGAGCGTTTTCAGATATCCAAACATATAAATTCAGCTTTCCTTTTCATTTGCCTTTATATCTACCCTTCTGGATTCCAGCTGGAACCAAAACTAAAAGTGCTGAGCAACCACAATAAAGACTGCCTTCCTTGGGGTTTCTAGATCCCTGGAAGTGGGAAGCATTAGTCATTCACAAGCCCCATACCCACAGATTTTCCAGTCTAAATCCTACAAAGCCCAGAGACACATGTATGTTTCTCAGTCAAGTCTACAGGGTGCTCTTCTGAGTGGACCTCAGCATTCAGTACCACAGTGACCCTCCATCTCAGCTTATTTGAGGTCTAAGTTGAAAATAAAATTTCATATTAGTTCAGAGATGTGGAATGCATGAGAAATATGAAGTATTCCAAATATTGATATCATTTTAGTATATTTAATGGAAAATAATGAATTCATCTGCTTGTAATTTGTTTCAGTTTCCCTTCCTCCTTAGTTTTTGTGGACCAACTTAGAATACTTTCATAATGTAATGTATGACCATATTCCCCTTGACACTTGCTTAGAGAAAAAACACAGTGGTCTCACAGTGATGGTTCTTCACTGTATGGATTCAGATGTTCTATTAGAGGTCCAGGTCTTATAGAGGTAACTATAGCTATGAGTTTGTGAATGCAGTGGGCATGTCATTCCCAGAAGACAGCATTTCACAGCACTCTTCCCCACCATCTGGCTCTTACATCCTCTCTGTCTTCTCCTCTGTGATGTCCCTTAAGCCTTAGGAGGGGATTTGACAGGGATGTACCATTTAGGCCAAAAGTATTCAACTGTCACTTAGTCTCAGCCCTTTGACCAGTTATGAGTGCCCGCATTAACCCCTCATTAGCAAATTAAGTATGCTTAGTTAATGTCTTTTGTTGTATTTGTGAATATGGAACTTTTACAACAATAAAGCCTACTGCAGAGAGAAGCATCTCTGGCCAAGGTTGAGGACAACACTAATCTGTGGGTTGAAGCACATATAGAGAAGGCAATTTGACAACATATGGATTTAGCAATACAGCAGTGGTAGGTTCCCCCACTTAGGCCCTTCTCCTAAGTCATGGGATTTGGAATAGGATAATAGTACCATGCATGGAGCAGGCCTCAAAAATAAGCTCAAAGCGGTTGGTTACCCTTATAATCTTCATGCCGCTATTGCACCAATGGGCATATCTTGTCTGGCAGGTTGGAATTATAGCATGCCAGGCTCTCTGTAAGATATGATTACTTTTATTTCTCATTTATCTTTGTTCTGATTGTCTTTTAGCTGGAACTGGGACCCATCCTTAAATGAATCTCTTTCTTATCATTGATGCCATACATTGACATTATTTTAAACCATGTTTAAATTGATTATCACATGCCCACAGTCATGCTAAATAATCACATGGTTGCTGCCATGAGCTCACACCAAATTCAGTCCATGTGTAGCTTCATCTTCACTAACCAAATTCCAACTGGGGTTGGGGTGAAGGTGGACCAAAGCAGAAAAAAGACTACACCTTTCCCAGAAAGCCTCAACTCAGGTGGCAAAAGTAATGTTCTGCTCTATCTTTATGGACATCATCAATATGCTAAGGCGAGGTAGATGAGTTTTAAAGTGAGGTAGACCTGAGTATAAATCCTAACTCATACATCATTTCTCTTTTCTTATCTCTAAATTGATCAACTGCCATGAGAAAAAAATTACCTAATACAAGGGCTGGTGTAGAGAAGATGCTAAGAAATGCATAGTGATTTCAACCATCATTATTGTTATCACTATGCTTCAGTTTCATACTGGAATGTAGTCAGAAGTTTTTCTGTGTCCCGCCTGCCCGGTCCTATAGGCATTCAGACCCAAGTAAACACACAGAGGCTTATATTAATTATAAACTGGATGGCCTATGGCTCAAGCTTCTTGCTAGCTAGCTCTTATAACTTAACTCATTTCTATTAATTTATAATTGCCACTTGGTGGTGGCATTACTAGTCTGCTGGCGTCTTGCTGCTCCTTGGGCAGTGGATAGTGTCTCCCCACTGTCTGTCCTTTTTTCCCCTGTCTCTCTACTTGGATTTCCTGCCTGTCCATAAGCTTTCTTGTCATAGGCCAAAGCAACTTTATTTACTAACCAATGGGAACAGCATGTATTCACAGCGTACAGAAAGACATCCCACAGCACTGGAGAATATGGAGTTTTTGTTAATTTTTTTTTTTCACAAGGAAGGCATCTTAGAAACTCCAACTAGCAACTGATATTCATCCTAGTATTCATGGAGCAGACAAGTTACTTGATGCATATTTGACAAATTAAGTATGCTTACTTAATGTCTCTGATTATATTGTGAATATGGAACTTTTATAACAATAAAACTCTGCATGTCCTAAATATGTATATGACTGTATTCATTTAAGTATTGCACCAAGTTATGCTTATTTATGGTGTAGTTTTCTTTAATAGGCATCTGAAATTTGAGCGACATTCAACTCAGGACATATGATCTTATTTTTCAGTATGTGTTTAAGATAATCATCTTCTTGCCAAAAAGTTTCACAGAAGAACTTCAGTCAAAGTCCTGGCAAATCTTAAAATCTAAATTCTTCCCTTTTTTTTCATTTTACAGTACTCATCATAGAATATCATATCTTGCAGGACACCTTGAATATTTCTCAGAAGACTCTTATGATGGATTCTTTAGAAAAAGCAAAATTTACACATAGAATAAATAAAAAGAAAGTTTAAGACAACAAACAAAAAATAAAAACAAAAATTAAACAAAACAAAA
This sequence comes from Peromyscus californicus insignis, assembly GCF_007827085.1. NCBI lineage: Eukaryota > Metazoa > Chordata > Mammalia > Rodentia > Cricetidae > Peromyscus > Peromyscus californicus. The sequence continues at coordinate 35,434,500 of NW_026294584.1, forward strand.
AAAAAAGTAAAATTTACTTTGTTTATGTCAGGAGCTATCATTTTCTGATGATTTAAGCAACAATTTGATCCCCAACAATATCCAGGGTGTTTCCTTTAGTGCCATTTAATTTTTGCTGTGTTCTATATTTAGGGGTCATGACATGTTCTAAATAAAAGAAATGGAAGTGATTAAAAAAAAAAAAAAAACTTCCCAAAAGCCCCTAGGATGAAGTGCTGTCAGCTAAACCCACTCGGTGTCCTTTTTCCTCACAACTGGAAGACAACAACATGGCCTTGCTCCAAGGAGCACACAGACACACCCCACATCTTCCGTGTCCCCCACGGTGCATGTAGAGCTTAACATTATACACTTGCATGTCTGTTGCGTTCCCAGCTACAGGGTATAGAGACAGAAGCTATGAGCATAGAAGTCAGTCTTCCTGTGCTCACAGCAAGAGGTTAAGTGATACAGAAAGTGACCATAGGACAATAAGAGAAGAGCAATGCCATACACACACAGACACACAGACACACACACACACACACACACGCACGCACGCACGCACGCACGCGCGCGCGCGCGCGCACACACACACACACACACACACACACACACACACACAGCCTCAGAGCATCAGAGCCAGCTATGCAGAAGGGGCACCGACAGTCGATGGGAGTGCAGGGGGAGCAGACAGCTGTGGATGTAAAGGCACAGAGACAACACAGAACGGTGTCCTGGACACACCAACAGCTGTTTGAGTCAGTCCTTGCAATGCAGTCTAGAGAATGGGAGCAGGCAGAAAGGAGGGTTAATAAACTTTGCATGTGGGAAAGACGCTTAGAACCATACAGGAAATGGATGCATGGGCTGGCAAGAGAGACCCGTGAAGAGGTCAAAGCAATTCCAATGGTAAATAAATACAAGTGCTCAGGCCCACATGGCAGTAACGGAAGTCAAGAGGGAAAAGAAGGACACAGTCTAAGCAAAGGCGTGGAGATTAGTGGGAGGCTGGGGGAAATGAGGAGAGACTGGTAACAGGGTTGACCTAGAAATTGGGGCTCTTGGGAGCTCCTGGGGAGCTTATAGGATAGAGGACAGATTTGGGGATGGTAACCTGTAAGGTCAAATGTAGCTGTTTTCGTGAGTGACCCCAAACCGACTAATAGAAACTGAAGCAAGCATTCTTTTCCTCTTACATGCCAAAACCTCCAACAGCAGAGGCTGCAGATCAGGGGAGTCAGAACTACATCATCACAGCTCTGGCCTTTCCCTCATATCACATAATAGTCATTCCAGCTACCACAACCCTGTCCTGAAAGGCAGGGTGCCAAAAAAGGTAGAGCAAAAGAACAAGCTCTGGGGGCCACTGAGGTGGCTCAGGGGGTCAGGGGTTTGCTGCCAGGACTGACGACCGGAGTTCAGTCCGGGGGTACGCACATGGTGGAGAGAGAGAACCAGGTCCCTCAAACTGTCACCCAAGCTCCCCCTCAAGACGTCCTCTGGCCTCCACACATGCCCTGTGGCATGCACATCCATATGTCCCTCCAAAACAAATTTAGATTAAAAGTCATTAGAAATCGTTTTTTGTTTTTGTTTTTGTTTTTTAAGAAGAAATTTTACACCAGAGAAATGCAGTCTTCTCAGCAATTCAGCTCACACAAAAGGCCGCTCAATATTGTAAGATGGACAAGGGTGCCTGTTATTAACTTCCTTTTCCAGAGAGGGAAGTAGGGAAAAGTGAAATCCAAATAGATTTGTAACCCCGACTGTGGTATGTGTCAGTTATATTTCTTCTATAGGTTTTTTTTTTCTTTTATTGTGAGATCTGCAGACTAGCCACTGAGTCGTCTCTACCCTTTCTGCTCCATGTTGCTTCACGATCACAAGAAGGCTGCTCATCCTTTAGTCTCACATTCGCATCTCAAGTGAATGAAGATACAGAGTGACAAGAAACATGTTTCTCTGGGGACTCACATCTTTTCCAGAAATCCACACCTGAAATTCACGTACAGGTTTTGGACAGCAGCTCTGCCTGTGACCAGTTTTTTTTCTACAGGAAATGTTGGGAAATAGATTTGTTTTAAACATAGAGCACATAGCTACCTCCAATAGCAACAAAAAAAAAGTTGCAGGAAAGTAGGAAGGAAATAAGGGTGGTTATTGTGCAGGCACCTAAGACGGTCGGCCATGGAACTTGAGGTCATGTGATGCGATTCCTTTCTCTCCTCTCTCTACCTGTCACCGTTTTGTAATGAGAAAGCTAGATCATGTGACTTAATATCCCAGCCAGTTAGCTCATGGTAAGGCTAGATTGAAAATTCCCAAGTGCAGTGAGCTCTTTCCAATGTGTCTCACCATTCTCTTTTTCCATAAAATGAGCATGCAGTGTACCCAACTATGTGGATAAGCCCCCTTTCTGACACCCGCTGACTTTGTACTCCTTTCATCCTTAAAAGTTACTTGCCACAGAATGTGTGTGTGTGTGTGTGTGTGTGTGTGTGTGTGTGTGTGTACACGTGAAAATTGTATGTATAGATGCACATGTGTGCGTGTAGATGGGCATTCATGTGTGGCCACATGCATGCAGATGCCAAAAAAAAAAACAACCTCAGGAACCATCAGCATTCCTTTGAGTCAAGAACTTGGCCTGGAGCTTGCCAAGCAGGCTGTGCTGGCTAGCTAGGGAGTCCTAGGACTCTGCCTTGGGTCTTACTATTTATGTTTCTTATCATGGGATCTGTTAATGATGTGACAGCTAATCTTTTTTTTAATTTTAATGCAGGATTGTGGTTTATTGATTAACCCAGAAGAAACCTGTGGGTTGCAGCCTATTTCTTCAGACTACATTGAAGCCATTTCACAGCCTGAAATAGAGAGTTGCCTATCTGGGGACACTAAAGGTGATTACATGGGTATCCTTTCTCTAAAATAAACCCCTTAGTAAATAAGTACTTGTTTAATTAGTCTACCCTTGTTTTAAACAAGGATTTTACTCCTTACATTCACATAAACATCAAAACATACTATAAATGTGAATGCATTGTTTTTATATTTGAAACACTCAATTAATCAAACCTTGTGTATGCTTCATTCCTAACCCATAGCCCTCTAGAAATCGCAGATCAGAGGTGAATTCTGCCCGGAGCCTTCTCTTAGCTTCTAACTCATTTCCTAACTCTGTGCTTTTCTTGCATCACAATCTCTACAATTAAATGAAGTATGTAATTCCTTGTTTAGTGTCGTTCTTCTGTAGATGATGGTTTCATGAGGGCAGGAAGTTGGCTCTTTTTTCACTTTATTTTTTATTACATTTTAATATAATGTGTTTGTGTGCCGAAGCGTGCACATGAGAGTCCAAGGACAGCCTGCATGAGTCAGTTCTCTCCTCTCATCATGTGGGTCTCTGGGAACAAATCCAGGTCTCCTTCACCCATTGAGCCTTATCTCCAGTTCCCTCTTTTGTGTTACAGCAACTCACTACATACATGCCTAATCTGTACATCATTCACACATGGTGGATAGAAAATAAATGATGGGAAAGGACCACAGCTATCGCTCACGTTTTGAGCATTCATACAAGTAGGGAGAGGAGGCTATCAGACTCAGATTACAGCATTCAATCTTGCCTGAGCCGTGGCTAAACCTGCAATGAGACACTTCTCTAACTCCACTCTCTAAGTCTTCCTCCTCTCAATCTTCTTCAAGCAGGGAAAGATTAAGACTCAAGGCATGTGTTCTTCAACTGTCCTGGTTACTGTGCTCCAGCCTGACCCCAGCACTGCCCTCCTCAGAAAGGCCTGAGAAAGCACACACAGCTGCACTAGCCTTGCCATGAACTTCACACGGTGGCTGGGACGGGAAATGAGTTTCCCAAATGAGCAGGGCAAATCGCAATTTGGCATGCAGTTAGCAAACGTGGGTATGTCCCATTCTTGAACATGTGTTCTAAATAATCAACTCCAGTCAGGGAGGGACTGGTATGTTAAGGAGGGTCAGGTGCCATGATCTGTGTCTTCCTGCTGAAGGGGACACAGACTCAGCCTTCAAAGGAGACACCTATGTTTCCAGCTCAGCATCGTTTTAATCAGTTGACAATTTACGGCAATCGTAAAACAACTTAATTCTACTCAGTTGTACGACAACCAAGTCAAAAGCTCTTCCAGTCTAAGTTCATGACACTGGCTGCTCAGGAGACAGCATGTGTTCTAGCCTGTGAAGTACGCAGGCACGTCAGCTGGGCTCTGGAACATCTCTGTCTGAACTTCCCAGTGGGGGAGGATGTCACAGGGAAGCAGCCTTCTGATGCTTAACTGCATGGGCTTGATTTGGTACACTGTTAAAGGCCCTTAGAGAAGGCCCCACATTGACTGCCATGCTTTATAGCCTGAAATTGCAAGACTTCCTCCTCCCTAGAGTCCCTTCCCATCTCTTCCCTGCCTCTCAACTCCTTGTCTCACTTTGTGATGATAACCTTGCTTTGGGATTTCCAACTCTTTTTCAGTCTGTTCTGCTCTCTCCACATGCTCTCTTCCTATCATTTCCTACCATCTGATGCCGTAGCCTTCTCTCTAGCAAGCCTCTCTCCGCCATATTCCCAGTGTAGCCTCTCTGTGTTCCCAGAGCAATTCAGGCATGGTATTACCATCGTGTTTTCTTCCTTCTCTTTCAAGTGTGTCTGAGACCTGTGGTCTCCAGAATGGTGTGATTTACACCAGGAAGAGGAGGGAATAGCACAGAGCCATCCTGGTGATGAAGCTAATAAAGATGAAAACATACGTGCATCTGCTTTGTATCTAATCATTTTTATTTTCATGTTTTATGAAGGACACAATATATAAACACAGAAGTCTCTGCATATCTTTACAGTGTGCATATGCTAAGACGTCAAGGGCACAAGAGCAGTGTGTTTTTAATGATGGCTTCCTTAGATTAGATTTCTCAAGAGCATAAATTGTCCATACTTGTCTTCCAATATCTAATAGAGAGTAAAGAAAAAATGCTTTACTGAACTAAACCAACATTTAATCCTTTTCTTCTTCCACAGAAATCTATGACACAATCAGGAAGATAGCAGAGAGAGAGAGAGAGAGAGAGAGAGAGAGAGAGAGAGAGAGAGAGAGAGAGTACTGAAAGGCCCACAGACTCTAAGATACTGACAAAGCCCAGACACTATTTTTCTAGAATGTACTGTGTGTTCTCAGAGATAATTCCATTCTTCATAATAGAACTTCCTTGGTATGAAGAGAGATGTTGTCATGGTAGATGATGCTGGAATGAAATCTACTTAGAAGTTGTCAGTTTAGCTAAACATTCACTGGCCCAAAAAGTTATTTTAATAATGTGATACAACTATTCAGCAAAAACAGGATCCAATCTTTTTACCTGTAATATAATAATGCCAAACTGTCTTTTTTCAATTACACTAGCTTAGATAGTTTTGAGTCACTTCATTTCTTTTTTATTCCTAAAAATAAGATAATAATTGGAAATAAGGTAATAATTGCTTAATAAAGTAAAGTAATAGTTCTGATTTGGAGAAAGGAAGTATGTATGCAGTGATCAATAAATAATAAAAAGCAAACCTCCTCAAATCATAATATATAAATAATGAAAAGATTTCTCTATAACTTATTTTTAGTAAGAAGTGTGACAAAACTCTAGTATTTCTAATATTTATAATGTAGGCTTTTTTATTCACTAAAAACCCTTTATTTTATGAGATTATACACCAAAATTAGTATTAGTAGGTACATGGTTTTGTATCCACATTGTTCCTAAAAGACAAAAACATTTTTTCTTCATGATACCATCCAATATGATTCACTCAAGTGGCTGAAATCTCATCTGCATTCAGCATAGAGCTCAAACTATACAAAAATGTCTTTTCTGAAAGACGGCTTCATTCCTCGGGATGTCATTACTTAAAATATGTATCATATTTTATTTCAAAACTTACAGCTTGGATTCATTCAGTGTTTAAATATAAAACACAGGGCTTATGTCCTCCCTATTTTGACAGTTTTAGTGAAGAGCTGGTGTCATTTAAGATGTCAAGAATCCCAGTTTCACAGATGTTGTACAGATGGCTACTTCAACTCACTGTAAATAAAGGCGTTGCCAACTGATTAAAAAAATAGAAAAAGTCGTGGCTGCATAAATGTGTAGTAGTATGTGACATGGGTGCTAAGTTTGCAGATACCAACCAAGCCTCTTTTTTATGTATGTAAGACTTAATGCTCCCAAATGAATTGCATCCATATTTGAGTGGTTCCTGCAATCACCACTTTTCCTTCATAATGAAGTAGCCATGGAAAGCCAGTTTGTGGAAAGTTAGCCATCAGCAAGGTTGGGGAACGGAGAGTGATCTGGATGCATGATGCTCTTTGAATTGTAGGGATCTGATTAAAAATAAATAAACTAATAAATAAAACACTTCCCTAACATACCGTTATCCTATCAGAAAACTACTAACCACAGTCTTTACCAACACATACACCCACTGAGTAAATTCAACTTGAAAAAAAAATTGTAGTTGTTTTATTTTATGTGAATGAGTATTTTGCCTACATGGATGTGCACCAAGTACGTACATGGTGGCTGGGAGACCAGGAACCGGAGTTACAGATGGTTCTAAGCCACATGTGGGTGCTGGGAACCAAACCCAGGTTCTCTTCAAGAACAGCCATTAACCACCGAGCCATCTCTCCAACTCCTAAATTCAACTTTTTTTTTTTTTTTTTTTTTTTTTTTGGTTTTTCGAGACAGGGTTTCTCTGTGTAGCTTTGCGCCTTTCCTGGAACTCACTTGGTAGCCCAGGCTGGCCTCGAACTCACAGAGATCCGCCTGGCTCTGCCTCCCGAGTGCTGGGATTAAAGGCGTGTGCCACCACCGCCCGGCTTAAATTCAACTTTTTAAAAATAAAGAAAAAAATTAAGATAATCAGATAATGGAGGTTCTTTCAAAATAACTATTGGGTCATATGTCATTTTTGACTGATGATTTTGGACTAAAAGTGACCGATAACATGATATCAGAATGAACAAATTGGAGATTCTTGATTGTGGTCCAGCTCTGGTATTGAACTCACATCCTTCACTTACTTACTGATGCCTTCATTTACTACATCTGTGAAACAAGATCGTGACAAGGAGCAGCTCTGAGTTCCCCTCTAACTCCCTCCCAGGTGAATCTGCACATCCCCTGGAGGCTAATCTCTTCCCTTTGCCATTTAAAGCCCTCTATGTCCCCTACATCTTCTGTTCCATTGTCTCTGTCTCCACCTGCACGCTGTGGAAGCCACCTTACGTGGCAGACCCTGTGTGTGCAGTCTGTGCAGAGGCCAATCAGCCTGCCTCATGCCCACCAGGCTCATCCCTTCACTGCTCACAAAATATCATGCTTTCAGTACTTCTGAAACTCATCTCTCAGGAAAGTCCTGTTTCCATCCAATGAAATTTCCAGAAAACCCTCTGTTTTCACTTTATTATGAACCACCATGGCATACTTGTGGTTAGGACACAGGACTAAAATCTATTTATGGGCAGCTGAGCACCAGGCACCATGGCAGGTGCATACATATTTTCCTTATAAAGTAGTAAATTTAATCATGAAAATATTAAGTCATTTGTCCAATTGAAACAGTGAGCTGCAACCTTGGCTTTGCTACAGAACCATCTGAAAGCATTTATATACATATATAGTTAAATCTCTTACTTAATTTTGCACCAGTGTGCACCCTAGGCACAAGGATTTTAAAAAAGCTTTCTGGGTCAGATTTGCAATCAACATTGAGCTAACTGGAGGAGGCAGAGCCAGGGACCTGTGTGTCTCCACAGCCCGAGTTATTTCACCATCACAGACACTTCTACTCAATTTTGCATTACCTATCAGGATACTGCTATGATCTCGAGTATGTAACCCTTGAATCTGAATATCAAAGCTTTTTTCTTAGATTTAGGATTATAATTTAAAGTGTATTGGTTTAAATATTAAGGCAACTCCACATACTTAAAAGGGAGATTTATTTTGTGGGGTAACTTACAAGTGAAGGGACAGGTTACAGGGTCTGGGAAAGGTGTAGCGCAGTCCAGCGATGTTCTCTGGAGAACTCTGCTCAGTCTACCTCCAGCGTCCAGGATCCAGGAACCAAGAGAGCTGGCCCATCCAGAGGATCTCGGGTCTTCAGGGGTCCTCTCTTGGCTCCGCCTTGTAAGCGTGACAGTTACCAGAGCCTCAAAGGGGGTGGTACTTCCAGGTCAAAGCTGGAACAGCTACCCACTACAAAAGTGTGGGCCCCAATTGTGCAGCTCAAATCCTTGTTCCACTCCCTTCTTGGAAATCAACAGAGTACTTGCCTTCCTGAATTCCAGTTGGAGAGGTGGCAAGATAGTTCTGAGGGTTAAATACGTTAATATGTTAAACCTCTTAAATACACTGGCATACAAAGAGTCCTAGCTGTTTCCATATTCCTGTGACATTTTAATGTTGTAGCACCTAACACCTCACCAGGCTCAATCCTTGATGCCTGGAGTTACCACAGTACACTGAACGAGTCGTCTACACAAGGAGGAATGTAAGGATGGTGACCATTCCTGAAGCTGAAAGTATTCGTGTGTAGACCTTGGATAAGGCCATTTTCTGAAATTCTCTTTACATTTAAAAACCAGAGCAAAGAAAAAAATGTGTGTTGAGAAGGACGTGTGTGCCTGCCTTCCGAGGAATTTTAGCGCTGTGTCAGCTGACACTCTATCTGCTAAAGTTACTCTTACGTATATTTCTCTCTTTTCTTGCATTTCATAATTTCCTCCTGTCCTTTTCCTTTTATTTTTTTTCCCTTCCCAGCTTCTTTCTCTTAATATGCTGATGCTTTTTCCCCTTTCTGTGGTAGATCTGTAAAGGCCATGCACTATGTTTCACTTTATAGTTTATTATTTACAACCGCTTCAACACACACCAACACTCGCATGCACAACTCTGACACCCCTGAGGTCATGAATGGAATAGGTACTATATTCACATCCTGAAGGCTGAAAATCTTCCCACTGCAATTCATATCACACTGGAGGCTTTGCAAACAGCACCACAAATCAGACTCAGAAATGGTAGAAAGTTTTATTTAAAATTTGTCCTGAGGCTGGAGAGATAGATCGCGCGGCGGGTACATGCACTGGGTACATGAACCTAGCAATCAGAGTTCAGTCCCGGGGACCCATGTAAGAAGCCTGATGCTGCATGGCTGTAACCCTGGAACTCCTACGGAAAGATGAGGGGTGGAGACAGGGGACCCTCCAGAAGCTTCCAGGCCAGCTAGCTGTCCTGGAGAAAGCCATGCAGCAGAGGAAATATCAAATGAGACCCTGCTGCCTCAGCATGGTGGGAGGAGAGAACCAGCTCTGAAAAGTTGCTGGCGACCCTCACCCGCAGTGCACCCCCACAAGACAAATAAATAGCTTTAAATCATTTTTTTCTTTATTCATCCAAAATCAGAAAAACTCTGCCAGTAACAACAGGTAGATTACCACTACACTTGAATTTAAATACATTAGCTCACTGTGTCCTCACACCAAATCTTCACACACTGCTCACCTCATCCAAAGTATGAGGAAACCAAGAGGACACAGCTATAAAAATGAAAATAACCACACCCAAAGGCCATCAATCAAGTGAAGGGAGAATAACCAGTCTTGAAAATTACAAATTATCAAAATACTGATGTATCTCTCTCCTATTTAAAATTTCTTGAGCATGGGGAACGTGTCTCCTATTGTACAGGCAACCTGGTCCTGTGTCAGGCTGATGAATGTTCGAGGCCCACTGACAACCTGGGGACTCCCAATCATCTTTAGTCCTGTTGAGGTTCAAAAGCACGTTAATGGTTGAGAGGCACGCAGTCACCTGCTTCCTTTGTACTTACGTAGTTTCATGGGACAGAACTCACTTCCGACTTCAGCATGAACTGTTATTTCGCAACATACCGTCATGTTGCTCCTCTGCTTGATTGACAGGAGGCTGTACATTTTTCCCACTGGGTTTATTAGATAACAATGGTCTTCTCATGTTAATTTCTGTAGTTGTGTGGCATTGAGTTCTGCACTTGCAAAGTGTAATTTCACCAGCAGAAACTAAGCGAAGAAACTAACCAGCAGAAACTAAGCGAAGAAACTAACCAGCAGAAAGTAACGAAGTCTTGCCGTGTCTTCCAGGCCAGTGGATTGTGCCTTGCCTTAGTTGTTCAGACAACAGGACTTGTGACTGGAGAGAAATAACCTGGCAGCCACACAACTGCCACCATGACATCCTAACCAAGTCAGAACTTCAGCAGTGCCTGCAAGGAAGGAAGGTAGGTTCTGCATTCCGCTGGGGAAGCCTGGCTTCTTGCCATATGCAGGACCGAAGCCAGACAATTGCATGTGCTAGACCAGCTCCTGCTCTCTTGCAGTTAGACTAGGAAAACTAGCTCTGTGTCACTTGGCTTTTTGAATCGTGTGTAGATGTTATCACAGAAGAACTTCAATGACTCTTGATCACATGTTCATTTTTCTCCAAATTAGTTTATCTGGCAGATGGAGGATATTAAAGTCATGTGCTGTGCTGACCCAATTCCATGCTGTTTTTCCAGCACAAATCAGAGCAGCCAGCCTCATCATCGCTGTAGCTCTAATAGACACCGCTGTTGAAACAGACATCTGTAGCTCAATCCAAGAAGCCAAATGCTCCTGCATGCAAGACTTCTAGAACTTACCGTGTGTGTGGTGCTGTGTTTACCCTCTAACCTTGCTGACCTTTCTTCGCATTCCTGGGCAGGTCTCACGTGGACCTCACCAGGCTGACACTCCCTCTATTGAGGCTCCTAAGCTGATTTCTTGGACATGCAGTTTCTTCTTGCTAGGCATGCTCTGTCTAGGTAGAGCCCGGCAGAACTCTCAGACTTGCGAAATTGACACATAGACTGAGATGCTTGGTTGATTGACATCAAGTAAGTAATTTTAACCAGATTTTCAAAGTGCTTTTTATCAGATGGACTTATCCTTATGTACCATGTGTAAACTCTCACATATGGACAGGCCAGTTTCAAAAGCTGACTTTTAAAACAGCACAGTATGGAATGCATGCCAAATTTTCTGTTAGTATTTAGCTTAAGAAGAATGTGAACAGGGATGTCTAGGGCGGGAAGATAGATGTGTTTCTTCATTTCAAGAGAAGGATAGCGATGCTCAAGACTGAGAACATAGCAATAATTAAGAAGCAATATTAGTTAAATGTTAAAGGAGAGAGCAAGTAAACAATGGTTTAGAAATGTGTTGGCAGTATTAGCTGAGCCTTTTTTCTGTGTAAGGAACAGGTCACCCGCCAGGCTTTAAGCATTAGGGCTAGGGGTGTGTTTGGTTCACTACAATAGCCTCATTGATGCATACAGTTTGTGATATGTAATAATCATTTAATGAATATTAGTAGGACTGGGGATAGAGCCCAGTGGTATGAACTTACAATATGCAAGGACCTGGTTTTAATCCCCTGTACCATTGATCAATCAATATTTATTGAATAAGTAAAGAAATGAAAATCTTAATTATTCTTAATCACAATTCTATGAAGTAGATGTTAAAAATGTTGTCTACCTGAGAAAATTCAAGTTTTCAGAGGTGGAATTCACTGGTAAAATGTGTGAGCTACTGTGACTGCATCGGTAAGCACCAACTTGGACCATGCATCATCTGCATCTTAGAACCGAAGCGGTATAACTGATAGTCCTGCTTGTCACTCCAGACAGCTCTATACCCAGAATTCCATTCTAACCTCAGAATCCAGAGGACTGGGCACAATTCCAAGAAGATGTCGCAGTCTATTGACCTGAAAAGCCATAGAGGCAAATACATCACTGAATTACGTGGCTTTGTTTCTCGGGCTCGTTTTCTTCATCGGTAAAATGATAAGTAACTATGATCTAACCCTCCACAGTGGATTGACCACCTCTGTGGAAAGCTGAAGATACTATAGTCTAATGCCATAGACTAGGTGGCTCCAACAGACAAACTTCCCATAGTTCTGAGCTGGGGAGTCTCAGGTCACTGCCAGTTTCTCATGGTTTTTCTTGTGTCCATCCGTGACAGAAAAGGTGCTGAAATTACCTCCTCTTTTTACACAGACAACACCACCATCATAGGGGCTCTACCTTCATCACCTGGTCTAAACTAATCACCTCCACAGTGTTCCACCTGGGTGTGGAACCACCCGTGGATACCATCACACTGGGTTTTACTGTGTTGACGTACAAATTCTTGTAAGTCATAAAGAGCCTATAACTTTGTCTCTACTAATTACAAAGCCGGTAATTAGCAACTCTGTAAGGCATCATGAAAAGGGGGTGTTTTCTTTCCTGCTTTTGAGAAAGATATGTTATTATGACACCTGAAAACCAAAGCTTATGGACATGAGACATGACTTGAGCAGAGGCCAGCTGGCCAGCACTAGCACAAAGGGCTTACCAGAGTCCCTCACTTAGTCTCAGGTTGTGCTGATGAGCACACTCAGAAATTCACACTTGCCCCCACACTGGCATTGCCCTACAGACTTTGATTTGTTTATCAGAATGCTGATTTAGTTTATATACAACATTAAGCGTTCTCCATTTTTAGCAAAGAAGTGACATAATCAGAGTCAGAGAAGGGCCATCCCATAGTGGTACGGGGACGGTAACAGAGGACATGAGTGCCATTTGACAGGCTGTTTAATGAAATTTTAAAATGCAACACTGAGAGACAAAGCCAATATAAATTATCTATCAAGCAATCCCATCAATATAAAAACTAATGCATACATACAAACCTGCTTACATAGATGGAAAATTTCTGGACATAACAAAGATGCATGAATGAAGACATAATGTAGTGAAGATACAATAGACTCTATTAAATAGACATGAGACATCAACCTCTGACTTCTACACACATATACATGTGCACACACACCAAACACACACCCACACTTATACCACACACATACAAAGCTGGAAAATAAGTAACATAATATTTTATTTTATTAAATACATGAAATGCTGGCTTTTTGCCTTTCTTTCTAATGTGTCAAGTAGTCAAGAAGGCTTTAGCAATACAAAATATTATGTTAGCATTGCCTCTCAGAAAATCACTTCACAATGTATAAAGATAGCAAGGTAGAAATGAGATAGGATGATCCTCAGACTGGCATTCAGGAAATCTGAGCCAGCTCTGATTCCACCTGATAAAGTAAGTTCTATTCAGTAAGCTTACCTGCTAATTCTGCTGCCCATCTGAGAAATACTGCACTGTCCATTATGCCTAAAGTGTTAGCACAAGCATTAGAATTTTCCCAGGGATCTGCCCTGAGAAAATCCTTCCCAGAGTCCTGGGGAAGACACTATGTCTAGCATGGGATTATGTGAGGGAAAAGAATTTATGTACACCATGCTCTTTTGTCTGTTTACTTTATTTCTCTGTAACAAACTTCTATCTACACAGCTTCAGTTCTGTTCTGACACTCAGTTCCTCTCTGTCCCTTCTTTTTCTGTTCCCTCATAGCCCTAGTAATAACTAAGCTCTTATGCTTATCTTCATCCTCTGTCCCTTTGTCCTCCGTCTTTCCTCCCTCTTCTCCTCTCCTGACCTGATTTAAATTCACCTACAGTCTGCAAAACTTTTCCTTGCTCCTTACTTCTTGGCCTGAGCCAGTCTGCCTTACCATCTAAAGAAACTCTGCCTTGTTCTCTTCTCTGACCAGACCAGGAATTCTGCTTCTGTCTTTGCTGCACCTAGCTATGCAAAAAACTCTTTTGTCTTGAGTCAGTAGCTCTGGCAGGTCACTAGGCCGGAAGGAAAGGGATGGTCTGAGCTTCATTTGCACAAGAAACAAAGCTATGCATCTACAATCCACCTGTGCCCTAGGCTCTGTAGGGGTGTTACCAAGTTCAGATCAGAAGTAGGTCTGAGAAGTTATACTATTTGACTTATGGCCTAGTAATATATGAGTGCACAAGAATTTCATAGCAGAAGACAGCTGATATATTAAAAGCTGAATAACACCAAATATTCCCTGACAAATGGCTTCCCTCTAGGAAAATTCCTTGACCTTTCTAGGTATAGCTTTATTATACACCGCTGAATCTCTATAATATATTCTTGCGGCTTGCAACACACGGGACAGAGTCCCACAGATCATTTACAAAGTTCTGACTGTGTGATGTCACACTGTTCATTCATTTATCTAATCTTTGCTGAGCTAGGAATCTGCTCTAGCAGAGTAAAACATGATCCTTCAAAGAGCTGGATTTCAAGTGTAAGGACCATTAAGAGAAGTGTTCAGTGCCATAAAGCATGATCATTGCAATGGCAGGGAGAAGGCCAGAAGCAGGTACCAGATCCAGACTGGGATGGTCTGGCAAGGTTGCCAGAGAAGAGGCAGCCAGGAAGAAAAGTGTTTGTAATTAGAGGCCATCTAGCTGTTGTGTTAGTTTGAAATAGCTCAATTGAGATCTAAAAACAATTAGGCATATTCATTTTCCCTGAGAGCATCTACTGTGAGAATCCTGTCATTCAAACCAGGAGGTCTCTTGTTTCCCTTCTGCTGAGAGAACTAATGGAAGCGGCATGCTGACAATGGGGCAGGACTGTGCAGGGGAGGACTAAGGTGGGCTGATGCCCATACTTGCATGTATGTCAGCTACCTGCATTGTGCATCACATGCAAGTGAGACCTTACCAAAGCCTGCCCCTTTTCTACCAGTTTTACCAACCTGAAGACTGTTAACTCATATGAAAACCTCAGATCTTTAACAATGAAAATCCACAATTTTAACTATTGCCTTGAGAAAGAAGTTTGGACATACTCTATTATAAGAGAAGCAGACTTCTGAGTCCTAATTCTGGCAAGCTGCAGGTTTGGGAAACACGTTACATTGAGTCTTCTTTCTCTGAAGAATCAGATATAATGGCAACAGGATTTGACTAGGCTCCTGAGAATTATTGGACAGTTAGACCCCCAAGAAACATTCTGCTTCCTTTAGATTCTCCACATAGCTTCATTAAATCTCCTTGTGCTATTGCCATTTCCCTACTATTCACACCAGTGGATGCCAAGACTGTACTTGGAAACACAAGCTTACCTGGAGGGAGGGAACAAGACACAAATCAGTTGAGATTTGAAAAGCAGCTCAAATCACCAGCAACTTTGACCAAGAGACTCACTCAATGGCAAATGAGCAGAGCTGGGCTTCCTACACCTTGGGCATTTTCTTTCATTTCAGCAATGTTGAGTAGACAAATCACAGAATGACCTCTCAAGGGGAAAGAGGGGACAAGTGTCAAAATACCTGAAAAATTCGTTTCTGTACAAACATATGTACAGGGGGTGGAGGGTAAATGTGGGACTCCTATTAAACTTGACTTCAAACTAATTTACCCAAGTGGGTTTTTCATCTGTGTTTGTGTGTGGGTTTGTTTTTGTGATGTATAATAATAATTATGTTGAATCAAAGTAAAAATCAATTGAAAAAACTAGGATGTTAATCATGACTGCATTTCTCCAAATGAATCCTTGCTTCTCCATGAACTCTGAGTGGAACATTGATAAGCACGGATACGCAGCACTCTGTACTCACCCTGTGAAGCAATTTAGAAGTGCGACAAATCTGTAGCTGAAAAAAAAAAAAAGCAAAACAAATGAATTAAACAAGCCTTGTTTTGTTTGACAGTTTAAAACAGTTCAGAGTTTAAACCAACAGGAGTACAGTTAAGAGAGGGAAATAGAGGTCATAGGCATCGGTACTAGATGGGTAGGACTAGTGGTTGCTTCCTTCCTTTAGAACAATAAGCCAGAGCACACCAACTGATTATCCAATACCAATGTTCACCCTGGAAACACTTGATATATTCAAGTAATATCATATGTACTGAGCAGGTTGCATTTATATATTTAGGAGTACACACACATGCACACCCAAAAATACATATGTAACAGCAATTAAAGAAATAAAGGCCTTGAAATTGAAAGGAGGTAGCCTGTGGCAGTTTGGAAGAAGGAAAGAGAAGGGGGACAGGATATAATTATATTAAAATCTCAATAAATACAATTATAATAAAAAGAAAGTGAAATAGAAAAATCAATATCTAAAGAGAATACTTACACATGGCTGTTAAACAGAAAAGGCGACTTAAATTTTTCAAAAGACCTTTAATATTAGTTGTCCCTCCCCATATCCCCTTTTCCCTCTCCTCCCATTCCTCTCCCCACTTAATCCTCCTATTCCGGTTTCTCTACTATCTCTTCACTGCTTTATACTCTATTTCCCCTCCTTAGAAGACCCCCTTCCCCCTAGTCTCTTTCTAGCTACCTAACCTCTGTGATTATATAGATCATATTCATTTTTCTCAACAGCTAAGCAATATTCCATTTTTACTTTCCTATACCACATTTCCGTTGTCCATTCATCAGTTGATGGACGTCCATGTTGTTTCCAATTTCTAGCTTTAATGAATGAATAAACGTTCAGCAATGAACGTGAATAAACAAATATCTCTGCAGCAAGTTGCAGAGTCCTTCGGGTTTATGCCCAAGGGTGGTACAGCAGGATCTTGTGGTAGATTGATCTTCAGCTTTGTGAGGAACCTCCCTCCACAATGATTTCCATAGTAGCTGTTTCAGTTTGCACTCCCACCAGAGAAAAATAAGTGCTCCCCTGTCCCTGCAGCCTCACAAGCATGTGGTGTTACTTGTTTTATTTATCTTGGCCATTCTGACTGGTTGGTGTAAGACGAAATCTCAAAGTGTTTTTAATTTGTACTTCCCTGATGGGTAAGGTTGTTGAAAGTTTTTATTTTTAAGTGTGTCTTAGCCATCTCTGTTTCAAGTTGTGAAAACTCAGTTTTGTTCTATATACCAATTTTATTTTTTTTTTTTTTTTTTTTTTTTTTTTTTTTTTTTGGTTTTTCGAGACAGGGTTTCTCTGTGTAGCTTTGCGCCTATCCTGGGACTCACTTGGTAGCCCAGGCTGGCCTCGAACTCACAGAGATCCGCCTGGCTCTGCCTCCCGAGTGCTGGGATTAAAGGCGTGCGCCACCACCGCCCGGCTATATACCAATTTTAACTGAGTTATTTGTTTTCTTGCTGTTCAGTTTTTGTTTTGTTTCGTTTTTGTTATTGTTCTTTATATATGCTAGATACTAACCCCCTATCAGATGTATGACTGGTAAATATTTTTTCCTGTTCTGTAGGCTTCCATTTTCCTCAAATGGTGATGATCTTTGCTGTACAGAAGCTTTTCAGTTTGATGAGGTCCCATTTATTAATTGTACTTAAAGCCTGAGTTATTGGTGTCTTGTCCAGAAAGTCCTTCCCTGCACCAATGGGTCCAAGCCTGTTCCCTACATTCTCTTCTATTAGGTTCAGGATATCTGGTCTTATATTGAAGTCCTGATCCATTGGACTTGAGTTTTGTGCAGAGTAATAGATATTATAGATTTATTTTCATTCCTCTACATGGTGACATCCAGTTTGACCAGCACCATTCATTGAAGATGCTGTTTTTTCTCCGGTGTATATTTTTGTCTTCTTTGTCAAAATATCATCTGTCTTTAGGTGTATGGAATTATGACCAGGTCGTTAACTCTATTCTATTGGTAAACATGTACATTTTTAAGTACTGTTTTAAAGTTGTGTAGGATCTTGGACATTAAGGTGTTTAAAGTTTTGAAGTGTGGGTTGAATTATAATATTTCTTTAATAACACATGAATTCCATGAAGATTACACAATTCATTGTTGTTTGTCAGTCTCAATAATTGAGGTAAATAAAAAGACATAAGTGTCTCTCTTCGTTATCATCAGTTAAGGGTGACTTATGCATGATGCCCTCCTCCAACAACAGGCCACATGAAATGATAGTAGAGACAAGTCATTTTGTTCAAGGAAAAAGTAATAAATCCACCTGCCATTACATAGTTGTTTGTTTTCCTTTTCTTGCCCAATTTTGTGTGATTAAAAGCAGTTTGCTTAAATTACATTTGTTTTTGCCCCAAACAGCAATTTGGCAGAGCATGTATAGCCAATATAATTAAAATGCATAATTGGAAAACATTCATTCATTATAATCATATCAAAATTCACAGAGAAATGTTTTGTTGAGCTAGATTTTCATCATGACCTAAATCTCATTAGCCATCTCACCCATCTCAGCTGCACGTGACAGCTGAGCTGCCTCTTGCCTCATTGACAGATGGGGGGGGTACCTCATGAGAACCCTGCTTCTCAACCTTGAGGCTCCACAGAATCGCAGTGGGGCTGGGTAAACAAAACAACACAGTTTGAAGGCTGGAGAGATGACTCAGTCATTAAAGGCTAGGCTCACAACTGAAACAACACAGTTTTAATTCATCTATTTGACCAACATGGACATACTTTTGTGCCAATCAGAAATGTTCAAATCACTGCAGACTTAAAAGTATAACAAAAGAATAGGGCTGGAGAGATGGCTCAGTGGTTAAGAGCACTGGCTGCTCTTCCAGAGGATCCAGGTTCAATTCCCATCACCCACATGGCAGCTCACAACTGTTTGTATCTCTCCAGTTCCATGGAATCTGGCACCCTCACACAGACATACATGCAGTCAAAGTACCAATGCATGTAAAATAAAGACAAATCATTTTTTAAAAAGTTTTTCAAAAGAGTATAACAAAAGAATAAAGACAAAAAAAATAAAAAGAGAAAGCCTACTTTCCTGGTACTTAGCAATACATAAAGCGGTATGTTTACTAGATCCCCATTGGGGGCAGAGGCTGGTTACTATAGCATTTTATTGCCAAAGTTGATTATTGCAACAAATGCTTACTGGGTATTTGTATTTAATGATCACATTTTTTCCCTCTTTGATTACTTCTGCCAACCACTACCTTAGGACTCCAGTGTAAGGTCATAGTTTTTGTGGGAGACTACTTGTCAACTCAATAGACAGCCACAAGTATTTGTTATGATAATATAAGCCTTTTAAAATTGAAAGTATCCTTCAAAATAAATCATTTATGTCCTTTATAATTCAACAAGAGTGAATTATATAAAAACACATAAAGATTGAATGTGAACCACATGACTGAAAAGCCATGTAACAGATGATATTTAATTGTGCTCTGTGCACTGAATAAGCTGACATTTTGAAGTTAGGTATATGTCCTTACTAAGAGCACCAGCTTATCTCTGGCAAACCTATTTCACCAACAGAACAACCTTAAGATCACAGCTGAATATTTTAGTTAGATTTTATCATTTCTGCCTTTCATAAATGGAAAGACTTGGGTAAATTAACCCAACAGGAGATTCTTCCCAGACCTGTGTCTTGACAGCTGTCTAGAACCTGCATAAAGAATAATATCTTGCTTGCTAGTGATGGAGCAGACAGCGTCTACCAGTCTGCATATAGCTCTTACTGGCCACCTATGCACTATGGAGACTTCCTGTGCCCTGTTGAGAGTGCTCAGAGTAAGGCGGTCATTGCTTCTGTCCTCCCAGCAGCGTTTTGCTTTACAGGCTTGCTGCACACGGTGGTAGCTGGTTTGATGCAGATGAAGGCAGCAAGCTGGGCCTTCAAAACTTCTTACGTCTACTGCGTTTCTCTGTGTGCTAGTGAGCTTCAACCACCCTGCAATGGGCACTGGAAACAAAAAAACGCGCTGCCCATCTTTCTTGTACTTTGATGCCAGCACACATTCATATTGCACTCTCGGACTGTCAATAATAAGCTCTTGACATCTCACTTAAGCCCTCTGGTGCTGTTATTTCCTCTACTTTGCACATAAGGAGACGAACCCTATTTACTTAAAATATTAACTAGTTAGTAAAGGGCAGTATCTAGGAATTTGGAAACGGCACTAATAAGGTTCTGATGCACGTTGGTGGGCTTTAGATATTACCATGTGGAAAGACTGAAAATCTAGGTGTGTGGGCACTGTTCTTGCAGTAATAAGTAATTTCTTTGACTTGTCTAAACTTCCACATCTCCCTGTAGTCCACATTCGAGATATCCAGTGTTTGGGATACCTAGTGCAAGGCTCACTGCCCAGGAAGGACTGACTTCAATATGAAAATAAAAAGAAGCAATGAGAAATCTTCAGTATATTTAGCTGGCATTTGAAAGGGGGAGGCAGGAGGATCATGAATTAGAGGCCAGTTTGGACTTTATAAACCCTATCTTAAAACAATAACAATAAAAGTTCTATATCAACTATTTTTAGCTTCGTGTTCTGGATTGAACTGTGTCATCTCCATCAAATTCACATGCTGAACGTCTAACCCCTAGTTACCTAGAAAGTTCAGACATAAGGCCATTGGAAAGGCAAATGGGATAAAATGAGGTCAGATGGGTGGTCTTCCAAATCCAATATGGCTAGAGTCTTTGCAGTCAATTAGGGCACAGATGCATAGAGGAAGACCATGGGAAGACAGAGAAGACCACCATCGACCAACTGAAGAATCCTCAAGAAGAAAACAGCCCTGCCCACCCTTTGGATGTGTATTCCTATCTTCCAGAAATGTACACAAATGAATTTCTGTTGTTAAAGCCTCTCTGTCTGTGGTAAACAGCTCCAACAAACTAACACAGGAGTATGTGAGTGGTTGCAACTTCCTGAGGAGTTTTCCTAGTAGCTCAAAAGTTCTCTTGAAAAGTAAGAATTCTCCTTAACCTGTTGCCACAAACCTGTAATCCCAGATATTTGTGAGACTGAATCAAGAAGCTCAGAAGCTTGAGGCAGATCTAGGCTACAGAGCAAGTTCAAAACCAACCTGGGCAACTTAGACCCTATCTCAAAATAGAAAGTAATGAAAGGACTGCAGACAATTCAGTGACAGAATGCTTGCCTAGTGTGAGTGAGGACCAGGGTTCAGTCTGCCACGGAAAAATAAATCACTAAAGAAATAAAAAATCTAGACTGTAAAACCAGATGCAAAGCCTAACAAGAGTCAAATTGATTTCACTATTTTACTGTGCTAGAATCTTATCACCCCGATGGAATTTGACCACGCCCATCAGTGAGGGATCTGCCATGTTCTTCTGTTTAGCAGCCATATTTACAACAACAGTATCGTACCTGAAGGCTAATTGGAGCAGCTTTCTAGGCTCCCTCATGGAGGTTCTTCAGCATATTGTGAGAACTACAAGCCTTTTCAGATTCTTCCTAAATTCACCGTGAATGGGAAAATGAGAAGGGATGGCAGTGCATGCTGCTATGATTTTAACCGAGGGAATATGTGCATCACTGAGGGAAAAAAAAAATCTCAAAGAGAAAAAAACTGAAGAATGAGTTCAACCTTGACCAAAGCACTCAAAGGAATTGTCTACAGGGAAAGTACCGATTACTTTCAATTCACTAAGTACTTATCGCATGCATGTATGGCACTAGGAGGGGAAGCAGACTTTGAAATGTATCTTTCAAATACTTCTTAATAAGACATGGGGAAAGGACACAGATGCAAGTAGCCATAACGTCATGTAGCTTTTGATAAAAATCTATAATGGAACTAAAATTTAATGGAATCATAGAATACAGAGTGAGTCACTCTAGCTGGGGCACTAGGGGAGACCTTTGGTAGGAGCGTCGTTGATGTCGTTTCTGATGGTTGACAGGTGGGATTGTACAGGGAGGAACTCGCAAGGCAGATGGATTAATACAAAAGAAAAACAGATGTTGTAGAATACAAATCATGTTCTATGAGAAAGCCTAAGTCTGTCCCAATATGAGGAGACGCAATGCAAAAGTGGGCCACTGACCTGCACTTGAAGTCAGAGAACCTGTTTTGAGTCTTGAGTTCACCATTTACTAGATTTATGACCCTGGTCTTCCCAAGTCTCAAATTTCCCATCTGTGGCAATCTCCATAGAACAGAAACTCGTAAGCAATAAAGTCTCAGTCACTGTTAGCCGAACCTAAATAATTCAGAATTGACTCTGTAGGGAATGGTGAATGAATATAGTTTTGAGCATGCAAAGAAGATAATGGTGAATGAATTGGAGTGCAAAAAAGAAGATGTGAGGGGTGTGTTTACAATAGTACAGCTTCGAGGTAGAGCAAACGTGAAGCTGGCCTGGGCTGGCAGCGTGACAGACTTCACTGGAAAACAAGTGTCACTGGGATATGCAAAGTGGGGTGTGAAATGCTGCTCAGAAAGGTCCCAGTCCCATGTGACTTTCTTTCTTTGTTTTTTGAATAATGGCATGACTTCCATGGAGCTACTTCTGTGGGTTCTCAGTTTGCAGATCTATCAAATGAAGATTGAAAATCCTAAGTATCCCTAGAGTTCTGCAACATTCCGTGGATCTTTTTATCAGTAAGACTTGTTACCTGATTAGGTGAATATAATTAAAGTGATAGATACAAGGGAGAGAGAAAGACTGAAAATAAAATGAAATGGAAGTTTTACACACTAATTAGCAGATCAGGAGATGATGTCATTACTAACAACAATATGAAAGAAATAAACAAACAAGTTTGGGGGAGATTATGATGGGGAAGATTAAGGATGTTTCTAAAGGTTGAAGGGCTGTCCTTCAGTTAGATGTGTAATTTTGTGCACATTACATTATATACCATGTAGACACCCGACCTGACAGCAAATCTTTTCTTTCCAGATTCTTTTCATTGGAGATTCCACCAACAGAGGAATGATGTACTATCTTATTGAAAGACTGAACGAAACACTGCAGGAGTGGCAGAAGGTGCATGGTACTAAACTCTACCCCAGTGTCAATGGGGGGAAGACTTTGATCAGTTACTCCTACTATCCCCAGTTCTGGATAAGCCCTTCATTGAGACCAACATTTGAGAAAGCACTTGAACATCTCCTGCAAAGGTACAACGGAACTACTATGAATGGCAAAATGCCACCATTGTGCAGTTATAATTGCACACTGTATATCAAATGTGCTGAAAAGCTTAGATACCCACTAATGTGGCTGAAAACGAGCTGCAAATGACAAGGAAGTCTTGTGATCAGGAAGCCAGACATGGTTCATTGAAATGTGAGGCAATCCGGTTAAAATGTTTACCATCTGTTCTAAGCAACATGTGTTGTTTTTCTTTCTGGGTTTCAGGTCACATCCCCTAGAGAATACTGACCAGACAGTATTGGTTGTTGGTGGTGTTCAGTGGCTTAATTCCAATCACCTGCAAATTATTCACAAGGTTTTAAAGAGGTAACCCTGTAAACACTGTCATCCATGTCTTTATCTCTTCTTTGAAAGTACTGTGCATTTAACCCAACTTCATCCAGGGCTTATTTAGAGGGCAGATTTGGAATTTAAAATTAGAGATTTAAAGGTGAATTTTATATTTCAGAATAATTTTATATTCAATCAGGGATCCTTAGCATCCTAATTTAAAATTACTCCAGATCAAAACCTAATTATCAGTCAGGTATGGTAGCACATACCTGTAATTCAAACATTTAGGAGGTTAATGTAAGAGGGTAGTGAGTTCAAATCCAGCAAGGATTACAGAGTAAGACCTTGTCTCTTATGAACAAACATACATATATATTGAAAGTACTAAAAACATTGTCTAATCCATTCTCATTGCTATATAAGTGCTTCTTCAGATGAAACAAAGTGATTAATGTATTTTAAGCATGTTATTATGATTTATTATTATTGAATAGTGTGCATTAGCACACAAAATTCCATCTGCAGAAAGTCTTAATATAGGACAAATAAATAAAATGGGAGTTTAGTTTATATGCAAATGATCACATTCTAAAAGAATCCTGTTGTATATATTTATATAATTAACAAACATGTAGAAATGCAACTGAAGTTTTTGACTTTAAAATTCTGATCATTTCATTCAGGGCAAATTTGCTCAATATCCTGGTGATCATCAAAACTTTGGGGATTGGATTTCACCTGCCAGTGGATGGGGTACATTTCCTAACACAGGTAAGCCCATTTCTTCTAGGCTGCATGCATTTATGAATCCTGATAGCAAAAGATCCAACAGGCATTCTATAATACTCATCAGCCTTCATAAAAATAAAAATCATATTCCTATGATTCCAAGTACATCATGACTGTTCCTGCAGACCAGGAGACCACAGCTCACAAATGTGCTATAAATAATACACTAAGTTCAAGGAAGAAAACAAGCTGTGGAAAACAGTACTGGACTCACAGACAAGAGAGCTTGTGTGCTCACCTTTAGAGTTTATAATAAGAGACTTCCCCTCCTTGAGATTCATGCTGAAGCCACAAATGGAATTGTCAATATCAGTGAATCTTTTGGGAAACAGTATCTAATATATATATACATAAATGAGTGATATCATTGTTTTTCCAACAGTTGGATCTCCACAAATGAAGGGCATTAGGTGCCTCTGACTAGTTCTTAAAGAGAGGAAATTTGTCTCAGCACTAAAGTAAAAAAAAAAAAAATTAGAACAGAAAAGAAAAACATCTGTAAGTCAGAGAATCTTACTCCAGCACAGAGACCGGCCCAAGTTTACACGCAAGTGCAGAATCACGGTTCAGGGGCAGAGTGGGAATTTAATCTAAGCAGGCTAAGATTGCTTGTTGTGTCTGTTTTGAGCCAGTCTAGCTTTTTCAAGCACAGAGTGGGATCCCCCTCTCCTTACTTGAAACTTTACCTTCCTGAATGCCAGTTATTCTATAGTGCAAGAGAACTGTGGTCCAAGTCAAAACTCCGAATTCACCAAAGTGAAGCTATATTGGGTTTGGGTAACAAAATAAGTTGGGACATTAACTTCTAGGGAACAGAAGGATTTAGGACAACTGGGGATTAGGAGGGGGAGGATTTTTTATATATTTTTTTTCTGTGAGTTAGGAGCTGGAACCATTTTAGTGTTATTCAAAGGCTTCCGGTCAGGGCTGCAATTCATTCCTGAGACTCCAGAAGCACCACAGTATTTCTGTTCTTAGTGTTCTTCACAGCAGCTGGTACTTGTGACCCTCACTTACATTTTGGTTGTTAGCTCCCAACCACTGGTCTTCTGCACTTGCTCTATTGTAGACCCTGTGTTAAGATGCCTCCTGCCCCCAGAGCTGTGGGATATCCCGTCAGTCTTCACAAGCAGAGTGGAGACAAAAGGTGGGAAGGAGGGAGGCAAAAAATAGAAAGGAGAAAGGGACCAGAGCCAGTGAAGACCATACATCATTCTGAAATCCTATCCTATTCTCTCACAGCTGTTCAAGATGGGCCTTTGGCCTCCTTTGTAGAATCACCCCTTCTCACCAGAGCATAGATATACATGTACATGAGGACAGGGAGGGCTGTACACACACACACACACACACACACACACACACACACACACACACACACACTCCAAACATGCCATGCTCTCAGTGACTCCTAGGCCTTTAGATCAATTCTTCCCCTTCAAGGATCGGATTCTCCCACACCTCCTCACTTTGGTAAATTCCTAAGGCCCATCAAGTACTAACTTAAGTGTCATTTCCTCTGGGACTGCCTCTTTAAGAGGTGTCTCTAGTCATTGACTTTATCTTAAAGAAAGCACTCTTCTTTAAGTTCTAGATTAAAATAAGCATGCAAGCCCAGCAGAGGCAACAGAAAAAAAAATACGATGTGTACCACTTCTTTTAAGAAACTTAACCAGGGGGCTGGAGAGACGGCTCAGTGGTTAAGAGCACTAGCTATTCTTCCAGAGGTCCTGAGCTCAATTCCCAGCAACCACACGGTGGCTCACAACCATCTGTAATGAGATCTGGCGCCCTCTTCTGGCATGCAGGCAGAACACTGTATACATAATAAATTAATTAATTTTTTTTCTTTTAAAGAAGCTTAACCATTCCATGGAGCTAGAATAATTGATGATGCTGTCCCTCCCTGACAGAGTGAACCTGAACTAGAACTGAGCCAGATTCAGTCATTGCCAGCCACACAGAAGGGACAGTGGGAGGAATGTGATCCGGAGAGGCAACAGCTGGACCCTTTGCCCAATTTTGCTGTTTCCCCCGAAGCATCCTCCTCCACGTCCAAGTAGCAAACCTCACTGAAAACTATTCTGGAATTCTGTGTCATGGTCCTCTTGCTCCATTTCTCCCAACAGTTAATTCTCCTGGTGCATTTCTCCTAGTAAAGGACTTGCTGTGGATATCCCATTTCTCCAGTTAGAGTGTTGTTTTACAAGCACAGGCCACACAATATGTACCCTTCCATTCTGTCCCTTAGCAAGAGGCTAAGCAGAAATCAGGTGCCAGCTAATATTCAAGTGGCTTAATTAAGTGAGTATCCAAGTAGATGGAGGTCTACCTAGTGGTATATAAAACATCAGTTTTCAACTTGAGAATTTTAAATACATTTATGATCAATAAACTTAATTGTTTTTAGGTAAGGAAGACATTCATTTATTGTTGTGTTGTGTATACTTAAGTAGTTATGCTGATGTTTTGAAAAATTAAAGCACATTTTTATTTTTAAAATTGATATGAAATTCATCTCTCAATACAACCAATCTTGGTAAAAGAAGATGACATTTCCATAATGTCTGTTTGAGTTACTAAATCATAAAATAATTATTTGTTAATCAAAACTTAATGTCTCTTGCTTGGTAATACAGAGTGAAGTACAAAACCTACATAAAGAAAATCTGAACATTCTGGAAGCTGCCAAAAAATATGGCTATGAAGTAGTAGACACATTCACCATCACAATGGGACGACACAAAGAATTTCTGCAGGGCAATTGTGGATGTCATTTCCATGAGGTATTTGTAACAGCTTTCAGAGTTTTGTAGTTTGGGGTTGCTGGGTTTAGTTTTGTTTGTTTGTTTGTTCTTATACCTTTACCTTTAATGTGTTGTCTGTGTTGTTTTGCATGAGAAAAAAAACATGCCAAAAGAAAAAAATATATGTCAAAAGCTTTATGCCATAAGCTTTGTAAAATGATGTGCTGGAAGTTAGTGTTCAGACATGGAAAACCCAGGATCTTGGGTGGATGAAGGCAGGAAGATGTGGAAGTCTGAAGAGGACTGCTTTCTCCAACAGATTTCATAGGTTCCCTCCACCAGAAACCCCAGTGAGTTTATTAAGACTGCCTTCAGAAACATCGGGGAAGGTTAGTCACAGGAATGGATGGTTTGAAGGTATCACGTCACTGAAAAGCCCACCCCAACATGGGTGATAAACCACAGAAGCGGCGTCCCCAGAGTCCCCTCCTCAACCCGCAGGCAGCTCTGCCATAGAGTCTTCTCCCCTGCAGCTGTCACTGCTTAATATAACCTCTGGGGTGGTACCTGAGAATCCAGGGGCTTTCTGGGCTTCTTGAGTCTCGTAGTTTCTTAGCTGCTTGAGTTAGCCGAGTCTCTCACCTGCCTCTAGAAGGGAATGCTTCAGTTAAGAAGAAACAGACATACCACAGTTAGAACATGAGCTCCCTTGTCAAACCTTGTGTGGGTTGATGCAGACGTCAGGAGACTCTGCTGACCCTCAGATGAAGGGTACCCCAGTTTACCTTCTCATCAGATCTTAATTCACCCCACTCGTTCTTTCTTGGTTGGTTTCCCCTTACAACCCAGAATACATTTAGTCAGTTGACTAGTGAGAGGGCAGCTACAGTTTATTTCTGATCCTGTTTATTTATTTAACTGGCTTCATTCCCTCTTGGTCCCCAGATCCTCACAGCTACCCCAAAGCCATCAAGACAGTGCCTGTTCTCTACACTCTGCTAACAGATGCACATCACTTTTCTTTCTTTCCTTCCTTCTCTCCATCCTTCCTCCCTCCCTTCCTTCCTTCTTTCCTTCCTTCTTTCTTTCTTTCTTTCTTTTCTTTTTTTTTTTTTTTTTTTTTTTTTGGTGGTCGGGGAGTTCAAGACAGGGTTTCTCTGAGTATCCCTGACTGTTCTAGAACTTGCTCTATAGACCAGGCTGGCCTCAAACTCACAGAAATCTGCCTGCCTCTGCCTCCCAAGTGCAGGATTAAAGGCATGCACCACCCCCACCCAGCCACATCATCTTTTTATGTGACCAGTGACACTAAATCTCAGAGAAGTGAGAGCCAGCAACCATGGTGGGAAACATCCAAGTTTTGAACAAACAACTTGAAATTTGGCCATGTTGCTGCATAAAAGATTTTAAGTTATAGTATGCTGTGCGTCTACTAATTACTTCCATAAGAAAATATACCACCCCTAGAGTACTTGTCCTGTTTATAAAAACTAAATGCTTAGAAATACAAACCCGGGCAGTTTGGGAGAGAAAAACAAAAACAAAAAACAATGAACCATCCTAGGATCATGGTGGGTCACAAAAGCAAGCCAATTGTCACCAAACTCACAGAAAATTGACACTTTAAAAAACAGCATGAGTTTTTAACTTCTTTTGGAAAATGTTTACTTATTTATGTTTCTATAATGTGTCTTTAATTAGTACACTGGAGGGAGGATGTGTGCTTTTCTTTTTCAGTATTAGTGCTCTGAAAGACTAAAAAGGAAATGTCCTCCAAAGACTTTGAGCACAGCTCCATTAAAACCAGAGGATGTCCTTCCCACATGATTGTATTACATGTATCTGCTGTCACAATGTCAGTCAGTTTATCCTAATAGTCCTGGAATTTGAAAACCACACACACAAAAAGATTCTTTGAACCACCAGCAGTAGAACACTGATTTAGAATTACTTCCTCCAGCAAAAGCTATCTTTAATTTGCAAAAGAAAGATTTAAGCAGGGTAGCTAAAATATTTCACTTATGAGGTTATATTTTTCCTACAGTGATCATACACAGATTGTTTTCTATCGGCTTTCTTCCTGTCTTGAGGGCAAACCATGTGCATCTCCCACAGATGATGTCAGCTGATTCCTGAGTGCTGAAATCCATGCTCAATCTCTCATGAGTTCGATGAAATTGTCTTCCAGGAGCATTTGCCTTTGCAGATAGAGTATGGGGTTGATGAGGTCGTCTTTCTCAATTTACCCCTGTGCACAGGGGCTCCAAACTCATTCATTGATTGTGAACATGATCACTCTTTATGGGCAGTTTGAAGCACTTGTGTCTCACTCAGGCCATCTCTCATGATGACACTGACATTTTATAATCTTTCTAAGGTGTCACATAATGAAATGTTAAAAATTCTGTTGACTCTCATTTTTTTGCTTCATATTCATTTTATGAGACTGGCCAAAAACAAGTTCACATTAAAATAATAGCAAAAACAAGAAACAGTAGTATTAGAACCTCAAGAGTTTTGATACAGGAGTTTTATCCTCTTGTACTCAAACTATCTCCACATACACTCAAGAATACTTTCGAGGAGTCGGTATAATCATTTCGGTGAGACCTTAACATCCCATTGCTCTGTGGTCAGGATTCTACTGCAGACACAACAAACCTGCTTCTGTGACCTCTACTTGTCACAGGTGAAACTGGAAGTCTTGGAAGCCTCTTTTGTCTGCCAAGGCACCGAAAGACAATAGGCTGTCACCAAGAATCTATAAGCTGTCTCCAAATGGTATGAATCTATCTTGACTAAAAAGTCCTCAGTGATTAGCAAAGAAAGTGTTCCTTTTTGTGAGTGGGAATGGAATCTTATTTTCCCAATGTTTATTCAGGATAACGAACAGGATCCCAGAAGCTCTTGCCCAACAGAGGTTTCTGATGGTGCCTTTCATTGTGTGACAAACATTTACTGTGAAGAAGCAGAGACTTGGAAACTATTTGGAAATATCAGCCCAAATCTAGTTACAGAAAGGATAAACCCACAATTGCTGGGTGGTTATTAATTAGCCTAATCAGTTGTGCAGGCCTTATGTAATAGCGTTAATGTCTGGCAAATGTGACTGTAACTGTTGACTCAGGTGACAGAGAGCATCTGGCATTCAGACCTAACAGGTTGCCTTGGTATGCAGACATGGAAAGAAAAGAGGAAGGCATTTCAGCTCTCTGTGAGGGATGGTTTTTCCATGATTCTTTACTCTTAATACTACACAACTTATTATTTGACCTAATCAAATAAATAACATGATGGAGCATAGAAATAATATTTTTCTCTTACTCCTTCACATTCCAAAAGTTTAGAGTCTAAACACAACAAGGACTGAAAACAAAATACCTTTGGACTGAATATGTAACTCAGCAATAGGACCCTTAGCACTTGCCTAGTGTACGTGAGGCCCTAGCTTCAATCCTTAGCAACACACACACACACACACACACACACACACACACACACACACACACACACATTTCTTAAATTCATCAGTCTAGAACTGAAGTAATGACTTTTGAGGAGAAAAATAAATAAAATGAATACATAACTGATACAGAAAATCTGAGAATTTACCTATTAGCATGGTTTTGCTTTTTTCAATTTTTAAAAATTAGACATAATTACATCATTTCCTCATCCCTCTCCTCTTCCCAACCTTTCTCTTTCCTACATCCCCCCTTGCTCACTTCCAAATTTACAGCAGCTTCCTCATCCCCAATTAGGATTGTCATGTATACACAAATGCATAAATGTATAAATGCATCCTGTTGAGTTTAGTGTTATTTGTATACAGATGATTCCAGGGCTGACCACTTGTTATTAGAAGAACAATTAGGGGCTCATCCCTGGGGAAGACTAATTCTCCCTCTCTCCATGGTCATTAGTTGCCTATAGTTCTTTGTCTAGGGATGGAGTCCTGTGAGATTTTCTCCCCCAACTTTAGCATGTCTATTGGTGGTATTGTCATCATCTAGGTCTGGTTAAGCAGCCATGCTGTTGAAGTGTATGTTCCCTGTCATATGTTAGAGACACAATCACATAGTTGGCTTCCTGGTCCTCTGGCCCCTCTTCTATAATCTTCCCTCAGACTTAAGTATGGGATTGTGCTGTAGATGTATCCATTTGAGCTGAGTGCCCCATGATTCATTGTTCTCTGCGTTTTGACCATTGTGGCTTTCTGTAATGAGAAAGAGACTCTTTCCATCTGTTGCAAAGAGAAGCTTCTTTGATGAGGGATGAGAGTTACACTTATCTGTGAGTACAAGGGCAAGTATTAGGAATTGTGCTGGTTTATTAAAGTGGATATGATAGGTTCTCCTCTAAGATCCATGACTTCACTATCCCTGGATAATTGGGTAGCTTTCCAATAACATGCATGATTTCCTTCCTGTTGAGTGGGCCTTAAGTCCAATCAGACAGGTGTTGGTTACCACCTAGATATGAGTGCCACTACTGCACCTTTAGGGATATCTTGTCAAAGCATGGATATTTGTAATGAATTACTATGACTGTGACAATTTTCTCAGAAAAATTTTTAAATACTCTAAGAACTTCCCTACTATTGGGAAATAGGCTGGAGAATGCATTACAGGATTCCAAAAGGAATCTCAAAAGCCATATGTCCCCAAGGCAAGACTTAA
Source organism: Peromyscus californicus insignis (assembly GCF_007827085.1). Taxonomy (NCBI): domain Eukaryota; kingdom Metazoa; phylum Chordata; class Mammalia; order Rodentia; family Cricetidae; genus Peromyscus; species Peromyscus californicus. Next base: position 35,465,871 of record NW_026294584.1, read on the forward strand.
ATCCCCTTTAACCTTTGTTCTCACTAGTATGCCCTGTCCTGTCACTTACAGTCTCAAGCTTGTTTTGCTTATCCTTCCTTACCAGCTAACAACCCAAACGAGTCAGTTACCTAGTCCTGTTTACATACGAATACTTTTCCAAGCCTTTGCCCGGCATCCTGTTCCAAATACATCAGTCTTGTTTATTCTTTGATGCAATCATCCAGCATTTGTTTAGTGAGTCCACTTCTTGAGCTAAACAGTAGAAAGTAAAAATAAATAAGGCACATTTGTTCCCTGGCCTCAAGATATTACTTAAATGTAAGTTATAAAAACCCACATGACACAATATATAGAGTAGCATATTAGAGATAGAGATATGCAGAGACCATAGTGGTTACACCAAAAAAAAGAGGTACAGGACATGGTCTAAGGATTGAGTGAACCTCCTCTTAAAAAAAGAAAGAAAGAAAAGAAAAAAACCCTGCTCAGTTGCATTGCGTAGGAAAACTGGCTCTAGGTCCAGGGATGTAGGCCCTTCTGATTCCATGGAAAATTGAGTAACTCTGAACTGACATACTGTTCTCATGGAACCATGAGCAATTCTGGATATTGCTAGATATTGTAGAGCATCACTAAAAAGGGGGGACTGGAAAGAAATAGTCAAGGACTGAATCATGGTGAAAGCTTAGCATTTGATCCTGTAGGTGGCACTGAAACTCTTACAGGGAAGAACGAGGTGGTAGCATTTTGTCCGAAAAAGTTAGAACCCAAGACCTGAGAATTGTTTCTACAATATTTGCTGTTTTTGCAGAGAACTAGGGTGTGGTTCCCAGGACACACATGATAGTTTACAAGTGTCTGCAACCCCAATGCCAGGGTATCTGATGCCCTCTTTGACAAGAAAATTGCACCCATGTGTTGCAAATATACATGTGCAGGCAAACACTCGTGATAAATACACCTATTTTTAAAAGTTAGGACATATAACCAAATGTGGAGAGAACTAAGCCAAAAACAGTATAAGTTAATTTTTCCAGAAGTCATAGGGGAGATGGTAAAGGCCTACAACAAAGAGGGCAGAGGCAACAGTCGTAAGACAGAAGTGGACAAACTCAAGCTCTATTTAAGGAAATTAATCTGTAGGTCTTATCTGTGGAATGAAGGAGTGGGAAGAATCAAAGAGGATTCCTAACTTGCATGACTGATTAGCGAGCTGAGACCGCAAGTGAGACAAAGAAGAACTGAAAAGGTATCAGCTTAGGGAGAAGATGATGAGTTCAGATTTCAACATGTTGCACTTGAGATGCCTGCAGGACATCCAGGTGGTGTTCCGAGCGGGCAGTTGGATATACAGGTATGAAGATCAAGGGGCAGGTTGAGACTGGAGGTAGGGTTGGGAGTCACCAGTAACTAGGCAATCGTTGAAGCCATAAAAATAGATCAGGAAAAGCTTGGGGAAACATGATCATGCAAATTTAGAGCATGAATTGTTAGAAGTAGAACTGTGGTATGGTTTGTATAGTAGTTCTAGTTTCAGTCCCCTGGAAAGCCAGAGTGAAAAACTCTCAAGACAGAACCAACAGTGTCAAATGTGGTAGACACTTCATTTCAGATAAGGACTTTGAAATCCTCATTGTTTTGGTAGCAAGAAGGTCCTATCTGACACTGAAAAGTATAATAAGATACTGGTGGCAGGAAGGGGGACTAGCAATTGTAAAGATATACCCAATGGGGGGAAAAGTACTTCACAGGGTCTTTTATCTAATAAAAAAGGGGGTTGTTGGATTTAGAAGAGAAAAGGAAAAGCCTTCATCATGTTTGTTCACTCAAGAGAATTAATTGAGTTAAAATACAGCTAAGACTGAGGCCGATGGAGCAATGCCTCCCTCCACTAACCTGGGCAAGGGGTCAAAGTCACTCGTGCAAGGGGTGGGAAGTGTGTGTCTCTTCTTCCTTCTTTATTTGAGATGGATTATCTTTTTTTTTTTTTTTTTTTTTTTGGTTTTTCAAGACAGGGTTTCTCTGTGTAACTTTGCGCCTTTCCTGGGACTCACTTGGTAGTCCAGGCTGGCCTCGAACTCACAGAGATCCGCCTGGCTCTGCTTCCCGAGTGCTGGGATTAAAGGCTTGCACCACCACGCCCGGCGAGATGGATTATCTTGATATTTTCATTACATGGCTTCTAGTTTCAAGTACTAGGACACTTCTTTCCCATTCCCATATCACCCCACCCTCTATTTAGAAAACTGATTGCTGGTAGTTCCTTCCATATAAAATGACCAGGACTCATTCCATTACCTGCAAGAGGATTCTCACATTTTCTACAAGCAAATTAGATTAGAAAGGGGTCCATACCTGGTGACAATGCTTTAGATTAGAGGTCAGTACCTGGTGAGGATGGATTCATTAGCCATGAGAGATCTTAGGCCTTTCTAAAATGATTGGGTATAAAATGCTGTATTAAAAATAGTATTCTAACTTTGGAACACTCTGTCCTAAATGGGATGTCTTCATCAAACCCCTCCCTTCAGGGCTTAAGGAGCTATGCAGAAGAGGAGGTGGAAAGATTACAAGAGCCAAAGGGGGTGACATCAAGGAAACAGTGTATCCCAGACACAACAGAAACGACATGCATATGAACCCACAGAGACTGTGGCAGCATGCACATGTCTGAGCCAGATGGAGTCCTAGTGCTGAGAAAGGAAGTGGACACAAGCCCCCATCCCTAACCCAGAACCTATCACCAATTGACAACCACTTGCAAAGGAAAATTCAATTTTCTCCATTGGCATCTCCTGGGTATATTAACCACACTTAAGGGTAGGCCCCATGCCTGGTGGTTGATAGCCAATACAAAATGAACTCATTGGTGGTTTTGTAGATTTTTTTTTGTCATATATTCCTTTCTTTGGACATCTTTAAAATCTTACTGGTGCTTGTATATTATGGTTTCCAGTTTTTGTCTTTACAGATTATATGTGTGTGCTGTGCCTGTGTGTGTTTCTCATGCTTTGTTGCTGTTTTTATTATTATCAGCATTATTATTTGTTTTCATCTTATTTGCCTCTTTTCTAAAAAGAGAGAGAAAGAAGATGTGGGGTCAGATAGGTGGGGAGGATCTTGGAGGAGATAGGGGAGGAAAAACCACAGTCAGAATGTATTGTATTAATTTTCAATTAAAAAAAGATAGTACTCTATCTTGAAGGATTGGTTCTACCAAAGAAATCTGAGCCTTTCTCTTAAGAAGGATAATGAAATGGAAGATAAACAAAGAGTGTCATTACTTTATGTTGAACTGGTATTATGCCTCTCTGTGATGTAACTAACTATCCATCCCATATTTGCAATGCCAGAACCAAGAACATTACGATGGCTAGGAAAACTGACCCCTCGGCACTTCATGCTGCATGTGGTAGATCATAATATCTAGAAGTTCACTGCCAACTTTAAAGAATCTAATTAAGATCCTGAACTGCCTGGAGTAGCATTGCCCATACTGTTTTATGCTCTGTCTTGGTGAGGACAGGATCTATATTTGAAAAATACTACACCTCTACTCTATGGATTCTTTTTTTTAACTTTTTATCTAAAATAATTTTTTAAATTTTTTCTTTATTAAGAAATTTTCTACTCACTCTACATACCACCTACAGATCCCACCTCCTCCCTCCTCTCATCTCCCAGCCCTCCCTCCCAAGCCACCCCACATCCCCACATCCCCCAAATCAAGGTCTCCCATGGGGAGTCAGCAGAGGCTGGCACACTGAGCCTAGGCAGGTCCAAGCCCCTTCCCACTGCACCAAGGCTGCGCAAGGTGCCACGCCACAGGCACCGGATTCCCAAAAGCCTGCCCATGCACCAGGGGTAGATCCCAATCACCCTGCCTGGGTGTTCCCCAAACAGTTCAAGCCAAACTATCATCTTCCGTATCCAGAGGGAGGCTACTTTATGGATTCTTAAATAATATTAGTATACCAAGTGATCTCAAAGCCCTTACAATAAATAAAGTAGAACTTGAGCTGAGAATGGTGGTGTATGCCTTTCATCCCAGCACTGTGAAGGCTGAGGCAGGGGGATGATTGAGTATAGGAATTTGAAAGCAGCTTGAGCAACATAGAAAGATGACAGAAAGTAAGATGTTGTCTCAACAATTAATAACTCATTAATGCCTATATTAGTTTGATACAGTTTTTTCCAAAGTCTTTTGAACATGACAGAACTTTTTTCCTTTTATTTCATATGTTCATTTACATATTTAGTATAATACATGAGTTTAAAAGTTTGATCACTTTTTCAGAGATGGTACTTCTTAGACTATCCTTCACATCTGCTCAATGGGAGAACTAAAGCATCCTTATTCCTTATTTCTTAAGCATTGTTGTCGTCCTCTGAGGAGTCAACAAGTCACGTCCAAAGGGTGTGTTTCTGAGTCATTGTAACCAGTAGCCACTATTTACCTCCCATTGCAAGTGGCAAATTTGTCCCTGGGCTCCTATGACCCACAGATGCCATGAACCTCCCAATGCTCTGCCCCAGCACAGCATTGGTGGTAGCCCTGGAAATGGTACAGAGACCAGATGTGGAAGAAATGGTGACCACCCCCCAACTACAGCAAGCCCTGATTTTTTTTCTTACAACCTTGTTCTCCTGTCTGCTCCACTTTAAGAATAGCTATTCACATCACACTGTAGATGGTGGAAAAGCAGGCATAGCGAATAGGTCTAAACAACAGGCATGGTGGGAGATATCCAAATATGTCTCTTCTTTCACTGGATTCTAAAAACATAATGCTATCTACCTCACCCCAAAGAACTCATCTTATAAAATGTGGCTTAGCAGGTAATGGAAACTACAACTTCATATGCCTAGGTGAGAAAGGTACCAGTGGGAACCCATGACTGTCTAAGTTACTACAGCCAGATAGTGATGCCAAACTTGTCAGCCACTGAGTCCTTTCTCCAGGTTCATGAGTTAAGGGCCTGTACCCATGCTTACTGTATCTTACAAGTGAACTGCAGAGTTGGAACCGCAAGCAAGGGTGTAGTAAAGAACAATTTAGTCTCGAGACTGGAAAGATAAAGGTAAAATTGATAGCTGGCCAACAAAGTTTGATCACTTTAAACCTGCTCCCAGACCTCCTGGAGTACAGCAATCAGAACAAGACTGCAGATGTCTCCTGATGAGAAATGTGATCCCTTAAAAAGACCAGTGTTAGCCGGGCGGTGGTGGCGCACGCCTTTAATCCCAGCACTCGGGAGGCAGAGCCAGGCGGATCTCTGTGAGTTCGAGGCCAGCCTGGACTACCAAGTGAGTTCCAGGAAAGGCGCAAAACTACACAGAGAAACCCTGTCTCAAAAAAAAAAAAAATAGACCAGTGTTGTCATAGCAAATCCCTAACCGGCATCCAAGCAGTAGAAAACATTGGTCACACAAAGTATCTCTGAGAGACAGTTTCATGTCTTTGTTTTGTTTTGCTTCTTGCTTTGTTTGTTTTTGAAAGTCCCTGTGGCCCAGGGTTTTCTAGACCTCATTATGTACTCTAAACTGGGATCACTAAGAGATCCTTTAGTATCAGCATCCCATATACTGGAGGTATCGGCCTGAGATGCCGTTCCCAGGTTGATGCCTTATTCTTTCTTTTCTTGATGCCTTATCCTTACATACAATTTTTTAAGTTCGAGAGAGAGAGAGAGAGAGAGAGAGAGAGAGAGAGAGAGAGAGAGAGAGAGAGATATGAAGCAAACACGTAAGAGTTGACTTCCAAGAGATGTGTGTAACTAGAGTACAGTGGAGACTCAGCTTACAGTCAATCGGACTAAGGGAATGTTTGAGTTAAGGACAGGGAATCACTGGGAAGCTCCATGGGAGAGCAAGACAACAATCTATAACCCCATGTATAATCAAACTTCTCACTTTAAAGCACAAGTTGCTCCCAGAGTCAAAGCTGAGGACCTAGGGCTGTGGTTCTCAACCTGTGGGTCTCAACTCTTTTGGGGGGTCAAACCATCCTTTCAATGGGTGGCCTAAGATCACTGGAAATATCAGACATTTACATTATGATTCATAATAATAGCAAAGTTACAGTTTTGAAGTAGCCATGAAATCATCTTACGGTTGGGGGTCACCACGACATGAGGAGGTGTGTTAAAGGGTAGCAGCGTTAGGAAGGGTGAGAACCGCTGAGCTATGGGCTCAGCGCTCAGAGAAAGGAGTGTTACGGAGGAGGGAGACAGCAACAGTGTGCTCACTGGGAATCTGGAAAGCCCCCAACACAACAAAACTCAACCCTTCAAAAATTTAATCTTGTGCCCTGATCCTCAGCATCTTTGTCTCATTCAAAACTTGGACTCCCTTGAAGCGATAGATTTTTTTTGAATGTGCCATAATTAAATATTTGGGGAGCGAGTGAAAGGAGAGCATTCCCTGTTATTTGACAAAATTGTGTGATGTTCTGAAATGTAATTAAAAAGTAGAAATACCAGCTTCTGGCTGTTTCCTGTTGCTTTAGTTTGATCCCACGTCTATGGATTCTTGGGCTTCTTTTTCAGCGAGTCATGATTTTGAGACTAGCTAGCATGCAGAGTACACACGTCTAAGACGACAGCATATTTCCTGTGGTCAATCACATGTTATCTAGCCTTAGGAATCGGTCATCTCGCTGCTCTTCAGACCCTATCCACGATCATCATTCAAGTTTGCAGTCAGATCAGCCCTCTGATCCTGTCCAGGGCAGTTCTGGAATACTTACACCATGGAAATTGTTTCCTATTTTGTTCTCTGAGCCTGGAACCACATCAAAAGTCCCTTGGAGGTTATTCAGGCCGAGATCAGTTTTAGAAAAGGTATTTGCTTGTCGCATATCTGCCTGACACATTTCCAGTTCAGCAAGCCTGCCCTTTCTGTACCGGCTTTGAATTTTGGAAAACTCAAAGTTATTTCAGTTCGTAGCTATTAATTGCCATAGCAAGACATTCATTCTGATGAATATTTATGTGAAATCAATTTTGAGTGTTAAAATTGCTTAATAGTTAAAGTTGCAACGCTAGTTTTATGGTGTGACTTAGAATAAGTTTCCATTTGTTTGGAAAGTCTTAACAAAAGTCATAGGTCAAAATCAACCAAGTTGAAATGTGGCATTTCACATCCTTACTGGGCAGGGGATATACCACAATCACGAAGGTGGTTTTTCCCTAGGCAGGTCTCATCCATTGCATTCCGGATCCATTGCTGACCCCTGCAATTTCTCCAAATGTGGGAAAATCAAATGCATTAATTTGTGGCAGTGGGTGACTGAGTTCATAAATGTGGCATTTCTACACATTCTAAATTACCTCTATGCCCACATTTTTACTTACATAAAAATAAAAGAAGACCTGCCATTGCAAACTGAGAGATATCTCACCATATTTTTTTTAAAAATCTATTGAAAAGTGAAAGTTATTTCTGGGGGACTACAAAGGACAAAACTTTCATTCTCCCTGCACTGAGTCAGACATCGGGTACCTGATTGCCTGTTGAGGTTTTATATGCCCATCACGTGGGTTTTCACTCTCAAATTATCCTAAGTACTGCAGTTAGCAGATTGACATATCAATTATTATTGAAAGACTAATTTTTACTTGAAAATAAGGTTGGAAGTCCATAACCATGACTACCATATTCTAACCTAGATCTTTGCTGCAATAAATCTTTATTGTAAGATGTGCTAAATGGTAAGACTTTATTATATTGAACAATGCTATCATGTTAATAGGCTGTCATGCTTTACGAAGATCAGTTGTCCTCTATTTCTTCTTAATTTGAAATATGGTTCCCAGCACGAAATTTGGAAAATAAAAAGGTAAAAGGACTCACTTTGGATTAAAGGTGGTGAGAGATGTTATTCAATACTCCTAATTAAATACTGCAAACATTTGCCAAGTCACATATACATATGCCATTAACTGTATTATTATTGACCACATGTAGTGGGTCCTTTCCTTGCTAGTAGGCATGCATACTGTCCTCTGTAGCCAAGCATAGAGCAGTGTTTGGATGTGTAGCTTAGTATTAGTCCCAGGCAGAGGTGATCTGTGTGCCAGTTCATCTGGACCCTTTGTCCTGATTTCATTTATGTTTTCTAACCACTCACATACACTGTTTGTTGGTTTATTGTCATTGCTCAGAAGTAACCTAACATTTGTGCCACTAACTGCCCTCTTCAAAGCCACACTACACTTGACACATCAGTTGGATTTTAGCAATCCCAAATGGTCCTCTGACTTTTGGGAGGATCCCAACTTGGCTTGTTTCCACACGAGATCAAAGGAAAGGAACTTTTGACTATACAGGTATCAAACATCTTCTTTGGCATAACGTTTCCAATTCTTAAAAATGTGCCTAAATTACTTTTTCTCCACGTTAGAGATTGAAGCTAAAATAAGATGATATTTTGACACCTGGAGACAGGTAGCAGTTTGAAGGCTGGATGCTGACTTTTATGAGTAAGTTCAAAGAACTAACGGGCATGGAAACAGATTCTCAGGCCTACCATAAATTAGCACCGGTCTCCTTAATGTACTTGTGAACTATTCATTACATGGAAACAACATGATGCCTGACCTTGTAGATCTGGTCCCAGACAATGTCTTTGAAGTCACTTCATTCTTGTTCCTACTTCAAGTATCTTAGACATGTGTCTTTATATAGTCCTCTTGAGGGTAGGGACCATATCTGAATTCCTTCATGTGTTTTCTAGCGCAGAGAACTCTGAATATTGAAAGATGGGTCTTACACGGAGGGGAGAGTCACTAAGAAGTATGCTGTGCTCTGCTGACTCCCCAGGGGAGACCTAGATTTGGGGGGATTTGGGGATGCGGAGTGGCTTGGGAAAGAGGGCTGAAGGGTGGGAGGAGGCAGGAGGAGGGATCTGTGGATAGTATGTGAAGTGAGTAGAAAATTTTTTAATGAAGAAAAATGAAAGAAAAAAGACTATAGCATAAAATAAAAAAGAATTTATATATGAAATATTACCTTGTTTTGTTTCTCTTTTGCTTTTTCATTGCAAAAGGATTATGTGAATTTTTGTTCACTCTAAGAGTTTAAAATAAGTATACACAGTAAAACTAAAACCCTTGCCTGTACATTGTGGACATTTGCAATGTGGTACATAGCTCTTGGTTAGTTGGTTGGTTGTCTGGTTTTTGTTGTTTTGTTTTTGGTTCTTAGACAGGGTTTCTCTGTGTAGCTCTGACTGTCCTAGAACTCCCTTTGTAGACCAGGCTGGTCTCAAACTCAGAAATCCACCTACGTCTGTCTCTTGAGTCCTGAGATTAAAAGCATGCATCACCATGCCTGGCCCATAGTTCCATTTTAAACTTGCAATCTTGATTTTAATCCTATTTATTTAAAAGTGTTGGGCTTTCAACACAATATTACTAGATTTATATAGCACTTGGCACAATTTAGAATTTCTTTATTTCTACATTAAAATTTTAGGGAATAAAGAGAATGTATAAAATGCTTTTTAATCTGTGGAATAAGCATTGCTCTTTCCATCACATTATTGAATGTTGCATTTATTTAGCTATTAACCTATATTTATGATTCGATGGCCTTTATTATATCTTTGTTTATTTTATGCATATGTGTGTATGTGCATGTGCACATGTATGTCAATCAGAGAAAACATGCAGAAGTCAGTGGTCTCCTTCCATTCTGTGGGTCCTGGGGAATTGAATTCAGAATGTCAGGCTTGGTGGCAAGCTCCTTTACCCACTGAGCCATCTCACAGGTCCCTTCAACCCAAACTTTACAATCAAGTTACAGAAAGAATTATAGCATTGAAGGTTGCTCCCCATAAAGAAATTTTCTACCTTAATGTAGGCATAAACATAATAAAACAATGTTAAATATACTTGGCAGTTTAGCAAACACTGAGCATGTGATTAATGCCAGAGTGTGTCCCAAACACTCTGCATCCAGACCTCTGACCTCTGAAAATGGGCAAGCAAGACCTACGAATGTATTCAGTTCAGTACGTTACCCCACAGATCCCAATCTGCTTTCACCTGCTTGTGATGCACCTCAACTCCTGGAGTATGACAGTGTGACTTTATGCATACTTGGGACAAGCCACTCCAGGGAGCTCAAGGATTACTGGGTTATTCCAGCACAGACTACCACCTTGTTGATGGAAACACACACCCTGCAGCTCCCCAGGCACTGGTCTTGCTCACTTCTTTCTGTTGCTCTGCCAGACACATGTCTTCAGGCACACATCTGTACAGTTCTCTGCAGATTTATTATGTCCTTTCTGTACTGACGGCCATTGGGCTTCCAAAGCCCAAGCTCCAACGAGCTGGGCCATTTGGTAAAACAGGGCTTTTTCTTCAACATTTGCTTATAGTTTGTTTGCAGACCATGGAACTCAGTCAGACAGCTTTACCCTTCATCCATGAGTTGTGATAAGCTATATCTATAGTCAAGTAGAAAGCACAGCTATGTTTTTTCCCCACAAGTCTTGGTAGCCCTGGTAACTCACACAGCCTGGCCAGAATGTCTACCCATCAGTAGGTTACATAGGCTATGTATAACAGAAGCCCTCAGCACAAACCTGGGGCTCACTATAAAAGCACACTCTTATTCAATCCATATTTTCCTCCTGCTCCTGGTAGACCCTGGTTCAAGATGAATGCTTATCAAATGTGATGTATAAATATACTGTGGACAATCAGGATGAGGACAGGAGTGGGACTGTTCCCTAGATGTTGGGTTATAGAGACATTAGGGGAAGATATCCCTGGCTGGCGTGTATCTGTGAGGAGCAGAGGAAAACTGGACTAAAGAGTTATGTTTCTGAAGGACACTGTGGGATTCAGAGAACACAGCTGTACCTGGGCCTTAGACAGTGAGCCTTGGCTGTGGTTGTGGTTCAATGGCTCTGACTGCTTAGCATGTACCAGGCCCTGGGTTCAATTTTAAGAACAGACACACACACTCATGCACGCACATATATGCATGCACACACATGCACACACACACACACACACACACACACACACACACACACACACACACACGTGCGCATGCACCCCACATCACAGATAATAAGGCTGTGGAAAGATGAGGATCACCACCATTTTTGTTGTTCTGTTTCCACACAGTCTACCACCCCCCTACACACAGGCACACAGACACAGACATAGTCACGCACGCGCACACACACACACACACACACACACACACACACACACACACACACACACACGGTGAAGAGGACTATGTGAGAAAATGAAAGAAGCAAACCTCCTCACAAAGGTTTTCATTTTGAGGAACGGGTTGAGTCATGATGAATTCTGAGGCCAGCCGTGATCACACTGATGGAAAGACAGGCAGCTCATATAGAAAGCCCACCCCACAGCCACCAGTACTTTTTGTTCTCAAATGATCATGGTTATTTTCCTACATTGAATCTTTGTCTGTTTGTTTTTTGAGACAGGGTTTCTCTGTGTAGCCTTGGCTATCCTGGAACTCAGGCTAGCCTCAAACTCACAGAGATCCGCCTGCCTCTGCCTCACGGTGCTGGAATTAAAGGTGGGAGCCACCACCGCCTGGCCCTATATTGATTCTTAACATGAATTTTGGAATTTGACATGCATCCCCCAATTTCACAGTACACTTTAATCAACTGTGAAGCCCTAACGTGGTTTATCTCTTCATTTGTCCACGAGTCATTTGTGTCTCATTGACCTTGTAATGGAGTCTTCACCTGCAGCCGGTAGATCGTTGTTGAACTTAGTTATTTGGTATTGCAAGAGATTTTTTAATATATTTTCTTAATTATTGATAGACTATGGAAAAGCTTTATCATTTTTAAGCATCAGGTTTAGAATATTTGATCATTTTTAGTAGACTCATTTTGGTTTTCAGAGTAAACAATTATATATTTCCACATAAAGCTTTGTTAATTTCCTGTAATGAAATATTTCATAACGTTTAAGTGTTTTTCTGTCCCGAAGCAAATTGTACTGCTAGTAGTGTAGCCCATACTACTACAGAGTATTTTAATGGATTTAATTTGCAGTAGCAATTTTGAAGGAATTTTTTGCAGATAAATGTGTGTGTGTGTACATATATATGCAAATCAAAACTTAAATAATTCTCTTTATTTGACTGCATTCAGGATTCAGTATCAAATCAATAGTGATTTTACAAAAAAGGAGTTTGTAAACCTAATCTTTTATTATTACCCAAAAATAGGTTTCAAAGTCAAAACAAAGTGAACCAAGTGTGGTTGGCCCGATCACTGACACGGCCATTCAGGAGTCCATTTCAAACGACATCTGACAGAAATATTGGTAGTTCAGGAGTGTTAATTAGCCCGGCCTTCCGAAACTGCTGGGAGAACCTGTCATCTCATCTCCCTTTCTCCAAGATGAATTTCAGCTCTCTAAAATCAGAAGTAAATTGTCAAGTTTCCCATTGAGACAAGGCAAAACAGTGACGCTACCTTTAGGTAAAATCTGTTTATCTCAGAGATACTGAAGTACGTATTTTTGGATATCCTATCTGCACATCTACTTAAGATTAGCAACACATCAGCCTGAAGTATTAAAATAATGTTTAAAGCACTATAGCCTTGTGTATGATGATAGACTCATTTCCATTTTGCTCTTAATGAGCACATAGACCATCATGGCACTTGCAGGAGCCAAACTTAAGATAAAATCATATTTAAAAACTGCCTTTATTTTGGCTGCACAACACTGGAATGAGATTATTTCCAGGTTGCATGTCATATTTATGCTTAAATGTTTCCTTATATAAACTTCTAGAATGTTGTTCACTAATGTTACTTGAGGACACTCCCCTCCAAAATACAGAAGCTCTTCAGGGAAGTACCGGTGCCTTCGAAGACCTACCATCCTTGAGTGCTGACATAAGCCCCTGGGGGTGGAAGGAACCTTCTATGGAAGGAACGTCACTCGTGAGACCTAGTATGTCAGCCCAGGCTTGATGGCAAGCTAAATCACAATCCACAGGGATTCTTTGTCACAACTGGATGTTTTCACTGCCCTTCCTAAGAGTCATCTGATCTAAGGGCCTAATAGAAAAAAGCCAACTTCTCACGATGGCGACTCTCATAGAAAGCAATTCACACCCTAGGGTTTAGCAAGGGCTACTGGTTTTGAAATACATTACTGATACCTTTTTCCCTCAAATTCTAACATCTTCCTTTATTTCATTGTCTTAAAATCATGTATATTGATTATGTTTTTTTACAAAGTCAAGATGAAAAGTTAATAGAATACACTAAACCCACATGGAACCCTTACACAGAAAGTCACTCTGTTAACATTTTGATACAGATCTTTACAAAGTTTCCTCCCAATAATTCTTCTAAGATAGTTTGTGTTTACTTAAAGTGTGTAACTACAATATTCATTCCCTAAATACGTGGGGGTTTCCCCCAAAATATTCTGTTTTGTTTTCAGGAACTGTTTTCATTGCATTTGTTTTCTTACATGGGATCAAATGATACGTGGCTTAATTATTATATTACCCCTAAAAGAATAGAAAAATCTATGTGACATAGTATACTTCCAGTTATCATCAGAGAGTACTTTCCTGTGTCCCCAGGACTTACAGAAAAACAATGTACTAGGCCTGCATGATGAACATGGTGAAGTTCTTACTTCACTATTTGTGAAGAGCTTCCAAACATCATCACTAGAATTTCTTTTTCCTTTCTCTTGTCCAACTTCCCAGAGCCCTTATCCCCTTCCCAGTTTCTTTCTTGGTCCCTACTTTACTTCCTCAAACCTTCAGTTCTGACACCCTGAGTTCTGTTTGCTCGGAAGCAGAAGATAATGATTTAGGCCTCCACAAGGACATGTTTTGTAAAATGTAGACATAAACCATAAATATGTCTTATGTATGTATGAGTGGATGTTTACAAAGTAGCCACAAGTCACACAAAAAGGGTGACATGTAGAGAGAGAACTGAGTGGCTGAGGCAGGACAGGAGATGGTGAGGAAACTTTTGATCGTAAGCTCTTTAGGCTTCATGAATAGAATCTATTCAAAATAATGTTTGAAATAAAGGCATATGTGCATACAGAAATATATGAAGCTTAAAGCATAGGCTATTTTTGCAGGTTCCACGATTTACTAACTGTCCAAAGAAATGCAACTTCTAACTATAACACTATCATCTTTTGGGTAAGGAGTGGAAAAGTACTTTTATTTTCTCTGAAAATAATGTGAGTTGCCATTTTGTTCCATGACAGACTTAAAGCACCAAGTTTGAATCAATGATATGGAAACTTACAACATTGTCTGCTCTACTGTAGAGAGATAATGTCAAACCATATGCAATTGCTTCTGGTCCAAATACATATGTGCTTGCTTGCTCACGTGCGTGCGCACGCACACACACACACACACACACACAGAGAGAGAGAGAGAGAGAGAGAGAGAGAGAGAGAGAGAGAGAGAGAGAGAGAATCTGGTAGAGGCATCACATAGAACAGTTCCACAGTCTCACTGGGAACAGAAAAATCAAGGTGTGAGAAGTGACAAGACTTCTAACTTCTGCTTTGGTCTTTTTTAAAACACAGGTTATACTGGTTCTTGTTTATGTAAATCATCCCTGAGCCCTTTAGGCAGCCTCTGTGTGGCAACAAAGCAGTGCAAGCACGAGAGTCGGTTACATCGGTCTATGTGGAGTTCAAATGGCTATGGTTTTGCACCCCTAATTCCTTCTTCTCTATTTGCAGGTAGTGAAATCAAAGTTGTCCAGAGAGCACCATGTTATCAAGATGAAAAGATCCGAGAACCACATTGTGGGGAAATACTTCAGCAGTCAAAACAACGTACAGCGACAAAATTCTGTCCCAAACGTTCATTCACCGTATCATGTCAGAGGTCCAATAAATCAGGTTTGTTCTGAAATCCTGCTCAGCAGGATGTGTGCGAGTCAGAGGTCTGCGCAGACTCCCTGAAGGAGAGCTGAGTTCAGAATTAGAGATAAGCCATTCACCTGGACAATGGTCTGACAACCAAACGTGCCTCACACATACTTTGCAATGGTTGTGCACTCACCGGTGCAAGCAGGCACACCAGAGCACACGGCTTACAAAAGAGCAATGACATGTGTTTTTTACAACTGAACAGTCAAAAGCGATCTTGGGCATCCATCCGTTGGCTTCAGACCGAAGGACAGAACTATGAGGAGATCATTTGAAATGTGATCACAAACTATGACCATGTGGACCAGATATTGCATTGCAATGATAAACAAAAATATAGAAATGTAGCAATGTGAGGCTAGAGTAATGCCGTTCCTGTGCTGTGGTCTCCATCGGCACACTACAAGTGATGAAGAGGCCATTACATTCCACCTGGAAGGAGGGATGACACTTAAGTTCTTCACCAGGAGAAAACAGGGTATTTTCAGTGGTTTGAGCTTTGTGGATCTAATGCTTATGAAAAACATTTCTTCTTACACTTTCAAAAGTTCATAATGGAAGGGAAAGAACAGGAGTGATGCTCTACAGAGGAATTCAAAGAGATGCTCTGCAAGTGATAAGAAGTGATACTGTATTCAACTCCGCACTCCTGTTGAGTTCCACAAACATCCCTCCACCCCAAACTGTGAGCTTGGATGCGGAATGAAACGCAGTCTAAATTGACGATATATGTAATTTTAAACTGCGGAACAAAATAAAACTCCCCAAGTGTTACTTTGTTATGTTTATGAATGCTACCACTGAAGAAGCTTTCACTTGCCCCTACAGATGTATCTCATTAAGACAACAGTTACATTTCAGATATTTTTGCAAAGGATTGCAGAATCTCAAATGTATAAGCATAAAGAATTTTCTATGTATCCACAAATAGTACTATGTGACTATATCTGTATTTTTATTTGAACAAATGTGTTTAATTCAAATTAGAGTAGGCATACAAATATTTTTATGAAAATTGTGGCATAAGTAGGAAGCATACCTAATTCTACATTGAAAACTTTCACTTCTGTCTTTTTAAATACAGAATGGTAAATTGCCTTATTATACAAACTCCTTGTTGTGAGATAATATCTCACTGCCATGGTGAGTTTTAAAGGATGATTTGGGGGTGAGAAGAAGCAGCTGAGAGGCCTAACTCAGCATGTAGCTAAGATCATTAAGGGTACAAATACCTCAAGTTCATTGCCATATAAAAGAAATTATTTTGTTCTATTGACCCATCAATTATTTAGAATGAATATCCACCTTCTTCAAATACTCTATTTTTATATCTATTTTTATAAGAACATAAACATGAATTTATATTTAACTGTATTAAATTATATTTAAGTATGACTATCATTTGACATAAACAACATACGCATCTAGAAATCGATTCTTTTGAACAACGGTACCAAATTAACTTAAAAGTGAAATAGTTTGTATACATGCATCTATATGCAAACACTGTTTTTAGATGTTCAGTTATTTTTGATGGTATAAAATATGAGCAATTGATGCAGCTGCTCCATCCAATTTTAACTCATTGCATCTTCTACAACAGTATTACAGCTAATGCGAGCTTTTTGTAACTCACTATAAGTGTCAATGCAAAAACCCTCTCTCTGACTTGAGTTCGTCTGGCATTTTCCTCTTCACCATTGAAACAATACTAGATGTTAGAAACAATTGTAGTGTATTTTCAATAAATGTCTAACTGGTAATCATCTGTGTTTCTGTGTTCAGAGAGGATCTTTTACCTTCCCTCTTTTCAAAAGTTTTTAGACTTACTTATTTTACTTTATGTATATGAAAGTTCTCCCTGCATGTATGTATTGTATGCATACCACATGAGTTCCCGGTGCTCGTGGAGGTCAGAAGAGAGCATTAGATTATCTGGAACTGGAGTTACAGAGGGTTCTAAGCCACCGTGCAAATGCCGGGAATCAAATCACAAACCTCTACAAGTCCCCTTAACCCCTGAGCCATCTCTCCAGCCCCTTAGCTTCTCATCTGCCAGAGTTACACAACCACACAAAGAGTGCCTGCTGGGAAGGTGTATTGTCAAGTAGATTCTCGAATGCTGGAGCATGATAAGCAGGATGAAGCAGGATGAAGCACATAGTCCCTTCAGCTCTGACACTATCTCAGCAATGGATGGGATGAACTCTCTGTTGTGGCCAAAGGTTTTGAATGTAGTTTAGTAGAAAGTTTTTTTTTTTTTTTTTTTTTTTTTGGTAACAGAAGGCACTGAAATTCTAGTGACTGTTTCCATCATTTCTTAACTGAGGAAACTGTATTTTGCATTGGGTAAATAGATGTGAATATTTGCCTTTACAAACATATTTCTCCATTTTAGAACATTTTAATTTGAGCAGGGGAAAACAGGAGTAGGCCTTTAAAAACATTTTAAGTGTGAAAGTTACAGGAAGTGTATTGTTTTGAGTAAGAATTGATCCGCATCCAATCTAAACTATACTTAAAACAAAACATTTATAATATTAAAAGTCAAGAATAACTGCAGACACATTTCCAAACTGCTCTATTGACACTGGGCAGGAGTGAGGGGGTGTACTTATGTGTGCAAGGGAGCACGCACAAGTGCATTGTGTGTGTGTGTTTTGTTGTGTGAGTGTGTATGTGCGTATATTGTGTGTATGTGTATGTTATGTGTATGTATGTGTGTAAGTTTGCAGATGTACGCATGCGTATTGTGTGTGAGTGTGTGTGTGTGTGTGTGTGTTTTAAAGGTGCAGTATATTGTTCACCTGCAACCAAGCCGACCTTATAGAGTTGCCAAAATGCATTCACCCTTTCTTGCTGAGCTGGTCTACATTGGAGTCATCAAATCTTTTTTAGACTAGTTTCCTTTATGTCCATAAGTCTTCCCCACAGAGGACTGAGTCTCACTTAAAGCACTGGGAAAACTTTCTAATGGAAACAAGGAAGAAAATCAAACCCAATGGTAGCCGGCATCTCGAGTCTGTCCCTTTAGTTCCATCTCACTGAAAAATCCCAAAGAAATATTTTTTTTAAATGAGTCCAAAATTACATTATCCATTAAGAGTTCTCTTTGCAGATCTAAGGCTTTGGAATGAAAGGAGAGAAGAGGCATCTACTCCTGCAAAAGCTTGAGCCAAGATCACACTAAGCATTGTCCTTGATTTAAGCAAACGCTGAAACAAAAATATAAGAAAATCACCAACATCTATGCTAGTACCGTTCACTTAAAATAAGCAAATGTAACAATAACTTCAAAAGCATGCACCCCAGCACAAAGTAGCAGCACCCTGTGTCCACAGCTTTGACTGGATCAAGGAGTAACTGCCCTGCAAATGGTACTCTGACTTTTGTTGTTGTTCGCTTGCTGGCTTGCTTGTTTTTGAGACAGAGGCTCCATATGTAGCCAACCCTGGCCTGAAACTCAAGATCTTCCTAATGAATGCTAGGGTTACAGACATGAATCATCATGCCTGACTTTATTTTTTTATATACATTTAAATGTCAAATGCTTTTGATTACTCTTGGAAGTGAAGGCATTTTTGATAGATCATATCAGCTTAAGGAGTTGATCCAGAAGTTGTCAGAACCCCCCAAAACATGCTAAAGACAACAGGATCTTGAGCATGCTTGCAAACTAGACTCTGTGTTTGGCTAAGCTTTCAAGGTTTCATATGGTCTGAGAGCCTTTTATCATGTCTTTATTGCTGCAATAACCGCTATTATCAACTTCCATATTCCTCTGACCATCCACTCACTTGGTATATGGGCAGACAGATTCCTTTTCTCCTCACCAATACAAACTATGCTTCTAACAGCACAGTCTACTTCTTTTCTTTATGTTCCCTGAAAATTAAAGAATTTCCTTTGTGGATCACAGATCACTGAGTCTTGGCACCTACAATAATACACAATCCATTTGTTCACTTTTACAATTTATCAATGGTAATCTGTGAGTCCACTTACAACAGAAGTCAACGTAATTCCTTAACACTAACAGAAAGAACAACATAGCTACATTTAGAGAGAGCGTTACAGCAGATCCCTACCTGACGGCAATGTTCAAGTAGGTTAGGTTTGGAACATAGCTACATTTAGAGAGAGCATTACAGCAGAATCCTACCTGACGGCAATGTTCAAGTAGGTTAGGTTTCGACTGGCATCTTAACTAATACTGTAGGTTTCTGCAAAAAATTGTTTTTTGTAAAGATGTATGAAGGTTAAAACCTTCCTTTTTAAGAAAAGAAAAGGGGAAGTGCTGTGGGATGGTCTGTATGTCAAATGTGTTGCTGATTGGTCAATAAATAAATCACTGATTGGTCAGTGGCCAGGCAGGAAGTATAGGCAGGACAAGGAGGAGAAATAACTGGGAAGTGGAAGGCTGAAGGGGAGAGACACTGCCAGCCGCCATGATGACAAACAGCACGTGAAGACGCTGGTAAGCCACGAGCCATGTGGCAAGGTATAGATTTATAAAAATGGATTAATTTAAGCTGTAAGAACAGTTAACAAGAAGCCTGCCACGGCTATACAGTTTGTAACCAATATAAGTCTCTGTGTTTACTTGGTCGGGTCTGAGTGGCTGTGGGACTGGCAGGTGAGAGAGATTTGTCCTGACTGTGGGCCAGGCAGGAAAACTTTAGCAACAGGTTAGGTTTCGAACTTGATTTATACTGACTGGCATCTTAACTAATACTGTAGGTTTCTGCAAAAAATTGTTTTAATTTAGTTGATAAAAGCTTTTTTTCCTAACACTGTAAAATTCATCTGGGAAAATTACATTTTAGATTAAAAGTTATGAAAAGGCATTTCATATCTCAAACCAAGATTTTGCCCCTCAGGTCATTTATGTATAGCACCCATAATATTCATTTTGTTGCAGGAAATAAAAATATATATCCTTTTTGTTGCATAAAAAAGTAATTCATGCCGGGCGGTGGTGGCGCACGCCTTTAATCCCAGCACTCGGGAGGCAGAGCCAGGCGGATCTCTGTGAGTTCGAGGTCAGCCTGGACTACCAAGTGAGTTCCAGGAAAGGCGCAAAGCTACACAGAGAAACCCTGTCTTGAAAAACCAAAAAAAAAAAAAAAAAAAAGTAATTCATATGATCTTCATAAGAATGCTTAGATACATTTAAAGCAAAGTGATTATAGTTGATTATGATCACTTAAGCAGCCAGAAGTAAGAGGGTTTTCATAAACTTAAAATGTATTCAGTTGATTCTCAACTATGTAGTGGTTTTTCTTATGACATGATTGGTGGGCACAGTGTGTCAACTTGATGAAGCTTTAAGTGTGAGAGAATAGTGATGACATGTGATTCATATATATTTCCTTCAGTTGTAGTTCCACTTTCCTTTTAAAATAAAATCTATGGATTGAAATCTTATAAAACTCATTTTTACTTGAGTATGACATCAAGGTCAATATTTTAATTTTCCTTAAAGTCTCTCATTCATATTGGGTCCATATTTGTGTGTTTTAAAATTTAAAACATTAATTGATCTTAGAAAGTAAATTTTTGTTTGTTTGTTTTGAGACAGGGCCTCCCTCTGTAGCTGAAGCTGGTCTTGAATTCTTAGTCTTCCAGTGTGCTAAGGTTATAAGGCTATGACACTGTGCTTGGCATAAAAAACTTAAGACTCTTCAAATAAAATGAGTGAATGAACCTTTCGGGGTAGGTGTGTGTGAACAATCTCCTTCTAAATATGAAAGTTTATTTGGTTTCCAGTCCATTTTTACTTTAATAACTACAGATCTGGGCACATAATCCAGATGACTCTTGCTAGCAGATACATGAATATGAGAGGGTGGTGCAGGACGCCAACACTAAATCAAGAGTAGCCCAGATGAGTCCCCAAGGACCACCATAATCAATATAGAGTTGAAAGAAAAGGAATTAGAAGCATTTGCTCAGGCCTCAGCAGATCCTGGGAAGGACACAGGTCATAACCATTTTCCAGATCCCTTGATGAATGCTAGACACCTTTTCAAACCTTCTCCTTAATGTGTAAGTCTTTCTGCAAGTTTTAATAACCCCTAAAATAAAAGCATAAGTAATCATTTTATGTGTTTATTGAGCCAAACTTGGTAACCTAAATCAACCAAACAGCAGGCAAATGTGCTTTTAATTGTATATTTAAAAAAAAAAGTAGAGAATGTGCTGTAATTACTCATATGGTGTTTGTCTAGATAGCCTTAAGTGACATTTTCCACTACATGGGGTCCTCCAACCCCCAACCAAGGTGGCATTTCTCTCCCAAGGCAATTCCAATCCCTGTTCATCCCTACCTTTGTCTTTGAGATGGAAGTTGCACAGCATTTCTCTGTGTGCATCTACTATGTAACACAAGATTCATTTTAAAGCTCATGCTTTACATTCTACCCCTTGCCTTAATTACGGGTAACATGGAGTTCATGCTTAATAGGCTCTCCAGCTTTACAGTGTCATAAAGAGAATGTATAGCCTTTGTTTAAAACAATCACTGTTCACGTAATTGGCAGAGCACGGGATTATCTGCGGCTACTTCTTATACCATAAAATTTGCTCTGCATTAAGGATAGTAGGAGTGGAACTGAACCAATGCCTGTGTAGTCTAAAGTGAGGTTAGTCATCAGACGGCATCGACTTGGAGCCTCTGGCTTCCACCACTTGCGTGTGCCCACTGGGGAAAGCCAGTTCACACACGCCTCACACAGATATTCATTTCAACGTTCACACTAGCTATGCAAAAGCAGTGGCATGTGTTTAAAAGGGTGTGGATCCAACCATCAGCACAAGCTATTCATGCCAAGAATAGGATCCTTTCGGTAGGATGGAGTATCCCGGGCCATGTTATTGGTACGCACCCAGAACTCGGTGTTGGCCACCTACCTTATGAATAAACTGATACCGTCTATGAATTATTTATGAACTAGGAGATGAAGCTGATACAGACATTGCCTCTCAGGTTCCAACTTCCCCAGAAGAACAGGCAATATCTCCAATGAGCAATTGGCTTAAGTTATGTTTTTCTGTTTCCTGGGATCATCATAAGTCTTTGAAGTATTGTCTTCCTTGAAGTCAACTTATCTCCCAATGCAAGCATCTTTGGGCAGATATCCCAGTAAACTGTTACCAAATACAGTGAAAATAAATGTCTTACCTCCACCATGGACTCATTATGCTGCTTCTGCAGATAGAAAACCTAAACTACTGGGGTAAGACCAGGCCTTCCCTGATTTAAGTCTGGGTAGGGTGTGTGTCAAATAAAATTTTTAAAATTAATTCTGTATTAATTTAAATTGAAATATCCATACTGTGTATATGTGATGTATACGTAAAGCATATGTTCATGAGGCCATGTATATTCACAGAGCAATAGATAAACTGGTATTTTAATTTTTATTATACCAATTAATCTTATCTTCATTGGATTGTTCTTAACATAGTCCTCTCCGTTTTGATTTATGGCAGTATGTAAAACCTTTAGAATAACAGACTCTATATCTCTAGATGCTTCTGCCAGGTGCTCGTCTGGGCATGTGGGGAATGTGATTCTAGGTTTATGCCAAGCAGTGGCAGAGCCTGGAGAGATCAGCACATCCCTCAGACACATGGGGAGGAGTCTGCCAGACACTCGCCTGAGAAGTGACAAGTGACTGAACAGCCACAAATCACCAGGATAGGAAGACAGTGGGAAACACGAGACTTCAAAGCCACAGAGGGCTCACCTCTGAAACGTGACAGAACTTCAGGAAGGAAAGAGAGCACGTCGGCTTTGGGACCCACTGAAAACAAGTGGATTGACAGAGCTGTCAGTGGGAACCCTGGCGATGCACGCTGCCTCTGCCCTCTTGTCTACCTCGCCGCTTTCCTCTGGGTCTCTGACCTCATGGGTTTCCCTCTGCCAAATGCTGTAATAGGTGGATGAGGAGTAAGGTGGTGACAGCAATCTAACTGTGCTCTGTGAGCTGCGGCTGAGAGTACCATTGGGTGGAAGGCACTTGGCCAGATCACAGTTCTGCAGCTTATTGTGTTAATATACAACCCCCTCCAAACTAAGATTTTTATTTGGCCTCTGCCTCCATTCCTCTTTTTGTGACTTTCTCTCTCTCTCTCCTCCCCGGGCCCACCCCCCGTCATTCTATTATCTCAGTTCCATTCCACCTATAATAACCTTGGTATATTCTGCCCCAATAAACAGAGTTTCTCAAGGCTCAGGTTTGACCCACACATCTCTACAGTGAACAATGTTTTCTTTCTTCTTTTTTGTCTTTATTTATTTATTTATTTACTTTTTACTCATTTATTATTACTTCTTTTTATTTTTTTGAGACAGAGTTTCTCTGTGTAGCTTTGACTGTTCTGGAACTCACTCTGTAGACCAGTCTGACCTCAAACTCAAAGATCCACCTGCCTCTGCCTCCTGAGAGCTGGGATTAAAGGCATGCACCACCACCACCCAGATGTGAACAATGTTTTATACAGGGCAGAGGTTCCACAAATATTATCTTGTGCTCTTTTCTCTGTCCCCTCTAGTGACCTCTCTTTGAGTCCCCAAATACTGAGCAAAATGTCCTCTCTCTGTCCTCACTTTGTGCTTAGGAATTAGTCCTCTCTGATCATGCTTAGGTCAGTCCCTATCTCTCTGTTTGTTTAAGCATGTACTCCTGGAATGTAAGCTGCTAAAGACAAGGACAAAGGGTTTTTCAGTTTTGTAGAGTTTTCTGTTAGTAGTTGGTTATTTGCTAATTTTTTGCTTATGATTTTAAGTATCAAGATAAAATTTTCTTGCCATAGCATTTACTTTTTTAAAGACTATTTTTAATTTCACTTGTGTATATGTCTGTGTGTGTGTGAGCATGAGTGCCTGTGGATGGTCCTGGAGCTGGAGATACAGGTAGTTTTGAGCTGCCCAACGTGGGTGCTGGGAACCAAACTCAGGGCCTCCCTCTGCAAAAGCAGTATGCACTCTTAACTGCTCAGCCATCTCTCTCAGGTTTACTCTTTCTAAAGTATACAGTTCTGGAGTTTTAAGTACATTTATACCCTGCATTCAAATACACTTAAACAGTTAGCTTACTCACTGTAATATTAGAATATTCTCTCACCCCCTAAAGGAAACCTGGCAGTCACACTCCCCACACCCTCTTCTCTGTTCCCACACGTAGACAGCCCTGACCTGCGCTCTCTCTATGGATTTATCTAGCCTGAGTGTTCACATGAATAGAGTCATACAGTGTATGATCTTTTATAGCTGGCTTCTTTCCCTCACTCTTGTTATGTTTTGATTTTTACATACTGTTAGAAATTACATGCTTGGTGTAGGAAGGACAACTGATTTTTATAAAATGAATGACTGACACTAACAAACACTAGCATTTCCTGGGGTTAGAAATAGTTCTCCAAATAGAAAAGGCTTGGAAAATGCATTGTTTTGGAAATAATGTCATCACTTTTTGAAGCCCTCACAAGTAAATGCCAATTGTTTGTCCTCATTGAGAGTAGTTTGGGAAGATGTGTGCTTCAGATAGAAGCTGACTGCCTGGACCCAATGGGAATGTGAGCCAGAATAACACTTGTGGCTTATACAGGCCTGAAGTGTTCCATGCCTCCCCCTCTCATCCCCTTGCTCATTGCTTATCCAAGCAGGAGTGGATGCTTTCTCTACCCTGCCCTATCAAAACTTGAAAGGCTTGGAAGAAGCCATGTCCAGGTCTGAATAAATAACCAGGCTGTATATTTCAGGGCCAAGCAAAGGTACTAAAGTTTTTTTTTTTTTTTTTTCCAAAGGTAAAGCAATATTTGGTTGTGGAATGTCAGGTTTTCAGCTAGCCAGAATTAGGACCATTAGAAGCAGAGGGTAGCATATAACTTACCCTCAAGATGCCATTCTTACATCAAGATTGCAGGAGATGGGAGAGAAGCTAGATTGATGGCACCATTCAGATCTGTCAGCTAAGTAGAGCTTAAAGTGTGTGGGAAGGTGGCCATGCAGTCTTTGCCCCTGTGGCATGCATACCAAATGGGGCATGCCTGCTGATCTAAAGAAATACCTCTCCTGGCTTTCTTTTTCTACTGTATGTTTGTCAAATGCAATGCTAATGTAGCAGCAAAAATCATTTTATGTCAATAAATCTTCACTTAGTTTTATAGATAAGTTTTTACAGTTGCAAATCATGCTTAAATAGAAGGGCATAATGGTCCATGGACAAAAACTGTCCATATTGTAGCAATTTTGTAAGCAGCTGTTTCAAGTTAACATATGTGTATTCCCAGCCTTGTGTATATGAAATACAAGTTAATGTCAATAGTACATTAACAATGCAACTGAATTAAATTATAGAACTAAAAGCACCATGGAGGGGGTGATCACATTGACCCTGGAAAATATAGGTAAGGAGGCACCTGTTTCTGGCAAGTTTCAAAAAGTACTTGAATCTTTTACACCCATCCATTCTATAATTTTTTTTTTTTTGCAACAGTGGCTGAGTACCAGGTTTTTTCTTTATATTTATTCCTAACATAAGGTGGCAGATATCGCACCAGTAATTTTGTCTTAGAAGTGTCATTATATACTGCCTTTCAAGTATGAGTGTGGGAAGTTTGAAGAGGACAGCAAAGCTTGAGGATTGCACTCACATTTTCATACACGGCTCTACATGGAATTAAAGGAATTCTGATCAACGGGCTCCACACTATGTCCACAACGTATCACATGATTCTGGATTCAAAACTCTATCAGCTAAAGAAATCGACTAAGTTAACCTCTGGAATATCTTAAGATACTAGTATTCTTGGATGGTGAGAGGTCGGCAGGCAATTTACCTAAGAGTAAATTTTAATCCATTGTTTCCCTTTCCGCACTTGGCTACATTAATGCACTGAGCCAATGAAGGATTGGGGATGGGACTTGACTTTGAAGGAACCGTGTTGAAATGAAGATTCCTCTGGGGAACGGGGGAGAAGAACCTGAGAAGCAGAGGGCACTGGCTGCCACAGGGCCACTGTGGCCATGTGCGGAAGTGTGCCAAGTTCACCTCTGCAGGCCGAGCTTTCAACTCACTCACAGTTGAGCAAAGGGTTGGGAGCATGTCCAGCTTGAAGAACTGCTAAGGAGGTACAAATCAGCTGAGAACTAAAGATTTCAGAGATGAAATGGCTGCATCCATTACCTCTTGGCTTGCATTTAACCATATCAGGGCAGCCTGAAAAGCTGACAAAAGCTATAGTCTTGCCCCTCCGGCTCTCCAGTTACTGCTGTGTATTGCTATGTGAAGCATTGGTTCTTTGTCATGCTTCACAGTCTACAGCTGTAGTTAAGTTCGGATGACTGTGAGAGTTGCCAAGGATAGGAAACACTGTTCATACAGAAACAGCCACTGCTTAACTGCTAGTGCAATTAAAAGCTTATATCCAGCCTTTATTATTTCATGAATATGAATAAACTTGGCTTCTTGATGCAATCTAGATGAAATGCCAGCTCCCACCATGGTTGTTGTGCTCAGTTTAACTGATCCAGGGAAGTCAGTGTCCTCTATCCTCCATTCAGTCATAAAGCCTCACGCTTTCCTCTGATAGAAAAGGAATTACCCAAACATTGTAGAGCAACAGTTGTCTTCTCCCCCTAGAACCTCTAAAACTATTACAGATTATTTATATGACTTTGCCAGTTAACCAAGACATGAATGGATAAAAACAAATACAGAGATGGAACTGGAAACAAAATCCCCCTGAGTGAGGTGACCCAGACTGAGAAAGACAAACACGGTATGTACTCACTCATAAGTGGATATTATCTGTAAAATAAAGGATGACTATGCTACAATGCATAGACCCAGAGAGACTAGGTAACAACGAGGGTTCGTGGGGGAGGGAGGAATGTCTGAATCTCCCTGAGAAGGGGAAATAGAAGAAATTTTATGAGTGGACTGAGGATAGGTGGGGATGGGAATAGGAGCAATCAGGTTGGGGTGGAGAGGGAGAGTACTGAAAGAGACTGCTGGAAGGAGGGGCATTCCAGGGTCAGGTTAAAAACCTGGTGCAAGGAATCTCCCAGGAATCTACAAGGATGACCCAAGTTAAGACTCCTAACAAGAGTGGATTATAGCCTGAATTGGCCATCTCCTGTGACCAGACAAGACTTCAAGTGGAGGGATTGAGAAACCAATCCAGCCACTTAGATCTACAGTCTGACCTGCCTACGGGATATGTTGTGGTAAGGGTGGCCTAGAGATTGAGGGAGTGGCCAAACAAAGACTGGTCTAGTCTAAAATCCATGCCAGGAGAGTAAGCCTACAACTAACACTGCCTGGAGCACCAGAACCCACAGAATGGATGGCCCAGGGACCTAGGATAGAACCAAACATGACTGGAAGAAAAATATATATCAATGTAATGGTGCCTAATGATATTCCGATATACTCATAGATTGGTGCCTAGATCAATTGTCATCAGAGAGGTTCTTCCAGCACCTGATGGAAACAGATGCAGACCCACAGCCAAACATTAGGCAGAGCTTGGGAAATCCTGCAGAAGAGGGGAAGAAAGGATTGTAGGAGCCAGAGGGGTCAAGGCACAACAAGAAAACTCACAGAATCAACTAACCTTGGCTCATAGGGACTCACAGAGACTGAACCAATAACCACCAAGACTACCTGGGGTATTGACCTAGGCACTCTGCATATATGTTACAGTTGTGTAGCTTGCTCCTGTTGTGGGACTCCTAACAGTGGGAAGAGGAGCTGTCTCTGACTCTTTTACTGGCCTTTGGGACCCTTTGCCTTGCCCAGCTTTATTACATAGGGAGGTGGTTAGACTTACTGCAACTTGATATGCCATGCTTTGTTGATACTCGTGGGAGGCAGAGGAGGAGTGCATTGGGGGATGAGCACAGAAGAGAGTTGGAGAGAGGGATTAGGAGGAGAGAAGAGAGGGGAGCTGTCATAGGGATGTAAAATAAATAAACTAATTTAAAAATAATAATTAAAAAAACAGAGACAAGCTAGTGGGAACACATGAACTTTAGACCAACAGCTGTGGAGCCTGCGTGGGACTGGACTAGGCCCTCTGCATAAGCGAGAAAGTGGTGTAGCTTGGTCTGCTTAAGGGTCCCCCTGGAAATGGGATCAGGATCTATCCCTGGTGCATGAGCTGGCTTCTTGGAGCCCATTACCAATGGTAGGACACTTTGTACAGCCTTGATGCAGAGAGAGGGACTTGGACCTGCCTCAACTGAATGTACCAGGCTTTGCTGACTCTCCATAAGAGGCCCTACTTTTTCAGACGAGGAAATGGGGTGTGGGGGTGGGTGGGGAAAGGCTAGGGGAGGAGTGGGAGGAGGGAAGAGAGGAGGATCTGTGGTTGGTGTGTAAAATGAATAAAAAATTCTTAATAAAGAAAACAAACAAAAACAAATACAGTGAACATCTTCCTGAGGAAGCCAATGAATAAAATGTTACAGAGCATGATTGTAATATTCTATTTCTGAAAGGATTTTTAATTTTTAACTATGTGTAGTTCTCTGACCTCCAGAGAAATACAGGAGTCCAGCGGCCTGAGAACCAATGCTAAAACTTCTACTTTGTCTCCTTTGTGCCAATTAAGAGTGTCAATGGTACCCAAATGGGCCATGCTGGTTTCTGTATAGTAAGATAGGAAGAGTGACAGGAAAACTTGCCCTGGTTTTCATGGTTCCAGAGGATCCGTCCCCCTCTCCGTACCCCAGCTGAGAAGATAAGCCTGTTTTGTCCATCAGAATATGAGAAGAAACAGAGGAAACACAAGTGACAGCAGATGAGAAGAACGGGAATGTTGAGCAGGATGATGACATTCTGTTTCCAAAAGGATTTTAAGATTTTTAGAGGAGAGACATGAGCATGAGAGCAGTAGAAGGGAAAATGCCCCAGGGGGTTGGAGACCCCACTGAAGGGGCGGCAGGTTCTGCTAGAGTCAGGGTAACCACTTATCCAGAGCGGTGGAGAATTCACTCACAACTCAGCAAGCCGATCTCGGAAGCTCTGCCCAAACAGGCGGTAAAGAGTCACAGCCTTTAGACGGAGAGGAGAACTCATTTATCCAGATGTGTGTTTACAGCCGTGAAATAACTGCTGGGCTGACAGAATACAAAGATTCTCTTAATCAGAGAGAGAATAGGGGTAGTCACAGGAAGAAAATATGCTGCTTTGTACAAGCTAATTTGATTAGTGGTGCTGTCGAAAGTTCCTTTTGAAAAGGACTAGACCTTTTCTTAGCTTAGTTTCCAGAATCCTGAGGTTTTCTGCATCAGAAATGAACTTAACCCACTGCAGTTCATTTGCTTATTGTATTTGTCACAATTTCCAGTAACAGAAGTTGTCCTTTACTCTGACTTGTGTGTCCCCAGGGTATTAGCTATTATGTTCGACAGCTATTTTGGTGAATGTTGTTAAGGTTTCAGTACAAAGTTGGTCATGGCTCATTTTCTCCCTGGAGCCCCAATAGCTTTACACACTAAAGATGATCCATCTGGAGCCCGAAATTAATATCTGAAGATTAACTTCCGGATTTTTTTTCATTGTCAATACACATTTCCAACAGCATCTGTGTCGATAACTATGATTCCAAACTCTGGAACTGCTTGTTCAGTTATGACTGGCGTTACAGTGCACCAAAGAGTACTGCGTTACAGTGACTGAGCGTTCATACCAAGGGGCAGCTGCTGAAGGGAAGCGTCTCAACATGGGACCTCCAGATACGGCCCCTGACTGTGCTCCCTATGCAGCAAACTAGTCAAGATCACTGCTTCACACAGTTCGTGTTCCCCCTGAATTCCTGGATTCAAACCGTCAGACTCCCTGGTCACTCTGTATATGAGATGAAAGTGTCTGATCTTGCTGTGCTCCCAAGCTGAGGTCGGAGCAAACGAATTCAACACAGCCGTAAGGAAAGTGGATGATGGCCGCTAGGTGCTGTCCTGAGGACTTTAAGTAGAGTCAGTTTTTCTTTCAAGAAAAGTGCCATCACATGCTACCTAACGAGAGGGGAAAGATTGTGAGAGTTCTGTTCTTAGGCAAAGTCATGACTGTGCATCACAGTCCTTGAACAAGGCTAAGATGCCTACCCACTACACACCTAGACTGTAAGTTGCATACACAGTTTGTGTGGCTTATTGGTGACTGAAACATGGTTATTTGGTGCAAGGCTACAAATTTGCCAAAGAAATATACAAGTATAAGCAAACTTGTATATTTTTTGGATTCTTGCTAAGAGCAACAGTAAATACACCACAAAGTACTAGATCAAGAATTACCAAAGAACTGTAACCACTGACTAATGTAATCACAAGATTGAATAAAATTTTCATTTTTATTAAATTAAATTAAAAGTAATCTTGTTTTATATATTAAATAAAAAGTAGAATCCTAGCGCAGTATTGTGATATGGTATTTTGAATAAAGCATACACAAACAGATAAAATCAAGAATAACATACAATAAAATGTCAACAGGAACAAGGGGACAAAGAATGACTTTTCTTGGCCCTCATCAAAATAGGCCAGTCTTTCTACATAAGGAACTTGTGTTGACATGGCTAAGCTCTTTCCACGAGGTTTTTCTTTAATCAAGAGGTTTTTAAAAATTAGATTTCTATACTAAACAAGTGAAAATGTTCAATTAAAAACTAGAAACACTATATAAGATTTCCTGGCACTGAATGAAAAACAACAGTAACAAGGAAATTATACATATGTATATATATATATATATATATATATATATATATATATATATATATAGTGTGTGTGTGTGTGTGTGTATGTCCTTATGATGTAATTTGTGGTGATATAGTGTCCAGAAACATTTCCTTTTGTTCTTTTTCAAAACTATCCCACAAACACGGTAATTCACTTTTTTTTTTTAAGACAGGGTTTCTCTGTGTAACAGCCCTAGCTGTCCTGGAACTAGATCAGGCTGGCCTTGAACTTGAACTTGAACTCACAGAGATCCTGCCTCTGCCTGCCGAGTGTTGGGATTAAAGGTATGTGCTGCCACACCCGGCTGGTAATTGACTCTTAAAGAGCAGTCAGCCAGTGAAAAAGAATAAGAAAGGAAGAGGAGGGACCATGAGTTTAAAACTAGAATCAGAAGCTGAATGTTCACTGCATTATCAGACCAGGTGAGTGGAGTCCTGAGTCACCAGGTTTAGTCACAAGATTTCCAAAAGCCTCAGGGATTTGGATGAACCCCAATTCCTGTAAATTAATTTAAATATGGGACTAAATACGAAAGAATGGACTGAAAACTCAAGAAGCAGCTCAATTGCTTTTCCCAACAGAGAGGGCTTAGCGAGTTCAGATCAGAGTGTAAGGATGAAGGGACACACCAGAGTGGGAATACAGACACTACACTTAACTTATTAAAGATACCGAGTGCTCAGAGCTCTCAAGTCCTCCGCCCCTAAAAGACTGATGAACATTAGCCATCAAAACAGGAGACTGCAATATTCTATTTCGGGGAAACGAACTAGCCTACGGGACAAAGCACAAACATAATGACATTGGACCATTGCCACAACAAGTGACTCATCGTCGAGGTCATGGTAAAATACAAACCAAGTCAACACACGCCCCACCCACACGGTCAGAGCTGCTGATTGCCTAAGTACACCCTCATAATTATGATCAACCACCAAGGATTACCGGACATCTGAGGCAACTTCTGAAATGATACAAACAAAACAAGCAGAAAAAAAAAAAAAAACTTGAAAGAAGTAGAGGGAAGGAAATTTAAAAAAATAAATAAATAAAAAGTATTCATATAGTGAAGCTGGATAGATGTTTTGGTATTTAGAAATACTTGCTGCTCTTCCAGAGGACCTGCATTTGGTTTTCAGCATCCATGTCAAACAGTCTATAACCACCTGTAACTCCTACTCTCCGGGATCTGATGCCCGCTTCTGTTTTCTGTGGGCACCCACACACATGTGCACACATATACACTGAGACATTCACAAATATGCATAAATTAAAATAAGACAAAATTTTAAAGTTTATTTTTAATTTGTATATTCTTTTAGCTAGCATAACACCTCCCTGCCCCCAGATGTGAGCTACTCTGTGTTGGTTTCCTAGTATTGGTACATCAACATTCCAGCAGGACTGTGCTCCCTCTGAATACTCTAGGGAAGAAATGTCTCCACTCTATCTAACTTTCCCTGTTCCAGAGGTTCCTCCTGACATCAGTGCAGACTCTGCCCTACTTGTCTTCACAAGAATGTCTCCTCCTACCCCATGCCTGTATCTTCTCTTCTGTCCCTGATAAAATAGCTTGTGTTGAATTGAGGGCCTTCGCAGATAATCCAGGATGCCCTCATTTCAATATACTTAATTTATCTGTTAACATCATTATCCACAGGCACTGGGTACTCAAATGTTCATATATCTTTGGGTAATCTACCGAACACTCCCTACAATGTCCTAATCTGGGAGCCCATGAAAGTTACTTTACTTGGCACAAGGGAATTTACAATTATGGTTAAGGATCTTGAAATGAGAAAAATTTGGTGGATTGTCATGTATTTCCAGTATAGCCACAAAGATCCTAAAGAATAGAAAACAGAATTGTCATGGTCACAAGAGGAGATGTGACAAGAGCAGAGGTCAGCTTAATGTGAAGAAGGGACCACAAACCGAGGGATACAGGTGGCAATGAAAGAGATTCTCTTCTAGCACCCCTGATGGAATCCAGTCTTACAGATCCACGGTAGACTTCTAACCTCCAGAACAGTGTGATATGAATGTGTGTTATGGTAAGACATTAAAATTGTAGGTACTGCTGGGCGGTGGTGGCTCACGCCTTTAATCCCAGCACTCAGGAAGCAGAGGCAGGCAGATCTCTGTGAGTTCGAGGCCAGCCTGGTCTACAGAGCGAGATCCAGGAAAGGCACCAAAACTACACAGAGAAACCCTGTCTCAAAAGACAAACAAAAGAAATTGTAGGTACTTCTGGCTGGGCATGATGGCACACACTTTTAATCCCAGTACTTGGGAGGCAGAGGCAGGTAGATCTCTGTGAGTACAAGGCCAGATTGGTCTACATATCAAGTTCCAGGACAGTCAGAGCTATGTAACAGAGAAAACCTGTCTCAAAACAAACAAAAAATAATGCATAGGAATTTCTAACAGGGACAACAAGAAATTGAGATTCACACAGTGCACATAATAGTAAAAGAAGGTAACACATCTTAAAATTAGAATGAAATGGTTCAGTTTTTAAAGGGGGCATGCAGAGAACAGAAAAGGAGCCCTTAGATACCATACACATCATACCCATGTGGATATCTGTATGTATATTAGCAGAAATGCAAAACCTAATAGAAATAAGTAAGATATAAATTAAGAAAACCTTACAGAAAAATAAACAAAAAATATACTAAATAATGTGCAAAGTAGGACTGACCAGTAACATTTAAAGAAACATGAAACTGAGCCAATATTCACAAAGTAGGAATTCTCCAGGAAGGAGAAGGAAATCAATGACATAGTTTTCTAGTATTTTTCTGCAGGTGAAACATGGCATACTGGGAGTCTAGTAAAACTGATGAATGTAAGTCCATCTAACCAGGGTCATGAAGTTTCCAAACCACAGAGAAGGTAGTATTCCAAAGGTACAAGAGGGAAAATCATCCATTGGCAAACGACCAGTTAGTCTGTTAGTAATGGTGGAAACTATCTTCAGAATTCTCAGAGTAAATTATTGCTAGCCTGTAATTCAATATCCATCCAAAGAATCATAGAGGAATAAAGCTATTTAACAATGAGAAACTCTCACATTTACCCCACAAACATTTTCTCAGAAGCTTTAGAGGGTAGGTAAGCCTAAACTATAGCAACAGCCACAAATACAAGATTCAGAAAATCAGTTTCCTACAGAGAAACAAGGGAAAGGTGATCGCTCTGATGAAGGTGAAGAGGGTTCCCTAACAGTTAGGCACAAAGGGTAGAAGCAACCATTCCTGATTCACACAGGTCAAGGGAACACTGAGAGATACCGTGTCAACTCTGATGGATCTACAGCCTGCTCCACAAGACAGAGCCCATGCCTGTTACCATTAACTGACCCCAAAACCTGTGGATTTGTGGGTCCTACGCCCTAAAGGAGAACTTAATACCATTATTCTCCTAATTGGACTTAGTTGTTGGTCATTTTTACTCTTTTGGGGGTCCGGCCACCCAGCTACCAAATAAATACAAAGAGGCTTTTTCTTACTTATAAATGCCTAGCCTTGGCTTGGCTTCTTTCTTGCCAGCTTTCCTTAACTTAAAATTATCCCATCTACTTTTTGCCTCTGGGCTTTTCCCGTTCTCTTACTTCTGTAAATCTTACTCTTACTCTGTGGCTTGCTGTGTAGCTGGGTGGCTGGCCCCTGGAGTTCTCCTCCTTCTCTGGCTGCTTCCTTCTTCCTCTTTTCACTCCTTCATTTCTTTTCTTCTCCTCCTTCTCCCAGATCTCTCCCTCTATATATTCTCTGCCTGCCAGCCAGCCACGCCTATCCCTTCTCCTGCCTTGCTATTGGCCAGTTCTTCATTAGACCATCAGGTATTTTAGACAGGCACAGTAACACAACTTCACAGAGTTAAACAAATGCAGCATAAAAGTGTTTATCTTTATATCTACATACTAGTGCATCTCTCAACTCAACGGAGGAGCTATTTACAGTGGATAGTGATTGATACAGAGACCCACAACTGGTCAACATACTGAGAATAAGGGACTATGGAGCACTCCTCTGTAAGGGGACATCTATATCACCCCTCCCCCAGGGCTCGGGAATCATTGTGGAAGTGGGAAAGGAAGAGCGTAGGAGTCGGAAGTAGTGGACGTCGACATCAGAACGGTACTTGGGGGCCATGGCAGGGCTCTTGCACATGTCAACTCACAGCTGTGACTGCATGCACAGAATCTGGACCAGATCAGGCCAGCCAAAATCCCAGCAAGAATGGGGGAGGGGCTTATAAAATGTCTCCTCTAGCTGAGGAACTACGGGCGATTGATGGCTGCTGAGGGAGGGAGAACCAGTTTTCTGCAGAGAGGAAGCCTCTGAGAGACTACGCAGGCTCCAGTAGATGGTACTGTACCCGTGCTGCGCACACAGACAACATTCAGGACTCAGGTTTAAAAAGAAAAAGAGCACGTGAAGTCGGGGTGGAAAAGTGATGGTGGGGCTAGAGGAGACACTCTACAGAGAGAATAGAAGAACAAATTTGATCAAAACGTTGTATGATTTATGAAATTTTCAAACAGTGAAAAAATAGGCATATTTGTATTTTTAAAGTAGACAACACTTCTAATTCATTAGCAGAGTGTGGTGGTTTGAACAAAAATGGCCCTCAAAGGGAGCGACACTATTAGAGGTGTGGCCTTGTTGGAGTAGTGATCTTTATTAAATTTTTAAATTTATTTATTTTTCATACCAACCAGATTTTCCCCTTCCTCTCCTCCTCCTGTTCCCTCCCCTCACCTCCTGTCTACCCCCTCCCCCATTCACTCCTCTGAAAGGGGCAGGCCTCCCATAGGAGTCAACAAAGCCTGGCATATTAAGTTGAGGCAGGACCATGCCCATGCCCCCCTGCCACCCCCACCCTCCACCCCCCACCCCCCACCCCCGCTGCATCAAGGCTGAGCGAGGCATCCCACCACAGGGAATAGATTGCAAAAAGCCTACTCATGTGCCAGGAACAGATCCTGGTCCCACTGCTAGGGGCCCCACAAACAAAGCTGTCACCCACATGCAGAGGGCCTAGGTTAGTCCCATGCAGACTCCCTAGTAATTGGTCAGCTACCTCTGTGGGTTTCCCCATCATGATCTTGACACACCCACCTCATACAATTCCTCCTCCCTCTCTTCAATAGGACTCCTGGAGCTTAGCCCAGTGCTTGACTGTGGATCTCTGCATCTGCTTCTATCAGTTATTGGATGAAGGTTCTATGATGACAATTAGGGTAGTCACCAATCTGATTACAGAAGACGGCCAGTTCAGGCACTCTCTCCACTACTGCTAGGAGTATTAGCTAAGGTCATCCTTCCTGGGATTTGGAGTAGTGGTCTTGTTGGAGGAAATGTGTCACTGTGGAGGCAGGCTTTGGGGGCTCATATATGCTCAAGCCATGCCCAATGTGACTGTTCACTTCCTATTGCCTGGTGATCAAGATGTAGGACTCTCAGCTCCAAGTACCACATCTGCCTGCACACCACCATGTCCCACCATGATAACAATGGACTCAACCTCTGAAACTCTAAGCTGAAATCTTAATTAAATGTATTCATTATAAAAGTTCCCTTAGTCATGGTGTCTCTTTACTGCAATAGGAACCCGAAGACAGGGAGATTGACAGAACTGGTGGGGATTGATTGTAAATTTGGATAAACACATAGAAAGCTGAAAAAAAAGAAACTCACAGAGCGTGAACAGAAACCAGAGCCTGGGTAGGGAAGTCTGAAGATAACGAAAGACTACAAAGTTTCAGTTAAGCGGAGTAAGAATCCTGAGATCTACTGCACAGCATTCTGACTAGTTCACAACAGTGTGCTACACATTTCAAAATGGTTGAGAGCAAACTTCACCTGTTTTTTTGTTTGTTTTATGAAAATAATTGTTTTCATACAATGTATTCTGATTACAGTTTCCCCTCTCCCTATTCCTCCTAGTTCCTCCCCACCCTCCCTCCCATCCAGATCCACACCCTTTCTGTCTATTAGAAAACAAGCGGGCAGCCAGGGCCATGGCAGCACAGGTCTTTAATTCCAGCACTCTAGAGGCAGAGGCAGGCAGAGCTCTGTGAGTTCCAGGCTAACCTGGTCTACAGATTGAGTTCCAAGACAGCCAGAGCTACACAGAGAAACCCTATCTTGAAAAACCAAAAAGAAGAAGGAGGAGGAGGAAGAAAAAAAAGAAAGAAAGAGGGAAAAAAAGAAAAAAGAAAACAAATAGCATCTAAAGAATGATATTAAAATAAGTAAAATAAAACAAAAGCAAACAAATTAGAATAGCTCAAAACACCCAAACAAGAAAAGGAGCCAAAAAAAAAAAAATCACAAGAAAGATATATGATTCAGAGACACACAGGTTAGTACACAAAAATTCCACAAAACCCCAAAACTGAAACATATACCCATGCATAACATATACCCAAAGGACCTATAAGATTAAAAAAATAATAACTTGACTTAACATGAGACAAAGAAGCTGGGCGGTGGTGGCACGGGCTTTAATCCCAGCATATGGGAGGCAGAGGCAAGTGGACCTCTGTGAGTTCGAGGCCAGCCTGGGCTACAGAGTCAGTTCCAGGACAGGCACCAAAGCTACACAGAGAAACTCTGTCTCAAAAAACCAAAAGAAAGAGAGAAAGAAAGAAAGAAAGAAAGAGAGAGAGAGAGAGAGAGAGAGAGAGGGAGGGAGGGAGGGAGGGAGGAAGGAAGGAAGGAAGGAAGGAAGGAAGGAAGGAAGGAAGGAAGGAAGGAAGAAAGGAAGGAAGGAAGGAAAAAGAAAAGAAAAGATGAGACAAAGAACCTCCAAAGATGCCATTAAGTTTGTTTTATGTTGGTCACTACTTCTGGGCATGAGGCCTGCCCTTAATAATGATTTGTTTCCTCAGTGAGACTCCCTTGGAGAAAACAAATTTTTCATTTGCAAGTGAACATCAATTGGACATAGCTTCTGGGTTAAGGAGGGGGTGTTTGTCCATTTCCCCTTTCAACTCTGGAACTCCATCTGGTACAGACCCATGCATGTGCCACAGTCTGTGAGTTTATTTGTGTGCCAGCCTTGTTGTGTCTAGAAGGTCTTGATTCCTTGGTGTCCTCCAACCCCTCTGACTTTTACATTCTTTCTGCCTCTTTTTCTACAGGGTTCCCTGAGCTGAGGGGAGGGATTTGATGGAGATATATTTTTTAGGGCCTGAGTGTTCCTAGGTCTCTCACTCTCTGCCTTTGTCTGGCTATGAGTTTCTGTATTTGTTCCCGTCTTCTGCAGGAGGAAGCTTCTCTGATGATGGCTGAGCAAGGCATTGATCTATGAGTGCATCAGAAGGTCAGTAGGAGTCATTTTATAGCTATGTTCCTTTTGCATAACAGTGGTATTTGGTTTTCTTCTAGGTTCCTGACATACCTAGTTTCAAGTTCTTGACCACCAAAGCAGTGTTGAGTATGGGTTCCATCTCATGGAGTAGATCTTAAGTTAAATCAGATATTGGTTGGTTACTCCCACAGGCTTTGTGCCACTATTCAACCAGCCTTGCAGGCAGGCCACCATTGTAGATTGAAGTGCTTGTAGCTGGGATGGTGTTCCCTTTCACCTCTGGTAGCATGCAGCATACCTTCCAGTACCATGAACTCTAGTCTGTAGGGACAAAGGCTCCATGTAGGTACCAGTTCAACTTCTCCATGTTCAGTGAGTCGTATGGGTGTTTTCTTCATCAACAGGGCCTTGCCATTAGTTTATGGAGAGCCATTAATAGCCTTGGCAATAGCCTGTATTGTTTGCAGATTCCTATAGGACCCCTTTGGCCAAGAACTCAATTAACTGTAACCCATTTCCCGTACTGAAGCTTCATTTGGTGACAAGAGATGGCCAGTTGAGGCTCTGTCTCCCCTGTCACTGGACAGCTTCATTTAGATCATCTTCATATATGTATTTATTTTAGGAAGCTTCTGTTCTATTAGGTTTCCGTACTACTGCTCAAATGGTCCTTAGTTTTAGTTGCCCTTCCCTGTATTCCCTCGCTTACCCCCTCTTTCTTCCTCCTCATTCTAGTTCCCCACCCTCATCTCTCCGTAAGTATCTATTCTAGTTCCCCTTCCTACGGAGCTGATCCCTTCCCACTAGCCTTTTACTCTCTACCTAACCTCCATGGGTATATGGATTGCAGCTTGCTTATCAATGATATATCAGTTAACTTCTATGTATAAGTAAATACATACCATATTTGGTTGTATTTGTCTTTCTGGGTCTGAGTTACCTCACTCAGAAAGATTTTTTTCTAGTTCCATCCATTTACCTGTGAATTTCATGACTTGATTTTTTTAATGGCTGAGTAATATTTAATTCTGTATATGTACCCACATTTTCTTAATCCATTCAGCTTTTGAGGGACATCTAGGTTGTTTCCAATTTCTGAATATTACAAATAGAGCAGCAATGAACATGGCTGAGCAAGTGTCTCCGTAGTAAGATAAAGTGTCCCTTGGGTATATGCCCAAGAGTGGCATAGCTGGATCATGAAGTTGACTGCCGTCTTTTTGACCCCCATCTTTCTGAGAAACTGCCACGCTGATTTCCATTGTGGCTGTACATGTTTATACTTCCACCAGCAATGGATGAGTTTTCTCCTTCCTTACTCAACATCCTCACCAACATGAGATGTCATTTGTCTTGGCCACTCTGATTGATGTAAGATGAAATCTCAAAGTAGTTCTGATTTTCATTTTCCTGATGGCTAAGGATGTTGAACATTTCTTCTTAGCCATTTGAGTTTCCTCTTTTGAAAATTCTCTATTTAAATCTGTACTCCATTTTTAAATTGGGATATTTGTTTCCTTGATGTTCAGTTTTTTAGTTCTTTATGCGTTTTAGATATTAGCCCTCTATTGGATGTGTAGTTGGTAAAAAACAAAAAACTTTTCCCCTTCTGTAGCCTACCACTTTGTTTAAATGATGGTGTCCTTCACCATATAGAAGCTTTTCAATTTCATGAGGTCTCATTTATTAATTGTTCTTAGTGCCTGAGCTATCAGCATTCAGTTCAGAAAGTTTTTTCCTGTGCCAATGAGTTCAAGGCTAGTTCCTATTCTCTGTTCTGTCCAAATCGATGTTTTTGGACTTATGTTGAGGTCTTTGATCCATCTGGAGTTGAGTTTTGTGCAAGGCAATAATAAAAAAAGACATGTTAACCAATGGAATAGAATTGAAGACCCAAAAATAAGTCCACACACATATGGGCACCTGATTTTTGATAGAGAAACCAGAAATACACACTGAAAAAAAGACAGAATCTTCAATAAATATCAACTGTTTTCACCACAAAAACCAAAAATGTGTGTTTGAAGTGATGCCTATGTTAGTGAGCATCATTTGTCCTTCACTGTGAGGCTGATAATAGCAACACTTTGTATATAAAAATATATAATTAAAAATGTTCAATGTGTAATAAAATCTGAAAGGAAAACTAGGCAAATGGAAGGTATAAGGTAGGAAAAGAAAACTGATCATAATTTGACACATGGTTTAACAGGAATAATCCTAAAGATTATAGTATAAAGCTCAGCCAGGTGTGGTGGTGCAAGCCTTTGATCCTAGCACTTGGATGGGTGGATCTCTGTGAGTTCTAGGTCAATTTGATCTATATGTCAAGATCCAGGCCAGCCAGGGCTATACCATAAGACACTGTCTCAACAACAATGATATAAAGACTCATTGTTGATAAGTATAATTTTCAAATAGCCATACTAATAATACAAAAGACTTTTTAAAGTGGGTGTATTCAGCAATTGGGGTGAAAGTTGTAGAGTGTGTCTAAGATTTTTATAACTTGCAAAGTAACAAGTAGGGCCAAGAGAGATGACTCAGGGGATAAAGAAGGCACTTGCTTACTTGCTACACAAGTGTTAACAACTGGATTTCAGACCTCCAGCATCCGTGTAAATCCTGGGCTGGTGCAATGGTCTGCTTGCAATCTCCAGCAAGGAAGAGACGTAGTCCCTGGGGCAACTGACTAAGTAGACTAGCTCAATCAGAGAATTCTGGGTTCAAGTGAGAGACCCCACTTCAATATATAAGG
This sequence comes from Peromyscus californicus insignis, assembly GCF_007827085.1. Classification (NCBI taxonomy): domain Eukaryota; kingdom Metazoa; phylum Chordata; class Mammalia; order Rodentia; family Cricetidae; genus Peromyscus; species Peromyscus californicus. Next base: position 35,506,639 of record NW_026294584.1, read on the forward strand.
TTGAAAGAAAGTGACCAAGGAAGACACCTGACATCAACTTCTGGCCTACACACACACACACCCATGCACACACACACACACACACACACACACACACACACACACACGTACACATGTACACACGTACACACATACATACACATGCACACACACAAATAGCAATAAATAGTAAACATTATATATAACAAATTAAAGAAAAATACTAAAAGAATCAATTGAAGAAGCAGAAGTAGCTACTTCTGGGGAAAGGCAATTGGTATGTGAGAAAGTGGGAGATTATTTTTTATTACATGGCTCATCAGACCATTTGCATCACGTATATGATATTTTTGTAAGCCCTGGTATCACCAGAATTGTAAGAAGATCACTGTATTCAAGTTGTTTTACATGTGCTATTGAGTGTCTATTGCATGTCTTTGGTCAAACAGCATTCTTTAAATATGGGAAAAGGAGCCATGGAATGACTCCTGGGCTTGCTGAAGTCACTACAGACAGCTAAGCCTGAAGTATAAACAGCACTGGATGAGGCTGACCTTCCTACGTTCTTCTTGTGTTTTCTCCAGCTGTGAAATATATTTATTACTGGAAGTGCTTTTATTTGCTCATTTTTGAATTCCAGGGAGGACACACCTTAAAGAAAGGAATTGCCAAAAATAACCTTCCATCCTGGTGTTACCAGCTGCCTTAAACCATCCTGAAAACTGCATCAGATTTCTTTACATGGAGCAGTAACACACCTGTAGTATGTGCTTTGGAGCCTGCAAAATACATAATCTATCAACAAGTATTTGTAAATATTTAATAAATCAAAATATTTATTTATTATTTTGATGCTTATCTATATACCTCAATGATATTTTTCAATGTAACATACTTATTACAAGACAAATTTTTTAAAAAATTAACCTATTATTGTATGTGAGTCCTATGGATGCATACACAGATGTGCATGCCAAGGTATATGTATGGGGGCCAGAGGGCAGCTTTGTGAAGTTGGTCCTTTTGGGGAGTCAGTTTTCTCCTCCCACCTTTCTGTGGGTTCCAAGGATTGAACTCAGGTCCAAGCTCCTTTACATACTGAGCCTTCTCACTGACCCCAATTACTTTTTTTTTTTTAATTTAATCTCATCCAGCTTTCCCACCTCCTGTTAATTAGCTACTCTACATGTTTCCAGGCCACTTGCCTGAGGTGACAAGGTATGAGAAATGATGAGTTCATTTTAATGCTAACAAAGAGAACTGAAAACAGAAAAAGAAAGAAAGAAAGAAAAAGAGAGAGAAAGAAAGGAAGGAAGGAAGGAAGGAAGGAAGGAAGGAAGGAAGGAAGAAAGAAAGAAAGAAAGAAAGAAAGAAAGAAAGAAAGAAAGAAAGAAAGAAAGAGAAAGAAAGAAAACAGATAATGTGTTCTACAGTTAAAATCACAGAGGATGATATCATGCAGACACGTCATAAGTTTGGTGAGATCTTCCTCTCTGTCTCTGGGTTAACTTGATCATTCGAGATGTCTGATAATATTGACTGGCCCTCAGCTAACGATTCCACATGCAGCAGTTAGTTGCCATCATATAACTTGCCTTTTCTCTGAATACAGTCCAGAGCATGTGGACTGTAGACGTGCTATCTTGCTACCTTCGGCTTCCCTGATGCTTCTCCATGTGCCTGCCTGCCTACTTTGAGGGCCCTGGAATACTGCATTTTACTGCACACAGCAGAACTAATTAGCCTCTTTGAGATTTCGGTGCTTTCCTTTCTTTCTTCTATGGTAAGAAATCTGACCTTATTTCTCACCTCCTAGTGTAGGAAGAAACATGGTGGGTGAGTTTATCTCATTACTGGTGGGGGCCTCCGAAGGAAATGATCCCACCCTCCTTTTCCACAGCCCTCTGCATCCTCAAAGAGAGCAAGCTCTCTCTTCCTGATGCCTCCTTCCAGTATCGGGTCCCGAACTGGCGCTTAACTATAAGAGACGGTGTTTGGTCAGACATTTTTATGGTTGTCCTTTGGCCTGAGGCTGGGTGTGAATAGTGGATCAGCTTTGTTTTATCGGCCATATGATCTGCAGCTCCGGGGAATGAATTTTGCATAGTCTGACTCCACTAAGAAGCTTTTTTCCCTCCATAACACTGATATTTACTCAAACCAGTTCAGATCCCTGCATGCATGCTTTCTTCATCAGAACCCCTAGGGACAGGGGGTGGAGCATGACAAGTTAGATTCCAGCATTGAACCCCACCCTGTGCTGCCAACAATCACTATAAGATTAAGATACGCTGAAGGCCAAATCAGTTCCTGAAAGGGAATCCTTCCAGTGAAGCCTGCCTGCTGTAACTCAGTTAACCTGTAAGGCGACTCTTGGTTCACGCCCCTACAATAGCATTTAAAAGTGAGTCCCCTGTATTGGCCTGCTGCTGGTTTTCCGAGTGAGCCCGAGGGATTTCAGACAAGGCGTTGGTGCTGAGGTAGCGACTGAAATCTCTTAGTCAGTCGGCTGGACTCCGATTCTGTTCTGGCACCTGGCCCAGTGTATCAAAATTGTGGTTTTGCAGCCGGTTTTGGAAGCTGCTCCACTAAGCCATGTGACAAGCCCCGAAGTTGGTCTGGCACCAGAAGACTTCATCAGATTGCGAACTTGAGAGGCCTCAAGTCGCCTGTTTTTGTATTGATGCCTCCCTGCCCATAATCATTAACAGAAGGTGAGCGGCTGCAGCGGGAGCGCACCTCACACCTACTGCACACTTGTGTTTCTGTCTCTGCACCCTCATAAATCTCCCGGCTCTGTGTACTTGCCCACTCGAATGAAAGCTTTCCCCGCGGAAACCTGCCGTAAGAGTGTGAGTTATTAGCGTAGCTCAAGAAGCTCATTTGACGGGAGCACGTGATGTGACTACAGACTTACCTGAATGATTTAAGAATCTCAGTTTATTTACTGATTTTGACACTAGGAGACACAAAAGATGTGGCATCTCTAGCCACAGCCAGGCAGAAGTCCCCTTGGAACTTGTGTAGGCTCCACGTCACATCCAAATGGAAAGGGGGTGGATACAAGACATAGCTGGTTTCCTATTGAAAAATGGAAGACTAAATACATTACGCCAATGCTGATAACTCTCAATTTAATATTTCCTGAGCCCAGCGTTCCTATGAAAACTTCGCTGTCTGTTAAAACCACACCTGCTACTGAATGCCCACTGTGTGCCCGGCCCGGCGGCAGACAATGAAAGATGCAAACAATTACTCATAGTCCTTGATTTAAAGACACCTTTGTAGTCGATGACTGATAATGGGGCACATTGGATCATTGTAAAAGAAAAGCAAGTTTAGAGAAAAATGTTGAGTTGTAGATCTCAAATGATGTGAGCATTGGGCAGAAAGAGGCATAAATATGGTTCTCTCCTAAAGTGTTGTGATCTAGAAACAGGTGAGTGGGAAAATGAGGAGGAGAAATTCTGATCTTGGTGGCAGCATTTCTTAAAGAATTGAATGTAAATATGGAAGCCCTGTTTATGAAAAAAACAAACAAACTCAGGATACCTACAGAGAATGAGTATGCAGAAGGGAATGGCTTTAATCAGAAATGAAGACTACAGAGAAAACATTGAATCAGTGATGCTGGAAGCCAGAGCAGAGAGTTTCAAACTGACATAGGGAAAGATTCAAAGTAAGAAAGATTTCAGTCACGAAAATGAAAACGTCAAGATCAGGTCTCTAAGTGATTCTCCTCACGTAAAGACTGAGGCCTCAGTGAACACCAAATGTCATTAATTCCTTGGCCAGACTCAGCAGGCTCCATCCTTACTTGCTCTTCAGCACCACATAAGGACAGTACAGTGTGGGGGTGTGAAGCAATGTGAAGGGCAGCACACCATACACCAGCTGTGTGTGTTAACTCGTTCTTGACTGTTGGATAAATGACACTCATGAATCACAATTTTAAGTGTGATCACACAGACTCCCCATTGTGACTAACACAGGTATTGTCAAGATTAAATGAACTTTCTCTAACAAATTTGATTCTTCTACGTCAACAAAGCCCTCTAGGAAAAGAAGTTTGTTTTTTCCTCTGTAGGTGCCCCGTGATCATTCCATACATAGTCTAACTTTTAAAACATGTAAATACCAAATTTCTGAACTAATTTTTGGTAACTTATAGAACCGGTGATACTGAATTCATTGGTAAAATTGCTTTATTTTGAAAAATTCGGGGAAATAGTATTTAAAAGAATACTTACTGAGTGGAGTCTCTGTATATTTGCTTTGTGTGTTCTCTTTTCCTGGAACTCTAGGTAACAGAGATCCCCCTCTTGTTTTATGGATTGCCATTGCCTCTCCCATTCTAAAATGGTTGCAGACTGCCTACCAATGCTGCGAGAAAAGAGCCATACTTGGAGCAGATTTCAAGATGAACTTTATAAAATTTTAATCCGAGGGCTGGAGAGATGGCTCAGTGGGTAAGAACACTTGCTGCTCACAAACCATAAGGAACTGAGCTCCGATCTCAGTACCCATGTAAAAGCCAGGCTCAGCTGTGTGGGCTTGTAACCCCAGCGCTGTGGGAGATAGGGACTGGATGACCTACGAGCTTGTTGGTTGCCAGCCCAGCTCCAGTGAGAGTCAGGACACCTGATGTCCTCCTCTGGCTTCTTCATTTGTGTGCACAGGTACATGTACCTGCCCACACGGGCACATACCATATACCACATTTAAACACATACGTTCACGCTCACACATACATGAAAAATGTAATATTGTGCTTTAAGCAAGGTGGTAGGAGATGTCAATCAAGAGGTGAGCCACTTTCTATTAACAGCATGTGATCCTTCTTCAACCTCGAACTACAAGACCAGGAAATAAACGCCTAATTTTTGTAGTTGTGAAGGTTTTAAGAGAAAGATTCCATTCTTTTCCAGACCCAGCTCTTTCTCCAGAGACGACCACTGGTGTCTCCTCTTATCCTGGGTCTGTCCTCCCTACAAGCTTTTCTGGCCACCAAAGGACAGCAGGGCATCCAGAACACAATTCTCCACCCCCTCCCGAGAGCCCGTGGACACAAGCCTGTGCCCTGCTCCACACTTGCAGAATCCAGGTGAAATTTAAAATAGAATGAATGGAGACCCAGTTATGTAAAGAGTCACCTCTGGCCTCCTGTTCTATCGTGGGAGTTAAGACCAGCTGGGTTGCTCTTGGTATCAGTTTCCAGTGCATAAGTCTCTGTGATCTGCAGCAGAAATTCTTACAACAGGGCCCTTAGAAGTCTCGTTCTCTGATGGGCTGCCAAAGGCAGAGTCCAAGGCATATCTGTGCAAGCAGACTTTTTGCTGAGTTCCCAGGGACTGGGAGAAAACTACCAGAAGGAACAGGCCCCACGGTGTTCCACAGCTAATAATCTACAACTGTCTCGGTGGATGGTGGGACAGATTGGCAACTACACAGTCATCCAGTTCCACTGCTAATCTGGACAGAGTCGACCACACGGATGAGAGGGAGAGAGTGGGGGGGGGGGGCGAGAGAAGGGAAGAGGGAAGTACATCAACACATTGAACGAAAACTCTTAAAATCTGGTTTTTTCCCTCCTAAGTCTCCTTCTCAGAGGGGCAGCTCAAAACACCCTGACCCTGTTAATAAACATGTTCAGGCCATATCCTTCTTATGGAATCAAGAAAGGACAGATACTTCAGTGACCTCTGAGAACTTGGAGTCACTTTAACTGCGCTGGTCACATTTAGGGTGGTAAGCTTGGATTATGAGATGGTATAACGATGGTTCTTACTTCTCAAATAAGTCATGGCATGTATATTAAAATATTTGGGGCCACTGACATGGTTCCATGACAGAGTACCTGTCTAGCATCTGTAAGAACCTCAATCTGACCCCAGGCGACCCCTCTTCAGCTGAAGAGCACCTACAGAAGTAGCACTTGCATCTGTGAGGGTATCATAGTATAATGAACATCAGGCCCATTGGTCCAGTAAGATTTTCTCTCCCCTCCATATTACAGAATTAAAAACATTAAATAAAAAACATTCTACTAAAGAAATAAAGTATTTGAAATATGTGGATGTATGGTTACATTTAACATATCTTTTCTGTTATTCCTCTAGTCTTAACTGAGAAATTTAACAGTTATTAACAAGAGTAGAGAATAAGTCACCTTATTTTAATAGGAATAAATGAGATCATAAGTTCCTCAATATCATCTTCCAGGATAAAGTTCCTATAATGTCTTTTAGTCTGTCAATAAAGTTTCGCTTGATCTGACTAGATTTTGACAAATGACAATTTGACCATTTAAAAAGGTATCTTGATCTAAATAATGTATTTCCTTGAAATTCAGAAACAAACAAGATAGAGAAGCTGTAAGATGCCTTCGCTCCCACCATGTCTGAGGGAGACATACATGCCTGTGGAGCCGGCAGCTTTCCTTCCCTTGGTAGGAGAACTCTGGTAAGATACTGAGATCTGACAGACACATTGCTTCTGATCATTTTACAGACAAGAAAACTCAGACTCCGAGTTCAGATGTGTTCCCCAGATTATCACTTCTGCCCACAACGCCAACTGGCCAGCCCAGGCTAATGTTCCTTCCACTGGTCTTCCCTGTGCCCCACCCATACCCATTTCACCAAAGACAGGGAAATGGTGGTCCTGCAAACTGCCACCTGCCTCAGAGACACCCACTTCCCAGAGAGCTCCTTGGGAGACCACCCCATAACAGACTTTGTTTCTACCAGAAAACCAACAATAGCTGTGTGCCAGAGCCCAGGGACACAAGGAGAAATGTAGGCCCTAATGCTTACCAATGTGAGATTTGGTCAGAAAAACAAAACAAAAAAACAAACAACAAAAAACGAATGGAAGCTTTGAATGAGAGGGTACAGCAGCGTAAGTGCAGATGGACAGGGGTGTCTAAAATAAAATTGGTCTTTGACTCTGCTACTGGCACAGGGTTCTCCAACAAACATCCTATCTTCCCAAACTTATTACTCCATCTGTAAATTTGGCATAAATTGTGTATGGAGGGTAGAATTTTGTAAGCATTCCAAGAGGAAGAAAGAAAGATAGAAATAGACAGAGAGGGGGCCTGTGAGATGGTTCATGAAGGCACTTGCCGCCAAACCTGATGACCCGAGTTTAATCCCCATGGCCCACATGGTGGAGGGAGAGAACTGGTTCCTGTAGAATGTCATCCTCTGACAGCCCAAGGTCTATCTACACAGGAATGGATGAGGGTCAGTAATAAAAAGGAAAAGAAGAAAAAGACAAAGAATACAAGACAATCCGAGGGCATACAGCATGCTCTCGGTGTGTGGAAGTTCACAATGCCTGAATGTCAAGCCGACTCCTTCAGCTGGGTGAACTAATGAGCATGTCTACTTTGTTATAAAGGTACACTCAGAATCACACCACTCCCCAGGCCCTAGATCACATGAAAGAGACACTGTAGAATTGTGTCTTGGACCTGAAAATGTTTGAGCCAGTGGGCTGACTCCCAGAATGGCGTACTCTGGTATTGCTCCCAAAGCTCTGACAGGATTCCTGCACAGTGCTGGATCCCTAGAGGAAAATGCAGGCCATCTTCAGCAGACTCATCCCTCTGGCCCAAAACTCTGGGTTATCTTTTATGTATTTTCATGACACACTATACTGCCCACACTTACTGCATCAGACTGTAATTGTGGGTTTACTTGTCTGTTTTGTCAAGTGATTTATGAGCTCTACAACCATGTGACTGACTCAGTGCTAGCCTCACATTTTAACCCAAAACAGTCTCCATATAAATTTCTGAATGAAAAAAAAATTAAACAACCTCTTTAAAGGCTTTACCACAGTTGGCCCTAAGGGGGGAAAAATCAGCTTACGGGACTGAAGCTCTCCATGCCCTCCTCCCAAGCCCAAGATTGCACCCTCTCCAGTTTCCCTTACAAGAAAGGAATGTCTCTATTTCCAGCATTTAGGCCACTTAGGCATCTGTTTGGGATGTTGCTCATCAAATTAATTCACTCAGTAAGTTGTGCTTCGAAAGAAGATCTGGTGCTTTGGGACAGTGGTATAGCAGTGGATGTACATGGTTCCTTCTTGGAGAGGCTCACAGGATAAAGTGAGCTTGAATAAAGGATCCGATTTTCAGAGAGGCCGCTAACCATTAGCCAAAATATTTCTGGATCAGTAACCATACCCTATCATCAACTTGACTTTCTAAAAATTGCAATGTGGTTTTAGGACCTGGTACGTAGTGTACATGCAATAAACACTCATTGGCTAAAGAATGATGGGAGTTTGAGCGGGCTTTGATTGACTGTAGGTGATGCTGAGGATTAGAATCAGCAAATGCTGTCAACGCTTTCCAGAGAGGAGGCTGAGTTGGGGCACCCGCTGAGATGAAACCACCTGAAGAGTTGACTGACATTCCAGACGTCCTCCCGGGAGCAGGTGATAGTTTTAAGAAACATTGTGGGTGGAAGTAGATGAAGCAGGGCTCTTTGCTACCACAGCAAAGCATATTCCAGGCTTCAAAGAGATCTTGGAGACAAAACTCTGGCTAACTGACCTTCCAAAACTACCAGCTGCCAGAACACTTCCTGCTTTTAAAGCACACTTGGCCAAAGCATAAACTGCCAATACCATTTACCTATAATCTCCATTACCGATAATCAGAATTTATCTGGCCTTGGATTTGTCTGCCTGACTCGTTTCTACGATTGTGGAAAGGAGTCTTATTTCTACAAACTTCCATAGGCCTGGGCATGCAGTTATGGCGCGCAGTATTTCTGTTTTTGTCGTTGTTGCTGTTGTTTTCAACCCGTAGCAGGAGCGCAGTGTGAGTTCTTCCTGGGGTGTCAGTGCGCGTCAGAAGGGAAGGGCAGGAACCACCCTCAATCAGTTTGGAATTCCCTTGTCTGCTCTCATTTATTTGTCTCCTTACCATTTTTGCTTGGGATAGACCAGGCTCTCAAAAGCTACAGAAATAAGACAAATGGGAAAAGCCATCACAGAACCCAATTAAAATACGGCAGATTTGATGCTATGCTGAAAACAAATACGTATCTAAATGACGAGCAACACAGCCCTGACAACTTCTCACCTATCCACTCTGCGGCCAAGGAGGACCTCAAGTTAGGTGTCGAAAGATCAGCTTTTTTTTTTTTTTTTTTTTTTTTTTTTTTTTTTTTTTTGTACCAACTGTTGACTTTAAAAAGATAATTCTCCAGGGAGAAGTACAGGAAAGAAAGGCGAGGTGCCCCCCACCCCCATCCTCCACGCGCCTTAATCCTTTTTACTCAGAGGATAAATCCAGATGTGGCTGGGTAAAGCAGCTACATTTTCACCCAAGGATGCTAAGACTGAAATGCCCATCACTTCTTTGCTCTTCAGATTGATTCAGTCTCACAGTGACCTCCTCTAAGGACAATGTGACAGGAGGAAAGGTCATGACACTCCCAGGTCTAGTCAGACAGTCGCGGAGGCTCAGCCCAAGAGCGCCCCCCGCAGAGCCCACTGTTAGCCAATGAGAGATGGAGGTTTCCAGATGGTGAGCTACGGGCCTGCTGCTGGGCCAATCAGGCGCCAGGCGGGGTCGGGGGAGGAGATGCGAGGAGAAGCCTGGGGCGATGGAGACACAGAGACACCAGCAGAAGTTTCTCACCTTGGAATGTGAGGGACGCTCCGGCATCACCAGCTCATATCCACCTCTGCGCGAGAGGACCTTAGGCTCCTTTCTCCACCTCATCCTGCTGGGGCCTGGGGGACTGCTGGTGGTCTCTGTCCTTGCTGCCCTTTTTAATGTTACCTTCCAGGAGAAAGAGAGCAAGGAACAACTGGGTGCTAAGGAACTGACCTCAGGCCCTGCGGGCCTCCGGAGAGAGGGGAAAGGAGAGGAGTGGCCGGGGCTGGGGGACTCCATGCATGGGCCATGGACAGAGCGGCGCTCCTGGCCCTGCCCAGCTTGTGTGCGCTGTGGGCAGCCGTGCTCTCGCTCTTCCCCTGCGGAACCCAGGGCAACTGGATGTGAGTATGGGCTCTGCGGAGGTATGAAGGGTAGGTAGGTGGCCAAAGGGGTGACCCGTGCCAGGGAACTTTCAACTGAGGCCAGGGGAGGAGGAGCCGAGGCCCTCGGACCGCCGACCTAATGCATCTGGGGTAGGGGTGGAGGGCAGGGAGTGGGGGACTTACCGCAGGGGCGCCGTGTCTTACAGGTGGTTGGGCATTGCCTCCTTTGGGGTACCGGAGAAGCTGGGCTGCGCTGGCTTGCCTCTGAACAGCCGCCAGAAGGAGCTGTGCAAGAGGAAACCGTACCTGCTGCCTAGCATCCGCGAGGGCGCCCGCCTGGGCATTCAGGAGTGCAGGAGCCAGTTCCGACACGAGAGGTGGAACTGCATGGTCGCCACCGCCACTGCCACCGCCACCTCCGCCTCGCTCGCCACCAGTCCCCTCTTTGGCTATGAGCTAAGTAGCGGTGAGTCACCGGGACCCTTGGGGTTGGCGGGACATAGAAAGCGACAACTTTTCTGCTAGTGCCTTCGATAGAGTGAATAGTGACTGCACCATCCGGTGCTCGCGAGATCTTCAAATAGAGAAACGGGGGCGACAGGGGCCAGACCCCAGCATGCAGGTGCAGCCCTAGAGAGGGACACCCCAGATCGACAGAGTGACAGTGACACTTAGAGGGGCTGCAGTTCTCTGTCCTTCCCGTGGCCCCTGCCAAAGTTGCAGAAAAACTATGAGTCCCCACCCCGTCGACCCCTCGGACCCCGTGGCGCCCCGCTCCGTGGGTGACCAGCTGGACAAACATGAGGTCTGCAGCCGGGAATGCTGCTGCCGCATCTGCTTTGATTTAAGCAGCTCTGTGTGCACAGAGCTGTAGACAAGTGGCTAATTGAAGGACAGCCTCACGTTTTATTGACTCCTGGAAACACCAGGGTTAGTGCACAATGGTGATTTTTAAAGGGACTGTCACCTGAGCGCGACTTCTTTTGCTTCCCCTGGTTTTTCTGTTCCTTCCATCTCTCCCTAACTGGGCGCATTTTCCGCGGTACGGGAAAGTTCAGTGAAAAAAAAAGTTCTTCCACGTGCGTGGCGTCTTAGCAAGGATAACGGTCCTCGGAGCCAGGATGCTTCCCGGAATATTAGCAGAGTCACAGAGTTTTAGGCCCGAGGCATTGAAAGATGCGCTGTTGTCGTTTTTTAAAGTTCGTTTCCGTTCGTTCGTCCAGAACCTTTGACCAGTCTCTACTCTGTTTTTGCATGCACCTCCCCAGAGCTTCTCCTTCCCAGCTCTGAGTTTTGGCTGACAAGTGCTGCAGATAGAGATCCCTGGCCTGGGGGTTGAGAGTGAAGGGTAAGAGGCTGGAGGAGAAAGAAAGAAAAGTAAGAAAGAAAAAAATGATGTGTCCTAAGCAGTTGCTGGGATGCAGAAGCATTCACTGCTGAAGAGGTTTATTGGACAATGGGCGTGAGTGAAACTGTTTCTATTCCAATCTAAACATCTGGAAAGAAAAAAAAAAAGCTCGCCTGCTGAGTCCTTTCTACTTTATTTTATGAATGTCTTAATGGGACTTTGATTTCAAAGATTTTAACGCCAACTCTACTGACAGAGTGCAAAATGCAACTGTTTCAAAATAGGATACTTTGCCACAACAATTCGACTTTTTGCAAGTCTGCAATTATCTTCTTTCCGTTAGTTTTATGACTATAAGGTTAGCTGTGCTGCATAAAATGTTAGCTTCTTAGTATCAGTGATCTTCATTATATTCTCCCCTTTTCAAATCATATCTCTAATGTGAAAGGAATGGAATATTTACCAACCAATTGTCTTGATTTTTGTTAATTTTAGCTTGCATTCTGACTCATCTTGTCTATTCAAAGAAAAATCACATCAAAATTTTCCATTTTTATTTTGTGACTGCAGCCCACTTTGAAAAAAAGATAAGGAATCTGTTTCCCTTTTGGTTCCCATTTACATTGTCCATGCAAAGGATTTACATTCAGCATATACTAATGAGCTACTACTGTCTGAAATACTAAGACAGGTACTATTGAGGGTTACACATTTTAAAAACAAGCATGAATTTTAATATATGAGGAGAGTGGGTGACAATATGGCATGTGACATTCCATAATATGGAATCCTGAAAAATAATGCTGTTTTTTTCTTAAGTCTAAAATAGTAGGTTTCCTTTATTTCAATAATTCCAATATTCATTCATTACGGCATCCATTGTGAACACTTGAAAAACTGATTGCCTCCTAGGACAGTGAGTGAGAGGCTTTATGACTGAATTTCAGCAGATAATGACGGCTCTGCAATTTATCAAATGTTTTCTCCCTAGGCACCAAGGAGACAGCTTTCATTTATGCCGTCATGGCTGCAGGACTGGTGCACTCTGTAACCAGGTCATGCAGTGCCGGAAACATGACAGAATGTTCCTGTGACACCACCTTGCAAAATGGTGGCTCACCAAGTGAAGGCTGGCACTGGGGGGGATGCTCCGACGATGTCCAGTATGGCATGTGGTTCAGCAGAAAGTTTCTAGATTTCCCCATCAGCAACACCACAGGAAAAGAGAGCAAAGTACTGCTGGCCATGAATCTGCACAACAACGAAGCGGGAAGGCAGGTACGTACTGGAGAATCGAGTAAGACGCCAACGTCATCGGGTAACTAGTACTTGGGGTCAGTGCTTCTGGGTGAATCCATGCCAATGATTTTAAAACCAAACACTGCCAGTATAAGAAATAAATAGGTATGTATCATTTCATGAGTGTGTATTGACTGCGTTGGTAAGCTCTCTTAGGGAATGTGCAACCACTATTTATATTTTTTTTGGTAAAGCAAACGTTTTATGTAAAATTGTTAATTTTATAAAGTTCATTTAAGACTATAAAAGAATATGAATATAAAGCTATGGCTGTATTAAAGGTAAAGACATTTTAAAATATAGCTATATTAAAGATAGGTTGAGAGGAGATGAATGTAAGGACCTAGCACCTAGTCAACTCCTTTATGAATTCTGGTTTTAAAATTGTTTCTTAACAAGAAATATGTGTGTACCCTACTTAGTTTTTATATGTTTACATTACTGACTATTGGTACAATAAAGTTTGGATTCTAAAACACTGTTGAATTGTTTGGCAATTCACGGTACCTTTCCTAAAAGACTGTAACATTTTTATGAATACATATTTTCTGCCGTAATAAACTTTTCAAGACACATATTATTTTGAATTTCCAATAACCTGTCAGGGTCCCAATGTTGTTGTCACAATCTGCCACATCCTCCTGAAGTAAATTCAGACAATTTGCAGCATCTCTTAGGAATAGTTAAAGTATATGTTGCATTTGTTTTTTTACATTTTTTGGCAAGTGAATAATGGGGCTCATTCACAATGCTTGGAAGTCCTAGCCAGTTTTGTTTAACTGCCCTCATTTAAAATACAAAAAGCCAGAAGACTCAGTCAAATATCACCCGTAACTCCTCAAGTTTTCATTTACAGTTCTGTTCAACTTGAATATGCAGTTCAAAAAGGCAAAATAGAACAGAAGAAAATCAATGAATAGGTTACGCAAGTTTTCCCTACTTTTATTTAGGAGCGTCAGAAAAGTTATTTGATTTCACGAACATTGCTCTTATTCTGCACCACAGTTAGGTATATACCTTTTTTTCCCTTGGGGTTTTTCATTGTGAAAGTAAGAATGAGATGTTGATTGAATTTAAATAAAGAAATATTTATTATGTATAGCATTTTAATATGAAAGAAGGAAATGCAATTAGCATATGTTCTTTTAAGCTCTAGCATTAAGCTCAAGGAAAACATCAGGGTACACCAAATCACTATATTTGTTTAAAAGTTGAGAAAACAATTACTTAAGTATTCATTATTCATCACTCTTAAAAGGTTTAATAGTGATTTAAAAATTTAACCAAAAAACAAAACTCAGAAGTTCATCTTATGATTAACTCTTAAATAAATATCGTTGTGTCTGAGCTTATGAAAACCTAAAACATGTGTATTAAAGAAAATTTAGTTTTATTAATAACATCAGTTTTATTACATCTTATGTGTTTTCAAATTAGGTAGCTATATTTGGCTCTATCATTTTTAATATTGGTCTTAAACAGTTATTTACATTTTGATTTTGGTTTTTTGATCTGCATCAATTTTAATACAATATACTATTGGCTAGGGAAAAAAACCTCAATTTCTCCATTTTACATAGATTTTTGCTATTTTTCTGTATTAGCAAAGAACAATTCAGCCCATACAGAGGTGCACATTTTGTGCAAATTTCAGCTTCTCTTACTGAAGCTTTTGCCTCACATTGTTCTAGATGGAATCCTAAAATATTACAAAACATTTACCTGGTTATTTTGAGGGTAATACATGGGTGTTTTTGTTAGTCTTTTCTTGGGAAGTATTCTAATTCAAAATATTTTCATATTTTTCTTTCCACTGCTAGCTTTAAAAAAAAAAGTCTAAATAAACAAAAAGGAGGTTTCTCTGACACGGACAAGAAACCGATTCAATTTTTAATATTGGCCATTATGATTTTGATCTGTCAGGCATATTTGTCTGAGTAAAGTTTAAGGTCTGCATTCAATTGAGTTGGTTTTTCTAGTCTCAAAATCCCAAACTCAAAATGTAGGAAAGCGTTCAGAGAAATGTGGGTACTGGCGCTTAGTAGCACTGTGAGCAGGATAGATGATTTTCTAACCACTGACCTTAAATACTCTGATTCCCACTTGGTTTCTGACACCATTCCTAAAGTTATGACTCCAAGAATAATGTTGCTGGGCGGTGATTGGCTACGAGAATGATGTGATGTCTTCCAGGGGCAGAACTTCTGGGAATAATGTGACTTGGAATATTTATGGGTATTTCTTTTGGTGTGCTTAAAATATTTCCATTCTTACCATGTCTACCTCATAAACTTTTAAGTTTTCCTACCCCATAATTTGTTTTATTATGAGTAACTCAACAAAGTGGGAAGGGCAGACCCCAAATTTTCATTGACCTGTTTCAAGAATATTTATAAGTAGTTGAACAACACAACTGTGTTTTGCTTTTCAGCAGGTTCAAATGTATTTTGGGATAGAAAGGGACAAAATGGGTCAGAGGAATAGGAATCCTTCACACACACCCATCCAATCTTAACTCACAGAGTTTTTAAGTTAAACAGATCCTCCAATGGCAGACAGGATGAAATGTTGGTTACAGAATGTGGTCATTCCTAGTAAAGTTTGGATAAAGCAAAATGTAGAAAACAGTCTCTGCCCACAGCATTACCTTTGACTCAAAATTGTGAGGCAATTAGTCCTTAAATCATTTCTTACGCGGCATCTGTTTTTGCACTGAGTTCCAATGATACGTTTTCCCATTTCACTTCATTAGAAACATATCGACCCAAAACTTCCATGAGGAACCCTGTAGATTAAATACCACCTTCCTAATTGCTCTCCCATAGTTTTACACTATTCCACCAAAGTGCGCACATCTGTTTGCAATAGTTAACAAAACATTCCTCTGTTGACGTCGTTATAAACCTTAACAACTCAACTAGAGGAGAGAGAGGAATTTTCCCATAACCACACACAATTCATTCGGTTGCTATTCTCTTTTCCAGTTACCAGAAAACATCAGAGCCACCACTGCGGCTCACACTAGCTTTTTAACATTAATTAAGAACCCTAGCAGAAAAGATGCAGAATACACATTTTGGAGAGTTCTTGGAATATTTTTAAATACACTTATATTTTCCACTTTCGTTTTTCTGTTTTTCTAACATTATCTTGCTGAGTTATGAAGATTTTATATCATATATCACCAATTTATGTAAGACAAGTGTCTTAACCACATTGTTTATTTTTCTATAAAATTGGAATCACAACTAAGTATCTGTTCATTAACTATATATTAAGTGAAAAGAATTTCTTGCTATAAAACCAGATCAAGTACATGATTTATGAAAATGTGCTCTAAGAAACACTAACGTCGGCAAAGTTAAACCCTGTGTGTATGTGTCTATCCCGAAACTCCACATTTCATAAAATTCTCCAAGCAGCAACTAGATTGCTCCACTTTAATTCTGAGTTATATCCTTGGAGTATTATGGGGACATCGTCATTCAAATTGTATGTGGAATGCTTGAGATTCTTCTTCTTGAAGTTCATTTATATATATAAATTCTGGGGTAGAAAAATAATATATGTCACATCTATTAAAAAAATATTATCTTCTTCTACTTCTGCTCTGGCCACTTTTGATCAAAAGTCATAGAACTAAAAGCTTAAAAACATAATACTGGAAAATTATCAACTCCAATATTTAAAAAGAATTGTTTTCTAGAGTAAGAAAATCCTTCAAACTTCTAGTATAAGCTTAGTAGGTGACAAATTGAATTTGCAAGCCTCTTTTTATTCTTTCAAATTGTGCAGCAGTTTGGTGGACTCATGCTGTTTGGGGGAGTTATGATGAAGCTGGAGGAGAGTCCTGCTGGCTCAAGGTCTTCCAGGACCACTGACCCTCCGACAATGTCTTTTCTTCACGAGGGTGATTTTTGTTCCTCTTCCTCCTCAGGTTAACCACTGAGGATGAGTTAAAACCACTTGTGTGAGTGAGTGCGGTGTCATTGAAACTGCGTCTACTCTGTCTCTTGCGCTTTGCAAACCAACAGCGCCCATGTCTGAACTGGTTAAAAAAAGGAAGTTGGGCTCTCAGTCATGATCAGGAGGGAAGGCAGCTTTAAATCACTGAGTGATGACTATCAGGAACGCTGATCTGGTTTAAACACACACTTGCTCTCGGGTCTGGGGCTTCTCGGACAATTTATTTTATTACCTACGTTGATTGAGCTCTTTCCCTCCCCCCATATCCTTTGGCACTTAAAATATGAACAAAGGTGGCCAGACTGCATTGTTTTTAAACATTTGTCTGCACATAGACCTCTTAAAGAAACAAGGCTTTTGTGAATAACAAAAACCATGAATCAGGTCATCTTCGTGTCGTACTTTATGTAATAAAGTTCTTGTGGCACCATAGGGTGTTTTTGCCCTGTGTTGTTAGGAAATAGACACATTTATTAGTTTTGAAGTTTTGTGAATAAAAATAGTTATGTCCTATGTTCTAGGAAGGACAGGATTTAATGCTGTTCTATTGATTGTTTTAAATGCTACTAAGTATTAAAAATTGTACAAATCAATATCACATGTTCTCATTTAAGGCTGCAACACAATATTACTTGTTTGAAATAGTCTGTGTGGTTAGACTGTTCAGAGAATGTTAGAAAATGCCATTCTGCAGATATATCAATAGTAATAAAGTCTTGGTTATTTTGTAGTTTTGATAAGAACTGTAAGTGGAATTTAAACTTCTTTCATGACAGTATATGCATAATTTTCAAGTTGTTGAATGGGTAGCTTCATTTTTCATTTGCCCAGCATGTTGACAGAGTGTCAACTCTACAACTAATCCTGACGATTTATTCATCTGCTCTGCCATCGTCTGGGGACTGCAGGAAGCAATATTGACATGTAAGAGGTTAGAGACCTAAAATTTTAGAACTCTCTAGATTGTTATTGAAAATTTCATCTTAACTTTTACTCTAACTTTATCAAGGACAGGAGCATATAGACCTTCCCACACCTCAAACAATGGGCTGGTACAAGTGTGTGTAAGCTTGGTTAGTGCTCCAGGTTGGATAAACTGAGCTCAGCACTTAGAAATGAATCTAAAATTACATAAACATGGCCGTCTTTTCCTTTTCTTCAGGAAAGTTCCCACTCTGCAGCCTAGGCTGGCCTGGGCTCACTATGTTGCCCAGGCTAGCCTCAAGTTCACAGCCTTCCTGCCTCAATCTACCAAAGGTTGTGATTATAGGCACTTTATTCTCTTTCTAGTTTTTGGGTTAATATAATGCTATTGATCCAGTAAGGATAGGAGCTATGTTTTCAATTAATTTTCCAGAAAAGCGGAAGAACTTGTCAGCAGCCGCTGCACCGTGGCTCCTTCTCCCTTAGATGCTCTAACTTGAGGTAGGGTTTCTTGTGTGGTCTGTGGCCAGGGCATAGCATGTTCTCACTCCCCTTTACCCCCTGACGTAATTAACTCTATAGTTAATTATAGATCGAACCTAGGAAGACTTAATAGAGTCAACCAACAGGTGTTGTCGCCGCAGGGTGCCACCTTATCATATAGGCAGCTCACTCCAGCCAATCAGATTCCACGGGTTTGAGAACTGGTTACTAGGAAAACTCTTCTGATGTTTCTGTGTGTACTGTGAAAGTCATGTCAACTACCCTGTTAGTGCTTTGCATGATAATCACCTGGGGCTCTGGTTTAAAATGTAGTTTTCATTCTGTATATCTGGCTTAAGAGCAGGGTTGTCAACATTTCTTACAAGGGATGCTGGAGCTGGTGGTCCATGAACCATACTTTGAATGGCAAGACTTTAAGTGGTATCAGAAACATACAGGCAAGCACCAGCATCCTTCCTCACCACCAAACGCTTGAGGTATTAGAAATAAGAGTACTTTTCCCTACGAGATTTCAGATCATCTTTGGTAAGTAGTAAAAGTGGCTGTCCTGATAGTAAAATTTATTTTACAGTTTTTATGTAACTATTTATTTAGTATAGGGAGTTATGCCATGGTGCACGTGTGGTGCCATGCGGGGAACTGGTTCTCTCCTTGTAACATGTGGTTTCCCAGGGTTCCAACTCAGGTCTTCAGGCTTGGCAGCACTCAAGGGTAGCCCACTGTCCTGTACCACCCCTAGTGTTTTTAATGTAGTATGGGAAAGTTTTCTATGGAGACTCAAAACATTTAGACAGAAATAAATGACAAAATATTTAAACTCTAAACAACCTTAAAGATGGTTTATGTTCAAGCCATCATTTTTACGGAGGAAAGAGCAAGAAACTCGGGTGGCTAGGTTAACTGTTTCTGGTGTTGAATGAAAAACAGCACAAATGACATCTGAACACAATCCTTGTCGGTTTTAGGCTGTCGCCAAGTTGATGTCTGTGGACTGCCGCTGCCATGGAGTTTCTGGCTCCTGTGCTGTGAAAACCTGCTGGAAAACTATGTCTTCTTTTGAAAAGATTGGGCATTTTTTAAAGGATAAATATGAGAACAGCATCCAGATTTCAGACAAAACCAAGAGGAAAATGCGCAGGAGAGAAAAAGATCAGAGACAGACACCCATTCACAATGACGACCTGCTGTACGTTCATAAGTCTCCCAACTACTGTGTGGAGAACAAGAAACTGGGTATTCCTGGGACCCAGGGCAGAGAGTGCAACCGTACATCCGGAGGTGCGGATGGCTGCAACCTCCTCTGCTGTGGCCGAGGCTACAACACCCACGTGGTCAGGCACGTGGAGAGGTGTGAGTGTAAGTTTATCTGGTGCTGCTACGTCCGCTGCAGGAGGTGTGAAAGCATGACTGACGTCCACACTTGTAAGTAACCTCTCCATCCAGCCTAGCATGAGACTCCGCAGTAGCAACCAACGGTTGCAATCTGGAGGGCGCCCCCTACTGTGCAGGGCTGGAGAAGTCACTGCGTGCAACGCAATTGCAGATCCCTGGGCCAGTCTGCGATTTCTTCTTTCTGAGAAACATCCAATCACAAGATGATGTGAGGACTGCCTGGGATTCTAACGTTGAAAAGGTTGGCAGTCACCTTTGGATGGTTTTGGGAATAGATATTGACATATAGGGAACATCAATCTGTCCCCTAAGCAATAGAAAGAGAGAGAGGGAGATAGCAAGGGAGGGAAGGAGGGAGAGAGAAGAAAGGAAAGGAAAAGAAAAGAAGAGAAAGGAAGAAAGAAAGCAAAAAGCCCTTATCCCAGAGACCTGGTCCAGGCTTAGGATAAGGGCCTAGACCAGGGACACAGACAGAGAAATCAGTCATGGTGCTTGCACAGCTATCATTTTTTTTTTAAAAGACATCTCTTAAAGGAGCAAGGAACAGTATACACGATTTGCAGTTTTCCTCAGTATTTTGATAGAATTAATTATACTAAGTGTTTGTGCATAGACAGAAGAGGCTGGAAATGAACTATGGGACAGGGGCTTGCTTTATGCTTTCCCAGACTGCAGAAGAAGAGCCACTGGAAAGAATCCTCACTAAGAGATACAATGTCCCTTTAAAGTATTTTTAAAGATGTTAAGTAATGAAAAAAATCAAAATGTAAGAAGTGAAGCATGAATTGGATTTTTAAGTGCCTTTAACCAAGAGGATTCGTCTAAGGAGTGAAAGGAAAAAAAAACTCTGTAAAGTTCATCTCACTTTTAATCTTTAGATTAAATTATGCTTTTGTTGTAGACCGGTTTCTACCATTAAAAATTCAGCTGTGAAATACTGGGAGATGAGATTCTTAAAAAGATATGAGAAAAATGGGAGAAAAGAGATAAAGCCCCTTAATTATGTAAAGACAGTATTTTGTATAGTATTTTTGCTTTAAAAGTTTTATAATTTGTAAATATAGTATTTAACTTATGTGACATATACTAAGAATTAAAGACATTTATTGTTAAAGTCTTAGAGTGCTAGAATAATAAGGTTATGTCAAGAAGTAAGAATAGTCTTCTTTTTCATACCACTAATTCTTTCTAACAACATTGAAAAGGAAGATAACTGAGGCAGTTGCCTGGATGTGTATTTCTTGCCAAAATGACAGCTTTCTTTCTTCTTTTAAGAAAAACAAAACTGTTTTTTTCCTTGGTTTTTCAAGACAGGGTTTCTCTGTGTATCCCTGATTGTTTTGAAAATGACAGTTTTCTATGCCATAGATTAAAGTATGTTATAAAATATTAAAGATTGTGTTATTTTGATAGCCAGATAACTGAATTCTCTTTTCAACCTTCTCTCTGCTTTGTTATAATAAATTTCATAGTAAAGGTATTAGTTGGGAAGAGGAATCTAAGCCAGAATAATGGTGAACTTGATACCCTGGGTATTTATTATATTTTATGTAACATATATTTTACGTAATGTTGCCTTTCCATTTGAATGTTGAGTGCTGTTTTTCTTTTTTCTTTTGGATCAAAGCCAAGGTCTCGTGTTTGCTAAGCAAGTGCTCTACCACTGAGCTAAATCCCCAACCCCTCTGTCTTGTTTTAATATCATATATATATATATATATATATATATATATATATATATACGTTTATATTTCACAAGATACCTAGTGAAACATCACAGGGCTGTATTTAAGGTTATATTTTATGTAAATGTTTACATTTTCACACTTTGTTAAATAATTTAGAATTATATGGAAAAATAGTTTTTCTAAGCTCAGAATGGACACAAGAAATAATATTTTTTATTAATAAGGTATTTATGAAAGATTTTAATCTATTTCCTATTATTTTTTTAAACCAATATTGAGCAACAATTTGAAAAGCAAACCTATGGAAGATATCTCAAATTCTGTTGTTAAAAAAAATCAAGACTGAACATTTCATTGTGACCCTTAAAGTCTAACAGTGACCATTTGCTTAAGAGAAATATGGACATGGCAAATGAACAAATGCCATGCTAATTTGAAAGAATTGCTCCCATTCCTTGTTATTCTCTGACTATAATGTGGGGTGAGGTACTCTCATGCTCTTTTTGCAAAGTAACTAATTTATCTGCACTGAAAATAATCACTCTTTTACTTTAAAAGAGAAAGACTATAGGGCATTAACTGCTTACCCTACTTACTAGAAAACTTCTCGTATTATGCTATCAGCTGACTGAGAATCAGTCAACCTCTGATTCACTAACAGCTGGTAACTCCAGCCATTGCTTTAAAAACCCAACGCCCACTTGGCTGACTTTTCGAGGATACCAAGGAGGGATTTCTCACTCCCATGCTGGCTCTAGATTCTCTACCTTCTTACCTTTGACACCACCCCTGCAATTATCCTTCAGTTTTTCACCTATCTATCTTTATGTTGCAAATAACAACAAAGGCAGACTAGACTGACTTAGACATTAAAGGAACCATGCTCACTCAGAAATTGAAAATTTCACAATTTTAACTCAATCGGAGGTAGCGTTATCAGTAAGTGTCCACCATGGTCCTTAGGTTCAGGTCTCCCCATTGCTTTCAGCTGATTTCTGCCACTGTCCTGAATGCCAGGCTCTGGAGCTGTGTGCCTCAAATTCTTGCAACCCTGGCAGTTCCATCTCTGCTTCTCTTGGTCACATGGCCACCACATTTGCAAACCTTACCTTCTAGGGAAAAACAGAGGTCATTTTCTTGTTTTGTACACCAAAGATAGGGGCAAGTTTCCTTCCCAGAAGGTCGGGCAAAGATTTGAGTTGATGTTAGCATTGACTGGTTAAACGTGCATATATCTAAGCCGAGTTAGGGGTGGGCAACAGGTGCTCTTTCTTATCTGTCTAGTGACAACCTGAGTCCAGCAGTAAGTTTGGACTCCAACTCCTTCAGGCAGTTTGAGAGTAGAGAGGAGAGGATTATGTGTAGAGGAAAACCAGGGTATTAATTTGCCCGGAAAGGGACCAAGAATGACCACCATGCCTAGTTCTAGTGATGTGTTGGCAGTGTCTGGCCTCACACAGAACTTACAGCCACACAGAGCAAACCCAAAGACTGTGGCCTATGTCTGTGGGAGCAGTTCCACTAAGGTATTATTTTTCAACTGAAGAGTTTAAGCTTTTTTTTTCTGATTTGGTACTTATAAGAGACAATGGATCATCTTAAAATCAAATTAAGGAAAAATAAACCAGGTATGGTGGCACACACCTTTAATTCCAACACTCAAGAGGTGGAGGCAAGCAGATCTCTGTGCATTCCAAGTCAGCCTGGTCTATATAGAGAGTTCCAATCTAGCCAGGGCTACATGGTGAGACTCTATCTTTAAAAAAAATAAAATAAAAAATAACAAAAACAATAACATCTGTAACCTCTGCTTTAGGAATATGGAAAGCATTTCTCTGATATCAGTACACTATAGAACCTATTCATTCTTTTGAGTATAAACAAACACAGTATTCCCTACTCCCAATTTGGATGCTATTTGCTTAGTTCCATAGTTTAAGGAACTATACATGATACCAAGAATAAGGACATGTCATTATATATGTTTACATGCCCTGATATGACATGTCCTTGCAGCTTTAGAACCATGTGATACTCACAGTACATATTTTGGAAACACACATTTTCTGACGCATTGTTAGTACTGACATGAACAGTTATTTCTACTGTTAAGATCAGTACTGAACATTCAACTGTGACCCTTAAGATTCAACCAAATTATTATTTACTAAATGAGAGGCATAGAAGCACAAGGGCCGACTCTTTGTGGGTTGCTAGTTTTCGTATCACCTCCCATAAGTGCTCAAAGACTGGAAAACAAGCCACTAGTTAATTAGTTCCTTAACTCAGAGCGCTATGATCTGCTAAGCTATTCTGATGAAAGAAAAGTTCAAATTCTTTCTCTAAGTACCACAAATAATCCCCAAGACAAGCCTTTCTAAGGAAAGTCAAGTTGTATTGCTTCTTGTTTTAATTTCAATTTTACTATGCTGCAAGTGTAAGACGTCTTGGCTAAAGAGCAGGGCTGTGTCAAAGCATGAAAGGGGATATAGGGGATACCAGAGAAAGATGGGAGAGACTCATTTCCTTTGAACGAAAATATAACTTTAGTAAACACCTTGATAGCATTTGTTGTAGTACTGTCATGGGTCAAAATTAATATCATTCATATACATACATATATATGTATACATGTATTAAATTTCATTCATTCATATATTTATATGTGCATGTGTATGAATACACACACACACACACACACATATTCTTCACAATTCCATAAATTAGACACCATTACTGTGGCTCCATTTCTCAGATGAGGGAGGTAAGCATAATAACTGTCAGTCAAGCAGCCAACCATGCTCACACAGGATGGACCAGTGGCATCTGTGCCATCCACAGCCACGGTGTTACTGTACATCTCCCAGTATCCAAACCATCAGTGGACTAGGTTTACATCATGTCAAGACTTTGAGGGCTCTGTAAATAGAGTCAAATTACAGATGTTTCTTCATAGTTTGGTTATATAAACTTGGTTAAGGAGTTCAAGGTGATTGAAGCTAGCCTCTATTTTAGATCCCAACAGCACTAACAGTTGGAATACTCAAGAAGCTATCAATCTTCCAAGAAGAAATGACTTGAGGAAATAACAAAGCAATTTATGTCAGCATAAAATAAATACACCCTTGCTGATGTGGTTAGGGCCAACTGCTTCACAAGGCATTCTTTTTAGAAAATGGGTAACATTTGTCGTTTGTAATGGTTTACCTTCACAAAGTAAAACTACCAGAAGCAGATTTGTACCAGGTTAAAGCATTGAAAAGAAATGCTAGAGAAATTAGCCCTCTGAGTGATTCTAAGAGAGCACAGCAGTAAATATGAATTGAGTCGACACAAACAAATGTTCGTATGTGTCTTTTGAATGAGCACAGTAAGTGGAAGCCTCTGATTTGTAAGAATTGGAAGCAAAATGTCGCGGGATAAAGACAGTCTATTCTTCATTAAATGGCTGGTCTAGCACCAGGGGTGACTGACCTCCACAGCAGCTGAGAAACATTAGTAACAACCTGACAGCTGTGGTCATACTCTATAGATACATCTATATAGGTTTATCTGCCTAGTTCTGGTATCTATGATAAGAAAAGGTAAACCTGTGTCCCTGTTGAGTCTTTCTGATGAGCAAAGGCCATCACCGTGTTTTACTGAATATTTCAATACAACTTAAACTCTAAGGCAAGCAGAGGGGACACACAAATTAAATCAATGATCTCCTTTTTCTCAGTACATAATCTCCACTCTTCACTAGTTCTATGCACTACCATTCCCACATCTTAAGCTCTCCAGAAAACTAATATTTGCTCTACTCAAGCTCTTTGGGCAAAAAAAAAAAAAAAAAGCATACTTTAAGACTGCAAAATGGGAAAACTGAAGTCAATGGGATGGATGGATACATAGTCTCTGACATTCCTTCCATTTAATGAGTATAGGTCTAGGATGATTTCACAAAACCAAATCTCATTATTTTGAGAAATTCTTCCTTTTGCCAACTTAAAAATGTTTTCTCTCTTCAAATAACCAACCTATTATTTCTCAAGATACTACTTTAAATTTCATTGACTTAATATAGAAACCTCAAAATTCTATTTGCCACAATACCTCCCACTGTGTTCCATATCCAACATGCCCTGGGATTTAGAACCATAGGGAACCTACTCCAGAATACTTCCATAATAATAGAATTTTGACAGTATTTGCAAAATACATAATTGACCACTCATGTTGACCAAGAGTTTCCAATTTTATTCACTTATCTGGTATCTCACATCTTCTACCTGCTGAAGAGCAGAAAATCATTGGGGGCAGAGCACATTCTCTAGAGCAGGGACCTAGATCCTATTCCTCCCAGCTAAGGAAACTCACCAACTGAACGTCCTACACTGGAGTCTTGGACTTCCCAACTTACCAGCACTACTGACTACTGGCTTGACCATGAACTGAACATATCCAGATGACAGCGTCCAACACGATTCACTCTTAAATCTTTCCCATGCTCAGAACTGAACTCTCAAGACATTCTTGCTGTTCATTTCTGTTCTTGTCAAAGGATGAAGGTCTCAAATCAGGTCCCCAATAAACAGAACTAAACCTAAGCACAGTAGTGTTGGAGCTGAACTTGAAAATTATTCAGATTTCCATGTTAATGTCATCATGCATAAACAAATCAAAATGCAAAACTTGACATTTAGTTTTAAGGTAAGACACTGAGATTCGCATTGGACTCAGTTAAAACCTGAGTCCCAGGAGTGAGTATTAACCCTTCTCTGCTTGAAGGGATGTCTTTACAGAAGACATTTGTTTCGTAGTAGGCATACAATGGGCCATCATATTTCACTGCTGAGCTACAGCTGATGAAGAAAGCCAGGACTTGACAGAGATTTCACTTGTCCCTAGGTTGAGTTTGTTCATATTAAGCTGTATCCAGTGGTACCAGTCTCCCAGGCAAGGTAAAGCACACTTGAATGGTAGTTAACACATTGTGGAAAATGTACTTGGAAATCCCCCAAAGCAAACAATAATAGCAATAATAATAGTGTCAAAGTCCCCACTTAAGATTCCTCCTTTGCCTAGACCATCCTGATGGCAAGAACCTTCTTCATAGGCCCTTCTGAGCAAGAGGCAAATGCTAGTGAAACCGCAACTGAGCCCCCTTGTCTCCTTATCTATCCCTGATGCTCTCCCGCCGCCCTACAGCCAGTTGTTAGGAGCGGGGACCAAGGGCTGTGTTCCCTACAAGGTTCCTCACACTTTCATCCATAGCTAGCCTGGTAAGCAGAGCCCCCCCCCTTTTTTTTTAGATTTGAAATACCATATAGCAAGAAATTAAATCTTGGATTTTGCATGTGACATGGCCTTTGGTATTCTGAGTAATGAATGAGATAGATAGAATGTGAAAGTCAGTCGGAGCCTTGGGAGATCAAGGAAGGCCTGAAGTGTAGCTGCATTTCATCCATTAATGAAATCACTGTCCCATCACTGACTGGTTCCTTTCTGGCTTAGTAGAACTGGTAAGCTTCCCATGTACACTTGGTAACTTTTCTGCATCTAAAAGTCTACAAGAGGCGTGGCTAATAACAGTAACTGGATTTAATGAGTATTTTGTCATTTGACTGGCACCATAAACACTCTAGTACTATGTTTTACAGGAAATTGATAATGTTCACATCATAACCAGTGGACACACAGGGCACACTCAGGCACATCTGTGGTGTTAAGCAATACTCTATACCATCTCCTCTTGCAGAATTTCCCCTTTTAAGGCCATAGGCCCTCTTCTCTCTGGTTATCAAGCAAATAGAAGCTAATTCTATGAAATGTTAGGAGCTTGCACCGATACTGGAACATCTTGATTAATACAGTCCTAAGTTCTCTCCACGTCCGGTGCATCCATGCTGCCAGACGGATGCAGAGCTGGACAGTGAGTTTAGTATTAGCAACTAGTAGTACCTGTCAACTCAATGCGCTGGCAACTCTCCTCATGCTAATCACATGCTTATGGGACAAATCCAACAGAAACACGGCCGTTACCTAACCACAGGGCTAACCAACCCTTTTTCCCTCTGACCACCACAGAAGGCCTTCCTCCCTACAGTGCTCCCTACAGTGCTCTCAAGGTGTACCTTCTGGACTGGAGGAGGACTTAAGACTCCCCAGGGGGCCTTCCCCAGCCTCAATCCTGTCCTTTGATGCTCCATTATACTACCTGGCAACAAATAACTGCAACTCTCTTAAGTCTGACTGCTTTTCCTCCCCTCATACTCTTGATTTGACAGGTGGGTGCCAAGAGTTTCAAGAAGGAATAATAGGAGGAGACAGAAGGGATTTGAGAGGTGGGGATTGACTGGTCATTTGGCATGTGGCAATCAAAACCAAGTGTGTGGTAGAAAAGCCATGCTGGTAAGAACAAGAAAAGAATCCTTAGAAAAGGTAAAATCCATTCGTGGCTTCTACAGCTCCACACCATATGCATTTGAAGAGGTGGAAGTAATTGGTTGAGTGCAGATTGGGTGAACCAGCATTTCCCCTCTTTCGTACTGACTTGAAAAGATGTCGGATGTCCTTCCATTTAAACTGCTTTGCTCACTGAACACAGTGCATGTCTCTTCTTTTTCATTTAAAGAGGATTACGAGAGAGGGTTGACAGAACAGAATGAACAACGCACCATTTTGAGGTCACACTATAATTTGTGTAGACCTTTGAAGTATAAACCACAAGCTAAATCATAAAAATTGCAAAATATTGGCTGATTTATTTAAAAACAAATATAGCAAAAAGAAAATGAATTTAACTTTAACCAAATTAAAATTAATATAAGCATTCTCTTTATTTTTCTTATTTTCCCAATATCCATCCACTTAGTTCCTCCTTCCTTTTTCTTTTTTTTTTTTTTTTTTAAAGATTTATTTATTTATTATGCATACAAAGTTCTGTCTGCATGTGTGCCTGCAGGCCAGAAGAGGGCACCAGATCTCATTACAGATGGTTGTGAGCCACCATGTGGTTGCTGGGAATTGAACTCAGGACCTCTGGAAGAGCAGTCAGTGCTCTTAAGCTCTGAGCCATCTCTCCAGCCCCTCCTTCCTTTTTCTAACACCCACCTCTGCTAGGGAAGCATCTGTGATAATTGGAACTGCATCCGCAGCCGACCCTCTCACATCACTTCAACTACTACATGGCAGTGTCAGAGCTTTGATTTTAATAAACAAAATTCTCAACATTAAATGAGCATCACTTCACTTCTAAGGCTGATGTGAAAGTAAAACAGTTGATTATTGCTTCCAGAGTTAAGCTGGCACAACCAAGACAGACAGGATCCAGACAAAAGTGACTGCTCCGTAGCAGTTACATAACCAATCTCACCCCTCCTAACACTCTATACAACTGTAAAATCCATCTCTCCAGTCTTTAAAATTCAAAGGGACAGCCTGTTGTCAAGCAACTTAACTTCTATACATGTTCAAATATATCCAGAGTATTACTGTGTTTGATGGCAGAGACTTAATTTTTTACATTAGGAAGTACAAAAAAACCATTTGTCAAAAAGACACTCATGTGATGTTTTGCAGGTATAGTATGTACTTTGTCAAACACACACACATACACACACACAAATTCACAATGTGCTATCCATTGCGCCACAGAGCCCACCTCAAATTCACAATGTGAAACCAAGAGTACTTACA
This sequence comes from Peromyscus californicus insignis, assembly GCF_007827085.1. Classification (NCBI taxonomy): domain Eukaryota; kingdom Metazoa; phylum Chordata; class Mammalia; order Rodentia; family Cricetidae; genus Peromyscus; species Peromyscus californicus. The sequence goes on from NW_026294584.1 coordinate 35,535,424, forward strand.
TTATTTAAAAAAAAAAAATTGCAACATTTATTTTTCAATCCCCTGAAAGTGTAAAACGGCTTACAAAATCAAGGGAAATATTTTACATGTCAAGACGTACATGCTGGATATGAGTTATATGGATATGGATATAGAAGCACCAGAACTCTTAAAAGTGTACAAAACTTGTCTGAACACAGAAGATGTATCTCCTTGTGAACTACTACATTCAGTTTGTGGGAAGAAACGGTACCACAAGGTCAGTAATATTCCAGAAGTATCTGAACTGCTTCCAGCTTTTAACGAAACAGCAAATACTGCTTTTTGATTTTTATACGAACCACCTAAATTTTAGGTTCCAATTTGAAGTGTTGCCTCATCCCATGACAGGTAGCATGAGAACTACTTTTGGTTATGATGCATTTTAAGCTATTCCATACATGTCGCATATGATATTAGGGTATTTAGTGCCCTAATGAAGTAATTAGGACTTTTCAAATACTCTACTACAATTGCAGGCAACAGTTGTTATTATGAAGTTAGAAGTAAATAACAGAATTTCTTGGTTTACAAATCAAAGCTATGATAGCAAAGAATTCCTCTTCTAAGACCATGTGGTCAATGAAGGTAGCAAAGCAGACCAATGTCTGCATCACCCAAACTGTGCTAACCCGGCTGTCTTGGATGACCTGATGAGTTTGAGGAAGGGACTTGGCCTGGTTCTCCGGTTCTCTCCCACCTCTAGGGTTACTCTAAATAGCTTATACAAAATCATATAATTCACACTAACACAAGCTCTAGAAGATGAGCCCCAAATGACACCTACATTAATGTTCATTTTCAATGTATTAAAAAAAATTGTTGTGCTTTTCACAAGTCTGATGAAAAAATTTCATGTGAAATATTTTATTTCTTGGTTTCCTTGGAAGGAAAAATAAAGACTATGAAAAGAAGTACACCAGAAGTCAGACTGTAAGATAACATTACACACACAACTAGCCAAAAATCTCTTTAATTTAAAGGATACTGTCATCACATGCCAGGTATTTATACAGAGACATATGTACGAACAAAATTTCCTCCCTAAAAGCCATGTTTTTTCCATGATAGTTTCACAGCAACCAGAATAGAAATCAATGCCTATACAGCCTGCCTGGTTACCCACTGAATATGCTTTTAGAGTTAAAGTACATTATTGCCACTCAAATCTAAACATTGTACTTTTAGGGAACTGTGCTTAAAAATGGCTCAGCGATTTGTTCAGTATGAGGACTATTTACAAAGGTAGCCATTTATGTTAGCAATAAATAATCCTGGAATCGACAGAGACAATCTGGCTCATGCACACCCTGGATGGCCGCATGCTACTAAAATATGTACACGGAGCGGCTGCTTCCCAGCTCTCCTTCAGGGTCAAAGTGCGTTCCTCTCCTCTCCACACTCCCTTCAGTCTTGCTTCTGGGGGATGCATCCTTCCATCTCGACCACCTCAGGCCATCCTTCGTACTTGTTTGTATCCTTATTGTTCTTTATGTGCTGAGGGAACACAACGAGAGGACACAGCTTAACAAATGCTTGTGGTCTGCTAACTTGCAGTAACATAACCCCCTCGTTCTCATCTCAGTAACACACATCAACAGTGAGGTAACAGAAACCACAGCTCAAGACATTCACTGAGTGACCCTTGTGGGCTGGGAGCTATCTGGCAAACCTTAAAGAACAAAAAGCTTGTAAAGAAAAATCTACAAATGTTTTTAAAGGATTACTTGTCAATAAGTTTATATTCTATTTCAGTTCTGAGATAGTTGCAAAATTAGCTGATTCGAGCATCAAAGTATAACTGAAATCCATAGTAACTGAGAGCGATAATGCACTGTTGTATAAGAGGGAAATAATTTTAATTCTGAAGAAATGTTTTTAAAGTCATCATTATTTTAATTATTTGCCAAGAACTTGTAAAAACTATCTGGAGATATTCAGTATTTGCTTATCCAATTTTTTTTTCCCTCTTTTTTGGGGATGGCAAGGGTTGAGACCAGGTTTCTCTTCATAGCCTTAGCTGGCCTCTAACTCAGAGGTCCACCTGCCTCTGCCTCCCAAGTGCTGGGATTAAAGGAGAGTACCACTACTGCCTGCCACTTAATCTAATTTTCAAATAACTGGTATGCAAATATTATATGAGAACATTTCACTAATTTACTCTTGCCCATTAGTTATGAACATCTCACACACTAACCTGTTCAAAGGGGCTTTTTGTCTTAATGCCCTTCCCACCACAGAAGACCCAGTTATCTCGAAAACCAAGGCTGGTGATGGACGTACTGCCCAGCTCAGCAATGAGCCTCCGCGCCTCATCAGTAAGTCTGAAAGAGAGGACAAGACATAAACACGGGGCATTGCACTTTTTAAATACTTACCGAGAGACTCGCTGAATATGAGGGTGGAAATGTTTCAGATTAAATCAGAGAATATACCAAAATGAATACAGAAAAAAAATTCTAAAACAACATTCCTACTTTCGTGATGAAAGGCAAAGTCAAGACGCAAGCAGTTAAGAGAGTACCCTATAAACATCTGCATTTCCTAACATGTGTCTTCATTTAGTTATTTCCAAGTCCACTCATCATCAGGGGAGACCGTGGCCCTGCTAACAGATGCCTACAGGGCTATCCAGCTCCTAAGCAACCAGTGTCTTTCACTTACTCTCCATCAAAGCCTTTGTGAGTTCCATGTGAATGGAAGAAAAGTGAATGCTGATGGGTACCAGAGGCTTCTTAGCATTGTCTTTTATTTAAGACAAATTTTGAGAATAGATATATAAACTGTACTTCGGTTATTTAATAAAAACCAACGTAGACGCCACGCGAGGGCTAAATGTTTATCAGGTAGGCAATGACAAGTCAGCCTCCAGACAAACTCTCAACTGAAGGATGCCATTAAAAATATCTGTGAGGATCCCACATGTGGAGTGATTCCCTCTCCTGCCTCCCAAAGAGCAGAAACAAAGCAGATGAACACTAGCTATAAATCTAGAAAAGGAACACTGAGGATCAGGTACCCGGGCTATTTGACACGAAGTCCTGCAATATAAACAAACAAAACCACCACCAATGACAACCAAAAGCCACCTTTTATAGATTCCTATAGATCCGTCCTGCTAGCACCCGAGGCAGGGGTGTGTGTGTGTGTGTGTGTGTGTGTGTGTGTGTGTGTGTGTGTGTCCCAGCAGGACAATCATGAGGAAGGTGCCGATTCACACCAGCATAGCCTTCAGCTCTCTGATGCCTCAATGGACAAACCACAATCTTAAACTGATGAGATACGTGGGGTGCCTTGCATTTAAAAGGGGAGCTTTATAAAATATGGAACACACTGATGTAACATTCAGCTCTCACCAAGTATTCAAATAATCACATCCACAGGACATGGGGACTGTTTCAAACACAGCTACATAGGGTCACCCTGGAGGAAGTTCACTAGACTCTGAGAAAATAAGCAAAAAGCCCCTGGAATACACAGCCTGTCCGACTCACTTCTGAAAAGACGCAGTGTGAACAAGTGAACTGAAAAGGTTCAAAAAGAGCTCATGAAAATTAATAATAATAATAATAATAATAATAATAATAATAATAATAATAATAATAATAATGGGACTGGAGAAACGGGGCAGTAGTGAAGGGCTGGTGCAGCTCTTGTAAAGGACTCAGTTCCCAGTTCCCACAATGGGTGGCTCACAACCATGTGAAACTTCAGTTCTAGGGTCCAATGCTTCTGGCCTCTGAGGACACGTGTGCATGTACACACACGTATGTACATATGTACAGACATGTACACACACACACACACACACTCATGTGCACGAGTGGGCTATTTAAAAAAAAAAAGGAAGAAGAAGAGCCCATGCCATCTGAGCCTGTGTGAAGACCTTCTCACGGATGCTCACAAGCTTCGGGCCAGCCGCATGGGCTCAGCAATCACTTCCCATGGTTTGCTCTATTGTGGAGCACCTTCTGCACTGGACGGTAACTCTGAAAGGACTAGCTGAGTCCTGTGTCCCAAAAAGTCATGGTTCTTCTACACATGCAGTTTCGCTATGTGCTCTACTTTCTGGCTACTTTTGAAAGAATTCTTTGCTTCTGTCAACACAGCCGGATGAGCTGTGATCCTGGAAGAAGAATAAAACATATTGTGATGTGGCTGACAGGCAGTCGGCTCATGGGGTGCCAATGTCACTGCCTCCTAAGACAGCCATAGGGCTCCATTCACATTTATTCCTCAGAGAAAGTATAATGAATCTTAAATCCACAAACAATGGTAACAACTGCACCCCAAACAGTTGGGTTACCCAAATGCAGGTATGCCCCCCTATTTTAAAAAACAGAAAGTAAAATATTTCCTATCAAAGAGTTTATATGAACTAAAACACATATACTGAAGGTGCAGTCAATCATCTTTCTGTGCTTTTGAATTTCACAAGTGAACATTATGATCCATGTGGATAAACCATGTCAAGTTAACCAGAGCAAGAATCAAATTGACTCCGTTAACTCCTGCATTTTCCATGAGAACATTATGATGTTCTTGTGCAGAAAGGAATTAGCATAAAAGACCTAAGTTCCCCTCAGAAAGCCTGCCAGCAAGACTGGCATTGCTGGCATCTGGACACATGCATCTGAGAAGAGCACCTACCCTTTCTAGAACTATATATGTGTGCACAAACGATGTCAGCTCAACTAGTCAGCTTTCAGTTCAGTAAGACACCCTGTCTCAAGGCAGTAAGTCAGAGAGCAATAGACGACATTTAATACCCTGCTCTGACCTCTACACAGAGACATACACCACACACACACACATGCATGCGCGTACAAGCACACAAATGCACACAGAATTTAAAAGTTTAAAATAAATAAAAGGACTGTTGGAAACCTGGCTCTGGTTCCCTCCAGCCTTTCCCCCTGGACTTGTACCCTTGCTGGTAACTGCTTTCTACCTTTTCCTGAAACAAATCATGGCCACAATGCTCAGACATAGACCCATAAACCCAGGTGTCTGGGTTTAACTATCAAATCACTTATTGATGACTTCTAATGCTCCCTGATCTTCCTGTGTAGAGTTTGTGGGTCGTTTCAGTGTTCCTTTTGGTTGTATTCTATTTTAAGCAATTTCTTATTTCAGAAGGAAGTCTAAATCAATGTAAAGCAGTCCGTGTCCATACAATGTAACATATACAGGTGTCAAAATGTCTTCTCTTTAAAAGCCCAGAATAATCAATACAGCATAAAACTCGGAGATATAAGCTTTTGGTTCTGAAGGAAGTAGTAAGGACTTGCTGTGTGTTTAGTACTTACTAATGGTATTAACTAGCTGAGTTCTGAATTGATGTTTAAAAAGCTAAGGAGATGACTTGGTGGCTAAGAGTGCATGAGGACCTGGGCTTGAGCCTCAGCATGTCCACCGAAAGCCAGCAAGGCCACATACGTCTGTATCCCTGGTGCTAGGGAGAGCATGGAGGCTGCAAGATGATACCTGAGGCTTGCTTGCTGACCAATGGCCCAGCTGAGAAACTGTAAGTGCCAGGTGCAGCTGGAGACCCTTTCTCAAGGGAATAACGCAGAGAGCAAGAAAAGGACACTGATGTCCTCAAGGGCACACATGCCTACACAATGTTTTGTCATATACACACACATACACACACACACACACACACACACACACACACACACACACACACACACACTTTTTTATGTTGGGGGACAGCAAGATGGCTCAAGAAGATAAAAGCTCTTGACACCAAGCATGAAGAGCTGAGTTTGTTCTCCAGGATAGACATGGTAGAAGTAAAGAACCAACTCTGGCAAGCTGTCCTCTGACCTCCATATGCACACCATGGAATGTGTGTGTTCATTCACACGTCCACAATAAATAAAGTGTAATACATTTTTAAGGGATTATGTTGAATCAACTATTTTAGTGAAGAACTTTCTTTAAGGTAAATAAAAGGCTTTCCAATGACATAACAGAAAAGAAACAAAGTCAGGGGGTCACTTTTTTTGTAAAGCCATCCTAATGCTGCATAGGGTTGACCCAGAACAGAGACAGGTATAATAGGGCCCCAGATCTTAGTAGACACAGATCTTAGCACAACTGACTCCATGATGGAAGTCCCATCCAGGCCACACAAAACTCAGCACCTAGACAGTGCTACCTGCCAAAATGAAAACAAATACCCAATCTATCAAAGTCCATAGTACTGGGAAAGTCTCTAAATGGCTTCTATAGTTCCAGTTCCAGCTAACTGTTCTTGTTAACTGAAGTATGTCAACCCAGGGCATAGTTTTTATGCTTAAAAGCTCACCCTGAGAAAGGCTGAGATCACTGGGGTCCTGAACACCCAGTGCAGTTGCCGGCTGGCTAACAAAGACTTTCTACTGACTTAAACCCATGTCCGAGCAGTCTCCTCTGGTGAATACTCTACCACACAGGGAACAACTGGAGATGGAAGTCTCCAATCAGGTTCCATCCTTACTGGGAAAGGAGGTACACCCAGCAGGCCTACACCATCCAGCCAAGCCATGCCTCTTTAAGGAGGTATACCCAGCAGGCCTACACCATCCAGCCAAGCCATGCCTCTCCTCCCAAGCACAGAACAGAAAAGGGAGAACTGGTGCTCTGGGATCAATTCTTATCAGCAGGAAGGAACAATGTAGGAAATATAAGTACCAGGAATTCTGGAAGAAAACAGTCACACTCCTCTGAAGTCTGAAGACTAAGAAATATAATCACAGGGGGCTATCGAAACCAGAGATGAAACACAGCTCCTAAGGAATTCTTATGAGGATGTAGTTCTTTGAAAGCAAGCAAACATGGGCCGGGAGATGGCTCAGTGGGTCAGGACACATGCCTACAAGCTTGGTGGCCTAAGTTTGATCCCTGGAGCCCGCACGGCAGGAGACAGCCAGCTCCTGAAAACTGTCCTCTGACCTTCACACATGTGACATGTACCCCGTCCCCACCCCCAACAAATAAATGAAATAAATAAATGCAAAAACAAGCAAGCAAACAAACACAACTAATAATTTAACTATGTAAAAATCTGGAAAGGGGGTAATTTCTAAATTAGTGCTATCACAGGAAAGGCTTAATTAATTGAAAACAGGAAAGCTTTTAAAGCATAAGGTACAGATCTCTGTGAGTTCAAGGCCAGCCTGGGCTACAGAATGAGTTCCAGGAAAGGCACAAAGCTACACAGAGAAACCTTGTCTCGAACCACCCCCCCACCAAAAAAAAAGTATAAGGTAAACCACATTACTAAAGACAAAGTTTTTCGAAATACTATAAAAACTAGCCATGTCAGAATGAAACAGAACTCAAAACCACAAAAAAACAGCATCTGCTACAAAGACAAAAAGAGTAGCGACGTGTAATGAAGGGACCCTGGTGTTACAGAAAGAGGAACAGAATACTGTCTGATCAAGGCAGTCTGCCCAGGGAAGCGAGCATGGCTTGGGTGATGGAAAAGAGAGCCATAACTCAACCAAGTCCAGGTCAGGACTTCAAAGACGATCTAGGCTCTGGGTCTACATACATCACACACACCATTTCTAAAGGAAACCACTAAGACAATTTAAGGAAGTGGCAACTGTTTTAGAAACAAAAAATGGAGATATGAAGACATTAAAAGTGTTAACACTCTGGAGTTTTCTTTCTATAACTCTTATATTTTATTTTTAAAAATAATCTTTGCTTTTTGTTTTTGAGATGACATCATTTTCTCTTTCCTTTTCCTTCCTCCTAATCCTCCCACATACCCCTTTCATTGATCTTTTTCCAGTTTAATTCATGTCCTTCCTCCCTCCCCCCTCTCCAATTTAATTCATGTCCTTCCTCCCTCCCCCCCTCTCCAATTTAATTCATGTCCTTCCTCCCTCCTTCCCTCCCTTCCTCCCTCCCTCTCTCTCCCTCCCTCCCTTCCTCTCTTTTGAGATAGGGTTTCATTATGTAGCCTTGGCAGTCTTGAAGCTCACTATATAGACCGCCCCCCTCCCACCCCCTCACCCCACAGTACTGGGACTGAAGGCGTGAGTCACATGTCCAGACTCTTTTTCTTTAATTGGTGGTGGTGTGGTGGTGTGTGTTCCTAAATGAATAAATACAACATGCTCTGTCCATATGCTGGCACTTCCATGGCTCAGGCAGAAGAGAAGGCAAAAAGATTGTAAAAGTCAGAGGAACAGGAAGTCTGCTGTGAGTAGAAATGTCAGTAGCTAGAAATGTCAGCAGGGGCAGGCATGAAGTCTCTTCAAACATGCCTAAACATGACCTGAACAAGAATACCAACAGACATGTTAACACGGCAGGGAGGGGGCGCTCAGGAGGCCTCAACCCTAGACAGATCACCACAGACAACTAAGGAAGCTGAGAAACAGTCTCCCCCAGGGAAGGACACACCAACTGATTATCTAGTTTTTGTTTTGTTTTGTTTTTAAGGCAAACAGGAGATGATGGCTTAGCTGTAAAGTGCATGGTGGGCAAACCAACAGACGTGAATTTGATTCTAGAACTGCACTTAAAAGCCAGAGTGACAGTGTACACCTACAACCCTGACTCCAATAAACCAAATTCCAACCGCTAACAAAACTCTGGATCAGAAGACAACACACAGCCCTTGTGAGGATAACAGTGAAGGGAGACGTCAAGGGGGAGTTAGCTGGATGGGCACAGGAGTGAATCAGGCCAAGCTAAATGACATCTCTGAAACTTAAGCTCATGGCAGCAGGTCAGGCACTGTAATTAGTTTCCTCTATGAATTTCAAGTCAGCAACTGATCGCCTCAGAAAACGTTGCTGTGAGTAAAAGAACTAAGCCGCAGCTGGAGAGCCCGCCTACCGGGGGGACACTGACCGTTGTCTGCAAAGCCATCCCTGCCATGGATTAACAGAAGAATCCCGTGAGGAACCAGGTCTCCAGTTTGGTGGCATGCTGCCCTCGGTAAACATTTTTATCAAGGGCTTAAATTTAGACACATGACTTTGGAGTGAGTACAAAGCCTGGATCTCGGAACCGTCCGAGGACACACGTCAGACTCAAGACCAAGCAGGCCCAATCAGTACAATCACATCTAACAGGAATAAATGAATATAAAGTTCTTCATTTACATTAAACAAAATCAAGTTCTGAATGAAGAAAAACCTGACTTGGCAGTGGCTTAGAAAAAAAAAGTCTGAGATCAAAGGAAAAGATCTGACAATTTAACAATCTCACTTGACCAAAAATTTATGAGCCAAAAATGTGATTTGATTGCTTAGAGAAAACTAATATAATTCAAGTCAGCATGAATATTCAAAGAAATGTAATCTCCGAAACATGGCAAGTTAGCGTCTCCATTGTAGCCGTTCTGGCCAGGCCACATCTGGAACACTGTGTTTAATTTAAAGAGAGACAATAATGAACTGAAGAATGCCCAAGAAACGCAGCCAGGAAGGAAAATGAACAAGAGCCTAATATGATAAAAGGTTTTCAAAGCTATGTGTATTGAGCCTGGAAAACTACAAGAAAAATGTCAATTAGCTTCAAATATTTTGGTATCAGGTGACGAGGGAACGCTTTCATTGTCTTGCTGTTCCATTTACCCGAAATGAGGACTGCTGAACAGCATTGAGAGCCCACCCTGAAAAGACAGCATCTCTTCCCTGTCGCCTCTGCCTCCTTTGTTTTGAATAGGGAAGCAGCGAGGGTGCTGGCCTCCAGCAGGCGGGAAGTCGAAGGACACAGCTGAGATTTAAGGAACTTGCTCAGGCTTGTTGCCTGCTTCAGGTGGCCTTCAGGGCATCCACAGTGTGACCTTCTCAAGGCGACATCCGAATCTCATCTGAGTTCCCATCAGGCTCAGTAATAAAAGCATGTGATAAAAAAGAAAGGTCTTGTGTGTCTAGATGGAAAAGGAGCTTTTATACTGAAAGTTGTCATTACACACACAATAACCCATAATCTAGCCAAACCAATGCACAAGTCACCTTTTTAATGAATAAAGTTTAATTAACTAGACTCTGTACTATGTAGCTATGGAAAACCAGCTGAACCTGCCAGTCACATTAAGCTTCGAGTTTATAGACTGAACATTATCATTAGCTGAATCAGTGAAGATGCAATGTCAATGTCATTCACAAAACGCTCTAAAAAATAATACCCGAGAGGAATAAAGCATGCTCATTTTCACTGAGCAGTCATTGAGCAACTGAAACAGTGTCTTTCGGAAGAGAAAGACAGAGGCTGACAGAAGAGAGCTAGAGAAAATCCAAGCCATCTTGGAGCCTGACACAACACAGACGCTGGAAACCTCTGGAAACGACAAATGGGTTTTTAAAATACAGGAAAAGAGTAAAATCTCTGCAAGAGAAAATCTACTACTTATCTAGTTAGGAGATGGAAAAATAGTTCTTGAGCTTAAGAGTCAGAAAAACTAAAAGGAAAAACCTGCAGGTTCAACTATGGAAATGCCACCCTACTCTGCCAGAAGTCAAAGGTACCTAAAGTTGACAAAATTAAAAGCAAACTGTCTACAAAAACTATATTTTCAATAAAAGAACTTGTTAATAATAGCTTAAGATATAAAGGGCTCTTACCAATTAATATGGGTCAACTTGAATGGTCAAAGGATAATTCATAAAAGAAAATACAAAAATAAAAAAGAAAGAAAAAACTTACCTACCATGCGCACACACACACACACACACACACACACACACAGAAGTCTAATCTCATAATGAAATAAGCCATTAAAAAAATTCTGCAACTGGAAACTCTAAAAAATGTACATATACCTTAACTCAATAATCTCACTTAAAATTTTCATCTTAAGAAAATAGACAGGTCACATTGATTTTTTTTTAAGATTATAAAATCATACATTTTAAAACACTCTAAAAATTGTACACATACCTTAAGACTCAATAATCTCACTTAAAATTTTTATCTTAAGAAAACAGGTCACATTGATTTTTTTTAAAATTATAAAATCATACATTTTAAAACAATGAGACATGAGCAACTATATTGTAAGAAATATTTAATATGGGGAAATATATACCAAATAAGTGGAAAAGGTATGTTTTAAGTGCTACCATCTGCAATACTTAAAGTGCAGAGACTGTGCAGGAAGTTATCGGAAATGGAAAGAATCTACAATGTTTTTAACTGTTATCCCTGCACAATGAGATGATCTAACTTCTTTTTCTCTTTGCGATTTTCTATGCTTTTCACATTTCACAACATACACAAGAAAGTAAGTTACTTTTTCTCTTTGTGATTTTCTATGCTTTCCAAATTTGACAACTTACACAATACAAGAAAGTAAGTTACAAAACTATCACCTGTTAAACTTTATGAAAACTATATAAATCCTGGGCTGCAGAGAAGGCTCAGTGGGCAAGAATGCCACTGTTCGGGCAAGGGACCCAAATTAGACTCTCAGCACCCATGTCACGTGGCTCACAATTACCCGGAACTCCAGCTGCACAGAATCTAACACTTCTGGCCTCCATAGGTATCAGCACTCATATGTACGCGTACACACTTACACATACATACACACACACCTCACATCTATGTCCTTGACCATTAATTTCACTTTTAGAAATTCACCATAATGTTGTAATCAAAAGTACAGAGAAAAAATTATATAAAACAGTTATCAAATTATTCATCAGATGAAAAACCTTTGCAGTTACAGAGGAACTGTTCCACAATGTGAGCCCAGAGGCCAAACTGCTAGGAGCCATAAAAATGCTACTGAAGAATGTTACTCCAAACTACAAAACAGAGGAATGTTAGAGAAAATAGTTTAATACTGTTACAATATAAAAGAAAGTAAAAAATACTACGTAAATGTGATTTAAATTTCATCCTAACATGAAGAATCTTTACACATAAAGATAGGAAAGAAATAAGACTTTTTAAAAGGCGATAGTGCTTATCTACAGCTACCTTAACTTAATAGACTGTTTTTCAATGAAAATGCATTGCTTTTTAAAGGATAAAGGATAGCTCCAAAAGCTGTGTCCGGCTTTAATTTACATACTTGGTTGCTCCATCGTCGTATGTTGCCATTAACACGACTGTTCCATCTGGTATGTTCTTCAGAAACTCAATGAACGGTGCCACATCTGAAAGAAAAAAAAGGGTTGGGGGCTCTCTTTGTAGATGATGGAATTACTATCACAACAATTTCTAAAGTTAATGTCATAGGCAGTTTCCACAAAACAACTATCTAATGAAAAGTAATGTACAGGTAAAACAGACAAATCTTAGGAAAAGTTTAAAAACTCAAGGTTTTTGAGTTCACCCAGGGAAGGAAAAAATACATACTAAACAAAATTACCAAATTGATTCTTTAATATGGTCCCTCCATTTCCTGATTTATTTCCCAGTTCTGAATCATCTTGTGTCTTTCATACTCATACCATCAAGGCCAATAAAAATCCATAGTAAAGTCATGTAAATGCATCTCTTATAAAGTGAGGAACTCAGGGATCTCAGAAGTATGTAACTGGGCTTACAGTCCACAGGAAGCCGGATTCTCAGGTCCATGTGAAGAAATACATTACTGGGCTTACAGTCCACAGGAAGCCTGATTCTCAGGTCCACATGAAAATATATAACTGGGTTTACAGTCCACAGGAAGCCTGATTCTCCGGTTCATGTGAAGAAATACATAACTAGCTTACAGTCCATAGGAAGCCCGATTCTCAGGTCCACGTGAAAATATGTAACTGGGCTTACAGTCCCTGATTCTCAGGTTCATGTGAAGCTTTGGGGACCATAAGGGGCATGGCCTTGAATGTTAATATGGGTGCTTTACTGGGAACAGGAAGCCCTGCTTCTATCCACTCCTCAGGAGACCTCTGTAAGAAGGCAGATTTATAGTTTCTAGGTGTATCACTTTGTAACAAACTGGGGGAAGGAATGCAGGCAGTGACTGAAAGCCAAACTAATTATGGCCAACATCGGTCCTCTTCCGTATCAAGTCCACAGGAACTTCACGATACTCCAGCTTGCTGAGTGCAAGCTGGTGCTGCCAGACAGACTGGTGAAGTACTAAAGCATTTTCCACCACGGATTCTTTGCAATGTTAGCTTTCCTTATAGACCACAAGTCTAAATGTACTCCAAACCTATATTACTGCAAGTCTTCCCTATTTTTTTCAACATCAAAGATTCCAAAAATTTTTTCTCTAATTGATTATAATTTTACCAAAAACCGCATTTTCAACGTAGAAACATAAATGCCAACAAATCATTTCCATTGAAATGAAAAGATGGCACTAAACTGCTATTATTTCTGAACCAAGAAGAGTCTTTGGCAGAAATCTGGTGCCTGTGATGGGCAGTGAGAGCCATACCAGAGCTCTGTTTACATGCCCAATTTCAACAGCTTCATGGAAGAGTTTCTATGTTATAAATTATACTAAGAGCAATTATGCTCTCAGAATCTAAAATTGATGGGAACAGTGTAATTTAATATAGCTCTGACAGTTATGAAACATTCTCTAAAGCTTAAATAAATAATACATAGCATCTTATTAAAAGCTGAAGAAATATTGGACATGTTAGCTTGTCTGAAAACTGAACATAAATGTCTGGAAGCCTGAGAGCTGCTGGCTTGTAGGGCATATATAAAGAAGCCAGGGAACTGAGAGGTAAGCCAGGTTGGCCTGCCTGCCTTAAAGACGAAGAAATCCTGGGGACTGGAAAGGTGGCTCAGAGGTTAGGCTAACCTTGAGTGAGTCGCTAACTCCAGAGTAACTTGTTACTCTTCTGGAGGACTTGAATCAGGCTCCAGCACCCACATCAGGTGGCTCACAACACCTGTAACTCCAGCTCCAGGAGTCCAGTGCTACATGCCTCCTCAGGCACCTGCACCATGTGTACATACCTACATGCAGACACACACCTACACACCATCAAAATCATGAAAATAAATATGTTTTCTTTGTTTTAAAAAAGAGATCTTTCTCTTTGGGGTAACATTCTTTAGGGAGCCAGTATTTGCTTCAATTTCATCAGTATTTGATGGTGACATTATTTGAAGCTATTCCTAGGACTCCCAAACACAGAAGGGAAAAATACCTGTGGCTTGTTCTGAGTCCAGTAAATTACAAAAGAAAGCCCACGTCTTTTCTCAAATGTCTGCTACTGTAATAGCAAAATTCAAAGGTAGAAATTGGATAGATTAATGGGATTATTTCAGTCTAAAACTGAGTGAACTGGTTATACTAGTCTTCAGACGATTCTGACTTTCAGGCAGAAATTGAAACCGACTCAGGGCTTTGAGTCAGTTGTCCTGTCAGAACAGGGGCGCTAACGTCCTTCAAATCTCATTGGAATCTCAATCACAGGCAATCTTCCTACCATAACCAAACGGCATGCAACATGACAGCCCACTTAAACATGGCCAGACATGCAGTGAGAGCAGATAGAGGGAAACAAAATGGAAATGCAAACAGGGGCACAGCTCTCTCTCAAATGGGTTCAGCGTCAGCCAGCAGGAGCACAGGGTAAGTTGCACGTACCTCCTCCCCACATGTCAAAATATTTGGTGTCTAGCACCTCCCCTGTTTTCCCTGAAAGAGACAGAATACATATTAAATCACACAACGGAAATATCAGGGTAGAAAAAAAAATGGTCTAACCCAACGAGTGGCATGAACTCATCGACAGAAGGAACTGCTTCTAGAACTTATGATCTGAATCATACACACAGCTATGCATCGCTGACTTCAGATCAGTTCTGTGCTACACTTCACGTTCATGTACGATCATCAACCCAAGACATTACCACCAATACATAACCTCTACAGCAAAGAGATTATCTACTTAAATCAGGACGAAAACAACAATCTATACTAAAGCTTTTTTTTTTTTTCCAAATAAAATGTATACTTATTTTATCTCAAAGATCAATTTAGTAGAAGAAGAGACATTAAAATTTTTACTTGGAAAAAAGAAAGTACAAAGTCAGATAATTATCACCTATGAATAAGAGCAAAGAGAGCTTTTCCCTGCTGGGGGTTGGCTGAGCTGCTGGGAGATTCTACTCACCCCAGGCAGTTATGGGAAATAAGTGGCTGAACAGACGCTGGCGTACAAAGGCAGCCCGTACTTCGTGGGCTGGATGCTTAAAACTGACTTTTTTAACACACACTATGTCCAGGATTCAGTGAACTTATTTGCACAAATGAACCTCTGAGAAGAATGTGGACAGTATTGAAAACTTACAACAAACTATGACTTTATTCTTCCCTCTACTTATTAGGAATCCACCATCCTTTGTCATTTTACACACCCTTAATCCTGATTACCTAACTTCATATTAAGTAGGAATTCTAAAAGATGCAGCAAGATGGCATCCACTTAGTATCAGACTAGTAGCTTGCAGTTTCACAAGAAGCTCGCCACACAATGTACATGACTGCAATATGCCATGAAAACGTGCTACCCATAAGAAGATCCCAAGTCTTCATCTACAATGATTTGGACAAGAGGGTACCCTTTTTGGGAAGGCTTCAGTATTGAGTGGTGCTTTCTACTCTGATGCCAAGGGTAAATTTTAGTGTGGGGCATAAATATACCCATTGACTACATCAATAAAGTACAATAACTAGTCTTACCATTTACCAAGGCAACATTTATTCCTCTTCCAACATTGTTCTTAACACCACTCATCAAACTAAAGGGAAAGAAGTCAAGACAAACTCATTAGAATATATGGAAACATGTCACAAAAATACAATGCAAAAAAAGGTATTATACACATATCAAACACTCAACTCAGCACATTAAAAACTTACTACATCAAAGACAGCCTTATGTTGAGTCAACTATAATGTCAACTCAAATAATACTTCATAAAATTAAAAAATACACATAAAGGTACAATGGTGCTCAAGAAATAGTTAGTGGTTAAGAACATGTACTACTCATACAGAGGATCCAGACCCATGTCAGGAGGCTCACAACAACCTCTTACTCCAATTACAGGGGATCTGATGCCTCTGGCCGCCATCAACACCTGTACTCACGTGCACACATCCAGACACATACAAAGAAAGTAAATTCTTTAAAATAGAAGCATTATGTCTCAAATGCCACAGTGCTACTACTCTGTACTGTACAGTGCCACCTGAGGCAATCCTTTAAGACATGGGCAGAGCAGGACTCAATCTCCACCACTGTCAAGAAGCCAAAGACCACGCCCTCTCTTCTCCATCTTCTGTAGGGTCACCATGATACCGTGACATGAAATGGAGTCATATTCTATAGCGACACTTTCAAATCGGAAGCCAGAGGAGTAATGGAGCATTGTCATGCCCATGTCACCTCACTGTGAACACTTTCCCATTTTCCTAGTGATTATTAACTTTCTCTGCACTCACAAGGAATGCTGTACTTGCTGATTATCTCACCACAGCCCCAAATGGGCTGCCTGAGACAACCAACATCAATGCAGCTTACAGACCATAACGCCAGTTGACAAGTGTGGGATGGAGGGCACACTGGCTTGTTATCAGCTTACTTTATTGAATATTAAACCCAAATTTGAGGAAATGTTAAATTACTAGAATTCAAGGTACCAGCCACTTCCCCATCAGTGTGTTGGAAGAGGGGTGCCGTGCTCACATTAGTATACTGCAAATTTTCCCGATAGAATGTGTAGCACACAATTTTGCAAATGAAATATATACTACTTTATCTTACATTCCTCATAGTCAATTGATTCTCACAGAACATGTCAACAGATTTCCACCAAACTCCCATCTGTAACTGAACCATGGTTGTAGGGAATATAATTCTAACAATTACTGAGTGACATACTCATGTATGTAAATGAGTAAGACAAAGGAAAAACTAAAAGAGTGTTGAAGCCTCATTTATCTGGTGATGAGAATGTCTTCACTGGCCAGTTACTTCCTCATTCTGTTGTTTGCAATGTTGTAAGAACAAGCCAAACAATGTTATGACGTGCAGCTAGGTCTCAGCTACACAAATAACATTTTCTCCTCTTTTTCTTAAGTCTAGATCTTAGTTTCAAAACCTTCCTGTTAAGGCAGACAGTAATCAGTATAAAGTATCTACAAAGGGACGTACTCAAAAACAGTAAAAAAAACTTCTTAAAATGTTTGTATTACCATATATTATAAATATGAATGAATCTCATTACATTTTGCATGTGCTTGGAATGTATTTTGATCATATATCTCATTACCCGCCTCCTCTTCCCAGCTACTCCTCTCAAATTAAACTTTTAAAAATGATCATAAAACTCAAAGTAAGCTGGGTGGTGGTGGCACATACCTTTAATCCCAGCACACGGGAGGCAGAGGCAGAGGCAGATAGATCTCTGAGTTTGAGGCCAGCCTGGTCTATAGAGCTAATTCTAGGACAGCCAAGATTATACAAAGAAACACTGTTTCCAAAAACAAAAACAAACAAAGAAATAAACAAAAAAAACCTCAAAGTAAAACAATGTGAAAATAGAATAAAATGCTAAAATGATAGACTTAATGTCTCACCTATCAGCATGTACAAGGAATATAAGTAGCTCAAACATACTGCATAAAAACAGAATAGGAACAATCAGTTATTACAGAACCAACTACATGATGATGACAATAAATTCACCTGAAACAGGTAACAGAAAGTAAATGGCTAAGAAAGCCTTTATGCAAACAACCCAAAGAGGAAATATCAATAATCAATCAATTTTAAAAACAGAAGGTTGGGATGAACAGTTTTCTATGGTAAATTTAAAAAATGCAAGACATTATTAACAACTAGGGAGGCACAAATCATGGACTCAAAGAGCTACAACTTCACTCCTACTAGACGCATAGGCATTTGGAGGACCCAGGACTTCACACTGTTGGCACACAGGTCAACCGATGAGGCCACTTTGGAAAAACAATCTGACAGTTCCTCCAAATGCGAGACAGCTATCTGAAAGAAAAGTCCACTACAGTCCAAGCACAGAGAGTGAAAACACATCCACACACAACCTGTGTAGAAAAGTTTCAGAAACACTGTTCTGGACAGTCAGCGAGGGGAAATATTCATACATCTATCAACCGATAAAGAGCAAAGCAAATGAGGCACATCTATAATGGAGAGGAATTCATCCATGAAAAGAAATAACGTGAGCTACAAGGTGGATGAACCTTGAAAACATTACACCAAGCGAAGAAGCCCGTTACCAAAGACCACAGATAATAAATAATACGTCTATGAAACAAGCAATCTCTAGGGACAGAAGCAAACCAGGTTATTTAGGACTGGGTGTGGAGTAGAATGAAAACGAAGAAGAGCCGGAGTTAAAGGACAGTTTCTTTCGGTACGTTGGCAATGTTTTATGTGGGGACTGCAATCCCAGCATTCTAGAGACAGAGGCCAAAAAAGAATGAACGAAAGGGAAAGGAAGAAAACGCCTAAAATGGACTATGACACAGTTTGCACACAACAGTCAATCACACTACAAACCAGTGACTGCATACTACAAACAGGAAGTGTAGGTATATAAACTACATCTCCAAGCTGTATCAACAGAAGAATTTGTCTTGAGCATACACATTAAGACGGACATAAATTTCACCACAGGACCACTGGCAGGGCTGCATCAGAGGGGAGCGCTCCAGACCCGGGGAAGCATATTAGATGTGTAAATTCCATCACTGGCAGCAAAAAGCAATGGTTACAGCTAATGTGTTAGTTAACAACCAAACGCCAGTGATTTTCCAAATAGAGATCATCTTGGAACATGCTACTCTATTCCAATAAACTTCAGTCCATCTCAACAAAGAAAAGGCAGCAGCAGCAGGAAGCACAGTTCCACAGGCTTCCCACAAGAGGGCAGCAACCTACCACCAAGTTTTAAATAGATGACACTGGAGAGATTTGCCATCAATGAAAAACCACCAAAGTCACCAAACACATCAAGAGTGGTCACAGCAATTAAAATATTTACTATTCTTTATGACTATGAAGGCCCTCTGGCTAACCACATACCTTCAGGAAAAAAATAACAAAAAAACAAAAACAAAAACAAACTAAGGAAATGACATAAACACTATATAACATTTTCAAACACAGCTTTGCATCACATACCAGGCACCAGCTCTGGCTGCTTTAAACATCTTAGAGGGAGCTTGCCTGAGCGCTAGAAATGTTCAACAGCTTTGGCTCTGCAAGTGGAACCTCTACAGCTATGACAAATAGCAAATAGACCATAGGGAGCAAAATTAGCCCTGTAGAGACACAGCAATCTAGAGTATTCTCTCCATGGTGAGTTCCTATACTCAGATCAGGTGCAAGGATACACATATTTTTAGTATGTTCTTGCCCATTTTGTAGGGTAGACAGGCAAAAAAAAAATGTTATGAGTAGACATACCATGTCAAGTAGCCAGTGTAACTAACCATGGCCTTCCCACTGTTCTTTCTTCCACTATGTAAGTTATTTTATATAGCTGTGAAATTAGTTTTTCAATACAAATGAAATCATAAGTAAGTCTGAAAACCGTCTCAGCACACTTAGAAAATGACCTCAATCTGCACTGCTCAGAAGTTCTTGTGTGGTCTGGCCCACTCACTTCTAGAACTTTGCTCCCATATGGGCTGACCATGTGCCTCATGTCTGGGATGTTCAGACCTATCTGCTCTGCCTCTGGTTGTCTCCTGATCCCTAGGTTCTCAGAGCACACTCAGTGTCTTAGACTCAATCCTCAACACTCAATCTCAAGTTGGACCCTTTCCCCTTACTGACAATCTCAAGCTGGACTCTACCTCACTCATTCCCACTAGGAAGCATCACTTATGCCCACTGCCTGCACAGCTGGTGTCCTGACCGACAGCCACTTACTTGCATTCAGTTTTTAGGTACCTGTCAGTCCTGCTAGGCTGTATATCCCATGATAGGGGAAACCAGATTCAATAAGCAGATTGAATCTGCTTGAACTGAACAGATGAACTGAGTGTTGTCTAGGCAAGCAGACTCTTAAGCTTTATGTCAGCATTGTTTAAAAACTTCATGCATTTTCAATACAGAAATAAATACACAGGAAAAGGCACTGGACGTGGTCCTTGCAGCACCCCACTGGAGGTCGCTGGCCAGTTATGAAGCCCTTCTACAGGGACCAGTGTCATGACCTGAGGCCTAGCTATAAAATTTCATCAATTATTAATCTCTCAGGGGAATGGCAGAATGATTCTTGAAAGGCAGCTGATTGGTGGGCAACCTCAATTTGGGGGTCAAACAAACTACTGCACAGTATAAATCCTACCTGACATGCCCACCATGCTAGAACCAAAGAATCTGGCTCCCAGCCCGGCACAATGATGCTGAGCCCTACCCTCAAGAAACAGTTATCTTCTGACCTATGCACCTGTGGTTGGAAAACCAGTGTCTGAAAAGGCCTTGATCTCTTTCTTGCACTAAACTCCATGCTTCCAAGGGACGGGGTAGGCATCCAAAGACGATCTGTGGGTGAGGTATTCCGAATGAACTTTCACCCTATTATTTAGACTCAAACTGAGTCTTCAGTGAAGCAAAGGTGAAGACAAAGAGGACTGTCTCCAAAAACCTAGAAACTTCCAAACCCCACGTGCTTTGCTGAGATCTGGGGTACCGAAAAGTCAGAAGGTAGCTGATTTGACAGGGGCTGCCCACTAGCATGAGGGCAAAGAATGGGAATGAACAGAGCTCAGTGAGCATCAATTTTGCAAGAAAGTGTTGTCCCAGGAGGCCAATCCTTCCACAGTTCACTGCATATTTAACTTAAAAGCTCTGTGTGAGATTCACGCACAAAAAGCTGGGAGAAACGGCCCAGTTTCTGCTGTTTACCTGTACACCATCTTAGTCTTTAGTCTACACAGTCAAATGTCATAGCCATTATTTTACATGAATTTTAAATGAGCTCATGTCCCAAGTTTTCTGAGCAATCGGATGTAAAAACAACTAAAGGCAGGAGCTTGTGAGAGCTGACAAGGCAGGACGACAAACCTAAAAGCATCCTGTGCACAATACCACAACCAGGGAGTCACTCAGCCCAGCCCAAAGCAGTGCAGTGCAACAGGTCGGCCATGACCACCAGGTCACTTCACACCTCAGCAAGCAGCACTCGAGTATCAAAAAATGAAAGATAGTGACCTATAATGGGAAGCATTCAGTGCTCTGGGAAGATTGTCAATGGGACTTTGTTCTGACACAGTATTTTATAAGGGATTTGTGGTCAAGAGTCCTGTGGAGAGCTGGGGCAATGGCAGCGCACGAGTTTAATCTTAGCACTCAGGAGGCAGAGGTAGGCGGATCTCTGTGAGTTCGAGGCAGTCTGGTCTACACATTGCGTTCCACGACAGGTCTACATATTGAGTTCCAGGACAGCCAAGGCTGTAACACAGAGAAAGAGAAACCCTGCTCGAAAAAATAACAAAAAACCTCCAAAAACCAAAAAAGAGCCCTCTGGAGCCATTGAGCACTTGAAATATGCCAATCGTATATGAAGATTTCCTTTATTTTAATGAATTTAAAGGAATTAATTTTTTTCTTAGTATTTAAGAACCATAATGAAACAGTCACATTTATCCTTACATAAAGCCAAATAAAAAGTAGTTCTCTTAGTGCACTGGGGGAGGGGGGGAGAGAGGGAGGATTCATACAATAGTAAAAGCATTTCAGAAGCGCCATCGCCCGCAAGCCCACCAGCTGTCACTCAATACAAGGCCTTTGAGTTCTGAGCCATCTAATACTCACACATTGTCTTCTAGGCAGATCTTGGGCCCCACGACATTGGCCGCTCCACTGGCCATTTTAAAAGCAAAATGCTTCTCAGGGCATGCTTTTGAGATTCCACATTTGTACCTGGGAGGCTTCGTAGCTTCGGAGAGAACAGAAATAGGTTTGAGATTCTTCAGAAAATCAATTAATAGGATTTTATAATCAGTTTGCTTGAGATCTCAAACAATACACACAAATATATATGTATATTAATATTAATTATATCATAAAGGAACACTTAGTTAGGGGCTACAGGGACAACTGAGTGATTAGGAGCACTGGCTGCTTTTCCAGAGGACCCAGCACCCACACAGTGGCTCACAATCATCTGTAACTGTAGTTCCAAGGGATCAGATGCCCTCTTCCAGACTCCTTGAGCACAACATATGTGGTACATACATATGAAAAAATAATTTAAAAAGAGCGATACACATATTTAAAAATAAATATAAAATTTTTACTCTTCTAGAACCACCCCCAAAAGAATATAAAAAAAAAAACAACAAGCAAGGAAGGGAGGCAGGCAAGTCCCCCAAAACAAAAAGTCATAAGAACACAACTCAGCCCTCGTGGAGAATGAGCCGACTACTGAGAGAAATGGACCAATCGTGCCATATGATCTTGCTGAGCGAGGCAGATCTGATTTAATTATTCCTGAAGTTATCTCTATACTTCTGGGTGCCTGGGGTTCTTTAATTGCTCCTTTGCATGTCTAGTGCATCAAAAACAGGATCAATAAAGTCTGGTCCTCCCATCCATCCAATACAAGGGGCAGCTGCCTCTCCTATCGGCTCTCACTGGCTGTGCTCACACCACAGGGCTGCAACCCAAGCACAAAGCCAACACCCACTGACGACGAGGCACCCGCGACACCGAGGCACCCGCGACACCAGGCCGTCCAATGAAACGGCCGCTGCAGTTTTCAAACTCGACTTCTCCCTCGGGGTTTGTTCACACAAACTGCCCACGCTGCTCGCACATAAGTTCTCCCAGGGCCACACACAGGATAAAGCACTTATAAGACACCAAGGCGAGGGACTTACAGCGAGTGGCTGAGTCCAGCGCAGATCGAGCTAAGAAGAGAAGTTAACATCGTTAGAAAGAAAGCACAGGCCCACTGGCAACTATCTACTGCAAACACAGTAAAGCGTCTAATGAGTCAAGGAACTGTGTGGTCGGACGACCGCTCACATACAGTAAGTACCAGGACTGCCCCAGAGAAGCAGGACCTCTCTACTAACTCATTATGGACAGGTATGTACTGAAATCACAGAGAGGGGTGTGTTATTACTCAAAGATCATTCTAAACTATTTATTTATTTATCTTTTTTTTGTTTTTTGGGTTTTTTTGGTGGAGAGGGGTGAGACAGGGTTTCTCTACGTAGTCCTGGCTGTCCTGGGACTCATACTGTAGACCAGGCTGGCCCTGAACTCACAGAGATCCACCTGCCTCTGCCTCCCCTGTGCTGGCATTAAATGTATGTGCCATCACCACCTGGTTCATTTTAAACTTCATATTTTGTTTAATTATTTAAATCCTACTCAGAAAGTTAGTCTGAAAACACACCTTTAAAAGACTACTAACTGGTACTGGTGAACAAAATGGTATTTAAATGCTATTGCTGCTGCTGCTGCTGCTGCTGCTGCTGAGCAGGGCTGGGCTGGGCACCCCCACAGTCCTGGAGAATGTGCATAAATCTATCTTGGGGTTTGGTGAGGATTTGGGCATACATGAAGAGGGGGAGGGGGAATGTTGGGGAAACCTGAATTCTCCACAACAGAAGTGTATAATAAGGGCCTAATAAAATTAATGCTGTTACTGAGAGTTTCTTATTTCATCAAGGAAGGGAAAAAGGTGAACTCATAACGCCCACAGTGGCTCTCCACTGTCCTCCATCACAACTACACTTAGTGCTCGGTAAATGCACCCGTGTCTGATCCGAGTCCAAGAGATTTTAGCACACATCATCCAAGTGCCATGGACAGCCGGTTTCTGATCTGGTTAATAAGTACACAGTGTGGTCGTTGTTGGCCAGCTGTCTGACTATAAATAGTCACTTAGTTTTCACTTCTGCACTGTTTTTGATAACTGCGAATTTCCTCTAAGTCCACTATTCAAATTATGGAACACAGAGTTGAAGCTGAAGAGAGAACCTAGATGTTTAAAGAGAGAGAGAACAAGTCAGCAGCCTCAGCACTCAATAGAACACTTGGTAGAATATTATACACCATGCAAGTCCCACAGCTATAATGTAGGGAAAGAGTCATGCATGGAATATAGTTAAAACAGCCTTCCCCCTCTCCAGAACCTAAATACAGAGATGATGCAAAGAGAGATCTGAACAAGCAAATAACGAAACAGGAAAAAAGAGGGGAGGGGAGGGAAGGAGAGAAGGGGAGAGGCCACAGATTCAGGCGCTGCGTTTTTCCTTAGTTCATTCTTTCCATTTCCTTGTGTAATTACAGAGATTTGATCCAATGCTTCCACTTTTTTAAATGGGAAAACTAAACCCCAGAGCAGAATCAGCAACATGAAGACTAGAAATTCTCAACTTGAGTCTGTCTTTAAAAAGCAAACAGACGGCCGGGCGGTGGTGGCGCACGCCTTTAATCTCAGCACTCGGGAGGCAGAGCCAGGCGGATCTCTGTGAGTTCGAGGCCAGCCTGGTCTCCAAAGCGAGTTCCAGGAAAGGCGCAAAGCTACACAGAGAAACCCTGTCTCGAAAAACCAAAAAAAAAAAAAAAAAAAAAAAAAAAAAGCAAACAGACAAGATAGTGCAGTGGGTAGGGACTTGACACCAAGCCAGGGGGTTCCCGAGGATCTCGATAGTACAAGGAGAGAACTGACTCTCACAGGCTGTTCTCTGATCTCCATTCATGTGCCATGGCACATGTGTACCTACACTCCTATACAAATACAGACACGCACGCACGCACACACACACGCACGCGCGCACATGCACACGCACAAATAAATGCAATTAAGAAAAAAAAATGAGTTGGGCAGTGTTGGTACACGCCCTGAATCCCAACACTCAGGAGACAGAGGCAGGAGGATCTCTGAGTATGAGACCAGCCTGGTCTACACAGCAAGTTCGAGGACAGCCAGGGATACACAGAGAAACCCTGTCTCAAAAACAAATAAACAAACAACAAAAAGCTTAATTAATTAATTAATTAAAGAAAAAGAAGACTGTATCATCAGACTCTGGTGTTAAGATTCCTAGAAAGCAACCCTGGTAAAATCAGGAACTTAGGTCTCCCTGACCTCTGTTGGCTGATTACACAGCAGGTTATCTGATCTATGGTAATGAAGTGGGGAGACAGTGGGAACAACACTCATTCCTACGTGCTAGCTGGGTCAAGTTAGTCTAGATAGTCACGGACAGGGTCATCATGTTTCAGAGACAAGGAAACTGAGGACAGAGCGTGTAACTGGTGTGTCTGTTTTGGGTCATAGTTGTAATTGGTGGAGCTAGCTTTTACTTTTTAGTTTATTTTTAATTTTTCATAACGTGTGTGTGTGTGTGTGTGTGTGTGTGTGTGTGTGTGTGTGTGTGTGTGGTTGTGTAGGTGTGTGGGTGCGCACGCGCATGTGCACCAAAGGACACTGTGCAGATCTCAAGGACAACTTACAGGACCAGTTCTCTCCTTCCCCATGTGGATCCCAGAGCCTGACCTGAAGCAGTCAGACTTGAAGGCGAGCATACTCACTTGTGGAACCATCTTCCCAGTCCAGAACCGGCTTTTAAAATCATCTCATGTAGCACTCAGGCCCACTGTGCCACTTCTGGTTTTTGTTGTTATTGGTTTTTGGTTTTTGGACACAGGTTTCTCTGTGTAATAGGCCGTCCTGGAACTCATTTTGTAGATCTGGCTGCCCATGAATTTAGAGAGATCCACCTGCCTCTGCCTCCTGAATGCCACCCACCACCACCGCCGCCGCCGCCGCCGCCACCACCACCACCACCACCCGGCCCACTGTACCACTTCTAAAGAGGGTCTTTGTAAGCACAAAATGCCAGTCATTCCCAGAGCGGAAAGCCAGGTTAGGGACCTTTTACAACAACTCTAACCAGAGGCTCAAGTCTGAGTCTATCAAGAAAGACCCTGCTGACATAATCTAGGTTTACAAGAAGAAGAAAAAAAAAAAAAAGCCAGTTCTGGGGGAGGAAACTCCGAGGTGTTCACTGGATTTTTTAAAAAGTAGACAGAGTCAGAGCTAAACACCACAGACAGGGTTTAGGCTCAGACGTGGGCCAATTGCAGGGACAATGCAGAGGAAGGAGTCGGGGCACTGGCTCGTCTCTAAAGTACCTGTGTTCTTCACACAAGGAGGACATCCAAACATTTTCTCTGCACTCAAAACCTTTATAACTATGTAAGGAGGGGTGTGGGTGGGTGCGTGCGTGCGTGCGTGCGTGGGTGCGCATGTGTGTGTGTGTGTGTGTGTGTGTACACACCAGTGATGGGCTCCACCCACCAGGTTTTACACCTGGTGAAGATCTAGGAGTAAGAATATGGAGGTCAGCTAGAAACGAGGCCTGGGAGTAAGACAAAAACTGGAATGTGAGCAAACTGATGAGACCATCCAGGGAGCACAGAATCCGAGGCCATCAACCTTCAAGAACTGACCAAGACAGAAGAAACTTGGAGTGATGAGCAGGAGAAGCAAAGGCTGGGTGACTTTATCACACAGGGCTGGAGAGCTGACTCAGGTCAAGAGCACTTGTTATTGTTGCAAAGGACCCAGGTTCAACTCCCAGCACCCACAAGGAGGCTCACCACCTCCGTGGGCACCACGTACAAATGAGGTTCACAGAAGTGCATGCAGGGCCAACACTCATCCATGTAAAAACAGTAAAAATAAAAAATGTAAAAAAACGATGTTAAAGATCAAATCAGTTTGTTAAATTTCACGTGTCAAACCTGTAACTGCTATTTAACTAAAGACACAGAAATCCGTTTGTTAGCCGTCAGGCTTTTGGGTAAATGTACCTCCACGGAACTTGTGTTAGCTGATGAGAGGCTTCGAGGTAAAGACACTCGCTGGAAGCACTTTTTACAAGGGAAGGTTATTTTTATCCAATACTCATCAAAACTGAAAGACTTCCCTGGGCCTGTTAACTCTGAGACTGTGAGGACCTGGCGGCAAGCCGATGAACCATTTCTCACTGACACAGGTTACTGCCAAAGCATCCTGCCCAAGCCCAAACTGGAAACACAACACTCCCTCCTCACTGCAGGTTTCACTTACTTGATAACCCTAATCATCAGTATCTTTCGGATAATACGTCAAGAAATGGACACAAACCTGTCTGATTCACCAGACTTCAGCGCATGTCCTTTAGTGAAGTCAGACTAGAGAATTTAGAACTACTTTATACCTGAGCTTTTCATACTATCCCAAGTAATCTATGCATATACTACTTACCAAAGGCTTAAGTATCCAAGGGTAAAAATAATCAAGCCCACGACACTCACCGCAGCAATATCTACAGAGATGACCTCACTGTGTTTAGGTTCTGCACTAGCTGAATGTCCTCGAGGAAAACTAATACTGCATGAAACCTCCGCCAGGAACGAGACTGGCAGACTGTGTGCAAGTCTACATCCTGCCCTGCCCATGACAGTTTACAGTTCCTAAGATGTTATTGATGGGTGGAACTAAGGCAAGGGTGTCCAGGGTCTCTGGGTATTATTTCTTGCAAACAGAGTGTGATTCTATAATTCCTTCACGATTAAATCTTGTTTAAAAAAAAAAAAGTGCCTCTGTGTGTTTGGGGTGGGGTATGCTGGGAATTGGAATCTAGGTGTGTTAAGCAAGCATCTAGCATTGTATCACTGGGCTACATCCCTATACCAAAATACTGTTTAGGGGATTAGGTTTTTTTAGTTGTTTTTCTTTGCGTTTTGTCTTTTAAATTTTATCTTATTCTTTTAAATCACAACCTATCTTGGTAACTTAAATTATTAACTGTGGGCAAATTTTCCATTCCTTCTATCTGGAAATGTCTGTTTTATTTTTCTAAAACAATATGATATAAAAAGCCTGAGTCAATGAGCCATGTTATCGCAACACTCAGGAAGCAGGGGCAAGTGGATCTCTGAGTTCAAGGCCAGCCTGGTCTATGGAGTGAGTTCCAGGACAGCCAGGACAAGACAGAAAACCCTGCCTCGAAAAACACACAAACAAGCCTGAGTCAAAACGATCCGTCCAGTGAGTGGCTCTCTGATTCTTGTGCCTTCTTCTGGGCTGTTTCCCTTCTCTTTGCTTATCCAACTTCGATGTGATGGATTTTCTTTTATCTTATTATCTCTTATTTTATCCTGTCTGGTTGTTATCTCTTAGAGGCCTGCTCTTTTCTAATGAGAGACAGAAAAGGGTGGATCTGGATGGGAGGGGTGACGGGGAGGAACTGGGAGGAGCAGAGGAAGGGGAAACGTAATCAGGATATATTGTATGAGAAAAGAATCTATTTTCAACGAACAGGGGGAAGGATCTGTTCAAGCTATTAAGTTATTACAAAAAAAGTTGAAAAACTCAACTACTGAATGAATTGTAGTTAATCATACAGGTAACTAGGGACCAGGTCCTCTATGGATTCAACCTGATAACCTTTGCTAAATTAAGTTGGATGCTACATAAATGGTTAAGAGAACTAACATATTCCAAACAAAAAATAAAACAAACCCCACAATTAATATTTTCACTTGTTCAATCTAGACTGGAATCCAATAAGTAACATTTTATAGATAAAATGCACTATAGTTTCAGGATGAAAACAAACACGTGCCCTAAACAGTGCCTAAACCAAACAGGTAAAATACATGCAATAAAAAGGTCCCTAGAACATGGAAGAGCAGAATGAGAATTAGGAGAGTCATATGTTCCAGTTAAAGTAGTCAACATGGGCTCATACTGGAAAGGCAGAATCTCATGCCATATCCCAGACACTGAGACATTAAGATTCTCTGAAGAGTATTTTGACATGAACAGTTGAGTACTGGTGTGTAGGATGATCTCGGGTTGATAGAGAGGACGTGAATTAAGTGTTAGGAGTCCCTTCTAAGTATTAACTTATGGAGAGGAAAACTCACTAAGTCAAAGCCCTCAGCACACTTTTGTTTAATTCTGCCGACTAGAACAAGATGCTTCCAGGATTCAGTCTCTTTCCACACTTGGTGTGCAGCCAAAGCTCACCCCCACATGAGCACAGGGACCCAGAAAAACAAACAACCTCCTCTGGTTTCCAGCAACAGTTGATTGCCTCCAGAAGAGATCCGGTATTAATTTTATATAGTGTGAGATAAATACAATCATTTCCATGTCAATATATGAACCTTAAGTTCTATTCTTCATCCTCCTAATAATGTACTTAAGGTCACGGGTGTAGGTCAGTGGTATAAGCACTTGCCTAGCATCCACAAAGCCCTGGGTTTGACTACAGTGCCTCAAAAGAGAGAGCAATTGTAGGGTGGGCACTGTGGTGGTGCACACCTGTAATCCTTGCACTTGGGGAGTAGGGTGAGGCAGGAGAATCACAAGCTGAGGACAACCCAGGCCGCACAGTGAATCTGAAACAGCCTGCAGTACCACAGGAAAGTCATAGTACACTTCTGGAATAGAAACATCTGGAAATCAGTAAGATGTAGAACTATCTAAATAAGCATTAAACATAACTGGTTCCATTTTATTAACAGGGGTTTTGTTTAAAACTGAGTTAAGAATGCAGCCCAATGGTAGAGCACTGGCCTAGCATGTGCAGGGCACTAGGATGGACCCCTAGCACTGAAAAATGTAATCTGTGTCAAAGTACTTAATACAGGTACAGTTACAACATAAAAACACCAAATAATGGGCAAAAATAAAAATCGCAGAGAAAAGGAAAAGAATGTTAAAGACCAACACGTGCAACACATTTCTCTGACTGTTTTTACAAACTAGATCTGGGTCCATTTTCTAGCAGCCAATCAAATGAAGAAACAATTTAAACATACCAGTGTTGTGTTTTCCAGAGTGAGCACTTAAGAGCCATGATTAATGTTTCTCATCACCGTGTAGTAAACAGTTGCTAAATATGCTTAAAATGTCAAACAGAAAATCGATTGCTTCACACTGGCTTTATTCTTAGACGTGTTATATTTTTCAGAATATGGTAATGAATGACATTTACTCACATAATAATTATTTTTCTAGACATACAAAGCAGCAGTGAACCCATGATGAGAACTTACACTTTGGAGAGTAATATTAAGAATAAGATTCTGGGGCTGGGGAGCTAGCTTGGCAGTAAAGAGCACTGGCTGCCCTTCCAGACCACCCAGGTTCTATTCTCAGCACCCAAAGATGTTCACAACTGTCTGTAACTCCAGCTCCAGGGAATCCGATGCCCTCTTCTGGCCTCTGAGGGCACCAGGCATGTACAAAGTGGACAGACACACATGCAGGCAAAATACCCATACACATAAAATAACAAAATAAAAATTTCTTAAAAGAATAAAATTCTTCTACAGTAGGTGGCAGCTAATTCAAGAAACTCCTAACTAGTCAAAGTGCTATAAGAATATGTGACTGCTAAGTGTTCAGCCCTATACAGGACTTGTGTACCGCCCTCTCTAAAGCTCAGAGAACATCCTGCAAGAGGGAGCAGAAAGTGGGGGGGGGGGGGGGGCTGAAAAGTACCGTTTCCTAGACAACATAGCTGTAGCACTTAAGACATCCCATCAGCTGTGATATGGGCACAAGACTGTACCAGTCAGCATTCCATCGTGGATGAGGAGGAGACTGGGAGGTATCCCTCCTCCCTGAGGAGCCACTGGAGTTTCACTGCTACAGTGGGAAGGAAAGCCATTTTCTTCAGTGGTGTAGCCACCGGCAAGGTGCCCAGGCTAACTCATGCTCATGTGAGCAAGCCTAAACTGAATGGGTTACCAAAAAAAAAAAGAAAATGACATGAAACTCAAAGGTGGATGTGCAATCAATGGGAGTAGTCGTGGGAGGGAGATAAAAGTGTTATAAAGTGGGGGAGGGGGTGAAACTTACCAAATAGATTTCCTAAGCTTGCATCCATTTTAATTTCAAATACTTGAGAAATAACATAAAATGTCAATACAAATACTGCGACAGCCACCACCAACTTTGCAGCTCCTAGAAAAAAGGCAGAAGCAACTCAGCATGGTTTTATAAGCCAACAGAATTTCTGCCACGCAAACTCGGCGTTTCTGCAGAAGCATTATGACTAATGTAGTTCTATGTTGTAATCTACTAGATCTTAATGTTACTGGAGTTACAAGGACTGCATGCTACCCGCAATCACAGAACTCGCAGACACACCATGAGACACCTGTCTAGGGTAACTCGGGGAGGTGGTTTACCTACCATCAGCTGCTGGCTGACTACAGGTGATCTGATGAGTGCACTACCACCACCATGCCTACAGGACTACATACTTCCCAATCCTAAAGAGCAATGCCCTCCGACGATAATACAAAACTAGTTCTGGAGATGCCTAGGCCAGGACATCCAAGAAATGAGGTGAAGTGAAATGCAGCAAGCTTACTAGCCGACCACCAACCCACCGCCTGGAGCTACCTAACCCCACGGGGAACTGCAAACATGACCTTCTGCCTTACAAGAGGAAGAAGGTAAAGACATGGCTTCACATCTGGAGGACAGGCTTGGATATCACAGTGACGGGCTATGTGATGAGCTCCATGAGGGCACACTCCTCAACTTTAGACTTTGTATCTTTATGGTGTCAGAGTACCTTACAATAGCCATCACTGCCACATCTACTTAGTGTGAATCATCCCTTACTCTTTCTCCTAGGTACCCCAATCTAGGCAGCAAATCACAAAGGGCAAGCGTAAGACAGGGAATGGAACAATGGCAGACCAACAGCTTCCACCTCTGGATTTCAGAGACATGACCTGCTTATTCGGAAACAGTACTAGCTTATTTATGTCTACACAACCTCAACTGCCTGCTCCTACTAATAGTTCGGGTTTAGTTCAGGTTTAATCTCAACTGATAGGAAAGAGGTTGACAGAATCAGCAGCCATCTAACCTTAAAGGGAAAAAAAAAATCCCAAAGATGAAGTAACGCTCTATGATTACAGATAAATCCGTGGCTGCACATGAACCAGAACTCAAGCCTACCCCCAAAACACCAAGTAGCCTGTACAGTACATCATTCTAACACTAAATTACATATTTTTGGTAGGGGGGACCTCAATATAGTAGGTAAGGAAGAATTTAAAAAAAAAAAAAAGATCATCTAATCTCATAGACCCAAAAGAATAGTCTGTACCTTCAGAGGAGAGGGGAAGGACCAGGAAGAAACTGAAGATGTTTGGAAAGGCCGATGATGCTAAAGGGCACCCACATCCAGGGCTGCCTCAGTACTATTTAGAGATGCTCTATTCATAGGTATATGTGAGGACATACAAGAAAAATCTCTGCACCTTCCTTCCAATTTGGCTGGGAATCTAAAACTGCTCTAAAAAACAAAGCCTTAAAGATTCTATTAATACAAGAATACAGTGGTAATCAGCCCATCTCACCCTATCTCCTCACTTCTTCCTTCCAAAGGTTGCTTCCGAGTCCTTAGAGCAACTACTACTAGCTACCTTCATTGTTAGCATGTAAGAGCAAAATTTCATTTGCTTTGGACCTCCTCCTCCCAGGATCTAGCTGAGTGTCTCATACAAAGCATGCTCTCACCACATATGTGCTCGATAGATGAATGACAGCAGGTGGCAGACACTGTTTTCATTACGTAAGACTGAGGCCAGTGGCATGAAGGTGACAGATCGCATGCTACTCTTCTATTTTATTTTCTAGCAGTCATGGGCATGTACAACAGGGGATAAGTCCTCACTGTCTTCTAAAACAGACAGATGAGGCTTGCGCTGTTCAAGGCTGAACTTGCACAGGGGCACACCAGTGGTAGCACAGGGTCTTCTCTTTCTTAAGATTTACGTAATTTGTGTATCAGTGGTTTTGCCTGCACGTACGCCCGTGAACGTGTATGCCCAGTGCCCATGGAAGTCAGAAGACAGTGTCAGATACCCTGAACTAGTTACAGATGGCTGAGTCACTGTGTGGGTGCTGGGAACTGAGCCCGGATCCTGTGCAGCAAGAGCATCATGGAGTTCTCTTTCCCTCTGGCCCATCTCTCCAGTCCCAGCACTGGGTCTTAACCCAGGACCTGTTCCCTGACACTGGTCTGGAACAAGGAAGCAAACAGATGCTCCGAGACAGAAAAGTCAGCAGCAGAGACACTCGCAGTCTCTACAGTGGGAGCGTCCAGGAGCTTGCTACAGAATATGGTCTCAAGGGTTGGACCCGAAGCCCTGTGCCAGCCTGGAGGGGCTTACCACATCACACCACAACTCCCATTCCTGACGTGGTGTGCCATTCCCTCTTCCTTCTAGCCACTGACCAAAGATCATTACATTTCAGGCTAAGTGAGCATTTCAAAGCAACCAGATACTATTTTAATTTAGAAGATATTAATTAGTTCAAAGCAGTGAACTAATAACTCATCTTCCTTATTTGTCCATTAAAGACAGGGCCCCCAAGTCCTATGCCAAGAAAAGGATGAATGTAAAAACTAGGTGATGGAGTTATTTTACTGAAGATGAATTTAGAATTATGTGCAAAACAAGAACTGCTCTGGTCACCCCGCTTCAACAGCGTACTTAGAAATCCTCAGGAGACCACAATTATAAACCGTCCTGCTGAACCCCAGAACATCCAGGAAGAAAAGGCAGCAGAGCAAACAAGAGGCCCACGTGGTCTAAAACAAGCAAGCTCTTGGTTCCTGGAGTCAGTCCTCTTCCTCCACAAGTGTCTAACTACTTAGAAATAAATGATGCTGTGACTTCCCAGCCAGGAGAGGCCAACTTTTCAGATTTCTACAAAAGCATCTGTAGCAGCCGTCCGTTAACTTGGTTTTAGAAACCACGGTGTCTGATCAACTCAGCTTGACTCCATACAACTATAAGCAAACTAAGGAGAGGGTCTTTTGTCCACCTGCCTCGGCCTCTGGCATCTCTGAGAGATGACCCTATGAAAACACTTGGTTTGCTTGTAAGACAATGACAATGAAGAATTAGACTAATTATCTTGATTTCAGAGAACAGCCTGTTTTCTCCCGTCACACAGATTTAAGCAGAATTCCTCAGGCAATGTGCCTTTGGGGGTGGGGAGGTTGTGGCTGGAGGGTGCATAGCAGAAACACATTTATTTTCACCTCCAGGTAGGGAAAGGCCCACTGGGTGTTTATGGATCTACCCTTTAAAGATGCTTATCAATGCCTTTATTAATATCAGGGACATCTAGCAAGGACTTTCAATGTATATGACACACTACTTCAGATTGCTGTTAATGTTCTAGGTTTATACCTAGACTAATAATTCAAAGCAAAACCATACTTTAGTAAATTCTTCATGTATGTTATACTGAACTGCACATAGGAGAGAGTTCTATTTTAGAATTCCTTTTTCTAGACGGCTAGAACTTAGCAAGAAAAAGTCAGTCTCTTTGCATTTTCAAAATCTTTCTTTGAGTATTTTATATGTACTATTTGGGCAAATAAGCTTACCACATAAGAAATAAACATTAATATTTAGAATAATTTCAGTTAAAGGTTCACCTACAAAAACGCATGTAATATGTACTAATGTCCAAGTTGAGACATGTTAATGACATAAAACGGAAAGGCTAAGCATGATCTCATTGACTAGTACTTAACTTTCAGAAACATTAGAAGTATGTGGCCCCTGTATATAACCTCTGAGGCAGGAAGACAGCATGAACCAGCATAGACGAGGAAGCAGGACCCACCACAAAAGGGGGTTGGGGGGAGGAGGAGAAGGAGGAGCATGAAGAATCAATGAATTATGAACCCTCTCCTTTAGTCATTACTGAGCAAACAGGCTATAAAATAAATTATAAAATAAAAATCACTTTCACTGGATTAAATAAATGTCTTACCTGCTACCCTCATTTTCGCTTTTTCAATCTATGGCACTTCTCAGAAATAAGGTCCTAAAATCAAAAGAAAAGGCAAACACCATGAATTATACAATGAGTCTTCCTCCTCAGATTGAGCTTATTTTAGAAGGCATGCATAAAACCAATTAGGTATATACCATGACATTTCTAAGTATGCTATGAACTGCAATGTTTAACGAAAAAACTCTTTATCACTGGCCACTCCTTCCACTGGGCCATTAAAAAAAAAAAGTCAAAAGAAGCTGCTTGCGTGTGTCTCCTCCCACTGGCTGTGTCCACTGAGCCCACCATACCCCGCGCCTGAGGAGGACAGATATTACCCTCAGTGATTACACACTCATGAGGAGCTCACACATTCAGATTCAAACACTGGTTAGCACATCACGTCAGTCGTCAGTAAGTAACAGAAAACCTTGTGGAGAAATGGGGTTTAGCTAGGCCGGTTCATGCCAACACAGGAAGCTACTTCATTTTCCATGACATAACTCAGATATCACTGTTGTGAGCACTCCCGACTAATGCTGGATTTAATACTAGATCCATTTCATGCTTTTCAATTGCCATAGGCAAAATAACGTATCTAGAGGTTTAGAATTATAATTTTAAGGACTCCAGCAATTATCATTACTGACAGAATGGTATATATCAAACAAACTATTCTTTGACATTATTTTACTAACTGGCAACAAATGCTTAAAAAAAAAAAAATCCATATATGTGTGTGGTTTTCCTGCCTACAAAACAACTCAAAAAGGAACTGTAAAACAACTCAAGCCGGGCGGTGGTGGCGCACGCCTTTAATCCCAGCACTCGAGAGGCAGAGCCAGGCGGATCTCTGTGAGTTCGAGGCCAGCCTGGTCTCCAAAGCGAGTTCTAGGAAAGGCGCAAAGCTACACAGAGAAACCCTGTCTCGAAAAACAAAAACAAAAACAAACAAACAAACAACTTAAAATGGAACTGTAAATAAGACTTAATGCCAAAGCCACACCCACATTCAGCTGGACAGCTGCTTCAGTCAACGTAAAGGAGAGAATTCAAAAGGTGAGTTTCACGTGATGGATCCTACTGATCAGAAATATATCATTTCTCCGATCTCCTGAACATGCACCGTGGCACACAGGTCCCCAGACACAAGCACGCATACACTCAAGCATGCACACACAGCACATACATGAGCATGCATACCCCCACACAAGCAAGTACACACATACTAATACTTCACAGAGCACCCAAAAGACAAACAAGCAAACAAACAAAAAAAGACCTTTCCCCAAAGGACACTGCAAAAAAAAAAAAAAAAAAAAAAAAAAAAAAAAAATATCCAGTTTTCTTGTTCATTGGAAAAAGCAACAGGATGAGGACCCAGCATGGCTCCCCATCCCCCATGTCTTCCACTGGCTCCCTTTCTTCTGCAAAATCTAACCTGGTTAAAAAACAAACAAAACCTTCAATCAACACTTAACTGAGTTGTCCACTCATGGGATTTTTTTCCTTTGTTATCTATGTGAACACCTTCTATATAATAGCCAAAGTCAATGCTATCTATCTATTTAAACGCCTTAGCCACCAGCCAGAATTCTAGAAGGAAAGAAGAGATACGGACTTTATATAAAAGAGGGAAGGGGGGGGGGCGGTAGGCCCTTGGCTTCTCAAAAGAGAACTCCGACAGGTCATAAATCCTCTTTCGGCTTCCAGTGAAATTGAACTCTGCATTCACAACACACACATGGCCTTTCCTTCCCTTTCATATGCCAAAATAATTTCACTCCTATCTGAGTGTGGCCCAGGAAAATTTCTTTGAAAATGTGATAAGCAGTTGGGTACCAGATGCCTGCTGTTCTATTTCAGTTTCTATTGCGGAAGGGTGGGGGGGGGGACCACACCTGTATAATTACAGTCACCAGTCGCCTGCTTGCTCTTCCCAACAATTCCGCTTCTGAACTCATCACAGGCCGCTCTGTAAGCAACTACATTTGTGAATACAATTGTTTTCCATTAAAATATCTTAGGGAATTAACATTTAGGAAAATTTCTATATTAAAATCTCACCAAAGTGCCTCAGTCATTAACACATCTTTAATTAATTTCCTTAATTAACTTTCTTGCATCTTTAATGATGCAAAAGTGTAAATCCGAGGAACAGGAGTATTGAAATAGATTGCAGGGCAGAGTATGGTGAGCGTTTATGATGTGCTAATTCCAAACCAAGCCTGGCTGTTTAGAGAGCGTTTGAAGACTTTTTACAATCTGAGCAGTGGAAGAAACAGCTCCTGAAGACTTCAGGGAACCAGAGAGAGACAGGTCCAGAGACAATGAACAGAACACTGAAAGAATAAAAAGGCCTCAGCTGAAAACTCAGAATGCTAATCTCCGTACTCCAGATACAGAAATGAGAACCAGTTGCCAAAACCAGAATATTAGTAATTAAGAATCTCCTTAGAACAGATAAACATGTAAATATTCAAAACAGGATACTTAAGAAATTCATGACTCCAAAAGTGTAAGGATAGACCAAACCAAGTTTCAGCGTGTTAGGTAGATAAGGGTGCAATGTCAGCTCCAAGATAAGGAAGCAGGGAGGCCACACTGCCCTCTAGGCAAAGGAACACTGACCTAAAGGTCACTCAGTCTGTGACCCAGAGTAAAGGAGAGGGCCTGGAGCAGGGCCTCAGAGGGACCACCCCACTTATCTGGATGCTTTAAACATTTCCTTTAACCCAACTACACAGTTTTGTCCAACTTAATAAAATTTTGTTGCTCAAAAATTGGGCTGCTCTGTGACTATGGAAGGCCTGTCAGGAAGTCACTAAAATAAGGACCAATGGTAACAAAAGCAGGTCAAATGGCACTCCCATTCCTTCCTGGAGAAATGAAGTCTAAATTACAACACTGTCCTGTATGAAAGAAACAGGCCATAAAAACAACTACCAGGAAGCGCTGTCTTTCCCGGTTATCTTCCCAGCAGCTCTCTAGCTCCTGACTACTGTGATGGCCTTACAGAGGGGCAGAGGGGTTTGCCCATAGTCCTGAGAAGAGTAGGGGGAACGCTCACAAACAAACCCCGTTCCATTTCTCCCCCTGAACGCTGATGCACTAAAGTATAAGAGCTTGTGGACAAATACCATGTCAATCAATTTGGCTTTTGCAAATTGCTCTGGGTATTGCGAATCTCTGCTGCAAACTAGCCACTCCAGAGATCTGACAGTTTGTCAAACTGACTTAAGTTTGAGTGTTGGAAACCCCACTACCACCTCAAGACAAAAATGATCCAAGAAAATGTGCATGCAAATAAATACAGTAGCAAAATACTAAAAATAAAATTAATCCAGCCCAAAGAAAATATTGTGAATTGAATTTCACAAAACAGAGAACCACTATTCACTTTAATCCAACGTGCAGTCAGTGCTGGCCAGATAACCATTTTAACCAAACCAACTATATTCAGATGGTCCCAATGTTTAAGTGGGCTGGGAGTTTTCTTTTGTTATATATATTTTTATAGTATGTGTATGGATGTTCTGCATGTGTCTGAGCACCATGCGCACGCGGTGCCCACAGATGACAGAGTTCAGAAGAGGGAGTCAGGTAAGTAAGGATTATGTCCTTAATTGTGTCACCAGCCTGCGATGGCGTCCCAGCCTAAAAAGTGTGCCCTCTGTGCATTCTCTTCTCTTTCCGCTCTCTCTCCTTCTGTCTGTCTCCTCTCTCTCTCTCTCTCTCTCTCTCTCTCTCTCTCTCTCTCTCTCTCTCTCTCTCTCTCTCTCTTCCTCTCTCCCAATAAAGCTCTAAAGAGGTAACTATGGCTCGTGAGTCTTCTGTGACCCACAGCATCCATCAGCATGGCCGCCGCAGGCGGTGGCCAGCCACAAGCGCCGGTGCATAACCAACAAGGTCCCCTGGAACAAGGGTCACAGGAGACTGTGAGCCGCCTGTGGTTGCTGGGGTGTGAACCCAGTTCCTCTGTTAAGAACAAGTACTCTTAACCCTGAAGCTATCTTTGCAGCCCCCAGGGAGCTGGAGCTTTTCAAGAGACTTACATAAAAACATGTCGAGCTGCAAAACAATAGATAGAGACTACACTCAAGCCCTGTTTGTGACGGTGAACTTCACGTGTTAACCTGACAGGGCTGCAGGCTGCCTATGAGTAAACACCATTCAGGGTGTGCACGGAAGGACCTTCCCGGACAAGCAGCATCTGAATCTAGAAGAAAGGATGCCTAGTGCTTTCCTCAATGGGGCTCCAATCCAGCCCTAACAACATGGGTGCTGATATCTCCTCATACATGTGAGCTTCCATCCTTGGTTCCTGGCCCCAAACTCCATCCCACAAGGCAGGATGCAAAAATTATCTAGTTATCCATTAGTCGAGACTATAGGATGTAAGAATCATATAGTTATCTGTTAGTCTAGACTACAATTTCTCTTCCCCCTTGCAAGAGATAGAAACCTAATCTACCTTTCTGTGTTGATGCTAACCACAAATAACCTTTCTGCGCAGTTTTGTCTGACAGATCACAAGATCCTCCACGGTCCTAAGGACCGCTGCAGAGGCCAAGATAAATAGGTGGGGTTCCCCACTCAGTCTACTGGCATTAGTTCATTTCCTTTTTTGTCCAACCACATTTCAACACAGCTGCCCATGCTTCAGTCATGCCTATGTAATGAAGTCTCACAAAACCCCACAGGACAGGGCTCAGAGGCTTTCCCAGGACAGAATGCTGGGGCTCCTGGGGAGTGGTACACCAAAAGAGTGTGAGGAACTCTGTCCCCGCTTCCCACACCATCTCTGCATCTGTCCACCAGTGATGTCTATACTAGCCTACAATGCAGTGAATTGTATACGTTGCATATAAACCACTCAAATTACTTGAGCCTCAGGAAGGGATTGTATAGGGACCCGTTTATAACTGGTCCAGCAGACCCGTATGTAAAAAAGCAGTCTGGACTTGTAATTGGCATCTAGAGTGGGAGAGGTAGTCTAGAGACTGAACCCCTTAACCCATGAGTCCTGACAGTGTCTCCAAGTAAATCAGAGGACACCCACCTGTAATCTGATGCAAAACGTATTTGTTTTCTGGTTGGGAGAGCTTCCATCACCTTTTGAGACACATCTTTATCCTGGTATCTCAGCAGAGGAAGAAACACTGGCTTTTCTAATAGGGAGACTCTGCTCTCTGCCTGTCTTCAGGCTGGGAGAGTGGTGCACAGCCACGCTGCGCACAGCCACGCTACGCCATCAGCTCTGCTGGACCACTAACAATGTGCCAATGAAAAACCTGGACCGCTCAGCCTCTGGAACTGTATGCGTCCATTTCTTCCAATAAACTGCAACATATGTATAATAAATCATGTAGCTACAGAAATGCATATAGTTTATTACAAAGAACCTTTCTCTCTCTCTCCACACACACACACACACACACACACACACACACACACACACACACACACACACACGCAAATGTCCATATCTATAATCTACACATCATTTATTTTTTTAGGCATACTTGGGCTGATAAAAGCATTGTCACAATTAGGAGTTAAAAACTAAATTTTCATCCTCTGAGCAGAGGAGGCCCCTTCAAATGCAAACACAGCAGAGGTAGCAGAGTCTGGACTTGGTCCTGCTTCAACCCACTGCTGGAGACAGAAAGACACAGACAGAAGTGGTTACTCACTTCTGTTTCCCTGATAAATCCCATGATAAATCATGCTCACAGGAAGAAGGTGACAGCGCTCTCCTTTATGTGGGTGCTGATGTGGGATCATTTTGGTGACAGACTTTTAAAAAGTACAGGTACCTTTGCATCTGATGCTTGACCAACTTTTATAATTTAGCTCTTAGATACATTTCCAGGGCTGGGGAGATGGTTCAGCACACAAGGCACTTGCTACACAGTCAAGAGGGCAGGAGTCTGGATCCCCAGAACCCACTGAATGCCAGATGGGTCTCTGCCAGGCCAGACAAATTTTTGAAACAGAACAAACAAAAAAGGCAGGTAGGAAGACTGTACTCATTGGGAAGGAATATTAACATTCAAAAATCCAGTATGAGCCAGGTGTGGTGGCGCACACTTTTAATCCCAGTACCTGAGAGGCAGAGGAAGGCAGATCTCTGAATTCAAGGCCAGCCTGGCCTACAGAGTGAGTTCCAGGACAGCCAGAGCTACAGGGGTGGGGGTGGGGGGCTGTAAACAAACAAATAATGAAGCAAAAATTTAAAAAATAATCCAGTGTGAGGACTGGGCTCATGAGCAGAGTCAGCGGAGTGTCTGCCTACCATGCACGAAGACCTGGGTCTGATCCCCAAGCACCATAGAAACTAGATGTCGTAATGCATGCCTGCAACCTCAGCATTTAGGAGGCAGAGATGCTGTGGTGTGTAGTTGAATATTTTAAGGTGTGTTACTTTTGTTTATGTTTCATTTGTTTAACTGTGAAGCTGTGTTACTGTGCTTGTCTAAAACACCTGATGAACTAATAAAGAACTGGCCAATAGCAAGGCAGGAGAAAGGGTAGGCGGGGCTGGCAGGCAGAGAGAATATATATATAGAGAGGGAGAAATCTGGAAAGGGAGATAGAGAAGGAGCCAGAGAAAGGGCGGACATCAGGGGCCAGCCACCCAACAACACAACTAGCAAGCCACGGAATAAGAGTAAGATTTATGGAAGTAAGAGAACAGGAAAAGCCCAGACGCAAAAGATAGATGGGATAATTGAAGACAAGGAAAGCTGGCAAGAAACCAGCCAAGCTAAGGCAGGGCAGTTAAAATTAAGTAAGTATAAGTCTCCGTGTGTGAATTTACTTGGGAGCTGGGGGAGGGTGCAAAAAAGAGCAAAAGCACACAACAACAGTGGTGGTCTGAGTAAGACGGGCCCCCACAGGCTCCTACATTTGAATGTCCAGTCATCAGGGAGTGACACTATGTAAGAAGGATTAGGAGGTCTGGTTGGAGGAAGTGTGTCACTGGAGGTAGGCTCTGAGGTTTCAAAAGCCTATGCTGGGCCCAGACTCTCTCCATCTGAGGATCAGGATGTAGTCCTTGGCCACTGCTCCAGCGCCATCGTGTGCTGCTGCGCTCCACCATGATGACAAGGAACTAAGCTTCCGCAACTGTAAGAAAGCCCCCAATTCAATGCTTTCTTAGTAAGAGTTGTCTGGATCATGGTGTCTCTTCACAGCAACAGGACAGTGACTAAGACAGATGGGAAGATCAAATTTCAAGACCACCCCTTGCTACGAAATGAGCTGGGGGCCAGCGAGGCTACCTGAAACTCTGTTCAAAACACACATGCAAAGGCCTGGCATTGGCTCCCCCGACCCAGCCTGCACTCCAAAACGAGAACAGTAACTCAGTATGCAGCATACACTGTTATACCTGATATTGTGAATTTAATAGACAGATTTTAACATCAAGTGATTTTAGAGATTTCAACACTGAGTACTTAATAGAAATATTAACCTGAAAAAGGGTTTAATATTGGCAGGACATTTTGGTACGGAATCCTACAAGACACTTGTTTTTAAAAAATAATCTATACAGAGTGAGAGAGCAAGAGAATGGGGCAGAGGGTGGAATTCAAAAGACAAGTATGGTGCACATACCTGTAAATCCTTGCACGTAGGAGGTAAATGAAAGGGAGCAAAGAGTTCAAAGTCATCCTTGCTCAGACAGGGAGTTCAAGGGCAGAATGGACTACATGGGACTCTATCCCCAAATACAAAACAAAACCTTACAAAAGGAACATGAAAGTTATTGAAAAGAAAAAAAAAATTAATGGTTACCTAACAATTAAAAAGTCTTACAAGTTTTTAAGGAAACAACCTAATGTCATATTCTAAGTAGAGGGGGAAAAAATAAACATAACAGTAAAGAAAAAATTCTACTTCTGCCAAGTGGTATTCCTAATGGGAGAATACAAAGCCACAGACCAAAACCTTAAATAATGAGTCAGTGGAGTAATTCTTTCAGAATACTGTTCTAGTGAAACATCTTGGGAAGAATGGGATGCAAATGATCTATGCCTAGCCGCCATTGTTTGAGACAGAACTTCAACACCTTGCTCGCCCTGCCTCAGTCTCCAATCTCTAGAACTCTGGGATTACTTGCCTGTGTCACCATCCCTGTCCTGTCTCTGAATTTCTCAGTTATCTGAATCAACATCTTCCGGCTTTTCTTGTTTATCTTCGGTAGCACAAAATGGAAATCCATTTAAAGGAGGCTTAACATCGAAATGTGGGAAGTGGAAACACAAGTCCAGAGTGTTCTTCCTTCCCCCAGACTGTTAGTCAATGAAATGTAGATGAGGCAAAATAGGATTGCTCTGGAGAGACTTCACTGTCTTCCTCAGCCCACAGAAACTGTCCTTAGACCTGCTTCTCAGCTGCTCTTCCTGGCTGGCAACAGGGGAGAACACTTCAGACACCCGTCATCTGATCCACAGCAGCCTGGACTGAGCTCCATTCTCCTACACGGGCAAACACAGCTCTAACACCCACCGTCTCTACTTAAAAACAGGTTAGAGAAGGGGCCTGGCCTAGGCCAACCTTGCCCCGAAGACTTAACAGAACAACAGGTCTGATGGACATTCTGAGAGCAGTGTTGTAACACCAGACAGCTGTGTTAGCAACTGCATGGCAGAACTCTGCAGACTATAGAAATCAGAAAGAGACCTACAGTTCTTTCTGCCTCTCCAGACACGTGAGCTAGCTGATGGCTGAAACAGGCCAGTTGATCCACATGCATTTAACCATATTTTCCAACAAAACCCTTAAGGGATTAAAAAGAAAATAAAAAGAGAATTCTTCCCCCAACCTAATAATATAGCTAAGCAACTTTCCTCATCGATGAAGGAAGCTCACACGCAGGCAGGGCTATTCTCCACTGACTTCCCAGTAGTACAGAAAGAGACGGGTTCTCACCCACAGACACTCCATCAGGGTCCCACATACCACCAGAGCTCTTTATTTTCTGAGCTGACAGCCAGAGCTCAGGTCTCTTCGGACACAGATGGGTTAACCTTATTACCACGACATCTGAAAACCATTCTGCAGAGGAGGGTACATGGTGAGTGCAGGCAGAGTGTCAATAAGCAGGAGTTACGGAGGGCCACTAACTAAAAAGGACTGACGAAAAGCTACAGGTCAAATGGACCTGCCACACCTCCTGTAAATGCTACATGAAGTAATTACTTCAGTGTACTACAAGACTTTCTAGTCAGCCACTAATGCACACACGAACGGAAATGAGTAGCCAGGCCTGAGTGCCCGACATCTCAAGACACACCTGAGGTACACTTCGGCCACCAGTACAATCTTCATTACAAACAGATGTCAGGCAAGGACATCGTTCATCAGCTCTTACCAATATTTCACATGGTTGAATATCTGAAGAAATATTAATAGAATTATTCTACACGTGTGGTACTTACGTGTGTGCATGCTTGTGCGGGTCTATGCAGTGTGGGAGGAGGGTATGGATGCACGTGTGTGTGACAACAGACATCACTGTCAAGTGTCTTCAGTTACTCTCTCTGTGGTCTCTTATTGAAACTCGATACTCATTAGGCTAGGGTGACCAAC
This sequence comes from Peromyscus californicus insignis, assembly GCF_007827085.1. Lineage (NCBI taxonomy): Eukaryota > Metazoa > Chordata > Mammalia > Rodentia > Cricetidae > Peromyscus > Peromyscus californicus. Next base: position 35,579,827 of record NW_026294584.1, read on the forward strand.
CAGGGCCCCCCCCCATCCCCTGACAAGCACTTTCCAGACTGAGAGATCTCCCCAACTCCAATATAACTGTTTTTATCTTACATCCTAACCCTCACAATAGCCCTTTAACATCATAAGAGAAGCCCTAAAACCCTAGACACCTAAAAACCTTTATTATGAATTTTAAGAAACACACTGCCTTTCCCATTAACCGTCTACATGGAGAGAGTTCCCAACACACTTTTCTTGGTAGAACAGTACCCAATGTTCGGTGACACATCCTATCAAGTTCTCTTAAGGCCTCTCCAAAGTGTTGCCCACACCAGGGAGGCCAGAAGCACTAGTGTGCCTTTTAACAGGCATATTTCTGTGCTCCTGCAGACCTGCAGGCTCAGAATCCTCCGAGTGGGCATTAAAATCCTGCATGCTAGCCGGGCGGTGGTGGCGCATGCCTTTAATCCCAGCACTCGGGAGGCAGAGGCAGGCGGATCTCTGTGAGTTCGAGGCCAGCCTGGGCTACCAAGTGAGTTCCAGGAGAGGCGCAAAGCTACACAGAGAAACCCTGTCTCGAAAAACCAAAAAAAAAAAAAAAAAAAAAAAATCCTGCATGCTTAACAAGCTCTTGGAGTGACTCTCTCTCGGGCTTAGAGCCCAGAGCTTCAGGGTTACAGCACACCAACCCACACGGAGGAAAAGAAAGGAAAAAAAATAAAAATGAAAACCAAGGTAGACCTAAGACGAAATAAGAACGCGAAGTGCAATTCCTAGGACAGGCATGTTCATTCTTTCCTGAACAAGGAACGGAAATGAGGCTGGCTGTCCCTGGGCCAGGCCTGCCAGGTATAAGAGGGCAAGGCAGGCAGTTAATCTGCGGAGTGTGGTGAGGAAAAGAAGAAAGATCTCCTGTTTGCAATGGTTCAAACAGGTTACTCAAGCTTAAACTGTCCACGTGTTTTCTTACAGGTCTTCTCTTCTACAAAGCAGAAATTTGAAAAACCGAAATGGTGATTAGCTGTCTGGAACCCAGAACATAAACAAAACAGTGCAGAGTCCTACAAAATAGCCTTCCTCCTTTAGAATTCTACAGCTGTTTAAACACCTCAATCCTACCCTATACCATTAGGGGAAAGATGGACAAACAGACAAATATTAGCAAGAAAAACATTACAAAGGGGCAGCAAAGATGGTTAAGCAGGTAAGTGTGCTTGCGGACAAGTCTGACATCCAGAGTTCAAGTCCTGGAAGGAAAACCAGCTCCTACAAGCTGTCCCTTTATCTCCACACATAATGCACAGCATAAGTATTTGCCCCACCCCCTACATAGGAAAAGAAACAAAGAGAGATAAAAATAAACTTTTTTTTAAAAAAAAAAGACAAAATTAAAAATACATTTTAATTATAGGAGGAACAAAACAGGGTATGGCCATTTGAATTTATACACTGTTGGGGTTTTGTTTTAAGTTTTTAAGAAAGAAAACAGGGAAGAAAGGTAGGCATAAATTTACACCCCATGTAGTGGGGTGTCATTTCCTGTAACTACTTTACATTACACTTGATAAGGATTTACAGCTTTTTCATCTCAGGTTTCAGGATTCCCCCTACACAAACAGTTCATTTGCGCTTTAGGTCAAATGGGAAACTCAAGTACACCAAGGTTCACACAGCCACACCACCTCCGTCTGAGACGTGCCCCAAGAGTGGTTCCATCTGCCCAAACAGGAAGGCAGGTCAGCAGCCACGGGCACAGCATAGAAAGAAGCCACAAAGGAAAAAATTTATCAGCTAAAACAATTTTACAAGCTCCTATTTTTACTGTCCAGTGCCCTCCAAAACCCATTCAGAGACCACTAATTGCAGGTAATGCATGGTGCCATTAGTTAGCACAGCTGATCCCACAGCACTGCCTTAACAAGCCTGGTGGAGATGTGGTAGAAATCACCAGTAACCCATTGCTAAGGATACTCATGCAACAATCTAACTGGCACATAAGATGTTCCACTGCCTACCCAGGGGTAGGGGTGGGGGGCAAAACAGAAGTTGTGACACTGAGACTTTGTGCCTGTCACTCTGGTCGACATAATTCCACCATTCTGTGGCTTCCCATCTCCACAACCACGGAGACGCAGAAAGTCACTGACTGGAGGAATTTTATCTTGCCCTTGTATATTATTTCTTCCTACAAATTATGGTCGTTTTTTAATAAGTAGAGAACATGTTTTAAGAATCCGTGAAACAACCCTAATCACTTGCATAAAGTTAAAAACAAAACCTAGTAAACTGCCAGAAAAATCCAGAAACAGTGGAGTACAGCCCCGCAAGTAAGGCTAACTTATCCATTCCTCCACGTTCCTGTTTAGTGGCATCGGGAAAGTTATTAACTTTATTTTCTGCATTAAATGGAGATCTCGCTATACTCCCTAAAGCGCTGTATTAACAATGTTTCCAAAGTCTTGGAAAATGTACAGTCTATTCTGGTCCCGCCAGGATTTCACAGGCCCGGGGATCTGCCATTATCATCCAGTTTTACTTAATATCTCACGAAACTCATATTTTAATGCGTAGAATCTGAGAACTAGTGATAGGACCCGTGTGAGGGGTTATGAAAAATAAATATGCGCGTGAAAATACTGGGCAACTATATCTAAGATAGTAAAGATACGAATTAGTGACTTTGCATCCATGTATTTCTGCCTAAACAGAAACAAGGCAAAAGTTTAGATAGTTCTGTATTATAGGAAGTAATTATGTAAGTTGAGGCTGACGACTTCCACCAAGTTACAGCTGGACACATCAATCTCAAATCGTCCAACTGTCACTCATTTTTTAGGTATAAGGGCACTGACCATCATGCACACTACAGCTATGAACACAGCAGAAAAAAAAATAATAAAAACAGCGCTCATCAAAGCCATAAACACCAATGGGCTAGCTTGCAAAAGGAGAAAGTGGCTCCAGTTTGGCAGAGACGTAAACTTTAAAGAGTGAGTCAAGGCGGCCCTGCACCGAGTTCAAGTCCAGCCTGCAAGTCCACCCCATCCCGTTCTCCGGGAACGCTCAAAGGCGGCGGGATTCCGACCGCCAGGGGCCAACACCGGCTTCCAGGTACAGCTCGAGCCCGGTGGCGGCCGCGACCCAGCCAGCGCCAGGTGCAGACGCCGCCGCCGCCGAGCGGGCCGCGATGCTCGCGCGCCCCGGCCCCGCTGCAGCCGCGCCCCGCGTCGGGATGCCAGGCAGCCGGCCGGCGCGGTGCTCCGCTCCAGCCTCCAGGCGCCCAGCCGCGCCCAAGCCCGCCGCCTGCCCGCCCGAGCCTCACCCGCCAGCGGCCGCGCCGCCGTCAGTCCTGCCGGAGGCCGACGGGAGCCTCCTCCGCCGCCGCCGCCGCCGCCGCCGCCGCCTCCCGCTCGCGCCTCGGCTTCCTCCGGCTCCTCCCGCTTCGCCTCGCGCTCGCTCGCCCGCCCGCGCCGAGGAGGAAGCCAGCTCGCCCCAGACCTCCTCCCTCGCTTCCCGCCGCGGCCAATGGGCCCCGCCGCCGCGCAGCCGCGCACGCCCTCTGGCGGTGGAGGACCGAGCCGGCGCCCCGGCGCGGGGAGGAAGGGCCGCAGCCGGCACGCTCCCGGGTCGCCTCGGTGACTCCAGCCCCGCATTGCTCAATCTGGGCTTGCCACGTGGGAGCTGCTGAGTCCGCAGCCAGAGGCTAAGTGGCACCCTGGGAGGAGGGGGAAACGTGTCAGCGCCTCCGCCCTCAAGTCACACACACACACATGGAATCCCAACCATTCAGGAGGCAATTTGAAATGACCAGCCCCCTGCTAGACTTGCATCAGGCTAGGACCATGGGGTATCTTCCCTTGACTCCTAGAAACTAGGTAACTGATCATAAAAATCCTATAGGCGGGGGCATCGTTACGAATTCTGCAGCCCTGAATGATCTATCCAAGAAGAAGAGTCCTGCTTGCATTTTGCATGCCAATTTCTTTTTTTCAAATTACTAGCACTGTGACAAGTGTTTTTCCTCATCTGTTAGGAACTTTATCTTTTGCAAAACTGTATGGGTAACTGAGAAATTGACACAAATTTTAGTATACGCCATCTGAGAATGTAATATTTCATGTTTCAAATCCATATCTGAATAATTAGCAACTATTAACTATTACTTATTGGGAAAACTTACGGTAGCAAAAATTAAATTGCAATGAAGCAGAAGGGTTTGATTATGGCAATTATGTTATCAAATTTCAGCTTTCCTCCAAAAACACAAAACACACAGCCTAAAAAAGAGTTAGGACTTCTGATGCTTGTGACCCACGAAAGGGAAAAAAACAGGAAAAAGCTGAGCGCCTTCTAAACGTCCAACACTTTTCTTGGTCTTTGTCTTAGTCACTGTCCTATTGCTGTGAAGAGACACCATGACCAAGGCAGCTCTTGTAAAAGGAAGCATTTAATTGTGGGCTTTCTTACAGTTTCAGAGGGTAGTCCATGATCATCACAGTGGGAAGCAGACAGGCATGGAGCTGGAGCACGGGCAGAGAACTTTACATCCTGAGCCACAGGCAACAGGCAGAGAACAAGGGACATTGCTGGGCCTGGCAAGGGCTTTTGGAACCTCAAAGCCTACCTCTAGTGACACACCTCCTCCAACAAGGCCACACCCCCTAATCCTTCCCAAACACTTCCACTACCTGGTGTCTAAGGATTCAAATACATGAGCCCATGGGAGAGAAGTGGAGTTCTCATTCAAACCATCACTTTCTTAACATATATATTCTCATGTTTAGTCAAAGTAGAAATCTATATGTTACTTCAGTGAATCAATGAACCAAGACTTAAAAATTCTTTCTACATCGCTTACTCAAAACATAAGTTGTGGATCTGGGCTTCCATTTAGAAAGCATTTAGCTTTTACAGTATCAAAAAGCTATGACAATGTATATATGCCATCCCTCTAGTTCCTATATCCCACTGAAAGAATTTATGAAGCCTTTTGAGTAGGAATTTCCTGATTGGGAATGAGCCTTTTCCTCTATAACTTAACAGACTGGTAAGGAAACTATATTTGTCACATTCTTACAACACCACACCTGAAGCAGTGTTTGTTCCCAAAGTCTGTTTGATCTCCTATTCCCAATACACAATAAGATTGTAGCTCAGAATCCTTCTAGTCAACAATAAAATTAATAATACTGAGTCACAACCAACATTGTTTTGTTTTGATTCGCTGAAATAAAATAGAGCCAAACCATTCCCAAAACATGTGCTGCGTATGCTTTGTGGGAATCTGTGTGTTTGTGTTGTGTGTCTCTGTGTCTGTGTTATATGCCTTGTGTTATAATGTAGACTATATATATTTCTTAGCACAGGTTGTGAGGGGTTTTTTGGGTTTTTTTTTTTTAAGTCAATAAATCACTCCTTTAGAATAGTTGTGACTTAGGCTGTTTTGTTGAAAGTCAGACTAACTTCCCGTGTTTTATTTGTCAGGGTTAAGGAGCAGAGGAAGTGCTTGGGTTTAATGAGCACCAGTTAAGGATAATGCAGGGCACTTTACGGCTCCGAGAGGTCCTAACTAGCTGGTGTTACTGTGTGTTATAATGACAGGCGATGATTACTTACGCTCTAAAGGTAACGCCGCCTGTATACTTACTATGGGCCAGCACATGCCTAAGATCTTTACATCTGCCCATTCATTTAATCCTATAAATACAGAGAATGAAAAGAAAGACTAGAAGGAAACTATGCCCAGAGTCCAACTACTAGGACCTCACAGAGCCAAGCTGCAACCCATGCAGTAACTTCATAGCCCCTCGAATTGGATTGCTCAAGAAGAATATCCATGGGCCAGGCATGGGGGCACATACCTTTAATCCCAGCACTTGAGAGGCAAAGGGAGGTGGATCTTTGTGAGCTCAAGGTCTTCCTGGTTCACATAGTGAGCCCCAGGACAGGCAGGACTCCATACAGAGATTCTGTCTCAAAAAACAAAAAGGAGGAGGAAGAGGAGAAGATTCATCTTCTATTCAATAGGTGTGGGGTTTGAGATAAACTACACTCTGTAATTATAAATATCCCATCATATTATTAAACATAAAAATTTTTAGAAGCCTCAGGATCTTAGTTAACTGGAATAGTCCATTTGGAATCATTCTTCTGTATTTAGAAGAATAGATTGTATATAAACATGGTCACCAAGGATTCCAGGGACCATGTCAAGTAACTCAGACCAGGATACTGAATGATGAGAGAGTACCCTATGGGAGGGGAGGTTAAGTATCTCCAAACCATACTAATCACCCACACTGAGGCAATGGTATGGGTGTGTTGTATTGTGCCTCCAACCTGCTATGGTTTGGGTTGGTGTCCCCAGAACCATGTGTTAAAGTCTTGGCCTGTGATACTGCTGGAACATGTTGGTGTTTCTCCACCTCACACAGCTCCTCCCTAAACCCGCCCCTCCAAAGCCCGCCAAACACAGCTCCTCCCCAAGAGAGGCTCAGGACGACTCCCACAGGGGATAGATATCTAAGCTGCATTCCCGAAAACAGACTGGTGGTTCTTCCGGTCTCGTCCCCTTCCCCTCTCTGCAGGGCCGAGGAATCGCCCGGGAGTGCTTTACCCATTAAACCCCGGGCTTTTCCTGATTCGGTTTGTTGCGACGGTGGAGAGCCCTTCAGGAAGCCTAAAACTTATCAGCTGGGGCCTATAAGAGGTAAGGTCTCAGTGAAGAAGTTATACTACTGAGGGGAGATTCTTGATTGGGTCCTTGGGAACCTAGCCACTTCCTTCTGTAGTTTGATTCTCTGCCACGGTGACATGCAGAGTTTCCTGCATGGTGTTTGAGTTTATAATATTTTTATATTTTACAGTAATCTACTGGCCAGCTCCTGCCATGAGGCCCTGCCATGAGGTCCACAGGCCCCAAAGCAACAATTCAACCAATGTGGATGTAAACACCCGAAATACTGAGCTGAAAGAACCCACCCTTCCTTTGAGTTGATGATCTCAGGAGTTTTGTCCACTGACAGAAAGCTGACACAGCCCTGGCCATGCTCTGACATAAATGAATCCCCAAAGTGACTCCACATGTTGCCAATAGACCTACCCGGATGAAACAACCCACGGCGTCTTGACATAACACACATTTGTTAAGTTCTGAAATAGTTTTTAGGATAGAAGTCAATAATGTAACCATAGAGAATCAGGCTTATCGAGGGGTGAGAGCTGGCTGCTACTAAGAGCAGGATTACTTTAAAACAAAAATAATGGAGCTGGGCGGTGGTGGCCCACGCCTTTAATCCTAGCCCGTGGGAGGCAGAGCCAGGCGGATCTCTGTGAGTTCGAGGCCAGCCTGGACTACAGAGTGAGTTCTGGGAAAGGCACCAAAAGCTACATAGAGAAACCCTGTCTCGAAAAACATTGAATTATAAACTCCAACTGTGAGAAAATGCCAGAAACTCTTAGTGCTTGAAAAGAAAGTGGGGAGGCATGGCAGATTAATGAGAAGTACAGAGAAAAAGTGAAGCTTTATATCCATACGGGGTAAAATATAAGACTTGGGTGTAGTTTCAAGCTGTAATTCAGAATGTTTATCCGAAGTACACTCAGAATTTTCAGCTCTGTCCTTGCCAATAGAACACAATAATTATAGAGAAGTTAGAATGTTGACACTTTTCACAGCACTGCATTTTGGTGCACACCCAATACAGTCCGCAGACTACGTGGTTTAATTTGCTATGGTGTGTATAGAAAATATACTATAATCATGTACCTTTGCATAAAAAAGCATACCTCAGTTTTCAGTCTATTACCATTTTTCTATTAACATAAAAGAAAATTCTAAATACAATAAAAGTTTGGTTGCTTAAATGATACTGTTGCCATTCTACTTCTAGGGTATCATCCAGTGTGTGAAAATTCAGTATTTTTGTTCAAGTTATAAATTAAGTGATAGAGTATGTAAGGGTGGCCTACATCTTGAAAATGTATTCAAGTACTGACTGCAAAGCCAATTCCCTGCCCTTGAAATTAAGTGCAGATGTATATTGCAATTATTAAGATAATAAGTGGACCCCTCAAAATTACTTTTTAATTCTGTCTCATTACATATACTCCCTAGAAAATTTTCTGACTTAATGTCATAACTTTACGATGCTTTATAAAAGGTTTATACGTTGATGTTAAGTCTGTAATCCTGAAAAGAGATGTGAAAACCATGGATCAAATTAAACACACAGAGAGATACAGAACCAATATGTGTGAAATTAGAGATACAGGCGAACACACGTACACATACCCATATACACAGGCACTTTTATATGTATAATATGCTCATAGCCTAAAAGATATTTTAAAATTTATGTCTGTCAGGAGCTGGAGAAATGGCTCAGCAGTTAGAACACTTGTTACTGTTGCAGAGGACCTGGGTTCAGTTCGGAGTACCACATGGTAGCTCACAACCATCTATAACTCCGGGTCCAGGGGCTGGGACCCACTCTTTTAATCTCTGAGGGTACCAGGCATGCATGTGGTACACATACGTACATGAAAATACATAAAAAATATTAAATACGCCTAAAAATATTTTAATTTATATTTGTCAGATTTTTAAAGCAAATGCCTTAAGTATTTTCACTGCTGTGGAGCAAATGGGAAAATGTGACTCCACCTCTGACATTCTTCTAACTCTGAGTAAATACAACTAGATAAGCCCCGAGTCAGCAAAAAACACTTATGTCCTCATTAAAGAAAAAAGATTTGGCCAGAAAAGCTTTACAGAAAATATAACTGAACAAATACTGAATAAAGTTGTGTTATTCTAAGACATACTTGCTTAGGTCTTTGACTTCATTTCTGAAGACTTAGGGTGGGAACCCTTTAAGCACAAAAGGACTCAGGCTGACTGGGCTGTTTTTATTAAACATTAACTTCTCTAGTTACATTAAATTGCAATGCACTGTTTGCTTTGAAAGGCAAGACAGTAGGAATATGTGTAACAAAATACCACCCAATTGTTAGACTCCCATTAACATTGTTCCCTAGTGAATTACCTGCTCATTACCCGCAGATCAGAAACAAGGTCGGGGCCAAAATCCCACGTGTTCACAACAGGGCTAAGAAATAGACAAGTAACAAAAGAGAGATAAAACAGAACTCACTGATACATTGCTGGGCTCCCTCTGTACACTTCATACTGGGCTTTCCCTACTCTTCAATTTATGGAGCCTTTCATCGTTAATTCAATTATCACCTGTCCCAAGGACTTAGATGGAAATACTGGCATCCTGGCTAGCTGCCCTGCTTGGCAAATGCTGGCATAATGTCATGAGTAGCGTATCTCACCTTGATGCATAGCGAGAGCCTAAATATACACCAGGAACGACTTCATCACCCTTCTCTAGTTGCATTTCAAATTACTTTACCAATTCTAGGCTGATCTCTATTGAAGTACTTCACTGCTTTTCCACTCTCAAAGTAAGAGAACGCCTGTCCATGTTCCCCAATGTTCCTTCTAATGTTCACCGTCCATGCTGTTGTTTCAGACTCACTCTGGTAATCCAGGGCATGTTAGTTATTTTTGTGTCATGATGACCAAATTCCCTGACAGGAAAAAAAAAATTATGGAAAGAAAGATTGATTCCTATTGGCCCACAATTTCAAAAGGATTCCATTCTATCGTGGCAGGGCAGCCATGGCAGTGCGGCTTATTGTGGCCGTGGAATTGTGTGGTAGAGGTTTGTTGACGTGGAGACCAACCAGGTTCCACATCTGAGCTATTCTGACTATATCCTGATTGAATATGAAAGCTTAGTTATAAATCCTTTGTTATTTTTTTCTATATATATATTTTTGAAATATTTTCTGTAGAACCGCTGTGGTCTCTTTGAGGCTTAGTTTGTATGTTAAAGTGTAATTTATTTACCCAGAGAAGGTCTGCTCACATACAGCATCTGGTATTTTGTAGTGTGCCATTCAGTAGTCAAATTTTCCATCTCTATCCATGAAGCCAAAGCCAAAGAAATCACTCACTTTACTGAAGAAGAAGAAGAAGAAGAAGAAGAAGAAGAAGAAGAAGAAGAAGAAGAAGAAGAAGAAGAAGAAGAAGAAGAAACAGCAGTGGGAAATTTAACTTCCACGTTCTATAGATTTTGAAGCCAACTCAACCTCCCCAATCCCCCTTCTCTTCCGCTGCTCCAGGCCACTGCCCTACCCCACCACGTGGTAATGCTGACAGACTTGAGATGGCAGAGTTGCCTTTGGAGTTAGAAAGAGGACTTCAGAGCCTGGTTCCACCTAGGACTAGCTACTAAGTGACTTGAAGCAAATTGCTTAGTCTGTCCAAGGCAGTGTTGTACCTGTAAATTAGAACAATGACATTTCTCTCCCTGTGTTCAGTATAGCTTTTAGTATGTGAGATGAAACTCACCTTACGTGTCTATGTTGCTAGAAGATGCTTAAAAGTGGGACTTTTCCCTGATTTGCTTGCTTATCAGTTTGGCCAGCCATCGTACTCATTTGCGTGATCCTACCTTACATGTCCTCAGGACTCCAGAGAGTCACTCTAGCAGGCTTGTTATTGTCGGTATATCCTGTGCTACCCTTCACACCACCTGCCCTGAGTCACAGCATCAATCTTCCAAGAACCCCATCCCTCCTTTACCCCCAGCAGTCAGCAGAAGGACACACCCACTGGTCTTCACACATACGCTCATCCGCTCATCGCTCATCCGCTGACCCTCTTCCCAGGACATCAGAGGTCACACCTTTACTATCTGTGCCTGTAATTCAGCATCTAAGCAGCTCACCCTGCCAAATTCTTAGCTCCTGTGCCAATCCTCTCATAATCCCTAGAAGAGGATGGCCCTTTAACAACTTTAATGGAGTCTCTCATTTTCACCAAGAATGTATGACGTAATTTCACTTTTGGGCTTCTCACCTGCTATCATTGAGGAATTCTGAAACAATAGTTGAATATTTTCAGCACCAAAATAGTGTCAGGCACACCGCAGCTCCCCCACCCATGTCCTACTGAACTCATTGGCACAGTACAGGACAATTTTGAGCTGTGTAAGAACCCTGCCATGTTTTACTAGATCTCATTTTCAAGAGAAAACACTCTCCCTGGCAACTAGAAGCCCGTTATAGACTGCTACAATGTTGTCCCTTCTGTTGTTCCCCAAATGGAACCTTGAGATGGGCTTTTTTTTTTCCAGTGTAATTTCCGTACCATTTGCCAATTGATTATCCCCCAAAATAAGAGTTGGAAAGGAGGTGAATGTGGTTATAAAAGGACTTGAGAGGTTTCTTTGTGGCAATAAAGTAATTCTGTCTCTTTGATGTGGTGATGGATTCGGGAATCAACATGTGATCAAATTACAGAGAAGAAAATCACATAGAGAAATGGCTACTGGAAAACCTGAGATCAGGGGATCATATCCATGTTAATATTCTAACTATAGAATTGTGCTAGTTTTGTGAAACATGACACATCTAACTAACACTATGATGGCTGGTATCCAGTCTGTGCATCCAGGACCTAACTAAAACTGTGATGGCTGACACCCAGTCTGTGCATACAGGACCAACTGGAAGGGAACTCAGGGCTGTCTATTCTGGTGGCTTTATCTCTACTCAGTCCCTGATGTCTGCCAGTCTGCCTGCTTGCCCATCTGGACCTGAAGCTGCTGGTTTTTGATCAAACTAGGTAAAGGGCTTATGAGATCTTTCCATTGCTGCCAAGAATTGCATATAAATCCACGATGACCACAAAATAAAAGACTTAATTAGGAACATCCTAGAAAGATTTATGCCTATCCAGATAAGACAGAATCTAGAATCATCTAATTTTATGTCAATTTGTGTCAGAGCTTAAGGGATTTTGGTATCTGCCACTAGAAAGAATTCAGTCAGTGCAAATTATTCAAGGAGCCTGGAGCTATTCTATTAGCCTCTAGCATAAGAACAGGTCTCCTATTACACAATGAACTAATGGAGAATAATGTCTTCAAACAATCCTAGAGAATGACAGAGGTATTAGTTACTGGGGCTGCCATGACAAGTCTTGGGCTTGTGTCCTAAACACCAGAAATGTATTCTCTCACCATCTTGCAAGATGAAAGCCTGAAGTGAAAGTGAAGCCTTGGCAGTGAGACAGGGGAAATTAGGGTCCCCTTATAATGTTCTCCATCACATCAATAACAGAACTTAAGAATGGACTCATTGCAAGCTCAAGGACAATTTTATTAGTGAAAAAGAAAACCTCAGGAGAAAGAGAAAAGTCATGCCATTTAAGCTGGCTTGGAAAGTTAGACGTGGTGGACAATAAAGACACGTGGTGGAGAGGGAGGATTTAGAGAAAGGGTAAGGAAGCTAGCTCATAATGTCAGGGAGAAGGCCCACACTGTTAGGGAAATAACACTAAGAAAGGAAGTAGAAGAAAAGGAAAAGCTACACATTTCTAAGTTATTCAGAAAAGCAGGAAGGCTTACAGCTCTTCATAGCTGAGGTCCAAAGAGTTCTGCAGGAGAGGTGGGGATTCTGGGAAGGAAAAATAGAATGTCTATGTAAAGGACTAATTATCACACCCATCTCTTTAACATCTCCTGGGGGCTTTTCAGCCAAAGTGATTGAACCAGCCCAACTGGAAGGTTAGGTCTCTACACAGGCCAGAGATTCCATTCTCTTGACCAGTTTTTTTCCACTCTAGTAACAGATTCCCTTGGAGGTTCAGAGGAGACTCTTTCTTTACCTTTTCCATCTTCTGGTGGCTACAGCTGTCCTTAGCATGTGGTGACATCACTCCTGTCATCGCATCTACCACTCCCAGATCTTTTTCTGGGTTCCTTCTCTTTTGGATCTTGTAAAGACACATCACTAGTTAGGGCTTGCTTGAGTAATCTGGGGTCTGTTGGTGTGGCAACCTGAATGTAATTGGTCCTCATAATCTCAGGGAGTGGCCCTATTAGGAGGTGTGGCTTTGTTGGAGTGGGTGTGGCCTTGTGTGTCACTGTGGAGGTGGGCTTTGAGGTGTCCTGTGTCTCAGTTGACTGCCTGACGCCTGCAAGATGTAGGACTCTCAGCTACTCCAGCATGCCACCATGCTCCCTGCCATGATGATAACGGAGTGAATCTCTGAAACTGTAAGTGAGTCCCCTCAATTGAATGTTTTCTTTACAAGAGTTGCTATGGTTATGGTGTCTCTTCCCAGCAGTAGAATCCTACCTAAGACAGTTGGTTAGTTTTGCATTACTATGACAAAAGAACTGACAGGGAAGGAAACTTATGTAAGGATTTTGGGGCTCCTAGTTTTGGACGGATCCCATCATTGAAGAGAGGCTCTGTTGTGGCGGGTGCAATCATGTGGAAGAGGCTTGTTCGCCAGCACTAGACCAGGAAGCAGAGAATAGCTGGAACTAGGAGCCTGGATATAACCTGTAAAGGCTTCCCCCGTGTGACCTACTTCCACAAGATAGGCCCATGATAGGCCCCTACCTACTAAATATCCCATGGCAGTTTAAAACACATTACCAGGTGGGGATGAAGTGTTCAAAGCATGCATCTGTAGAGACATTTCAGATTCAAGCCACAACACAAGATATTCTCTCAAGACAATATTTTTTTATTCAGAGTAGAAAAGAACAACCTAATTGAATATTGTCTTGAGGACACCTGTGTCAGAAACCTGGAACAGGTTTGTGTCCTTCCAGAATGCCAGAATATATCAATTAACAAAGAATTCACAAGCTGGTGATTTCAGTGGCAGCTTTTTTGTCAAATAATCCTGCCTATCTTGGTAATCTGACTGAGGCAAGGGTAGGTTCTTTTATTCTAATCTTAACTACTAATATTAACTCTCATATCACACATTACATAATAAAAACCTATGTCTATCTATCTATGCATATATGTGGTTTCCAGAAGGAGTAGAAGATAGAGTAAGGCAGAGTTCAGAAGATTCTATCAATGGGTTGACAGAAATGCAAGTTGAATTTGCATTGATAAGATAAGGACCCCCAAACCAGCTGCAGGGCATCAGGTGCTGTTGAGACTGGGAGAGCCAGATTTTAGAGCAGAGCTGCAGAGCTGAGTCTAGTTGTGAGGTAAAAAGCAGAATTCAGGTCCAAGAGCAGGAAGTGCTAGGTTCACATCCAGATGGGAGAGCAGACAGACCAGCAGATGGCATTCAATAGACCCCATTAGCAGCAGAGGAGCCAAGCTGAAGCCCCAAGGACAGATAGTCCTGGGTTCCATGACTGTTGGTTCTGGATGCACACCTCAAGTATCAGCCATCACAGTATTAGATATCCATCACTTTATGGGATCCAGGTGAGAAAGCAACACACTTTCCATGATCTGGTGTGTCCAATAAGTTCTCAGGCCTGGTTTTTCCTGATAGGATTTTAATACACCCATATGCCCCTACAATTTCAATTCATCTCTCTTGATAACTGTAAGAGTTTACTTTTCTCTTGCTGTCATAAAACACCATGACCAAGACAACTTATAAAGAGTTTAATTGGGCTTATGTTTCCAGAAGGATAGAGTCCATGTGAAGGCATGAGGGATGGTGGCAGATGTTTGGAGCAGCAGCTGAGAGGTCACAGGGCAATTCACAAGCAGGAGGCAGAGAGAGTGCAGTAGGATTGTGGGAGGCTTTTGAAGCCCCAAAGTCCATCTCCATGACTTACCTTCTCCAAGAAGGTCACACCCAGTCTTTGCCTCCCCAAATAAAGTTTAAAATCATTTTGTCATCATACAATGATGCACTGAAATTGAGATTGTGTTGAATTTGTAGATGAAGTTGGGAAAAGTTGACATCATAATGCTGAACTTTTCTAGCCATGAATGTGAAGTAACTCAATTCATTTGGATCTTTTATGGATTCTTCCAACAATTTGTGGTTTTCCTCAGAGGGATCTTATACACTTTGCTAGTTTTTCTATTTCTTTTTTTCTAGACAAAGTTTCTCTGTGTAACATCCGTGACTATCCTGGAACTCATTTTGTAGACCAGGCTGCTCTCAAACTCAAAGAGATCCTTCTGCCTCTGCCTCCCAAGTGCTGGGATTAAAGGTGTGTGCCACTACACCTGGCCTGAAATTAGGTTCTTAATAGCGTGTTGTACTAACATGAAAGGCCGTTTACATCACCATGTTTACCATACATGAACAATTTTACAATAGGAATAGTTTAAGGGTGAGGTGTGGTTCTGTGGTAGACTGCTTGCTTACCATGCAAGAAGCTCTGGTTTCAATCCACAGCATTGCAATATATATATATATATATATATATATATATATATATATATATATATATATATACACTAATTGTATTTCAGAAACTCTTAAAATGCTGTGATTTTTATGTTTACCATTGCCTTCTCAAGATGACATCTTTTTTAATATATATAACATAATTCTTTATTGATTCTTTGGGAATTTCACATCATACACCCCAAACCCACTCACCTGCCAGTCCCTCCATAGCATCCCCTCTCCCCTGCAGCATCCTCCCCAAAGAACCCTCCAAAAAAGTCAATTAAAAACAAACAAAAAACCATCTCTCTCCTCTGTCTTTCCAACACCTCTTCACTCATTCTAGTGGCATCGGGGGCCGAGATGTGTCACGCAGTAAACCCTTGTGTCCAATCTGCCCCATCTGCAAAATTGTTCATTGCCATGAATGAGTCATTGGTCTGGTTCAAGGCCTCTGGCACACCATCATCACTGGACCCTCACATAACACTTTCCTTTCCTACCTGATGTATTCAATCAAACAAACTCTGAAGGCTGAATGACTTTTCTTCCCGTATTTTAAAAACAATATTTCTGATATTTTTATCTCTGTACTCCTTTTTTTCTGGAAGTTTGATTGTTTCTCACTAATTAAATAAGAATGTAATCAGCCACATTTTCTGTTCTGTGTAGATTCCCATCCCTTTGGCTATATTGCAACCCAGAAAGAGAAGTAGCAACATCATATATTCCTACACAGTCTTTAAAAAATTAGATATAAGCTATGTATGGTGGTACAAGCCTATAAGCCCAGTACTTGGGAGGTATAAACAGGATGGTCAGTGTTATGTCCTTCTACCTAGAAAGTTCAAGGCTCACCTGAGTTGTATAAAACCTTGCCACAAGGAAACAAACAAAATGAGACATAAGATATAAATGAGTGGATCAGTTCTTCAACAGTGACTGCACAGATTAGAGAAAAAGAAGTAGTTTAGTGAGGTGGGCAGCTGTAACCCATGGCATCCATCACTTAGGAATTTTGTCTCTTTGTAGCCTGTGGATTTCCTCTGTTTTCAAACTCTAGATTACAGGATAAGGAGACAAGAGAAATGGAGGGAAGACTCTGCTGTTTAAGTAGGTAGAGCATGCCACTTCTATTCACACGTTGGATGGAAAACCTTGTGTGGTAGTTTGAATATAATTGGCCCCCATAATTTCATAGGAAGTGACACTATTAGGAGGTGTAGCTTTGTTGGAGTGGGTATGGCCTTGTTGGAGGAAATGTGTCACTGTGAGGGCAGGCTTTAAGATTTCCTGTGCTCAAGATACCACCAAGTTTCTCAGTTGACTTCCTGTTGCCATCTGATCAAAATGTAGCCAGCACCACATCTGCCTGCATGCTGTCATGCTCCCCACCATGACTGAACCTCTGAAACTGTAAGCAAGCTCCCCAATTAAATGTTTTCCTTGTAAGAGTTGCCATGGTCATGGTGTCTCTTCATTGCAATAGAAATCCTAACTAAGACAGAATTTGGTACCAGGAGTGGGGTATTGTTGTGATAGGTCTTACCATGCTTTTGTTTGAAATAATATTGACTTTGAGAGTTTGGGTTTGGAAAACAGTGAAATACTATAAGCACTGCTAATGAGCCATAATAGTAGGAACATGGAAGACAGCGGTGCTGAATATGATTTGATGAACTCTGGGCATCAAGAGGTTTCAGAGAAGAATTTTAGTATGTAGGCTAGAGACTGGTCATGTGATATTTTGGTGAAGAAAGTGGCTACTTTTTAGCCCTTGTCCAAAGAGTCTGCCTGAGGCTAACACAGAGAGTTTTGGATTACTGCCTGAGGCTAAAGTGAAGAGTTTTGGATTAATTCCATTGGCAGAAGAAATCTCAAAGCAGCCAAATATAGACACTCTATCATGTGGTTATTAGTGGTAACCCTAATGAAGATTTACAATGAAAAGAAGTAAACTGAGCAGAGTAAATTACAAAATGTAAATTTGAGGAGAAAAAAAGAACCAGGAAGTAGAATGGAGCTAAATCCTGTGTTCAAGGAGATTAATGGATTTTAAAAAGGGAATAAAGGGAGTGGTGACCTCAGAGCAACACCTCACCCAGCTAAATTTCTAACTTGTGAAAAAGAACTAAAGAAAAGCTTAGAGCAAGGTGTGGTGGGACCTTTAATCTCAGCGCTGGGAAGGCAGAAGCTGATGGATCTCTGAGTTTGAGGCCAGCCTGGTCTACAGAGCAAGTTTCAAGACAGCCAAGTTTAGGCAGTGAAGGACAGAAAACTGGTGAAGATGTTAATTGAATGAGGGACCATGTTCCAGCTCCAGTAAGTAGCAGAACTTGACAGCTTTGGCCATATGTTCCTGGCTTTAATAGTTAAGGACAGAAGAAAGGGGTTATGGAATTTGCCTCTGCACCTAAAGAAAGCTGCTGAGGCCAGGCATGTGTCAGGGCTGTTCCAAATGGAGACCTAGTAGAGAGGCCATTGTGTGAAGCTGTGAAGTTGAAGCCTGGATTGCCTTGGAGAACCCAAGATGTTAGAGATGCCAGAATTGAGGGATAATTGCTGAGGAGAGATATTAACAGGGAGTAGAAATAGCCCAAGAGAAAGAAGTGTGTTACAGTCAACAAAGTTGAATGAATTGGAGGTCTGAAGACCAATTTGACATCAGACATGGAGATTCAGAGTTTGGAATTTGACCAGCTGGTTTTCAATCTTGCTTTGCTCCAGTATTTCCTCACCATGCTCCCTTCCCTGCTTGCTTTGGTGTTAAGTCTGGGATGGTTCCTGTGTTTAGTAAAAGATGATGAAGAATATATTGGTGATTTTTTAAGAATAATTTTTGGAATCATGAGAACATTTTGTATTGGGTGACTTCCCCTTTTCTTTCTGTTCCCCCTTTTGTTATGATAATAAAAGACTGAGGTCACCAGGGCAAAAGCAGAAGCTAAAAAAGCTGTAGCAAAAGCTAAGAGAAGTTAGAGAAGCTAAGAGAAACTAAGAGAAGCTAAGAGAAGCCAGGGAAGCAAAAGAAACTTACCAGCTGCAGAAGCCCGAAGTGACCTGTTAGCTTACACGAACATTGTCTCTGAGTTGTTATTGCGCCTTCCAGGTATCCCATCCTTCAGACCCCTGAAACTGCTGAGGCTGGTCCCCTGCAATTTTTATTGGTATCTGGTTCCCTTGCTCTGAAAATATATAAACTTTTAAAGGCAACATACATATCTTCATTAATGCAAATATAAACTGTGCATTGTACACAAGCCACCCAAAGATAATTTTTTGTTTTATGTCTGAGTAGGTAAAATATATGTCATGTGTCTTATAGTTACTTTAGGTTTATTTTCCCATGTCTGTAGTTAGAATTTCAGGGGGGTCTTCCTCCATCAAACCTGATTTCTTAATGTGGAATGAATCCACGGCCTCTCCTTTTCTGTGGAAATAAAAACAGAGCCTCTTTCCAAAAGTAACATATCTAATTTAGCAGCTTTTGTGATCAAATGTCTCTCAGCAGTTTGCTCATTAACAGTCAAAAACAGTGAAAACACAATAGAATATAAAATCCAGATTCTCAATGTATTTCCCAATTTTATAAGGCTTATTATATTTTTCATTACTCTATTCCTTTTTAAAGGACTTTACTATTATTTAATCTACCCTTTTTCTTCCTCTCACAAGGCTACATATTTTTAAAATATATTGTAATCCTTTTAGAGGTCTTTTTGTCTGAATTTGTTTTTACTGTGTATCTTTAACCATTTTTGTTTACATGAGCGAAAGCCCTAAATCCACCACACAGAGAGTGGAGAGTGACTGGGTGAAGCCTCTCTGAATTGTGGCCAGTGCTGGAGAGTGCGAGAACTCGCCAAGCTTCAGCTAAAGCCCACATGTTGTGGCTAGAACATCTCTATACCATGGCCCATATGAGACACATGATTTATGAAGCTGTTCTTGGCTCCGTTTTTGTGTAGTAGAATCTTTTTAAAGATTTCTTGGGGCTTATGTGGATCCAAGCCAGACAGTGGGTGCCATATGTAAAGAGAGGCAGAACTTTCTGTCCCATCCACACAATTATACCCAGTGGTCACTTCCCAAATTACCACTCAGAGATTTATATTAATTATACATGCTTGGCTGATGGCTCAGGCTTATTACTAACTAGCTCTTACATTTAAACTAACCCATTTCTATTAATCTGTTTATTGTCACATGGTCTGTGGCTTACTCATCCTCTGGTATCTTCTCCTTGGACAGCTGCTGGAGGCTGCCCCAACTCGGCCCTTCTTCATCTCCATCCTCAGTTTGATTGCACCACCTAACCTTATCTTGCCTCACCATTGGCCAAACAGCTTTATTCTCAGCCAATGAGAGCAACACATATTCAAATCATATAGAAGGGTCTCCCACAGCACAAACTAAGACATCATGTCACCTGGGCATGTCTAGCTGCTAGGAAATCTGATAATCTCAAGTTGGGTGGGGATGTGCTAGACAAAGCTGGGTTGTCATGAAGTAGAAGGAGCGGGTGTGGGCAGTTCCTTTAACTAATAGTCAACTCTAGACAAAACTGGGTTGTCATGAAGTAGAAGGAGCAGTTGTGGGCAGTTCCTTTAACTAATAGTCAACTCTAGGATCTTGAAATCGGTGAATATTGTACAAAGATATTTCATTCAATTTTCACTGTGTCTCTATGTCTAAGAAAATCATTGCTAAGAAATTGATTAGACAGGAAAAATGACATTTCAGAAGTAGAAAAAGGAAAATAATTCACCAGCTTAAATACAGAAATGTCAAAATCACCCAGTTTTATGTATTAATTTATAGAACAAATAATTCCAAAGTTGGAGAAAAGAGTGTATCTTCTCATATTAATTATTCATGGTGCTAAAAATTAACCTTTATAAAAATAAAACTGATTTTTCTTCTTAATTAAACTAAATAGAAGCTTTAAAAAGCCAAAAACTTGCTCTCCACTTTAGGGGTCTTGACTATTTCTTCCATTTTTGTTTTTGTTTTGTAAGTCCAAAGTAAACTAAATATTATGCCCTTAAAATTTAGAGCTGAAAACTTTTAATAGGAAATGATTCTTTTGCTAGACAAAATTCTCCTATTTATTAAATCAAATTAATTCTGAACAGCAATTATCACCACTTAGAAAGCAGCAAGCAAAATTCTTGCCAAAATGTGGGTAGACCTATATTTTCCCCAGCCTACTCTCTTTTTATTTTAGTCCCTCAGGAGCTGTTAACAATCACCCTGCATTTATAAAAGCACTGAATTTTGTATCTATCAAATGTTACCACCTTTTGTTGAAGTGATAGGTAATGTTATAGAAGGAATGTTCCTATTACTCATAACGTATGTGGAAATAAGTCCTAACCTCTGATATATTTGAATTTGGAGCTTTGAGAAGCACCCAGATTTGGAAGAGGTCCTGATTAGGAGTGGAAGGGTAGAGGGAGCTCCACAAAAGGATTGGAGCATTTGTAAGACAGTGAGAACTCAGGCTTTTTCGACCTAGTGAGGATACAGTGAAGCATTGGCTATTGGGGCTGGAGAGATGGCTCAGTGGTTAAGAGTATTTCCTGGTCTTGCAGAAGATAAAGGCTTGGTTCCAGCACTCACGTGGGGGCTCACAGCTATCTGTATCTCCTGTTCCAGGGAATATGATGCTCTTTTCTGACTTCTGCAGGCACCAGGCACATATGTGATACATGTACACACATACATGCAGGCAAATACTCATACATATAAACCAAAAACAAGTAAATATTTTTTTAAAATTTATTAATTCTATGTGTGTGGGTGTTTTGTATAAATATATGTCTGTGCACGACATTCATACCTAGTGTCCACGGAGCCCAAAACAGGGCATAGATCTCCTAAAACTAGTGCTATAGACAGTTGTGAGCTGCCAGGTGTCTTGCGAGCTGCAAGAATATA
Source organism: Peromyscus californicus insignis (assembly GCF_007827085.1). Classification (NCBI taxonomy): domain Eukaryota; kingdom Metazoa; phylum Chordata; class Mammalia; order Rodentia; family Cricetidae; genus Peromyscus; species Peromyscus californicus. The sequence goes on from NW_026294584.1 coordinate 35,600,987, forward strand.
TCATAGAGATTCGGCTATGTATTAAAGCTGAACTTTGACCGGCCAAGGGTCTGTCAAAAGGCGAAGTCATTTATTATGAATATTTGGTGTTACCCAGCCTTTAATATCCCAGCCATGTCTTCTGCTATGAAATCCTTCTGTGCCCAGACCAATTGGTAAAGAGTTCAGCTACCCAGACCTGCTGAACCTACTAAGTTACTAACTGCCCTGCTGAGTTTAGGAGACAAGCTGGCGGGAGACACAGAGCTTTATTTCCTGTGCTAATGAAGCTCGGACCATCCCCTTGCCTTGAGGAGGCCTAGTGGTTCTCCAAAGCATTTTGACTAAAAACAAAAGAGGTTTTTGCATATCAAGGTTAGAGGTAAAACAACATTCCTGAGGAGGCAGGGAACAGAAAAGGTGCCCAGGGAAAGAAAAGGCAGGCATTTTCTGTAGACAAGGACAGAACAGCTGAGAGAAAAGAGAGAGAAAAGAGAGGACGACAGAGGTTCCATAGAGGGCAAAGCAGATCTTGAGTGGAGTTTTTCGAGTGCCAGGAGTAGAGAGTAGCAGAGATGGAGAAAGAGGATAACAGAGGATGAGATGAGGCTGGAAGCATAGGGGTTAGTTATTAGCTGGACTATGAGCTAGGGAGCTGGATGGAACTGCAGTTATGGAAACAGAATTTCATCCCAGAGAAATAAAGTAGACGGATATAGAGCTTGGTATGTCTAGAGTTGTTCCTGCCTTGAATGCCTGGTGGAACTATAGCTGAATTGATGTAATTTTTGTCTTAGAGGAATAAAGTTAACAGACATAAGAACATAGTGTACGGAATTTTTTTTTCCCCCTCAGATCCAACGTCGGGCACAGCAAAGCCCCCTTGGACCCTGGGGAATCGATACAGGTGGATGCTGGGAACCAAACATGGGTCCTCTCGAAGAGCAGCCAGTGCTCTTAATCACTGAGCCATCTCCACAGCTCTATGAATAAATCTTAATAAAGGAGGAAGAGGAAGGAGAGAAGGGAGAGGAGGCGGTGTCAGCAGTAGCTACTTGCCAGTCAGGAAGGGAGCCCTCTCCAGGAAATCAAATTCTCTGATACTTTGATCTTGAATGCTCAAGCTGTGAAAGTTTAAGTCACTCAGCCTGTGCTATTTCTTATGGCCACACAGATCCATGGGTTAGAGCCATGGTCCCTGCTTCGGGCCATTGGGAAGTGATGGGACCTTCGAGAGGTGGAGCCTAGAGGGAGGTCTTTAGGTCACTGTAATGTGTTCATGTCCTTGGCAGGGTAATGGGACCTCAGTGCTTTCTTCTTCCTCTCTTTTCTCATTTTCTGGCTGAAGGTAAGCAGTTGCAGTATGACGTAACCTCGTGGTTCCCTGCTACAGGCCCACAGCAACACAACTCCTCACAGACCAGGCCCTCTACAACTATGAACCAAAGTTGACATTTTTCTTTGTAAATTGTGTCAAGTATTTATTGTGGCAGAAAACTGACAAACACGCACCACTAAAACGGGCTCAGACAGATTGAAAACTGGTCTGGAGCAATGTTTCAGAGGTTAAGGGTGTGTCCTTCTCTTGCGGAGGACCCAAATGTAATCCCTAACACCCACACTGGGTAGCTCGCAAACACCTCTAATTCTATATTGGATGTTTCTTGCTACTGAGGGCCCTGGCATTCACATGTACAGACTCACATATAGACTCATACAACACATATGCATAAGTAAAAATAAGAATTAAATAAACCTTTAAAATGAATTAAAGAACTTAAACACTAATAGAAAATTGCTGTGTGAAGGAGAAAGGACCGAATGTGATGAGGTTAAACATACTCTGCCCGTATGATAGACACAGTGCTGTAGAAGTGAGCCACAGTGACTGTGCATTCAGTTTTCAGATCCACACGTAATCAAGGAATCTTCCACCACATATGAGCCTATTTGCCCTAACCCAGCAGCAGGGGCAAGAATAATAATCAGAAAAAGAGCAAAGAGAGAAAGAGAAAATGCTCACAAAAAAGAGCCTCAGGTCTGAGTCCAGAGAAATCATTAGCCCTGTGAGTGTCAATTTTTAGTTCTGTGAACTTGGGAATGTAATTAACCTCTCTGGCCCTCAATTTTTTCCCGAGTGAAATGTAGATAATACAAATTGTCACATTATGTTCTAAGGACTGAATAAAATATGTACTTATGGTGGGGCGATTTAGGTTTTGGTCATTTAAGATCTCAATCTGGTGATGGTCAACTCTTCTATTACTCTCGATGATGTGAGAAAGGTGTTTATCATAGAGTTCTATCCTGTGGTCTCAAGGGTAGGCCACTTATGAAGGCTAGGATAGCCAAAGTTTCTTACTGGAAATTCAAGTCTCCAACAGAAACATATCAAGTGGAAAGCATCCTTTGAGAATTGCTGCTATTGAAAACCAGGGAACCATCTGGGTTTTTGTCCTTTTTTAGACTCAGTTGTTCATTTCTCTTCTGGATCTGTTACTAACACAGCTTTCCTGGAAAAGTTCCTTATCCATTGTCCATTGCTTATGACTTATGAGGCCACAGACCAGTAGAACAGTTAGATAGTAAATGCTTAGCATCCTCTTTATTATTAGAACAGAATTTTGGGTGCTCTGTTGGGGCATACTGTGTGAAGGTGTATTGCTGTGATTGGTGTAATAAAAAGCTGAATGGCCAGTAGGCAGACAGTAGGTATAGGTGGGATTTCCGGAGAGAGAAAGGAAGAGGAGGAGGGACCTAGGCATGTGGGAAATGCCAGGAAACACAGAAAGGAAACAGGAGGTGCAAAATGGGAGACAGATAACGCCACTTGATAAAACATAGATTAATATAAATGGGCTAATTTAAGTTATAAGAGCTAGTTAGGAACAAGCCTAAGCTGTAAGCCGAGCTTTCATAATTAATAAGTCTCCGTGTCATTATTTAGGAGCTGACTGGAGGAACAGAAAAAGATTTGTTACAGTGTTCAGGGTGGAAAAACTAATCAGCTGAACCATTTTAATGGAAGAATATTGTCTTAACAATGCAGCTTGCCCTCTTCTGTTGTGGGATGCTTTGAACTTTCCTCTTAGGAAAATAGTATAGTAGCTAAGTATGATGGAGCACACATTTAATCTCAGCATACAGGAGGCAGAGAGGCAACCTGATCTCTGTGAGCTTAAGGCCAGCCTAGTCTACAAAGTGAGTTCCAGGACATCCCTGAAGAGATCCTGCCTTCTAGAGAAGGAGGAGGAGGAAGAGGAGGAGGACGAGGAGGAGGAGGAGGAGGAGGAGGAGGAGGAGGACAAGGAGGAGGAGGAGGACAAGGAAAAGGCAGAGGGAGGAGGAGGAAGAGGAGGAAAGATGAAGAAGAAAAGAAAAGAAAAGAAAGCCAAGTAGTGGTGGCGCACACTCAGGAAGCAGAGGCAGGTGGATCTTTATGAGTTTGAGGCCAGCCTGGGCTACAGAGTGAGTTCCAGGACAGTCAAAGCTACACAGAGAAATTTTGTCTCAAAAAACAAAACAAAATAAAGAAAAAACCGAAAGAAAGGAAGGAAGGAAGGAAGGTAGTATAGTGTAGGAGAAAGTGGTTCAGCTTAGGACTCCATGACAGGGGTTCAAGGACTGGGTCTTCTGATTTTCATCTTATGAATGTGCATAGTCATCCAGCCTCTCTAAGTCATTCTTCATGTATAAGAATACATGTTGGGCCAAAAGAGCTCTGAGGACTACTCTAGAGCCACATTGAGTTTCTCCATACTTAACATTATTTTCGTTTATCCTCATCCACAGGAATTATGAAAATGGGTTCTGTTCCTTCTCATCTCTCACCACTCATCTTCAAACTATGCCAACCACACTAAATATAGGAATTATGCTCCCACTTAAGAGATTTTCTCTTACTGTCTTCTTTGGATAAGATGCTGGGGAAACTACCCTCACTTCTCATAGTTCTGCTCAAACCATCTGAAAAGCCCTCCCTAAGCTCCTGGGCCCTGGAACCTGCTCCATCCCTTTCTCTGTCTGAATATCTATTGTTTCCTGTTTTTTCAAAGATGTATTTATTTTGATTTTAAGTGTGAATGTTTGCCTGTGTGTGTGTGTGTGTGTGTGTGTGTGTGTGTGTGTGTGTGTGTGAGTGTGTGTGCATACACCACATGCTGTATGTATGTACATGCACCACATGCATGTCTGTTGCCCACAGAGGTCAGGAGAGAGCGTTGAGAGCATCAGATCCTCTGGAATCAGATTAGAACCAGTTGTGAGTTGCTGACTTGATACTCCAAACCAAGAGTCCTTGGCAAGAGCAGCACACGCCCTCACCTGCTGAGCTCTCTCTCTCCCGCTCTCTATTTTGCTGGAGAAAAGCACTCCAAGAAGTTGACTTCAAGTTAAGTATATACACTTACCACACACCTCGTGTGGATTATCTGTGCCACCCAGGGAGCTTACACTTCTGTCTTCCTTCTTGTCACACTCTAATGCCTCTCTCTCAAGTTCTTCCCACTGATCCTCCACTTCTCATTGAGATGAGATCACTGTCTTATGCAATACAAATAGAAACTAGCAATGAATCATTTCTCTAGTCTCCATACCACAAAGTCTACCTCATCCCAGTAACTGAACCAGACCTCTGAACCCAGCCGCTTCCTGCAGTAAGCGCAGTGACTGTTATCTCAAGGGCCTGCAAACTGATAAGACTGTCTTCCTCGACCTCTGAGCTGTGGGCGCCTTTTCTTGCCCTTTACTTGCTTTGTTATGCTGAACTACTCAGCTCTTTTCTTCTGAATGCATGCACACATTCTCGAGTATCTTCATATAGCAATTATTTCAAAACTATCTTTCTCTCAAATAACACATTCTGGTCTGCTTTCCCTTCAAAACTTCTCAAGCCTTGCCCTCTGATCCTCTTTCCCTTTCCTTTTCATTCCAAGCTAGCTTCTGTGGCTGCCCTCTGTCACAGACTTTCTTTTGGATCACCAGCTCCCAAATAATGACTCGGTGCCTTCTTTTTATGTTTGAAAAGCTTGGCATAAACGTAGGCTTGTTCCCAACTAGCTCTAATAACTTAAATTAAGCCAGTCGGTGGTGGCACATGCCTTTAATCCCAGCACTCGGGAGGCAGAGCCAGGTGGATCTCTGTGAGTTCGAGGCCAACCTGGTCTACAGAGCGAGATCCAGGACAGGCACCAAAACTACACAGAGAAACCCTGTCTCAAAAACAAACAAACAAACAAACAAAACAAAAAACAAAACTTAAACTAACCCTTTTATATTAATCGATGTTCTACCTCTCCTCAGTACCACATGTCCGACATCCTCAACATCTTACTGGTGAATCTCTGCCTCTCTGATTCTTAACTGGTTCCTTTTTCCCCACAATTCCCACCTATCCTCTCCTCCCTAGCTATTGGCCAGCTCTTTACTAAACCAACCAGAAGGTGCCTTAGGCAGCTGAGGTAAAACAGAAACATCTTTACACAGTGTGATCAAGTATCCCGCAACAGCTCTCCATTCTGTCTCACGTGCTCCTTCATCGCTGGCAGCTCTGTGGTTCTTACATCGCTCTGATGACCTGTGCTGTTCTGGCATTGACCATGTCTGCTTTCTCTGTTTCCTCTTCTCTGGGCTTCCAGGATGGTTTTGTTTTTTTACTTAGTGATTGGCTTTCCCCCTATCTCATGTGAAGTTTTCTTTTCATATACACAAGTTTGGTTTTGTTGTCCGTGCTGTTTTTCCCAGCTTGGCACAAGCTACAGTCCTCTGAAAAGAGGAGTCTCGGCTGAGAAAACGCCTCCGTCAGATTGGCCTGTAGGCAAAACTGTGGGGACTTTTCTAGATTAATGACTGATGTGGGAGGGCTCAGCCACTGTGCCCAGGGCTATTCCTGGGTGGGTAGGTAGGTGGTATGAGGTTGTAGGAAGCTGAGGAGGAGGCTGAGCAAGCCATGGAGAACAGTGCAGTCAACAGCATTCGTCCTTGGCCTCTACTTCAGTTCCTGTCTCCGGGTTCGTGCCCTGCTTTAGTTCCGGCTTTGATTTCCCTTAATGGATTGTGATCAGGACACCTAAGCCCAATAGCCCTTTTCTCCCTCCAGCTGCTTTTGGTCACAGTGTTTATCGAAGCAATAGGAAACAAATTAAGATAATTCTTCTCTGTCTCACGTGAAGCACCTTCCTATCTGCTCAAGCTTTCACTGTTTAGTTGCTCCAGAATTTGCTCTGAGCAATTTTCTTTATGTACATAGTATGCTTGAGTAATCTTATCAAGTTCTTTGGCTTTAAAACAATCCAAACATTGCCAGTGTGTTAGCTTTCTGTCATGACAAAGTGCCCGAGATAATGAACTTATTATAAGTGTTGCATCTGGCATAGCTTGGATCCCACAACCCTGGCTAGTGGCTTACAGGAAACGAAGAAAAAACAGACACACAGACACACATACAATGAGTCGGGGTTCAGGTGGGGTCTTCTAACAGCCACAACCAGGAACCTCAAACATGTTTCTTAGGTACAGCACAGGGGGAGAGGTGGGACGTCTCAGTAGGAGGTCTCTGTAGGTGAGCAGTCTCAGGCTGTAAGCCTCTGGGAGGAGGAGGATGCAGTTGCTAGTCTTTGCACACCCTGATCAATCATTTATAAACACCCAGACTTCCAAGGAAAGCTTTGCCATCTCTCTTTGCCAGGTTGCCACGTGTCATCTCGTCTTGCAGACCTTGACCCGCCCATGTTTGCCCAGGACTTCATTCACTCATGGCTTCCTCTGTTCCCTATATGTAAGGATTATAGTGTGGTGATATATTGTGTACCCTGATAAACTTACCTGAGGCTCAGAGGACAGAGCCAGTCATTAGATTAGACATAGAGGCCAGGCAGTGGTGGCACACACCTTTAATCCTATCACTTGGGAGGCAGAGATCTGTCTGGATCTCTGTGAGTTCAAGGCCACACTGGGCTATCAAAATTGATCCAGTATAGGAGAGAAACAAAGCCAGGCAGCCAGGCAGAGGTGGCACACACCTTTAATCCCAGGAAGAAATATGGCAGGGCACAGAAAGGTATATAAGGTGTGAGGAAACAGAAACTCACTCTCTTTAGGCTGAGGATTTCGTAGAGGTAATAACTAGTGGCTGGCTGTTCTTCTTCTCTGATCTTTCAGTTTTCACCCTGATATCTGGCTCTGGTTTTTTTTTTTTTTTAATTGAAAGACCATCTAAGAGTTGAACAACATTATACATTTACTTTGGCTCACAATTTCTATGCTTTCCAGTCCATGGTTATATGGCACTATGTTTGGGGTTTGGGTGGAGAATGAGAGAGGAAGGAATAGGGGTGGAAGAGAGAGGAGTGGAGAAGGGAGGAGAGGAGAGACACCAGCAATCCAACATCTTCTCAAATGTCATAACTTCAATGTCCCAATATCTTCGCACTATGACCTACTCTTTCTGGGTTCCTTTATCTCCTAACAGACCCACAAGCTGACAACCAATACATGGTTTTTATTTTAGTTACTTTTATATTGCTGTGAATGAAACACTATGACAAAAGCAACTTATAAGAGAAAGTGTTTAATTTGGGGTTACTGTTTCACAGGGTTAGAGTTCATGATGCAGAGCAAAGGCATGATGGCTAGAACACCTGAGAGTTATGTCTTGATCTACAAGTGGGAGGGAGGGATGGAGGGAGAGAGAGAGAGAGAGAGAGAGAGAGAGAGAGAGAGAGAGAGAGAGAGAGAGAGAGAGAGAGAACAAACACTGGGAATGGCACTAGTCTTCTGAAACCTTAAAGCTCAACCCCCAGTGACATACCTTCTCTAACAAGGCAATGTCTCCCAGTCCTTCCCCACCAACTGGGGACCAACTATTCAAACACATGAGCCTACAGAGGCCATTCTCATTCAAACCACCATGTATGGTCTTTGGAAGGAAGAAAGAGCTTTTCAGTGACATGATTCTGTCTGCACATCTGTTCCCCTTCAGTCTCAGAGTTGTAAATGCCAATGGAGGTTGGTATGCTGATGTTATCTGACTTTTCTCTGATCCTAATAGTCTGCAGATGTTATCAGTCAAGACTTCCCCATCTGGAGTTTCTCATCCCACATTAGCCCTTCAATTAGTTACCCCTAAATATCTCTCTCTCTCTCTCTCTCTCTCTCTCTCTCTCTCTCTCTCTCTCTCTCTCTCTCTCTCCCTCTCTCTCTCTCTCACACACACACACACACAGATGAGATGAGATCTCAAGACACAAATACAGTCACGTTTAAAAGATTAACAGGTCAAAATACAGAAATGTTAGCCAGTCTTAAGGAAGAGCCATCATCAAAACTAGATAGTATGAACCACAGAGAAGTTATTACTGAAACTGATTTTACAAGCAAGCTTATGATAGATTCAAACTAGACTACTTAGACCACATTCACCTTTGCTCACATTATAAATTCATTGCAGCCAGAGAGAATAACAAAGGAAAGATGCTGGATTAGAAAGAGATGTGTTTGGGATGGATGCCTGTAAAGCTTTAGTAGGTTGGGACTGAAGAGATGGCTCAGCAGTTGAGAGGACTTGCTATTCTTACAGAATACTTGGGTTCCCAGCACCCAAATGGCAACTCACCACTGTCTGTAGCTCTAACTCCAGGAGATTCAGCTCCCTCTTCTGGCCTCCTTGGGCACCAACACACATGTGATGCACATACATACATGTTGTAGAATGTTTATTTACAATGTGTGAAGATGTGTCATTGTGATTAGTTTAATAAAAAGCTGAGCAGCCAATAGCTAGGCAGGAGAGAATAGGCAGGATTTCTGGGGAGAGAGAGGAATGCTGAGAAGAAGAAAGGCAGAGACGCCAGCAAGACATGGAACAAGTCAGACATATGGTACAGAGAAGAAGTAACAAGTCACGTGACAAAATGTAGATTAATAAAAGCAGGTTAATTAAGTAATAAGAGCTAGTTGGGGAGAAGCCTCAGCTAAAGGCCAAGCTTTCATAATTAATATTAAGTCTCCATGTCATTACTAGGGAGCTGGCGGTCCCACAAAGGAGAGTCCAACTACATTTGAGAAAGCTTGCTACACATACAAGCAGGCAAAACACACCCACACAGAAGATAAATAAATCCCAGACAAAAATACTTCAGAAGGTGTGACGGTTTGAATGAGAATGGACCCCAAAGGCTCACGTTCAAATACTTGGTCTCCAGCTGGTGGAAGTATTTGGGAAAAATTAGGAAGTGTGTGCCCTTGTTGGAGGAGGTGTGCCCTTGAGAATGGGCTTTGAGGTTTCAGAAGAATCATGCCGTTCCCAGTGTGCTCTCTTCCTCTTGCTTGTGATCTTGGGATGTGAGTTCTTAGCTGTTCTTTCCATCACACCTTTATTTGGGCGTCATGACTCCAACTCTTTGAAACCATAAGCCTGGTTAAATGCTTTCTTTTATAAGTTGCCTTGGTAATGGTGTTTTATCATCACAGCAATAGAAATGTAACCAATACTGAAGGTTTCAGGGATGATAGCCTTTTTCTTGAAGTTGTGGAATATAGAGTATGGAATTAAAAGAGCTCCTAACCTGTAGTTAGACAAGATTTCTTTTAATAGTTTAGGGGAAGGGATGAACTAAAGATTAAAGGAGAGAATGATTTAAGACAGCCATCATGGTGCATGCCTTTAATTTCAGCACTCAGGAGACAGTGGCAGGTAGATCTCGGTGAGTTCAAGGCCAGCCTGGTCTACAAAGTGAGTTCCAGGACAGCCAGGGCTACACAGAGAGATCCTGTCTCGAAAAACAGCACAATAAAACAAAACACAACAACAAAAAAGGAGAGTACAATTTACATACTTAGAGATTTAGAAACACCTTTCACAGATGCACAAAAGCAACCTTTATGTTTCCAGCATACTAACTAGTTCTTAAACCCACACCTGGGTAAGTTTTGGAAAAGCCATGTGGAAGAGAAGTCAGGAGTTTGGCTCACAATATTTTTTAATACAAATTTTGCTTTCCAAAGAGATATTAGTATCTGAAGGGGTTAAGGCAATTAATTATAGTCTCCTGTTTTCTAAAGTTTTTTGGTGTGTGTGTGTGTGTGTGTGGTATGTGGGCTGTGTGTGGTGTGTGGTATATGTGTATGGTGTGTGTATATATATTGTGTGTACTCTGTGTTGTATGTGATATATACACACATGCAAGTATGCATTCTAGGGCATGTATCCATGTGGTGGCCAGTAGAGGACATGAGATGTCCTCCTCTGTCACTCTTTACCTTACACTTTTGAGCCAGGGTCTCTCACTGTAACTGGAGCTAGGCTCGTAGCTAGCAAGCTGTGTGATTCTCCTGTCTCCCCTCCTATAACACTGGGATCACAGACTTTTTATGTAGGTGCAGGATTCAAACTCAGATCCTCATGTTTATGCAGAGATGCTCTGACTGACTGAGCTGTCTCCACAGTCCTAGAGTCTCTTAAGTAATAATCTTATTGCATATTTATTATGAGGAGTAAATAAGCATTTCTACCATGGTAATAAGTCTACTTATAACACAGTCATTAATGAATTGTCTGTTTTGCTAAATATTTATCTGAACATATTAAGACATGGTAATGTTTGCTTTGAAGAAATAAGCATTCTACACTTTTTCTGACAAAGTTCAATCAGAAATCTTAATTTGATTTGACTTCTCATGTTTCTTTTTCTACTTCTACATAGAAGTTGTTAAGAGAATAATTATAGTTTTAAAAATAAATCTAGATACTCTAACTAGGTGACTATTATGGATAAGATGTTTCAATGTGCTCAGTGGGCAGGATCGGTATCTAGGGCAGGATCCTCAGGAAGTGGTCCCAGGGCTGAAGTCTTTCCTTTCCTCAGCCCCATCCCCCGGAAACACACAAGACAAGTCCCCTAGTTCCAGGGCCCTCAGAAGTATAGGTGTCACAGTTCATGAAGGTGTGAAAATCCCAGGTGCCCCAGTAAGTGCCACGGATCTAAGAACTGAGGTGTGTAAAGGAACTCAGATCTTAACACCTCAAGAACTGTGAGGGTTCTTTGGCTTCTTTTGAGTTCCCTGAGAAATCCTAGAAATTGGCAGGTTGCTCAATAGTGGTGGAAAAGTCAATCCTGAGTGAGTGCTCATGGAAAATGTTTTTATTTCTGCTTTTTTAACTTCAAGAACCTTTTACTATTATCACTAAAAGAAAAAAAAATCTTTCACTCCCAAACTCATGCAAGATTGATTCTTTGACCCTACCAATAACAAAAAACAGCACCTCCACAGAAACCTATGTTGGAGATACACACATAGTTGAGAGCAGCTCTTTCCCCATGAATCTTCATTGTTGTTGTTGCTAATTTTTTTTTAAGACAGGGTTTCTCTGTGTACCTTTGGTTGTCCTGGAACTGACTCTGTAGCCCAGGCTGACCTCGAACTCACAGAGATCCCACCTGCCTCTACCACCCGAGTGCTGAGACTAAAGGCTTGTGCCACCATTGCCTAGAGAACAGCTCTTGTGAAAGAATTTTAAAAAACTATACATCCCCATGAGCTTTTTAATCAAAACATGAAATTTTCAAGTGTCAGAGAAAAAATTATCCCAAGTGATTGCAGTCCATTGAAAACTGCACCCTGTGAGCCAGGTACCCAGGTAAAGTAGTAGTGCACATCTGTTACCCAGAATTTAGGAGGCTGAGGCAGGAGAATATCTGAATTTGAAACCAGCTTTAGGCTATACCATGAGACTTTATCTCAAAACTGACCTTCTGTAACTGGAAGTTTTTCTGTGTCCCACCTGGTCCACAGCCACTCAGACCCAAATAAATACACAGAGGCTTATATTAATTAAAACTGCTTGGCCATTAGCTCAGGCTTACCACTGACTAGCTTTCACACTTAAACTCAGCCCATTTTTGTTAATTTACATGTTGCCATGTATTCCGTGGCTTTACCTTTGCGCCATTACATGCTGCTCCTTGGGTGGCTCACTGGCATCTCCCTCTGCCTTCTTCCTGTCTCTCTCTTTGAATTTCCCACCTGCCTCTAAGCTGCCTTGCCATAGGCCAAACGACTTTATTTATCAACCAATCACAGCAACAAATATTTGCAGCACACACACAGAAAGACATTGCCCCATCAACGTTCTATACGAAATCAAAACAAGCAAAGAAACAAATCTGTAGCAGAAAAACAAAAGAGAAGACAATAAAATCAGTGCTTAGCAACCTGTGCTCTCTGAAAAGCCCCAAACGTGTAGAGTCCTAGAAGAAAACCACCCACTCTTCATTTCAAGATTTGCTTAGTTTATTAAGTATACGTGTGTAAGTGCTTGTGTGAGTTTATGTGTGCCATGTGCACGCAGGTGCCCTCAGAGGCTGGAGGGCGTTGAATCTCCCAGAAACTGGAGTTATAGGCAGTTGTGAATTGCTTGATGGAGGTGCTGGGAACCAAATCTGGCACTCTGCCAGAGCAGTAAGCACTCTGAATTGATAGGCCATCTAGCCTGCCTCAGTCCCTCATTAAAATGATCCAGAGAAGAGCAGGAATCACAGCAGCTACTTCTCCTGCCAGCCTGTGAACACTCACACCAGTCCCCAACTACAATCAGGGAGCAGATCCCCAACTTCTTGGACAGATTTCCAGCAACTTACAAAACAACCTCAATTTTCCTTCTGGGGGGCAGGGAACTTGGGTTCCTTGACAGACAGGAGGCTACTCGGAACCACAGACTGGGGACCCCTTGAAGCTTGCAACTCTCCCCCACCAAGTGAAGAGAGGTAGTAGACACCAAATTACTGGCTGCCTGAAAAGGTGGGGACCTACCTCCTATCTCCTAAAAGCAGAGGTGGAGAGCATATTTGTCTTGAGGGAAATGTGCAGTCTAGGCCTGGCCAACTCTGCTTTGGCAGGGGTCTTTACTCTTGGCTGCAGACGTGTCCTTTTCCTGTGCCAGGGTACTTGATGTCTCAAGGTGTCTATTGCTGTGCTAAAACATCATGCCAAAAGCAATTTGGGGAGGAAAGGGTTGATTTCATCTTACAACTTTTAGTAGGTTGGGGCAGGAACTCAAGGCAGGAACCTGGAGGCAGGAGCTGATGCAGAGGCCATGAGGAGTGCTGCTTACTGGCTTGCTCCTCATGGCTTGCTCATCCTGCTTTCTTATAGAACCCAAGACCACCAGCCCAGGATTGGCACCAGCCACAGTGAGCTGGACCCTCCTACATAAATCATTTAAAAAAACAAAACAAAACAAAAATAAATCCTGACAGATTTGCCTACATGCTAATCCTATGGAGGCATTTTCTCGGTTAGGATTGCTTTTTCCCAGATAACCCGAGCTTGTGTTAAAATGACATGAGAACTAGCCAGCACACTTGAGAAGAAAAAACATTTCAATGATTTCACAACTGACAAACAACCACATAGCCTGCCCCCTAAACAGGCACTGGACGCTGCCTCAGTGCAGGCCTGTCGTCTCCTTCCAGCTCAGGGGATTTTTGCCTTTTTTGCAACAGTTCGCTGGCTCTCTCTCTCTCTCTCTCTCTCTCTCTCTCTCTCTCTCTCTATATATATATATATATATATATATATATATATATATGTGTGTGTGTGTGTGTGTGTGTGTGTGTGTGTGTATATATATATGTGTGTGTGTATATATATATATAATGTCCCCACCATATCAGGGAAGGACAAGCTGTTTGCAGCATGTGGTGCCATTTCCCTCCAAGCATTACAGCCTCAGAACAAGAGGATAAGGCCATTCAGGGTTTGATTTAGACAAATTGTTACTAGGTTGTTATGGTCAGAACCTGGGCCCGGTAACCATGACAGGGTGCACTTTTCACAATGGTCCTCAATAAACCACTTCAAAACAAGTAATAACAAAAAGAAAAAGGAAGACTTTATTCATTGTAGACACATTGGGTAAGGATACAAAGAAGTTGAACGGCAATTTCCTGTTTCCAGCTATCTGAGGTACCCTAACTTGGGATGGGGGTGCTAGGTTTACATAGAGGAAAGGAAGTGTGCCTAGCTAAGCCGTCCTGATCAACATGTGGTCCCACCCATCCTCAGTGTCTTGGCTCCATCCATCTCTCCTTCAAGGTGGTCTGGTCTGACTTGTCGGAAATTTTTGTGTGAAATCTCTTTCCTAGAGACAAGCTCTGCCTCTGCAGGCACAAAGCTTCCAGCCCTTCCCTGTTCCCAACATGAGACTCCTGGGGGAATTCCAGTTTCTTCGCCTCTGTCATCTAGCACAACTATCTATTTAGAATATCTTTGCCCCAGAACGGTTAGGTGAACAACTCCCAACCTCTCTGCTGGTGGGAGCTAGACTGATGGGGCCAGAGCATGAAGAGGACTGACTCACCCAGACAAACTTCACACCCAGAATGAACGAGATCACCTATGTCTGTAGACTGCTGTGGAATCATCTTTTTGCACACTGTGAAGATGTGTCAATCTGGTTGGTTTAATAAAGAGCTGAATGGTCAATAGCTAGGCAGGATTTCGAGGCACAGAGGATGCTGGGAAGAAGAAGGATGGAGTCACCAGCCAGACACTGAGGAATTGGGACATGCAGGAGGAGAAGTAACAGCCTCGAGCCACATGGCAGGATGTAGATTAATAGAAATGGGTCAATTTACGTTATAAGAGCTAGTTTAAAAACAAACCTAAGCTATCAGCCAAGCTTTCATAATTGATAAGAAGTCTCCGTGTCATGATTTGGGAGCTGGTTGGTGGGAGCTGTTTACTCCCTATAGTAAACAGCTCTTTATAAGAGTTTTCTAAACTGGTCAGAGGTGAAACCTGTCTTTGAACACAAAAAGCAGAGTTGGTTCATGTGACTGTCGCCCTGGTGGTCACAACGCTTACGTCACACTTTTGGATCCGTGAAAAGATTTGATGCGCGGTTGGAGGAACAGTATGATGTTTTCCACTGCAACACACCCCATTAGTGTCACTAAATATGGGTTCTGAACTCTGTCCAGAGGCTTTGCCCCTCTCACCCAAACCTGCGTGAGCAATAGGATTAGGGGTATCTGGGACTGAGGACCTAAGCGTCTGAGGAAGGCTTTGTTCCTTGGGATACACAACATCTGCTCAGAGTTCGGGGAGGTCTGTAGCGATGACCCTGCCGAGCCCTGCCTCCGTGACAGGCAGGCAGCTCATCTTTGCTTTCTTCAGCCTCCACCACAATACAGGTGGTGCAAGCACACTGGTTTTTCTGATTGGGCTGGGAGAGAACAGATGTAGAGGGTTTGCTGGTAGATCATCACCTCGCCAAGGAAGAACCAAACCTGGGCTGCTAGGGGATGAGAGACTTGCTCTGGTTGAGGCAGTCAGCCGTTGGTGCTTTTATTTTTTTTTAATATTCACATCATACTAAGTGCAATCCATCAAGTCCCTAGAGGGACCGAACATGTTGGTGTCAGAATATTAAGGCCCTCCCCAGAGTGACCGCTACTGTCAAGTCTCTTGGTCCTACACCACCTCTCGCTCTACTTCCCAGAGGCACTAGACTAGAGCAGTGTGAGACCCAAGGGTCCCCAGTTGCTGTGTCAAGTGAACTGGTCCTCCTCCTCTTAGCTGTAAAGTGAAGAAGTTTGCCAGGATGACTGGTAAAGTCCTTTTCAATTCTTACCCTGTACAAAATAGAGTAATGTAAGGAACACATGTAAGGCCTAGGGTGAACAACCCTGGTCAGGAATGATAAGCAATAGAATGATGTAAGTAAACCACAAATGGAGTAGTGATAAGCTATAAGCTATGTGTGGAAGTAGGGATAAGACTAGAAACCTAGCCAGGAAAGAATATAAAAGATGAAGCCTCAGACCCGACCAACAGAGCTCGTCAGGCCCTCGCGCGAGACGACTCTCCTCTGCCAGAGACGTGAGATCCTGCCCCCAGTGCAGACGTGGCTGACCTGAGGAAGGCTGACCCAAGATCCAGAGGAACAGACGTGGCGAGTCCGGACCTGTATACCCGGAGAGGTACTCCTGCTTCCATTTGGAAGACAGGATGAATATTGCTTGTAATCTTACTGTGTGAATAAATGAGTGTTATACCAAGTCTGAATCAAGAGTGATTATTCCTCCCCCGTAACTGGGGTATGTGCTCGCTACAGTTGGCGTAGTCGGCAGGATTTTGGGCTTAAAGCCTCCTTGACCACTGAGCACTGAGGAATGTAAAATAAGTAATACAAAAGAATTGGCTATTACTCTGGTGGAGTAACAAATTACAGGAAACCAAATAAACTAGCAAGTGACCTCAAAGCCGCTCTGAGAAATCAACTCCTCGAAGTCAACTCTGAGGACCTAAAGAAAATCTGAAGGTCCAAGGAGGAAGAACTGGTAGGAGAGAGAGTATCAGAAGCAGACGGGAAACACCACCCTCCCTAAGGGTGCGGAGTACCGAAAGAATACCGGACACCTTGATGCCAACCCAGACCCCTGGGGAAGAGCGGAAGGTGCTGGGAAAGAGCTAAATGAGGCGCTGGCTGGCCAAAAGGATAGAAAGGATTGCGGATTTGAAATTTGAAAAATTGATAACTGATTCTTTGAATCAGTCTAAATGAATTAGTGACTGGGAGTGGTACCGTAGGAAAAAATTAATTAAATTTTTGTACGGCTTGGTATACCACTTACAATGAATAGATTAATTAAGAAATTTAAGAAGACTAACATCTCCCCAGTGACAGGTAGAGAATACCAAGATGAGGTTGAAGAACAGTGGGGAAAAGTAGCCTCCAAGGTTAAAAATAAGGCCGGCATGAAATCAGTAAATGTAACTAACACATTAACAAATCCGGATGTGGTAGAACAAGAATTAGAGGGATGTAGCAAGGCACAAACTACCGCACTGCTTATGAAAACGGTGCAGGATATTGATAAGGACAGATTAATGGGCAAAAGGCTAGCCTTAAACATAGTGAGGAAGGAACAGGAGCATAGCGCTACTCCTGGATGGAATGGATGTAACACCGTACCATCATTTCCTGTCTCTACCCAAAGTAAGAGAACTCCTATTAGAAGTACTATATCAGCTCTGAACCCCTTCAGCACTGGAGGAGGTAGTAATCGTCCCAAATTTGAAATGGGAACGAAGTTTGAGGAAATCAGGCCATATACTCCTCAGGAGATCTCAGAATTACGGAAAGATTATGCCCAAAATGGACAGAAAGACGCAGAATATATGTGCCGACTGTGGGAAAAGGGAGCTGACACAGTCATGTTAACTGATCTAGAAATGAGAAAGATCAGAAACATAGTAGAGAACCCCTCAGTATCAGAAGCTCTAGAGCATGTAATTGAGACATCAAAAGGCGATACACATCCACTATTAGATTGGATTACTGCAGCTTGGAGATTTGCATTTCCAACATTAGACCTCACTCAATTTGAATCAGCAGCACAGTGGACAACATATGCACAAGCCATAAAACAATGTAGAAAATTAGGCATATTGTATTTCATATACAACCAGGTACCCACACCTCAAGCCGCACCTTTTACACCACAATTTAAAAAGATCATTATTAAAGGAGCTCCAGCACACCTTAAAATGAGCCTAGCTGGACCCCTGCAGGCATGTCAAACCATCTCAGATGCCATGGAATTCTTTAAATCTTACAGGGAAATGGACATAGACAAGGTAGTATCATTCAATGTTAATAAGAAACAGGACAAGAAGAAATTTACACCGCGGTTTTCGAACATAAGACCATTTGGGAAAGCTAATCAAATGCCCATAAGACAGAATGCAAATAAACCATGGAACCCAATTAGAAGGTTGACAGGAAGGAAAAATATCCCATGGAGAGAGACACAGAGCAACCCATGGAGACAGACATGCCAACCAAAACCTTTTTTAGGCAATCGAAATTTCAAACCAAATTTCAGACCAAAATTTTTCAATCAGAACAATCACAGGCCCCCAAGAGCAGGACCCCCCAGACGCTACATACCAAGACGGACTTGATCAACCCGGCTGGTAGACCATTCGTAGCTATACCTATAATAACTAACAAAGGGCCGAGAATAGTAAAATGGCTAATAGATACAGGTTCTGAAATTAGTATAATAACGGAATTTACAGAACATTTTAAAACTGATAAAAGGATTATAATACAGGGAGTAGCAGCAGAAACAGAAGTACCAGTAATAAAATTAAGACTCAAATTATATAATAAGGAATATGAGATTGAAGCAGCTAGCTTCAATGCACCCTGTAATATCCTAGGCATTAAAGAAATAAGAAAATTATTCCCAGACTTTCTAAATAATAAGAGAATAGCTAAGGTCAGATGTAATCTAGCAGAAGTAAAAATACAACCTATTAAATTACCACACACACCCCCGACCTTCACGGCACAATACCCTATCAAAGGAGGTATTAAGGAAATAACAGAGACTATACAAACTTTGCTAAAAGAAGGCATTATAGAGAAATCTCAATCATTCAATTATAACAGCCCAGTATGGCCGGTGCTGAAACCTAATGGCAAATGGAGATTTACAGTTGACTTCAGGAGAATAAATGAAAAAACACCTAAACTTCCAGGACAACTTCCTGATGTGGAAGACATCTTTCTTAGAATTAAAAATTCAGCTCCAAAGGCAATGGCAACTATAGACTTAAGTGATATGTTCTTTGGAATCCCATTACACCCAACATCTAGGGAACTTACTACATTTACATGGCAAGGACAGCAATATCAATTCTTGAGACTCCCTCAAGGGTATTTGAACAGTCCTATTATTGCACACAACACCTTAACAACTACATTAAAGGGCTTCGAACCAGAATCAGACTGTAACATATACACTTATGTAGATGATATAATGATAGTAGGAGAAGCCATTGAAAAAGTACAAAGTACATTAGAGAAACTAATTCAACATTTAAGAAATGAAGGATGGACTATAAACCTAGAAAAAGTAAATAAAGCAGGAACAGAAGTAAAATTCTTAGGGGTACATTGGACTACAGAAGGACCAACAATACCCGAAACAATAATAGATAAATTAAAACAAATTAAGCGACCCCAGAATAAAACTGAGGTACAACATCTAATTGGCCTATTTGCATATTGGAGGCAACATATTCCATACTTACAGATCATATTACAGCCTTTATATAAAATAACAAAGAAAGCACAGGATTTTGAATGGGACCAAAACTGCGAAAATGCCGTTAAATTGGTACTGGAATATATAAACCAGTATAGCCACCTATATTATATACAGCCCGGTGACCACGTATTTGTGGACATCTTGTATATGCAGGGTTATGGTAATTGGAATATATTTTCAAAAAATAAAGACAGGGAAACGCCAATAGGCTTCTACTGCAAGAAATTCCCATGGTCAGAGAACAAATATTCGCTGTTCGAAAGAACCATATGGACAGCCTACGAGGCATTCAGGACAATCCACTCACTGCTCAAAGAGAACCATGTGACTCTCCGATCACATATACCCATTTTGGACTGGGTAAAGGCACCAGGAGAGGCATGGGCTGGACTACCCATGGAAGGAAAGGTACTTCAATGGAAATGGTACCTTCAGGAGTTCCTTTGATCAACACCTCTGTCAGCAAAGGGGTCGGTACCAGCGGTATCGGAGTCGATACTTCAGTCCGACAGGCCCATGACTCCAGAGGGATACATTTTCCCAACCTCAACCCCTCCCCAGAAACAGGTACCAATGGGCCATTGGGGGACTAGAGAGTACGATCCCTCTCTGGTTAATGCCTGGTTCACCGATGGATCAGCAACCACGGTGAACAACAAAGTGAGATGGAGAGCAGCCGCTTATAGACCTGGGGATGGAATGGTCATTACAGACCAGGGCACTGATAAATCAGCCCAACATGCAGAAGTTATAGCCGCACTATTGGCGATAAGACAAACTATAAAGGACAATTATAAACAAATTTATTTATACACCGATTCATGGTGTGTGGCAAATGGCATAGCAGTATGGTCAGGTAAATGGAGAAATAATGGATGGAAAATTAATGGTAAAGACATATGGTCAAAGGCAGCATGGCAGGAATTGGATGCAGCAAGCAGACTAATCAAAATCATAGTATACCATGTAGATGCACATACCAAGAAACAGGATGAGACAAGTAAAAACAATGAAGTAGTAGACAAACTAGCTTCAGCGTTAAGTATAAAGTTAAAAGGTACATGGAAGGCAAACATTAATCCAGAAGCAGGAAAAGGTAAAATACAGAGAGAATGGATACAGGTAAGACCATCAACTAAGGACATACCTATAAGTACAGAAGAGATACTGAAAATCCATGAGCAGTTAGGACATATAGGTACACATGCACTAAAAAGTTGGTTCGATAAAAGAAATCTTAAGATAACATGGCAGACAATAAGGAAAGCAATCAATAGTTGCAACAATTGCCCAAAGGCTATTACAAGATTAACACACAATTACCAAGGGATAATAGGACACCGAATGGATTTTAATAGAATCCTACAAATAGACTTCATAGGACCGTTAAACAGCTTCAAGGGAAAATATTGCTGCACCCTAGTAGACATAACAACAGGTCTCGGGATGGCCCGAGAAAGCACACACCCAGACCAAAACACAACAATACTTACAGTCTGGGGATGGTGTGCAGCATATGGAATACCTGATATAATACAATCAGACCAAGGAACTCATTTCACAGGAGCCAAAACACAAAGAATGGCTAGAAACTTAAACATTCAATGGGACTTCCATAGAGCCTATACACCGACAGCAGCTGGAGCAATAGAAAGATGGAACGGAATGATTAAAAAACAGCTAGAGATGCATAAGGGAATACCACTGTCATTAGCAATAAAAATAGCAACTTATGAATTGAATACCAGACCCAGAATAAATAGGAAGTCACCAATAGAAGAAGCTATACAAAAACAACACACAATAGATTATCCTACAGTTATAGATAGAGAAGTAATAAGGAATCCTAATTGCCTTTACAGGAACCGGAAGAATAACAAATTATCCCCAGCAGAAATAATAGCACCAGGAACAGGAAACAACGTGTGGATAACTCAAGGTAAAAAGGACTTGAAATTAGTCAGGCTGGAGGATATAGCATAAATGTGTGTCAGGGAGGTGATATTCATAAGGGCAACCCTCCTGACGATTTGGCTAATAGCTATTGCAGTATACATAGTACTGCCAATCTTAGAATTTGTTTTTCCCTTCTGTAACATCATTTACCAAAGAAGCTACTCATACAACATAGTCAACAATACCAATCCTGGATACGCTTCTGCAGCATCCAGAACAGCCAACTTCACGGTATGCTGGATACACTATCTGCACAGGAGGCAATAAGAATAGCAAAGGTGATGTGCACATTGAAGGCAAGCAAGCTATATGCTATTGGAGCCTTTGTGTGCTCATTTTTCTGTCTCAGGTTAGCAGATGTGATGGCAATAACAGCATACCAATGCCAGCCCTATTGGACAGTACACCCACAACAAACAGACCCACCACCACACCACATGTTATACAAGTGGGCACTAGGAAACAGAATACCGTTGCTACACCAACAATTTATGATCTAGAAGGCAAATTACCGCTATATTGGTCAGCAGAGAGAAGATTTACACATTACATAGGAAAAACACACAGTTTTTGGCAAAAATATGCAGCATGTTTAACATATGCCTGGTATAAGGGTTGCGATCAATATAGAATGGCACTTAGCATATACCATCCAAACAAAGAATATATGTTAGAATCAGGGGATGATGTTAACACCAACATACATGAGCAGAACCCGTTAAAATGCCATTACAATGAATTATGGACCAACATTACCAATCACGCAGCCATATACAACATGTATTGGACAAAGAATTCACATATCAGAACAAACACATTAAGGGTAAACTCACACTATAGGACCAATACAATGGGAATAGAGACAGAACCAGAATTTGACTGCGAACTAGGCATGAATAGCTCCTTTGTGAGACAATATTTCGCACCAGTAATAGCACAACAAATGGAGGAGATAGGTATGCTGTATAATAAGACATCAGAAAGGTGGGAAGAACAAGTGTATAATTACAATGATGACTATTATGATGGTGATTACCCTGCTAGTACAACACCTAAAGTAACTACAACACCTATAAACCCATGCAACCCTATGAATTGGACAGTATGCAATGATGGTGAAATGGTAAAACCATGGCCAGTAGTATCTGGAATAATACCATTACCCAAACCCTGGGGAAATAGATGTCCCAATAACTTAGGGAGATACATTCAAAAACATAAGCTAGATGTACCAGGACAAAATAATACTAACTGGTTATGCGTAGCAGACTATCCCAATTTACCATTCTATGGTAACTTCTCTGTATTATATAGCACAGATAACCCATCAGTAAAAGGAAAGGAATGGAAATGGGATGACTGGACAAAAATATTGCAATTAGGAGTAGAACATTGGAGATTCCCAATCATACTTACAGATATTATACAACAACCTTGGGCTTCAATGAGACACACAATGAAACCTAAATATGATTGCAACACAGACACCATAACACACATTTGCATACTTACAGTAAATTCCACATTACACAGGGAAAAACACTCTTTTGCATATGCATGTATAAATATGTCCGAAGCAAATACAAACATTAGACAAAACAACAATACAAAGACTATAGTGGACCTACATGTAGGACCTTTATTTACTGGAAGAACATCAAGGTCAGTACAAGATTTAATAGCAATCACAGATATAATAGGCCAGAAAATACCATGGCTAGGAATTTTTGTGGACAGTACTGCAAATATAACAGCTACTAAACAGGTCCAGGCAATAATGAGATTTAATGACGACCAACAGTCATATCCAACATATTTTACGCAAGCAAGTAATTTGGGATTTTTTAACCTAACCTTAGCAAAATCACTAACACAAGGTACCACAAGCTTGAGAAACAAATTATCATGCTTTACCGAAACAAATAATACAGCGGTACGGACTAACTGTACCACAAATAAAGCAACCACAATAATAAATTTGAATATATATGGTAAAATTACCATAATAAACAAACATATGTCACTAGTAAAATTTGACAGCACACCAATATTAACCATAGGCATGATACATGAACCAAAACATAAAATACATAACATGCTAGGTGGCAGTAAGATATCAATTTGCTGGTTTCATGAATCTAAAGACTTACTGGACATGCCCATACCCTGGGAAGTCAGTGCCAATGTTACTACAGATGAAGTGGCAGCAAAAAATATTTTCATATTTAATAGGGCAATTGAACAAAAGGCATACAATTTCACAGGTATAAGGGAGGTAGAATATATCCCACCATATGTACAAATGACAAAGGCTATGAGAATCAATAAGGTTATGGATCCAGATGACCTAATGGTACATTATAAAAATGGGATAACTAGATCAGGGAGTTTTTGGCAAACTTTGGATTATGAAATGGATAGAGTAATTGAATTACAGCACCATAATCTCCCATATTATTTCTACATGTTAATGCCAAATCCACAATATAAAGAATGGAATAAGGCTGAATGGGTAGCACACAAACCTAGAGGATCAATGAAATCACATACACAATATTGGGATAAAATATATTATCTCCCGATATCAAGAAATAAGGATTTTCTCAGCGAACATTCCAACACACCATTAATTATATTTAGAGGAAATATGACCAGACCAAATAAAGAAAATATTGGATTATATACAGCTCATTTTCCAAAAGGATACCTAATACCACCAGAAGGAACCCCAACAGTAGTCAAGGCACCAGCTATTATACCAGACCTAAAAAGTCCAGCTAAATTAGTTTTATACCCTAGGATTAGAAAAATTGAAATTACAATAGATGTGACAGCACTGAAACCACCTATAGAATATTGTAGTGATGTGAATTTTAGATTTGATTTAGACTACTCATCACCAACAAGAGTAGGAAGAAAACCACTACAAGCAATGGCAGTAGCAGCCTTTATGGCAGGAGCAATTTTAGGTGGAATAATGGGTGGAGGAGTATCAGCAGCAATGATAGAACCAATAAAGGCAGAAATATACCACATACAAGAAGTAAATAAGAAAACAGCAGAAGCTTTAGCAGCTATATCAAATTCTATAGATGGCATGCATACACTAATACAAACTATGCAAGGCGAGATAAAAATGTCACAAGACCTTTATAAGGAACAATTCTCCTATCAAGCAAAACTTATTAATACTAACCATAACATGATGATGTGTCAAATGTATCGAACTCAAGTCAGTAATATGAATAATGAATTAAATAGTTTATTTAGCACAGGGTTAGGGAGAAGAACAAGAGAATATCAAAGTATACTAAACCCTGAATATGAAAGCTCATGCACAGATGGATTATGTAATATACATTTAGTACAGATCTTCTTACAAAATTCATTTTCAGCATATCATTCCAAGGCGATACCACAGCTATATACTGAAAGAACAGGAGTATCAGAATGGAACCACCAATACTTAGTACCCATAGACCATTACTTATGGACCAATATGAATGACACACCAGTGTACATACCATTAGAAGACTCCATATCATTAGGAGCAAATACATACGTTTATCCACATTTACCAGAAAGCACACTTGAAACTAGTCAATTGGCAGTAACTACTATCACACAGTCACTAGAAGATACGGGAGATTACACTTTCTTGATATGTGCTAAATATTTACCTACTTTAGTTAGCTGCATAAATCTTAATGAAACCACAATGAATGATGATATCACAACATTCAATATTACAGAATCAGGATGCTATATGGTACACAACTGTAGCATCCTACAAATGAATTTCACTAATTATGATGGCAAAACATAACCAAACAAAGAGTGACCACATTAACACTAGAAGAAAAACATTATTTTGATGGCTCACACTTATTTAATGACCCAACAGAATTAGAACATCACCAAACATTTGTAAAACAAGCAATGGAGTTACAGCACATTGCAGATTTCAATCAGAAACAACTGGAATCCATACATAACAAAATTAAAGAACAAGATGCAGCCATACATACATCACAAGCACAAACGCACAATCTAGTGAATCTGTTAAGAACAAATACATACATACATAAAGACTGGGCAAAACAGATGCAGAAATGCAGCTTTTGGGATTATTTAGGCAGACTAGTCAGATTAGATCTAATATGTACACCAATTTACACATGGTGGCACTGGATAAAGTTAGCAACCTTTTGGTTTTTAGTAATTTTAGGGATAAGTATTGCTTTATGTTTGTCTAAAAAAATCAAATGCTTGATAATAACTCCATGCTTAAGATGTCTTACAGGAATCAAGTAACAGGAAACCCACTTTGGAATCCGTCAGGCAGACGCTTCGATTTACTTAGTAAAAATGGAATGAGTAATTTACTATATACCACATACCAAAAATATATGGAACCATTGTCTGATATTTTCTATAGAATAGGTGTATTATCTATGGCAGGAACGATACAGGGATGCAAATACTGCACCCATAAATATGCAATGTTCTACCTATCAGAACCAGGTGAGGTAGACAACCTCCCAATGCTCTTGATGCACTTAACGTTCCACTTGACAATAGAAGGAGGTATACATGATATGAGATTAATTGGAGATGGATACATGAGATATTATGGAACCATACAATCTAGTGTATATAAAGTGAATGGAATGTACAAAATACACAGAAATAACATGGATGCAGCCCTACATATAAGCGCAGCTTTAGCTGCAGCATATGTGGGCCGCGGTAATCACAGAATATATAAAACATATAGAACATGGCTAAAACATAATCCTGATGAAGCAATATTAAGCATTGATAAAGATTTCCTGAATGACCCACAGTGGGAAACAGGAGAACCAATGTATTTACAAAGCATATGTACTAGAATATTGTGTAGAGATTTTGTCATAGATGTGTTAAAAGAATTTGCAGCTTATAGCACTTGGTTGAAGTTATATAATGCATATATAGAGAAAAAACATAAAAATAAACCACCCAGAATGAGAAGGATAAGAATGCTAGGATTAACAAATTAGGATAACATATTGTAAATCTCCAGGCTGCGACCTCATGTGATGCCTTTTATGTTGAAGACATTTCAGGCATCAGGGGATGGAATGTAAGGAACACATGTAAGGCCTAGGGTGAACAACCCTGGTCAGGAATGATAAGCAATAGAATGATGTAAGTAAACCACAAATGGAGTAGTGATAAGCTATAAGCTATGTGTGGAAGTAGGGATAAGACTAGAAACCTAGCCAGGAAAGAATATAAAAGATGAAGCCTCAGACCCGACCAACAGAGCTCGTCAGGCCCTCGCGCGAGACGACTCTCCTCTGCCAGAGACGTGAGATCCTGCCCCCAGTGCAGACGTGGCTGACCTGAGGAAGGCTGACCCAAGATCCAGAGGAACAGACGTGGCGAGTCCGGACCTGTATACCCGGAGAGGTACTCCTGCTTCCATTTGGAAGACAGGATGAATATTGCTTGTAATCTTACTGTGTGAATAAATGAGTGTTATACCAAGTCTGAATCAAGAGTGATTATTCCTCCCCCGTAACTGGGGTATGTGCTCACTACAAGTAAAAAGAAAAACTTTACTTTCCATGGGTGTTTTTACTTATAATGCACTAGAACAAGTCAGAGCAAAGGAAGAGGCAGGAGAGTGACTAATTTGATCATAATAGATAGTCAAATGGGATGATTAGGTTTCAAAGCTGATGTTTTTGGCATAAATTTTCTATTTGACAGTCTAGCAGCACTAAAAGAACTGCTAACTGCCACGTCTCTCACTTTCTTCTGCTTAGCTAGGATTGCTCTAGTGCACTTAAAAAGGGCTATTATATCACTGCTCTGTTCGCACGTGCCTATCCTGATGACTAACAGTGAGTGTAGCAGCACTTGAAGGAGAGGAAAATGCTTATCCCACCCAGCGAGAATAAGACCACTACCACAATTTTTTGAGCCAAATTTGAGGCAAGCTTTACTAAATACTGGTGAAGACAATGGACACAGGCCAGGTCCATACCCAAGATTCCCAGAGAAAGGCTGCAAATTCTGTTAGTCAGGTGCTTATAAAGGCAAAACCTACAAGGCTGTGCACTTCCTGCCTTTGTCTAATGGGCCAAGCACATATTCTGACGTACTTCCTGCCTACATACCTCCACATACCTCCATGTGTGTGGTCAAGCACATCCTGTGCAGTTGGGGCAAGCAAGCTTGTTTACGGGAGCGAAATCCAGCGGTTTGTTATCTTACATGAACAACAGCCTCAGCATTCTAGGAAGTTATCTGTCCTTGGGCAAGTGGGGCTTACAAATTAGAGGGCGTTTTTTGTTTTATAGATCTCTTAAGCACAGTAATTAAAATTTAAAACGTAACTTTAACCCTCACAGTAGAAGAAGAAAAATCTTTTAAAGCCGGGAGTAGTCAGAATCTGTAGGAAAATGTCCTGCTTCAGAACTACAGAGAGATGTTCTGGGCAGATTCTGATTCAAGAGCAATCTTTAGGACAGCACCCCAAATCATCATTCGCCAGTGCATCATAAACTTGCTGCAACTCTAAGCACCTGAAGAGCCTTAAAAAGGTGCTTACTTAAATTGGGGAAGTAGCTCAGTTGGCAGAGTGCTCACCTAGCATGCCCGAGGTTCTTAGTTCCATCCCTCGCACCCAAGCACAACATAAACCAGTCATTGTAATTTATACTTGTAATCTCAGCCCTCAAGAGGGAGAGGCAGGAAGATCAGCAGTTCAATGTCATTCTCAGATACATAGCAAGTTTGCAGCTAGTCAGGCTACAGAAGACCCTGTCACATATATATACTACACACACACACACACACACACACACACACACACACACACACACACACACCCCACAAATACTGGTGCCTGGTTCTGCTTGCCTTCGCCTTCACCAGGCATTGTGGCTTAGTTGGTGTGATAAGGCTGGGAATCTTACAATCTCCCAGTGACTTGAATGTAGAACAAAGTTTGGGAACCACAGGAGTTTGGTCAGTATCCTGCTGAATTGATCAAATGGGTTTGTTTAACTTCTGGTGTTACGCAGAGCGCACCGAAGATGACCACTCAGAGACAAGGTATAGCCAGTTGGAAGTCTTTATTATTCCAGAGCACTCAGACCACACCCGAGTGATCAGGGTGGTCCCCTGAGTGTCCTGAACATGGGGTTTTAAAAGGCAGAAACCAGGTCCTAGCATCTCGCTTGGCAGCTTCAAGGTGGGGTCTTCAAGAGGAATAAACAGCTTACAGCAAGCTATTCTATCAAAAGCTAAGATAAGCAGTTAGCCAGCTGGAGGGGGCTTCTGAACAAACAGGCAGTTTTAACAAAGGCTAAGTTAGCTAGGACATCCTGACCTTCGGTTCCTAGGGTGGGATTCTCAATCAAGGAGGTCAGATTCTAGTTAAACCTGTAAATGGCCTCAGCAGAAATACAAGGTGGAGGAACTCTCACATCCTCAAGGAATTGCCCCACAATCCCTTGCAGCCTCTTACAGCTCTTGCTCTCTCTCTCTCTCTCTCTCTCTCTCTCTCTCTCTCTCTCTCTCTCTCTCTCTCTCTCTCTCTCTCTCTCTCTCTCTCTCTCTCTCTCTCTGTCTCTCTCTGTCTCTCTCTCTGTCTCTGGAACAAAGAATTCAGAAGCTGTTCTGAGTTGTGGGTGTACAACTTCTAATTTACGATCCTAACCAGGACCTGAATCTACCGTGACCTTTGCAACATCAACTCTCCAGACTAACGTGTGCAGAGTAACACTTCCCACAGCCCTCCCCGCCCCCAGCCAGATGTTTTCCTTTGTTCTTGGAATCTCTCTGTTCTCTGGGTACTGCCTACCATCCCTCTCACCACAGCTCCGTCTTTTATTACTCTTTATTTTTATTACTCTTAGCTTTAAGCTCTCCCTCTGATGAAGCTCTTCCCTGGGTTTTAAAGGAGAGCTCTCTTTCTCCTTGAGGCCGTGTTGCAGTTTTTAATGCACGGTTATTTCTTTCCGGCGCTTTCTCACCCCCAGGCCCAATCCTGGTCTCCAGGCCCCCTCTAAGGGTACTTAGGGGTCAGCTCCTGTCTCGAACCACCCAACAGCCTTTCAGATCTGTCTCAACTCTTACATACACCTCAGAACATGTTTTTGTGGGTGTTTTTGTTTTTGTCAATGTTGAGCCTAAGGCAGTGTGATCAAGAGAGTAACATTTGTTGCAAGGGGTAGCCAAGCTTTCTTACCCTGCCGTGTATCCGTACACTGGGCACATAACCCTATTGAGTGATAAAAGGGAACATGCCCGCTTCATAGTTCTCGGTGTTCAGGAGTTTGGAAGATTTAGGAAAATACCTGGCACTGAACATGACCCCCAGAGCTCAACACATTCCTCCCATAATTATGCTTCATTAGAATTTTAAACCTATGTTTCATGTTGGATCAAGCACCCAATTAAATTACCTTAGGCTTTCCTGAATTTTCTAGAGATTTCATGATTGTATGTTTTCTTATTATAAAATTAATTCTGTAAAAAAAGAAAAGATGCTTTTTTTTTTAGCACCACAGCTCTCCTTGTTCTTTTTTTTTTTTTTTTTTTTTTTTTTTTTGGTTTTTTGAGACAGGGTTTCTCTGTGTAGTTTTGGTGCCTGTCCTGGATCTCACTCTATAGACCAGGCTGGCCTTGAACTCACAGAGATCCACCTGGCTCTGCTTCCCAAGTGCTGGGATTAAAGGCGTGCGCCACCACTGCCCAGGTTCCTTCTTGTTCTTACTTGGCCGTTATTCCTCTTCCTCTTTTGTTCTAGAAACACGGATGGTTATGACGGTATTGCTCACCACAGTCACAAACTAGCATCTCTCTCTTCACTCCTTAAAATCTAAGTCAGAAGAGGTCGTGAACAGAAAATCTAAGGAATCTTAGTGATGCTGGACACTCTGGACATTTCCCCTTAAGTCTGCAATACCTTGGTCCACTTTTGACAGGATCTACTACCCAAGTCCCACTAGTGATAACACTGTGAGAACTAATTTTGGCCAGGAGCAGTAGATACAGACTCAAAAGTCAGTAATCTTACTGCCAGTACCTCAGAGTGGCTATGCCTCTCAAGTCAAAATGTATAATGCAGCAATAGTATCATGATGTGAAATAATAGAATTCCATTTTATTTTTAATTGTCTTTTTATTTTAAAGTGTATTAATGCAATGTAAAAATGTAAGTACGCATGCTCAGCATAGTCTGGATGAAAGTATTTTCTTTCTCCCAGGTAGGAGTATAAGCAGGGAGTAAACGCTAAGTGGGTTAATGAGGAATATGATTGGAAGGGCTTTTTGGCAACTTTGAAATAAGTTTTACTGTATCCCCAAAGCATCCTTACTGGAGAATCTAGAGTGCTGAAATAACAGTCACAAACAGTGGGGTCTTCTAACTCCTAGGCATGTTGCTTCAGGACCATAGTAGCTTCTGAAACTTATTCCAGACTGCCATGTGAATACTCTCAGTTTTGTTTGTTTGTTTGATTGTTTTTTCTAAGGCAGGGTTTCTCTATGTAGTCCTGGCTGTTCTGGAACCCACTCTGTACTCTGTAGACCAGGCTGGCCTCAAACTCAGAGGTCCACCAGTCTCTGCCTCCTGAGCACTGGAATTAAAGGTGTGTACCACCACTCCCAGCAATGTAGGCTTAGTGTTCAAGTACGTCAGAAGGTCCAAGGGTGGGAAGCATCCACTTCACACGTCACACTCAGCATGGCTTTGGTAACAATTTTGGTAATTTTAATATTTGAAGAGAGAAAACAAAGAATTCTTGACCATTTCAAAAAGCCCTACAATTTTAAGATGTTCTTTTCAATTATGAAGGAAAAATTATATTTGTCAAAATTATATGATAGATGACTCTGCGATACATGATAATATCAGAAAACCTGGCTTTCTCCATCTGGGAGGCTATGATTATCACGACAGCTACTAGATGATTCATTCCAATCAAGAAAAAAACCCAAAACCCAAAACAAAACAACAAAACCAAAAAAACCACACACCCTACTTTAGAAAATCCTTGAAAAATACGACTAATCACTCCGACAGATCTGAGAGCAATTGGATATTTCTAGTTACAGATAATTTCTTCTACTGTCAAACAATGACCTGTAGCCTTTGTTTTCTTTCTAGATTTATGTGTTGCCAGGTTTAACATGAACCTTAGTTCAACCCTAAACGTAAATTATGAAGAAAAAAATACGTCTAGGGTGGAGTCTGCGACAAGTTATGCAGGATTCCAAATCAGGACTGAAAACCAGACTCGATGGTTTAGGACAGGATGTGGTACAAGCAGGAAAACTGTGAGGAGGTGGCCCAGTAGCCAGAATGTTGGCTCAAGCACTCAAATTTTAAGACAGGAAACAACCTTAGAGTACCCACGTGAAAAGCTAGGGGCCCAGAGATTACGGACTTCTGCTCAGGAAGAGAGTGAAATTGTGTGTTTTACCAATAATGCTCCTCAGCAGGCCAGTTTTTCTGTTTTTCAGTTTAGATAGATCTGTCCAGTTTTACGATTGCTACTGAGATGGGGTTTTAAGAAGACATCTAGAAACGACAGTGTTCCAGCTTGGCACTGGATTGCTGGCCACTCCCGGATAGCTTCTCTTGTGTGTGACCACTGCGTTCTCCACTGCCATCATCCATCATATTCACTTCCCAACGTGCCTTTCTCATCCACAAATACTTCTCCACTTGCATTTTAATTTTAACTAAAAACTTAGTTTTGGTATTTTGAGACAGGGTCCTTCTATGTCAATTGTCCTAGAGATTGCTTGCCTCTGCCTCCTGAGTGCTGGAATTAAAGGCATGGGCCACTATGCCCCAATACATTTTTAAATATACAGATTACTTTTCCACAACAGAGTAAAAGATGAACTAAGTGAGATTTGGGTCTTCATAAATGTATATTATTAAGTATTTGTTAAATAAACAACAAAAACACCCCCAAAGTTCTGAAATCAACCCAAAAGTAGCAAACAAACAAAATCCAAATTCTGGGAAGAGTCAGGAGCTGCCAGCCAGACACAGAGGAAGCAAGATGTGAAGGCAGAACTGAGAAAAGGTACCCAGCCATGTGGCTAAACATAAATAAGAATTATGGGTTAATTTAAGTGTAAGAGCTAGTCAATAGTTAGCCCGAGCTAATGGCCGAGCAGTTTTAATTAATGTAAGCCTCCGTGTGTTTACTTAGGTCCAAGCGGCTGCAGGACTGGGGGGTGAGAGAGATTTGTCCTGACCATGGGCCAGGTGGGACACAGGAAAACTTCAGCTACACCAAATTAACTTACATTTCTTTTTTTCAGGCTAGAAGGAAGTCACAGTCGCAAACACTTACAGCTTGGGTCTCTACCAGAACTCAGCAGGATTAATCTGCAGACACTGGTCACTGTGGCCCTAGTACTCTGAAGCTGTGGGAGTTGTGATGGTTTTAATGAGAATAACCTCATGGGCTCATATGTTTGAATACTTGGGCCTAGTCAATGGAACTTGTAGGGAAGAATTAGGAGGTGTGGCCTTGTTGGAGGAGGTGTGTCATTGGGTGCCTGCTGGAGGTTTCAAAGGCCTCCTGTCATTCCCAGTGTCTCTGCCTGGTGGTTGTTGGTCAAGCTGTGAGCTCTCAGCTGTTCCTGCTGCAATGTCTGTGCTTTGCCATCATAGACTCTAACTCTTTGAAACCATAAGTGAAATTAAACACGTTCTTCTACAGGTTGCTTTGGCCATCATGTTTTATCATAGCAATGGAAAAGTAACTAAGACAGGAGTATAGTATAGGTTTCTAAAGCCACTTCATCCATTCATGATAATAGCTAGCAGACATTCACCTTGCTTTAATTCTTTTCTTTATTCTTTTTTGTTTTACCTTCTTGGTATTTTGAGTTTTTACCATGACAGTAATTTAAAGATGATGGGTTGACAAAACACACTTGTCTCTTTCCCAAGACCACATCAAAATGACGCTAAAGAAAAAGACGTTGGGCATGGTGGCACACTCCTTTGATCCCAGCACTTGGGAGGCAGAGACAGGAGGATCTCTGAGTTCGAGGCCAGCCTGGTCTACAGAGTGAGTTCCAGGACAGCCAGGACTATACAGAGAAACTTTGTTTTGAAAAAAAAAAAACAAATAAACAAACAAAGGCAAAGACACAGTGGACAAATAGAAAGGGTAAAAGCGGATGAAATTCTTTAGTAAATGTTCAGCAGTGGGAAAGCATGGAGCAATAACTATGTTAGGAGTTAGAGGTATTGTTTAGGAGGCCAGAAGTACTCCTTTGTGCAAGAGATCTAAAGAAACCCAGGACAGTTCACAGTGGGTGGGGTCAAACAGCTGGGGACCAGTACATGCACAAAGCATGCACAAAAATGTACCCTCAATTACATCTGAGTGCCCTCAGGAGTTGAGACTGTCAAGTGTTTTGCACGAAATTTTTTTACGCTTTCAAATACTTCCACAGATTTCTTAAACTTCCTGTAGAGCCTGTTCCAGCATAACCCCTCTTGTCAGGAAATTTGTTTTATGCTATTATTTAGTTTAATTATTCCATCCTGCACATACTATCTTTCAAAGTAGCTGGGCATAATTCTCTCTATAACATGCATGCTTATGCTTGAAGATAATTATAAAATGTTCTCCCAAGATGAATGACTTCTGTGTCCTTCTGCACAGTCATTTATTTTCAACCCTTTTTTTTTTTTTTTTTTTTTTTTTTTTGGTTTTTCAAGGCAGGGTTTCTCTGTGTAGCTTTGTGCCTTTTCCTGGAACTCACTTGGTAGCCCAGGCTGGCCTCGAACTCACAGAGATCCGCCTGGCTCTGCCTCCCGAGTGCTGGGATTAAAGGCGTGCACCACCACCGCCCGGCTCAACCCTTTTTATCAAGTGTGTTTCCTCTGATTAGTTTCCAAATCTCCTGCATTTATCACACCAAGCCAGAGACCACAATGTAGCCATCCTGAGACATCCCCACCACAAAGAGAAGGTAAGTGCTTAAGGGATATTTGATTTTTATGCAGCACTTGTAACTTTCAAAGCACACTTTCATGCACTGTTTTATCACTTGAGGTACATATTGTGTCTTCTTGGTCCCAAACTCTGTTGTATGGGTCTATACTAAGCTGGGTTCAGACTGAGGTAATGTGGAGCTTATTGGCATCAGTTTAAAGTCCATGTGGTTCTGAAGATGTATCAGGAATCCATAAATCTTTGTTTTCCCAGGAGCAGAAATGGTCTAGGGATTGAAAAAATATCACAGGGGCTTCTATAGTCTGAACTTTCTGGGGTGATGAAATGTTCTATACTGGTCTGTGCAGTATGGCAGCTGTTAGTCACATGACTATGAAAACGTGGTTAGTGCAAGGGAGATGTAGGCAATCCCTACTTTCCTGTGCATTGAGGATTGAACCAGTTCTACCACTGAGCTGTTTTTATTATTTTAAGGTGTGTTATTTTTGTTTATGTTGCATTTGTTTAACTCTGTGAAGCTGTGATACTGTGCCTGTCTAAAACACTGAACGGCCAATAGCAAGGCAGGAGAAAGGCTAGGTGGGGCTGGCAGGCAGAGAGAATAGATAGAAGGAGAAATTTGGGGGGAAGGAAAAGTAATAGCCAGAGAAGAAGAAGGAGGACGTCAGGGACCAGCCATCCAACTACACAGCAAGCCATGGAGTAAGATTTACAGAAGTAAGAGAGTAGGCTAAATTAATAAAAGCTGGCAAGAAACAAGCCAAGCTAAGGCCAGGCATTCATAATTAAGATTAAGCCTCCATGTGTGGTTTATTTGGGAGCTGGATGGCCCCCAAAAGAGCAAAAACAAGCAACAACTTAGCCCTTTGTAATTTATTTTGAAAAAAATATCCTGAGGAGTTGCTAAGGATTGTCTTCGACTTGAAATCCTATCTCAACCTTCAGAGTAGCTAGGATTACAGATATATGACATCATGTCAGCCCAGAACTTTCACTTAACTTTATCTGTAAATAGTAGTATGGAGCTAGTGGCATGACCTTTGGACCATCCTTAGGTCAGAGTCTAAGCTGAGGAGTGAAGCATAGACCACTTGTTTTTTTTTATTCTAATGAATCCATGATGACTGAAGTACTGGGTGGGGTTTGAACCTAGGGCATTGTGGATGCTGAGCAAACACTATTCCACTGAGCTGTGTCTTCAGCACCCACTCCCCTTTCTCCTTCCATTTTTAGCTATTGTGTCTTTGAGGCAAGGTTGTGCTAAGTTGCCAAAGTTGGTCTTGAACTTGAAACCCTCCTGCTTCATACTGATGCCAACGGCAGATTATATACCTGATATACCTGCACCACTAGGACCATCGCAAGGCACGTTGATAAGCTGTTTTTATATTTTAGGACAAATTTGATGACGAGAAAGATCTTAATGGAATCCAAGTGTTTTTGCTACGTATTTTTTCAGGAATGTTGGTATTATGTGACTAATTCCTGA
This sequence comes from Peromyscus californicus insignis, assembly GCF_007827085.1. Lineage (NCBI taxonomy): Eukaryota > Metazoa > Chordata > Mammalia > Rodentia > Cricetidae > Peromyscus > Peromyscus californicus. The sequence continues at coordinate 35,636,527 of NW_026294584.1, forward strand.
GGTTTTGTTCAGAAATACATACTGAGCTTTTTGTCTAGGACAGTAAATTGGTTCTCAAGTACATGTACATGGGCATAAAAACAAAACCACTGGGTTCTGAGATGGTGAGCAAGCATGTTTTGGCAAAGAGGAAAAGTCTTAAGAGAGACTGATTCTAACTATCCAATCTTGCTAAGCTATAGGATGGAACAGCCTTTTACTTATGCATTGGCATACTTACTGGCATGAAGAGGTCATATCAAGGGATATATATATATATATATATATATATATATATATATATATATATCTTGACTGATTCAATTTAAAATCTGCTATGGCCCAGCGGCAGTGTTACATGCCCTTCATTCCAGCACTCAGGAGGCAGAGGCAAGCAGATCTGTGTGTTCAAGACCAGCCTGGTCTACAAAGTGAGTTCCAGGACAGCCAGGGTTACACAGAGAAACCCTGTCTGCAAAAACAAAACAAACAAACAAAAGTCTGCTGTGTATTTGGGACATATTTTGCTTAGTTGAGATTGTAAAGGACTTTAAAACCCAGGGGCAGTGAATAGAAGGGCAAGGATAGGCATGAAGAATCACCCTTGCTTTTTTATATACATATATTCTCCTATAAAGAGCCTTGTCCACTTATGGGGCATATATATATATATAATATATTATATATATATATATATTATATTATATAGTCTTCCTTCTTAAAAGCAAGATAGTGTCATGGTTCTTTTGTAAATCTATAGTTGTTGACTTCATTATTGCTTTCTTGCTCTGACCTTTTCTTTTTTACAGTCCTGTTTCTTTCTTTGAGTTGACATTAAACTTACAACATTTCTTTCCTGCTTCAATTTTAGCTGGTGACCCCTTGCCTCTGATTTTTCTCCCCAGAGAAAATAGAAGCTGATTGAAAAGTACTTCTCTTTCTTCTAACTTCAGATTGACTGAACTGCTTGTGTTTATACCTAGTATATTCTGCTTTTCTTCCTTTTGCCATGAATGGTTGTTCTAGTTTGGTTTCTGTTGCTATGGTAAAACACTGACCAAACCAACCTGGAAGAACAGGCTTATTAGGCTTATTGGTTGCAGTCCATCACAGAAGGAAAAGAGGGCAGGAACTCAAGACAAGAACCTTGTTGTGGGGTATTCACTACAGAAGACAGCTCAGACATGGATTTCAGCCAATAGAAAGTCTTTATTGCCAGCCGGTAACTACACTGGGTGTTTGGGATCCCATTGTAGCACTAAGCCTTTCTCAGAGTGAACTTTCAAGCACAAAAACCATGTTCTGAGTTGACATATTTCAGTTACAAGAAGTTAGTCAGAAGTGGAACTGCAGAAGCAAAAAGCAAGGTTAGTACATTTAGAGACTTTCCCAGAACTATGGACTTGGATGGGTTAGGTTTTTGTTTCAGTTTTGCAGGTGATAATGTTTACACCTGCCGAAGTTTTACAGCCTGAGTAGCACTTCCATCATGGAGTCAGTTGTGCCAAGTTCTGGGGCTCGGTTACAACCTAGAGGCAGGAAGTGGAGCAGGGACCATGGAAGAACACTGCTTATTGGCTTGCTCACACTGGCTCATGCTCAGCCTGCTTCCTTATGCAACAGATGACAATCTACTTGGAGTGGCACTGCCCACAGTGGCTGGGCCTTCCCTTATTAACAACGAACCACGAAAATACATTAAAGGCATGCCACAGGCCAATCGGATGGAGGCAATTCTTTGATTGAGGTTCTCTCTTCCCAGGTGACTCTATGGGTGTCAAACTGACAACGGAAGCTAACTATGACAGTCACCTGGCTTAGCTATGCAGTACAAGCCCTCCTTTGTCTGCCAGAGCTCATCTCTCCTTAGCAGTTGAAAGAGTTCCTCCTATATTTGTCTTGTTCTCATTATCCATTGTCCATTTCCAGCTGATTTTTTCTATTATGTACTTGCTTCACTGTCTCTCATATTCATAGCAAACCTTAATTCCAATTATCACCAGTTGCAAAATAAGCTTTTAGGTTTGAACTGAATTATTAATCTACTTCTAATCCATACACTAACGGTGAATCAATGTCACTGCTGGGACCAGGTTTCATAAAGCAGTGTCTTCCACTTTGCCAGAACACTCTTTCCCTTGTTGGTTTCCATGAAATATGTTGCTATGTTGGGAAGGCTCATTGAGGAGAGAAATGAGAATGAGTTTCAGGGCAGTAGCTTGCCAGGAACCATGGCCCTCAGTCCACAGCTCTCAGGACTCAGCTTCTGCCAAACCCCATGTGACTTTGAGAATGGACTTTCCCCAAAGAAGCCTCCTGCTCTAGCCTTCTGGGTTGCTAAAGCAGAAAACTTGCCCTGATTCGTAACTTGCAGACATTTTGAGATGTTGAAAGTGCTTTGATTTAAGTTGCTGAGTCTGTGATAGATACATAACAATAGGCAAGAAATATCCTGTTCCGTCATTATTGTTTCTCTGCAATATCCTCTCTTTTTTGTTTGTTTTGTGACAGGTCTCACTACGTAGCCCTGGCTGTCCTCTAACTCACTATGTAGACAGGGCTAGCCTTAAAGTCAGAGATCCACCTGCCTTCTGCCTCCCGAGTGCTGAGATTAAAGGTGTGCACCAGCATGCCCATCCATCCTCTTCTTTTGTAACACCTACTAGAAAAAATTTGGAGACTTTAAATTTTTAGTGGTTTCCCTCTAGCCCTGATATGTGGACCCAGCATTCTACCTGAGGATGCCTTCCATTTCTGCACCCCGCCTTCTGCGGAGCTCTCCAGTTTATTAGAACAGCACTGTGAATCCTCAGGATTCTGCATCTCCATAGCCCCTTCCATTCCAGGTCTTTCTGCTGGCATGACTTCTCAGATCACTTACAACTCTAAACTTCTTGTTAGGATAAAAAAATGAAACATGCCACATCATTGATTGTGTTTTTTTTTTTTAATTCAACAACACTAAAGCATTTTTCAGAATATTTTGTACTCACACGATACACATTTTTGCTAGATTCAAGAATTTGCTAAAAGGCCACATGATTCTGTTTTTAGGTCTACCTTCTTAAAACATCACTTTGGTTTTTAATGTCTATGATTTAATGGTGGCAAATGACAGTTTTACTCATTAACTACAAATGATCCTTATAATTAGTTTTTATAATTATATAATAAAGGCACAAGTGAACAATGGCAAGGTAGTTTGAATGTAATTGGCCCCATTAGCTCATAGGGAATGGCCCTATTATGCACTATTAGGAGGTGTGGCTTTGTTGGAGTAGGTGTGGCCTTGTTGCCTTGTTGGAGGAAGTATGTCCCTGTGGAGGTGGGCATTGAAGTCTCCTATGCTCAAGCCATGCCTAGTGTCTCAGACCACTTCCTGTTGCCTGCAAATCAAGACATAAGGACTCTCAGCTACTTCTCCAGCACCATGTCAGCCTGTATGCTGCCGTGTTGCACCATGATAATAATGGACTATACCACTGAAAATATAAGCCACCCCAATTAAATATTTTTCCTTTGTAAGAGTTTCTGTGGTCTTGGTATCTCTTCACAGGAATAGAAACCCTAAGACAAACAGGGACAAGGAGAACTTTGCTGTAGTTCACTGTCAGGCTGTCGTTCACAAAGCCCACACTGACCCAAGGGTTCCTGTGTGCTATCTCACTGTGAACATGAAGAGACTGGAGACATTCACACCCTCTCAGTTCAGGCCTGTATTGTTCTCTTCCTGAGAATGTGATGAGCCAAACGCAGGGAGGGTAGTCTAGTCAGTCTGACTCAAATGCTGCCCAGCTGTCCAGAGTCTTTGAAAGATGTTATTTGGATTTGGAAGAACAAAATAACTAGAATGGTGTCTTTGAGTGTTTGATCATCATTTGTTCTTCTGAACCCCTGGAACCTCAATTCCCTACTGTTTGCAATAGCTATGGAAAAGCATTTGCTGTCTGATATCTGATACCTCCTCACACCATTCCTGAGACCCAAAGGTTACACATTAAAAAAAAAAAAGAGGAAGACAGATGACACAGGAGTATTTACAGTTTTTTGAGCTCACGAAGGCTTTCTGAAAGCCCAAGCCACAGATTCAGTGACAGCAGAGAGGTGTCTGTCCGTTCCGTCACAGTTTCCAAGGTTCTCTCAAGCATCACTTAACTTTGTCTTTATCACATTGAAAGTTTAACCTAAACTATACCAGCAAAATGTAACTATCTGTTTAAAAAGTTTAATTATGCAAAGAATCGGTTAATAATTTTGACATTTCAAAGGTCTGAATTTCCTAGAAAGTTTACATTGAAGAAGGGAGAGAAATCAAAAGGGCTGTGTGCCATGTTAGGTCACATGTTAGGGTCTCCTTTCCTTTAAAGAATTTCCTTGAGTCCCCAACTTCACTATCAGTGTCACTGAGGCTTTACTGAGTATGAGTACTAGTATGCATTAATAAAAGCACAATGAAGCCAGGCATGGCGGCATATGCCTTTAATCCCGGCACTCAGAAGGCAGAAAAGCAGGCAGAACATCTCTGAGTTCAAGGCCAGCCTGGTCTACAGAGTGAGTTCCAGATTGACCAGGAATACACAGAGAAACCCTGTCTCAAAAATAAATAAATAAATAAATAAATAAATAAATAAATAAATAAATAAATAAATGTATATGAGAAGGATTTTCTTTTATAAAAATGACTCACATGCAAAGTAACACTGTAGTGTAAAGGAACAGCCTTTCTTTTCTTTGTGGAAAGATGTCTGTTGTTGATACTGTATTTTGAAAGTTGGGTTTCCTTGTGTGTTTTCATATGTGTGTTATTGAAAGAATGTGCCGTGATTTTGATAGTTATTAAATATATAATTATGTAAGCTAAAACGAGAAAAAGAAAAACTGTGAAGGGGGTATGTAGATTATTTGCATCTGGAAAAATTCTGACATGTGGTTGTATTAAATAATTAAAGGTGATTTCCATAAGAAAGTGTGAGGGCTAACGTTATGTTTTATGTTTAATTCGCTGTGCTTAAGAGATCTATAAAACAAAATGCCTCTAACCTGTAAGTCCCACTCGCCCAAGGTAACTTCCTGGAGTGCTGGGGCTGTTGTTCATGTAAGATAACAAGCCACATGCTTTTGCTTCTGTAAAGAAGCTTGGTTGCCCCAACTGCATAGGATGTGCTTGATCACACATAGGTTGGAGATACACAGGCAGGAAGTATGTTAGGATGTATGCTTGGCTCTGATTGGACAAATGCAGGAAGTCCGAGACCTTGTGAGTTTTGCCTTTATAAGCAAATGTAATGTAATTCTGCACCATTCCTTAGGAATCCTGGGTATGACCTGGCCAGTGTCCATCATCCTGGCTGATATTTAATAAAGCTTGCTTCAAATTTGGCTGAAAAATTATAATGGCCTTATTCTTGCCAGATAGGATTAACAGGAGATTAAAAAATAGGACCTTAGTTACAGCTTTTAAATGAATAAGACTGTGTCAATTGAAATAATTTGGTTGAATCTATAGGATACTAAACTAATTGAAATAGCTAAACAGAAAAAGTCCCTAAGTCTTTTTTGTCTGCTTGTTTGTTTGAGACAGGTTCTCACTATGTAGCTGTAACTGGCCTAAAACTCACTGTGTAGACCAGCTGGCTTCAGACTCACAAAGGTCCGTCCACTATCTCTGCTTCCTGAGTACTGAGTTCAAAGGTGTGCACCACCACCTTCAGCCAGAAAGAATGCACTTCTGAAGACAGCTGCTGAGGGAAAAGTAAGACCCAAATTCAACTGAAACAAAGCGCAAGAAGCCTTGTTCATCTAAGGGTTGAGCCAGTTTGAACCTCAGCTTTCAATGAGCTTCATAGGACAGAGAAAAATGTACCCGGATGTATGGAAGAAAGCTCCAGAGTCAGAATCCTAGAGACCTCCATTCATATCAGCGGAGGGCCTGTTGGGTCAGTGCCATAGTTGGACCCAAGAAAGTAGCTTATAGGGATCATCAAAGAGAAGATTTTCCTCCCCCAGGCATCAACAGACAGTGTCAGGACACAAAGGGAATGCGTATCAAAGTTGGAGCTGCTGAACAGTCACCCTGTTACCTTTCCCTATCCCACCGCAAGCTGTGTATGATGTATGGTGGTAATACACAGAACAATGTTTGGTGGCTTTGTTTTACTCATTCAAATTGCCTTCTATACTGCTGCCCTCTGGGCAGAGGGCTATCACCACCCCATTTGTCATGTGCCTACAGAGTACTTAGAGTGACTATGGAACAGCAAGATGGGCCATCTCCAAGTCTGGAACAGTTGATCCCACATCTAAAAAGGTCAACTAAAAATCAAAGGTGTCTTTGTATGTGGAGGTACAGTCTGAGTAACTCGTGCCCTCACTCAAGCTTTGAAAACTCCGGTGTCTTTTCTAGTAGGATGTGAAAACAGGTAGACAAGGGGAGACTATGCGGAGACAACAGGCAGGCTCAGTGGAAGGGGCATGAGGCCAAGGTCAAGGAAGGAACAGCAGGAAATATCTGCCTTTTAGTACATCTCTTGTCTTCTCCACAGTAAGATCTGACACAGGTCATTCTATGTTAGCTCTTTGTGTGTAGAGGCAAAGTCTGCAAATATCTTGCTTTATGGGCTGTGAGCCAGGTTCTCAGTGATGGTTGACATGTCTCTAGGTCCTTTCCTGGCCCTGGTTTGATTGGGTTTGGATGACACCAGGAAGAGATTCAGTCTTTCTTTGAACTAAGAACTACTGAATTGGATTTTCTGCTTTAGTTCAGATGAGATTATTAGAAATTATGATGAAGGAATTTTGCCCAAGGAACTAAACCATTTCAATACAGGAGGCCTAGTGGACAAGATGAGGACTCTCACTTCAGTGACTGGGAGCTGTTTCAGAGGTGTGTCAGTCAGTCAGTGTTCCATCAGTGTCACAAAATACTCAAGAGAGCCAACCTGTGTGGAAGACATGCTCAGTTTCACTCACAGTTCTGTTGTGTTCAGGCTCTGGTTTATGACTCTGTTGCGTTTGGACTGTAGTGAGGCAGATTACCATAGGGAAATGAGTGGTAAAGAAAGCTGCTTACATTAATTAAGACAGGCGAGAAGTAAAACAAGAAAATGGTCTCCAAGAGCCCTTCCAGTATATCTCAGTGGCCTGAAGGCCTCATACTAGCTTCTATTCTTTAAGGGCCCATGACTTCCCAACAGCACCACGTGCTAGTCACAAAGCCTTTAATCCACGGGTCTTCGAGGGACAATTAACAAATCTTTACAGGGGAGAACAACTGTGCCTTCCTGTACCACCAGCCAGTCCATGGTGGGACACTGGGGATGTAGAGTATACAAGGCCTTGCTTCAGCCCTGAATAACATCAAACAAGGTGGTGCTTACCCAGCACTCTCAAGGTAGAGCCCAGAGGATCAGAAATTCAAGATCACCTTGGCTAAGTAAGTTAGAGGCCAATCTGGGCTATGATCTCAAAACATACAAAAAAAACAAGCTTCCATAGAGTCCAAGACTGTGTCGCGGAATGGGATTAGTAAGGCAAAGTGTACAGTATGTCCATTTTTAAAGTCCTAGTAGTCTAGGTCAAAACTATCAAATCGAATAAGCTCCTCTGCTGTCCTTGAGCTAGTGTGGTGACATAAGGCAATTATGCTTCTGCTTCCTCTAGCTCCCAGGATTGTACTACAAAACCTCATTTGTGTTTCGGGGGAAGTGGGAGAGATGATTGGCATTGGAGACACAAGGGAGAAAAGAGGACCATACCTTACGGCATCCTGTTTACTTGCGGACTTCTCCAGGCTTCCCTTTGGTGAACCTCTTTTGTGGTAATCTGAGTACCCTAGATATTGTGGTGCCTTTGTAAACACTTTATTTTTATTCTTTTACAGATTTTATTTATTTTTGTCTGTTGGCAGTTATCTGAAGTATTCATTTACCTTCCTGGAAATGGTTTTTGGTTTGTCCTGCCAGTCAGGGCTCACTGAAAAAGTGATCTTCCAGTTACAGCTTCAACTTCATGGAACATTTGAAAGTAAAACACAGCTCTTTTGTTACAAGTCCCAGAGGGACAGAGATCCTAAACGTGAGTGACTTTCCCCCCTTTTATTTTATAGCCAGGGGAAGCTTAATCACCTTACAGTGAACCCAGTTTTCCCGTAATCCAATAATATTCCCTGGATTCTTAGTGGCTTTAACTTTGAATTCCTTTAATCTAGTGTTTGTGTTTCCTGACACCTATTCCTGCTTCCGTTAGATTCGGTGCCCAAGCAAAGCAGGGAACAGAAAATTAGCAAATCCTCGCACATAATTAGGCTTTGGTGTGAGGAAGACCGTGCAATAATTCCCTGCTTCTTGCAAAGATATGATTACAAGTGTACCTGTCAGTCCATCACTGTGCAAGGTAGTACTGAGGTAATACTCGAGCCTCTGCTTCATGTGGGGAAAGCTTTATAGACTTCAACTCTCAAGCCATTACATGTAGAAACACTCTTATATAAATGCCCACCAGAGGTGCTGAAACTAGGCTTTGCATGGCATCATGATTTCCAGTGTGAGAATAATAAGCAGAAAGTCCGAGAAACTGGAAACCGTGCCGAGGCATTCCAGGACACAGGGTTTTACTGTTAGGGAAAGCACACGCATTGCAAATAGGAAGCCGGTCCTGATTTCACCAGTTGTTCTAGCACAGAGTCAGATGTTGAGGGACAGATAGGGCCTTCATTGTTAAGTTTCTTTCCTGGGGCTCCAGTACCAGAATCCTGGTGGCTTAAAACGACAGATATGTACTTGTCTTGGGTCTGGCATCCAGAAGACTGAAATCAAGTTATGAGTAGGGCTATCCATGCTCTCCTGACAGGCTGGGAAGAATCCTTCTTCACTTTTTCTGGTAGCCATCACTGTCAGCCCATGACACTTCTTGTCTTGCAGCTCATCATTTTTGTCTGTCAGTTATTGATGGAGTTCTTTCTCCCTGTGTGCACGATCTCATGATCCATGCTTATTGGATCAGTTCATACCCTGCCTCAGGATGAGCTCTTATCATGTCTGTGAAAACTATTTCTGATTACAGTCATTCACAGGCCCTGAGACTTAAGGCTTCAACACATCCTTTTGGAGACCCAATGGCAACCTATAACAATTATATTACAATGTATATGCCTGTGGATAGTATGCTGTCATAATTGACCACCTTGGGTAAAGGAATTGCATACTCATTAAATGCATGCTTGCCTGTTACATTTCTTCTTCAGGAGGAGGTATATGAGACAGTACTAAAGACTGGGGGTTATGTCCTCAGATTGTAGACTAAAGACAGATCTACTGAAGTCATCAAGTGTTTGGTTTGCAGCTCTGCAATCCTTCCCTTGGGGTACTTTCTGTGCCATAGAAAGTAGATTTAGCTTTCTCCCCAAAGGGCTCATAGAAAAAAAATTAAAAAGTATGAATTCACAGATATTCAACAGATACTAATTGAGTGCGTATTCTATGCCAGGCTGTCCTAGATGCTAGAGGTACATTGATAACATTTTTAAACATTGCTTTTCTTCCACTTATTTGGAGCAAAGGGCTTATAGGAAAAAATAACTATACTATGAAAGACACACACAAAAAAAATAGAGATCATACAAAGAGCTGTGGGACCACAGGAATGAAATTTGTTAGTGGGGGTAGGGAAATGTTGGAGGTAGGATTTACATTGAAATCTACATTGCTTCATGGCAGACAATGCAGGAGCAGTCCAGGATGCAGACAGAATGGCAGATGCGAGGCATACACATGTTAGAGGTCACAGAGATGAGTAATGGGAAGACACAGTCAAAATCCAGTGTTCCGATATATCTGCCTCAGTTACTAGAAGTCAGTTTCTCAGACACAAGGAAGCATCCCATGGACTTGAAACCGTTGATATCATGTCCGTGTACCAGAAAGAAAACCATGAGGGGTGGAGGATGAGGCAGAGTCTAGGACTGGGGATACAGATCATTTAGGAGGCTCTCATGCCTGTCCAGGCCAGAGGTGAAGGACATCTAAGGACAAGCAGATGGCAGTTGTAGAGAGGAGCAAGTGGCATCTACATACTGTTTGGTGGTGGAAATGGAAGTACTTGCTGGTAACTAGGAAAGGGAAGGAAGAAGAGAGATGAGTGGGTTCAGAATTCTAGATTTATAGCCCCAATCATCGTGAAAGAGATAAGAACAAACAAACAAACAAACCTTGGATGGTTATACAGGCAAGAGAGTAAGTTAAAGAGTACAGATGAGGAGAAGCGGGGTGGGGGTGGGGGTGGGAGGTGGAGGTGGGAGTGGCCCAAAGAGATAGCCAGTCTAAGCTGCAGCTTGTCCAATTTATACTGCATAGTCATTCATACTAAGGAGTGTAAGAACCAGGACTTATGGTCAAAGAACTGTTCTTTACTCATATATGCTAGAATAATTCAGAAGAAACTGTTCTAGGATGTCTGGATTTCCCCCTTTACATCCCGAGATTCCGAGAAAGATGAAACATGCCTATCCGAGCCAACATAACAATCTGATGACATAAAAATTTTCTCATTTTGCTGAAGTCCAGTAAGCAACTTGAACATTTTGTGAGGCGTCATCTCAGGCCACTAAGGGGCAGTTCATTTTTTCATGGAGAGTCACTGAAATTCACTGCTTTGAATGCCTGGCTTGCTGTGACAAAAGCTCTCCATGCTGAAGGAACCCTAGTTTAAATACACACGTATGCCACTTAAACCGTGGAAGGGAATGGCTGACATCCAGCTCGCTGACTTCAGAAGAGGCACACAGAATACATTTTCTTAAAAAATTCTGGCCGCAGTTAAGTAAGTTGCTTTTCAGACCTGCATTAACTCTGATCAATAGGGCCTACTGTTTCTTATCCCTGACAGTATCATCCCATCTTCTCAGACTGAAGAAAGTGGATTAGGAGTAGGGGACTGAGGAGCCACCTACACGACACCTTTGCCAGTTAGAGCACATGAAATCAAAGGGAAAAGGAAATTAGACCTTGAAGAACACTCCCTTAAAGGGCTTGTTGATAAGCATTTTGAAATCCCCAGTAGTGGGTTTCTTTGCCCATGCAATATGCCAAATCAAACCGAACTAATAAAACCAGGTTTAATCCGATCTGGGGGGTGGGGGGAGAAATCATGTGGAAGGTCAATGGACTGAAGCTTAAATACATTGTAGGCACCGTCTTGAGGGACTGGGGGGGGGGGGGAGCCACTGCTTTCTGAGGAGTGGGGCCGGGTTCCCAGCTGAGCATATGGGCAGGGTTTGGAATGGCACCATTGCTGGAGATTCCCAACACTTATCTAAGTGGGTTGTGTAGAGGCAGGTGGATCTCTGAGTTCAAGGCCAGCCTGGTCTACAGACTGAGTTCCAGGACAACCAGGGCTACACTGAGAAACCCTATCTCAAAAGCAAACAAACAAAAAGGTGTGTGTGTGTGTGTGTGTGTGTGTGTATGTGTGTGTGTGTGTGTGTGCTGCAGGGGTATCTGCTCCACTCATATGGCTTCTGACAGAAAGATCAGTGGCTTTTTTCTGATCCTCCTGCTTTCTTAGTCAACACTGATTGAACCAACAGCTGCCGACTTACAGTCAATAACTGAATGAATAAACTGGATTAATCAGAAAACACATCCTGAGAATCTGAGGTGCAATGGCACCGGAAGTAATCAGCAAAGTGTTCTCAGAAGCGGAAGCAAACTGGAAAAGGCTAAGGTTTTTATTTCGGTAAAAAAACAACCAAACAAACCAATCACACATGCTGTAGCTCTCAGGAGTAGAAAGGAAGCAAGTTGGTGGAGAACAGAAGGTAGCCCTCACCCTTTCCCCCTCCCAGCCAGACTGTTTCTCAAGCTGCCATTGTTTCAGGTGTCTTTTCAGTGAACTTTCCATCCCCACAAACCTTCACAGTAACTCCCTGTTCTTAAACTAGCCAGTCAGACTCTTTGCTGTGAGCAAACCCAGCTGAGCGGAAACCCTAAGGGCGCCCCGAAGCCATTTCAGACCTTCATCTCCTAACCCCTCAGTAGCTCTCAAGGTACTTACCAGTAATTACCGCCAAAGAATGTAGGAATAAAAAAGTGAAGACTTGTCCAGATTCACCCAGCTACTGGGGTTGGGAGTGGGGGTAAGAATCAAACCCAGTGCTGTGTGGCTCCTCAGAATTAAGTTATTTTCAATTTTACATTGTCCAGGCGGACTTGAGTTGAGAGCCTCCTGCCTCAGCCTGCCAAGCACGGGACTTCTAGGTATGTGCCACACATGTTCTGGGGGTTTTGTGTGTGTGTGTGTGTGTGTGTGTGTGTGTGTGTGTGTGTGTGTGTGTGTGTGTTGTTTTGTTTAAAATGTATTATCTACACTATCTAATTTTTTCAAAATAAGGTGCATAATAAACCAAAGTTCCCTTTAAAATTCTTTTGCTTAGAATTGTAGATACTATTGACTTTGTATAGGCACAGGCTCTGCATTTAAGTAGACTTTTAGTAGCTATGAGCTCAGATTTTTTTCAGTCAGTGTGCTTAGGCAATATCTCTAAACTGATTTTTGGAAGTAGACACTACAAGCCAGCATGGTGGCACACTGGAGACTGAAGAAGCCCAGTCTTGAATTTGAGCTTCATAGCTAGTTCTAGGCCAGACTGGGCTACAGAGCAGTACTTCATGTAAAAAAAAAACCAAAAAAAAAAAAAAAACAGGTAAAATATTTCATTAGGAAAAATTAATTTAAACCACCCAAATGTGTTTTTCTGTAACGTGGGTTTGGCTTTTCAGAGTCAAGAGATGCTTTTAGAGATAACTGTGAGTAGAAAACAATCCACGAACCACAGTTTGCAGAGTAGTGTACAGAATGCAGAAGGGGTGGCTACCACCTGACAGCTGATGAAACCTATGCACTTGGCACAATGGCCACACTCTTGCCTTGAGAAGGACTGTGGGTCACGAGAGTGGATTAAACCTAGAAAAATATGGACTCTGAAATGTTGTGGTATTTGCTCTGCCCATGACCTTGGGCTATACAGCCCAAAGGAGGTGGTGCTTCCTGCTGTTGTAAGTGACCTCTTATTAGGGATTGGAGAAGGATCACATGCCCTTCTCCCTGTTCCCGCCTGCGAGGTGGATTCACTCCTGGTCAGATCAGAGGATGACTTCTACTATCTACTCTATTCTGTAATCGTGAGTGTATTTCCCCTATTTATGTCTTAATAAATTCTGTTACCCATTTAATAGACTCATACTAAATTTAATACTAAATACTAAATTAATACTAATTTAGTAATACTAAAATTAGTCCTTTTTTGGATCCTGACTCTGTTATTTTTTTGGCTATGCTTGTCAATAAGAATGTTCTTTTACCCTCTGAATTGCGGTTCCTCATCTATAAAAGCAATCATGATAATGCCACAAAATCTTCCTCAAGGATTTCCCCCAAGAGCCAAATCAGAAAGCAGCCACTTAATTGGCATTTCCCTTTATAGACATAAAATCCCTTGACAAGGAAATTTTGACATGCTAGAGCTTTTCAGTATGACATACTTTAAATATTACCCACGAGCATATATGCGCATGTCTGAAAGGTCAGAAAAAATATTATAGAGGCTTTATTATACAGTGGAAAATGATCTCACAGCCATAATTTTAACCAATAATCTTTCTCTCTCCCTCTCCTCCTCCCTCCCTCCCTCGTCCCTCTCCCCCTGCTTAGCATGCATTTCTAAGTAATGCATAAGTCAAAACAATAAGGAAAGTTATCAAATAAATAATTTTCAGTCAACTTCTTGCCTCTTAGTGTTTCTCATTATTTCTCTCCTCTAAATAGTTTCTAAAATGGCAAAAAGTGAAGAAAGTGAAGAGAAGATAATATACAGTCCTGGTGATGCGATATTCTGAAAATATCTCTTACATTACAAGAGTGTGGAACTTTTGCCGGGCCTCACAGTCAAAGTTAATAATGCACCTTGAGGTTGTTTAAGATTTAAGACTGCTGTCCTCCTGTGCACTCAAACTGTTTACTCTGCCTTTAAGATAACAATACAACAGCCAACCTCACTTGCCCTAGATTTCCCAAGGAATCAACTTTTATAACCTAAGCTAAGGCACAGCTGTAATTTTAAGCTATGCCCCTGGCCCAGGAAATGCATGTCGATCATTTGCTGAAAGCAGCAAATATAGAGGTTGAAAGCAGCTTCCTAAAATCTCCCACAGAGGTTGAAAACAACTGTTTATGGTTACTGGTTGATAAATGACATTTGTTATCTGGGTCAGTTGTGATCAGCGGAGGCAGTGACTTAACCCCTTGTAAAACTCTGTTAAAGATTTCTGTCAAGTGTCCCACGCATTCCCCACATGATGGTTTCTATACTGTTCAGTTAATACACGACAAAGTCCTTTGTTGGGGACAGACACACCCAGCATATACTATCGACATAGACACACAAAGACAGAAACAGACAGACAGAAACAGGGACACACAGAGACACAGGGACAAAGAGATTCACAAGACAGCCTCAGGGCTGGCACAGGGTCAGACTCATACAACAGACAGAAATGAAAGACACCGGGAGCCTGAAATAAAGAATTCAAATCTGGACTTGCTCTTGGTTAAATGATTCCACGGAGAATTCTTTTATTTCTTTCTTTAATGAGTCACCCGTGCATTATTAGTAACTTAGAGTTAGTCACTAATGCATACAATATGAATAGGAACTGACAAGAGTGGACAAGAGGTGGGAAACTCACTTTAGAAACTAGAAGGCCACGGAGCATCAGACCTCTGGGCTTGGGACACCCTGCATTGGTGGGTTGCTGAGGGGTGGGCAGGAGTCCAATGGTGAGCTGGTCAGGGGTGGGCAGGGGTGGGCAGGAGTCCAATGGTGAGCTGGTGAGGGGTGGGCAGGAGTCCAATGGTGAGCTGCTGAGGGGTGGGCAGGAGTCCAGTGGTGAGCTGCTGAGGGGTGGGCAGGAATCCAGTGGTGAGCGGGTGAGGGGTGGGCAGGAATCCAGTGGTGAGCTGGTCAGGGGTGGGCAGGAGTCCAGTGGGTCCCCTCCAACTTCACAAAAACTTCCTCTGGAGGATAACAATCCTCCTCTGGAGAAAGTGAAACTGAGAAGTCACTTCTTTGGACAGGGAATAGAGTAAGAGTCAGCAAAAAAGATGGGAAGACCCTAGTCTTCCCACTTCCTCTAGGACCCCAGGGAGCTCTCAGGCAGAAGAGTAAGGGAGAGAAGGATAGGAAGAAGAGAGTAGGGAGGGGAAGGAAGAGAGGGGAGGAATGGATGGGGTGGGGTGTGCCTTTAGTTCCAGACATTGTGAGTCATCCAGAGAACATCCACACGGACACCTGACTTTCCTTCAGAGACATTCTCCAATTAACGAGCCTTACCCATGCACTCTTGCACAGAGTGTTCAGTCAGACTTAAGAAGTTATTGTATTAGAGTTTTTAATTAGGTTTACATGTGGGTCTGTGTGTGGGTCTGTACATATGAGTGTTGATGGCTTCAGAGGCCAGAGAGAAAGGGAGACAGTTTGTTTGACTAACTGATAAATGAACTCGCTAGTAGACTAATAGGAGTCAAAATAACAGAGAACATGGAAATGAATCAACTGTCCATAAAAACAAGAAAAAACTTTGCTAGGGTGGGTGTGGCGGTGCATGTTTTAATATCAAGAAGATCAAGAAGAAGAATCTCAATTTCAAGGCCAGCCTGGGCTACACAGGGAGACCCTGACTTAAAAAAACCCCTCAGAACTCAATAAAACACACACACATATTCATAATAAAAGGGCCCATTGAAAGTCTTGTATAAAATTTTTGAAAACAATCACAATAAAGCATGATAGCCTAATTTAACCAAGTCATATATATGATTTTAGACCGAGAAATCAAGGTTAAAGTTAAGCTGTTTCTTTAAAATCCTAAGAGAAATAATGTTCAGCTTAGAACTCTTCACTCAGACTATCAATCAAATATAAAGGTGGAATGAGGAAATTTTAGACAAATATAGGTCTCATGGAATCAACTTCTGCTGCTTCCTTTCTTTAGATGTTAGTAGAATATGAGCTTTTGCAACAGCAAGAATAAAGTTGGATGGGATATTGAGTACGGAAAGATAGAGGGTGGGAGGATCATAGCTTCACATGGTGAGGAGGACCGCTCCTGGGGGCTCGTCGGATGAAACATCCTTACAAAGCACTTCTTTGGGACATGCAGTGATGTGATAAGAAATTGAGTAAATGGAAGTAAAAGCTGTTCATACAGTTATAAAAACAAACAAACCTTTTACGAGAAAGTTACTAATATGCATTCTGGCTAGTTTTATGTCAACTTGACACAAGCTGGAGTCAGAGAGGAAGGAGCCTCCGTTGACAAAATGCCTTCATAAGATCAGTCTGTAGGGAATTTCCTAAGTAGTAACTGATGTGAGAGGGCCCAGCCCATTGTGAGTGGTACTATCCCTGGGCAGATGGTCCTGGGTTCTATAAGAAAGCAGGCTGAGCAAGCCCTGAGGAGTAAGCCAGTAAGTACCTCTCTTCCATGGCCTCTTCATCAGCTCCTGCCTCCTAGGTTCCTGTCTTGAGTTCTGCCATGACTTCCTTCAATGGTGGACTATGATGTGTAAGTGTAAGTTAAGTAAATCCTTTTCTCCTTAACTTGCTTTTGATTATGGTGTTTTATCACAGCAATAGTAACCCTGACTATGACAATATGCATATATATATATATATATATATATATATATATATACACATATACACATATATATTTCCCATTGCCAGGAACAGATAAAATTCCCATTTGAAAACGTAAATGAAGCTGGGCGGTGGTGGCGCACGCCTTTAATCCCAGCACTCGGGAGGCAGAAGCAGGTGGATCTCTGTGAGTTCGAGGCCAGCCTGGGCTACCAAGTGAGTTCCAGGAAAGGCACAAAGCTACACAGAGAAACCTTGTCTCAAAAAACCAAAAAAACCAAACCAAAACCAAAACAAAACAAAACATAAATGGTATATTGATAGCCTTCAAGACTTTTAGAAAATAGCTGATCAGAAATCTCAGTGTGTCCAGTGGGGAAACAGGCTAGCCAATTATACTATGAAGTTAGTATTATTATGTGATAAAATGTCCATTCAGGGTGGAAGGAGAAGGACCAGAGAAGGGTACTTGGCTTGGAAGGAGGAGCTGAGAGCATTATTTTCAAGTAAAAGGAAAATTCTGCCAAGATAACAGTCTCTGTTTCCAGATGAGGCTACTTCTGAAGTTCCAAGTAGCCATGCATTTTACAGAGGACATCACTCACCCTACCACACACAGCAGAAAAGTTACAGCTATGGTTAAGGTCATGACAACGGAAGGTTCTATTTCATCATTCAAGTGGGCCCCAAGTTCTACCGAAGTATATTTATATGACAGGCAGAGATAGGGAGATCACACACACTAAAGAGAGACAGTAAAAGCCAAAGTTGGGATGATAGACCTGCAAGCCAAGGTATGTTGGTAGTCACCAGCAAGAGGCAAGGAATGACTTATTTTCAGAAACTTCTGAGAGCGTACAGGCTTGTTGATGTCCTGGCTGTGGACTTCTGGCTTCCAACACTGTGAGAGAATACATGTAAGCTACTGAACTTACAGTAATTCATCATAACAACCATACTAGAGTAATGTGGAGGTAATCATTGAAGTCGTCTCTCTCCTATCTCCTAATCCAATTCTTCCTATGTCAATACTTCTTTCTCTTTATCATAATCTCTCTCAATCTCATGATTATCTTTCCCAGGCATATGCACATAGAAACATGTATGAGCTGGCATGCAAATACTAAAGAGAAAAACCATTCTCGAAAATACTGTTGTTTAAACTTACAACAGATGCTATATTTCCCCTGTAAATATCATGTATAACCTAGTAAGGCACTATTTAATAATGGAGCTGACTCTTGGATTTCTTTCTTTTAATTTTGTTTTGCTTTGTTTGAAATAGGGTCTTACTATATAGTACTGCCTAGCCTGGAATTTACAGAAATCCTACTGCCTGTGCCTCACAAATGCCAGGATTAAAGGTGTATGCCACCACAACCCATCAATCTTTGCTTTTTTACACATGCCAGTGCTAATACCTTTAATTAACTCTTTTCTCCTCAACCAATTTTGTAATCATATACTTGGTGAATAGGAAAGTGATCTAGTTTTAAATGCGATAGATTTAATTTAAAAAAGAAAAACTTCTACAAGGCTGCTTACATTTCTCTATGGTTTTGAAATTATTTTAAACTTCAAAAAAGAACAAATAGGGGCTGGAAAGATGGCTCAGTGGTTAGGAGCTCATATAATTCTTTGAGAGGACCCAAGTTCAGTTCTCAGCACCCACATTGGTCAGCTCATAACAAGCTGAAAATCTAGTTCCAGGGACTCTGACACCTCTGGTCTCTGAGAGCACCTGCATGTATGTATCATGCACACACACACACACACACACACACACACACACACACACACACACACACACATTGGGGTTTTTGTTTGAGACAGGTCTCACTGTGTAGCCCTGACTGTCCTGGAACTCTGTCTATAGACCAGGCTGGCCTTGAACTCAGAGATCCACTTGCCTCTGCCTCTGGAGTCCTGGGATTCAAGACATGCACGGCCACCACCTGGCAGTATCAAAATATTTTTAAAAGCACAAATATAGTATAGAATTCATATCCACATGCAGTAGCATCAGTTTCCCAGAGACAGAAGTGAAAGCTCTAACTGCCTATAGCCCTAGCTAAGGTGCATCAAAGTCCATCAGTATCTACATCCATGTATCTCTATAGAATAGGAACTGACTTATGAGATTATGCATTGAGAGTTCTGCAACCTGTTGTCAACAAGCCAGAAAAGAAGGGTAATTCAATCTGAGCCCAAAGGCCTGGCAGGACTTTTAATCTCTTACTGGTTGGAGCAAGGCAGAGGAGAGTCTGGTTCTTTGGAGGCCGTCCATAAACCTGTTTTAGGCAGCATAATAACCTTTGGGACCAGGCAGTGGTGGCACACGCCTTTAATCCCAGCACTCGTGAGGCAGAGGCAGGCAGATCTCTGTGAGTTCCAGGCCAGCCTGGTCTACAGAGCAAGATCCAGGACAGGCACCAAAACAACACAAAGAAACCCTGTCTCAAAAAACAAAACAAAACAAAAAAGCAACAACAACCAAAACCAAATCCAAACCAAACCAAACCAACAAAAAAACCTTTGGGCACGCTTTCTGAGAGATAAAAAGTTAAGTTTTTTGCTTTTCCACACATTGTCCCATATATTTTAATGGGATGGCCAAGTAGACTGGGGTGGGAGCACATTCCACATGGGCTTCATTGTCTGATAGTATAGTCATACACCCCTGGGTGTTCCTGTCTACTCCTTTCTTTAAATGAACCAATAAAGCCCCAAACTTTTTACATTCATGCATGGGACAAGATACTGTCACATTGTTACATAACAGTAAAAACATTTAAAATTCTGAGTTTTGAGTGCAGGAGAATATGGATGCCCCAGCTCAGACAGAAAGAGGATTTGTCTTCCTTCTATCTGTTTTTCTTCCGGACCCTCAAAAAGATTAGATGGTGACGCCCCATTGTTGAGAGTAGATTTTTAATCAGTTTACTAACTCAAATGTTGATCTCTTCAGAAAACACCCTATCCACACACAGAAATCTTATCTCCTACATATCTGAGCATTTCCTTAACCTGCCTGATTGACACAGAACAGTCATAGTCTCCATGCCTTTCAGCCAGCTGCCCCTGATACCAGATACTCACAATGATGGAAGTCAGGAAGTATTTTTGGTAGAATCTACTAATTGATCTACAGAATCTCATTGAAACACTGTGCCTCCATTCTGCCTAAAGTGCAGAAAGGCACAGCTAATCAAAATACCTGCATTGCCACACCTGAGCTTAGGGGAAACCCAGCCTCTGCCCAGAATAGAACACTGACCAATTGGGGCTATCCTTATTTGCATGGCAGGAATTGCAGGACCTGAAATTGCTTACTGTGTGGCTCACCCGAAGTCAATAGGACTGCTCCCAAATGGAGATGGCCTCCTAACACATCCACCTGCTACAGATGCCCAGCCTGCTGTTTCCAAGTTACAGCTATCCTGTCCTCCTGTGTCAAGATGGCAGACAAGACAGAAGAATTCCTCCAGGAGCCGTGTGCCAGCTAGCCTGGAGTATTTAGTACAGAAGCAAACAGGAGAGACCCTGCCTTAAATAATGTAGCTAGTGAAGACTAACACCAGAAGCTGTCCTCTGCCTCCCACATTGTCTCAGCCACTGTTCTATGGCTGTAAAGAGACACTGTGAGCAAGGCCACTCATAAAAAACAATTGGGTCGCCGGGCGTTGGTGGCGCACGCCTTTAATCCCAGCACTCGGGAGGCAGAGGCAGGCGGATCTTTGTGAGTTCGAGGCCAGCCTGGTCTATAGAGCGAGATCCAGGAAAGGCACAAAGCTACACAGCTACACAGAGAAACCCTGTCTCGAAAAACCAACCAACCAACCAACCAACCAACCAACCAACCAACCAAACAAACAAACAAAAAAACCAATTGGGGACTTGCTTAGAGTTTCAGGTTAGTCCATGATCATCATGGTGGCAAGTAGCCAGGCATGGCCCAGGAGCAGTACTGAGAGCTTTACATCCTAATCTGTAGTAGTAGGCAGAGACAGAGTGACACAGGGTCTGGTGTGAGCCTTTGAAACCTCAAAGCCCACGCCAGTGACACACCTCCGCCAACAAGGCCACATCACACCTCCTAATCTTTCCCAAACAGTTTCATCAACCGAGGACCAAACATTTAAATATATGAGCCTATGGGGGCCATTCTCATTCAGACCACCATACACATGGCATGTATGAGCCTTCAAGCAAAAACGTGTACACTTACATACAAACATTCTACACATACCCATACACAACACTAAAGATATTTTTTTACAAGACTAACCACCCCAAACCCTGCTGTTTCTAGTGTTTTTTACTTCAGTATTAGCACCTGGTTTGTTACTCAAGATATCACTCCCTTCTCCATCCCTTTTGATATTCAAACCATTATCCTGTTATACGTAATTCAATAACAGTTCCTATTGCTTAGTCACTCAGTTGCCTGTCATTCCCATTAAAATCGCCGTAGCTCATCTATCTGTGCAGCTTCAGTTCATACTGTGAGCTCTTTCTTGCTCCCCAAACTCCTGCCCTAACCATTACCTTAGCCGTAACTTTCACTCTGGAGTAGTTTTGTCTCTCCTCTTCTCCTGCTAACTCCTACTCACCATTCAAATCCAAATGCAAATGGCACTTCCTAAAGGGGGAAATGTGTCAATCAAGATTTGCATTTATAAACAAGAGCTTTTTCTGATATAAATAGAGACTGCATTAAGAGGAGATTTGTAACAAAGACATGGGATGTTTGTGCCAGCTGTTGAAGAAAGTGTTAACATGATAAACCAGCCTGCCTCCATCTTAGGCGCGAAAGCCATCTTATAGTAAAGACAAACTAGATTCATTCTTGTTTCTCAGGGATTGGGCTATGCCCCACTTATAAACTTAACTACAAAGGGGTCTGTACCAGGAAACAACAGCCATGCCTTTGTTTGAAAAGGTTATTATGACCACATTGTGAGAACCTGATTGTTATCTCTATCTTATTACGACCACCTTGCAATCATGTCTTTGTTTCAGGAGGCTGTTATGACCAACTTGTTATGCTTGTGTTCTGTCTAACATCACCTATTTGCCTGCCAAATCCCCCATTTGGAAACCCCCTACTCCTGAACTATAAAATCCCTTCTTCTACCCATGTCCAATGCTGATTTCTTGAACCCTGCTTTTAGGGAGAGACAGTCCACATACACAAATAAAAAAAGCTTCCTTTAATTTATCTGGCCACGATGATATGTGGGGGTGGTCTTTCCCCTCTAATCTGTGGGATTGACCGCACATAGGAACAACACGTTAGCCACACCCAGAAGCTGATCTGGAGCAGAGACTGCCACCACGGTCACTAGGTGCTCCTTGCTAGAGTCCTCCAGTGAGAGGGACTGTGAGGCACCACTTCCTGTCTGGAGGGAAGCTGGAAAAGAAGTGTTAGCTATTTTCTTCATCTGTGATGGGAGGCAGTTTCTGATTCCCATTAACGTCTGGAATGTCAGAAACTCCCTGACCATTTGGTGGGAACTCTGATGATGGCTAAGAAAAGAGAATTTAAAAAATCTCTACCATAGATTGCCCCAATCTCCTTGGCAGGTTTAGTTGTTACCGACTAATTGCAATGTGACCTTCTTAGCAACATTTCCAACACTGGGAATTTTTATATGTATGTATTTTATATGTATGTATTATGCCACAATTTACAACCCTCTTTATTATTTCTTTTACTAGCCTGCCCACTCTGTAAGAGAGGACTGGGCCTATGCTTATTCACCTGTCTTTTCCCAGTGTTTAGCACTTTATAGATGCTCAAGTATGTCTTGAAAGGTTTTTGTTGAATTCTAAAACTCTATCTGTAATTAATAGATTGAGTAAGCCGAACAACCTTCTTGACTCCACCAGTGAGTGCTTGTCACGTCTCTCCCTCTACAAAACCCAGGTGAGGAAAACCTCCTACTTCTGTCCTACTGTGAAGGGAACAGAAGGTATTTGTTTTGTAAGAACTCCTTCACAGAGAGCAAGAAATTTGATAAATTTTGAAATGTCTTTCATCCAGAGCCAGGCCATGCAACCATTTCTTCAATCTTTAATCCCTGAAGTAAATACAGTAGTAACCCAAACATTAAAAAACTCCTAGACACAGCTACATCATGCTTCTTGTGGAAGACTTTTTTAAAGTCCTTTAATTCCACCCTAAGAGTGTAACTTTGGTACCTCCCTCCAGATTCATCAGAAGTGGCAGTGGATAGGAGAGGAAACCCCAGGTAAAATGGACGGGAGAAGGAAAAGCAGCCTCAGGAGAGAGATGTTCATATCAGTAAACAATTTAGTAGTCATGGTTTCCTTTCTAAAAAGGTTTTTAAAAAATTATGTGTCTGTGTGTGGGTACGTGCATGGGAGTGCAGGTCCCTGCAGAGGCCAGATAAGGCCATCAGATGCCCTGGAGCTGGAATTACAGGCAGTTGTGACCCACCCTATGCAATGATGGGAACTGAATTCAGGTCTTCTGCAAGAGCAGTGCATGCTCTTAACTGCTAAGCCATCTCTCTAGTCTCAAGTTATTGTTTGTCGTTAGATATTTTTACTTTATTTGTATAGGTGTTTTGCCTGCCTGCATGTCTGTGTGCACTATGTGCATGCAATACTTGTAGAGGCTAGAAGAAGGCATTGTAATCTCTGGGACTAGAATTACATAAGGTTGGAAGCCACCAATTAGGTGCTGGGAATCAAACTCCAGTCCTCTGGAACAGCAGTGAGTGCTCTTAACCACTGACTTGCTTAGGGTTTCATTGCTGTGAAGAGGCAATATGACCACAGCAACTGTTATAAAGGAAAACATCTAATTGGGGCTGGCTTACAGTTTCAAGGTGTCTTAGTTAGGGCTTACTATTGCTGTGAGGAGACACCATGACCACAGCAACTCTTATAGAGAAAACATTTAATTGAGGGGGCTCACTTACAGTTCAGAGGTTCAGTCCATCATGGCTGGCAGCATGGTGGGATGCAGGCAGGCATGGTGCCTGAGAAATAACCGAGAGTCCTACATTTTGCAGGCAACAGGAAGTTGACTGACTGTCACACTGAGTGAAGCTTGAGAAAAAGACCTCAAAACCTACCCCATACCAACACACTTCTAACAGAAGGTGTGGCCCAGATTAAAGGTGTGCCCTGCAGTGTCAAGGTCTAGATTAAATTTAGATTAAAGGCATATGTCATCCAGTCTCCTCCAACAAGACACCGCATTTTCTCCAACAAGGCCACACCTACTCCAATGAAGCCACACCTCCTAATAGTTCCACTCCCTATGAACTTAAGGGGGCCAAATACATTCAAACTACCACACAGCAGTTTAGTACATTATTATCATGGTGAAAAACATGGCAGCATGCAGGCAGACATGGTGCTGGAAGAGCTGAGAGTTCTACATCTTGATCTGCAGGCAGCAAAAGAAGACTGCATACTACACTGGGTGGAACTTGAGCATATGAGACCTGAAAGCTTGCTCCACAGTGACACACTTCCTCCAACAAGGCCACAAGTCCTAATAGTGGCACTCCTTATGGTCCAGGCATTCAAACATATGAGTCTATGGGGGCCATTGCTATTCAAACCACTACAACCATGGAGCTATTTCTGCATTCTTCAAGTTATCCTTTCCTTCCTCCACTCCCCTCCTTCCCTCAATCCTTCCTTCCTTCCTTCCTCTTTCTCTATTACTCTTCCTTCCTTCCTTCCTTCCTTCCTTCCTTCCTTCCTTCCTTCCTTCCTTTCTTTCTTTCTTTTTTTCTTTCTTTCTTTCTCTCTTTCTTCCTCCTCTCTTTCTTTGAGACAGAGTCTTGGTATCCAGCCCTGGCTCACCTTGAGCTAACTATGTAGACCATGAGGTCCTTGAACTCACAGATATCCATCTTCTTGTGCCTCCTGAGTGCTAGAATTAAAGGTGAACACTGCCATGCCTATTCCTTAGTGGCCATACATATTTAGACTCCAGGTGTTGTTTTCTAAAGACATAAAAATCCAGAACACATTATAGGATAAAGATCTGAGACACTTTAGTGCTATAGTAGTTTTTCTATGGAAATACACTGTATATTCTTCTGTAATGCTGGCCACCACCATGTCACGAGTGACTTACACAACTGGAATTTGTTGTCTCAGAGTTGTAGGGACAGGATCTGAGGTCAGACGACAGCAGGACTGCTCCCTCTAAGCCTGGTGCTTCTCTCTTAGCTTCTCGTAGGCTGAGCATCTGATAAAAAACCTTGTCTTCTCTGTATCTTTTCTCTTTCCCTTTCTTGGGAAGATGCCAGTCAGGATTAGGGAGTACTCTAATGATCTCATTTTCACTTGATTACTGCTATAAAAACCTTATATCCAGATATGGGCATATTTTCAGGTTGGGGGAGTTAAGATTCCACCTTATCTTTTTTTAAAGGGGAAAGACAGGGTTGAATATATAACATACCCTGACCTGGAGAATGCCAGCAGCACACAGACTACTATCTGCAGTTCAGTCTGCAGGACTGGATGATCTGAGCAAGCCAAGACACTGGACAGTGACTATCAAGAAAGGATAGCACAGACTGGCTAAGCTTGGCAAGGGGAGCTGCAGACAAAGGGAGAATTGTGCCCAGAGCAAAGACTGCGCTTCAGGATGCCCAGCTCTGCCCCCACACAGACAGAACACCACTGAAAATGTGCCAATCGTCAGAAACAAGGAACAAACCATTGCTCTGATCCTGTGAAATTAGATCTAATAGTCGTTAGTTGAGGAATTAAACAACATGGACGTAGTTAAGTGAACTCAAATAGAGTTTAACGTGCTCCTTTTTGAAGACTTTTTTTTTAAATGAAATTGTATTTTTGATTCATTACGGGAAAACACATCCAAAGATATTCTAACCAGTTGCTGTTATGTACACTGCCCCACGTACCTTCATGAGACAGCCCCTGTGATGGATGAAATTTTATACTTGCTTGTTTCTGTCATGTTAAAATACTATCTATGGGCAATAAATAAATAAACATACTTGTAGTTCTTTGATTTTTTTTTTTTTGGTTTGTTTTTGTTTCTGGAGACAGAGTTTCTCTGTGTAGTTCAAGCTGTCCTGGAACTCACTCTGTAGACCAGGCTGGCCTCAAACTCACTAAGTGAGTTTTGGGATTATAGGTGTGCGCCACCACTGCCTGGCCTTTGATTTTCTTTTAAACATATATATTTGAAAACAATCATGTATATGTGTGTGTCTGTATGAGTTCATGTGCCCTGCATGCATACAGGTGCTGGTAGAGAACAGAGTGCATTGGATACCCTGGATCTGGAATTACAGGTAATTGTGAGCCACCTGAAGGGGTTCTGGGAACTGAATTCAAGCTATCTACAAGAGCAGCAAGCACTCTTAACTACTGAACCATCTCTCTACTCCCATGTTTGATTGTTTCTTGTTCCCAGAAATAACCACAGGTGTTGGGATATAGTATGGTCTCAATAAACATTTTGTTTATTATAGGGGAATGAGGTAGCATTGTAATAAATTCACTTTTTATGTAGTCAAACACTCATCCATTTATTTATAACTAGTAATATATATTAAACTGCAGATACTACAGTTTGGATATAAGTTGAAAATTTGATTTCCACCCAGTAGTGCTACTTTGGTTTGCTACAGAGGTTCTGGAAATTTTGCGAGGTGGGACTTGAGAGAGGGAGTCACCGGGTGAAGGTCCTTGGGGTTATATTATTCCTGGTCCCGGTCTGTAGTCCTCTTTGTTTTCTTTGTCCTTACATGAATAGCTCTCCTCTCCCACATACGTCCAGTGACTCGATGTTTTGCTCCAGCCTGTGGAAATAAGTGACATGAACTGAACCCTATGAAAAAGTGAGTGAACCAAACAAATCTCCCTCCCTTGGGTTGCTCATGTTAGTTATTTTGGTCATAGTGACACAAAAGTAATTAATACAACTAGATATAAGGTATAGCTTAGGAAGTTCTAAATATGGGGGCACAGTGGTGCATGCCTTTGTTCCCAGCACTCAGGAGGCAGAGGCAGGCAGATCTCTGAGATTGAGGCCAGTGTGGTCTACATAGAGAGTTCCAGGACAGCCAGGGCTACATAGAGAAACCCACTCTCAAATAAAACATGTAAAAAGTTCTAGAAAGGATGAGTTGTATTTTCCTCTTTGTTCTTTGGGGGGCCCACCACCCAGCTCCTGAATAATCACCCAGAGACTTATTCTTTCTTATGAATGCCTGGCTTTAGCTTGGCTTATTTCTAGCCATCTTGTCTTAAATTATCCCATATACCTTTTGCCTCTGGGCTTTTTATCTTTCTCTGTTCTATGTACCTTTCTTTACTTCTTACTCCATGGCTTGCTGTGTAGCTGGCTGGCCCCTGGTGTTCTCCTCTCCTTCTTCTCTTGAGCTACTGGATCTTATCTTCCTAGATTTTCCTCCTATTTATTCTCTCTGCCTGCCAGCCCTGCCTATCCTTTCTCCTGCCTTGCTATCGACCATTCAGCTCTTTATTAGACCAAGCACATGTTTTAGGCAGGCAAAGTAACACAGCTTCACAGAGTTAAACAAATGTAATGTAAAAGAATGCAACACATCTTTTCATCGTTAAACAAATATTCCACAGCATAAACAAATGTAACACATCTTAACATTCCACAACGTTACAGTGATGAGAAAGGGGTAATATTCAGTCACAAAGAACTCATGGTTTATAAGGAGAATCAATCATAAGATATTTAAGTGACTCAAAAGCCGGGCAGTGGTGGCGCACGCCTTTAATCCCCAGAACTCGGGAGGCAGAGCCAGGCAGATCTCTGTGAGTTCGAGGCCAGCCTGGACTACCAAGTGAGTTCCAGGAAAGGCGCAAAGCTACACAGAGAGACCCTGTCTCAAAAAACAAACAAACAAAAAAAGATATTTAAGTGACTCAAATGCAATATACAGAGTATCAGAATGAGAGCAGTTGGCCACCATTGAAGAAGCTTCCTCCTGCAGCAGATGAGAACAAATGAAGAGACCTACAGCCAGACATTATGCAGAGAGTGACACCTTGGAACACTCAGCCTAAACAGGATGCCTTCTTCAAATCCCTCAGGGCTCAGGGAACTCTGCAGAAGAGGAGGCAGAAAGGGTGTAAGATCCAGAGGGAATGGAGAAAACAAAGGAACAAGGCCCTC
This sequence comes from Peromyscus californicus insignis, assembly GCF_007827085.1. Lineage (NCBI taxonomy): Eukaryota > Metazoa > Chordata > Mammalia > Rodentia > Cricetidae > Peromyscus > Peromyscus californicus. The sequence goes on from NW_026294584.1 coordinate 35,664,378, forward strand.
TAAATCGACATGATCAACACACATATGAACTCACAGAGACTGAGGCAGCATGCACAGGGCCTACAGAGGTCTGCACCAGATGAGGTCCTAGAGCTTAAAAGAGAAGTGGACACGTGTCTCCATCCCTAACCCAGAAACTGTCTCCAATTGGTAGCCACTTGCAAATGAAAATTTAGTTTCCTCCCACGGAGTCTTACTGGGGAAATAAACCACTCTTAAGGTTAGGCTGGATGCCCAACAGTAGACGGCCAACAGAAAATGAACTCAACAGCATCTTCGGAGGTTCCTTTGTTTCATGATGTCATTTAGGGCTCTTCCCTTTTTAAAAAAATTTTATCTTTTATTTTTATTTTATTTATATATATATCTTTCCTCTCTCTTTTTACCCTACAGGTCCCTTGTATATATGTTATGGCTCCCAGTTTAGTGTTTTTATGGGATTTCTGAGGGTGCAAACTAGTGGGTCTCCATTTCTTGTGCCTTCTCTTGGGCTGTTTTCATTCTGTTTGTTCTGTCCAATTCCAATGTGGTAGTTTTTGTTTTATCTTACTATATTTTATTATTTTTCCACAGAAGCCTATTTGTTTTCTGGTGAGAGACAGAAAGGGCGTGGATCTGGATAGGTGGGGAAATGGGGACAAGCTGGGATGAGTAGAGAGAGGGGAAACCATACCAGGATATTAATAGAAGGAGGTATTCTTGAGGAGAGAACAAGACACACCCAGACATGCACGTGGGCTTCTCATAGGTAAGTTGTGCTTACCTACAGCCATATATATGATTTTGGTGGCCCTGAATTTTGTTTCAGAAAGGTACTAAGAAAATATTTCCGTCTTTTTCAATGTTCCAGTTTTATTTCCATTGCTGTAATAAAACACCCTGACGATAATCAACTTGGGGAGGAAAGGGTTTATTCATCTTGCAATTTACTATCTATCACTGCAAGGAAGTCAAGGAAACTTAAGGCAGCTAGTACACATTCACATCACATCTGCAGTTAAGAGCATGCATTATCGTATTCAGCTCCCTTTGCCTTTCTTATACAGTCCAAAGCCCAAACCTAGGCAATGGGGCCACAGTGGGCTCAATGGTTCCACATCAATTAACCCAATCGAGAACTCCCTCCCCACAGACATGCCCACAGGCCAACCTGATCTAGAGAATTTCTCACTGAGACTCTTACCTGAGTCTAGGCTGTGTCAAGTTGACAAATAAAACTAGCCCTCATATTTATTACATGTGATTATGAGGTGGCCCTGGAGGCATCTTGGGTAGGATTTCAACCAGATAAAGTAAAACCATGGCTCACAAGGGCTGTGGAAGCAGGTTAAGATTTATCTTATTGTAAATGGAGCTTAGAAAGTTACCCATTTATATCTGGGGGGGAAAAGGCTATATACACTTAGGCTTTAAGTATGATTCATTGCTATTTTAACATTCTTATTTGAAACATACCAACATGAGAAGAATATTGTCACTATGAAAAGAATATTGTCTCTTCATTGGCAACTTTCATGGCAAATATGGTTGATTATGCTGGAATTCTTGATTCCAGCTGATAAGAGGGTTCAGCCAGACTCTATCCATTCCCATGTCCCCTTAATATTTCCTTAATTTTCTTTCTATCCTGCTTCAGTCTTATAATACAAGCAGTAAGTTTAAAAGATTTTATGTTGGCATAAAATCAAGCGGGTTGTTGACCATAAAAGTGAAAATTAAATTAGACCTTCATTTTTCAGATTGAAGAATTGAGATAATTTATCTAATACAGGACTACAAAGTGTTTCACCAAAGAGGAGCCATGGTTGAGATGTTTGCTGGGGAAGAATGCTGGTGGTGGTGGACAGTATGGGCTGGAATTGAAGTGAGCGGAGGAGCAAATTCTTTAGGAAGCTGTGGTACTGCTCCAAACCAATGGTAGCAGACACAGACAGATTCGGGTGTGGTCAGGCCCTGAGACAGACACAGTTTAGATACTCAAAGCAAAGGAAAGGGCTGAGAACATGACCCAGTGAGAGTATTTGCTGGTTATGCAAGGCCATGGTTTCGTCCTCAGCAACAGTAAAAACAAACAAACCAACAACCCCTCCCCAAACAATCACGGATTCCACTAGTTATTTCAAGGAATAAAGATCGTGAAAAGCATGTATTTTTAAAAGCTAGTAAAAGTCATACACACAAAAAATCCAGGAAAACATCACAATAGTTTAGCAACCTGACATTAATAAAAATCTTACTCTTTTTTAAGCTGCATTCTTGTTAACTGCCTCTTCCCATTGCAAGTGATATAATTGCCTACAGAGAGAACAGAAAGGTGGTTTTTTTTTGTTTGTTTGTTTGTTTTTGTTTTTTTCCCCCGAGACAGAGTTTCTCTGTGTAGCTTTGCGCCTTTCCTGGAACTCACTCTGTAGCCCAGGCTGCCCTTGAACTTACAGAGATCCGCCTGGCTCTGCCTCCCGAGTGCTGGGATTAAAGGCCTATGCCACCGCCGCCTGGCAAAAAGGTGATGTGGCCGGGCGGTGGTGGCGCACGCCTTTAATCCCAGCACTCGGGAGGCAGAGGCAGGCGGATCTCTGTGAGTTCGAGGCCAGCCTGGTCTCCAAAGCGAGTACCAGGAAAGGCGCAAAGCTACACAGAGAAACCCTGTCTCGAAAAACCAAAAAAAAAAAAAAAAAAAAAAAAAAAAAAAAAAAAAAAGGTGATGTGTGTGTGTGTGTGTGTGTATGTGTGTGTGTGTGTGTGTGTGTGTGTGTGTGTGTGTGTGTGTGTGTGTGTGTGTTGTGACTAATTGCAGTTGTGCGGGAAACTCAAACACCACACTCAATACGGAAGTTTTTATAACCAGAAAAGCTGTGGGAATTTTTCTCCACAGCAAGGAAGAAATCCATTGAGCAGCAGAAGCGAACCGAGGGTCCTCCACGGAGTCAACACTCCACAACTCTCACTTCAGATGCCAGCCAAAAGCCTCAAGTTGTTTTGCTTGTACTTCAGATCTCGCCATCACAGTACAGCCGTCAAAAAAAGAAAGAATAAGGAGGCTGGAGGCATGGCTCAGCGATTAAGAGCCTTTGCTGCTTTTACAGAGGTCCTGGGTTTAGTTCTCAGCACCCACATGGCAGTTCACAACCACCTGTAATTCCAGTTCTAGGGGATCCTGTGCTCTCTGACCCCCTCCAGCACCAGGCATGTGTTAATCTCACTGGTCGAGAATAAGTCCACTACCACAATTTAAAGCTAAATTTGAAGCAAGCTTTAATTAAATACTGGCCAGGTGTATGAACTCTGGTCCGGTTCATCCCAGGAAATGGCCACAAGTCATGTTTTGCAAGGGCTTAAAAAGACAAAATGATGGGGCCACTGCATTTCCCATCAGGTCCAATCAGGGAGAAGCACACATCCTGATGTACATCCGGACCACCTACCTCCCATCCACACGTCATCAAGTACATCCGGTGCAGATGGGTCAAACCAACACAGGACCAACAGGAACTTATTCTTAACTGCAAAGAGAACCCTTCACCTGCAAGGAATATTTTTCCTGTTTTGGTACAACAGTGGTGAACAAGCATACATACAGTTAAACACTCATACAAAAAAATGAAAATAAAAAACAAAAAAATTAAAAAGGAAGAATAAGGACTGTTTATAAATTTCCATATGATGCATTATTAAATATGTTCTTGACATGCTGGAACTTGTTTTGATGAGGCATTAAGAACTAAATCTACTTTGTTTTGTGGTGTGTGTGTGTGTGTGTGTGTGTGTGTGTGTGTGTGTGTGTGTATGTGTTGGAGACAGGGTCTTGCTATATCATCCAAGCTGGTCTGAAGCTCCCTGTATAACCCGGGTTGGCTTAAAATTCAGGATCATCCTTCCTCAGGTTCCCATAGGATTATAGACATGAACATAATTGTGACCACCCAAATCCTACATTTCTACACACACACACACACACACACACACACACACACACACACACACACGCACACACCACTTAAATTATATTTTACAATTGAAAGAATGTTCTCCAAACAAGCTTCTGAATCTAAACCTTCAGACGTTATGTATCTTTATCTAATTTGGCCCATGCCAAAAACCTAAGACATGTTTATATGAGAAAATGACCTCTGCACTGTGCCGCAGACTAGTCAGGTCAACATAGGAGTCAATTGGTATATTCCCAAAAATCATTCCTACATCATAGGGACTAGAATTTTTATGGGTCTGGGGTCATCCAGAGATTCATGAGACTGAATGTGAATTTTAACAGAAAGAGGCTTTATTAAATAGTGGACTGGACCATGGATATCAGCCAGGTTCTTACCCAAGACTCATTCACGCTTAGAGTACTGCCCTCACTTACATTAGTCAGGGGCTTATAAAGGCAAAACTCACAAAGCTTATGTACTTCCTGCCTTTGTGCAATCAGAGGCAAGCACACATCGTGACGTACTTCCTGCCTATGTGTAATCATGCACATATCCTGTGCACTTGGGGACAACCAAACTTGTTTACAAAAGCTTGGTACAGAAGAAGTACATTTGTTATCTTAAATGAAAAACAGCCCCCAGCATTCCAGGGAGTTAACTGTCCTTGTGCAAGTGCGGCTTGTGTTGCTTTTGGGATGTAGTGAAACCTTTAGGAGGTACCATCTAATGGGAGGGAATCAGGCAAATAGAGGCATTCCTTGGTAGGGGATATTGGGGTCCTGACTCATCTTTTATCTCTCTTTGCTTTCCAGTTGTCATGAGGTAAGGACTTTCTTGTCAAATCCTTGTTTTGATGTACTTCCTCATCGCAGTCTTAAAAGCCACATAGCAAAGAGACCAGGAATTGACACCTTTCGAAGCCGGGGTCAGAAACTTTGCTTTGTAAAGCTTCTTATCTCTGGCATTTCTGTCACCGCAATGGAAAGTTGACTAAAACACACATCTAATTTAATATTAATTTGATTTTCAAAATACAGCCGATCATTTCATTAATAATAAAAGGAAATCACACAAAGAAGTGAAAATAATATCTTGCCCCAAGATGTAGAGAATATTTTTCCTTGATTTAGAGAATATTTTTCCTTTAGCAGCTATTTGGGGCTACACTAAATTGATTTCAACCAAATAATTCATTAACAGGCACCATTTGGAAGCCATCTGAAATCAGTTATTAGAAAGAACATGGGGTTATGCTTTCTGCTTTCGTCAGAGTTTTTTGATTTGTCAGCGAAATAGCTGTTTTGGTCTGTGAGTATCTTTCTAAATACTGAAGTGAAGGTTTTATGTAGACTCAGGGAAGCTGAGATTTCAGAAAACATTTCTAGCTGAATATTGGGAGATCCTAGAACTAATAAGTCCCTGTGAGCTATAGCACAGTGGAGTGAGAGTCGTTTGCAATGGATTACATGCTCTTTGAAGAAGGAGGTGTTCAAAGGTCACAAAGGAATGAGGAGACAAGAATGTTAATTGCTCTGATTAGATTAGTATACATTGTATATAGGCATTGAAATATTATATCTTACTTTATAAGTAATTTTTTGTTATGTGCTAATCAAAGATGTCTCAGAGATTTAAGGAGATGAAAATGGTAACCACCCTGATTGATCATTATATGCTGGACCAACATACTACTCAGATAACCATGCATACATAACATTAAATAATAATGGTGAAGTTAAGATGAAATAAAACAGGCCATCTTTGTTCTCGTTTAAGCTGAATGCTGAGAATGCAGTGGAGGTTAGTACACCGTGGACACTGAATTGGCCTCTGATTACACAGTTGTGATTTTTAAAGGTTAACTTTCATCTTTGGAAAAACTTTCAGCCTTTGGGGAAACTCCCACACATCAGATCCTTTCTTAGCGTCACAGTTCAGGCTCTCAGACTTGCCACCAGATAAAACACAGGCACTGGGCCCAGGCTGCCTGGGAGAAGCAAAGCGAAGTTGCCCACTTCCACGGGAGCTTTCTTTTTGTCCAGGACATGTGGCAGCCAGTATATTAAACTCTCAATCCTGGCAGTGGCAGAGAAGTTTCCCATTGGATCCAAGGTAGAGCCGCTGGCATAGAGTGGCACCACAGCGTGGCTGCTGCCCAGTTCCCTGTCGCAATCAGCGGGAAAGCAGCGGCAAACACTGGCTTTGCTTTTTATCAGGCCAAGTCTGTCGTGAGTTAGGTGCTGTATTTCTACAAACTTAGCCTGACGTCTGGTTTGTAGACCTTCCCAGCAATCCTGAGAATTTTGGATACGATTTGAATAAAGTCTTTTTTCCTTCTTGACTTGCCAGCTGTCATCTGTTTTGTGTAACAACTCAGCACCCCAACTTACTTTCCTTCTGAGGTGGAGCACTCAGGAGGACTTCCAGATGACATTTGTAAGCAGATGCCTTTGTCTTTGGGCTGCTTCAGTCTTCCTTGCCCATTGAAGTACAGGGAAAGCACAGCATCATTAAAGTGACCTGGGGTGGATCTGACTCCTTTGATTCGGGTTACCACTCTTGGAAGGGAGTGTGGTTATTAGGCAAAATCCAGTGAGAGGCTGTATTAGTGTGCTGAGGCTGCTATAATAAAATGTCATAGGCTGAATGGCTTAACTCACAAATTTATTTACCCAAGTTTGGGGACTAAGTGTTTAAGCTAGAATGTCAATGGAAAAGGCTCTTTCCCATTGGTTTGAAAATGACTGAATCTCTGACAACCCCCTTTGCAGGCAATTCCCGGTGTCTCTTAGCACTGATGGGATTCCCTTTTCAAGCAACAAGATACAAATGGATTGGGAGCCACTTTAAGAACATCATTTTAGAGCTGCAGTGGTACCACATGCCTTTAACACCAGAACTGGGGAGGCAAGCGGATCTCTGCGAATTCGAGGCCAGTTTGGTCTACAGAGCAAGTTCCAGGCCAGCCAGGGCCATTGCAGAGAGAAACCCTGACAAATACAGTCTATACAAAGACTTTGGCCTTTTTATTTGGTGACAAGGAAACTTTTACTTAAATTGACCAAAGTAAAGGAATTCATCAAACCTCTGGCATTTACAAACCTCCTCATCCTTTAACTTCTCCTTTCTGTAAATCTGGTTGTAAAATATTTACATGAAGATATTCATAGTGGCTTTATTTATACCTGCCCCGGCCTGGGAACATTCAGCTGTCTTTGAAAGAGTGGATAGATAAAGTATGCTGCACCTATCCTGTGGCTAGGGTACTTTGCCAGAAACCTAGATGGACATATCTGTATCTTTCCGCAATGTCAGAACTTAACTGATTCACAATAAATTCTCAAGGTATGTTGGTTTCATTGGCTGCAATTTGTGAAGTAGTCTTAATTTCCCTTAATAACTGGTCACTGGCAAGCATGGGTTCTTTTACTCTTAGTTACTAATATCAACTCTCAGATCATGCATCAACAATAGTGATGTCTACATATAACTGTATATGTGTAAGTCACAGAACGTTTCAAACGGGTTAGAGTTCAAGGAGTCCGAAGATTTCAAGCAGAGGCAGAGAGCTGAAAAGATGCAAGGCTCACCACTGCAGCGGCTAAACAGTTACTAAGGAACCTTGTTGGCGAGATGCAGGGACCCCTGGTATAGTGTGTCCCTATAATTTTTGGGTAAGTTCTTGCATTTGGCATGATAACATGTTCTAAGTGCATGCTTTCCTGCCCCAGATCTAGTGTGGCCATGTTTTAAAACAAGCATTTTTGAATAAAAACTTTGACTTATATTTTGACGATAGTATAAGAAAAGTTTCATTCACTTGGTAGCTTTGAATTTTTAAAACGATTTTTGGAAGCTGACAACATGGCTCAGCTGCAAACACCATGCAAACATAAAGAACTGAGTTTGATTTCTAGAACCCATTTTTTTAAAAGCTGAGTGGTTTTGCTGGTTGTGATAGCGCAGCCTCAGGAGGCAGAGGCAAGTGGAGCTCGGAGTTGGAGGCCAGCCTGGTCTACAGAGCGAGTTCCAGGACAGCCAGGGCCACAAGGAGAAATACTGCTTGGAAAAAACTAAAAATTAAAAACAAAACAAGAGCAAACCCAAAAAGCCCTGAGTGTGGTGCCTGCTTGTTATCTCTGAGCTGGGGAGGAGGAGACAGTGGATTTTCCAGGCTCTCTGCCCAGCCAGCTTTGTCTCCTTGGTGAGGTCCAGGCCAGTGAGAGGCCCTGTCCCAAGAAAGAAAGTTGAGGGAATCAGGAATGATACCCAAGTGTTTCCTCCGGTCTCCACATGCAGAAACATGCATGTGCACATACATGTGCACCCACACTTGCAGCCTCACACACATGGACATACACATACATACACACTATTTCATTTATTGGGCATAAGATAGCAATTCCATGTTACTGTTGACATTTGCTATATTGTACTTGGCTAACCATTGCTAAATGTACTTCTTCATTTTCTCTGACTAGTAGAAGAGATTTATATTAATAGCTTTATCTGGCTAAAATTAATAATTTGTACTTAATTAGTGCTCTAAGAATAAAATCAACTTTCTCATTCATAGTATTTCATATAATATAGAGTTGAGCAGTAAAATCCAAACATGACACTTTACAATTTGGTGAGAATGCATGCATTTTAATTTTTCATCTGGAATTTACACTGGATTTATCTAGACATCCGAATTAGATCTTGGTCATGACAGGGGACATTTATGCAGTGCATCAATTTCTGAGTAGTTACAATGACTCAGACCATTTGCCACAACGAGAAATTAAAAATGGCAGAAGAAATAAGTGCCTGTGGAGCCCTCAGCATAAGTGGGATATCTATATCACACCTGTTACCCACAAGGCTTAGAGAATGTTAAGGGACAGGGGGCAGAAAGTTTACAAGAGCCAGAGGTTGGGGATGAGCCACGCTAAAGTGCAATGGTACCTTCTGGCCATGACAGGACCAAGGTACTCATGGACACCCAGCCACTGTGGTTGCCCCCTCACTGTGAAGCTAGTCACCAACTTTAGCTCTGGAGTTATTGACAGTGGATGACTGCCAGGAGAAGGATGTAGCTGGAAGATTCTCTGGTCCTTCCCGGCCCTGCGGTCTGGATGAATCTCTCCCACCAGTGTCCCATAGCTGCTTGGCCCCAAGTAAACACACAGAGGCTTATATTATTTACAAACTATATGGTCTATGGGTCAGGCTTCTTGCTAGCTAGCTCTTATAACTCAACTCAATCCATTTCTATTAATCTGTATGTTGCCACGTGGCCGTGGCATTGCCGGTCTGCTGGCATCTTGTTGCTTCTTGGACGGCTGGCGTCTCCTCCACTTCTGCCTTTCTTCCTCTTCCTGTCTCTCTCTTAGATTTCCTGCCTGGCTATAACCTGACTCACCATAGACCAGAACAGCTTCTTTATTAACCAATCATAGCAACACATATTAACAGCATACAAAAAGACATCTCACAGCAGAAGGAATGTTACTCTTCTTCAGTGATGGGATCCCTGAAGATCGAACATGATCCAGTGATGGCCTCCCACTAGTGTGTATTTGGAAACACAAATTGGACTTCACAGGATATTAGAAAATAAAAGATATAACATTGGAAGAGAGTAGAAGGTGGATCTGGGAGGAGTGGGGTGTGAATATGATCACAATATAGTACACATTCCTGAAATTCTCAAAGAATTAAGAGTATTCGTCTTAAAATGTACGAGGAGGAGCTAGAAAGATGGCTCAGTAGTTAAAAACACTGGCTGCCCTTCCAGAAAGTCTGGGTTCTATTCCTAGCACCCATATGGTAGCTTACAAACAACTGTAACTACAGTTCCAAGGAATTCTGATCTCTTCTGATCTCTGCAGGGACCAGGCACATATGTGAGACATATACATACATGCAGGCAAAACACCCATATACATAACAAAACCCTTTTTTTAAAAAAAGGGAGAGAGAAAAAGTTCATTTAAGTAAATCGCACACAATGCATTAGATGCTACTGAAGTAATTGGAATGAAATGCTGTATTTGTGTGTACACAGCTATGTTGAAAATATGTTTCAAGAAATACAATGGAAGGGAGCTCATTATTTCCTTAGAAACTTCAAGAACAGTTGGAGGAACATTTCAAGGGCTGTCTGCTCAGGCCTGGAAGGACTTCATGAATGCTACAGGCATAGCATTCAGCCCAACAGTGGCAAAACCAGCAAATAGGAAAGAACTAGAGAGGCTACCCCCCCACTCCCCCCACCCCGGGCTGTTCAGATGAAAACCTCAGCTGTAGCAGGGTAGCAGGGTGGGGTTTGAAGATGGAACAAAAAGAGATTGTTACTGAAATGCTAGATTTTAATTTTTTTTGGGGGGGGGGCTGGGGCTTAAGTTAGGTAGATGCCTTTTTAGTGCAAGAATAAGCACTTTGGAAGGGGGTGGGCTGTGTGTCTTTTGATGCAGGAGGGATATTTCAGAGACACATTTGATTCTAGTGGATCACAGGGAAGAAGCAGGGCCAGATGAGAAGGGAAGACCAGAGTCTTAAGAGACTCAGGATTTGGACAGAGAAGAGAGTGGGGCAGTGAGCTTCACTTTCATCTGATTTTTAAATACAGGGTTAAGCTGCCTGTGGCGGGTCACCCACCAGGAAGCAGACACAGAAGGACTGTTGTAAGTATGACACCAGCTTAGTCTACATGGTGAACTCCATGCCAGCTGAGAACACATAGTGAGACTCCTCCCTGTTCTCAGCCCTCCCCTCCCAATATTGGGTCAATCCACTGAGTAGGAAAAAAAGCTCGAAATTGGAAGTCTAACCAGGACTCTGGCTCTAAGAAGCCACTTTGCAGTGATAAAGTTTGTATCAGGGTAAAGGAGCCTTAGGAACCAAATAATACCAATATAATTAAAAAGTAATTTGTCACTTAAAGTTATCGCATGTTCATCCAAAAAATAATTTAAATAATGAGTAGCTAGCTTTAAAAATCATGAAAACATTAAAATGTATGTGACTATATTTGGCAAGATGTTTTGTAGCTGAGAAAACTATGCCCTATATACTTCTCAGATATAAAAATGCAAACTAGCGCAAAACACACCATTAGATTTTTAAATGACAAAGAGGAAAACAATACTGACGATACCAAGCCAGGCTAATGAACATTCCTCTTAATGAGAGAGGGAGAGAAACACTTTCCATGCTCTGTCGGTTGATTGCGAGCCTTCCAGTTAATATTAATAATGCAGAGCGATTGTTTTGACAAGGCCAGAGCTGCAAAGGCAGCTGTAGAATATTAAAAATAGCTCTGATGTTCCACACAGCGTGGCAGACAGACATCTGTGCCTTAGCTCTGTCTTCTTCTTAGCTGTGTGAGGTTCAAATGCAACAGTGTTGGTGAAAACGAGCTAACAGAGGGACAGGACAACACATCAGGAGGATGCTGCTGCTGAAGGCATCCCAGAGAAGCGATGGAGTTTGCCGCGGGATCGTGGGAGGCGGCAGCAACACTCACCTAGCAGAGAAGAGCAGATGGTCCACACTGAGATTGCAGGCATCTTTTGGACAGAGCTGCGGAATTATACTGGGGTAGAAGGGGGCCTAAGGACCCCACCTCTTGGTATGCACACGCTGGGTTGTCTTCTCCCATACTGCCCTGGGATAGACTCTGTGGCCAATGGGACAAGTTAGGAGTAACAGCTTCTCAGTAGTGTATCACCACCAAGATTAGTTTAAAAAGACACCGTGGCTTCCTCTGGGCCTCTTCCATTGTGCCTGCTTCTCCCTCCACATCTCTGTTTCTCAGTGCTGTGGATATCGCTCTGTATAAATAAAATGTTGATTGGCCAGTAGCCAGGCAGGAAGTATAGGTGGGACAAGCAGAAAAGGGAATTCTGGGAACAGGAAGGCTGAGTCAGGAGACATTGACAGCTGCTGCCATGAGTACCAACTTATAAGATACTGGTAAGCCATGAGCCATGTGGCAAGGTATAGATTTATAGAAATGGGTTAATTTAAGATGTAAGAACTAGATAGCTAGAAGCCTGAGCCATTAGGCCAAACAGTTAAAATAATATAAGAGTCTATGTGTTTATTTTGTAAGTGTGCTGCCAGACTGCTGGGGCTTGGCAGGAGCTGGAGAGAAGCTCTCCAGCTACATCTCAGTTTACTTATCAGGAAGTCTTCTGCTGTGCTGTGGACTGACCGATGGAACTGAAGCCCCTCAGAACACCTGTGTGAACTTGGAAGTGGCTCCTCCCACTCAGTCAAGCCTTCAAATGCCCTCAGCTGCAACTACCTGGAACATCAGAAGAGACCCTGACACACAACCACTTCAACAAGGAACTCTTGAAGACTTGACCTCAGAAAGTGTGTAGATTAATAGATGTGTGCCATATAAACAGGTGAACTTAAAGACTTGTGTTTTTAATGCTGGTTGTTATTCTGCTAACTCTCTTAAGCTCAACTACATGTACCACAATTCCTTTTTTTTTTATTATTATTATACTGGGACCCAAGAAAATTTCTTTTGGGAGATTTGAAGGATGGAAGTGAAATGGTGTACACACTGCCAGTCCTCTGCTAACTCAGTTAGGGAAGGTGGTGGCCAGACTTGTGACCCACTCACTTTCCGATGAATACTCTTTTATTTTTTCTGTCTTCTGAGCTAGAAAAGTCTGGCTTCTATAGGACTTCCTTGTCACCAACATCAGGGACAGCATGACCTAACCAGGTTTTATTTGCCTTCAAAGGTTTATCTCAGCATCCATGCTCCAAGTTACCCTTGTACTATACCCCCTCTACATCCACTTTTTCTTCTCCAATATCATCTCTGTGGACTTAGAGCTTAGCTATAGACACGAAAGCAACAGCTCTAGGTACTGTTTGAACAGCTTAAATAGTTAAATGAAGTGGAATTTTTCTAGCATATATGTCTATAGTTATGAATATGTGTGTGTACATTGTTCACATATATGTGAATATATACACACATATTCTTGTTTCTGGCTGCATCAGTTAATTGAATCCATCATCAGAAAGGAGAAGCAATGCTGTAAGTATAGCGTGGTGGCAGAGTGTATGGGTCAGGCCCTTCCTTTATGAATGCTATGCCGTTTAACCCACAGAGCAAGGGCAGGCTGTCAGTGGCTCTGCCATATCCTAAACGACAAGACATGCTCAGAGAACTTGCATAACCTGCCTATAAGCAGCAAGGATCTGTGAAGCTGTGTCAACTTTAAAGGAAATGCTCTTTCTATGAAACCACACTGTTCCTCTAAGAGAACAAGAAGGGCTTCATTTCCTCTTTGGTTTGAAGAGAACATAGGTCTCATGGAAATGTTTCTTAAGAGCTCGTGATTTGTGGTTGCCTCGTGAAACTTTGTGATGTATATCTGAGCCTTCCCGTCAAAAGCCAGTTCCCAGGAGAGGCAGGATACAAGGAGACAGAGAAGCCAGTTCCTCGGCCAGACTTCATACCGTTTTTCAGATTATTTACTTTCTCTAAACCCACAAATATAATACACAAAGCACCTGCTATGGGCTGGATAGTGTTCTCAGCGCTTTCTGTGGAGAACCTCATTTATTCTTCTAAGGTAACTTTGTTGTCATTTCTGTCTTGCAGATGATAAAACAGAAGCAAAAGTAGCTTGCTTAAGTACAGTGTCCCATATGGCTCAGGCCCTAGAACTCTGACAAGAGATTGAAGAGAGGACAGTCACTGACTGACACATGTATAGAAAAGCTGGGGTCAGGCAGAGTGTGCACATTCTGATGGAATGATACCTGCCACCATCTCAACAGAGAACCTCGGTATGTTTGTTATGTACAGCATGGGGGGGGGGGGGGGCTGTCCCCTCTCAGTAGGAGGTCTGCATAGGCAAGCGGTGGCCTATAAACATCTGGGAGGAGGCAGAAGCTGCCGTTGCTAGTTTTTGTACACACTGATCAAGCCTCAGTAAGCACACCTACTTGGACAGAGGAAGGCTTTGTCTTTCTGAACCTGACCCATATGAGCTTTGCTAATTTCCCACGGGTCTAAGGCCCATGTGAACAACACGCATTCTCTCAAGCTGTTACTCACTCAGGGCTTCCTTAGCTCCCGAAGCTGAAGGCCATCTCATTAAAGCAAGCTCACTTGGCTTTGGGGTGGACATGGTCTGCTAAACTAGACTGCCTGCCTGTCAGGCACTCAGCAGAGTGCACGGCAGAATTCGTGCCTTGTATGCATCAACTGTACAGATAGATGGTCCTAGGCTTATAACGGTTTGGGATACATTTGACAACAGTGCAAAGGCAGTGCGCATGCCATGGAAACCCCACTTTGAAATCTGACCTCTTCCCAGGCTTGCCATATCTGTAATCTTGCCACTTTCACAGCTCCCAGTAAGCCACGTGATCCTTAGGGCAAGGTGAAGTTCTGCAGTGCACTGCAGAAGTCTGACATTTAGGGCATTAGACACATTAAAAGCAGTTTGACTTGTAACACATTCCCCTGTTAGGACATAAGCCCACAGCAAGCCAAGGAGCATCTGCATAATGCGGTCAACATTCTTTCAATGGCCTGACTTCCTCAAACTACAGAAAGCATGTTGCTATGCAGGTGGGTGTGTGTGATGCGATTCAATTCCAGTTTGTGAGGAACATATTTTGCGAAACCAAACTCGATGTGTCCTTCAGTGTGTACCTGCGCTTATGATGTGTGCTAGGTGTCATTGGCTAAAAGAGAGAATGAAACGAGGAATGGATTGATGCTAAACAAAAAGGGAAAGGGAAAGGCTTTGGAAAAAAAATCCACTTTAAAAATAATGCTTTTTAGGGCCTGGAGAGATGCCCCAATGGTGTCCTCAGAGTTAAGATCCCAGCGTTTGCATCCTGTAGATGGATCATAAACTCCCGTATCTTCAGCTCCAAGTGAGTCAATGCCCTCAGGAGCATCCACGTGTATATGCATACCCACACCTAAGTAAAATACAATGCAATCTTTGCAACTTTTTTTTTTTTTTTGCTTGTCTGATGTCTGTCATTTTATTTTGGAAAGTTTTTCTGTGTTCTACATTGTTCTGGAAAAGCTTTGGTATCCCAAAAGAATACTTGAATAATTACATCTATCTTATAAACTCTTTGAAATACAAATTCATCCAAACATCATTTTTTTTTCCCCATTAGGATCCTATTACTCATGTGTTTTCATGTGAGTAATGGTATGGTTTTCAGACATACCATGAATTAGTCATGCATAGCACACTGATGAAGTAACCGTCTGTCAAATTCGTCAGTGTATCACCAGTGCCTAAGTTAGAACCAACATACAGTAGACCCTCTGATGGTGATGATGATGATGATGAAGAAGATGATGATGTATATATGCTTTGGGCTTCAAGCTGTCATTATAATAAAGTCAACAGACAAACTAACAAAGGTTATATTTTATACATGTGTTGTTCACAACCCAGAAGCATCAGCAATGTGTTAGTCAACTTTCTGTTGCTGTGACAAAATTATAAGCTTTCAGACCATGGTTGGATGGATTGATTTAGGTCAGAGATAAAACATCACGGCAGGGAACGCATAATGGGGCAAAGCTGCTCATTCCATAGTGGCCAGAAAGCAGAGAGAGAAGCAGGAGGAAGCTTCGGTAGATTATCTCCTTTAGGAAGACACACCTCTGACCTCACTTCCTCTCACTCCTCCCATTCACTAAAAGTTCCATTACCTCTTAATGGAGCCTCAGGCAGGTGACAGAGCTTTTAGCACAATTGGCCTTTGGAGGACATTTAAGATCCAAACCATAACAAGAACTTTTGATAACATTGCAGGAATGTGAATTTCCAGTGCTCATCTCAGACCTGTGAAATATGACACTGAGCTGGCAGCTAGCAATCATCAGTAGTTTGAAAGCTTCTTATCTAAGAGGGTGTGTGCTGAAGTGGGAGAAGGTGTCACTGCTGCCCATGTGGTCCTTAACTAATGCATAAGAAAGAAGTTTGCATTTATCATCCCTTAAACGGGAGCAATAACTCACCCTCTTTGATCATTCAAAACATTCCTGTACTTTGCAGTAGAAAAACTCATGAGGCAAGGCTTGAAACAAGGGTAGCTCTTAGGTTTCTGGACATTTATAAAACAATGGCTCCGACTCTCCCTGGGGAGTTGGATATCTAGCAGCTTTGGAGTCTCCTAGGAAACACTGACTTCGGTGAACATAAGTTGACCTAAGATCAACTTCTGTCCTCACAGACTTTCAAACTGCTAAAGGCCCAGAGAAAAACTTGATTGGCTTGTTCCAAAGCCTGTGACTACAGCAAGCACAGTCACTTTGCCTGACAGTATTGTATTTTACAAGTGAAATTCTTTTCCTATTTAGAACGTCCAGCGTCTCTGCCTCACCCTTTGTAGCCCAAATTCAGGTCTCCTAGTTGGTATCTTATAATCAAACAAGAAACAAAGACAGGACAAAACAAAAAGCAAGCCGGAACACAGATGGTTGAACATGGTTAGGAAACGTCCAAGCACACTTCTCTGCTTGGGTCACATACAAGAACACTGTGAGCTGTTTCAGTCAGCAAGCTACAAAGTCCTAATCAAGCGTGTTATGGCGATGGCAAAGTACACAAAAATAAAACTTGTTTCAAAGGTGCTGAGAGGAATCTTATGGCCAAATGGAAAGGGTAAAGGACAAAGATTTTGTAAGGGCAGGTCTTCAGCTTTCAGTTAACTCATGCATGCACATCCTAATCAGCATTGCATTCATTTCCTGCTCTCTCTCTCTCTCTGGAATGACTCACTCCATGCCAGGTGATACCAGAGAGGAGAGATTGTCCCAGTGATTAAAGAAATAAAAATTGAGACGGAGGATGAACCCTGGGGCACCGGCTCTGGTTGGAAGGACAAGGGATGGAAGAAAGGGGACTGTACTGATGGCGGGAGACTCAGGCTGTCACTGACAGAGATCAGGCATTTGTCGGGTTGTTGGAGCAGCTTGTGGCATGTTGATCATGAGGACAGGATTGCTTTGGACAGCCCTGCTTATGTAAGATACAGATCAGTGTTCTCTTAGTCCTGGGCGACTTTGTTATTATGCGGCACTGTGTCATTCATTAAGCGGCGCTGTTTACTGTGCGAGAAAAGCCACGAGGCACAACAAAACCCACTGTGAGAAGAGTTCATGAGGGGAAGGGAACAGAAGGGAGTGCTTAGGCCTATGAGAAATGGTGTGCAGGGAGAGAGAGACAGGATAAATGGAACCCGCTTTCTATAGGTCCCCCCCACACACACACATGTGCATATGGGCTTACCTAGCTATGCCACGCATGCACATAGATTCCGTGATCACGTAGTGCACGGATTACGTAGGACATAAGACCCGGGAATGACTAAGCCTCTTGCTTGGCTACTGGACAGTGCGTGTGTGGTCATGTAGCCGGAGGGAGGTGGGGGGAGTAGCCAGGAATTCTATCAGAGACATCTCAGTATTTTTCACAATTTTCACAAACCTGGTGGGAATTTTTTTTGTGCGTGTGTGTGTGTGTGTGTGTGTGTGTGTGTGTGTGTGTGTGTGTGTGAGAGAGAGAGAGAGAGAGAGAGAGAGAATTCAATAAGGGACAGGCACATCCCACACATTGTTAACAAGGGAAGGTAACTCTTACTAAGTTCCATGGAATTGGAGTCCTAGTATTTACCCTTTGTGTCCATTGTCTCTATTTCACTTATACCTGTAGGCAAGCATTCTATTACTAAGCTGTATTATGTGTTTAACTGCCAGATTTAAATAGACAGCATCTCACCAAAGGGGCCCATAGATTCTTGGTGAGAGATTCTTAAAATGTGTGAGCATGACGGAATGGAAACAGCAAGAACTGACTCCAGGCTTTGGAATAAGAACTAAAAAAAAACCTTTCTAGTTTGTAAAGAAACACTACAAATAAGATCTCTAGTCATACATGAGATTACCTATAAATGGACAATCCCTATCGAAAGTGGGAAATGCCCAGGGCTGGTAGATGATGAGCATTGTTATTGTCAGGGAAAGAGTAAAAAGTGATTAACTGACCTAGGAAGTGCAAGGGGGCAATATTCCCTTATCAACTAGGAGAGTAAGGCTGTGTGGGTAGCCTGGGGCTGAGGCCCAAGGATTCTTGCTGATGAATGTCAATGTGTGAGTCAGGACAGAAAGAGGAAGGGGACCTGAGAAAGGAAAATAGTTTCTCTTTTCTCTGGATCTGGTGAATGTCTCACTGGCTGAGAGTCAAGAATTCTGATACAATCAGATTCAACTGACCCAGCTGCTCCAAACTTACCTGAACAGAGATGGCTCATTTTCTAAGAGATTTCTCTATAAGAACATTAAAGCAGCTGAAAATCCACATATAATGGTCCCATGTCTTAAACTCTGGGTCAGCTGATTTGAACTGTACCAATATTCCTTCCTCACCTGACCTCTTCAATGCCCCTCATGAACTACCTTAGGTCATGATTACAGACAGAAATTGTTTAACATAAAAGAAGTAAACCAGCTCACGAGTTTAACTTAATTTCTAGACTTCATTTGATTTGTAAAGATTGCTTAATTTTTAGGCCTCCTTGTCAACGACATCCTTTGAGCAACGTAACTTCAAAAGCCGCAAAAGCAGATCTACAAGCTGCTTGTTAAGACGCTTCAGTGCAGCGGGGCATGGTGGCACACCCTTGCACACTTAGAGGTGGAAGTAAAAGATCAGAATGTCTAGGCCAGTCTTGGTTATCTAGTGAGTTCAAGTCAGACTTGGCCTACAGGAGACCTTGTCTCAAAAACAACAGCGATGAAAACCCAAACAATAACACAAGTCTGGCCTGGTGTCACAGGCCCAAAATTCTAGCTGTTCCGAGGATATTGTTAGCTTCCTGGCCTGTCCAGTGCCCTGACAATGACATCATAAGGTCCTCTTTAAGAGAAAACTCCTCCCAGTTCTCTCTCTCTCCCTTCCTCTCTTGCCATGAGGGAGCGTGCACACCTCCCTTCTTTTCTTTCCTTTTCTCTTTTTTCTTCTCCTCAGACCCTGTCCGTTTTCTCCTTCTCCCCTTCCCCATCCCCCCTTAATAAAACTTTCCACATGGATGCTGTGTCTGCATGGCACGAGTGACTTTCCACCGTGCCCCATTGGCTGCCAGCCTATCTGCATGGCATGTCTCCCTCACCTGCCCTGGGGCTCCAGGCCCACCAAGGTCTCTCTCCTGCTGTTTTTACAACAGATATAGGCAGGAAAATTGAAAGTTGAAGTCCTACCTCAAGTATAGAGTGAGTTCAAGACCAACCTGGGCAAATTAGTTGGACCCTGACAGAACACAAAAACTACAAGAAAGGGCAGGGGTAAAGCTCAGAGGCTGTGTGTCTACGTTGCCTGTACCTGTGAGGCCCTGGGTTCAATCTTCACTACTGCTAAGGAGTCATGAAGTATATGTCCTGCTTCACATCTGCTTTGTCTATTTTGTCTCTTAGTGGCACTTCCATTGGCTTCCTAATATAAATTTCGCTCCACATTGACTGGTCCTGAAATCCGTTTCTGCAGCTACAGCTGTGCCTGAGAATTCCTTACGCTCTTAGCCAGCAGCATTGGAGATGCTTAAGAGAGTCATTTCTTCTACGATTGCTGTGCTTACGGGCAATCAGTTCTTCCAAGTTCAGTGCAGAGATGAATAATGAGGGATTTCAGGTGACCAGGTCCTTGAATAACAGTGACCACCTAAGGCAAGAGTTGGGGATGGAATAGGAGATCCAGCAGCAGCAGCTCTCAGTAGAAGTAAATTCCTGGCATGTATGAATTTTAAAGGGTAGAGGTCTTCTGAGCTACTAGGTAGTAGGTTGGGGTGTAAATTTCATTGTCCCACCCTCCCTAGGGGCTGTTACAGGGTAGGAGCTTTATAAGGGAGGTACTAGACAGGATATAGGGTGTGGTCTTCTCTCTATTCGTAGGTGATCATTGAAGGCTTCAGGCTGAGTGGAGCTGAGTGACCAAGGATGCACACTGGCAGACGAAACCAAACACTCCATAACCTGGTAACACTCCACTGGCTCACCTAAGGTCTCCGATTTTGGTTTTGGTTTCTAGGTGGATTTCCCTTTTCATGGTATCAAGCATGACACTGATTGCTTTTCTGGGTGTAGTAGCTGCTGGAAGCAGGGGTGAGGGTGGGGCTCCAGCTCTAGCTCCAGGCAGCTTCACTTCCTTCCCCCAGGGATGCTGGGTGTTTATCTCAGTACAGTATTAATAAATGAGGTCCTTTCAAGTGGAAATCAGAGGGAACTTTCCTGTTTTGGCTAAAGCTGTCCTTCAGTCAGTCTGCTGAAACTGGAATCTGATGACTCACTCTGAGCTTCCTGGTTTCTTGAGCCCATATTGTGAAGGCAATACAGACTCCATCTTAAGGAAGGGCCACCATCTTAGACCACCTGCTGTACTCAGTTCCCAGGAAGGACCTCAGGAATGTGCCATGACAACTCAAACAGATGCCGGGCAGTATGCCCTTGAAGATAATCAGATAATCCTGCTGAGCAGCTGTGGTTCCTGCCAAAAGTCCACCCCAATAGTTTCAAAAAATTACTTTGCCTTGTATCCCTTCTACCCAATCCCAAAATGCCATAGTATGTAATTCCCGGCTTGTGGTTTTTCCCTATAAAAACTCTCTACCCCTGGGCCCGCTGCCACTGCCACATTTCCCTCCATGTGCCATTTGGTGGCCCAAGTTGAACCCGACAATAAAAGGATCCTTATTTGCTTGCATTAGAAACTGGCTCTTTGGTGGTCTCTGGGGGTTTTTCGAAATGGGTACAACAATACTTTAAGTATTCAATAGAGGCAAACTCTAGTTCCTTAGCTAGGCACTTGACCGATTTTCTTGTCTCAGTTAGGGTTAAAATTTGGAAGATGAAACACTGACTAAAAGCAAGTTGGGGAGGAAAGGGTTTATCTGGCTTATACGTCCACAACATAGTCTATTTTTAATCCCAATGGCAAAGGTAAGACCACTACCACAATTTGAGCTGAATTTGAAGCAAGCTTGATTTTTATTGGGGTGCACTCAGAGCTGGCCAGCAACTGCCTCCTAAGTTGGGTTAAAGAGAGCAGCCCTGAATCCACCTCTTGGGCCCCTTTTAAGGAGTAAAATCATGCGTAGTTTTACAAAAGGGAGAGAATGGGGCCATATGGGAATACAAAAACAAAAACAAACAAAAAACCTTTAAAGAAAACCATCATGTGATCACCCAGTATGTGATTAGGAGGGGTCAAGGAGAGTCAGGGAGGGTAAGGAAGGGTATTCTCACAAAACAAATCGAGGTCATTTTTTGGGGAAGGTCAGGTTCCAGGAAACAGAGCTACTCAGCTGTCACAGTAAATAGAAACTTATTTTTAAAAATACAGCATAGTAGTTCCTGCCTTCAAAATGGAGGCAGGCAGGTTCCTCATCATCAGAGGAAGTCTGGACAGGAACTCAAACATCTGGCGGCAGGAGCTGATGCAGAGGCCATGGAGGGGTGCTGCTTACTCACTTGCTCCTCATGGCTTGCTCATCCTGCTGTTTTTTTTTGTTTGATTGTTTGTTTGTTTGTTTTGAGACAGGGTTTCTCTGTGTAACAGTCCTGGCTATCTTGGAACTCATTGTGTAGACCAGGCTGGCCTAGAACTCACAGAGATCCACCTGCCTCTGCTTCCCAAGTGCTGGGATTAAAGGCATGCGGCAC
This sequence comes from Peromyscus californicus insignis, assembly GCF_007827085.1. Taxonomy (NCBI): domain Eukaryota; kingdom Metazoa; phylum Chordata; class Mammalia; order Rodentia; family Cricetidae; genus Peromyscus; species Peromyscus californicus. The sequence goes on from NW_026294584.1 coordinate 35,686,023, forward strand.
CACTGTCCGGCCTTATCCCACTTTCTTATAGAGCCTGGATCATCGGCTCAGGGGTGGCTCTACCTGTTATTCCCAGATCTCGGGGACCCCCAAAAGACCACCACGGAGACCAAATCTCATATGTAAAAGCAAAGAGCCTTTATTTCAAGCTCCAGAGCTTGGTCCCTCTGTCTGCCCGACACAGCGGTGAGAGCAGAGAGCCCTGAACTCAGATGGGGCAGAGTTTTTATCATAGCAGAGGTTGGGGTGAGGGGATTTCCAGGGCCCAGGACTCTGATTGACTGACAATTGTCTAGGGGTATTTGTAAAACAAAAATAGGTGAGTGCCAGACTCAAGGACATCTGGCCACCTTATCTAATGGTTAGAAAGTTTGGGATGTCAGGTACTTCCTCACCCCTGGGTAGATCCTTGGGTGGTATCAGCTTAAGGCTTTTCCTGGATCTGGGTGTTGCCTGCCAGTAAGCCTGTCACAGAAGCTGTGTCTAGGCCCCTAAGCCTGTCATGGCTGCTGTGTGGTCATGCTATTTTGGGGCCCCTTCATGCTACGGACAATGGGCTGGGCCCTCGGCCCTCCCACATCAATCACTAGTTAAGGACATGCTCTACAGGCTTGCCTACAGCTCCACCGGAGGTATTTTCTTAATTGAGGTTCCCTCCTCTCAGTTGACTTTAGTGTGTGTCAAGTTGACATAAACCTAGCCAGAACGCTTCTCTAGCCTAATTTCTTTTCCCCTCTCTTTCTGTTGTTATTTTCACAGATTTATAACTTTTGCCCTATATTTTACTAAACTGCTTTTCTCTTGTCACTTTCAGAATCACACAAACTTAGGCTGTGAAAACAGATATTTTCATATTCATATATCAGAAATTTTCACTTTTATTGGCCCTGCCATATGGGAACTTCAGTTCCCTTGGATATATGACATCAATCCCTCAACTATACAGCTTGTATTTCAGGGACCACAGTATCCGAACTGAGTAATTGCACACAGCATAAACAGTTGCTGGTATGTAAACAGATGCTAATCATGATCACCTCTAAATGTGAGCTCACAGGCGGAAAATAAAGCATGTAGGTGTCTCACCTCAGGGTTCCCCAGCTCTTGAAACAGGTGATGAGATACTTCTACATTTAAAAAACAATAGTGTCAGTTGATTCTCCTGGGGACTTGAGAGTGCAGGACTTGCTTTTAGCACCAGACATAACTTCACTAATCCATTTTGGCAGACAAGGGATTTTTTTTTTTTGAAGTCTCTTCGGCAGTACTGGGGATTGAATCTATGGTCACCTATAGGTAGGCAAGTACTCTGCTGTTACTGGAAGATTTGGGGATCCCCTCTTACTGTTCTTAGTCTCACAAATAAAAGAATTTAAGCACAGACTCAAGAAGCTTGAGATGTTTTATTAGGGTTTAGAAGGAGGGCTAGAGAGATGGCTCATGGGTTCAGAGCACTGTAGCTCTTCCAGAGGGTCTGGGTTCAGTTCCCAGCACACACATGATGGTTCACAACCACCCAGAACTCCAGTTTCAGGCATTCCAATGCCCTCTTCTGACCTCTGTGGGCACTACACACACGTGGTACACCTACATACTCATACACATAAAATAAATACAACTTAAAAAAATTAAATATCCAAAAAAGATATCTAAAAAAGAGCAAGCAAGAAAAACCCCAAGGCAAGTTAAAAATCTTGGCAGCTGCCCAGAGAAGAAGGATGGAAAAGAAGAGAGAAAAATCATTCATGTTGGTCAGACAAACATCCACATGGTAAAAGCAGGCTTAGGCTAGCCAAGGCTCCATGGCAACAATTCCATGAGGGACTGCACCAGGAGTGAGGCTTCTGGGAAATAAAAGTACAGTTATTCCTTCCATCTCTTTTACATGGCTTTAGGTGCATTAGCCTCCCTCAGGGGTGGTTCCTTGGCCAGGTGATTGACAGGCCTGGCTGTATTAACTCGTAGGTTTTGGATAGTTTAGAATGTTAGGTCTCTACCCAGTATCAGAGCTGGAATCCATTATTTTGATGAGGAGGAATAGCTTTTCTTTAATGAGCCTCAGTAGAGCCTTGATCAAAGCAACCACAAGAACTACTACTGAGCTACATCTCCAGCTAACATCTATTTTCTAGTATGGATTCTAGAACATCTTTTTGAGGCTACCTCCAGAGATCATGTACCTTCTTACCTGAATTTTGGAAGAAATGCAATATAAAGCATTCAACCAAATACATTTAAGCCCTAGAGTAGGAAGTGAAAGTGGACAATATCCCTAAAGTATGGCGTGAACTTCTACTACATTGTGCAGGTAACTTTGCCTGAGAAAGGTAAGGAGAGTTGCAATAGATGACTATGTTAGCTTTCCACTAGAGTGACAAAAATGCCTGAAATGATTTAAAAAGAGGAAAAAAAATCTGTTTTGTTCATGGTTACAGAGGTTTCCGTCCATGGTGGCTCGGCTCTGCTGCTTTTAGACTCGAACAAAGCAGAGTATCATGGATGAGTAGAGCACAGGTGCTCATTTCACGGTGGCCAGAAAACATGAAAAGGCACAGGCAGGGCTAAGATTCTAATAGCTTCTTTGAGGCATGGCCCAACAACCCAACTTCCTACTACAAGGCCCCACCTGCTAATAGCACCGCCTCAGAGGCCTAGACCTCAGCCTATTGGCCTACGCAGGACCCTGCAGAGCCAGACTATAGCACTGGCCATGGACATGTGGACTCTGCTGGTTCTGGAGCTATGGTTAGGTAGCCAGCGGGATGGAGTGTAGCTGAACTCCTCTGTATTTGTGCAGAAAGTGACTGCGATGAAAAGCATGTGGAAACTATTGTGAAACCAGCTAAGGAAACTTCACTTTAGCAGAATTCTAAGAGGTATGCCATTTTGATGAAAGCACCAAGGAAAAATATTAGAAGGTAATCTAAACTTAGAAAGATGTGTGACAACTCATCAAAGAGCAGAAAGAGGTCTACCACCTTATAAATTAGACACTGAGAAGCAAGCACTCTTCAAACAATTCCGGATGAGTTTACTTATTTTTTGTTGTTTTTTTGTTTTGTTTTGTTTTGGGTTTGGCTTTTTTTTTTTTTTTTTTTTTTTTGAAATAGGGTTTCTCTTTGTAGCCCTGACTCTCCTGTAACTCATTCTGTACACCAGGCTGGCCTCGAACTCAGAGATCTGCCTATCAAGTATTGGTGTTAAAAGTATGTACCACTATGCCCAGTTTTTTTTTTTTTGTTTTTATCAAAGTGCTTTAATTAATCATGTTTATACTGCCTTCATTTACTACATACTTGGTATGTTTAGGTTTTAAATTCACTCTGTAACTGATACTTTTACATTTTGTATTTTAACAACAATCTGAAAGGTCCCTGAACAATCACGGTTTTCCACATTGACTAAGATTGCTTCCTCTGGGTAGAGCTTGTCCTGACAGTTGGTTCTTCACCAACATCACAAGTGAAGAGTGCTATATTAGTGTAACAATTAATGAATATAATAATGCCCATGTTTCTTCTAGTTCCATCTCAGCTGCTATGATAAAACACCCCCAGGAAAAGCAACTTAGGGGATGATGGCCTTGTTTGGCTTACCCTTCCAGGTTACAGTCCATCATGACATGGGAGTTAGAATAGGAACTGAAGCAGCTATCACATCCCATTGCAGCCAAAAGCAGAGAAATGAACACATTCATGCTACCTGCTCACTTGTTTACTTGTTAGCTCCCCTCCCTCCCTCCCTCCCTTCCTTTTTTTTTTTTTTGACTGCTGATAAAGTTCAGGACCCAGCCTGGGGAATGGTGCTACCCAAATCCAGGTTCATAGGTCTTCCCTCCTCAATGTTCACAGAAAACTTGATTTAGATAATTCCTCATTAAAATTCTCTTCCTGGATGAGTCTAGGCTGTGTCAAGTTGTCAGTTAAAACTAACCAGGACAGCAATGTTGGAATGTTTAGAGGGATGTATTCAGTTACTTAACTGATATTTATTTAACATCAGTTATGACCAAGAATTGGAGATATACAGGGAAGAAAACAAAATATTTGAAAATATTTATTTTTATTATATTTAAACTATATGTGTGTGTGTGTGTGTGTGTGTGTGTGTGTGTGTGTGTGTGTGTGTGTGTAGGTATATGTGTGGGTGAGTTAGCTACCCCCAGAAGCCAGAAGCATCATATCCCCTGGAACTAGAATTATAGGCATTTTGTAAGGTGCCAGTCATGAGTGCTGGGAACTGAACTTGGGTCCTTTATCAGAGCAGTGCATGCTCTTAACCACTGAGCTATCTCTCCAGCCCTGAAATAAATCCTAACATAGTAAATTAACTAAAAATATTTCCAGTGGTTTTAAGTGCTATGAATAAAACTAAAACAAGGAAATAGGTTTAAGAGATTGGAGCAGGGATCCCTGAGGGCATAACTCTGAGATGATACTCAAAACAGGGTGTTATTTAGCTAGAGGAAGAGCATTCTGGCAAAGGAAATACTGAGCACTTATTATTCTCTCTCGGTATTGATGACTCAATTAAATGGTGTTTTGGGGGTAATTCAGGAATCAGGTCTTGGTGACGTCTTGGACAATGACCAAAGGATGAAGCACACAGAATGAACACCACAAATGCTGTGGTTCTAGGCCAAGGAAGTAGTAACTTAGCCATTTTCTACCTAATCATTTCACAGAAAATATGTTGATCCAAATCTTGCTTGGTGTCCCAGAACATAACTAATGGAAGGAGTTCAGTTAAAGCAGTGGTCCTCAACCTTCCTAATGACGTGACCCTTTAACACAACTCCTCATGATGTGCTGACCCTCAACCAGAAAACTGTTTTCATTGCTACTCCATAACTGTAATTTTGCTGCTGTTTGAATGGAAATATCTGATATGCAGACTATCTGATATTCAACTCCTGTGAAAGGGTTGTTTGACCCCAAAGACGTTGTGAGCCACAGTGTGGTTCGAAACACTGAGTTAAAATAATATAGTTTCTTACCTGGATGTTGCCTTTCAGATACCAGACAGGTTGTAGTTAATAACTCTCACATGTAACTGTAAACTATTTTCAATCATATGTCATGCCTGATTTTCTTTTTCCGAGGGCAAGGGCAACACACAGGTCTTAATTAGCCTGACTTTTTGCGTTTACTCATTTCCACGATAAGGTCACAAAGTCCAATTTCTTCTTCCTCTGATGGATGACAATTACTTTAAAGGAAAAAGCTGAATACTTGTAAAATAGCAATTAAACATTTGTCACATTTGTGATTCAATTCCAGAAAGAAAAAAAAATAAAATGGGGAGAAAAGCAGTAATAACTTTGTCTTATTGTGCACCAAGTATTTTTAAAAGTGTATTTGCCGGTTAAATCTTCAAAGACTCTGTGAAGCAGACACTACTATTATCCTTAATTTGCAGATGAAGTCCAGCCAGGAGAAGGATGGCCAGGTCTGGGATTTGGGCTGGCAGTGGGACCCCAGAGCCTCTTAATCACTGCCTGGGATGGACTCAAAGGGCCCAGTTGCCTGACAGAACTTGTCTGACAGAACATTAGGACTGATTAGATGGGAATCTCGCCACACACACTCCGTCTTCCTTACAGTGGTTGTTGTGTGCTGAGGGCTCAGAAAGCCATACCCTAAATAGTGTTTGGACACGCCAAGTGCTTTGAAGTAAAGGAAGTCAGAAAACCAAACAAACTGTGTCAGAACCAAGATGACTCTGACTTAGCCTTATCCGACCCACCCACCCAGTCCCTCGGGGGAAGGCTTGTCTCTGAAGCTACCTTATCTACTCAAAGGCAGATCGGCTGAAAAGAGAACACAACTGCCTTTCAGTTCTTTTACCGAAATTTCATTTTCCAAGCAGGATTGGACTGATGCCAAAAAGAAATGGCTGAAAAGCCAAACACCACACCCAGAGCCCAGAGAACTTCCTCCCAGACCAAGAGTTGTCTCCAGAGCTGCTCATCTTTCATAAACACCACTGACCACGCCCAAGTTGCCTCCAGCCCCATTTGCTTCTCCCTGTGAAGAAGGGTATGTGGATTTTTGCACACCACTGTGTTGTTGGATGCCTCCATGCATGTAAAAGAGCTCCTGTGCCTTTTCTCCTACTAATGCATCTACTGCCAATTTAGTCCAGCAGATCTGAAGACACAAATCTTCAGGAAGAGGAGAGAGAATTTCCTGCTACCCCATATTCATAAGAATCATTTTGCTCCATACAAGGCTCTGTGAAGAAGAATAAAGATTATAGCCGTACTTCTGTTCAATGATTTTAGAGAAAGAGAAGGCAGATTGGATCAATTGAAGTCAAAACCGTAGTCATAAAAACATGATTATTTCTATGGCACAAAATACCATCTACTAGAAAATGTAACAGCCAGCCAAACACTTATTCCTGTTATGAATGTCTTTGTGCACAGCACATACACACACACACACACACACACACACACACACACACACACACACACACACATTCAGCTCTCCTAGTACAATGAAAAACCAGCCCTAAGTACAGGGAGATTCTAATGACTAGAACCTGGAAAATTCACCCTAAGTACAGATAGTTATGAACAGGGAGATTCTAATGACTAGAACCTGGAAAATTATTATTTACCTCATAAGACTTAGTAATACACAAACGTCTACTTTGGTCTTATATAACATATCCTGATTACTGTTTCCTCTCCCTCTATTCTTCTCAGCCCCCTCCTCCCATCCACTCCCATCCGGGTCACTCCCTTTCTGTTTCTCATTAGAAAACAAACAGGCTTCTAAGGGATAATAACAAAGTATAATAAAATAAGATAAAACAAAAACTAACATATCAGAATAGGACAAAACAAACAGACCAAAGGAAAAGAGCCCAAGAAAAGGACTCATGAATCAGATATAGACACAGAGACCCACTTATCTGCACAATCAGGAATCCCATAAAAACATTAAACCAGAAGCTATAATACATACACAAAGGACCTGAGGGTAAAAAAGAGAAGAAAAATATATAAACAAAAATATATAAATAAAACAAAATTAAAATAAAAAATAAGATAAAATTGAAACAATAAAATAAAATAATAAAAAGAAAAGCCCTGACAGGACAGTATAAGACAAGGAACTTCCAAAGGCAGAACTCCAGCTGGACATGTCTTGCCACCAAATGAAGGTTCCAGAACTGGGATTGGGTTACATCTAATTGAGCGGTTGACCAAAGGGCTCCTATGGGAAATGCTAAGATTATAGGCTGTTCTCCACAAGTTGATGGCAAGGCCACATTGCTGAAGACAATCCCTACACAACTCCTTATACACAAAGAAGTCAAACCCGTGCCTACACACCCTTAGGTGCTAGCGAGTGTATTTGATAAGGAAGGCACTCTGCATGCCACCAAAAGAGAAACATAAACGCCAACCCAGTTACAAAGCCTTTGATCTACAAAGATGTCCTGCCTATGTGCTAGTGTGCAATGGTGGTACAAAGCTTGTGGGAGTCACCAACCAATATCTTATTTGACTTAAGGCCCACTTCATGGGATGGAACTCATACCTAACACTGCTTGGGTGACCAAGAACCTGAGATTAGTTAGCTCAGGAACCTAGGATAGAATGAAATACTACTGTTCTAAAAAAAAAAAAAAAGAATAAATGTAGCAATAAGGACTCCTAATGACTTTCTGTACTCATAGATCAATGCCTTGTTCAACCATCATCAGAGAAGATTCCTCCTGCAGCAGATGGGAACAAATGCAGAGACCCATAGGCAGACATTACGCAGAAAGTAAGAGACCATGAAACGCTCAGCCCTAAATGGGATGTCTCCATCAAATCTCTCCCCCAAGAGAACCCTGCAGAAGAGGAGTCAGGAAGAGTGTAAGAGCCATAGTGGATGGAGGAAATAAAGGAAACAAGGCCCTCTAAATCAACATGATCCACACACATGTGAACTCACAGAGACTGAGGCAGCATACACAGGGCCTGCATGGGTCTGCACCAATGGAGGGTCCTAGAGCTGAAAGGAGAAGTGGACACATGTCCCCATCCTTAATCCAGACACAATCTCCAACAGATAACCACTTGTTAATGAAAATTTAGTTTTCCCTAAGGGAAGTTCACTGTGGAAATAAACTACTCTTAATGGTAGGCTACATGTCCAACAGTAGATGGCCAACAGGAAATGAACTCAAAGTCTAGTTTTTATAAAAGTGACATTATTAGGCCATGGTTTTTTTATTATAGTCACAAATTATTAATAAAACAACAGCTTTTAAGATAAGTACAGTAAAAATGAATAACAAAAGATAAATGTGGAGATCATTAAGAATGTAGGCTTTCATTTTGTAATTAATGTATTTGCAATGTGCCTACTGTATTAGTTCCCTTTTTTTTTCTCACTAGTGTTGCAAATTAGTTCTTTTCTGTAAGCAGAAGATATCATAAAAAGGTGATTTGGGGGCTTCTATAAAAGATTATTTACTTCATAAGACTTTTAGTAATACACAAAAGTCTACTTTGGTCTTATATAACATATCCTGATTACTGTTTCCTTTCCCTCTATTCCTCTCAGTCCCCACCTCCCAGCCACTCCCATCCGGGTCACTCCCTTTCTGTTTCTCATTAGAAAACAAACAGGCTTCTAAGGGATAATAATAAAGTAAAATAAAATAAGATAAAACAAAAACTAACATATCAGAATAGGACAAAACAAACAGACCAAAGGAAAAGAGCCCAAGAAAAGGACTCATGAAACAGATATAGACACAGAGACCCACTTATCAAGTTCATACAATTCAAGACCTCTCAAGAAGACCCTGTCAAGGCAGAGGAAGAGGATCTCACTTGGAAAGTTCTCAACTATAATTTTAAATAACTACAATACTCAGAATTATTTGTCTTTCAATTTTTTTAAGTTTATGTGTGTGGGTGTTTTGCTTGCCTGCATGTATGTGTACCACATTTTCATTTGCAAGTGGTTATCAACTGGAGATAGTCTCTGGGTTAGGGATGGAGGCACCTATCCACTGCTCCTCTCAGCTCTAGGACCCCCATTGGTGCAGACCCATGCAGAAGTCTTTTACAGTGTCGATGCTCAACAATGGGAGGAACCCAAACTGAGTCCCTCCAACAACCTGAAATCTAATCTAGTCCACTGAATGAAGGGTTGTTCATTTGGCCCCTGACATAGACGCTAGCACACACTCATACTTCAATATGTCTTTTCTTTGAGTAAGGGGAGAGAGTCTACGGTCACCAACCATCCTCTGTCCTCTCCGGGACCTTTCCCTTTTACTTGATCGATTTAGATTTTGCTTCCTTGGATTTGGATGGAGCTGTGACTGAGTCGGTCAAAAACCACAAGATAACTCTGTGCTTAGTCACCAAAGCACTGTCGCCAGACATCACAAGTGCCTTTTCATCGGCAACTACCTCAACTGTCATCAGAAGACCTTCATCCAATAACTGATGGAAACGGATACAGAGACCCACAGCCAAGCTTGGGGAATCCTGCTGAAGAGAGGGAGGAAGGATTGTAGGAGCCAGTGGAGGTGAGGACACCACAAGAAAATTCACAGACACAACTAGCCTGGCTTGTAGGGGTTCATAGAGTCTGAACCAATAACCAGAAAGCCTACATGGCCCTCTACCTATATGTGACAGTTGTGTTACTTGGTCTACTTGTGGGACTCCTAACAATGGGAGCAGGGGCTCTCTCCCTAATGCTTTGGCTGGCTCTTGGGACCCTCTTCTTTGTACTGGATTGCCTTACCAGCATTAATACATGGGGAGGTGTATTAATGTATTAGTCTTACTGCAACTTGATATGCCATGCTTTGTTGATACCCATGGGAGACTGGCCCCTTTCTAAACAGAAACATAGGAGGAATAGATTGAGGGGAGGGAGACAAAAGGGAGGTAGAGGGAGGGAATAGGAGAAGAGGGAGGGGAAACTGCAGCTGGGATATAAAATAAATAAATAAATATTTGTTGAATGAAAAAAGTGTCTTTTCTCTTTATTACACTAAACAGTAACAGTTCAGATAGCGGCTGCTCTAGTAGTTTGGACCCTTGAAAGACCAGAAGAAGCAAAATGCCCTCAGCAACCTGCGACAGACACACAGTAAGAGTAAGAAATTCCAGTGTGTTATTTTAAGGTTCCGACACTTTCTAGTTTGTTTAGTACCTCAGAGTGATCTGACTACAGAGTGTGCTGATGCTGAAGAAGGCAATCTACAACACAGCACCGCAACTGCCTTATCAATGGGAATACAGAGATAAAATCCAAGCGATTACATATTTCCTTCTTCACATGAATGAGGGCCAGAAAAGTACTCAGTGAACACAAAAGCAAGAGGCACTCAAGTATCCGCAATACTATGGATGTCTTTTTTTTGCCGGGAGGGAAGTTAGTTCATGTAGCCCTGGTGAGAATCAAACTTGGTATAAAGCTGAGGATGACTTGAACTTCTGGTCTTCCTGCCTCTACTTCCCAAATGCTGTGGATGCAGGAACAGGCCAATGTGCCCTGTTTTATGCAATGCTGTGGATGAAACCAGGCATTTATGCATGCTGAGTAAACACATGTCCAGGCCTGCTAAAGGTGTCTTTTATCAGTGACTTTCTTATCTATATTGTCTTGGGTACCAAAGTATAGAAACCACTAGAGCTAACTTGAAACAGGGGCTATGGAATCAGCTTCTAATGAAAGAAGCTTTAGGAGATGCAGAGACAAAGTAAGGAAGATAATGGAGAACTGTTTTAGGAAGTTGATTAGGATTCACATACACAAGGAAGATGAAAGATTCATTTAGAAATAATTCAAAAAAAAAACAAAAAAAAAAGAAATAATTCAAGATAATGTATATAGAAGCACATGAATCTTTCATGTAGAAAAACCATCTACTGAATGATGGGTTTGGAGAGATGGTTTAGTAGTTAAGAGCACTGGCTGCTCTTGTAGAGGACCTGGGTTCAGTTCCAAGCGCATGCATGGGGGCTCACAACCATCTGTAACTCCAGTTCTAGGGGATCCAATGCCCTCTTCTTGATTCCATGTGCACCAGGCATGCGTGTGGTGCACATACATCCGTGCAGGCAAAACATCCATAGACATAAAATGAATAAACCTAAAAAAAGTATAAAAATAAACAAAAAACAAAACATATTTAAAGGTTAAATTAAATTGACTCTAGGAGAAATACTAAGGGCATCAAGAAACTTCAATTTCTTTTCTCTGATATTTGGCTAATAATAAGCAGACAACTATAGAGCAGTATGGCATACATGAGAAGCTTCCATTTCCCAATGCACACACACTATGCTTTGAATGTGAGTTGTGCTTGTACCTGGACACATACAAGAGCAGTTCACAGTGTCCTTAAAGCTGTGAGTTACAATGGTGCCTGAGCTGTCAGCAATTACTGATTAATGTTATGAGATTTACCTAGCCATTGTACTTGCCTATAAATGTCACAAAGAATTATTCATTAGAATTACATGGTAGCAATCACTACCACTAAACGGAGTTAAGTAAGTTTAATCGGCAGTCATTTTTAAATATACTTTAAAGGTCCATGAGATAAAAGTCAGCACAATATCCACAATATAACCATTCAAACATACTTCTGAGAAGTTCTTTGAATTGTAGCATCCTGGTGTGTTCTCTTCTCACTGGGATGTGTTTTCTTTCTCTTTTATTTACTTCTTTTGTTCACTGCACACAATACGTGCTTATGTGTGATCCGCTCAGATGGTGTTTTTCGAGCAAATCACAGATGGCTCACTGTGTTGGGTGCTGGGCCTTGTAGTTAAAGATAAGCTCTCTTCCGGGGCCTTTTGAACTTCCAAGCTAGGAAAAGAAACAATTACAATACTGTGGTAGGAAGTGACAAGGGGATATGTTTGGTATGCGGTGAGAGCCTCCATGATGGGCACCAAACAACTTTGGGAATGCAGAAAATCAGTCAGAAGGCATTCCTGGAGACCACGGCAAACTCAGTGAAAAGACAAGGTGCTATAGCTTGCAAGTGAGGTGTCCCTCGCCTCCAATGCCCCTCTTAAAAAGTGACTAATGTGTTGGGGTGCTAGTTCCCAGCTCTTGGCACTGTGCTGGAAGGTTCTGAAAACTTTAGGAAGCAAATATTTGGGGTATTTTGTCGCCTATTGCCTATTCTCTTCCCTTTGGCCATTTGCTGCCAGTCCACTGTGAGGTAAACACCTCCACAGGCTCCCACACCACGATGTTCTGCCCAAGCATGTGGGGTGGTGATGGTGCACACCTTCAATCCCAGCACTTGGGAGGCAGAGACAGGTGGATCTCTGTGAGTTTGAGGTCAGCCTGGTCTACAGAGTTTGTTTTACAGAGAAACTGTCTTGAAAAACAAAAACCAAAGAAAGAAAGAAAGAAAGAGAGAGAGAGAGAGAGAGAGAGAGAGAGAGAGAGAGAGAGAGAGAGAGAAAGAAAGAAAGAAAGAAAGAAAGAAAGAAAGAAAGAAAGAAAGAAAGAAAGAAAGAAAGAAAAACATTTAATTGGGGCTGGCTTATAGTTCAGAGGTTTAGTCCATTGTCATTATAGCAGGAAGCATGGTAGCAGGCAGGCAGATATGGTGCTGGAGAGGTAGCTGAGAGTTCTACAACTGGATAGGCAGGCAGCAGGATGAGAGAGTGACACTGGGCCTGGCTTGGGCTTCTGAAACCCCAAAGCCCACTCCCAGTGGCACACTTCCTCTAGCAAGGCTACATCTACTTTAACAAGGCCACACCTCCCAATAGTGCCATTCCCCGTGAGTCTATGGGAGCTATTTTTATTCAGACCACCAGAGTCATGATTTACAATGGCTCCAAAATGGAGGTGTACATGTGTGTGTGTGTGTGTGTGTGTGTGTGTGTGTGTGTGTGTGTGTGTGTGTGTGTGTGTTCTGACATAGAGTCTTGATACTTAGCACCATAGGCTTGCCTTGAACCTATGATTCTTCTACTTCAGCGTCTCAAATCCTGGGATTGCTGACATGCACCACCATACTTGACTCAAGATGCTGCTTTTAAAGAATGGTGTCTTTGGGCTGGAGAGTACTTCTGTCTACAAACTGCTTGCTTTCTAAGAACAAGGATCTAAATTTCATCTCCAGGGATGCTGGCACACTCTTGTAATCCCAGCATTGGGAAGACTAAGACAGTGGCTCCCTAGGGTTTGGGGCCAGTCCCAGAGCCTACTTAGAACATTCCAGGCCAATGAAATACCTAAGGAAAAAAGAAAAAAGAAAAGAAAGAAATGTCACTTGAGGATAACAAGTTGAAGGTCCTCTGACCTTCATACACACACGTGTGTGCCTACTACATGCACAAATGCATCAACAGGAATGTGTGCATATGCACACTGTTGTCTTCCTTGACTCAATGAGGTTAACTCTCATGGTCTACAAGAACTGCAAGTATAGGGCTGCGAGGAAGATTAGCATATTTTTGCTTCCTTCTTGGACACTTTATCATTCTCTGCATCTTTCTCTACTCCACTGATCCAACATTCATGGTGTACCTAATAAATGTGAACTCCTGAAGCAGGAAGGACACATAAATGTGGTGGTGTTCCTGTTCCTGAGAAGGTTCACAATTTAGGACCTGACTGATTCCAGTTAGAACATGTGACTGTAAAGGGCACATGGAAGTCTCTGCTCATGCCCGTCTCCCTTCTTACTCTCGGATGGCGGACTCCTACCTACTCTTTTGTCTCTGTGGCCAAATGCTGAGAAACTTAAAGGATGATTTGCTTGTGTTCATGGTTCAGAAGATTCAGGTCATGGTTGGCAGAACAATCTTGGCTATGTAGTAAGTTCTAGGCAAGCCTGGCTACACCATTCAAAACCAACTCACATTATTTTTTTAATGAGAAAGAACAAAATACAAATCATCATGTAGGAACCTGAACAAAATTTGAAGTAAAAGAAATACAATCTATAGAGCATTAGGGAATAAAGCTTGAGTACCTAATCTGAGTCACTCTCATGAGAATAATATAAAAATAAATGGCTACCAGATATTTTCATCTAGTTTTTCAGAGCTCTTTTGACTGGAAAAAGAAAAGCCTTTTAAATAATAGAAACCAAGTGTTTTTACAACATTACTGAATCAAAAGTTTGTCAGACAAATAGATGGTAATTTTTAGAAATGATTGCCCTACTTTTTTTTCCTTCAGAAAGGATTTTTTTCCATGTGTATATTTATGCCATTTGTTCAACCACAAGTAAACAGTCAAATTATTTTGTTTATAACCTCAAACCCAAAAGCTTGTTCAGGACAGAAATATGAACTAGAAATAAATTATATGGTAAATGAAACCTTCATTTAGGGTCTGGGACACTATGCAAAGTGGTTTACAATTTGTTCTTTGCAGGGTAAATGAAAACCCCAAGATATTGGCAGTAGAAGGAACTCTCTTCCTCATCCATCAGATGGGCAGACTTTCAAAAGTTCAAAGCCCAGTATAATGCTGAGGCTACAGGGAAGCAAGACTGCTCACTTAAAGCTGATGAAACAATAATATGTTAATCATTACAGGAGAAAATTTGAAAACACCTAACGTAAATACACATTCAGTGATTTTTTTTGACTCCAAACTCTACTTCCACAAAGATAGTTATCTTAGTTAGGGTTTCTATTGCTGTGATAAGACACTATGACCATGGAAACTCTTATGAAGGAAAACATTTAATTGAGGTGGCTTGCTTATAGTTCAGAGATTTTTCCATTATCATCATGGTGGGACATGCTGGCATGCAGGCAGACATGTTGCTGGAGCTAAGAGTCCTTCATCTTGATCAGCAGGCAACAGAAAGTGGTCTGTCTCACTGAGTATAGCTTGAGCATAGGAGACCTCAAAGCCCACCCCCACAATGACACACTTCCTCCAAAGGGCACACCTACTTCAACAAGACCACACTTCCCATTAGTGCCACTGCCTTTGGTGGCCATTTTTTTTTTTCAAACTACCACAGTAGTCCAACAATAAATGCACTAGAAAAACATGAAAACACATAGGTTTATGTGGTTTCTTGGGCTGGTGAGATGGTTCAGAGGATAAAGATGCCCAATGCCAAGTCTGATGACCTGATTTCATCCCCAGAACCCATAGTGTAAGGAAAGAACTGACTCGTGAATGTTGTCCTCTGACCTCCACATGCATGCCATGGTATATGTGCCTATATTCACATGCTCACACCCAACAAAAAAATGGTAATTGCCTTTTGATATAATAGATAAAAAATGAAAACAACCCAGTTACCCTAGTATAAGACTGGCTAAATAAATTATAGAGCATCCACACAGTAAAGTGGTATGTTCATGCAAAAATTATAATATGTAAATATTAAATTGTATATGTAGTGTGGAGTAACCTCTAAAATATATGGAGGAAGGAAGATGAAGGAAAAGGATGTGTACTATTTTATTATTATGCTTTAATGGGAGTGTGATGGTTAATCCGGATTGACAATATGACTAGTTTGAAAATCATCTAGAAGATTAGTAAAATACATCTCTGGATTCTAGAGATAATTAGATCAACCTGTCTCTGATTTAATGAGTGGATGGATTGCTGATGGGCTCATATTCACATGGCACTCTGGGAAGGCATTAGAAGGTTGATCTTAGATGAAGGTGGTCCATAAGTACAGGCTGATCTTGGTGGAGCACATTTGTCCTGGTTCATTCTGGTCACTGTTCTGTTTCTTGGCTGTACGTCTGCTCCATCATGTCTTCCCTGCCATGATGTACTGAAATCTTTACAAACAGGAGCTGAAATAAATAATTCACCCCTTTAAGTTGTTTCTCCATCACATTAATGGGAAAGTCTAATATAGTGTGTGGGAATATATATATATATATATATATATACATATATAAAGATATATATGTTTTAATTAGTGTGGGAATGATCTATGCAATCATTTAATTATCTACAAAGAAGACAAGGGAGTATATATACATATATAAACCAGATGTCTTAACATATACATCTTATAGATTTGACTTTGAAACCAAGTAATTGTTTTATTATTTAGTTTTCAATAAACTTACCTTATTTTTAATCTATGTGAGTTTGAGACTGTGGGGGTGTATGCCACATATGTACTGGTGCCTTCATAAGCCAGAACATTGGATCCCTACAGCTAGAATTATAGGTGCTTGTGAGCCACCTAACATGGGTGGTAGGGTCCAAACTGGAGTCCTCTGGTGAAACAATAACTATTCTTAACCCTAAAGTCATATCTCCAGCCCATAAATAAATTTATTTTAATCTTTAAATATTTCCAGGACACATAAATAGACCAAGTGGTGAATCTGTTGATAGCATCATCATTCTAAGTGACTAAGAATAATTTTAGTAAGAGAAAGGGAGATCCTGGGTTTAGTCACCAGGATGCAGGAATTTAATTGTACAGCCTTAGCAAGATATACTTCTTGAAAAGAGCTGCAGAAGAACGTTGAGGTATGTTTAAGGAAGGCATTATTGGCATGATAGCATTTGTATTGCAAATTTGAAACTAATGTATGTATTGTGGAAAAGTGAACATTTCATCAAGCAAGTAAGTTTGCCATATAGGAAAGGAGACAGATTTAGAAGTTCAGTGAAATTAAGCATAAAAAAGTCACTGCTTGTGAATTTTATTGGGGGCACTGCATCAGTGTAACCCACACTGTAGTTTATAGGTAAGGATTAATGAGCTTTCAGACTATTCTATAGAATGTACAGTCAGAGAAACTAAACGAACTAAGGCAGAGGGAGGGGGAAAAGGATGAGGAAGAATGTGAACCTGAGCCTAAGTGACTGCTGGGAGAATTCCTGGAGTGGAGGATGCAGTGCATGTATACTTGATGTCTGAAAGGAAAGGGGAGAACACGCACCGCGGCTGCCCAGAGAGCTCAGCCTAAGGACTCTTTGACTTTGTGATGCCACAAAAGAGAAGTGACTTTGAATTTTGAGTGTAATATCAATGACAGGGCATACAATGGTCTCTTATTCGGTGAGCAGCTCCTGGTCGGCCATGTCATCAGGAAGGAACCTGCAAACACCCATGTGTGTTTGGCTGGCAGATTCAATGCACTTCCATCAACTTACAATAGGCTTATCAAGAGGTAATTTGCTCTTAGGTCGGAGATTATCTCGGTGTGTCAGGTCCCGAAGAAATGGGGAGTGGGGGCAAGGAGACAAGATTCACTCAGTACCTGGGGCTCTTCCCAGCACTTCTCACCCAACCCCCTCCTCTTCACCTCTCTAGCACAGGAGCTTCCCTTCCCTTCCCTTCCCTTCCCTCCCCTCCCCTCCCCTCCCCTTCCCTTCCCTTCCCTTCCCTTCCCTTCCCTCCCCTCCCCTCCCCTTCCCTTCCCTTCCCTTCCCTCCCCTCCCCTCCCCTTCCCTTCCCCCAGCTTCTCTTTTCTATATAAACCTGCCATTTCAGCCATGTGTTCTTTTGGTCCTTGGCTTCTATGGTGGTTTGAAAGAAAATGGTTCCCAGAGGGAGTAGCACTATTAGGAGGTATGGCCATGTGCAGAAGGTGTGATCTTGTTGGAGGAAGTGTGTCACTATGGAGGTGGGCTTTGGGGTCTCATGTATGCTCAAGATACTACGCAGTGTGACAGTCTACTTCCTGTTGCCTGAATATCAACATGCAGCAGCTCCTGTTCCGGCACCATGTCTGTCTTTGTGCCACCATGACGATAATGGACTAGACCTCTGAAAATGTAAGCCACCCCAGTTAAGTATTTTTCCTTTATAAGAATTGTCATGGTCATGGTGTCTCTTCACAGTAACTGAAACCCCAACTAAGATAGCTTCTCTCTTGGTCCTCAGATCCTGGCTCCTGGATGGCTCGCTCTTGGCCTCTTCGTCCTCAGCTCCTTTCCTGGTCCACTTGTCCTCTAGACTTTCTCTCTCTTCCTCTTTTGCTCTCTGCTCCCCTCTCTTCTCATGGCCCAGTTCAGTCTGGATACTTCCTGATGGCTCTTACTGCATTCTCCCTCATATCTACAACAACACCTTTCTCCTCAACCATACCCAGGAATCCTCATTTTCAGTCACTAGGGAGCAAAAAAAATATACCTGAAGCATTAAGCCAACCTTGTCAGGGAGATATCTTTAATTCTAGTACCCAGGAGGCAGAAGCAGGAAGATCTTTGTGAGTTCAAGGTCAACCTGGTCTACAGAGCTAGTTCCAAAACAGCCAAGGCTACACAAAGCAACTCTATCTCAAAAAACCAAAAATAAAATAAAATAATAATAAATAAATAAATAAATAAATAAATAAATAAATAAATAAATAAATAAAAGTAGAAAAACATTAAGCCAACTAGTTTCCCAATTTGAGTTTCTAAATTCCGATCCAAGAGTCTATGACACAGCTCTGTGGGCAAAATCTCTTGCTATATAAGCTTAGCAACCTGAGTTTGATCCCCAGGACCCATGTAAAACAGGTGGATCCTGTGGTGCACATCTGTAATCCCAGCATGCCTATGCAAAGATGGAAGGTAGAGTCAGGAGGATCATCTGGAAGCTCTTGGGCCACCTAGCCTAGAGTTCACAGAATACATCAACAGCAAGAGTAGCTCTGCCTCAGCCGCATGAAGGAAGAGAACCAACTTCTGTGAGTTTCTGCGGTCTGTACATGTGGTGTAGATTGTGCACCCAGGTCCCTGGACACATACACACAATAGTAAGAATAAATGAATTAAACCCAGTCCAGGAATAAGAATTTCATCAAGTCCCCCAAGTAAGGAGAGCAACACATATGAATAGCAAAGTCATATCTAAAACAATAATTACTAACAAAAAGCCTCAAAAACAGCAGATGTTATGCTGTGAAACAAAGCTAAAAATCATCATAGTTGACATTTTAGAGCAAACTTAACTATACACTTTGGCAATCATAAGATTATCGTACAAGACGCACGGGGCTGAAGAGGTAGTTGGCAGTTAAAGACACCTCCTGCCTTGACATGAGGACCAGCGTGCAGATCACAGCACCCACACTGTGTGGCTCAAGAGGACCTGTGACTAGTTCCAGGGCATATGACACCCTGTTCTGGCCTCTTTGGGTACCCATGCACATACATGCACACAGACGCTTGCATATATACTAATAACAAATGTAAAAAGAGAAATAAGATACATACCAATAGGAGAGTAAAGTAAGCTGTTGGGGAGACTCTGTGTATGAAATGCTACAGTGTGGATTCAGAGTTCCTACGAAGTTATGTGTCCATTATAATTCCTGGTAAAACTAATTTTAATAAAAGTTTTAGCTAAATTTATAATAGAAGAGGCAATAACACATTACTAAAAATAATACAAGAGCATGACAAAATGAATTAGGTGAAATTTAACTCATAAACATACATATCATATATTTAAAGTACTTTAAAATCAAATTATAAAAAAGATAAAGTATCTAATGAGAGCTTAGATGGGTATTACAATAAAAATTACATAACACACTCATGAATTTAAAGGTGGAAGTAATATGATAATTTCAATAGATGCAATAAGAGGATTTGGCAAAATTCAATACTGATTGATGAGTTTTTAAAATTCTGAGCAAACCATAAAAAAGAATTGTTTTAGTCAGTTTTGCAAATATCCCAAACCAAAACAGCTCTTATAGTTATGAATAATTTTCATACTTAACTATGAAAGAATAAATGCTTCCCCTTGAATATTGGACCAAGGAAAGGCTGGACAATCTCACTCTCATCCTTATACCAAGCATCATACAGTGCTTGAGATGTTCCCCTTGTGTGGTGAGGGCTTGCCTGTCCCTGTAGTTCTACTGTGCCCCTCCACCTGCTGATCCAGAAGGAATTATGTCTGCTACACCTTTGGCCAACTTGCATTTAGAACATATGTGCATGGCCTATACTGTGCAAAAATGTTTTTTTCCTAGAGTCTGCGTGAAGCCTGTGACTTCTCTGTTTCTACGTCATCCCCAGTAAAGCTGGACTGTACATGTGCTCTATTTTGCCTGCGGTTCTCCCATGTGGGTACTGAATACATTTTGAAACTTACTTTGTGTTTAATCTGTATGATACATTTAAAAGTTACTAATGTACTATTTTTAGTCATGGTAAAATACTGAAAAGAATCAAGGAACACAATTCTGGAGAAATAAAATGTGCACATTCAAGGAAAGGACAATTGGGCAATCTGGTGGCCAGGCTTAAGCAACAACCAGCGTTAAGCACTGAGACATCTCTTCGACTCCACTTACATGTTCTAAGCTTACAACATGGGCTGTCTTCCACTGCCTTGTGTAGAGTAGGATGGAGTGTGATGATCGAATTAGACTCCATACAGTGGGCAGAAGTGCGGGAAAATGTCACAGCAGAGTGTTATATATGTCAAGTTCCATGGCACAGTAAAGGCGATCTTCAGCTTGCATGAGCCAATCTCACAATCTCATATATGAGATGCATCAAACACCGTTTTGAGGGGTGCCCTGCAGCTGTCTCATTTTTCTTTCTGGTCACTCAGTCCTGTCCTCCAGATGCACAGCGATGCCATGTAAACACTCTGTCCCTTATTTGTCCCCTGCCTGACCTCATTTCATCTGATCCTAGTTAGCAAAGGAGATGAAGCAGGATTTAGGAGATGGATAACGTCTCCTAAAGAGAAGGGACACAGAGAGTCCGATGGTTGGATCTGGGAAACTAATCACCAAATTACAAATAGATTATCACGAGAAAATACATGTCTATTTCCTACCTGATTCAGGTAGAAATGAAACACTTTGAAAGATAAATTGTTTGTGAAAGGAACTTCTATTTTTGTACCCCCAGCTGTAGGTACAAAGACCAAGAGAATCACAGCAGGAAAAGAAAGCCAAGGTTGACACAAAAACCCTTAGCAAAGATACTGGATTTCAACACAGCAGTTCTTACATTGAATCCCACTTATGAGTGCACAATACATATTCTTCTGCTGAAAAGCAGCTCTCACACTGTTGTAAGAGAGAAGGAAATGTCTGCCCTGCCTTCCAAGGGCAGCAGACAGTTCTAAAGACCTTCAAGTTGATGACTTCAAGTAGCTTTTGTCCTCATCTTTCATAATATGAAAAGATGGGAAGC
This sequence comes from Peromyscus californicus insignis, assembly GCF_007827085.1. NCBI lineage: Eukaryota > Metazoa > Chordata > Mammalia > Rodentia > Cricetidae > Peromyscus > Peromyscus californicus. Next base: position 35,707,136 of record NW_026294584.1, read on the forward strand.
AGATGGTGCATCTTGGGTATTTATAGTTTGCGTTGAAACTTGTTACAGACAGTTTGGATCATGATTGAGAAATCTTCCCACCTCAGAGCTAAAACACACCACTCAGTTTTTCTTGGAAAGTGTGAGAAGGCAGCTGAGGGTTATAGTCAACACTTCCTCCTTCTGCACAGAAAAAAGGGAACAACCAGTGTCCCCTGAACACAAGAAGATTAAGAGTTAGAGATGACTGGGAGACATCAAGACCAAAGTATCTCTGCAGAGCTCAAAAGGCAAAGATGCCATACTGAACTGGACTTTTCTGGGCACCATGGCCCATGCTAGACAACAGCTTTCTTCAAAATGCAGATTTCACTGTTTTGTTGTGTAGCACAGACTGTTAGAAGGTCTTATTAATAAGAACAAACCCAGAGCCAGGTATTGGGGTGAACGCTGAAAGACCAGAGAAACAGAACAAGCCACAGCTAACCTCACCTCGCCATTTCCTCAGCTGATCTCGTTTCCTCAGACTGGAAGCCTCTGTGTCCTCATCTGAATGGACCTCAGCTGAACTGCTGCTCAAAAGCCTAAAAGCTTAACCAGGCCTAGTTCCTGGTCCTCACGCCTTATATAACTTTCTGTTTCCTGCCATCATTTCCTGGGATTAAAGGTGTGTGCCACCATGCCTGGCTGTTTCTAGTGTGGCTTTGAACTCACAGAGATCCAGATGTATCTCTGGCCCAGAATGCTAGGATTAAAGGTGTGTGTACCACCATTTTCTGGCCTCTATATCTGTCTAGTGGCTGTTCTGTTCTCTGACCCCAGATAAGTTTATTAAGGTGCACAATATATTGGGGAACACAATATCACCACATTGTTGTGATGTTTTGTTTTTGTTTTGAGACAGGATCTCACTCTCTATTGTTGACCTGGAACTCACTCTGTACCCAAAGCTACACTCAAACTCACAGTAATCTTGCCTCAACTCCCAGAGCACTGGGATTACAGCTGTGACCCATCAGACTGGGCTTGTCAATGTTTTGATTTGTAAGGGAAAGGAACTCTCTCAAGGTAGCTGTCATAACGATAGCCAGCTAAGGAATTCTTGGAAGTCTTAGAGAACCCTCAGGAGGTATTTCCCGTAGACAGGCAGGTGGGCAGTCCCTGTGAAGGGGAAGTGGGGAGCTTTAGCTGTCAGGACACACTATTACAAGGTCTCTTGGTTACACCAATTTCTCCGTGCAACTGCTCTACTTCCTCCTTCCTAATCCTGAACAGGACAAGACACAGTCCTGACCCCATATGACAGTCCAAGTACAGGGACGACCATTGACTTCCTTTCCCGCTTGTCTGCTGCTACTTGCTTTTTTCAAGAGGAAACATCTGGATTGGTTCCTAACCAAGTCAATGGATAGGCTAGTACAGATCATGTAGGATGTAGGTTTTCTGATCAAGTCTGCTTCCAGGAGGGAGAGGTGTGAAGAGAGGGTGCAGAAATGGAGAACATCTGCTATGTACAGAGTGAGCACGCACCTGAGAGTACAGAGAGCATTGTTTATAGCTTCACGGGGAAGGAATGTGAATCAGGATGGAAGTCAACACAGCTACACATTGTGCCTGTTCCAAGGACTGACTGGCATAGACTTTCTAGAATGAATGAGAATGAATGGACAGAGACAAGCAAAGAGATGCAACTAGTGTACTCCTTTTGTATGCTCTGTTCTTTTGTCTTTAAAAAGTGCACAAGTATCTTTTTCCTTATAAATAATGGCTTGTTACACATACAACTTCAGAAGCACCCCATAGTTGGAGGGAAGAGATTCAGTCATAGTTTACATATGTTAGGCCTTCCATTACTAGGTGATATCACATGCCCTCTGGTTTTCTTTCTTCTCCAGTCTGTGAGAGTTTGCACACTGGAATAAATAAATTGTGTGTGTGTGTGTGTGTGTGTGTGTGTGTGTGTGTGTGTGTGTGTGTATGTGTGTGTTTATTCCAGTTCTCATGTATCCCAGGCTGGCCTCGAACTTGCTTTGTAAGGAGAGTGTCCACGAACTTGAACCTCTGATTTTTCTGTCTCTACCTCCAGAGTGCTGAGATTATTGGACCCTATTCCTGTGCCTGGTTTATACGTTGCTGGAGATGGAACCTAGAGCTTAATGCTTGCTAGACAAGGTCTATATCAAGTGAGCTATATCCTAGCTAGCCCTTCACCAGGCATATGTGTGTCTAAGTACATATAGAGGTCAGAAGACAGCATCGTGTTAGTAAATACACCAGGCTACCGGGCTCACAGGGTTCCAAGGATGCTTCTGCCTCTGCCTCCATCTCATCTTTGGAGTTCTGGGATTCTGACTTTTATGTAGGTATTGGGGGTCTGAATTCATGTCTTACCCTTGTCTGGCTAGAACTTAACCCACTAAGCCATCCCCACAGCTCCCAAATGACTGCTTCTTAAAGTGGTTCCCCTGACTATTACCGTCAAGAAACTCATGAAAACAAAAATTTCCACACTAGACAGACAGAATCAGAAACTCTGAGTGTAGCTTAGAAATCTGCCTTAACAGATAATTCTAATACATGCTAACGTTAGAGGTCCTTTGCATTAAAATCTAAATTTAAGTACTACCAACAAACTAGAAACAGAAATAAAACCACTTTTCCTAACAGAAACAAATTTTCCTTCCAAATTCACGGGGCTTCTTAAAACTTTAAGAAAAGAAACCTGTGTTTTATAGCTCAGACAGACAGACAGACACATAAGAGAGGGAGGGGGCAAGGGAGAGAGAGAAACTGTGTCTTTAAAACTAAGAGAAGCGAGTCAATTCCAACTTCTCATCTCCTAGCTTCACTATGTCTTGAAATCTGAACATGCCCTACTCTTAAATTTTCTTCTGAGAATTTTTTTCCTCATATTTTATAAGAGTTTGGTACTTTACAAACAACTGGTCCCTAAGTGAGACAATATCCAATAATCAGTAATGGAAAAGAGAGCAGGGGTTGGACAGATGTGCTGTGTAGAAGAGCTCTGATAGCTGTGACTTCTTTTATTAAGCAACTATCAATAGCCTTCAGGACAGAAACAGTCCTGCACAGGCCTTTTCTATTGACACTGTGAGACCAGGGGCTGTGAGTGATACGAGCGGTTCTCAACCTGTGGGTCGTGACCCTCTGGGGAGGGGGGGGTCGAATCACCGTCTCCCAGGGGTCACCTAAGACCACCTGAAAACATAGATATTTACATTACGATTCATAACAACAGCAAAATTATAGCTATGAGGTAGCAATGAAAATACTTTCATGGTTGGGGGTCAGCACAACATGAGGAGCTGTATTAAAGGATTGCAGCATCAGGAAGGTTGAGAACCGCTGAGCTAGACCAATATACAGTGTAGGTATCAGCATGTTCTCTCATCCCCCTGGAGAACGGTGAGTTGCTTGAGACACATACTGGCCATCTTCTTTCTTTCCCATCAGGGAATTTTCAGTTTTTCACTTTTGTTAGGGACATCCAAAGACAGCACTCAGGCAGGGCCAATGCCTTTTCAGGGCACTGTATCTTTTGTTAGTGTCCATCATGGCCATATGTGGCCAGACTCCTTGCTGAGCTGATTTCAGTCAGACACAGTCAGTTGTTTACCACTTTGCAATATAGCTTGAGTTTTCCTGCCAGGCCCAAGGTCAGGACAAATCTCTCTCACCTGCCAGTCCCACAGCCGCTCAGACTCAACCAAGTAAACACAGAGACTTATATTGCTTACAAATTGTATGGACATGGAAGGCTTCTTGTTAACTGTTTTTATATCTTAAATTAACCCATTTCTATTAATCTATAAGTTGCCACATGACTCGTGACCCACTGGCATCTTTACATGTTGCTTGTCATGGCCACGGCTGGCAGCGTCTCTCTGACTCAGCCTTTTTGTTCCCAGAATTCTCTTTTTTCCTTGTCCCGCCTATACTTCCTGCCTGGTTACTGGCCAATCAGCACTTTATTTATACAGAGCGATATCCACAGCATTGCAACTTACATAAAACTTTAATAAGTGCTTCCTGCACTGAAGGCAGTATCAATGGAAAGAACAATTGAAACAGTAATGAAGCCCAAACTATCCATTCACCCACTTTGTTGTCTCAATATCCCTAGGGTCAAGGACCTAAGGGGATAAGCCAACTATCTTTATTTCCAAATATGTCTTTGCAGAAAGCCTCTGAACTCCTGGTGCATTTCCAACCAGGTACCCTAGATTTCAGATGAGGAGGTAAGGTGGGGTGTGTATTTACTAGAGGTACCTCAGAGAATCACCATACTCAGGCTGTGGCACTTGTCTGGGGTAAGGTACACAATTCCTTCACATGGATGGAGTCCAGCTTTTGATTATTACAAATACTGTCCCTGTGCCTATTTGTGAACACGTCCTCTGGAACGTTCTTCCTTGGGGACACCCACATACTGCCCCAACCTTTGTCTGGTTCCTTGGAAGTGCCTCTGCCTTTAGCCGTTCTTATGAAGGTTCCTGTTGCTGTTACTCATTGTGTGCACCTGGTCAACATCCTAACTCAGCTCCTCAGTAACTTGAGATAAAGCCAAGCCCTCGGAAACAAACAGAACCTGTTATTCCATCCCTCCACAAAACCACCATTTATGTTCTTGTGGAATATGGTTGCTACTTTTGTTGGCAAATTTAGCTGCAGCACATTTAAAAGAGTGTAATAAAACCAGAAAAAGCAGAGAATGCACATGTTTGAGGTCAGAGATGCCAGAACAAATATGGGCTGCTGGATCCCTGCACTGACTCAGAGGGGCTCCTCACTCACTGGGTTTCTAATTTGTGTGGCTTTCCCCATCTGGCTTTCCTCAAATCTTTCTTTTTCCTCACTTTAACCATAGTTCTATCCTCAGTCAAGATATCATACTACACTCTCCTGTTCTTTGTGGGCACAAATTGCCTCTGTTTGCTTCGAGAAGCACAGTCCTTTGACACTGGGCCAGAGTTCTGAGCTTTGAATACACTCTGGACAGTTTCTTTCCCTGTTCCTTCTCCTGAAATCCTTCCTTCTGAGTTTCTTGGATTCACCCACTCTCTTCTTTATTACGAATATTTCTCTAGTTTGTCTGGCACTTGGATTTTATGTGTATTATTTAGTATGTGACTATCAACAAGTTGGATCAAATTAATATTTACCATAAATATTCACCCACCTAAAACTTATTATATTATTGCCAGTACCTATGTATTTTTCAGACATAAATACTGGCAGTAATATAATATAATTATAATATTATGTAATAAATATGTTTATAACATATAATAGACATTCACTATATATTATTTAAAAATTAGTTTATTCTTATTTTATTTGCATTGGTGTTTTGGTTATATGTATGTCTGTGTGAGGGTGTCAGATCTTGGAGTTACAGACAGTTGGTAGCTGCCATGTGGGTGCTGGGAACTGAACTTGGGTTCTCTGGAAGAGCAGTCAGTGCTCTTAACTGCTGAGCCATCTCTCCAGCCCCACACTATATATTAATTTATAACACATACTTATATTAAGTTATATAAATGAATTATAATTAATATATTATATAAATAATATATAATAAATATAATAAAAATAATATAATTATTTTTCAGGCATGGATACTGAGATGCAAGGAGGCTTCTACTTCATTTAATATAGTAATTAGAGTAAGCCAACAAATTATTAATAGCTAAATACTAATCATCTCTCCCTCAACAGTTCTGGGAAATTATTTAGATTTCTTTCTCTATACAATCATACCAGGCCTAGACTGGCAGTGGATATCATCTTGAAACCACCGATTTTAGGATCTTCCTAATGGTTAGCATCCTAGATATCCTGAGGAGGAAAAGAGTTAAATGTTACACACTATGACAGATTCTATGATGGGAGGAGACCATCCATTCCGCACATTGCGCTGGAAACACGACCATCACAGAGGAGTTGACCAGTTGCAAAGACAACCAAATAAGGGACATAATTTGGGAGATTCACAGGTCTCATAGTCAAAGGCAAAGCGTGCCTCACTTCGTCTCTCTGGAAGCACCGTGCCTGGCAGCAGCCAGCCACCGTTCATCCATGGTGCCGTCTGGTCCCACTTCCCGCCTGGGCCGTTTTGTTAGGCTGTGATGTGACCTCCACAGCGGAAAACACCGACATCATACTTTCAGACCAGTCTCGCCTGCAGTCCTGCCCAATCCCTGCTTTCTACCGTTTCCTGGGGGGTAGTACACAGTGGTTTCACTTATTTTGCTAACTCTTCTATCCTCTTTGTTCCAACCTTTTCTCATTCTGTTTAGTGTTTTTGTATATCATATAATCATTTGATGAACGAGAGAGTGGGGGGAGAGAGAGAGAGAGAGAGAGAGAGAGAGAGAGAGAGAGAGAGAGAGAGAGAGAGAGAGAGAGAGAGGAGATTGGAGAGATGGAAAGCTCATAAAAGGAGGGAAGTGGTGACAGAAGAGAAGAAAGGAGAGAAATAGCAACAGTCTTTGCTAGAGGCTGGTTCTCTCTGTCCTTTTCTCATCTGTAAGTGTCTCCCCGCTCCCTCTGGCTGTAAAAATCTCAACGCAGCCAGGCAAACATACCTGGTAATCCACTGCTGGAGTGTTCGTGTTCCGGGGGAGGGTTCTGGGGGGGGGGGGCGGGAAGATTTTGAAGAACAGATGTTCTGAGGATTATCTTCATCTCTGGCACGGGGGTGCCTATTCCCTTCATCTCCTGTCTTTCTTTCTCTTAGCCTGTGCCCTCATTTTGGTGGAAAACATCTTTTCAGCATATTTCCAAGAAATGGATAAGGGGTAGAAAGACTTTTGAAATCTCCACTTGTGATAAAATGTTTTATTGTGTTCGGAGAGTTAATTGTTCACTTTGCAAGGTACTCAGCTGTAATTCGGAACTCTTCCCACGTGACTCTTTGAGGCAGCACCCCACTTTGTAATCAACGGGCAACAGAATAACAGCAGATGTCTCTGCAGAATTTTTTTCTTTCCGACACAGGATCTTTCACTGAACTTGATGAGAGCCGGATGGCCAGGGATCCCTTATAATTCTTTGTCTCTGGCATTGTGCCACTTGCGGCGTGGCGGGGGGGGGGGGGGGGGGGGGGGGGGGGGGGGGGGGGATGGGGACGACGGGGGCAGGCACCACTACCCTTGGCTCTAAATGTGGATCCTGGGAAATCAAACTCAGATCCTCAGGTTTGGGCAGCAGGCACTTTACTCATTCAGCTGTTGCCCCACCCAAGCAACTTTGGACTTTTACCTGAGCAAAAAGCAAACTAATATTTGAACCATTTCATATTTTGGGTCTATTTAATACAACATCTAATGTCATCTTCATAGAGAATGCACTATCGGGCCATCTTCCCAGCTCATATACTTTATGTTTTAAATAATATTGACAAGATGTTGAGAACAAATACACAGTTTAATGACTAAAGATTGTTCATTTATAACCCTTTTGAAAAAAAAAACTTGGTTTTAAAGGTATTAGAGATATGACTTAGTAATTGTATCCAGTAACTCATCCAACTTACCTTTTCCTTCTATCTCATACATATTTTCTATGCAAACTGAGTTTTGACTAAAAGCTTTAACGTTAACATAAAGAAAAAGCATACTAGTTGTGTAAGGATCAGCTCTAACCTGGATGGAGATGACCAGTGTTGGTGTAAGGAAAACCACAGCACAAATGACTAGCTGTGCCCAGAAATTCATCAACTGCTCTCTAGAGTTTCCTCTGGGTTTTTATCCAGTAGTACGGTAATTAGCAATATTGTGCTATATACCAGAAATTGCTCAAGAGTATATTTTAGTTCTTGTGTCATATGCAAAAGATAACAATGTGAGATGATGGACATGTTGATTTACTCGAGTGTATGAATAATTTCTCATATATTAATAACCTATTAAAGCATCTGTTACATACATAAGATATGTATAACTGTGTGTAGGGGATGGAAGCTTTTAAAAATTTGTATATTTTACATCCTGACTGCAGTTTCTCCTCTCTCCCATCCATCCCCTACCTCCCCTTTGCCCCCCCCACCCCATCTATTCTTCCTCTGTTTCTGTTCAGAAAGGGGCAGGCCTCCCATGGGTAACAACAAAGCATTGCACATCAAGTAAGCACCTCCCTTGTATTTAGATTGGGCAAAGCAATCGGTATGAGGAACAGGTTCCCAAGCACCAACCAAAGTGTTAGGGACAGCCCCTGCTCCTGCTGTTAGGAGTCCCACAAATAGAACACACTACACAACTGACACATACATGTAGAGGGCCTGGGTCAATCCCATGCAGGCTCCCTGGTTGTTGGTTCAGACTCTGTGAATTCCTGTGAGCCAAGTTAGTTGATTCTGTGGGTTTTCTTGTGATGTCTTTGACCCCTCTGGCTCCTAAAATTCTTCCTCCCTCTCTTCAGCAGGATTCCCAGAGCTCAGCCTAATGTTTGGCTGTGGGTCTCTGCATCTGTTCCCATTAGTTACTGGGTAAAGGCTCTCGGATAACAATTGGGATAGGTACCAATCTGATTACAGTTCAGGCTACATATCCACTATTATTATGAATCTTGGCTGGGGTCATCCTTGTAGATTTGTGGGAGTTTCCCTTGCATCAGATTTCTACCTGACCTCTAAAATCTCCCCATTTCCAGTTATCTCTTTCAGTACTCTCCCCGTCCGTCCACTCTCCAACCCGTTCCCTCGAGTTCCCATCCCCATCTGCTCCCAGTCCACCCAGGAGATCACTTCTATTTCCTCTTCCCAGGTAGATCCATGAGTCCCTCTTTGGGCCCTCCCTGTTACCTAGCCTCTGTGGGTCTGTGGATTGTAGCATGGTTATCCTTTACTTTACAGCTAATATCCACTTTTGAGTGAGTAAATAGCATGTTTGTCTTTCTGGGTCTGGGTTACCTTACTCAGGATGATTTTTTTCTAGTTTCACCCATTTGCCTTCAAATTTCCTGATATCATTGTTTTTAACAGCTGAGTCGTACTCCATTGTGTAAATGTACCATATATTCTTTATCCGTTTTTTGGTTGAGCGGCATCTAGGTTGTTTTCAGGTTCTGGCTATTACAAATAAAGCTCCTATGAACATAGTTGAGCAAGTGTTTTTATGGTATGATTGAACATTATTTGGGTGTATGCCCAAGAATGGTGTCTCAGGGTTTTGAGGTAGATTGATTCTCAATTTCCTGAGAAATTGCCGTGTTGATTTCGAAAGTGGCTGTACAAGTTTTCACTCCCACCAGCAATGGAGATGTGTTCCTGTTTGTCATTTGTATATAGGAGGGCTACTGGTTTTTTTGAGTTAATTTTGTACCCAGTCACTTTTCTAAAGGTGTTTATCAGCTATAGGAGTTCCCTGGTAGAATTTTTGGGGTTGCATACACACACACACACACACACACACACACACACACACACACACACACACACATATATATATATCTATATATCTATATATATATCATGCCATGACATTAACAAATAGTGGTACTTTGATTCTTTTCCAATTTGTATCCCCTTGATCTCCTCTTGTTTTATTACTAGAATAAGAACTTTGAATACTATATTAAATAGATATGGAGAGAGTAGACAGCCTTGTCTTGTTTCTGATTTTAGTGGAATTGTTTTGAGTTTCTCTCCATTTAATTTGATGTTGACTGTTGGCTTGCTGCATATTGCTTTTATTATATTTAGGTATGTTCCTTGTATCCCCGAGCTCTCCACGACTTTTATCATGAAGGGGTGTTGGATTTAGTGAAAGGCTTCTTCAGCATCTAATGAGATGATCATGGTTTTTTTTTTCTTCAGTTTGTTTATATAGTGGATTACATTGACAGATTTTCATATGCTAAACCATCTCTGTATCTCTGAGATGAAACCCACTTTATCATGGTGGATGATCTTTCTGGTGTGTTCTTGGATTTGGTTTGCTTATATTTTATTGGATATTTTTGCATTAATGTTGAGGGAAATTGGTCTGTAATTCTCTTCCTTTATTGAATTTTTGTGTGGTTTGGGTTTTTTTTCATGGCTACCCTTCTAACTGGTGGTAGTGGTGGAGAGAAATAAATTAATATTAATGAGAAATTACGAATATATTGAAATATGTCAGTAAAGGCAATACAAATGGCTACTAAGTGGAAAATCAGAATTTTATTAGGATGTTATGATTTGTCCCAGATTAAGTTTTCCTATTCATACACGTTAGGAAGGGATTGCAGAACCGATTTAATGAAATATAATACCACAGGAAATAGTGTGAACCAACTTCCCTTAGAATTTCCACACATTTTGTCTGATGTACAAATACCAAATCCTATCTGTTTCCATCTTAGACAACAGTATAATCTTATAGTCATGAGTTCACTTACTTATAAACATAACTAGGCAGCAGCTAGTTTTTTTTCTTTAATTAAAATCAATATTCTGAACTAGTGGTTTAAACTGGGGTGTTACCTCACTTATGTATAAGGTTGTGTTTTTGTAAAGATGTATGGAGCCTACCTACTCTGTGTAGAGAGCTGTGCATGGCTGTGCCTCAAAGATGGCGCCGGCTTCCGCGCACCTGGACCTAATCTGGCTTGCTTGTGTATGTCTGACCCTATCGGCATTGTCCACGTGGCACTATGGGGTTGATTGCCCAGTGGCTATAAAGGGCGTGGGCTGGCTTTCCCAGAGAGAGATCAGAGGAGGAGAGAGGAGAAGAAGATGGCTTTCCCCGGGGTCAGAAGATTGTTCAAGGTTCCTGAATAAACTGCTTGGAGAAGAGCCTGGTGTTGCATCTTCCTTGCTGGTCGAGGCGGACGCGACAACTCTGGGCATACTGAATCTTTTTAGTACTATTAACACATTCTTGGCATATTCTAACAGTATGTTTAATTAGTAACAGTACATTACATACCAGGATTATTTGAAGACTTTTTTTTCCTAAGTAAAGATAACATTTATTCGTTTTCATAAATTACATAAAATCTCTAGTTTTTCAAAATGACATTAGTTTTTACATTGTATGTATTTTATCTCTAAATTTTTGTATTGACATTATTCTTCATGCTACAGAAGCAACCAATTTTCCTTGCCAATATTGTTATTCTTGTGATAACAGTGTTACCTGTTTTAGACCTGAGTTTTGAAAATCATTAATTATTAGGTCATAGGAGTTTGAAGTGTTAGCTTTCTATAGCATGCTTTTGTTTGGCTGCCTTGAAACTACTTACAATCAGCTACTGGCTAGAGTGATTCATTGCCAATCAAGGAGCCTCATAGGAAAGAACATTTCTTAGATCTGGTTTTCTGGAGTCAGGGATTGGTGGTCACCTCCAAATTGTTTGGCAGTGAATAAAACGAGTTCGTATTGAACAAAAAGTAAAAAGGAACGAGAGTGTTGACTGAAAAAAAGCAGAGAGGAGTGAATGTAGACCCTCACCCGAGGCTGGAGCTTCAGAAAAAAAGCTCTGTTAAACTTTCTCTCCAACCTTCATTTCCGGAATCCTTCAGCTGTTGTGTTCTGGATAACAGCTGATTGACGGAATCTGGTTCCCCAAATATGATTTAGGTAAGTCTGGTTCCCCAGTCTCAGGATCCCCGCAAGGCCTGCTGGTCACTTCCTTGCTTACCCGTCACAAGGCCCAAGTCAGATGTTTCCTCGAGCACGTTGAGCAAGGCAGACACAAACCCCTCCAGTTCCAGCTCCAGCCTACAGCTCGTTCTCTATCTGGTGAATGATTAGCCACGGTTCAACTACTCTTTTCTTTTTCCCTGAAGCTAGCTAGACAGAGACAAAACGTCTAGCTAAATGACAGACTTCCCTTCATTGTGAAACAACACAGAGATAAACACCCAGCTCACAGCTTGTCTACTCTTTCCTATAACTGCTTTCAGTCAAACACCCGCAGACATACTCCAGCCTATTGTCAACATCTCTGGGGGGAAAAAACCCATTGCTTTGCTGTCTGGTCCATTTTGTCTCCGGCGGTGTGGAGAGAAATCCCCGTGTGTTATGAGAGTGGATGCCCAGGCAAGGAGGTTCCTTTCCTTTCCTTTCCCTTCCCTTTCCCTTCCCTTTCCCTTTCCCTTTCCCTTTCCCTTTCCCCTTCCCTTCCCTTTCCCTTTCCCCTTCCCTTCCCTTCCCTTCCCTTCCCTTCCCTTCCCTTCCCTTCCCTTCCCTTCCCTTTCCTTTCCTTTCCTTTCTGTTTCACTTCCCGAGTGAGTGAAGGAAACCGAAGTCGGAAGCTCCTCAAAGAACCACCAGATGAGACGATGGGAGACTCTAACAGGTTCTTTGGAAATAATTCGTAAATTCTGAGATATAGAAAGCAGGGCATCTTCAGTTCTAAAAAGCAGTTTATATTGCATTGGTGCATTTACTCTACCAAATAAATGATCACGTCGTTATTTTAAGTACTACATATTCAGTGAATTCCTGTGCTCTGCCAGAAGAGCTTAGTGATACTTTTGAGTAGAAAAGTCGGGAGAAAGGAAATAACTACAGCGGCCTGATACCCAGTGCCAGGCCGGCTCCACTTCCTCCTTAGGAATCAGGGTAAGGAAGTGTCTTTGACAGTGACCCTTTAGCTAATCAATGAACAGAGGAGAAAATATGTCCTAAAATTTGTTCTGTACACTAGTGGAAATCATAAACTGACAAATGTTATCTGTTTGGGAGAGAGTCCCAAATCTGCTTTGTTTGAGGTCATAGTTTTCAAACCTAATTCCTGCAGTCAGTATTAGAGTCAAAACTACAGTTTAGTGACTCCTGGTTACACGATCTGGAAAACTGGGCTCAGCGCATGCAGCAAGCAGCTCGTTTATCTGACTTTAGACAAGACACCTTCTATCAGCCGCTATTTCTAATTTTTTTCAGACATTTATAGAACACGAGAAAAAGCTTTTTTGTTTGTTTGCTTATTTTTGAGATTGTGTTTTAATTACAATATTTCTCTTTTTCCTTTCCTCCCTCCAAACCCTTCCACACACCCCTCCCTGCTCTCCTTCAAATTCATGGCCTCTTTGGAAAAGAGATTTTAAGGTCCCATAGTGCAGCCTTTTCTGCAGGGCTGAGTAATCATCACAGACAGTTCATAACCAGGGAAGGAAAGCAGGTTTGAAATAAAATGACACGGTTTAAATGAGGTAACAAGTACAATTTCTATTGACATTCTATGTAGTTTAAAACATTTAGAGAAAAGTGTTTCTTCACAAAGCTACTAAAAGAAATTTTAAGAAAAAAAATATTTTTTCTTTTAAAAGTGGAGTGCTCTGAAATTTAGGGAAATGCTGACTAGGGTGTTTCAGGACTCATGTGCCTGGATTGGCTATTTCAGATTCTTCTGGCACCATCTAGTGGCCCAGACGAGCAATAGCATCTGTTTTGACCCAAGTGCTTATGCCGCGGATTTTTGGGTGGGAGGAACGACTCAAAATCCTCCACAAATTCTGCTCTGGGATATTAAGAAGGCCAGGTGGTGGTGGCACACGTCTTTAATCCCAGCACTTGGGAGGCAGAGCCAGGTGGATCTCTGTGAGTTCGAGGCCAGCCTGGGCTACCAAGTGAGTTCCAGGAAAAGGCGCAAAGCTACGCAGAGAAACCCTGTCTCGAAAAATTAAAAAAAAAAAAAAAAAAAAAAAAGAATCATTTTATAACCCTGATGTGGCTCTAGCATCATTTGAATAAAAAGAAATGGGTCTCAGCAAATATTTCTGGTAAAATTTTCCTTTCAAGTATGTTTTGCACCATTTTAGAATTAAAGTTAGCAGAAGGCTAGAATACACATAGAATTTAATATTAAAAATTGAAACAGGATGCTGTGTTAATGTGGAAGTTTGTAAGATGTTAATGAAGTCTTTAAGACTGCTGCACATTTCAATTAGAAAGGGGTACTCTCTTAGGAAAAAAGGACTGGGGAGTATATGCAAGTGGTATTTTTACTGGAGCAAAGGCATGCTAAAGGTGGATGCAATTGGCTTTACAAAGGTTGAAAAGCATGAGGTGCAGGTGCTGAATATCAAACTCTTCACATCTTGATTTCTAAAGTTGGAACTACCCTTTCTCACGGAGCTGTCCAAAGAAAATGCACATATCTACCCATTTCCCGATTAAATAGAGAATAAATATTGTTTGAGAAGACAAAATGATGTGGAGGTGTAAGATGTCCTGGTTCCTTGATGGATAAGCTCTGTCAAAAATCAGTGTCAGATGAGGCAGAGTCTGAGCTGTGGAAAAAGCAGGAAGACATCTGAGCATCAGTCTGGTCCACCCTGAAACGGGGTGAGTGAGATGCTGGGTCAGGCACTCAGGCATTCATTCGTGATCTCCCACTGAGCTCAAACATGGCTCTTCCTCCTACTCAAAATTTGGTTATGTAGGGACATTGTGCAGGTGTGTGTGTGTGTGTGTGTGTGTGTGTGTGTGTGTGTATGCATGTGTCTGTGCGTGAGTGTGTGCATGTATAAAATCGTATATATATATTTAAATTTAGACATTTTCCTTTCTTAGTAGCAGTGCCTACAAGGGAGTGAGCTTTGTGAGTTAGTAAAGCAAGTCGTTAGAGACAGAAATTTAAGCCCAACTTTTAAAAAGTTCATTTTGAATTTTTATAGTCTTCATAGTTTATGAAAACAAACACACGAAACTTGACCAAAGTTTGGAAATCTGAATAAATTATATATATATTATATGTATATATAAAACTGTGTTAGCAATCTATAAGCTCGGCTCTCCTTCACAGTTTGTGAACTTTCTAGTTTACACAATGACAGCAAATACCCATTTGGAAAGGCCTGCTGTTTTATGAATGTATTGTTAATGGCAGGCATGAAATTTACCCATGAACAGAAGCCTTGGCACTCCAGAAAACTCTCTGTCATTTCAAAATTCTTTTGCTGGAAGAATGTTTGCTTCCCAAAACAAGAATGTTGACAAAATAGAAACCTTTTGGGATGCATTCCTAACCAGCAAAAATGTGCTTCTAGGTGACGATGACATTGCTATACATTATCCTGAGAGCAGTTTTGGAACTGGAACAATTGAGTTCATATGGAATCAGCCAGAGGCTACAGTGGGTGGAAAGAACATTCTGAGGATGCTCGAGCCAGCTTTGCCTGGCTGACTGCCATACCAAAGAGCAGTGATTTTGTTCTCATAGAATTAGGGCTGTGTCTTTTTATTGATAACTTTCATAAAGCATGATTGGCTTCAGAACTGTGTTTGTATCACATTATAACAAAGGCAACACAGGTTGTGAGTTAAAGTTCCCAGAAAGAAGCCACACCCTATATCAAACATTCTTCAAAAGCAGATTTACAGATTAGAACTTCAATAACTGTGGAGCTGTTATTTTTCCCCTTCCACGCCATTAATTCCCATCTGTGTGTCTCACCTAACATCCCTGTGAGTGTGAAGTGAAAACTTGTAGGTTAGTGGACCCTGGGCTTCCACCAACTCAAAGCTGACCATGCCGTCAGATAACATCTATGGCTGACAGCTGAGGCTTCTCAGCTTTTCTATGGCCTCCTTACCTGATGTTTTCAATGTATTTGAAAAGCACATTGATTTATGGCTTTTTTTTTTCTGTAAAGTTTCATGAAATTGCTACCTCATCGGAACATGGAATTTGGACTAACTTAAATCTGTATTCCTGGGTCATAGTCACTTATATTTGGCTCTAGACTAAACCATTTCTTAAACTCCTTTGGATGAAATCTGTATTTTTTATATAGCTTGTGGCCCAGTGAGAGAGCTCAGTGGGACAATATTTGCTACCAAGCCTGATACAATGACTTGAGTTCAGTCCCCATGTCCCTCATGGTAGAAAGAGAACCAACTCCTGAAAGCTTTCTTGTCACCTCCACACTCACACCATGGCACACAGGACACACACATCTGGGTGTATACCGTATGATACTTACACTATCTAGATCTGGAAAGATGGAAACAGGTCTCTGTACAGTTTCTGAGTAGCTGATTGGACCGTGTGAACCATTGATGGGTTCAGGCCTTTTTCAGCTTCCTCAACCAACACTGTTGTGTAGTAGACGGCATGTGGTACACTGAGATAATGCACAAAGCGGGGTGGGGGGGTGGGGGGGTTGTAATGCACACACTTGAAAGTCTTTCCATACCCCTGGGAAGTAGTCTGGCTTCTAATTGCATATACTTTCATGTGTATGAGGAAATACATACATATATATATATATATATGTATATATATATATAATTATTTAATTTTAAACATTTATTGTTGTTGTTGTGTATATATATATATATATATATATATATATATAATTTAATTTTAAACATTTATTGCTGTGTGTGTGCCACAACACACGTAGAGGTCAAAGGGCAGCCTGCGGGAGTCAGTTCTTTCCACTGTGTCAGATCCAGGGATTGAACTCAACTCAGGTCGTCAGTCTTGGTACCTTTACCTGCTGAGTCGGCTCTCCTGCCCCAAAGCTCAATACTTTGACTGCATTCTGTTATGAATCCTGCTTCTCCACAGTGATTTCTCCGTCGTCATTCCGCTTCTCTATCAAATAGCTCTGATGTTTGAGATCAAGTTGAAGAGGAGCCGAGTTAGTCCAGACTTCAGAGAAGCAAGTTTTCACGGTTTGTTGTTACTTCTCTGAGTACGGCAGAGTTATTCCCAGCCATCTTGCACAAAGGTAGAGGGTCACATCATAAGGAGCATGTCCAGCCTCTGGCTCCAGAAGTTAGTGGGTGGTAGAGGAGAAGGGACAAGATTTATAACAGGCAAGAGACATAAACTCCAGCGGGGAAAGCACTGTAGAGGTGTGCCTGGAAAATGCTGTATTTATCATCACTTTTATGATATTTATTCCCCTCAAATTTGTGACTTCTTTTTGCATATTAAGTAAAAATTGACTTTTGTGTCTCATTTTCTATTTGTAATTTCGAATGCTTTTATTTATTTATTTGTTTGTTTGTTTATATATTTATCTTAAGGATCCTCTCTCCTCTCTGCTAGTCCCTCTGGCTTCAATGGCATGAACTTCAGACTGCAGAGAATTGGGATCAGTGCCTGCTCCCCGCCCCCGGCCCCCAAGGCTGAGAAATGAAGGCTGTGGCTGGCACCATGGCCGTATTCCCTTCACATCGGCACTGTAGCTCAGCATGCATCTAGACCGAATGTGCTTGAGCTGAGAGACAAATTCTCCTACTGAGAACTTTGCAAGTTACTAACACTGTTCCTCAGATGCTATTTGAAAGATTGCTTCCAGAGTAAGATCTTAGGATTTCTTTAATGCTGCCAGCTTTGTTCTAGAGAAAATGGGAATATTCTGGATTCATCAAGCTGAACCATCCCTTCCTCATTTGTTGGGCTTCTGGCTCATCTACCTCTTTGTGTGTGTGTGTGTGTGTGTGTGTGTGTGTGTGTGTATGCACGCATGCACGTGCACCCATGGAGTCCAATTTGTGCTGTTCAAATACTTTTGGGTGTTGGGCTAACCGCAGGGAATGGGGAAGTGAGCATGAAACTCCATTATTAGCTTAGGAGTCATTAGCAGCTGATAGCTGCTGGAAGAGGGAGTTGTTTTTTTTAAAGTGTGTGGCTGCTGGTTGACAGGCCATGACCATCTGATGATCTACCTCTTGTCCAATCTCCTTTCCTGGGTGAACATCTTTCCCACAAACACTCCGTTTAGCATTCCTTTCCTCTGACCTAGTGCAGCTTAGGAAATTCCTTCTCTACCCACTACTTAGAAACCCCTAAGCCCTCCTCCTCTTCCTCCTCTTCCTCCACCTCCTCCTCTTCCTCCTTTTTGTTTGAGACAGTACTTCACCGTGTAGCTCTGGCTCGCCTAAAACTCTCTATGGAGATCAGACTGGCCTCAAACTCACAGAGGTCTTCCTGCCTCTGCCTCCTGAGTACTGAGATTAAAGGTGTGCATCATTACAACTGACTCTTTTTTTTCTCTTAAAAACATCGCCTCCCTCCCTCCTTCCCCTTTGTCTCCTTTTTCTTGCTTTTGTGTATGTGCAGGGCTGGGGGTGGGGATGAGGGGAGGGGTCAGAGGTTGGTTTGGGTTGTCTGTCCTCTATCACTCTTCCCCCTTTAAAATCATCGCTGTCTACATTTGTTCTTTAACTCTCCCCCCGACAGCCCATCTACCCATGTCCTTTCCCACAGCTCTCTTCTTACTTTCCTGTTTTGGTTTACACCTGAGACAGAGGCTCTCATTGAACTGGAGCTTGCCATTTCAACTAGACTGGCAGGCCAGTGAGCCGTCAGGACCCTCCTGTTTCCACTCATCCAGCACCAGGGTTCCACATGGAGCCTAGCTTCTAACTAGGTGCTCATGCTTGCAGAGCAAACACAACTGTAGACAGAAGTTTTCCCACAGCTGTTTGGTACCAAGCAAACACACAGAGGCTTATATTAATTACAAGCTGTTTGGTCTATGGCCCAGGCTTATTACTAAATTAACCCATTTCTATTACTCTATGTATCGCCACATGTCTCGTGGCTTTACCCGAGTTCCATTACATCTTGCTTCTCAGGGGGTGGCTTGCAGCGTCTCCTCTGACCCCGCCTTTCTTCTCTCTGTAGCTCTCTTGGATTTCCTGCCTGGTTGTCTCCTGTCTTGCCATAGGCCAAAGCAGCTTCGTTATTAACCAATGGCAGCAACATATATTTACAGCGTACAGAAAGACCATCACACAGCACACATCTGCATTGTCTTCTCAGCCCTTTTCTTCCTTCTTTCTCTTCTTCATCTTTTAAAAAAAATTTTTTTTACAAAGCTTATTCTTACTGTGTTGTTTTTGAGACAGGGTTTCACTATGTGGCTTTGGCTTGCCTAAAACTAGCTATGTAGACCAATCTGGCCTCGAACTTCCTTTGCCTCCTGAGTACTAAGATTAAAGGCACGCACCACCAAGCCCACCAAGGCTTATTCTTAAATGTCCAACAAGCTCTAAGACAGTACTTTATTCCAGCTCTAAGTGACAGACCTCGTCATGACAGAAAATGAACATGTTTAAAACAGTAATAGAACCAAACCACTTGACATCAGGCATCAGCTTACTTGCTATCACATTTCTTAATTCTACCTATGACCAGGGGACAGTTTCTTCTCTTTTTGTTTTTGTTGCTGTGGTGGTTTGAAAGGAAATGGCCCCCAAAGGGAGTGGCACTATTAGGGGGTGTGGCCTTGTTGGAGGAAGTATGTCACTGTGGGGGCGGGCTTTGAGGTCTCTTTTTCTTCAGCTTCCCTCAGTGTGACAGTCAGTTGACTTCCTGTTGCCTCTGAGTCAAGATGTAGGCTTCTCAGCTCCAGCGCCACATCTGCCTGTATGCCACCATGCTGTCCTGTTCCCTGTCATAATGACCTCTGGAATTGTAAGCGAGTCATCCCAATTAAATGTTTCCTTTGTAAGAGTTGCCGTGGTCATGGTGTCTCTTCAAAGCAACAGCAAACCCTAACTGAGACAGTTGGAAAGCCTTACTTTCCACGTCCATCTCCTTGGCACACCCCTTGGCCTGTGTCAGGGGCAGCTTCTTGACACTGTCTCAGCTGAACACGACATGCATGGCCTGTCGACAGAAACTGCTCCCTACTCATTGTCTTCCTACTGTGGTGACGTTTGCATTTCCTGTTCTCTTTGCCAGTCATTATTTCTTTTCCACCTCCATCTAGTCCACCGTCTCTTTTTCTGCAGGTGTTTATTTTGATAGTAGCTAATAAATAACATAAATAAAAAGTGAGATGATCATCTGGATAAGTTGTAGTTAGTAACACCAGCTCTCCTTATGTAATACTTCGTGTTATAGGACAGTTTAGATTCAAGAAGGTAGCACACGTATTTTGCATCTAGATTCTCCTATTCACCTCTTATGTACATATGGCTTATTTACTGTAATAAAACAACCAGGATTTATAAATGCTCCAAATTCCAAAATTTATTCAGGTTTATTCCTTAGTTTTTACCTGACCTCTTTTTCTCTCTGAAGGTTCTTCTAGAATACTTTATTACCCCAAGCTATTCTGTCCCCTTAGGCTCCACTTAAGTGCCAGTATCTCAGATTTTCCCTGTTTCTGATGACTTTGACAGTTTTTGAGACATGTTGGTCAGATTTTTTTTTTCAGACTCTTTCTTGGACTGTGTCAGCTTTTCTTAAGATTAGACTCAGACTAGGGCTTCAGGGAGAAAATTCCGGAGCTAAGGTGCTGTTTCCACCACATCGCACTGCCAGGGTTTACTGCTGTGGATAGTGACTCCATCACCTGGTTGGGTTGGTATTTCTTAGGTTTCTGCCCCAGGAAGAGCCTTGTTTTCACTCTTCCTCGGGTCCTTTAGAAGGAAAATGCCATTTGCAGCTCACAGAGGACAGACAGTTATGTCAATTTGGACTCACCAACATGCTTCGTTTTATACTAAAGGCATTGATGCTTTTAGAAGTTAGTCTGCTCCTGTGGCGTTGGCACCTGTGGCACACTGATGAACCTCCATCAATGTCCTGGTCCTTTCTGTGGCCACTGTTAAACTTCCTGACTTTGAGGGACTTTCAGCTGGCACATTGTCACCTCCCTGGCATGGAGGGGTAGGATGCCTTTCCTCACTGCTCCCTGTTGCCCTCTACCGAGGTCTGAATGAGGGGAAAGGCACAAGTTCCCACTTCCTAACAGATGGATAGTCTTGACTCCACTCTTGACCTTAACAACCTGGATAGGCACGGGACCACAGTGATGTCTGGTCAAAGATGCACAGTGACTATCTAAAATCTTATTGTTCCTTGACTGTCTCTTTTCAGTCTCTGGAAAGAACAGGCTTTTTCTGTTATGGACCTTACTCCTCCTCCATATCCATCAGCATAACCAATTTCTTCAGGTTCATGCCTGGGATATATGAGGGGGAAAAGCAATAAAAATAACACAGACACACATATATACAAACACACATATACATACATGCACATATTCACACACACATATACACACACATATAACACAGACATATGTATATATGCATATGCAAGCATACACACATATACATATTATACATACATACATACACACACACACACACACACACACACACACACACACATACACACACCAAATAAATACACACATTGCTAGATTATTCTCTTGGGTACTGAGGTCCCTCTTTTGCCTGACTTCTTTCAGCCCTCCTGTTTCCTCTGTTATATAATTAGTACTGAGGGTCGTAGTTGTACTTAGTGAAGGAATAAGTATGAGCGTGTCTGTTTCACCTCTTAGAACTCACCATCAACTCCAATACTATGCTGACAATGTTCTTTTTTTTTTTTTTTTTGGTTTTTTTCGAGACAGGGTTTCTCTGTGTAGCTTTGCGCCTTTCCTGGAACTCGCTTTGGAGACCAGGCTGGCCTCGAACTCACAGAGATCCGCCTGGCTCTGCCTCCCGAGTGCTGGGATTAAAGGCGTGCGCCACCACCGCCCGGCCCAATGTTCTTTGTTACAGTGTGATGCTGCATTTTTCCGTGGAGAAATTACTAAACATTTTTTTTTTTTCAGACACACAAGGGACCTTGGTGCTATCTTTCATTTATAAATTCTGAAGGAGAAAATTGGGAAACTAGTCTGCCATGGAAGATGGAAGAAGGCTAAGTTTTCTCTTGAACATTTTAAAATTACAGTTTTATGTCTAAGTCAATGACATGCATCCCACTGAGCAGATTAATGAGGTGGTTTCTTTCACCCATTGGATGGTAAGAGAAGTGCCGCACAAGACTGGGTAGTTAAAGAATCGGGTTTCTACGGAATGAAGTACAAGGCTTTGCTTCCAACTCTAATGAGAAGCTGTCTACGACCTTCCAGAAGCAGCCCAACATCTGGCAGAACTCAGAAAACTGCCAGGGACATTACATGTGCCAAGCAATCTACAATCAGCCATCACCTTGCCAACTAAGTAAAAAGGACTCAACTGCCCTCAATTCACCAACTCTTGTGGGTTCTGTGAACAGCTAACCAAAGCCTCAACATCATAAACTATCACTTCTCCCTCTGAAAGTGTAATAGTCAAATTCAGCCACAGGCTCAGTTTCAACCGTACAGAAAATATTAAGCTTTGTATTTGGACTCGAGATTTTTTTCCTTTTGAAATACAAAAATTAAATGATTTTTAAGCAAGTTCTTAGAAACAACCTTGAAAAGAATGAAATTCTGCATCTGACGACTGCAGAATTTAAATATGCAGACATTAATGTTGGAAATGAGCTGACGCTGGGCCAAGTGTGGAAGCGCTGGGATGATAAGATCAAGGGTATCTACTCTTGAAAGCAAAGAGAAATAAGAAGAAAAACAAAAGGACAGTGTTGCCATTAACAGTTTAAGACAATAGTTCTTGAAAAGCAACAGTTTTAAAGGACAGAGTTTACTATGACGATAATAAGACACATCGATGAAGGAGAGATTCTCAGATTATCTGAGAGAACCAGCTGCTCTCCCAGGGCGGCCCCTGGACCATTGGTACGCAGTTGAAACAGATCAGAAAGAACCAACTCCATTTGCAAGTTCTCACCTCACCCCCACCCCATGCCACTGATTCCAGTTCTCTGCAGATGCAGCCTGGCAATCTGTGTTTTGACAAGCCCCTGCAGGTGACTTTACATCTATGTACATTTCTGAATATCAGTATTTCATGTCAAAATAAGAAAAAGTGCAAATATTTTTTCCAGTGTGTGCATATAATTTGCTTCTCTTAACTTAAAAAAAAAAACAAACTTTCAAATAATCCAGTAGTCTCATTACTTTAGGACTTTTATGTCTTCTTAATGAATTATTATTTTAGTGTAATCTGGATTTTCAAACATATATTTTGCTTTCAATCACACTAATTTCTCTACTCATTTGTATGGTCTTTAGACTTCAACAATTTTTTAAATTTTTTCTCATTTGTTTAATGATAAGGAATTTCCTTTCAAGTATGAAGTAACAGGGAATATATAATTTCTAATTGGTTTTATTGAAACATCTCAAAATATCTTCATAAGTAGCAGTCAAAATGGCAGAGCATGCACAGGATCCTGACTTCCATCCCATCACTGTAGGGAAAAGACAGACATCTAGTTCATATATCAGCAATGTGACAAACAGGCAGAGGTATGGGGCAGAGCGAGGCCCTCTGCACATATGTTACAGTTGTGCAGCTGGGCGTTCGTGTGGGACTCCTAACAGTGGAAGTGGGGCTGTCTCTGCCTCTTTTGACATACCAAAGCTACCTGTCGTTTCAGTAACATGACAGGTGACGGTAAACTTGTGGTTTTCTCCACAGATGATTGAGACGTCATCAGCCCTTCAAGTTCAGTAGGATCAGGAAGTGCTGGATAATGTTTAGCTCTCCAGGGACATCGAAAGCTAGGGAAGTAGAGGAAAGAAGTGGAGGGGTTACTGAGTGTTTTCCTGTTGGAAGACACAAGACCCAACATGGCTAAGCAAAGAGCTAAGCTTTCCAAGTTCAGGTGTCCAGGGCCTTGGACAGGAAGGAGGTCTGATTAGGGCTCTGTAAATCCTCTGTCTCACAAAGTATTGTCCTTTCTCTTCCTGGAAGAAAAAAAGAGAAAGGAGGACAGTACCTCCTTCTTAAAGCCCTTCCCACGACAACCACTTCATTTTCACATTCCATAAAGGACTTTTTGACAAGAAGATAGGCTATTTGTTCATGTGCTCTTCTCTGCTATCAGGTCTCATCTCCTCTTCCCTTCCCTTCCCTTCCCTTCCCTTCCCTTCCCTTCCCTTCCCTTCCCTTCCCTTCCCTTCCCTTCCCTTCCCTTCCCTTCCCCTCCCCTCCCTTCCCTTCCCTTCTCCTCCCCTTCCCTTCCCTTCCCTTCTCTTCCCCTCCCCTCCCCTCTCCTCTCCTCTCTCTCCTCTCTCTTCTCTCTCTTTCTCTTCCCCTTCTCTTTCTCCCCCATCTTTTTTTTAGAAGCTCAAAGGCAATTTTATTAAAGTTTAAAAGGAAAGCTGTAGAAGTGCAAGCTGCAAATCTCAGCAGCTGTCTGGAGGAACCAAGCTCTTTGAGCTGAGCTGGCATAGAGGTCAGCCACATGGCCACAGGCAGTCACATGGTGGGTAGGGAAAGCTTTACAGAAAGAATAAGAAAGCCCAACATAGCAGAAAAGCATGCCTAGGCCCTGGCAGACAGACAGAGGTAAAAGAAATAGTCATACCTTTCTGACTCAGGACCCAATGGGCAGACCCAAAAGACCCTCATGGAAGCTTGGAAGGACCACACCACCTGACAAGCTTTATATTATCTTTTGGAAATTAAGGGAAAGATGAAGGTGGTTAATATTTTAATTCACTAAGACTAATTCTGCCTGATAAGAACGGGCTCTTTGAGAAAATTATTAAATTTAAAAAAAAGCAATGTTTTCTTGGCCATATCAATGGTCCATCAATCATTCAACACACCTTTATGGAGCCAGTACTATATGCCATGCATAATAATAAATCCCAGAACTAAAAGAGAGTCCTGCATCTTATGAAACAAACAATCCAGGACAGAAAGTCTGCACACACATAAATGCTGCAATAAGTCAGAAATGATCAGAAAGGTGCTTGTATAAATTGTTATGTCCATATACTGGTGTGTGTGTGGGGGTGGGGGTATGTGTGCGCGCGTGCACACACATGTGCACTACAGGGGAATGAAGTCATTTGCAATACAACCTGAACGTCTTTGCTGTCTTTCCTTTGCTCTTGCTTTGAGTAACACAACACAGTGGTGACGAGGCTAAAAGGTTCTAAGGCAAGGTCACCAAGGGCCTGGAGGCTTTCACTAGGTTCCTTTGCAGAACTCACCTCTGGACAGTCCTGTTTTCATAGTTCCTTTCAGAGCACAATAGACATAATAGAGTGGGAAGTCACAGACACTGGGAGAGACCACATCACCTTCTTGGTTCCTACTGAGTCCAGCCTCTATCTCTGTCACAGGTACTGTTGCTGTGCTAAAATACCCCAACAAAAACTGCTTGTGGGAAAAAGGGTTTGTTTTAGATCACAGTTGGAGGTTAAAGTTAATTAAGGTGAGAATGTTCCAGCAGCAGGATCCCTAGGCATCTATAGTCAAGAAAGCAAAGCTGTGATGCATGCATGGTAGTGCTCAGCTCACTTTCTCCAACAGTGTAGGAGCCCCTTGCCCAGGGAATGGTACCACCCATAAGTGAGATGACTCTTTTCATGCCAATTAAAGTAATCAAGATAATCTTCACAGGCATGTTCGGAGGCCCATCTTCCAGATGATTCTAGCTTCTGTCAAGTGGACAGTTAATAATAACGCCCCTCCCAGGCTTATCTACCCTTATCACCAGGCATGTGGTAAAGAAGCCATTGGAGGCTTCTAGCCTGAACTGATGGAATGCGTCTTAGCTGAGGTCTCAGTTAACACACGCAAACTTGGAATATCTAGACTGAACTGTGTCCAAATGGGCTCAGAGAAACCACGATCAGTATGAACTCATGGTTGCCTTATGCTGCTGCATGTGCGATGTGTGTCTATTAGGCAGCAGTAATCACAGCAGGGGGATTCAGTCAAGGACTTACAGAGCATACAGGCCCTCTTCTGATTATTGTTAAGAACATGGGCTTAGGATTGGAGCTAGATGAAAATCTCAATTCTATAATTGATTAGAATCATGCCACTTTATGTAAATAGTGTGAGAAATTAGCTATGCCACTTACATATCTGGAAAATCCATTTCTATGGGCAACACTAATAACTGAAAGTGTTTCTCACAATGTTAGCATTAACCCATTAGGGCTTGTGAGAGAGTGATTGGAGCAAAACAAAAACACCCCCCAAACAAACAAACAAATGGTAAGTGGCTGTTCTGGTAGTCACATGACCTGGCTTTCCCAGGGCAATTCCATTTATTCCTGTTGTCAAAATATCCTTTGTTTCTTAACATACCCTGTTTTTCTGTTTTATATATATTTTAAGAATAAAGCATTAATACAAGTCATTGGACTCAAATAAGCTATTCTGTGTTTGGTAGACCTTAGCTTAGAGTTTCTTGTGCACAGTGAACAATACTGACTAGAGCTTGTGTGCTGTGAGATGTCTTTCTGTATGCTGTGAATATGTGTTGCTCTGATTGGTTGATAAATAAAGTTGCATTGACCTATGGCAGTACAGGATAGAACCAGGTGGGAAAATCCAAGAGATTGGAGAGTGAGGCAGACGCTGCTAGCCACTGCCAGGAGAAGCAAGATGTAAAGTACCGGTAAGCCACAAGCCACATGTCAAAGTATAGATTTATAGGAATGGGCTAATTTAAGATGTAAGAGCTAGCTAGTGAGAAGCCTGAGCCATTAGGCCATATAGTTTGAAAATAATATAGGCCTCTGTGTGTTTATTTGGGACCAAGTGGCTGCAGGATGTGGGTGGGAGAGATGCATCCAGACTGCAGTGCCCAGCCGGACACAGGAAAACCTCCAGCTACACCTGTGCTTCATGCGAGTGATTACCATCCACTCATATTTTCAAATGGAGCATACAATGACCCTCTTTGTCTCATGGTCAGAATGAAAGAGTCACTGATAAAATCAAGTGCAATAGGATGTGAGCAGCCAAAGATGGCTTAGCCCCGGAGTAGAGTGGGCCAGGAGCACTTGAGGCTCATCTGTGGGCTATGGGCATCTGAGCCTGTGGTACCCAGCCTCTGCTTCCATCTTCCAGAGGCACAAACTCACAGAGCTGCCAATCTGATGTGTTCCTGGGAAACAGGAAACTGTTAGTTACCTAGATGAAGGAACTGGGCGAGTGTCTTAGGGCTCTCATTGCTGTGAAGAGATACCACGACCACAGCAACTCTTATAAAGGAAACATTTAACTGGGGTGGCTCACTTACAGATTCAGAGGTTCAGTCCATGATCATCAGGACGGGGAGCATGGGCATGCAGGTAGATATGGTGCTGGAACTGACAGTCCTATATCTTGACTCAGAGGCAACATGAAGTTGACTGACTATCACACTGAAGGAAGCCTGAGAAAAAGAGACCTTAAAGGCTGCTCCCACAGTGACACACTTCCTTCAACAGAGCCACACCTACTAATAGTGCCACTCCCTTTGGGGGCCATTTTCTTTCAAATCAGCACAGCAAGTCTGAGCTGTCTACAGGAGTCAGCTGAATGCCCTTGCTACAGTGGTTTTGTTACTTTTTATAGAAACCAGTGTGGCAATTTATTTACACATTGTATTTTTACTTACTCTTTTAGATTTTTTAATAAACCTTTCTGACTTCAATAAGATCAAAACAAAACAAATAAATAGCAAATCACTGAGCTGAGCAAAGTGGTGCATGTTTATAGCTACTTGGGAAGCTGAGTCATGAGGATGGCAAGTTAGGGTACAGCCTGGGCTGCATACCAAGACACTGTCTTAAAGTAAAATAAAATTAAAGTGAAATAATAAGACAAATAACCACTTTGGAATCAAGTAATCGAATATTTACCTGTTGTGGGAAAGGCCCTGGATTCAATTCCAGTATCACCAAAATAACCAAACCAAAATAAAACCAAAACAAACAAACAAACAAACAACAGGAAAACAAATCAAAGTACAATGTTTAGTGGAAAGGTAAGTGATTAATTCTCTTTCTCAGTAATGATGAGGATGAACACAATAAGAATGTATAAGTTTTGAAGATTTTTTTTTCATTAACCTTGAATTCGATTGTAACATTCCTGATGGTGCAAATCCAGAAGATGAAAACATTCTGAAGATGCATCAGTGTCTACTGGATTAGTGGCCATCTTAAAAGATAGCATATAACTTTCACCTAAATCAAAGGAATCCCTTGAAATTAATTTCTCTAATTTCTATTTTTTTCACCCTCACAACATAGTCAATTATGTAGCCTAGGCTGGATTACATTGTGTATCCCAGGCTGGCCTTGTACTGTGATCGTCCTGTCCTTGCCTGAATGGTGGCATTACAGGCATGGAACACCATCAGCCCTTTTTTTTCACGTGCTAAAAATGAAGCAATAGCTATTAATGTGCTATCCCTGCTAGACCATCACAAGCAGTGAAGCTTGCTTATGTAGTTGACATCAGATACCTCACATAGAAGTTCAAATAAATAAGTTCCAATGGTTCCATTACAAATCACTTGGGTACGGTGTCACTTGCCTTTAATCCTAGTACTCAGGAGGCAGAGGTAGGTGGAGCTCTGGGAGTTCCGGGCCAGCCTCATCTACATAGTGAGTTCTATCACAGCCAAAGCTACATAGTGAGACCCTGTCTCAAAAAAACCCAATAAATAAGTAAGTAAAATAAAAATAAATAAAAAAGATTAATTCAACCCACAGGATCAGTGAAAAGCTTTTGAAATTTCATCTGTTGAAACCAAAATGTCTTACTGTATTACAGTTAGCCCTATAAATTAAGTCCAACATTTAACATTGAGGATACTTTATACATGTTGATGTGGATAAAATGTCTGTGAGTAGACAGGGCCATAGGGAAATAAGGCTGTCATTGCTTCAAGAGATATGGAGGATTTCCACATGGAATGAGGTGCATTCTACATTGTATTGGTTAAGACTTATGAGTTGCTGGTGTCTAATACGGTTGTATATCTCACAACTGAATAACTGAAGCCCACACAATTGTGACAAAGTAGGTGTTGAATGATGAGTGTACATCACCAAGTTAGTGTATGCCTCCCTCCTGCTTATCATCAGTGAGACTGATCATTCTCACAAGCCCTCTTTGGTACTTTACAGTGGTATTAAAAAGACGAACCTTCTAATTCTTTATACTTTATTCGGAAACCATTGGAAATGCTTAATGGAATGATTTCATGGGATGGCAACAATCTCTTGACATTTTTTTTAATGTCACAGTGTCAAAAAAATCTTTCCCAGTTTTAGGTTATTCTAATTATAGATTCAAACGCAGCCAAGGGAAAAGCACTGAACTTTAATATGACAAATAACAGCAAGAGAAAAACTGAACAAAGTCAATGAAAGACCCCATCTGGTGTAAAAAATGTGAAATTCTGTGACTTTGTTTTAGAAATCTTAGGTATGGCTTAACTTTTGATATTTTTGGTCATCAATGCCTGTTAAGTTCATCAGTACAGCTTTTCCAGCCCAGGTATTACATTTTCACTTTTAGAAGTTCACTTTGTATCTTGCTTGTTTTAAAATCTTCCACAATCATCTTTGAGGTTTCTTGATTTCTTTTATATTATTGACCATTTAAAATGCAATTACAACTGTCTCAAGGACTTCATCAAATAACTATATTTATGCGATTTCTGAATCTGTTTCTATTGATGTAATTTGGCACTTTTGCTTGGAGACCGCATGTCAAGAATTTTAACTCTTTGGGTACTGGGTGCTTGTGTACTGATGCTGTTAGTAAGTTATATTCTGGGGCTGTTACTTGGTGACCATATGAACCTTTTGAAACCTCTTTTTATAACTCTCTAAAAAAGGGCAGAGCAGCTATTATTCTAAACCGACCCCCAACCACCTTGTGTTTGAAGAGAAGTCCCAGTCTGGCAACTCTTTCAAATTCTGTGTAGTGCTAAGATTATTCCAATGAGTTTTTTTTTTTCATGTATGGTTTCCTCACAAAAGCACATGCTGATTGTTGATTACCTGAAGACCTATGGGGAAACTGTGGACCTCTGAAACACTCTCTTGTATGACTCCTTTCTCCTCATAGCTCTTCCTTTTCTAGTACTCTATATTGAAAATTTGATTCCCTTGGCCTCCTATGTTCTCAGTTCTACCCTTTCAACTAAGCTAACCTGCCACTCTCTGGTTCTGGTTCCCCCTCCCTGGAAACTTGTCACAGATAGTAAGTGTGCTGGCTAGTCTTATGTGAACCTGACACAACCTGAAGTCATCTGAAAGGAGGCACCTCAGTTGAGAAACTGCCTCCGTAAGATCCAGCTGTAGAGTATTTCCTTAATTACTGATTGATAAGCAAGCAAGTAAGCAGCATCCCTCCATGGTCCCTGCATCAGCTCCTGCCTCCAGGCTCCTGCCCTGTTTGAGTTCCTGTCCTGACTTCCTTCAGTGATGATCAGTGATATGGAAGTGTAAACCACATAAACCCTTTCCTCCCCAAGTTGTTTTGGCTATGGTGTTTCATCCCAGCAATAGTAACCCTAACTAAGACAGTAAGGTTGGGCAAATGTATTCCTTTTCTCATTTAGCTCAGTTGTTCCTCTTCTCTGTTGCATCCTTGTCCTGGTTTGGTCATTGTGCAAAGTTCAAAATCTTTCCTTCATGTGTTTTGCCCATTTTGAGGTTCCTTGATATGCAAGTAAATGCAGTTGTTACAACCTTATTGAGGCTGGAAGCAGAAGTCCCTGTAAATGGCATGTAAACAGAATCACTACTTACGTCAAATCTTAATATGATCTTGTCATCAATCAGCCAGGTAGCATTTCAAATAGTAATATTTTTATTATTTTCACATTTGTTTTGCCTGAAAAGTATTCCAGTTAGGCTGTTCCACCCCATCTCTCTTTTTGTCATTATGGAGATTGAGCCCAGGGCCTTGTGCATGTTAGCCAAGCACTCTAGCACTGAGCTATGCCCACAGCCTAATTATCCCAGTTTGAATGAGAAACTGCTAGTAACTCTAATTCTAGTGCGGGGCGTTTACCCACCAACCCCACAGCTCTCCAGAGTTTTCTTGAGTGCGAGTAACAAGAAATATTAGATAGAAGGATTTAAATTGTGGAGATAAACAGACAGAAAATATAGGATAGCCTTGAGAGGGCCTGGAACCTATTCCAATGGGCCCTGTCTCTGCCTCAGGGTATTTATAGAGATGCCAAGGGGTGGAGCAAAAGACCTCCCTCCAGCTCAGCCAAGTGCAGACCATCTCAGAGGCCTGCACTCAGGCCCGTGGTCCTAATCATCCTCTCTATGCGGATCTGCTGGGTAAAACCATGAGGAACCTGAAAACAGGCTCCCTCCCACAGTCTAGTATTTGTTTTTATTCATTTTGTAGTGTGTGCATTTGTGTGTGTGTGTGCGCGTGCGCACATACACGGGTGTGCACACATGTGTGAATATGTGAATGTATGCTATGTGTGCCCTTGGAGGCCAGAAGAGGCTGTTGAATGGCCCAAGATGGAGTTACAGGAAGTTCTAAGCCACTTGATA
This sequence comes from Peromyscus californicus insignis, assembly GCF_007827085.1. Taxonomy (NCBI): domain Eukaryota; kingdom Metazoa; phylum Chordata; class Mammalia; order Rodentia; family Cricetidae; genus Peromyscus; species Peromyscus californicus. Next base: position 35,738,280 of record NW_026294584.1, read on the forward strand.
TGGGTGCTGGAAATTCAACTTAGGTCCTCTGCAAAAAAAGTATGGGCACACACACACACACACACACACACACACAGTGAGAAAGAGAGAGAGAGAGAGAACAGTATATGCTCTTAACTACTGAGCCTCTCTCCTGCTCTAAGTCTAATATTTTAGTAATACATGCTAATGTTCTCTATTAGAATAATTCACAAAATTTTAGATTAAATTCTCTCTTAATTTAAATAAAATGAGGATGTGCCAGATTTTTAGTTATTTTCTCTGGAATTCATTGACAACTTCATTGGTTCCATTTTGAAGCAGCACTCTCAAAATGTCCCCAATTGAGTAAAGTTTTCAAAATGATCTTTGGGGAAATCTTCATAAGATATGGGGTGGCTTTGTGCAGGCTCCACATGATGTCGGAATTGCTCAGCTGCAATCTTCTTTCCCAGTACCACTCACGTAAGGTAGTAAATGCATAGGTGCTGCCTGAGAACAGCAGAGGGTGGAGGTGGACGTTGTCAGAGTCTTGAATGGTCCATGGTTAAGATAGTGAGTCCATTAAGAACAGCCAATGGCCAAGTTTCATGTATGACCACATGTCATCAATGGATTTACTTCCACAGTCCTCTCTGCCTCCGCATAGCACCTTCCTTATTCGAATGTAGAAAACACTCCAGTGTGTTTCCCAAAGGTTTTTAGTCCATCATTGGATGCCTCTGTACTGTGAGCTCTGGGGAAGCAGAGTCCTTTGTCAGGTTGTGTGAAGTTACCTGAGCATGTTTGCTTATTGGTTTTTCTAACTTGCATACTTGATATGCACCAAACACCAGAAGGAGGAAGCTTAAACCTGCTATTTTATTCAGTAGTCACCAATACTCAGCCAAGAAGGCACCTGTGTTCCTCATGTCAGAATACTCAGATGAACGTGGGAAGCGTTCAAGAAGGCTCCTCTCCTAAGAAGTAGGCAGGAACTTGAACTTTGCCAGTTGTATGATTTCTGACTATTAATATATATTTCTTTCACGTAGCACTTGGTGGAGGAACAACATGGGAAACTCTGGAGTTGAGGAAAGGATCCTAGGAACTTCAGACATAAGGATATGTCTGAAGTTTGCCATGTGAATTGAAGCACAGGAATGGGGGGGGATGATAAATAACACTAGAGAAAAGATGGATGCTGAGGGCCTACAATGGATTATTGAGACTAAGAACAGCCATTGAGAATGTGCACATGAGATTTAAATTGTATTGTGCCATTGTATTGCGTATGAAGTGCCCCTCCCCCACCTCTTCCCCAGGCTCATGCACCGAAGCTTGGTTCCCACTTTCAGCAGCATTCAGTGTGGGGCTTTGGAGAAATGACTGGTTCTTTAGGAAACTGCTTTCATTTGATGGATTCAAAACGAGACTAGACTGTCGGGAGGTGGTGAACTGTGGCAGATGAGGCTTGGTGGGAGGAACTAGGTCACCTTTGAAGGAGTTCTTTCCCTGAACCCTTCTGTTCTTCCTTCTCTGCTTCCTGACCACCATGAAATGCGCTACTTTGTTGCACTATGGTCCTGTCTTAGTGATATCCCCACTCACCTGAGGCCCAAAGCAATGAAGCCAGCTAGCCTCGAGTCCACGGTATCAGTCTTACCTCTGAAAACGTGACTGAAATAAAGATTTCCCCCCTTTTCAGCAGTTCCTATCAGAGATCTATCATAACATTAAAAACCCACTAACATTTGTGTGAGTCTGTCATCAGTTTGAGAAAAGGGTTTGTCCTTATTAACATTTGTGTTTCTAGGACTTAACTATAGTGGCTATGACTGGAGAGAAAACAGTGATTCAAAGGTCTACATCAATAAATGATGTCTGATGAATAAATGACTCATTATGTAATTTTTATTTATAAATATAATTTTATAGCCACAAAACTCACAGTGCCAGTCCAGAACTGATGTTTTTCTGTCAGCTTAGCAGGTGCACATGAATCTACTGATATTTTAATTATCATCTGCGGCCCCACAGCCCTGCAGTTCAAGCCCACCAGCCACTCAGGCTGCAGCCTGGAGTGCCTTCCAGTGTAAACTGAGTCTCAGTCGTTCTATTGACCAAGATAGATTCAGAAGTCGGATGTGGGAGTGAAAACCTGCTACCTCAGAGAAGCTGAGAAGCAAAGTCAGCTGACCTAGCTCTTTTGGCCAGAGACCCACCAAGAGACGTGTCTCTTCACTCGTCCTAAAACCAAAGGAAGCCAAACTCAAGTCCCTGCCCTTTCTTTCCTGTGCATCTTCTCTTTCCCAATTGGTGGCTTCTCTATGGCCAATTCTGGTCAGCTAGTCGCTAGCTCTTCCCCCTGGTTTAAGGTAAACGTTACTTAACAGTATTGGAGTGTCACAGTGCAATCAAAATTCCCACAACACGGAACCTGCCTTTTGCTTTTTTTTTTTTTTTTTGTCTTCTTCTTTTTCATTTTGTTGGTCTTTGAAGTCCTAGATGGCCTAAGTATCCAGGCAAAGAAATCTCAGATATTCAACCATCTCATGCCATCTGTTGGCTTCTACACATTGTAACTGATTCTGTGGTCTTGGGGCATTCACCTTTATCCTCCATGAGCTATCTGTAGTCTTGATGGAGTCACATTCAAGACAAGGACATGAATCACTGAATATGTTTCATTCCTTATTGGACTCCTCTAGGAGTATGATCTGCTGTCGCTTCTCTTGTGTCTTCCCAGGAGTCAACATTTCTAACTTTTTCTTAACACAACTGTAGGCCACACAGACTCTGTGAGCCTTTCCTCAGTTACCACAATAGAATTACCCCTTCTCTGCCTCCCTGACACCATGCTTCCGGCATCCCTCGGCCACAGATACCCTAGAAGACAGAGCATCTTTGTTTTTGTTTTGGAGTCACATAGACTTGTCCGGAGTTAATCTAAACCATGTTCCTCAGTCTGAGGATTCTCTCGACCAGTCTGCATGCTCATTTTAAATCCACAACGATTCTACCGCTTTTGGTTTCTAGAGGCAAAATGATAAATTCCCATTTGAATGTGATGAACCCTTACCTTCTTAACCTCTATATTGGTATCTGCCTATCAGTTGGAACTTGTTTTATACAAGTTCATGATATTGCCATATATGTGCACACATATACCTTATTTTCCCAATAGCATACATTTGTTTTACCCTTTCAGCTATAGGTTATTTTTGAATATAATTTTCAGCAAGTGCAAACTGTCTATAAATGCGAGTGCTCCTTTAAAATTTGCATATATCCTGACGGTGCATATCCATCTTGCATTCTTCCATCAACTTTTTGCCATAAGCAGTTTCTTTGTGAATGAAAAATAGCAAATTTTATGCTAAATCCTTATTTTGTAGGAAAACAGTTTCCACTAGAGCAAAGATAATTTTAAAATGTCAAGAACTATTGTTCAGCAATAGCCATGACCTACTTATTTCAAACTGTTCTCACTACTGTAAGATTCTAGAATGACAACTGAATTGGGACAATCCTTAGAAGTTCATGGTAATTAGGTTTGCAGATGCCTTTAAATCTCATTTTTTTTTCTTTTGGAGTTAAACACAGTGGGGAAAAGAGTTAGACGCTGTGTGTCAGGTATCTCAGCTATATTGTAGATTAAGCTTAATATCAAATTACATATGCCATCTACCTGTGGGCTTATCTGACTATATAAAATAGTCCCACATTGTGTAAAACAAGGCTAAGTTAAAAGATTAGATCCAACAAACTCAGAATTTGATAAGGAATAAAATGTGACATGTATTTGTCTAAGAAAATTTAGGAAAGACCTGAACGCATGTTTCAGACACACAGATTTTCCTTTCTTTTGTTCAGATTGTGCTAAGTAGAAACCTTGTCTCTGTTGCTGTGAACATTTGTATTATCATTTCTCAGCAGCATTCTGGTTAGGAAATACTTTCATTCTAAATTTCTTCTTTCCCATGGGTTCTGAGTTTCTTATTTTCACTTTCAATCCAAGATTGATATTTTCTCCCATTTTCTGAATGTTTCACAAAATCCAGTGTGGCACACATGTGTTTTTGGAGCATAAAAATGAAAAGTCCCCCACCTCCCAAGTTTTAGGTACTCTGAGGATAGTTAACTTACAAAATGATTTTGAAGAGTCAAACGTTCTTCAGAAGATAACTTTTTAAGAAACTCATCAGTGGTAAATTCATCAGAGGTAAAAAGCAATGGAGTGAATGAGTGTGAGAAAGCTGGAAGAGGTCTAGAAACTGGAGCCTAAAAACTAGTTTTGCTACAAATAGTTTATCAATTGACTGTCTTGTTTCATGCATAGGAATAAACTCTGTCACTCTACAATACAGTTGTCATGTTTTCCGTTTTTTCCCAAGGCAGAGTTTCTCTGTGTAACAGTCCTGGCTGTCCTGGAAGTCACTTTGTAGGTCAGGCTGGCCTCAAACCACAGAGATCTATCTGCCTGTCTCTGCCTCCTGGGTGTTGGCTGCTCCACTTACAGCAGATACTCTCTATATATCAGTATCTTAGGCTCCTTGGCTTCCAGTCTTCACCATACTGCTGTCCTATCAGGAAGGTAGAATGTCAAGTAGAGTCCAGCAAGGATGAGGGTGGTCCTCGGGATTTAATCCACTTCCTTTTTAGCCTGTGAAGTTCAGTCACTATCCCATATCAGACCTGTCATCACATTTACTTCCTGCTATTTCATCACTAATTATTTTCTTTCCCTGGAGCCCTTAACAAGTGAGAATTTCCAAAGGAGCAACCATCCCTTCAAACTGAAATTGTGATGACAGCAAAGCTTTGGGTAGACAAAGTCAAGCAAGCTTGCCTGTATCAGAGAACACAAAGTAAGGATGTCAGTGCTGCCTAGGCGAGCCAACAGATCGCCTAGCCATTACCTGACTATTTGAAGGTGTATCAAATGATGAACACAGCTCATAGGGTATTACTGAACATTGTCGGTACTCCACTGCATTCCCCTCAGTCCATCCTCAGCTTCCATGTGCTAAATTTCTACCGGGTCCTGTGCTCATTACATGAGTCGGCTGTTTGAAACCTAGGGCCTATGCAGGATCGCTTGGCTCGGCCTGGGAGGAGGGGACTGGACCTACCTGGACTGAGTCTACCAGGTTGATCTCAGTCCACGGGGAAGGCTTTGCCCTGGAGGAGGTGGGAATGGGGGGTGGGCTGGGGGGAAGGTGAGGGGGGCGGGAGGGGGGAGAACGGGGGAATCCGTGGCTGATATGTAGAACTGAATTGTATTGCAAAATAAAAATAAAAAATTAAATATAAAAACAAACAAACAAACAAACAAAAAAACCTGATCTGACAAAAATTAACAGTCTCCAGAGCCCATTTTTACTTCACCCATTTTCAAGCATATCTTGCAGTTTTCCTCCTCCTGCCTGGGCCAAGGGACTCTCCAGATACACCAGCCCCTGCACCACCTGGCACCAGCTCCAAGGATCCCAACCCCCAAACGTGGACACCAACTGAGATGGATGCATGCCCCTCTCCAGAGAAATGACAGATGTGATGACTCCTACCATCCTGAAGAACATACCATTACTCAGGTCACTGCTGATACCACCTCTCCAGGCTCAGGCGCGCACCTGTCCAGCAACTGGTACCTGGTTTTCCAAGATGTCCCAGTAAAGGGCATGTTCGCTCTCATGTCTCATCCATTCACCCTTTGTCTTTTCTGTACAACCAGAGCACTTCCCTGTTCCATTCTTTCTGGCAGTTATCAATCTTCCCATGACTACCCCTGCTCATGAGGCCAATGCTAACAAATCTATTTTTTTCCTTCCTCCTAGTAACTTGCCCTCTCAGCACATTCAAAGGAACAGATGCCTAAGATGTTCATGATGACACAGCTCACTCAAGGTACAGATGCCTGAGATCTCCATGATGACAGCTAACTAGATACTTCACACTCCCACCTCCCACCATGCGCGACTCCTGGTTTTCTTCCTCCCCACTTCACCCCTCGCTAGCTTGAAGTAGCCTTGAGAATCCAGTGTCCTTGTTCCCTTACTTGCTTCCATAACTCATCTCTTTTTATAATACTCAAAAGGGAGAGATGTTAATATTCTGACCAACCCCTTGGCTCCACTCTGTATCTTGATATAGAAGCTTCTTCTTAAGGGGAAACTACACCCCTTTCTCCCTCTCTTCCTGTTTCCTCCCACAAGGTATGTGACCCCTCCCCCCACCCCCTCTTCTCTTTTCTTCTTTCTCCCCCCCACTAAATAAAACTCTTCAGTGAAAAAAAAAATTTCTACCCACTAGGCCACTGTGATCTTCAGAATACCACCCTTGGATTCTTGGCACTGTTCACTGGAACTTTGACACAGCACCCTGCCTACTTCAGATTACATGTCGCTAGGAAGGAGAACTGGACCGAAACTATGGGGTCAACATCGCAGTAGTCATGAGAACACTGGTCAGCTTCTCAGGAATAACTTTGTGTAGGAAATGTTATGATTAAATTCTTAATAAAATGATATTAAAATGCCTTACTTTATAGAACTCTGGAAATTTCAGAGACTCCGAAGTCAGTTTTTCTCCAGACTTCTCCTGATATGTGCCTTACTTAGAGAAAATCATGGCTTCAGTCTGTGTTAAACAATAATTTATGGAGTTCCAGTAGATAAAAAAATTCCATTGTCCTTGAAATTCCATCTTTTCCTACCCATGAAATTAAAAACAAAATTTTATATCTCATGCTCAGCAGACTAAGCCCTCCAGGTTTTGTTATATTTTCTTTGGTTTTATTTTATTTGGAAATGGAGAACAATCTGTCATCGTTGTCAGGATAATAGTCTTTCATACCCTGGAAAACTATTATTATGTTGATTTCTCTTGAGTTGACAAAATAATTCCCTTTGTGTAATTCCTTCCTTTCTGACTATTTGATCATCATGCTATTTTCAGATTCTTTTCAAGTCCCCCTTCTTTCTTAGTATACACCCTAGAAAAACATATTAAATAAGTGACTTTCATCCACTAAATCAGTAATCAGAGCTTGTACTTGATAGTTCTGCTGAACTCCCTGGAACATTACATTCTGCTTTTTTCTGAAGAGATGCATTAAGGCCTGTGTTTCAAGTGTCTACTCCTCAGTGGATGAATAGATGAGGGAAGAAACACAAGAGCAGTATACATGCATAGCTATTTTGCTAACCCTAAAAATATTTTGTCTTTCAAAAAGTAGAATTGGTCTGGCTGTGGTGATGCACACCTGTAATCCTAGCACTTGGGAGGTGGAGGCAGGAGGATTTGGACTTCAAGGTCATCTTCAGCTACACAGTGAATTTGATGCTAATCTGGGATTCATGATACCCTGTACAAAAAAGAGAAAAAGGCAGCACAGATACATCATTTTATCTTTGCTGGTGGAATTGTGGAAGGAGAAACAACTTAAGCTATTGCAAAAAGCATTCAAGACTCAGATTTAGATCTTACCTCTTCTTTCTTCAACTGTAGAGTTGGCTTATTTTAACCAAGTGGCTTATTTCTCTATGACTTAGCTTCTTTACTAACAAAATGGACATGCAGGTAAATGTGAAAGCTGTTTTGAAGATGAATATCACAACTCTATAGCTCAGACTTTTACCCAATGTCATCAAAACCTTCAGTTTCAGGAGAATCTAGGATAGTTGTGATTTGAAAGAAAATGGCCACCAAAGGGAGTGGCACTATTAGGAGGCGTGGTCTTGTTGGAGTAGGTGTGGTCTTGTTGAAGGAAGTGAGCCACTGTGGGGGCGGGCTTTGCTCAAGCCATGCCCAGTGTCACAGTTGCTTCTGTTGCCTGTAGATCAAGATGTAGAACTCTCAGCTTCTCGAGAACTCCAGCACCATGTTTACCTGCATGCCACCTTGTTTCCCACCATGACAACAATGGACTAAACCTTTGAAACTGTAAGCCGGTCTCAAATATTTTCCCTTATAAGAGCTGCCATGGTCATCGTGTCTCTTCACAGCAATAGAGACCCTAACTAAGACAATAGTCTTGGTAGCAGCTCTTTGTCTTTCTGGAGAGGATGCTGTCCCAGTAGTGTCTCTGTTTGAGAACTCTTTGACTTCTACAAATTTACTGATTTATTTGTGATAATTTGTGCAATTAGCTCCTGAATTTACACAGTGCTGTGAATATCTCTGAACAAATTATGAACAAATCCTTCTATCTCCATGAGCTCCAGTTTCTGCATCATTAACATAACGAGAGGGGTGGAACAGAGGATACTGAAGTCCCTTAAAATTTTGTGATTCTGGCATTTATTTAGAAGAGATCATGAGAAACTAGGGAATATTTGCAATGGCTAAGATATAAACAAGGAACAGTGAAAGTATGGGTTTAGAAGTTGAGACAGAGCTCATTTGGTAGAGTGCTTGCCCTGAGTTCAGTCTCAAGCATAAATTTGGTATGGTGCCATATGTCAGGAATCTCATACTGCAAAGGTAGGATGTGGTGGTATTTTACTTGTAGTGAAATGTGATTTTAATTGTATGTTAATAAATAAAGTTGTCTGGGGGTCAGAGCTATTAGAGTCATAGCAAGTGCATGGCGGCGGTGGCGCACGCCTTTAAGGACCTGGAGGGCGGTACATTCAGGCAGTGACGAGGCAGTCACATGTTTGGGTTTACAACCAATGACAAGGCAGAACAGGAAGACTATAAAGACATACACACACAGGAAGTAGGTCCCTTTTCGGAGAGCTCTCTTGGCTGGAGAGGATCCCTGAATCAGGAAGGGTGAGGCTCTTAGCTCTGACCTCTTGGTTTTCTTCTCTGAATTGGCTCTGTGTTTCTTATTTGATAAGACTGTTGGTTACATCTACAGTAGGAGCCAGTGGATCAGCAGTCCAAGGTCATCTTTAGGTACATAGTGAGTTTGAGGTCAGCCTGAGCTACATGAGACCCTGTCTCAAATACAAAAGCAAAATAGCAAACATAACTAACAAACAAAAGTAAGCTTCAAGAAAGATTTGTATTATACTAAAAATGAAAAACAAGGAAAAAAGCTTTGTTCTTTTAACACCTCTTGGGAATTTGGATTTCACAGAACAGTTTATAAAGCTCATTGGTATTTCACCCATCCATGTACATAAACTGCATGTTCATACAGTTGTTTCTAACTATGTTTGCCTGTAACCTTTGAACTAGACAACATTTGGTTGAAAGGAGAAAGAAAGGATACCAGGCATACATAAAGGATTCAGCTGGGACTGGAGAGATGGCTTAGTGGTTCAGAGCATTTGCTGCTCTTGCAGAAGACATTGGTTTAGTTTCCAGTATTCACATGGTAGTTCTAAACCATCCATTTCCCAGACATCCAATGCCTTCTATTGACCTCTACAGACTTCAGGCATGTACATACATATATACAGACCAAACACTCAGACATATAAAATAAACTAAATGTATCTTAAGAAATTAAGGGGGGCAGAGAGATGGTTCAGAAGTTAAGAGCACTGGCTGCTCTTCCAGAGTTCCTGAGTTCAATTCCCAGCACCTACATGGTGTCTTACACCCATCTGTAACTCCAGTTCCAGGAGATATGACACCCTCTTCTGGGCTCTGTGGGTACTGCACATACATGGTCCTGCAGAGAAGGATGTGGTATTATTGTGTAGCAAGTGTGAAGTCCTCTACCCTAAAATAGAGTGGATTAGATAGTTCAACAGGGCAATCTGAGATAGCTGAGATTCATCTACCAATCATAAGAGGACTTACACATTCAAGGCTTGAATTCTGCCTTCTCCTCTCATTACATATGCCACCCAAACAAGTTTGTCTGATACCTCTGGCCCTCAGACTCCTCAGCAGTAACATGAAGATAATAATACATAGCTTATTTCAGGAATCAAATAAAATGACACACGTAAAACACTCAGGCCTGCCATGCATTCTGTGCTCTTTTGGATGGACTGTTCATATTCTAAAGTGAGATTGCAGAAGAAAGGTCACCTATTTTTCTAACAAGTAGATTCAATTATGTTAGTGAGCCTATCAAAAATGTCACTTCTTAGGAATTGTGGCAACTTATTTGTGAGTCTATTATTTCTCTTATAAAGAATTGTCCATGGAACTTGGGGTTGATGTTTTCAGTCAGTTTTAATCACTAATGAAACAATGTAATGGAAAACAAAAACAAATAGAGAAAAAAAATGTGTTTAGTGAACGCTCCCAGTATTGTTACTCTTTACTGGACATGATAGTCCCTCTATGTGTCTCTCTTCTCCCTTGATGCAACCCCATTATGTTATGTCCCTCCTTCCATTGTTTCTGACCTCCTACCCCTGGGGCTCCATCACCGACAGACTCTCTTGAAGCTTTGTTTTTACTTCCTATGCCGAGGTCCTATGGCAACTATAAAAGTGTGTGCTGCCTTGGTTTCCCTTTGCTTCTGTGTCTGTCAAACTGTGTGAACTGGTCAAATGTTGATCAACATAATAAGACGGTGGGAGGTGTGACAGAAGGAGGGGGGATGGCAGAGGAAGAGAGGGAGACAGAGAAGGAGCACCTGTATTTTGTATAAGCTTCCAATTCAATGAATGGGGCAGTAAAATATATCAGACACTTACATAGCCAAGAAACAGTAAGCTTTTAGTCAGTAAGCTATAATGACAACTGTCTTAAGGCATGTTTGAAATGAGCTAGAGAATATATCAAATAGCATGTCATCTGGAACCCAGCTCCCAGTAGACGTCAGTGATGGAAGTTATCAACACCCATGTCCCAGTGACTGAGAAACCACCTTAATGTTCCAAAGGAGTGATGTTCTCTCACTTCCAGCCTTCCACACACTCTGCTCCCTTTGCCTGGTGTCAAGGACAAGCTTGGACCAAAGGCCCTGCAGGGTCCTGTGGGTTGGAACAAGGAGTGCTAAGTTTCTGTTCCCTGTCAGAGTCATGCTTGGCAAAGCCACCAATGGATTGGTACCAGGGCTCGGGGGCGGGGGGAGGTGCTGAGGTTGGGGAATAAAGCCTAACAGTTTCCCTATAAAGTTGTGGTCCAATGTTCCAGACAATGAGATGTGAGATGCTTTTATTTCTGTACCAACACGTACCTTGCAAAACAAAAGCCAGCGCCGCTCTGAGCTCCCTGCTGTCTGATGTCCTTCACTGACTTGCTTTCTGCTTCTCATTGGAGGGTACATAGGGAGCTACGATGATAATAAGAAACTCATTGGCTTGAGTCCCCAGCCCTTGCCGCCCTCCTGACCCGTTTATTTTTTTCATGCCCTGTTCTCCCCCTTGAGGTTCCAGGAAGAACTGCTGGTCTAGTTTACTCTGGAACAACCCCTTCCTGTGTATAGTTATTACTCCTCAGACTTAGACTTACATAGCACTTCTGTGGGATAATGTTTCTGTCCATCTCTCCAAAGGCTTAGGGTCTGCTGCTCTGTCCCCATTTGGCCTGTACTTTGTACAGTTCTAGTCCCGACACTTACTGCTTTTATGAAAATTGCTGCTTTTATTGACTTTCTTCCCCACTTGCCAGGGAGCTCTATGAAAAAACAAATCCTGCATTCTTTGTATATTCTAGAAAGATCCCTCTATAAATATATAAATTAACCTAATGACAATAACAATGATAAAATTGTTCGATCCCCCCCAAAAAACCAAACAACAACAACAACAACAAAATTCCAAGTAATCAAAAAAGTAGAGAAAAGCAATGTCAGAGTAATTCCACAAATTCACTGACAACTGTGCTTTCCCAAGGAATTGTTACAGTGTCATACACTAAGAGAGGTCAGGTAAGCAGAGGGCTGTGGGCATATATGGCTCCAGCCTCTGGGATGAACAGGGGTTCTAAGGAGAGCCATTAATGGATGTGGTGGAACAGGGAGAAGAGTCCAGGGGGAGAGGAAGGAGGGGAAAGGAGGTGACATGTCAGGGTAGCACTGTGGATCCATGTTTCTTGAGGACCTGGAGCTAGATGATGAGAGTAGTTGTGGGAGTGTGTCTACCTGTGTGTTTGTCTCCATGAGTCTGTGTTGTGCTTATGACTGTACCAGCTTACCTCTGTGTACGCATGTCTGTGTCCATGTCTCCCCATTCTCTCTCTCTCTGCGTGTGTGTGTGTGTGTGTGTGTGTGTGTGTGTGTGTGTGTGTGTGTGTGTGCATAAAATGCTTAGGTAGAACAGACGTATCTATATTCCTAAGATGGGAAAAGAATTAGTAGAAGGGTCTTTGGTCACACCAAAGACCTAGTGATAAGAATAGAAACTGAGGTTTTTAATTTTTTGCCTGTGAGAGTATAGTAATAACGTCTTTGTTGTCATGTTTTATTTATACCTGCATGTGTTGATTATATATACCACTTCCCAGATTACTGACTGTATCATTCTCTTGCAACACTCATACCTGGCTGTAGCCCAGTTGCTAATGATTTGGGAAAAAGAGGCAACATTTCAATGCCAGTGATATTCTTTGAGTTTCATAAAGACAAAAAAATTAACTTCTCCATTTTTCTATAAAACTATTTTCATACTACCTTGTGAGGAAAGCCCAAGAGAAAACTGAACAAGTGAGCAAGTGATACACTCATGCATTGGAAGTAGAAGCACACTCAGGAATGCCATAAATAAATTTAAATAGCCAAATTAAAAATGTATAGGATAGTAATGTTGAAATGTGTGCTCTTGGCTTGAAGCTTTTAATATTGTTCATTTAAAAGAACATTGGCAGGGTTCACCAGGGACTGCTGAAGAATTCATATTAGAAAGAATAGATAAAGAATCAGCTACTCTATAATTTATCACTGTCTAAATTCCTTGGTGACACGGAGACTTACTGAATTTATATTTGTTAGAATAAGTACAATAGACAATCCTTAGAATTATGTCTTTTGCAAAAGAATATCGCTGCTCTGAAGAATGTCATTACCTATGAAAAGGAGAAAAAAGGAAAAATCTCTCCCCACTCCCTCCCCTCCATTGCAAATTCTTTCTCAGTGGAGCTAATGAAGACACATGGGCAGGAACTTCAAAGTTGGGGAACTAAAAGTATTTTCACTGAATAGTCTTTAAAAGTTTATATTGAATAAGGCACATGTAAACCACTCAAAGGATGGAAACTAAAATTCTGTTGAAAAGCAACCTTCTGTAACTCTCTTCCCAGTCAACAAGTTCTTATATTGGAAGTAGCCTCTTACGTGAATCAGCTCCTCGGGGTCTTTCTGGAGACATTCTTTGCACTTGTAAACATTTCCATATTTAAAATTTCTCTTCAATCGAGTGATGTACATTGTCATTCACTTTGCTTTCCCTGCTCCACAATGGCCCTTAAATTTACAAAGCATAAGCAAGATAAAAGTGGGCCTCTTTTGTTTTCAGAGCAATGACTCACATAAATGAGCAGTGGTACATATGCCATCTCTTCCCTGCCATCCATCAACATCCACAGACATTTCTGTTGTGTCCTGGGATGAGAGGAAAAATAAGAAGGAAGGAATTTGGGTCACAGAGGATGTGGCTGTGGGGAGCTAAGGATAGGAGTGGCTTTGGCCTTACACTAAGTTGCCAAGAAAAGGAATGGTCAGGGAAATAATGGCACCCTGTTTGGTTTTGTTTTGCTTTTGAAGGAGGGGAGTATTAATTGATTTGGAGGATTATGGAAAGTTAATTTCTGAGAAAGGAGAGCCATTTCAGGGGGTTGATGAGCAGATGTGGCATGCAATATATGAGGAGACCATTCCCTCTACTTCCCCTTGGAATCCAGCAATGATCTGACACCCTTCAAATCTGGAAACAGAGAATTTGGAAAATTATAGCTGAGAGTAGGAAAGGAAGGAAAAAAACAGACACCACACAGTTATAGACTGGGTTGTGGGCATGTGTGTGGCACCCTTTTGGTAAACTTCCTAAAATATCTTGGGGACACTTGAGGATGTGGTAATTATTAGTTGGAGCTCCTGCCAACATAATTTAGACATAAGTTGGTTGGAAGTGTGTTTTTTTTTAGATGATTGGGTCAATGTAAAAATGGAAACTATTAAATATAGAACATATGAAATATGTTATAACAAGGTTGTAAAATGGAAGCTTAGGTTTCAAAACAACAGACACCTATTCCAAATTTGAGTCTTGGACCAGGGCTTCCAAGTCAGAATCCGAGAGGTAGATCATTCTTAGTGTCCTCATTGTAAGCAAGAACATACAAGCATGAGAAGAGGCTTGGAAAGTGATTGCTCAAGAGACTTTCTTTTCAGAGCTGTGCTGAGGGCCCATCACTTCTACAAGGGCAAGTTCTGACAGATGTCTGTCCCTCAAATCAGGACAGCTCTTCAACTGACACACTTTTGTGGTCAGATAAGTATTCCTTCAGGTTGAAGTGAACCAGTGTCTGAATCTCCTAAGGAATCTCAGTGTGAAAGATTATCAGGGCAGCTGTGTGCAACTGTGTTAGAGTAGTTATATCTGGGACTCCTCCAGAGCTCAGAGAGTTTACTTGGACTAAGATAATGTATGCATTTCCTCTGAATGTGCTGTAGGTCACATAAACAAAGGTCAGTCTTGTATTTTTAGGATCTTTTAGATGATGAACTAGAAGTATCACCATATTGTGAGAGGTTGAGAAAAGTGTGTTACTAGGTAGCATCTGGGTCCAGAGATCATCAAGTGTTTTTAAAAAAAGTATTATTTTTAATTTTATGTGTATATGTGTGCTTGCATGAGTTTATGTGTGTAACCTGGGTTAAGGAGTCTCTCAAGGCCAGAAAAGGGTCTTACATTCTCTGGATCTGGAGTTACAGATGGTTGTGAGCCACCATGTGGGTGCTGGGAACTCAACATGGGTCCTCCGCAAGAGAAGCAAGTGCTTTTAACCCCTGAGACCCTTAGGTGGGTATTTGTAACACAGAAACAGAGGATTTGCAAGATAATTCACGGAAGTGTCCTTTAGTAGAATCAGCTTTAAGCAAATGCTAAACCAAGGGTGTGCTGCTGTCCTACACACAAAGAACTCTGCTCTCTTAACTCTTTCCATCAGTTTTGGCTGCAGGTCTGGAAGGCCAGAAACCCTGGCTGCTGGCAAGCGTGAGGGAGTGAGGGAAGAAGAGGAAGTCCTGCATGAGAAGGGGAGGCGCCTGCCACTGTCCGTGGTGAGGGAAAGACTTTAACTGTTCAAATTTAGAAGTTTGGAATCTACACGGGAATAAACATGTTAATTGTTGTGCAACTAGTAGTAACTACTGTCAATGAATATTCTCATTTTCCACTTATCAGCAGGGGAGAAAACAGCTTTACTAAACACATCAGGACGGCGCCAACAGTCCACATGGCGGCGAGCTGTCTGTGACAGGTAGCCCGTGCCTGCAGACCAAAGGGGACAAATCAGAAGAAACCCTTGACTGTGTCAAGGCTCTCTTCCTCCTCTCTCAGGTTCTTCACTTAGATGGCTTTCTTTCTTGCAGATGCGCTAACCCTTTCCATCGTGCCTTCCATATCATTTCTTCCTTGGATGATCTCAGATTTCTTTCATTCTCTTGAGCATTGTCCTGACCAATAGTTCTGCTTTCAGTGGGCTGCTTTTCTCATTATTCATGAATGACACTGGCACTAGTTGTCATATCTCTATTGTCTTCCTTTCAGGAAGTACAGAGCCTCATGAAGGACAGGCTAAGAGTGCCATCCTCTGGTTCCCATGGACACCTGTGAGACAGGATGGCCGTGCTCTGACTACTTGTGGCAGCTCAATACTTTTGTCTCACTGGAGTCTTTTTGGTGACCTCTGAAAATAGAGGACCCTTAGCTGAGGGCCCCCAACAGGAGTCACTGTGGAACACTGAGTAAAAGCAGGTCACCAGTTTGACAGGTTTTAAGGTACCACATTAGAAATACCTGAGGAATTAGGAACATGAAGCAATGGTCCCTGTAGCATCAAGTTTTAGCTTTTCATCTTGACTGCAGCGTTTTGTGCTTGTGTTCAACTTAGGATGATGGCATTTTGAAGTAGGACGGTGATGGCACCCATCCACTAAGTGAGATCAAAGGAATAACATGCTTCGTAAAGTCCTAGTGTCAACCAAGCGTTTGCTAAGTACAAGCCACCATCACCTTTACTGTCACCCTTACCCACTTTAATTCCAAACTTCTTATCTGGGTCCAGTGCTCCTAAATACCTCTCCCTCTTCTTTTTCTTTCTCCCCATCCTTCCTTCCTCCCCCTCCTTTTTTTTTTCCAATGGTCTTTTGATTTATAAGCATTGTTCTTTCTAGTGCAGTGGTACTTATCTTTCCTAATGCTTTGACCCTTTAACACAGTTCTTTGTGTTGTGGTGACCCCCCCCCCCAACCATGAAGTTATTTTCATAGCTACCTCATAACTGCAATTTTGCTACTGTTATGAATCATACTGTAAATATTTTTGGATGTAGAGGTTTACCAAAGGGGTTGTGGCCCACAGGTTGAGAACCACTGTTGTAGTGGTTCGCAGGGATTTTCCACAAACCATCTTTCAAGACAGATTAAATGACTTCCCAATAATAATTCAGAAAACTGTGCCCCAGTGACACACAGGATTCAGCTCACTTCCAATTACCTGAATAGTGAAGCTAAAAAGGGGGGAAAACAGGACTGAGCTCTAGCATATTACATCAGAAGGATGGCTTCCGATTTCAAACTCATTTCACATGCTTGGCTGTTTTTTCATTTTGCCACACTTTCTTACTGATTCATTTCTGAGCACATGGAGAGGTTTAAGAGGTATTTTTTTTTTTAATTTTATGTGATAGTGGTCTTAGACTCTTGCTGAGAAGCCTCCGATTACACGGGAATCCTCAGTATGTGGTCTTCTTAAAAGTGTGTTAGCATTCGAAGCCTCTATGCTTCTCCTTCTTTCAAGTAGAATCGGAATCCCTGGTTTGCATATTATTGATGTATTTTAGCTCCTGATAATGGCAGAGGATGAAAAGTAACATCTAACAAAACAGTTCCTTGTATCTTCAATGTGGTGAAATGGGTCATTGGGAGGTCAAATGTGGACCATGTGTTTCATAAGGCGTTTAAAACATATATTGAAGAAATACAAGTATGTACACACTCAACTCTTTTGAAAGCATGCCAATCTGTTTCTACACTTGCTTTGGTTTCATGATAATAAATTAGAGTATATTAGAAAGGTAAATAAATCTGTTGGGATTTACCAATCCTTTGAAATTTTAATAACTTACTTTTTTGGTCATAGGTTATATCTCAAGGACTTAGAGGGTTAGGCCATTTAGGAAAACCTGATAAATGCACACAAACATCCTTTTACTTTGGTGGGTGACTGTCAGAACTTGTGGATGGATGGGGGATTATTACAGTTTCCTGTGTTAACTCAATAGGGCTGCTCCTCTGTTGGTCACTGCTTTTAGTTTAAATTCTACTTTTGGTAAAATTAGTACATTTAACAAGTATGAATTAAATTAATGACAATAATGGTTATAAGTTCTCATTCTCACTGTGTTATTCAAGAATGAGGAGTCTTGGGTGAATCATCTTGCTGTTTTGGAACCTATTTCTCATCTGCCACATGCCCTGTAGCAGGAAAGCGCATCAACATTCAAGGACTGAATTCTCCTGCTTTGATTGCTTCTTCCTACTGTTCAAAGATTGATTTGAATCTTCCCTCTTTCCAATTCAGAATCTGTTTAGTCAGTCAGGCATGAGGAAGAACGAAACTTTCTATGGTGTTTTTAAAATTCAATTTGTATTCAAGCATTCCATTGTACTTCTTTAAACCCCAAAGAGTCTGGAGAAAAATTTCTCAGCAGCAGGAAAATGTACATGTTATAAAGCAATGAGGCCAACTACAAGGCTGTCAGTCCCTAGCTCATCACCAAGACTGATGGGCTGGTTAAATTAGCTTTCAGAGGGAGTTTATATGTGGGCAGATGCAATACTTCATAAATGTTCTTCTAAAATGGAACTTTAAATGAATGGGCATTGAGGTAACACAGATTTAAAGTTAAGAGATAAATACTATCAGCAAACCTAAAAGACTTTTGTAGCTTATTAGGGAGATTTCAGAAGAAGATTTTTTATCCTTGATCAACTCATAAAGACCAACAAGACAAGGGGAAGTTCAAGGCTCCACTCGTGACAAAAAGGATGGAAGGGAATGTGTTTAGATTTAGATATTCTACTACCTAGACAGTGACTAGGAAGTGACAAAAGTGACAGATACCCATGATCTTTGTTGTGCATACAGAAATACACACACACACACACACACACACACACACACACACACACACACACAATGTCCCTGCCAACACCCAGATAAGGGGCTAAGTCACTACAGTGTAAATTGTAGCTCATCCCATTGTTGAGGAACCAATTATTTGTTTTTATTTCTTAACCTTTATTCTGGGGAAAGCAGAAAGAAAGCCCCATATTTCCTAAAAAGGGAGCTAATAAAAAAAAAACCCTATTACATAACAGTCTCTCAGGGAAGAGAGATGAGGCTCCGTTGAGGGGTTGCTCAGAGCAGATTGGTTTGTGGGAGACTGTCTTGATTATTAAATGATGTAGGAGGGCTCAGTCAGCTATGGGAGGTGCCATCCCTAGGTTGGCAATCTTCAGATATATAAGAAAGTGAGCCACAAATAATAATGCAATCTCTCTCTCTCTCTCTCTCTCTCTCTCTCTCTCTCTCTCTCTCTCTCTCTCTCTTTCTCTCTGTCTCTCTCGTTGTTGCAAATTCCTGACTGAGTTATTCCCCTGACTCTCCTAAGTGATGGGCCATGATATGGATGTATAAGCCAAATAAATTCTCTCCTCCTGTAAGTTGCTTTTGTCCATCCATAGTGTTTTATTACAGCAACAGAGATAAATACACAATGATTCCACATAGGCCTCATCTCATAACCTCATCTAACTAACATTCAGTACCTCCTAAAAGTTCATTTCTAAATGCTATCACCTCAGGGTTAGAGCTTTGACATGTAGATTTTGGGGGAAAGATCCAGCTCCTACCCCCTTATCTTAGTCTGACTTAACTGTCAGACCTTTAACATGAGAGATGGAGTATTGCCTCTAAACAATAACAGGGATTGTTGTGTTTATATTTTTGAAAGGGATAATGGCGACTGGGGAGATTTTTCAGACCAAGAAAAGTCAAATAGTGGTGCAATTTTGAGGAAACTGCCCAGGCTAGCAAGGGACTCTCAAGCCATAGTTGCCCACCTGAAGAATCTCTGCATATTGTGGTCAACAGGAAGGCATGTGCCTCATTCATGGACCTCGAGGAGGTCAGATGAAGTTCACACAAGAGTGATGGTGGTAGCGGATCCAGAAGTGCTGTCTCTGGACTGTCAACCAACTCTGCTGCTGCTGCCAAGGAGGAGTTTCTCTTAGATCCAAGCCACACATTCCAGTGGCTGCTGTACTGCACTTCTTATCCTGTGGGGATATACTTTGCTCGGCAAGCTTGGAGGCAGCTACCCCGTGTTTCCTATAAACTGGCCTTTGAGAACAAACTCAGAAGAGGGAAGTTAATGGGATGAACCAGAACACAAGGCTCCTTAGTAGATACTGTGATTCACCTCACTAACTTCATTTTCTGGTGTTCACTTTCCCCATGTTTCGCAACCATTCTAAATCCACCCTTACCCTCACTCCCCGACCTCAGCTTGCACATGGCCGGTCAAGCCATTTATCTGGCAGAGGAAATCTTCCTTCAGTTGAAGCCATTGCTGATCATAGTCTTTCCATAGGGTGACTGGGAATGTGCGTTCAAGGCTGCAGTGGATAAAAGGAGTGTCAGGAATACCTATGGAGATCGTATTACACTGCCCTGGCTTGTAAAACAATCCTTCGTCTCCTATAGGTGAGACCTATTACTCCTAAGAAGACAAACCCTGAGCTGTGGAAAATTATAGCTGTCTGAATGATAATTCTTAAGTGACTTCTAGTTTTATGATATTTGGAAACCATGGTTAATATGGGATTCTAAGTGTGTGAATGAGTGGGTCTCTGGTTCTTGTGCCTTCTCTTGGACTCTTTTCCTTATATTGATTTGTCCTGTCCAACTTTAATGTGATAGTTTTTGTTTATTTTATTTTGCTATATTTTAATATATTTCTTAGAAGCCTGTTCTTTTCTAATGAGAGATAAAAAAGGGAGTGGATCTTGATGGGAGAGGAGGTGGGGAGGAACTGGGAAGAGTAAAGGAAGGGAAACCATAATCTGAATATTTTATGTGAGAAAAGAATTTTCAATAAAAGGAAAAAAAAGAACATACACACACACACACACACACACACACACACACACACACACACACACACACAAACTGCTGCCGCCACTACCACCACCACCACCACCAACAAAAATAATAACACCACCAACCCAACAGCAACAACCAAACCTATTTATTTAGTAGCGTTAAGGATAAAGTCTGTTTGAAGTCTTCCACACTGTAGCATCTCCAAGACTTTATCTTGACAGAAGGAAAGGCTGCCTAACCATGAAGCTCAGATCATTGAAAGATGACAAGAATCTTTTGGACCTTTTTTTCTAAGTAGGTTAGTGGTGAAGCTACTCAACTTTGTCCTCCATCTTTGAGTTCATCATGTAAGTTCCATGATATCTCTGCACAATTCTTTGTACTAATTACTCACTGAAGGGAAAAAAAAAAAGACTGCATAAGATAGTAACAAATGTTTGCATATGGGAAGTCCATGGTGAGTACTGTCAGATGTTCATTCTTGGCCACTGTTATAATGTGTCTGGCCTAAGGCGACATACCATAGTCTGTCAGTGCCATATTACCCATTAACTAGCCCTGCTTCAGGATGGACTCTTACATCTGTTACAAATAAGCGGGTTAAGACCCATAACCCGAAGGGCTGACTAGGTCACTACTTCTGGAAACCACAGTGAATTATCTGGCAATTAGGCACACCCCACTGATGGAGCCTGAACCCCAGATCAGCCTCAGGCTGTTGCCTTAGGATTGGCAAAAAAATGTCCAAGGAGCTCAGCTTTTGTTCCAGGCCCTTCTTTCCCACCTCGCTAGCTTCTATAATCCCCTTTCAGTGGGAGGTGATGTCAGAACGGCACTTCCTCCACCACGCATTAGGAAGCAATGGGGTTCTCCGTGTTTATCCTGTGTCTTCCGAAACCAAGTGGCTCCCATTCGAAGACTTTCAAACAAAATTCAAAACAGGACTCTTGGAGCAGAATTTCAAGGGAGGCCCCTGCTCAGCCTGCCAGCTTCGTGGTTTTCAGTCAAAGGAACTCCAGCTTTAGTCTTTTGAAACCTGGTTCAAGTGAAATACCATTCTCATACTAGTTTGAATCGCATTTCCTCTGTCCACACAGCTTCTATAGCCTTGCCAGAAAGAGCACTTACCCCTCTGCTTCCTGATTTAAAAACAGAAAAAACCTGGCTGGCCTATTTTAATATGCTAATTACCTCCATCTGTAAGTGCTTCCTAGCCTCTTTAGCTTTTCTTTGGCTCAAACTCAAATCCCAACAATTCTTCCAAGAGGGCGGGGGTGGGGGAGTGCCTTACAGCCCGGAACCAAGGTGCATAAAGATAGAATGGAACCTTTCTATAACTAAATATAAACGCGGGCATCACACAGTAGTCAGAATTTCAATACCAAATATTTTTAAAGATAATGGATTTATGTGGACTTGTTTTTTTTTGTTTTTTTTTTTTTTTTTGAGCTATGAATAATGGTGTCCAGCATACTTAAGTCAGGAGAGTCTTTCTTAGCCTATCCCAGACATGGAAGAAAATCAACATGTTATCCTGTTTAAGACTTCAGGCTTCCTACAGACCACAACTATATTTTGTCCTCAGACCATGTGTTTAGCTGTAAAAATTGCATGGGCTACCACATGAAACTTCATGCTGTGTGAGGAAAAAAATAATAACATCTTTGAAAAATGAACTACATTTTCAAAATAATATGTTTTCTTTGGCCTCTTGGAATTTGTTTTTAAAATTGAGAGTTAGGATTAAGGCAAAGCTTCATTATTCTCAGCAGAAGCAACACTTGTTACTCCTGCTTGGTCTGGGAGTAGGTAGCCCAAATAAAGATTGGCATCATTGATTGACATGTGTGTGAGGATAACAGTTTCAAAGTACTTTTATTTTGTCTATTTATTATTTTGAGATAGGGTCTCACTTTGTAGCCTCGGCTGGCCTGGAGCTCTCTATGTATGTAGATGACTGGTCTTGAATACATAGAGATCTATCTGCCTCTGCTTCCCAAGTGCTGAGGTTAAAGTCATGTATCTACTACCAGGCCTGGCCCAGTTTCAAAGTCTTTAAAAGCATTTCATAAGAAACAAATTTTATTCCTGCTGTTTTATAAAATTAAAAATATATCTGTTTTTAGCTAATTGGTAAAGGCATAAAAATTATATATGTTAAAGAGTTTAACATGATGTGTTGATAAATCCGTGCATTAAAAAATGTTTGTGTATGGTTAAACATACCTGTTTCCTCAAACTGTTGTTGCTTTATGGTAAAAATATTCCAAATCCTCCCCTGTAGCTTTTAAGATGTAGTTTCTGATGGGTATCCATAGTTACCTTAATGCTCAACAGAACATCAGAATTTTATTCTCTTTGCAAACTGTAGCTTGGTACTCGTTGGTTAACCTTTCCATGACTTAGTCTCCCCTGTACTCTGTCCAGCCTTTGGTAATTATCATTGTTCTTGCAACACCACATATAAGTGAGACCATGTGTTATTTGTCTTTAGTGCCTTGCTTATTTCATTTACCATAATATTTTCCGAACATACCCATGCTGATGCAAATGACAGGATTTCTTTCTTTCTTTCTTTCTTTCTTTCTTTCTTTCTTTCTTTCTTTCTTTCTTTCTTTCTTTCTTTCTTTCTTTCTTTCTTTCTTTCTTTTTGAAACTGAATAATGTTCCATTGTGCACATGGGCTGTATTTTTAAAAACACGCTCATCCCTTAATGGACATTGAGGTTGTTTCTGTTTCTTGGCTATTGTAAGTAGCATGCTGGCTACTTTTTTGTCAACTTGACACAAGCTAGAGTCACTTTGGAAGAAGAACCCTCAATTGAGAAAATGCCCCCACCAGATTGGCCTGTGAGCAAGCCTGTGGTGCATTTTCTTGATTGATAATTGATGTGGGAAGGCCCAGCTCACTGTGGGTGGTGCTATCCCTGGGCTGATGCTCTGGGGTGCTATTAGAAAGCAGGCTGAGTAAACCATGAAGAGCAAGCCAGAAAGCAATGTTCTTCAGTGGTTTCTGCTTCAGTTCTCGATTCCAGGATTCTGTCTTGAGTTTCTGGCCTGATTTCTCTTCATGATGGACTGTGATTGGGACAGCCTCCCCAAGTTACTTGTGCTCACGTTGTTTTTATGGCAGCAATAGAAAGACTAAGACAAGTAGTGTTGCAGTGAACACTGAGTGGCAGGTATTGCCTTCTAATCTGTCTTTTCTTCCCTCCCCCTCCCTCCTCTCTCTCTCTCCCTCCCTCCCCCCTCCTTCCCCCTTTCCTGCCCCTCTTCTGTTTGTATACCAATATTTGAATTGCTGGGCACAGGACACACATATGACAGTTTAATTTCCACTTTGGGGGAGAAGCTTGCTCTCATACTGTTTTCTGTAATGGTTCTATGAACTCACCTGCCACCCACCAGCACTTGTTATTTTCTGTCTTTCGGACACAGAGCCAGGACAAGGATGTGATGATACCTCATTTAGTTTTGCTTTACATTTCTAGAATGGTTAGCCTCCTGCTGTGTTCTTTTTGCTCAAGATGAATTGGCTTTTAGACTTTTCTGTGTGCTTTTATACACATTTTTGTTATTTTTTCTAGTTCTGTGAAGAACAATATTGGAATTTTGATAGGGTTTGCATTCATTCTGTGGATGACAGGTTCTACTAGAATCTTAATACTTATTCTCCTCTCTATATAGGGCATGGCTTCCCATTTGCCTACAAATTCCCTGATTTTTTTCATTGATGTCTTATAGCTTTCTTGGCACAGAGGTCTTATCTCTTTGGTTAAACTTATTCCTAGGTACTTTAAGTATTATATAGCAGTATTTAGGATTGCTCTGTCTTTTTCTTCCCCCTACCCTTCTATGTATGTGCTTGTGTGTATGTACATGTATGTGTGCACACATGTAGAGGCCACAGGTAGACTTTGGGTGTCTTCCTCTGGCTCTCTCCACCTTACCTTTTGAGACAGGGTCTCTTACTGAACCTGAGGATCACCATTTTGGCTAGACTGTCTGGCCAGCAAATGGCTGGGATATGCTGCCTTTGTCCTTTGCCTAGCACCAGGGTTAGAGGTGCTACCACTCCTGGCTTTTATGTCTCTGCCTTATATTTTGAGACAGTTTCTCACAGAATCTGGAGCTCAACAATTGGGCACAAATATATTATTATTTTAAAAACTCAAAATACATAAAAATAAATAAATGGAGTAAAGTAAGGCATTTTTTTTTATTCCATCTCCAGAGATATCTTTTGGGAACAACTACAAAAGCTTCAACTTCTGCATTTCAAATTATCTGTCTATCTATCTATCTGTCTATCTATCTATCTATCTATCTATCTATCTATCTATCTATCTACCTACTTTGCTGTTGAGGATAAATAGTGGACCTCACACTATCTCCTTTGAATATAAAGCATTTTCATTTTGTTATATATTTCTGAAAGGTTTATTTTGGGGGTTGGAGAGATGGCTCAGTTGGCTAAGTGCTTGCTGAACAACATGGAAATCTGAATTCAGTCCATGAGAATACACATATTAAAAACCAGGAATAATGGTGTGTGTCTGTAATATCAGTGTTGGGAGGTGGAGGCAGGGAGCTTCTGGAGCTCACTGCCCAGCCTGACTAGCTGAATTGTTGAGCTCTCGGTTGAATGAAAGACTATTTCAAAAAATAATGTGGAAAGCAATTGAAGAAACCCCTCAAAGCTGAGCTCTGACCTGCACATTCACAAACATCATGTGCACCTGTACACCCCCACACCCCCACACACTGACAGAAACGTATGCATGCATATATAGAGCAGAAAGGATTTACTATAGTAAAATGTAATTTTAAAATCTAGACTGAAGACTTAACTGTTTTTCAATTGCATTTATAACTAAAACACAAACAAACAAAAAAACCCCACCAGTAACAGGCAAATTTAAAGAACAGTTAAATAAAAACCCTAGCAGAATACGTAGGCTAATTTCTCTGTATGTGGTAGTAGGTAAGTTAAAGCATGTAAATATTGTTGTCATTCCAATTTTTAAAATATTTTTATGGGTATGAGTGTTTTGCCTACATATATGTGTGTACACTATGTCTGTGTGTGGTGCCTGCAGAAGTAAAAAAAAAAAAACAAAAAAAAAACAGTGTCTGGTTCTCTGTGAGACAACATGTAGGTGCTGGAAACTGAACCAGGATCTTCTGCAAGAGCAGCAAGTGCTCTTGAGCCCCAAGCCACCTCTCCAATCCCCATCACTCCCATTTTATTTGACCCCATAAAGAGAGATCTCAGCAAATCTTTTCCCACTGAGTCTGTGATTGTCTTGATAGCCTCTCCTTGCTCTTGAGCATACCAAGTCAATTCCTCCAAAGGCGGCAAAGAGGACTGCATCAAAACTCAGCATCCGCCTTTAAAACTGCTACAAAATTCTGTCCCTAAATCTTCTCTTCCCATCTTTCCTCCAGGCTATTGAAAATATTTATGAGACTTAAAAATTGGTTACATTACCCAGGAAATCTGCAACTCAGAGATGTCAAATACCAAAGAAAAGAGTAAGTGTCCAAGAGAAAAGTCGGCTGCAGAAGGGGGCATCTGCTGATGGAAATACTAGTTTTGCCTGAGTAGGCTTAGACTCCATTTATTCTGCCCTTTTTAGTGTTTCTTAAGTTTGACAAAACAAACATTTCCTGTAGCTATAACTTAAATCACATTGAGCAAGTCATTTTGATTTGAGGTCCAAGTGGCAGCATAGTCACAATAGACTCTTTCAGATCTATTGGATAATATTTTTTTTATAATCTTTGAGGGAATGTTGAGCCAACTAATAAGGTACATTTGTCATTAAGTTGAGGGAATTCTTTTGGAGCTTTACAATAGTTAACTATTGTTTATTATTAAATACTGTGTATCCATTGTAGAGAATTAGGAGATATCCATACAAAGACAACATTTTGACCACAAGCCTGTTCATTCTTTCCATTTCATCTTCCACACTGTTCTTCCAGCCTGGAGGGGGTAATATACACTTCCTGTGCTTAGGGGGAATCATCGTTAGGGAAGACAGATTCTCCCTTCGGAAGCAGTCATTAGTTAATTGTCTGTAGTTCTTCATCTGGGGAAGGAGCCTCGTGGAATTCCCTCCATTGGCATTGGCATGTTAACCAGGTGTGTCATTGTTCAGGTCTTATTTGGGTTGCCATATTGTTGAGATTGCAGGGGTGAAGTTTCCTATCCTATATGGAAGATGTATCTTGCAACAGCAGATATCTGGAGCCTCTGTATCTTACAATCTTTCTGTCCTCCTCTTCTGTGGTGTTCCCTGAGCCTTAGCTGTAAGGGTTGCAGATATATCAGTTAGGGCTGGGTACCACATGCTCAGTTGTTCTTTGAATTTTGGCCAGTTCCGGCTTTCTATAATGATCTACAGGGAAAAGAAGCTTCTCTGATAGAGAGTGAGAGCTACACTTATCTATGGGTAGAAGGATGAGGATTTACAGTGCAATTAGAAGCAATATTGGCTTAGGAAAGTGGCACTAGTAGGTTCTTGTCCAGATTACACAGCCTTATCATTCATGGGTAGTTGGATAGCTTTACGATCCCAGGCATGAACTCCTTTCTATTGAGCAGGCCTATAGTCTAATTAGAAAGCTGCTGGTTACCACCAAGATATAAGTGCTACCTTTGCAGCTTTGGAGATATCTTGCCATGCTGGTCATTTTTGTGTTTTGTCGGCATCCCAGCTGGATAGGACTACCAATTGCTTCTCTGCCTTGGCAGCTTGCATAGCACCTCACAGTGCTACGAGAGCTGGTCCTCAGGAAGGAGGCTTTCAAGGAAGGTCCATTTAGATTCCTCCAAGTCCTGTATCTAAAGAGTATGGTGTCTTCAGCAAAACAGACTTACTTTCAAATTCTGGGAGGCAACCAAGGGCAACTACAATAGTCTATATTGTTTTAAGGGGTCTCGTGGACTCTCCTGACCAGCTGCTTGATAGGAGGTTTCTCATGCATAGTTACTAGGGTTTGTGTTGAATAGACTATGGCTCTTGGAGGGAGTATTAGTACAACTAGAGGCACAACTTCATTAAACCATACACACACACACACACACACACACACACACACACACACACACACACACATATATTATACATAATTTTAGGTAAAGATAAAAGTGATTCCATGTGTTTTTTTTTCAAACATCCTTAGTGTTGTTTATCCCTCCTTTTCTCCACTCCCACTGTGTATTTTCCACATCCCCCTCCATAGTTAAAGCTCCCCCTCTCTGTTTCTTTCATTTCCCCTCTAGAGCATCTGCAGCCTGCTATTCCCTCACTGGAGCCCCATCTCCCATCCCATAAACCACATTATAAATGGCAGAACGCTCACTCTTGGGTGATAAATTGTAATTAGTCTAAAACAGCTATGAGCTATGGGATATTATTCCTATGTTTAGGTATGTGACCTCAGAGCTGTCCTATCACATATAGGTATCTTTTGAAGGTTCTTGCAAGATTTTGTTTCTTATTAAAAAGCATGAATTTTAGGAGGAAGCCCCTTTTGGTGACATCCATTTTGCTTCTTTGTTTGAACACAACCATGTGAGTATGGAAGACTCAGAGCTGTGAGAGGCATGTTGTAATCAGCAGACAACAATATGAAGGCCAAAGACCACATGCAACATAACAAAAGATTGAAAATAATTTTGTTCATGGACAGAGTTGAGCTATGGAACTGACACTAGTATCCTCAAACTTTCTGCCCAAATAGTAGCCACTATTCTGTTTTCAGTGGTTTTAGCTGAGTAATGATGATTAACCTTAAGTCATTCAAACTGATATTTATATTAGGTATACTTTTAGTGGACTTTCACACACACACACACACACACACACACACACACACACACACACACGTAATGTTTTAAAAATTTAGGATCACATGAAATGTACGGTTTAAAAAGTCTGATCAAATTATGTGGAGTGTCCAAATTGGAGTTCTCCATCAGATTCCTCCCCTTAGAATCAGGGAATTCCATGGAAGAGGAGTTGGAAAGATTGTAAGACTCAGAGGAGATGGAGGACACCAGGAGAACAAGGCTCTCTGAATCAACTAAGCAGGGTGCAGCAAGCACAGGACCTATGTGGGTCTGCATCAGGTCCTCTGTGTATATATTAGAGCTATTACCATAGTATTTTAATGGGACTTCTGACTATGAGAAAAAATAGGTCTCTGACTCTGGTATCTGCTCTTGGAACTCTTTTCCTTCTGTTGGGTTGCCTTGTCCAACTTTGATATGATAGCTTTTGCTTTATCTTGTTACATTTTATTTTGTCATAATGGTGTTGTCTCTTAGAAGCCTGTTCTTCTCTACTGAGAGACAGAAAGGAGTGGAACCATAGAGGAGAGGAGGTAGGGAGGAACTGAGAGGAATGGAGGGAGGAGAAAGTATAATCAGGATATATTGTATGAGAAAAAATCTGTTTTAAATAAATAAATATGTCAACACAAAAAGTCTGATCAAATTTTCTATCATGTTGATGCATAGTTGTGTTTAACTATTTTTGATTGTTAGATATCTAGGTTGTTTCCTTTGTTGTTGGGGTGCCGTGGATCTAACATAGGGCCACATGGATGCTAGGGACCACTCTACTGCTGAGCTATATCTCCATTCCTTTGTTTTTTGAGAAGGCTTCCTGCTGTATAGCTCAGGTTTAACTTAAATTCTTGTTCCTCCTGCCTGTTTCCTGAGTACTAGGATCACAGGTGTGTATCACTATGTTTGGCAATAAATATTTTGATGAGAAAATAATCACACTTTGAAGTTTTACTTTAGGAAGTTCTTGGAGCAGGTTTGCTGCTCTGCACTTTGTAAGGTTGTTGTTGCTTCCATGTTGTCTGAGAAGGAACTAAGTAATTGATTTGTCTGTTCTCTTACCTGAATAATCTCGATGCACACGTGCCTCCTCTCCGTAGCACTGCTCAGTGGTCAACCTGCCATCTTCACAGCCCTTCCAATGCAGCTGCATTTTGTTCCTGGAAAACTAGAGGGAGGTTGAGCGATCATGCCTCAGGGCCTGAATAGTATCGTTCATTACACAGGCCTTGGGGCCGGGCGGTGGTGGCGCTCATCTTTAATCCCAGCACTTGGGAGGCAGAGGCAGGTGGATCTCTGTGAGTTCGAGCAAAACTACACAGAGAAACCCTGTCTCAAAAACAAAACAAAAACAAAAACCAACAGGTCTTGGGTAGAGGCTGTGGTATACAGGCACCGACTGATCCTCTGTGAGTGTGCACTCAAGTGTCCTTAAATACATTTACTTTTTGCTTGTGTTTATATTATGAGACCACTTAAAGTGTCGGTCTCATTCTGAGTGAGGTGTCTGTGATCTAGGCATAAAGGTAGACAACATTTACCTGTGCTTTAGTAAGACCATACATTATTTCACAATGAAGAAAAACAATGAAAACATTTTAAACTTGTATTTTTTTAGGTGTCTTAGTTACTTTTCTTAATGCTGTGAGAAAAGATCTTAAAAAGCAACTTAAAGAAGGAAGGGCTATTTTTGCTCATAGTTTGAGGGTACACGCCATCACTTCTGGGAAGTCACAGTGGCAGGAGTGTGAGGCAGCTGGTCACATTTGTTCACAGTGAAGAGGCGGAGGGAGTGGAATGCTTCGCTTCTATATTTAGTCCAGGGCCCAACCCATGGAAGGCTACCATCACATTTATGTGGGTATTACCATATAATTACCTCAGTTAACCCAACCTAGAAGCTACCTCACAGACATGATGAGAGGTTTGACTTCTAGGTGATTCAAGATTCCATCAGATTGACAATCAATATTAAGCATCAATTAGGCAATCTGTGTCTTAACAAATTTTGCCCATAACTGCGTTAGTGTAGAGTCAAATGCAGTTTAAATTTGCTATTCTCTGTGTTAGCAAATGCTTCCTGCATGTTTACCCTTCTGAGATGCTCAACAGGAATGCATAATATGGTCTCTTGATAGATTCTATTTGTATTGTACAGAAATTTAAACATACATGTGAATTAATATAAAAGAAAGGACCATTGTGGACTCAAACACCAGATGGATTCTATATAAAAACCTCATCCTACAGGGGATTTACTTTGGAATGATTCAATTATCCAAAGCATGGTGACACATTCCAATTTGTTGCTAGAGCTTTGATTCTCATAGAATTTGTTGCTTTCTTTGGTGCTATTACTCAGTACACATGGCACTATTACCTGCTAAATTGACTACAATGTTGATATTCCTATTTTATATTATTACACATTTTGTATGATTGCTGAATAAATTTAAATAATATTATAACTATAGAATGGCCTGTGTTTCTGGCAATTTTGGTTGGTTTGCAGAAAAAAAAGTCTATTTGTGCCACAAAACTCAATCCCTCACCTGTTAATTTATTCCTGGTTATTAATCTTGGGGATGAGTTTGTCCTGAATGCTCAGAGAAAGGATGAAAGGCATAAAAGGTACGGAGCTGGCTAAGCTCAGCATCAGCGAACGAGGATTTCAGCGCCAGTCATGGCTCCTCCAGTGCCTTGGCCTAGGTCATCCATTGCTCTCATTGATACAGTAGGTTTCTGGAAGATTTCCAGGTCATCTGAGTAACGGGGTCATTTGGGTAGGGAGGGTCTTGGAGGGAAGTGGGACACTGTCACCAGGTGATGTCCTGGGGTCTGCTGCAATGTGCCATCATCAACATTGTCATCTGCACAAGTTGTTGAGAAGGACAAAAACAACAACAACAGAAAGAGAGGGGTGGGGGTGGACGAGGGAAGGAAATAAAACAGAGTCAATGGGCTCCCAGTGCAGAACTCTTACTATTTCCTAAGTCTGTCCAGCAAGGAATGAAACCTAGGATTCTTTTTATATACGAATCTGATTTATTTTGTATACAAGCCAGATGATTTTTTCTCATGCCATATTAATATTACTCTTCCCCTTCAAAGACAAACGGGTTAACATTGTGGTTTAACTTGGTATATTGGTTACTATTCTGCTTGATAAAACAGCATATCTTGGGGACTGGAGAACTGGCTCAGTGGTTAAGAGTACTTGTTGCTCTTGTGGAGGATCTGGATTCTTGCAGAGGACCTGGATTTGATTCCCAGCACCCACATGACAGCTCACAACTATCTGTAACTTCAGTCCCAGGGTGTCCAATGCCCTCTTCTGACTTCCTCAGACACCAGTATTCACATGGTGCATAGACATACATGCAGAGAAAACATTCATACACATAAAGTAATAAAATAGATAAATCTAAAAGAATGAATAAATAAAATCTTTTAAAAAGACAGAATGCCCAATATAAGCAATTTAAGGAAGGAAGGGGCTCTTTTGTCTCAGGGTTTGAGAGTATATAGTAAATCATGGCAGGGAAGGTGTGGCCAGAGAGGCATAAGGTGGTAAGTTACAGTGTGCCTGCAGTTAGTGTATAGAGAGATGAATATTGGAGCTCAGTTGGCTTTCTCTTTTCCTAATTTTTATTCAATTTATAACTCCATCTTGTGGGATGATGCCACTAAGCCTCTCTGGAAATACCTTTACAGATTCATCCAAAGGCGTACTTCACTAATTTCTCCCTCCCTCCCTCCCTCCCTCCCTCCCTCCCTCCCTCCCTCCCTTCTTTTCTTTCTTCCTTTCTTCTTTCTTTCTGACATGGAGTCATGTATCTCAGGCTAGCCCTGAACTAGCTATGCCACAATGACCTTGAATCCTTAACGTTTTAACCCTTTGCTCTTACCCCTCTACTCTTGGATTATAGGCACGTGCACCACACGTGTGGGATTGAACCCAGAGTTTCATACATGTTATGAAATGGAAATGTCATGTATGTTATCAACGGAACTTCATTCCTACTCCCTACACATTCTTCAGTCTAAGCAAATCATCAGTTTAAATTATCCATAACACTTAGGTTGGAACAGAAATCTGAAAATTGGCAGAAGTAATGTTTACACATTGGAGATAGAGGAAAATAAAACAGTAAAGCTTACCTGTGGTGATTAAAGAGTTGTATGTTTGATTTTGCTAGAGACAATCAATAAAAATGAGTAAAAAAAAAGACTCAAAGAAAAATAAGTTAAAAAGCAATGTGTGTCTTCTCATCTTTGGGGAAATGTGAAGGATGTAAGGTGAGATGCAGGCATTTTGCTTCAACGTGCTGTTCATGGTGCCACAGTAGGTGGGGAAACTCCCTCTCCATAGCAGATGCACAGCACAGATGCCTCTATGTGACACATCACACTTTGAAATCTGAGATAGCAGACCCATTTATAGACCCTTATGCTATGCCCAGCATTGGACAAAACCACCACACCTACGTTTTGAATAGGTTCCCTTTTATCTCTTGTGTGGAAGTTTTTGTAAAAAACCTAGCAAGTTGTCTAAAGACAGAGATACTTACCAACTGTCAAGTTGAGACTCCAATTCCTGATTAAATATTCCATAGACCTTTAATTCTTAACATTTCTGCAATTTACATTCTGGGTAACCTGTACCCAAAATGGCTTTCCCAGCATGGTTTATTCTTCTTCACTACATTGTTTTTATTATCATTTATGCTATTATCTGCAACATGGATACTTTGCATTGTCATGTATAATGTGATATAGTACTTACCATTAGTATGTATTGATTGCTGATTGCTTCTGTTCTCAGGTCCCCGCCTCCATATTTTACTCGATGCCAATTCCACATTCATGAACAGAGAGTATGTGGCACCAAGTATCTCATACTCATGAAAGCAACTAGGGGCTGTTTACCCTATTTGCATATTTCTTTCGTAACTGATGTCCCCCCTTGTAGATGTTATTTGTGAAAGCATTAAACTTGTAACCTTTAAACTTAAGGATGTTAGCATTAATGCCAATAGATGATTAGAAGATCAATAACTTGAGAGAAAATAAATGTCTGGTAAAACATAAAAAAATAGAGGTTAAAAATGTTGCCTTATGTGGAAGATAATAAGTTGACAGTTAAAAACGTTGCATGAACTCAGTAAGAAACTGAGTAAATGATGTAACTTTGTAACCAGGGACACAGAAGTCACATAACAGAAAAAGTGCTTTGCACAACTTTTATCAGAAAATCATTTTATTACTTTAAAATCTGCAATGCAATATCTTAGCTTCCATGCTTTTCAGTAATAACTAGTTTACCTTGTTCTATAAGTCTTTTTTCTTTAGAGAATTAATTTATGTCACTTGGAAGATTTTTTTTAATGGTTTGCATCTGTATCTTCTGGACTCTTCAATGTGACACAACAAAAGGTGTCTATCTGGCTTTTCAGCAGCATTGGAATTGGCTTCAAGAAAATTGAATAATTCAGGTTCACTATAAATAGAAGAACGATAACTTTTTTCATCTACTGCCACCTGCTCTGCCCTTGAACTTTTAAGCCCATCTGACTCATGTACCTTGAGTCCTCTGGGAAAGAAAAGCCTCTCTGTTGGCTGCAGTCGTCCTGGAAGTCAGCCTCTTCTAGCTGTGGCTCCATTGCCGACTGTGAACATGGGGTGGCTGCAATGATGACTTTCCTTCTTTGTCACCCTTCTGCTTCCATGATGTGCCCTTGGTTCTGAAGGTCACTTAAAGGAATTTGGACCTCAGATGCTCTCTGCAAGCTTGGCTTCTGTTCAGCCAGAGTTCTTCAGGATCTGGTCCCTCTTAGTGCAGTACCGCATCCCCTATAGTTTCAATTTTTCAAGACCCAAACTTACCATGAACATCCAAACACGGCCCTGCTGTTCATCTCTGAAGAATATTATACTAGTTAATTGTGAGCTAATTTGTATTTTACTCTAGGTTCAGAAAAATTAAATGTTTGCAGAGGAATGAGGATTACTCTTCCAGATGGGAGAAAAAGTTCAAGCTTTAAAAGAAGTAAGATCCTGAATAATGCAAGATCTATAATTGTAGGAAGGTTTTAGAGGCAGAAAGTAGTTGTGAAGACAGAGAATGTGGTCCATTTTCTAATCCCTTGATGTGGCTGGAATTACCAGGTATATACCAATATACTTTGGTATATTGTAGAGTCAAGAACAACTGTATTTGTTGCACTGAATTCATCAGAACAAGTACTTGATTTTACCAAGAGATGGCATATGTGTTCACAAGGTATTTACATAACTCAGCTAGGGCTTGGTCTTTGAATTTTCTTTGCTTGAGTTCGGGCATAATGAGCAAAGGCTAGGCTAATACTGTTGTGCATACAAGCCAGATAAAGTGAGTGGTTCAGAGAAGCCACCCCTGACACTGGTTGAGGTCTCTGCTACTTTACCATCAGACACACAGAGCAAGGTACTACTACTTATAGTGCGTCAAGCCTTGACATGAGTTCTACAGAAACAAATGCTCTGTGAAGGGGACGGGCTTCCGAAACTTCACAAAGTGTGGTTCAGGATAAAGGACAGGGACCAACGTCTGTTACTATTTCCTGGGAATGGCTGGTGAAGCCAAAGACCTTTGTTTTGCCCTCCCTGAATATGTTAAGGGGAAGAAATACTACCCCTGTATCCCATTCTTCTCATAGGAGGATGTGATCTGCACCTTGACAGTTTGAGGAACCTATACTCCCCTTGGGTGCTAGGCAGGCAGGGCTTCAGTGCTGGGTGTTCTCCAAGAAAGCCAGCTATCTAGTGCTAGAAGGGCTTAAGGCTTCTCTGGAGGGGTAATTTCTCCTGTTAAGACGAGGAAGCACCAGTCTCATAGAAGACAGCCTAAGCTCCTTTCCCCTGACAGCCAAAAGTTTTGTTGATTTTTCTAGGCAACCCCAGAGGGATCCTGAGTTATTTTCAGGGTTACACCAGACCACCTGGATTGAAACAGCCAAATGGCTAGACTCGCAGAGGGTCATGCAATGGGGTTTGTTTTGCTCTAGTTTCATCCTTCCTATCATTCTCATTTCTGCCGATAGGAATCAGGATGTGGAAATCCTTGTGCATGTTTGTGTCCAGCTATTCTTTGTAACAAAGGTGAGTGTGAGCGGGAAGATGCTTAGTGGGATGTAAATGGATTGTGCCATCACTGCAGTGCTGGATGGAGCAGCTTGTACCACTGGGAAGTCACAAATTGTGCAGAATATAAAAGGTGACTATAGCCCACAATTTTGGATGTGTATTTACATTTATTTCTCTGACCAATCCATGACATGCTTCAGTCGTGTTCCAAACAACAGTTTGACTCAGTACTTTTTAAGTAGCTTAAACTTTTTGGTCTAAAGGAGAATTTTGTTTTTAATTAAGAGACCAAATAAATAACATTAAAACCTTCCTAGAACTATATGGTCCTGGATATCACAGGGACTGTCTGTCTCTGTAGTTCTTCCGTACTCTGTACATTGTCTTTATTTCTTCAGTGGAGTACTCTGTGTATGAAAATACGCCTTCCTCAAGATTCACATTGACATCATTGCAGATTTTTTATCACTGCAAAAAGAAAAATATCTTTTCTTTGTTCCAATATTTAAAAAAAAATCAATTAAAAATGGATTCCAACTGACACATATGGAGATTTGTGTCCACATAGGAAAAGTAGCAAAGAAAGATGCTGGTGTGTCAACACCGGAGGAAAGACGTGACTGGAGCAGGATGGAAGGGCAGAGGGGAGACCAAGTGGAAATCCTCACATCGCAAAGGAGAGGTACCTATCAAGGAAACCTTACACATTCACTGTGTCCTATAGCTGTTAAGTACTTCGTTCAAAACCCGCCTTCCTAGCAATAGGAGCGTTGTCTACCAAGTCCATGAACCAAAGTTGAATTTGTACGAAGGTAGAAGTCCCAGAAGAAGGGACTTCCAAAGCAAGGCTTTGCTATCATGGAGGGGGCTTTTCCTCTCTTTTTTGAAGGCAATGTCTCTTAAGGGGTTAAATTTTTCTGCATGGTTTTCATTTTCTAATTTTGTCACTCTGCTGGATGGTTACTACTTTAATTATATTTCTTGGGAGTGCATTTAAATGTCCATGAGCTCAATTAAAGTTTCTTTCTTTAATGTTTCAAAACAAACTTCAATCATATTTTTCCATGAAGACAGCTTTCTTAGCAGTCCCTGAAGCTAGGCAGTGTTTTTCATAAAAAATT
Source organism: Peromyscus californicus insignis (assembly GCF_007827085.1). NCBI lineage: Eukaryota > Metazoa > Chordata > Mammalia > Rodentia > Cricetidae > Peromyscus > Peromyscus californicus. Next base: position 35,774,591 of record NW_026294584.1, read on the forward strand.
TGAATTACAGATGAATCTGTGGCACAATTTTCTGGAACATTTGGATACAAAAATGCTCACATGTAAGTATTTTGTTAAATTTTTTGAACTTTGGGATGTGTTAATTAATGAAAAGGAACAGTCCCTGTCCAATGCTATCATATACAATTATTTGAATGGCATGAGGAGTGAGTGCCGAGTGAATGGTGAGTGGAAAAAGAACCGTAGACTTAAAACCAAAGCACAATTTTCAAAACTTGTTATCCAAGCAACGTTCACACAGATTACTAAAGCTCACATGTTTTGGGACCGGTAAACAGAGGCAAAGATCCAGACCATGGATAAAGCCTTCGGTACCACTTGGGCACACATTGCTCACGAGCTTTAAACAGTGTGCATACATTCTGAATGATGTGATTCCCCTTGTGAGAGCCAGGAAGAGATTGGCAGTAACGGTGTGAAGAGCCGAGTCTATGCATGCCCACAATTAAAGCAAAAGGGATTCAGTTAGATAGGGCGATCATGACCCTTGTTTCCCAAACCTCCCGTTTCCTCCTTTCTCCCCCCACTTTCTAATTTAAGGTGCTCGGTAAGGTTCATCGAGGCCCTTGGTTAACATTTTGCTTTTTTTTCCTTTTTTTTTCAAAAACTTCTGTCTCATTCTCTAGTCCGAAGCATGTGGCAGTTAGAAAAGGCAGATGCTTCATTCACTGCTCTGCCACCCTGCTGTCAGGAGTTGGCTGTATGAATGTAGGGCCAGGCTTTCCTCATCAGTACGACAAGCAGCTGGGCATTGCCTCTCAGCCCATCTGCCAATACCATGCAAAAGCACATAAGTATTTCCTAGGCAAGGCTGGGGCCATGACAAAGATAATGAGCTCCGGTAATGAGGTGCCCTTTCCCCTCAGATATCTTACCTTTAGAAACATTTATTGGTAAGAAAATACCATGATAGAAATCTAAACATTTAAACAGACCTAATTGAAAATATTTTTTTCTTTCCTTTCCTTTTCTTTCTTTCTTTTTTTTTGGGGGGGGAGGGGAACTGGAAACTTCTAGTAGAAAGATACCTTTCCAAATTGGAAAGGAATATTAGGAGTCATTTGATTCATCCTTCATATGTATGAGTTGCAGAGAGTTCCAGGCAAGTGTCATCCAGTCTCAGTCTGAACTCTTTCTTGTGATAGAAAACTAGCCTTTTTGGTAGAAGTATAGTTAGGAAGGCTAGAAATGAGGTTGGGGAAAAAAGACAAAAACCTCTTCACAAAAGTGCTCCCAGAGAAGGCTGGTTAGAGGAAGTCCATCACAGCCTCCATTTTTGCTCTGTGTTTCAGTGAGGCTCCTCTTCCTTTGATGGGGATGCTTCTTTGAACATAGGGTTGTTAGTTCAATTTTGAGATCTTCCAGAAATTACAAGATAGCCAAGGACTTCTTTTTGAGATCAGAATTGGGACTTTTGTTTTTAAATGTAGATTCAAAGTTGGGTGTGGTGGTTCCTACCTATAGTCTCAGCACTCAGCAGGCTGAGGCAGGAGGGTCATCCGTGGGTTCAAAGCTAGTGTGAGCTATCTAATAAGTTCCTGGTAGCTGTAGCTACAGAGTGAAACCATGTTACAAAAAGCCAACCAACCAACCTACTGACCAACCAACCAGCTAGCCAGCCAGCCAAACACCAAAAGAAAAAATTGTGGATTTAAATACCTCTGACCAAGACTTGGGAACAGAAACTGGCATTTTTAAAAAAGTTCCCGTAACAGAAAGAGCTGGTGCCACCTATGAGTAGATAAGTAGGAGTTGAGACTGAGAACTTACAGTCTACAACTTGTTTCTGATGAACATTAGAAGCAAGAGACTGTAGTTCTATACTGTTCTCTCCCATTCTTTTGACATTGTCTCATTTCATTTGCCAAGGGCATAAGTCACCTTACCTTTCCCCTAGCAAACATCTACATATGGCACCTTCCTAATTAAAAAATCCAAAAGCATTTGGAATGCCCAAAAATATGGAACATTTTTGGCACTAATATGATACTACATGTGGAAAATTCCGTGACACAAAACTTTGTTTTATGTACAAATTTATTTAAAATATTATATAAAATTATATTAAAACTATGTATCTAAAGCACACACAAAATATGAATGAATTCTGTATTTAGACCTGGATCCTAGTCCCACGGCATCTCATTATATAAATGAAAATATTCCAGAATCTAGAAAAAAAAAAATCTGATAGAGCAAACACTTCATCCCAAGTGTTTTGCATAAGAGACACTCACCCTCTAATGAATTATCCTTATTTTAATACTTAAAATTGTGACTTGAATATTGTTTCAGAGTCCAAAGCACAACCTATGAAAAATGCTTGATCATTCTGAACATTTGTAATGTCACTGGACATGCTGATGTTTTGTATACTTTAGCTTACCTAAGGTGGCAGATGATATCACTCTTCTCATATTCTTTGCACTCACTTTTACAGTTCATACCCAGAGCTTTTCTCTGGGAACACCCCTGCAACACAGACCTAAGAGTGGCCAACATAGGTTGTTGAGGCTAGAACATCAGCTGGCGATCACAGGAGATGGAGAATAGGCATTTTAGCTACCCCACTGACAGTCAATTCAGGATCAGGTTTCAGGGCTGAGCTGGAAGAGAAGCTCTTTGTGGGACCTCTCCTCTGATGTCTCATTCCCCTGCCAATGTCCCCAAGACAAGTCACAGAAATCTTTGTTTTCAGACCTGCTTCTGGGCTGGGGGTGCTCAAAATAACACATCTGGAATAACCTGAAAACACAGACTGTATTAATCAGGCTCATCCTTCCTTCTTCTTAACCAGGAGGAATTGATGTGTGGTGTGTTTGCATTCAGTTATATGGAGATTTTGATTAAATGCACCTATAAATATAAAAATCTGGATCAATAAATCTATGCCCTCCACTCTCAGTATGATGTTGGCCACTCTTTAAAAGATTCATAACTTTGTTGAAAACACCATGAAGGCAGAATCGTTTCTTGACTCTTGTGGTATTGAACCGCATTACTTTATAAAGGGTTATTTGCAGGCTGTTCCCCTTTAAAGTGGATAACTGAAAGTCAACAGTGATTTAGCAAGTATGTAGTGAGTGCCTAACATATTCTAGGTGTGATGGGCAGAGTCAACTCTATTCACAGTGTCACACTGGGAAGAAATAGCTGTGATGTAAGTTAAAGGCACACACCAAATGTCCTGAGTTCTGACTAGAGAAAGTTTATGTATGGATGGGCCCAAAGTAAGAGTAAGAATTAGCTTTGTCAAGAAGGAAGAATTAACTTGCCAAGCAGAAGGAATGAAAGGTGGGTATGGATGAATGTGATACATGAGAACACCAAAGAATTCATTGTAATTAGTGTGCCAAGGCTCAACCTTGGTTACAAAGGGATAAACTGAGATCCACTGGGAAGGCGTAGATGTATTTCATTGATAGAAAAGGGTTTTATTAGGCCTCCATTACATGTTGGTAGCCAGAGAGGAATGATGAAGAGACACTGTGCTTAAGAACTGAGAAAGAGGAGATAATATCTTAGCATGCACAGTGAGTTACGCTGCTGATTAAGGAAATACATTTGTAGGAACTGGACAGGCAGCTCACATCAGTTTTAGGCAGGCACTACTTGTTTGACTTACATGATTTCGATTCTTCTATTAGTCACAACTGCTCTTGGCTCCATCCAGCAGAATCCTCACGTCTGGATTTATCTCACTCAAATAATAGAAACAAGGATAGGAAAATCAAGTCCTGTGATACTCAAAAAACCTGGCTCCCAGATTCTTGTCCCATCATCCCTAGTGGCTAAATATGGTTATAAGATTCCCATCATACTGTCATTAATTTTGTTTATATTAAATATGAGAATAAAGGGAAACTTTTTTGGTAAAAGGTTTATACAAAATTAATAATATCACTCTTTTGTTAGTGTCCAATTGCTGTGGGATGTTCTGTATACTGTGAATATGTGTTGCTCTGATTGGTTGATAAATAAAATGCTGATTGATCAGTAGCCAGGCAGGAAGTATAGGTGGAATAAGCAGAGAGGAGAATTCTGGGTGGAGAAAGGCTGAGTCAGCAGATGCCAGCCTGGCGTCCAGGGAGCAGCATGTAATGGCACACAGGTAAAGCCACGGAACATGTGGCAACATATAGATTAACAGAAATGGGCTGAGTTTAAATGTAAGCCTCTGTATGTTTACTTGGGTCTGAGCGGCTATGGACTGTGGGGTCGCAGGAGCCGGACAGGACCAGGAAAACTTTCAGCTATATCCAATAGTTTGCCTGAATCTTGCATTGTAGTCTTTTACTCTCATACCATTGACTGTCTCTGTATCACATGGTTATTTTCACTTCAAGGAAACCCAGGCCTTTGAGAGTCTGCAGGTATTAACACCCTCAAATAAAGTGCACTTTAAGATACTAAAAGGCTATGGAAAGGCAGCAATCAATGTATATAAAAAGTTCTGAAGATATCATTAGACCAGACTGAAGAATATATGAAGAGAACAAGTTCAATATATTAAAAAATGTTCTCTGTAAAGATTTTTTTGTGAATTAATAGAAAATAAGGAAAACAGGAAGAAATATTGGGGTTGTGTCCATAAATTTAATAGTTGCTAGTGTTATAGAAAGAGACTTTTGCTTGTGTGGCTTATGAAGTCAGAGTGAGGATCCTGAAACCATGTCGTTTTGTTCTCTACCAGAGGCACCACAATTCAACTTCAATTTCAAATGTGAATTTTAGAATCAGGGTCAAATAATCTCTTAAGTTTGCTATTCTGTGTAAAATGTGACATAATTAGGGGTGCTATTCAAAATATTTAAAAACTGATAAGGCCTGGGAACTATCTAATCAAAATACATGCTGGATGCTAAGTAGAAAAAAAAGCTGGCTGGATATCACTTCTGGACTTAATGGATTCACGTTTAAATGTTTTGGTTTTATTGGTCTTTTTCTGAGGCCCCAGAATCAATTTTTCTCCATCATTTGCCAAATGATTCTCTTTTTTAGTCAGGATGAGAATCTTGTATAAGATAGATGGTGGGACACTTGAGTGTCCCCTGACTTCTTCTGTGCTATCTCTAGTATACATCAGCCAGATGGAGTTCAGCCACAATAATTTTGTAAAAGCTACAAAGTGATTCTTCTCACAAGAGCAATTATTTTTAGCTTGGGGTATTTAAGTGCTGAAGTGTCAGGGTGATAAAGAAAACATATACTTAAAGCATTTTTACTGCATATGAAATCAGCTAGTGTGAGCTGTTCTATAACAATGATATCAAATGGCACTCAAATCAGGTATTGTTAGAAAACAGGAGGACATTTTCTCTATGAAATCATTAAATCATACATTCTTGCAGTCAGCAGACATTAAGTTAATGGCACTAATTTACACAACAACCTTCAGAGGATTGTGAAAAAATGGAAAGACAAATCTCCAAAGGTTTCATATATAGTACGTTTCTGAAATGTCAGGGTTTTAGGAGGATAAATTAATGGTGGTCAGATGTGATCAATAGTGGGCCGGCAAGGAAGGAGACACAGACATCTACTAAAACCATCAATGTGAGGACTCCTGGGATCCTGCTGATGTGGGCAAATCAGTTATTTTAACATTGTTAGTAGTACACGAACCAACATGATAGATTAATTTGCAGAGATTTTACACACACACACACACACACACACACACACACAAGTAAAAATAAAACCCTAGAAATATAAGGCCAATACCCCCAACAGATACCAGAGTCCTGGCTGTTACACTGCACCATGATTTTGCAAAAATTTACTTCTAGAAGAATCTTGCAAGTGGTTTCTCTGTGTTACTTCTTATGACTGACTGCCGGTAAACATCTTTCTTAGTAACTCTCTCTATTAGAGAATTCCGAGAGAATATGTTGGGAAGAAACAATACGATACAAAGTAGACGAAAGAACTGGGAACAAATTTCTCAGGGATGATGAGCACAAGAGAGGTCAGAAAGTAGGGGACAGCAGAAAGTCCTAAGGGAGGAAGGGACACTGGGCACAGTGGAGACAGCAGAACTCTCTGAGTATTACAAAGTCACCAGGAAGCTGGATGCCGCAGACTCTGGAAGAGGCTGTAAACCCATAACTGCATTTTTGTTTTGCAATATCCTTTGATTGGTGAACTTATAATTCACGGTGGTGACACCAGAGGCAACTTCAGTCGCTCCTCCTTTAGTACAGATTTGATCTGAAAACAGGCTGTGTTTTGGAGGTACCAAGAGAAATTAAGAAAAAAAAAAAAGTTTATCGGCATGTATTAGCTATGTTTCTTGTGACTGTGATACAATACCCCAGGGCAACTTGAAAGAAGGACTTATTTTATTCTTAATAGTTTCAGAGGATTCAGACAGCGGTCACTTGGTTCCCCCCCACCACATGAGCAGGGCGTTATGGCAGTGGAGGTATATGACAGAGGAAATTCACCTATGTTGGACAGGAAGCAGAGGAAGGAAAAGAGCCAAAGCAACATGTGTCCCCAAGGACACACCCCAGTGACCCACCTCCTTTCTCCAAAGGCCCACCCTTCTCTTTTTCACCACTTCTTAATAAAGCCATCACAGTCGGAATCCATCAGGGATTAAGCTATTGATTATCCTAGAGTTCTCAGTATCTGAACATCCCTGGAAACGCCCTCACAGACACAAGAGGTGTGCCTTTCTAATCTCTTTGGTGTTCCTTAATCTGACCAAATTCACAGTCATCATTAACCATCATACAAGATTGTGCTTAAGTCAGTCGATTCAGTGTTGGACGCAATGGGTAGAAATTTCTCGGGCTTCAAACAAGAATTCAAAGTGTAACTTCATTTTCCTGTGTTCACATTAATGTCTACCCCCAGACAACGATGGAAGGCTCTTAGTCTACAAAATGCAGATAGACTTGCTCCATAAACCTGCTCTTCAAAAATTCACAGACCTGCTTGTATAGGCAAGCATAGGGACGGCTTGGCAGCCTGTGACCTCAGTTGGCCTCAGCTACACGCATGCTCTTTTCCTAATAAAGTGTTTAGCAAGCCAGGACATCCATCTGTGTCAGGCAAACTCTGCCTAATTTCTGGTAATAGGGGAGGCAGACATGGGTCGTCAATTCTTCACAGTACCTGCTGCCACAGCAGTGTTCTTTCTAGTCTTCCTTCTGGATGAGTACAGGACATTTGGATGGCCCCTGTCACCTCAAACTGTGTAGCTGCATCTGCTTCTGTGGTGAACTCCAGGGTCTTGCTGCAGTCCTGGGCCTCACGTAGGCCTAGAAGTACAGAGCTATTATATCAAACAATCACAAATAATGAAATCTCTTACACACTTTCATCTAATAAAAACTTCTCTAGTCCACAGCTGGGGAAGATTGGTGATGGCTTTTCTCCTCTGGCGGCTGGCATGGCTCCTTCTAGCACTATGAAATCTAGCCAGTAGGGATGAACCTTCCCGTTGGAGCTTGAGGTCTCCATGTTCTGTGACTCAAGTATGTGATGTTGTTAGTAATGGCTTCTTACGGCCAAGCTCTAGAAGGTAACCAATACAAGCAATGACCTGTAATATTTGAGGGTTTATGTGATCTCACTGGTCAACAACGCTAGAAGAAGTAGCCTATTCCTGTCACTGGGCTACTTGTTAGCCTCTGGTGTCTAGTAAGGGTAATCCAACTGTAAGCTAACTCCTACTCCTATGACTCTTTTCTGTGGATGTGTATGCATACGTTTTTTTTCCCCAACATAATATTTTTATTGATTATTTGGGAGTTTCATATAATGCACCCTGATCACATTCACTTCTCCATCTTCTCAGGCCCACCCCTTCTTTGTGACTTCCCCGAAAGAAAACAAACAAACAAACAAACAAACATACAAACAAACAAGTCCAATTTATGTTGCCCATATATTCCTATACTCACTGCAGCATGGCCAAACTCCCAGTGGTCAGCCCCTTAAAGAAAACTGAGTCCTTCCCCACCCCAACTCCTGCCAGTAGCCATCAGCTGTGAGCATCTTCACCTCAGGATCCCTATTAATTTTTAAGAGTTCTCTTCAATGGCTTCCTTTCTAGGCTGTTTTTGAGGAGGGGTAAGCAGGGGGAGGTTGTCATAGCAGCCTTCTATGTCTCTCATTCTCAACTGTGTGTCTGCAGTTATCCATACCACCACCAAAGGAGCTTCCTTGCCCTTCACAGTCAGTGGGAACACAGATCATGGACTTCCACATGGTTTTTGGCAGCAGTGCAGACCATGGACATCCACATGGCCTCTAGCCACAGTACAGACCAGGGATACCATTATAGCCTCCAGTGGCAAAACAGCCCACAGACATTGACATGGCTTCAAGTTGCAGCACACACCATGGACATCCATTCAGCCCGGCCACAGCAGGACCGTGGATACCACCATGGCCCGTGGAAGCAGCACAGCTCATGGACAAACATGGTTTTCAGGTGGCATCAGAGACTATGGACATCCACGTGGCCTTCAGTGATAACATGGTCCACAGGCGTCCACAGGGCTCCTGGCCACAGCAGGAGCATGGACACCCACATGGCCCTCAGCATCCTACTGCAGATCTCCACATGGCCTCCAGCGGTAGACTGGGCCACAGACATCAACATGGCCTCCGGCAGCAGCGCAAACTACAGACATCCATGTGAACCTCGGGCATCAACATGACCTGGGGCAGCAGCATGGATCACAGACACCATCACATCCCCTGGCTGTAGCATGGGTCATGGGTACCAACATAGCCTCCTGGGGCAGCACAGACCATGGGGGTCTTTCAAGAAAACCCAGTCCAGAAAATGAACCGTCCTCTGTCTCAGATATCCTGTTGTTTCTCAGAGCCAGGGTGATCATCATGCGGCTGGGCAGCAAAGTCTGTGTAATCGTCAGACATCTGCACACACCCCTGCTGGCCCTGCTCAGCAGTTACATGCTCTCCTGACCACCATAGCATTCTCCCACACCTGTCACTGCAGTGGAATCTCTAGTTCTACCCATCTCCACTGTGCATGTGTCGCTCAATTCCTCCATCTTTCCCGTCTCTCCATTGTATATTTGTTCATCATAGTGCCGTTGCAAACTGTAGTGTGTTGTACAGTATTTTTTTTTTCCCCAAACAGCTTTACATACAAATACTCATTGCAATGAGTCATGGTCTCGTTCAAGATTTCTGGTTTCCAAAGCACCATAAATTCCATCACCAAGGCTCATTTCGGATACCCTGCTGCTGTTGAGAGTCAGAGTCATCTCGAGGATAGGCAGGTATCCAGGAGCAGGATCTTTGTGAGTTCTACTCGACCACACATCTCCCTGCCCTTGGTGCTGGCACTTATGCCAGTGAAGCTCGGCTCCACCCTCTTTCCTTCCAGTTTCATGAAACCTCTTTTTAAAAGCATCTTCCCGCCGGGCGGTGGTGGCGCACGCCTTTAATCCCAGCACTCGGGAGACAGAGCCAGGCGGATCTCTGTGAGTTCGAGGCCAGCCTGGGCTACCAAGTGAGTTCCAGGAAAGGCGCAAAGCTACACAGAGAAACCCTGTCTCGAAAAACCAAAAAAAAAAAAAAAAAAAAAAAAAGCATCTTCCCATCAGACCTGCCTTTTAAAAGTTGTTCCAGAGATATTGCAGGCTCTGCAGACTTCTTCCAAGAGGAGGGCAGTGCTCTGGCTAGGGCTTTTCTAACAGCAGGGCAGCAGTCTGGCTAGGGCTTGGGTTCTACTGCCGTGGCTCCTCCATGGTGGCTGCAAGGCTGACAGAGAGGGCAGGAGCTGTGTGTGCCATGGTCATCTTGGCTCCACCTCTCATATGTATACATTTAGCTTCTACAGTAGTAGGTTTCTAAATCATTTTTTAAATGTCATTTTTTTGAGATAGGTTCTCTCTATGTAGTTCTTGCAGTCCTGGAACTTACAATGTAGATCAGGGTGGCCTTGAACTCACAGAGACCCAGCTGCCTCTGTGTCCTGAGTGCTGAGAACAAAGGCGTGTACCTTTACGCTCTGCTTTTTAAAATCTCTTTAGTGTTAGTTATCCCTTTCCATATTCTTTCCTTTATCCTGCCCTCCCATCCCCAACCCCATTTAATCCTTGCTATTGTGTTATTCCCCTTTAACACACATATTACTGTGTTCTATGTGCCATCCCTTGTAATCATCACAGCCCCACACCAATTTCCTCACCTCTGTTGGTATTTCAGATCAAACACACATACCTCAAGGTTCATAGCTAGCACCCACAAAGGAGAGAAATTGTGAAATTATCTTTCTGGATGTGGGTTGCCTCACTTAGAAAGATTGTCTGTAGCTCCACGTACTTTTAAGCTATAACAATGACCAACCTACCCACTTTCTGATTGGATTTAAGGCTCATTTCATACTTTGAAACCCACATCTGTCACAGACATCAGGGCCACGAACCTGTGGTAGACAGGGCAGAAGCCCTAGGAAAGTACTTGCTGCTGTTACTCTACCAAGTAGACGTACTGACTCCTAATGACTTATCCTTATACCCAGAGATTAGCTTATCTCTCAGCCCTCATCAAAGAAGCTTCTTTCTGCAGTAGATGATGTTCAACATGGAGACTTACATTGATCAAAGTGTAGAGAATAAGAGACTGAAGAATGCCTGGCCTTAAATGGAATATTTATATCATACAACTCCCTACCAAGGCTAGAGGATCATTATGAAAGACAGCAGAAAGATTATAAGAGTCAAAAGCAATGGATAACTACAAGAAATGGAATTTTCCAGACACAGCAGGATGATGTGAATTCATAGTAGGTGGGAGAGAACACACAAGACCCGTGCAAGCTCAAGCCAGGCGAAATCCAAGCATGAAGATGGGAGATGGGCAGTCCCGTAAGGAGCTGTTGGTGATGAATAGTTGCTAGAAGAAGGAGAGTTGACTTTCTTTATGGTGCAAATTGACCACACTCTACCAGCAGTCCACATTATAGGTGTGTATATAGTTAGTATTGACTTCATTTCACAGATCTTAAAAAAAAAGGAGGACATAAAGTTGGGTGGGTGGGGAAGGGGGTAGATCTGGGAGGAGCTAGTGGAAAGGTGATAATGACCAAAATACACTACATGAAATTCTAAAAGAACTACTAAGAAGTAAGGAAAACAAAATTTTGTGGTTAGTGACTGCTTCCAGTCCAATGTACTTGTCACAAGTGTTATAACTTTTCAGCATCTCCAGCCCTGGTGTGTACTGATTCCTGTCTCTTGAGTCACTGAAGAAGGTTTTACTCAACCAAGTCCCACTGCGCACAAGAACAAGAGAATAAAGGGCACAAGGACAAGAGAATAAAGGGCACAGGTGATGCCTACATTCACTAGCTCTGTACCTCGGCTAGGACTCCCTTTTGAATTGAGCTGCCATCTTTCAGCTACATATTTGGGGTGGGGTACACTGAGGGGCTTCTCCAAACTCCTGTTACAGCTCATCTTAGAAATTTATTCTTCTGTATTTCTTGGAAGAGGAAGTATAATCCATCTTTATTTTGCTCAACGTTTGGTTTTTCTCTGCCCTACACATACAAAGATACCCTAGGATTCTCTCTCAATAATCTGTTTATCCTTGGACAGATTTAGGGGAAGGCTCTAAGACTACCCTTTGCTAACTTACTCTTATTTTGAGCAAGAGAGACATCAGCTGTTTCCTCCTCTTCTCTGTCTCCTCCCTTTCTTCTGTAACAGATTCTGGGACACTGGCTGCTTTCAACACAAAGGTTGTGTGTTGTCATCAGATCCAACTCACATTTTGTTCCTTTATTTTCCCCAGGCAAGTGTCACTAACCAGATCACTATATCCTCCAACCCCTAACTACAAAACATCTCCTAAGGCCCCTCTGTACTGACTGGAGGTTGAGTGGGAAACATTTTCATCTGTCTCCACTTCAGAAGTTGGGAAAGATGGATATCTCACTAATTCATATTTCTCTTCCTATCCAAATTCTTCAAATTTTTGATACAACCTTGATAAGGGTGAATGGTTAAGAGTCATATGTATTTTAGAACTTATTTGCAATTCTTATTGCACAGCCTAGAACCTGACTTGGAAATGCTGCATCACTTGAGTCCGTCTCAGCTGACACAGAACAAATATGCACTCTGCTCTAGATCCCTCAGTGTTCTTGGGAGTTTTTATGGTCATACCATTGTAGTACGGCTAGAAATCTTAAGCAACCTCCAAGATCATTGATGGGACTGAGAAATGAAAACCAGGAGGGAAAGCATAAAAGAATCTGCAGCTAGTTCAGCTAAAGTGGCGTCAACTTCAAGCAGGGTCCTTTATACATTCTAGATGCTTTCAGTAGACCAGACATTGATCAGATATTAGGAGAGAACTGAAACTTATGACAGGCCTCCTATTGATCGCTTGGATATTTTTAAAGCATGAGCACTTCTCCATTTCCCCTTTGAAGCATTTACCTTCTGTTGTGGTATGAACAGAGCACTAGTCTTATAAATAACTTTTTAAATCTGATGTATAATGCCAGCATTTGCTTCACACAAATTAACATAACAATCTTAAAATATGCAAAATTGTGTTCTATTTCATATGTTGTGTTAATTCTGATCCATCACATCAGAGTAATAATAGGTTAGCAAAGAGGAGTTGTGGGAGTAACTTAATTCTATGTTTTATATCACATCTATTGCATCTCTGACTTGGCCTCCCAGATTATGCTTGCACACTTACTGCAGGGACTCCACCATCACTGGTCACCATGTCATCAAATGGAATAAGGCAGTTTAATCACCAGATGAGTGATTAGATTAGATAGAGGACTTTTGTGCTGTTCTACAGCTATGAAATCTACTTTGATATCTTTTGTGTTACCTGTGCATATTTTGTTAATGAGAAGATTGCCTTCCATCTGCTGGTCAATTTTGTATATTGCTATTGATGGCTTTCTCCTGAACTACACTCTCTCAAACAAAACAACTAAAGTTTTAACACTCATAGATCTGGAGCCATAGGCTATTATTATTCAACAGCAAGCTCTGTCTCCGTATGATCATCAATACAGAGACTTGATGCATTAATGGAAAATACTAAAATGCAGATATGTCACCTTCAAAAAGTTTCACACATCCCCACATCGAAGTTTTGACCTTTTGTCATAAAACGTTTAAATTTGTGCTGAGAAAATCTGTTCTTGGTTCTGTTTCACATACTTCATAAGGCAAGAAAGACATTTTTCTTTTACCCTGAATGGAAGTCAAATTCCTAAACAAGTTCTCGGTCACACAAAAAGAGACCAGAAGAGAGTGACAATGTGATGGTGGCAGAGGATGCTCTCCGACTATCTCTACTTCTTTATTGCTATATATCTATCCATACCGTCTCAATTTATATAGCATATATATACATTCTGATCCCTAAGTTAAGCAGAATGTAAGAATGTATCAGGTATAATAGAGGCAGAAAAAAAACATAGGATCACTTACTTACAGCATCATTCTACTTGTGCAGTAAAATGACAGTCATTTTTTTTTCAAAGCTACTGTTCATCTGCGCTGAAGTTAATGTGTATCTAACTATTAAGAATTCCCTTTACGCCGGGCAGTGGTGGCACAAGCCTTTAATCCCAGCACTCGGGAGGCAGTGTCAGGTGGATCTTTCTGAGTTTGAGGCCAGCAAACTACAGAGCGAGATCCAGGACAGGCACACAGAGAAACCCTGTCTCGAAAAACCAAAAAAAAAAACAAAAAAACAAAAAAAGAAAAACCAACCAACCAAACAGACAAACAAGAGTTCCCTTTACAAATTTAGTGTGTGGCTCTTATTACACATTTGTAAAAGCATAAGCAGAAAGGATGACATACATTCTATTAAATTATTCATGTAATTCAATAGATTCTTTGTCCAGCCATAGGCATGGACACTAAAGTAAGAGAGAAAACAGCATTTATGGTGTGGTGATTTAAGTTTATTTTGAAAATTTTCCCATTTAATAATTTTGTAGCCACATAATATTTATTTTTAAAAGCATCACCTAACATTTAAGGACATCATATATTTCTCATTAAAAAATAAAATTATGCCTGACAATATTATCATAGTGAAGAATTTATACTTGACAACCAATCTTAGGAAATCCAAGACTCAGACTCCAGTAGCTAATTCAAAAGAACAGCACAAATGGAAATAATAATACCATCTATTGCTACCCTTGATCTTCAGATTTCAAAATACTACTGGATGTAAAATTTCAATTAACCCTAAGTGCTATCTCAGGGTCACACATTGTTAAATGAGAACAGAGCTGACAGTTCTCATTTTAAAGTGACATGGAGCATACAAAATAAAGCCAGAAGGTAAAAGGACACTTGAATAAGTTTTAAAAAAATGAAAGGCAAAGGGAAAAAAAAGCCCCAGTGTTTCATAATGATGAAACAAAAACCAAAATTTTGGTTTCATATTTCTGCAAGAAGCAAAAGAATAATATGAGTAGGAAGTCCTTATATTTAAATATATTGCACATAAATATATAATATATAAATATAATTCAAGTTTGGGAAATATTAGAAATTTATTTTTACAGTGAACATATTTTAAAATATTTTATTATACATACACACATATATTTTTACCACAGAACCATCTAACTGATCCTGAGGATACTTGAAAAACCCTAATTTATTTACATTTTTATAGTTTTGATTGCAAATTACCAGAAAACTCAAAATTGCTAATTAGGAGGAAGTTGAGATTTTCCATAATTTTCAAATTATTATTACCGGTAAAAGAATATTTTGTTGCTTCATTTGTATAAATTCAATTTTATTGAACCTTCATTAATCACTAGTAAATAACTATATTTTACATAAGTGAATTTTAAAAAATTGATTAATTTGATAAGCTCTGCCTTAATATCATATTCTACTTTAGCAGTTTGTAGTTAAATGATATGAAAATTTTGTCGCTAAAAAGAGCTTTGCATTCAAAAGTATTTAAATGTACACCCTATTGGTAGCACAAGAGCTTGGTGTTGAGATTAGCTTGGACTGTAAATCACTGTCCTTTAGCTGGGAAAGATGGTGCTTGCCTGGGACTCTGGGAAGCTGAGGAAGGAGGATCTAGAGCAGTGGTTCTTAAACTGTGACCACTGGAAAACACAGATATTTACATTATGATTCATAACAGTAGCAAAATTACAGTTGTGAAGTAGCAACAAAAATGATTTTATGGTTGGGGGTCACCACAGCATGAGGAACTGTATTAAAGGGTTGTAGCATTAGGAAGGTTGAGAACCACTGCTATGGAGTTTGAAGTCGGTCTATTCTACATAGTCAAGTTCCAAGGCAGCCTGAGCAAAGCAGCGAGAGCCTGTCTTTTTCTCTCTTTGAGATTACAATATAATTACATCATCTCTTCCTTTTTCTCCTCCCAAACCCTCTTTGTTCGCTTGCAAACTCCTAGCCTCTTTAGTCATTAATTGTTGTTACATGCATATGGGTATGTGAATACACACACACACACACACACACACACACACACACACACACACACACTCCTAAATGCAGCCTTCTCAGTCTGTATGTTACTTGTATGTATATTTTTAGGGTTGACTATTTGGTATAATAATTAACTAATTGTCATGCTCTTCCCTGGGGAAGGCTATTTCTCCAATTCTCAGCATTCTTTGGCGGTCTATAGTTTTTCTTGTGTGTGTGTAGAGTTGAGGCTTCGTGGGTTTTCCTACATTCACTTTGGCATGCCTATTGCTATTGTTCTTGTTCATCTCGTGTTTAGAGAGTCATGTTGGTGAGACTTTATGGGTGTAGCTTCTAAAGTTACTAGGATACACATTTAAGGAAAACTCCCCAATCCTCTGATTCTTACAATCTTTCTGCCCTGTCTTAATCAATGATCCCAGAGCCTTAGGGAAGGAGTTGGTTGTGGTTTTCTGTAATGGTCATCATTTATTGCAAAGAGAAGTTTCCTCATCTGTTGGTATAAGGACAAATGTTTAGGGTGTAGTAAAGAAGTTATGCTAGTTTAGTAAAGTGATGGTTGTAGATTCTTCTCAAAGATCCATGATTTCACTAGTCCTGGTATTTGGCGAGGTTTCCAGTACCAGTCACAATTTTCGTCTTGTTGAGCGAGTCTTAAATCCAACAGTGCTGTTGGTTACCACCAATGTATGTCTGCCACTACTGTGCCCTTAGGGTTATTGTGCCACGCTGGTTGCTATTGTGGTTCATAGGGATCACAGCTGGGTAGGACTGGTGGCTGCCTCCTTCCTTTGGAGACTTACATAGCACTTTCTGGTACTGTAAAAGCTGATCTCTAGGGTGGAGACATTCAGGTCAGATGCAGCTCAGTGGCTGCTGAGCTCTGTGTCTGAAGTACATGGTGTCTTCAGCAACAGGGACTTACCTTTCACCTCTGGGGCGCTACTGAGGGCAATAGCAATAGCTTACATGTTTTGAGAGTAGCAAAAGCCTATCTTAAAAAAAAGTCATTAGGTTTAAAACCTCCAATCTTAAAATTTATTATGTACATGCTAAAAGGAATTTATTGTTAGGACACATGAAAATACAGAATTAAGCAATGGATTTAATGTTACACTTTGCCAAACTATAGATATTATTTATGCTTTTTCTGCAGTAAACTAAGCAATATTGCCATTAACACAAATACATTTTCCATTTGTGCTGATAAATTTGATTTTAAAAGATTCCCTATTTGGAATTAGTTTGTGGAAGAACAGAGAAAAGAAAGGCTTCATAGCAAAGTAGAAAATTTGGAAAATGACCAGAACTGAGGAAATTCTATTTTCAGGTCAAATTTGATATGGAAAGTGCTGTGGTAAACAGAAAGTGAATTGTTAGGTCTGAAAATGGCAGTAATTGTTGAAAAGCTTAGCTATATATACCAGCAACCAGTATGCAGAGATAGCGTACAAGTTAGACATTAGGCCATTCATTGCATTTAAGCATTCAGGAAGGAAGAGGGACATTATTTCAGTATGAAAAAATGTCTTTAGCTATTAGAAAAATGCATCTGACTGTTTGAGAAAAAATTCTTACTTTAATTTTGTCTGCACAATATCTGATATTTCATGTCTTGAAACTGGAATACATGAGAAACTGAAAATGTCTGTACATGTATACATATATATGCTAGAGGAAATAAAATGAATGAAAGTTAGCTTATACTGTAACTGTTACTTCATCAATTACAGCCATGAAAAGGAAGAGAGAATTTTTAGGGCTTTCTAAAACCATAAAATGTCAAAATGTGATAAGTTCTTTGTGCTGATCTCTAGAGAAACAAGTTTACTGCAAACTTTATCTAGAAATGGTATCTCCATGAGTGATCTAGTCTCCAAAAGTGCTTCCCCTGGTTTGTCTGGATTCTGATGGTATCCTTCTGCTTGCTCTCTGGTGTGCATGGCTTTTAGTGGTCAGGTAGATGAAGAGACTGAACCAGACATGCTGTTCTTAATTCAAATTCCAGGTTAAAATTATAGTTATCTCGAAAATATTAAAAAAAAAAACCGGGGGAGATTTTAGAATCTGTAGGGCCACTTCTAAAAGTTCTGAGTGGCTTGGCTTAACATTCTGGCGTTTAGAGTGGGGATTGAGGACCACTAAAGATGTGGTAATGAGGAGAGATGGGGTAAGGGATGTTTCAGTGAATCAATGAACTTTGAATTGATGGAGTAAATGATGTAGGGGACATATAGTGACCAGATGACCAGAGGCCAGTTTGAGTCTCCATTTTGTAACCCTGATCTGATGTGCATCATCATCCTTCCATGTTTGATAAACAAAGATCTATTTGGAAAAAGCTGTGGCAAGTGTTCCTGAAAAGGGGCCATGGGAAAAAGTGCTATTCACCTGCTTCAGTTTCTGAGTAGCTACTTTTAACATTGTGCCCACATGAACGTTTTAAGTACTTAAAATGATAACAATTTTACTTTGGGATATTACTGGATTTCCATTCCACCAAAAGGTGTGCGTTCAAGTGTAGCAGGAATCTTAGAGAGTCTTATTAATAAAATCAAACCTGAGGCCAGTTATTGGGGTGAACACTGGAAAATCAGAGAGCCAGAACAAGCCACAGCTACCTCACCTCGCTGGATCCTCAGCTGGTCTTGCTTCCTCAGACTGGAGGCCTCTGAGTCCTTATCCAGAATGGGTCTCAGCTGAATTGCTGCTCAAAAGCCTGAATGCTTAACCAGGCCAAATGCTTAACCAGCCAAATGCCTCTAGTTTCTGATCCTCACGCCTTATATACCTTTCTGCTTTCTACCACCACTCCCTGGGATTAAAGGCTCGCTTTCTGAGATTAAAGGCATGAGTCACCATGCTTGGCTGTATCCGTAAACACATGGATTTCTGCCTCTGGAATGCTAGGATTAAAGGCGTGTGCTATCACTGCCTGTCTTTAGTATCTAGTGGCTTTTCTGTTCTCTGACCCCAGATAAGTTTATTAAGGTAAACAATATTTTGGGGAATACAATACCACCACATTTCCTCTCTTTTTGTCTAAAATTTAAAAAAGCTTATAACTAATACAAGAAAAACTATCCAATAAGGATATACAATATATACAGCCAAAATTACATTAATGATGTCTAGTCCATAAACATTTGACAGATTCAGATAAAAACTCCATTATAAATATTAACAATGTCCAGTCCAGTAACATCTGATAAACTCAGACCAAAAAAATTTCATTACTTACCTTATTTAAAATAAGTAATTCCTTTTTAAAAGTATTTTTTCTTTTCATAATAGATTCAGAATCTACCTTTTGTCATTTTTATATCTTCCTCTTTTTCTTTTTAGTGTAGATTCAGTGATCTACCCATTTATCCTATTATTCTTTATCTTTTTTCTCAGAATAGATTCAGTGATCTATCTCATATCTATATTCTTTCCTCTCTTTTCTTTCTTTTTTAAACAAAACCTCTGAATCTAATCTCCATGTTCAGCTGACCATTAACAATTAACAACTTGTAACCAACCATCATAAACAATTACAATATCCATAGCTCATTAAATGACCAAAAACCTCCCATCCCACCTCTTGGGAATGTGGGCGTTGTTTTCTTAAAATTACTTCCTGCTGGGTATGGGTGAAGGTATCTTTATCCTGAAAAGAAAAATTTTAGGTTAATTGTCAAATTCTAGGAAAGGTAACTATATCCTTCGCTATCCAGTCTGTGTATAATGCCAAAGTTCAGGGTTTATCTCAAATCCTTATTCAAGTAGTCTTTGAGACTGGATCATTTCAGCTAGTCATCTCAAAATTGCTCTGAGCACTTTGTAGTTCAAAGCTGATCTGTAGATGATGTTTGTCAGCTTAGTGATATTATTATTGTCCATGTGGAATTGTTGTTGTTTTGGGGCCCCATCTTCTTCCTGGAGACTTCAGTTGATGTTAGGCCTGGCCGTGATTTCCTACAGAAAACTGATAAGAGACTCGAACACAAAGACATATATATGCAGCTAATTGAAGTCTTTTTTCTTTCTAGAATTAGTTAGTACTCTATATGACCATTCATACCTTCATAAAGTTTAAAATGTATATATATATCTATATATTAATCTTGTAAATTTTGATATAAAATTCATACTTTAAGAAAAGTTTAAAGAATCAGAATAGAATCAAAGAGTTGAGATTAGTAATAGAATAGTCCCTTAATTAATTTGGTTTTTCTCCTGTCCCATAGCAGAAGATGGCTCTTTTCTTCTGGCATGATACAGGGAGTTTGCATTTTCCTTTTAACAACATGCTTGAGTTTAAAGAAGGAGAGAGCCATTCTCCAACTCCAAAGTTAGCTTTAAATTTTAATTGAATTGGGACTATTAGAAGACCAATAGTGTTAAATTTCTTTAGAGAAGAGCAGAAACATTTAGGAAGACATAAAATTTTTTAGATGATATACCGATACGCCATTTCACTCTGTCTCCTGAGATAGATGATTTGTCTCTTTTCTTCAGTTGTCTCATTTGTCCAGTGTTCTTCAGATTCCTTAACCTTCATTCTCCTAAAACACAAAAACAAAAACCTTCCCCCAAGACTAATTTTGGGGATGTTCCTTTTTGGCAAGTTATTCTCTGATGAAATGAAAAGGCATGTGCTACTGGTATAAGTTAGTTTAAATTGGGTGTTCATGCTGGTTGATGAACTATCACCTCCTTTAATTAAGAGGTCTCTCTTGTTCAAACCGAACCTTTATCAATTTTGATGGTACCCACAGCTTATTTTCTCCTGTAGAAATAAAAGCAAAACCTCGTCCCCAACGTAACAGATATCCTGGTTTCCATTCTGAGGTCAGCACATCCTTAAAGTATATAGCATTTGGCCTGGTTAAGCATTCAGGCTTTTGAGCAGCAATTCAGCTGAGACCCATTCTGGATAAGGACTCAGAGGCCTCCAATCTGAGGAAGCAAGACCAGCTGAGGATCCGGCAAGGTGAGGTAGCTGTGGCTTGTTCTGGCTCTCTGATTTTCTAGTGTTCACCCCAATAACTGGCCCAGGTTTGATCTTATTAGTAAGAACTGTTAAGATTCATGCTACATTCAAGTGATTTAGTGGCATGTGACACTGTGAATCACTTGTTAAATATTTAGTAGACAGGGCTAGACTGAGATCACTAAAGCAGACTTTTGATTCCATTGGAGAATAACAGAAATAGAAATCCCAAGGCAGTCACTTAGGAATTTGTTTAAAAACACTCTCTGAGAATTACAGCCTCATTATGAGACAGCTAATCTACAATATCAAAAATTCAGAAATTTAAAGAGAAAAATTTATTCAAACTTATTTAAATGAAGTTTAGAAATTTCTGCCATGAAGCAAAGGCAAATGCAAACGGGGGAAATACAGACAAAGAACAAAAATCTAATGGGAAATTAAGCCAAAGAGAAGAGCAGGCAATTTATATTAATGATACTCATGCTAAACAGCTCTTAAACCTGAACACATATTAAATTTCATTCATAATGAGATAGTTGTAAATTTAAAATACACTGAAATAGCATGTGTCAAAATGTCTAAAATTCTCATCTACTAGCACACTGAGTTTTCTAGACTGCAGATAAATCAGCACCTCTCACACTCAGCTGGGGGAACAGAAATTAGAGCAATTCTTATGGAGAAAATCAGTAGCAATTATGTTCATTATTTACTCAATCATTTCATTTTTGCTTTTTTTTTTTCCCCCTTTCCACTGTACTTCTATTATTAGCTCAGTTTTGGTTCCTCTGTTCTCATATTCTGTATTTTATACTTTTCTCTTTGTGCTTTCTTTTAAAACTGGTTTTCTGCTGAATTTGGGTAGTTTGAAAGGCATCATCCTGTAGGCTTACGCTGTTTACAGCCATAGTCCGCAGCTCAAAGCACCTTGCTTTCCCCAAAACTTAGCCATAGGTTTTGGTTCGACGGGGGAGTCGTATTTTCCTCTCTTCCATGCTTTCTGTCTACTGTTTCACCATTGTGTCTCGAGAGGAGGAACTAGAATCTTGGGATAGTACAGTACATAGTTAAGGTCCCTAGTGACCTTAAGTCCAGTAAAAGGCAAGAACTGCTATGCTGATTTAGATCAACGCATGATTCATATATTCACAGGTCTTTGGATCTGCTTTCAAATCCCAACTCTGTCAATAATTGATTGTGTTGGTCTTGGCATAGTCCTTCAAATGTTTCTAAACTTCTTTATTTGTCAACCCGATGGAAATAATAGTATTTGTCTTACTTGCCTCATGAGTTGGCATACAGATAAACAATAAACTCCACAAAACATTAATTAAAGTAAGATGGATTACTGTTGTCAAGACTGAGAGAAAACACAATGGTAACAAAGAATAGCATCAGTGATATTCCCATAAAGGCATCCTACTCTTTTACTGAGTCTCTTTCCTCAGTTGTTAGAATGAGTCAAACAAATGGGCTACCCATGCACTGGGCTACTCTTTGTTCGTGAGGAATCAGCCACACAGGAGCACAGGCATAGCCATAAATAATCAAAGATTTTGTCAAGGTTCTCTTTCCAACCCCAAACAACCACACAGGGTTACATGTGGCTAGCTAGTGTACCTACAACTGCAGGTGAATTAGCCAGGAAATTGGATGTATTGTTACATAGCTTCACAGTAGACAATGTGTTGCACATGAAACCAGAAGGCTTGGGGTCCTTGAGTGCAATAGACATCGATTGGTAGACACTGACAGTGTGGGGCATGGTGCCTCTCCAGCCTTGGTTGCTACACTTTGAAAGAAAATCTCAAATACAGCTGTGGCTTTGAAGTGACTTCTTACAAGTTCAATAGTATTTCTAGGGAGGTCAAAAGAGGATCAGGATATATAGCCTCAGAGGACAGGAAATAATTTCTGGTGATAATTACCTTTCTTATCAGACTTAATAAATAAAGTAAAAACTTACATTAAGTGAGCAATTGAACATCCATAATGTATTATCCACTCTGTGCAGAGTGCCCCAGATACACAGTATTCAAAATAAGCACTAGCCTTAAAGATTTTGTGTTCTAAATATAAGACAAATCAATTCAATAAAGTGCTTCATGGAGCCCAATGCAGAGATGAACTGAAACAGGAGTAGTCTATAGTAGGAAGATTTCTTACTGTTTATACATAGTAAATCTAAACGCTCTCCTTTCTTCACTTCAAACCATTTCAGTTCCTACACAGGCTTCTGGGTTTATCTCCTGCCAATTTTCAGCAAGCTTAACAGTCTAACAGAGAATGCAGACAGTATGGAGTCCATCCATTGGCTGTGTGTGTACCAGCTCAGATATTAGTGAAAGATGAATTCCCACAGCACGAGATCCCTCTTCCTCCTGCCCACTGCTTCTTTTAGAGCTTGATGCAAATTGCAGAGAATGCACTCTTTCCCAAGGAAAGGGTGCTCAGCGCTCCTCACACAACTCTTTAAACTCCTGCTTTAGAATTTAAATAATGTGTCAGCATACATTTGGACATGAAGAAACAGTCAAACCTATTTCTACTGAAAACAGTATGTGTGCGTGTGTGTGTGCTCATAAGCAGAATGGAAGTGAGGGGTCAGTTTCCAATATCCTTTGTCAGGATGGCCAGTCCGTCTCATATTTTGAGGTAGGCTCCTTTTGGCCAGGTAAGCCAGCCTCATGTATCTTCTTGTCTTTGCCTCCCTTGTGCTGAGATTGCAAGTGGAGGCCATTACTGGGCTTTTAATGCATGTTGTAGGGACAGAACTTGTGTCTTCCCGCTTGCATGGCAAGCTCTTTACAGTCTGTGATGTCTGCCCAGCCCTCATCTGAGTGTTCTTTCAGTTAAAAATCAACATACAGTGCTATACTTACTTTGTTTCATGGGTGACTGGGGCAGAGTTCCTTTCCCCCACTCTGTGGGGATATTGCTAGGAAAGCACAGCCAAGGTCAGCTGCTGCCCTTGAAAGCTGCTTAGTGGGTTGACATCATGAGGATTTGCTGAGCCTGTTTTGTGGCGGGTCATCTAGTTCTCGGCATAAGGGTTCTGGGCAGTAAACCTTTTATATTTATTTGATAATGAATCAAAAATCACCAGCCCAAAGCATCAAGACTGCATTTCATTAAAACAGCCTGCTCAGAAACCAGCCTGTTGCCAGACAACCACTGGTACTGCCTTTTATATTCTAAGCTGGCTCATATGACCTCTGTGTGTCCCGAGTGTGCTATTATCCAACACGTAGCTCTAAACTTGCATTATCAAGCGATTTTCAAGTTTTTCTCAGCAAAATGTTTCCGTTTTCATATCGGTTGCAGATTACTTCTAAAGCCCCAAATGAGAACAAGAGGTCTCAATCCTGTGAGAAATTCCAAAAATTTCAATGTATGTACAATGAAAATCATGCGTATTGTCAAACATATCATGAGCCATGGTCTTAGAAAAACCTTATAACTGTTCTTGTATTTATTGATGCATGGAAGATTGATTAGCATTTGAAGTCCTCTATATAACAAAGCTGACCATACCACCTATAGCTAACATTTGTCAATTAATATGTGCAGGTCAACAAAGTAAGGCTAAACATAGGAACTCATGTTATTCTTCTTTGTTTTTTTTTTTTTTCATAAATGAGGAATTTGAAAAATGGATAGCACAGGCAACTGTCCCAGTAACTCCAGTAAGAATGATAAGGCTGGGTTTATCGATGTCTATTTTCTGTATATGGCTGCTTGGCCAGCATGTGTGCCAGTGCACCATATGTGTGCCTGTGCACCATGTGTGTGTGTGCCTGGTGTTTGCAGGAGTCAGCATAGGGTATTACATTCACTGGTACAGATGGCTTCAAACCATTATGTGGTGCTGGGAATTAAACCCCAGGTTCTAGATCAGCCAGTGCTCTTTTTTTTTTTAAACTTTCTTTTTTTAATTGATGCTTTGTAGATTTCACCTCCTGCATCCTGATTCCACTCATCTCCCCATCCCTTCATATTCACCCTCTGCCCTTGCAACCTCCCCCTCCCCGAAAAGAAACAAAATTTAAAAGAAAAATAAAACAAGCAAAAAGAAAAAAACAAAGACAAAAACAAACTAACTAACATACAAAAAAAAGTCTTGGCATGGAAGCTGTAGTGTGACACAGTGAGTCACACAGTATAGCCTTTAGTCTATACATTTTTACTTGTAATGAGTCACTGGTATGATTCAAGGACACTGGCTTCTGCTACATCCTCAATCCTGGGCCCTCATGGGGACTCCTCTTGGATATCCTGTTGTTGCCCTGTGTTGTGGAGATCCTGTAGCTTTGGATCTGCAGGTCTGGCACATTCACACGCTCCAGCAGATCATAGATGGGGTGGATGTTGTGGTGGGCCAACTCATAGCCCTGGTTTTGGGCCTGGGTGGTAGCTGGGTTGCTCAGCCTGCCAGCCTTCCTTTATCAACACCACCAGATTGAGTTCTCCAGCACTGCCCTGGCTAGCTCAACCACTGCAGCAGACAGTAAGGAGTAGGACCAATTCTCCTGCTTTCACACCCTCAGGGTTGTAACACGAATTTTAAAGGGTCTTATTATTAAAAAACACAGAAGCCAGATATTGGGGTGAACGCTGAAAGATCAGAGAAACAGAACAAGCCACAGCTAACCTCACCTCGTCAACTTCTCAGCCGATCCTGTTTCCTCAAACTGGAAGCCTCTGTGTCCTCATCCAAATGGATCTCAGCTGAACTGCTGCTAAAAGCCTAAATGCTTAACCAGCTTAGTTCCTGGTCCTCATGCCTTACATATCTTACTGCTTCCTGCCATCACTTCCTGAGATTAAAGGTATGTGTCACCATGCCTGGCAGTTTCCAGTGTAGCCTTGAACTCACAGAGATCTGGATGGATCTCTGCCTCCCAAGTGATATAATTAAAGGTGTGTGTGCCACCATATTCTGGCCTCTATGTCTGTCTAGTGGCTGTTCTGTTCTCTGACCCCAGATAA
Source organism: Peromyscus californicus insignis (assembly GCF_007827085.1). Classification (NCBI taxonomy): domain Eukaryota; kingdom Metazoa; phylum Chordata; class Mammalia; order Rodentia; family Cricetidae; genus Peromyscus; species Peromyscus californicus. Next base: position 35,800,052 of record NW_026294584.1, read on the forward strand.
GTTTATTAAGGTGCACAATATATTGGGGGACACACTCACCACACAGGGTCAGCTCATCCGCCTTCACACCACCAGGAACAGTTCTACTGTTTTGCTCAGGTGAGATGCAGGTCCCGCTGTCCCCAGCGCTTCAGTTGTTGGAGATGGGGAGGGGGGAAGACCATTTCTCCCCAGTGCTGCAGCCAATGAGGGGCGGGGCCAACTCTGTGCAGCACTATCCTCACTGTTTTAGGTGGTACCAGGAGCCACAGGTATTAACACAGACTGAGACTCTGGCAGTGCCACAGACCCAGACATGGCTCTTGGCAGCAGTCCTAGATGACACCATGGCCCTGGGTGCCAACACAGGCTGCTCAGATCAGTAAGGCTCCGGTAGTGGCATGGCCCTCAGACACTAAAATGGCCCTAAGTGGTGGCCCTTGGCAGCAGCACAGGCCATGGATATCAACATAGACCTTGCCTCTGGCTGGACCATGGACCCAGACATGGTCCTTGTCCGAAGCCCAGACCATGATGTCACCATGGTCCTTTTGTCATTGCAGGTCACTCAGATCGGCATGGACCCAGCAGCTCCATGGCCCTCAAACACCAACATGGCCTCAGGTCGTGGCCCAGATATTGGGCAACCCCAGGCCCTCGGTGGCAACAGGGTTCTCGGACATCAACATAGACCCTGGCTGCAGGCTGGGCCACGGACCCAGGCATGGCCCTGGCTGCAGCTTGGCCCATACAAGGCCATACCCCTGGTTGGCAGCACATATCACTCAGGTCTGTTATGGCCCTGGCAGTGGCACAGCCCTTGACACCAACCTTGCCACACACAGATAGATGGTGGCACAGATCCCGGGCATTGTCTGTCCTTTGGTGGCAACACAGGCCACCACAGACCCAGACGTGGTCCCTGGCAGCAGCCAGAGCCTAGATGTCATCATGGCCCTTGCTGGCACCACAAGTCACCCAGATCGGCATGGTTCCAGTGGCAGTGTGACATTCAAGAGTAACATGTCCCCCCAGTGGCAGCTCAGCCCCCAGGCACCTGCTCAGCCTTTGATGGTAATGGGAGACATCGACATCAACACAGATCCTGGCTGCAGCTGGGCCACAGAACCAGACACGGTCCTGGCCACAATTCGCGTCCAGACGACACCATGGCTCCAGCAACAGCCGGTGCTATTAACCTTTGAACAATTTCTCTAGGCTCAGAGATTGGGTTTGATACCAGATATATTGTGATATCTTAATTTCTGTTATAAAATACTATATCAACATGCATATATTGAAATACATAATAGAAATAAGCTTGTCAGTGGAGAAACATAAACTAGCTTAAGTAACACTAATGACATAAAAATTCTTCGACACGCTTTCTTCTGATGTTGGTTTTAAAATTATTTAAGTTTTTTGAAATGTGAACCAAATGCAAAATTATAACATAGTTTTAAGTCCAACATGAAGAATTTTAATTTTCTGTCTCCTTAAATGACTTCATTTAGGATATATATTTTGCAAAGTTCAGTATCTACTTTAGTCTTTGACCTAAACACAATTTAGGCTTTGAAATAAGTAAATTCAATTGTAAGTGAATACTTCACCATGACATTCTACTGATCTCATTCAAAATTTGCTAGCTTATTACAGAAGAATAATGCTGAATTTATTTCCAATATCTCTTTCCTATGTGATTTTTAAATCTATATGCACACAGGAAATTGGCTTAGATCTTTCTTTTTCCTACTTCCCTTATTTTAATGTTAAGGACTAGTATTACATAACAAACATGGTTGCAGGTCCTCCTTGTTCTTTGACAGTTAACAAGATCACCTGTGGAAACATCTCAGCTTTTTTCAGGACTAATTTAAAAAAAAAAAAAAACATTGTTGATATTATTTTCTTTCTGTTTCTACATCATTGATTACTGTATTTTATTACTTCCTTTTTAATATATTATCATCCCTTTGCCGATTTTTGATTTTGTTTTTATTTTGCTTTTGGAGTATGATGTTTAGCTTACTTCAATCACGTGTTACTTTTTTTTTGTTTATTTTTGGAGACAGTCTATATTTCCCTGGTTGTTCTGTAACTTACTCTATAGCCCAGGTTGGCCTCACACTCAGAGGTCCACTTGGCTCTCTCTCCCTAGTGCTAGGATTGAAGGTGTGCACAACCACACCTGCTACTTCTCACTTTTTAAAGTAAATGTTTCCTTCTGCACTTAGCTTTGAGTATCATTTGTGCTTTCTTGTACTTTAATATGCCTGTGTTCATTGCATGAGATTAAAGATTTAGTCATGCCCATTGTAACTGACATCAAAAGTTACCTGAAAGTGCATTTGTATTCCTCTAAGAATGCTTGTCTTAATTTAAGTAGCTTTCTGGTATTGATTTTATTTGAATTTTGATCAGATGGTGTGCTGTACTGTACATGATGTTGATTCTTCTGAGTTTATTGAGAATTTATGACCTAGAAAATAGTGAGCTTCGGTAAGATTTAGATTTATGATGAGAAAGTACTTTCTGACGTGACACATCATGTGGTGTGAATATGTGTGGCACGCAATAACTCTTGGATGATGATTCAATCTTCACATGCTTATTAGATTTCATCGAATGAGTTTTCATCAAAATATCACTTATTTCTCTGTGAGTTAGAGGCCAGCCTGGTCTACAGAGCGAGTTCCAGGGCAGCCAGGAATATACACAGAGAAACTCTGTCTCAAACCAACAAAACAAAACAAAATATCATTTATTCGATATTTGTCAGTTACTACTAAGTTTATCAGCTTTTGTTTAGTATTTTCAGGCCTATTTTAGATTGTTTTTAAAAACCAAAGTTCTTCATTTTTCCCTTTGAAATTTAACATAATTTCTGTTCTAGCTAATATTAACAGTATATATTATATTTCTTCTGAATGATGTCTGTCTGAACTATTGTACTGGCTAGTTTTATGTCAGCTTGACGTAAAGTAGAGTCGTGAGAGGAGGGAGTCACAATTGGGAAAATGCCTCCATATGATTGGGCTGCAGGTAAGCCTGTAGGGCATTTTCTTAATTAGTGATGATGGACGAGGGCTCAGCCCTTTATGGGTGGTGCCATCCCTGAGCTGGTGGTCTTGGGTTCTATAAGAAAGCAGGCTAAGAAAGCCATGGGAAGCAAGCCAGTGAGCAGCACTCCTTTGTGGCCTCTACATCAGCTTCTGCCTCTAGGTTTCTGCCATACTTGAGTTCCTGTCCTGACTTCCTTTGATGATGAACTGCACTGTAGAAGCATAAGCTGAATAAACCCTTTCCTCCCTAAGTTTCTTTGCTTACGGTGTTCCATCACAGCAACAGTAACCCTAACTAAGACAACTACATTTTTTGCAATTTTATTTTCAACCTTTCTATGTGGCTTTTATGTGTGTCATTTGGAAACAGAATATAGAAGGATTATTTTCATCCAGTTTGATAATTATTGTTCTTTGGAGGTGACATATATATATATATATATATATATATATATATATATATATATATAATGCATGTATATCACATATCAATATGAGATTACTGTTGATCAGCTTTACTTATTTTTGTAGTTTTTAAAGATGTTTTAGTTCCCATCAGTTTTTATGTATTTCTTCCCCCACTCATTGTATATCTTTTGTTGATATTATATCTTTTTCACTAGTGTGGCCCATCATCTCTGCACATCCTCCCATCATGATCTCAATGTCCCCCACCTGCAGAATCCCTCCTCTATCTCATCAATTGGATTCCTGGAGCTCAGCCTGGTGCCTGGCCGTGGATCTCTGTATCTGCCTCCATCAGTCACTGGACAAAGGCTCTATGATGACAGCTAGATTATTTGCTAGACCAGTCACCAGAGTAGACCAGTCCAGGCACCCTCTGGACCACTGCCAGCAGTCCAAGGTGGGGTCATCCTTGTCGATTCCTGAGGGCCTCCCCAGTACCTTGCCTCTTCCTATTCCCATGATGTCCTCATCTATCATGGTATCTTCCTCCTTGCCCTCCCACTCTGTCCCTTTTCCAGCTCGACTCTTCCATTTCCCTATGTTTTCATCCCCCACTCTTCGCCCTCTGCCACCCGCCCCTCCCACCCAGTCCGCTCATGTCGATCTCATTCACTTCTCCTTCGCTGGGTCATCCATGAGTCCCTCCTAGGGTCTTTTCCTGTTTGCTAGCCTCTCTGGAGCTGTGGGTTTCAGTCTGGCCATCCCTCCCCTCACATCTAGTATCCACTTATGAGTGAGTACATACTATGTTTGTCCTTCTGAGTCTGTGTTACCTCACTCAGAATGATATTTTCTAGTTCCATCCATTTGCCTGCAAATTTCATGATATCTTTTTTTTTTTTTTTTTTTTTACTGTTGAGTAGTACTCCATTGTGTATAAGTGGCATATTTTCTTTATCCATTCTTCAGTTGAGGGGCATCTAGGTAGTTTTTAGGTTCTGGCTATTACAAACAATGCTGATATGAACATAGTTGAGCCTGTGTCCCTGTGGTAAAATTGAGCATTTCTTGGGTATATGCTCAAGAGTGATATAGCTGGGTCTTGAGGAAGACTTATTCCCAATTTTCTGAGAAACTGCCATACTGATTTCTGTGGCAGTACAAGTTTGCATTCCCATCAACAGTGGAGGAGTGTCCCCCTTGCTTCATATCCTCTCCAACATAAGCTGTCTTCAGTGTTTTTGATCTTAGCCATTCTGATAGGTGTAAGATGGTATCTCAGATTTGTTTTGATTTGTGTTTCCCTGATGACTAAGGATGTTGAGCAATTCCTTAAATGTCTCTCAGCCATTTGAGATTCTTCTGTTGAGAATTCTCTGTTTAGCTCTGTAGCCCATTTTTTTAATTGATATTAAAAAAACAAAAAAGAAAAAGAAATGGATTAGGCTTTCTTCCTAACTTCTGTTTTCCACATGTACTCCTACCCTCCCTAGCTCAGCGCAGAAACAAAATTAGGTCAGTGAAAATGTTGCTATAGCATCTAAATTTTCTCTCTTAAGATAAAGCTGAAATACTGACCCTTCTCAATTATCAAGGCATCACCTTTCTTAAACAAAATGATTGTAGATCTCAATTTTTGGACATGTTAGTAGAGGAGCCTTATGGCAACTAGTTGTTCTATGTACATTTATGGAAGTAACATTTATAGACATGTGAAGTACTATATGTATGCTTGTAAAATCAACTAAACATAGTCATCACTTGTTCTAGATCCTCTAAAGATAGAAAACCTTTAAATGCTCAAGTCCCTTACACAAAATAGCATTATCTGCATGTAGCCTATGTATATCCTTCTGTATATCTTAAATATTCTCTATATTAAGTATCTAATATAATTTAAATTTTGTTATGATGCCTTGTTAAGGGAGTAATGACAAGAAGAAAAGTCTGTACATGCTCAATGCAGAATCTTTTTTCACAAATATTTTTGGTTAGTGGTTGGTAGACTCCATGGTAATTGGAATCCATGGATACAAACAGTATCTTTATATAACATATAAACAGATAGTCCTTTCCACAGACTATGCATTTCTGAGTCACCAGAGCAGTTTTCTGACTCATCTACAAGTTTTTCTTTTCTTTTATTTTCTGATTAACAATGTACCCCAGTATTCTAACCAGATATTTGTAGAGTTTATGAAGTATTGCTGTCCTGTAAGATCTTTTTTGTGTGTTCTTTTAGAACTTCTCTGCATATATTACTAGATTCTTTCTTCCTTTTAAGTATGATTTGCTGTGACAGGTATATCTTTTGTAAACTGACATTCAGAAAGGATGAAGCTGTAGGTCCCTGCAGGCTCAATTTCTCTGTACTTTTAATAGCCACACTAGGGCACTTTAGCCAGTCAGTCAGCTATATTGAGAAGTAGGTTGGCACAGCTATTGAATGCCCTGCATACTGGTGACTTACTTTTCTAACTGGCTCTTATCTTGGGTTAGAAAGCATTGTTGGTCTACATTCTGTGGCAGGTCTCTCAAGGAGTTTTTTCCATAATGTTTTCCTCCAATTCAGCCTGGTTGAAGTACAGCTCACTATGGGATTTAATGGATCCAGGGATCATGTGTTAAAAGAACTTTGTAAAATATTTATTCAAACTGTCATCATCACAATATGTTTTGTAGACTCTTTATATGACAATCATGAAAATGACCACTATGTCACCAATGTCACTATTGACATCACCTGTTTTCCTGGTCTTAGGGCACTGCAATCGAGTGGAAAGGATCCAAAAAGCAGTTTCACTATAGTTGATTCACTTTCAACACAAAGAACTCCATCTGTGCCCTTGGTGATCAACTGCTATTTTGATTGTCCACTGAAATTGTGGAGAGAAAGCACACTAAGTTTTTGTTCATTCTATTTTTAAGACATCTTCTTGCTTTTGAAACTAGGGACTCTAGGGAGAGTTCATGAAAGGTGAACCAGTATAAATAATTTATTAGCTATGTGGTGTTCAAACTTCACCATCTGGATGGGGCAGTTCTTAAATATCTTCTGTATTTATTCATTCTCTCTCTCTCTCTCTCTCTCTCTCTCTCTCTCTCTCTCTCTCTCTCTCTCTCCTTATGTGCCAAGGCACAAATGTGTATCAGAGGACATCTTGTAGGAGTGATCTCTCTCAACAATGTGGTTTTTAGGAATTGAATTCAGGTCTTCAGACCTGGCAAATGACTTTACCAACTGAGTCATCTCACTAGCCCTGCTGTAGTTTCAACAAGAATCATCACCCATATGCTTGTGGACTCCAGCACTTGTTCCCCAGTTGGTAGTGCTGTTTGTGGAGGTTACAAACTTTTGAGAGGTGCAGTGCAATCTTGCTGGAAGAAGGACATCACTATGTGGTGGGGCTTTGAGGCTCTAGAGCTTCACTCATTTCTTACTTGCTCTTTGCTTCCTGTATGCCGTTGAGATATGATCTCTCAGCTCCCTATGCCACCATGCGTTTCTCACAAGTATGGATTTCTCCTCTTGAACTATAAGCCAATATAAATCATCTGTAAGTTGCCTGTGGTCATGATGTTTTATCACACTAACAGAGAAGTAACTAATACAGGCCCATGAGGGGAAACAAAGTTATATCACTCGCTTTAGCTTTAACTGACATTCCTGCAGTATGCTTATGAGGCTGTTGCATCAGATGGGAAGGCTACAATTTCCTGAATTCCAAGAGTTCAAGAGCTTCCACTGCAGACTGAGTGTTCACCACATATATCCATCCTCACTGAATGCTCAATGGCACATCAAATGTGATGTAACTGGGAAATAACCATCTTCCAAAATCACTCCACCCATGAAATAAATATCTTTTCCCTTTGATTTCTCTACTAATTAAGAATGAAAGCCTCAATTCTGGCCATGTTACTTGATCCTTAATCTTCCTCTTCCTTTTCTGGATCCTATCATTAGGCTCCATTTAAATCAGTTTTCTAAATATTTATTAAACTGTTCAACTCCATCCCCACATCTATCTTCCATTTTGAGAACCACAATTTTTCTCAGACATTTCTAAAAAGTCTTCTCAAAGTCTTCTCATTTCAGCTTCCAATTTATCTTTTGTGGAACTAGCTAAATCCTACAACATGAAATTGATGATGTTATTCATTTGTTCCAAATTCTACAGGGTAGCTGGTCATGGTAACACCCACTTGTAGTCCCAAATCTCAGAAAGCAGATGGAGGAGGATTGGCAGTTTAAGGTCATCCTCAGCTACATCACAAGTTCAAGACCAGTTTGGGCTCCATGATAACTTGATCTTAGTCCCCATTATTTTCAATAAAAACATTATTTCTCTAGAATTACCTTAGATTTTTCTTTTTTTTCCTCCTTCCAGGAATTCAATTTCTAAATAAGTCATTGACATGAAGCATCAACAACATTATCTGTGCTCCCAGTCAGTCTGACACTGGTGTGAGGTATGGGGGACTGGGAGCAGGGCCTTCCAGATACAGGGTCCTACTCTGCCCACACTTTTTGTTTTGTCTTTTCTTCTTTTTATTGAAAATATATCCTTTTCTCATAAATATATCCTGGTTATAGTTTCTTTTCCATCTACTCCTCCCAGTTTCTCCTCACCTTCCCTCTCCTCTGAATCCACTCCCTTTCTGTCTTTCATTAGAAAGGAATAGGATTTTAAGAGATAACAACCAAACATGACAAAATAAAATATAATAAAATAAAGCAAAAACCATCATATAGAATTTGGACATGGCAACCCAACAGGAGGAAAAGAGTCCCAAGAGCAGGCAAAAGACTCAGAGACCTACTCTTTCTCGCAGTCAGGAGTCCTATAAAATGCTAAGCTAAAAACTTAAGACCTGGTGCAGACCCATATAGGCCCTGTGCTTGCTGCCTCAGTCTCTGTGAACTCAAATGTGCTTTGCTTAGTTGATTCAGAGGGCCTTGTTCTCCTGGTATCCTTTATCCCCTGTGGCTCTTACACTCTTTCTGCTTACTCTTCGATGGGATTCCCTGAGCTCTCAGGGGAGGGATTTGATGGAGAACTCTGCAAGAGGCCAGCTCCCACCTTTTGAAGGGTTCTTATGAGAGAGGGATAATTATTAGATAGAAATATTAGATAGAAAGAGAGACCTAGTCAATGAGAAGAAAGACAGAAACACAGGATAACTTCAGGAGGGCCTGGATCACTACCCAATGACCCCTTCTGTTTATTCAAACAGGCTTTTTATAACAATGCCAAGGACCAGGCCAAAAGATCTCCCCCGAGCAAGATCAAAGCACACCACACAGCCAAGTGTGCTTCCAAACACCTGGCAACCACACCAGTGGTCAAATCATCCCCTTATGCAACCCTGTTGGGTAAAAGCAAGCTCAGATTCTTAGACCCTGAGTAAGTTTTCACTAGGAAATCTCTGTAGGTCTCCACAGAACTCCAATTTAAACTCTCTCTCCATATATTGTCTGGTTGTGGGTCTCTGGATCTGTTCCCATCTGCTGCTGAAGTAAGCCTCTCTGATGATGACTGTATAGGCACTGATTTACAAGTATAGCAGAATATCATTAGGAATCATTCTATTAATTTTTTTTAAAGACCAATAGTGTTTGGTTTTACCCTAGATCTCTGGGTTATCTAGTTTCTGGTTCTTGGTTACCCAAGCAGTATCAGGTGTGGGTTCTTTCTTGTGGAGTGGACATTAAGACAATTCAGACATTGGTTGGCTATTCCCACATGCTCTGTGCTACCATTGTTCTAGCATATTTTGCAGGCAGGACAGATTATACATTAAAGGTTTTGTGGCTGGATTAGTGTCCACATTTCTCTTTTAGTAGCCTGCAGAATACCTTCCCACAAGAATGTAGACAAGAATGTAAGGTTAAGGGTCCATCTAGGCACAGGCTCAACTTCTCCATGTTCAATGAGTTGTGTGGATATTGTTTTGGCAGTGGGGCTCCACTGTCAGTCTTCATAGAGCAGCCTTTTGTCTCATGCAACAGCTATAGCTTGGATTGTTAGGGATTTCCATGGGACCCCCTTGGCCAGCAATTCAATTAAATGCACCCTAGTCCCACCACTGGAAGCCTCATCTGGCTGCAAGAGATGGCCAGGTGAGATTCTGTAACCCCCATTACTAGAAGTTCTCATTAAGATCACTTTCATAGATTCCAGAAAATTTCCACTGCACTGTTTCCATAAAACTCTCCAAATGCCCCCCAATTCCTGCTCTCTCTCTCTCTCTCTCTCTCTCTCTCTCTCTCTCTCTCTCCACACTCTCTCCCTCCACCCCATCTCTGCCCCCACTTGATCCTCCCTCCTGTCTCCACCCACCCCCATTCTGCCCATAAAATGTATTCTATTTCCTCCTCCCAGGGGATCCATGAATCACTCCTAGATCCTTCCTCTTTACCTAACCTCTCTTGGTCTATGGATTGTGGCTTGGTTATCACTTACTTAATATAATATAATATTAACTGCTAATATCCCCTTATAAATAAATACATACATACCATATTTATCTTTCTGGGTCTGGATTACCTCATTTAGAATTATTTTTTCTAGTTCTATCCATTTGCCTGCAAATTTCATGACATAATTTTTTGACAGCTGAATAAGACTCCATCGTGTAAATAAATTTACCACATTTTCTTTATTCATTCTTCTGTTCATGGGCATTGAGGTTGTTTCCAGGTTCTGGATATTATGAATAAACCCTCAGTGAACATGGTTGAACAAGCACCCTTATGATAGGATGCAGCATCCTTTGAGTATAAGCCCAAGAGTGGTATAGCTGGGTCTTGAGGTAGATTGATTCCCAACTTTCTGAGGAACCACCATATCGATTTCCATACTGACTGTCAAAGTTTGCACTCCCACCAGTAATGGAAGAGTGTTTCCCTTGCTCCCCATTATTACCAACATGAGTTGTTACTTGTGATACTGATTTTAGCCATTTTGACATGTGTAAGATGGAATCTCAAAGTAGTTTCAGTTTGCATTTCCCTGATGACTAAGGATTTTGAACATTTCTTCAAGTGTTTCTCAGCCATTTGAGTTTCCTTTATTGAGGATTCTCTGATTAGATCTATACCCCATTTTAAAAATTGGGTTATTTGGGTTTTTGATATTGAGTTTCTTGAGTTCTTTATATATTTTGGATATTAGTTCTCTAATGGAGAATGGAGTTGGTAAGAATCTTTTTCCATTTTGTAGGCTGTCACTTTGTCTGATTGACAATGTCCTTTGCCTTACAGAAGCTTTTCAGATTCATGAGGTCCCATTTATTAACTGTTGATCTTAGTGCCTATTTTATTGGTGTTCTGTTCAGAAAGTCGTCTCCTATACCAGTGAGTTCAAGGCTATTACCACTTTCCCTTCTAACAGGTTCAATATATCTGGTGTTATCTTGAGGTCTTTGATCCACTTGGACCTGAGTTTTGTATGGTGATAAATATGGATCTATTTGCATTCTTCTACATGCAGACATTCAGTTTGACCAGCACAATTTGTTGAAAATGCTGTCTTTTCTCCATTGTGTATTTCTGACTTCTTTATAAACAAATCAGGTCTTCATATGTGTGTAGATTTATGTCTATGTCTTAGATTTGATTCAGTTGATCAATATGTCTGTTTTTATGCCAATACTATATGGTTTTTATTACTATAGCTCTGTAGTACAACTTGAAATATAGAGTGGTGGAGCATCCAATAGTTCTTTTATTGTTCATGATTGTTTTAGCTATTCTGCATTTTTTGTTTTTCCATATGAAATTCAGAATTGTACTTTCAAGGTCTGTAAAGAATTGTGTTGAAATAATTCTTCACAGACGTGGAAAGAACAATACTCAATTTGGTTTTGGTTTGGTCTTTTCATATTATCCCAGATTTCTTGGATGTTTTGTATCAGGAGGTTTTTGGATTTAACATTTTTTTGACCAATGTATCCATTTCTTCTATCATATTTCTTCTATGGTATCTTCAATGCCTGAGATTCTCTTTTCCATATCTTGTATTCTATTCATGAAGCTTGCCTCTATAGTTCCTGTTTGAATTCCTAAATTTTTCCTTTTCAAAATTCCTGCTTGTCTTTTCTTTATTGCTTCTATTTCCATTTTCAGGTTTTTGAACAGTTTTATTAGTTTCCTTTAGTTGTTTGTTTGTGTTTTCTTTGCTTTCTTTAAGGGAATTATTCATTCCCTCTTTAAGGACCTCTATCATTTTCATATAGTTGGTTTTAAGGTTTTCTTGTGTTCCAACTGTGTTGGAATAGTCAGGACCTGCTGTAGTAGGATAACTGGCCTATAGTGGAAACATATTACCCTGGCTGTTGTTGATTGTATTTTTAAGGTGGCATCTCAGTTTCTGGGTTTGGCATGATTAAAGGTCTAGGTACCAATATATTGGGTGGGTGTTTTGTTTCTTGGGTTCTCTTTCCTCTCTGGACTTTCAGAGTGTGATGACTGTGTGTTTCCTGTTTTCCTGACCAGTTCAGCTTGTGTATTCACAGTGAATGCCTGCTGGTGTTGGAGGCTGGGTAACTGGGATGAGTTGGGGATAGGAAGATTGGAGGAGAAAGTCTTTGTGATCTGTTGGGGAGGGGGTCAGGAAGGAGAGGGAGATTGTGAAGCCTAGACTTTACAGGCTCTATTTTAGAGAAAGAGCCACCATCTCAGATCACCTGCTGTACTCAGTTCCAGGAAGAACCTCAGGAGTGTGCCATGGCAACTTGAATGGATACAGAGCAGTATCTGTATCCTGGTTTATGGCCCTTGAAGATATCTAGATAATCCTGTTGAGCAGTCCAGATAATCCTGTTCAGCAGGTTGTGGTTCCCCACCAAAAGTCTAAACCAATGGTTTCAAATGTGGTTTAGCACCCAAAGTCTAGACCAATAGTTTCAAAAAATCACCTTCCCCACATACCTTCTACCTAATCCCAAGCATGTAATTCCCAGCTTGTGGTTTTTCCCTGTAAAAACTCTACACCTGGGGTCATGGCCGCCACCACATTTCCTTCCATCTGCCGTGCGGTGGCCCAGGTTGAACCTGAATAAAAGGATCCTTATGTGCTTGCATCGGAAACCAGCTCCTTGGTGATCTCTAGGGGTTTCGCAAAATGGGTACAACAAGATCACAACAGGTTTCCAGGAACAGAGCTGGGAATGAGACTTGGGGGATTAGATCTCAGGAGTAGTAGGAGAAGTGTGGGTCTGCCCTCAGCCTTCTAGTTGCCCTGGGAAAAGTTGCCCCTGGGTTAGCAGGGAGTGACTGCTGGAGTTTGGGTCTAGGATAAAGCAGCAAGTGTGGGAGGGAGGCTAAGAGGGGATGGTTCCTGGTATCCACAGGAGATGTGGACAGGGTGAGGGAAGGCTGCAGCAGGTGTTCTGAAGTTGTAGTGCTAAGGAAGAAACTGGGGGTTGGGTCCAGAGGATCAGAGAGAGAAGGTCTGTGGGCAGCCTACCTGGTTTTGTGGCAGGCATAGCCTTGTTCTGTTTTTAGTAAGTGTAGTTCTTATTATTAATAATAAGACCTTGTTCTTATACTAATAAGAGTAGTCTGCCTGTTCTTGCTTGCTCTTTAAACCTAAGCTTAATCTCTCCCTTTTTCTGAAATTCAATTTAGGCTCACATAATATTAAACATTTACCAGACCTCTATAAAATCAGCAACATATTGTCCCTCTAGGGGTGGGATTTCATAACTTAGCATCTTTAACTATTTACAGTAGCATGAAAAATTGTAGATGTTTATATTTCAAATACTTTTCACTGCGACTCCTGAGTTTTGAAATTATAGCTCAGAGGTCTTCTTTCCCTCAGAAACTATTCCTGTGGGACTTTGTCTGGAAATACAGAAATTCAGATGTAGAGAGAAGAAACACGACTCACTGGGAAAAGTTTTTAAGGAGATGTTTCCTAAACATTTCTAAGAAATCTTTTCCTAGACCCTAAGAGTGAAGATAACTTTACCTGTTTTCTATAGCTTACAACAAAGGCTAAATAAACGTAGCTAAGTTAATATGTGTAGTTCTAATTTGAGACTACATTTGCTAACTCCCATAGATTTGCATCAGTATTTTTGCACCTGTAGTCAAGTAGTCAGGATGATTTCTAGGTTTGGTCAGTGTGCTACATTATTTGTCTTGAAGAATTAAAAATATGCATGGAATTAAATGAATATAACTTGAAATTGGAGATCACTTTGGAACTAGAAGCATACGCATGCAGAATTGGCCCATAAACATGTAGCATAAAGTGGAGACCTCTTAAAGAAGAGGTTCTCATATTCTGCCTCTCTTTTCCTCCAACCTTTTTTTTAAAAAAAAAAATGTCTAAGAATAATCTGTGTTTCCTGGAGAGTCTGGTAGAGAAAATAGTCACCCCTTTACTGCCCATAGGATAGCCATCTTCTCCTAGCGGTCAGGGAGATTCTCCTCAAATGAACAGGAGGTTTAAAAGAGATGCATGGAAATCAGATTAACACTGCTGATATGAGATGCAGCAGATGAGTTGGGTTGGTCCTTTGGTTCTCCTAGGGCTGTGAGTGTAGGAGGAGAAGCCTCAGTGATGGTGTGTTTTCACTGATCTTCACACCTGGTTTCTCCTAGGGTTTTGAGTGTAGGAGGAGAAGCCTCGGTGTTGGTGTATTATCACTGATCTCTAGTTAAGAAGATGAGGATTGAAGAGACTGAAGACACAAAGATTCTAGGAGTGAACACAACTTTATCATTTCCCATAACCTGCAACAAAGGCTAAAAATAGACCCACAGAGGGGAAAATGTATGCACATCCCCTCCTTCTGTCCCAGGTCTCATTATTTTTATTGTTTTGTATTTTACTCATTTAGCTTCTCAAAAACTGGGACGCAGGGGTGGTGGTACATTCATGCAAGCCCAGTTCTTAAAAGATAGATCCAGGGTGATTATGACTTTAAGGTCAGCCTAGGATACATAGAAATACATTGTTTGAAAAAAAAACACAACAAAAACCAACCCACTATTCCAGGAAAAGGCTAGGAGGCACAGAGGAAGGGGGATGGACAGGAAGATTGGATAAATATTGAAGAACCTGGGGGTGGAATTAACCCTAAGGAGAAGACTAGCCATCAGAAGTCAATCACATCTTTCATTTGCTGCTATGTCCACAGCCAATAGTATAGTGTCAATCACATGAAAGGCTATCTATAAATATTTCTTGAGTGAGTTAATGCGTTAATGAAAACTTGGTCAAGATTTTAGGAAAGTCATTTCTGAAATGTCCTGTAGTAAAATAAAGTATAATATTGTAGGTCATGTGCCAGTTGTCAAGTCATTGGTTCTGAACCCTAAATCAATTTTTTTTTCCTGCTTTGCAATACTGAAGGCCAAGATTACAAGTAACATTCTGCCAGTAAGCACTCCATTACTATCAACAGACATCCAGTGTGTGGCTGACTGTGAGTGGCTATGGGGACCCCCTCCACTTTTTCCCCCAGGGTACTCTTGAGCAGGAAGAATTGAGGAATATGTAGATAGAAATACAGAGGAGAGAGATAGACAGAAAACACAGGATAGCCTCGGGAGGGCCTGGGTCAAAACCCACCACCCCTCTATCTCTACTAAAGGGCTTTTAAAGGAATGCTAAGGGGTGAGGCAAAAGACCTCCCCCCAGCACAGCCAAGTGCAGACCATCCCAGATACCTGGTGACCATGCACATGGTTGAACCATCCCCTAATGCAGCCCTGCTGCGTAAAGCAAGCTCATATCTCACTAGAAAACCTTTGTGGGATCCCACAAGTGGCACCCACCCTTCCCCAGATCCGAATGAACCTTATGAATACCCCAGCTGGCCACTTCACAGTGAGTCAGGACTGCACTTCAGCACTTAGCTTTTCATGGACATTCTGGAGGTGACTTCTTTGCAACTCTCCAGCACCTCCATGAGTGACTTCCTAGGAGGGGTAGTTTGTCTTATCTAGCTCCTCTGCAGGCTTCCCACTGAGTCTTACTGATGCTCCATTGAACAGCCTCTTAATGAGCTTCCTTAGCATCCCCACAGCCAATCCCATGCTGGGAGCATGTCAGCAAGACACTGTCACTCAGTAAATATGCACAACTCTGCCGAGAGGCTAAAGTCTCAGCCAAGGAATGGGGCTCTTTACCTTCTGATCCTTCCTTGAGTTTTTTGCCGCCATCTTTGCAGACCAAATGTCCTGTTGCAAGTTCATCATTCTATGCATTAACATTCCCTGTTCAGACTGACGGTGGTTTCTTACAACAGTTTAGGGGGCTGGCGGGGGGGGTAGATCTCCCATTCAAGACACCAGCTCTTTTTCCCTGCAATGTGTCTTCCATGTGGTATCTCTTCCTATCACCAAAGCCACCACATACCAGACTCAAGGAAAGAACGCTTCATCATTGAAGACCAATTTCAGACTTTGCTGATGGAAGGGATAGGTGTTCTTCATACAGTGTCTGGATGATTCTTCAGTGATCGTGCAAGACAAGCAATATAACCTACCAATAAGCAAAGTCCCGTCCTTAAAATTGGGGTGGAGCTAGACTAGAGAGGTATGATCAAAGTCACTGTGTCCATGCAGGAATCACTGAAACACAGAGAAAAGGAATGTCATTATGGAAACAAAGTAGAACAGTGATTTAGGGAATAGAAAACAGCGCATTTCAAACCTTACTGTGGGGATTAAATATTATCTCCTTGATAGCAGCCGTTTTAGGCATTTAATTTAAAAAATGCTTACAGGAGACAGACTTTTCAGATTAAAATAATAGAAATGGACCTTGCTTTGCCCCCTGGTATATCTGAAGAAATAATTAGGCCATGCTAATGAATGAAACTCAGAATGGCTCCAAAGCAATTGATAGTACAATGTGCTCTGAGTTACTTTATTTATTGACAATCTAACGGAATCTGCTTCCCAGGCAGATGAAATTCTGAAACATCGTGCTTTGTTATTTTTCCCCAATGGCTTTTAAATTAAACTTTGCAGTGTGTCACAGCCATCAGCATCCTCACCATTATCATTATCAGCAAACATTCTGTGCAGACCCGCTGGGTACACAGCACTGAGGGACTCATTTAGGGCAAAGAGCAGTAATTTCCTGCCCTTGAGACGCTAGAAGGGTAATTATTTATTCTGAATACTGCACTCATGTACTCATGAAGGGACAGGAGGTCTTGGAACTGATCACTCTGACTTTTTCATGCAACTCCATCCTCATTAAACAGTAACAGCAACATTGCTAGATTCAGTCTTCTTTTTTTTAAGATTATAAAATAACACAACATTAATGCATTTCACAAGAGCTAAATAGAACATCAATTACAGGATGAAAACTAATGCTTTCCTAAAAATATCAATGAACATCTGCTTAATGCTTGCTAATTGGTGTAAGGATAATTGTGTCCCAAGATTATTTTAAGCAGTACTCACATGAATACAATACTTCAAAGATGCAGACATTGGAAAGCAGACAGTTAAGTGTTCATGCCAAGAATCAAAGTTTGATTTTGCTCCAAAGTCCATGCCATTCAACACTGCATATGTTGCTTCTGAACCTTGATCTTTCCTTATCACTCTTCTAGTGGATATCCCTGCCAGAAAGGGGTGTTGTGTAATATTTTGTTTGTCTTCTGACAAATAAAGCTTGCCTGGAGATCAGAGGGCAGAACTAGCCATTAGTTAACCATAGAAGCTGGGCGGTGGTGGCTCACACCTTTAATCTCAGCACTTGGGAGGCTCACACCTTTAATCCCAGCACTCGGGAAGTGGAGACAGGAAATGATAAGGCAGGGCAGAGACAGGATTTGGGCCCTTTTGGTCGTAGGACTCAGAGAGGCTAATTAGGATCACACTTCAAAGGCTTAGGACTCTTCAACACCACATTTTATATTCTTTTGTGTTCTTACCAGATTTGTCTCTTAAAAACATAAATGGGGCTGGATATGCTGGTAGATGTCTCCACACCTTGGAGGCTGAGGCAGGGTTATCCTGAGTTCAAGGCTGGCATGAAATACACAATAAAACTTTGTTAATGTATTCCCTAATGTATATCTGGGAAAGAAATGGTGGATATTTTTGAACTGGCTTCATAAAAAGTCCTAAATATGTTGTTATATGTGTGTGGTCCAGATGATAGATGTGTGTCTATTCCATAAGTCAGAGGCATAGGCATCATTTGAACATTCTAAAATTAGTGTTACAGATGTTCCCTTCGCTGGTCTCACCTATAGTAGTGTAGTAACCATCTTTATAAGTGTAGATTTGTAGAAATATGGAATTGGAGGAAATAGCCCTGGTATTAAATATGTTGGATGAAGAGTTATGTATAACAATTTCTTTTTGTCTTTTTCAATACTAGGAATTGAACTTAGGGCCTTGCACATGCTGGGCAAGCACTCCCCCAATGGGCAGTATCACCAGTCCCTATAGTAATATTTTTGATACTTCTTTCATCCCCTAAAAGGCTATACTCTTACTTCTTATAGTCTAAGTATTACATCGTCAGTAGATGTGTGTAGTGTTTACTCAGGATGCTTGATTATCACTTAGTCAATTGAATCTGTGTCAGATAAGTAAAGGAAAAGAATTACTTTTTTTTCTTGATTTAGGACAAAATCAACTTCCAAATAAAATTTTCTTGTATCCTATAATGACTTCTTCCACAAAGCCAGAGTCCTTAATCTTATCCTTCTCTTTGGTTCACTTAGTAAGATATCCACAGATCTGAAATCACAGTGACTTTGTTTTAAGGATTCTGGAAGTCACCTCTACTTTCCTTTGTCTAAAGTTATCTATCACCTGTTGGTCATGAAATGATTGGCTGTATAACATACCCTTGTGGCTTCCATGTCTGAAAGGTTCGAGATTCGCACAAAACTTTTCTCTTGCAGCAAAAATGTTTTATAAGATGGATAGTGAATAGTGGACCTTTGCTAGATTCTTCCTGGTTTGTAAGTGCTCTTCATTCATCTTTTCCTACCATCATATCCAACTCCTCCCAAGGTAACTCATGAAATAAAAAAGATTTAAGAAGCTGGAGTTTGGGTGTTAATGTATCACTGCCTTTATGAAGCTATGGGGTTGCTTTCAGCCTTGAGCAGCTGGGGCGGCGGGAATCAAAGCTCACCTTCTTTTCTCTCATGCAGTTTGGTGTATGGTTAATATCTGTCACCTACGTTATTATCACAATGTATAAATATTTGAAAGTGAACCATAATTCCTTGGTCTAGCAAGCATTATGCTTGACATTTATAAAACCCAGTTATTCCTTTGAAGTAGTTAAGAATGATAAGGAAGACCCTGTCTCGAAAAACCAAAAAAAAAAAAGAATGATAAGGAAAGACAATTAATTGGCTTCTTTGCTTACTGGAAAGAATAGGCTACGTCACACAGTAGGCAAATGGCAGGTGAGTATCACAGACTTGCTTATTGTTTCATAAATGATTTTCTCGGGATGATATATACACATAGCTTAAATATAAAGTTTTTTTTTTATTTTACAATACAATTCAGTTCTACATATCAGCCACGGATTCCCTTGTTCTCCCTGCTCCCACCCCTCTCACCTTCCCCCCAGCCCACCCTCCATCCCCACCTTCTCCAGGGCAAAGCCTCCCCCGAGGACTGAGATCAATCTGGTAGACTCAGTCCAGGCAGGTCCAGTCCCCTCCTCCCAGGCCGAGCCAAGCGACCCTGCATAGGCCCCAGGTTTCAAACAGCCAACTCATGCAATGAGCACAGGACCTGGTCCCACTGCCTGGATGCCTCCCAAACAGATCAAGCTAATCAACTGTCTCACTTATCCAGAGGGCCTGATCCAGTTGGGGGCTCCTCAGCCATTGGTTCATAGTTCATGTGTTTCCATTCGTTTGGCTATTTGTCCCTGTGCTTAATCCAACCTTGGTCTCAACAATTCTCGCTCATATAAACCCTGCTCTTTCCTGCTAATTGGACTCAAAGAGCTCCACCTGGGGCCTAGCCATGGATCTCTGCATCCAGATCCCTCAGTTGTTGGATGGGGTTTCTAGCACGACAATTAGGGTGTTTGGCCATCCCATCACCAGAGTAGGTCAGTTCAGGCTGTCTCTCGACCATTGCCAGCAGTCTGTTGTGGGGGTATCTTTGTGGATTTCTGTGGGCCTCTCTAGCACTTTGCTTCTTCCTATTCTCATGTGGTCTTCATTTACCATGGTCTCTTATTCCTTGTTCTCCCTCTCTGTTGTTGATCCAGCTGGGATCTCCTGCTCCCCCAAGCTCTCTTTCCTTCGACCCTCGCCCTTCATTACCCCCACTCATGTTCAGGCTGTTTATGTAGATCTCTTCCATTTCTCCGTCATTGGGCGATCCCTGTGTCTTTCTTGGGGTCCTGTTTTCCAGGTAGCCTCCCTGGTGATGTGAGTAGCAGTCCAGTCATCCTTGTTCCACATCTAGTATCCTCTTATGAGTGAGTACATACCATGTTTGTCTTTCTGAGTCTCGGTTACCTCACTCAGGATGATTTTTTCTATATCCATCCATTTGCCTGCAAACCTCATGATGCCATTGTTTTTCTCTGCTGAGTAGTATTCCATTGTGTATATGTACCACATTTTGTTTATCCATTCTTCAGTTGAAGGACATCTAGGTTGTTTCCATGTTCTGGCTATTACAAACAATGCTGATATGAACATAGCTGAACAAGTGCTCTTGTGGTATGATTGAGCATTCCTTGGGTATATGCCCAAGACTGGTATAGCTGGATCTTGGGGGAGATGGATTCCCAATTTTCTAAGAAAGTGCCATATTGATTTCCAAAGTGGTTGTACAAGCTTGCATTCCCACCAGCAGTGGAGGAGAGTTCCCCTAGCTCCACATCCTCTCCAGCATAAGGTGTCTTCAGTGTTTTTGATCTTAGCCATTCTGACAGGCATAAGGTGGTATCTCAGAGTTGTTTTGATTTGCATTTCCCTGATGATTAGAGATATTGACTAATTCTTTAAATGTCTTTCAGCCATTTGAGTTTCCTCTATTGAGAATTCTCTGTTTAATTCTATAGCTCATTTCTTAATTGGACTGTTGGGCATTTTGATGTCTAATTTCTTGAGTTCCTTATATATTCTGGATATCAGTCCTCTGTCAGATATGGGGTTGGTGAAGACCTTTTCCCATTCTGTAGGTTGTCGCTTTGCCTTGTTGACCATATCCTTTGCTCTACAAAAGCTTCTCAGTTTCAAGAAGTCCCATTGATTGAATGTTTCTCTCAGAGTCTGTGCTACTGGTGTTCGATTTAGGAAGTGATCTCCTATGCCAATGCGTTCAAGACTACTTCCTACTTTCTCTTCTAGCAGGTTCAGAGTAGCTGGATTTATGTTGAGGTCCTTGATCCACTTGGGCTTAAGTTTTGTGCACGGTGACAGACATGGATCTATTTGCAGCCTTCTACATTTGTTATGCCAGTTATGCCAGCACCATTTGTTGAAGATGCTTTCTTTTTTCCATTGTGCACTTTTGGCTTCTTTGTCAAAAATTATATGTTTATAGGTTGCGGATTAATGTCAGGGTCTTCAATTCAATTCCATTGGTCCACATGTCGGTTTTTATGCCAGTACCAAGCTGTTTTTATTACTGTAGCTCTATAGTAGTGCTTGAAGTCAGGGATCATGATGCCTCCAGAGGTTGTGTTATTGTACAGGATTCTTTTGGCTATCCTGGGTTTTTTGTTTTTCCACATGAAGTTGAGTATTATTCTTTCCAGGTCTGTGAAGAATTGTGCTGGTATATTGATGGGGATTGCATTGAATCTGTAGATTGCTCTTGGTAAGATTGTCATTTTTACTATGTTAGTCCTGCCTATCCATGAGCATGGGAGATCTTTCTGACATCTTCTTCAATTTCTTTTTTCAGGGACTTAAAGTTCTTGTAATATAGGTCCTTCACTTGCTTGGTTAGTGTTACCCCAAGGTATTTTATGTCATAAAAATTTTTTAAAATTGAAAATTATATTGGGTGTGCAGGGAGGGGTGCACCTACCGTGGTGCAGGTGTGAAGGTCAGAGAACAACTTTATGGAGTGGGTCCTCTCCCTCCATTATGGAGTGGGTCCTCTTCTTCCATCCTTATGTGGCACTAGGGATTGTCTTTGAGGCACCAGGTGTGCACAGCCAGCGTGTTTACTCACGAGCCATCTCACGGCCCAATATCAAGTCTTGTAAGGAAAACAAGAACAACAAAACAACACAGATTTCTCCCCTTTTGGAAGCAATCTTTGCGTCAGTTTTGGTACTTATTTTGGTGTTTCCTTTTTGTGCCATTTCAGGAAGTTTGCCCTTCAGGCTGCGTTTACTGACTTCTCTGAATGTCTCTCCGCATCCTTTCCTGCTGTCTCTACGAAATAGTCGCTTCCTTCTCATCACTCAATGGACTTTCACTGAATCAGCACAGCTGTGCAAACAAACTCTAGTTGCAATGTAGCAATTATTTTGTCTTCTTTCCTGGGGTTTAATTTAATTTATTTATTATTTATTTTGTCGTCGTTGTTGTTCTTGTTGCTTCTGCTGCCCTTTACTTGGTTTTCTATGCACTTTCCTTTTATTTACTATTGATTCAACCCTACTATCCTTGGCATTTATCTTCCTCTTTACATTTAGAAACAACTGTATCCTGCCCACTTTATCTTCCTTAAAGAAGTTGCTTTGGGAAGCCTCCGGCAAGCTCCACAAGAAGATGATTGACTCAAACTCACAATGCCTCTTTGGTTCTGGATCTTTCATTCCTCCAGGTTGGCTGTCCTGTACCCAAAGAGCTTGCTTCCTCATCTTTTCCCCTGTTAGGTCAAGTGGAGTATTCAGGGCAGTGCTTTTTGAGGTAGAACGCTAGGGGAGTCTGTGTTCTGAAACTCACTCTCCTGAAAGTAACCTTATCCTCTTCTTACCCTTGGTCAATAGTTCGAGGGTCACGCTTTAGTACTTTATAGCTTATGGTGGTGATGCTGTAAAATTTAAGAATATTTTGATTTTCTTTCATTTACATATTTTTTCCCCTTTCAAATACTCAGCTCTTCTCTTTCAAGTTGTCTACAGTGTGAGTCTGCTTTCTCTGTTCCATGCAGTCCATCATTGGGCTCTCCTAACAGGAAAAGTTCACATAGTACACATCTAGAAATGATTTGATTTATCAACCATTTGTTTCCTTTTGAGTTTGTGTACTGTTCAGATATTTCACTTTTCAAGTCAATGCTCGGCTTTCTTTTATATTTCGTATATCTTCCCTTTAGCATTAATCTTAGATTTACTCAGCATTTATATTCTAAGTACTTTATTGCATTTTAGCTATTACATATTATTATATAATAGTATATATTATATACTTATTAAAATAGTTATGTTTAGTTGTTAGTATATTGTACATAGTCTAGATATAATTTTTAAAAAGGCCTCTTTTTTTTCTAAATATCTCTTTTCATGACTAAAACATATTCTAGAAGGAGTACAGAGACAGTGAGATAAGATAAAGTGGGTAGTGAATAGTACAAAAATACAATATACATTTATGAGATTTTCAAAGAATAAATCAGTTAAAGTGCTGATTAACAGAACTAGAATCAGAAGATGGCTCAGTGGGTAAAGGCACTTGCAATTAAGTCTGAGAACCAGATTCAGTTCCCATGATCCACAGGGTGGAAAGGAAGAACCAGTGCCCAAAGTTGTCCTCTGAGCTCCATACACATGCTGTGACACTTGTGCACATGCGCGTGTGTGCACACACATACACGCGCACACACAAACACACAAATATAGTAAAAGTTAAAAATGTCTTCTGCTGCTGATTTGTGAGTAGGTAATACTTGGGCACTGGGATTTGCTTTGTCTCCTTTGCTGCTTCCAGATCTTCAATATATATATACTTCTTTGTTCTCAATATTTTATTAAGCACCTTTTCTCTGATGCATGGCAATCTTCATGTGTTTGTATTTCCATGTGGGCAACAAGGATCTGGTTGGCGATTCTTCCATAGTGGGAGAATATGGTTTTTACTAAAGGTGATTGTCAAGGCTATGTGGATGGAAAACCCTGACATTACCAACTTTCTCTTTTCCAACTACAATTGTGGTCTCAGGATCATCGGAGAGGAGTCTGCATCTCCTCTTCATAGGTAGGAAGTTAGAAAAGAAGGGCCATTGGGTAAAGAAGGTACATATATTTTAGCCCACAGCATAAAGACAATAAATAACTCTCACTTCTCTAGATTCTGTCTCTTTGCATCAGTAATCTGAGGAATAATTGCATATCTACCTCATAAAACTAGGGTAAAATGTAAATGAATCAGAATAAGTAAATTCTTAGAAAATACCCCTTGCATAGTAATGCTCAGAAGTGTAGCTGTCGTTAGTTTCCTCTATTTGGAAGTCTAATGATCCCACAGTAAAAATAAAGTTTAATTATCCTATAGTAAAAATAAAATTTAGTTATTTGTTTGCTTTTTAAAAATTTACATCCTGGCGGTGAAGTATATGAAAACATGACTATTTACTACTGGAGCAGACTCTCCTACTATGTTGGAGAATGGGCCCAGAGGCTTGGGATTGCTAGGTTAGTGCTCTACCAAGGGGCTGTGTCCTTCAAACAGACACCACTCTTCTCTACTTCCATAGGATGTTGCCATCTATTCTTGAAACTTAGATAGATATCAGGATTGTTCTTGGTTTTCCATGTAGCCAGCTTAGACTTGATCTTTTTTTTACAGTTGGCAATTATTTTTATTAGTAACAGCAAATAACAATTATTAAATTCTGATTTTGCTATCTAGTATAAAATGCATTTAAGCACCAGATTCAGCCTATTCTGCAACCATCTACCAAGATTACTGAATTTGAGACAACACTGATTGTGCACATGAAGCTAAGGCATGTGCTGGCTCACGGTTGTTAGGTCCCAATACCCTTGAACCTCTGCACAGGTAGGACTCAGGATTGAGTCCTGTCATGGGTACTTGTGAAAGGGGGAATGTGAAGTCCTAGACTTAACTTTACAGGCTCAGGAATGTGCCATGACAACTCGAACGAATACAGAGCAGTATCCTCCTGCAGACATCCTCTCTGTGGTTTATGGCCCTTGAAGATATCTAGATAATCCTGCTGAGCAGTCCAGATAATCCTGTTCAGCAGGTTGTGGTTCCCTGCCAAAAGTCTAACCCAATGGTTTCAAGCCCCAAGTCTAGACTTGATTTTAATGATGCTTCTACTATTTTCTTTTTGCTTCTCAAAATTGTGTTCTTTTTCCCTGAATATACATCTTCAAAATGATCTTTATTATTGCTTCAATGAAGTCAAGAGGAAATAAAAATGAGTGTTGTGTGAGACTTTTCATCACTGTGACAAAAACACCTGTCATAAATGGCTTAAGAGAGGTTTATTTTGACTCAGTTTCAAAGATTTTAGTCTACAGTCTTTAGCTTGCTGACTCTGAACCCATGATGAAACAGAGCAACATGGTGGCGGGAATGTGTGGTAGATACTGCTCACCTCATGGTGGACAAGAAGCAGAGAGGAGTGCATTATAAGACCCAGTGCCCAAGGACATCCCCTAATGATATACTTTATCCACCTAAGCCCCACCTTTTAAAGTTTTACCTCCTTTCAAAATGGAGTCACCAGGTGGGGATCAAGAATTTAATACTTGAGACTTTGAGGGGACACAGCACGTCTAAAGCATAACACTGTCTGTGTTCCATCACTACTTTTATCCCAAAGTACCTAATTGTGTGTGTGTGTGTGTGTGTGTGTGTGTGTGTGTGTGTGTGTGCTAACACCAATGTCAATGCTTTCAGCTCAGCCATTTCTTTTCTTTTGTTTTTTAAATTTTATTTTATAATTTAATTTAATTTTACATATCAGGCATGGATTCCCTTGTTCTCCCCACTCCCCCCGCCATCTTCCCCCAGCCCATCCCCCATTCCCATCTCCTCCAATGGCAAAGACTCCCCTGAGGACTGAGTTCAACTTGGTAGATTCAGTCCAGGCAGGTCCAGTCCCCTCCTCCCAGGCTGAGCCAAGTGTCCCTGTATAAGCCCCAGGTTCCAAACACCCAGCACATGCACTGAGGACAGGTCCCGGTCTCAGTGCCCGGATGCCTCCCAAACAGATCAAGCTAATCAACTGTCTCACTTATCCAGAGGGCCTGATCCAGTTGGGGGCTCCTCAGCTATTGGTTCATAGTTCATGTGTTTCCATTCATTTGTCTATTTGTCCCTGTGCTTTTTCCAACCTTGGTCTCAACAATTCTCGCTCATACAAACCCTCCTCTTTCTTGCCAATTGGACTCCTGGAGCTCCATCTGGGGCCTAGCCATGGATCTCTGCATCTGGTTCCCTCAGTCATTGGATGAGATTTCTAGCATGACAATTAGGGTGTTTGGCCATCCCATCACCAGAGTATGTCAGTTTGGGCTGTCTCTCAACCATTGCCAGTAGTCTATTGTGGAGATATTCTTGTGGATTTTTGTGGATCTCTCTAGCACCCTGCTTCTTCCTAGTCTCATGTGGTCTCCATTTACCATGGTCTCTTATTCCTTGTTCTCCCTCTCTGTTCTTGATCCAGCTGGGCTCCTGCTCCCCTAAGCTCTCTTTCCCTCGACCCTTGCCCTTCATTACCCCCACTCACGTCCATGTTGTCCATGTAGATCTCATCCATTTCTCTGTCATTGGGCTATCTCTGTGTCTTTCCTGGGGTCCTGCTCTCTAGGTAGCCTCCCAGGAGTTGTAAGTAGCAGTCCAGTCATCCCTGCTTTACATCTAGTATCCTCCTATGAGTGAGTACATACCATGTTTGTCTTTCTGAGTCTAGGTTACCTCACTCAGGATGATTTTTTCTATATCCATCCATTTGCCTGCAAACCTCATGATGTCATTGTTTTTCTCTGCAGAGTAGTACTCCATTGTGTATATGTACCACATTTTATTTATCCATTCTTCAGTTGAAGGGCATCTAGGTTGTTTCCAGGTTCTGGCTATTACAAACAATTCAGCTCAGCCATTTCTATTAACTATTTTCAGATTATAGAACCTGGGAATGTATGGATATACAGCCACTTCTATCTATGAACAGCATCTTGCCAGATTCATGATATTCTTCTGCTTGCCTTTACACCTGCTCCTAAGGGATCATGTAAAGAATGAAAGACTGGAGTCTAGAAATTGCAATGTGACCATAGGAGTGAGGAAATATGTTCCATCCTCTCCAGTATCTTCTAATATTTATTGATAGTATATTGCAGTTTTGCCATCATTGAAGAGGAAATTTTCTCTTGTCATTTCCTATTTTAGTTGAATGACAGCATCCCCAAGGGTAAGGGCTTTTTCAATTTTTTGTCTTCTGAAACTTTCACACTGACAGGCAAATAGATTACCCTGAATAATGATGAATGAAGAATACTGAATTGTTCTCATTCCCATAGATATCACTTTCAGTGTTGCATTAAGGGCTGTACCATACTTTAAAGAAATTGGTTAGTGGCTATTGATTTTGGCAATGCTAACATATGCTTAAGTACATGACCTTGATTTCACCTAATTTCTTTACTTCAAACTCAAATTGCAGTGAATCACTCCATGGCTGATTCTGATATGATGATTAATTTTACAGGTTGCAAAAAAAATGGATGAGTGGGAGATTCAACTCAGAGTTTAAGTGAAAATTATTAATTTAAGTGTATGGAGGGGAAAAAACTCAGTATGACCCGAATCCTTGCTTAGCTGATGCTATTTATTTCAAAATAAAGTGGTTATTAGAAAAGAAATTCTAGAGACAAGACATTTAGAAGGGAAAGGTGAAATGAGACACAAGCAATAAATCGCAAAGAAAATGACAGAACAACAGTGTACAGTTTGAGAAATAGAGGAACAAAGTTACTGATGAAAAAATGAGACTGTTTCCAAAGTTTTTTTCTTTTAAAGAGAACAGGTGCTTTAAAGAGAACAATGTCTAAACATTGGAACCATACCAACCTTGACAAACTTCCTGAGAAAGGACATTCCCCCATTCAGCTATGAACACTTGATGGTGCGGGAAGTCAGAGTGTTGGTTTTTCAGTGATCTAGCCTGTGTTCCAGACACATAGTGGCTTCTTGGAGAAGGGATAGTGGCACAAATTCAATGTTAAGCATCTTTCTTTTGCTCTTAAGAATGTTGCATTTCTAATAAAATGTGAGGACATATGATTGTACTTATTTTTTAAAATAAATGTAATAAATTAAACAAACATTCAGGGAAAGGGAAAGCTGGGGACTTGTTAATCTCTTTGGCAGGGAGTTGTGTTTGCTCACAACTAATGGGCATTTGTATTTTCCTTGTTTTTTTTTCCTACTAATGATGCAATTATGAGCATTTGTTTTATATGAATTATGTTTTCTTCAATCTTCAGCATTTCAAGTAAAATGTTTGTGTAGTACTTGAAAGACATTTTCACTCTTTAGAATGAGTAACATCTTTTTTTTTTAAATCATAGTAATTTCCCCAACAAATAACCTCTTTTTTTTTGTCAACTGAGTTGACTATAAATGTGTAGGTTCATTGCTGGTGATACCCTAAATGCCTATATTTGCAAGAGCAAACTGCCTTGTTAATTGCAGTTTGCAATTTTTTTTTTTTTGGTTTTTCGAGACAGGGTTTCTCTGTGTAGCTTTGCGCCTCTCCTGGGACTCTCTTGGTAGCCCAGGCTGGCCTCGAACTCACAGAGATCCGCCTGACTCTGCCTCCCGAGTGCTGGGATTAAAGGCGTGCGCCACCACCGCCCGGCCAGCAGTTTGCAGTTTTGAAGTCAGGTAGTATAACTTCTTTATGTTACTTTGAAATCATTTTGTCTATTTTAACTGTTTTTAAAAGTCTTTGCAAGTTCATAATTGACTGGCCTGTTGATTTACTTTTTAAAAATTAAGTTGAACTTGAGTGGGGATTTCATTGAATCTGTAGATCCATTTGGGAAGAATTGCCATCCAAAACAGTACTGAGAGTTCCATTCTATAGACATGGTCTATCTCCACCTTTATGTAGTTTTCTTAAAAATTTCCCAACAATATTCTGTAGCTTCATTGAACAGGCATTGTTATACTTTCATTATGTTTGTCCCTAATCTGTACATGACATAGCTTATGCACACTTCAACCCACAGAAGCTGTGGTTGCCCACATATAATCAAGCCAGTCAAAATTCCAGCATGGATGGAGGAAGGGCTCCGTGAGTCCCATGCTAACTGAGAAGCTATTGGGAGTTGATGGCCTCTGAGGAGGAGTAGCTTTTTTGGGCATAGGGAATATAGCTGCTGATATATTGCTCATGCTTCAGTGGATGAGTCCACACACACTGACTTAGTTGGATTCAG
Source organism: Peromyscus californicus insignis (assembly GCF_007827085.1). Lineage (NCBI taxonomy): Eukaryota > Metazoa > Chordata > Mammalia > Rodentia > Cricetidae > Peromyscus > Peromyscus californicus. The sequence continues at coordinate 35,828,865 of NW_026294584.1, forward strand.
GGGGCTATTAGTGATGATGATGATGATGATGATGATGATGATGATAAAAGACATCAAGTTGGGAGAAAGATGAATTGGTACTTCCCAATGGGAGTTTGAGGGTGGTAATAGGGAGAGGGTATAATCAAAGTAAAGTGTATACAGGCATGAAATTTTAATAGAATAAATAAAAATGTTATTAATTTTTTTCTAAGTATTTTAGTTTTTTGATGCTATTGTGAATGGAATTGTTTTCTTTTGCAGATTTTTGGTTATCTATTACTAATCTATATATATATATATATATATATTTATGTATTAATCTTGTGTTCTTTAACCTTGTTATGTATACTTACTGATTCTAGTTTCTATATATAGATACCTAAGATTTTTGTTTTTACAAAGATCATGTCATCTGACCATAAAGATAATTTGAATTTGTTTTTCTTCTGTTATTTCACTAACTAGAATTCTATGTATAAGGTTGAATAAAAATAGTAAGAGCAGATATCCTTGTTTTGTTTTTAGTCTTATCAAAAAATATTAAGTCTTTCATCATCAAGAATAATGTTGGTCTTAGAACTACCTGCAGATTCCCTAAGGAGCAAATTAAGGACATTCCCTAATCATCTTCATTGGCTGAGGGTATTTATAAAGTTTAATAACTGTTGTGTCCTGCCAAATACTTTAACACTCATTGGGAAGGCCAAAGCTGTCTTTTATTAATATTGTGTATTAATTAATTAATTAATTTATTTTTTGCTTTTTTTTTTTTTTTGAGACAGGGTCTCACTGTGTAGCTCTGGCTGTCTTGGAACTCATTATGTAGGCCAATCTGGCTTCAAACTCCGCCTGTCTCTGCTTCCCAAGTACTGGAATTAAAGGCGTGCACCACTATGCCCAGCCTAAATTTATTTTTCTTTTTTCCTTTTTAAAGCTTTTTTATTTATTTTTTAGAAGTTTTTTTTCATTTTACATAACAATTCCAATTCCCCCTCCTTCCCCTTTTTCCACCCCCTTCCGCATCCCATCCCATCCTTCCCCCTTCATCCACTCCTCAGAGAGGGTAAGGACTGCCTTGGGGAGTCAACAAAGTCTGGTACACTAAATTGAGGCAGGACCAAGCCCCTCCCCGCTGTATCAAGGCTGAACAAGGTATCCCACCCTAGAATGTGTTCCCAAAAGTAATTTCCTGCACCAGAATAAGTCCTGGTCCCACTGCTAGGACCTCTCCAAATAGATGTAGCCACATTACTGTCACCCACATTCAGAGGGCCTAGTTCAGTCTCATGCATGTTCCCCAGCTGACAGGCCAGAGCTCCCACTAGTTTGGGTCAGCTGTCTCTGTGATTTTCCCCATCATGATCTTGACCTTACTTGCTCCTATGATCCCTCCTCCTTCTCTTCAACTGAAGTCTAGGAGCTCAACCCAATGCTTGGTTGTGGATCACTGCATCTGCTTCCATCAGTTTTATTTGATCAAATTCTTTCCCTTCCCCCAACTCCTCCAGATTCTTCCCCAAATTTCTATCCACCCAACTTTGTGTTGTTTCTTTCTCTCTCAAAAAACAAAACAAAACACGCCCCCCCCCCCAAAAAAAAAGCAAAACCCTTAGTAAAACAAAAACCTTGAATTTCTGGGATAAATTTTTCTTGTTTATGGTGTATAATCCTTATATGTTTGTGGATTCCATTTGAAAAGAGATTTTGGTATATATTTCTATTAATGACTGTAGACAACTTTCTTGGTCTATTTTTGCTGTTGGAATAATATTTGTCTTAAAAATGAAATAGAAACTATTCACTTGAACCATTTTCCTAAAAAGTCCTATTATACAAATATTGCTTCTTCCTCCACAGTGGATTCTTCAGAACCTACAACTTACTTTGTATGGAAAGACTGCAATTGTATGCCTTCACGAATGCCAGTTTTTATCCCATTTGCTTTGAGGAAGCTTTGAAATTTTTACTTTTACAAATTTGTCTATTTAATCTATGTTTTAGTTGTGGGTACATAATTAATTGTTTGTGATACTCCTGCGATAGTCCCTCTTTCTTCTTGGTTCCATTAGGGCCTACAGTGGTAGCACACTGTTATTCCTAATTTTAATCATCTGTGTTTTCAATTTCCGTGATCCCTTCAAATGCTTTTCAAATGATCATGTTCAGTTTCAAAGGCCTTTTCTATCATGCTTTCCTTTACATTTCCAACACAAACTTCTAAATATAATTCCTTTTATTTTGAAATTATTTGCTCTTTTTTTCTTCCTAGTTTCTACAACCCTGAGGCTATTTTTTTCCCAATATGTTTATGTGCTAGTTGAACAGCAAACATACTTGATACAGTTAACTTTTCTTCCAAAAATTTTATTCTGTTTAAGGGTTCGATCACTTCTATTGTTCCTCTGTTTTGTCTTTTTTCAAATCCCCTATTTGAAGTCTGTTCTTGGATACACATTGTGAATCTGTCAATTCTGCTATTATATTTTAAGGTCATACTATCAGTTCAGTTTTTCTCTTGTGTGGTTTTCTCAACTCACAGTTCCAAAAGATGGAGTCGTGTTGGTATATTAACCTACCTTTTACTCTTTGAACACAGTTTCCTTTAACTCTTTGTTTGTATCTGTCATGGTTGCCTTGAGTCTTTCTCTCATTCTTACTCAAAATACTCCATTCTGTAAAAATAAAAGATTCTCAGTTTATTGTCTGCCTTTAGTTCATTTCAAGGCCACTACACAGTTATTTTATTATATTTTCCAGTTTTATTATTAGTTTATTTTTGCATTTGCTGACTTTTTCATGCCAGAACATCAAATAATCTCTTACATTTCTTCTTGGCTAGTGGAACCTTAGCATACCCTCTCTATAACCCAATATGACTCTTTTTTGGTCCAACATTGTACTCTACTCTCACTTATTTTTTTAATTTTATTTATTTACTATGCATACAGTGTTCTGCCTGTAACCCTGCAGGCCGGAAGAGGGCACCAGATTTCATACAGATGGTTGTAAACCATCATGTGGCTGCTGGGAATTGAACTCAGAACCTCTGGAAGAACAGCCAGTGCTCTTAACCTCTGAGCCATCTCTCCAGCCCTCTACTCTCACTTATAATTCTAAAAACAAAAATGAACAGCAGCTGAAAAATCCACCCTGCATCCGTCCATGTAGTCTTGCCCTACCAGTTACTTGCATTGACTAGGGAATAACAAAACTAACTCCATCAGTCTTCTTGACAATGTATGTCTCTTTCCCTTCACACGTAAGGATCATATCTCTACAATAAAGACAATAAAGTTATCTACGTAGCCTTGTCACACAGCACCATGAATATTAACCAGTACTGTACAGCACATGGCTGAAAATAATGAAGCCAAATATAAACTGATAGGCGAAGCATTTGATAATCTCTGAAACAGTACTCATGCACTAAGCATACACATTTTCTCCCACTCTTCATGATGCTTAATTAAACTTGTCATTTTATTTCAAGAATTATGTATACTACACAGCATTTGCCACATATTTTAAATCTGAGAACCATGAAGGGAAGGAAATAAATTCTGGAAGTGTGAGAGAGATGAGGGAGAAAACAGAGGGGTTAATGATCCGCTGTGCAGCACAGTCCAGTTCACTGCTGTGTCATTTGAAGCCAGTGGGTCATTATGAGGGCTGAATCACTATTCTCATAAAAACACCAATGGAGACATTGAACAAGTTCTTTGAAATGGAAGGATACTGCATTATCATCCATCACTCCCGGTGGACCCTACCAGAAGTCCTTGAACTATAACGATAACAAATTACATTCCTCTCAGTTAATGTAGACTCTTATTTTGATATGTGTGCCTCTACCTGGTTTTTGTATTTTAAAATAACTGTGTGAAGATTAGGAACCAGTGCTGTCATATCTGCTCTAAAACATCCGGCACAGTGCCGCAAATAACAGAATGCCTTACCCTTTTCTGATGATGATAAATTTAACAATACTTCCTTATAGAAACTCAAGCATATACAGAGACCAGGTCCTCTATCAATGACAGGACTATTACGTCACACAGAATTCTGGCTGAGAGAACAAAAGCAGTATTTTAAATTGTGAATTTTGAGAATATGACCGGAACTCAGCCTAAAGATGCTCTCCCAGGAATGTAAATGTGTGAGCAAAGTTGAAATATCTCAGTCAAATATGGAGCGGGCTAATAGAAGCATGTAGGCTATATCTGGAACACAATCTGTAAACAAGCCAAGATGAGAGAAATACCAGGCAAAATCAAATCTACAGTTCACACTCCCTACTTATGCCACACAAGGCTGGGCCACCAACAAAACAAAAAGTTCCAAGTGGAGATACAGAAGAAGGTGGGAGAATTCTGGAATTGCATGCCGAAGCCTTTGGGTAATAGTCAGCTAGTGAAGACATCGTTCCACTGCAGGTAGCCCAGGAGCCTCACTAACTGAATGAAGAATTGTGAAATAGAAGGAGTGAGATTTATGGTATTATTTTATGCAAAGTAAATAGCAAAGAAATACTTTTTAAAAATTATTTCCATTGACTTTTATTGAAGGTATTTCTGCACTGATATTTACTACTACTACTACTACTACTACTACTACTACTACTACTACTACTACATAGAATTTATAATTTAAAAAAGTTCTGGTTGATAGCAAAATTCAGTGGAAAGTAGGGAGATTCCAAATATCCCCTCCTCCCACATATGTACAAGTAGCTCCATTGCCAACACTTCCCAGAAATCTGCTACATTTGTTACAAATAATGAAACTTCTTTACACATTATTATCACTCAAGCACCAGAGTTCAACCCAGAGTTGCCTCTTAGTGCTATATATTGAGTGGGTTTCAACAAACATGTAATGCCATGATTCTGTCCTTTAGTACCATAGATTTTTTTCCTGTTGTAAAATGTACTGTACCCTATTACTTCACTTCTCTCACACTATAACTTCTGGCACCCACAGATCTTTTTATTATCTAGGTAGCTTTGACTTTTCTAGAATATAACTTTGCAGAAATTCTTGAGTATGCAGTATTTTCAAATTTACTTTTCTACATTCATTCACAGGGGCTTCAGTTGCCTAAATATTTTTGTGGCTTGATAGCATACTTTTTGTAAGTACTGAATACTATACAGTCACCTATGGAAGGTTAACTTGATTTCTTCCAAGATTTAGGAACTAAAAGTAAAATGCCACAAACTTCTGCATGCAGGTTTGTATAGTCATACATTTTCACCTTTTTTTGTGCGGGGTAGATGCCAATGGGTGTTCTATGGTGGGCTGTAGATGTGGGAACAGAATATTTAGCTTAGAAGAACATACCTGACTTTTGTAAAGTTACTTTCCCATTTTACTTCAGCATCAATGTTAAATGAGCATTGCTGTGGTCCACATCACTGTTAACATTTTGTAGTTTTAGTCTTAGGGATTTCAGCCATCCTTATAGATTATTGCTTCCACTCTCAACATTCCTCAGTTGCTTGTAATTCTTTGTCTAGGGTGGGAGCCCATGAGGTTTCCTTATTCTGTGTTAGCATGTCTCTTGTCATTGTTGTTCATGTCTCATTTAGGCAGCCATGTTGTTAAAAGTTCATGGTGTAGATGTTGCCCAGTTTATAATTGGGTTGCTTGTTTTTTAAATATTGAAATTTAAAGTACTTTATGTGTTTGAATAATAGTCCTTCATCAGACTCATCCTTTGCAAATTTCTTCTCTCGATGTGTGACTTTTCTTTTTATTCTCACGACATTGTCCTTCTCAGGAAAGAAACTTTTAATTTCAGAAGTCTTCACTGATAGCTTTTCATTATTAGTACATAGGAAATTAATTGAGTTCTCTAGAGTAATTTTCTTCTGTTATCACGTCATAACTGCCTATGAGCTCAGGAATTATTTTGAATGATTAATTTGGATTTTCTACATAGTTAGTCATATTATCTGTAAACAAATTGAATTTCTTTCTTCAATAACAAGACCTTCTAATTTTTCTCATTACCTTTTTCATTAAGTATGATTCCCTTCACTTTTGAAGGGTGATTTGGTTCCTTCTAAAGACACTGTTTAGTAAATTTCACCCTGCTTTTATTATGACTACAAGGTTTCTAAGAACCTAGATGTAATTCTTTCCAGTGCTACTGTACAAGGGAAGTAAGTTCTTTCAGGAATTTTTCTGTCTTGTTATCTGTAGTTTGAAAGATATACATGGGCACCACTCTCATTAGTTTCTGTGAAGTATGTGTGGGCATTACGTAGATTTGGTGTTCTCTGACCTTTCCCCTAGTATCTGACACTAATTTAGGAAAGTTCTCAGTCATTTTTTTCAAATATTTTTTTCTGATCTCTTCCTCTCCTTTGGGGATTCAATTTCTGTTATGCATATATTATTTTTCCTTGACCCACAGATTTTTGATAATCTGTTCCTTTTTCCTGTTTTTTTTTTCTCTTGCTTTTAAAAGTTTTAAATTAACTTTCATTTATTTAGTGGGGGTGGGCGTACACGTCAAGGTGCACATATGGAGGTCACAAGACAATTTTGGTTCTCTCTTTCCACCACAAGGGTTCTGGTGATCAAACTCAGGCTTTGCACGTTTACCCACAGAGCCCTCTCTCCAGACCATCTCATTGCTTTTTAGTTTGGAGAGCATCTTCTGAATCGTTGTTAAACACAGAACTCATTTCCCCAACTTTGTTCAGTCTGCCAATTATCCCATCACACATATTCTCCCTTTCTGTTACAGTGTTTCTGTGTGTAGCCCTAAGAAAAATTCTTCCTTTTGAGTGTCTCCTGGTCTGCTTATGTGGACTACTTGTTTTTACATGCTGTCTGTGAGGGTTAATGCTGGTTGTCAGTTTCAAGGGGTATAGAATCACGATTGGATACATCCCTGTGTCTGAAGGCATTTTTAGAAAGAGTTAAGCAAGGATGGAAGACCCAGTCTGAATATGGATAGCAACACCCCACAAGCTATAGTCAATGAATAAAGAGGAGAAAGTGAGCCATGCAATGGCATTTACCTCACTTGACTCCTGCCTACATGTGCCATGGGCCTTCTCTCTGAGGCATGCTATATCTGCTTCCTCTTCTATAGAAAGTTTATCATTCTCTGGTGGGTTTTAGCTGATCCTGATGACTGTATCCTTCCCCATTTCACATTATGTCCCATGGTACCTACTCTAAGTAAGTCTCCTAACCCAACAGTTCCTAGCCATGCTACATACCTTCTGCATCTGACATCCACCATAGTGTGGAGCTGGGATGTTTAGAAGTGCCCAGATAGTTCATTTCAGATACATGTATACATTTATAAACACAAGCGCATTTTAATGATGAACATAAACCTGTAAATTATATATTTACTTGTATATTATAACCCAGAGAATAGACATTCTTGAAGTTTAGAAGATTAGGACAACTACAACAATAATACCATCATCGACAAAATGAGTCTCTAATAAACAAAACGGTAGCAAATATCTGATAGCCTTTAATCATTTATTTATGAGTATATTCAATAAGAATTGCTTGCTCCACTTTGGGAAAACACCAAATAGCAGATGACGCAGTGCAGCATGAGGGCCTGGAGGACTTGAGGGCCCAGGATTAGATGACTGCTTCCATGAAGAATTCCATAGCCATTTTAGTGGCTGAGGTTGCGGTAGTGGTTGTGGACATGGTCGAGGCAGAACCATGACCATTATCGAGCCTCCTGGAGGTAATTAGAGCCAAAGACAAGGAGTGGATCCCCATCACCAAGCTGGGCTGCCGGTCAAAGACATGAAGATCAAGTCCCTGAAGACGATCTCCCTGCCCAGTAAGGAATCCGAGATTATGGACTTTTTCCTGGGCAGATCCCTAAAGGATAAAGTTCTAAGGTCATGCCAGTGCAGAAGCAGACTCGGGCTCCAGAGGACCAGGTTCAAGGCTTTTGTTGCTATTGGGGACTACAGTGGTCATGTTAGTCTTGGTGTTAAGTGCTCCAAGGAAGTAGCCACTGCCATCTGAGGGGTCATCATCTTGGCCAAGCTTTCTATCGTCCCTGTGTGGAGAGGCTACCGGGGAAACAAGACTGTCAAGCCCTAATCTGTTCCGTGCACAGTGACAGGCCGCTGTGGCTCTGTGTGGGTGCATCTCATCCCTACCCCCAAAGGCACTGGCATCATCTCTGCTCCTGTGTCCAGGAAGCTACTAATGATGGCCGGTATTGATGACTGCTACACATCAGCCAGGGGCTGCACTGCCACCCTGGGCAACTTTGCCAAGGCCACTGTTGATGCCATCTCCAAGACCTACAGCTATTTGATCCCTGACCTCTGGAAAGAGTCTGTGTTTACTAAGTCTCCTTATCAGGAATTCATTGACCATCTTGTGAAAACCCACACCAGAGACTGTTCAGAGGACTGAGGCTCCAGCTGTGGCCAGCACAGAGGGGTTTTATATCAGAAAAATAAAGTGAATTAAGTCTGTTCAAACAAAAAACCCCACAAAACTCCAAAATCTTTATTTATAGATAAAATCATAAATATGATCATTAAAGGGTTATAAAAAGTTCCTGAAAATATCTATGACCTTTGAAAGTTAAACTCATGAATGGGAATTTCTGTAGTCTCTAAACCTTATTTAAGCCTCACAGAAGACAGAATTCTAACTTGCATTAATCACCATTCTTATCCTCTTGGAATATTTCATTTCTTGTAAGTCCTTACATAAATACAAAGACTGGAGAGATGGTAACGATGGGACCAATAACCTAGATTCTAACAGAAAAATCAGTCACACAAAGCAAGCGCCCACATTAGCATGTCATAGCTACAGCTCAGGAAGTATTTACGCCACTAGGTTCTCTTAAAAGGAGTCAACAGAGGTTACAATAACAACCCCCTCTTCATCTGGCTTCTCAAAACGTCGTAGAGGCTAGGGATGCGTATCTCTGTAGATCCAATTACTTTATCTGAGACAAAATATCAGTGTCTTTGTACAATACTGTTGTGTGTGCTTGGGCAAAAAATACAAGAGAGGAGTTCAAGCATTGAGTAAAGTAGCTATTTGATTAATAGTACCAGTCTTTACAGTTTCTCAAAATCTTATACAGTATATAGTGATATAAGATTTTGTAATATACATATATATACTACAAAAATATACACATACACTTTGCAGATATGCAGTATGCTCATATATGTAGTATATATATATGTGACTGTACATGCACATACCTTCACATTTGTATTGTATATAAAATATATAATGTGTTAAAATCACATATAGTATATTTAGTATTTTTATTTTAATGTATTTATTTACATTTCACATAAGAACAAAAGAAAATTACAATAATCCTGATCATTGTTCCAACTGGTAGTTTTTCTTTTTAAAAACTCATTGTGTTTGTGTGTGCATGTGTGTGTATGTGTGCATATGTATGTGTGTCTCTGTATGTGGGTGTGTATACGTGTGTGTGTGTGTGTGTGTGTGTGTGTGTGTGTGTGTGCATGTGTGTGCAGGTGGTGCTCTCATTCCTACTACTTGGAGGCCAGAAGAGGATGCTAGATGCCCTTTTCTATTACTCTCCAGATTGTTCTCTTACATCAGGGTCTCTCAGTGAACCTGGAGCTGGTCTGGCCCAGCAAGTCCCCCAAATCCTCCTCTCTTTATGCCCATGGCACTGTGGTAGAGACGTGCAGGTGGCTGTGCCTGACTCTTTAACTTACTTCTAGGGCTTTGAACTCGAGTCCTCATGCTCTGTGGCAAGCACTCTTACCTGCTTTTCCCCAGCCGTTTCCCCAGCCTCTCGGTCGGTAGATGCCTACCTTCATTTACACTACCAGCCTGGGCATTTAAGCAGGACTTCCGTTTACTTTTCTAACATTTATTACATTCCTATATACTGGACAGAGACCTTTTATTGGGAGTACCAGAACATTTTAACTTGTTTGGATTTTAAAAAGCAAACTATGTTAAAGGATTCATTTTGTCTTTGTACACTATGAATATTAAAGTGAGTATGTTGCACATGTTTAAAAAATAAATGTATTTCCATTTTCAAAGTGAAAACCAGATATTCTTCTGCATCAAGCAGAGAAGCATTTGACATGCTTCTGTCAGGAAGAGTGCCTAATCTAAACTGTCCACATGTGGGGAAGGGAAGAGCAAAACACAGAGTCAAATACCTCTGTTTCTGAGCATATAAATATGTCAAAGCTGCCGGCTCCTTCTGGTGGTTAATTTCCTGCTTGCATACATGGCAGTTTGTTTTCCTTGTGATATCATGCTTTAACTTCCAGAAGATAATGCCTCATGCAATACCCATTCCAGTTAAAGAGGATTTTACATTAATTAAATCAAGGCTCTAGGAAATATGATGAAAAGATGACCAAAGGCTTATTAAATTATATGAATTAACACGTGCAGGGAATTCTATATAGCTATTCCTACTTAAATGATTAAAAACACCCCTTCTCCCAACCTCCCTTCTTTCCTACCCCCTTCTTCTTTTTTTTTTTTTTAATTGAGACAGGGTTTATGTAGTCCTGACTGACCTAGAACTCTCTATATAGACCAGGCTAGCCTCAAACTCACAGAGCTCTACCTGCTTCTGCCTCTCAAGTGCTGGCCTTATAGGTGTGTGCCACCACACCTTGTTGAAAGCACATATCTTAAGATTTAAAGTAATTTGTATCAGAGGAAGCACTATTCTGAAAAGCATATAGCAATTTTTCATGGCTTCCTGAAGGCCCTGGACCTGAGTCAGTTCTCACACTTGAAATCCATTCATGAAATCCTGTGAACAAACCCCCTGGGCATCATTGACTGAGTTTAATCAGACACAAGTTAAGAGAAGGAGTGGCCCTAACAGCAGTTCATTATTGGATGAAAACAGAATGTCAAGGTTCTGTCCAAAAACAAAGGACGGCGTGGCAGCAAGCCTTGCATGCTACTAGCCAAATACTGTAAGCCCCCACTATGACCTTGGGGCAGTACGTAGTCAGCTCATGGCTGATTTATGGGACACAAGTCTGGCACTCCTGTGTCAATGCTAGATAGGTCTGAAAGTCATTTTAGTTCTGTGGTTTACAACAACACAGAGCAGACGCCTCACCGGCAAAAAGAACTTAAATACAGTCTAAAACACAAAGCATAAAACAAACCTGCAACCTGATTGGATCATAAACCACACTGGCACAAGGGTGACTCAGATTCAGGTTTAAGTGGAACTCACCACCATCCTGAGAAGTCCAGATTTACATGTTCAGTACTCAAGATGGTGGCTGGAAGGAACAGCGAGAGACACAACCTCCAAGACACTGGAAAAAAACACGGGCAAGTAAATATAAAATAAGCCATGTTGCTGGGCAGTTGTGGGGTGCGCCTTCAATCCCAACACTCGGGAGGCAGAGCAAGGCGGATCTCTGTGAGTTCGAGGCCAGCCTGGTCTACAGAGTGAGTTCCAGGAAAGGCGCAAAGCTACACAGAGAAACCCTGTCTTGAAAAAAAAAAAAAACTTCATGTTTTGTGCCTTTTTCTTTAAAGAAGTAATCAATCCTTCCAATTGTTCTCTTTGTATAAGTTTTCTTCCTAGGTGGGATTGTCTAATCCCTCAAAGCTTATGCAAGCTGAATAAAAGATAAATCTGGGTTTGTAGTGCTTCTTGAAACTTAGGCGGCTCAGTTCTAGATAATTCTTTGCCATTACCTTTTCAAGTGTTGCGTTCATCCCACTGTTTTGCATATCTTTGTGTGGATGTCTCCTTTGTCCCCTGTCTTCTTTTCTCTGCTTTAGTTCATTTCCTCTGGAAGATTCTCGATCCACTCATCCTCTTCGTTCTCAAGCCTTTCATTTCTGCATATTGAATCTTATTCTTACAAGTTCAACCCTTGTTTCTACTTATCCTTCCCTATAATTCTGTTTTTGCCAACATTCAACAAAGGTGTACTTTATACCCTCTATTTGATAGTTAGGTCTTAAGTCTCTGCTGGTCTCATTCTGTGTACATTGTTTCCCCTGGTTCTCAGGCATGGCCCTTCTTTTCTTGATTGTACCTGTTGGCTGTGATGTTCATGTCACTACTTTATTTGTGAGAGTTTTAAAGGCTTGATGCATTTCTTCTCGGAGACTTACTTTTTGTGTTTGTTTCCTTTCTTTTCTTTTTTTTTTTTTTGTTTGTTTTTCTCCAAATACTTAACAGCAATGCCTTGGAACCATATCAAACCAAATTCTAGCCCATAGATACTCATGAGAATTCAAGCCAAATGTGCCATAAAGTCAGGTTTTCATTCATCCTAAGATAGTGTTGAATGGTCACTCTACATTGCCTAGGGCACACATTTAACTCATCACCACAGATTTTTTTCTTTAGTTGTTATTGTTTTGTTTTGACAGAAGATCTTGCTACATAGCTCAGGCTGCCCTGAAAATTGATTCTTTTTGTCTCAGCCTTTTAAATAGCTGTGGCTACACATCTATGCTGCTACTCTGGGTTTATTAAGAGTTTGAAAGAGGCAGCTTTGGTGATTTAAACTTTTGATATCTTTCAGGACCCCCACAGAATGTTGTGGCACATTTGCTTTTTTCCTTCTCTTTGGGTGTGGCAGCTTGATGTGGAAAAGCTGCCATCTTCTGCAGCCTTGGGTTTCGTCAGCTCTACATTCTGAATGCTCATGAGAACTAAGGGTCAGATTCACAAAGTCTAGTGAATTGTTTGGGCTTGGATTTTAACTTAGGCTGTGGATTCTTGAGTTTTCCTTACAAGTTCAGGTCATTGGTGGAACCAAGAATATATTTTAAAACATTTTATCTAGTGTTTTTGGTTTTTAGATGAGAAAGTGGTTAATATACCAAGACTGGCATAGTACAAGACAGGAATTGTATTTAAGACTGAAGAGTGGCATTGAAATCAAGTCTTTTTTTATATATAATTTTATTTTACATATCAGCCATGGATTCCCCTGTCCTCCCCTCTCCCGTCCCCCCTGCCTTCCCCCCAGCACCCCCCAATTCCCATCTCCTCCAGGGCAAAGACTCCCCGGGGGATTGAGTTCAACCTGGTAGATTCAGTCCAGGCAGGTCCAGTCCCTTCCTCTCAGGCTGAGCAAAGTAACCCTTTATAAGCCCCAGGTTCCAAACAGCCAGCTCATGCACTAAGGACAGGTCCCGGTCCCACTGCCTGGGGGCCTCCCAAACACTTCAAGTTAATCAACTGTCTCACTTATCCAGAGGGCCTGATCCTGTTGGGGGCTCCTCAGTTATTGGTTCATAGTTCATGCGTTTCCACTAGTTTGACTATTTGTCCCTGTGCTTTTTCCAATCTTGGTCTCAACAATTTTCGCTCATACAATCCCTCCTCTTTCTTGCCAATTGGACTCCTGGAGCTCCACCTGGGGCCTGGCAGTGGATCTTTGCATCCGCTTCCCTCAGTCATTGGATGAGATTTCTAGCATGACAGTTAGGGTGTTTGGCCATCCGATCACCAGAGTAGGTCAGTTCGGGCTTTCTCTCGACCATTGCCAGTAGTCTATTGTGGGGGTATCTTTGTGGATTTCTGGGGACCTCTCTAGCACTTTGCTTCTTCCTATTCCCATGTGGTCTTCATTTATCATGGTCTCTTATTCCTTGTTCTCCCTCTCTGTTGTTGATCCAGTTGGGATCTCCCGCTCCCCCAAGCTCTCTTCCTCTCGACCCTTGCCCTTCATTACCCCCACTCACGTCCAGGTTGTTCATGTAGATCTCATCCATTTCTCTGTCATTGGGCGATCCCTGTGGCTTTCTTAGGGTCCTCTTTTCTAGGTAGCCTCCCTGGAGTTGTGAGTAGCAGTCTAGTCACCTTTGTTTTACATCTAGTATCTTCCTATGAGTGAGTACATACCATGTTTGTCTTTCTGAGTCTGGGTCACCTCACTCAGGATGATTTTTTCTAGATCCATCCATTTGCCTGCAAACCTCATGATGTCATTGTTTTTCTCTGCTGAGTAGTACTCCACTGTGTATGTGTACCACATTTTATTTATCCATTCTTCAGTTGAAGGGCATCTAGGTTGTTTCCAGGATCTGGCTATTACAAACAATGCTGATATGAACATAGCTGAGCAAGTGCACTTGTGGTATAATTGAGCATTCCTTGGGTATATGCCTAAGAGTGGTATAGCTGGGTCTTGGGGGAGATGAAATCAAGTCAATTTTAACACTGTTGCTGAGAGTATTTTTTGCAACTCTTTGCCATTGACCTGTCTGATCATCCTTTGTACATTTTAATATCCTCCAGGAGACAGGACAGAATAAGTATCAAGCATTTCAATATACCATGTAAGCTTATATGAAAATGGCCTATGTAACACCATACAATGTACAGTGAATATACATAATAAAATTGTAAAACAATGAAGATGATAAAGTTGGGGGCTGAGAGCTAGCTCAGTGGTTAAGTGCTTGCTACACATGCATGAGAATCTTGGAGTTGGGACTCCTAGAATCCTTGTAAATTCTGGGTGGGAGTGGCAGCCTCTGTAATTCTAGCTTCCTGGAAAGGTGGATCTTTGGAGAGAGCTGGCCTGCTTAGCCAGACTAGCCATATCTGTAAGTTCTGGCTTTGATTAAGAGACCCTGCCTATGGCCTCATACAATGGTAGTGCGTTTGACTCCAAGAGACACTTCCTTATTGATATGGAAGGATGAGTCCCAACATCAACCTCAGGATTCTGCACATGCAGCCATACACAGATGCTGACATACATTTATGCCCCAAACGTGCAAACATGCATGTGCCCCTCCCCCCCACACATGAAAACTGGCAAAAATACAAGAGAAAACCAAACAAAAAATGAAGTAGTAATGATTTGCTGGGGAAAACTGCCAGGGAGAAAAAGCAGGAGCAGACAGGGAGCATTCACACAATGTGAAAAGATAGAACAAAGGAAGAGAGGTTTGGGAAGAAGTTCTGACTCTTTCTTTGCTTCTAGAACATCTCATCTAGGTCAAGGGGGTTCCCTTGAGCTATGAAAGGAATTGCACTGGGTAGAAATGGCCATGATCTACACCTCCTGCATCTGATACTCACCCTAGTGTACAGCTGGGATGTTTAGTAGTGCCCGGATGGTTTATACATGAAGACATTTTTAAACACAAGCACACTTTAATGATGAACATAAACCTGTAGAAATGGCTGTCACACTTGGTCATTGACTGGAACCATCCTGGGGACAGCATGGCCTTAGCCTCTATGCTACAGCAGCTCCTGGTGGTACAGGGGTTGGATGCTGTTAGCTTAATGCATTCTGTATAAAAACATTTTTGAATTGATTCACACCCTTCCCTGGTTACAGTACAGGCCTGCTATCCCAAAGAGCTAGCATTAGGCTTCTCTGTATCTGTTTCACTGGAGTGCTTCAAGTTTCCCCTGAAAATGCCTTGGACTTACGATGCACTGAATGAGTCTGTCTGTCTGTCTTTCTTTCTTTTTTTTTTGTTTGTTTTTTTTGTTTTTCTTTATTAAGAAATTTTCTACTCACTCCACATGCTATCCACAGACCCCCCTTTTCCCTCCTCCCACCCCCAGCCCTCTTTCCCAAGCCACCCAATATCCCCACATCCCCCAAATCGAGGTCTCCCATGGGGAGTCAGCAGAGCCCAGCACACTGAGCCTAGGCAGGTCCAAGCCCCTTCCCACTGCACCAAGGCTGCGCAAGGTGTCATACCACAGGCACCGGATTCCAGAAGTCTGCCCATAGACCAGGGACAGATCCCAATCTCCCTGCCTGGGTGCCCCCCAAACAGTTTGAGCCAAACAACCATCTTCCATATCCAGAGGGCCTTGCAGGCAAATGGATGGATCTAGAAAATATCATCTTGAGTGAGGTAACCCAGACTCAGAAGGACAAACATAGTATGTACTCACTCCCAAGTGGATACTAAATGGGAGGGAAGGGATGGCTAGACAGCAACCCACAACTCCAGAGAGGCTAGCTAACAGGAAAAAACCCTAGGAGGGACACATGGATGATCCTGTGAAGGAGAAGTGGATGAGATCTGCATGAGTGGACTGGAGGGGGGGATGGCAAAGAGCGAGGAGTGGGGAATGAGAACATAGGGAAATGGGAGGGTCAAGCTGGAACAGGGACAGAGTGGGAGGGCAGGGAGGAAGATACCATGATAGATGAGGACATATGGGAATAGGAAGAGGCAGGGTGCTGGGGAGGCTCTCAGGAATCCACAAGGATGATCCCACCTTGGTCTGCTGGCAGTGGTCCAGAGGGTACCTGGACTGGTCTACTCTGGTGAACAGCCTAGCAAATAACCTAACTGTCATCATAGAGCCTTTGTCCAGTGACAGATGGAGGCAGATACAGAGATCCACGGCCAGGCACCAGGCTGAGCTCCGGGAATCCAACTGATGAGAGAGAGGAGAGATACTGCAGGCAAGGGACGTCGAGATCATGATGGGATGACGTGCAGAGATGACTGGCCACACTAGTGGAAGCCCAAGAACTGTGGACTGGTGGCTGTGGAGCCCCGATGGGACTGGACTGAGCCTGTCTTTCAGTACCCTTACCCCCTAGTGTTCACTTGTATCCTAGCAAAACCATTCTTATTAGCATATAAATCATTCTGAATTTAACCTGTATTCTTACTAGAAAAGGCACAAGTTCAATATGTCCTATTTCTCCTTTAGCACTGTGAAAGCTCAGAATACTAATGGATCTCTCACCGACTTTTCATTTCCTCCTACCTTCCTATTATAAACTACGCAAATATTGATTCTTAGCGTCATCGATTGCTTTTCCTTGCTCATGCTTCTTTCATTCTCAAATCCATGTGACATTCATATAAAAGATATTAAATAGGCTTCTGTTTTTGTCCTGGATTTTAAGCTAACTCCCAACTTGCTATGTTTGATCAATCAGCCATTCTCTGCAGCTTTTTAGGCAATATAAGAAAGAGGAAAAGGATCAGTCTGATGTCAGGCAAGTTCTTCTTTTGCTATTTGAGGTCAAGGAAGGAGCAAAAAGGAGCTGAGGTAGTAACAGCAGAGAAAAGGAACGGTATCACCCTTTGAGCTATTTCAGAATGGGTGTTGAGTAAGGCCAGCTCTCAGGTTACCAGTATGGATTTTATGGAAAAGAGTAGAAAGTGATTATTCTTGCCTAGCTAGCAGAGCCCTCCATAGAGGTTTAGCGTGTTGGTCTCAGTTTTAAAATATTTGACTTCATCTGATTGGACAGCACCAAAGTCATTCTATTCCTAGTCTTCATCTAACACTTCCCCTGCTGTGGCCACAGCCTTCTCGAAACTCTGCTTTTGCACATTAGTTATATCTGTAGGACTACCACTCATCTACGGGAGTCTGGGAATAGAAATTTGAAGGTCTCCCTACGCTTTATGACATAAAATGTGTTGTTTCCTGACTAATGTCATGAGCTAAGTAATAGAACAAGATTGTAAATATTGACTCTCAGAGTCAAGCACTACATAGACATAGCTGATCACATTTATCCACCAAGTCATTTGGGGCACCAAGTCTATCATTTATTCGATCCCCATTCATGAAAAACAAAGGCCAACTTCAGGATGTTCTGTAATCATGAGACACTTTGAGTAGTTTTCATTTAAATTAGTTCAGAAGTCTAAATTCTATTTTAATGACAGTTATTTAAAATTCTCCTTTAGAGTTTTAGTTTCAAATGCCAAACCAATTAAATAAGACATTTTAAATAGTTGTTTGCATTCATTACTGAATAATTGTCTTTAATCTATAACTATTTGCAAAGTACTTTTCCTAATTACTGGCCATGCAGCAGCTGTGTTATAATCTAAAGTTTTTTTTTTTGTTAGTGGTCTTAATGTATTAAAGCCTCATACTAATCTTGCTTAATTTTAAAAATAAAATACTTCCCCTTATTTTTAAATGCTTTCAAGACAAGAATTCCTAGAAAAGATAAGTTCAGGGAAGAAAAAGACCTTAATTACATTAACATGATTGTTTTCTTTTTTAGATTACATAATTACTATTTTTTACCTATTTTATCTTCAACCACTAGAATTTTTCAAGTATCAGTGAAAGAGGCTGATGTCCCCTAAATTAATTTGTCTCTCATTTAACTCCTTGTAATTTGAATAAAAGGAAAATTTTCTTCTCACATGGAAATGAGTTTGAGAACAGAATCTAAAAGCAAATATTTTAAAAATGGAGAATAAATATTTTATAGCATGCCCAGTTCCATTTTCCCTGTCTCTTCTCATCTATATATGATAGAAATCTCCATGAAAAATTTTCAAAATGGATTTCAAAAATTCTTTCTCATATTGATTTATGACCTTTAAAATTCAATGCACCACAGACTGCTCAGAACCGAGGTCTGTCACCATAATTTTACGTGAGAATTGTTCTTGTTTTCTCTCAATCTTATTGTTTAAAATTAGATAGAAATTTTGACATTGGAGATTAAACTGTTTAACCTTTACATTGGCAAGTATAGATAGTGGGGTAATAGCAGGTAATGTGGTAGACATGAGCAGGAGGGGACTTTCAGGAGATAATGGTGGGGTGTTGACTGAAAGGGCAGTTTTGATGGATTCTGTAATGAAATGAGGAGTGTGATTAAAACAAAACAAAACAAAATCATTGCAACAAAGAAATTACTAGTAGAGCCATGAAAAGGGGACTTTATCATGTGTCCCTCTGTGAGGCTATTTTTGATTGTCAACTTGACTACATCTGGAACTAACTAACCACTCCTTCCCCCCAAAAATGGAAGGCATGCCTGTGAGGGATTTCTGCTTAATTTGAAGTGGGAAGATCTGTTTCTAACCCAAATCTTTGTGGTAGGAAGACACACTTTTAATCCAGATCTAATCTGAGCCATGGCTTCTGCTGAAAGTCTATATAAGGACATGGAAGAAGGAAGCTTTTGCTTTTTGCCTGCTTGATCCCACCTCGCTAGCACCTCCAATTCTTCACTGACATTAGAGCCATATTCTTCAGGATTCCAGCACATCCTGAAGACCAGTTAAGTCATCCAGCCTCTTGGACTCAGCAACTACTGGATTCTTAAACTTTCAATTCATAGCCAGCCATTGTTGGATTAGCTGAACCACACAGCCTGTAAGTCATTCTAATAAATCATAACGTAATAAATTTATATAATGCAATATATTTTTATATATTTTATAATATAATATATTTGTATAATGTATTTATATAATATATTATATAATAATGTAATAATATTATATATAATGTTTCATGTATAATACAGGATTATATATTATATAGAATATATTCATTTTATAAGTTTCATTACTCTAGAGAACCTTTTTTCACAATGGCTGATATCTGGAGTGTGGGGATCATTTGGTGTTTTTTCCCATCTTGCTCAACTGGCTTTGATTGTTGATGTGCCAGGCTTGCTTGTTGATTTTTCTTTTCATTTCTTCAAGTTGAGGCCTCTGCTCCTCACCAGCAATGTGGAGTTTATGCACATGAGGCTTACAGGTTTCTTTAGTCTTGACACTGACTCAAAATGTCCATATACTATGTTTACATATGGTATTCTCATCTTACTTTGCTCCTGTGGTTGATTGGTGGGAAGTTTACATGCTTAAGACCCTTGGATTATTAGGTCAATGCTTCTAATAATATCTAAAAGGTGGTTTTCAAATATCAGCTTTTCACAGATGTCCATGAACTTCATTTTTAATATCTTCCAGAAAAAAATCCATAGTTCAAGCACTAAAATAAAATATATGTATAATATATGCACAAATATATGTGTGACATATATGTATAATATATTTGGACTAGCTGAAGAGCTTCAGAACATCTCTTAAGACAGCTCTCCCCTAGGAGGAGAAGAAAATGATATATCCCCCAGAGGAAGAAGAACTGCTTAGAACATGGTGATGGTTAATATTGATTTTCAATTTGACAGGATATAGAACTGCTTTGGAGACAAAGCTTTGGGAATGTCTGTGAGAGATTTCCTAGATTAGGTTAATTGAGACTCTCCCTAAGTATAAGTGACTGGGATTCCAGGTTGCATTATAAAGAAAAAAACCAGTATGAGCAGTAATCATTGTATGCTTCCTGACTGTAGAAACAATTTGACCAGTCACCTAAGTCCCTGCCACTGTGGTAGACTGTAGTCTCCAACTGGACCAAACTTTTTAATCCATCTGGACTAAACCCTTCTTTTCTGAAATAGATTTTGTCAGGTATTCCATCACAGCAGTTAGACAAGTAACTATGATGGAAAATCGGTACCAAGAAGTGGGGATATTGCTGTGCTTAACTTGATCATGTGGTTCTTAGGTCTTTGGAACTGGTTTGTGGAAAGGATGTGGAAGAGTTTGAGAATTTTGATTAGAAAACCCTTTTAATATGGTAAGTAGAATATAATGGTCCTTTCTCATGGAAACTTGGAAAATAAGAATGCTGAGATAAATGGAGACAGTGGGAACTTGACCTGCAAGGTTTTAGAGGGGGATAAAGGTTCCATCAGGAGTTTGTCTAGGAGCCACTGGAGTGATCTTATGGCAGATACTCTGCATGAATTCTGTTCATATCCTGAAAATTTGAGTGTGGTTGGATTTGAAGGCAATGAGCTAATTTGTTTAGGGCAGAGAATTTTAGCACAGTATCAAAAGATAGACTGTGCTATAGCTACTGCTCAGAGCTGCTTTTCGGATCTATAGTGAGAGATTGAGCAAGGTGTGAAAAGGTGAAGTTGAGCCAGGAAACTTGGTGAAGGAGTTTAAAGTTTTGGACAGTCTTCCCTCGCTTTGCTCCTACTCTTCCATTTTATTTATTTATTTATTTATTTATTTGTTTGTTTGTTTATTTATTTATTTATCTATCTATCTGCTTGTTCATTTATTTATTTATTTATCTATCTGCTTGCTTATTTATTTATTTATTTGTTTATTTATTTATTTATTTTGGTTTTTCAAGACAAGGTTTCTCTGTGTAGTTTTGGTGCCTGTCCTGGATCTCGTTCTGTAGACCAGATTGGCCTCGAACTCACAGAAATCCAGAGATCTGCCTGGCTCTGCCTCCTGAGTGCTGGGATTAAAGGCATGTGACGCCACTGCCTGGCTCCACTCTTCCATTTTAGAATGGGAATATTTCTCTCTGTCACTTTATGTTGAAAAATGTATAACTTGCTTTTGACTGTACAGTTAAGACATGGCCTGAGTTTAAGAATAAACTTTTCACTAAGACCTTTGAACAATGTGGAAACTGTTGAAGTCTAGGAGGACTTTTGAAGTTGGGCTGGGTGCATTCTGAGATGACTGTGAACCTGTTCGGGAACAAAGAGTGGAAAGTTGTGGCTTAAAGTAATGTGTCTGGGTATCAAGCTGGGAAACACTGGACTTATGAAGGTTTATGATGACTGTAAGTTTGATTGGATCTAGAATCACCTGGGAAATAAATCTTTGGACATATCTGTGAGGGATTTTTTATATTAGCTTAATTCAGGTGTGATGACCTACCCTAAGCATGAATGACACTGTTCCATGAGTCTTGAATTAAAAAAAAATAGGAGACCACTTGCTGAGCATAAACATTCACCATCTCCTACATCCTGACCGTGAAGTCTTATAACCATCCACTTCCTACACCGATGCCACATTTATCCTGCCACAATGGGCAGTATCCCTGCCACATACACTAAAACAAGGCCATTCTTCCTTGAGTCACTTTTGTCAGGTATTTTGTGGAACCTGTAACTTATACAGTCACATTTAGAAAGCTTCGGGCCTCTGTACCATGTTGCCAAGGTTCCTTAGGTCAAGAGGGTAGAGACTTTTGTAGCAAAGTCACACCTGTTATAAGAAATGGGGCTGGCTATTGCATCATCTGTTGGACAGCGGTCCTTCTCACTCAGGCAGGAAGGACTCAGCCTACTACCCCTGCTTCCTGTTTCTAGTTAAAGAGGGCTCATGTTGTAGGCCTCCTGTGTTGAGTGCCTACAAAGCTCTTAACAGATGGAGGAAACAGCTCCATTATTATTTAACATTGGAAAAGCCACTACACTCACACTGATCTAAGTACTTTGGTGGATGTAGAAGCTACCCCTGAGATCTGCCTCCTATACTCATTGAGAGGTCTTATGTGGCTTAATCACCCAATGAGTTTTACTCTTTCAGTTGTTCTGAGTACTGGAGCCAAGTAATACATATTCTTTGACATTCTATAAGAACCCAACCAGGACAAAAGTAATTTATGAGCATATCATTTTGAATTCAAGGCATCCCCCTGACCAAAAATAAACAAACAAAAACAAAAAACAAACAAAATACTGTTATAAATGATGCTAAATTTTTAGGTCAAGATGCTCTGTTTTGTTTTAATTTCAAAGAACTAGCCTAATGATAGAAATGAACTACTTTTTGTAACTGTTAATAACGAAATGTTTTGTGGGAAGATCCTACACAGTTCCATTCATGAGAAAGGATTTCTGAGGTATGGCAGGAGTGACCCTCGGCAGCACATACATAATTGAACCCTCTCCTCATGATTCCCTTTCTTCCTCTGGGGCTATGGCTGAGCTTAGGGCATAGGTAGTATGATCATTGCCTAGATGCCTGGTAGTGTGCTCATCATTTGAACCTGGAAAATGCTGAATGCATTTAAGACAGCCTGTATATAGAAGCATACTGTTCTCACTCTCCAAGCTATATGAGAAGTGACTAATCTGTATTTTTTTAATTAAGCCTCAATGCATTTTTAAATACATTTGGTGCCAACAGCTTTCTAGAGCTACATGAACATAAGAAACCCACTTGCATGTCACAGATCAATTGCAATAGGAATATTTTGTTGTTTTTAAGAGGCAGAATGGAAAATAGCAGTTGAATTTCATTATTCAACACACACTGCACAGGACTTACCTTAGAACTATTACAAGAATTCTGAATCTCTTTTCAGTCAGTACTAAGTAGTTGTAAGCCTGAAAGCCACTGTTGTCGTGAACTGACATTTATTGTTACATCCGCTACAGATACAGTAGAACAAAACATCTATAGCATTATTCATCTAATTTTCAATATTATTCCAATGAAAAGCTATAACTTAGCATAAAGTTTAGACAGTAGAATTAAGACTTTTTTACATTATTTGCGAATCCTATAATAGTAACATCAGTTGGTATTAATTTTTCAAAGTTACTCATAAAACATTTGTTAGTCCATCTGTCATCAAAACTAGTTAGGTTTACTCAAGTGGGCAGCCCTTATGTCATCATATAAATCAAATGAGGTGTGTGGTTGTCTGTAGGTAATACTCTATTTTTATATATCAAAACAGATATCATTATTAAGTCTTTTGAAATAATAACAACTTCAGAATTACTTGTGAGTTCTTATATATTTATCATTAAGGAGTACTATCTATCTACCGAGAGGCAAAACTGCATGGATGAGCTACTGTAGTCAAACAGAGACAACCTGTAAGCTAAAATAATCACAAAATTGCACAGTTATAGTGTCTTGAAATAATTGTAAGTTTTCATCTTTCCTCCCTCGACTGAAAATTTCTGAAAGCCAAGGACCATTCATTAAGACATAAACCAACATACTCTAGCATAGTACCTGGCATACTGTAAACACTCTGAATAGACCTGTGGGATAAATGAATTAAACTCTTGGTGAATGGCAAGCCTTGTCACACTAAATTCATAGATGGAGAGAGTTGCCATGGAATGATGAACATAAACATGTTGGTTCTGGAATACTGAAGAGGACTGTGGGTTTGGAATATGTATATATGAAAACACTAATCCATGAATCAATTACTTCATACATATGAGCAGAGACCTTGAACCAATTATCTCTTGAAAAATCCAACTCATTTTTCTCTCTTAATAACTCACATTTTGGATAAAACTCAACATGAACTTTGGTGGGAAGATTCAAACTATAGCAACTACCATGTGCAAAGTAAGGTACTCTACAATGGAATGGGAACAATACTTAACGTGTTTCTATTTATCTATCTTGATACATTATTTAATGATGTAGCCATCCATCTATGTTCCTGTGCACAAGTAACTACATAATGACCTAATGAAGGAGGCAGATATACATATATGTTAATACTCTGTCATATTTTTATCCCTTGCATATATGAGGCAAGAAACAAATGAGAAGTGAGGAATGTGTAAAGGAGGATGTACTTGGGAAAGTCTCTAGTGCATCCTGGCTGAGAAAGGGAGACAGCATTGGAACCAAGTGTTGATTCTGTGCAATTCTAATTGATGAAAGCATAGAAAGGCAGCATTCATGGCTGAGCAAGGTGCTGGAACATGGACAAGGAAGAGGAAGTGTAGGTTCTGATTACAGAATGATCAAAAGCCCACAGAACACACAGCAAGACAACAGCAGAATTTAGGGTGTGATTATGGGGTCAAAGCATTTCAGACCTTAAACGTCACTCCAGTGAACTTGGGCTTTATTTTTTGGGGAACAGTGGCCTGGGGAAGAGAAGGGAAAGGATATAAGTACCCAGATTTAGCACAGTGACTGGCTCCTTCTCTGTAGTCTTTGTGTTAAGGGATCCTGTTACATGTATGTCACCAGGAGCATGGATTCTGACCTTATTTTAGTTTTACTGATTCTGATTATAATTACATCTCTAGCAGAAAAAAAGTAAATGTGATGTGAGGGTAGGAGTCAGAATAAAGGTTCATTAAATTAAAACTGTACACTGGAGAAGTTGAGTAATAAAAGAATAGAAAAGTCTTGAGAAAGTAGGCTAGAGACAGGGCCTGGTAGGTTAGCTCACCATCAGTTTTCACAATTTTCTTTATACTTTTCCTTACTTTGTACATTTCAAATGGAAAAGGCAATGCATTAAATACTATGATAAATACTATTTAAAAGGAAAATATTTGATACCTACCTTCCAACTTCTACTTGCCTCCAAATTTAGGATTTATAGGCTAGCACATGTGAATTTCTATACCTGGTTGGTCCTTCTGTTCTCACAACCATGTGAAGCCAATAGGCTTATGTAAGTGTAAGGTGTCATCAGTACTTTTATAGAATGGCCGCAATGTCACATGGCCTTTCCTGGCTACTTGTTAGTAGAAAAGGAGAGAGCTCTGGTGTCTCCTCTTAGACATTATGTGTGTTCCACCCTCATCTAAGAACCCTGTGTAACCCTAATCCCTTTTTAAAGGTTCTACTTCAAAATTATCACCTCTTTGAAGATTGGGGCTTAAATATTTGAGCTCTGTAGGGACATAATTCTACCTATATGCTGTGTAACTTTTCCTGGGAAGATATGAATAAATACCTATTCACTCAGATAGACCATAAATATCAGATTCTTTTTTTTACCTAAAATAGTTTTTGCTTTTAAGCTGAGTCATGTCTTCTGTTAGAAAAGTCTATCTGTGGGGAAACCTGTGCTCTGCTTCCTCAGATGTGGGTCCACAGTGCAGAGCCTTTCCTATCGTTGCTGTTTTTAGTTAATTTTAGACACTGGTAAACATTCACAAAATTACGGAAAAGGACAGTTTCTAGACCATGTTGTGTTGACAAAGTGCTCACTGAAAGTGTCTGTCTGACAACCAGCTGTCTGAATCTCACTTCTCTGAAATCTAAGGTTAATGTGTGAGTCACCAGCATTTTTAAAATGACTAATGTCTTCTTTGTTTTTATTTTAGAATAGCCAGTCCTCTCTTCTACACAGAGTGACAGCACAACTGTTATAACCAACACTTTCTACAATCCTCTACTGATTTATTATAGCCCCCTTTTTGATCTCTTTGCAAATGATTACTGTCAAGTTTTGCTGGTTGAATATCATTTACTGCATTCACTCAAATGTATGCTGAATACCTGAAATTTCTCTCTTGGTTCTCCTTCTCTGCCCTTGGCTTCCTCTTCCAATTTTCCTCATTTGAATTCTCCTTCTTCTTATAAATTAATATATGTGGGGGTCATATAATCACTGTCTTTCTTTCCTTGTTGCTAGGATATAATACTTTGACAAAATCAACTTAAAGGATAAAGGGTTTATTTTAGCCTGTAGTTCTAGATTACAAAGCAGGGAAGTCATAATGGCAAGAGACAGAGGGAGTTGGTCATATAAGGAACAGAGAATAATTAATGCATGTACACAAGCAAATCACTTTGCTTACTCCACTTTACACCAAGGGAATGGTGCCATCCACCATTGGGTATACTTCCCTCTCAATTAAGGTACTCAAGATAACCCTCCCATGGGCGTGCTCACAGACAAACCTAATCGACACAATCCCTCCTTGAGACTTCCTCCTCAAGTGACTCTAGATTGTGTCAAGGTGGCAAAAGTGACTATCAAACTCATTTACTATGTTTATGATTGTCTTTGTTAGCGAGATCAATATTCAGATGAATATATAAAGCATATGTATATTTTAAGAATAAAGAAAGTTCCCAAGTGAAGTAATATTTTAGATTCTTTTTTAATTAAGATTTTTTAAATTTATTTTACATACCAATCACAGGTCCCCCCTTCCCTTCTCCCACCCCTCCAGCCTCCCCCTCCCCAACCCACCCCCTATTTCTTCCTACAAGAAGATAAGGCTTCCCATGGGGAGTCAGCAGAGTCTGGTACATTCAGTAGAGGCAGGTCCAAGGCCCTCCCCCTGCATCAAGGCTGTACAAGGTGTCCCATCATAGGTAATGGGCTCCAAAAAGCCAGCTCATGCACCAGGGATGGATCCTGGTCCTAGCCAGGGGGGCCCTTAAGCAGATCAAGCTACACAGCTGTCTCACTATGCAGAGGGCCTAGTCCAGTCCCATGGAAGATCCACAGCTGTTGATCTAAATTTCATGAGTTCCCACTAGTTTGGTTTGGTTGTTTCTGTAGGTTTCCCCATCATGATCTTGATACCCCTTGCTCATAGAATCCCTCTTCACTCTCTTTGACTGGACTCCTGGAGCTACACCTAGTGTTTGGCTGTGAATCTCTGCATCTGCTTCCATCAGTTACTGGATGAAGGCTCTATGATGACAGTTAGGGTATTCACCGATCTGATTACTGGGGTAAGCCAGTTCAGGCACCTTCTCCATTACTGCTAGTAGTCTAAGCTGGGGTCATCCTTGTGGATTCCTGGGAATTTCCCTAGCACCCGGTTTCTCTCTATCCCCATGATGTCTCCCTCTATCAAGGTATCTCTTTCATTGTTCTCCCACTCCATCCCTGTCCCAGTTCAACCATCTCATTCCCTTATTCTTAAAATGTTCCAGCATAGTGAAGGGGGAAAAACTCTATGTAATTATGTGATATGGTTTGCTCATCATTGTATGTGTGAGTCTCCTTAATGTATAGCTGTTGCTTCATCCTTACTGGTTATGTGTGAAGCAATTTCTCCATTTTTGATACTTAAATTTTTAACCTTTAATGATACCTTCTAGGGAACAAAATAACTTGAATAGCATTAATTTACTAATCTTTTCTGTTTTCATAATGCTTTCTATGTTATGCAAAAAATCAGTTTCTACTACATGCTCTGAAGATATGTTTCTCTTTAATCACAAAATGGTAATATTTTTGCATGGAATTTATTTGTGTAAAAACAGAGTCAGTTTTGGAGCCCATTACCTATGGTGGGACGCCTTGCTCAGCAGTAGGGAGGGGCTTGGTCCTGTCTCAAATGAATGTACCAGGCTTTGCTGACTCCCCATGGGAGGACTTACCCTTTTGCAGGAGGGAATAAGGGGAGGGCTGGAGGGGGAGCTGGAAAAGGGATGAGAGGGGCATCTGTGGTTGGTGTGTAAAATGAATAAAAAAATTCTAAAATAAAAACAAACAAAAACACAAAAAAGAGAACCAGTCACAACCTGCAGTTATATATATATATATATATATATTATATATATATAATGTATTTATGTGCTTTGCCTACTTGTGTCCCAGTAATCTGACTTTCAAGCAGACAGACTATCTAAAGAGCGTTATCTCAAAAGCCAATGTACAAATGGGGAACAAGTATGAAAAAACATTCAACTTCACTAACCATCAGGAAATCAAAATCAAAACCACAGAGAGGTATAAGCCTACCCTGGTTATAATAATTATTACCAAACAGGCAAAAATAGCAATTGCTGGCAAGGATGCAAAAATACATTATTAATAGAAATACAAATAAATTTTTGCAGTCATTGTAGAGACTAGTAAAGAAGTTACAAAAAGTTAAAAAAAAAATCAATCAGCCAACCAACCAACCAAACAAAAACCCTAGAAACAGAATTCCCATGTGGTTCTGTAATCTTACTTTGGGGTATAAATAGAAAGAAAATCAAACTGGAATATCAAAGTGATGTCTGCATCCTTGTATGTTCTGCAGAACTTGTTATATAGTCAAGACATGGAATCAGCCTAGGTATCCATCAATACATGAGTGGATAAAGAAAGCAGCACATGTAGGCAGTGGCATATTATTCAGGATAAAGAAAATGTTGTATAAACAGATACATGTGCAGTAGAATATTATTAAGCTATCAAAGGGAATGAAATTTTTCATTGCCTAAGCATGGGTGGATTAGAAGATATTAAGCGAAATAAGCAAGGAACAGAAAGACAAATGTAATGTCATATGTTCTCTTGCAAGCAGAGAAAAGAATAATACTTTCCAGATGTGAGGGAGCAGGTGTTTAACAGGTATAGGGATACAGTTAGTGAGAAGGAGTAACTTCTAAAGTTTCTATGCACAGTAAAACTATGGTGGCCTAGTTATTTATATAGTTATTGGAGAGAACACTGGATGCTCCCAGCACAAAAAAAGATAAATGTGTGAGGAGATACATATATGTTATTTGCTATGACCTAATAATTACATGTTATATACACGGATATCTTGAAATGTCATACTGTATCCTATAGATGTTTCCAACTATTATGTCAACTAGAAACTGAAAAGTTGAAGACAATCTATCATTTACATCTTGGGTTAAGAGTTTAAAAATGAATATTGATTTTTTTAAATGTTATTTCTGCACTTCAGTTTTCATAGGATACTCCCTCAATCTGTTAAAAAGATAAACAACATATTAAATCAACATTGCTTATCTTGAATAAAGTCACTTTGGTCAAGATGGTCCTTTTTGTAAGTGGCTGAATTCAGATTGCATGTTTTGCTTCAGATTTTTTGCATTACTTTGAAAAATATGATGCCTTGTAATGCCCGTACTGGTGAAAAGCTATACACTCTGATAAACTGAGATACAGAAGACATATTTATTCTGTTCCTAAATCTTTGAGGTTTTGTATATTTCCTTATCATGTGAGTAGAAAGTACACCATGAGTGATGACTCATCGTCATTGTCAACTTGACTGGTGGGTGCCCCTGTGGCAGTGTTTCTAGAACAGTTTAACTAAGGAGGAAGTCACCGTACCAGGGGCTGGAGTCCTGCACTGAACAAAAAGATGAAAAGAGAGGAAGATAGCTGAACAGCAGCGTTCATCTTTCTTTGCATTCTACCTGTATTCCCTGCAACCATCCACCCCGTTGTCCTGACGCCATCCCTTGTCACAATGGCCTATCCCCTCAGTGAGCTAAAATGAACTCATCATCAGCATTTGTGCTGACAAAAGTAGCTGATACATCATGAAGTGTCCATGTAAGTGACTCTTTCATGGGAGGTCATTTTAACCAGATTTATTTTCAAGCACTGGTTCATTTTCTTTGGTGGTTATAGGTTTTGTATTTGTTTCTTTTAATCTATTTTGGTGGGTGTGGTGATTTGATTTATAATGGTCCCCATAGGCTCATGTATTTGAGTACTTGGTTCCCAGTTGGTGGAACTGTTTGGGGCAGGATTAGGAGTTGTGGTCTTTTTGGAGGAGGTGTGTTGCTGGGTGTGTGGGTGTATGTGGAGGGGAGTGGACTGAGGTTTCAAAAGCCCATGCCATTCCTAGTTAGCTCTCTTTGTATCATGTTTGTGAATCAAGATATATTCTTTCAGCTACTGTTCCAGCACCATGCCTACCTGCCTGCTGCCATGAACCTGCAATGATGGTCATATTTCACTCACCCTCTGAAACTGTAAGTAAGCCCCAAATGAAATTCTTTTGTTTATAATTTGCATTATCATGTTACTTTGTCTCAGCAATTGAAAATGAGCACTGTCTAAGACAGTGTGCTACATTGTTTTTAGTAATCTGTTCTATTTAAGTTTTAAAATGATTTTGATACTAATATCAAAATTGTCTCAATTCCTTTTAACAGACTGATAGGAATAAGAGCCAGGTATAGCGGCACATGCCTTTAATCCCAACACTTGGGAGGCAGAGGCATGCAGATCTCTATTTGTCTGAGGCTGGTCTGGTCTACATAGTGAGTTCCAGAACAGCCAGAGCTACATAGTGAGACCATGTCATGAAAGAAGCAAAATAAAACAAAAGGACTAATAGGAAACTTCTGTGGTAAATAAACATTTCCAGTAAAACATCCCTTGTTTTGTGTTGCATATAGCTGTCTACCTAATTTCTTTGCAAACATCAACAGGTCAGACCTTAGAAACTCAAGTGGGAAGAATTTCATTTCTCTGAACTCAAAAGCCAACACCAGCACCAAGGCATAAGAAGCCCTCTTCTGCATTATTGGACAAGATTTTTTAAGAGACTACCAAAACATTATAGGCTATGCTATTGTCTTAATTGACTCCTAGGGACAGATGGTAAGTGCCTGTTGCTGAAGATACCAGGCACTTCAGACACCAGACTCTGAACTGGTTCCAACGTGAAAACCTCTTCCCCAAGGGCTAGCTTTTATGGTACCAGAAAGCAACACGCAAGCTTCTAAAGGAGGGAAGCAATCAGCAGTCCTACCCAGACACGGACCACAACAACCAGCATGGCATGATAACCCTACAGGTGCAGTCATGGCACTCATACCCGAGTGGCAATCAACAGCTCTTTAACGGGACTCACTCAACAAGAGGAAAATCACACCTGGTACTGGAAACATAGAAACTACCGAGGGCTAGTAAAGTCCTGTGTCTTGGAGGAGAACCTGCAACTGCCACTTTACTAAGCCAGCATAATCTCTAGCTGCACTCTAAATATTTGTCCTTACACCTACAGAAAGTGGAAACTTCGTATCTCATGGAAGAAATTTCTCAGCAACGGACACCCACTACAGAAAACCACAACCAGTCAAAATGTACTGTTGTGGAGCACAGTGTTGAGAACACTGAGGCTGGGGGAAATAGTCTTTCCTCCAGCAATCGGTTCTATCATACCAAATGGTCGGCCCTGAACATATCCATGCAAGTGACACAATACAGACTGAGCAGGTTGCACTTGTACCCTTAGGAGTGTGTGTGTGTGTGTGTGTGTGTGTGTGTGTGTGTGTGTGTGTGTAGCAACAATTAAAGCAAAGGAGGCGATGAATTTGAAAGACAGCAAGCAGGGGAGGGAGGTACATGGGAGTGTCTGGAGGGAGGAAAAAGAAGTGACAAAAAATGTAATTATATTCTAATCTCAAAAAACAAAATATCACTTAATAAAAAGAGACTTTCTACACAGATCCCTCCCTATTTTCTGTTAAATGTGTGGACTATTTCAGTTTAGCTGGAGTTCCCTTATTTGGCCTTGCATTATAGTGGTATCATTAAATGGTATACGTGAACAAAAAAGGAAACCAATCCTTAATTAGCTGCTTTTGAGAAAA
This sequence comes from Peromyscus californicus insignis, assembly GCF_007827085.1. Lineage (NCBI taxonomy): Eukaryota > Metazoa > Chordata > Mammalia > Rodentia > Cricetidae > Peromyscus > Peromyscus californicus. The sequence continues at coordinate 35,860,515 of NW_026294584.1, forward strand.
TGATGTATTTCTAACAATAAAGAAATATTCATTTAGTAAACAACCTTATCAATTAATATTAGGTGGTGCAGGGACTCGGGAGATGGCTCGGTGAGAAGGCGTTTGGTCTTCTGTAATAGGAGGAGGAGTCGAGTTTGAATCTCTAGCATCCACGCTAAAAGTCAGCATGGCTGAGCACGCTTGCAACCCCAGCACAGAGGCAGATCCTGAGAGCCCGCTGGCCACAGCCTGGCTCAGTGAGCTTCTAGTTCAGTGATGGACCCTGTTTCAAGATAAGGCAAAAAACGAAGGGGAAAGAGGCCTGAAAGCCTCCTCTGGCCTACACTTGGGCACACTGGCCAGCTCACTCTCACACTCTCATGAATGCTCTAAACACACCGAAGAAAACTGAAACAACAAAAAAGAACAACACACGTAAGACAATACAGAAAGGCAACTGGGAGAACTCCTGCATATCACATCATATTCCCACAGCTGAAAACAGCTAAAGAAATGGGGCTGTGCATGCAGACTCCCATCAGCAGTCACACCCACCCACAGCCTTGTGGAGTTTTGACCCATTAGAAACAAGCTCACAGCAGGTAGAACCAAAGCCTGCCTAATACACTGGCAATCAGCACGGCTTCTTGTTTGTTTTGTTTTGTTTGCTACATCTTTAACTGAAAACTAGAAGGCAACCTTGCCAATGTTGCATATGTAATCTCTCATCTCACAGAAGGCATCCGTTGATCAGGTCCAGCCTACTGATTATCATCTATGCTTTTAGGATTATAATTATTGATTGCCAAGGCACTAAAGTCTTTATTTCAGTTTATTGTTTCATAACAAACTTTAAATTTTTTTTCTAAAGAACATTTGCTCTATTAAAAAAAAAATCCACAGAATTCTTTTTCTTAGTCCAGACAAACAGTAATGATGATGTTTAACATAAAGTAGTGCATGCAAAGCTTCTTTGTGCATCATGCTTCAAGTTACAAACTCATGATTGCACACAGTGATTCCTCTTTTAGTTTTGCTTCTTGAGGGCTTTGCTCTTTTCAATTATAATACTAACTCACAGAAGAGTTTCATTTTAGCCATGAGTTATTTCCTTGAAAATTATTCCATTAATTCTAATGACTCCTAGACTTTAGAAAGGATATTTCAAATTGATTTTTACTAAAGTGCAATTTTTAAGTATTGAAGTATTTCATTTATGTTCTCTATTTGTAATACATAATCTTATTTTACTAGTTACAGTTCTCCAGACAAACATTAGGACACCCCCCCCCCCCCACCACACACACACACAGTTGTGGTCATTATTTATTTATTTTACAATCCTGGGGACTGAATACAGGGTCCTACACAGGTAGACACTGTATCATTGAGCTATATCTCCAGTCCTAGCAGCATTGTTTATTATAAGGATTTTGTGACTACGGAAGCTGAAAAGCCCCAAGACCTGCAGTTGACTAAGTAAACACCCAGGAGACTGAGAGTGTTTCTATTGTGAGAAGCAGGGAAATCAATGGGTAAGTTCCAGTCTGCATCTGAATTTGAAGGCATTTCTTACAAAGTGAGTGCTTTGATTGTAGTTTGCGCTGTATAGAATACATGCCAGTAGATAAGTCACCTAAATACTGTGGAAGGCAGTTCTAGCAAAGGCATTCCATGCAGATGGCATATATGTATCAAGTGTATTTCCATAAGAGCATCCATAAGAATACTATTTATTCCAAGACAGAAGTGCTCTACGTAATCAAACTGCTACCAAGCACTGACCAATCAGGCTGAAAAGTGGTACTGTACTGGGATCAGTATTGTTTTTTTTTTTTTTTTCCAGCAGCTGAGATATTTGTCACTCAGGAGTGACTGGAGCTAGGACAACTGTGGTGAATAGAAGTCCAAGTTGCTGTGTCTATTCATAAACTTTATCTTTACCTTCATAGCCGATTTGCTGATGAGTCCCTTAGACAGTGACAGTAATGAATATGGAAAGAATCTGACTGCTATTCACTGAATAAGTCATCCAGCTACTTCATCTTAAAATTGTCACCTGACAAGTCATTCATTGGTGAATATTCACATGGGAAAATGAATATATTTGTGGGATTTTCCCCATTCAAAGAGGTCTACACATACCCATGTTCTCCAAATTTTCTTGTCAAAAATTTTTCAATCATGTTCTTTCCATATCACTAAACATCAGCCAAATCATTGATCATAGTGCACAAATAATTTGTATATGATCACATTGTTAGCTATTTCTATTTTAAAGCCAAATGAACAACTAAGTGCCCTACTCAGTGTTCTGTTCACTGGGGGGGAGCTTCCTTCTTCACCACTATATGAGGTATTGCAACACCAGTGTGTGTAGGTATAAGCGAGGCTCATCTTTCCTTCCTCTGTCAGCTGATCAAAGGGAATTTGCCAAGAAGCCACCGATATAAGGTAGGAAGAAGAGGATATTGCAGCAGGAATGAAATCATGCATAGTAGAGCCATTTATTCGTGTACCTTTGCCTTCAGAGCTTAGTTAAACCCATTAACACAGCACTTCTTCAATGATGGAGTGCTGCTACATATGTTTAAATGTATTGTATGGGGATAGAACATCCATGGCCACAAGAAGTAGCTCAGGTCTCATGGTAACTTGGACCATCATTAAGAGTTTAGATTCCACTAAAGCACAGTGTCAAGCCAATATATGCTTCACAAAAGGATAGCGGTAATCTTCAAAGGGTGTCAGGGTTTTAAGCAAAATATTAAGGACCCGCAAGGTTAATCAGCGATAGGCACTTGGAAAAGGGTCTGAAGAGCATCTCTATATGCTATATCACTTTGGACACCATTGAATCTGCCAGACCATGTGATCAAAATGGTAACGCCATTTTCTAACATGCTGTAGTGCCTTCTTCTGACTTTCATCTCACTCTATAAGGGCATCTTCTTTAGGTCACTTGGAAATGGCCTTAAGTAATATCAAGTAAGGACTATGTTTTGTCTAAAACCCGAAGAAACCCACTGTTCATTGTTAGTCTTATGGTTGTAGGAGAGACCACATAAAACAAATATATACTTCACTACAGAGGGTATATCTTGACAAGTCCCTAGAAACTTCCCACCCTCTCACATGCAAATGTCCCACCATTTTCATATGAGAGTAATAAGTCTAGAGTAGTTGGTTTTTATCACTCCCTAGGTCTAATCATTCTAATAGTGACATGGTATCCTACAGAAGGAAAAGATTATCAAGTCTTTGTGAACTAACCATGGGCTACAGTGTTGATACACTTGAGTTATCAATAGGCAGGTAGATAGATGGATTTCACAGCTGCAACAAGCCTTCATGTGGGATTCTTTTTCAAAGTTATCTTGTAAAAACAATTTGACAGATTATGAGTATCAAAAGATAATTTAATTAGGTCAAGAAATAAAAGCATGCCTGGTTGCGTAGTATCTTTAATCGAAGTTGACACTTGGTTAAGCTTACAGCTATATTCTCCAAAATGCATCTATCTTCTGAACAGGTCAATTAAACAATTTGAATGTGGATACAGTGCAAATCATTACTTTGAATCTTTTGTGACCTTGATGGTAACATTAGTCACTGCCATCACTCCATGAAAGCATTCTTGATTTTAGTTTACTAATATCCTAAGTAAAACTTCTGCTTAGCCTTTCCTATAATACTAGCCCTTATTCTACAAGTTATGGAATGAATGTGGGCATTCTTCCAGTTTCTGAATAGTTGATTTTAACTATGTCTTCCTAAACTGAGGAAATACCAAAGAATATGTTTGGGAACCCACCGAATCCATTATAAATGGACTTAAACTATAATTCCATTGATTACCTGAACTTCATAAGCTGCTGCTAGGAGTAGTGTACTGACTATGGCCCCACAGCCATATTTTGGGTCTATTCAAGTGAGTAAGAATTTAGAGCTAGACTTCAGAAGGTCTCACTGTTCCCATTTGCTAATAAAATTGCCCTGGTAAAAAAGTCATAGATCCCTTTGGGGGAAATTTGAGGGAGAGATTAACAGTATAATTCTTTTGGCAGTATGCAAAGATCCATTTTAAAGGGATCTCGTTCTTCCTTTCATTGAGAGTGTGATAGGTCTATAAATTAGCTAACATTTGAAAACTGACTGAGGGGCCCTGACTTTCTACTTTTACGATTCAGGTTAGACTTTTGTTTATTCCACTTAAAGATTTTCTGTATATACAGATCAGCTGGGAATTTAGTAGGCTCCTTGTCTGTTTCACTGTTAGAATCACCAGGAACAACTAGTAGCTGATGGAGACCATCTGCTGGAGTCAGGGTGTTTGGTTGCAGCCTTGACTCTATCCTTCATTATAGCAACTAAGCTTTGGAGATTGAGTACAACCAGTTTGCCCTTCACGTCTCAGGATCTGATGAGTGAAGAAGCTACACAGGAAGGTCTGGCTTACTGAAAATAATTACAGTGCTTTTCGAAGAAGCCAAGGCTCCTCTCACAAACTTATTACCCGTGTGATGATGTCTCTGGGCTCACAAGTGGAAGTGAAAATGCCCAATGACAAATCCATTCAACAATTTTTATCTCTCCCAGCCCCCAAGTCTTCCTCTAAACTGAACCAAGGTATTTCCAGTTCACTGTGGGCCACCTTTGGTCTATGTTTTAGCCAAGAATCCAATCAAAGTGTTGGGGCCCCTTTACACCATTACAACATTAAATGTAGCATCTCTGCTTAGTGAGCGCAACTTTATAACAATGAAGTTGGACTGACCTAGCTTTACATCTTTTCCACCATTTATTCTACACATATTTAGTATCCATCCCTATACAGATTTCTCAGGCTTATCTCTACATATATTTTAAATGCAAAGAGTTATTTTACAACTTTGGATAATTATTCATGGGTCACATATTGTACCTAATTTTCAGTGACCTGCCAGAAAGAGTATAATTGTAAGTCTTGAAGTAAAGAGAAGTGATGAATTAATCCCAATAATCAGTATTATTTTATATGGTTACTGGTTCAGAAGAGAAGAGTAGATATTATGGACTTCTTGGTCAATGGAGGTTAATCCCTAAGACAGGAAAGAAAGGATGCTGCTATAGAGTAAGCTCTCTGAAAGTCAAATCAATTTGTCAGGATTTAGAAGCTTGGTGTCCTCTGCTTCATCAGGATCTTTCCAAGTAAATCCATTCAAATTTGTCGGATTCTATTATTTCTCAGTCAATGCTCTCACATTAAAAGCAGACAGAGAGGCTGGGAGTTTAACTTGTAATTCAGCCAATTCACAATGAGATTCTGTATTTGATTTTCAGCAATTTCTGTCTTGGAGTGACAGGAGATAAAATTTTATTTCAAGGCACATATAGATGCTTTCAAGCCTCTCACAGCTTTTGAACTGGGCACCAGAATTCTGTAGTTCATCCTTTCCTTTCTTCATTTTGCCTATTAACAATAGAACCAACTAGTTCATCTCACAATCTCACTATACTTGTTAATTTGTCAGAAAGCTTAAAATTATCATAGTCTCTTAGATCCTTGCTTCTTATGAATTGTACACAAAAGTCTGTCTTGGGACTTACCAGGTAAGGTTAACCTCAATGAGTTCTTCATGTTACACAAAATATGGCACATAAGAAGCAAGAATCTAAGAGACTATGGTAATATATTAATCATTTCAGCAATCTTATGAGATAAACAGTCTATGTACTTATGTAGGTTATAAATTAAAACACAGAAAGACTAGGAAAATTTCTCATATTCACATATGTAGGGAAAAGATACTAAATTTGAATTAAGACAGTCTGAGTACACTCATATTCCAAGTATAATTGCCTCTAATTTGGAAGTATCACCTATGGAAAAATTCATTTTTATGGCCAGTTTTACATAAAAAGCTATTTTAAAATGCATTATATTAGATTAGCTTTTTTTTTTCTAGTCTTTGGCAGTAACTCATTATTAGAAAGCAGAAGTCATTGTGCAAAGGAAATTGGAATGGTATACATTCAGTAGTTGGATACCTGCAGGAGTCCAGCACAGGAAGGAGTTATTCACTATATCCTTTAAAAATGATTAGAAAACTAATCTAAAATTTAGCTTTTGATTCTCCCCTGAAGGTCATCAAAGCAGAGTGAAAAGCAGGAGAATGAAGAAGATTGCAGGGGGTTCAGCATCAATGTCAATTACATGGCATTTAACTCCATGAAGTAAATTAACACTGTATTTCTAGGTTCTTGGCTTTGTGTACCAATTAATGAGACTATGCCTTTCTAATAACCCATGGAAAGCCGCTCATCTGTTTTCATAAACAAGCTGAAGTCACTGAGGAAATTCCACTAAAGCTTTGAGAGAGCTAACATTTAGAGATCAGAGTTTAAAATTTTTTTTTTTTTTTTTTGGTTTTTCGAGACAGGGTTTCTCTGTGTAGCTTTGCGCCTTTCCTGGAACTCACTTGGTAGTCCAGGCTGGCCTCGAACTCACAGAGATCCGCCTGGCTCTGCCTCCCGAGTGCTGGGATTAAAGGCGTGCGCCACCACCGCCCGGCCAAGAGTTTAAAATTTTTTAAACTATATAAGCCACAAGAAGAAAACCCCCAAGAAAGCATCAAGGGGCTATCTTGGAACACTCTCTTTTTGGTTGCTTTTATTTAAATTTTATGACCTCTAGGAATGAAGAAAACTTCATCATCGTTTATCTTCTACTATAACCATTCTCTAAAGTATACCAAATAGAGCATTTAGGTTGTCTGTCAAGTTAGGTGGTAATCCGACAGAGTTAGGTTAACCTCAGTGAGTTCAGCTTATTACACCGAGTATATAAAGCTTCTGAAAAGTCTAATGAAAATGATTTTCTCTTTATAGCAGTTATATATAAATCAAAATGCAGAACTTCCATACCTAATGACTTTTCTTTTCACTCACTTGGAGTCTTTCCTTCTTTACTTTTGTTACCTCCAGCCCCACTGAACAGATCATCCTGTACTTTTTTTTTTTTTGCTCTCTCATTCTTCATTCTCATCTCTCACTGCAGATCTTATTGGGTAGGCCATATGTACTGAGGCCATCCTGGTCTGAGTCATCATTCCTGTTCACCTTCCCTATTGCAAAAGCATTTTTCCTTAACTCCTTAACCACAAGCTTCGAAAACCTAAGTCAATTGTATCAATACTTATTTACTTCAAACTTCTGAAAATTTTGCATGATATATTTACATTGTACTGTGAATAAAATACAGGCTATAAACCTTGACACCCCCCAGCATGACACCTGCCTCACAAACTTCAGCTTGTAAGGAAGTCCCCTCCTGTCTTAGGGTTACTATTGCTGTGATAAAGCACCATGACTAAAAACAACCCAGGAGCCGGGCGGTGGTGGCGCACGCCTTTAATCCCAGCACTCAGGAGGCAGAGCCAGGCGGATCTCTGTGAGTTCGAGGCCAGCCTGGACTACCAAGTGAGTTCCAGGAAAGGCGCAAAGCTACACAGAGAAACCCTGTCTCGAAAAACCAAAAAAAACAAAAAAACAAAAAAAAAAAACAACCCAGGGAGCAAAGGGTTTATTTTGCTTACACTTTCACATAAAAGTTCATAATCAAAGAAAGTCAGGGCAGGAACTCACGGCAGGAACCTGGAGGCAGGAACTGATGCAGAGGCCATGGAGGAGTGTTCTTATTGGCTTGCTCCTCATATCTTGCGCTTGCTCAGTCTGCTTTCATACAGATCCCAGGGCTACCAGTCCAGTGATGATCCCACTCACAATAGACTGGGCCCTCCCACATCCATCAACAATTAGGAAAATGCCCTAAAGGCTTGCCTACAGCTCAGTTTTATGAAGGCAGTTCCTCAGTTGAGGTTTCCTCATTTCAGATGATGCTAGCTTGTGCCAAGTCAACATAAAAACTAATCATGATACATCCTAACCTATTATCTGGTCATGGAGTCTTTTTGTGCCTGAAGCACCTAGTACATTCCTTCCTTACACCCTTGGACCTTTCTGCATCTTCTGCCTAGAAAGTTCTTGCTCTGGCTTTTCACAGTAACTCTATGCCATCATTCAGACTTCAGCAGCTTCAGTTTCTTAGCACATTGGTGTCTCTTAACTGATCTCTGCCTTCATGGTCACTTGGTCATTCTCTCTGGGTGTATGCATACATGGCTTTCTCCATGTTTTTCTTTTTTCAGGAAGATACTAATCATTGGATTTGGTGCCCATAGTACTCTAGTGTTAATGTTTACTTATTACCGAAATAGCTATTTACAAATAAAATTACATTCTCAGGGACTAAGAATTAAGACTTCAACATATGAATCTTAAGAAAATATAGGAATTTGGAAAAGATTAGAGTTATTCTTGAAGAAAAGTGTGAGCCCATGCTTCAAGAAATTGAGTTTAGTTTTATAAAGTCACTATCATACTATTGATATATTTCTTAAGATATGAATAAGCTTTATAAATTTATCCCATAGTTTTAAATATTCCAAAAGGAGCTTTGTATTCCATGGCAATTTTAAGGGTAAGGAAACTGAATTTCTAGTCTTCTCTTTAAACTTTTTACTGGATACCATAATGAATTCAGGTCTAATCTCCTGATAAGTCATCCAGAAAACAACTAAAGAATTAATGACCATACAAAAATAGTCTTTCATATTTGTAGACTACAGTTCTAATTGTTGATGTAAATCCACAATGAACTGTCACTCAGGAAAAAAAACAACAACAGACCAAATGTCTTTCTGATTATAATAGAAAAAGTAAGAAAAATGGATGGCAGGGCTGTTCTGATGGTATGTAGCCAGATACTGAACACTAATATTCAGGAAAATGATATAGATATGATAGAATTAAAGGGTAGGTTAATGAACCTACTTTTAAAGAGTAACAACTTGTTTAGAATTGTTTTACATTGCTATGGATTTTAGTTTATTGATACAAGTTTAAACCTAATTTTGTTATACTGTATATATATTTCTATTCTTGTTCGAGGTATTATGTTTATATAACTCATTTAAATTGTAATGGATAATTAAAAAACACAGATTAATAATTAGTCTTCTATGATAGTCAAACTTATAGTCATGTTGTTTTCTAGGTATACATAGATATAATTCAATTAGGTAGGTAATCTTCAAACATTTCAAAGACTTACAGAATATGGCATTTAAAATGTTTTAAAAATTTAGACTTTCTGGACAATGAGATATGTCTGCTCCTGGCAGCACCAATTTACTTCAGAGACGACGATGGGCATTGAAGACACTCTATATGGAGTTTATCTTCGCCTTGGCAAAAATAGCCATATAGGCAAGGAACTGTTCTTGCCTAGACTGCTTGATTGACTGGACGTGGAGGACCCATAGGAAGGTGACCACTGAACTTTCCTTGGCAAAATGGTCCTTCAGGTTCCTGCTTTGCAGAGGAAACTGCAAGACATTCTACAGGACACAGAGAGAAGTGACTGAGAGACTCTAAGCCTGTGGGCTGAAGACAGATGACCCAACTTTACAAAGGAACATTAGGTGACTGTCCAGGCTGCCAGCTGTCTCTGTCTAGCCTGCAAGACTCCCGAAAGTTGCTTGCATCCTTCTCCCATTTCTCAGGTAATAGTATATCCTTCTGGGGTCTTTGATGTTGTTGAAGACTAGAGTTATAATTTTCCTTAGTTATGATAAGAAATAAGTTAGATATGAAACCTTAGACTCACAAATATAGGATAGATAGGATCTCTTCTTTAATTTTGTCAACTCCAAATAGCCTAGATATTATAAATAGACTAGATAGCGTAACTGTAATTCTTGCTTGATAATTGTTTTGTTATCTGTAATTTTACTATGTGAAAGTTAAAACCTTGCTTTTTGAAAAAAAAGAAAAGGGGAAGTGCTGTGGGATGTTCTGTATGTTAAATGTGTTGCTCTGATTGGTTAATAAATAAAACACTGATTGGCCAGTAGCCAGGCAGGAAGTATAGACAGGACAAGCAGAGAAGAGAATTCTGGGAAGTGGAAGGCTGGGGCAGAGAGACGCTGCCAGCCGCCACCATGAGAAGATGTTAAAACACTGGTAAGCCACAAGCCACGTGGCAACTTATAGATTAATAGAAATGAGTTAATTTAAGATATAAGAACAGCTAGCTAGAAGCCTGCCACGGCCATACAGTTTGTAAGTAGTATAAGTCTCTGTGTGTCTACTTGGTTGGGTCTGAGCAGCTGCGGGACTGGAAGGTGAGAGAGATTTGTCCTGACTGTGGACCAGGCAGGAAAACTCTAGTTACAGGAAAAGCAATGGGGTTAGAAGACAGCGAGGTGAGATGGGAGCAGAAAGCCAAGTCAGGAAGATAATAGGTGTGAAGTGACAGAACCCAAATAATGGTTGGACTTTTGCCTGCTAAGATCACTTTCCTGAATATATTTGTTTCTAAGAATATCTTGATTTAGACCAACACTATAAAATAACAGTTTTCTACAAAATTGAATCCTAACACATGGCTAAGGAAGAAAGGAAAACACATATTCCTTTTGGTATGTGATTAAAATAGGAATATTTGCTTTCATGTATTTTAAAATGGGGATACCCTATTTAATATTAATTTTACAGAATAGGCTAACAATTCTCAGTTTAACAATTCCTAAGATCTCAGTGATTTCAAGTAAAAAATGTCTGTCTGTTACCACACCTCTTATCAAAAGCAAGAGAGGAAAGAACTGGGCAGTTATTCAGGGATCTCAGTTCTCTGGCCTTCTAGTATCTTCCTCTCTGAGTCTTCTTCTCTCTCCTGTCCAACTCACAAGGAAAAAAGATGAGTCCGTGGTTGGGATGTATACTGCTCTTCCGGAGGATTCTAGTGCAGTTCATATCAGGTGGTTCACAACCATCTCTGACTCCAGCTCTGGGGGATCCACACCCTCTTCTGGCTTCCACAGGCACCTGCACTCACATGTACATTCCCACATGCATTCGTGCACACTTGCACAGATGCACATGCAAGATTAAAAGTAAAATAAACCCAAAACCCAAATGTAATGGAAAAGCTGAAAATGAAAGCATTTACCATTGCTTAAATACATGCTTTGATAAGTTGTTTTTTTTTTTTTTTTGGTTTTTCGAGACAGGGTTTCTCTGTGTAGCTTTGCACCTTTCCTGGAACTCACTTTGGAGACCAGGCTGGCCTCGAACTCACAGAGATCCGCCTGGCTCTGCCTCCCGAGTGCTGGGATTAAAGGTGTGCGCCACTACCGCCCGGCGATAAGTTTTTTTTAATTAGACATTAATACAAAATATTCCTGGAGTGATAATGCAGGCTTCTAGTTATTTCAAGGTCTTCTTCCTTAAGTCATCCAATTAGTGAAGTTGTTATCCTGACATTTATTGAGGAGTGAAAATCTAAGATGTGCTAATGTTAAAGAACACATCTATTTGCACTAATAAGTAATTCATACTATTTTCCCCTTCTCATGCTTCTTATAATTAACTAAATAATCTGTGCTCTTTTAATTTGGGAAATAGCTTTATGAATGTCACTGAGTTGGTGTCAGCCTGAGTTGGTGGCAAGATAACAGGAGCAGTATCTGAATCCTGCCTTAAGAAATGGAAAGATTAAAAATACTGTCATTGTTTTAGAGCCTGTTATTTCTTGAAGGTCAATAGGAATGTGTGGCCCACGAAAGGAAGCAGTCTTGCAGGATGGTTGGTGATGGAAATGTTTACATGCAAAGGATATGTTACCACGTATACCCCAGGGATATAAGCCACATTCCCCCTTGACCATAGCCAATTACCAGTAGAAAAATAATGTAATGGAAGTCTTAACCACTTTTCTTAGGAAGTGTCATGCCATTCTGAGACATTACTGGAGAAATTACAGTGCCATAATGAGCCTCATAATTCATGTCAGCCCTGAGCCTTTTCATTCATTTATAAATGCTTTAGAACCCCATGATTTATAATGCCTTGAGCTGGTTTTCTTTCAGAGCTATCATGCTCCCATTAATATGAACCATTCCTGCGCCTTGCCAAGAGACAAACCCTGTAGTAATAAATCATAAAGGTTAGTGCTCCCCTGGAATTGCTATAGTCAAATTTTTTTATACTGTGTGAATACAAAAGAATAGGCTTTTGTAAAGAAAAAATATTGAATGCTGAAAAAGATAAAAAAAACAAAGAAAAATCTCTATACAAAGATGTCACCTTAGACTCTACCAATTGTTAATATAACATATATTTTATTTATATTTGAGAACTGTTGTAGTCTAGAAAGTAGATCAGTTTTAATGATTTCTTTAAAATATTTTTGGAAATATGTATGTGTGTATGTATGCCACATATATGTGGGTACCCATGGAGGCCAGAAGAAGGCATCAGGTTCTCCAAAGCTGGAGGTATAGGCAGTTGTGAGCTGTCTGATATGGGTGCTGGGAACCAAACCTATGTCCTCTGGAAGACCAGTAATTGCTCTTAACTTCTGAGCTATCTCTCCAGACCTAGTTTTAATATTTGACACAAAATTAAGATAAAACTGACCTGTAGCTGGAGTTTTCCTGTGTCCATCTGGCTCCTACAGCCACTCAGACCCAAGTAAACACACAGAGACTTATATTATTTATAAACTGTATGGCCGTGGCAGGCTTCTTGCTATCTAGTTCTTATATCTTAAATTAACCCATTTCTATAAATCTATACCTTGTCACATGGCTTATGGCTTATTGGTATCTTTACATCTTACTTCTCATGGCAGCGGCTGGCAGTGTCTTCTGACTTGGCCTTCCATATCCCAGAATTCTCCTCTCTCTTATCCTGCCTATACTATACTTCCTGCCTGACTACTGGCCAATCAGCATTTTATTTATCAATCAGAGCAACGCATTCACAGAATGCAGAAAGACATCCCCAGCATTGACCATCTAAACAACAAACCTTAGAATAAGAAGTCCTTTGGCCATCACTTTTATTCTTACGTTTTATCTCTCTTAATAAATAATAATGTTTCCAATGCATTTCCCTCTTATAAACCTCCTTCTAGCAATTCACTTTTGTAGTCAATTAAAAGGTTAAGCTATTAAACATTATTCTGTTAAACAAAACAATTAAAGTAGTTCTTAAAAGCATCTAAAGTTATGCAACACATAATGTGTTGTCAAGGTATGGGTATTCTTTCATTCATGATGCCTTGTCTCTACGGCTGCTATCTTTAGTGGCAATACTCATTACAAAGTCCATTTGCTGTTATACCAAGGAAGAATGATTATTTATTTTTCTGACTCACATTATGACATAAGAATGATGCTCTACAGAAATGATTGTGCTTCTATTCCATTCAGCAAAATCCATGGGACCCTCCTACTGTTTGAAAGACCCATCAAATGTTCTATCTTTTAGAATTTCTGAGACAATTTAGATGCAAGAATGGAAGTTAACAATAGCTGTAGATATCCCGCAAAACAGTGCTGGTCAGTGGACTCTTCTGCCAGCCAAATCCTGTCATTTAATGATGGGAGATCTTTACATATGGCCTTACCATTGCCTTTTATTTAACAGAAAACCTGATTCTTCTTATTAATGTTAATTGATCACCTTTCTCCAAAAGTTGGCCTCAAATCTGAAGGCTCTTCTCCCCAGATTTTTTGCATGACTTGACACTTAGTATTCAATCCTGGTTCAAAAACTTAAGTTTTTCTGCTGACCAACAAATATCTGTCTTACAATACCAGTATCCTGAACATTCAGTCACAAAAATGAAGGGGATATGGTTGGTTACGTGGTGGAACATGATAAAGCTAGGACAGAATGATTGATTCCACCATTGTTTCAAGAAAAATCATGAATAAGGAAGGAATAGAAAAAAAAATGAAAAGCATGGATTCAAGGAAAAGAGAAGACAAACTGGAAGTTTTTTATTTCCCTAGTTATTTTTTAGTTAATTCTTTTTTTCTCCCCAAATAAGGACACATAATTAGAAAATTTTAAAATATCAAGAGTAAAAGAAAATACTGGAATAAGCAAGTTAGGGGGCTGGGTATCCCAAGGTTAGCTTCATTCTCTTTCTTCACTCTTCTTAGCAGTTCATATTTTAGATTACACAATAATGCCTTCAGCTCATCCTAAAATGTGTTGTCACAGTCCATTCAACCTAATATAAATTTAAAAAGATATCTACTGGGTGACATCTATGAGTAAGTGTTTGAAGACTTATGACAATCCAGGAGATTTTTAGAAACATTTATCATATTAAATAATCAGCTGTCTGAATCATCTGCACCATCTACATATCCTCACTGCTTCTGTTTTACAAATGACACATCCTACATACAATAAGGTTAAAGAATTTGTCCGGGTTCACACTTTTCTTGCTGCATCCCAGCATTTGAATACAGGCAATCTGGTGTTAAAGTCTATACCCACCATTTTAGCTATGTTCACACCATATGTGAACCTATAAGAGAAGGTCTCAGCAGTTAAACATCAAATCCAGTGAGTAAAAAGACTGAGTACAGGCCCTACACGCAAATGTAAATGTCTGCTTATAAATATGCAAAGCACAGCTGCTTTGTCTGCACAACTTTGGCAATTTCTGCAAATGGAGCAAATTTACATTTCACATTTCAGGGTTATTTTCATTCATTTTACTCTTCAAACCAGTTCCCTTTCTTGTTTAGCAGGAAATGATAAATCTGCCATACTACTTAGCACTGTTTTTCAAAGGATGTTCCACAGAACATCTGTCTCTAAGCAAAATAACAGATTCTGCCCCACCCTAAGCCTTTGGCCACCAAATCTCTGGAGTCAAGAATCCTGCATTTTCCTGCATATGCATGGTGCATCCGGTGGTTCTAGAGTTTGACTCAGATGTGGCAGAACTTCTTCACCTTGTATCAACTTATTGCTTTTGCTTGTACCAAAATTAAGCACAAATAGATAGGATATGTTTACCTTCCATCCTCTAGTCCCAATTATCTGTGCAAAAAACATAACCTCCTTTAAATGGCTTCCAAACATTTCTCAAGTCTTTGCCCTTCCTATCCAGGTCATACACACAAAAAAGGAAAACTTGCTTGGGTACAACCTAAGATTATTCAATTCCTAATAAGTGAAAATACTTCTCTTATTGCTTCAGCACACACATTATTAATTCCCTCCTTCAAGTGCTTTCTAAAATGTTTCATTTACCTTGAATCAAATCTTTGCTAAGTATTGACTCTAAATATTTTATTTGCATTTTTCACTTTTGTCATAAATCTCCATTTTCCATAGTGATTTTTTTAAAGCAAAACTAAAAAAAATTCAAATATTTAAAACAGTGCTAAGCAGAATACTTTATTGTGAAATTTATTTCCTCTCGTTGTTTGTTATACTACCAACGTCAAGTCATTCTCATTCAGCAAGAGCTAAAAGTTAACTCTAAAGTTGGACTAGTGACAACTTAAATTCCTCAAACCATGGCTTCCAGTACAAGGTTCATTTGGTACATCCAAGAAATGATGAATGGTGTGATCCCCAACAACTAATGTGGAGTCTACTACAGCAGGGGTTAAAACTAGAACTCTGGGGCTAGTGGGATGGCTCAAGCGGTAAAGGCACTTTCCATGCAAGCTTGGTGGCTAAGTTTGACCCCCTAGAAGCCTTATAAAGGTAAAAAGAGGAAACCAGCTCCACAAAGTTGTCCTCTGACCTCCACATATATGCTGTGGCATGCAAGCCCATCAAACACACATCATGTTTACACACACACACACACACACACACACAAGCATGCACACAAGTACACACACACAAATTACAAATTTAAAAAGTGGCTGTGCAAAGACATATAACTGGGAGACAGCTGTAAGTGATATATACTATTATATTATTTGTGAGCTGTCCAAAAAGGTGATAGGAACAACTACTCCTAGTATTCAGAATTAACCCAATTAACTTCATAAAGGACAACAGATCAAAATCTGAGACACATCTAAGTTAAACCACACTACAAGGTATGGGCCATAATTCTCACTAACACTCAGAAAAGAATGCAATATAAGAATATATTTTACAAATCACAAAACCGGTTAAGTCTTTAGGATTATGTTGATTATTTAACTTTTTGGGACAAGGCTCCACTGTGTAGCCACAGCTGCCCTGAAACTGGCTATGTAGACCAGGCTGGCCTGGAGTGACAGAGATCTTCCTGTTTCTCCCTCCTGAGTGCTAGGATTAAAGTTTTGTGACATCATGTCTGACCTATGATTATTATTACACATTAAAAGAATGCATGGTTAAATACATGCTTGTGCTAGATTTATATTTCAATATGCAAGTGATTTCTCCAATTCAAGTAAATATTTTAGTTTTGATGTATAGTTTTGTAACTTTATCAATGTGTTATTCCTCTAAAGGAATTAAAAAAAACTATTTCTTAGGAAATTTTAGTCTGTTCTTCAGAATCTACTTTAAGGCTCAACCACCTGCCTTCTTATGACCTCAGATTTATGAAGATGTAATTCAGACATAGTTTTTGAAGAAGTTCTCTTTTATTGTAGAGGTTTCTCTTTCAAAATAATCCACATGCCCCTTCTCCCTGCTCCCTTGTAAGAGGTCACATATAACGGCAGGAATCACCACCTCCTTTGGGCCCTATAGCCCAAGGCCATGAGTGGAGCAAATACCACTACATCCTTCACTTTAGTTAAAGGCTTATAGTTGGTAGTAAGATTTCATAAAAACAAAAGTTACCATGCTCTTTTCTCTATGCTTTGTGCAAATATATGTGGTAATTTGAGTGAGAAATGATCTTGATAGACACATGTATTTGACATTGTCTAATTGATGGTACTCTTTGGATGTTATAGAACTGTTAGGACATAGAGTCTTGCTGGAGGAGTGTGTCACTAGGGGTTGGCATTTAAGACTTTGCCCCACATACAGGTCACTCTCTCTGATTCCTACATATGGATGGAGATGTGATCAGCTAGCCTCTTCCTTTGGCCACTGACTGCCATGCCTCTCCTTCTATTATGGATTTTACCTTTGGAACCATGAGTCAAATTCTTCCTTCTACAAGTTGTTTTCCATCCTGGTATTTTAGTACAATAATACAAAAGTAACTAATGTAGAAGTAGTACCATAGAGTGGGTTTGTTGCTTAGAAAAATTTAACTGTGTTGTATTTTGGAAGAGCATGGGTGAATTTGCACTAGAAAAAAAAGTTGATTGCAGAGTTTAATAGTGGTAGAGACTTTGAAGAAAGTACTGACGAAAGTAATGTATATAGTGAAGGTCTGAATCACTACGTTTCAGAAGGAAGCATAGACTGTATTCATAGCTAGGCTGGAAGCCATTTGTGTAATTTTGTCAAGGAATCTGGCTGTTTTCTGTCCATGTCCTGAGAATTTACTTGAAACTAAATTAAAAAGCAATGGACTAACTTCCCTAGTGGAAGAAATTCCGTGACAGTGTAACTTTGAGTCTGTTATGGAATGGTTGTCACTGATAATTCTTAGGTGGGGCTACAGTGAAAAAGAGCAAGTGGGGCAGAAAGATATTTAAAATGTACAGTTTGAAGGAAAAAATGGCACTAGGAAGCTTAATCTGGCTCTAAAGTGTGTGCTGGAAAATAGGTTGTAGTTGGCAGTACATGATTTGTTTTGATTTTACAGGGGGATCACAGTTCAGAGACTCCCTTGTGTCTCAAAAGAGATGGGATTTTTAACAGTTTTGAAATTTAATAATTTGACTAAAGATAAATGGTCTCTTGTCTATACCCAAAAGTAGGGAATCTTAGAAATGCTGTCATTATGTGAGCAGCAGCATGACTACCAAAAGCCTAGACTATGTGCAGTTAGCTGCCCTTGTCCGACTCACCAAGACCTAGCTTTTCATGACTATGGCTAAGCTCTACTTTGGTTGCTACTTCAATCCAAACTCTTGAGTTTGGACTGAACATAATATAAGCTAAGTAATTGTAGAAAATTTAGAAAGAACATATTAAAGAATCCTTCACGTTTATTCATCTTTTTACAAAAGACATTCTGGAAACTGTATAATCTTCACAAGGAATTTAGATATCTACTCTTTGGTCTTCCATTCTTAAACGATTGCACAATGGTTTAGCAAACAAATGCAGGGGTTTTGTTTGTTTTTGTTTGTTGTTTTGTTTTTGAGACAGTGTCTTACTATATAGCTCTGGCTGTCTTGGAACTCACTATGTAGACCAGATTGGCCTCAAACTCACAGAGATCCACCTGCCTCTGCCTCCCTAGTGCTGGGATTAAAGGCATGCACCACTCACTATGCCTGGCTACAAATTGAGTTCTAATGTGAATTTGTTCCCTTAATATTTTCTTTATCATAGCTAGGAGATCTGTTTCTAACTCATCAACACTTTCTGGTCATTAGCCTTTCCCATTAAACTTCCCCGATGTGTAAAGTCTCCAATGATTTCAGTGTAGTTGCCTGTGGATACCACACACAATGGTCACAGGGAAAATATATGGAATCTGAGTAATTCTGAAAAGACCCTAATTAAGTTCTCCCTATTCATAGAACTGAATCTTTCATCAGTAGTAACACAATGAGATTAGAGCAGGGTCCTTGTAACTTGCCATAGGTGCAATCAACTGATACTAATGTTTCTTTGAGAAACACTTGAATAAACAGTGAGCCATTATTTTTATGTGAGAATTTCTCTTCATGAGAACTGCCATCCAATTCAACATTTTATGGTGAACTATGTTAGTCTCCATGGTTTTACATTCAATTCTAATTTTTCTTTCATTTTTATATTAAAATCCCAGTTTCCTAGCTTCTGGAAATATGGACTATATACTTATTAAACACCTCGTGACAAACATTCCATTTGTCTAACACAGTAAAGGAAGTGCTGTTCCACATAGAAATAATAGTAGTGAGAACAGCACTGGCATTGCTTTTGAAGCCAACATAATAGCTTTTCATCTCTTCCATTTAATATTTATAACAATTTGGTGAAGCTCAGAAAATGACTTGTCAACAGAAACACAGCTGGTCAATAGAACTGATTTTACATTCAGGTCACGTCTTCCCCCAAAGTAAACAGATTTTCGGTTACACTCTGATGCCCATTTGAGTTTTTTCTAATGTACGAACCCAAAATAATTTCAGAGTCATGAAAAGGATCCCAGTGACAATGTACAGTTCACTTAAAATAATGAGTCCATTTTACAAAGGCGGATGGAGGGTGGAGGACGATGCCTGGCACAATGGATGCAGAAGATGAAGCACACAGCTGTTCATAAAGAGGAACAACATCAGGAATGAACAGATCGTGGACCTAGAGGAAACAAATTCCTGTGACCCCGAGTAAAGTGGAAGGTGACAGTAAGAAAAGAGGCTGATTTCACTAAAGAGAAAGCCTAAGTCTTGAGAAATTCAGAAGTCTAGTAGAGAAGTAGACTTAGTAACAAGGTGAGAGCGATCAAAGATTACTCTGAGGTGTCATTGCTAGAGGAGGGCGCTTAAAGGCAGGAGGCACTTGCAGGGGACGTTGTAGTTGTCTTTAATCAAAAGCCACAGTCAGTCTTTCTGTTGCTGCCAAGTCAAGATGAGAAGGTTTAGATGATGTAGCAATAGGGTGAGGAGAAAGTGAACCAGGGATGTAAGCCTGTCCTGGACACTGCAGAGGGGGAGCAAAGTGTCCATGAGTAGCCCCCCAGGCTTCAGCCAAAAAGAATAAGGAATATGATGGTTAATTTTTCAAAACTAAACATTTGTGTAACTAACTGTCAGATTCCAACTTGGCAGAGTCAAATTAATACTTCTTTTTTGAATTCATTGAGACAGGGTATCACTGTGTAGCTCAGACTGGCCTCAAATGCTGATCCTTCCACATCTGCCTCCCATGTACTAGAATTGTAGATTGTGCCAACATGCTTGTCTCTTAATTAATTAATTAAATTTTGTTTGGTTGGTTTTCTTGGAGATAGGGTGTCATGTAGCCTAGGTTTGCCTCAAATTCACAATGTAGCTGAAAATGATCTGACTTCTGATTCTGCTCCCTCTACTTTCCAAAAGCTGTGGTTATAGGCATGCATCATCATTCCCAGATTTAAAGTCCTTTACATTTTTCACATTGATATCTAATAATTGTTTGTATTTATGGGGCTCAGTTAAATGCTTTGCGCTTATTGTAAGTATATTTCTTTCAGGGGGTATTTCTAATTGGCAATTTTTGGGTTTATTCCTCAATACAAGAAACTGCTAAAACCTCATGTTTTTAAAACTTCAACAGCAGAGATAGTTTATCTCCTGATAATAGGATTATTTATCTGTTATAACATAAATAGCATCTGTATTTGAAAACCAATAAATGGCTAGAGATATGATTCAGCATTTAATCGTACACACGAGATTATATTTCAGATTTCCAATTTGTAGTTACAAGACGTAAAACTCATAAAATGTATCTAAAATATAAATCAAATTAATGTTAAGAGCAGAACTTGAGGTCAATTTTTTTTAGTCTGGATTTAGTGTTGATGAACTTTATATATGGAATATTAGTAGGAGATGCAAGAACACGGATGCCAGGAGTGGTTCAAAGTGATTTTACATTTCTTACCTCACAAACACAGTGTGAAAGCCCAATGAATTAGACACTATCTTCACAACACCTACATTTTAGTGAGAATCAAGCAAAGTAGGTACAGTTGTAGTGACATGTACAAATAAAGCTTAAGTAAATGTCTGTCTGGAAAGAACCAGCTAGGAAAGAAGCTGGAGTTTGAGCCCAGGAGGTACAGTTGCCAAAGCTGTGTGCCAATTCTTTGCCACAATTCTAGATATTCTTTGCATCATCTTCCACTTACAAAATAGTAACTTTAGGAAAATTAAATATTCAAAGTCCTAATTATTTTCTGTTTCTTACACCAAAGATCTTCAGATTTGGGCAAGAAGTCTCTAGCTGGTTAAAAGGAGGAGATGGTAAGTATTCCCAAGTTCCAGTCAGTGTCACAGGTGCACAGCATTTGACCAGGGCAACTGAAACACAAAAATGTCATCTTTTCCTTCCATCCCTGAAGCCCACAACTTATGAGGCAGTTGGTCGTCAGGTGGAGATCCTAAGCATGTGAGAGCTTCAGAGGTGAAGTGTTGACAAAGAGTCCGTGTGTCGGTAGTGAAGGCTTTGTATTATTGTATATGGGAATTAGTAGGCTGTGCATGAGTTCTGAGACAGAATTTTCTGTGAAACCTACCGTGTGGAAAGCCAAAGAAATAAACATCAAAATGTAATTGTGTGCTGCATCACTCCAGGTTGACAAATGTATAACAAGAGTAGATTAAAGCTAAAATTGAGCTTTGCAGTATTTTAGACATCCTCAGTATACTTATTATAGTTTTAAATAATTATTGTTAATTTAATAAGTACAGAAAAATATCAGAAATTTTAAAAGTAAATGTTGAAAAGTTTTCTCTCCTTCCCAGCCCATGGTCTGCTCTCTTTTCATATCTTCCTTGTTATTCACTCAGATGTTTTTCATCTTTGCAAAGATTATTTTTCTAGTAAGTAAAGTAAATGCATACATCACCACAGTGCTAGTCTATCATACCCTTTCTCCCCCAATGAAGGCATTTGAAGATGTTTATTAACAATGAGAGTTTCCTTTTTAAAAGACAAACTTGTATTTCATTAGTGATATAATCTATTTGTATAATTCTGCATATATGAAACTAGGTCAGTTGCAAATATTTGCTATAATAAACAATACTTCTATGTTTAATCACAAGTAAACTACCCCCCCCCATAAACTCCTAGAAGTAGAATTGCTGGAAGGACAGCCATAAACTGGTGCCAGGGTGTTAAGTATGTGCCAATATGCCACACTTGGACTTTGTACCAATTCATCATCTCATCACTAATGGAGGCAAGGACTTGTTTCTACATCCTTGCCAAGGTTGTGTTAGCAAAGTTTGAAATTTCTCTTCCCCAGCTCATAGTTTACCATAATTTTCAGCTAGGATTCCCTTATTAAGTGTGAAGGAGAGCTTTTTATGTGTTCATGAGCCATTAATGACTCATTTATTCTAAGACATCTGTCCGTACAATCTGTTTTATTCTAGATGGTTATTAGTTTTCTTACTAATTGATGTGCCCTCTTCACATGCATGGATATCAATGAAGTTAAGAGGACTTTTACCCAGGGTGTCATGCCTTTTGACTTTGCATATGAGGTGTTCATGGTGTCAAAGGTTTGTTGCTCTGTTATGAGTTTTACAGAGATGAATTTGTTAGTTAGCTCCTCTAACATCTAGAATTCATGCTGTAGTTTCAAAGGTTATTTTCACGGTGAGGTTACAAAACAGTTATTTTATTACTTTTTAATATTTTGGACATGTTCATATTAAAATATTTTATCTATTGGGAACAGTCTTGGTGTGCTATGTTAGATATAGTCCGATTTTTTGTCAGATATACTCATTCAGCAGTTGACAGTTTTCCCACTTGAGTTGCCTATTTATTTTATGTTAAAGGCATGTCCACTGTCTTTTAGTGTTACTTCTGATCTGTCCTTTGGTCTTTCTGCATGACTGTATTTGATGCAAAACTGTTTTAATTATAGCCTCAATATTGTGCTCTGATATCACCCAGCACTTTAACTCATTATCGGTCTTCTCTAGTGAGGAAATTTATTGGCTCTAATTCCTTGATTTTTGTGTAAAGTTTAATATTGCTTCACCTAGTTATAGAAACCTTAATACCTCTTAATTATGAAAAATAATCATTTATAAATAATTTTATCAATAAAATAATTAAATAAAAATAATTAACCTATTAAATTTTCTGGAGGCTGAGGTTCC
This sequence comes from Peromyscus californicus insignis, assembly GCF_007827085.1. Lineage (NCBI taxonomy): Eukaryota > Metazoa > Chordata > Mammalia > Rodentia > Cricetidae > Peromyscus > Peromyscus californicus. Next base: position 35,883,302 of record NW_026294584.1, read on the forward strand.
TACTCAAAAATGTACATTCACTTTAGAGTGGCTAAGGCTTCCTGTACAACACAAGTATATCTTGTATGTTTCCTTATGTAATTTTTATGTTTTCTTATTAAGGTTTGTTTCAAGAATTTTCCTGTTTATTTAATGTGCTTTTTTTATTACAGATATCCTCATAGGGTTTTCTATATGAAAACTAATGATAGATTCATAATAATTTTATATTCTATGATTTAGTGAATAATTTAGTCTTAGTAGTATTTTTGGCTGACAACATTCATTTTTCTAAGAGCATACAATGACATCTTATTTAGCCCTAGTATTCCTTTTTCTCTATAATTGCAGTGACTAGTATATCTGCTATTTTTAAATGTATGGTGATCAAAACAGGTGAAAGAATCACACAGAAATTAAACCATTTTAATATTGAGTCATATAAACTTTACAAGAAATATCAGTAAAGTCAGAAAACTCTGTAAGGTAACGCTGGGTTGAGGGTGGGTGTTGAAGAAATGCCAGTCTGTCTCCACTGCTGAAGATGAGACCTCATGGAAGAATGTGGAACTGGAGTCCACCAAATGGAGAAGTTCACAGTCCCCAGAAAGGCAGAACCATATTTACAGGGTACAGGTGACATGAGACTTCTGGACAAGGACCTACGTCCTCCATTGTACTCAAGAAACACCCTTCAAAGGTCACGTTCACTGAGGCGGTCAGGTAACTGGACCCAAGGAGTACAATTCAAGGACATTGTGCTCTACATCAAGAAGTTGGGGAGGGAGCTAGTCCACCTCTGCCTCCAGCTGCATGTCTTCCACTGTGGACCCAGAAAAGTACCACCTAGCTCCCCCACCTCCACTGCGGACTATTGGATCAAGGACAGTTTTCTTTTTAGAAAACAGCAAGAAACTTCTTTTCTACCTGCAGGGTTTCTCTAGTGCCATCCACTGAAAATGCTTAGCTTCCTGTAGCTGCAGAAAAGAAATGTTTGAAGGGTCCAGTCTAGCTGCTCCAAAGCAAATGCTGAAGGGTGATAGGGAGCTGAAGGTGATATGCTGATACCTGAAAGCCTGGTGTCTGTTTATTTCTTTTAATGGAAAAGTTTCTGTTAAATACTGTTTGCTTTTGAGATGAAATGTCAGTTAAAACATAATATTAGAAAAGTTGCTATTATATTGAACTAAAAAAATTATGAATAGAATTTTTGTTTTTTTATAATCAGTAGAAGTGAACATATTCTTACTAATATGATAAATATATTAATCCATATCTTGTTTTCAAAACACTCCATTTTTTCACTCCATTTCAAAAGGATTTTTTAGTTTTGTTTTGTTTTTTTTGTTTTTTTGAGACAGGGTTTCTCTGTGTAGCTTTGCACCTTTCCTGGAACTCACTCTGTAGCCCAGGCTGGCCTCAAAATCACAGAGATCCGCCTACCTCTGCCTCCTGAGTGCTGGAATTAAAGGCGTGCACCACCACCGCCTGGCTCAAAAGGATGTTTTGAAATAGGCTGAATTCCTTTGTCAATAATATATCTTTACTTTTTCCTACTAGTCTATAGATTTTCTTCTTAAATATTGGTTGGTGTTTCACATTGTATTTGTTCACAGAGAAGTGAATGCTGTTTTTTGTTGTTGTTGCTGTTGTTTGTGTTTGTTGTTTTTCTGAATTGAAAAAGTTTAGAAAACTATTGGAAGAAAATATGTTGCATTAAAGTCTTGATAGGCTTTACCTCTTGAGTTTTTACGGCTCATATTCTCAAACAGAGCAGGCTCTTTTGGAGAACTATCCTTGTTCAGCCTTGGGACAGCCTTTTCCATTTTACTATCTCTTTTAGTGTCGTGTTGGGATGGTCTATTTTTTCTGGAAAATTATCAGCTTTACCTGCAGACTCATTCTGTAAGTGATGAGAAAAGCTTTCACAGTCAGTGTTCCAAGTTTTCTCTCCGACAGATACTTTCTGATCACTGTTCCATATTTCACACAGTAACTATATTCTCTTCTTCACAGGCTGTACTTTGTGGCCTGTTGTTTTATGGTTCTATCAATATTCTTTGAATGCATTAATTCTATTGTTTCTCTGTTTTCTACTCAAAATTTTCTGACTACAAATTTTTTGCTCCATTTTTATTCTTTTTTGAAGTTTTTATCTGTTTTTTTCATTGTCTTACTATAAGATTTATGTATTGTTATTTTAAGATACTCTTAAATTTCAGCTTGTGGTTTATTTTGTGTTATATTTTTTTAAAAAAACTATGATATTTTAAACCTGAATCATAGAAGACAAACAACCAATTTTAAACTTGTCTCTGTTTCAAAAATTATGTGTGTTTGAGTGTGTGTGTGTGTGTGTGTGTGTGTGTGTGTGTGTGTGTAAGGAGCCCAAGAAGGCCAGCAGAGTGTGTCAGAGCTCCTGAGTCTGGAGTTCCAGGTGGCTGTGAGCCGCCTGAACCAAACTCCAGTCCTTTGTGCGGACTGTATGTATTCTTAACCTCTGAGCCATTTCTCCATCTCCAAGTTTGCCTCTCTTATTTCAAGTAGGAAGTGTTTTTACAAAGGAATCACTTAAATGAATGATTACCTAAGGTTAAACACACTCTCCATTACACTGTTGCAAATGGATTCATCTAAGGCTACAAAAGTTTGAAGCATCTTTAACAAATTTGAATGAAGTGTACAAATGTCTTTTCATATGCATTTCTTCTTAGGCATTTTAATTTTCTTAAATAAATTTAATCAGCATGAGTTATGAAATTGAAACCATAAAAATGCCTTGTAACCACTTTCCAAACTTAGAACTAGAGAGATTTAGTGAGGGAGGACCATAACGTTTCTGTTCAGAGGATGGCCTGTGGTTCTTCAATTTCCCTAATTTTCATGGATTTCTGTCTATGTTCTTCATCATCATCCCCATGCTAATATCATGCTGATTCGTGAAACTTTACACCTAGCTTAATACGGTGATTCTTTGTTCCCACCATTTTCCTCTCAAAGCTTTTCAAGCTCAACAGTGAGCACCAGTGCCTTTAGCGTCACAACTGACATCTCAGTGAAACAGAATTGTATCGCTTGTGACTGAGACACACGCGTTGCAGTCACCTGGAAGGTGAGGCCCAATTTGATGCCAGTGATGACAGCTTTGAAGACATGGCTAGTTTGGTTTGCTTGTTTTTTTATATTTATTTTTAACTTTTATTAAGTTGGAAATGAGGTTATTTCTTTTTATTGTTAAATCTTTTTTGAGATCATAATACAACAATATTTCCCCCTTCCCTTTCCTCCCTCTAAATTTTCCTATACCTCTCCTCCCTGCTCTCTTTCAAATTCTTGGCCCCTTTTCTTCAATTAATGCTACATATATGGATACACATGTGCACACACCTAAATACAACCTGCTTGGTCTTTATAGGGTTATTTGTCAGGCACGACCACTGGTGTGCTCTTCCCTGGGAAAACTGGCTCTCACACTTTCAGCACTCCTCAGTTGCCTGTCGTTCCTTGTCAAGAGTTGAGACCTCGGGAGCGGTCCCCTTTCCACGGCAGCATGTCTATTTTTGTCTGTCTTCTTCAGGGTATGTTTAAACGGCCAGGTTGGTTTTATTTTTAAGATGCAGCTTTGTACTCTGAGTGTATAATTTTTAGTTTGGGGAGCTCATTTGCTCACTCATTGATAGTGGATATCATTTGGGCATTTGAGGCAAGATCTCTTTTCAAAATATAGCATTTAATACTTATTAATTTGTTATGTACATACAGACATGCTACTGTATGTTTGTTCAGTTAATCTGGCACAGACAACTGGCTGGTAGTAAACCTATCTCCAGCTACTGTTAGGTGCTTATTTCTCATTGATTCTTGTGTAGTCTGAGTGGCCAGAACATTTTTCATGTTTTTAATTTCAGGAATGCTTTCTTGAATGATAGCCTAGATAATGAATCTGTAAGCCAATCTTTGTTTATCTCTTAATTAAGAACTCCAACCATGTGCTTGCTGCATGCATGGCCTTTTGTCTTTGAAACAGGGTCTTACGTAGCACAGGCTAAACTCAAACTTTCCATGTAGCTGATGATGATCTTGAACTCCTGATCTTCCTGGCTCTACTTCCCAGGTGCTGGCATTACCATAGTGTGCTGGCATTACCACTGTGTGCCACCATAGCTGGCCTAATTCTCTTCTTCACTATTTTGCTTAATTTTATCATTCCTTACTTTCTCATTTTATCCTCTGTTTCTTACTCCTTCTTCATAGGAGTATTGTAATGCTCCTATGGTTATTCTATCTGGGAAATGAATCAGTAAACGATCCGTGGTTTGCTGTGTCATTAGTATGCTATAAACAACAGAGGTTAATTTCTGCTGGTTACACAGGAGTTTGTTGTAAGGGTACTAGACAGTTCACAGAATTGTCATTATGGTTAGGCATTGCATTTATTGGGGGATATTTAACTCTCTTTAAAAGGAATAATTTCTTCTCACGGTGTTTTAGAAGGCCAGCAGTGGATGTCTGAGTTGTTTGAATTCTATCTCTTTCATATGCTAACTGTGACCTTGGAAAACTTCTACTTTAACTGCAGCAGACATCAGTTTCTTTGTTCATGGAAGTATGAATTTTAAGAGCACCCATCTAAGTGAGTGTTTACAAGGATTAAGTGTGTCAACATGGGCAAACTACATAGAACTTCCCCATGAATGTGACAGAGTGCATACAGGTGCTGGTTACCACTGTTCATCACACTTTCCTAAATTTCCCCTCTCTGGAGTGTTGGTTTCTTTTGAAAGAGCAATCAACCTTAGGACATTTCCTCCACAAACTCTATAAATAGCACGGAAGAGTAAAACTACTTTAAAAATGGCTGAAACTATCAAATTTCTTAATAAAATTACTTGGAATCCTGTGAACATAAGAAACTAAAAGAAATTTAGATAAATGGGGGAATCTTCTGTTCCATAATTATTTCACAATATCACATATGTATATTATTGTGAAATAATGTTTATGTTATGAAAGAATACAATATTGTGAAATATATACACAATTAATGTATATAAAATATTGTGAAATAATGTGTATATTATGAAATAATGTAATATTGTGAAATAAATATAAACAATTGGTGCTTATCTGATATATATTTTAATTATATTTTAGCCTTTATAAAATCCAACATTTACCAGACAAAAGTCTCTTTTTTGTGTGGGGTTGATATGTCTCAGATCATATTTGTCTTAGAATATCTAGTTATAGTAACACAAAGTCAAAATATTAGATAAAATTAAAATAAACATTTTCTCATTTAATAAACTTGAAAGACAATGTGAGTTATATGAATTAAAATAATTAAATTTGCTTGAGTAGTAATTGGCAATTTTAACATCTCCTAACTTGCCATTTTGAAGACACTGTTCAAAATTCATTGTGCTATTATTTTCTTCACATACCCATAAACTGTTACCATTTCTGGGCTGAGACAGTTGCCTCACAGAATTTCCCAGCAATCATGCATGGTATGCTTTTGAACAGCAGTGAAAGTGTGTCATCTGATGGAAGTGATGCGGGAAGTGGGCAAGCTGACTGTAATTATTAAAGCTGGCGTGCTCCCAGCTTCCTGTAGATGGCAGCCAGATGCTCTTGTCAACCCTGGAGATCCCAGGTCTGTTGCTAGGTGGAGTATACATCACCGGCCTTGCCAAGCCATAAAATTATTTTCTCCTTTTCACTGTCCCAACTTGTAAAGATTACTCAGGCTTTTAGAAATGAAATCAGAACACCTCACGGTAGGTCACATCAAGGATGATGGAGCAATCTGACAGTGACATCTGTCTCTCTACTCCTGCCAGGTTTGATTCCAGGGACTTGGCTGGCTGAAAGCTATACAGTGCTTCCCTCCCTGTAATGCATTTGCTATCCTGCCCTCGGCGTTGGCTGCATCTTCAGGGTGCCATGCAAGTCAAAGGGGGTGACACTCTCCAGCCAGCCAGGGAGCACCGTCCTGTGATGCCTGTGACAGACAAGAACTGAACGCTCCTGCCAGGATCTAAAAACAAATCTTGTAGGTTCATATGCAGATATCAATTTCAGGTCAGCTTTTTGTTTATAAAACATCAACTAAATGTTGAATGAGGCGAACTTGTTCAGTAAAAGATAAATATATTCAGAGAATCTGCTTGTCGTGAGATCTTTAAGGTCCTCTGCTCTGGACCAAACATAATTTGGTCACCCATTAGATAAAAATATAGCAGTCCTTCTATGCACAAGGAATGGTATTTGGAAAATTCCAGAGATGAGAGAGAGAGTACCAGTATCAAAAGAGGAAAAGACATCTTTGTGGCCAGGCTAGGTTGAGACAAAGAAAAACGTAGAAGTTCTAAGCAAAGAGTTTATATGAAGGTGGAGCAGGAAGAAGACAGGGAGAATGATCAAGGTTATTGCAGACACCTTATGTTTGTTTACTGTGCCTGTTCCTGTGCTTGTGTATGTGGGGAGTGTGCATGCACATGGGGACCCGACCATGACGTCAAGTGTCTGCTGTAGTCACTGTCCACCTAAGTTCTTTAGACAAGGGCTTTCACTGAACCTGGGGTTTGGTGATTCTTCTAAATTGGTTGACTATTGAGCCCCACAGACTCTGGTGCCTCTGCCTCCTCGGTACTAGGATTACAGACACACAACCATACTCAATATTTATGTGGGTGCTAGGGATCCGAATTCAGGTCCTCAGGCTATATGGCAAGTACTTCCTTATTGAGCCATCTCCCAAGACCTGTGTTTCAGAAATCTTGGCAAGAGGCAATGCCCTGAGCTAAGAGAGTAGGAACGAGGTGCAAATAGACTTACAATAAGCACAGGAAGCAGAGGATCAGGATTTATGAGAAGATAGAAATGAGTATTGGTGAGTTTGAGAAAGATGACGTGGGAAATGCTTTGTTTCTAAATGGGTAACTGGGTAAATGTGGTTCTTTTTATTGAAAAGATGGAAGATGAAGGGAAATGTTGCATTTAGTTCAGACCCTTGAATTCAAGGTAGACGTGGGGTAACAAAAAGATTTCAACCAGGCAGTGGTAAACATGAGTAGAAAGTCAGGAAAAAAGACAGCAGATGTCTTCACTTGAAACCTAAGATAGGCTCACAGAGGCCGTGTTGCATAAGGAAAGAAAAACCCCTGGGAAAAGTACTTACAGCAGGAAAGAGTTGAGGCAGGTTTGCATGATGGATAATGAATTCAGTATCACAAGGAAAATTTTGCTTATAGTGTATTATCTATTTTTAGCCAATCCCTCTGCTACACTCTCACAGCCTTTTACATTAGAAAGACAACATAAAAAGCATGATGTATAGGAAAGAGTGACCTCAATAAAATCTCCATGGTGCCCCCAAATCAGACCATGAACAGTACTGGTGCCCATTCAATCACCTGGGCTGAAAAATATCAGGCTCCTTGAGAAATGGCAGACATCATGAGACAGAAGCATCGGGCACTTGTGGGTCTTGGCTCTGTATATATGGCCATCAATAAGCAGAGGGGTTCCAAAGAGAGCATCAGTGGCAGCAGAGCTTTGCTAGACACAGCCTTGACTGGAAGCATCACCAGGAGAGCAGTGGGAGCTGTAGGGTTACTAAGATGACTGGCTGGAGGAGGGCACGGGCAACTAGGACATGCGCAGTTAATGTGAAGAGACAGTCAGCATGCATTGAACATGGTGATCAAAGAGCCAGACACAGTCCATTTCATGACTATTTTTGTGACATTATTTCTAGCACTAGTCTGGAACAACCTGGTGGTTTAAAAAAAAAATCTCTGTTTTAAATAATTGTTTTGTACATTGAAAAAATCATTTCTTTTTAGAAATTTTTTTTATCTTATTTTAAAAACTCAAACTCAATTATGTTTTAAATAATATAGATTCCAGTTCATTAGTCCTCAACCAGTAGTTTTAAATGTGAAAGCTTTCTCTGCTCTTTTTCGAAATTAAGTCAAACACATTTTAAAACGGTAATTATGCATTTTTGATATCACAGATAATACTTAACTGAAGCGAAGGTCTCCCGACCATGAGTGAAAAGTGACAGAATTGCTTGTCTCAGTTAGATTTTAATTTCATCTAATCATTAATTCACTTTTTACAGTGTGTTTTGTAAAACTAATTAATTAGGGCAGTTGCTTCCGGTCTCATGTGCTGAACATGAAAGGAGGTTGGAGAAGTACTACCAAATTATGTTTTAAATTTGATAAGCAATATTTGGTGTTCAAAGCTTGTGAGGAGATATGAGAAGCTTAAAACGCTCAGACACTCCAAGCCATCTGGTGCTATCACTATGTTTTTTTTTTTTCTTTTTTTTTTTTTTTTTTTATTAATTTATTTTGCAATACAATTCAGTTCTACATATCGGTCACGGATTCCCTTGTTCTCCCCACTCCCGTCCCCCTCACCTTCCCCCCAACCCCCCCCCCCCCCCATTCCCATCTCCTCCAGGGCAAAGCCTTCCCCACAGACTGAGGTTAACCTGGTAGACTCAGTCCAGGTAGGTCTAGTCCCCTCCTTCCAGGCCGAGCCAAACAATCCTGCATAGGCCCCAGGTTTCAAACAGCCAACTCATGCAATGAGCACAAGATCTGGTCCCACTGCCTGGATGCCTCCCAAACAGATCAAGCCAATCAACTGTCTCACCCATTCAGAGGGCCTGATCCAGTGGGGACCCCTCAGCCATTGGTTCATAGTTCATGTGTTTCCATTCATTTGGCTATTTGTCCCTGTGCTTTATCCAGCCTTGGTCTCAACAATTCTCGCTCATATAAACCCTCCTCATTCTCGCTAATTGGACTCCCAGAGATCCACCCGGGGCCTAGTCATGGATCTCTGCATCCAGATCCCTCAGTAGTTGGATGAGGTTTCTAGCACAACAATTAGGGTGTTTGGCCATCCCATCACCAGAGTAGGTCAGTTCGGGCTGTCTCTCGACCATTGCCAGCAGTCTGTTGTGGGGGTATCTTTGTGGATTTCTGTGGGCCTCTCTAGCACTTTGCTTCTTCCTATTCTCATGTGGTCTTCATTTACCATGGTCTCCTATTCCTTGTTCTCCCTCTCTGTTGTTGATCCAGCTGGGATCTCCCGCTCCCCCAAGCTCTCTTTCCCTCAACCCTCGCCTTTCATTACCCCCACTCATGTCCAGGCTGTTCATGTAGATCTCATTCCATTTCTCTGTCATTGGGCGATCCCTGTGTCTTTCTTGGGGTCCTGTTTTCCAGGTAGCCTCCCTGGTGATGTGAGTAGCAGACAAGTCATCCTTGTTTCATGTCTAGTATCCTGCTATGAGTGAGTACATACCATGTTTGTCTTTCTGAGTCTGGGTTACCTCACTCAGGATGATTTTTTCTAGATCCATCCATTTGTCTGCAAACCTCATGATGCCATTGTTTTTCTCTGCTGAGTAGTATTCCATTGTGTATATGTACCACATTTTGTTTATCCATTCTTCAGTTGAAGGGCATCTGGGTTGTTTCCATGTTCTGGCTATTACAAACAATGCTGATATGAACATAGCTGAACAAGTGCTCTTATGGTGTGGTTGAGCATTTCTTGGGTATATGCCCAAGAGTGGTATAGCTGGATCTTGGGGGAGATTGATTCCCAATTTTCTAAGAAAGTGACATATTGATTTCCAAAGTGGTTGTACAAGCTTGCATTCCCACCAGCAGTGGAGGAGAGTTCCCCTAGCTCCACATCCTCTCCAGCATAAGGTGTCTTCAGTGTTTTTGATCTTAGCCATTCTGACAGGCGTAAGGTGGTATCTCAGAGTTGTTTTGATTTGCATTTCCCTGATGATTAGGGATGTTGAGCAGTTTCTTAAATGTCTTTCAGCCATTTGAGTTTCCTCTGTTGAGAATTCTCTGTTTAGTTCTATAGCCCATTTCTTAATTGGACTGTTGGGCATTTTGATGTCTAATTTCTTGAATTCCTTATATATTCTGGATATCAGTCCTCTGTCAGATGTGGGGTTGGTGAAGATCTTTTCCCATTCTGTAGGCTGTCGCTTTGCCTTGTTGACCGTATCCTTTGCTCTACAAAAGCTTCTCAGTTTCAAGAGGTCCCATTGATTGATTGTTTCTCTCAGAGTCTGTGCTACTGGTGTTCTATTTAGGAAGTAGTCTCCTATGCCAATGCGTTCAAGACTACTTCCTACTTTCTCTTCTAGCAGGTTCAGAGTAGCTGGATTTATGTTGAGGTCCTTGATCCACTTGGACTTAAGTTTTGTGCACGGTGATAGATATGGATCTATTTGCAGCCTTCTACATGTTGATATCCAGTTTTGCCAGCACCATTTGTTGAAGATGCTTTCTTTTTTCCATTGTGCACTTTTGGCTTCTTTGTCAAAAATTATATGCTCATAGGTGTGCGGATTAATGTCAGGGTCTTCAATTCGATTCCATTGGTCCACATGTCGGTTTTTATGCCAGTACCAAGCTGTTTTTATTACTGTAGCTCTATAGTAGAGCTTGAAGTCAGGGATCGTGATGCCTCCAGAAGTTGTGTTATTGTACAGGATTCCTTTGGCTATCCTGGGTTTTTTGTTTTTCCATATGAAGTTGAGTATTATTTTTTCCAGGTCTGTGAAGAATTGTGTTGGTATTTTGATGGGGATTGCATTGAATCTGTAGATTGCTTTTGGTAAGATTGCCATTTTTACTATGTTAGTCCTGCCTATCCATGAGCATGGGAGATCTTTCCATTTTCTGACATCTTCTTCAATTTCTTTTTTCAGGGACTTAAAGTTCTTGTCATATAGGTCCTTCACTTGCTTGGTTAGTGTTACCCCAAGGTATTTTATGTCATTTGTGGCTATAGTAAAGGGTGATGTATCTCTGATTTCCTTCTCCGCTTCTTTGTCCATTGTATATAGGAGGGCTACTGATTTTTTTGAGTTGATCTTGTATCCTGCTATGTTGCTGAAGGTGTTTATAAGCTGTATCAGTTCCTTGGTGGAATCTTTGGGGTCGCTCAAGTATACTATCATGTCATCTGCAAATAGGGAAAGCTTGACTTCTTCCTTTCCAATTTGTATCCCCTTAATCTCCTTATGTTGTCTTATTGCTCTGGCTAGAACTTCAAGTACTATATTGAATAAGTATGGGGAGAGTGGACAGCCTTGCCTCGTTCCTGATTTTAGTGGAATTGCTTTGAGTTTCTCTCCATTTAATTTGATGTTGGCTGTTGGCTTGCTGTAAATTGCCTTTATTATGTTTAGGTATGTTCCCTGTATTCCTGATCGCTCCAATACCTTTATCATGAAGGGGTGTTGGATTTTGTCAAATGCCTTTTCTGCATCCAGTGAGATGATCATATGGTTTTTTTCTTTGAGTTTGTTTATATGGTGTATTACATTGACGGACTTTCGTATGTTGAACCACCCTTGCATCCCTGGAATGAATCCTACTTGATCATGGTGGATAATTGTTTTGATGTGTTCTTGGAGTCTGTTTGCCAGTATTTTATTGAGTATTTTTGCATCAATGTTCATGAGGGAGATCGGTCTGTAGTTCTCTTTCTTTGTTGTATCCTTGTTTGGTTTAGGAATTAGGGTAATTGTAGCCTCGTAGAAGGAGTTTGGTAATGTTCCTTCTGTTTCTATTGTGTGGAACAATTTAGAGAGTATTGGTATTAACTCTTCTTTGAAGATCTGGTAGAATTCTGCGCTGAAACCATCTGGTCCTGGGCTTTTTTTGGTTGGGAGACTTTTAATGACTGTTTCTATTTCATTAGGGGTTATTGGACTATTTAAATAGTTTATCTGGTCTTGATTTAACTTAGGTATGTGGTACCTCTCCAGAAAGTTATCCATTTCTTTTAGGTTTTCCAGTTTTGTCGAATAGAGGTTTTTGAAGTATGACCTGATGATTCTCTGGATTTCCTCAATGTCTGTTGTTATGTCCCCCTTTTCATTTCTGATTTTGTTGATTTGGATGCTCTCTCTCTGTCTTTTGGTTAGTTTGGATAATGGCTTGTCTATCTTGTTGATTTTCTCAAAGAACCAACTCTTTGTTTCATTAATTTTTGTATTGTTCTCTTTGTTTCTATTTTATTGATTTCAGCTCTCACTTTGATAATTTCCTGGCGTCTATTTTTCCTGGGAGACTGTGCTTCTTCTTGTTCTAGAGCTTTCAGGTATGCTGTTAAGTCTCTAGTGTGAGATTTCTCCAACTTATTTATGTGGGCATTTAGTGCTATGAATTTCCCTCTTAGTACTGCTTTCATAGTGTCCCATAAATTTGGATATGTGGTGTCTTCATTTTCATTGATCTCTAGGAAGTCTTTAATTTCTTTCTTTATTTCTTCCTTAACCCATTGGTGATTCAGTTGGGTATTATTCAGTTTCCATGAGATTGCAGGTTTTCTGTAGTTTTTGTTGTTGTTGAAATCCAACTTTAGACCATGGTGGTCTGATAGAACACAGGAGGTTATTCCAATTGTTTTGTATCTGTTTAGATTTGTTTTGTGGCCAAGTATGTGGTCAATTTTAGAGAAGGTTCCATGGGGTGTTGAGAAGAAGGTATATTCTTTTTTGTTAGGATGGAATGTTCTGTAGATATCGATTAAGTCCATTTGAGTCATGACATCAGTTAAGTCCTTTATTTCTCTGTTAAGTTTCAATTTGGGAGATCTGTCCAGTGGTGAAAGTGGGGTGTTGAGGTCTCCCACTATTAATGTGTGGGGTTTTATATGTGATTTAAGCTTTAGTAATGTTTCTTTTACATATGTGGGTGCCCTTGTGTTTGGGACATAAATATTCAGAATTGAGACTTCATCTTGGTGGATCTTTCCTGTGATGAGTATGTAATGCCCTTCTTGATCTCTTTTGATTGATTTTAGTTTGAAGTCTATTTTGCTGGATATCAGGATGGCTACACCCGCTTGTTTCTTAAGACCGTTTGATTGGAAAGTCTTTTCCCAGCCTTTTATTTTTAGGTAGTGTCTATCTTTGAATTTGAGATGTGTTTCTTGTATGCAGCAGAAAGATGGGTCCTGCTTTCGTATCCATTCTGTAAGCCTATGTCTTTTTATAGGTGAATTAAGTCCATTGATATTGAGGGAAATTAATGACCAGTGATTGTTCATTCCTGTTATTTTTTGGTGGTGATGTGTGGGTACTTCTATACATTGGGGTTTACTGCTGTGGCTTTATCTGTTGCCTGTGTTTTCGAGGCTGTATCTGACTTCCTTAGGTTGGAATTTTCCTTCTAGTGCTTTCTGTAGGGCTGGGTTTGTGGATAAGTATTGTTTAAATCTGGCTTTGTCATGGAATGTCTTGTTCACTCCATCTATGGTGATTGAAAGTTTTGCTGGGTATATTAGTCTAGGCTGACATCCATGGTCTCTTAGTGTCTGCATTACATCTGTCCAGGTTCTTCTGGCTTTCAAAGTCTCCATTGAGAAATCGGGTGTTATTCTGATGGGTTTGCCTTTATATGTCACTTGGCCTTTTTCCTTTGCTGCTCTTAATATTCTTTCTTTATTCTGTACGTTTAGTTGTTTAACTATTATGTGGCGAGGGGACTTTTTTTGGGGGTCTAGTCTGTTTGGTGTTCTATAAGCTTCTTGTATCTTCATAGGCATTTCCTTCTTTAAGTTGGGAAAGTTTTCTTCTATGATCTTGTTGAATATATTTTCTGTGCCCTTGAGTTGGTATTCTTCTCCTTCTTTGACCCCTATTATTCTTAGGTTTGGTCTTTTCATGGTGTCCCAAATTTCTTGGACATTTTGGTTCATGACTTTGTTGGCTTTAGTGTTTTCTTTAACTGATGAATGTATTTCTTCTACTGTATCTTCAACGCTAGAGATCCTCTCTTCCATCTCTTGCATTCTGTTGATTATACTTGCATCTGAAGTTCCCAATCGTTTTCTCAGATTTTCTATTTCCAGCATTCCCTCTGTTTGTGTCTTCTTCATTTTTTCTATTTCCCTTTTCAGGTCTTGGACTGTTTCCTTCATTTGTTTCATTGATTTTTCTTGATTTTCTCTCAGTATTTTATTGTTTTCTTCCAGGACTTTATTGATTTCTTCTAATTTGTTTGCCCTTTCCTCTAGTTGTTTACAGCGTTCTTCACATTTTTTTGTCTTTTCCTCTACACAAGCCTCTAGCTTCTTCATGATGTCATTCATAAGGCTGTTTTCTTCTGCTTCTTCCAATTTCTGATGTTCAGGTCTAGGTGTTGGAGGAGGGCTAGGGCCTGGTGATGCTGTATTGCTATTCATTTTGTTGTATATGTTTCTGCCTTGACGTCTGCCCATCTCCTTGTGGTTCGTTCTTGGCCTTATCCGCACACTTGGTTCAGACAGACCAGTGTTCCAAAAGGGAAGTCAGTGTTCTAAAAGGGAAGTCCGGAGCAAGATGGGAGCTGGGGGCCGGCCTCTAAGTCTCAGGAAGAGGCTTGGGGCTCAGGCGGATGGGCGTAGGGGCAGGGCGTGGAGACTGCAGGGTCTGCCAGGGGTCTTGGAGAAGGGGATCCTTCCCAGTGGGGCTAGCAGGGAACCTGCCCGGTGGCCAGAACCTGGGGCCGAGTTGGGCAGGTCTTCCCTGGAGTGGCTGGTGCTCAGGGATGGGGTCTGGGGCAAGGACGGGCACTCACCAGTGTTGTAAAAGGGAAGTCTGGAGCAAGATGGGAGCTGGGGGCCGGCCTCTAAGTCTCAGGAAGAGGCTTGGGGCTCAGGCGGATGGGCGTGGGGGCAGGGCGTGGAGACTGCAGGGTCTGCCAGGGGTCTTGGAGAAGGGGCGCTATCACTATGTTTTATAGCCAGTCTTTGAATCAGGCCTCTGCTATTTTGCAAGTTACTTTAACCACTTTGAGCTTTAGCATTCTCTAGGGTAAAATGAGTCTTACGCATATAATACTTGGAAAATATTAAAATCAATGTGGTTTTATTCCTCTCTACTAACCATATTCCTTTAATGTCAATTCTGGGAAGAAGAGACGATGATGCTGGGGTTACACAGTGTTGTCTGATGTATAATAAGGGCGAAGGTTTCTTGGACTAGAAGCAGGAGAAAGCAAAAAAAACCAGTGAATGAGAGCAGCAATCAGGCCTCCCTTCCTCCCCTCTGTCACCCACAAGATTCAGTCACAAAGGCTATATTGGAGAATGGCACCTATTCTTTAAGGAGGGCTGAGGAGGGTGTAGGGAAGGACTTCAACCACATTTCTTTGTTAGACTCTGGAAAGAAACTACCTTCTGAGGAGCCCGACAGGGCCAGTCACGCTAGAACCAAAACGGTGTCAAGGATGAAATGTCAGAAGCGAACACGGTGACCAGAGTTTCAGCCAAGCCACACAGATCCACAGCACAGAGAGAGGCAGGGCTGCTGTTGAGGCAGCAGAGATAATCCAACAACACTTTGTTGATTATTTTCCCAGTCATGGACTTCAATGCCAAGTACCTTAAAACATACCAGCTCCTTCTCAACAGATGTGTTCCACCATCAATGCCAGGAGGCATAACCCTTAGTCCTTTTGTAAATCCAGAGAACATCTGGAAAGGGAAGAACTATCAGAAAATATGAAAGAAGCTTTATCTTCCAGGAAGACAGGTGGTCATACTAAATAATTCCATTCAGAGTAGAATCTCTAAAAGTTGATGGACAGACTCAAGTATGGTGGCTTCTGTGGGCTAGAATGTTTAGAATGGAGAACTGAAGAGATAATGGTCCAAGTATGCAAAACTTTAGTTAGCTGGGAAAAATAAGCTAAGAGATCTTTTATACAACATGGTGATTATAGTTAATATATTGTATTCTTGAAAAATGCTAAGAGTGGATATCATATCTTAACACAAAATCATAACTATGTGAGGTAATATATTTCTTTTATTTAGAAAATTGCTTCTATTCCCTCATTCCACCACTACTGCAGACTGAGACCAATGTGAAATAATCTATGGGTATATATTTATAAAATACACTATGTATACTATACATATTATATATAATATAATATAATATAATATAATATAATTACATAATGAGTCAAAGTTTAACATTCCAAACTATAATTAGGACAATATTAATCATGTAAAGTAGCACATTCAGAGCTCAGCAATTATTTCAAATCTATTAAATGTCCAGTGAAAACATTGTCATTCACCTTTAATTAAGAAATAGTTATTGAGTTACTGAATATTAGCATGGCAAAGCCTTCTGCTAAGGGTATAGACACATGGGTGGTCAAGACACAGCAGTATATTCTGGCCTCTGATTGGTTTGTAATGTTGCAGCCTTTAGCCCAAGTGAATATCCGAGCAAATCAATGCCTGTTGTTGCATTGACAAATACACCAGTGAAGAAAAATACCATATGAAAAGATGGAAAGAGGAAAGAAGCAAGGGTGGTCAGCACCAACAATTATCCCAATCATTACGAGAGACACTTTGTGCCTCGCTCAGCCAGTGCCCATGTATGACCTAATTCCGAGAAGGAATTTAATGGGGACAACTATGAATGGCACCAGCATGGCTCACCTCCTTTTCAAGAGCTGACTCAATCAGCCCCAAGGAGGTTTGCTTTGCTGGTGAAACCACATATTGTGAGAACTAAACAAACAAAGGATTTTAATGCTGTTTTAATCCTGGTAAACACTAAAATCTATTACTAGTTTTCATCTTCTTAGTTACATATAATTCTACAGTTTCATATTTCAAAAGTTTTATATTTTATAGCATTATCTGCACGTGTTTATTTATGTGATTGTAACAACAGACCAGATATTATTTTTCTAAATGACAACACACAATTCCTTTCTGGGGATGTTAGTACAGCTGTGGAGACCCTTACAGACCTATTAAAAGCCATATAATGTTACAATATCACCTAGGGATTAAATGACCAGGAATCATGATTAGTATATATTTTAAGTTTACATATTGTAAAAACAAAGCATAAAATAGGTACCCCAGTTCCACCAATTATCTCTAACAAAATTTCATTCATTTATTTAAAAATGTGAAGTACATGTTGAGGCTTACAGGACAGAGTGCAGGTAGAGGGGGGTGGTCAAGTACTTAACTTGAGCAAAGGAACTTGTCAAACGACTCTCAAACAATGATATATTCCTTTTCTAATACAAGATCTCAGTGGGTGGCAACAGTCCTTTAAATTGGCTGTAATTCAGGAACTTGAAGAGCACTAGGTATCAGTTGAATCATTAATGGTTTAGCTGAGAGGCTCCTATCTCATGACAGGAAGCCTCAGGAAAATGATTTCTATGACCACATCCCATATAAGTTATAAGCCAGGGTGACAGCAATAATTTAAGCCTGGGTCTACACTGCTATGAACTTTGAATCCTAAGAAACAATGCGCCATTTTCATGCTAGTCTTCCTTACATAAACACATTAATCCTCTGTTTGAAATTCCTTTCTTCAGCCTAAAATGCTTCTACTTCTCATGCCTCATGTGAAAAATGTCTACTTCTTGTTGCATTCATCTCATATACTTAATGAGGCAATTCCACAGAGTCTGTCTGATAATTAAAGGGATTTATTCTGGGTTAACTCACAATAAGCATAAGGGAGTTGATCGCGGGACCTAGAAGGGGTTGGGCACGGTCTAACATGGTTCTCTGGTGAACTCTGCCTTGATCTGCAGCACCAGCATCCAGCATCCAAGGCCATGAGGTAGCCAAGAGAGTGAGCACACATGCATCCCAGGTCTTAAGGGGTCCCTCCTTGGCCACACCACGGGGGGTGGTGCTTTAAATTTTCATAACTCTAATGTCTAGCTGAGTGGCACACAGGGAGGCCTCAATAATACTTATTGAATTTACTTTTAATATATCCAGTGGGTCAAAACAGGTCAGTCTGTATCAATTATAACAATAGTTTTATGATTAAGTTCTTCCTGTGCTCTGTGTTTGGGTAAGCTGAGTAAACATCACTTAAAGGGCTCCAGACAGCACATAATATTCCAGCTGGAGTGCAAGATCAACAGAGGGCAGAAGCAAAAAGAGCATCTTGTCAAAGACCGCCATATGCCAAAGTAGAAAGAGGCATGAAGGACGAGAGAGATCCTAAAATTTCATGGGAGAATTTCACTTGATTATGGGCACTGCACTGAAGGTCCTTGAAGCGTTAAGTGCTTTTAATGTATTTGAAAATGAACAGTAGGAATTAAAGAGGGCAAGAGAGCATGTTTCAGAGCAATGGCAATGTTTACTTTTTAATTTTTTTTCTGGAGTATATTAATAGGAACCAAAGGGAGCTAAACCACGCTAAGCCAAGGGAGCACGTGGTCAGTGAACTTTGCCAACTATGCAAGTGTAGTCTGTGTCACTCATTTTTTTTATAATTTTTTTATTTTATAATTCAATTCAATTCTACATATCACCAAGGATTCCCCTGTCCTCCCCCCTCCCACCACCTTCCCCCTAGCCCACCCCCCATTCCCATCTCCTCCAGACACATTTAAAACAGAGAGGAGCTCATGTGAAAATCTCTTTAAATCTTTGGAGATTTGAAGCAGTCAATACTGTGGGACCTGGGGTAGAACTGGCCCTACCAAGAGTCAGCTGTGTCTCTATACAAAAATCATTTCCTAAACTCTTGGGATATAGGGTCTCATTATGTATAGTCTTGACTGACATGGAGCTTACTATGTAGATCTGGATGATCTAGATCACAGAGATCTGCCTTCGTCTGCCTCCCAAGTGCTGGGATTAAAGGTGTGTGCCACCACATTCAGCCAGCAATAGGATCTTAACATCAAGTTCTGGTGAGAAGCAACAGTAAGCCTTCTATATTTTAGGGAAGCCTGTGGGACTGTCTTGACCAACAATTTAAAGGGAAGAATCCCATACCTGGACTATTTATATTAGAATTATATTTTATTTTATGTGTATGAATGTTTTTGCCTGCATATATGCATGTATATTACATGTGTGCCTGATATCTGGGGAGGTGAGAAGAGAATGTCAGTTCCCCTTGAATTGGAGTAGATGGTTGTGAGCCACAACATAGGCTTGGGAAATTGAACCTCGGTGTCTGAAAGAACAACTGCTCTTAATCACTGAGCCATCTCTCCAGCCGTGTGTGTGTGTGTGTGTGTGTGTGTGTGTGTGTGTGTGTGTGTGTGTGTATAAAGCTTATGGTGTCTGGGAGAAGTGGTATCCTCCAATACAGCGTAACTCCCTCTAGAATATCTCTATACGAGGCATCTAAAACAGTAGCTTTCCATGTGGCTTGTCTCTGCACCCTCTGAACTACAGTAGGGACACAGGGCTAGATGTGCACTCTGGTACAATAAGGGCATGGATGTTATGGGGAGAACCAACCACCTTCTGATTAGATTTAAAATCCACTCCCAGAGGATAGAACTCAGGTCTAGTACTGTAAAATTGGGCAAAAAACTGTAGCTGGACTCCAAAGGAGACACTCCTATTAACAATTTATGAAATGGACAGAGTATCAAACTGCCTTCTTGTCTTAGTTACCATTCTATTGCTATGAAGAGAAACCATGACCTTTGGTTCCTATAATATACTCAAGAAAAAAATTCAAAAGTAAACATTGCCTTTGCTCCTAAACATGCTCTCTTGTTTAAACCCTATTGTTCATTTTCAAATAAATTAAAATCAACTTAACTCTTCAACCATGGCCAAATCAACTCTTATAAGCAAAAACATTTAATTAGGGGCTTTCAGAGGGTTAGTCCAGTAAAATATCATGACAGGGAGCATGGTGGCATGAAGGCAGGCATGGTGCTAGAAATATAGGGGAGAACTTTACATTATGATCTACAGGCAGGAGAGAGAGAGAGAGAGAGAGAGAGAGAGAGAGAGAGAGAGAGAGAGAGAGACTGAGCCTGGCATGGGCTTTTGAAACCTCAAAGTCCACCCTCTATGACAAACCTCTTTCAACAAGGACATACCTACCAATCCTTCTGGAACAGTTTATCAGCGTCGACTTAAGCATTAAAACATGTGAACCTATGGGCCCATTTTCATTCAAACTATCATATTTCTAAACACTGATCTTCATACCCAAGATTAGTACATCTCTTAATCCTCATCAGAGAGATTTATTTTTTTATTTATTTTGCAGTGAACAGCAGTTAATACAGAGACTCACAGCTGGTCAAAGTGTAGAGAATGAGTGACTGTGGGGAGCTCATTCCTAAATGGAGTGTTTGTATTACCTCCTTCCCCAAGGCTCAAGGAACATCACGGAAAGTGGGGTGGAAAGACTGCAAGAGACAGCAGTTAGACTGCTACGAAATGGTGTCTTCTGGACATGACGGGGCCACACCACACGTGAATTCACGGCAGCTGTGGTTGCCTGCACATCATCTGCACAACATCAAGCTAGTCAACAGTCTAGCACAGATGGAGGAAGATCTCCAATCCCCACCCATAGCTGAGGGGCTATAGGCAACTGTTGGCTGCAGGAAGAGAGTCAATTTTCTTCTGGGATGTGGTCCTTGGTAGGTTGACCATGTTCCAGTGGACGGTCCTATATTCATGCACATTTGGGCAGTACTAATTAGGCTCAGTAGGTTGTTTTTTTTTGTTGTTGTTGTTGTTTTGTTTTGTTTTTAAAGATGTGAAGTTAGGAGGGGGATGTGGTGAGGGGGTCTTGGCATAGTTGAAGTGAGGAATGGGAGTGGATTTGGACAAAATGCATAGTATGCATCTGTGAAATTTTCAAAGAATAAATGAAAATATTTTTAAAAAGTATACACATTTCACTTACACTGAATTTAAATTTTAAAAATGTGTTCTATGTGTAAATGTTTTCTAGCTATCTAGAAGTCCTAATAACTTTTTTAAAATTAGCTTGTCTATTTTATAAGTTTTTAATGCAATTCATACTGAAATAATGTCAAACTGCACACTTAAATTCCTATAGCAAAGAGAAATTCTAATAGTCTCGTCTCCTCCTTACATTTTAGTTTTTATTATAGACACATCCCTATTCAAGCACTAAACTCCAAAAGTTTTACTGAAGATATCCTGCCTCACCATCCTTCCAAATTATTTTAAAGGTAGACACGAAAAAGATAATTCTCTTTGGAAGCAAAGTGATGAATTCCCTGATGTAATCTGTTCTTACTGTAATTTCAGAATCTGTTCTGCTTGTGAATGAATGGCATCATGGAACTTAGATTTGATTCTTTTGTTATCTTGATTCTTAGTCATCATCTCTATCCATGAATTCCAAACTGAGAAGGAGCCAGTGTAGATAAAATCTGTCAACACCTTAGGGAGAGGTTTCTTGTAAATACAAGGTACTATTCACGGTACCACACCTTAAATAACTTTCTACTTTCAAGAGGAAAAAAAAATATGAAAAACAGCCCAACCCCAAAAAGCCTGCCCATCATGTTGTCTACCAGGTGACACTGATTATAGACTCAAAAGGGCTTCAGCTGGCTATTTGCACCAGCACATTGTCTTATCTTTCAGTCACTAGAATTTAATCAGCATTTAATGTGGATCTAACTTGCATCTATTTAAGATATAATTTTTGAGCTTCTACTCAATGTGAATATAACATCTATGCCAAGCCCTTAGGGGAAGAACAGTGTTCCCCCAACTCTCACATTTATAAGAAGCCCATCTGTAGAGCATAGCTAAAAACCTGGATGGTAGATCCTCATTTAGCCAAGAGTCCACCTGGCATTGGCCAGTGGCATATTTTTCTGTTGGAATATCCCTGGAAGGACGGACAGTGAAATGATTTCGGGGTGGTAGCTTCTTGGTTTACTAACAACTCCATCACCTACAGGCTGCCTGGACTTGGCTAGTTTCTTAACCACTTTGTGCCTTCGTTTCCTTTGGGCAAAAGGTAGAGGGTGTTCATCTCTACTAGTACTGAGAGGAAAGTCAAACACATGTCTATCCTAAGTGTGTGCACTGGCGTTTTACTCTTGGATAGAAAGCAACAATTTCTGGATTAGGACACATGCCTAGAATGTAGTGAGTACTTACTGAATATCTGTTAAATGCATACCTGTTTTTTCTGTTCTGAATATTAATAAAAATCATGTTTATCAGTTCAACAGCATAGCAAAAACTGCTTTAAGTGCTGTTTACAGACTCACTTATTCCATCTTGAAGCATTCCTGTACGGGAAGCACTAACATTCTCTTTTGAGGAAAGGAAACTAGAGCACAAATAGTTAAGCCAATTTGCTTAAGATCACCCTGCTCTTAGAGGAAATTCAAGCTAAGACAGTTTCTGTCTCTTGGAGTTTATGCTTTATTTATTTTTTTTTAAAGATTTATTTATTTGTTATGTATACAGAAGAGGGCACCAGATCTCATTACAGATGGTTGTGAGCCACCATGTGGTTGCTGGGAATTGAACTCAGGACCTCTGGAAGAGCTATCGGTGCTCTTAACCTCTGAGCCATCTCTCCAGCCCGAGTTTATGCTTTATTATATAGAAAGAATTCATCAAACATCAGTGGACAAAAGAGTCTCCTGGAGAACTTGCTAGAAACACCTATTCCAGGGCCCAGCCTTTGATACTTAAAGATCAACAGTGACTGGTGAGCCAAGGAATCATCATTTCTTATATTTGTCTCACATTACTGTGTGTGTGTGTGTGTGTGTGTGTGTGTGTGTGTGTGTGTGTGTGTGTGCCATATATGGATATATGTGTAGATCCCCACAGAGGCCAGAAGAGGCTGTAAGATCTCTTAGAACTGGAGTTACAGGTGGCTGTGAGCCAAACTTGGGTCTTTTGGAAGAACAGTAAGTGTTTTTAAATGCTAAACCATTTTTCCAGCCCTGGAAATCATCATTTCTGTCAGGACCAGGAAATTTCTAGTGTGATTGGCCATTTAACTGACACTCTGGAAAACAATAAAGTCCTGACAAAGCACTAATCTAATTAGTCACTCAACTTCGTGCATTGAAGGATGGGAATGACAATCAGCCAAACTTTAAGTCAGTGTGATACTTAAACAATATTTTTGCTCCATTTTGAAATTCTGCCCGGGCTTTGACATGCCTTTGGATGAAATGAGAAACAGCAAAAATGCACCATAGTCAAGTATAGACAACTAAACACCCACCCTGAAAGGTTGGCCTGGAGGCCAACCTGTACTTGGGCAGACAGAAGACCAAGAGATTCTGATGATACCATTAGAAGAGCTGGCATTTCTTCACTGTGGAGAGATCAATCCCTTCATTTAGAAACTGGCTGAAATTGCCCATGTCTGTTTCACACATGAAAAAAAAAAACAAAACAAAAACAGAATTTACTTGTATACCAAGGATCACAGAATGAAGCTTGATTTCTTGCAAGAAAAAAAAATAACTTGTTATAGCTTTGATTTCAAAATGCATGGTTTTCTACTTTTAAAGTTCTAAAACTGCAGTGTGTCTTACAATCAGTGGATTCATTCAGTGGGATCGTATTTTTTGCTCTCCGTTCAAGATGGTATCTTAGAATCAGGAAATATAGTAATTTATGTTCAAATCAGTTTTCAGATGGCACAGATGATAAGAAAGCATAAAGCATAAATTTAGGTCATAATCAAAAGAAAATGGCTTGCAACTACTAGTCACTCTTTAAGAGTCAAGAAGATATGATAAGGCTTTTTAGCATATAAATCAAGATTCACATTTCAAAACGCAGAGTAGCTGGCTAAAAATGAATCCATTCATTACATTCTGACTCTTTCTAGTTGTAGAGATTTAATAATAATAGTTCCCATGTCAGATACTCTCTCTCTCTGACATCCCACCCCTCTCCCAAAGGCAATAGAGTCAATTATCTTTAGAATGTATTTTACTAGAGAAAATAATACAAGTTGATAGGCACACTTTTATTTGTGTTTTCTTGCACCTTTTGATGTATTAGATAACATTCTCAGTGTAGAACAATTTGAAGAAAAACAGAAAAGAAAGGAAAAAAAGAAAAGAAAAGAAAAGAAAGGCTTTATGAGGGTAGGCTGCTCATGAAACAGATCCAAAACACCACTGGATCGTCCATCTCTCTAAAGGTTATTAAACAGTTGGTGAGTGAACACTTAAGAACATATACTTAGCTCATGGTTAATTAAAGAATCTGAATTTAAGCTTGTGATTTCTAGTTGAATGGTATTTGCAGAGCACCACATTCTAAAGCTCTATAAAGAAATTACTGGCACCCAAGTTTTGGCACACAAGAATGAAATCCGTGACATTAAATGGGCTTGCCGAGACTTTCGATTCTACCCACTACAAAGGAGTTCAAGCACAGAAAGGGAGCAGATAGGAGAGGTTGGGAAGGTAAGTGGATGGTGAGCTCAATACTAGGCCAGTTGGGTCACCTCAGAAGAGCTGAGAACAGGACAATGCAGTGATAACACATATATTTTAATACATCCTTCTGTCTTGATTTGATTTATAGAGAGGGCCATCGCTTTTACTTTCTCTAGACAATTGTGAACTTTTATTAATGTTTTTATGATGTTAATGTGTGATTCTAGTTAGTATGAGAATAATTGACTTAATTATAACAAAAAAAACCCAAAAAAACAAAGCACCCACATCTTGGGCAAGAATAATGGTGATGAAAATGAAAACGCATATTAAAACAAACTAGGCTACAAAAGGAAAACAGCAAAAGATAAAGAAACTTGCTGTACTTTTACTATACTTCTTTCTAGAGCCAAAGCAAAGAGGACCCCAAGATTATAACGCATTTTGAAAAGATTTTAAGGAGGCTAAAGCCTTGAAAGAGAATACTGTATTTCAAACACTAAGCAACTAATCAGAGCACAATGGAACAAACCCGATTTAGCAGAAGATTTTAAATGCATGCATAGTCATTAAAAGTAGGTTACTTAAAGCTCTGGGAGTTAGCAAAACTGTTTACCTGTCTTTTCTAATTAGTTCTGAAACTCCTCGCCCTTTTTTTTTTTTTTACTTTTATCTCCCATCCTGATGTCACTCATTCATCTATTACGGTGCTGTGTTTTGGCTACTTCTGGTGAGAAAGAATATGGGGAGCTCAGTGCCAATGCTGGGGGAGAGGGACAGGGCAAGTGTGCCTTCCTGCAGGCCAAGGATAAGGCCGTGGGCATCAGTTCAAGCTGTAATGGGTTCCCTGGATCCTTCCCTGTGATTCACTGATTGACTCATAGCAAGTTGCTGGGTGTGATCTCTCTCCTCTGACAGCAAGAAAACAGTCAGAATGGCAAGTGGCAAGTGTGGAGTGAGTGAAGGGACTCAGAGCCAAGTGTGGCAATGCCAGCCACCTGGTTTAGCTGAAGACTCCTCTTTCTTACAGCTCTGTTTCCAGAAATGACTTGAGCAGCTATCACTAACTTATTAATTGCGCTCACATGTCTTGATTCCTAGACACATGGCTATCCTAGTTTCTGCCGTACAACCATTCTCCTAAGATTATAAAATCACGTTTGTATTTGTTCGTATTGATTAGAACTATCATCATTGTCTGTGATGTCTGCCAAGGCTACATGGCACCACAAGAGGTGCCTACTACCTCATTCTGTCTGGTAGAAATTTCTCATGTACATTAAAATTTAAAGTCAACACAAAATGAATGTACTATGTCATTAGTTCCCAAGCATCATCAGATTTCATATCAGCTTTTAGAACTAAAGGGACTATTTCTTACAGCAGAGGTTTTTAGACATAAAAATAGAAAAGGCAGATTTCTAAAGATAGTAGTTGTCATGGTCCATACTAGCTCTATGGAAGTAGGGTATGAGGTCACCTGTCAGGTCAAGAAGAGGAGAAAATAGTCCCCTTCGGCAGATACGTACCTATAATGGAAACCTATCACCGGCAAAGCCTCAAGACAAAAAGCACTATGTCATCAAACTAAGCCCCTCATTTTCAGTTACTTGTTAAACTACAATTTTATTTTTTATTTTCTCAAAATTTTGCTCACTAAGAGAAAATGCATCAGTCAAATTAGTGCTGATATGCTCAGTTAATATTTATTCTTTTAATTGTGAGGTACTTTTCTGTCAGTCACCAGGTTGTTTAATGAACCCTAATAGATGTCCCTAAACATAAGTAATTTCAGAACACTGGCAATTTAAACAATGAGCATTTTAGGTTAGGAAACTATCCTGAGGATCACTGAATTTGACGAAGTAAATCACACTTACTTGGAGAGATACAGCAGCAGCCATTTCTTACAGCACTGTAGCTTCATCTCTTGTTTTACCCCTGGGACATCCACACTAACCTTAAAGAGTGGTGCACTCCACCTTACACAACAGGTCAGATGGAGTCAGCCTATGTGCCCTTCAACAGGCAAATGGCTGGAGGAAATGTGAGAGATACGCAATGGAGACATCAAGAAATAATGACAACCTGCCCTTTGAAGTAAAATGAGTGGGACTGGAGGACAGTGTGATAAGCAAAATAAGCTAGACACAGAAAAATGGGTGTCACAGGTCCTCTTTCGTATGCAGAAACAAATGAACAAAAAAGGTCGTCCTGAAAGTGTTACTTGGAATGGCCATGGTTGGGAAGGGTTTGCTGAAAGGAAGCACAGAGGAGAGATGGACACGATCAACATGTAGGCACGCATGGAGCCACCATGGTGAATTCCATTCAACCATAAAATTGTGTGTGTTAAAACTAACTTCAAAAAGAAAGGCAACACAAGTGTATAAGGGTATTTTTTTTCCCATTTGACTGTCAGGGTACTAGGTGTATTTTCTAGCTATGGTAGGGGAGGTGCATGCTAAATAACAAATGAGTTGACTTCCAAATGTAAGTTCTATATTTAAAATAATGTCTTAAAATAAAGGTGGTTTCTATGTTTATCCCTTCCCCGTGTACAATCTAAAAGCTATTGTTATTTATCCTTTTGTGTGAATAATCAAAAAAGTTTAGTAAATAAAAGTGGCCATCTTCATGGAGCAAAGGAGGAAGAAGATAAATGACAAGAATCCAATTTTTAAAAAATTAGACAATTTAATATACATGTAGAATAGTTTGCTTTATGTGCCTTCTGAGAATGGATAGTGAGTGAGCCTGTGGTTTCAACTAAGTATTCTAATCAGGTACACGTTTATTGTTATCTTACTCTCCTCCTCCTCCTCCTCCTCCTCCTCCTCCTCCTCCTCCTCCTCCTCCTTCTGTTATTATTGTGTCTCTATGGTGTATGCCTCTGTGTACACATGCATACATGTGTGTATGTGGCATGTATACATGTTTGTGCCTACAAAGGTAAAGAGTGATTGAGGAAGACACCCAGTGTCAACCTCTGCTCTCTACACACATGCCCACCCAAGTGCACATGCATTCACCTATATGTACCTGAAGATGTACACACGCAAAGGCAAACACACACACACATACACACAATCCTGTACTCAAACTGTGATGAGAAGCTAACCAAAACCAGCTTCGGGAGTAAGCACTGCATCTATGTTGTTTGAATCTTAAATGGTCTTATAATAAAAAACCAGGAGCCAGATATTAGAGTGAAAACTGAAAGATCAGAGAAGCAGAACAAGTCACAGCCAACCTCACCTGTCAACTTCTCAGCCAATCCTGTTTCCACGAATCCTCAGACTGAAAGCCTCTGAGTCCTCACCCGAAAGGGTCTCAGCTGAACTGCTTAAGTTCCTGTTTCCTTATATACCTTTCTCTGCCCTGCCATCACTTCCTGGGATTAAAGGCATGTGTACTTCCCAGTACTGGGATTAAAGGTGTGTGTTGCTAGAGTTTTTTTGCCTGGCCCACAGTCAGGACAAATCTCTCTCACCCGCCAGTCCCAAGCCGCTCAAACCCGATCAAGTAAACACAGAGACTTATATTGGTTACAAACTGTATGGCCGTGGCAGGCTTCTTGCTAACTGTTCTTACAGCTTAAATTAATCCATTTCTATTAATCTATACCTTGCCACGTGGCTTGTGGCTTACCGGTACTTTACATCTTCCTTGTCCTGATGGCGGCTGGCAGTGTCTCCCCCTCAGCCTTCCACTTCCCAGCTCTATTCTCCTCCTTGTCCCGCCTATACTTCCTGCCTAGCCAATGGCCAATCAGTGATTTATTTATTGACCAATCAGCAACACATTTGACATACAGACCATCCCACAGTACTTCCCCTTTTCTTTTCTTAAAAAGGAAGGTTTTAACCTTTACACATCTCCAAAGTCAGCTTGGTATATTTGGGAATTTGGGCGTAGCTTCTCTTACTACTTCCTGCTGGAGGGGGGCGCTGTATCTTCTGGGGAAACAAAGAAAATTTTAGGATCATGGAGTAGTCCGTGAGGCTGTATCATCTGAGCCAGTTGTCTTGAAACGGTTCTGGATGTTGGATCATCTGGGCCATGGTGTCATCGGAGACCTTTCAGGGGGTCTTGGCTGGTCAAACCTGATGTATCTTACTCTGGAACAAATCCATAGCCTCTTGCTTTCTGTGGAAACAAAAGAGACTCTTTTCCAAAGCAACATATCCTTACATCCAAATTTTGAAGTCAAAGTATCTTTAAAATATACATACTGGTTTAACTCAGCTTCCTTTACAATCAAATATCTCTCTGTAGTTAAGAATCCCAAAGACAACACAATCCAGACTCTCTGTGTAATAGTCATCTCTACGTGGCTTATTTTTTATATTAATTTTACTGTCTCTTTAAAGACTTTATTTTTTAAAACCATGTATTTGTTTCTATACTGTATATATCACCTTTTTTTGTCTCTTTTAAGCCTACGTATATTTTACACACATTTTAAACTATTACATCTGAATCTGTCTTATTGTGAATCTATTGCTTTAAGCTGCAGCAGCTGTGGCTGCTGGCTCCGCCCACCTCAGCTTCCCAACTTGGCGTGGTACTTTACCACCAGCTCTGGGAGCTATCGTGGGTCTATGCTTTTATCCAAGCAGCATGTAGCTCAGAAACCTCTTTTTTTGTTTTGTACTAGCAAAGGCTAAATCCACAATGCAGCTTAATGTGCCATTTGCAGAGACTTCATTCCCGCCATACTGCAGGTCGAGCGCGCACGCCAGCAACCCGCCAGTAGCTCAAACCGGCAGCTGCCGCTCATTTGAGAGAGACAATTAGGAACTGTTTTTAGCTCCGTTTTAGAATCTTTTTTCTCAGGTTTTAGGTGGAAACTCTTGCCACCACGTTGGACGCCATTTGTTGCTAGAGTTTTTTTGCCTGGCCCACAGTCAGGACAAATCTCTCTCACCCGCCAGTCCCAAGCCGCTCAAACCCGATCAATTAAACACAGAGACTTATATTGGTTACAAACTGTATGGCCGTGGCAGGCTTCTTGCTAACTGTTCTTACAGCTTAAATTAATCCATTGTGGGATGGTCTGTATGTCAAATGTGTTGCTGATTGGTCAATAAATAAATCACTGATTGGCCATTGGCTAGGCAGGAAGTATAGGCGGGACAAGGAGGAGAATAGAGCTGGGAAGTGGAAGGCTGAGGGGGAGACACTGCCAGCCGCCATCAGGACAAGGAAGATGTAAAGTACCGGTAAGCCACAAGCCACGTGGCAAGGTATAGATTAATAGAAATGGATTAATTTAAGCTGTAAGAACAGTTAGCAAGAAGCCTGCCACGGCCATACAGTTTGTAACCAATATAAGTCTCTGTGTTTACTTGATCGGGTTTGAGCGGCTTGGGACTGGCGGGTGAGAGAGATTTGTCCTGACTGTGGGCCAGGCAGGAAAACTCCAGCAACAGGTGTGTGCCACTACTACCTGGCTCTGTTTCCAGTGTGGCCTTGAATTCACAGAGTTCCAGACAGATCTCAGCCTCCCGAATGATATGATTAAGGGTGTGTGCCACCACTGCCTGACCTCTATGTCTAATCTAGTGGCTGACTTTGTCCTCTGATCCTCCAGCAAGCTTTATTAGGGAACACAATATATCACCACACATCTGTGTGGACAGAACATTACACATACAATGCATGAGAGTGTATGAAGCACATAGAACTGGAGCATCTCATGAGTGAGTGCATGCTTTAGGGTCTGCATGCTCATATTTGTTTTCACTATGGCAGATTCATTCTGAAATTCCTTGGATGTCACATTCCTCTTGGCTGTGATAACATGCAGGAGGAGGTCTTAAGAGATCCTCTCTCCTAGGCTTAGTTTGCTTCCAATATCTCAGAGTTGTGAGTGGACAAAATGGCTTAGGTCAGTTCATAACTGTAAGGCCACAAATAATAGTATTCCCTTTTATAATTTAATTTCAGGGCCACGTTTTGATGCTAGCCATTGAAAATACATAGATGACTAAACTTGTAGGTGCTTTGTAATTTACTTTTGCTAAGGTACAGAGTTGAATATGATGTTAGCCACCAGTAAATTCATTCTTGCTTTTCTTTCTTTATCATTTAGACTCTTCAGGAGTCAATGTTTTCAAGGAGTGACAATACAATGCCTAAGTACATTGACGTTTGTTGCTAGGAAACTAAGTCTGAAAATTTTTCTTGCTGGTATTTCCATAAAGGTCCTAAGAACTTTTCCCCCATTTTCATTTCCCTCAGAGATTTCCATCTCACTCCAGGTAACAATTAGTGAATATTGTCAGTGGCAGGGTGCAGGGAGGTGAGGACTATTTTCTCTCTAGGAGGCTATGCATTCCCCTCACCCACAGATTTCAAATCCTGTCTTTGTGAAGCACAAGCTCAGAGCAGAGTCAATGGTGACTCATTTCAGTTCCTTTAACTCTACCCAAGGGCTGGTTGTTTCATCAAGAAAAGACATTAATTGTCTAGTATACTCACTGTTGAGATAAGGATGTGAAATGTCCCTCATAGGTTTATGTATTTGAACTCTTGGGCTCCATCTCATGTTATTTGGAAACTATTTCCTTTCTTCTGTAACTTGTCTGTGGTTCTGACATACAATCCTCTGAATTATAGGAAAATGAATTAGTCCTTGTAATTGATTGTTAGTGTTCCAGGTCTGTCATAACTGAGTACTACAAACTCTGTTGCTAGAAACAAACAACCAAAATTTAATTCTCAAAACGTTCAGAGGCTGCAAGCCTGCAACCACACTGTTGGGATCATGCTATGAGAATCTTCCCTTGCAAACCTCATTCTCCCACAGCTCCGGATATTTCATTGCTTCATTCCAGTTTTCCCTTTCAATCATATTGCACTCTCTCTACAGACAAAAGTTTCCGTCTCTTCTCATAAAAATATTGGCCTAGAGTGCATCCCAATGACCTCATCTTAATTTTATTTGCCAATGCCCTATCTCCAGATAAAGATACTTAAAATAGTTATGGTGTGTTCAAGTTGAACCCATCTTGGTCTGGTGAGATGGCTCAGCAGTAGAACAATTGCTGAGGAAGCCTGATGCTGAAATTGGATCCCTAGAGCACATGCAAAGGTCGGGGAGCAGAACCAGCTCCATAGAATTTTCCTCTGACCTCCACATACATACCAAGGCATGAGTATCCACACAGAGTTCCATTCATGACAGTCCTTGGGGTATAGAAATTTTAAAAGCACAAAGTAAGGAGGACAGTTGCTTCCTCAGGTTCTTAATTTTTCTGAAATCAAAACTGCCAATCATTACGAAGCAAACTGGTATGGATGCATGAGAGACAGCTGCAAGGTGCAGGCAAGTCGGAGGGGGCAGGGAGGCAGATCTGGAATCGCAGAGAGTGTAATTTATTGAGGGCCTTCTGGCTGAAGCATGAGCCCAGGTGGTAGGAAGACCAGCGGACTTGCAGTTTGGGTCAGATGCAGGGACTTTACGAAATGCCCAGGAAAAAAGTGATCTTGGGCAAGTTGGAAGATACTTGATTGATCCATAGTGTGTTGAGAAGTCCCACAATGTTGCTCAGAGACAATCATGGCAATTGTAATTCAATATGGCTGTAATAATATCAAGATTCCTTCACCAACCTATGATACTTATTGTGATGTCTACTACTTATGATGACTATTTCTGCAGCTATGTCAATTTTTTTAAGGAACTATGCATTTGCTATTTTGTTTGATTACTACAACAAATGTACAAACTCCTTCATAAATGATGTTAGTCATATCACATCTTGATTTACTTCATTAATTAGCTGAAGATTAAAAATGATGTTGGGGGGGCACACATGTGTGCCACATATATGTGGGTATCTGCAGAGGCCAGGAGACTGTGTGGGATCCCCTAGGAGTGGAGTTACAGGCAGTTGTGAGCTGACTGACGTGAGTCCTAGGAATCAAATTCTGGTCCTCTGAAGGAGCAGAATAAGCCTTTAACCACTGAGCCATTTCTTCCATGCCTTTATTCTATCAATTTATTTATTTGAGGCAAGGTCTCAAGTAGCCCAGGTTGGCCTACAACTAGCAATGTAGGAGAGGACAAACTTGAACTTGGATCATCCTACCTTCTCTTTCCAAGTGCTGAGATTATGGGCATGCTCCATCATGCCTGTTCACTTATTTGGTACTGGGGATTGGACACAGGGCTACATGCATACCAGGCAAGAACTCTACCAAATGAGATATATCTCCAGCCCCCAAATCTCTCTTATTTTCTAGTTAATGATGCCAAGTTCCATCCACTTCCTATCAGACATTTATTTTGCTAGGGTTGTGTGGTACTCATAAATCATCAACTGACATGCAGTTGATGTATTTAAAAGAAAGAGTTAGTCTAGATTTACACCACCTAGGAGGCTACTGGATACTGGTCACAGCTGTTTTATTTTCCCATGGCCATGTATCACTTTTGAGAATTTGTCCTCCTCTGGCCATGCTGACCCATCCTAGGACACTGCCTTTGTAGGGAGAAAATGTCACTCTCTTAGACTCAGTTCACCTAGATGTCTTTTTAACTTGAGTTTCCAGGTTGGCACTTCTTAGCTCTTATTTTCAGGCCTGACATCATAGTCCTCGGGTTACCATCTGAAACAGGAAAGCCATTGGCCTCAGCAGTGCATCCACCCAGATCCTCTCCCTCCTCTTCCTCCATGTGGGTTCATGCCGAGGCATTCAAGTGCCCATAGGTGTTTTAAAACACATCATACACTTTATTCAGTCTTAACAAGCTTCTCTGTCTCCAAGACCAAGGTCATTTGGATTTGTCTGCTGATACAGATACAAAGAAGGATTTGGGGTGGGAAGGGCTGGGGCGATGGCTCAGTTGGTAAAGTGCTTGCCTTGCATGCATGAGGACCAGAGTTCAACTCCAAGAACCCCATATTATAGCCGAGTGGTGGTGGCACACACCTTTAATCCCAGCACTCGGGAGGCAGAGGCAGGTGGATCTCTGTGAGTTCGAGGCCAGCCTGGTCTACAGAGCGAGATCCAGGAAAGGCACCAAAACTACACAGAGAAACCCTGTCTCGAAAAACCAGAAAAAAAGAAAAAAGCTAGACCTGGTGACGTGCATTTATAATGCCAGCGTTGGGGAGGGGGAGACAGTCAGAGGCTTCAGAGCATGCTGGACAGCAAACCTAGCCTCCCTATAAAGCTCCAGGCTAGTGAGAGACCTTATTTAAAAGAAAAGGTATACAGTAACCTGAGTTTGTCTTCTGCTTCCACATACATGCACACACATGCTTATGTACTCACACACATGAACATACACACATGCATTATCTACATCATATGCATCAGATACATATACATACATATTCATATACAAGAGGATTTGGAATGTCTCTCATAAGGAGACCTTGAAATCAAGCTTAGTATGTCCAGATGGAGGCTGAGTCCTCTCTGCTCACGGGGAAGCAAACTTTTCTTGTTTCACCCAGCACTGCATCCTGATGAGGCTACTGGTCTTGAGAACACTGTCAGAATTGGTTCAGTAACTTCCACTTACAGGACCCTAGGACCCATTTCTATCTCCCAAAGACTCCTAGACTGTAGCTAGAGTTTTCCTGACTGGCCCACAGTCAGGACAAATCTCTGACACCCGCCAGTCCCACAGCCACTCAAACCCAACCAAGTAAACACAGAGACTTATATTGGTTACAAACTGTATGGCCGTGGCAGGCTTCTTGCTAACTGTTCTTATAGCTTAAATTAATCCATTTCTATTAATCTATACCTTGCCACGTGGCTTGTGGCTTACCGGTACTTTACATCTTCCTTGTCCTGATGGCGACTGGCAGTGTCTCTCTGACTCAGCCTTCCACTTCCCAGCTTTATTCTCCTCCTTGTCCCGCCTACACTTCCTGCCTAGCCAATGGCCAATCAGTATTTTATTTATTGACTAATCAGCAACACATTTGCCATACAGAACATCCCACAGCACTTCCCCCATTTTTTTTTTTCAAAAAGGAAGGTTTTAACCTTAACAAAGTAAAATTACATGTAATTTGGGAATTTGGGCGTAGCTTCTCTTACTACTTCCTGCTGGAGGGGGGTGCTGTATCTTATGGGGACATAAAGAAAATTTTAGGATTATGGAATAGTCCATGAGGGTGTATCGTCTGAGCCAGTTGCCTTGAAACCATTCCGGATGTTGGGTCATCTGGGCCATGGTGTCATCGGAGACCTTTCAGGGGGTCTTGGCTGGTCAAACCTGTTGTATCTTAATCTGGAACAAATCCATAGCCTTTGGCTTTCTGTGTGAACAAAAGCAGAGACTCTTTTCCAAAGCAACATATCCTTATATACAAATTTTGAAGTCAAGGTACCTTTAAAATATACATTTCGGCATAACTCAACAGCTTTTACAATCAAATGTTTTTCTGCAGTTAAAAATCCCAAAGACAACACAATCCAGATTCTCTGTGTAATATTCATCTTTATGTGGCTTATTTTCTGTATTAATTTTACTGTCTCTTTAAAGACTTTATTTTTTTAAAACTATGTATTTGTTTCTATAACTCTATATATCACCTTTTTTGTCTCTTTCAAGCCTACGTATCTTTTACACACATTGTAAACTATTACATCTGAATCTGTCTTATTGTGAATCTATTGCCTTAAACTGCAGCGGCTGTGGCTGCTGGCTCCGCCCACCTCAGCTTCCCAACATGGCGGTGGTTTACCACCAGCTCTGGGAGCTATCGTGGGTCTATGCTTTTAGCCAAGCAGCGTGCAGCCCAGAAACCTCTTTTTTTGTTTTGTACTAGCAAAGACTAAATCCACCACGCAGCTTAATGTGCCACTTGCAGAGGTCTTATTCCCGCCATACTGCAGGTTGAGCGCACACTCCAGGAACCCACCAGTAGCTCAAACTGGCAGCTGCCGCTCATTTGAGAGAGACAATTAGGAAGCTGTGTTTAGCTCCATTTTAGAATCTTTTCTCGGGTTTTAGGTGGAAACTCTTGCCACCACGTTGGACGCCAATTGTAGCTAGAGTTTTCCTGACTGGCCCACAGTCAGGACAAATCTCTGACACCCGCCAGTCCCACAGCCACTCAAACCCAACCAAGTAAACACAGAGACTTATATTGGTTACAAACTGTATGGCCGTGGCAGGCTTCTTGCTAACTGTTCTTATAGCTTAAATTAATCCATTTCTATTAATCTATACCTTGCCACGTGGCTTGTGGCTTACCGGTACTTTACATCTTCCTTGTCCTGATGGCGACTGGCAGTGTCTCTCTGACTCAGCCTTCCACTTCCCAGCTTTATTCTCCTCCTTGTCCCGCCTACACTTCCTGCCTAGCCAATGGCCAATCAGTATTTTATTTATTGACTAATCAGCAACACATTTGCCATACAGAACATCCCACAGCACTCTAGACAGCTTGACCCAGTCATGACAATAAGGGAAAGCTGGCAGACTAACCAACCAAGCTACCACCCAGGCCTAGAACCAGGGCTGTGAGTTAGCCCACCCCAATATCCACCTGATCTATGAACTGTTGGAGCATGGCAAGGGGACAAATGTATAGATCCCAAACTGCAGGATCTCCATGACACAGGACAACAGCAGAATAGCCAAGAGGAGCCCCAGTGAGAGCTCATTATCGATGGTGTAGCAGAAGTCAGGGGCCTTGAGCCAGACTAATGACTCATAGCAATGAACACTTACAAGTAAAGATAAATGGACTAAAGGGTAAACTGTGTGACTCACAGGGTCACATCACAGCTTCCATGGTAAGATTCTTCTACGTTTTTTGTTTGTTTGTTTTGTTTATTTTGTTTGTTTGTTTGGTTTGGGGTTTTACTTTTAAATTTTGTTTTGAAGGGGAATGTTGCAAGGGCAGAGGGTAGAAACGGGACAGGGAGATGAGTGGGATCAGGATGCATGATGTGAAATTCACAAAGAATCGATGAAAGCTAAAAAATGTTTTTTAAAAGAAGATTATGTTGTTATCTTTATCACGGTGTTATGCTAAGCACTAACATTTTACTTTTTACTCCTTTTCTAAAAGAAGGTATGAGGAAACCATCTAGTTTACAGAGAGAAGCTGTACTCAGCTCTGTTGGACAAGATAGTTTTGTATTATGGAAGATAGTTTTACTAGGAGGGGCAGGGCAGATCAAATGGCTCTTTTGTCTGTAATACGAAGTTATAATAAGGGCCATGGACATGAAACCAGACCCTGGCTGCTGTAGGGCCACCAACCCAGACATGGCCCTTGGCAGCAGTCCTGGCCAGATGACATCATGACCCATGGAGACAATGCTGGCTACTTAAGTCAGCATGGCCCCCGCCGTCGGTAACGGCCCTCAGACACCAACATGGTCTCAGGTTGCAACCTAGACCCTGGGCATCCATGTGGCCTTTGGTGACAACATGGGCCACCAGACATTGTCACAGACCCTGGCTGTGATAGGACCACAGACCCGGATATGGCTCTCAGCAGCAGTCCAAACCTGGATGTCACCATGGCCCCAGGTGGCAGTGCCGGCCACTCAGATCGGCATGGCCACTGTGGTAGTATGGCCCTTGGACACTTACGTGACCCCAGGTGGCAGCCCAGACTACAGGCCTCTGCACAGCCCTCAGTGGCACAGGAGCCACAGACATTAACACGGGCCCCCTCGGTTACTTTGGGACCTTGGACCAAGACTTGGTCCTTGGCAATAGCCCAGGCCTGGGCATCACCTTGGATCTGAGTGGCAAGCAGGCCATTCATGTCAGCCTGTTCCTCACCACCTTCACCTCTTCTGATCTGCTTCTCTCCCCAGTGCAGGAATCCTTCTACCTCTCTCTCTTCCATTTCCCCATCCTGTATTCACTCACCATAATGGTGCCTGACCACCCGGCGTCAGAGGCTCCTGGTTGAGTCCTGCCCACCAAGCTACAAGGCATAACGTGGAGCTGTTCTCTGGCATGTGGGCTGGAGAGCTGGCTCAGTGGTTGAGAGCACTGAGTGCTCTTCCAGAGGACTCAGGTTCAATTCCCAGCAGCCACATGGAGGCTCACAACTGTCTGTAACTCATACAGACCGGTGCAGGCAGACCACCACCAATACATATAAAACAAAGTCTTCTTATCAGATAGTATAGTGGGTAGCCATTCCAGTCTGGAAGTTCCAACCCCCACTGAGGCTTTGGTAACTATCACGCCTACAAGGCGGGGCCAAGGGAGGGCTCTGAAGACCCGAGATCGGGATGTGCAGTGCTGTCCTTCTTCTTGGACCCTGGACGCTAGAGGTAGACCGAGTAGAGTTCTCCAGAGAACACTGCCGGACTGCGCTGCGTCTTTCCCAGAACCCGCAACCTACCTATCCCTTCATTTGTAAGTTACGCCATTAAATAAATCTCCCTTTTAACTACGTGGAGTGGCCTTAATAATTTCACCAATAGATAGTCAAAAACAATCAGGTCATTCATAACTGTTATGACTGGGAAGTCAGGGGTAGGCTGTCCATTCATCTCTTCTCTCAGCCTCACTACCAAAGAAAGCACAGCAAGTCTCCTTCCGCATCTTTCCCCTCACACAATATTTGTGTGCATGAAAGCAAACAAACAGGACCAGTCATATTGCCCATTCTGGAATTTGGGAACTCTGGTTCCTTGCTGTCTCAGCCGCTGACAAAGGGAAAGAGTTCCTTCAGTGAAAAAACACAGTACTGTCCCGAGCCCCTGATCAGGTGAAAGCCCCGTTGAACACAGCTGGCTTCTTATGACAGCAAGACTGTATGTTCTGTATGAGGGGTTCATCCTGAGGATGCTGTGTCATTGGAGTCGTTACATGTACATTTTTAATGTGTGTGATCTTAAAACTGTTTATCAGACTTTCCTCTTTTCACAATAAATACTGTTTCTGAACACCAAGGTACACAAAGTCCTCCCAGGGATATTTATGTAACACATTTCTCTTGTTTCCCTTTGCCACTTTTGTGGCATGGACTGATAATAATAAACATCCTTCAGCTCTAACTAGCTACAGACCAGAGTATGGCCTTGTGACTCTAGGATGCCTCCAGTGAGGGTTCCTCTATTATGCCCAGGTGGAAAGTAACTGACCCATGTGTGTTCTCACTGTTTAAATGAAAGGAGTTGAAAGAAAATTAAGATCAGTGAAAAGTCTACATCTATATACATTTATATCATCTCTCAGCACTTTCATAAAACCTTATGAAATGTATAATTTTATTGCAATTTTCAAGAAATTAAATAAGGCAGAAGTCATTTCCATTTTTCAGACAAGAAAACTGAATTTGAAGGTTCTGTGATCTCTGCCACAGGTTCTCTCCTCGTGAATGACATGTGGACTCTCACCCTGTTAGGATTTCCACTTCAGAGATCTTCATCAAGATTTGGCACAGGGTGACTCTGTGAACCAGCAACAGCCTCAGGAGGTTGTCAGAACCAGATTGTAGTGAAGGCCCACAAATGCGAAATTTAAGCTTATGAAGGTTGATGCACAGTAAATTTAAGAGGCACTGGACTAGAGCAAAGGTTGCTGGTTGTTTTTGTAAATGAAGTTTCTTTCTGGGACACAACCATGTCCTGCACTGTCTGTAAGTGTTTCTGCAGCTGAGTTACCAGTGGCAGGTGAGATCGAATGACCCACAAATTAAAACATATTTAATATTTGGACAGTTGCAAAAGATTTGTGGATGTGCTCCAGGATGGTGTGCTCTGCATGCAAGGGATAGTTTCCTTTTTGTTTATACCTTCTGATCCATTACAGACTAGTGTTTCTATTTACATACAATAAAAATGAATTATTACGCCGGGCGGTGGTGGCGCACGCCTTTAATCCCAGCACTCGGGAGGCAGAGCCAGGCGGATCTCTGTGAGTTCGAGGCCAGCCTGGACTACCAAGTGAGTTCCAGGAAAGGCGCAAAGCTACACAGAGAAACCCTGTCTCGAAAAACCAAAAAAAAAAAAAAAAAAAAAAGAATTATTACAAAATAAAAGATATCGAAATATAAGGCTTGAGTTGAAAATGCTAAGTTCAAAATACTAAATTCTTCTATCAAATAGCTGAAGTGTTTGACTGAGAACCAAGCGCAGAGCAGCCCTGACTTGTGGGTTTATCTGAGGAGCCAGGCTCAGGAAGCAACGCCTGCTCTCCTGCCTTTTCCACAGTTGTACCAGTTTTCAGTGGCTTGTTTAGTGATAGGACAATGAAATTTAGGAATCAAATGTTTCCATCACTCTTTGGAAAAGCGTTTCCTTTAAGGAGTTCAGCTGATGTTTTATTTACCACTTTCTCCTCTACCTGCCTTGTTATTTCAGAAATATATGCAGACACCACAACTCCTTTGCATTAAGTGGTGCTTAATGCAACTCACTCTTGAACTCTCAGTTTTAAATATAGCATCTAAATTCGTGTTACTAAAGAGACAGACACTCCCCACACCCCAAGTATCACATTGCATCCAGGGAGAATTCACTAAATTCTGTTATCTAATTAACATGCAGAACAAATATTAGACTCTAGAAAAGCAAAAGATAGAAGAACACACTTTCCAAGCTCCCCTAGAAAAATTACCTGCAGTCTGGGAAATGAAAAGCCTCCAACTCCTTTATTAACTGGCCTCACGTTGCTAGGCAACATGTTCTCAATAGCTTTTAGCCTGTATCCACAGCCAGGTTTTGAGGAGTCAGGTTTGTTTCATAAGTCCCCGAGAGTCCTCAACTCTGACTCCTTCTGGCTTCTCAGCCTTCTGTTCAGTTTATGTGTGTCTGTTCCTGGGGCCTCTGATGAGATCTCTACCCTCCAACCCAATAGAGATATCTCCTTCAGGAATCAAAGGTTGAGGGTCGGGGAGACTTGGGCTGACAGCATTCCAGTGTTTGCAGGCTGGAAGATACACAGCAGGCGCTCAGGCTGCACTGTGGGCTGAAGAAATGCTTTTGCAAGGAGCGGCTGGAACCTGAAGTGTGCACATGAAACAGACTGCAAGTGCATATCGGACTGGGAGAGAAAGCACAGTGGATCAGGCAGCCACCTCTGCCAGTGCTCAGCTACTGTCCACCTTTTACCCCTCCAGGGAATGAATAGAACCATCATTTTAGCAATTAGGCCCCCCGAAGACCAGAAGTGGGCATGTTTGCATTATCTGTGCAGAATGCACTACCACGTAGGCAACTAAATAAAAGTTAAATATTAATAAACATCGCTACAAGATAAAAGAGCAAAACAAGATCGGCTGCCAAGTAAAATTGTTATAATTATAGTCAGTAAGTCTCAATGACACATTCCATTCATCACCATATGTAGGAACACAAATGGTCCAGGGCCTTCCTCCAGCACATCACAGATTTCAGCATAAACTGGTGTGTGTGAGGAATCCAGGAGACAGAGTGAACAGAAATCATACAATTCTCCTGATGAAGGTGAAGGTGGGAACACAATGGAGAAACCCTCCTGATTCCAGTACACTGTAGCTCCATATTCAACTTCAGTGCCTGACAGCTTCTAAATTTTAATTCTGTGGTGATTGAGTACCTAGTTAAGTAAAGGCACTATTGCTTTAAAGTAAGGAAATCAGTCTGAGCATCTTGTCCAAGCCTGGGAGCGTTTATTTTTAAGTTTTGGCAGTGCTGGGATGGAACTCAGGGCTTTGCATATGCTCGGCAGGCATCCCACCACTGAGCTGCACCCCCAGCTCAGCACAGGATTTTAGGAGGCAGGAGCAGCTCTTAAACTCCAGTGTGTTTAGGTCCAGCCTTTTCTTCCACAGTGCAGAGTTCATTCGCTTAAAAAGAAACAACTTATTTAGGCTTTGTGTCCTACAAGTTTCCCTCTGCGGACACTTGGTTTGATTCCCTTTTAGGCCTGTAATGAGGTAGTGCATCATGGGAGAAGTGTGTGGTGGTGGGATGTCGCTCACCCCCGGAAAGGGAAGACAGAAAGAGGCCAGGAAAAAAAAATCTACCCTTCAAGAGTATGAGCCTCAATAACCTACTTCCTACCACTAAGGTGTACTTCCTTCTACAGTTTCTGCCACCTCCCGACAGCCTATAAACCCATAACTAGATCCGTCCATGATGACCAGATCTCACACAATAGTCACATCCCAGAGTCCCCAGTCCTGTGTACTGTTGCTCTGTGGCTCAAGCCTTCAGCCTGTGAGCTTGAAGGGCGGATTTCATATCTAATCCATAACATGGTTCCTCTGTCAGTGTCTTCTCAGTGGTGCATCTAAATGTTCTGGTGACTGCAGCATCTTAAAAAACAAACAGGAGCTAGCAGATGGATTGATGAGTAAGTGTTTACAGCTCAAGCCTTACAACCTGAATTCTGCATCAAGAACCTGCATTAAAAAAAGCTGGATGTAGTAGCTTGAATCTGTAATTCCACCACTCCTCCAGTGACATGGGAGGCAGAGAGAAAAGAATGGCCTGGAAGTTCACAAATCAACTACTTTAATATACAGCCTGCAGAAATAATAAGAGAGACTCTGCCTCAAAGAAGTGGAAGGAGAGAACCCACTCCTGAAAGTATCCTCTGGCATGCACACATGCATTGTGATAGACACATGACCCCTTATCTTAGTTAGTGCCCTTACCGTGACCATGGCAACTCTTATAAGGGAAACATTTAATTGAGGTGGTGGCTTATAGTTTCAGTAGTTCAGTCCATTATCATCATGGCCTGTTTTGGTGGCATGTAGGTAGACATGGCTCTGGAGAAGTAGCCAAGTGTCGTACATTTTGACTTGTGGGTAACAGGAAATGAACTGACTCACTAGGCGTGGCCTGAGCATATATGAGACCTCAAAGCCTACCTCCACAGTGACATACTTCCTTCAATAAGACTATACCTACTCCATACCTCCTAATAGTGCCACTCCCTTTGGGGGCCATTTTCTTTCAAACCACCACACCCCTACCCGCACACATGCTACATCACATACATATACATCCATGATACTAATAAATAAAATAAAAATAGTAAGTCCTTCTAAAATGACTTTGGGAGCAGGACAAAAAGTCAAAATAGTGATCCAATAATCTTCCTTCAGGCTTCCAGGAGCAAGTGTAAAGATGGAAATGGGAATGTGTATGGAAG
Organism: Peromyscus californicus insignis; assembly: GCF_007827085.1. Classification (NCBI taxonomy): domain Eukaryota; kingdom Metazoa; phylum Chordata; class Mammalia; order Rodentia; family Cricetidae; genus Peromyscus; species Peromyscus californicus. Next base: position 35,925,617 of record NW_026294584.1, read on the forward strand.
GAGGAAATAGGCAGGAGGGGAATGAATGGTCAGTTGGTGTTAGAAACTTCCTTGAATCTTTCTATGCAGAGCTTCTCGAGGTTTTTCCCTGACATTTAAAGTACTGAATGTGCTGGAAATCAACTTCTGAGAATAGATTCAACCCATGGAGTTTTCCAGTATTTCTAAGTCTGTATACCAAAGGGTAACTTTTTTTTTTTCAGCACATGAATAGAGGTTTATTTTTCTCTCCCCCTTTTTTAAATAATAAAATAAACTATAACAAGATAAAATATAAACCAACTCATTGGAATGGGACAAAACAAACAAGCAGAAGGGAAAGAGCACAAGAGAAGGACCAAGAAACAGACTCACTCATTCCCACACTCAGGAATCCCCGAGAAACTGAGCAGGAAGCCTTAAAGTATATGGAAAGGACCTCTAGGGTAAAAAGAGAGAATATATATATATATATGGTGACATGGCTCTCAGATGCCAGCATGGCCACAGGTTGAGGCCCAGACCACAGGCATCAGTGTGGCCTTTGATGGTACCATGGGCCATGGACATCAATGCAGAACTCAGTTGTGGCAGGACCACTGGCCCAGACATGGTCCTCAGTAGCAGCGTGAACTTGCATGTCACTATGGTCCCAGGTGGCAGTGCAGGCCACACATAGCAGCATGCCCCCTCCCCCATGGCAGAGTGGCCCTTGAACATCAGTATGACCCCATGTGGCAGCCCAGACCTCTGGCATTGTTGTGTCCTTTGATGATATCAGGAGCTACAGACATCAACACAGACCCTGGCTACAGTAGGGCAATGGACCCAGTCATGGCCCTTAGCAATAGCCTTAGCAGTTGGGAGACTTTTCATTTGGAGTTCTGTTTAAAATGGGCTGGGCGGTGGTGGTACACGCCTTTAATCCCAGCACTCAGGAGGCAGAGGCAGGCGGATCTCTGTGAGTTCCAGGCCTGGTCTGCAAAGTGAGTTCCAGGAAAGGCGTAAAATTACACAGAGAAACCCTGTCTCAAAAAACCAAAAAAAAAAAAAAAATATGTTTATCTGATCTTGATATAACTTTGGCTAGTGGTACCTATTGAGAAAATTACCCATTTCTTTTAGATTTTTCAATTTAGGTTTTTAAAGTATATCCTTATGATTCTCTGGATTTCATTGGTATCCATTGTTATGTCCCCCTTTTCATTTCTAATTTTGTTAATTTGGATATTCTCTCTCTACCTTTTAGTTAATTTGGATAAGGATTTGTCAGTTTTATTAATTTTATCAAAGAATCAACTCTTTGTTTCATTGATTCTTTGTATTGCTCTCTTTTTTTTCTAATTTCTTGCTGTATATTCGTTTTGGTATGATTTCTTCGTTTTTGTTCTTGAGCACTCAGGTGTGCTGCTAAGTTACTAGCCTGAGATCTCTCTAATCTCTCTCTCTCTCTCTCTCTCTCGCTCTGTGTGTGTGTGTGTGTGTGTGTGTGTGTGTGTGTGTGTGTGTATGTGTGCAAGCACTTAGTGCTATGAAGTTTCCTTAGTACCAATTTCATTGTGTCTCATATGTTTGGATATGTTGTGTATTCATTTTCATTCAGTTCTAGAAAGTCTTTAATTTCTTTCTTAATTTCTGTCTTGACCCATTTTTCATTCAGTAGTGAGTTGTTCAGCTTCCATGAGTTTGCAAGCTTTCTTTGTTTTTGTTGTTGATATCTAGCTTTAATCTGTGGTTGTTAAATAGGATACAGGGAATTATTTCAGTTCTTTTGTATCTCTTGAGACTTTCTTTGTGTCTGAATATATGCTCAATTTTACATAAAGTTCCACGAGGTGCTGAGAAGTCATATTCTTTTGTGTTTGGGTAAAATATTCTATAAATATCTCTTAGGTTGATTTTGTTTATAACATGTTAGCTCCAGCATTTCTCTGTTTAGTTTTTGTGTGAATGACTTATTTATTGGTGAGAGTAGGAGTATGAACGTCTCTTCTTATCAGTATGTGAGGGCCTATATGTGATTTAAGCTGTAGTAGTGTTTCTTTTACAAACTTGGGTGTCCTTTGTACTTGGGGCTTAGATATTAAGAACTGAAATGTTATCTTGGTGGATTTTTCCTTTGATGAGTATATATTGTCCTTTCCTATCACTTCTGATTAGCTTTAGTTTGAAATCTATTTTGTCTTATATTAAAATGGTTTCACCATCTTGCTTCTTAAGTCCATTTGGTTGGAATATCTCTTTCCATCCTTTTACCCTGAGATGATGTCCATCTTTGATGCTAAGGCATGTTTGTTGGATGCAGCAGAAGGATGGATCCTGTTTTCTCATCCATTCTGTTAGTCTGTGTCTTGTTATTGGGGTATTGAAACGACTGATGTTGAGAGATATCAATGCGCAGTGATTGTTGATTTCTGTTATTTTGTTGTAGTGTTTGTATGTCTGTGCGCATGTGTGTGTTTCACCTCTTTTAATTTTCTGGTATAAGATTCTTTATTCCTTGTGTTCTTGGGTGTACTCACCTCTTCAAGTTGGAGTTTTCCTTGTAGCACCTTCTGTAGGGCTACATTGTAGATAAATATTGATTAAATTTTGTTGTTATCATGAAATGTCTAATTCTCTCCATTATTTCACTTGCAAGTTTTGCTGGGTATAGTAGTCTAGGCTAGCATCTGTGGTCTCTTAGAGTTTTAGAACATCTGTTCAGGCCTTTCTAGCTTTTAAGGTCTATGTTGACAAGTCAGGTAGTATTCTAATAGGTCTGCCTTTCTATGTTACTTGGTCTTGTACCTCTGCAGCTTTTAATATTCTTTCTTTGTTCTGTACTTTTACGGTTTTGATTATTATGTGTCAAGAATACTTTCTTTTCTGATCCAGTCTATTTGGCGTCTTGTAAGCTTCTTATACCTTGATAGGTATCTCCTTTCGATTAGGGAAATTTTCTATGATTTTGTTAAAAATATTATTGTGTCTTCAATTCCTGAGATTTTACTCTTTCATTTCTTGTATGTTTAGGTGAAGCTTGCTTCTGAGTTTCTTGTTCCAGTTTCTAATTTTTCATTTCCAGATTTCCCTCAGTTTGGGTTTTCTTTATTGATTCTATTTCCACTTTCAGGTCTTTTTGTTTGTTTGTTTGTTTTCTATTTTAATGGACTTTCTTTTTTATTTCAAATGAAATACCTTCATATATAATGACCCAATTTTCCCCCAAATAACATGTTTTATTTAATTTTAATATTAAGATGTAATTTGCATATAATAAATTCATGTCATTTAACATGTATCCCTAACACTTTCAGGTCTTGAACTATTTTATTCATTTCCTTCTACTTTTTGTTTGTGTTTGCTTAGATTTCTTTAAGGGATTCATTTATTTCCTCTTTAAGGACCTCTATCATGTGCATAAAGGTTATTTAAAGTCTTTGTCTTTTGCTTCTGTTATGTGGGAATACTTGGAGCTGACTGAGGAAGAGTTGCTGGGCTCTAGTGGAGACATGTTGTCTTGGCTGCTATTGATTGTGTTTTTATGCTAGCACCTGACCATCTGGGTTTGGGAAGATTGTAATTCTAGGTGCTGATATCTGTCTTTGTTGGGTGGGTGTTTTGTTCCTTGGTTTCTGTTGCACTTTCCTGCTATTAGAAGAGTGTGGTGGCTGTATGTTGCCCTACAGAAAATTCTTCTGGGATCCTGATAGGTATGGCCACTGTGAGTTCTGAGTAATATGTATTTCTGGGTATTGGGGGTTAACACTTAGGAATGTAGTTGGGCTAGAAGGTAGAGGGGGCTAAAGGAGTCCCAGGAGAGAGGAAAACAGGATCTTCTTCGTCCCCTGGAAATGGGTCAGAGAGTGAGAAGAATCCACAGTAAGAAGTCTGCTAAGGACCCAGGGATGGGAATGGGGACTGGTTATAGAGGAGAAGGGGCAGGGAGTGAAGATCTGAAGCTCGCCCACCTGCTTTGTTGCTTCTCTTGCAGGCTCTTCTTGTGGCTTCCCAGAGAATATCTCCATTGAGCCTGGGAAAGCAGGATGAATGGGAAGGCAATTTGGAGGAGAAGACCTATGAGAACTGCTGAAGATTGGAGCAGAGAGAAGGGGAGGCTGAAGTAGGTGTTCTGCTACAGAGCTAGAGAAGAGACTGGTGATTTGATTTTGAGGAGAGGATGAGGTGGAGATCTGCCCTTAGCCTACCTGTTTTCCAGGCCTGTGCTTGGCTGGTGTGTTCCCAGAGAATCTAGCTATTTCTAACTAAATTATTCAGTGAATATTTTGCATTCATCTGTTGATGTAGAATACTAATGAGGAAATGCTAGCCTGTTGTACTGTTTTCTATTAGAACAGAAGAGAAAGCCAGGGACAGAGTCACTGAGAAAAGTCTTCTAAAAGTTAAGAATCTATAGTTTATTTCATCAAGTGAGAGGCAAATGATCCTGCCATGCATAGTAATTGCTACTCCATGATGGTGTGAGTGTGTGACCTCAGTGTACTACACCTGGTGATTGTGTGGATGGTGGGCTGAGTTTGGGAGGCAAGATCACTCAGAACCAAACAGCAAAGTAACCTGTCAGTGAAGAATTTACATTTAGGTAAAGAAAGTCACAGAAAATTAAGCAATCCAATAAAGCAATAACAAGCTAATTGCTTCTCAGGAATGGCATAACATTGATACTTGTGATCTTTGGAATCTCACCTAACCCTTTATAATGATATATATTTGGGTATGTGTTCCTGAAGTCACTGCAGCAGATAGAACGTTCCTTCAACTCCATGTTAGCCCTTAGCTAATCTCTCTCCTGCCTTTCATGATGTTTACCTCCAAAACTCCATGGTACCCACCCCAGTCTCCTCCCTCATCACTCCTCTATTGTTGTCCCATACCCTGACACAGAGCCCAAAGGAAACTATTCATTCCTTTTTTGTCTCATCATCTCAACAGCTTTGCATGGTTTGTTACAATGTTCCACTTCTAACTTCAAACGCTTTTTCTGTTTCCCATCCATCCTTACAGACCTTTCACATGTTCCTGCCATTTTTGTACTGACTACTTGTTCCTTCATTGTTAGCTTCAGATGCTACCATTTGTGAAGGACCCATCCCTTTTGGGGTATAATTTCTTCTATTCATGGTTTTTTTTTTTTTTTTTTTTTTTTTTTTTTTTTTTTTTGGTTTTTTTCGAGGCAGGGTTTCGCTGTGTAGCTTTGCGCCTTTCCTGGAACTCACTTGGTAGTCCAGGCTGGCCTCGAACTCACAGAGATCCGCCTGGCTCTGCCTCCCGAGTGCTGGGATTAAAGGCGTGCGCCACCACCGCCCGGCCTATTCATGGTTTTAATTGCTAGCCCTTACTATGATGTCTATTCATGCTTCTTGTTCATAAGTCTGTCCTTTTGATCTATACCCTTCTCCTGAATTCTAGGCACAAATACATTTTTCCTAACTACTATCTCTACCTCAGTGTTTCACAGGAACCCAATCCAGTATATCAAAAGCAGAACTCACACTCTCTTCTCTTGCTGTCTTCACCCACAAATTAAAATAAGAAGCAAGATATTCCAAAGTACCTAAATCAGTGCTCAGGAAGAGATTGACAGCTATCAGTTTCAAAGGAAGCAAGATCTTAAATTAACATTCTTATTCTATAAGGGACTGGAAAGAGTGTAAAGCAAGCCCAACTCTAGCAGAAGGGAAGAAACATTGAAGGTCAGTGAATATATAAATTAGAGCAGATACATAAAATCAAATAACAATCATAAACTCATGTGCAAAAGAATGAAGTTAGAGCCCCATCTCCTACCATGTATAAAATTTAGCTAAAAATGCATCATCAATCTAAATATAAGAACCCAAACCTAAGACACACAGAAGCAAATGTGTCTAAATCTTTGTGACCTTAGATTTGATAATGGATTCTTAGGTGGGACACAAAAAGCATAAGCAATAAAAAAAGTAGTACATTGATGGGTATTGTATAAATTAAAAACTTTTGTGCATTAAATGGCATTATCAAGAAACTGAAAGGACACCTTACAAACTACAAGAACATATTTTTTAAGTCATATCTAATAAGGGTCTAGTTTCTAGGATGTAGTGACAACTCTCACAATTTAACAAATGATTGGTGGGACAGATCAACTGAACCCTGGAGAAAGGACTTGAGAAAGTTCTCCAAAGACACAAAATGACTGAAAAGAATATACAAAGATGCTTATCATAGGTCATTAAGGGTCTCCAGGTCAGCCAAAATGGCCATATAGTACGGTCCAGGACACCTACGATTACACAGCAAGACCCTATCTCAAAAACAAAAATAAAAACAAAACACAAAGTCACAATGAGATAGCGTTCCACACCCAGTAGAATGACTGCAACAGAAAACAAGAAGGGGAGGAAGTGTTGGGAAGGATACAGGAAATGGTAACCCTGGTGTTTCACTGGTAAGGATGCAGAATGATACAGCAGCTGTGGAGGGTTGGCAGTTGCTCGGGGTGTTAAAGATAAAATTGCTTTAACTCAGCATTCCACTTTTAGTTAAATGCCCTCCAGAATTAAAAACAGGGATCCAAACAGATGCTTATCCACACATGTTCATAGAAACTCTCTTCACATAATATATGTAGTACAAGGTTATTCAGTCATCAAAAGGAATGAAATTTTGACATGCTACAACACGAAGAAACCACAAAAACGGTATCCTACGTGCGTTAAGCCTGAAAGATCACACACTACATGACTCCACATGAAATCTCCTGAACAGGTAAATCCTTAGAGAAAGCATGTTGGTAATTATGAGGGGCTGGGAGAGAGGACTGCGTAGAGGGTATGGGTCTTCAATTGGAGTAATGAAGATAGATATATTGGAACCAGATAGAGTGGTGGTTGTAGATCATTGTAATTGCATTAAGTATCACTGGATGTGCATTTAATGTGATTAATTTATTATGTGAACTTCAAGCCCAATTACAAAATCTGGGTCTATGGAACCAGGAAGATGGTCAATCATTTCACCATTCCTCCCCAAACTCACTTTAAAATTAGAAACTCAGATATGGTGACAGCACTTGTAATTATAATCTTGAAAAAATGCATGATTAGCAAAACTTTAAATATTTTAATTTAATATGTATATCTTTTCTTACTGAGTACTTTTTAAATGAAATGATAATTTTTGCAATAAACTAAACCATGCTTTTTTAGATACATTAAACTAAAACTATACAAAGCCCAGAGCCCAGTATTTATGTTACTTTACATGTAATATTATTTTCCATTTAAGTTTTTATTTCTTAGCATGCTAAAAAAAGTATTTTTTTAAGACAGAATCTCTTACTGTAGTCTAAGGTGATCCGAAACTCACTATAGAGCCCAGGCTGGCCTCAAACTTACATCAATCCTCCTGCCTCAGCATACCAAGTGCTAACTGCCAAAACTAGATGGATGAGCCCCTGTGGTGATTTGAAGGAGAGTGGCCCCTACAGCTTCATCTCTTTGCATGCTTGGACCCAGTTGATGGGCTGTTTGGAAAGGATGAAGATATGTGTGCTGTGGGATATCTGTATGCTGTGAATATATGTTGCTATGATTGATGGATAAATAAAACGCTGATTGGCCAGTAGCCAGGCATGAAGGATACTGTAGGCGGGACAAGGAGAGAGAAGAATTCTGGGAGGCGGAAGGCTGAGGCAGAGAGACGCTGCCAGCCGCCACGAGGAGAAGCATGATGTAAGATACCAGTAAGCCACAAGCCACGTGGCAAGGTATAGATTTATAGAAATGGATTAATTTAAGATATAAGAACTGATAACAAGCAGCCTGCCATGGCCATACAGTTTATAAATAATATAAGCGTCTGTGTGTTTATTTGCGTCTGAGTGGCTGCTGGCCTGGGCAGGACTGGAGATAGTTCCAGCCACACATGTGGGCTTGTTGGAGGAAGTATGTCATGAGGAGTGAACTTCAAGGTTTCAAAAACCCATACCAGACCTCGTGTTCCTCTCTCTGCCTGTTGCCTATGGATTAAGTGTAAAGTTCTTAGCTGTTGCTCCAGGGACATGCCTGTCTGCTTTCCACCGTGATGATACAACTCACTCTCTGTAACTGTAAGCCAGCCCCCATTTACAAGCTTTCCTTTTAAAGAATTACCTTGTTTATGGTGTCTCTTAACCGCAATAGACCAGCAATTAAGGCCTGGCTTCTTTTATTCCTTAGAATAAAAGGAAAAGTAAAACAATTCAAAGGAAAAATGCTCTAGCCAATAAACATTGAAATCACAACACAGTTGTGTATTTTTCCTTTCCTAACAGAAGTTATAAAATGATTCACAATAAGAACTCAGGAGGCAGAGCCAGGCAGATCTCTGTGAGTTCGAGGCCAGCCTGGGCTACCAAGTGAGTTCCAGGAAAAGGCACAAAGCTACACAGAGAAACCCTGTCTCAAAAAACAAAAAAAAAAAAAAAAAAAAGAACACATTTCATGACAAATAAAATAAGTGTGGGTTTGTTGTCTAGTATCCTTTTTGGACAGTTTAAGTGGAAATTTGTATAACAAGTTCTCTTTAAATGGTACTTCTATCAATATGTCCTGTGTGGACGGTCAAGGCAAGATGCACAGACACCACAGAACAGCCCTCTAGAACTCTCCCATCATCCTCATAGTCTATACCCAGACCTGTGCTGTTCTGTTTTCAGTGCAAGATACTATTTATAGTTTAATTTATTTAAGCTTCCAACAACAAAAATTAGTGAGGTAGACAGAAACAATGTGTGCAAATCAGAAAGAAATGAATTCTAATTTCTTGGTTTAGTTTGGACTCCTCAGGCCATTTTGGGTTAATTCATCTGTGAGTGAGTCATGGAAGGCAGTGAGCAGGTGGGAGAACAATACAGGAAAAGGTGCATGTCCACCACAGGGCCCCCAAATGAACAGTTTTTACCCTGGTTCTATGCTTAGAAGCTAAGATAAGCATCTAGCAGTTTTCACATGGAGGAGGCAGGAGGGAGCAGGGATACTTGGTTGCCAGTTCCTTTACTATCCCCATCTTCAGGGTTGAGCATTGATTCCCAGCTTTTCTCTCCTGGAGTATGGTAGCTGAGTATACCTCAAAAGCTAGGGAGCAGCTTAGAGGTGACAAGAAGCCACAGGGAAGGGCAGAGTTTCCTGAAGGGGACCTCAGTATAGGTCAACAGGACACTATTGCAGGCTGAGTTCCAGATGAAGACTCTGTGATGGCATTTGATATGAGAGTGCTACCTAACTATTTGATGTGAGAGCGCTACTAATGAGCACCTTGGGGGGGCTATACTGTGGATAGAGGAAGAGGCCCTGAGCAGAAGGTAAAGTCAAGCTTCCAGGACACAGTAGTACTCCATCGAGACACAGTGATGTTCACTCAGGAAAGTGAAACACCTATATCATGGAACATCCTCACAAATTTGGTCAAATGGAAGATTTTTTTTAATCCTTCCATTCACAATAAGTTATAGTCTGTGTACATATTCCCGCCTTACCAAACATGCTGAAGTACAAGAACTTAACATGCCAAAGCAGACAAAAAATAATTTTTAACACTTTTGCAATTACCAATGAGATGACAAGTTAAAATGATGAAATATAATCTATGTTTTAAAAACATTAAACAACACAAGCCCCCAATACCCTCTCCAAGCGCTTTCCTGGAACACAGAAACATAGGTAGGGTGCACACACAGAAACACACACACACACACACACACACACACACACACACACACACACACACACGTAGTTATAGACTCAGGGCTTGATATGAAAATATGTCCAGGACTCAGTTATGCTGTTTTCTAGTTCAAATACTGGTATCCCTCCTGCCAACTCCAAAGAGTCAGTAAGTCAGGGCAGATTCATTCTAAGTCCCTACTGCAAACAATTCCATTCAGTATTTCAGCACTGTAGTCATGAAACTCAGAGATAATGGGATGTTTAAAAGAGATAAAATTTTATAGAGAATGAAACAGAGAGAGACTGACTGTTCTACATCAATTATTTCCTTGTAACTCACTGTTAATTTTGGCTCAAATGTAAACACTTCAGAAACTAGCTTTATTTTTACTTGAATACTTCCAGCAATATCACAAAATAGTGAGCCAAATAGCCAACCCACTAAATTAACAAACAGAAGACAATGAATATGTTTTTAGTGTTGCAATCAAGTTTTTTCCATCCTTATTTATCTTCCTTGTGCCAAAAACTGATGAAAGAGAATGCGTCCAATAGTCTTACTTAAAATAGACTGATTTTGAGTCAGTGGTATTACATGGAATAAGGAATCTAGTGAATGCTCTTTTTCTAATCAAACCTCCCCTCTGATATTTTTGTCATTTACTTCCTTATAACTGACAAAGTCTCTAAAGATAATGTATTGCTAAATATATGCTTCGATCCAAATTTCAATTCTGAAAAAATGTAATCTAAGGAATTCTTTTCAGCTAGTTGTTAACGAAAACATCTGTGTGGTTTCTAAAAGTATTCACATGCATTAGCTTTTGATCCACCCAATAATCCTGTATGGAAGTAGAAGTCTAACTATTAAAATTGTTTTAAGACTTTTTAAAAAAAAATGTAAGTCAATTTTGCAGCATGCATTTATGGTCACATACACAGCAAATGGATTGGTGAAACTGAAAACAAAGTTTCCTGGATTTAAACCTTATTCTTTCTCAAATCTACCACTTCCGTGTTCTACTAAAATTATCTCTTAGTGTTGTTCTCATCAAAGTAAAAATTCAAGTTCAAAACAGCTATCCTGTAACATTTCACCTATCAGCATGTAACAAGACAAGTTCAAGGGGAAGAGTAACACACTTACAACTGCAGCAGTATCTACAGGTCCATTCCAGAACTTTGTAGCCAAGAAATAATGGGCTGTTGGAGAAGCTGAGAGAGGTGGATTTCTTGTTTTTATGATGAAGCGTCTTTGCGGAGACCACTAACAAGGTCTTTTGGTGACAGAGGTTAGCACCATGCTGGAAAAGCCATATTCTCCTCAAATACCCTTTCACAGCACAGTCATGGTGTTGGAGTTTGAGATATTTTTAATGAAAGCTACAAACTACTTTAGTTGTGAATAACTTTTCATTTGCCTCATTTTCTCTACAGCTATGCTCAAGTCAAAGAGGGCTTGGTTTCCATAATGTAGTGATTATCATGTCCCCTAATGAAAGGGCATAAAGAAGAAATAATAGAAAACAAAACAAGAATTTCAATTAAACAATTGCAAAACCATAACCCTTTGAGTCACAGGAGGGGCAATAGCAGTACCACTGGGATCTTCAGGGGACAGGAAGGAGGATGGAAAGGAACCCTAATGTGCACAGGGCCAGGGTGAAGAGCGAGGCCTCCAGCACTCCACCCCATGGAGAAGCGCTTTGTGGAAGCATCCTCCATTCTTCCCCCATCAACCCCACTGTGGTACTATGTTCTGAACCCACAAAAGCTGTAGGAAAGGTAAATCTCTCTACTTTATATTTCACATTGATCCTGTTTTTCTGCAAGGAACTGATTCTTAGTAAAGTTTCAAAAGCACAGAAAAGTCAAAATTTTTCCTTCTTTTTCTCAAGTTCCTGCTCAATCATTTTAAAAAGCTTAGATTGTGCTCTACAGGCTCACTTCACAGTTCACAGCAGGCTCAGAGAAGCCCAGTGTGTAAGATAAACAGATAAGACATGATATTGTACCATTATTTTAGACATCTGTGTATTGGTCATGTTCATGAGAATTCAAACAGAATGAAGTTATGTGTATATGCCACTTAAACTACAGAGTATGTTGTTCACATCCTAATCATCCAAAAAACTATAGTGATTAATTGAAAACAATTTTGACTGTGGGACAAAGGCATTTGTATACAGTAAGTTGTCGAATTCCAATACCCTAAATGAAAGCTCTGGGGAGCAGCATGTTTTAAGACAACACTGTTGCAAAAATCTATGCATTTATGGGCTGTTTAAGATGGATCAATGAATCCTTAGTACCTAGAACACAGTCAGTATTCAATAAATGTTTGTTGAACATCCAGTATACCAAAGGAGAAAAGCTAAATGTTGTCTATTTGTAAATAGCAATACATTCTCAAATTTGACTGGAGTTATAGATTGCAGGATTTTGGAAGCATCTTTCAGAAATGAGGAATTTCTGTGTTTTCATAATAGTTATTCAAAATATTTTAGTGAATTATACAGGATATTATGAACTAGCATTTTAAAAACTAGAAATTTGTTTCTCCTTATATAATATGAAAGATCAAAGCTTCAAAAAGTGCTAAGAGCCGGGCGGTGGTGGCGCACGCCTTTAATCCCAGCACTCGGGAGGCAGAGCCAGGCGGATCTCTGTGAGTTCGAGGCCAGCCTGGTCTCCAAAGCGAGTCCCAGGAAAGGCGCAAAGCTACACAGAGAAACCCTGTCTCGAAAAACCAAAAAAAAAAAAAAAAAAAGTGCTAAGAAATTTAGTTCAAATACAGGAAGAGGAAGAGGAGGGAGGGTGCACAACTGATACCCACTGGGAAAGGGAAAATCCATTTTGGAGTGCCACTGGATAAATCAATCACACTCTAGGGCAGGTCTCATACCCGGGAGTAGTTGGCCAACACAAAACGGATTCTATGTTTTGGTTTATTTACTTAATCTTTCAATTTTTAAGATCATAATTTAATTAGAACATTTCTCCCTCCAAGTCCTTCCTATGCCCCTCCCTCCTCTCTCTTAAATTCATGACCTTTTTTTTCACTAAATGTTATTGCATGCATGCATATATATATATATATGTATATATACACATATATATACATATATATATGTATGTATATATATATATATGTTTTTTGAGATAGGCTTTCTCTGTGTAGCCCTGGCTATCTTCTACTGTAGACCAGGCTGAATTCAAACTGAGAGATCTGCCTGCCTCTGCCTCCTGAGTGCTGGGATTAAAGGCATGTACCACCACAGCTTGTGTTCTTAAATGTAACCTATTTTGTCCATGTCCATATAATATTATTTATATATGTTTTCAGGTCTGACTGGCATTGGACAATCAATTGGTTTTCTGTGTGCCTTTCATTTTGTTTTACTATTTTTTGTCTTTGGTTTTCTTTTTATTAGTTTGTTTTGATTTTTGTTGGGTTTGGGGAATTTGGTGTTGAGAGGAAAAACAGAGAGAGTGAGAACGTGAATTTGGGTGGGTAGGGAGGCAGGGAGGATTCACGAGAAGTTATAGGAAGGGAAAAAATACTATCAACATATTGTATAAAAGTTTTTAAATAAAAATTTTAAAGCCTTTAACAACAAATAAATAATAAGAAATGACTATTAAGCTAAAAACAATTGGAAATACAGTTTCCATTTAATAAATAGATTTTATTTAGCAAGAAAAATATTTTAATTCTAAAAATTATCTTCATTAAATTATTTTTAAGTCTTTAAAAATGTAGGAAAAAAATCTCCATGAATGATAAGAGACCTCATGTAAAAGTTAGGTGTCTTCAATTAACTCAATGGCTGGTATTCATCAAGTACCAGCTATGTACTCTGCCAACACTTTGAATTAGTTCATCCTTAAAAACACCTCATTTACAGATAAGGAAACTGGAATATGGAGAAAATAATAACTTCCCCAAATCCTGAAGATGCTAAAGGAAACACAGAATCAGAGTTTAAAAAAAGTGTTATGTAGAGGTAAAAAATTCATCACATCCTATCAGTTTCTTCCCACTGAATTTACTGAAATAATTCATGTCACTATGGTAGAAAAAAAACTTACTATGAATTTCCATTGTCAGTTTATACAATAGATTCTTGTATTAAAAAAATAACTTCTAAATTATACATTACACAAATTAGGATCTAAGAAATACTACTGCACATATCATTTCACAATAAAAATAATTTTGAAGGTTCTATAAAATATTAAAATAATACAGTTGTTTAGAGATGTGTCTCATCCTGAAGATAATTTTCTTATCTTAGTTTTCAAGAGCTCAAAAAACATTTCTGGGGCATTAATTTTTATTTGTACTACTGCTCCTTCAGAATGTAATACTGTTTCTTAAACAAAATGACCCTAAAAATTTAAATAAAATTTATGTCATAAAAGAAATGCATAACACTCACCCTATATTATTTTGCATAAGTTGTATATGTGACTCAAGATGAACACTGTTAGCAGACTATCAGACCACACCTCAAAGCCTCAGGGGTCTTCCAAATGTCTGTCTGGTGATAATGGATTCACAAATTGTGTCTGAGACTTTCAGTCAAGGAAATTAGAATAAGTGGTAGCAACTTTTTCCATTTCTGAAAGTGTTTTGAATATAGTCCAACATTTAAACCCTTGGAGGGTAAAAGGGAGAGAAATATAATCTCCTGTAAGAGATCTGCAATAACTCATATCAACTGTGACCCCTCGCCCTTGGGGAGTCTCCTTTTCATTAGCTCCATTCTTTTCTCTAATTGCTTGTGATTCTACCAGTAAAAACAGTCCCTTTGTTGAGAGGAGGGATCTCCTTTTTTCTAATAGTGAAATGGCTAAAAGCCACCAAAAATATGTTAAATAAAAGTACTGTGAAAACAATGGAAGCTCCTGATCACAACAATATATCGGGGCAAATAAAGTAAATATTATGAAGAAGTAATTTAGAAGCCTCACTTTGTTGAATTTTATCATGCTGAATTTTATTGCATGACATCCACCTGTCATGATGCATCTCTAGAATTCCCACAAAGAACTGGAGTGGGTTCAGTACCTCCAGGGAACAGTCCTTGTGTTATGCCCAGATTGGGACCCCAAAGATAACCACCACAGACCTTAGGTTCAGAATGCAATTAGCATGGTTTATTTCTGTTTGTTTACAAGCCGCGGGCAGGGAAGCTTGATCCAAAGCACTCACTGGTAGTCGTGAGGCCAGGAGGAACTTGCTTTTTCTTTGTGTGGCTAGCTTTTTAAAGGCAAAATCCACAAGCCCTTCAGGGGGGTTGGGGGAATTTTGCACGGGTGCAACTCGGATTGGTTTATTTTTATCTCTGTTTTCTTTTAATTGGGTGAGGGTATGTAACCTTTGAATTTACTGGTTGGTGGTTACAATTATCACTTTGGGGGAAGTCCAGCACAAGTCCCAGGCTTTGTCCTTGAGCCACCATGGGGGCTGGCTGGCCAAGCATGTACTGCACATAACTCTAAGTTGGTGAGGGGCCCCAGAAAGTAAACATCTGGCTGAACTTTGAGCAGTCTTTTGTTCATGGCCCTCCCAGAAACTGCTTGCTCAAGTCTCAGGAAACTGAAATTGAGGCCTGATCTCTGAGAGAAGACTGAGCAGCCTGTTATGGCATCTGCTTGGTCCTTTCACTTGTATGTGCTCCCTAGATTCCTACAGTGTTCCATGGTCAAGTTCCTTCACACATACTTCACCTGAGTTTTCTAGCTACCTCGTGGAGAAGTCACCTTTACTGTATCCTTTTCTAATGTGACATTAATATTGAGATTAAGACATTGTTCCTTAGGTCTCAGATCTGGGAGAGGAAGATGCTTTCTAAAGGACTGCACTACAGAGAATATATTCCTACATTTATAAAACAAAACAAACAAAAAGAAAAAAAAAACAGAACAAGTGGTTTCTGTGGTCTAGAAACAGGAAACTCAAGAAGTAGCCCATCTGTGTTCCAAGGTCAAAAACAAATGAAGGACATACATTATCAGCAGAGCTCAAGGCAGGAGATCCAGTGTCAAAGACAGAGGGGAAACAGGAAGCATGGTAAATTTCCATGTGCACGGTGTCATGGAGGTGGGATTCTACTGAAAACTTCAGCCTTTCCTGGGGTTGGAACAATACTAGAGATTGAACCCAAGGCTTCATGTCAACAAGGTAGGCTGTACCACTAGCTACAGCCACATTCCCCTTTGGCTTCATTTCTAATGTCTTCTCTCCAGATCTGCTCTATTATCTATGTGTGATCTGGTCCCTAGAATTCATCTGCATCCCTGAAGCAATATGACGCTGCGTCTAGGGGACTGAGGGCAAGGAAAGGAAAGACAGCCTGTCTAGGACTGGTTGTGAGTTTATGGTGGAATATGGGGGCTGAGGAATGAAAATAATTTGAGTCTGGAAGAGCCTAGCTGTTAATCCCAAAGATGTGAGGAAAAAGACCACTGACCCAAATCATCATGGCCAAATTAATTAAAACAAGCAATTAATTAAAGCAAGCTTTGGATCTGCAGGACATGTCCCTTCACCTTCACGTGCTCCACCAGATCATACATGGGGTGATGTTGGGGTTGGGCCAACTCATAACCCTGGTTCTGGGCCTGGGTACTTGCAGGGCTAATCAGCCCACCAGCTCTCCCCCAACCTCACCATCAGCGTGAGCTCTCCTGCATTGCCCTGACTAGTTAACCCTATGCAGCCTGAGCTCTCCTGCATTGCCCTGACTAGTTAACCCTATGCAACAATGAGCAAGGGGTTGGGGGGACTGGTTCTCCCGCTTTCATGTCCTCAGGATCAGCTCTTCTATACCTACATGATCAGGGCCAGCTCCATTGTAGTGCCTAGGCCAGGTACAGGGCCTGCTCTCCTGAGTGCTGGCGCTGGTGAGGGGCAGGGACAGCTCTCGAACTCTTATGACCTCACGGTCAGCTCTCTCACCCGCCACAGGTCATGAGGGGTAGGAGGAGAGCATCTCTCCCTTGCCCCTGCCACCATATGGCAGATGAGGGACAGGGCCAGATCCACCCCACTCACATTCTTGGAGGCTAGCTCACCTGCGCCCCCACCAATAGGGTCAACTCTTCTGTGCTGCCCTGATAAGGTGCAGGGCCCATTTTCCTGAGTGCTGCAGCTGGTAAAGGGGAGGATCTGCTCCTCACCTGCCACAGGTGGCAGAGGGGAGGGAGGAGGGTGTCTTTCCCTCACCTTCATTACCACACCACAGACGAGGGTGGTGTGGTGGTACCAGCTATCCCACTCTCACATCTCAGGGCCTGCTCACCTGTGCCCCTGTTTACAGGGTCAGCTGTACTGTGCTTTCCAGGTGAGGCACAGGACCCATTCTCCTGGGTGCTGCAGCTGAGGAGGAGAAGGACCAGTTCTTCCTAGTGTTTCAGTGAGGGGCAGGGCCAACTCTGTACAACCCTTTCCTTCCTACATGTTTCCTTTGATGGAATCAGAAGCCACAGACATTAACACAGACCCTGGTTGCAACAGGGCCATGAACCCAGACATAGGCCCTAGGAGCAGCCCAGACATCACCATGGTCCTGGGTGGCAGTCAAGCCACTAACCTATGCCCATTCATAACCAGTTTTACCTCTTCAGATACACCTCTGTCCATAGGACATGAACCATTCCCTTCCCCGCCCCCTGTGTTGCAAGGTGCTGGGCAGGCCTGTGTTTTCTCCTAGGGGTGGGCATGAGTGTAAATTTCCTCATCCTGTTCGGTCTGTGATGGCACTGAGCAGGGCCTTGCTTTGCCTGAGATTCTCTCTTGTATTCTGTTGGTGATGCTTGTGTCTGCAGGTCCTGTTAACTTCATTAGATTTTTCCATTTACAGAAATCCTTCCGTTTGTGTTTCTTTATTGCTTCTATTCCCATTTTCAGGTCTTGAACAGTTTTATTCATTTCCTTCAGGTGCCTGCCCCTTGCCACCCCACCCTGGCTTTCTTGACATTCTTTTTTCTTTTTTTTCGTTTTTTCGAGACAGGGTTTCTCTGTGTAGCTTTGCGCCTTTCCTGGGACTCGCTTGGTAGCCCAGGCTGGCCTCGAACTCACAGAGATCCACCTGGCTCTGCCTCCCGAGTGCTGGGATTAAAGGCGTGCGCCACCACCGCCCGGCCCTTTCTTGACATTCTTTAAGAAATATATTGATTTCCTCCTTTTTGATTGTCTTTTACTCAGCTTCTTAAGGGATTTTTTTATTCATTTCCTCTTTAAAGATCTCTATCATCATCATAAAGCTGGGTTTAAGGTTGTTTTCTTGTGCTTCAGGGATGTTGGGATATTCAAGGCTTCCTATAGTGAGATACTAGCCTCTGGTGGTGACATATTGTCCTGGCTGTTGTTGATTGCATTCTTACACTGACATTTAGGCATCTGGATTTGGAGTGATTATAGTTCTAGTGCTGATTTCTGGGTTTGTCTCTGTAGAATGGGTGTTTTCTTCCTTGGTTTCTGTTTCCTCTGTGGTCTTCTGGTTGGAGTGGTCTGTGGTTGGGTAGAGGGTCTCTGCCTGAGTTGGGGGCTGGACTTCTGATGGCCTGGATGGTCTCTGGTACAGCAGAAGGTTGCTGCCCAAGTTGGGGCCTGGAGGTCTGGTCTTTGATCTGGCTTGGGGGGTCTTCTGGGGTTTGGAATGCTGGACTGGCTTCTGGTGGGATAGGAGGCTTCTGACAGAGGTGTAGTGGCTGGGATAAGACAAGGTTTTTATAGCTCAGGGGTAGGGAGTTTCCAAATGAGGGAAAAATTGGCGGGGCTTCCAGAGCAGAACATAAGCATAACAAGTTAGTCATAACAATCTCCTGAACCAAAGACATGACTACAAGGGAGTCATAACAAGGTAGTCACATCAATCTTTTGAAACAAAGGTAAGGTTGCAAGATGGTTATAATAACTTTTTAAAATAAAAACATGGTTGCCATTTCCTGGAACAGGCAGTACAGAACCATTTGTAGTAAAGATTACAGGTGAGGCACAGCCCAATCTTTGAGAAACAGAGGTTTAATCATAAACAGGAATAAGCCTAGTTTATCTTTTAAGACTATGATGGAAGCAAGCTTCACCTCCAAGTTCCCTCACCCAACCATGGTAATAAATTTGGGCCAAATTGAGAAAACATGTAAATTGGGCCAAGAAGTATGGATGAAACACAGTATTTTTCCCAGATATTAGTGTTCAAATTAGGGCTCAGTATAAAAAAGGTTCTGTTAGCTTAGGGTCAGAGTAAAATACATCCATATCCTTATTGCAGGACATCACAAAATGTTGAATGTTAGATTTTTGAGGCAGCTTAAAGAGACAGGAGGTAGGAAAAGAAAAGTGCCTGACCTTTGACAAATGGAACCATGTTTATTGGTGCACACAGTGAGGGTGTATACTTTCACCTGTGCAGGTGGTTAAGACCGTCTGTAGGAAAAGATGGCTGCGACCCTTTATAGGACCAGAAATGACTGTAGCATGTAGCTTACATTCCCTCCCATAGTCCCTCTCTTCCAGAGTTGCCTGCCCAAGTATTGGTGAAATTATTAAGGCCACTCCACATAGTTAAAAGGAAGATTTATTTAGTGGGTAACTTACAAATGAAAGGATAGGTAGGTCGCGGGGTCTGGGGAAGGTATATCTCAGTCCAGCGGTGTTCTCTGGAGCTCTGCTCGGTCAACCTCCACCGTCCAGGGTTCCGGAACAGAGCGCTGATCATCCAGATCTCAGGCTCCTGGCACCTCTCTTGACCCCGCCTTGTAGGCGTGACAGTTGCCGAAGCCTCAATGGGGGTTGGAACTTCCAGATCAAAGCTGGAATGGCTACCCACTACATCCACATTGAGACAAGCTGTCTCAGCAGGTAACTGAGCAAGAATGAGCAAGATAATCTGTAATCTCGAACAAACACTATTTAACAGGGAAGGCACTCTATCATTCAAAGGGATAATAATAAATTGTAGTGGAGAACAGGTAAGTTAGAAGGAGCAGGAGTCCAAAGATGTGCCGTGTTCCCAGTGGCCATCAGACTCAATGGTAGCAGACCTAGACACACACAGGGGTAGATAATCAACAGCAATTAACGATGTGGAAGCAGTCTGCTTAACAACCCTAATGTCCTTTAAAATTTAGTAAAGATCATTCAGACATTTGAAGAGACTAGGCATAGTGTTCAATAGGCAATGTGTTAAGAGAAGATGCATCATCAAAGGGGCACCAATGAAAATGACCTGGGTGTCAATGATGTGGTCCCCACAGAGAAAGTCCCACATCTCTCTACAGTGCTACTGCAACATGTGTAGCCTGAGGAACTGATCTGGGAAAAGGTTTTCTTAGAAGAGAACTTGAGAAGACCTAATTCCTCCCCAGGAAAAAATTAAATGGCATTTGCTTTGATAGTTTTGAGTTGTACCTGAACATCAAGATTCCTGTCTCCCTCTTTCTATGATCTCAAATGCTCTTCAGAATGGCCTTCTAGAACCCACAAATGAACCAGAGAATAGGGACATTTCAAATCCCGAGGGAATGTTGTTATTTATAGTCTTGCTAGTCACCAGATGTAACATTAATTAAAACCTTGTTATTCTTTTGCACTTGGGAGTAATTGGTGCTCATAAACATCATAGTGTATGTCTATGGACTAGACCACAGCCACATGTTGATGGTCATGGTGTAACTGCTGCTCCATTAATTCATCAAGCATATGGACCTTTACAGGGTTGCATGTGATGGTGCTGTCTCTTGTCACCCTCACTCAGGAATCAAACAGCAGAGTTCCAGCAAATGAGCCTTTAAAACAAATATTTAAGAGAAACTAAAGCAGAAATGAATATTTATCTTTCTTTAAAAAGAGAATGAGATTATGAAGAGCAATTATAGGCTTACTGTTATAGCAGCCATTCTGCTAGATAGTATGTACCACTGTCAGCTCAGCAATGCAAGCCCTATTTTTATTTTATTTTATTTTATTTTACAATACAATTGAGTTCTACATATCAGCCACAGATTCCCTTGTTCTCCCCTCTCCTGCCCCCTCCCCTTCCCCCCACCCCACCCCCCATTCCCACCTCCTCCAGGGCAAAGCCTCCCCCGAGGACTGAGATCAACCTGGTAGACTCAGTCCAGGCAGATCCAGTCCCCTCCTCCCAGGCCGAGCCAAGCGATCCTGCATAAGCCCCAGGTTTCAAACAGCCAACTCATGCAATGAGCACAGGACCCGGTCCCACTGCCTGGATGCCTCCCAAACAGATCAAGCCAATCAACTGTCTCACTTATCCAGAGGGCCTGATCCAGTTGGGGGCCCCTCAGCCATTGGTTCATAGTTCATGTGTTTCCATTTGTTTGGCTATTTGTCCCTGGGCTTTATCCAACCTTGGTCTCAACAATTCTCACTCATATAAACCCTCCTCTTTCTCACTAATTGGACTCCTGGAGCTCCACCCGGGGCCTAGCTGTGGATCTCTGCATCCAGATTCCTCAGTCATTGGATGGGGTTTCTAGCACGACAATTAGGGTGTTTGGTCATCCTGTCACCAGAGTAGGTCAGTTCGGGCTGTCTCTTGACCATTGCCAGCAGTCTATTGTGGGGGTATCTTTGTGGATTTCTGTGGGCCTCTCCAGCACTTTGCTTTTTCCTATTCTCATGTAAGCCCTATTTTTACAAAGAGGAACTGAATTCAAGAAATGTTAACTAGCTCATGTGCCCAGTAGTTCACAGCTGAGTGCAAAAGCAAAGGCTATGACCCAGATTTACCTGATGCCACACTATTTCTACAACACTGCATTGTGTGTGATATACATACTAGGTCTTGAGTCTCTGAGTCTATTTATGTTAATTATATAAATCTCAGGTGCAGTAATAACTCTTACTCATTCACACTTTGGCCAAATTTCCTTAGTTTCATAGACATCTATCAAGTTTCTGGTATTCTATCATAAAATGAGAACTGATGATTTCTTTAGTACATTTTACATTTCAGCAGACCTGCTCAAACTGCCACCTCCCCCAACACACTAAAAAATATATCCAAGTCGTGATATTTAGCCTTCTGATATATTATGTAGGAATATTCAAAACCACACACATCTATCTATCTATCTATCTATCTATCTATCTATCTATCTATCTATCTATTTATCTATCTATCTATCTTTCTATCTATCTTCCTACACACACACACACACACACACACACACATACACACACACACACACACACACACACACAAGCATGAATATGGTGAGTGCAGTTAAGAATTTTACCACTCGGCCGGGCGGTGGTGGCGCACGCCTTTAATCCCAGCACTCGGGAGGCAGAGCCAGGCGGATCTCTGTGAGTTCGAGGCCAGCCTGGACTACCAAGTGAGTTCCAGGAAAGGCGCAAAGCTACACAGAGAAACCCTGTCTCGAAAAACCAAAAAAAAAAAAAAAAAAAAAAAAAAAAAGAATTTTACCACTCAGTGTATAGTCCCGCAAGCTAGCAATAGCAACAAAACTATCCCTTGTGACATGTAGGTTTCCAAAGTGCTTAGGTAAAGGTAAATATATCCACATTTTTTTTTTTGTGAATGACAGGATTAAATGTTAACTCCATTAAAGGGTTTCAGAATCTTAAAACAAAGATCTAATGCTCTGTAACTTGACAGAAAAATAATAGATTCTATATCCACAGTTGACTTACCATGCAGTGTCAGTGGATTAGTGTGAAAGAAATTCATCGGCTTTTATTGTAACTATCAATCACTGAGATCATTCTAGCTTTTCTGTACTTCAACCATCTTCATGGTCTTCCTAGTTCTCTGGTCCTCAAACCTGAATGACAGAATAATAATCACAGAAACAATCTAACAATATTCTGGTACCAAACAAAGGTCTGACATGGGTGGGGTTCCAAAGCTGTGTTTCATCTGGAAACCTGAGATGACTTCCATACATTTCCTCCTAGTATTTAGAGGAATGCCTCATGTAATCCATACATTTCCCCCTTATTTTTTCAATTACAAAAATTAATCAACAATTATGTTATGAGCATCTGCTCAAATTATAGGAAAACAACAATACAGTAAATGAAAGAACTCCTTCCACAAAATGCACTCAGAGATGTGCCCATGAGAGTCTGCTTGTCACGTCAGCAGAGGACAGCAGCAGCAGTGTGGATGTTATCAGCAGAGACAATGACAAATAGGCAAAAGCAGAAGCTTTCCATCCAGCCTTCCTCATATCTAGGCTGCCAAGGCTGCTGGGAGGTGGGAAGTGCTTATCGCACTTCGGATGGGTCACTTCTATTAATCTAATCAAGAAAATCCTCACAGACATGTAAGAGGCAAACCTAGTCTGTCAAACAATTCCTGACAGATATCCTTAGATATTTCTGTCCCGGATGATTCTAGATCTTGTTTGTTGACAATCAATATTAACCCAAACAGGAGTTATACTGGGAATTTGTCCTCAGTTCTTTACCATCATGTTCATGTTTTCAGTATTTAATTTTTTTCTTTCAATTATGAGCCCACTTTGCCTGATAAATGTAGCTCTAACCCCTCATCAAAGATACTTCTCTTGGTGGGAGATGAAGACCATCATAGAAAAACCAAAACTGGTCAAAATACAGAGGCAGCTGATCGTGGGGTGTCCAGCCCCAATGCATCCATTGTATGTATATGATTTCAGGGCTGACCAGTAGGTATGGGATATCCAACTAAGGGGTTCATCCTGAGGAAGACTAATTCTCCTTCTCTTCACAGTTCTTAGTTGCCTATAGTTCTTTGTCTAGAGGTAGAGTCCCATGAAGCTTCCTCCTTTCACATAAGCCTATCTATTGGTATAATCATTATTTGGGTCTTTTTTAGGTAGTCATATTTTTGGGTTTCATGGATGTAGTTCCCCTGTCATTTTTAGGAGCTGTAATCTCACAGTAGATTTCCTGTTCCTATGGGTCTTCCAATTTTTCTGCCTCGTATTTTTCCATGTTCTCTCATCTGTAGGCACAGAAGTCATGGTGTAGATGCCTCTATGGGAGCTTGGCACCCTATAGTTAGTTGCTCTCTGTGTTTGGACCAGTTGTGGTTTTAGTGATGGTCTGCAGCTGCTGCAAAGAGGAGCTTCTTTGATGAGGGTGAGAGCTACACTTAACTGTGGTGTGCAGACAAATATTTAATGCAGTTAGGAGTTATGCAGATAAGAATTTTTATTGAAAATATTTTTTTTCACACAGTACATTCTGATCACTGTTTTCGCTCCCCTGTAGGCAGAAGTTTCTCTCCCGCTTGCTTGTTCCCAAATACCCAGCAGCCGCTTCCCAAATAATTGACTTGGAGGCTTAATATTACTTATAAATGCTCAGCTAGTTAGTAAAAAGTAATAGTAACACTTAAATTAACCCATAATTCTTATCTAGGTCTAGCCATATGTGGCTTGGTACCTTTCCTCAGTGAAGCATTCTCATCCTGCTTCCTCTGCCTCTGGCTGGCGACCCCTTACTCCGCCCTTCCTCTTCCCAGAATTTTCCTAGTCTGGTCACTCCACCTATACTTTCTGCCTGGCTACTGGACAATCAGCATTTTATTAAACCAATTTGAGTGACAAATCTTTACAGTATACAAGAGCATTATTCCACAGCACTCCCTCACCTCTTATATTCTCCCAACTTGCCCAACTCCATGCCCTCTTCCTCATTTTCTTTCCAAATCAAATAGGACACACACACACACACACACACATACACACACACACACACACACACACACACACACACACACACACACACACACACCATAAAAACATAAAATCAGGAGCCATAATAGATAAGCAAAAGACAAGTAACATAAAAAAATTATCCAACAAAGAAATATGAGACAGAATACCTCTCAAAATACCATTGAATTAGTTTTGTATTGATCATCTCCTCCTAGACATGTGGCTTTCCTTAAGTGTGGTTTGCATACCCTATGAGATTCTCTTGAAGAAAATTAAAATTTCCTTTGCAAGGGTTGTCAATTTGAAATAGATTCTGGGTCAGGGATTGGGGCTATAGTCCACTTCTCCTCCCAGAACTAGGACTTCACCTGGCTTAGACCTATGCAGGCCATGTGCATGCTGTTATAGTCTCTGTTAGTTCCTAGGTGGGTTGATCCTGTTGTGGCTAGAAGACCCTGTTCTCCATCCTCACTAGTTCTTACAATCTTTCAGGCTTTTCTTCCAAAAAGTTCCCTGAGCCTAAGTGGAGGGACTTGATGGAGACATTGGCTTTAGGACTTAGTGTTCTATGGTTTCTCACTCTCTGCACATTGTCTGGTTGTGGGTCTGTCTTTGTTACTATCTACTGCAGGAGGAAGTATCTATGATGATGACTGGGCCAGACACTCTGAGTATAGCAGAATGTTGTTCAGTCATTTTATTGTCGTGTTCCTTCAGCAGAGCCTTAGTATTTGGTTTTCCCCTAGGTCCATGACCTACCTTGTCTCAGTGTTTTGGCCACTTGAACAGTGTCAGGCATGGGTTCCATCTCATGAAGTGGGCCTTAAATCCAGTTAGACAGTGGCTGGTTACTTCAACAACTTTTGTGTCATTACTGTATTGTGTATCAGGTAGACAGGTCACCATTATAGATTAAAGGGTTTGTAGCTGGGTTGGTACTTAGTTTTCTCTCTGGTAGCAGGTAGAGTACCATGAACACTAGTCAGTAGGGGTAAAAGCTCTACTTAGGTACCAGCTCAATTTCTCCATGTTCTATGAGATATGTAGGTGTTGTCTTCAGCATTAGGGCCTTACCATCAGTCTGTGAGAGCAACCTATATTGATTTGATAATGGCTTTGGTGGTTTGTGTATTTTCATGGGGGCCACATTGCCCAACAACTCAATTAGATGTAACCCATTCCTGTAACTTGGTAGTGAGAGTCTAGTTGGGGCTTTGTCTCTCCCATTACATTTTGATTCCATTTATATTTCTTTCAAGTATATTTATATTTTAAGAAGCTTCTACTGTAGCAGGTTTCCATATGACTTCTCAAATGGCCCTTAGTGTTAGCTGTGCATCCCTTTATTCTCTTTCTCGCTTCCTCTTTCCTCCTCTTCTCTGTTCAATACTCCTAGTCCAAGTTTCTCCCCCACTTCTTCATAACTATATATTCTATTTCCCTTACTTAGGAGTTTCTTTCTTCTGCCTAGTCCCTTACTCTATCCCTAACTTCTATGGTTATATGGATTTTTGCATGCCTACTGAAGACTTGAAAGGCTCCACATGTAAGCAAATACGTACCATATTTGGCTTTCTGGATCTGGCCTATCTTACTCAAAATAATTTTTTTCTAGTTCCATCCATTTACTTGTAAATTTCATGATTTCATTTTTTAACATCAGAGTATATTTCATTGTGCTAATATACCACATTTTCATTATCCATTCATCTACTAATTAACATCTAGGCTGTTTCTAGCTATAGTGAATAGAGCAATAATGGACATATTTGAGCAAGTGTCTCTGTAGTAGGATGTGTAGTCATTTGGCTATATGCTCAAGACTGGTATAGCTGATGTAGCTGGAGTTTTCTCCAGTCCATCACTCAGAAGCTCATATTAATTAAACTGTTCGGCCATTAGCTCAGGCCTACACTGTCTAGCTCTTACACTTAAACTCAGCCCATTTCTATTAATCTACACCTTGCCACGTGGCTCGTGGCTTACCCGTAACTTACATCTTGCTACTCATTGCAGCAGCTGGCAGCATCTCCTGACTCAGCCTTCTTCCACCCAGCATTGTCCTCTCTCCTTGTCCCACCTACACTATCCTTCCTGCCTGGCTACTGGCCAATCAGTGTTTCATCTATCAATCAATCAATCATCCACAGCAGCTGGATCTTGAGGTAGATCGATTCCCATCTTCCTGAGGAACTGTCACACTAATTTCCATATTGATTGTACAAGTTTGCATTCCTACCAGGGATAGATGAGTGTTTTCCTTATCACACATCCTTGCCAGCATCAGCTGTCACTTGTTTTATTGATCTTAGACATTCTGACAGGTATAAGATGAAATTTCAAAGTAGTTTTGATTTGCATTTCCCTGGTGACTTAGTATGTCAAATATTATTTAAATGTTTTTAGCCATTTGTGTTTCATCTTTTAAGAACTCTATTTAGTTCTGTATTCCATTTTTAAATGGGTTGTTTGGTTTCTTAATGTACAGGTTTTTTTTTTTTAGTTCTTTATGTATTTTAGATACTAGTCCTCTATCTGATGTATAATTGGTAAAGATATTTTCACATTCTACAGCCTGACAATTTATCTGAATGATGGTATCCTTTGCCATACAGATAACTAAGAAAAATTTAATAATAATTGTTATTGTTTATAGAGTGCCTACTTTTTTGCCAGCTCTTTGAAAGACTCTTTTCTTTATTATCAGAGAATATGTGTGGAACTGCTGTCACTGAGTATACACACACACACACACACACACACACACACACACACACACACACACACAGCAGTCATTGCTGGGCATTTTGAAAAGATAATCAGTCATACAGTTCATGGTGAGACTGATTAGAATTTCCTTGTCTTTAACACCTTGAAATGCCTAGATTTTTGTAACATTCTTAGTGCAAAGGACTCTCTCTTTCCTTCTTTCTAGTTTCTTATATAATTTTCCCCTCCCCACCAGAGCACCACATGAGCTCTGCTTCTGGTGTGTCACCTTTCCTCTACCTCCACACCCCTCTAAGGAAAGCAGTACGTCTATCTCTATGACAACTGCAGAGATGATAGCTCCTGTACCTTTTCTCTCTTTTTAGATGTGAAGGATGAGAGAGAAGATTTACAAACCATACCCATATGTTAAAGAAAGGAAGACTGTGAGCCCCTTTAAAAGAAAAATGTGTGTGCACACACTGATGTTGCATGCTCATGTGTATCAAAGGAGAATGTGCTCACTCTTTGTGATGGCTATTATTCATTATAACTAGACTGGACTTAGAGCTACCTAGGAGACATGCCTCTGAGTATATCTGTAAGCGTATTTCCAGAGAGGTTTAACTAAGGAGGTTAACTAACCTGGATGTGAGTGGTACCATTCTCAGGATCATGGAATAAATATGAGTGAGAGATAGAGAGAGAGAGACAGAGAGACAGAGACAGAGAGAGACAGAGACAGAGAAATATACATTAGTACCAGCATTCTTCTCTTTCTACTTCCTGACTACAAACACACGGTAACCAGCACCTCATGCTTCCACCACCAAGCCTTCACCACCATAAAGGACTGTTACAGTCAAATTGAGCCAAAATAAGACTTTTTAAAAAATATTAAGTTACTTCTCAACAAGTGTTTGATTATAGCACTTAGAAAAGAAATTCATTCCTACCAAGTTTTCTCAAAATGTTGAAAGTGAACATGAAAGTGGCCTAGTTTTAAACAAAAAACAAAGTTATGTTAAAGAATTATTATCTACTATATGCAAGTAGTTCTGGTAGTGAAAAGATTTAATTCTCCTTCTGAATTTTTATGCATTTCAAAAATACAGCTTTCATCACATTCTTAAATATAGATGAATATAGATTGACTATAGGTGTTTATGGAACAGATATTATGATTCAGAGACAAAAATGTCAGTAGTTAGTCATATTTGAGGGTAGCTATTACCTTATTACAGACATAGGTATGCTACAAGCTCATCTAGCAGAGCACTGAGAGCAATGTGGAGACCTCACTTTTCTCTACAAGTCTGTGATGCAGAGCTGGGATCCTTGATGCAATATTGAATGAAAAGAAGACTCAGCTTTGATATTGGTGCTAAGCATTACTTTCATGTGCTAATGCTATGCCAGTTATTAGGTCAATATCTCTTCAAAGAAATGAATATTCATTTATACCCAATATTAAAATTTTTAGGTACTATTAAAGTTAATATTTTCTTTTCATCTCCTCAAATGGAGCTGCAAATAATTTTGGAAAATATTTTAAAAGTGCAAGGCTTCTCATTAACACAAATTCTTAGCTTGAATTACTAATTCACAAAAGCTATCTAGTTGGCAATATCATCAGCTTCTCCTCAAGAAGGAGGAAAAGGACCTTCTGGCACTTTATTAAGTAATTTATTACTATTTAGTTACATAATTTACTTATTTCCAATTGGCATTGGCGTTTTACTTTTTCTAAGCCCCTAGTCAGGACTGTGTCTTCTCATTTTACAAGCTCCCATCAGCAGCTTTCCACATTCTGGCTACTTAATACCTTTTTGTTAGTTATATAGAAATTATGAATTTGGGAACTGGAATAATATTGTCTGTATATTAATGTGTCAGAAAATATTATGATCGAAGCATTAGAAACAAGACTCTAAGGAGTTAAGTATTGCCTGGGGTTAACACCCCTTTAAAGGCAGAAGGAGTTCTCAAACTCAAGCTCTCTAACACTTTATTCTCTTCCATGAGTAAAGCTTATGTGGACTTCTTTTTTTTATGATACAGAAACTGGAACTCAAGCCTGACCGTGTTAGAAAAGTATTATACTTGACCACCGAGCTGTGCCCCCAACACTTTAATCAATGTCTTTTGCAAAAAAAAAAAAAAAAAAGAAAAGCTTTCTTCAATTATAAATTTGAGATTTATTTTTTGAATTTGACTTCTAAGTATCTTGAGTTGGGGAGTCTCAAAATAATTGCTGTGTTTTCTTATTGACTGTGGCATTTTTTGGAATACATTGTACTCAATTGCTTTGATTTTTTTCTTTTGCTTTTGATTTGGTTCTTCTTTCACACAAAAATCAGCTCCTGGCAGTTTAAGTGTTTTAAACAATATAATGTCAATAAATTTCATTCCTGGAAGAAAAGGCCTGGATCTCTATCGTGATGTCAACATTACAGCAGCAGAATCAAATGGAGGAGCACTAGAAAGAGTCGATGTCTGTTCCTATCTAATCTTCTTGGTTCCACATGAAGAACGCTTCATGGCTACAAGATATTCCTGATATATCAGATTAAGAGTGTTTTAAAGTTTTTTTTAATGTATGCATGTGTATGTATTTGTATGTACGTATGTATGTATGTATGTGCATATGTGTGCAGGTGCCCAAAGGTCTGAAGAGGGAATCAGATCCCCTGATGATGGAGTTACCAGGGGTTGTGAGATGCCTAGTGTGGGTGCTGAGAACCTAACTCCTGTCCTATAAAAGAGCTGAAAAGGCACTTAACCACTGAGCCATCACTCCAGCCCCAAGATTAATAGTTAAATCATTATATATATATATATTGCATGAAATAAAATAGAGGGTTGAATAAATCAGAGTTGTATATGAGCTGATCTTTCCAGCCCTTTATCTCCTTGGATACTATTCCAATTCTACGCAGCACACATGCAAACATGCACCTTGCATACAAGTTTATGTATTTCACAGCTTGAGATTTTAATCTTATTTCAAAGTTTTCTCTTCCCTCATTCATAGAACTTGGGTATGAATACCTTAAAAGCCTAAATTTAGCCGGGCAGTGGTGGCGCACGCCTTTAATCCCAGCACTCGGGAGGCAGAGCCAGGCGGATCTCTGTGAGTTCGAGGCCAGCCTGGACTACCAAGTGAGTTCCAGGAAAGGCGCAAAGCTACACAGAGAGACCCTGTCTCGAAAAACCAAAAAAAAAAAAAAAAAAAAAAAAAAAAAAAAAAAGCCTAAATTTAGATCATACTTTCACCTTGAAATATTTATAATAATGGAGTTGTAGATATTATATTTCTTGTTCATTTTTGTCAGTTATTACAGGAAACATAGCATATTCTAACAAGTCATTGAGAAAAATTTAAAAGAATAACCTGGTTGGTGTGTTCCCTTGAGGTCTTCCTACTCAGCACAAAACTTAAAACTAGCCAGATGCTCTCTCCCTCTCTCTCTCCCTCCCTCCCTCCCTCCCCTCCCCTCCCCTCCCCTCCCTCCCTCCCTCCCTCCCTCCCTCCCTCCCTCCCTCCCTCCCTCCCTCTCTCTCTCTCTCTCTCTCTCTCTCCTCTCTCTCTCCTCTCTTTTTCCTACCTGAGAACCAACATGTAGAACCTTCAGGTACTTCTCCAACACCATATCTGCCTGCATGCTGCCATGTTCCCTGCCATGATAATAATAAACTAATTGTATTAATTGAGGCTAATTGTGCCAGAATCTTTGTTTGAGTAACAAGTAGCTTAAACTAATTAAGTATGCAAAATGGTCCCTGTCCACCAGGAGCCTGTAGAGGAATTTTTAAAGGCTCTACTCCAAGCCCAGCATGAAAAACAAAACAAAACAAAACAAAAAACTAACATCACAAACAAAACAAATGAACAAACAAAAACAAACAAACAAACAAAAAACCTGTAACAATAGAGGATCTTAAGGGGCTAAGAAAACTCCCAGAGTGGTAGAAGTCAGGCACCATTATGACCCTGATGAGGAAACACTAACAAAAGAAAATGGCGTCACAGATGACCTGGATGTTCCCAAGCCCAGCTAAAGCTAAAACAAAAGAGAAGCTAAATGGAGACACCAAAGAAGGACTTAGTATGCTTTCAGATGACTATTCCTCATCTCATACGTCAAGAAGAAAACACCTACAAAATGGAGACGTTTATGAGTATGAAAAATAGTTAAAATTCTACTCATAAATCAAGTGATAGTGGAGGAGACTCTAACACGTGAACAAAAAGAAGATGCCTTCTTCAGTTTCTCCATTTCTGGGGAGACTGACTATACAGCTTCTGAAAGGCAGAGGGCTAATATGTCTCTTTCCTATTCAAGTTAAAACTTTTGGTTCTGTATATGAAGGAAAAGATTTAATTGCTCAAGCCCAGACAGGAACAGAAAAGACATTCTCTTTTGCCATTCCCTTGAATGAAAGGCTCCAAAAAATTCAAGAAGCAATTTAAAAAGCCGCTCACCAAAGGTACTTGTTTTGGCTCCAACAAGTGAACTGGCAAACCAAGTAGCCAAAGATTTCAAAGATATAACTAGAAAACTCAGTGTGGTGTGGTTTTGTGGTGGAACATCATATTAAAGCCAAATTAATTGCATTTGGAATGATGTTGGGACCATCTTCAAAGCAGCTGTTCAGGTCCTTCAAAGCTGTGCCATGTTAGGCTTGATGAGGTGGATCAGATGTTAGATTTAGGTTTTGCAGAACAAGTTGAAGATATTATTCATGAATATTACAAAAGTAATTCAGACAACCATCCTCAGACCTTACTTGTTTTCTGGATCTTGCTCATAATAGGTACACAAAACTGCAGAAAAAAAATACATGAAATCCAAATATTAACAAGTTGACTTTGTTGGAAAAGTGAGTCAAAAAGCTGCAGTCACCTATGGAACATTGGCTATTCAGTGTTATTGGTTTCAGAGACCGCCGTTATTGGAGATGTCATTCAAGTCTACAGTGGATATGAAGGGAGGGCTATTGTCTTCTGTGAGACAAAGAAAAAAATGCTACTGAAATAGCCATGATTCCACACATAAAGCAGAATGCTCAGTGTTTGCATGGGGACATTGCACGGTCACACACATACACACCAACACAAATTGCCTTAAAGGCTCCAGAGACTACAGCCACCACTCTGGATGCACAGGGAGAGTTGGCTGGACAGGAGTTTGTGTATGTTTTTATCAACCAAAAGCAAGAAGTAAACTGAGATATGTGGAACAGAAAGCAGAAATTACTGTTAAACAGTAGGAGTTCCTTGTACAATGGATTTAGGTAAATCTAAAAGCATGGTTGCCATCAGGTCTCTAGCTTTCTGTTTCTTATGCTACTGTTGGCTTTTTCCTGACCATCAACTCCTTTGATGGAGTCTTTATTGATAGAATAGAAAGAGTCAGTGGATACTTTGGCCACAGCATTAGCTCACATATCTGGTGCATCAAGCTTTGAACCAGGGGAGTTGATCACCTTTGATAAGGAGTTTGTGACCATGACTCTGGAAGGCAGAGAAGAAAGATAGAATATCAGCTGTGCTTGGAGAGAATTTAACAGAAATCTGAGGATTAATGCTGCATCTCAAATAACTAGAAGGTGCCTCCTGAAAGGAAATATGGGTATTTGTTTTGATGGTCCTACGACTGGGTCAGAAGTATTACAGGCCAAGTGGAATGATTCAGACCAGATGCTCTTCATGTCAGCCATATTACCTGAAATTGAAAGATACTCTGATAGAAACTCATCTTTTAATCCCAGACAGAGGAGTGGCTGGTGAGGAAGACAGAGTCAACAAAGATGTCAGTCATCTTTGTTGTTGTTGCAACAGGAAGTCAGGTTGGACCATTTAGGACAGTCTGGTGGTTGTTCTGGTGGCTGATCAGGTGGACAGAGTCAACAAAGATATCGGTCAGGAATTTGGCAAGATGGTAGAACACTAAGAGGGGATAGAAATTGACCAAGAAGTGGGAGCCATGAACAGATTTTGACTGATCATTTGATAGTTGATCTTCCAGTGTGGGCTTACCTATTTCTGCCTAATCATGTATATTATCCACCAAAAAATTAGGCCATCATAGTTGAGGTATATATTTGTAATTTGCAAAGAAGTTGGTCATATTTTTTTAGGTGCTTTATGACTATGGTTGTAAAGAAATCTACTTGTCTGGATATATATATAATCTATATATATATATATATATATATATATATATATATATATATATATATATATATATATATATATATATAAAATCATGCCCCTTCCAAAAAACCCCAACAAAAACAACAAAGCAGCCAAATGTTCCTTAGTCTCTTACTCACATTCCTCAACTCACTCACAGTCCACCCATCCCCATATGCTATTGGGACACTCTTAACATTTGTATTTCTTTCAGCTCCCAGCAACCTCCCAAGTGTGTTGGCCCTTCAGCTATTAGCTACACATCCAGCTGCTGAGCCAGCTGTTTTATGAGGCATATTTGCCAAGCCTGTCTTTCTCAAGAGCCTCGTTCACTGAGCCATCTCCTAGAATCACTTTCTCCTTCCCATGTCATCTCACTTAAATTCTAGAGTCTGGTAGCTAAGCCCTTCATCACCAGGGTCCTGACTCCCTAAATTTTCTAACCAAATATCTCATTACTCTCCAGCATACCTCTGCTTTCTCTAACTCAAATAAGCCATCCCCTCCCACATACCTCTCAATCATCCTCTTTATGTGTTGTTTTGCCACAACCTCATAGTCTCTTTGTTCTTTTCTCTCATCCATGCTTATTACTGGTCATGCTTATTATTTCTATCTTTGGCCATATAATGACTGTAGCAAGGTTATCTGTTCTGAAATGAGAAAGTTTCCCCTACTTCTCAAGTACCCTATTTGTGGATCCTTGAGGATGGATGCTCACAAATATTCAAAGTTAACTGCTCTATATTGCTTGCAACATCATATCACTAACCAAACGATCAGTGAACAGAAATGTAAACAAGTGAGGGTAAGTGCAAATGAATGGATGAACCCATTCAGGCAAAAAATAGTTTTTAGTACTTGCCGCATGCCATGGTCTACACCAGCCGACAGGAATAAAAAGAAGTGTTTTATTTTTACCCTCAAGTCAAAATATTATCAGTTAAAATTACTTTCTATCAAATTTATTTTCCTAGGCCAACTCTGTAATGTTTAGAGTTTGATTATCTTTAGGTCACTTAAATATTGATGCTTTTATCTAGGAGATGTCAAGTATTACTGCTAGAATTTACTGATTTAACAAATACTTATAGGAGAGCTTCCAGGAGCCAGGTAAGCTCCAAATGAAGGGAACTTTAAAGTGTTACTGTAGCCTCTTAGTGGGAATACATACATTTTCCTTTATAAAGTGTTGATAAAATGCAGGAAGCATTAAAAACCATTCTGCATATTTACTAATGCTATCTGTCAAATTCAAACTATCATGCTTATAGTGATATTGAGGACCTAAATATCATGTATATTGTCCCCAAAGGCAGACTAAAACTTTACTCACTCTTTGTTTAGCATGAAGCCATATACACACACAAAAACAGAAAATAGATTCAGCTGGTACTATTTATATATTTGTGTACACACACATACACATGTGTGCATATGTAGCAATAATAATCAAAGAAAAATGGGCATTAATTTGAGAGAGAAATGGAAGTGGTTGGAGGGAGGAAATGGAGGGGGGAAAGTGATGTAATTCTATTTCAATTAAAATACATTTTTAAAACTTTATCTGTTCTCCACATATGTATTGTTAGAAACAATGCTGAAGCACGACTTTCTCCCAAAAGAAAAAGAAAATAATAGGAAGCAAGAATACATGAATTCTTTTATACATTGAGCTGTTTACATAATAGTAATTTCAGGCAGTTATCACAAAAAGAAGTTCTCTGTTACATATCTTTTAAATTTTTTAATACTTTATATTGGGTGTGTGTGTGTGTGTGTGTGTGTGTGTGTGTGTGTGTGTGTGTGTGTGTGTGTTTGTGTGTGTGTGTACTCACATGCTATGGCATACACATGGAAGCCAGAGGACGACTTGTGGGGAGTTGATTCTCTCCTACCACGTGGGCTCCAGGGAGAGAACAGGTATTGTTAGACTTGGCAGCGAGGTCCTTTATCAGGTCAGCTAACCCACTGGTCTAAAGGTCTTCTTAAAAATGAAAATATCATAAAATTCCTTGCTGTATCTTATGAAAATTAACTGTCTTGGTAAGCTCCTGAACGTGTATCTTTCTGGTGTCTTGGTAGACGGCTGCTGGTTCTCGTACACTGTTCCCTTCATCCACAGCCACGTGCTCTCTTAGCAGCAATAAGTGTAGACACCCAGGGATCTATGAATGTAGTATCCATCCCAAGGCTGCAGACATACGCTCAAGTGTTTATAATGGAGTGAGTGCAACTGCTGCAGTCTACGTGAAGTCTCATGGTTTTGTTTTTTATTTATTTTGTTTTTGTTTGTTTGTTTACAATATATGCAGTGTTGCAAGTTCTTTTCCAGCTCTCAATAGAGATAAAATACATGTTGGACAAAGATTGAATAAGAACATACGTGAAAGATTGGCAGATGTGGGTGAAGTCTTTGCTTTGTAAGGATGAGGACATGAATTTGAATCTCCAGTACCCAAATCTCCAATATTGGCAGTCCACATCTGTAATCCCCATTCTATTACATCGAGATGGGAAGTAGAGACAGAAGAATCCCTGAAAGCTAGCAGGGCAACAAATGTGAAGTATGCTGTAGGGAATGAACAACAACAATAAGACACTGTCTCCAAACAAGGTAGAAGGTGAGTACTGACACCTAAGCTGGTCCTCTGTGTTCCACATGCATGCCATGGTATGCATGTATGCCATGGCAAGCACATACTCACATTCACACACAAACATACATGTACATCATATACACACATGTATACATGCATATACATGTATATGCATGCAAAGATAAATTTTTAAAAGCAAAAGGACCTATGTGCAACAAGAACTGTTAGAAGATCCTGTATTTGAGAACCTCTTTCCAGTAACAACCTTGTCTCTGAAATGGATCTTTCAACATCAAACTCGAATACAAACAATCATTAAGAATGTGTCATAAATTATTTACTCATAGGACATGGATTTATGAAGTGTTCAAATAAGAGTCTACATACTGTGTGGAAATTGTGAACAAGCTATAGAATAAATGGTTGGCCTGAATATTGTTAAGGCTGAACCTTACATAATATTAAGAAACCCTTTAAAATGAAATACAATGATAAAATTATGTACTACAGAGGATAGTTGTATAGAAGGAGAGCAAATGACCACATATGACTTATAATTTTTACAGAACTCTTGAGTTACTTAAGAACTACCAAGGGAATAATGCTTCCTTGTGGCAGCCTGGCTTTTCTCCCTCCACACAGCTCACAATGACCTCTGGGAATTTCAGGTGCTCACTAATCAGCTAAAGCACTTTGAATCTTCCATTCATAAAGGTAAAGTTGCCTTTCTACTGCCAACACCGAGAAACAAATAAGAAACCCCTAATATCCTGTGGGCAGTTCCTTTTTCCCTATCCGTTCCTTCTGTTAAGCTTCAGGCTCTTCTGGGCTCCCATGCCATCATCATCATCATCTTTATTGAGCACACCCACATTTGGGATGCATCACATAACGTCCCTGAACTATTGGAGAAATGTCTCTCCTAAGCTATCCCTGTTCCTCTTCTGAGCCATTAGACAGAGGCAGTCAGCATAAGCTATACAGCTCACATCCGTAACTCACCAGATTCCATCTGCATATGGATCCCTGGAGCTCATTGGCAGGCTAACCTAGCCATCATGAAGTAAGTCCCAGGCCAATGAGAGACCCAATACAAAAGGAAAGAAAGAAAGAAGAAAGACAGACCAAGGGAAAAGCACGGTGGAAGTCGCCTCAACACCTGAGGTTGTCTTCTGGCACACACATGCACGTGTACCCAAAGGTGCATACACACACACACACACACACACACACACACACACACACACACACATAAAACAAAACAAAATGACTTTCCCTCTTTTATCCAGAGAACACAGGGCATCCTGCCAAATAACCCAGATTCACATAAAACTATATTACCCAGGTGGTGGTGGCACATGCCTTTAATTCCAGCACTCAGGAAGCAGAGGCAAGCAGATCTCTGTGAGTTAGAGGCCAGCCTGGTCTACAGAGTGATTTCCAGGTCAGCCAGGGCTACACAGTGAAACCCTGTCTCAGAAAACAACAACAACAACAAAAAACCAGCTACACTGCCATTTTTTTTTAATATTAACCATTTTACAGTTTTTACCTAAAGCCTGTGTTATGATCATAAATAACTTACATTATTCTTAAGGAAAGCTTGAATCCTTGGGGTGCTACAAATAGTAATCTAGGCTACTACTGAGGATGATCTCTAGTGAATAATGAAAGTGAATTACTTCTCAGTGTGTCTATCAAGTTTTAGGAATACTCAGGAAAAACCCATGGAGAGGCTGGCTCCTGGCCAACTCTTTGTAGCTCTTGCAAATACGTGTAACTTTAGAAGCTCATTCCGAAACTTTTGGATACTTTGGGTATGATTTATTGAAGAGATGGTTGAGCTGTTTCTCGTCTAAATAAAATGTTAATTTGCAGCCATTTTTTTTTTTACCAATTTAAGGCAAAAAAATAATTCTAGCTATCATTGTTAGATGCTGAGTAATGAGTACTACAAGGAAACCTTTTTTTTAAGTTGTTAAAGTTTCTTATGTAAAAATATTGCTATTTGGCAGCCAAATGTTATGGAAAAATATCCCCAAGAAAAATAATGACCATATTGGTAGATGATTTCTTGGAAGTTTTCCAAAGGCTCATCCCTTCCTGGTGTTCATTATCAATAGATACATAGTAGCTGTTGGCACATATTAATTATTAATAGATATGTAGTAGCTTGTAGCACAAATTATTAATAGATACATAGCAGCTGATGGTACCGTTGTGGGGATTATTATCTTTGTACCACTTACTGAACAAACCTTCTAAAGATAAAACTGTCATTCTTGGTAAGATGTATAGGAAATGCATAGCTAATGACTTCTAAATGTATTTTCCAGGATAATAGAATCATCTAAAGGTGAGAAATTTGAGATTCTGCTTTATTGAGACATGGAGTTTGAAAGAGTATTAATAAGTCTACTCTTTAATAAAATATTCTAATAGTTTTCTTTTGGGGAATCCAGCTGTTAGACGACCCTCTCAAGGGCTGACATAAAAGGACTCCATATTATTTTGAAACCTAACGAGTCACTAGGGCTTATTAATACTTGCTATTTATCATAAACCAAAATCACCTTGTTAGAAACATTTATCTGTAGGCTTAGTGGAGCATTTCATTAGGAAGCTTGGCTGCTTGAATTGAGTTATCTTTGGGTTCTTCAAGAATCACAGCATTCACTTGGTGCTTCTACGTTTTTGTCCCTGATTTTCTATTATTGTTTATTTTACTTGATCATTATTGACTTCTTTTATATACTATTTATTTTCTTCCCTGTACTTTGTATTGATACAGGTTTCCATAAGTACATTAAAGGGGTTGATATCAATAATCATTTTGTAAGTCCAATGTAGCTAGAGTTTTCCTGCCTGGCCCACAGTCAGGACAAATCTCTGTCACCCGCCAGTCCCACAGCAGCTCAGACCCGACCAAGTAAACACAGAGACTTATATTGGTTACAAACTGTATGGCCATGGCAGGCTTCTTGCTAACTGTTCTTATAGCTTAAATTAATCCATTTCCATTAATCTATACCTTGCCACATGGCTCATGGCTTACTGGCATCTTTACATGCTGTTTCTCATCATGGCGGCTGGCGGTGTCTCTCTGACTCAGCCTTCCTTCCCAGCTCTATTCTCCTCCTTGTCCCACCTATACTTCCTGCCTGGCCACAGGCCAATCAGTGATTTATTTATTGACCAATCAGCAACACATTTGACATACAGACCATCCCACAGCAGTCCAAATAAAAGCCAAAGTAATATAATGCTTGCCACACCAATGCACAGAAATAAGAAAGGCATAAGAATGGTCTCGGATGTGGAATAATAGAAATTTTGGCCATTGCTGGTGATAGTATAAAATGATACAAACATGTTGTCAACTTTCGCTTCAAATGTCTGTTGCCTGGAGACTCCATAAACAAACTACTATAACTGTATTGGAATGTACATTAGTAGATACTATATAAGATGTTGCAGTACAAAAGAATAAATTACAACGTAATGGTGTGAGTGAATCTCCTAGAGCTATGAAGTTGAAAAGTCAAACATTAATATATGTGTGATTTCATTTACAATAGATGACATTAATACAGACACATGCGCACACACACACACACACACACCCACACACACACACACACACACACACACACACACACACACATATTCTGACCTATTTTGAGAGATGACAGAAAGTTGTTGTTTTGTGTAGTTACTTTTTGGAAGCATGGGGAACTGAAACAGTGTGCTTAAAATACTACCTTTATTTGTACAGTGGACACTCTGGGGTGGTGTGTATGTGTATAAAAATTTATTGACTATACTAAAAAATTGTGCACTTTGTTGTATGTGTTATAGTTCAGCTTTCAAAGGGGGGATATAAAAGAATACTGGATGTTGTTAAATATGAAGAATTAGTGTTTAGACTAAATGATCATTAGGAACCTTTTACTATACAAAGACCAGTGATAAAAAGTATTGATAGACCTTTAACATGGCTATCAATTAAACAGTTTAATGAATTATTACAGGTCTATTTAAATTAGTCCTGGTAGATGCAACAAGGTAAAAATACTGAAGCATAGATTACAAAGAGTATGGGATGCTAACATTTTAATGATATTTAGTAAATAACCAAATACTTCAATGTTTATTTAAAAGGAGTTTTCAAGAAGCTCCTAGAATCAAAGTTAATGACATCATTCCTCTTTCTAATGAGAAAGTCCCAGAACAATAAATCTACATCATGAAAAATAGTAAAGACATGTCAATGAAAACAGTCAAGTCATAAAGTTCCATTTGTGTAGCTAGTGTGAGTGCAGATTCTGTCATTTCCTACTGTGACTGTTCTTCACGTGGTTATTCTTCAGTGTAAGCTGCCAAGAGGTCCATTAACACCTGGGGATGCGATCATTCCAAACTCTCATCACTATTTGAATTGTCATAAGAATATATCAGGTTTCCAAATATGACAGCTTCAGTCTCCACAGTGTTAGATTTTCCTATTCTTTTTGTTGAACCATTCAGCATCATAGCAGTTTCTCTGCTGTACTCTACATGAGGTGATAGTTAATGCTATCATCTAGGAGATGATACATAGAGAGAAACTTAAGTTATACCTTTCCAGAAGCTACTCTTGAATTCATGAGAGTTATCTGAGTTTTTTAATTGGCATAATGATAATAATAATCATCATGAGTTTGGACTGGAGGTGTACTTTAGGAATGAATAATTCTGTTCTCAGAAGTCATGTGTTTTTTGTTTACAAAAACCCCAGGACCCAGGTTCAGGATGCCTCCCTATGAATTAGTGATCAAAGAGGCCCCAGAGGTCTCCCAAAGGAATATTGACTAGTGTCATTACTCTTAGTTGCCTACCAAAGCAAGAGAGTAAGATGCTATTTCTGAAGGTACCACATATGACTCAGAGAAATCCCACTGTAGTTATGCTAGAAACCCCCTCTTTGCGGACATTCTGGGTTTTATGTAGACTGCTGAAGGAGAACGTTGCTAATGATTTTATCTAGTTATAGACCATGCTTACTGAAATACTGACCTTCTAGGCAAGATGTCTACTACTGCAATAGTCACACAGCTATGCAGGGCACAGCCAATAACTTTCTGATTGAAATGGAGGCCTGCTTCATGACAGGGAATACACATCTTGTATTATAAACCTGTTCAAAAGTTCATGGTTGCGGAGGACATGGATGCAAGGGGAAACATACCATCATTGTTCCCCTAAATTGATATGTTGTTGGACTTCCTTCTAAATATTTATGTTTGTAAGCTTAGACTAGTGTGGCTTTCATCCCAGGTCAGAGGAACTCCTTCATGTCAAAGCTGTGGTCAATGTAGAGACTCCTATCTTGTCAAAATGCTAAAAATAAGTGACTGCTGAGTACTTAACTCTAAACAGGACATCTGTATCTCATTCTCCCCGCCCATCTGCAAGACCCAAGGAACATCATGGTGAAGAATCCAAGGAAGAATGTAAGAATAGGATGACAGTGAGAAATACCATGAAATAGTGCCTTTCTGACATGACAGCTTTTGCAACCAAGAACACATTGCAGCAATGGATACCTGCATAAGATTGGGAGCTTCAGCCTCCCTTCATAGATTTAAAAAAGTACCCATGAGATTCCATCCCTTCCTTGACAACTAATGACTACTACAGAAAACTGTTGTTTGGTTCTTACTCTGGCTCTTTAGCTCTCTGACTCCTTGAGGGGCCTGCTACCCAGCTCCCAAATAAATCACACACAGAGTTTTATTCTTAATTATAAATGCCCAGTCTTAGCTTGGCATGTTTCTAGCCAGTTTTTCATAACTTTGCATCATCCCATCTACCTTTTGCCTCTGGGCTTTTATATTTCTCTTACATCTGTATATTTTACTTTTACTCTTACTCGATGGCTGGCTGTGTGGCTATGTGGCTGGCCTCTAGCATCCTCCTCTCCTTGTTCTCTTGCTCTTTCTTCTTTTCTCCTCCCAGATTTCTTCTTCTATTTATTCTCTCTGCCTGCCAGCCCCACCTATCCTTTCTCCTGCCTTGCTATTGGCCATTCAGCTCTTTATTAGACCAATCAGGTGTTTCACACAGGCACAGTAACACAGCTTCACAGAGTTAAACAATGCAACATAAACAAGCGCAACACGTCTGTGCATCATTAAAACAAATATTTCACAGCATAAACAGATGTAACCTTAATATAATATTCTCCAACAGAAAAGGATATCATTTCTGCCAATTACATAGCAATTAGAGGACAAATTGAGAAGAAAAAGGGGTTTAGAGGGAAAGGAAGAGAAGAGTAATGGGGGTAGAATATAATCACA
The DNA here is from genome assembly GCF_007827085.1 of Peromyscus californicus insignis. Lineage (NCBI taxonomy): Eukaryota > Metazoa > Chordata > Mammalia > Rodentia > Cricetidae > Peromyscus > Peromyscus californicus. The sequence continues at coordinate 35,967,840 of NW_026294584.1, forward strand.
ATGTGTGTGTGTATGTGAATAAAACTGTTAAAAATAAAAATAAATAATGCTTAAAAGAAACTTCATTTGTCTTAATACTATTACTCAGACAAATGCAAGGGAGGAATTATGATTAGAACTTTACTCTACTTTTCAGCCAAGGGAACTCAAAGCAGATTGAGATAATAGATGACTCTCTCCAAGCCAAACACCTCACAGCACCATATAGGTTTGTTAGTTAAATTGGCAATGTTATGCTTTTTACTCTTCTTCAAAGTGTTTAGTCAAACAAATGATCCAAAGAATACTACAGGAATATATGCCTAGCAGCTCCTCCCAGAGAGAAGCATAGGCATCCTCCAGCAGGCAATATCATAGCTAAAGGAGCTCTGTTGTGAGTGCACCTGACCAATCTTGTGAATTTCTTTGTGACACTTTCTAGTAATTTCATGAATTTAAGTGCTGTACACAACATGTAGGAAGATTCCTGTTTCCAGTGCTTCTTCAAACACATAGGGAACTTCTGAAAGAAAGAAGTGGGCCAAAGCAGGCCCTCAGTGCCAGGGCATAATGTGACCAATAAGCTTTTGCCACCAATTCATTGTCAATCACTGGGATTCAGTCAATGGTGCATTTTTTTAAATTAATCTAGCCACAAGCAGTTGTCACATCCTATCATAATATTCTGGTATCATTTTTTAAAATGGTCTGATACCAGGCAACAAGGTTATTACATGGAATGTCTTAAAATAAAACTAAGACCAAAAAAGTAATGTGTTTATTTATATCTGTGAAGTTACAGTCTAAATGCATACCTTCTAAACTCTAGTCTGCTTCTAAATTCTAGTTTTGTATAAACTGTTCCAAAAGCCACATTTAACAAAAGAGCCTCACCTGTTATTTCAGTCAAGACAGGAATTCCTTTTTTCTAAGGACAAGGTGATAGAGAATTTCAGGCTCATTGATGTCCAGACTATTACAGGTGTTCTTTTTCTGTTTTGCTTTGTTTTGTTTTATTTGTTTGTTTGTTTGCTTGCTTGCTTCTTTTATAGTCTAGGAAATAAGATGTTGTAAGAATCCTTTCCCTGGGGAGATGTAAACAGTGTTCAACCCCTCTTCATAAGGTCCCAACAACAAAATATGTGTGTTGGTTAGTTTTGTCAACTTGACAAAAACTAGAGTCATTTGGGAAAAGGGAATCTCAATTGAGAAAATGCTTCCATAAGATTGGCCTAAGTCAAGTCCCTGGAACATTTTCTTGATTAATAATTGGTTGGGAGGACCCCACACCAGTATGGATGGTGATAACCCTAGGAAGGTGGATTTGGGTTGTGTAAGAAAGCAGGCTGAATAAGCCATAAACATGAGCCAGTGAACAGGATTCTGCTATGGCTTCTGCTTCAGTTCCTGCCTTCAAGTTCCTGTCTTGAGTTCCTGTCCTGACTTCCCTCAGTGATGGAGTGAGCCTGAGATGAGTGTTGAACTAAACCCCTTCTTCTTCTCCAAGTTGCTTTTGGCCATTGTTTTATCACAATAGAAATCCTAACTAATATAATATGATTCTACTAAAGTTTACTAGGCTTACTTAAGAAGCGTGGCTGAAATGGTTACCAGAAGGGGCGTGGGTGCCTCTAAAACAGCTGTACTGGCAGATCTGTACCCATCAGGGATGATAGTTCCCTCATAGCCACATAGATAAAGTCCCCCTCTCCCAACTTTCTCACTTTATATCCTCTAGCCCCTCCCTGAGATCCAATGTACTATTAGGGAAGAATTGAACACAAATGTCTGGGGAAAGTGGGTGGACATTCAGGTGAGGATCCACTCTCATTCTACGCAGGAATGTCAATAGCCACAGCACCGATGGTAACTGACTTGTGCAAGCCGGCCTAACCAACCTAATGAAGACAGTGGTTACTCTGCCCAGAGGACAACACTCTACAACATGAGGTAACAGTTAATACTATTATCTAGAAAACCAGTGAGTATATTATAGGGAGAAAATTAAATTTATCTCTTCCAGAAGCTACTCTTGTTTCTTTTTTATTTAAAATTTTAATACAATATATTTTGATCCTATTCTTTCCCCTTCCCCAACTCCTCCCAGATCTTCCCCACCTCTCTACCCACACAACATCATGTTCTTTTTCTCTTTCAGCAAAACACAAAAAGGAACAAAAATTACAAAACAAAACTTCCCAAAAGACAACAACAAATAAAACTCAAAATACCAAACCAAAGCACAAAGCAAACAAAATTTTTTGTGTGTTGGCCAGCACTCTTAGGCTTGCATGAGAATATGGTTGATACACCCAATATCATTCCATTGGGGAAAACTAACTTTCCCTTGCCTAGTGGATATCATTTGCAAATAGCTTTGTGGTTGGGGGTGGGACTTTGTGTCCACTTCTCAGGACTGGGATTTTTTTTTTTCTGGTGTGAACCTGTGCAGGTCTTGTGTATCTGTCAAAGGCTGTGTAAGTTCATATGTGCATTAGCCCTGTTCTGTCTGGAAAACACTGTTTCCTTGGAGTTGTCCACCACCTCTGCCCATTACAATATTTCTGCCTCCTCTTTTACATCGATTCCCTGAGCCTTGAGGGAATGAGTTTGATAAAGACAGCTAATGTATGGCTCAGTGCTCCAAAGTCTCTAACTCTGCACCCTGTCTAGTTGTGCATCTCTGTGTTAGTTACTATTTAGTGCAAGAGGGAGCTTCTCTGAAGACTGTTGAATGGTGCTCTTCTATGTGACCATAGCCATGTCTTTAGAAGTTGTTTTATTGCTATTTTTCTTTCTTTTCTTGTCTTTCTCTTTTTCTTTTCTTTCTTTCTTTGTTTTTTTTTAATTTTATAATTTAATTTTACATATCAGCCACAGATTCCCCTGTCCTCCCTCCTCCAGCCCCCCCTCCCCAACCCATCCCCCATTGCTATTTCCTCCAGGGCAAGGACTCCCCCCCTCCTTTTTTTGACAGGATGTCTCTATAAAGTCCTGTCTCTCCTGGGTCTCACTATGTAGACCAGGCTAGTCCTGAACTCATAGTGATCTACCTGCCTTTGCCTCCAGAGTGCTGAGATTAAAGGTACAGGCCACCAAGCCCAACACACTGTTTCTTTAGCAGAATAATAGTAGTAGGTTTTCCTCAGGGCCCATGACTCAGGTAGTTCCAAATTCTTGGTCACCTTAGCAGGGTTCGGTGTGGGTTATATCTAATGGAGTGACTTAAAAAAGAAAGTGGTTAGTTAGTTCCATAACATTTGTGCCACTGTTATACTGGTATATCTTTCAGGCAGGTCATTGGTTTTGGTCTTAGGGTTTGCAGTTGAGTGATAACATGGTATCATAGGAAAGTATCTTCCAGTACCCTGTAGCAGGAATCTTAAAAGTTCTTATTAATAAAAACAAACCTGGAGCCAGGTAATTGGGGTGAATGCTGGAAGATCAGAGAAGCAGAACAGCCACAGCTACCTCACCTTGCCACTTCCTCAGCTGATCCTGTTTCCTCAGACTAGAAGCCTCTGAGGCCTTACCCAAATGAATCTCAGCTGAACTGCTTCTTGAAAGCCTGAATGCTTAACCAGCTAAAAGCTTCTAGTTTCTGGTCTTCATGCCTTATATACCTTTCTGCTTTCTGCCATCATTCCCTGGGATTAAAGGCGTGAGTCACCATGCCTGGCTATTTCCAGTGTGGCCTTGAACTCACAGAGATCCAGACAGATTTCTGCCTCTGGAATGCTAGGATTAAAGGCGTGAGTGTCACCATTTTTTAGCCTCTGTATCTAGTGGCTGTTCTGTTCTCTGACCCCAGATAAGTTTATTAGGGTGTACAATATTTTGGGGACACAATACCACCACAGTACCCTAAACACTAGTCAGTGGGGGTAAACAAAACTTACTCTTGGATTCAGAAGAGTTGTCTGGGTTTTTAAGAATCTGTTTGAAGTATCCTTACTTGGCCAACAGGACTAGTTCAGAGTCCCTTTATTTTTCACTAACAAGACTTTGGAATAGTCTCCAAAAGATCTTTTTAGTCCAAAAGATCTTTTTAGTTTTTAAACACTTTATGCAATACTCGATTCCTCTAGATAGCTCCAGTTTTCTATGAAACTTGAGGGGTTTTGAGCCATCCTCAGGATATTCCTATTTGCCCTCCACATCCAATGTTTTGCGTTCAGCATTCTCATTAATTGATGGAGATCTGGGGCCTCTTGATGTGAATTAACCCTTGGAAGGTAAAATTGCCATTTTTTTTTTATATAGGAAGCAAATACATAGTACTTCTAAGCACTTGCTGGCGTTGACTAACAAGATTGTTTCAAGGTGAGAATTTCAAGACTCAGCTTTTGGTAAACAAAATTTGAAGCATGCTAATAGATCTACTACTTCACAAATACTTCAGTGGTTTTCCCTTTGGAGACATCAGATTTTCCAAGAGCTGATGTTAAGGGAATCTTTATTATTATGAAAGATGAGTTGTTATGTCTTATTTATACTTGTTATTAATCATAAATCAAAATTGCCCTGTTAGACAATTTAAGTATATATTCTTAACATCTTCAAACAGGGATAATTTCTTTCTTTTCATTTGAATGAATTTTTTTCTTTTTCTTATCTTGTAACTGTGACTATGATTTCAAACACTACCCTGAATAGAGTGATGAGGGGTGGACAACACTTGATGACCTTTTCTGCAGGTTTTCAATAGAAGACTGTCTAAAATACTTAATCTTTTACTAGGAGTAAATTTTATCCAAAAGAGATAAGTCAGTATACAAAGGTTTTGAATTTATCCGTTTACAGGGTTAACTCAGGAGAAGACTAAGGAGATCCTTCCCCTATTCTTTCCCTATGACATCACTTGTAGGCATACAGCACTAAAATAAAAGAGACAAAATCAGTGTTACAAAATAAGGTGGACTTAGAGCAAGAATACCAAGTTTTCAAACATAATTAGGCAAGCAAGTGGTTCCATAAATGGTCTTGTTTTCATAAGACAAAATAAAGTAAAAATATGGATACCAAAGGAAAATAAAAACAAAGAAAAAGAAGATCCTTATGTGAGACCCATGATTTTAAAGTTTCAAGGGGCTTATAGGTATCTTATATTACTTTTAGACCGAAAGTCTTAGATTGCAATAGCAGGTGGCCTTGACTGGATTTCATTGAATTTCCGATATTGTCAAAGGCCAGTTCTTCATAAACATCACCAAAATAACATGGATAAGACCAAGCTGAGGGTTTTTTCCTAATGGGGTTTTGCTCTTATTATTGCTATAATAAATTTCCATTGTCAGTCTAACCCTATAAGTAAAAGATGTTTATTAGCTCAAGTTTTAAGAGAGTCCATGCATTGAGTTGACATTGACTCAGCTTGGTGAGGACCTTCTTGACTGTGAGGAAATGATCATATCACCAACAGGAAGCGTGAGACACAGTGATCAATAGACTCCCAAATGCATAGTCTCAAAGTACTCCTTCTAGGATCCAACTCTTAAAGGTCCCATCGCTGCTACATCAACACTACCACACAATAGACCGAGTCTCTAATACACGGACAATTAAAGAGCTCAGCCTGAAACCATCCATAAACTATAGCATGAGAAAAGAGAGAATAGTACCTGGGCAGTTTTTAGTACTTTTCAGTATGAGGGAAAAGAGGGCAGAATTGTGAGATTTAAGGGATCATTTGAGATTGTACAAAAACTGTAATATAATGGGTTACTGGACATAGCAAGGAAAAAGTAAACTAGATTATGTTATGCAATCTAACATTCATCTTTTTTCAGAATGTTCCTGCAGAAAACAATGAAGTTATTTATAATTTTAGTCTTTCTGGGGAAACATTTTCTGAAAGCTATATTGATAAAAACAAATGGAATATTAAAATGCTATTAGCAAAGAGAGATGAATAATAAAGCCACATTGACGTAGGTAGTAAGAAGTGTGGGAATGAAAGCTTTGTTTCTCACTTTGTCTTCCTCCCACAGACAAATCTGTTTCTTAGTGTCTCAAAGGGCTTTGAAGAATGTGAGGGCATTGTGTTCATTGTTAACTGATGATGTTCACAGGAGCCCACCGGGATAATGATCTCTTGTCTACAACTCTGCAGCTGTTTTCCAGGTATCCTCCCTCAAATCCTGTTCTCTTCCAGGTGACTCCATCACATTGTAGCCATAGTAAGTAGTGAAAACTACATTTCAGTATCTTTTTCTCTCTGTTACATTAAAAGCCAAATCCTTGCTAAAGCCTGTAAAGTAAGCCAGTACAACTCTGGGGCTGAGCTTGGAAGGGTGTGCTGTAGAGGGCCCTGTGTTGACCTCTCCCCACCTCCACTGCCATTCTCCTGCTCCCCAACATGATAAACACTAAATTAGAAGTCTATAAGGGACTATGTGAAAGGGAGGCTTTACCTTCCTGTGGATTATGTGCTCAAGAGGCCTAGAATCTACTGTTCACTGTCTGAAAACCTACTGGTAGGATTGTCTTCCCCTTTGCCACTTGAGTCATACCTATAGAGGTATAACTGACTGCAGACATGCACACTCTAGAACTAAGAAGTGGTCCAGGGACAGCTGTTTGCTGACATGGCTGTAGTTATCTAAGATGGCTATATGTGTACCATCTCTCGAATAAGAGCTTAGAGCTAGAAATGGAAAGAGAATGAGCTGGACCAAAGGCCAACAGCCAATAATGGAACTACAAACCTAGACTTTTTGTTTCTAAATTCTCCTATACATTTTCAAGCATTCTGGCATGTACTTACTTTTATCAATTCTGTCACTGTCTTTTTTGTTTAGTTCAGCCATTATCTTTCCTTTTTTCATAACAAAAGCACCCTTTAATCAAGCCCAAGCTTGTGTGGAAGAGGCAGAGAGATCCTTTATATGCCATAGTATCAAGTTCTGAGTTGTGTGTCTTCAGGGTTATTTTCCAACCTCAGAGAAGTTTAGACTTGTGACAAGGATTCCAAAGTAGAAATCGTTCTTGTTTTCTCGCAACAATTGGCACATTGACCAGATCTCATCTGAACTGTGACTCATCAGTCACTGACAAACAGAAACAGTTGCTCAGAAATCCTGGGCAAATAATGCTAAGGCTCATCCTTACCCATTGTGAGTTGTTATCCTAAAGTGTAGTTGGCATAAATGCAAGACATTTACAACAAAGTATCAGGCTAATTGCCTGTGAAGATAACTCCCCTGAGTCAGGCAAGTTTCAGAATAGACTGATCTCAGGCATCTTTCAGGATATCAGTAATTTCTCCTACATGCACTCAGTTCTGAATGTACATTTCCCCTTTTATAAAGAAGGAAGATCAGCACGTGACTGGAAACCACACAACACAATGTTTTCCTTTCTCCCTTCCAGTTCTGCATTCCAGAAAAGCAGGTACGCACATTTAACTTTACTCTGTGCCTGGCACTTGTAAGTTGTTTTTGTGGTTGTTTGTTTTTTTCTGTTTTTTTTGTTGTTTTTGTTTGTTTGTTTGTTTGCCTGAAACAACAAAAAACAAGAATGCTATCAGATCTCGGTTTGCAATAGAAAGTACAACAAAATGAAAATATGGCATTTTGTTTTCTGGAATCTGCAATTGGTAGTCATGAATTGAGAAGGAGTAGTGTGGTAACTTAGGCTAGGTTTTCATGTAGCTGAGCAGCACAGGCTTCTCATCTCCTATCTTTCCTCTTTTTTTTTTTTTTTTTTTTTTTGGTTTTTCGAGACAGGGTTTCTCTGTGTAGCTTTGCGCCTTTCCTGGAACTCGCTTTGGAGACCAGGCTGGCCTCGAACTCACAGAGATCCGCCTGGCTCTGCCTCCCGAGTGCTGGGATTAAAGGCGTGCGCCACCACCGCCCGGCATCTCCTATCTTAATCTCATGGTTCTACTCATGGAAGGCAAAAGCCAAAGGTCCAACAGTCCCAGAAGGCTAACCTTGGTCACCTCTCCTTAGCATGGTGAGAAAGAGACAAGTAATGATGTAAAGCAGACAAGGAGTTTATTCAGTCTGGCAGTGGTTTATCCAGAGCAGTGGTTCTCAACCTTCCTAATGCTGTGACCCTTTAATACTGTTACTCATGTTATGGTGACCCCCAACCATAAAATTATTTCACTGCTACTTCATAACTGTAATTCCCCTACTGTTATGAATCATAATGTAAATATCTGATATGTCGGACATCTGATATGGATTCCCAAAAGGGTCGTGACCCACAGGTTGAGAACCACTGGTCTAGTTGGATCTAGGAACCACAAATCCATTTTCAGGTTACTGACATGAGCTTTTAGGCTTAATTAGAGGAAAAATTGGGGCAAGAGATATACATAGGCAGTCATACTGGTGTGCAGTGCTCAATCAGTGTTTCCATTTTGAGTCTGCAATGCAAATTGAAAAAGTTTTTATCATTGTCGTCACTTGAATTCAATCTCATCCTTAAGCATTTACGTTCCTGGGTATCCTTGTTTGAGGGTGGTCTGACATGCGAGGTTTTGTTCTTCTAGGAACCCAAGATGGCTTGAGAGGAAAGGGTAAGGACAATGACTTATATCTGTGCTTTCAGCCAAAGCAAAGGAGGCAGACAAAAAGAAAATTAAGACAGAGATTCCTAACTTCATGCTGCTTTTGATTACTTTGTTTACCCAAAGGAGGAGTTAATGCTTTCTAGAAAAAAATAACTTCTAAGTGCCCTTTCAGCTCTAAATTTATGCTATAGGATTCCAAAAGGAGAATCATAAACCATGTGTCTATACCTGGAGGCTTCAAAGGTTTCCTAGCTACAAAACAGTAATGGATATTCTTCTTCTTTGACATTGTAATTGATTTATGAGTAGATGCTTTCCAGATAGCTTCTGATCATAAATATTTTATACACTCACCCTAAACCAAATATGTTTCTTTTTTTCTCTACAGAGTACATTGACATCCAGGGTAGCCTGAGTTTTTGGTGCCTTCAATGCCTATTCTGTACTGACTCTCAGCCATGTTCAGAATTTCCTCCAAGTAGGATCTGTGGAGAAAATGCCCAGAGTTATTCTATTGAAGATAGAGAGAGTGAAAGGAGTGTACCTTTTTAAGGTATTTCAGATTTGGTGATGTTCTGCAACGATAAGAAGTTTAGGTCCAGCAGTTCCTATCGTGATTTTAATAATCTGAGAATTTTAAATTCAGAACATGCATGAACCTCTTGAAGCATTCTTGAATAAATTTGAGCACAGATTGCTTTATAGAGTCTATACAGTTCTCCATCTCCTAAAGTCTCATGACAAATGGTCATGTTTTTATGTTGTAGGTTTTTAAATGTTTGCCTCAGGAACTATTTTGTTTCTTCCAAAAGTTTATTGTGTATCTCAGAAGTCTTAAACCACCTCCAGGTGGTCCACTTTAGAATCTTATGGCACCTGCACTATATTGTTCAACAAATGTTCATGGCCCGGAGACACACTGTGATATTATAATTTAATGCAATCCCAAACACACCAAATGCCATTAAATGAAGGAGAGGAATTCCTGCGAATTTCCAGGGAAACTGGCGAAAATGCAAATGAGTTTCACTTCCTCTTCAAGACAAATGATGTGAATATCCAATCAAAGGGTGTTTGGGGCTAAAGCTACAGGAAACTATAGAGGAGGCCTTGAGTTGTGCACATGGGTGCAGGCAAGAGGCTGCCTTTACTGAACTGCTAACCCGCGAATGAATTTATATTTCAGTTTCCACAGGAAAATCACTCTATAAACCAGTTTATGATTTTCTTTCTCTGATCCTCATCGCAGCTGCCGGCTACTGAAAGCGATGATCTCAGAGTCCGCTGTCCCTGCCAGAGAGCTCGCACACAGAGAGATGCCTTTGTGAGGCTAGCCATAGAAACCTGCATAAAATTGGCCTTCTTTCCTTAGCAGAGGCACACGAACAAAGATGAGTTTGTTGCTGACTCAGAGCTCAAAGCTTTGTTTTGTAAAGCCCTCTGAATGTATTGCACTCTGCCAGAGGAGAAGGGCTCCTTCCATCAAATGGCAGAGGAGGGGAGGGGGACAGTAAGCGGAAATCAGGCAACAAATCCCAGTGCACACCCTTCAGGGGGAAATTTGTGAATAAAGTGGCCTGAAACTTTTTTTTTTCTTTTTTGCTGAATACTGGTCACATTTCACAAACTGAATAAAAATGAAAGGAAAAGGAACTTTAATTAATGGGATGCCTTTTGATTTGCAGAGCAAAACTGCCGCAGCAGATGTACCAGCAAAGAGGATTAGATTGTCCCTTCTATGAGGCACTGAAATCTCCTTTTTTCCCCTCTGTAGTAACCCCATTGAAGAGAGGCTGTCTTCAGTGTCTAAGATTCAGTGTGGCAAAGAAACTGTTGTGCTGAGGCACAATGGACCACTCTCACAAGACCAGACAGAAGATGTGAGCAGAGAGCTAATACCCCTTGAAATCTGAGCAGAACAGGTTCAATTTTACTATCTTTAAAAAGTGAAATTCAAAGAAAAAAAATTGGTCATGCACTCAAAATTGGTAAAATGTGCATTAAAGTGTGTCTTAAAACATTCATGAACAACATTCCACACTAGGAAAATTGAAACTGAATCAAGAAGGAATCTCAACTAATTGTCCTTTGTTTTAATTTAATCACTCCAGGGTGCTTTGGGTTTCAGAAGGGTGTTTGTTTTGTTTCCAAGACCATTGTTCAGATCTTCATCTAAAAATATAGTCCTACTTCCAATTAAATGAATAATTCCAGAATGTCAAATTTCATTGCTATCAGAGCCCAAGCCATTCAGCAAATCACACAGAGAGCAAGTACAGTCCTTAAAAGTGTGTGTGTGTCAGGGGGAATAACACATACTTTTCCTGTCCTTGGTGTGACCATGAAGGATAAGGAAAGACCAAAAAGGTGTTTGTTCCTACATCTAGTTCCAGGTCCTGTTTTCATGAAAGGAGTTACAGGGAAAAGTTGTTATGGTGGAATACTCCTCAGCTAGGGTCTGAGTCTATGGAAAATAGCTGTGGTTCTCCGTATGACCCAGATTGAAGGGAATCATGAATGCTGGCACAACCACAGACTGACCCATTCAAGGGAAGGGTGAGGTCAACACACTACGGATGTGGGGGAAATAACCCCCCTCCCGCTTCTCATCCTTCCCACTTCTATTTCTTACAGACAAGCTGTAGATCTGCCTGAGGCCAGGGACAAATGTTCACACAAATGATTTTCCTCTGTGCTTGTCTAACCAGAGAATCAATCCATTCTATTTGCTGCTATGTGGTTTTGTCTTTTGAAAAGATACAGTCCACAAACAGACACATTGCAGCATGCACACCACCGGCACTGTGCGCATGAACACACACACTCACAAATACACACACACACACACACACACACACACACACACACACACACACACACACGTGAGCCTAGGTTTCACCCTCCTGTTGTAATAGCAAAATTGCATTTTCCACAAGCTATGACTCTTTAAGAGGAACGGATCACTATGTGAAAAGTGTCTTCACACTGATGATGTTCTTAATGCGTTTTGTTTTGTGTTGTGTTTGATTTTTTTGTAATGCATATTTTGTAGGTGCAACATGGGTTATTTGAATTTTCAACTAAAGGCGACCTTGTCACCAGGCTTTTACTCTGAGCTCCTCTGAGCTTGCACTCCTTGTGATCTCCGTGAACAGAATTCAGAGGAGATACACACTATAGAAGACCAACAGAGCTCATTAGAGAGTAAAGTGGGTCATGCTCAAGGAGTGACAGTGGGCAGTGACCTAAGAAACTATGTGTCAATTTGTATTTTAGGTATCTTTTGTACCATTTCTAAAGTCTCTGGAACAGGCAGATATCCCACGGGGCAGTATTTTGTCCTGTCCAGGTGACAGACAAACCCAGTTATACTGTCTTACAAAATGAGGAAGTGGAATGCATTTTTTTTTTTAAATCAGAAAGCCTCCTACTAGATTTTTTTTTTTTTTTTTTTTTTTTTTTTTTTTTTTTTTTTTTTTTTTTTTTTTTGGTTTTTCGAGGGTTTCTCTGTGTAGCTTTGCGCCTCTTCTGGAACTCACTTGGTAGCCCAGACTGGCCTCGAACTCACAGAGATCCGCCTGGCTCTGCCTCCCGAGTGCTGGGATTACAGGCGTGCACCACCACCGCCCGGTGCCTCCTACTAGATTGATGTATGAAATGTAGAGCTCCTGGAACTAGATTTTGATAGTTGTCAACCAATGACCTTTGGAGAAGTTCAGGATGCTGGGTCTCTTTCAGAATCACAGATATGACTCAACCAGCAGTTATGTAGAGTCCTACAGTCCCAGTCTTTGGATTTGTTTATTTATTAATTTCATGTAGGATCTTACTATATAGCCGTGGTTAGTCTGGGACTCTTTATGTAGATCAGGCTAGTCTTAAACCACAGAAATTTTTCCTTCCTCTGCCTTCAGAGTACTAGGATTAAAGGTATATGTCACCAAGCCCAGATCAATGTTTGGTTTTTTAAGCTGTTAATTAAGAGGAAAAGTCCAGCTCTAATGTTCTCCAAGACTGCTAATACCCAACTAGTAAACTAATGATGTTACCTATTTCTCCATTTTCCTAAAAGATTAAGCATCCTTCTCTTTCAAATGGATAGACAGGTTCTTGGGGGCCATTGTTGTTGTCCCGGGTATGTATGCAATATTTATTGTCTTTCCTTTGCCTTAAGACGGATGGTTCTCAACCTGTGGATCATGACCCCTTTGGGGTTGCATACAAGATGTCTTGCTTGTCAGATAGTTACATTATGATTTGTAACAATAACAAAATTACAGTTATGAAGTAGCAACATGACAGAGAAATGGATGAGATCTACATGGACAACATGGATGTGAGTGGGGGTAATGAAGGGCAAGGGTCGAGGGAAAGAGAGCTTAGGGGAGCGGGAGATCCCAGCTGGATCAAGAACAGAGAGGGAGAACAAGGAATAAAAGACCATGATAAATGAAGACCACATGAGAATAGGAAGAAGCAAAGTGCTAGAGAGGTCCACAGAAATCCACAAGGATATCTCCACAATAGACTACTGGCAATGGTTGAGAGACAGCCTGAACTGACCTACTCTGGTGACAGGATGGCCAAACACCCTAACTATCATGCTAGAAACCCCATCCAATGACTGAGGGAACCAGATGCAGAGATCCACAGCCAGGCCCCAGGTGGAGCTCCAGGAGTCCAATTGGAGAGGAAGAGGAGGGTTTGTATGAGTGAGAATTGTTGAGACCAAGGCTGGAAAAAGCACAGGGACAAATAGCCAAATGAATGGAAACACATGAACTATGAACCAATACCTGAGGATCCCCCAACAGGATCAGGCCCTCTGGATAAGTGAGACAGCTGATTAGCTTGATCTGTTTGGGAGGCATCCAGGCAGTGGGACCGGGTCCTGTACTCAGTGCATGAGCTGACTGTTTGAAACCTGGGGCTTATACAGGGACACTTGGCTCAGCCTGGGAGGAGGGGACTGGACCTGCCTGGACTGAATCTACCAGGTTGAACTCAATCCTCAAGGGAGTCTTTGCCCTGGAGGAGATGGGAATGGGGGGTGGGCTGGGGGGAAGGCAGGGTGGGGGGAGGGGGGGGGAGAACAAGGGAATCCGTGGGTAATATGTAAAATTAAATTAAATTATAAAATAAAAAAATAATAATTTCATTGTTGGGGGTCACCATAAAATGAGAAATTGTATTGAAGGGTCACAGCATTAGGAAGGTTGAAAATAACTGCCTTAGGCCAATGATGCCCTCAGGATGGACCACCAAACCTGTGGAGAAAACCTCATCATAATCCTTAAACTTATAACCCTTAAACACAAGTGTGTATATGGAGCATACACATCCATGAAGGGCAAGCAGAGGCATTCACAGCAGAGCAGGAATGACACTCCAGGAGATCTTTGAAAGACAATGTCATACCAGCTAATTTTTATATGAAATTCAGTCACATATCGATGGATCAGACATTAACCAACTTTTATTTTCATATAGCTGCATGATGAAATTTGAATGATCTATAGCATATTGTTGATCGCACTGTCTTTATTGTGGTAAAACTGTTACAGATGAAGAAAAGACTCTTATACTGAGCAATATGTGGACATAAATTAGACAAAGTATTGCAGCTCCCCTTAGTTTCAGCCCCAGCAGAGTCACAAAGCTGCTGTGACTCTTCCTACAGTGATGCAGGGGTTGACCACCCTAAGTCCTCTCTACGTGATAAATATCCCAGATCTTGCAACCACCCCTCGAAGTTTCTGTTTTAGCCCCTCTAATATCTGTGCAAAAACACCTCTAAATTCTTGTGTGTGTGTGTGTGTGTGTGTGTGTGTGTTCATGTATGTAAATGTTCAGGTGTGTGCATTTGCACATGTGTTCATGTGCCAGAAGAGAACCTGAGATGTCATTGCTTGGATGTTGTCCATCTTTCCGTTTGAGACCAAGTCTCTCACTGCCTGGAAATTTGCCAATTGGAGAGGCTGGCTGGTTAGCAAGCCCCAGGGATCTGCATGTCTCTGCCTTCCAAGCAGGAGGATTATAAGCATGCACTGCAATGCCAGGCTTTTTTTTTTAAACATGGGTTCTGAGTTGTGTGTGTACCAAACTGAAGTTCTCTGTGCTTGCCTGAGCTATCTGCCTAGCCCTTTCCCTCTTCAAATTATTTTCCCAAAGCTTTCCATTGTTTCCGGAAGCATGTTTCAAAATTGTAGCCATACTTTTCTTCACCTCCAAACTGTCCTTTCTTTGGTTAATGTGAAACTGCCAACTGTATTATGGAAGGTGCTGTTTGGAGCAGGTAGGAATACTGAACATAAAACATGAAATAAATTTTCTTGCATGTGCAGATAGATGCTCCAGGCAAAATGAAAGATCCATTCTATCAGAGGCTCAGGAAATATGCTGTGAGAGTGAAAAGCAAGCATGTAATTGTCAGACCGAGGGACAGTAGGATCAAGGCACAGAACACTGTAGGTGGGTAGGTGGCATCTGAGAATGACGAAGAAGTAAGACGTAAGGTATGGAACGGTACCCGAAAGAAGGTGTGCCGGCCAAAGCCGGCCTCATTTACAGGGACCAGGAGACACCCCTTTTGCAATCTCCGTTTTCAGCAGGGTGAGTAGCAGAAGGTCATTTCCACCTGCACTTTGCTTTGCTGTGGGCAAATGAGCCTTTCACATTCACAGCCAGGCGTTACTGGAGTCAGTCTCAGTCCTGTTATAGAAGTGTGGTCCTGCTGACATTCTTGGATGTCTCCATCCTGGTCGGTACGGGAGTAGAGGTTCAGTAGGTGAGCCTGCTGAGAACTGTTAAACAGGTAGCATAAAGATGAGCTGAGTATTTAGGGAGCTTTGGAAAGGTTGTGATACAGCTGAAGGTTGGACACAGTGGGCAGAATGGTATCTGTCCAGGTCTCAAGAAACTTGCTTTTGAAATCCCCTTTCTCAGCAGGCATTAGGAAAGTATGGCTAAAGTTTATTTTTTACAATTTGCTCTTCTCTGATTTTTAAGACAAGATTTATGTTTTAAAAGTTATACATGCATGCACACACACACAAAAAAAACAAACAACAACGCATGTCTGATTGTGTGTGGTTATGTGCACATGTGTATATGTCAAGGAAGACAGAAGACCCAAATGACCCTGGATGTGGAGTCACTGGAAGTGAGCCACCCAGTATGGGTGCTGGGATCTCACTCAGGTCCTCTGCACAGGAGTACATGTCCTTAAACTGCTGAGGCATCTCTCCAGCCCCTTCTCTGGTTTTCACACACAGGTTCCCTTGCCTTGGAAGCCTCTACTCTACTAACCCTGGGTACATTCCTCTTTGACCTGTTGAACTGCCCATGGTCCAGCTTAAATGATACAGTTTCTGGGTTGTCCTCCCTAAACCACAGGATTCTCTACGTGTCTTCACAAGTTTAACTGCTTTCTAAACCATTCTACTTTAAGAAAACTGTAATTACTGGGAAGTACATATGGTGTCTTCTAGGTAGAGTTGATGAAAAAATAGAGCTTAGACCTCCAATCAGTTGCTCCACACTGAAGGAAAAAAGAGAAATGTTAAAAACTGAATGATAAAAATATTCTTACATGAGTTAAGGTATAATTATATATGCAAACTCATATGACACTCTACTTAAAATTAGACTCTTGGGTGGCCTGTCTTCTATCAGCCCTAATCGAATGCCTAAGTGGATTTCTGGTACATCTTCATCACAGTGTACATTATTATAAGTAAACCTACCCTGCCTGAGGCAGATGGGGGCTGCACTTCCTAAGTTTTTGTACCCTCTGTGTCTGATAGAGTCCCTGAGATAGCTTGTTTTATAAATATGTTTGAATAAGTTCCTATGTTTTCTCAATTGATTTTCACACCAGTTGGTGAAAGGGATAAGGTGACCACCATTTATACTTCATAGTGGGAGAACTTAGACTCATTGTTGAGTCATCTGGCCAAAGCGAGATCCCTGGGTCAAAATAACCTATCCTTCTACCAACTCCTTTACAGGGTATCTGGCACCAAATGTACAGAGAAGGATTTGGGTTCACTCACTTTTCATAAGGATCTATATTGTGTCTCTCATAGGAAATGGATTCCATTTAGTAGCCTATATAGAATTACTCTTACATTTCTAAATACCTGAAGAAACTAGAAAAGAGAGCATAAAGTATGCTTGCCTCTTAAAGGCTACTGGCTATTGTTGCTTTCTTCCTCCCCAAGACTGATCTGATGTCACTGTGCATATCTCACAGTGCGTGTTTTTATTTTTGCTGTTGTTGTTGCTTTCTTCTCCTTCTCTAAAAACTGATCACTGTGTATATCTCACAGTGCGTAGTTTTGAGGGCTAGAGATGATAAGATAAAAAATCCCCAGGAATTTTGAAAGAGCTGCTTGAGCTACAGGGGTATATGTGGCAGTAATGTGCCTCATGCTCATCACAACTACACATAGTTTCAGGAAGAAGATCATAAAGATATTTTTTAGAATGCCTTAGAAACCGAATATTCACTTATTCTAGATGTTTCTAGTTTTAATTATAATGAGGATGATTGTTGTTTAGCACCTTCTAAGTTCCAACTGCTGTACACACAAAGCCTTATTCAATTCTTATAATAAATGCCACTTTTCATTCATCTGGCAGATGCTTGTGCTCTCCTGGATGAACAGAGATGTGATTAATTATTGATCAGATGACTAACCCTGCTAATGAGTCAGTTAGCTAATCTGTAACCCTATTGCTCGGAGAAATAAAAACCATTTATTTAGAAGACGTGTATCTCTCAAAAGTATTTGTGACAGGAATTTCAGAACAAGGGAATATATATAAATTTGTAAGCAGACTAGCCTTTTAAGGGCCTTCAGTTTGAACAACTGCAGCTAACTCGTCTGTCTCAGTGTAGAACAAATAAATCCCACTGAAAGTATGTTGCAACAGCAGAGTGCCTCAGTAACCTTGGTAATGACACAAGAGTACCCTGCCCATGCACTCTCCATGACTCATCAGGAAGTACCATTTGGACAGTTTCAGTTTGGGAAAGCAGCCAGTTCTTAGCCCAGTTCCCGCACACCCTTTGTCTCTCAGTACAGGTAAGAACGGGTTCAGAAAACATTGGCCTCTAATTCTCACATAACTGGAGGTAACAGTTCTTTATGTGTGGTGCTATAAAATTCAATGGCTAGGAACAACTGTGGATGGCGACACAGAAGCTCAAGCCAGCTCCCTGTCAAGCCTCCTCTGACCCCATTTGCAGCAAAACTAAACAAACAAACAAACAAACAAACAAACAAAAATCACCCAAAACAAAATAAAGAATCATTCAAGGAAATGTGATGTCCATGGCAAAATATATGGAGGAGTCCTTGGGAGATGCTGGAGAAGTAGAGCGCTTACAACAGTGGTTAGGGGAACCAAGAGAAAAGCACAGCTCAAAGGGCAGTGGCCACAGTAAAGAAGACAGCCAGTAGGAAATGTGCCAGCATGGCAGCACCTCCCAAGCCACCTCAACTCACTTTCCTCAGCTGCACTTGAGCATAGCAAGGGCTTTCATCCAGGAGAACGTTTTTGTGTGCTCCTCTCTGTGGTACCCTGCAATGAAAACATTTTCCACACAAGCTGATTTCTGTGAACATGGTCCCATCTTGGGAGCTCCTGGATAGTGGAAAGAGGGAGTCATTTTCTTTTTCTCTTGGTGGGCAAAGGTGAGGCAGTCATGACCATTGCACACCTGTTATATCTGCCAAAGGCTAGTTCCAAATAGACTCTTCCTATTGGTGCTAAATGTATGTTGGTGTTGCTGCTGTTTCCCTCTTTAGTGGCTCAGCAATTATTCATTTAGCACTAAGCCCTTGAAAGAGTCTCCTCCCAGGCAGGGTTACCAAGCACTGCTCTGATGTCATGGGATTTATGTCCACAGACATTTTGTTCCGTGATGTAACCTCTTAAGTTGAAAGTTGTCGTGTGCTTTTTGTCCGGAAGTACTGTTTTCTCATCACCTAAGACAACAGTTGCCTCTCATCTGTAGGCAATTACTAAGAACAAACAAAGGATTTTCCTGAAGTTACAACAGTTAGAAAATCACCCAGCAGGGAATCTTGGGGAGCTACCACTCAATAATTTTAGTAATCGTATTCCAGACACAGTCTAGCAGGAAGTCTCCATGGAGGGACCTATGCTTGTCTCTGTAGACACAGAATTTACTGATTTTCAGTTCTGTGGCCTTGCTTCTCTGAAGTGTTTAGTTTACCAATGCAGGGTGCAGAATTTTATCACTGTCTCATCAATGTGTATCCTTGCAAGGTACAAACTTGGGAGCAGGGTAGGTTCCTTTCCTTTGACAAAATGCATCTTCCTACTGTTCAGTCAGCAATACTTAGCAAACCTGTAATTCCCTTCAGTCTATTTTATTATTATGGCATAAGTTCTTCTTTTCCCATTTCATTGAGGCATAGTGGGAAAATTGTGTGTGTGCACGCATGCTGTGGAACATGAGGTTCTGACCTATGTCAGTATTATGAAATACTTTAGTCAATTATTGTTAACCTAGTCACCATACAGTACAATAGACTTCTCTGACATATCTATTCTAATTGAAACATTACACCCTTTGTCAACATCACCCCCCCTTCCTTCTACCTCAGTTCCCCCACAACTACCATTGGATGTTTGGTTTGCTTCTCTAATTAATTACATACATCGGTGAGATCATTTACTATCTATCCTTCTGCACGTGTCTTACTTCACTTAGTATAGTGTCCTTCAGGTTATCCACGTGGTTATGAATAAGAACCACTTCTTTAAGGCTGAAAAGGATTCATCATATATGAATACCACATTTGAAATATTCATTTATTTGTTGATAGACACTTAGATTTATTTCCTATCTTGCCTATTGTGAGTAACGATATAATGAACGTGGAAATTCAGACTACCATACTAATTGCATTCCTTCAATATGTTATGGCCTGGATGTGTTCTTCAAAACTGTTTTCAACTTACCAACTGTTAAAGATTGTTTTCCAGTAGCTACTCAGGCTGTAGCATTTTCTTACAGTAGCATAAACAGACTAGTATATGTACATTCCGAATAATGTGGGTTTTAGATTATATGGTAGTCCTATTTTTTATTTTTTCAGACTTAATTCACTTTTTTTTTCTGATCTAATACCCCTCTGTGGTAACCACAGATGGAGCCTGGGTCCCCTGAACAGACTCTGGTTCAGATTTTCAGAAGATGCCCAATGAACTCCTGATCAGGAGACTTGGTGAACACAGTCTCTTTCCAGAGGTCAGGGGGTCAGTTAGCTGTAGGTCTTGGAGAGGGCATCAAGGATGGTCTTGGCAAAGCTGCATCCAAACCAACCATCCACAGCAGCTTCTTGGCCACAGGCACAGAGACAATGCCAGTACCTCTTAGGGCATGGATAAGGCATACCAGCACAGAGCTCCAGTGGCCTGTCACATTGCATGGGATGGTATGAAGCTTACCAATCTTGTTTCCTCATAGCCTCTCTGCTTAGAGACAATGGAAAGCCTGGCAAAGTGATAGCCCCTTGGACCACAGTGGCTACTTCCTTGGAGCAGTTAACAGGACTACTGGAGATAACACCACTGTAGTGCCTGACAGTGGCAAAAATCTTGAAGCTTGAATACTGTCATCCCAAGTCTGCTACTGCACTGGCATGGTCCTTAGAACTTCACCCTTTAGGAGTGCTCCCAGGGAAAGTCGATAATCTCAGACTCCCAGATGGGAAGGGAGAACAGGTAGATCTCCTCCAGGGACTTAATGTTTTTGTCCTTCAGCAGGTGGCCCAGATTGTTGGCCAAGGTCCACTCCTTGTCTTCAGCTTTTCCTCAATGAGTCCCATGGCCCCTCAGATCACTACTGAATCCTCCATCAAGGCCTCCACCAGCACCTCCCAAGCCTGGGCCCCAGGGTCCTCAGGAACCTGCTGTCCTGAACTGTCATCATCTGCCATTTGGAGTTTTCCCAATGAAGAAGTACAGTTCTTAACATTTAATAAGCTTTCATATTCCTTTCCATAATGCCTATCATCCCTTCCAACAGTATTCAAGGGTTATTTCTTCCCACATTCTCATCAACACCCGCTACCTTTGATGTTTTAATAGTTGCTGTTCTAACAGGGGCAAGATGATATCTCACTAAGGATTTATTTTACATTTCCCTCATTTTTTTTTAATGAACTGTACCTATTGACCATTTGTTTGCTTTTTATTATAAATAAATCTTTATTCAGATCCTCTGATTTTTAAAATTAACATAATTTACTTTTTTGCATTAAGTTGAGTTACTTTTTTATTTTGAATATTAGCCTCTTATGAGCTGTGTAATAATATATACATATATATATATATATATATATATATATTTCTATGGTAGAGTGCCTGTATTCAGTCTCTAGAACTGTTAATCAACAACTAATGCATCCATCAATCAATTGGGAGAGTAATTTGAAAATAATTGGTATTGAGGAACCAACTACTCTTAAGGTAGTCTGCATGCCCAGCAGAAGATC
Organism: Peromyscus californicus insignis; assembly: GCF_007827085.1. Lineage (NCBI taxonomy): Eukaryota > Metazoa > Chordata > Mammalia > Rodentia > Cricetidae > Peromyscus > Peromyscus californicus. Next base: position 35,988,876 of record NW_026294584.1, read on the forward strand.
AGTAGTAGATGGCCAACAGAAAACAAACTCAAAAGCATCTTTGGAGGTTCCTTGTCTCATGATTTCAAGTCATGGCTTTTTTAAAAAAAATTATTATTTTTCATTTTTATTTTATTTTATTTATACTTTTTTGTTTTTTTTTTTTACCCTGTAGGTCCATTGCATATATATTATGGCTTCCAATTTAATATTCTTGTAGGATTCCTGAGTGTACAAATGAGTGGATCTCTGTTTCTTGTGCCTTCTCTTGGGCTCTTTTCCTTCTGTTTGTCTATTTTGCAATGTTGTGATGTGTTAGTTTTGGGGTTATCTTATGTTATTATTATCTTTTGGAAGCCTGTTAGTTTTCTAATGAGAGACAAAAAGGGGTGAATCCAGATGGGAGGGGAGGTGGGAGGAACTAGAAGGAATAGAGGAGTGGGAAACCGTGGCGTAGACAGAGGGGAAACATAATCAGGATACATTATGTGAGGGGGGAAAAATCTATCTTCAATAAAAAGGAAAGAAAGGAAATACGTGGTATGATGACATTTTCCTTTGCTCTGCGGAAGCTGAGCTGAAAACAAACACCTGTGTCTGTTTATACTTGTGTTGTTTGTGCTTTAGGGAATCACATTAAAAAATCACTGTTTAAACAAATGCCAGAAACTGCTTTGTTACGGTGTTCCCGTGTATATTAACTGTTTTGGTCCCGGGTTTCAATCTTCAATTCATTTTTTTTTAAATGACATGAGAGAATGTCTAGTCTTTTCCTTATTCACATAGATATTTAGTTCTTCAAACACCAATAGTCAAGATTATCTTCCATCCGTTGTATATTTTCAGCAGCTTTACATATACGCATGAGGTTATTTCTGGACTCTCTGTTCTTTTGTGTTGGTCTGTATGTTTTTTTAATACTTATTTTTTATTTTATTTGTGTGTGTATGTGTGTGTGTATGCACACATATGTACAGGTGCCTGAAGAGGCTGAAAGTAGATGTCAGATTCTATGGAACTGGAGTTATGAGTGGTTGTGAACTGCCTGATGTGTGTACTGGCCACCCAACTCTGGTCCTCTGGAAGAACAAGTTCACTTAATTGCTGAGTCATCTTTCCACCCCATCCCACCCTCCACGCCCCATATCTGCTTTTAGTCAGTAAAATGTTTTGATTCCCAGGGATTTTTTTTTTTTTTTTTTTGGATCAAGTAGTATAAAATATCCAGTTTTGTGGGTTTTTTGCTAAACATTGCTGAAGCTATTCAGGGTATTTGTAGTTTTATACAAAGTATAGGGTTTTTTTTTTCACTTTGATTGAAAACTAAGATTGGAATTATTAAGACAACGGCACTGAATTTGTAGTTCACTCTTGGAGGTGTCTGACTGTGCACACGATCATATGTGTGTACACTACGTGTGTACTTGTGCAGAGGCCGAAGGCCAATGCTGGGTGTCTTTTCTTGCTTACCACCTTTTCATTATCATTATTATTTTTTGAGACAAGATTTCTCACTGAACCTGAAGCTTACCAGTTGGCTAAACTAGATCCTCCCAGGTCCTCCTGTGTTCACTCACTTAGAACAGGAACACACTGCCACACCCAAGTTTATTTGTTTATCTATTTTTCACATAGATGTTGGTGATCTGAAATCAGGTTCTCATGCTTAGACAAGCAAGCAGTTTTCAAGGGCTCCATTTTCTCAGTCCCCGAATATAACTTCTAATAATGCTAATTCAATCCATGAAGACAAAATAGGTTTATTTGTGTTTTATTCAACTTATTTCATGACTATCTGATAGTTTGCTTTGTAGAAATGTTTCAACTATTTGATTTTATTCTACTTTTTTTTTGTTTGTTTTGGTTTTTCGAGACAGGGTTTCTCTGTGTAGCTTTGTGCCTTTCCTGGAACTCACTTGGTAGACCAGGCTGGCCTCGAACTCACAGAGATCCGCCTGCCTCTGCCTCCTGAGTGCTGGGATTAAAGGCGTGCGCCACCACCGCCCGGCTTTATTCTACTTTTTTAATTTATTCTAAGTGTTTTAATTTTTTACACCTGGTGAATTTTCTTGATTTCATTTTAGATGATGTGCTAATAGGCAAGATAATTTTGAATATTGACTCTATTTCTCTGCTTTACAGAACTTATTTCTAACAAGTTTTGTAAAAATTTTAGGGTATCTAATATACAAAATCATGCCATCTGTAAAGAGGTTTTTTTTGTTGTTGTTGTTTTGTTTGCTTGTTTTTGTTTTTTGAAATTTTCTTCAGTGGCTCCCATTTCTTTTCTTTGCTTTCTCTGGCTAGGACTTGATACTATACTAAATGGAAGTCTCCAGACTTCAACGGGCATCTCTGTCTTGAACCTGATCATGAAGGAAAAATCTTTCAACTTTTCCTGTTGAGATGTTATTAGTGTAAACTTGTCATATTTTATATTCTTTATGTTGGGATATGCACCTTCTCTCTGAAATGTACTGAGTGTTTGTGTCATGAACAAACACGTTAATTTTTCATGTATTTTTGCTTCACCTGCTGAAATGATCATTTGCTATTTTTCTCCATTCCATTAATGTGCCACTACATGCTCACTGGTTCTCATAACCTGTGCCTGATGATCAAGGGTGTTAAAGTATCATCTCATTTTCTTGTAGCATTCTTATCTCTCATTAGTATCAGGATGATTCTGGCTCTATAAAATGAAATTTGGAAGATTTTCTTTCTCTACCGTGTTCAGGAGAGTTTAAGAAGGGCTGACACGAATTATTTAAATATTTGATAGATTCCACCAGTGCAGCAAGTGTGATAGACCACTGCCAACCCACAGATAGAAGTAAATACTTAGAGTCACCCTGCCAAACTTCAGGGAACATTATCATCAAAGGGTGGGAAGAATGTAGGAGGTGGTAGAAGGGGTGGAATGCTGTGTCATGGTCTCCTCTTTATGGAAACATTCCTTTCTAGACGGAGGAGGGAGGTTCGTAATCCTGAAGAAGTAAAGGAAACTTACAAGTCTCAGGGACCTCCTAAAAAGAATAAGAATGACAAGGTCCTTCCGGAAGGTTAAGAAGGCAGTAAGCAATCGCTACTTGTGCAGGGGACTCAGGGATGCAGCTTTTGTGAATTGTTACCTGCTGATGCTGAGGTTAACTTTTCCTTGATACAGTTGCTTTTGAGTCAGTCATGCTGTCATAATTAGCCTTCCACCCTCCTGTAAACTATGCTAGACTCGGGTGGAATGATTTCTTTGGTCTGTTGTTAGTTCCCTATCAGATATGAGCAGGTATTTGTAATGTCTTCCAAAGGAAAAAAAAATCACATAACAGCAGCTAAAATTAGTTTTGAATATATTTCAAAGTTTTGGAGTGAGTATGTGTTTTTAGTGCATATGTACATGTGATTGGGTTTGTGGAACTATGTGCACATGGCTGTACATGTGTGCACTTGTATGTTTGTGTGTGTGCAAAAGTGCAGAGGCCAAAGGATGATGCCAGATGTTATCCTCTGTCACTCTACAGCTATTTTTTTTTTAAATAGAGTCTCTCACTGAACCTAGCACTCACCAATTGGCTAGCCTTGCTAACCAGTGAGCTCTGAGGATCTGCCTATCTTTACCACCCGCAACACTAGTGTTATGGAGAGTGTGACCCAACACCTGGCTTTTTATGTGATTGTAGTGACCCAAACTCAGGTTCTCTTGCTATGTGGCAGATATTTTACTGACTGAGCAATCTTCCTACGTCTACTGGAACTTCTTTGGCTTTTTAAGAAATTGTTCCCTTTATTTTTGAGATTTTAATATAATTGCATCATTTTCCCCCTTTCCTTTATTCCTTTCCCCCTTTTAAAGTAGGCAAATGGAGTCATACTCCACAGGGCAGTGTCTTGGTATTAGTTCTCAAAAGCATTTCTACAACTTAGATCTGTGAGGACTGATCCACTGTCAGGATCTCCTAGCATGGACCAAGGAGAACATCCTGAGGCCATCGAGGTGCTGGCATTCTATCTACCCCAGACAGATTTGGTAGCTTTCTCTCTATTGTGCTAGCCAGACTTAGAGGGAGGATGATAAAGATAATACAAAACTGTCCTTGATACACTCATCAATGTATCGTTTCCCATTTATGTACAATAACCATATGCTGTGATTTCTCACTTGTATTCTTTAGCTTGTATAAAGATGTTTTCCTGCATGGAATGTTGTTCAAGCTGTTTCCCTAAGAGAAGACTATTACAAAGTTCATCTAATTTTTTTTTACCTTACCTTCATTTTGGTATTTGACAAAAAATATTGTAAAAAGTACTTTAGATAGATTTAAAAAGATAGTAATACCCAATTCAAATTGAACATGTTATATGCTGAGTGCTCTAAAGGAATTACTTTAATTTTCTTAATCCCTCATTAGTTAGGCATGATTAAAATTTCTCTCATGAAGATACTGAGGCTTAGTGAAGTTTATTAATAACCTAAATTTACATAACTATGAAGTAGGGTCACTAGTTTCTTAACCTAAGCAATATGGTATCCATTTCAATGATCTGTGCTGTCATCTTTATCTGTCAAACAGTCTCCAAATCAAATTCTAAACTTTATGACTTTAACACAAAGGCAGTATGCAATGGACCTCACCATCATTCCCAGAGCACTTTTCAGACTCTCAGAATTCTCTATAATATAGCTTGAAAATCACTGATACTGGCTACAATATAACCACATATAACCACAAAGGTTAGGTATAGAGTAAGGACTAGAGGGCAGGGGAAGAATCTTCCTGGGAATGGGAAGCAGAACAGAAAAATATGGATGGAAGTTGGGGGCAGGGTACTGGGATGGGAGGATCAAATGGGGAGCGGGAGGGAAGATGGAATAAGGGAGAGAGTATAGGGAGGGAGAGCTCACACTAAGGACCACTGAGGGGTTATATGAAAACTTAATAGTATAGAAGCTTCTTAAAATAGATGCATAAACCAAAAAAAAAATCTAAGTGGAATCACTAAATAACAGGAAAGTCAATGCTCCAACTGGACATTTATCACCAAAAGAAACCTCTGGTCCTGGGAATGGGTTACATATACTGAGTCATTGGTCAAAGATGCCTCATTGAAGGCCCCAAACAACTCAGGCTATTGCCAAGGCTATTGATTGCTCTTCACGAACTGATGGTAAGGCCCTGTTGCTGAAGACAACATCTACACAACTCACTGAACATGGAGAAGTTAGGCCAGTGCCTCCTTAGAACCTTCATCCCTATTGACCAGTGTTCATGGTATTGGAAGGTACTCTATACACTACCCAAGGAGAAAGGTAAGTACCAACTGGGCTACAAACACTTCAGTCTACAATGGTGACCTGCCTGAAAGATGCACTGGTGCAATAGTGGCACGAAGCTTGTGGGACTCACCAACCAGTATCTGACTGGATGTAAGGCCTGCTTGTAAGAACTCTGCACTGCTCAGGTGGATGATCTGAGACCAATAGGTCACGCGTCTAGGTGGAAACCAAATACTACTGTTCTGCTAATTGTGGAAATAAAAATGACACCTAACAATATTCTGTTGTAGCAAGTCTTTCTCTGTACTGCCAGATCCCAAATTATGACACAGAGACTTACTATGAAAGCTTGGCCGGCCTATAGCTTAGGCTTGTTCCACTAACTCTTATAGCTTAAACTAACCAATTCTTATTAATTTATGTTTTGCCTTGTGGCATTTTACCTCTCTTCCATCTTGTACCTCCTATTTTCTCTGTGTCCTCTGGTGTCTTTCCCATGCCTAGATTCATCTCCCCTTCTTCTCTCTCTTCCCAGAAGTCCCGCCTAACCTCTTCCTGCCTAGCTATTGGCTATTCAGCTCTTCATTAAACCAATCAGAAAGTGCCTTAGCAAAGACACATCTTGACAGTGTACAAAAAGATTATTCCACAACATTCTGTTATACTCATAGATCAGTGTCTTGCTCAGTTATTATCAGAGAAGCTTCCTTGAGCTATAGATGGGAACAAATACAGAGATCCACAGTTGGACCATGTACAGGGAGTGAGAAACCATAAAACACTCTGTCCTAGATGGGGTGTCTTCATCAAATCCCTCTACTCAGGGGTGTGGGAACTCTGTGGAATAGGAGGCAGAAAGACAGTAAGAGCTGAGGATGGAGGACACCAAGGAATCAAGGCTTCTAGACATAACAGGATTGACACACATATGAACTCAGAGACTGTGACAGCATACATTGGGCCTTCACAGGTCTAAGCCAGATGGGGTCCCAGTACTGAAAGGGAAAGTGGACACAAGCCTCCATCCCTAACCTAGAAGCTATGTCCAAATGATAACCACTCCCAAAGGGAAAATTAATTTTCACCAACAGAATCTCACTGTGTATACAAACCATACTTTAGGGTAGGCCCTGTGGCTAGTAGCAGATGGCCAACACAAAACAAACTCAGTGATATTTTTGGAGTGTTTTTGTTTCATAATACTCTGTCTGGGCTTTTATTTATTTACTTACTTTTGCCTTACAGGTTTTTTTGTTTTGTTTGTTTTGTCCTATTTTGGTTTGCTTGTTTTTATTTTATCTCTTCTTCTTCTTCTTCTTCTTCTTCTTCTTCTTCTTCTTCTTCTTCTTCTTCTTCTTCTTCTTCTTCTTCTTCTTCTTCTCCTCCTCCTCCTCCTCCTCCTCCTCCTCCTCCTCCTCCTCCTCCTCCTCCTCTTCCTCTTCCTCCTTCTCCTTCTTCTCCTCCTCCTCCTTCTTTCCTTCTTCTTCTTCTTCTTCTTCTTCTTCTTCTTCTTCTTCTTCTTCTTCTTCTTCTTCTTCTTCTTCTCTTCCTCCTCCTCCTCCTTTCTTTCTTCTTCTTCCTATTATTATTTCAGATGCCTGTTGTTTTCTAATTAAAGAGAGAAATAAAGGGATTTGGGTGGATGGGGAGGTGGGAAGGAATCTGGAGGAATTGGGGTAAGGGACACCGTAATCAGAGTACATTGTATGAAAGAAAATCAATTTTCAAGAAAGAAACTCACTGCTACTTCTGTAGTGTTGTTATAACTTGTGGCTGTCTTGGGCCATTTTCATCCTCATTTTGATTTGTGTCACAAAATCACCCACTTGTGTATCTGACAGCAGAGTTCAGTTCCCCAAAATTACCTACTACAGGAGTAAGTAGTAATCAATATTTATAACATGCAACAGGATAGCACAAGCTCCCCAGATCTTCCCAATGAACACTGTCATGTTTCAGTTCTGCAGTGTGCTCCAGACAGGATTCAAGGGCTCTTTCTCATAATGCAATCCAAAATGAGCAACCTGTGAAAACAGAAAATTCACTCAGGCTGGAAAATGTTCAAACAATGTGCCCATCTTGGAGCACCCACACCTTAGCCATTTTGCATTCAATTTATATTCTTTCTGTAGATATAAAGAAGAGATTATTTAAAAATATCACGTTGGGTTAGGTGCTATTTTTCTATGCACTCCTCACAAGTGTTTTAAAAGCCATGGAAGAGGCATAGGTCATCATTTGAACTGTCGTTTTAATAATTGTACTTTCTAATATAAAACAGTCTTTATGTTAGTCTCCAGAATCTTTTGATATTTGCTATCCCCATCACAAGTTGCTGATAGTCCTGATTTCCACCCTCAATAAGCAAAACACATTCAGCCTTGACTTCTCCTGCTAGTTATGTAACTTACTGTCAAAAGGAAATGTTTGTATTGGTATTTAACATTTATTTACAGTCAGTATATGTGTATATGTATGTGTTGTGTATGTATGTATATGTATGTTCTGTGTGCATGTGTGTGTTGTGTATCAAATGTATATGTGTTTTATGTATATGTGTCGTGTGTGTTGGTGTGTTGTGATCAAGATGAAGAAACAAGATAAACTTTATTTTATTTGACACTTTTTTTCCTAGAGTGCCGATGTGCAAGCTTGAAGGAGTCTGAACTGGGCTACATGATGAAATTGCTTTTCAAAAGAATTAGTTTAAAAAATTTAAATGTTTCTTAAATCCTCTGAAGACTGGGTATAAATATGCAATTTCATAAACACTTGACAATACTTCATTTCTTGAAATAAATATAGTGAGGTTTAATAAAAGACTAGCAATTTTAGTCAGTGAATTCTTCAACTTTTTTTGTTAATATTTAAATCATTTATATCTAGGTTCTTCTATTTATTTTGCTGATGTGATTATCTTATTTGAATTTCTGAGCATTGATTTCATCACCTGAAAAATGTGAACAATATTACCTGACCATCTTAATTTATAGCCTCATATTAAGACACTCCACAAGTCTCCAAATACGTGAATGAGTCAGGCAGGTCTTAGCGTTTTATAGGGGCAGTAACTGTGAACCCAAAAATGAACTTTAAGAGTAGCACTAAATTTTGTGGCACATTAGGTGGCATCTGTGATGCTGTATAAAAGCAGCTGTACGCAGCCTCATCTGTGTAAGACTCACCATCAAGACAGCTCTGGAGAACTTGCCTTGATGGCCATTCAAGGGCTGCCTCTGCACAAAATGGCTGCAGATTGCTCATCTCTCACCTGTGTAAAGCAGTCTAACTACTTGTGTGATATTTTGATCATTCAATTTGATTGCTTTAAGTGTGATAACCACTGTATCTGCTCTACACTTTTTCTTCATGTGTTGACATTGTTTTAAAGAATGTCTTTTAAGAAAAAAACACATGACTTGGCCCCTAAAAGCTAAACCACAAGCAAAAACTAGTGCACGCTGTGGGAGGCCGGCTTCCACTTTTTCCCAGGGTACTTTGAGGAGAGAGGGATAAGAAATATTTAGATAGGAAGATAGTGTGGAGAAGACAGACTGAAACACAGAACAGCTTTGGGAGGACCTGGATCAATATCCACCAACCCCTTCTGTCTCTTCCAAAGGGCTTTTTATAGGAATGCCAAGGGGCGAGGCAAAAGACCTCCCCCTAGCTCAGCCAAGTGCAGACCTTTTCCCATCACCTAGTAACCACACATGTGGTCAAGCAATCCTCTAATGCAGCCCTGCTGAGTAAAACAAGCTCAGATCTCACTATGAAACCTCTGTGGGCCCCCACAGCACACCAGGATTTTATATCGATACTGCTACATGATCCTTGTTGCTTAGAAACGCAGTGACCCTTCTCATAAAGTGATATAAACTATGTACACAGACATTCACATAGAAAACATTTTGCATTAGCTGTATAAAATACGGTTTCTTGGGCTTTTTATAAAAAACACTTAGAAAGAAATACTATGTCAAAAATGCTAGGACCCAGTTTGTGCATATATTTGTGTATGTATGTATGTGTGTGTGTGTGTGTGTGTGTGTGTGTGTGTGTGTGTGTGTGTGTGTGTGTGTTGCATGCACTTGAGTACTTGGGTGTCCATGAGCACGCATACAGAAGACAAGGCTGATATCAGGTATCGGCTTTTATCACTTTCTGCCTTACCACCTAAGACAGAGTCTCTGACTGAGGTGCAAGCTCACTGTTTTGGATAGACTGGCTGGCCAGGAAGCTGTCAGGATCACAAGTCTCCACACTTAGATTACAGGCACACACAGCTATGTCTGGCTTTTTATGTGGGTGCTGGGGATTCAAACTCCGGGCCTCATGCTTGCAGAACAAGCACTCTTAGCCATTAAACCACCTCCCAGCCCCCAAATGGTCTTTAAAAAGAGAAAGGGTAAGAAATTTGAAATCTAAAAATTAAATACTATAATCTTTGTTTTAACTGCTAGTTTAAACCAATAAACTCCCAGGGGAGAATCAGAAGGCAAGCAAACTTGTTAGTAAAAGGGATACCATGACTAAGATGCTTAGGACAGGAAGTTTGGGATTTTTCCACACAAAAAGGTGGAAAAAAGACACACATAAGTGTTCTCTTCCAATGAGAGAAATGCCAAATCTCATGCAAGTGTTGCCCATCAAAATGAAAACACTTTGGAAAAATACAGTGATTTGCACAGAAGTGCTAAAGATGATACATCTTTGATTTCTCAAGAGCTATTTCTGATTACTGTAAATATTTTAAAACTCTCATGGCCCACTACAACAAAGGTTACATTAATCTCACTTTTCCTGTTTCCAAATTCTAAATTAATACAGTTCATGTGCACAGCAAATATTTGATTTCCAGTTTGTTCTCCAAAATTTGTTTCTGGGTCAGGTGTTTGGAGTATGTTTGCCCTTTACAAAAACCTAAGGATTTCTGTCTTGGGATAAAATGTTTATTCTTTCACCTGAAACAACATGAAGACGACATACGAAATAATGTTTGGTAAGCAACGGTATCAGGCAATGAAAGCAGTAATCCCTGTGAGATGGGAAAGCTTTGTGAGAGACTTGAGAGAAATTCTAAAATGTCCTATAGAGGGGAATATCCAGGAGGAAATTGGCGGACAGCTTAGTTGAAAAGATTGAGCTGAGATTCTGGAGAATCAAAGGCATCTACAAATCTCAGGACCATGGACCACAAAGGAGAGAGCTTCCAACACGGACGATGTCTCAGAATTTGAAGACCTGTGAGACTTCCTTTTAAATATCCACCTATGCAGTACAGAGACTTCCCTTTAAATATCCACCTACAAAAGCTATATGACTCTTGAAAAAGAACTACACCATGATTAAAGGCATAAATGTCTGACACATGAGCCAGGAATAATGTCAGTTCCCATCACCCAAACTGAAAAGATTCAGGAATCAAGGAAGATTGGTAGAGCATCTACCAGCTTTGGTACCTCACTAATGAGAAACAATTAGCCTAAATATGTACATCATTTTAGTCTCTAGGAAATCTCAAAAGTAAGACATCAAGGAATGAGACAACTTCTCAGAAACATGACTCCATCCTAGAACAAAACTAAGAAGTTTATTAAAATGCACATTTCATAGCATTCAACAAAGTGAAGCTGACAATGCCTAACATCTAATAAGAAATTTATTTCACTTAAAAAAATGACAAAAATATGTCTTATAAAGCAGACATGCTGAAAGTAGGGGAAACAGTCTTCCCCAGGGAAGAAAACAGCAATTGGTTGTCCAATACCAAACGGTCAGCCCTGAAAATATACATACAAGTTAGCATTATAGAGACTAAGCAGGCTATATTTAAAATACATTCATGCAATAACAATTAATAAAAGAAGAGGCCATGAATTAGAAAAGGGAGTAAGGAGGCATATATGAAAGAGTTTGGAGAAAGGAAAGGGAAGGGGGAGAGGATGTAATTATATTATAATCTCAAAAGAAAAAATATTACAAAATAATTAGTCAAGGAAAAAACTCAGAACTTTACATATATTATAATAATCAAATATGAGCTTTTAATAACTATAATTATATTCCATATGTTTAAAAAGTTACATAAAGATGTGGAAAATAATGAAAAGCATAATCATGTTTCTAGAGGTTAAAAACACACAGGATGAAATAAACAACAAAGGGAAAGATGAGTATTTGGAGACCTGGCAACAGAAACTTCAAAATAAACACACAGAAAAAAAAAAGAATCAATCAAAAAGTAAGCAAAGCTTTAAAGAGCTGCAGGGCAATAACAAACAGCTAAATATATATGCCATTAAGAGTGCTCAGGGAAAGGAAAGGAGGGACTGAAATTTTTTTCATTTTTCTTTATTAAGAAATTTTCTACTCACTCCACATACCATCCCCATATTCCCCCTCCTCCCTCCTCCCACCCCCCAGCCCTCTCTCCCAAGCCACCCAGCATCCCCACATCCCCTAAATCAAAGTCTCCCATGGGGAGTCAGCAGAGCCCAGCACACTGAGCCTAGGCAGGTCCAAGTCCCTTCCCACTGCACCAAGGCTGCGCAAGGCGTCACAACACAGGCACGGGATTCCCAGAAGCCTACCCATGCATCAGAGACAGATCCCGATCCCCCTGCCTGGGTGCCCCCCAAACAGTTTGAGCCAAACAACCGTCTTCTATATCCAGAGGGTCTAGGAGGGACTTAAAATATTTAAAAGAAATTATGCCTGGAAATATTCCAAATCTGATGAAAATTGTAATAGCTCATTTTGAATAACTCAACGATTTTCACATGAGGAGCAGTAGAACAAGACAAATTGCAACTAAGTAATTCAAAAACCAAGATGCGAGAGAGAGCAGGAGAGAGAGGAGAGAGAGAGACAGAGACAGAGAGACAGAGAGAGACAGAGAGAGAGACAGAGAGAGAGAACTTAAAATCAACCAAAGAACAGCACAACACAATACCTAAGAACAGAGACCAGGATAATGCTAATATCTAGACTGAAGTGGGATCATGGTGGAATGATGTGTTTAACACCCAGAAAAACAACATAACCTAGAAAGTATCTCCTAAAAATGAGGGCAATAAATAAACTTAAGACATGAAGGAATCCCCACAACTTAATGCCTGCAGAGAGACGTTAAAGAAAGGCCTGCAGATGGGAAAAAGTGATATTCAAGCCACACTTTGTGCCCATTCATTGTCTGACCACATGGCCAGCAAAGTCGAAATCAGCAACAGAAGGCTGTCTGGGAAATCCCCAAATACTTGGGAACTAACTTACTAACTGTAGATAATCCATGTGCCAAAAGGAAATTGAAAATGAAATTAGAAGTTGTAAGCTGATTAAATTTAGAGCAAAACATACCAAAATTTGTGAGTTGCCTCTAGTGAAGTATTTAAAAGAAAATAAATAGAATTAAGTCCTTGTGTGAGGAAGGACCAGAGCCATCAAAATGAGGGCCTCAGCCTCCAACTTAAAACATTAGAATGAGGAAATTAAATAGAGCAAGCAGGCAGACCAAAGGAAATTAAGAATATCAGTGTGACAATCAATAAGATTTGGGAAAGAGAAGCAGTAGAAAGCATCAATAAAACTGAAAGCTGATTCTTTGGAAAAATCATTAAAGCTGATAAAACGCTAGTGAGATATGTTGGCGAAAACAGTGTTAACTGAAGTCATCATCATTAAGAATGAGAAAAGTCTACACAGTCTAAAGATGTTATAAAGATAAAAGAACATTGGAAAGAAATTATACAAATTATTTCAACAAGCTGGGTAAACAGAGGAAAATAACTTGAGAGTCACAAACTAACAATGTTTGCTCCTAAGTGGGCTTAGAACAAAGTTTATTTCACAAATTTATGGAGTACAATAGTGGTCGTTAAAGGCTGGTCAGGGAGGGAGGCGGGGCCCTAAGGACTCAGGATATGCCCAAATACTAGGATTACAGGAATGTGCCAGCATATCTGGCTATGAAAGAAACTTTGTTTGCATTTCAGCTTCTCCCACAGAAAAGTTCAGGCTCAATTTCAATGGTGAATTTCCCAAACATTGGAGGAAAAATAAACATTTTACACAAACTCTTCCAGGAAACTGAAAAAGTCTGAATATTTCCCAAATTTGTAATATATTATTCTTAACACTAAACCTAAACAGAACATGGGAGGGAAAGCTACAAACTAATAATCCTGTGAGATACTCCTCATCTAAGAAATGGCAAAGCAAATATAACTATAAAAAATGCATATGATCAAGCGCATTTTACTCCAGGAATACAAGACTGGGTTTATAAACACACAAGTGTGTGCATACATGTATGTGTGTGGTGAGTGTGTGTGTGTGTGTGTGTGTGTGTGTGTGTGTGTGTGTGCATTATCGTGCACATGTGTGCATATTTGCATGCTTGCCTGTGTACATGCATGTGTAGGCCCAAAGTTGATGCCAAGTGTCTTCTACTTAACTTATTGAGATATGTTCTCTCCTGAACCCCAAACTTGCCAATTTCAACTAATTTAGCTCTCCACCTTGTCCCTGGGATTCCATCTTATCTTTTTAATACTATTAGCAATGACCACCATGTTGTTTAGCCTTTGTCCTGGTTCTGGGATTCTGCACATCAGTCCTCAAGCTTTCCTGGAAAGCACTGCATTCACTGAGTCATCTCTCTAGTCCTACAAGATTTGTTTTAATGTTTGAAGCATTTAACGGTCTATTAGTGTTATATCCCCAAATCAACAGCAAAAGAGGACACACATGTAATAATGTCCATTGAATAAAAAATGAAATAGCCACATGAGTTTTGTTTTGTTTTTACAAACCCACAATTCTTATCAAAGTAGGGCTAGAAGGGAACTCCTCTAAATTACTATTGATGTTGTTGCCAGGGTAACACACAGACCTCTTAGTGTCAAGACAAATGATTCTGACTGCTCATTTATGAAAAACTGGAGGTAGCAGTGTTGAAAATCTGTAACATGTCTTTAAGTCACACGTTCATTCCTGCAGCATCAGGACCACTTGGGAGTAAATAGGCAGCTGTCCCATACATCCTAGATGTGTCTATGAAATCTGGCTACACTGGAAAGCATCTAATCACCATGACCCTGGAAAAGGAGTAAAGACAAGACACCATGGAATTTCTCCAGTCACAGTGGGAGAGACTGAGGGTTGACGCTAGTGTTAACCTTCCAGTATAAACAGAGGTGTGATAACAATGCTATCCATTAAAAGAATCTTCAGGGCTTTATCGCCCCAGAGGCTAATATCCCTTAGAGGCTAGAGGCTTCATACAATTCTACATCTATCCTCTGTCCCTCCTTCCATGTCACTGTTCCTTCTGAGGGTAAACACAGTAGTAGATTTGGGGGCACAATTACAGGCATTTAAGAACTTAGAGCTAAAAATAGATATGATGGCATGTGCCAATAATGAAGACTTACTGATTCATTATTGAAAATATTGCAAAAAATAATTATGCTAAGGGTACTAAATCAGACAAAAAGAACTAATATTATTTTAATAATATACAAATTAAATTATAAGAAAGTGTAATTTAATTTTTTTTTTTTTTTTTTGGTTTTTCAAGACAGGGTTTCTCTGTGTAGCTTTGCGCCTTTTCTGGATCTTGCTCTGTAGACCAGGCTGGCCTCAAACTCACAAAGATCCGCCTGCCTCTGCCTCCTGAGTGCTGGGATTAAAGGCGTGTGCCATCACCAGCCAGCAATTTAATATAATTCTTAACGACAGAAAATAGATTGGTAATTATATGGTAAAAGACCTGTGGGAATAAAAAGGGAGTAGAGAAAGATTACTAAGGTATGTGAAAAAACTTTGAGAGTGATATATCAATTATCTTAATAGTGAAAAATTTTCATATATATACATATATTAGATCTTATTAAAATATGTACCTTAATCTGGATGTGTTGGTACATGTGTATAATCCCAGCACTCATGAAGCTGAGCCAAGAGAATGGTCGTGAGTTCAAGGCCAACTGGGGCTACATATTATTAGACTATTTAAAGCTACACAGTAAGATAATGCCTAGGAGTTGTTGGAAAGGGAGGCTTCAGAGGTTATTGTCATTGCTCTTGGTTACCCACCAGAACTAGATAATAAGATTCTATTGATGAAGATACCACACAATTTGATTGTAGGACATAGAGAAGTCAAGCTGGAATGGATCTGGAAGTGTCCTCCCTGCTGGCCAGCTTTTAGAGTGCCAGAAGTGGCTATGCAGCCTGCTGGGTGAGAAATGTCTTCAATGATTTTACACAAGGATGGACCCCATGAGCTATGGTTACAACTTGCCCGGCATGATATGCCCACTAGTGCAACAGTGGCATGACTATTAAAAAGGTAACCAACTGCTGTATGATTGGATTTGGAGTCCTCCCCACAGGAAGGAATTCAGGCTTGATACTGTAAATTTGGTCAAGAGCCTGGGTCTGGGGAAGTCATAAGCCCCTAAGAGGAAAGATATTACTGTTTTTTTTTATTTTGTTTTGTGTTGATTTTTGCTAAGTGAACATGTTTTCAAGTTACCTTCTAAATGCCTATGTGTAAACTCATAGTCTAGTGCTACTCTTCAACAAAGAAACTTCTTTTTGCAGTGGTCAGTGGTTAATGGAGAGACTCACAATTGGTCTAAGTCGTGAGAATAAATCACTTTTGAGTGCTAGATCCTTAAGAAGATATCAACCTCACTTCCTCCAGGCTGAGGGAGTGTCACTGATAAACAGATGGAAAAAATATAAGAGCCAGCAGTTGGGGAAGAGTATTATGAAACAGGGTCTGTGGATGGAACATGCTAATTGCACTCATGAACTTGGTGCAGCTGTAGTTATCTGCCTAAGACTGAGCCTGTCCATATTCCGACACACATGAATGAGAACTCATGAGGCTGTACCTCTCACTGTGGGACTGTAGGTAATTAGAGGTAGCTGGGAATGGTGTCATTTTCTTCAGTGGTGTAGACATTTATAAGTTACTCATGTTCCAATAAATGACCCTACACTCTTGCTCATGCAAACAGTCATAATTAAATGTAATTAAACTGAGTCACACCCACACAAAAAGGCACCAAGGTAGAAAGAAAGATTTTTGGGAAGAAGGGTTTTGATAGGAGAGGAAAGGGGGTAAAAGAAGGCAATAGGGAAGAAAATCACCAAAATTCATTTTATCTGTGTATGACATTGTCAAAAATAAAAAAATTAAAAGTTATATTATAAATATGTGAAATTTATGGCTCATATTATATGTCAATTAAAATTTAAAAATCTGTTAAAAATATCTCAGGGTACAAGATGGATATAAGAGGAGATGGTATTTTCCTCCTGTGTTAGATGAAAAGCTCTAGAGAGTCTGTTTAACAGTTATTATTAAACCTAATCACAGGTTTCTGTATCACAGAGTCCTCAGAGTAAACCAAGGGCAAATTTACATTGCACAGCCATGAAAAGAGATTTATAAAGGACTACATCAAATGATGCAAAATATATGTTAACATACAAAGGACGACGTCCTTGCAGCTAGTAGCTCAGGGAACATTCCATGGCTAGATTAGAATGGAGTGGAGTGGTTCCTAGAACTTGGGAGTGTCATGCTCTACATACTGGAATTCCTGAAATGCTGAATCCTTTGGGTAAATACCAGCTTCCTAAGGAGGAAAGCAGCTCTGTCTGCACACCCCTCCTTGTCACAACATCCTCTACTGCTGCCTCCATTGGCCATCTCCAACTCCATTCAAGGAATATGGAGCTATCCATTCAGACAGTTGCTTAGGGTGAGAACAGCAGGGTAAGTAAATCAGTGGGAAAATCAACAATACACAGAATAACCCCCATTACTGTCTGTTTTATCCTATTCTGACTCTGGACCAAAGAAATCAAAGTTAGATTGAGCTAACGTACAGCCAGTGATTATTTCAGGTTTTAATTCACAATGTGTGATGGCTAATAAGACTTAATTTTCCCTTTGATTGGACAATGTCTGTTAGTACATTTGGAACGCTGTGGCGGAGAGTGTGAATTTGACAAGCTCACTCTGTGCCAGAAGTTGACAGTCTATAGCTTGAAAGCCAATCTGTCCCGCCACCTGTTTTTATTGAGCCTGAAAGGTAAGACTCTTTCAAACAGTTGAAAAAAAAAAAGGAAGAGAAAAATAACATCTTGTGGCATGAAAATTACATGAAGTTCCATTTTTTTGTCTGTACATCATGTTTTGTGGGAGCCAGATGTACTCCTCCACACATATATGGTCCATGGCTGCTCCTGCACTGTGGCAGAACACGAAGTTGTGCCACAAACCCACAGCATCTACTCTCTGAGGATTTACAGAAAGAAATCTGCTGACCCAGATATGCTGTTGGAGAAGTCAGATACCTGGAGACACAGCAACCAGACTCTGGCTTTACCATGACCTGGTTGTGTCATCCCAACATGTTAACCTATACGCCTAAATTGTTTAAAGGAAACAAATGAATGGTAGTCTCTACAGTCCTTGTTGAGGCTTACATCACAGATGGAGGTGGCTAGCACACAGATTAACACACAGGAAGCTATCCTGAAAGTAAGTGAGCAAAAGGAGAGAATAGCACACAGTATTAAACTATGTCAATCTTCCTTTCTCTTAAGGTGCCTTTCTTTTTTTACCATTTGCTACAAGTACATGTGTGTGTCATTGTACTCTGAACTACCTCTTATCCAAAGCCTACCCATTGCCTATAGAACTAGGTGCCATCACTTTTCAATATGCTCAGATAGTTAGATACTCATCTTTAATAAACTTACAAATCACAAGAGTGTTAAAATAAGAATACATGAACCACAGAGAAGCAAAACCTCTGTCTCTCCCTGCCCCCTTCAGCTTTTTAACAGTTCTCAAATTTCTTTCTTGCATGAACTCTCTCTCACCTATAACAGCATTGTTTATTTTAGAAGCTAAGAAAAAGTTTGTATTGTTCTAATACCCTCCCTTTATGGCTATTCACTCTTTTATTTTTGCCACCTAATTCGTAAAATGTGCAATCAACACACATCTGGAGCCATTTGGAGGAAGTTAATGACTTCCATATCTATAATTTCCTGTACTACCACTTGCTAGCCACATATTTCGTCCTTTCTTGTTTATTTTCGGCCCCTTTCATTTTCTCTTTATCGAGCAAAGAACCTTCTTTCCTCAGTTCATTGCCACTGAGTGACTTCAATTGCATTCAGTGAACTTGAAATCATCCAGCTCTAGCCAGACCTGTCTTTAGGGAAATACATGATGAGATGCTAGCATGCTTTGTCTACAAGACCAACTGTGGAGCTATAGCCAGTGGTTACAGAAACAATTTCCAGGTCTGGAGTTTGATGGAGTTCAAGTGGTAACATTTATTTTTCCTCATCATAACTAAAAAAGAGAAAAGCAAGAGAGAAAAAAAAATGAAAATTAGTAAAAGAAAGAGGAAAGGAAAGAGAGAGAGAAAATGTTACCAACAAGATATTGTAAAACATAGAATTTATGTAAGCATTCAACCAAGCAAATTTGTAATACTGAATTTCTGATTTAGATGGGTTCACCCAGTATAGGCATTGTTGAAGGCGTCAGAATGGGAAGTAACTCTCTCTGGGAACCATTGAATCTGCTCACTGGAAGAAGACTTTCTATGTAAGATTAACCATCAGAAGAACTAATTGGCATTACAGAAAGGCCAACAATGTTGAGTCAAAGCTTCAGTGTTAAACAGGGCTGCAGAACCATGAAGGATGAGAATGGAATATTTTTATGCTTTGTGTTTTTGCTTTGCTGTGTTTGGTTTGAGACAGGTTCTTACTATGTAGCCTAGACCCATCTCAACCTTGCTGTGACTCCTCTGCCTCTGTTTCCTGCTTCCAGGGAGTATGAGCTACCACAGCTGGTCTGGGAATGGAAAATTTTACCTGAGTGTGGAGAATAACAATTGAAACATTCAGAAGAAGAAGCTGCCCAAGAAAGAGAAATAAGAAGAGATGGAAAAAACTCATGACACTTGGGTTAAGTTGGCATGGGAGTCAACTTTATAGTGGAGAGTGGGGCTTCAGAGGAAGGGCAAAGAAGTCCAAAGTTTTGGGGTAGGCATTATTAGAAAAAAACAAAAGGAAAATAGCTGTTTCCTAAGTAATTCAGTAAGACAGGCTGACTTTACAGCTGCAGCCCAGTAAGATACTGCATCAAATAATCATTCTCAATGTTTAGTTGAAGAGTGGGGCACATAAACAGATCCACAAGGACAAGAATGCTATGGCAAGGTGGGCATGTGACCAAGGCTAAGCCTATTAGTGGGAACTTTATGAAGAGTGTCAGGAAGACTAATGTTTTCATTGACAAAGCAAGATAATGCTCAAAAATCAGATAGATCACAAAAATAACCTTAGAGATATGCTCAAGATAAAAATGCATATACAAGATCTCAGAAATGATACAGTGTTTAGAGATGAGTAGGAAAAGGCTCAACCTTTCTCTTAGGTAAGCCACAATTTATCAACAACACAGTTTGTTTCTGATTCCTCAACAATATTGGGTATTGAAAAAATATTGGGTATCAAGGTATCATCCAGCTTATTTTTTTGGTATAATATATAGAAAGGATAATGATTTTGAAACTAGGAAGAAGGCTACGTAGAATATACAAGTGCAAGGGTCAGTCTTCATTGTCAACTTGACAAGACTCAGATCTGTCATCATTTCTGGGTATATCTATGGTGTCGTTTCCACAGGATTAACTGAGGAGCGAGGACCCACACTGGATGGAGGTGCTTCCATCCTATGGTCTGGGGCTCTGGAAGGAATAAAATGTGAAAAAGAAGAAATATAGACAGTGTCAATATTCTCTTTTCTCCTGCTTCCTGGTTCTCTGTAATTGCAGAGCATCTAACACGGGCCTCCGCCACCTGCAGTAGACTAAGCTATCTCCAGCATTCCTTCCCTGACATCTCACAGGGAATCCCTTGAAACTATCAGGCAAAAGAAACCTTTCTCCCTCGAGTTGTTTCTGTGTGACTTCTTCATTAGAGTGACAGAAAGTAACTAATGTGCCACAGTGGGAAAAAATCAAGTTGGATAAATAAATAGAATATTTCATATTTAAATATAAGTCATTTCAAATTAGCTTCCTTCTGTGACTGGATTGGTAGAAAAATGTCACTGATAGATGGTTTCTTTATTTCAGTGAAGCGTGTAAAATATTCTTGAACTATGTTGTTTTGGACAAAACAATGGGTGAGTAAATTATGGCATCCCATATAGCAGATTCTAGCAAACCTCAAATTTATATGTACATTGCCATATGAAAAAGTAGCTATGATGTACTGTTGAACAAAGGTTTACAAGACAGTATCTCCCATATGAACTACTAGGGAATCCGTGGCTGATATGTAAAATTAAATTAAATTGTAAAATAAAATTAAAAAAAGATATAGCTAGAGGAAGTACATCACGGTTGGGGGGCGGGGCAGTGAACTGGAAAAAAAAATAAAAGTGCACATAGTAAGTTATTCCAGAATTCCACTCATATGTATGTGGGTACACTTTTTGGAACAAACTGATAGTATGCCACTCATTTGAGTTTTTATCTGTATGCCACACATAGTGGCAGATTGTCATACAGATTTACATGAATTACATAACCCAGCATCCATGTCTTATTTCTTAAAAAACAAAAATGAGAAAATTCTTTGTACAGTCACCACCAACCCTAACTCAAGGAGTTGACATGTGACCCTAGCTTAACTCATCTACCTTTCATTCCCCTATCAAAATGATATCATACAGGATTGTATACAGAAATCATCACAGGATTGATTTGCGTATCACATTGATTCTGACTAGCCAGAGACAAGCTAGAACGATGCTGAATTGACTTTCACAGCAGCTGTCTTCCCATAGAAAGACATGTTTTTTCAAAATTGGTACCAACAGAAAGGAAACAGAGCTCAGATGGGCATGAAGAATTCAGGTTCTAAAGCTGTCATTTGAACTACTATAAACAAGCTGCCTGGGATTAGTCCTTCTCATGCTCCATCCCCAATTCATTCTTTTCAGTTTTACCAAAAATAAAATTATGTTTATTTAAATAACATAAAAAGGATGTTTGCAATCCCAAATACTTAGAGAAATGTAAATCCAAACAATATAGCAACACCCAATATGACTGTTATCAAAGTCACGTAACAAGAACGACTGAGAAAGTTCACACTACTAGTAGTGGGAATATGTATGGGTACAGCAATTGTAGAAAACAACACAGGTCTCTGGTCTCAAATAATTACAATAGAACTACCTACCATAAGACCCATCTGTTCACCTTCTGGGTATATATGAAAAGAAAATTAAATCAATGTGTTCAAGACATAGATTGCCTGTTGTTATAATACCCAGGATATGGAAATATCCATCACTAGATGATGGATAAGGAAAACATTAAATGTAGTCCTCATGCATATATGCACATTTATGCATACACACATGCATATGACTGACTATTTTTCAGCTCCATAAAAGAAAAATTCTGTTCTTTGCCACAACATGGAGGACATTATACTAAGTGAAGAAAGTCAAACACAGAAAAATAAATATTACCTATTATTCTCATGTACCAAATCTGCAATACTTGAATTCATTAAACAATCTTATCTCCTTATATACAATAGAAAGATTCAAAGCAGAAATGGATATCACTGTCTGGAGTTGCCTCCATCTCTTTCCACAGTATTCCCAAGTACAATTGCAGCTGTATGTATTGCCCTACATTACTCTGATTTTAATGAAGGAAACACATTCACCTGCCCATTGAAGTTGAATACATCCACCTTCACTTAAATGTTATCCCTTGTCATAGGTCTTGACCCTGTCAGTTATAGACAGTAACTAAACTCATCTTTTTTTCATCTCTTCATTATCATGGCTTTATTCAGAATTACAGCTGTCTTTCAGAAACAATAAACTACAGTATTCATCCTGGTTAGCTGTTCATTCATTGATTACAAGATAATGATTGCTGTGGAATATTATTTTAGCTAGGCAAAGATGTGTTACATTTGTTTCTGCCGCAGAATATTACTTTAACTATATTAAGGTGTGTTACATTTGTTTTTGCTGCCTTTGTTAACGATGTAAAGATGTGATACATTTATTTATGCTATATTTGTTTAATTATGTAAAGATGTGTTGCATTTGTTTCACCTTGCCCGCCTAAGGCATCTGATTGGTCTAATGAGGCGGGTAAGGCTGAAACACTGGGCCATGCCTTAAACAAACAATGAGCTGTGACATGCACAGAGAGCACTCTGGCCAGAGGAAACCTGACCCATAAGCTCCAAACCAAAAAATGATGACATGCATCCCAGAGTCAACCAAGAAACACCACAGTAGCTAGACACAAAAGCCTACCAAAAAGCCCCATATATATATATACCTCAGTCCTTTGATAAACGATATTTCTTGCACCTCTCAGAGTCTTTGTCGTTGCCTCCACATCTACCCACCCCCTGCCCCCAGGTATCAGAGACAGCAAGACCCAAGCCACAGAGCCAGTGACAGTCTAATAAAAAGCTGAATGGCCAATAGGTGGATGGAAGAAGGATAGGCAGGACTGGTGGGCAGAAAGAATAAGTAGGAGGAGGAATCTAGGCTAAAGATAGAGAAGGAGAAGAGATCAAGGGAGAGAGAGAGGGATACGCCCAGAGCCAGAAGCCAGGCAGCCACCAACCAGCCAAACATGAGAAGCAGTGAAAGTAAGATATACAGAAGGAAATAAAGGTTAAAAAGTCCCAAGCCAAAACATAGATGAAGAGAAACAGGTTAAGTTATAAGACCTAGTGGGACAAGCATAAGATAAGGCCGAGCATTCATAACTAATATGAAGTCTCCATGTCATGATTTGGGAGCTGGTTGGTGGCCCAAAAGAAAAAGCCTGGTACAAAAATGATGGAGTACCTAATAGGTGATGGAGATAAAGTAGTGACCTAGATACAACTATATTGACTTAGGTGGATTGACTTTGCAGAGGAGACTACATTGATAGACAAATACTGTGTCATTTATTAATTAAAATTGTAATGAATATTAAAAATACACATAGTGCTTATGTACTCTAGAAGGCAGAACAAAGATAATATTGTTTTATTATGCAAATTATCTTCTGAACTGGAGATATATTCAGCCTGATTTAAAAAAATATTTGCTTATTCATCTGACATTGGTGAGGCTCCATGGCTTTAGCTTCTACTAAAGTAGACAGTAGTAGGAGACACAATCTCATAGAAAGTTCCCAGATCTTTGGCTCTTACATTCTCCTCCCCTCGTTTTCTGTAATGTTCCCTGAGCCTTAGGTATGGGAGTGTTTTGTAAATGTATCCATTGAGACTGAGGTCCACAATTCTGCATTTCGATTGATTGTAATCTTCTGTAGTGTTATTTGTCCGTTGCAAAAAGAAGTTTCCTTAATCAGGGGTGAAGACTAACTTTATCCATGAATTTTAAAGAGAGAAAGGAAGAGTATATTGCAGGGGAAGGGGTCACATTGGAGGGAGAAGCATTGCAATCCTATCACAGTCTCAAGAAAACCCAATAAAAATGTATTTGGGCATTAGGGAATTGAAAAGGGACCATTCGGGGGCTGGGGAGCATGAGGGAGCAATAGAGAGGTGAACAGTGGGGTATAAGTCATCTAAAGAGGGAAATGGGAAGATGGAGGGGCTCTGAGTAGGGACGGGAGAGGTAGGTAAATACAGAAAAAGAGAGGGAAGGGAATAAAAGAGCAGTAAAGATGTCTGAAAAAGTGGTAAGGAATCATATTATTAACTCTCTACCTAAAAATACCTGTAACATACACAAGTCAATGTATAAATATACCTATATAGTTTAAATGAAAATTTCCCATCTGGGATGACAATTCTTCCTTGAAGTGCAAAAAAAACCCCAATTTAATAAAAACCTCAACAGGCAAGGGAAGCCTTCTTTTGAATTTTTCATGAGGGTTGTTCAAGCGACTTCCAAAACATTACAGACTATTGTTATTTCCTTTGGTTGATCCCACAAGTGGAAGGTAAGTCCCTATTGCTGAAGACATCATGCACTTAGGACCAAGAGATCACTGGGCTGAAATTGACCCAAATGCCTCATGCCTGAGCACTAGCTTTCATGGCACCAGAAGGCACCACACAAGCTTCCAAAGGAAGGAAGCAACCAACAGTCCTACCCAGATATGATACCTATGAACCACAACAATGAACAACTTGGCACCCATAAGCCTAAAGTTCCAGTGGGGGTACACATATCTTTGTGGTAACCAACAGCTCTCTAAATGGATTTA
Organism: Peromyscus californicus insignis; assembly: GCF_007827085.1. Classification (NCBI taxonomy): domain Eukaryota; kingdom Metazoa; phylum Chordata; class Mammalia; order Rodentia; family Cricetidae; genus Peromyscus; species Peromyscus californicus. Next base: position 36,013,458 of record NW_026294584.1, read on the forward strand.
AGACTGGTTCAACAAGAGGGAAATCATGCCTGGTACTGGAAACCTAGCTGTCTGGAGCTAGAGAAGTCATGGATCTTGGAGAAGAACCTACAATTACCATTTTACCAAACTAGCCTAACCTCTAACTGCATTCTAAATATGTGTCTTTATACTCACAGGTAAGTGTGGTTCTCACTCCTCATCAAGAAACTTCTCTTTGCAACCGATGGAGACTATTACGGAAAACCACACCCAAGCAAACTGCAGGGTTGTAGAGCCTAGCTCCAAATGATACATCTACAACACACTCCTGCACCCAAGGCTGAGGAATCATTGCAGAAGGGGTGGCAGAAAGACTGTAAGAGTCAGAGGAAGGGGAAGTTTGCTTTGAGGTTGTGTCAGAAGCTACACTCAAGAAGTCTCACCAACATGGCTTCCTAAACAAGAGCTAACAAGGACAACACCGGACATGCTACTCTGGGTGGGGGAGGCTCATGAGGCCTGAATCCTATACAAAGAAACACAGGCAACCGAAGAATACTGACAGCAGAAGAATTAGAATTTCAGAGGAAAGAGCACACCATTTGGTTATCCAAATGGTCAGCCCTGAAAACACATGCAGACAAGTAATGTCATACTGCCTGAGCAGGTCATGTTTATGTATTTCGGACTACACACATGCACACACACAATGTTAGAACAATTAATGGAAAAAAAATGGTCATGAATTTGAAAGAGAGAAAGGTTATGGGAGAGTTAGAAAGGAGGAAAGGAAAGGTAGAAAATACTATCTTAAAAATTAAAAGAACTTTTTATGTATTTGGTTATGTAGTAGAAACAAATTTCTACAGTTCATAGAACGATCTGGCTATCATCAGCAAAGACAATGATATCTGGCACATGAACTAGGACACCGGTTTCCACTCCTGAACAGCCATAACCGATGAGTCTGCCTCAAACCCAGGCAAAAGGGTTGATAACTTATTCTAGAATAGCTCTTTTTTTCTTTTTTTAAAAATATTTTTATTAATTCCTTGGGAACGTCGCACAATGTATTTTGATCATATCCACCTCTGACGCTTCCCTGTAACACCTCCTGCTTTTAGCAGTTACAGTGAGCCACTGAGCATGACCACTGATGTCTGAAAAAGAAGGGGAAAAACAGAAAAAAGCAAGCGATTCAGTCCAAGCCTGATGCCAGCTGTGAGGGGGAAAGCCCTTTCTGAGGCGGAGCTACCAGGCACAAAAGCACATTATTCCCGCAGGAGCTCCGACTTGAAATGTTTGAATGGGCTGGCCACCAGTCTCAGCCGGCTGCCTACTATGCATGCATGCATAGGCATGGGAACTCTTCAAATATACTTTTTCTCTCCAGAATTGAAGTCGTTACTTGTCTTTCCGCATTAATCGACAAACAAGGTTACTTTCTTCTCATTTTTTGTTCTCTCCCCGTGAATTCATGCTTCAAGCCACAAGAGTGGAAAATTATATTCCATTCTCTCAGACAAGAACTTTCTTTTTTCAAATATAATACATCATGTATATTTTTGGCCTCTCTGATTATCAGCACATGAGAAATGAGAATAATGAGTTAGAGGTAATTAATTGTCATATACGTGGAAGTAAGAAAATGAGCATCACAGTCATTTTTACCACGTGATATGAGGATGGGCGAGGGCCATTAGCACAGAAGACAGCCTTCCAGGGAGAGCCTGCCTCACTGGGAGTGAGATTACCTCACATGACATCAGGGACAACAGCTTCTAGGGAAAGCTAGTTATTTTATGACCTTGAACTGAAAAGAAACGCAGCGCCCTAATAAAAGGCATTGTTGTCCAGTCCTATAATTAAATGTTGTTTACACATTCTACAGGATTATGAAGGGCGTGTGGGGCACATAAGAAATCTCCCGCAGTGAACCAGGAGTGCGGACCCTTACAAGGGGAGAAGGGGTAAATGGAAAAATAAAATATGCTTTCCCATGTGTTTTCTCCTTTTCCAAGAGGAAAAGGAGAATTTTTGGGGCCAGTGCTTTGGCGGCATTGTTGAGAAACAGTTCCTCCTTGCATGAAGGTTACCTCTGTGAGGCTGCCAAGGTCAGTGCCCAGGCAGTTATGGGCCAAAGAAGTGCCAGTTGCGGATCTGTGCTGAGGCAGCGTGGATGCGAGCTCCACTCTCCCACCCTCTTTCTGAACCTCCATTCTTTGCCCCTTTGTGCTAGAACTCTCACTTGCCCCACTCTGCGCCCTCCCTTCTCATTGGTGGGATTCTTACATAGGAGCTGAATGTTCTGTTGTTTACCAGGAAGCTGGACGTGCTGAATGCTGATTTCGTGGAAGTCGCACAAGAGAGGCAAGCAACAATTTCCAACTAATCTACATGAAAAGTGACCATTCAAAGCACCAAGTAATCAACTTGACCCATGATATAAGTGTGCCTTTTTGACATGGGTAATGGTGCAGAGCATCTATATGATATATTTGATATAGATGTGTGTATATAAACACATGCTATATGTATATATTAATATATGCACATATATTGATATACATATATGTATATAATACAATATATTAGGCTTTCACAAGAATATATATATACACACATCACCTACAGATTTTCCCTTAATATATAAACATGCACATATATGCATATGTTTTAGTTCCCATTTTTGTTGCTATTTCAAAAGTCCTTATCTCATGTCTTATTTTATCTCATTTTGAAAGAATAACATGAAAAACAATCACAGATGAGAAGCTCCATTTCTTTGATCTCTTCTGTGGACTATTCATATACCTGATGTCCACTCCAGGACCTGATACAGTGGACATGCGTACTCAGTTTCTATTTTGACATATAAAATGGAAGGAACTGTTTGAAAGCATGTAAGTGCTCATCTAGACCTTCTCTTTATACACAAGATATCTCTCTCTGTAGTCAGATATTGTAATATTTCCTTCAACTTCTTTTCAGAAGCCAAAATTTATGAAGTCAAATTGACCTTGTTTGCATTAACCCATGTTGTTGGAATTTAAAATTTAGGTGATAGCTTGTAGCAAAAATGGCCCCTTTATTATCTTTACTATAAATTCATCATCTAATACTACACTAATATGTAAATTATGTCTTAATTCTTTTCTCCCCAATGCCACAGACCTTCTTAGAGCTTCACCAACAAAATAACCATTAAAATTGTTTTATCTAAATATATCATGTGCTTTTATACTTTTGACAGCTCCAAAAAACTGAAAGTTGAATTCATAAAAAATGTATTTGTTGAAAAAGTAAAACAAAACAAAACAACAAAAACCAAGCTGATAATAAATTGAAAAAACTTGGATAAATTTTAAGAGATGAAATAGCCACATTAGTAATGTGATCACTCATTCAACATTGTTCATATGTTCTTATTTATCCTTTTCAACTGATTTCACTAATGAAATCATTTAGAGGTCATTAACATTTTCAATCTGGTATGAAATTGTGGAGCTCAGCATCTGTACTGGAAATAAAGACTCTGTGTAAGTCTGTCTGTTCACTTCAGTCCAGATAGCCAAACAAGTCAGAGCCACTTGGCACTTGGTTAGGAACCTTGGCAGAGATTTTAAAGATTGAATGGAGAATAATTCCTAATGTTTAGGTGGGGGATTTTTCCAGAAAGAGATTGGGATGCAAAAATTATAATCACAGCATAAGGAAATTGAGTACTATAAGCTTCTCTCTGTCAGGAGGAAACTACAGAAAATCAGTTCTCAGCAGACATGCAGTTCTGTCCTTCAACTTAACTGAAAGCCAAGGAGGTGTCAATTGAAATACCTCAATATAAATTTAGCAGATTGCTTTTCTATGAACAAAGATCATTTGTGTTGGGTACCTTCTGAGTCCTGCAAATGTTTCAAGACAGCTATGCTGATTTCCTCAATTTTCTTTGGTCTATTTTTTTGTGTATGCACTGACCAGCTGTTACTTTATTATGTAGGTATATTTGCTCACAAAAATTTCTTTTGTCTGGTTTTGAAGGATCTGAGTTGAAAATTATATTGATATTTTGTGGTATTTGATTTTTATGTCATGAATCTCCAGATAGCTGCATTGTTAAGAAATAAGATATATCTGGGTGTGGTGGCACACACCTTTAATGGCAGCACTTGGAAAGTCAGAAGCAGGGGGATCTCTGAGTTCAAGTTCAGGTCTACAGAGGACTGATTTGGGTGTGTGTTTATGTTTGCTCTATATACAAGTAAAACGTAGCCAATTATCAGTTTAGCTCAGATTTGAAAGATGTATGTAGTGCTTTTGTACACTCACCAGTTGCAGACCTAGTGTATATCATAGCTTTATAGATAAGTAGTGCTGTAGTCATCTTACAGATGAGAACACTGGGGCTAGAGATGCAAATAATCAGCCTGTATCCATACAGCTTGCAAGAGAGAAGGCCTGTCTCTGCCTCTAAGGGACCTCCTTATTTTATCATGTAGCTGCACTCCCTCTCAGTGCATGAATTATGTACACCAGAGCCAGATGGCACATATGGTCTAAATTTGCAAAACATTTCATCTATGTAAGGAAAAGTGTGAACAGGAAGAGGAGGACATGATTCACCTTTTGATATAAACATGTTGATTGCAGTAGATGTGCCCTTTCCCCCAAATATAGAACAAGAACTTTGATGGAAATATCTAGTTCAGACAAACCTGGGTTTTTAATCACACTAGCAAGCTTGAGAACCAAGGGAACATACCAAAGTTTCAAAGTATAGATTTACCGATAAGGTATCCATTTTTAAAAATTCTCCACTATTATGAAAGATTTGGAAAATATGCACCTTTGTCTATATACTTCTAAAATATTTACATTTGAGCTACAAAATATAATGTGGTAATTTCATGTAAATGTGCTTTTGTTTATCCTTTGACAATCCCTGCCAAAACTGACTATAAAATGCATGAAAATTTCCATTCAGTAATGGAGACCATCCTCCCTGTGTGAAGTCAGGCATACCAACGGGCAAGCAGCTCCAGGGGGCAGTCCATTAGAAATGTTAGGGGGACACTCCATTAGAAATGTTAGGGGACGCTCCATTAGAAATGTTAGGGGACACTCCATTAGAAATGTTAGGGGACACTCCATTAGAAATGTTAGGGGGACACTCCATTAGAAATGTTAGGGGACACTCCATTAGAAATGTTAGGGGACACTCCATTAGAAATGTTAGGGGGACACTCCATTAGAAATGTTAGGGGGACACGCCATTAGAAATGTTAGGGGACACGCCATTAGAAATGTTAGGGGGACACGCCATTAGAAATGTTAGGGGACACTCCATTAGAAATGTTAGGGGACACTCCATTAGAAATGTTAGGGGACACTCCATTAGAAATGTTAGGGGACACTCCATTAGAAATGTTAGGGGACACTCCATTAGAAATGTTAGGGGACACTCCATTAGAAATGTTAGGGGACACTCCATTAGAAATGTTAGGGGGACACTCCATGAGAAATGTTAGGGGACACTCCATTAGAAATGTTTTAATAATTTTTTAAAAAAATTATTTGCTCTTTTGTGAGCAAATATACCTACATAATAAAGTAAAGTTGGTCAGTGCATACACAATAAAACCACACATTCTGCCACCAGCTAACAGATTGTAATTTAGGTACTAAAGCAAGACACTCAGCATTTACTAATTTTTCAGTGCTGGAGGGAAAAAAAAAATCACATTTTTGTAAAGATTATATAGCAAATGTTCTTTCAAACCAGATAAGATTAATATTGACAAATACTTTAATATAAGCACATGCTAATCAAATTAAAGCTAAAGTTCCTCCTGAATTCTAAATTGCTCTCAGTAGTTCCTTGTATGTGTTGTCACCGTCCCCTACCTATTCCCTCGTCTGTCGCAATAGACGTGTCTACACCACACAAGCTAAGTCTTCTCCACAATGTTAATTACCTATGCTCTGGAAGAACTAATACAAAAACCACTAGAAAATACCCAACATAAATAATACAAATTCAATGGAGATTAAAAAAAATTAGGAAAACCAGTATAAACCCAACTCATGGGGAAAGGCTTAAACTGTGCTAAATATTATTAAGCAGCAAATCAGCTCACACAACCTTTAAAATTAACCACTTCATTGGTTTCAAACATTTTCAGCCTTAGTTTCTTGACAAAGAGGCCTATTGATTTTTTTGAAGGCAAATAAAATTTTTTATTTAAGTAAGCTATATCAAATATGTAAAAATTTTAATATAATTAATATAATTTCATATGATACATAGAAAAATAGAGCAATAATAAAGAGTAAGAAAAGTACCAATGCATTTGTGAAGAGACATAACAGATTCTACTTCTGGAAAAATTACAAATTCTCAGTATCCGAAAGGTATACTCTTCTTCAGAGTATAGGAGGGCACTGTCCCCAAAGGAAACTTCCACACCTTGATACAGTCTCATATACTCTCAAAATATCTGTTGTTCAAAAGACACATTCATGACCTTCCACAACAGAGTCAGCCTGACTCTCCCATCCATCTCCAAGGAAACACCCATCCCCACTCTCTTGCTCACAGTCTCACTCTGTTCACACTCTGTAGCCCCACATTCCTCCTCCTCTTCAACACAGAGGGACACATGTCTTGTCACGTTCATTCTCTCAGTTTACCAGATCTATAGGCAGCATTTACATGTGCAAACACACTCAAACATATTGATTTGTTTATTCATGCTTCTAGCTACATACATGAAGACTATTTTCTCCCAGATGTTTTAAGACCACTACTTACACGCTACTTAATCTTTTTTTATTAATTTTTAAAAATTATTTTACATACCAACCACAATTTCTCCTCCCTCCTCACCTCCCGTTCCCTCCCCCTCACCTCTTTCCTACCCCACTCTCCATCCACTCCTCAGAAAGTCCCTTGGGAGTCAACAACAACCAGTGGCATATCAAGTTGAGGCAGGATTAAGCTCCTCCCCCTGCATCAAGAATGAGCAAGGCATCCCACCACAGGGATAGGTTCCAGCTCATGTGCCAGGACAGGTCCTGATTCCACTGCTAGGGACCCCACAAAAAAAACAAAGCTACACTGCTGTCACCCACATGCAGAAGGCCTAGGTCAGTCCCATGCAGGCTCCCTAGCTGTTGGTCTAGAGTCCCTGAGCTCCCACTGATTTCTTAGACCTCATACAAATACATTTTTAAAATCTAGCATCTAAAATATATCAAGCCATTAATGCATTAAAACTGAACATACTCTGTCAATTTCTGAGTTTGGTTTTGGCTTTGTTTGTTTTGCTTTTTTCTTATTTTGGGGTGTTTGCTCCAGAAACCTGACCCAATCTCACTAAGAGTAGGATGAAGTACCCTGGCTGTCCAGTTCTGTGGAAATAGAAAAGCGAGCTTGGTATTCAGTACTACTCATTACTTCTCTCCTATGTCTTGACCCTTTATAGATAATAGTGAGTTATTGAAGATCTGTGTTTGCTTGAAGGTTGGACTTTAGCTATGCCTTAACTTCAGGTTTCAGGATGATTGTGGGTGGGGTATGTGTGTCCATTGGTAATCGAAGGCAAATGGAGGCTCCATTCACACAAATAGCACAGGCAAGGATGGAGTACACAGGGAAGACTCTCATCTTGTCTGTGCCTACCCTGGGAAAATTGTAAAGCTGAAAATGGACTTGGAGGATTTGTACTTGCCATTTCCTGGTCTGTAACCTGTCTTTCCGTGTGTTCACCTTTCTATCAAGTCATGTCGTCTAGTAATTAAGGTAGATCAACTTAGATGTGGAAAGTTGTCCTTTGGCTTTCAGTATTGGACGTTTCGGACCATGGTCCAGAAAGTTCAGTTGCTTTTGGCTTGAGGTGCCACAGGACACCACAACAGGGAGCAGAATCTCTCACTTTACAGCAGCCAGGAAGCAAAGACAGAGGAGGAGGAGGAGGAGGAGGAGGAGGAGGAGGAGGAGGAGGAGGAGGAGGAGGAGGAGGAGATGAAGTCCTAGAAATTTCTTCAAAGGCACTTGATCTAACTTCCTTCCCCAAGCTCCCATCTCCTCAAGACTCTGTCTCCCAGTAACACTGTGGGTTGAGAATCAAGCCTTCATTACATGGGCCTTTAAGGAACATTTCTCTAAACCATAGCACATATCTTGGGTCTGAAGGATTACAGATTCATTTCTCTGTAGCAGGCAGGAAAATTAGGAAGAAAGCTTTAATCTGTGAGGGGAATTGCAGTTATTGCTTGCTATTTTGTCCATTCATACGTTCACTTTGATAATGGTCCTCTTTTACATGGAAAAATATGCTTTCAGCTAGTTCCAACATGTGTGTGATGTGGGTCTAATATTTAGAGAAAACACTTCAGTTTGCAATTATTAAAATATTTCCTATGAATTTTAGGGAAGGCTAAAGGTTACATTTAAATAATATTTAAACATCAAATTTACTTACATTTTGTCAAATGTAAGTTATGGATTAAAACTTTCAGTTAGTTTAAGCGATCTTCCAGTTGTCCCAACATCTTCTGAACAGTCATCTTTTAAACAAAACATTTGAGATTTTATATTTATTGTGTAGTAAGTTCTCATTGAAATTGGGCTACCCCTAGACCTTTCCAGTCATTCCTGTAATTGCGAGAACAAGTTATTTATCAATACCATGTTTTCTAATTATTTCAGCTTTTAATTTTTTCTTGTTTTATTTTATGTGTATCAGTGTTTTACCTGCATGCATGTATGTGCACCATGTGCATACCTAATGCTCACAGAGGCAAGAAGACATTAGATCATCTGTACTAGAGTCAGCGGGCCACTGTGTGTGTGTGTGTGTGTGTGTGTGTGTGTGTGTGTGTGTAGCAGAACCCTGGTATTCTGTAAGAGCAACAAGTGCTCTTAACTGTTGAACCATAATCTCTCCAGTCTCAACTTATTTTTGATTTTAAGTATGTATATAGATCAATTGTTCTAATTACTGACTTTTAACAGATACTTAATTGGTTCTCTAAGCCAACTGAGTTGATTTTGAATATTGTTTTCATTTATGGAAATACCTTGGCTATGTTCAAATTTCTGTTTTATTTTATAATGCCCTGGTCTTTTCACCTCTCCATTTTATTTCTGTCATTTTTTACTGATTTATTTCATTTTAACAAAATGTTATTGAGCATTTGTTTTTATATATAGATCCACAAATAGTAAGATTCTCCTGAAATGTCCTTCATTTTCAGTATAGCACATTCTGCTCTTCAACTATTTAAGAAATCATGGGAGGGGTGAATTCAATATTAATTAAAGAATTGTCACTTCTATTAGAGGAATAAAAGCTATTATTATTTAGAGTTGTGACAAGATTTATATTAGAAAACTGAACTGCTTTATAGTGATGCTTCATTTATTCATCAGTCCAGTAATATGAAAAGAAATTTCACCTGTATTTCTTGGCCAGTTTTTCATGGTAGGACCATTAGTGTGCTGACTAGTCTTATGCCAACTTGACACAGCTAAAGCCATTTGATGGGAAGAAACTGCCCCCATAAGAGGTGGCTGTAGGCAAATTTGTAGGGCATTTTCTTAATTGATGATATGGAAGTGCCCAGCCCGTTGTGGGCAGTGCACCTCATGCGCTGCTATATGAAAGTAGGCTGAGCAAACCCTAAGGAGCAAGCCAGTAAGTAGCACTCCTTCCTGGCCTCTGCATCAGCTCCTGCCTTCTATTTGAGTTCCTGCCCTGACTGCCATTGATGACAAACTATAATATAGGAGAGAAATAGAAATAAACCCTTTCCTCCTCAAGTTTGCTTTTGGTCATGGTGTCTCATCGTAGAATAAATAAGAATTAAAAAAAAACTGACTAAGACAATGAGTTATTGAGTTTTCATTGACCACATTGGATGCTGAACAGTAGCGCTGCAATTCCTGTTACAACTTCATCTTTGCTCTAGTGTTTCTGATGCTCATTGCCCCAGCATACACTGCTTTAGCTGTTAAGTGCAGCCCAAAACACCTTTGGAGACAGGAAGTCTTTTGGTCTATTCATGGTTTCACATTCTAATATAGAAATTTTTTCTTCACCCAGATCATGAATAGTTGCTTATTTCAACATAAATTTTAAAAAAATTAAGTCTCCATGGCCCAAGAAATTAAGTTTTTGTGTCTATAATAGATATTTAATTTCTAAATCTTTGAGGTTTTGAATTGTTTGTCTATTGCTTGCTTTAGCTTCTGCTTCCCTTCTAAGAGTTGTTGAATGGCTTCCCTTATGTTTTTATTGGTGCCCCTGGTAATTAAATATGGCGTTGTGTTACACCTTATTCCTTATTGATCTTAACTACTTAAAAGCTTTTTAATATCTGCCTTTCAATTAATTCTTTTGAGGAACAACAATCTTTTATTTTACCCTTCCCATGATTGTCTTTTGGTTGTCAATGACATTGTCTTCCTGCAAGAAGAGATTAAGTTCAAATTCCTGCACCCATCAACTCTAAACTCTCTTTTATGAGAGCTCAATGCTGCAGATTTGTGTTGCCCAATAATGTAACCATCAGTCATGTGTGGTCCTTTAAAATCAAATTTAAACATAAATGAATTCAACTCAAATTCTGATGTTCAGATTTGCTGAACACGTTTTAAGTACTCAAGAGCAATGTGTGGCTAGTGGCTACCATATGGGATGATGAAGGTATTTTCATCACCGTTGGGATTTTTTTGGAAAGGACTGCTGTAGACAATAACTTATTAGACTGGAAACCTCCAACATAACTCTTATGGGACCACAAAAATTTTTGCAAAGAACGTACACAAAGGTTCTCTGCCTGAGTATCACAATCAGGTTATCTTCTATTCATACGAATAACCTCATCAATTTCATTAACTCTGAGTAGGAAAGTCACAGTGCAGCACAGAATTTGTGCTTCTCATCCCATTATATTACTGTAATAAAATCAGACTTCACAGTGAGTTCCAGTGAATCAAATGGAACCATACAGAATTGTAGCAGTCATCCTCTTTAAGTCAACACTGAGCTATGGAAGAGTTTGAAAGGCGCCTGTCTCTCTTCCTGCTTGAAGTCCCATTTTAGTTATCATATGTTTTGTAATCATCCAGTGAAAAACTTTGGAAAACCTTTTACAAAGCTATACTAATGATTCTATTCATGTTCCAGGATCTCTAGAAAATTTTCCTTTAGTTATTCTTCAGTACTGAATAATGTCTTGTTAACAACTTTGTCTCTATAAACAAGTTCAAAATAAAACTAAATGTCTTTGCAAGGCCAATGTACAAATGCATCTCACAATCTTTCAAATTTGGAATATAATTCTTAAGTTCTCTGCTTGGTGACATCAATGTCATTTTAATCGTTTCTGTTTGGCCTGGACCTTTTGTTAGGTAGATTTCACTTGCACTCCTGTAGTGTGGGAAGGATCCAGCTATAACACAAGTCTTATAGCTGCTTCCAATGTTAGAGTTCTTCATTTTCAAGTATGAAAATATTTTCTTTCTGCATGTATAGTGTGTTAGCATATACTTTATTAGCCATTTCACACTGTACTACCCTAATAATGATAATTCCAAATAGGAAAATAGGGCATTTATGATCTCAGTAGTACTTGTTTCATTCTACACACACACACACACACACACACACACACACACACACACACACACACACACACTATCTGAAATATCAATTAAGTGGAGAATAAATTTATTCAAAAATGTAATTTGGTTTCTTTTTACTTAGGTTTTTATTTATTTGTATATTCTAGATATTAACCTTCCATAAGACATCAGCTGGCAAACTTTTTCTCTCATCTTAGGCTGTCTCTTTACTCTCAATTCATTGTTTGCTTTGCCATTCAGATGTATTTTAATTTCATGGGTCCCATTTGTTGACATTTGGCCTTATTCCCTAAGCTATTGGAGTCCTACTCAGAAGTCCTTGCCTTTGCCCATCCTTGCACTTTCTCCATTTTTTTCCTCTAGCATTTTCAGTTTCAAGTTTTATAGTAAGATCTTTGATTCATCTTAAGTTGATTTTTGCACAGGTTGAAAAGTAAGAAAACAGTTTCACTTCTATACATGTGGACAGCCAGTTTTTCTAGCGTACTTTTGTTGAAGATATGTGTGGGTTTATATCTTGGTCCTCAGTTCTATTACATTAACCTAAGTTTCCATTTTTTTTTTTTTACCAATACCACACTGTCACTCAACAGGACAGTACAACCTCAGACCAGGTATGATGGTATCTTTCAGCACTGTTCTTTCTCAGTATTGCATTGATTATCCAGGGACATTTGTGCTTCCATATGAAGTTTAAGTCTGTGTCTTCTATTTCTATGAAGAATGGCATTTGGATTTTAATTGGAATGTCATTGAATCTATAGAATGCTTTTGGCAGTGTTTCCATTTTCACAATATTAATTTATACCATCCATGAACTGAGAGAAAAGAACACTTAAAGTCTAACTATTGGGAAAATGGATGAGGTTTGAATGTGTGAGAAGAAATAAAAGAGAAAGGTGGCAGAAATCAGAGGGAAAAACACATTCTACAAGGATTGGCTTTATTTATTTTAAACTTAAGGAAAACATCCTAGAGGGAAAAGAAACTTGCAATGATGAAGACAACTATGGCAATGAGAAAGATCTGGCTCATAACTGACGGGGTGGAGACCCACAGCAAGGGGTGTGGTCCTGGGGAAGGCAGAGGTCTCATCTTTGATTAGACAGATCGGTGCATTTCCTTCACTAAAACAGAGCAGTGGTGGACAGGCTGCAATTGCACTTGGGAGTGTGATGGGAGGGGGTCAACACCAGTGCAGAAACTGACTTCCATTTCAGCTCCAAAACTTTTGTTTCCCATTAAGACATGGAGGGGGCATTAGAGACTGCATCAGACATTTAAGGATAGTAGTAAAGAAATGATGGATAAATGGAAGGACATGACTTGAGAAAATAGATTGGATTTCAGGCAGATTGGGAATATACGAGTTTTATGATGGTATGTTTATAGGTATTATTATGGAAAAACAATGCATACTTATCCTGTGACGGATTTCTCTTGTCACATCCTCTCACCTTAGTGCATCAATAAATAAGATAAACGTCACATCCCAATTTGGAGCTTTGGTTGACAAGGAGAAGTAGATATGTTGACTATAAGAAACAAAATTGTGGATTGAGAGATGGAGTAGAAAGAAAAGTGTAAACAAGAGAAGAAAGTCTGAGGGTAAATCAAGTGAAAAATCACAAGAATTGCTGGACTATAGCTGGTTAATAAGGAAGTTCATAGTATCAGGTGTGATTAAAGAGAGACTTGTTTAAATTAGTGCTTTGAGGGGTAAGGTGACTTTAGAAGAGATGGAGAGTGTTCAGGGTGGTATGGCTGTACATGGAAGCACCATTAGGCTGTGAGTTGTATGATATACATGAAGCATGTGCTAGAGTAGAATAAAAGTCAAATCTTCAAAAGAGGAAATTTAGTCATTATGGCAAGAATATGGCTCTTACACTTAAATAAAGACTCAGAAAAGTGCTAGGGCCATGGAAAATATGTGCAGTGTGCCATGAAACACAACGAGGTGATCTTTGGGTCTCCTTAACGTAGCCTCAAACATTGAAATGCTTGGTGATTCTTTATAAATATGGAAACCATGTATCTTTTGTTTGTTGCTAGATTTCTAACCTCTGACCCAGCCCCTAGTACAAGTGGTAACGTAATGAATGCTTCCAAATGAATAAAGGATCAAATAAGTGGATTGATGAAGGCTGACAATAGCCACACTCTAGGGTGACTCCCTAGAGACTTTTCTCCTGGTATTCACAGCCTTGACCCAGACTAAGAACATGGTTGCAGTTTCATGAAAGTCCTGAGCCTGTATCACTTAGAACAACTCTGCCTGCATTCTAACCTCAGAAACCATGTGAGAAAATAATGATAGTTGCTTTAAGCTGACAAATTTGGGGCTTATTTTTATGCAGCAGTATCAATGAATACAAATGGTAAGCTAATTTATTGTATATTTCAGAGCTACTCCATTCGCCATTTCTTCTTATATATCTACAGACTCATAAGCCACGTCTCTTTTGTGTACTCTACATAACAGTGAAAGATTTAAGAGTCTTATATGGTAATAAAAATATTTTGAGTGCAAATTTTGTGTTCAGAAGCATAAAACTTCTCAAATTGGGCTAAAGTGCAGTAAAATAACTTAATTTCTGATTTGATGGTACATTTTGCAGGATGATATAGAAGGTATAAAGAATTTTAAATTGCAGTGATTTCCCAATCCACACAGAAGAATTGACACATTATGTGTGTTCTCTCACAATCAAAGCAAGTCAATGTGATGCTATAACTGACAGAAACCACAGAGTGTGCCTTCAGTAACTTATGCCTCATTTTGTTCATCTCACTTTTAATTCTGCATAATTAAAGCTGAAATAATAACAAATCCAAAAATAAATTAGTAACTTAACTTCAGGAACAGTTGGCATGGAAATAATACAATTTCTCTTCACATCAATTATTGTATTAGTTCATCACATAGTTTAAAAATAAAGCATGACATGATAAACCCATTGTATTAACTGATATTTAAAACCTTATTACAGTTTTCCAAAAGGGGAGTTAAATGAATTGAAAGAATATTGCCTGTTTTTTTAAAATGAAATGGTTATTTTTCAACAGACACATTATGGAAAAACAACACACATGTTAATGATCTAATTCAAGGAATATAGTACATTACACTGATAACGTCCCAAATAAATGCTATAAAACAGTTGCTTTATAAAAATATAACTTTACCATATAGGTCTCTCACTATTATTTGTATTAACTATAGTGACATATAGCAATTGTCTTAGTTAGGGTTTCTATTGTTTTGAAGAGACGCAATGTCCACAGCAGCTCTTATAAAGGAAAACATTTAATTGAGACTGGCTTACAGGTTCAGTGGTCTAGTCCATGATCATCATGGAGGGAAGTATAGTAGTGAGCAGGTAGACTTGGTGCTGGACAAGGATCCAAGAATTCGACATCTGGATTGGCAGGCAGTAGGAAGAGAGAGTGACACTGGGTCTGGCTTGAGTATTTGAAACCTCAAAGTCCACCCCCAGTGACACACAGCCCCAACAAGGTCACACCTACTCCAGCATGGCCATATCTCCTAATAATGCCACTCCACATGAGCCTACTGGGACCATTTTCATTCAAACCCCCTCAGAAACCAAAATGTTTGATCATGTCACCATTATTCTCTCTACATGCACAAAACCATGCATATCTGCTGTTTCATAAGGACAATATATGTTAAAATATGGACTTGTATTAGTTTTATACCTGTATTATATAGTGTCTTGTGTTACAGTAATATTTAGCTTAGTTTAAATAGTAGCTGGATTTAATTTATTTGGAATTGACTCAAAAGATTATTTTGAAACACAATTAGTATTGTGAAATCTAGCTTATTCACTCACAATGTAGACTTGTATCATTGTACTTTGGCATTCATCTATCCTGAAGGCCAGCTTGAAAAAATTCAGTATGTTAGCTAGAATAGGAAAGAGTCCATGGCTCACAAAATGACTAGCATGGCATGATATCACTAAATGTATAATAATCAGTAGCTGTCTAATTGGACTTAAGGCCCGCTCAAGATGAAGGAAATCAAGCCTGATAGTGGAAATATAGACAGCTCTTGGCCAGTGAGGTCATGGATTTTAGAGAAGAACCTAATATTACCACTTTACTAAACCAATGTAATTCTTAACTGCATTGTAAGTACTTATCCCTATATCCACAGAAAAGAGTATCTCACCCCTCATCAGAGTAACTTCTTTTTGCCCCAGAGACCATTACAAAAAACCCACAACTGGTCAAGATACAAAGAGCAACTGATTTTTGGGGAGCTCAGCCCCAGTTGATCCATCTACAACACAACCCTACACCCAAGGCTCAGAGAACAGCACAAAAGAGAGGGCAGGAAGATTGTATGAGCCAGAGGAACAGGAACTTTGTTGTGTCTTCTAGATATGACAGGGAAACTATTCCCATAAAACCTCAACAATATGGAAGACTAAATAGGACCTAAGCGATATCAAAACTACTTGACGTTCCAGTGTGGGTAGGTGAAATCTCACAGGGCCCTACTCCTCGATGAAGAGCTATGGGCAATTGCCGAGGAGAAAATAACTGCTGAGAGAAGGGGAAACAGTCTTCTCCAAGAATAACTTCCCGAACTGGTTTATCCAAGTGGTCAGCCCTAAAAAATATACATACACATGGCACCCGACAGACTCGGTAGGCTGTATGTATATATTTATTCATAGAAATATGTAACAATAATATTAAAGAAAAAGAAGTCATGAATTTGAGAGAGGGTGGGTGGGGCTGGGAGAGATGTGGGGGAGTTAGGGGTGAGGAGAGGAAGGATGATATAATTGTATTTTAACCAAGCGTAAAATAAAAACTAAAAAATCAGAAAACAAAAACTAGGTGGCATTGGCTGTGGAGAACTCATGCCTCATAAAACATGCAAAAAGTGTTAGCCTTGCTCCACAGTGTTGCCTGAGAATTGAGTTCGCTTTCAGAGAGAGGAGATGATATGTTTCTATTTTTTTAAATGTCTGTGTATTTTTTAATGGATAAGCATGTTTTATTGGATTTTTGTTATCATCTTTGAAGTCTTGAAAGAATGATTTTCCCTTTTTACACTCTATTCATATTTCTATTTATAATAAAGTACAATTTAATGTTATATCTGAAATATAATCTATATTTTTTCTTAAAAAGTAAAAGCCTGTGGTTCTTAGTTAAAAAAAAACTCCAAGAGAGGTCAGGGAGGGGGAAACAAGACCAAAATATACTGTATGAAAAATTTTAATTAAAAAAATTGTCAGTTCCATAATAAATAGAAAGTGAATTTTGACTAGACCCAACAACCATTCACTTCTTTTAAAAAATATATATTGAACAAAAACTTATGAACATTTCCATACTATGTTTACAAAGAACAAAAATATGATAAATACATCTGTTTATATAGTGTTTCATTTATAGTCCAAATGGCTAGTATCTACCAATATTCATGAAATGGAGCCATGAGGGTAAGGACAGACATCACTCACAATTCTCGGGACCTATTTCTCCACTTTCACTGTGTCCAGTACAACGTGCAGAACATGAGATGATGAATACTTTTATTTGAGTGGACAATGCCTGTGTGAACACGTCTTTCAAAATTAACAGGCCTTTCTTTTTTTGTTTGCTTTTGGTTCTACATCTTCTTTCCAATGGTTAACCTGAACTAGAGATTATATGAATTAGTCTATAGTAGTCCATCTGTATGTTCCCAGTGTTAAATATTACTTTAGATATATTTGTTGTGCTAAGTAATTTTATGAAGTATGACATAAAATGACTCAATAAGAACCTTGGTATAAATTAAGAAAAATAATATTTTCAGGGAATTTAAAACCCATTGAAACACAAAGGCACTATTTAGGTGTATTCTGATATTTGTCTTTTCTCTTGAGAGAGCTCACGGTCTCAAGACATTTTTGACTGAAGCACAGGATCCTAGGCTCCCAGACAAGCAGCCAATCCCATCCTTAAGCTGTGCTCTCCAAGGCTGGGTAGAGGCAGAGCACGGTCCTCTAATAAATAAAAATGAAAGAAAAAAAAAAAGAAATGCCCCACCATATTGGTCTATGGATATTTTCCTGATTGAGGAATGAAATGGGAGGGTCAAGTCCACTGTGAGTGGTGCCAACCCTGAGCTGGCCATCCGAGGTGTTATAAGGAAGCAGGCTCAGCAAGCCACGAGATGCAAGCAGCAAGCAAGGTTCCTTGATGGCTTCTGCTTCGGTTCCTGCTTTGACCTTCCTCAGTAACGGACTATTGCCTGGAATCCTAAGCTGAAGTAAACTCTTTTCTCCCCGAGTTGTTTTGGTCAATTGTTTTATGACAGCAGTAGAAACTCGAAGACAATGGCCTAGCCACAAACAAATCCCTACTGTTTTTAATTATTGTGCTGAAATCTACTAAGGAAATTTGACATTTAACGGCTGAACTTAAGATTTGTTTTTATTTTTTAACTTCTCATTAAAAGCTTGTATTTTCAGAGACAGTGTCTTTCCTTATCCTTTCACAGGTAAGCCAGGTTGAAGTTTCAGTCTCTAACCTCACTCAGAAGGAGAAGGGTTCCCCAAAGCGCCACCTCCTTGATCAACATCATCCCACAGGAAAATCTTTTAATTTAGAGATCTGTTGAGGAAATTAGAACAGAAGCAATTGCTCCCCAGTTTCAAAAGCTAATTTAGATTTCTACAGTTTGTGTGTACATCCCCTTTTGTTAGCCCTACACATACAAAAGACATTCTTTGGACATTTTCTCATAATAAAATCCCATAAAACCCAGCATAAAATATTTCTTAAAATTCAACATGTCCTTCAGTTTACAGTCTTATTTCTATTCATTTATCACAATGAGAAAAATATTTTTAAAATGTCTTTATGCACGTGCACCTCTACTGGAATATTATTTATAGTAGAGTAAAACTTGGAAGCATGATAGTAATTCTGAAAATGTGTGTATATGCTAGAAAGGGATGGGAAGCGGGTATAGTAAAATACATTACAATGTTTCATTTTCTTTATTAATTAGTGCTTTGCTGGTTTTATCATTATCATCTTGGTAATTTTAGAAATAAACTGTTTTTATAATAAAAGTTAAATGGATGGAATGAAAGTATACACCCTATCTTTCTTTTTTTTTTTTTTGGTTTTTCGAGACAGGGTTTCTCTGTGTAGCTTTGCGCCTTTCCTGGAACTCACTTGGTAGCCCAGGCTGGCCTCGAACTCACAGA
Organism: Peromyscus californicus insignis; assembly: GCF_007827085.1. NCBI lineage: Eukaryota > Metazoa > Chordata > Mammalia > Rodentia > Cricetidae > Peromyscus > Peromyscus californicus. Next base: position 36,032,316 of record NW_026294584.1, read on the forward strand.
GATCCGCCTGGCTCTGCCTCCCGAGTGCTGGGATTAAAGGCGTGCGCCACCACCGCCTGGCTCTTTTGTTTTAAAAGGAATTAGCCACAATAAATACAAAGACAACTGAGCGGAGACTAGCCTAAGGAAGGGCTACAGAACTACCCTTGTAAAGTAGTAAAGTACCCCCTGTGTGTGGTAGGCTTTTTAACTTTCAGAATGATGGTATGTATTGACCTTGTCCCAACTGCTCATTGCCACAGCGTCATACTATACACCACAAACTCAAGGAACTTCCAAATAACAGAAAGGACCCAGTTTCTCTCATAAATTTCAGACCAGGCAGAAGTCTTTAAAAAAATAGCTACAAGTAGATAGACATCATATTCCATAAAACCCCAAAGTCTATATGTGAGTAAACATATATAGACACAGGACTATATGTTTTCATGAGAATCTATAGGCTAAAGACAAAAGGAATCATATCAAAATGTACTACTTATTATCAAAGGATATTACCTCTAGAGGTGACTTTTACAATTTTTCTTAATGTTTACTATCCTCTAAATAGAAAAATACTGTTTTTAATTCTAGCCTGAAGGGTATATTTTAGAACTATAATTTAATCAAGGATTCTAAGGCTGAATCAGTACGTTTTACTTGCCAAAAACAGAACTTTATAGCCATCTTCCTTGATATGGAGGGGGAAAATGGTATGCAGTTCTGCTCCAAGACATAGCTGTTCTGATGGAAATCATGTGATGTCTTCTAACTGCTCATTACTGAACAATATTCTCTCTAGGATAAGGAAGGAAGCCACTGGTTACCTAATACATGATTGTCAGATACTGTGTTAAAAACGTCCTGTAAGGCTATGTCATCCACTCTTCTGTAGAAAGCAATCCACCCTCATATTACCGGCTTTTGATGACACTTCTAAATTTATAAAAGATACTCTCAAATATTATGTGTAAAAAAATTATTAGTCTTTATTTTACTAGTGAACCAACTGAAAATTAGATAAGTTCCCCAAACTACAGCTAGCAAATAACAAAGTCAGAGTCAGATAGGTCTCTGAGGGTCAAGGACCACATAATGAAGCTGTAGCTATAACATCATAACTGCTGCCCTTGAAGAAAAAGCATGTAATGATACCGCCCTGCAGCCTGTGTTCATTCTTCCATTATCTTTAGCGTGAATGGCTCAATTACAGGTGAAAGCAGCACTGATTCTCATTAGGCTTCTTCCCTGACTGGTTGTCCACAAAATTTCAACATCATCACCTCCAACAAAGATTGAAGTTACCTTGACAGATAATCAGCCTAATATAATTGGAAAAAAACCATAGTGGTATAGCACAGTTTCATGGTATCTTATGTTGCTATGGTCTTATTAGCTCCTAGATATTAAGTGCTACCCAACTTTAAATTCTGTATAAAATGGTAATATAAAATATTGATGGTAGACATGTGTGAGACATAATTGGCAGGAAAGCTCTCTTCTGCCTGCATTACACTCTCTGTGAGAAGTGGTGACGAAATGAACTCTCAGCACTAAGCAAGAGGGAAGTGATCTGTGTTTGTTTTTAATTGTGTGTGTGTGTGTGTGTGTGTGTGTGTGTGTGTGTGCTCATGTGTGGCTTATGTCCATGCATAAGCCAGAGGATAATGTCAGGTGTCTTCCTCTGTTGCCACCATGTTTTTTTGATAGGGCCTCTTGTTGAACCTGAAACTCTCAGCTAAGATGACTGGAACAGTGAGTTTCTGGGATTCACCTGCGTCTGCCCCTCAGTGATGAGATTGCAGGTATTGATGGCCATATCCTGCTTTAAAGTGGGTGCTGGGGATTGGGGATTTTAATTCAGCTCCTCTTAATTTGCATAGAAAATACTCTTAGGTACTGAGTCATCTACCTAGCTTTGAGTTGTCTTAGACAATCATGTCACTGAAGAAAATCTAACAGTACATAAGGCAGGAGATATGAAAAAAATAGGAAGCCCTCATGTAAAAATTAATAGAACAAAAAGTCTCTTTTCCTGTCACATAGAAAAATACAGTTGCATTTGAATTTATTTCAGAATAATGAAAGGAATAAAGACTAGGAATGAAAATGATCATGGCTGGAAGCAGATGTAGTTCTAAGACACACTACTCAAATAGGAGAGCATTGGAAAAGGAAGTGGTGTTACAGGTTTGCAAATCATTAACAGGTAAATGATTTTGTCAATGAATTTATAATGTATGTGTGTGAGGTCAAGTTGTTAAAACTAGTTGTTTATTTATTGTTTTATATAATAATGGTCAGTACAGCAAGATATGCCCAATAGGGATAACCAACCATTTTAGGGTGGGATTCAAGGCATATTCCACAGGAGGAAACACATGCCAGGTACTACAAATCTGACCAAGAGCCCATGGTTGAGGAATTCACAGGTTCCAGGGATGAACTTACCACTACTACTCTATTAAATCAATATAATATTAAACTACCCTCTAGATGTCTATCCTTATACTCATACATTAATGCAGGTATCCTAAGCAGGAAGTTTCTTGGTGCAGTGGACTGTAATTAAAACAGAAACTTACAATTTATCAAAGTACAGAGACTGCATGTCAGGGGAATGCTCAGCAACAAATAAGACATCTATCTCACACACATCCCAAAGCTCAGTGACCACTGTGGAAGAAAGGGTGGCAAGACTGTGAGAGCCAGAGGTCAGGGAAGACTAGAGCGAAACAGTATCTTCTGAATGTGACGGAACTGTTGTACTCATGAAATCACAGCGGTTGTGGCTGCCTGCATAAGACCTGCACACAATAAGGACAATTGACATCTTAGCTTGGGAAGATGGGAGCTCACCGATCCCTATGCCATGCCGGAGAGCTATTGATTGTTGATGGCATCTGGAGGGGGAGACGGTCTCTTTAAGGGTGTGGCTCCTGGTGGATTGACTATTCTCCAGCAGGTGACCCCACACTTACGTGTATATAGGAAGCACAAGTTGAACTTGGTAGGTAGTTAAAACAAACAAATAAATAAATTACACAAAGTTGGGAGGGGTGAGAAAGTAGGAGATGGATCCAAAATGAGTTAGGAAGGAGGAGTGGAAGATAAATGTGATCACAACATACTAAATACAATTAATGGATAATAAAATATTATAGTAAAAACTAGTTTAAAACAATTGAATGTATAAAGGCTAAGAAGGGGATGCTGAAATTCTTCAGACTATAATAGCTGTGCTTTATTTGATTGATGCTCTAATATATTGTTCTGCAATCTAATTGAATACCTCCATTCTTTATCACATGGTACCACATGCTGTGAAACATACCAAGCAGTGTATTCATTTGAAGAGCTGTGCCTTCTTAAATCTGAATAATTAGGACTTGAAGACATGTACCAGTTTCCAGGAGTAAAACAAATTAAATCTATTTTTCTTCTTACAGTTGAGAACATGGATATGGATATTGAAAGGGCAAATGTGTAGGAGGCAGACAGACAAGGCAGCAATTCTCGGCTGTTTGCTTCCCCAGAGCAACTTAGCGTTTTTACCTGGAGGGCAGAGTCTTTTCTTAGGAAATACACAATTCAGCATATGGTAGGACTTGGGATAGAATTTTCCTTGTTATATCAGAATTTTAGCTTAAGGCCAATGATTAAATGGAACTTTGAAAATTGTTTTATTGTATTGTGTTCACTTGGAGGGCAGAGGGCTGCTGGCAGGAGTGGGCTCTCTCTCCACCACATGGATCTGGAGATTGAACTCTAAGTCTTTGGGCTTTTACCTCCTGAGCCATCTCACCAGCTCCCATATCAACACTTTCTAAGTGTCTGTAGAAACGATTCTAGAATTGCCTATTGAGGAAAGGCAGTTGATATTCAGTTCTTTGGAGAGTAAAACGTGTGTTCTCAAAAAGCTTTCATTCTCTGCCCGTGTCTTTCCTTTCCAAAGTCAGGTGACCAGTATGGATTACAGGATTCTAAGTCAATCATCCATCTGAGTATGTTTGCTATCCCAATTAAAAGCACTGAGCATGGTAGATTGAACATAACACATCTACACTCCTCAGAGGATCCTTAGTGGTCTTGAGAGATAGCCTGATCCTAACTGGCAGGAGAGAAAGCCAATGAGCAGCTCGGTTGGTGGGGCAGAGTCTGGAAAGCACTGTGGTTGCTGGAGGCACCAAGTGCTTTGGGAAGTATGGGAAAACATGAATTTTTAACGCAACAGATTGTTGGTAAAGCTAATAGCCCAATTTAAAAATGGCATAAGGGCATGAATAGATAAATCTTCAAAGAAAATATACAAATGGCAACAAGTATATGAAAAAGATAGCCAGTATCATTAATCATAAGGAAAATAAAAATCAAAACTACAATGAGAATACAGCTCATATCTGCTGGGATGTATAAAAAAAATCAATACACACATTTTGGGGAGGATGTGGGAGAAGAATCCTTAAACATCACTGTGAGGATACAAAAGAGTTCAGTCACTACCAAAATATTATGAAGACTTCTGCAAAATGCTTGGAACTATAAACACTATCTGACTCAGAAATCACACTTCTGAGTATTTATCCCAAAGAATTTAAATGAGATACATGTACTCTTGTGTTTACTCTATTGTTATTCACAATAGAGAAAATGAGGAAACACCATAAATATCCCTTAACTTTTAGATTTCAAAAATTTTGGAACCAGGTTGGGGTGGGGGCAGCTCAGGATGTGAGTATGTGCCTAGCATGCACAAGACTGTGGGTTTAATCACCAGCACCAAAAAGAAAATAATAGCACACACAGAATGGAATGCAACTAGGCGTCTTCCCAATGCAGCCTGGGTGAAACTTGAAACATTATACTAAGTGACGTAAGTTGGTCAACAAATACTTCCCAAGTCCATCCATATGAAGTGTCCAGAATAATTAAATGGAATTGTGGTTGTCAGGGAATACAATTCATCATTGACCATAATGCTGAAGGAAAGGAAAATGAGTAAGTTCCAAGTATCTGTAATTCACCTTATGCCTAGAATCAACTGCATCTTTTTTGTAAACTTAAAACTATAGTAGGGAAGAGCTCATATTAAGTGTTCTAACCATGTAAAATAAAATTAAAATTAAAGACACAATAGATTGGTTCAAGCCTATTTAAGAAGTAGCTAAACCCCTAGATATTTTCCCCCTGTTCTGCCAGAGACTACTTGTTTCCCAACCCAGTTGAGAGGGAAAGTCTTACTAGAACAATAGGCTAGATACATCGCTCATGCAAGTAGAACAGGACACTATTTTTAAAGTACATTTGGAGAACAAAGGAGCTCTTGAAAGTTAAAAATGTGATTAGAAAACACTAATAGAATTGTGGCAACAGAGTTGAGAAAAGCTGTCTTAGGGTTTTACTGCTGTGAAGAGACACTGCCACCATGGCAACTCTTATAAAGGAAAACATTTAATTGGGGCTGGCTTACAGTTTCAGAGGTTTAGTCTATTATGGTCATGGCAGGTGGCATGCAGGCAGACATGCTGCTGGAGAAGGAGCTGAGAGTTCTACATCTTGATCCTCAGGCACCAGGAAGTAAATTGAGACACACTTCCTTTGACAATGCCACACCTATTCCAACAAGGCAACACCTCCCAATAGTTCTACTCCCCATGGACCTGTGTGGACCATTTTTATCCAAACTACCACAGAAGCCTTCCAAAAAACAGGAGAAAAAATAGATAGGATAGAAAAGAAATCGGAAGATCACAGAGGCCCAATAGTCAAAGACTAAGAATACAGTGGAAATGGACATGGAAAACAAGAAACTATCCAATAAATATTTAAAAAGCATTTTCCAGACTTAAAAATGTATAGATGGGAAGATCTCAGTGAAAGAACGGAAGAAGAGAGAGAGGAAAGAAGGGGACAGGGGTATTGGGAACTCCAGTGGTTTTGCAAGTCTCATCAACAGATTTGACAACCACAACAAATTCTGAACTAAAGATATTTTCAAATTTTAAAATCAACACCAACCCAAACCAATTCAACAGCAAGGTAGTGAAACTTTCTATTCTGGTTTTGCTTTAGTCTTTAGAATAGGCTCTCAATGGTAGGAGCTTTTTATTCTCCTGTCGTAGTAGTCTCTCGATTACAGGGCTGTACCACTGTGCCAGGCTTAGATATGTTATTAATGGAGAAAGTAATCAACCATTGAAGTAGAAGATGCTTTCCCTTGTAGTGGCTTTAGAAAACAGTCTGTTTCTTTGCCTTTTCTAACTCTGGGCACTTTTACTTCACATCACGTCACCAATCTGACTCATTCTTCTGACTTCCTCTATCACCTTTAAGATACTTATGATTACACGAACCCACTCAAATAATCCAGGACAATTTACTTAATTTCAGGACAGCTGGTCAGCAAACCTTAATTCCTCTTCAACCTTAACTTTTGTTAGCAGACTGGAAAGATTAGAGTATGGAAATCTTTGATGGGGTCACTCTTTTGCTCAAGAATATCTAGATATGCAATGAACAAGTCGAAGGTGGTAAGGCACTGGCTACCTTGCTAGGACTTTACCCAAGAGGGATTCCCACGGGTCAGCTAGAAGGTAATGTACCATTGCGTCTCTGCACAGACCAAGAGATGCTACATGCGCATCAGACTCTCTAAGGAATGTACACCTTCACCCATCACTTAAGAGTTAGGCTTTGAGTGCCTGCAAAGGCACAGCCAGTCAGAGAAGTGGCAAGAATGAAGGAGATTACATCATCTCAGACCTCTCTGGTTTACTCCCACCACAGAGGAGTTGGGGTTCTTAATAGATTAAGAAATTCAATTAAGATTAATGGCTTATACCCAAGGCATTTGTTTCTATTGTAAGGGCTGGAGAAGGCAGTATTGGTTTAAGGGGTCAATCCATACCATACTGTAGGAGTAGACTAGATTAGATTAAATTCTAACAAATACAAATACCTGGAAAATTTGCTAACTGACCAAGGTGCAATACAGAATGAGAACAGGCATGTGCAGGCAAGGATTCTTAGTAGGTAAACTTATCTCCCTTGAATTTTTACCATTGTGAGTACATATTCTTCAATACCTGTCATAAGCATATAAAAAAATTGTAATTCAAATTCAGTTCAATTTTATTTCTTTTTCTTTTTTAATTGAAAATAGATTTTTTTCATACAGTATATTCTGGCTATGGTTCCTCCTCCCCCAACTCCCCACAAAACCTCTCCATCTCTCCACACATCCAAATCCACATCCTTTCTTGCTCTGTCATTAGGAAACAAAAGGGGAATATTTTTTAAAAAGAATAAAATAAAACAAACAAACCAGAACAGGACAAAACAAATAAAGAGCCAAATAAAAAAATCACAAGAAACATATAGACATAGAGACACATACATTGGCACACAGAAATCCCCTAAAACAACAAAATCAGAAACCATAATATACACAAAAAAGACCTGTAGGGTAAGGAAAGAAAAAGAAAGTAGGAAGGAAGGAAGGAAGGAAGGAAGGAAGGAAGGAAGGAAGGAAGGAAGGGGAAGGGGGAGGGAGGGAAAGAAAGAAAAGAAAGAGAGAGAGAAAAGAAAGAAAGAAAGAAAGAAAGAAAGAAAGGAAGGAAGGAAGGAAGGAAGGAAGGAAGGAAGGAAGGAAAGAAGGAAGGAAAAAAGGAAGGAAGAAAGGGAAGAAAATAAATGCTCAGACAAAGCATTATGTGACAAAAAGAAAAAAAAAGAATCCAAAATGTCATTGAATTCATTTTGTGTTGCCATCTACTGCTGGACTGAGACCTGGCTTTAAGTATGGTTTCTATCCCCAGTGGGACTCCATTTGAGAAAATTAGTTTTTCGTTTGCAAGTGGTTATCAAGTGGACACAGCTTCTGGGTTGGGGATGTGGGCTTGTGTTCACTTCCACTCTCAACGCTGGGATCCCATCAGGCCCAGACCTGTGTAGCAGACCTTGTGCATACTGCCAGTCTCTGTGAGTTCATATGTGCGTTGTTCTTGCTGTGATTAAAATGCCTTGCTTCCTTGGCGTTCTCCATCCCCTCTGGCTCTGACAATCTTTTTGCTTCCTCTTCTAAAGGGTTCCTTGGGCTGTGATGGGACAGAATTAATGGAGACATTAATTCTCATCCCATCCAGGATGGAGTGTTACAAAGTCTTTCACTCTACACATTGTCCAGCTGTGGGCCTCTGTATTTATTCTCATCTACTGTGGGAGGAGGCTTCTCTGATATCTGAGCAAGACACTGATCTATGAGTATAGTAGAATAAGGTTAGTAGTCATTTTGTTGCTATGTTCCTTTAGCAGAGCAGTAGTATTTGGTTTTCCTCTAGGTCCTTGTCCTATCTGGTTTCAGGTTCTTGGCCACCCACCCAAGCAGTGTCAGGCATGGGTTCGATCTCATGGAGTGGGTCTTAAATCCAATCACATAGTGGTTCGTTATTCCCACAGGCTTCACTCCAATATTGCACTACTATATCTTGTATGCAGGTCACCATTACAGATGGAAGGGTTTGTAGCTGGGTTATTGTTTACTTTCCTCCTTTGGCAGTGTATAGATTACCACCTAATATCAATTCAGTTTAAAATCTAGTCCAGATTACATGCAATCTAGTTATAACCAAAAAAAGCATGCCTGTGAGTAGAACTGAAATACTGTGCTTTTTTTTTTTCAGGCTTTTCCAGCACTGTTTCTTTTTAAAAATTATCCTCTGTCAGTGAAAAGAAGGAAATGTTACCCAAGTTTAAAACGGTAAAATTGTTTCATTTTAGAAGCACTGGTATAAAGACTGGGCTGTTGTAAATACAAACAGATGAAAGTCCATGATGTCATGATTTTAAAGCACATGAACCCATTGGACATCTTTCTTTCCACAGGCGAATGAAGGAGGAAATACTCATTGGCTTCTCTAATCCATAATATTCCTGCCCCCTTCCACCACTACACTCTCACTCGCTCTCCCTCCTCAACCTCCTGCAGACACCCTCACAAGGGAGCAACAGTTCAGAGATCCTTGGAAGACAGGGGCTGATGTTTCCTGTCCTGTTTCACCTCTGACATGAAGATCGTAGGGTCACTTTTAGCATTACAACCCGAGAAAAGACAGTGCAGTAATAACCGAACCATCACACAATCATAACACAGTACGCAGTACTGACTGCAGGGTTCTTCGTGGTCTTTCATTTTCTTCCCTCATTCCCTGCTCCCTCCCTTTCTCCCTCCCTTCACCCACCCCAAGAGTGGATTACTTTACCACCGTTCATATTTGTTTCTCATCTCCTTCTAGACACACCGGGAAGGGGAAGGTGGCGTATATAGATATCTCTTGTCTGTGTGGAGATAATGAAGTTGTCAGGGCAAGGCTGGCCAGCTCTCTCTTTCCCAGAAACTGTGAAAACACACGCTGAAAAGAAGCTGCCCCAATACTCATAGCTCACTAGACTGCAGACCAACCACTTGTAAGGCTACTAGCTACCCTAGAGAGTCAGTCAATTAAATCCACTCCAGGCATCGAGTGAAGAAGAAATAATGTAAATCCAATTTTCCCTATTATTGCAACATAACCTAGCCCACCCTGACTGATGCGTTCATTATCTCATATTGCCTTCTGTCATTTTAACTTGCCTTCATTTGGAGGCATTCCTTCGTGTTATTAAAGAAGCTTGATTAAGCTTCAAGTTACAATTTTCTGGTTGACCTGTATGTAAGCTACATAGGCATAAGTGCTATGGAGAACCAGTTTCACTGGAAGACAAACCAGCATGAAATGTCAAACCAGTTTGCATGGCAGGTGCTCCCTAGATGATCTTGGTAGACCTGAGGACTGCTTAGGAAAGATGACTTCCTATGGCTGACTGGCTTCAACAAGATGATTCTGTGCAATCATAGGAATTGAGGCTTGAGTTCCAATGTGACCCTCACATCTTTGTGTCTAGTCATGCTAAACTCTTTGAATATCGGGGAACACCTGTAAAATGGGGAAATGATGCCTCGAGTGTGGCATTTAGGAGAAACTGAAGGGAGCATGCAAAATACAATGAGTGGCGTTAGTAGACGTTAAAGAAGAAATGTCAATTTTTGTTATGAGCTGCTTCCCTGGTAAGAGTTTAGAAGGTGGCCTTGAACACCTTGGGAGGTGATAGCAAGTTGGGACACTAGAGGGTTGACAGGTTCTGAAATCATTTTCAGATTCTTTAAGGCCTTATCTTAGCATGGGACATTTTACAGTTTTGTTTTATATGGGTTTTACAAGCTGATCTTTGTATCTTTTGCCATTTCTGTTTCCTCTGATACCTTATTTATGTATCTTATTTCTTTAAGTGATTTTTACTCATTCCTTTAACATATCATGTTGTTCAATTTAGTCTTCATAGTTTATTGTATCATTAATATTTTAGTGTATTTCTTATCTTGTCAAAATATTTAATATTTTTTATGTGTAGGAGTGTTTTGCTCATCACGTATGTCTATGCACCACATTCAAGTGCCTGGTGCCAGTGGAGGTCAGAAGAAGCTGTGAAGTCTCCTGGAACTGAAGTTACAGATAGTAATAAGCTGCTCTGTGAGTGCTTGGAACTAAACCCAGGTCCTCGGCGAGAACAAGTGCTCTTGACCACTGAGCCATTTCTCCAGCCCTATTTTTCCCACCTTAAAGTGAAAATCCCAAAAGCCTTTTCCTTATAGTGTTTTTAGTACACTGTCACCTTTTAATTTTTTATACCTTAGTTTTTAGCCCTTGTTATACATGAAGACATGACTCTGTCTGGAGTAATTTTTATTTCATAGCAGGAGACTTTCAAAAGATTTGTTTGGCTAATTTGACAGGGAGAATTAACTATGTAGAGGTTGGTCTTTTGGTGTAACACCTGTAGGGGCTGGAGGGATGCCCCAGTTATTGAGAGTATGTGATGCTCTTGAAGAGGACCAAGATTTGATTCCTAGCACCCACATCAGGTGATTCACAATTGCCTCTAACTCCAGCTTCAGAGGACCTAATGCCCTCTCCTGTCTTCTGCAGGCACTCTCATACACAGAAGAATACACACTTATATGAAACATAAATTCAAAAAAAATTGAAGAGACAACTTTTAGGTTCTTTTGGTTTGAAAAATTAAGGTCCATGGCTTCCTTGGAAGAGAAGATTATGAAACCATAATGAATAGTCCTCATTAGTGCTAAGTTGAAGTTCAATTAAAACATTCTCTGATTTTTAAGCTCCCTCCAGGCAGAAATACATTTTCCTCCACTGTGTATAGTATCTTTACTACTAGCTGGTGCTGAAAAAAAATCAATAGAACAAATTGTAAGAATGGATAATGTTTGGCTAGACACTAAGGAGGCAGTCATCAAATTGAATACTCTCCCTGTAAAGCTACAAAAGACATGATATGGAATTGATTGGATTCAGCTGGCTATTAAAAAAATAATAAAAGGGGACATGAAGGTGGGAGGAGCATGTGTTGGATGGGGAACCAAGGGCAGTAAGAGGGGAGAGGTAGGGGTGTATAGATCAGAATCGTATACTGCTGTGGGATGTTCTGTATGGCAAATGTGTTGCTCTGATTGGTCAATAAATAAAACATTGATTGGCCAGTGGCTAGGCAGGAAGTATAGGCGGGACAAGGAGGAGAATAAAGCTGGGAAGTGGAAGGCTGAGTCAGAGTCACTGCCAACCGCCGCCAGGACAAGCAGCATGTGAAGATGCCGGTAAGCCACGAGCCACGTGGCAAGGTATAGATTTATGGAAATGGATTAATTTAAGCTGTAAGAACAGTTAGCAAGAAGCCTGCCACGGCCATACAGTTTGTAAGCAATATAAGTCTCTGTGTTTACTTGATTGGGTCTGAGCGGCTGTGGGACTGGCGGGTGACAAAGATTTGTCCTGACTGTGGGCAAGGCAGGAAAACTCTAGCTACAGTATACATATAAAAATTTCAAAGAATAAAAATAGCTTTCAAAGGCATGTTTTCATGATCAAAGTCATGTTTTAGTTTCCTGTCTGCAATATGATTTCCTTACAGCTTCCCTGAGTTTTGGGTAAACTTTAGAGCCATGCATCTGCTATGCAGTGAAGTCATACAGACAGGACACTCAGATACCCTTAATTGAGTCTGAAGAGGAATAGTCCTCTAAAGCTGAACCCTTTAAGGTCACTTGGGTTTCAGTGATATATTTCTTTGTTTGCTTCCAGCCCACAGTGTCAGCCATGAAGCAAAGCTTTGATCAATGCCTGCACCATGCAATCATTCCCTGGGGCATTGGTGTGTCTGCTCTATTTTCCTATATTAATGTTTTGAATTCTTTCAGGGATTATGCTACAAAATACCTCTACTTGAATAACCAAGTAGAAACACAAGCCAGAAATTCCTCTCAGGACAATAATCATCTTATTTGGGCAGAAAGCTTATCTGAATTTTTGAATGGTGTTTATTTCTCATATCACACACCATTTATATTACTCATATTTGACTCTGGATCAACTTTTCTAAATGTGCTATGTATTGTGAAGCAAAGGAGGCCAAGCTTTAACCATAATAGGCACCTGGTTAGAGTTTGAGAAGGAAGTGGTTAGTGTTGAATCTCACAGATGCCTGCAAGGAAGAAGTACAGACAAGACATGACTTTTGGCATAGCATGTGCCTCTATTTTCCAGTGACACTGGGAGGATGGTGATGGTACCCACTTTAAAGGTCTCCTTCAAGAATTATGTAATCATTGACACAGTGCTCATCAAACACTCCTCTTGTGATTGCAAGGTATAAACTGGAGGGGTGATAGTACTTTGGCTCATTGCTTCATGCCAGCATCTCAATAGTACATTTCTTATTTCTTATGAGAGTGATGAGCGAGTTCCCCAGAGCAGTAGACTTCCTCAGCTTCTCTTCCTATTTTTAGGAACAGGAGAAGCTAGCTAGAAATAATGTAGTAGCAGGAGACACTCAAGGAAAATGGTTAGAGGCAAATGCCAGGATTTTTACAGAGTCCCAGAAATAGAAATGCTTCTTAACACTTAAAAATGGGATGCTTTTGTTTATTTGCAAGTTTTTAAACCAAAAAGTTTATAAACATGCTAAAAAATGTAAATAAATAAAGGCTAATACTTTTGCTTGGACCTTCAAAGAAAGTAAGAAAGCCCCAGGTTTGGCTGGGCCCCTGTGTGCAAAGAGGAGACATATCAGCTTACCTTAAAGGCAGTGTAGGCCTGCCCATGCATGTCATTATTTGAAGAACTGCAAACCTGAAACCAAGTTACAAGTCAAGACAAATAGGTTATGAACAATATGTCTACTATCCTCACCAAGGGAAACAAGTAAACCAAGAGAACAGAAACTTTCACAGTCTGGGGGTCTCAATTAGTTGCAGAAAGTGACAGAAATAGCTAAGATACTGACTGGAACTTGACCATAATCGGATAAGAGAAGAGGCAATCAATATTGTCTTGAAAGCCTCCCTTCTTGGACAGACTAGGGCATATATTTGAGTACTTATTGATCACTGAGCATAAGCAAGGCCCACTGATTATATAAAAATGATGGTATGAATGAACAGCAGAATGAAGTTGAGGAGTAATCTGTCAGCTTGGTGACTGATGAGGTAGTGGGGGAAGAGGGCCTATGGCTTTCCAGGTCTGTAGACAACAGAAAGCATAAGACTTGAGGAAACAAGATATTTAATTTAAGGTGCACAGCACATTCAAATACATTAGGAAGTCATGTTTTTACCTTTTGTGGTGATTTGAATAAGAATGCCCTCCTCCCATAGGCTCATATATCCAAGTGCTTGGTCAGCAGAGAGTGGCATATTTGAAAGGATTAGAATGATTAAGAGGTGTGGCCTTGTTAGAGCAGGTATGGCCTTGTTGAAGGAAATGTGTCACTGGGGGTGAGCTTTGATGTTTCAAAAGCCCATGCCAGGCCTAGGCGCTCTCTCTCTCTCTCTCTCTCTCTCTCTCTCTCTCTCTCTCTCTCTCTCTCTCTCTCCCTCTCTCTGCCTGCCTACAGATCAGGATGTAGCTCTCAGCTACTGCTCCAGCATCTGGTTGCATGCTGCCATGCTCTCTGCCATAATGAAAACAGACTAAACATCTGAGACTGTAAGCAAGCCTCCAGTTCAATGCTTTCATTTGTAAGAGTTACTTTGGCCATGGTATCGCTTAACAGCAATAGAACAGTGTCTAAGACATCTTTTCAAGATCACTGTAAATGACATGAAGACAGAAATCCAATTTCAGAGGTCTGAAGGAGTATTAGAAGATAAAATAATTATAGTCTGGTCTTACAAGAAAACTATGAAAAAAGGTATCTCTGGGACTCTAATTTAATGAGACGTGATGTTAAGAAAAAAAATTTAAGTGGAAAAGTTATTGTAATAGTTTGATGAGGAAAATAAATAGATATAGGAGACAGGATTAACAGATCCCTGACCCCACCAAAGCCAGATGGTTCAGATAAAGAAGAATCAGATTTTAGTGGGAGCAGGAGGACCTCATTATAGAATTGGAGGAAAATACAAGTTCTTTCCCTAAGTGTATAGAAGCTATTTGCCTTGAAACTCTGAGTCAAATAAATGGGTGGCAGTTGTAGAGTAATAATATTTTGGTAAGTACACCAGCTAAATAATGATTTTTATATGATAAAAAGCATCATGGATAGACAGATATGGTTGTCACACATCTGTAAGCCCAGAACTTAGGAAGCTGAGGTAGGAGGGTCATGATGTGGTAGCCAAGCTGGATTCTCAAAAACAAAATATATAACTACACACATATACATACATATATATATGGTCACTTATAGTGCTTATAAGTTATGTTTAATTAAAATTGGACTATGGTTGTTGATAACTATTTGTGAGAAATAGTTAAATTAATACTTATATTAAGAATAGTTTATCCCAATTTTATGATTATTTGCTGATTCCCAAAACTTATTTCATACTTTCTTTTTATTTTAAAATATCTTGGAGATTTTTCTAAGGCTTATATAACAAACAATGTTTAAGTTAAGCTGGTTGGGGAGAATATGATTCCTCCACCATCTCCACAAGGAAGATGGAGTGAGCAGAAGGGAGCAAGATGTGTAGACAGTCACTAGCTTCCAGGCAACATAGTGCAGAAGAGGAACTGCCCTCCTTCTGTAAACATATAACCAATAAAATAATCACCTTGCTACAAGCAACAGTTAACACAGCACCCTGAGGACTAACATGAGCCTCACCAAAAACATTTCTACTACAAGGAAAAACATTGATATATTTTGGATAATATGTCATCTTTGGAAACACCCACTGGTACAGGTTCCTGCTTACTTGTGTGCAATTCACATTTGATGCTTACTTGAAAAACTTGCTCTGAAACTGAGCATGGACTAAAGTACACACAAGCACTAATGACAGGGCTCTGAAAACAGCCAGCTAGAAACAAGGTGAGTGGGAAGTGGGGGTAAAAGAGCTAGAGCTGAGAATAAATATTTCACAAATACAGCCTGGCTTATTATTCTTAGATAGCCCAAGATAGCTCCTGGTGACAACCGACTCTTCTCTTAAGTGATCATAAATTAGGCTTTTTAATGCAGTATTCTACAATGAACAGAAAAGCTCCTTTGGTGCAGTCAAGAAGCCACCAAAGCAAAATTTCCCCAAGAAGAGTTGATGTAGCAGTTTACGTGTCCAACTGTTTCTTCAAGAGGACCTTTGGGTTTTTACATGTAGGTATGATATACAGATGTAGAAGAAAAAAGACAGGAAGAATAAAAAATTAAAATTAGCTGGAGAATCTGGATAATGTATGCACAGGGACTCACTTTATTCTATTATTTCAGTGTCATATGCCATTACAAAATTTCAAATGGAAACAATGATTAAGGACCACTATCTACCTATTTAAAATAAGCCAACATCTAGAACACTGAGACCCCCCAAGTTCTTGTAAGCATACAGAATAACCAGAACTCTAATTCATTGCTTGTGAAAATAGAAGATCATTTAAGAAGATGTTTTGGCAGATTCTTTTTTTTTTTTTTTTTTTTAAAGATTTATTTATTTATTATGTATATAGTGTCCTGCCTGCATGTATGCCTGCAGGCCAGAAGAGGGCACCAGATCTCATTACAGATGGTTGTGAGCCACCATATGGTTGCTGGGAATTGAACTCAGGACCTCTGGAAGAGCAGCCAGTGCTCTTAACCTCTGAGCCATCTCTCCAGCCCCTTGGCAGATTCTTATAAAACTAAACACACTATTAGATGATCCAGCAACCATTCTCCATAATATTTCCCCAAATGGGTTGAAAGTTTATATCCACACAAAAGCCTGCATCCGGATGCTTATAGTTACCTGGCTGATAACTGCTAGAAGAGCAACCACTATGCTCTTCAGTGGGTAAATGGATAAATGAACTTTAGCACACACAGACAATATAATATTATCCAGTACTAGAAGGAAATGAACTATCAAGCTATGAAGACTTGAAGTAAACTTACAAAAATCTGTTAACAGAAAGAAGAAAACTTGAAATACACATGGCACAATGTCAAACCACAAGATGTTTGGAAAAATGAAAATTATGGGAGTGAATGTTAAAGCACTAAGGACTTTTAGGGCAATAGATTATTGTGTGATACTGTATTATCAATATCTGTATCTTTCCATATATATGTGTGTGTCTCCATATATATATATATATATGATATATATATATATGTCTGTCATTTTTCCACCTATCTATGAATCAATCCATTGTACATAATCACAGCTTTGACAAAATCTACATAATGTACAACACTGAGAGTAAGCCTAATATAAGTTACATATTTGAAATAATAATGATGTTTTTGTGTAAATACATTAATCCTAGCATATGTACCACTGTGATAATGATATTGGGAGGCTGTGCATCTCTGGGTGCAAGAAATATGTGTGAACTCTGAACTTTAGATTCAATCACTCAATTTGACCTTAAAACTGTTCTAAAAAATAAAATCTAGTGAAAAAAATCAAAATCATTTTATAGGAGATTGGGAAATTAAACAACACTTTAGTTTGTGATAAAGAAAGTCCCTGAAAGATTCTTAATGCCTTTAATTTTAAAAACATACAAAAATGGACATATCCATCAGTATGGCATTATAAAAGATCAAATACTTAAGAGGCCTGTTGTTTCTTGTAAATTCATGTGCTGAGATTCAATCCTCACGTGGAGCTTTTGGAGGTGGGGACTTTGATTACATCCTAAGGGTGGATTCTTCCCAAATGGGATTAGTGACCTTATAGATGAGGCTCTGAAGAGTACCCCTGCCCATTGGCAGTGCTAGGTTTCAGCAAGAAGCCAGATATTAACAATAAGGAATTGGATCTCACCATAAGCAAAGCCACAAGTCCCTGGTCCTGAACCACAGCCTCCAAAAGTATGGGAAAAGTTTCTGTTGATGGCAAGCCAAGCTACAGTTTCTTGCTACAGGAGTCAACCCTGATAGATAAAATGTAGGCTCTTTTGCTATAATGATTTTTAGTATGAGAAAAAATGGAATTTAAGTAACGTTCAACCATAAATACATTTGAGTATTTATAATTATTTTTCGGCTACTCTTTTTGTTTGTTTTTTTGAGATAGGGTGTTTCTGTGTAATGGATCTGGCTGTCCTGGAACTCAATTTGTAGACCAGGCTGGCCTTGAACTCACAGAGATCTGCCTGCCTCTGTCTCCCAAATGCTGGAATTAAAGCGGTGCACTACCACCACCAGGCTTTTTTACCACTCTTTTAAGTTCAAACTATATAATGGAATTGTCCGAATCCCTTAGGACGCCAAATGTCCCTGACAAGGAAGGAAGGAAGGAAGGATTCCTGCCCTTCTGTGTTCATTGATACAATTTCATCACTGAATTGCATACTTAGAATCTCATAAGTTTAAACTGAATTGTTTTATTCTGAACCACAACAAGATACTAAAAGGGTAAGTATGTAACATGTTAGGTTTTTCTCTTAAACATAATTCTGTCTTCATCAGATGGACTCAGAGCTAATTCCCTCTCATGCTAGATCTCTGTGAGACCTTGAAAAGGACGTAGGCTACCCACCTACACCCCCAAGTGTCATGAGAAGCAAAGATGCAAATCCCAGGTGGGCAAGAGTGGACGGAAAGTAATTAGGACAGAAAGTAACAAATACAAACAAAACATCTGACTATACTGTAGGAAGTGAAATTAGTCTTTGGATGTGAACAAAATTTGTGAAGTGCAAAACATAAGATAAATCTATTCTCACAATCTAAAATACACAGTTCCTATAAAATGAGAACTGCTTTTGAAAGACATCTTAATTACACTGACATGCCTTTTTTCTAATAAATGACTATTACCTTAGTAGATTACAGTCAATACTTGATTCAACTTACTGGCTTTACTGTAGTCTAGTTTTCAATAAAAATAATTTTTAGAGTAAAGAAACTTACGAAAAACATGGTTATTTCATAATTGCAAATGACCAACCTTAATACCCAACAACTATAAGACATATCAAGGCAGTTTTCAAGATTTAGAAGACAAAATGCAAAGTGTTTTCTTAGATTTGAATTTCAGATGAATGAGCTCTAAAAACTATAAATATATGACAAGTATTCAATAAGAGCATCCTAATGATCATTTTGTAGTGAAAAATGCTTCATCGTACTAAAGTACCTCATTAAATTTAGTACATTGTAGTGCATTAAAGTTATTTTGCACTATAAAATTATTCATCATTTAATATTTGAATTTAACCGAATTTCATCTACTTTATCTACCAGTTGTGTGCAAGGATGTTTTCTAGTGGTGGTGATTTCCCCTCTTAGACTATCAGTCTGTGATAGGGATGGTGACATTCTCTCTTAAACAGGGTCTGATACATAATGGGCATAAAGCTGAAATGTGTTCAGTGACCAAGTAATTCACTCAAAAGTCTTTTTCCCTTTGAATATTCTAAGTTCTGAAATATTTGGTAGTCTTCAATTAAGTAATCATTGTCTCCCTGTAGAAATATTCCTTAATCTTGTATAATCAGATGACCAGATTCCTTCTTTTGTTTCAACATTCAGTGGTAGATAATACATACTGAGGGTGATGGTGATGATGTTTCCAGGTTTGGGTTTGTACAACATCCTCTAGGATTGCAGATATATATATATATATATATATATATATATATATATATATGATCATCAAATGGATGTAATTTACTAAGGCTTTGCACAAATTTATTCTGTTTCTATTTCTGATCAAATGTATGCTTGTACATACAGACTACATATAGGGATATATGCATCTACCAACACCTATTCAGATTCTAAATGAAGGCATGTGATTTGTGATTTTATTTGTATGTGTGTGTGTATTTCTGAGATAGACTGTGGCCCTAGCAGTCTAGGAACTCACTATGTAGACCAGGCTAGTCACAAACTCATAGAAATCTGCCTGCCTCTGTCTCCTGGGTGCTGACATTAAAGGCGTGCTCAGCCTGATGGCATGTGATTGTATGGGCCCATAGTCAATTCACAACAGCTGATGTACACTGATGAGGTAACCCCTGTCAGAACTTGTGATAAGTGCTACAAAAGGTTCCAGATGCTCTTGCTTATTTGATGTCTTCTGTTCTCCTACTGCTTGGCTGCTTCAACAGCCTACCCTACTTTTCAAGACTTCAACCTCCCTCCACAGGACTCTCAGAACCATGTCTACTGCTTCTCCAGGTCAACTTCCCATTGCTGTCCCTCTGGAGAATTAGTTGATATTTTGTTTCCCAGCAAACCTCCGTACTGAATGATCCCTCCTTGTGGTGGCTTTTGTGCCCTCCCAGGTGATTGGCAATATTCTTAACTATGGAATGGCGTTATCAGGGCTCATAAATTCACCTATTAGATATTCTAGAGAAACTTTAGTTTCTACCATGGCTTTGGTGAACCAACTCTAATAATGACTACTCAAGTGTCTTTCTGATAGGGCCAACTAATGAAGAGCTAACATAATCATTGTTATTGCTGGACTATTCTCCCAGGTAGTGGAGAAGCCTTGATAATTGAGATCTGCTTTATTACCATACATTTCCCTCCTGTAAACTCCACTGTTTCTTCTTCTTCTTCTTCTTCTTCTTCTTCTTCTTCTTCTTCTTCTTCTTCTTCTTCTTCTTCTTCTTCTTCTTCTTCTTCTTTTCTTCTTCTTCTTCTTCCTCCTCCTCCTCCTCCTCCTCCTCCTCCTCCTCCTCCTCCTCCTCCTCCCCCTGGTCCTCCTCCTTCTGCATCTATTTATTTACTGGAGGTGGTGCAGGCCACAGCATTTGAATACAAGATAGAGGACAGCCTATGGAAGTCAGTTCTCTCCATCCAGTGTGAAACCAGGGAATCAAACTCTGGTCATGAGGCTTGGCAGCTAGAGCCTGTATCCACTGAGCCATCTTGCCTGTCTAGTTTCTTCTCAGCGATTGAATTTCCTTTTTGTTGTTCCCTAGGTGTTCAAGTCCTTGTGAGATGGCTTAGCATTTCCGGTGCAAGCTTCTTTATGAGGAAATCAATGCTTGTCATAGTATGAGCATTCTCAGTCTCCTGGAAATTAAAGTGCTTTTCAAGTAATATGTGACTTCAGTTAGTTTCTTTCTGTTTGGTCTCTACCCCAGTTGATAATCAGATTTTCCAGCTTTCCTTTCTGCATAAATGCACATCTCCAGGAAAATGTCCTTGTCTACTCTAGCCCACATTCAATAAACATTTTCCCCCTGAACTCTGGGTGAGTTCCTAATGGATGCACAAACACCTGTTGTTATGTAGCAAAAATGGCTAGTAATTTTCTTCCCCTATGGAAACTCTCATCCTTCATTATAATCTCTGTGGCATTTTTTTGTTTCTATGCAGGGAAGAATAGGGTCAAGGATTAACTTCTTCTATTGGTATGTGTTCCAAAACAAACACCTGAGCTTCAAGATCTGTCCTTTTGAGGCTACGGGGCATTCACTGTTCACAAATCAATAGCAAGATGCATCATTAGCTCTGTACATTGAGCCCAGTGTTCAGAGGCGGTGGGATTCTGTGAGAGCTGGTAGTCACGGCTGAAACAGACTCGAAACTCCAATTGGTATGCATTAAGCGTCCTTTGAATTTTATAAAGCTACAGCATTGGCTTTGAGACAATAACAGAACACAAGAGTACATGCTGTACAGATCCCTACATCAAACTGAGTACCAGGGATAATTCCAGAACTTGGTTTTCTGTGCCTTTGGATGTGACTCCTAAAAGGTTCCAAATGGAGGCTCTTACCAGGGCAAAATGTACCAATAACTAAAGCACATCATAGATATGACAATTGAGGACGGTGTAGTTTAGGCTGTTGGTTGACATCACCACCAGTTAACTTATTTCATGTGGACTTCAACTTAATTCAACAAACATTTCATTTCAGGAATACCTATTAAAATCCCCACCCCACCCCGCAAGCGGGAGTTCAGGTTATAGCACTCACGCTCTTACACAAAAAACAAACACCTCCATAGAAACAAGCTCTCGTATGGAGAGAATGACATGCCCATCTCCGAGGAAGCACGGGATGTGTATTATGTTTCTTTTGTGCACTCTTCAATCAAGCAATTAAAAAAATCTTCCTGCAGGAGGACCCTATGCAAAGAGGCACTTGGGAAGTTCCATCCAGCGAGACCACAGCAGTGTCACGAGTTCCCCGCAGCTGTGCACAGCACGACAGAGTAATTGGGGTCTAGGGAAGGGTCAGCCCAGACCAAATGGTCACAACAGGACTGGAGATGATTGGAGTTAACTGCCCTAGTGGTAATGGGGTCTGGAACTACTTTACTTACTTGGAAAATGGAAAGGAAGGAGGGGGGGGGGGAGGAGAACGCAGTTTACCCAGGCTCTCTCACCCCTTCCTGATAGGACCCACTTGGCAACTGCAGAGACGACAATAACCAAATGAAAGACTTTCCCAGGGGTGAAGCCCAAAGGTCAGCCCCAAGCTGTGCGGGACAATGGGGACCCAGCCTCCTCTTGTATCTTCCTAGGGCATGAAGGAGTCTTAATGAAGAGAGCTTTTTTCTCCGCGAAGATTCTAAGCCCCAGCGGGTTCCACTCCACCTCCAGCCGCGGGCGGGCGGGCGGGGGAGGGGCGCGGGGCTAGGACCGGCTGGGATCCGCCACGCCCCTCTTCTGCCGCTGCGCGACCCCGGCCCCCGCCCGCGCTCCTGCGCCCCCGCCCCCGCGCTGCGCGTGCCCAGCCCCGAGCGCGTTCCCGCACTCCCGCGCCGCTGGCTGCGAGCGCTCAGATCCCGGCCGCCGCAGCCCGCGCAGGCAGGCAGGCAGGGGACAGCGTCCGGCCCGAAGCCCCGCGCCTGGCCCGGGCTCGGTTCCTGCGCCCACGCGCCGCCTAGCCCCACATTCGCCTCTCCTCTCCTCTCGCTCTCTCGCTCTCTTTCTGTCTCTGTCTCTCTGTCTGTCTCTCTCTTTCTCTCTCTCTCTCCCCCTCTCTCTCTGTCACCGGCGTCCCCTGCCTCAGTGTCCCCACCCTCTGCACCCTAAGCTGCACCCCGGCGGCCGGCGAGGGGCCGCGGACCCGGCTGGAGATGCGAATCCTGCAGCGCTTCCTCGCGTGCGTCCAGCTACTGTGCGTGTGTCGCCTGGGTAAGTGATGGGACCTCCGCGGGGCGGTCGCGCGGGGCTCAGTCGCTGGGATACGGCTTGCGGGGAGGATTTCAGAATATTCGGCAGCACCCAGGAAGAGTTATCCTGGACCCCTAGATGTCACCCGCGCCGACTGCGCCTCCGTCCCCTCAACTGCGCCGCTGCCACCTGCCGGGTCCCCATGCTGAGGCTCGCGTGGTCAGGACACCTGGACCACCAAGGCCGCCGGGTCAGGGTCCCCTCTGGCGCGCGCTCTCTTCTCCATGTTGCAAACTGTGGAAACAGCCTTGTAGCCCTACATTAAGAGGATGAGTCAGTGACTGGAAATACAATACAGCGGTGGCAAGGGGCTGCGACCTAAATGTTCATTTTTATGCTGCCGGTACAGTGGACTTGAACGGAAAGTACACGTGTCTGTCTTGCAGTACACGCACTCGCCTGAAAGGTACTGAGCTGAACAAGCACCGACCTGACTTTTCTGTGGTTCCAGTACTTTGAATTTAGTCACGTTCAAGTCCAGGCAGCCATTTACAAAAAAAGTTTCAGTCAAATCCCTGTGAGCATTCTGCCCCAGCTTCCGGAGAGAAGAGCTGCTGCTGGGTTTACCGGGGACCCAGCTCATTCTCATAGCTACACCATATACGTTAAATGGACGTTGCTCTCTGCAATCAACAGTTTGGATTACCTGGGGTGGGGGTGGGGGTTGTGGTAGTGGGGGTGGGGGTGGGGGTGAGGGCGCAGGCTTAGGTTTCCAAAAAGAAAAAGAATGTAAATGTGTATGTTTTAAATTTTGTTCCTGAAAGCCGCCTTCATGGCGATTAAAGGACTATTTGCAGCCATTAACCTAAAAAATTAGAATATGTACCTAGATTCGTGAGCGTGACTGTTTAGCTCCCATCAGTCCTGTAACCCTACTTTTAGAATTTTAGATTGTTTATAATAAAGGATATATTCAACGTGCATAACCATCCAGTGGGTGGTGCTGCTCTTGGAGCCCCGGCCTTGGTAAACAGAAGTCTTTTCTACTTCTGGCTGATGAGAATTGTGTCGCCACTATGGTGGTGACTGCCTGTAACTCACTTTGTTTATTCACCTAACTTCAGTCCATAAGGCTTGGTGAAAGTGCTCAGGGCTGGTGTGCTGGATGTCTTGCCCACAGCTGACGTATAAGACAGCAGGAGACCCACCTTTCTGGCCTTGTCTGACTGCAGGCTTGCAGTTAAGTGTAGAGTCTGGAAGATCTACCCCGCACCCCGCCCCCAACACCACTGGAAGTACTCTTCCAATCCACACCTGTTGAATTTACATTTCCACATTCCAGTCAATAGACATTTTAACAACAAAGCCAGCTCCTCTTGATACTTAAATTATTGTTTAAGGAGATCTCACAGTATTAGGGAAGCAAATTACAATACTGTTCTGCGCTTCAGCAAAAACACATGCCCAAGACTAGATTAGGAATGGTTTGAAAATAAGAAAAACAAAGTCAGTTGCCACACAATTTATCTGTCTGAAGTGTAAGGTTTGGTGGTATTTAGTATAGTCAGAGTTGTGTGACCTCAGAGCACGTAATGAGCCCTACTTGCTCATTAACTAACATTTCCCATCCCACTGATCAGCTTTCTGTGTCTATCTATCTGCTTGCTCTGGACATTTCATCTGAACAAAATCATGAAACATGCAGCTTTTTATGCCTGGCTTCATTCACTTAGCAGAATGCTTTCAAGGTTTACTCGTATAAGCACTGTACAAGCACTCATTGGTTTTTGTGACTGAGCTGGATCCCATTATTTGCAAACCACACATTTGCAAAGTTGATTTTTATTTCTCCTCAATAAGGCATTATCTGTAGCCTGCTTACGGTTGCCTAGATTTTGGCTTATTGGACACATGCATTTGAAGATAGAAGGCATAAAGGGAAAGAACTGAATCCATTGTTTAAGATTGTTACAAGCTCGTGCAATGGCATCAGATCTAAGCCTATCCATTGGAACTGAAATATGAGTTCTTTCTTTCTTTGTAATGACTACTACTGTGAGGTGACTATGTTTGTATCCCTCACCATTTTAAAGCAGCCATTTACATCACTACCAACAAGCTGACGTGGGGACACTGGAAAATGGGATGGATATATTGACCTTTGGGTGGCATATTGTGGAAAACTGACGCACATTATCTACAAATGAAAAACTCAGCCTTCCCTTTAATGCCCCCCCCCCCTATATTCATCAGTGTTTGAGAATGTATTTATTCCTCATCTTTAGTGTCTTTGGAGCCGTCCAGGTACCATGCCACCATAAAATGTGCTCAATAAAAGGTCTGAGGACTGACTGAGGGTGTGAAGCAGGCTGACAATTCTGATATAATTAGACCACCATTCTTACCGTTATCCAGGAGCACATTGTAGAATTCACTAAGGTACTCACTGTCTACAGTTAAGAACATCTCTGTGATCAGGGCTGCATCACTTTCTGTGTCTCGGGTGTCCTGGTGGTTTGACCCAAGCCATTTGACTTTGCCATAAGAAGGTAGGACTATGAGACATAGAGGAAGCCGAGGGGTTTGAAGAGCGGTTAAGGAATCACTTCTTTTCGTTTATGAGACCTCATGATCTTTGAATTAAGCAAGTTATAGAGCTGCGAGGAACAGCAAATCCTCATGCTTACACACTCTTGTTAAATGTAATGAATATGACTCTGAACTTCCTAGTCATGCCTCACGGCTGTGGGGGCCACGTTAAAAATGAGTCATACCTAAGGCCCCTGCAGCAATTACAACTTCAGTGTTTCTGGGTGTGGTGCCAAGGGGCTTCTTCAGTTCTGACTCCAAATAATAACTAGTCACCATTTAGGAAATTTATTACATTTGGTTAACATGGTAATACGTTCCTGTACTTGGGATCTCTCTCTCTCTCTCTCTCTCTCTCTCTCTCTCTCTCTCTCTCTGTCTGTCTGTCTGTCTGTCTGTCTCTCTTCAGAGTAAGGCTGTTCTCAAGAGAGAAGTTTGCAGGAGAGATTACCTTATCAATGAATTATTTCTACACTAGAAATAAAGGATCTTGCTTAAAATTGTATGTTGTGAGAATTTTGCTTCTGGTAAACACTTTATTTTTTTTTTTCTGGAAGCATGAAATGTTTCTCCACTTCAAACACTTCAGAAAGGTCTGAGTGGGTCTGTCTTGGGAACTCAATTTGAGTACCCGTTTGCTAACTTCTCGGATTGTGTCTGGAAAGGGCTCCATCGGCCAAGACCCCAGCACCTGAGGGAAGGGCTTGGTGGAGACTAGTTTTGTCTTTAGATCCATTCGCTACTGACTCTATCATTCAACTGGTACCATCCCCATGAACCTTTCCTTCTCATTTCCTCCTCCCCCATCTAATATGAATTACAGATGAGGAAACACAGACACAGAGAAGTCAAATGACTTTCCTGGCATCACACAGCCTAGTTAGTCTTTATCTCTTCCAAACCAGACACTTCCTTTTCTGTGGTTTTTGTTCTTGTTGTTTTGTTTGTTTGTTTTGTTTTGTTTTAGACAGAGTCTCATGTAGCAGGCTGACCTTAAAAACTCTATGTAGCCAAGGATGGCCTTGAACTCCTGATCTTCCTGCCTCCAAATTCTAAGCTCTGATAGAGGAGGCATGCATCACCACGCCTTGGTGACTCTCTCTGTGTCCACTCTGAGAATGTCTGTTCTTGTTGAGAATTTATGAATACCGGGATGGGATGTAGCATTTCAATTTTCTTTCTTGCAAATGCCCTTGGGGACTTTTCTTGTACATTCCCATGTTGTATTTATTTCCCTTTCTAAAATTTAAGGGCAGCCTATCATTTTTAGGTAACAATAACTCCTATGCCTCAATGTAATCTTGAAAATTGTGACAAACCCATCCTGTCATGTAAGGAAGGCGGCCCCACCTAGACTGCTGTTTCAATTTCTTTGCTGTTGTTTGCTGCACACTAAGAACCCAGCGGTGCTGAAGCAGTCTCAACACGTGTGCCCTCCACCCACACGTTCTGATTCAACCCCATACTGAAGACCTTTAAATCTCATTTTAAGCTATTCATGATGATTTATGCCTGTAATACTAGCACTTGAGAGGCTGAGACTGGAGGATTGCTGTGAGTTCAGAGTAAAAACTGTCTGAAACCAACAAGAGCTAATAAATGAATAAATACCACTCCCCCAAAAAAACCCCAGTTTTAACTTTTATGACTCTTTCTCCATTGACAACCCGTTGAGAGTAACTGTCTTTTCCAACAATCTGTGAATGTGTTAAATGTGTTAGCTCTCAAATATTTTAAAATGCTTCCACTCACTCAGTAATGCTAATGGTGAGAGCCAATTTCAGTAAGATACATATATGCATGTATCTGAAGTCATTAAAATTATTTGGAGTCTTGATGCATGCTTTGTGTAATGGAAACCAATTTTTACCTATATCTGCAATTCTTCTGGTATATGTATAACATGCATTAGGCATCAAGAGAAATATCTTATGCTATTGCACATCCCTAAAATACTTTGCTTTTAAAATTATGCTGCTTAGTGCCATGTCCACTAGGCATATGTGGTTATTTGATTCATAATCTATCAAAATGAAATCACTCACTTCTTTGTATCTCACACTACTTTGTATCTCACACTACTTTGTATCTCACACTACTTTGTATCTCTCACTACTCATCTGTATATGTGACGACAACAAAGGGCAGTTTGGGCGCATTTCCATTACTCAGAAAATCTACTGATTGGGAGATGATGGTGCATATGGTAAAATCCCTGACTTGTAAGCGTGAGGACCTGAATTCAAACCCTCAGAGCCCACATAAAAGTCGTATGTGATGGTTCTTGGTTGCAGTTCCAGTGGTGATGAGATGAGAGGTGGAGACAGGTATGTCCCTGGAGCCTACTGTTTAAACAGTCCAGCCTACTAGGCAAAGCTTTAGGCCAATGAGAGACCCTGCCTCAAACAAAAGTGGGCAGCACCTGAGGAATGATGCCTGAGATTATCCTTTGACTTCTGCATATGCGCATACACATGTGCATGTGTGTACCTGCATAGACATATAAAGAAGATTCACAGAAAAACACTGTTTTAAGACAAAAATTAAAAAAAAAACATAGAAAGCATAATTGATTGTCCTCATTAGAAGTTATCAACTCAACTAAAAAGGAATTCTAAAGTCATTAAAATTATTTGAACTGTTGATGCATGGTGGTTATTTCTGGTGTGTATTATGTCAACTTTACAAAGATCCTGGGATGTGATGGCAGTTATGTGTAATAGGTAAAGAAGGGTTAGCAGCCACTTTGTGCCCTTTATAAACTGGGGTCTACAACTGGTGATTTATGTGTGAATGATCTGTCTCCCACTACATTTTCCATGATTTGTTTTTACCACGTACTGTATTTTCTGGCAGTATATCTGTCTGTCTTCCCCACTGGACCAGCTCTTGAAGGGCAAAGACTGTATTGTATTCTTCATAGCTTCTTAGACCTGGCACCGAGAGGACGTGCCTAGTAAGTCCTTAACACTCAAGACCTTAGGGTTACCTTTCTGTTACTGAGATCAGCCAATTTCTGTTGGTCTTTCTTTTGATTCCATTTCTAGGTCAAGACTTTGTTCAGCATTACCTTGACCTGTTCACCATTAATGCCTGTTCTGGCACCAGACCCTCATTTTCAGTGATTCTCTCAAATATACTTTAAAGGATCGCCTAGATCCAGACACTGTCTATGCATAAAAAGTAAAGTGCCTGTGTTTGATATTGCACGGACAGTTGCTGTGTTAGTCATAAGTGAGCATTTAATTGTTGATAAGTTGACGTAAGTGGACCTGGATATGTCCCAGAGTTCAGGGTGAATGTGCTTCTCTCTGTATGTGTGCTGCTCTTGTGTTAGAGAGGAGACGATAAGGGGTTGTAGGGTGGTCAGCAATAAGAAATGAAAGATTTTCTTCCCAGAGACCGCTTTCCATCAGACCAAAGCCACGGTACTGGATAAATCCCGTAAAACTGACCATGAGAGGTTGATGGCCCAAGACAGGTCTGAAAACAAAACAACAGCAACAATGAAAAAGATGGAAAGTGTTGTGGCATCTCAAGATAGGTATTTCTTAGAGTTCCTCTATCATTTTCTTATTAACCATAGAGATGAAGTGCAGGGCATAGTGTATCCCTACATACAGCATATGTGCAGTATGGTTGTTTTTGTTTTTTTTTCTAATGGAGCTGAATTTAAATGGGTGGGAGTTGGGACGGGTGAGATATTGTCACATAGGTCAAGAGCAGAAGTTAAGGAGATTTGCTCTTTTATTATGCTATTTTCCTGATATTCTTCTCAATATTTCCCTCCCTCTCTCTTTACTTTTCTTTTGATGTTATTTCCTCTTTTATCTTGACTTCCTTTGAGCATGGATTTAAATAATAAAATAAACTTGGCACATTTCCTCTCCATCTTGATGAAGAGTTGGATAGGGAGGAAATTGACGGTATTTCATGCCATTAGCAAACGTATTTTTACTTTGTTAATAGAATTTGGGAGGTGTGGTCATTAGCATAATTTTAAAAGGATGGGTTAGCAGATGCTTCTGTTCAAAATTCCTGTGGTTAAAATAGGCTTGATTGTCTTCTTTTTCTTCTGATATTTGCTCACAGATATTAAAGTAAACTAAATTATCCAGGGTCTTGGTTGATGTGAATTTGCTGGTCTGATTCAATAAGTGTGAGTCTTTTCGTGTGCTTGTTCATAAGGCATAAATTTCATAAAATACATTCTTTATATTTTTGGAAAGGATAATTTATTCATGAATTGGAAAGGAAGAGGTTGGATTAAAGTATTTATAAGAGTAACTAGGTTACAGGTAGATTTTCACTCTCAGAGAATCATTCCATCTGTCTCTCTCTGCCTTCCTCTAAGCATGGGTCTTAGTGTAGTAAGACCTTTTCAGAACTAATTAACTCTATATCTTGAGTAGGAATAAATGGAAAAATTATAATTTTAAAAAAATGACCTTTTAAAGCAGATTTCATGGTTCCTACCCGAATCCTGATCACATACTTTGAAATGCTGGACAGATATAAATAACCTTCCTGATGTTCTCATGGTTTTCAGTCACAGCATCACCTGTTTAAGACTGATTTCTATGACTAAATTGTCATCCACTTTCATCTACACGTTTTCTTGCCTAGAACATGTAAAGGTGTCATTTGTTCCATAGAGCTGTACAAATCGAGATCTGCTCACAGGGGCCATCACGTGGCATCGAGGGACACATGGCTATTGCTCTCACATTTGTTTCCTTGCAAAAGTGTGCATAGACTTTGACCGCAGTCATGAGTTCTTAATCCTGGCCACACTTTAGATGCACCGGGTATTATTGTGTGCTTCCCCTCCAAATTCATGTCAAACCCCTATCAGGATGGTAGTACTTGGAGATGAGACTTCTGAAGGGTAAATAGGTCATGAGGTTCAAGCTGTCACAAAAGAAATTCATGCCTTAGAGAGAAGAGACAAGAGCTATGTCTTTTTCCATCCCATACCAATACAGCAAGAAGCCAGCCATCTGAAATCCACAGAGAGCTTTCATCAGGATCAAATCTCTTGACCCCTTGATATTGGACTTTCTAGCCTCAAAACCTGTAAGAAACAAATGCCTGTTGTTTCAGCCACTCAGTCTAAAGTATTTTGTTATAATACTCAAGGCTAACTAATGCACGAAAATAACTTCTAGCTAAGCATATTGTAGTGTCTTAGTGCTGTGATCAAGTATGGATGTTTTCTTAAAACACTTCAGGTGATTGGAGGACACAGTCAGGGTTTGAAAACCACAGATCTAGGCCAACCTCATGATACTACTAATCTTAGTTTATTTTCCTTCAGGTGGAGACACCAGCAGGTTTTATGCTTTGCTAAAACAAAGCCAGCTCCATGGGACAAAGGCCTTGGAAAATGTCCCACCCTTCTTTCCTCTTCTTAAGGTAGTTTCAGTTTCAGAGTAACCCTAGAAGAGGAGCGTGGACTACAGTGGCTGACCTCAGAGTCCGAGAGCCAGACTTCAGGGGGGCAAGAGTCTTGGCGTCCATCCAAAGGTTCAAGTCTATCAGCAGCTGGGAAGAGAAATGAACCAGCTTCAGAGACAAGAGATTCAAGTGTCATTTATCCAGACCCAAGCATATATTATCTTTCCATTTGTCAAGGATGCATATTCTTGGTGGTACCTAGTCCTGTTTTCTTCATGAAATTTTCAGTAGAACTAGTTAGTGTTTTCTACTAATTAAGTTAATACAAGATTTAGCTATATTTCCCATCTATTTTCATCTATTTTATGTTGTTTCTAAGCTAAAAATTATCAATGTATAAATTATGGATGATAAGACTTATAAAGAAAATATCAATTATTTATCATGTCCTGGCTATTTGGACTTTCCTGTGTTTGAAAAGCCTTTAATAACATCCACTTTAAAGCTAATGATGGACTTTCTCTAATGGCCAGCTTAGCTCTTCAATAGGCTAATACTCAGTAAATGATAACATAAGCACAAATTGGTGCTGTGGATCTTGATTGAGAATCTTCTTTGAGATAAATATTCCTCTAGAGAGGACATATACCTACTGGTTCATTAAAACCTCACAATGTATAAAAGTAGCTCCCTAGCAGAGAAGACTTTGCAGATGGATTGGGTGGGGATATATGTAGCTTTAATGCACATCTGGGAAGACAGCTGGTTTTAGACCATGCAGGGAGGATGGATAGGAAGACTTGCATGGTCACTATGGGGACAAAAGGCAGGCATACAGGCCAACAAAGACATCCACAGAAGCATAGAGGAGAGTCAAAATTTGGTATTTGGAGAGAGAGAACAATCAGAATGCATGCACAGTAATAAAAATTCTCAAATAGTGAGGAAGATGTCCAACAGCTGCTTGAAATTTTGGAACTGACGTTTATCCACTGTAATGGAATATGACTGCAAGGTTTTGAACAGTAGTAAAATTGTTTGAGAAAATCTATATTTTTAAAACTTAGATTTTAAAAATTTTTACTATTACTACTGTATTTCTATGTGTATATAAGAGAGAAGGGGAGATAGATAGATAGACAGACAGACAGACAGACAGACAGACAGATAGATAGATAGATAGATAGATAGACAGAAAGACAGACAGACAGAGCAAGAATGAGAGAAAGAGGGGAGTTATTTGTAGATGGATATGCTTGCCTTTGTGGGCACGTGTGGAAACCAGAGGTTGATGTTAGCATGTTTTCTCCAATCACTTTTCCACTTTTTGTTTTGAGGCAAGGTTTCTCACTGAACCTAGCACTTGCCATTTTGGCTATACT
Source organism: Peromyscus californicus insignis (assembly GCF_007827085.1). Taxonomy (NCBI): domain Eukaryota; kingdom Metazoa; phylum Chordata; class Mammalia; order Rodentia; family Cricetidae; genus Peromyscus; species Peromyscus californicus. Next base: position 36,064,293 of record NW_026294584.1, read on the forward strand.
AGTTGACCATCAAATCCCAGAGACCCCACCTGTCTCCACCCCACACCTGACTTTTATGTGGATGTTGGGGATCTAGGTCCTCATGCTCGTGCTGCAAACACCCCACTGACCCATTGCCCCTGTCTAGATCTCTAGACTATGGGACAATATGGGTATCAAGGAGGGTAATGGAAGCAGAGTAAGACAGGGAATCAGGCTGTTTCAATGCTGTGACTTCGAAGATTTGCTTGATGATTCAGAGTGTGAGGAGTGTAATAGCACCATACTATCCTCATGCATGACTTTAAAGCCTCGCAAGCACTTTTGGATACATCACTTGATTTAAGTATAAATAGTATTTGATAGGATGTGATCCTACTGTATAAGAACAAGATATTCGTGATCCTGGAGGGAGCGTCCAACCTGGGAAGGTGAAGATGTAGCAAGGAACAAAAGAGAGTCAGAGAAATATCCAAGAAGGAAAAGTATAGGCAGCAAGCACGCACAGTTCTAAAAGAGCAGATGATTTGGAAACAAAGGGAGGGTGGCAGCGTGAGCTTACATATTGATTCAGTCAAACCAAGCCTGTTAAAATGAGCCCCAGGCATTGAAGGGAGGCATTCCTTCAAACTGATTAACTCAGTGACTTGGGCAGCAATCAGAGCAAGTGGTACTTCTTGTAGAGATCATAGTCAGAACTTTACCAAAACGTCTTTTTCAGGGTGAAAGGATCTGAGCAGATTGGTAGCATCAGGTTCATCTGTAGCACCCACCCCGACACTGTTCACTTGATTGACTTTGAACACCCACGTGTGTGTCCTTTTCACAGTGAGCACACACCCCTATAGTTGCAGCCAGTAGGTTGCTGGTACAAAAGCGTTCTTAATTATCCATGAGTTCATATGAATTGAAGTATATCCTAGTCATCTCTCCTAAGCTAGTGTCTCTGGAAATTGCTCACAATGAGGGCTTCACATTAAAAACAGTGTAACAGAAAACAGTTGATGGAATCGTCTTCCCTGATTTTGCTTTGAAGTTTATTTTTAAGAGAGAGATGGAGAGAGGAGAGAGAGAGAGAAAGGAAAAGAGGAAAAGAGGGATAAGAGAGAGAGACCCTTACTGTGTATATGGTGTGTATGGTGTGTGGTGTGTGCTTGCCATGGAATGTGTGAGGTCAAAGAACAACCTAGGGTAGCATTCCTTGCCATCCACTTTGTTGAAGAGTTAATTCTTTCTGTTGTTATTTGCTGCTGCATGATCCAGTCTGGCAGGTCCACAAGCTTCTGGGAATTCCCTATCTTGCTGTAGGAACTCTAGGGTTACAGACATGTTATCATGTCCACCCTTTACATAGATTCTGGAAATTCAAACGAGTCTTCACACTTGCACATCAAGGTTGATGTGTTGTTAATTAATGAATAAAACAATAGAATTTTATTACTTACTATATGTCTCTTTAAGATAAATTTATGATACATGATGTAGTAAGCTGTGAAATCACGTAGCTTAGGAAAGGAAGAAAATAGCAACAAAACCAATATGTAAGTCTATTTTTTCATATGTAACGGAAATGTAAGCACAATTTTCCATATGTAATTAAAAATATAGTATATTGTGCCATATAGGATTTGATTGCAAGGTTAAAGTCTATCAAAAATGATTGACTGCATATAAGATATGTTTGGTTGTGGTCGGTTTTTATTTGATGACTTTCATAATAGGAAAGTGGTACATAATATTAATATATACACAGTTATGCCAGGATATTATAAATATATGGTTATATAGACATTTACACTCAAGCATAAATTAATGAGGATTTATAAATGCATGTTTACATGACTAGGCATAAGCATACATATGTATGTTTCTTGTTGCTCAAAATGGAAATACCTTTATTTTACATATTAAAACAGTATCTCTTTTGTGAAAACTATTCAGATTAATTCTAGCACAAATGTTGATTTTTTTAAAAAGATTTATCGTTATTATTTTTACTCATGTGTATACATGTGTGTCTGTGTGAAATCATGCCTCTTATATGGTGGAATATATTCCATGCCTATGGAAACCAGATGATGGTGTAAGATTCCCTGGAGCTGGGTGGAGTTATAGGCAGTTGTGAGCTACCTGAGGTGGGAGCTAGGAACCGAACTTGGGTCCTCTGCAAGAGCAGCAAGCACTCTCAACAGCTGACCTGTCTCTCCAACCCTTGCTTTGACATTTCTGAGACTGACTTCTTCCTGGACACAAGATGAAGAAAGACAAGAAGGATGTCCATTGCTCCCTGTGACCTGAGTCAGTGCTGTCCTCTCCACAGGAGCTGGGCCCAGGTAGATAAGTGACACTCTGCTCAGCAGGTGCTCACTGGAGTTACTGTGTGCTCAGCACTACACTGGGGCTTGAATCAATATCTTCCGTCTTTGAGGGGGAAATCTCGTTATAGATACAAAATACAGCCTGGTGGAATAGGGTCAGAAAAAGACAGATAAAATAAAAATGTGAAAACGCTTTTTAAAAGTCACATGAGTATGAACAGTCCTTCTTTCTCCCTTTTGAACAAGACAGTTTACTGTTTCATTTCATAACATAAGCCTCTACGTGTGTCCTCTGTTTTTTCTGTGGCAGGCAGATCTTTATGGATTTGAGACCAGGCTGGACTACATAGAAAGTTCCAGGCCAGCCAAGGCTGTAGAGCAAGACCTTGCCTCAAAAAAAAAAAAAAAATTTTTTTTTTCAGACTGTGGATTGTTTACTCAGATTCTCTGAAATGGATTTAGTTCTCAGTATTCCTCCCATCACACTAAAAGTAATTATGTGGCTAGGAAAACATGCAAACAAAGTGTGTAAGTTAAAACCCTCTTTGTGTGCATCCAGTTCACTATCCAGGGTTAGGGACATGTCACTTGGTTTGTACAATTAGACTCGTTCTATCAGGAGGCCTTCTTGTTGACAGCAGGAGCTGCCATGCTGTCACAGACGTCAACTCTGTGTGCTACAATGTTAAAGAGTCAGTCAGCAAGCCTCTAATTTTAGGCTTTTCTAGAAAATTCTGAACATAGATAGTAATGCTGTCTGCTGAATGGATTTCATGAAGAGTGAAAAGACATTTAATTAGGCACGAGCAGCTAGGGCACGCTGCCCTGAAATCCTATAAGACAGCACAATCTGGACTCCGTCTATCCCACCAGAAAGTGCCCAGAGATGCCTCCGTCTTGACAGTGATCCCAACTTCTTTTCTTGCTAATCTTTCAGCACTTTCTGACTGTTCAGTATTCTTGGCAGAATTAATCAAAACACAAATGCTTGCGTGCTCCTCCGTAAATTCTAGATTTTATACAAACCTCTCTCCCCATGGCAAGATGCCTATAAGACAGCCTTGTGGTTCAGTCTTTGGAAGGAGCTTCTTGCAACATCCTTTCTTCTATATTTAAAAGTTAAAATCCTTCTGAGCAGTGGTGGCCCACGCCTATAATACCAGCACTCTGGAGGCAAAGGCAGGCAGATCTCTGTGAGTTCGAGGCCAGACTGGTCTATAGAGAGAGATCCAGGACAGCCAGAGCTACACAGAGAAACCCTGTCTCAAAAAACCAAAAACAACCACAACAATAACAACAAAAATCCTCCAGCACTTGTAAATTGGAAAGTGGGGGTCTTTTTGCTTTTCCAAATTTTGAAATTGAAATTTTATTAGACTCAATGGAATTTAGGCAAGTAAAGATGAAATACTCAACCAAATAGTCTTTCTACTGCAATCATAGCTGCTAAGTCCTCTCCCCATGAAGCAGATTAGGTCTTCTGTTGGCAAAGTGTGCCTCTGTGTAGTAAGTTTTCATTATAAATACGTGGGGAATGCTGCATTTTTGACAGGAGTCTTTTGGACGAAAGCTCTCAGACTGCTGTGGATCTGTTTGGGTGACTGCACTGCCTGAGAAGACAAATGGAAAGCAGATCATCAAGGAAAGATTGACATAGACGTTTTGTGTGGAAGTCACTGTGTTTGACTATTGCCCCCTAAGAGGCTAAACTATGCTTTTTCAAGGAGAAAATATTAATGTGCACATGTAAACTTAGAATTTGTAGACTGGAGTTGAAATCTCCATTCATTATCCCTCACGGTGTTCTTGTATGAATTCAATAACAAGAAATGAAGAGGTTTCGTGCATATTATGTATGTTTTCATTCATTCACCTGAAAATCCCAGAAATGTGTAGTAATTAACCAAAGCACTGATGGAAAGTTTCACTGTCGGAAACGTAACTAACACAGAGCCATGGAAACAGGCCAGCACAAACCTGCCTGCTACCAGCCTAGGAAATGCACATAATCCAGTGAACATCATTAGGTTCTTGACAAAAATAATTGTTTTCCAAGACCAACCTTAAAGACTGTCTTTTTCTTCTTTTGCAAGTGTGTAGCAGTGGATGTGGGAATACTTTAAGGACTTTGCACTTTCATAGTTTGGTTGCTGTAACTCTAAGAGGGAAGTCTTTTGCAAACGGCTTCAGTAGTGAAACACAGTGAGGTTTGCCAGAGTTTCCAACTGCAGAAGCCTTTGAGGAAATATTTGGTAAGGTTCTTGTGTTTACACTAGCCGTCACGGGGAAGGATACACGTTCTCATAACTTGTGATGTCCTGTGGCACACTTCCCAGGGCATCCAGTCTGCTTTAAAAACTGAACTCAGATTACTTCTCTGGTTTTCCTTCAATCCTCATATAGTGAGTCCTCTTTCTCCTTAACTGGAAATTCTTGTCGTTCTGTGGTGGCTTTTGGCCTCTTGACTCTCCAGTTGTGTCCTCTCTGTAACCTTCTATGACATCACCGCTCCACCAGGTCACCTCCTCCCTCAGGACACAGCATTCATTCTGCATTCCAGTTGTTTCCACAGTTTTCTTTTTCTTGAGGAAACTGATCTCAAGATTTCCATCCCCTGGGCTCTAAGGACCTCTTGCCTATGTAGTAGGTACTCGGTTCATCTTTGCAGTCTTTATGAGTGAAATCCCCTCCAAGACAATCAGTCCTGTCGAAGACAGAAAAATTAATATGATCTGGCTAATGGTGGTTCCTTTGTGTCAGCTCCTTCAGGGTACTCCTTAGCAGTCTAAGAAACTTGCCCTCCCGTTTCTAGTGTGGGGAATTAGAATTCACTTCACCCACAACCTCACTCAATTCCTCCAGTGTTTCAAAAGGTAAACTAAAAGGGGCCAATCCAATCACATTCGAATCTTAACAGGTCCGCGTGTCTCTATAGATTTTAAATCGAGTTGGCACACAGTCATGGACAACTTCCTAAGGGCTTTTACTCTTGGCATTCAGACTTTTAAGAAAATTAAGCGACTAGAATAGAGTATAATAGTGAATGCAGAAGAAGGGAGGAGAGATGTCTGTGGCCAGAAACATGAGAGAAAGAGCACTATAAGTTTCTTTATTCTACGTAGTGGTGGGAGAATCTACTTTTTGGCCTGCACAGCGGATGCACCATTTCTTTGGGTAAGTTTCCCCTATGTTTCCTGTCAAGCCAGGGTTTTAATGAAACAAAACGATACCGGATCCCTCTCACTAACACCTCTTCATCCCTCCAACTCCCCAGTCAGTGCCAGCCAAGAGCGTTTCTCTCAGCCTCTTTTTATCCCCTTTTCCCAAGAACAAGATCAGATATGTGAGGTCCTGTTTGATTCAAGCTTGGAGAAAGTACTGTGTGTCTCACGCCCATGGGTTACCGGCAGCTGCCAAGAGTGGTATTGTCAGCACTCTGTCCTGGGTCTGTACTTTAAATTCTTCAAGCAACCTAGAGGACTTATAGAGCAAAAATTATTTTCCATGGAACAGAGGACCTGGGTTGTTGACGTTTCAAAGTCTTGAAAAATCGAGAACAGCACAGTTGTGCCTGGCTCTGTTTGGGGGCCCTGAGAGACATTTTAAAACCATACACTTTGTGTCGACTCAGTTCCTTCTCTCTGAGCTGCTGGCCTCGCGTCTCTAGTACAGTTGGAGAGGTCTCTATGACTGCAAATAGAAATTCACCAAGCTGCTGCAGATGTTTAATAGACTACTGAAGAATACAGACAAATTCGTGCTACAAAAGAAGTCAGTGTTCTGTTCACAAAAGTGACTTCGTAGTTATGAGGCTAGTAGACAAGTGGAGAATGTGCTAACACAAATAATCACACTGGGGAAAAAAAACATTATTTTTAACTCAGTGTGATTTGAACTGACATTGAATTGCAGGAGATTTAAGAACTTGAAATGTAGGTTTTAATGTGTTTAAGTGCAACCACTACAATCTTAAGGAATATAAATGAAGAGAAAACAACACATCTGAGGGAAATAATGGCTATACTCAGATATAAAACCCCAAATCAGATTGCTTGATGGAACAGTGATGCTTCATAAAATATTAACTAGGCAATTAAAAGTGTGAAAGCCATTATTTCATTAAATAGTCACTAAAAGCAGCAGTGTAGATAAATATATAGCAATAAAGAATTGCGAAATCTGTATAAACAATGATTAAGGTTCTTGTGGGACTTCATGTGGGAAAAACTTAAACGCTGGGCTTTAAGACACAGTTATACAGGGAATTAATTAAATTATTGAAGTTTTGAAATCATGAGCACAGGGATGAAATTGGTAGGTTTGACAGTTTTTAAGGAATGAATGTTTCATTCTGCTTTTGGAAGAGTTTACTTTTTACTTATATAAAATAAAGCCCCACTTAAATATTCAGTATGAGGGGGCTTATAGAAAATTTGCCATTTTGGCTACAGCCCTTCAGAAGCCATAAGAATATCAGTTATAAAATTACAAATAGTCTGCTTCTAAAAGCATTTGATAGTGAATGATGTTCTTGTCAAAAGGAGAAATGAGAAGCAGCTATTCAGTGGTAGAGAATATAGCAAGGGTGCCCTGATTACTGTGAGGGGTCCCTGATACCCTGGAGCAAAATGGACTTAATGCTCACAGAGGGAAAGCAGCCCTCTAGGTACAGGATTGTTTTTGTCCGCACATTATGTCCATTTGTAATCAAAGCATGGATGCTTCCTCTCAGGTTACTATCTTAGTATTTGATAATGCTAACGATTTTTTTTTAACATGCTGACTATCCTCATTAAAACAAATATTTCTTTCTTGTCTGGGGAGATGTTTCTGTAGATAAACCATGTGCCATGCAACCATGAGGACTGGAGTGTGGATACTAAAAACCCATGTAAAGCCAGATGTGCTGGTATGCATCTGTAACCACTGCATTCCTACGGAGTGATGGGACAGTGTATAGAAAGAAGAATCCCTAGAAGCTGTGGGCCAGCTAGCCCAATGTTTGCAGCAACAAGCAGTGAACACCTGTCTCAACCAAGGGAGACAGTGAGAACTAGCATCCAGGGCTGTCCTCCGACCTTCCCTCCCGTGTCAGGATATGCACATACCATGGTGCTCACATGTCCACACTATGCATACATGCACAAGTAAAAATGAAACAGCAATATTCTTCTCCTCACCTCTGCCACATTTCTGGCCTTTCATATATTGCTAACCTCTTAGAACCTTCCACAGTTAGCATCTGTATTTTTCTCTCCTTCCACTTGTTCTTGAGTCTGCAATAAACAAGAATCTGCTCCCCTCACTGCAAAAACTTTCCCTGACCCATCCTTGTAACACGGATTGCTAAATGGTCTTATAATAAAAAATCTGGAGCCAGATATTGGAGTAAATGCCGAAAGATCAGAGAGACAAAGGAACAAGCCACAGACACTTCTCACCTCACCAACCCCACAAATCCTCTCACTGAATGTCTCTGAGTCCTCCACTGAAAGGTGTACAGCCGAAAGGGCCTTTGCAGCCAAAAAGGGCTTCTGCTGAAAAAGTTTCAGCTGGAAAGCTTTAGTTCCTATCTCCTCACGCCTTATATACCTTTCTCCACCCAGCCATATTACTTGCTTCCTAGTGCTAGGATTAAAGGCATGTGATTCCCAAATACTGGGATTAAAGGTGTGTGCCACCACTGCCTGCCTCTGTTTCTCGCCTAGACTGAATCAGTCTCATGTAATCCAGGGTGGCTTTGAACTCACAGAGATCCGGACGTATCTCTGCCTGCTGAGTGCTAGGATTAAAGGTGTGTGCTAACACTGCCTGGCCTCTATGTTTAATCTAGTGGCTTGTTCTGTTCTCTGACCTTCAGACAAATTTTATTAGGGTACACAATATGTCACCACACATCGCAGCAATGCCCTTGAATTTATTACATGTAGTGGGCAGCATTCTCTGTCATCACTTAGCTGAGCCACAGTTTGTAATTTGTGATTATAATTCTGGAGATGCCTTGTTACCTTAACTTCCGGAATGTCTCATGGGCCCACTTTCCTACTGCCTCATTGCCATCTCTCAACCCCTTGATTCCTTCTTATAACCTCAGTTCTAACATTAGAGCCCCCAAAAACTCATGCCTTGAGCTGCACTGTAGTTTGGATCCTAACTGACCCCCCACGACCTGTATGTTAAAGTCTTGATCCCCAGTACATGCACTATTGGGAGGTGATAGAACATCTTTGGGGTGAGGTGTAATGGAAGGAATTTAGGTCATTGGAGGTGTGGCCTTACAGGTGATATTTAGACTTTCACCCCTTGCTCTTCCTCTCCTTTCTTCCTTTGCCATGAAAAAAGCAGTGTGGTCTGGCACGTTCTTCCTCCCATGCTCACTGCCTGGCTACAGGCCCAGAGCAATGGAGTCAGTTACCATGTCCTGAAACCTTTCTAACTGTGGGTCAAAATATCAAAATATTTATATATATATATATATATATATATATATATATATATGATAAAATATTATCAAATTCTTTCTTTTTTTTTGGATGATCACCTCTGTTTCAGTAATGAAAAGCTGCTAATAAGGTCTGCTTCTCTCTGTACACTCACCTGATTGTCTCATCCCTACATTTTCCTGCATTGGTGTCTCCAGGATTTATATCTGTAGGCCAGAACTCTTACCTGAACACCGTACGAACAGATCTAACTATCCATTTAAATATTCAGTGGACTTCAATTTGATTTGCTGATCTTTCTCCTGTTCTGGCTCAAGCTAGAAGTCTGAGGACCATCAGCAATTCTTCCACTGCCTGTATTAACCTGTCAGCAAATGTGGGTGCATCTTCTGAACAGTCTTCCCTCTACCCAGTCCCAGTATTCCTCATTTGCTTTCTCGGAGTAGCTTCCCACTGGTTTCCTTGCCTTGCTTCACCCATCATCTAGGCTGAGTTTGTTGAGATATGTCAGATCATGCGATTCTCAGTTCCCCATTTTCTCAGACTTGCCCTTTTCTCTACAATTCTCCCCAAGCTCTCAGTGGTCCAGCGTCTCATCCCTTCTTCAGTTGCTCTTATACAAATGATTGGTGATCTGCTGTTTAGATTTAAAATAAAGTGAAAAATTGTATCATGCCAGTAAACATCATCATTCTTATTTGTTTTATTAATGAGGTTTAGAATACAGTTTGATTGCATCCAAAGAAATCTCAACTGTACGGTTCAGACAAGAAAATTCCCTTTCTTTCTGTTTACTCTGTGAATCCACGCTGATTGGCCGTGTTCCTGCAGTCAGTGGAGATGGTTTATATACTACAGGGTAGAAATCTGAGACCTTTTTATATGGTGTTCTGAGACCTTTTTATATGGTGTTCCCCTGTCTCTGTATTATCCTTGTCCAAACATTCGGAACGGTTCACAGCCACATCAGTATTCTATCAAATGAGAAAAGAGAGCGCCTGCATATTCCCTTTAAAGGCACAGTGCAGAAGTTACTCCCTCACTTTGCCAGAATTTAGCCAAGTTGCCACAAGGAAGAATGGACACTTTGGTATCTATTCTATGTGGCCAGCTACCTAACTTTTTTTTTCTATGTAATAAGGGGTAACTAGACAATTTTTTGCCCATGTTCACCATGTGTCACTGACATCTCTCTACTTCTTTATGTTCATTGGCTTATAACAATGTCTTATTAATAATTTATTCACGAAAATCTCCTGCATATTCAGATTCCAACTAACATGATAACTATTTTATATCAATTTTCTCAATGGCATATGATGATGCTCTGAGGCAGTGACTCTCTTTCCTCGTTTAGTGCTATGACTGAGGAATCCAAACTTGGAGGAAAATAAGTAGAACGGTTTTGTATAACTTGATCAGATCCTCGGGGCTAGTCTATGGTTGACTGACATAAGACTCTCGTCCAATGTTTCCTGACTTTAAAGTCCTCATCCTAAATTTTCATCACTGTTCATAATAAATGGTTAAACAAATCATTTGTCATACCGCCTATATCTCTAACACATTGACTCAGATTGTCAAAGCACACTGGACAGCAGACTTCAGTTGATGCTTTGAGATGAACATTTATGATCCTTGTTTCTCTCATATATAACTTTTAAGGTAGTTTAACTTACGGCTCTGAACAGGGAGAGACCTTAGAAGTAAAAGATGCCCTGAATGTCACAATAGCTCTTGGCTGAGAGTCTCACTTTGACTTTATGCTAATCTCTCCCGTGAAGTGCAACAGACAGAAGCAAACTGTGTACTCTGGGGACACCATTTGCATAAATTGTTCCTATCCTTTGTTTGAAATTTTTTATTTTGAGGTTCAAACATTTGAAGGAAAGAGGGATTTTTTTTTTTGTCTTCCAAAGTAGCATGTATCCCTGGCATTAGGATGAGTAAAAACAGACACTGGACCAAAACATTGGACTTCAAATAAAAGGTCCCTATTTTCTTTCATATTTTCTTCTAATCTTGTCCACCCTGATTCCTCTTATAGGTAAGTATGAGATAATAATTGTTTTATCTTTTTGGAGACAGATATTTAAACTCTAATTATTTAAGAAAATTGGAACACCAAGGAAGTCAATAGTGGATTGATCCTGTAGTTAGAATTCTTTTTAACTTTCTTTTTATGTATTTCTTTGTGTCTTTCACATCATGCCTCCTAATCCCACCCATGTCCCCGAATAAAACAAAATTTAAGAGAAAAATAGGAAGAAGGGGAAAATCTCGTCATGGAAGCTGCAATGTGATACAGTGAGTTACACAGTAAATCCCCTTTATTCATACATTTATAAATGCTGGCGTTCATTGCAAAGAATCATTGGTCTGATTTGAGAGCCTCTGCTCATCGACACTGGGACCTCATTGGGACTCTTCCTGGACATCCCGTTGTTGCCCTGTGTCATGGAAATCCTGCAGCCCTGGGTCCACAGGACTGCCCCACCTACCCATCTGCGCTCCAGCAGATCATAGATGGGGTGGATGTTGGGGTGGGCCAACATATAACCCTGATTCTGGGTCTGGGTAGTTGCAGGGTTGTGCCAACTCTCGCGTCTTCGTCACCAGGGTGGGCTCTCCAGCATTGCCCTGGCTAGTTCACCTCTTGTAGCAATGAGCAAGGGGTGGAGGCCACTTTTCTGGTTTTTATGTCCTCAGGGTCGGTTCTCCCCACATAACACCTTGAGGAGCAGCTCTACTGTGTTGCCCAGGCAAGGTGTGGGGGCCACTCTCCTGAGTGATGCAGCTGGTGAGGGGCAGTGGCCGAACTCCCTGCTCTTATGGCCTCAGGGTCAGCTCTTCCGCCTGCCTCAGGTGTTAATGGGTGGGGTGCGGGGATGGAGGGGCGTATAATTCTTTCAGATTACTTACCTGCAAAACAAAGCAGAACATGTTTATGTTCATTGAGAAAAACATAAAGGGGTAGTATTTTGAAGCAAATGTGAATGATGAGAGAGCAGATATTTTAGTACTTCATATGCTGTGAGAGCTTAACATAGACATAGTTTTATTGTAATCTGGTACTTTTTATGTATCTTCTAGAATTCCATACTCCTGATCTCAAAAATAAAGATTTCTTTGTCTCAAAGGATAATTTGAGAGCCTTTGAGATGACCCAGATTGACCCAAAGACTCTTAGGTTCTTAACTCCTAATATTATGACCCTTCAATACAGTTCCTTGTGGGATGACCCCTAACCATAAAATTACTTTCATTGCTATTTCATAACTGTAATTTTGCTACTGTTTTGAATCGTAATGTAAATATCTGTGTTTAGTCTAAGTGATGCAAATATCTAAGTATGGTCCTTAGGTGATCACTACGAAACAGTCCTTTTACCCTTCCCAAAGAGATCGTGACCCACAGGTTGAAAACCCCTACCTAAGAGCCTAATACATAGAGTTGATGACACCCTACAGTCTTTGCACCAGACTAAGAAAACAATTTTCAAAGAAATTCAAAACACTAGAGCCTTCCTATGGCCAGGTAAATCTCAGAGAAAGCTTGTCTTAGCATCTTGCTGCCTTCCTGATGGGTTCCTTCCCATCCTTCCCAGACACATACTGCTTCGGGGGCACTTCGAAGGCCAGCGTCACCATTTTCTGCACTTTGTTTGGGTCCTGCTCACTAGATGTTCTATGCTCTCTAAAAGAAGTTGACTGCTTTGTCTTTTTTCTCAATCAAACCTGTTTTTTCCTTTGACTGACTACTTAGTTGTAGATTTCCTTAATGAGTGTTAGATCAATATAATTTATAAACGATTTTTGAATCACCAAAATTAGTGACACATACATTTGAAGAGTACTTTAATATCAATAATCATGTGATTATTATGAAAATAAAATAGGTTTTAAAAATGTATTATGTTAAAAGTATAAAATAAGGTATACCTTCTTAAAATTCTAATTCTGTAGTATGGTATGGTTCACTGCAATCATGCTATACACAGGATGTCTATAAAGCTTCTTCACCTTGAATTTCAGAAACTCTCAGTAAAATAGCAATTCACATGCCTTTCTTCCCAAAGCCCTGGAAACTACCACTCGATTCTCTACATCTAAGAGTTTGAGTATGTTAGATACTGAACCATTTTCAAAATAGCCAAGAGATAGAAACAGTCTAAGTGTTCAGATATGATGAATGAACAGAGAAACCATAACATGTGCCTGCAGTGGAATTTCCCTCAGACTTTAAAATTTAGAGGACAGTTTAACATATGCTGCAGCACTGATGAATCTTAAGAACATTATAGGCAGTGAAATGAGGCCAGTTACAGAAAGATAAATACTTCCTTATTCTACTAATATAAAGTAGATATTTTTCTGAGCAGAGAGAAACAGGCTTTGTGGCATGAGATGTTTTTCACTTCTTCTTACTTATGACCTTTATGCATTTTTCCTTCCACTGGCAATATATTTGAATCTTTAAGTTGACAGGGATTCATTTCATAATAATGGGTATTTCCTATACGAAGAGGAAAACCATCTTGGTTAATATTACCACATTAGTAATGGTCTCTTGAGATATTCATCTAATATTGTATTTTCACGTGATATTTATAATACTGTAATGGACATTTGTTGTCATTTTATATTACTCATGCTTTAGTTTCTCTTATTTTACAGTTGGGAGGTGGAAGGATTTAAATTTGTTTTTAATCTGTTCTTCCCAAGCCCTTTGCTTTTAGACCCTGTAGCCTTCAGTGGTAATGAGATCTTCAGAAAATTGTGGGAGAAATTAGAGTTTGAAATTGGTTTGACATAGTTCATTTTAGCATATACATTACTAAGAACTGATCTCTATAGCAGAAAATGTATTATTTTTTTTCCTGAAAAACCAGAATCTAGAGTTTCTCAAGTTGATACTTGATCTCAGGCTATGTACTGCATAGTGCTCTCAGACCTGTGTGTGGGGGTGTCCATGGTGAGCTCAGGTGTGTGGATATTCAGGAGAGTGGGTGTCCACAGTGAGCTCAGGAGTGTGCGTGTCCAGGAGTGTGGGTGTCCATGGTGAGCTCAGGTGTGTGGGTATTCAGGAGTGTGGGTGTCCACAGTGAGCTCAGCAGTGTGGGTATCCAGGAATGTGGGTGTCCATGGTCAGCTCAGGAGTGTGGGTGTCCATGGTGAGCTCAGGAGTGTGGGTGTCCATGGTGAGCTCAGGAGTGTGGGTGTCCACAGTGAGCTCAGGAGTGTGGGTGTCCAGGAGTGTGGGTGTCCATGGTGAGCTCAGGTGTGTGGGTATTCAGGAGTGTGGGTGTCCATGGTGAGCTCAGCAGTGTGGGTGTTCAGGAATGTGGGTGTTTAGGAGTGTGGGTGTCCACGGTGAGCTCAGGAGTGTGGGTGTCCACGGTGAGCTTAGGAGTGTGGGTGTCCGCAGTGAGCTCAGGAGTGTGGGTGTCCAGGAGTGTGAGTGTCCATGGTGAGCTCAGGTGTGTGGGTATTCAGGAGTGTGGGTGTCTGCAGTGAGCTCAGGAGTGTGGGTGTCCATGGTCAGCTCAGGACTGTGGGTGTTCGGAATGTGGGCGTTTAGGAGTGTGGGAGCTTGTCCTTGTGCATCCCTCTGTACATCCCCTTTCCTGCAGCTCTGTCACAGTGTTGGCTTCTTGGCGTGTGTATAGCCTCTCAGCCACTGTCTGTCTTAACAGCCATCACTCACCAAGATGTCATAGTCTTAAGGCTTCCTGCTCATCACAGGTGTATGCTCAGCAGCTTTCCCTGTCTCTTTCCCATGGCAACATAGAATCAATGTCCACTACTTCCTGGAAAAAACAATTAGTGATCAAGAATTGCTAAGTGATTGTCTAGCCAGAAATAGAGAGGGAAATGATAGGATACAAGGTCAATTTGTCTACTCATGACTTCATTACTCATTCAGTCTTTCAACTAGAGCTTTTAGCTCCTGCTGTTTCCCCTAAAATCTTAGATATTATAACAGCCCCATTAAATCTGTTCTTTAATCTGAAGGAGAAAACCTTTTCCTAGGAAAGTAACATCTTCTTAGATGCAGCATATCCTGTTTTGGTGGCACATTTAAGTGCTACAGTACCAGAAAACAGTACTACCAATATCTATACAAGTATGAACTTCCACAAAATAATAAACCACAGAAGCATGTGGCATGTCAAAGAGCATGTGCTCTTATAAATCTCATCCTACCCCCCAAAATCTCCTTCAGCAAAGACTTGCTTTACTATGGAGAAGAGGCTACTGGGTTTCTTACAGTTTATTCATGGGCTCTATAGAACTCAACAGAAGTGGGGCCCATGTTTACTCAGCCCCCAAATTCTGTCACATCATTTTCAGAAGGTTGTTCTGATGTTGCAGGAGTTTTTTTGGAAATCTTTTTATCTGCTGTTCTTGGTAGCTGTGATAGGAATAAAGTAGATATTATCTTTGCTATATTCAAACCATATTGTCTAAGACAGAAGAAGCTGAAGTTTGCTTTCAATGCTAACTTTAAAAAACACTGTTGTCTTTTATGCTAGCATACTGCTAAATTCATTTACATCACTACAATCACTTCAGGTCAGTGGGAGACTAAATTTGAATATGTTCTTTTGAAGGAACTGAGAGATCTGCCCAAGTAATGGTGCTGGGTGCTTTGTAATCTATGGTAGAACAGGATGTATGCAACTCTAAGAACAAATAATGTCTGTTACAAAGAGAAGTATTTCTACTTACAATCTACCACAAAGTCCAGGGGAACTTTTAGCAAGTACTTGATGTTACTTATCCTTAAGCAAAAGAATAATATAGAGTGTATAAGTAAGAAGTAAATTAGGGGAGCTGGGGAGATGACTCAGTTTGCAAAACACTTGCCAGACAAGCATGAGGACCTGAGTTCAGATTCTCAGCATCTATATAAGAAGCCAGGAATATCATCTTGCCCTGCAATCCCGTTAGCAGAGATAGGGCGATTCTAGAGGTTTGCCAGCCAGGTAGTCTAGCTCTAGGTTCAGTGAGAGAACTTGTCTCAAAACTAAGGTGGAAAGTGAGTGAGGAAACCAAGCAACATTAACCTCATACCTCCATGCGCATGTGCACACACCTATATCTACACACACATGGGCACATACCAGCACGTATACCACACACACCCACACCCACACGTGTGCACATACCAGCACGTATACCACACACACCCACACCCACACGTGTGCACATACCAGCACGTATACCACACACACACATGTGCACATACCAGCACATATACTACACACACATACACACACACATGTGTGCACATGCCAGCACGTACACCACACCCCCACACACACCAACACACACGTGTGCACATACCAGCATGTACAACACACAGACACACACACACACACGTAAAATTATAAATAAAGTAGGGTATGGAAGAGAGTAGCTAATGACAGAATACACAAGGAATCTTCCAGAGATGATGGTCCAGAAAGAACTCAGAAAGACCAAGACATATAGTCTGTAGATTGTCCATCATAGAAACCCAACTCGTTATAATTTCAGTTCTTCTAGATGACTCTATTCCAACACTGCTTTCATTTCTCTTTCATCTTATCTTACCATTCAAGCTGAAAGATGGCAAAATGTCCTTCATTATTTCCTTTGTTTTAAAGGGCCTCAATATTAGTGGCCTTCACTGATCTGAATAGTGATAGAAACACCTGATGCTTCCCCTTAGCACATCCTAGCAGACCCTGACATCCAAGTTCACACTGACTACATTTATACTCAGTCATGACTCTACCCTCTAATGCTTGGGAGTGTAGTCCTGTGTGAGCTACAGAGCTCCCAAATGCATGCTCTGCATCTTTCTTGCTTTGTTATCTATTACGTGCAGTATTTTATATGCAAAGCTGAATGAATACATGTAAGATGAATTCATCTGACTGTGAGTTTGTGTGTTTTTCTGTTATTGGAAGTTTTTTTTATTATTGTTAAAGTTACTAAAAGCTTAGATGTCACTTGAACAGAAGCTGTGTTAGTGTCTCTCCCCTGTCTCATTCTCCCTTTGCCTATCCTTTCCTCCCTTCTCCTCTTCCCACCCTCCCTTTCCACTCCAAGGGAAGGAAGAGAGAAATTTGGATTCTGGAGCACTGTGGAATCAGAGCATGGAGAGATTGAGTAGCTGTGGACTTGGGACAAAGGAAAGCCTTTCCCCTAGATCTGAGGAAGAACCCTGTTTAGTTGGAGAATTCTGAGCCAGGGCTATGAAGCAGCTTCCAGGTGTTTCTTGTGAGACACCATGAAATGGAGGGTGTGCTTAAAAATGTCATTAGGAGCCAAGAGAACTTAAAGTATAAGCTAAGTCTGGTAACATCACCTGTTTTGAGGAATTAGTTCTTTAATAGTTTGACCACTATGATGTCAGTGGATGAATAGTGGGAACTGAAGTGCTTCTGTTTAAATTGAGGACATTTCCTGAAGCATATTCCAGCCCAGTCAGTAGCTGCTATCATGACTAAAATCTGAGCAGAGGTGAGATGGTCATTCAGTAGAGCAGAACAGGATACATGAGCAGGCACTGAAACCTGAGAGATAGGTGTCAGGCTCATATTGATTCTCAGGGTAGAGAGGTCAAGTTTGAAAACTAGAAGAAAGTATGAAACATGACTGGGGTGAAGATAGAGTGAGCTGAAACTAAATGCCAAAGATGTAGGGCTATCAATGTGCACAGGGTCACATCCCTGGTGACTGCAGAAACCAGCACAGCTCAGGCAAGGCCCCTCACTTGGAACAGGGACAGACTTCTTGTGTGTGAACCTTTTCCCTTTGAAGACGGCTGCTTCTCTTCTGTGGGATCACATTGTTTCAGTGTTTCTCTTGATTGGATTAGATAGTGTTGATTGCTTCCTTTCCACGTAATGGCCATTGCTTATGTGCATCTCTTCTTGTTCCACGTGAAGTCCTCCTCATGTCACACATTAGTACACTACATATGGACGATCTAGAATTGTAGAACTTGAAAGTCCCTGCGGATCATTTGGATGCCTCTTCCTGCCTGACTTTGACCAGGCAATGGCATGAGATGGGCAGAGAAGGAGAAGAACATGCCTGGGGCCAGAGCATGTGCTTTTATAGGCACTGGTAGTGTTTGGGATACAAAAAAGAAATGAAATTCCTACATTCAAAAGTCACTTGAAAGTATAATGTGAGCTGTTTCTTGTGCATGCTGTATGTACCAGTTACTGCTAAGTATTTTGCACTTACCTAGTAATTCAGCTCTGAAAGCTTTGCAAGATGTGTTGTATGCATTTTACAAAAGAAACTGACGACTAAAGAAGTTGCATAACTTGCTCAAAAAGATGGTATTGGTTGATTTTCTCATCACCGTGTCCAATTACCTCACAAGAAGCAACTTAAGGGAGGAAGAGGTGATTCTGGCTCATGGATAAAGGGGATACAGTCCAACATGGAGGAGGAGGAGGAGGAGGAGGAGGAGGAGGAGGAGGAGGAGGAGGAGGAGGAGGAGGAGAGGTTGGAGCAGGATGCAGCTGGTTACATCTAAGGGAGTCAGGAAGCAGAGAGGTCCAGTAAAGGGATGGCCTTACTTCCTGTAGCGAGGTCCTCTACCTCCTAAAAGTTCCACAACCTCTAATATAGTGCTGTCAGCTGGAAACTACGTTTGAACAAGCCTGAGGGAAGTGGTTCTCTTTCAAGCCATAACAGTGATGTAGCTTAAGTACAAGCACTGGGTTTAAAGGTCCAAAATAAGAAGTAGGGAAGATTCTGCCAGTAATTATCCTCATATGTGTACCTTAATCTGTTTCTCATATTTACTACCAGGAATACCATTACATTATGAATGTCTTTTTTTTTTGAGAATGGAAGAAGAGAAATGGGAATGAGATAAGCAAGAGAACTATTTTAGGAAATATCCTCAGTAATTCAGGCAAAACATTATTTTTGTCAGGAATCTTATTTTCTTGTATTTACAACTTAAAAAAAATAGAGTTGAAACAATGTTTTGTAAGGCTCATAGAAGTCATAGGCCCTGTCAGATAACCTACTACTATTTTTTCTACTAAATGAACTTAATATTAAACTGACTTCTAGTTATTTTTTATATCAGTAGATTAGTACATCTCAACCCTCATCAGAGAAGCTTCTGTTTGCATAGATGGTGATTAATGCAGAGACCCACAACTGGCCAAGGTACAGATGGTAGTTAACTGTGGAATGCTCAGCCCTAGATGGAACATGTATACCAATCCCTTCCTCCCAAGGCTCAGGGGTTACTGCAGAAGAGGGGCATGAAGAGTGTAAGAACCATAGGCAGTGGATGAATACAAGGAAAAGTAAGAGGGCAGCTCCACATCACAACTAGAGGTTATGTCTGAATCATAAGCCCTATGCAAATTCAAGCCTGACCAAATAACAGCATGAGAGGGAAGGTGGACATGAAGTCCCACCCCTGGCCAAGGGACTAATGACAATTGATAGCTTTGGAGAGAGGAATAACCAGCTTTTGTAGGTCAACCATGCCCTAATGAAACACTATATATTCATGAATATATAGGCAGCACAACTGATAGGTTAAAAAGACACAAAGTTGAGTGAGTAGGAAATGTGAGTGGATCTGGAATGAGTTGGGGGAAGGGGTGAATGTCGTCAAAACTCATTCTACAAAATTCTCAAAGAACCAATAAAAATGTTTATGAAAAGTTAAATTGAAGTATTATTGCAGAAAAGCTACAATTCATTTAAAATGTCTAATACCCAATAAAAAGTACAGTAACAAGTTTTTTATGTTTGCCTCATAATATAGAATATAGACCGCCTTTTAAATAAATGATGTAGCAACACTTATTTATAGAATTAGTAGAATCTGCTTACCAAAAATATCTAGACTAGTTAAACTATTCTAAAATTTGATGATGGAAACATTATATGTCAAGTGGGAATTTAGTCAATGAATTGCTTGATAATTTAAAATAATGTGTGCTTGTGTTTTAAGAAAATATCAAATTATTCGGCCTTTTGATGCTATTTGCTGACATTAGTTCCCTAGGAGTTATTCCAGAATGCCTATCAGGTCATGAAAAACTCATGTTAATTTGTATCCTTGGTTTTCTTTCACCTGGTTTAATCTAGAGTCATGGAGAAGGCTGACTTTCCTTCTCCCATCATCACCATCCTGACCAACATGCTACCTCCACATTGGCTTCCTTCTGGTCGTGCCCACCTGGCAGCCAGCCAGTTGAGTGGGCGACCTCCAAATGAGTCACCGTTTTTTCATCTTCACACCTCTCTTTCCTGCCTTCCAGAAGGAAGTAGAGCATCAGCATGCCCTCATGCTAACAAGCACATATACACCCAGAAAGGGAAATTGTTTGGAAATTTATAGGGAAGGCTTCAAGGCATACTCACTCATTTAGCAGAATGGTCTACAAAAGGTAATTAATATCTAAAGGGGGCCATACACTGTAATTCCTTTTTTTTCTTATGTTTCTGTTAGACTTTTTTTTTTCAAAGTTCAGAAACCTGCTGTGTGTGTGTGTGTGTGTGTGTGTGTGTGTGTGTGTGTGTGTGTTTGATTTGAATACCAGAACAAAGTCATGCAAACCTTTCAGTTTAAAGTTTAAAAAGTCTTGAATTTACTGCCTTCCTTCGTATTCATTTAGTCATTTTCAGCTAGCACTTAGAGAACACCATGCTGTATCTTTCTTCATGTTCATAGATCACAATCATTAGCACAAAATTAGTTGGCGTTTGAAAGTTGCATTTCCCATTTTAGCACAAGGCAGCTCAACATTTTGTTCCCATTCTCATGAAGCAGCAAATGCACTTTAATTCCATAATAAAACTTTCAAAAGCCTGTAATCAGAAGATATTCAGTTGATTTCATCCAGTAAGATTTGGAATGATAGTTTTTTTATTGCTTCTTAAAATTTAATAATGGCTTTGTTAATTTCTAGAATTTTTATATGATTTCTGAAAGTAAGGAGAACTTGGCCTTTGGTAGAAAGCACTATCTTCCCTGTTACTACCGCATTAGCAAATATAAACGCTGCTTAGTTCCATGGCTAGAAAGATGATGACCAAGTAATCTATCATATTTTCGTGTTTATATAAACCTGAATTATAGATACAGTTTTAGCTTTACTTTGATAGACTAAAAATAATTTCATTTTTTGCTATCCTTGCAAGTTGTTCAGTTAAAAATCTTTTACGTGAGCTATAATTATGTAGATTTATGTCTGTGTAATCACCTTTAAAGCTCGTTGACTGATTCGAGCCTTAGGATATCTTTCTTATGTTGATTACCCAAAGGAACTCAAGGTAATTTCCCCGAGTAAGGAGATATTGAGAAAGGCTTTTTCCCTTGATTTGGCATTTCTGCTCTCAGTCTTGGTTTGAACAGAAGAGTGTCTCTGTGTTGCACGTCCCACAGAGTGTACCAACAATATTTAGAACAATAATGTGAAGCAATGTCTTACTCAGCATTAGCCAAGAGAACAGACCAGGCACCAACCAATTTTTACCCAGTATCTCTCACTCCACATTTCAGCTTTTGTAGGGAGAGTTTTGGACAGGCAGTCACCAGGGACAGCTTCTGTGAACTTGTTACAAGGATGGATGCTGCATCTCATGTCCAGATCACAGTCTACAACAAAGCCAAATAGATAATAGCATGAAAGCATGAGAGCCATTTAGAAAGATTGGGAAATTCTGCAATAAATGGTAATTGACATCTTTAATCTAAAATCATTGCACGCAGTGATTCATGTGTTTATATCCTCATGCACACACATATGCACATGCACACACATAGAAATGGAGGCCATCTGGGCTTTCATTAGGAGAGGAAAAGAAAAACGAACTGTGATATGAATTCAAATAATTCAGGACTGCTTTGAAAATCCACATCTGCTCACTATGAAAAAGCTATCAGTAAACCTAAAAACATTTCTGAGATGATACACCTATTTCACCTTCTGGAACACCTTTCCTAGATAATTGACATGATTTATAAGAGATAATTGTCTATAGTCTTTCTATGTCCATTTCTATCCTTTACTCCTACCATACAAAAGGCTAAAGACCTTGCCAACTTCAGCTGAGGATCTCTGTATGTGTGGTGGGTTTTTGTTGGTTTGTTTGCTTTTTGTTTTGTTTTGTTTTTAATCCCTATATAGTGTTTCAGGGTAGATACTTCCTAGGCAGCCAGGAAACTTAAATCTATTAATGGGTTAATGACAACAGGGTTTAAAGGGCTCTGCCCCCATTTAAAAGGAAAAATCATTTCAAAAGAAAAAAAAAACTGTAGTTGACTAAAGACTATTTCAGAGATGAAAGATCATGTCAGGAATATTTCCTGCCCTATAAACCTGTCAGATTCAAAATGTGAATTTCGCATTTAGAGAAAGACATAGGTAGGGACTAGTTACTTTCCAGTGTCCAATATGGTGGTTTTATTTTTTAATGTTATATAACAGGCTTTTATAATAAAATTATATAGATTGTCTTCTGGAGAAAAAATGAAAACTATCGAATTTTACCCATTTTGTTCAACTGTAGCAATCTGATATGATTCAATAACCAATGTCATCATAGTTCAAATTCAGATTCATGATTTATAAAGAATGAAAACTAAATTGAAGATTGTCATTGTTTGCTAGGTACTAGTTGGGCACTAAGGCATTTTTTCAAGTAAAGTTTGAAGGAGTTTCAGGTAATTGAGGTCAGTTTCAGTGAGAAAGTCTGATTTAGACGGGAAAGAACAGGGGTTTCTGACCACACATGCCATGCATGTTAACAACATCCCCTGATTTGGCATTCTCTGCTCAGTGCTTTGCTGCATCTTGCTTTCCTGATATTAATGAAAAGAGCCAATTTTCAGGTCATTCACACTATTTAGAAAGTGAAGTTTATGATCCATGGTTTTGGAAGATAAACTTGGGTTCTATTTAGTATTCTTATGGGATAATAAACTATTAGATCTTTAAGGCCACTGTTTGACAAACAAACTCTATGCTGTGTATGCAGAGACTTCTTGGTTTTTATTGTATAATGTAGATAATAAAATTGAAAACTTGAAAAGTTTCTGTGTGCATATTCTTTGTGAATAACTAAATATCTCATTATCTAAATAAATACTACTTACAGAGTTCAATTCTACTGATAATTATGCAACTAATACATGGTAAAAGAAATAATGTCATAAAATCTAAATTATACTTTTACTTTTAATTATCAAATTAACAAAAAGCCAGAGTTATATCATGCTATTATTGAGCTATATCAGCTATTATTAAGTATAAATTGTAATGATTTTAAACTAACTGGCATATTCATTAAAATTCTTGTCAGTTTTACTGAACTACACATTATAACAAACAACTTGAATAAGTTCAAAACAGATTAAATATGGAAGCTAATTTGAAGACATGTAACTCACTTTGTCATGTCTAGATGAACATTAGGAGCAGGGATTTTGTGAATGAAGCCATAGACTCATGTTGTTTTATGCCTTTGTATGCACATGCTGCATGCTTTTTCTGTTTTCTTAGTGATGCTCAAGACCATACACTAAAGAGTTATCTAAGCATCTAAGCTTTCACATAGATTATTTAATCATATGTTTAGAAGAATATTTTAAATGACTAGAAATTGTCATGATATGTTATAGACTATTTATTTGTATATCAAAATCTGTGGAAAGACTCAAGGTCAAAAAATCTTAAGACATAAGTTAGCATATTTTAGCAGTCTAATTTACCTCATATATATATGCCTACCATAGTGTAAATTTATGCATTTCACAAACTATTGTGAATTTTTAAATAAAATTAACAAAAACTATTTAAATGTCATATATAATTCTCTTCCAAATTTCAAAAATATGAATACATTTAATAAATTTATAAACACTAATAAAATGCCATGATTATTTCCTTTCAGATGTGTCATTTAATGAGATTCTCAATTCTTCAGATCACTTTTTAAGTACTCTTTTTCAAATGAATATGAACTAAACTACCATTTGGAGGCTATATGTTCTTTATTGAAGCTGACTTATCTGCAAATATAGCCATCCAATTGTAAAATGATCACCATATTTAGACATTCTATCTTTGTGTTCAGGTCAGGAAGAAGTTCTATAACAGTAGTGCTCATCTTTTTTAAATAAATATGAGGTCCTTGTGGGTAAGGCTTAGGAAAGTGCAATTCTAAAACAAATGGTCTAGGATATTAAAAACAAAAACAAAAAGAGCTATGGGTACTGAAGACTCATTCATGGAGATGTACTCAGTGTGTATAGGACATGAGGTGGGTACACTGAGGCTCTGGTTCGGAGATGTTTCTGACCGTCCTATGCATTCAGTAATTTTGCTCATGTTGTCTTTTGGCTGACTCACTTGTTCTTCTACCTTCAGATTGAGCTTTTGCCTTGTCCTTCATCCTATGCCTTTCAGATCCATGAATAGGACATGTTAAGAATGAGTGATAGGACTGAATGAACACATGGGAATATGCTGGAGGTCTGAAGATAATATGGGAGCCTTTCCTCTGCACTCCTGCATCCTAGTCCCAGAATACCAGACCATATACACAACAGATAAAGATTGGCAACCCACAATGAACAATTCAGCTTATGTTGCAATTATCCCAAGGAGAGTTGACAAATACCATTCAATTACATCCAAACTGAGTTCATTTGGTGTTTTACTATTAAATAAGAATCAGATGGCTAAATCTAACTAATCTATATATTACTTCAAGTAGTTTTCATTTTGTGTGGTGTACACAGTTATGGACTGCACAGAACTAAACTTTGGGCTAATTAAAAGTTCCATGTTGTTACCTATTTTAACACACTGATGACCTATTAATTTGTGTTATAACCAGTCAGTTAAATAAAACAAACTTTTTACCGAATGAATTGTAATGATGAATAAATAGACACTGTGGATTTTGCTTCATATTAACAGCAAATGTTTCTACATTGAGTACATTTAAAATATCTCTTCATACCTAAATTCTGATAAACACCTTAAGCAGATATGTACAGGGGCTCGCCCACTCAGTGTCTGATACATCTTTCTTTTCTTGTCTTTCATTATCCTTCCCTTTGCTTAGATGGGTGGCAGAGGATGGTAAAAAGATATGATTGTAAGTGATCAAACTTTCTAGGACATTTTCTAGGGTGTCAAGAGTAAGTTTCAAGATGAAAGGAAAAAGTTACCAAGGAACAAATTCCATCAACTAGTTCTTTGTAAGTAAATTCCATTTTTTCCCTCAAGTATCTGTTTCTATCTCTCTAAGACACAGGCTCTCTCACATAAGTCACAGAAGAAAAAGAATATGAGGAGTCCTTCAATTTTATGTGCTTCTATGAAATGCTTTTGTTTTAATAAGGTATTTGGTATTTCATTAAGACTTTCAGTACTGTAGGTGCCCAGACAACTCTAAGGTCAGTCATTACATTTATTTCAATGGCAAATCTGCACAGGAAGGCCGTAAGGGGGAAATTAATTGAAGTTCCCTTCATGACCTGTTCATCAAAAAGTAAAGCTATTTCTGAAAAGGGAGATGGAAATTGTATTTGAAATAGAAACGCATGGTGAGGTATTTTCTACCGGTCTGAACATTGAGATTTTTTTTTTTATCCTAAGGGGTTAATGTATAATTGAAGTTTTCAATAATTGAACAGAAGAAAGTACTGGCTAAGTTCAAGAAAACTTGGTAAATCCCAGGGGAAATTTGAAGTCAGTTTCATATATTTATGGCTAACGGCATCCATTTTCTTTGAAAATGACAATCAGGAAAGTTTTACCTTTCAAAACCAATAATATCTTTGTGCGCAGCTCTCTTTGACAGCAGCTGACATTGGGGACATAAAATAAGAGATGCTTATTAAGTTGGAAGTGCGTTTTCATCACTTGCCATTCATTCTATATTCAATAACCCCTCTTATTCGTTTTTGTATTATTCATTAAACACACATTTTTTTTTTTTTTTTTTTTTTTTTTTTTTTTTTTTTTTTTTTTTGCCTGTTGAGGTTGATAGATTTGCTGGCTTCTACTGGTAAAGTGATTCCCCGGACAGAAAGAAGATTGGGAAATGTCACATGAAGATGGCAGGTGACATTAGCAGAATGTTTCGAAGTGCAGGTGTCTAGTGCATTTGGTAAAGGCGGGGGCGGTGGGGGGACAATGGAAGGGAATTTTCAGGGTAGTTGGGCTTGATTGTGTTATAGGGTCCAAGGAGAGAAGAAGAGAGAGATTGAAGCTCAAGAAATCCTAGAGGGGGTGGGAGGATAGAAAAGAGTGTGGCCATTTGTCTCTATGAAATGTAGAAGGAAAGTAGTCAATGAGGGAGGATAGAAATTAGTTGGCAGGTGGAGAGGTGGGAGCTGGCAAATGCCTGAGCAATGGCTGCTGTTTTCTCTGTGGTAACAACAGAATGAAAGCTTTAGCACCATCGCCATTCTCTCTAGGTGCAAAGAGGATGGATCTGTAAGTGGCAGAGAACATTTCTCTGAGATAACAAACCCTGAATCCACATTTATTCATTGAATTAATATTTTGTAAACATCTACCAAGCACATAGTTAAGTGCCTGATTAGGTACAGGGAACAAGACAGACACATTCTGAATTCTCAAGGAATCCAGAACAAAACACACTAAATAAATAATAAAAAATTTGTTAGACAAGTTATGATTCAGTTACAACTTTGAGAGAGGGTGTTCATGAGTCAAAGACATGTCATTCAGGTGCCGCAGTGTGATGAGGGTCGGGGTGTGTGGGGCGAGGCAGAGAAGATTCTCGAGTCAGGACCCTGGGGCAGAAGAGAGTCTGAGGGCAGCAAGGTGATCTACCCAGTGCTCCATGCTACTCTGCAGTTGTTGTTTTTTTGCTCTTTACTCTTTTGGCTCTTTGGTCTTTGGGGGCCCACCACCCAGCTCCCAAATAAATCACACAGAGTCTTGTTCTTTCTTATGAATGCTCAGCCTTAGCTTGCCTTATTTCTAGCCAGCTTTCCTTATCTTAAATTATCCCATCTACCTTTTGCCTCTGGGCTTTTTTCCTTTTCTTACTCCTGTAATCTTACTTTCATTCTTACTTGATGGCTATCTGTGTGGCTGGGTGGCTAGCCCCTTATTTTCTCATTCCTTAATCTCTTACTCCTTTTCTCTTCCCAGATTTCTCCTTCTATTTATTCTCTCTGCATGCCAGCCCCACCTATCCTTTCTCCTGCCTTGCTATTGGCCATTCAGTTCTTTATTAGACCAGCCAGGTGTTTTAGGCAGGCAAAGTAACACAGCTTCACAGAGTTAAACAAATTCAACACATCTTTGCATCATTAAACAAATGTTCCACAGAATAAACAAATGTAGCACATCTTAAATAATATTCTACAACAGTACTCTGTTGGGTTATCACTTTACCTGCACTTGCTTAACTATTATATACTGCCTGAGGACACTAGATAATTAGAATTTTCTGACTAGGCTGAGATCTGAAATAGTTTAAGAACACTGAAAACTGACCCATGGAAGTTTTCATATGTAAGATCAATAAGGTACATGGAGTAGATATTTGGAAGTTTTTTTAATTAATATTTCTCTGAATAAATTTGTTTATTTAGCAATAATGGACTTGGTAAGTTTATGCTATATTTAACCTGTGCTAATTTAATGAGTATTACAAGTAGTCACACAGATGGTCTGTACAACCAAAGACACCTAGGGATGGGTTCCCCAGATATTACCATAGTTACCTCACCTTAGCAACAAAGGGGCAAATATTCTGTCCTTATTTATTAATGTCAGTACAATTGGATAACACTGAGCAAAATTTCAAACATTCAACCCAAAGATTCTAGGCTTGTTTACATAAATTAAAGCATTCCAGAATTCACTTATAATGTTCAGACAAAAATAATCTGGTTTACTTGCTGGGAGAAACTAGAACCAAGATTTGGAATTATTCAGCCACCCTGTCAGATTGATGTTTTAATTGCATCCTTACCCTCTTTCCTTCTGGACATGGTATCTCTTTAAGAGAAGCACAAACCTGGAGCTTCCCCATGGGATGCTCCAACTCTGAGAGCTCTTATCCCTTTACCACTGCCTTAAATCACACCATTTGTTTCTGGCCGCTTGGTACTTTCTGGACTTCTTAGTGGTCCTCTCTTGTCTGTGTGCGTGGGAATCGTTTTTATCATTCTCTGACTTTCTGGTGGTAATTCATAACACAAAGGTGGATGTTGTCTAAGGGCCCAAGAATGCTTTAAACACAGAGAGCGCCACTGCTTTTTCTTCTCGTCCCCAAATACAACCCTGGGGAGATGCAGAGTGAAAGGCATCCGAGTGTGTCCATGGCGATCGCTGGCTGTGTGCAGGAAGTTACTGTGGCATTAAGCCCTGAAAAGGATTGATTGTTTCTGTAAAAAATCCTCAAGACATGCTTTGAATTCAAAGAGTCAAGTTCATTAAAATCATAAATCATCTGCTGAGTCAGTCTCTCTCCTTCCCTCCCTCTCTCCTTCCCTCTTTTCCCGGCTCTGAAATACCTTTAGCAGTCAGTGTTACTTTAAAGAACAAAACTTTAAAATTTTTATTAAAAGAAGAAATCGATGGAGTAATTGGAGTTACTAGAATTAAACCCCTTGGTGTTCTTCCATCTTGAAAAGCTTCTTTCTATTGGACACTCACTGTCTCTCTCCAGCTCTAGAACCAACTGGTAACTTCCATCTACTTCCTAGTGTGCCAGGACCATGCTGGTTATACATATAAAAACACTCCCCAGGGTTTTATTATTATTTCAGAAAGCACTGCCAGTTGGACTGGGTGTTACAGGCAGTGTCTATGAAAATTTGATGAAATGGCATTAATCTTTGTTGCATATCCATGAAAGAAGGGGATGTGTGTCTCCCTGATGAGCAAAGTCCACCAGTACCCCTGGGTACACCACACTGCTTTCCTTCTGGATGACAACCTTTACAAGAGATGAAAAAGCTGTTTCATGTGATAATATCACCAGTGGTTTCCCCTGGCATGGAACACCATTCCCAATCACTAGCCAACGCTGTCACTGTGTCACCAAGGAGTGTCCAAAGTGACTACGTAGCCAAAAAGGGTCTCCTAATAAATGCCAAATGACTTCTGTTCCTTGCTCTTAGACCAGAGAGGCTTCTGGGAATCCCATCTTAATAGGAAACATTCAATTAAATATATGACACTAGACATTTCTGTCAGTTGAAGATGCATAGTATCGTTTAAAATGGAACAAGTCTGCAGTCTCTGTGAAATGTTTCTGAGGATGTAAAGGTGGCTTAAAATACACCATGGTCAAGCCTCTCAACATGAGGGAAGCTGGAGCAGGAATATCCATATTTTAGGGCAGATAGGTGACAGCATGATTCTGGTGCATGCTGCTAGTTTATGGTCTCTTTGAGTACAAAATATGTACTGTGAGATTTCATTTTGAAAGTTGAATTGGTGTGTATTTTGCCTGATGTGGTATATCATCAGTCAAATGTTTTCCATCAAAACAATTTTGCTTTCACAAGATTAATGTCAGAAGTACAAACTTCAGGAAAGCATGCTTTCCTAGTCATTTAAAAATATACGAGGGCCAGAGAGATGGCTCGGAGGGTGAAGGTGACTGCCACTAAGTCCAACACCCTGCATTTGATTCCCAAGAACCCACATGTAGAAGGAGAGAACTCACTCCTGAAAATTGTCTTCTGACTTCCACTCAAGTGTCTTGGCACAGGCACCCTCCACCCTGCCCCCCCACACACAATCAAGGAAGTGCTAATGATCTTAACCCCTAAAAAGAATCATCATTCTCTTTCAATATCTTGTGTCTTCATGGTATATCATATATATAAAATTTAAGGCCTAAGTCCTTTCAAGAAAACACTTTTTCTTAACTCTCACACAGAGACAGCTCCCTCGAGGTGAAAAAAAAAAATGCTACCTTTGACCTGTTGTGAGATGCTCTTCTTCTTTACCCATCACCTTTATCACACTGCAGGAGTATGTTAATTACCTTGAGGTGTCCCAGTGGCCTAATCACTTCAGGGCTAGGTGCCAGCAGAGCCCTGGTTGCAATCCAGGTCCCAAACCCTGCTTTAGCTTCTTCTGTCTCTTGACATCCTCACAAATGAAATGGTAAACCTAGAGAAAACATATTTGCTCCAACCAAGTTAGCTAGTCCCAGAAAAATAATAACTAACCCCTAGACAACCATTTGTGATTGTGTGTAAAATGTAACTAGTGAGATGTATTCTCCAAGGCTATTAATTATACACGGAACAGGAGTGCTTTATGCATATTGTTCCTACAAGCGCAATAATCCTGTGTTATCTAGGCCACCTAATGAGCATTTTTGAGCATCTGCCACTGCAGTGAGCATTCGTGTTTCAGCCAAAATTTGTGAACAGCTGTTGCAACAGTGAGCCAATAAGAAGACCCAGTGCTGCTGTTAGTCAAGGTAGGTCACTGACAACAAGCTTTGAAGAAGAATGTCGTGATTGGTAGTTGAACTAAATCATTTTTCCTCAGGCCAACTTTGCTAGCTCAGGGAATGAGGACTGTGAGGACACCAAGATGGAGAAGGAAGACACCTGTCTGTAGGAGAAAGTAGTGTGCCTGGCATAGACCAAAGGCGTGGGATGGAGAGAAGTCTAAATACCAAGCAGAGCAATAGGACAGAAATAAATCCAACCCAATGGGCCAGAAGGCCGTCAGTAGGATTTGATCCGTTTCTGCTTGCCTCATGCTTTACAGTGGACAGAAATAAGATGACGAGTAATAATCATTTCCCCATCGTCTATTGGCAGTGAAACACCTAACCATACTAAAAGAGCAGGAAATGTCATTTTTTTCTTTTTCTTTTAAATCGAAAACACTGGTGACTAATGTGGATTGGCACTTGCTAACAATGGAAAGCAACTGACTAAGGATTCAATTAAAATGTTTTTACATTAAAACTAACAAAGTTATTAATCACATAATTTTTAAAAGATTACCACTGAAAAATGTAAAAAATGTAAAATGTAAAAAAGTGTGAAGTTTTAACGAACAGTGGTTCGAAGCTATCTATAATCTCTTTTAGTACAAGGAGAATGTCAGTGTTCTAAAAGACTTGCTGTTAAAGTTGTGTTTATTTTGAAAGCTGGATGTGGGATAGTACACAGTTCATCCCAGCATGTGGGAGACTAAGGCAGGAGAGTCAGTACTGGGGGACTGCCTTGTGCTACCTTACAAGACAGTGTCTCAAAAGAGAGAAGAAAAGAAAGCGCTTACTTTGTGATACAATGGAACATTCAGATAAGAATAGTCCCTCTGAGTCTAACTAAAATTCAATATTGATCTTCCCAGCATTCATACTGCTCTTGAGAGGAAGCCATTTAACATGCACTTGCAAGTCTGTCATCTCTATGTCCATCACATAGTTGTAATGACCCAGGGCTCTCCGGGCTAAGAATCAGGTAACAAGAAACAAGCAAATGGTTCTACAGCTGAGCCAGTGTGTACTATACATGTATTTTATCAATTTCAAATCATTTTATTTTGCTTTATTATTTAAAAAAATCCAAAAACATAAAACATAAAATTGAGGAGATGATGTATGTGATATGAGCATTTTTTTTAACAAAGAGCTTAAAATAACATGTTCTGTCCCTTGTTAACACTGCAAGTAAAGAAGTGCTGTGTACTCCTCTTTTATATTTGTGGAACTAGAAGCAAGGGACATGACTTTGTCAAGGTCATCTCTCAAAGTCTCCATATATCTAAGAATTAAGTAATGAGACACACAAAGATTTCCGTATTAATATAATTTAAACTAGGCAAGTCTGCCATGCTGGCCCTGATCTCTTTTTGAAATACAATGACTGGTTTAAGTAGGTTTGATGAGCGATAACATATAGCCTATTCATTTTGTAAAAGATACTAGCAAATCAAAAAGTTCAATCATTAAAAATTCCATTGGAAAGGCAAGAAGTCAATTATTTTGAAATGCTTCTTATGAGTAATTTATTTTTTTCTAGACCAATGGAAACAATCTAAATGGCATTAATGACAAAAATGGATTTCCAGTCCAAGCTTTGGAAAGAAGTCAGGAAACCCTCTCTGTTGTGCCCAGACTTAACTGTGTGATGGATCTCTCAACATACTGGCAGCAGTTTGAAAGTACAATCCACACCTATTTCAGAATAGGTTAGCACGTAAAGCTGGCAGATTTTCCCACTCAGTGTGTAGGCTTTGGGGGTTTAATTTTATCTGTAAAGAAATCTACTAGAACTAAGATACAGATGAGAATTTCTCTTGTACAGAAGACCCTCTCAGTCTGACCGGAGTGTCACGGGGACAGTCTGCAAATTAGCTGTGGCTCTTGGTAGTCTAAGTGCTATTGAGACTTGCGTGTGTTTTCCTCAGATTAACTTTAAAATGCTCTTCATGTTGCATCTGTACATACAGTTGCCTGTGAGTAAAGATAAGCTTTTATTGTTAAACCCAAAATGAGAAGTTAAAACTGTTTTCAAACTAAAGTAAACATACTGGAAAGTATGTTCTTTACATACTCTTCAGAACAGGTATTCATCTTTATTTTGTCTGAGTGTAGATTT
The DNA here is from genome assembly GCF_007827085.1 of Peromyscus californicus insignis. NCBI lineage: Eukaryota > Metazoa > Chordata > Mammalia > Rodentia > Cricetidae > Peromyscus > Peromyscus californicus. The sequence goes on from NW_026294584.1 coordinate 36,096,658, forward strand.
CAACATTGTTTCAAAGTATAAATGCACTAAATTAAAAAAAACTGATACAGTCTCATCAAATATATGCAAGTCATAAGAGCATGTGAAAAGATTAAAATCATAATTGCTGATAATGGTTTCTATCCTCTACAGTTGCCACAGTATGAGAATTTTGAAAATATAATCTTAATGGCTTCACATTCTTTCATAGTATGAACATTACATAATTTGAATGGCCTCATTTTCCACATTAACATATTTTCTAGTAATTAGCTCTTATTTGCAGTGCTATCAATATCTTAGCACATAACACTTTCTTCTTTCTCCTGTAAGTATACAATTACTGTGTCTGAGGAACTGACTACCAAAGGTTTATTATTACGTGTCTGTTCATTAAGCCCACACTCTGAGTTTTATTTGTTTGTGTGTGCACATATGTACCTGTAGATGTACGCACAGGAGCATGTTTGTGCAAACACACATGGATCCAGAGGACAGTGTTGGGTGCTGTCCCTTAGGTGCTATGTAGCATCTTTTCAGGCAGGATCTCACACCAACCCAGAGCTCTCCAGGTAGGCTAGGCCAGCAGGGCAGTGAGCCCTAGGGATCCACATGTCTTCACCTTCTCAGGACTGAGATTTCAAGTGCACTGTCACAATTGGCTTTTGTAAAGACATGAGTTCTGGAGAGGAAAATTGGGTCCATGTACTTACAGAGCAAGCACTTCTCCACCTGAGCTTGCTTCCCAACACCAATTCTTAGTATATCTATTACATCTACAGTTTTCCCCCTGTTCATATTTTGCTCTTGTTGGTATGTAGGAATTTATGCTTTGAATATAACAATTACAAAAATTAACGTCTATATGTATCAAACTGCCTTCTAAATATTTATTTATTTGTTTGTTTGTTTTTCAAGACAGGGTTTCTCTGTGTAGTTTTGGTGCCTGTCCTGGATCTCGCTCTGTAGACCAGGCTGGCCTTGAACTCACAGAGATCCACCTGGCTCTGCCTCCCAAGTGCTGGGATTAAAGGCGTGCACCACCGCTGCCCGGCCTATTTTTTTTTTTTTTTTTTTTTTTTTTTTTTTTTTTTTTTTGCGATGCTGCTCATAGCATTCATAGCATTAGTCAGAGAAGCTTCTTTTTGCAGGGGGATGATGCTTGTTGCAGAGATTGATAATTTGCTGAGAGTAAGTGACTAATGAATGCTAAGTCCTAAATAGAACTCCTTTATCATCCTCTTCAAGGCTGAGGGACTATCCTTTAAGAAGGCATGGAAATAACGTAAGAGCCAGTGGGAGAAATGGCAGGCATGGTGTGGAATGCTATTGTCCAGGCATGACATGGTTGTTGTACTCATGAACTCACAGTAGCCCTGATTACCTGTTCAAGACTGAGCCTGTCAAAGTGACGTTTATCTGCACCCCTTAGCAAAACAACAGTAGAAGCTTCCCCCGCTACAGCTTATGACTTTCTAGCAAGGAGCGTTTGATTGAGTTTATACCACTGGGCATGAATTCCCTTCTGTGGAGTAGGCTGCAAATCCAGTCAGGGAGCAACTGGCTACCTTATAACAGTCATGGCACTATCGCACTAGTGGGCCACGTGGACTGGCAGGTCAGTGGTGTAGTACTCAGGGTTCACAGCTTCGTAAGGTTCTTGATGACTTTTCTCCCTCCAGCTTGCACAGACCTTGCAGCACCATGAAAACTAACCAGCAGTCAGTTCCAGCTTGATTTCTCTAGGTAGTTTATTGAAATTTTGTGTTTTTTATAGGTGCTGTTGTGTTCTGTTAGCTCTTCATATTAGTGTGCAAGTTGTTTGGAAGGTCTAAGCAATTCCCTCATAGAATGGTGCAGTAGATGTTCTTCTTCTCTGCTGAATTTCAGTGGAAGCAGGAGAACAAAAGACTGCCTGGCAGCAGACTTATTTATATCACTAAATAGTAGGTTACTGTAAAGTTGACTGAATAGTACATAATAACACAGTGATATATGATACAAATACAATGGCACATTTAATAGTTTATAGTACATTTCCTAACCACTTTCATGAATGTTTTCCTATATGTATTTCTCTTCCTACTTTTCATACTTTCAGATTATCATACTTTGAATTTTTACACATCTTGTTATTTCTATCTCTAGTCTTGTTGTTATGTGTCATCAAAAACTAGATTTTTCCTTTATGGCAGAAAAAATTCACTGTTCATTATGGGTGTAAAGTAGGTAGATATGATTGTGTGATGGATGAGTTGTCCATCTCATCATTTTTTGTGAAAAATTGGTATTAATCTACAAACTTTATTTTATACATTAACTTATTCTCAGCTGGCATAATGGAACTTGTCATCACTCATTGAAGTCCATGAGATAAGAGTTTCAAACCTAAATCAACTTTGAAAAATGTTTTACTACCACTATTATTATTCATTATTTTAAATTATGTGTATATGTGTGGGTTTGTTCATGGTGCCACAGAGGGCAGACAATGGAGTCAGATCCCCTGGAGCTGGAGTTAGATGTGAGCCATCTCTCCATCCCCTGACTTTCAATATCCAAAGTACAGAGAATGCTTTAAATATATTCTTGTGATGCTGTAGAAACACGTTAATTACCTTGAGATTAGATCAGTGATTTGTTAGTTTGTGAAAAATACACATTATGAACTAAATAAAGGACTTAATTAAATTTATGCAAAATCCAAATTAAATATATATGAATGTGTAACATTTTTTAAACATGCATATCCCCGTCCCAGATGCAAAGATCATCATGGAGGAGGTAGAAAGATTGTAAAAGCCAGAGGTAGTGGTCGACGGCAACAAAACAGTGTCCTCTGGACATGATAGGGTCATTGCACCCATCAACTCACAGCAGCTGTGACTGTATGCACAAGATGAAGCCAGATCAAGTCCTGGCATGCATAGGGATGGTGGCCATGAAATGCCACCACCAGCTGAGGAGTGGTTGGCAATTGATTGCTGATGGGGGGGGAAAAGTCAGGTTTCTTCATGGATGTAGCTTTTGAGAGGCTACCGAAGGTCCAGAAGATGAGTCTACATCCATGCACGTACAGGCCACACGAGATGGATTCAATGGCTCAACATAAAGAGCACGTGAATTTGGGAGGGGAAGTATATGTTGGGGTAGGGAGAAGGATTAGAAGGGAGGAAATAGGGGAGGAATTTTATCATTATATTCATGTATTAAGTTCTCAAACAATAAATAAATAGAGTGTGTAAGATCATAAACTGTAGTTGTCCATAAAGATAAAAGACTATGTGATTTTTAAAACTATTTTGCACACATGTGTATTTTTTTAAGTTATCTAAAACAAGCATACATGAGGACTATGTGATAAAGATTATCATGAGCATGTCTTTAATTCAGCTTTAGAAATATATATGAGTCACTGGAGGTTAAAAGTGTGTGTTTAAGTATTGGAAAATATACTACGTACTCTCCAAGCAAAGCCTGTGAACATTTTGAGCTGTTACTGGAAACTCTAAATAGAATTGGTAAACATCCTGCCTGGGAAAGCACTGAGAGTCCTCAGTGTCTACAGAACAATAAAATTTAGTTGCTCACCTCTGACTCTTCTTCAGTCCTAGGAGACATATATACTTAATTGGATGTGTCACTACTGAAATTAACATATTAAAAAATGGTTCCCTTTGTTCCGTTACATTATTCTTCATGACTAATCTTTCCATATCTTTCGTTAATTTTATCATTTGAATTTTTTCACAGAGTTCTTTAAGCATCTACTTTTTCATCTCTTTAAGCTTACTGTCTAGAAACAGGTCACTTGAACTTAAAACTTATTTTTAATCTAGAATTCCTCTTCATTAATAATTTAAATTAATGTGCCCTCCTGTTTGACACTGTATTCCTTCTTAAATTTTGAGACTATAAATACTAATGTTGCTTTTAAGCCTCTGCAGAAGGAAACCCAGTGACGTGCTCCTTCTAACACTGGAAGGCAGCTGAAATTGAAGAGCTAGAGTAGGGCCTACTAATATATACATTTTACAAAGAAATGTGGTTTTAGAGACTTGGATTACATTTATAGTAATTAATAGTAAGAAAGTGTTTGGTCAGTTACTGTATCCTAGGCAAGCTATATCATCTGGCTGACTATAATTAGTCAAGTCCTACCCTCAAATGTTATTTGTGTATATGCTTCATAAAAGCGAAAAGGACAGGATACATGGTCATTAGAAACGAATGACAAGAGAATGAGCAGAGAAAATCCACCATCGATCGGTTGCCCTTAAGCAGAGAATTGTGTTGGTGTGACTTGCATTAAAATGATACTGAAAACTCTTTACTCACAGGCGAATTTAATTGGACATGCAAAGTTTGTATTAGTTGGCTGCTGACATTTGATCACTTGGATAATGAATTGAAGTTTCTTACAAGAAAGAGAAAGACAATCCCAACAGGGAAATTGGAGTACACATTGTGGTCTGAAGAGGAACTGTTCTCTGTGGCCTTGTATGTTGGCGGGGGGGTGTTTTAGTTGGTGGCACTATTTAGGGAGATTCTGGAAATATTAGAAGGTGAGACTTGACTGGAGAAAAGTAGGTCACCATCTGTGGGTCCTTTAGGGTATAGTCTCCCTGGTCCTGCGGTCTCCCTGTTTCCTGCCTGCCATGAGGGGAGCATCCTTCCCTCTACAGTCTCCTTCAGTTATGATGATCTTCCCAAGCACATTGGGCCAAGAAACTACAGACTGGAAGCTTTGAAACCAGGAGTTAAAAGGAATCTTCCCTCTCTTATAGTGTCTCTGTCAGGTATTTGGTCATAGCTATGCAAATGTAGTGCCTGCCACACAGAGAAGATTTTATTCCTGTGTGGTGTGTTCATAGGCATTCTTTTATTACGAGTGGAGTCTCTTCTTAAACTTTCATTTCAGGTTTTATTTTATTATATTTTCCTCAAAGAGGGATTTGTTTTATTTTCATGACAGGTAGTCATGACAGCTGTCACTGTCAATCTTTTTTAAAAATCTTTGCTGCATAGTATCTACATTTCAAAATATTTAGTGGATAATTGCTCTGATGATACTAGACTGTACTAGACTGCCTCCAGGTTCCTGGCCCCTTGTTACAGGTCAGCTAACTTTCTTCATGGATGTATTCTCAACCCTGTTCACTTCAGATAAAATATTTATCTTATTACTCCATAATGTTACTTTAAAGCATACTCAGACATGAAGTACATTCAGAATACTTCCATCAACCAAATAGACTGCATCCTTTCCCTTAAAATCAGAAATCCCGGGAAGAAAAGGAAGTACACTGAAAATTAAAGGTGGGGAGACTGATATGACCTTTTATCATGATGAATGTCTCCAAGAATAAGTCTTTAACAATGTACAGACTCATGTGAAAGTTGAGCTGATCCTACAACTTTTGGAAAGCTTCATTGTTTGCCCCTCCTGACGCTCAGCCCCTTTCTTCTGGAACACACAGCCCCTCTCTTCATGGCTTTCCTTGTGAGCCGTTCTCAAGAGCTTCCAAAAGTCATTTCATTCTTTGGCTACTTCCCCACCCTTCCGGATTCTCATCACCAACCGACTCCTTTTCTCCCTCTGCTGAAGAACCTCAGGGATGACTTTAAAGGTTTGGGGTTAGAAGTATTATCTACTTGGGCAAGTCCATCTTCAGAAATTCTGTGGTTGTGTTTTCCCTGAGAATCACTCTATTTCTCCTCTCTTTCCTATTTTGGACACTGCATGACATTAAATATGTACATATCTCTGTATGCACAGTCAGAACACTGTTCCTACAGTCTGTAGCAGGAGACAGATGATAATATATTGATCAAGATGTAACAGACTTTAGTTAGGGTAAACTCACAATCAGAAGTGATTTTATAATTAAAATATTTATGATATTTTAATAGGAAATAAGCACCTCATTTTCATTTGGAAAGAGTCCCCTCTTTTAAAATTTGAGAAACATAGTAATGGTGGTTATCAAAGAAAGTAAAACTTTCCTTTACATGAGTATAAAGAGAAATAAATATGTAATTGTGTGTATGCTTATATGTATATTCTTATTTATATCTATATAGGTTGTTTGAAAGATTTTTTTACATTTTTTTTTATTTTGTCTGTGGGGTACATGCTTTCCCTGGCCCACGTGCAGAGGTCGGAGGACTGTGTGGGAGTTTCTCTCCTTCCACTGTGTGAGCTCCTAGGACTGAATTCAGATCATCATTCTTGGCAACAAGTGCCTTTATCTACTGAGCCCTTATACTGATTCTTAAGGCAAGATTAAGATGAAATGGGTTGAAAAATGAATGTTTAAAGTTATCTGAGAGAATATAATCCAAATCTCTTTCAAGTTTTTAAGCAGGTCTAAACACCACTTTATAAAAGAAAATATTTTTTTGTAACAAATTTCAGAGTATCCTTTTAAAACAACTCATTTGTATAATATTCATTTATGAATATTTGTTTATACAATTCCTTAGAATTTCTCTCCTACTTTTATCATTACAAAGCAGACTTAAACAGACTGTGGGCTTGAAACATTTTCTCAAATGTGGTTCCCCTTCTCTGATGACTCAAGCTTGTGTAAAGTTGACACAGACTTAGCAGGTGTTTTAAATGTATAGAAATAAAAATATAGAAGCTCCAGAAACTAAAATCCACAAAATAAAAAAAAAACACTCTATCATTTATAATTTCAGTGAACGGTAAATGTTTAAGCACTTCGATAAATTGTACTTTATGGTTTACTGTCTTTCAGTGTATATAATGCCAGAAAAACGTAAGCCTCGTCCTTTTTTCCTTGTTCACTGGAGCTATCACATCTGATCTATCAGACCTCTGAGTGCAGTTCTCAAAGTGGGGTACTCTCTCACGCCCAAGGTCTGTGTAATTAGCATATGAATGTGTAACAGGCTTGTTTGAAGTAACAATTAAGGGAACAATGTATAAAGGAGCTGAGGAGAGCTACCAACACCTGGGAATCTTGTATTGAAAAAGCCTTCCTAATGTATGTAATTAGAAACCAAGGACAAATGCTCATTGTGTGGTGATAAAGCCCTATACGGAAAGCCAAAAACTGACTCATATTTTGCTGTCCTTTGTAATGAATCGTTAAAGCAAGGGTTTACCGTTCCACTTACTTCAAAGGAACCCTGGTTAAGTACAGTTTTTGCATGGTATCTGATCTTGGCAAATCATCCAAAGGCGTCTATATGATAAAAATACCTAACATCTAAAATGATACGTTTCAGATGCATGAAAGATTAGAAAATCATTTCTGCAGTGTGGGTGCAAAGTTTGAGGGGACAAATCACATGTCCAGTCAATCCTCTATAACTAATTTGTTTTCAATGGTGCCAGCAGACCTCTGGCCTGCTACATGGTTTTGCTTTGTTTTACTTCTCTTTAAGATATATAAGGATCCTGCTCAAGGGACAGCATCTTAGAAAAGTCGTGAATAGCTCCTAAATCCTGGGGCAGGATCAGTGAATGGGGGAGCAGAAGCTGGGTAATAGTGCTTCCGCTTTTATCAATGACTGCATGTACAAATTATTTCTCTGGTATAATTGCCTTATAGTGAAACAGAATTTTTCCCCCCAAAGTTTTAAACTCCAATGATTTCTTGGTATACCCAGTTGTATATATTTATTGTCAACATTTTAATTAGTCTATGTAACTATCATTCTAAGAGAACTGGATTTGAACAATGAACAGTGAGCCTAATCTCACCGTCAGGTAGCAAAACAAATGTATGCACAACTAATAAACCCCAAGTGAAAACTACCAGAATACCCATTGGATGATGAATGGGTAAATTAAATAGGGTGTATCTGCTTTCAAAACAGATTTTTCTGGAGGCAAATTTAAACATTCTAGAAACACTGTTTTCAAGGCTGTTGCGGTAGAAGAAAAAAGCCAGAGCCAACCGGACCTCAGCTCCTATGAAGCAGGGGTTAAGGTTTTCTAAGGGCTGCAGTGAGCTGGTAGGAAAGACCTGAAAGACATCTGGGGAAAGCAGTAGTCACATGTGCTTTTTAACCGACTTTATCCAAAGGAAAAATAAACTCAGGTACTTTCCATGTGCAGTAAGTTCCCGCTAACCCTACGAGACAAGGATACTGGTTCCCTTGGTGGCTGCGCTCTTCAGACCTGGTGCCCAGTACTTGAGAAATAAATTTCCCGGTTGGCTGTTAAAGATGTTTGTGTCTCTACAGGAAGAGAAAGATCTTAGAGTTCCAGCATTTCTGCAGTAAAATGGTAGTCCAAGAGAAGGGAGAAGGAAATAGGAAGTAACCGGTCAACGTTTAGTCAAGCCCAGGGGAAGTTGACCCTGACTTGGTTACCATGTAGTGGAATATTCTTGGGAGGTAAAAATGGATACAGCTTTGGTACAGGCATATCATGCAGGAGCCTTGAAGACATTATGTAAAACGAATGAAGCTGATCACAAAATCATTCATTGTATAATTGTGTTTACATAAAATGTTAGCCATATTCAAATATATAGAGTAGGTAATGAGAATAAGAAATAATTTTCCCATTAATGAGAAAAAAATCAATACACAACATGTACACATATGTGTGAATAATCAAATGAGAGCTATGTGGTGAGAACTCCATTTTTAAATGAACAATGTTCCTCAAGTTCATTAGTAAACGATCTGTACCCTTTTCTGCATAATCAGTTCCATCCCCTGCACTGTCCTAGACACAGCCTGCAAAGGCTCCCTGCACCTACACTGAAGCTGAAACAGAGCAGTGACATTCCTGTAGTCAGGAATTAAGGGTCTATGACACAGGATTAGTACCATGAACCATAATCCCTGAGTGCAATGATGGGTCTAAGCACATTTTGAATTACACAGAATGAAGCCCGGGGCTTCCACCCACCTTTTTCCTGTATGAATTGCGCCACATTCTCCCAGAGCCTCTCTCCTTGGGCCACGAGGCATCTGCCTCGTTCACAATGTTGGAAGCTTCCCATAGTTTACCTCCACTGGTACTTCCATTCCTTTAGGGATGAATTCACTTAGAATGTCTAATACAACCTTTTCCCCAGTCATATTCATACATTAAAGATTTCAATTTCCTCAAGACATCTAATTTCATTTTATATTAGAAGAAAAAGAAGTTTTGAATGTAAGATGACCACTGGGCTCTTTTAAGCATTTATAGATGTGTGTTCAGTTGAAAACCCTAAATGTTTTTAGGCAACAGGATTTCAGATTTTGAACTCAGAGACCAGCTGTCCTTTCTATCCATGCCCTTCTTTGTAATGACACCTCTAAGTTGCTGAGAACTTTGCTCTGTCTCTGCGTAAGCTTCAGCATTCTTTAAAAGTTTTACCCAAAGGTTTTACTAACTACTCTAGAACAGAGGTATTGATGTTGATAAAGGCAGAGGTGGAGTCGAATAGAGATGTTGGGAGGGAAACATAGAAAATAATGTTAAAACAACCACTCATGGTGTGAATAATTTGGACAACTTATATTTTTAAGTTTTAGATAACTCTTTTTCTGAAAATTAATCACTTCATTTTTCTTGGTTCTAGATTGGGCTTATGGATACTACAGACAGAGAAAACTTGTTGAAGAGATTGGCTGGTCCTATACAGGTAAGAATATTACTAACACAGTGAGAATTAACAGAATTTTTTTTTTTTTTTTGCTTTGTATCTGTTACTATATGTAAAAGGAATTCTTGTAGCCTGCTGCATTATTTTAGTTTACCTCCATGTGGTCCTAATTAATAAAATATAATTGGTAGAAAAATTGATTTTTAGTGGGCTTTTCCTAAGTTTGGTAGTATAGTATATTGAATAGAGCTGGGCGTAGTTCTCATAACTTACCTGAGAATCAGTCTTTTCGTCTGTGAAAGTTGAGGGCAAGGCTGAGCATGAAGTGAGTTAATGAAGTGTAAATCACTTGCTTAAACCTTTTTTTGAGTGTAAACTTCTAGTAAGTACTAGCTGCCATTGTTATAATTGTGTTAGTGATTATTTTTCACTCATTTAACAAACATTGATAATGTATATTTTTTGAAAAGAGTCTTCCTTCTTCCTTTTGAATGTCTGTGACTGACTCTCCTGGAACCAAACTCTAAAATTATTCTGTCTGATTACCATACTTGGCTTGAATCTTCATAAATATTTGAAGCAGGTTAGAAAGAATTCTAACCAGAAGTCATGATCAAAGCCCTGGAGAGGAGAGAAGCTGTGGTGTTGATTGGAAGAACACGAGAGGGATCTGGATGGATCACACATTGGGCAGCCACTTGGGATGCTGTTGAAAAGCATTGTAGTCGGGCGCTGATTAGACGCACGAGCGGGTCTATGAGAGGCAATCAGAACAGAAGAGACTGACCATAAGCCTGGCCAGTGTGGGCTTGATTTTACTGTCGTTTGCCCAGCAAAGTGTTACATTTTATAGATGACATGCATTTTCCTTCTCATCAATTTTTTGTTAATATAAAAAAGAATGGGCTTCAGTACGACCTTTCCATGTGTTTATAGACATTCTTTGCTCGTACTCGCCCATGTACTTCCTCCCCAGCTCCTCTTTTCCTCTCACTGGTTCACTTCCTCTACCTAAGTAGTCCCGATTTTCCTGTGTCCTTTATTTTTATTCTTACTTTAGAAATAGTACGTATTTCTAAAAATATGTACAAATATTTATTGTGAAAAATTTGGAAACTATGTTCAAGTGCACAAAGGAATATACAAATCACTCCTTTACTTGTTTACTTCCACCCACTAGTAAACATATTATGGGTCTTTCCTGGAAGATTTTATTATCTTAGGTTTGGATGTTTTGTATATATTTCGTCCATCTTACTTTTGAAGTTATTTTTGTGCCTTTACACATTTCAGTGATGATTCCTGCTGACCAGAGTCCTTAATGTCTGCCTGATACTGAATTGATAGAAGTTTTATTTGCATTCATATAATTAAGTCTTATAGGTAATGTTGTGTGTAGGTAGTTATGTCTTTATCTTCATTTTGTCATGTATTTATATGCAGTCTCTAAATAGGAAAAAGTATTTTCAAGCATCCTGGTGCATACTTCCTGAAGTCTGTTTTGAAGAGGTCACGGTAATCTTTAGTACAAATAAGTGCCTGCTCACAAAGTGCTACTCAGGATTTGGCATTTTAAAGATCTTTACTAATCTTATAGGTTCCTTTTTTAAATGACAATTGTTATTCTAAGTTGCTCCTGTTTGATTGCTTTAAAATCTGAAATCAGATTTTAAAAAAATAATCAAAGTGAGTGTTGTGGCACACGCCTTTAACCCCAGCACTCAGGAGGCAGAGGCAGACAGATCTCTGAGTTCAAGGCCAGTCTGGTCTATATAGTGAGTTCCAGAACATCTAGAGCTATGTAGAGAGACTCTATCTCCCAGAGAGAGAGAGAGAGAGAGAGAGAGAGAGAGAGAGAGATAAAAAAGAGAAGGAAGGAAGGAAGAAAGAAAGGAAGAAAAAAGAAAAGAAAAGAAGCTAATAAGTTGGGATAGACAGCAATCAAGTAGATCCCTCTAACACGATTGGATAAGACGTGTCCTTAATGTTCTCATATATAATAATGATCTAAAAACCTATGCAAAATAACTTTTTATTTTATAAATCATGTAAAATATATAAACAAAAATTATGCATAATTCTATCTCATCAAATTGTTTATCTTTCTTTCTTTAGTTTGCTCTTATATCACTATATGGTGATTTCCATTCACTACTCTTCACTTGAGCTTCTTCAAAACAGACTTTGATAAAAACAATTGTTTGATCAAAGGGCCTTTACAATTTATTATATCATATTTTTATATTCATCACATTAGAGGTATAGCCAAACTATTAAAAAGTTGTATTGTTTATTTGCATTAGTAATAATTTTAAAAATTCAGTGAAATGTCTAGTAAAAAAACCAAATTTTTTAATATTCACTTTCCAAATAATTTGATTTATTCAGTCACTTAAGCAACACAAGTTAAGTTATGTTGTTGTGGGACATATGGTAATGTGAGGCGACGGTCAATTAATAATGAATGACACAAAGACTTGAAATCAAAAGTGAAAGATCCTTAGGATCGGCCTGTGTGGTTTTACTTGTGTTTTTATGCATGTTTATGTGATACTCATCTGAATGAATTTGGGTCTACATTTGAGTCCAGGATGCACGCAAGTTCTTCTCTACCACATACGTAACTCATACAACATAAAAAAATGCAAAATAAGCTGGCATAACAGATACAGGCATCTCATATCTTTAAATTGTATTGCAAGTAATGATTTCAAGTATTTTAACTTAGTTTGACTTTATTAAAAATATTGAGGCTAAAATAATGTAAATAATAAAATAATCATCACAGTCAAAATTTTTAAATTGTGGAAAATAAATGCTTACATGTCTATTTCTAAAACACTGAAGGGTCTTGAGTGTCCAAAAGTAACTTCTGATTATGTGGTCTGAATATTTTGTTTCTACTAATGGGTTATCTAGGACTTTTCCTTAAATTACTCTTTTATTGTGACTAAAGCTGTATAATCCCCTAATTTCTACCACTATCATGTTATCTTCTTTAAAGATGAATAATGTGCAGGGCCGTGGTGGTGCACACCTTTAATCCCAGCACTCGGGAGGCAGAGCCAGGCCTATCTCTGTGAGTTCGAGGTCAGGCTGGTCTACAGAGTGAGATCCAGGACAGGCACCAAAACTACACAGAGAAACTCTGTCTTTAGAAAAAAAAAGATGAATAATGTTAGAAACTGATTTTGGATAGGTGATATATTTGTATTGCTATAAAATATCTTTTTAATGCATGAATTATTTATGCTATTAATTGAGTTATAAGTTTATTCATGAATATAACAACGTACTGTCTTTTCAAAACTTTATAATTTTATATACTTTGTAACTTTATATCTGACAACTGTCATCATTTTGGATTTATTTTAATCCAAAAGAGAAATCTGTTTTATACAGAATTGCAACTGTTTATATTTTAATAACTGGGAAAGAGAAATGCCAGAGAAATCGTTCATGGCAAAATGACATCTCAATGGATTGTTCTTTACAATGTCTGCTGACATCAGATTCTAGACAATGTGAAGGCAAACTGTCTTTTCAGTGCTTCTTAAACATGACTACTAGTAGTTTAAAATGTTGCCTCCGAGATGAACTTCTCTCCAAGGAATTTTCATGAGGTTTAAATGTTTTACATGCTTTGACTTTTATAGTTGCATTTTTCTTTTCAGTTCCTAATAAACTTACAAGCCATCTTTCAAAAATTTACCACTTAGCTGTTTTTAAAAAAATATTTTTTTGTAAACAAATACTATTACACTGCTGTTGTAGAAGACTTGCAACATGGAGTTCTGTTTACCGAGTAATGCTCAACTTGCCTTATAGTCTACTTAACAACAAACTTCCTAGTTTCAGAGGTCACAGAAATAGGTTCTTTTCCTCCAATGAACCTTTAAGCCAAGAACCCAGGTGATTATCGGAACTGTTAGCTTGAAATTCAAAGCAAGCTTTTATAGCCCTCCCTTAGCCTAAATGTAGATTTAGGAAATGGAGGCACTCTCGTTTAGGGAGAGTTGCCATTCTCAGCTCTGCAAGAAAGGGCAGCAGATATATATGGACTGATGGAAAGACAATAGAGGTGTTGCCCATCTTCCCCAGGTCCCAGAAAAGCTCGGTGTGCCTTGTGAGCTAAGAAGAAAGCAGTTTTACCAGTGAGTTTCAGTAGATACACTAGCAACAATGCAACGCCACTGTGCAATAAAAGATTATCTGGGGAGTTAGCCACAGAACTACTTCTTTGAATGTCCTAATTGAGCCAGACATGGCACGTTAAGTGGCCAGGCGTGGATTGAATAGGTCTGTGCATACATAATGAGCAGTTCTTTTCTCTATAATCAAGTTGTATGACTCTGTATATATCCAAAAGCCTGTTGGTTTTAGCTCCCATCAGAAGCAGTCTTGTGATCAAAAGGGTAAACTTGTTAAAAAGTGGTGTTGCTGGGAGAGGAAGGGCAACAAGTTTCCAAAGGGATATTCAATAGTCAGGGTGATGGCGGAAGATGAATTGTGTTGTTTATAGTCATGTCTTCTATTGGTTTGGAAAATGATTTCTGCACTATTTGAAGAGTCTATGGAAAAGACTAGTGTTGAGGACATTTTATAATTGTTTGCAGTTCCTACAGAGTGTGACTTTACTCTCTTGTAGTTGGAATATCAATTACAATAAATAAGTATTTTATCCAAATGAATGTATCTCTCCCAAGAAAATCATTATTTACCATAGCGTTTACCTCTTTTAAAATTTGAACATTTAAAGTTGACTAATGCTTCCAGAGCTATGCTTATTATTCTCCCTCAAAAATAAGAAGTATGCTCAACATATAAAATTTTAAGTTAATTTCATTGTATGATTCTTAATTATAACTTTGTGGACAGCAGAAATGAATTAGTTCTGATTCCATTTATATGCTTAGGTTACAGTTTGTATTGTGATATTTGAATTTGTTGAAGTAGTTGAACTCTTAGAAAAAGATTTCTGAAAGTGTTCACACATAGCCTATTCCACTAATAAAAACTGCAAGCTTGACATTTTTCAGTGAGGGTATTGTCAGGCCACCATAAGTCATTTTAGACATGTGACACATCAAATACAATTTAAATGGAATCACTTAAGCTGAAATTGTTTATCAAAGATTATATGATTGCAATAGATGAAGTAACAATACAAATCCCTACTAGCTACCAGATGGGTAAAGAAATAGAGGGCGGACAAGAATCACTCTCTTAATTGTGCTTTTTATGTAGATTAAAAACAACTTTTCTATTCAGGACTGCTGCCATTATGCTGAGAAACGACAGGGTTGCTCAATAAAGACCACAGTCCCATTTTTTTTAAGTTATTTGAGGAAGATAAGCAAGGTGTGGTGGGAGGGCAGACTGAAAACTTAGGAATGCCGCTCTGAGAACCTGACTCGATGGCTTCACTCCATGTAAGATCTTAGAAGACAAGGTTCACTCTATGCTAGTATAACACTAGATTTTCTGTGACAGTGTCCAAATAGAGACAATTCATTGAGGAGAAATATCTATCATTTTTTGTCTTTTATGTTTGATATCACAAATGCATAGCTCAAGATTGTCCTAAGAGAGGCTGGAATCTTCTTTTCACTTGATTTGTTAGGTTTTACCTAACAAACTTGAGCAACAATAAGATTATTGGAAATATATTCATTTTAATTGTTCCATTCCTAGAAGTAGTCACTACTGAAATATCTTTACTTCCTAGACTTATAAAGACTATAGTATTTCTCTTTTAGCATTCTTTAAAGAAATTTGGAATTGACTTTTTCATAGTGATATAGTCTCAAGTTTTCTTACCTCTGAGTACCTTTTAAATTTTAATTTTAGTTAAAATGTTGCAATGGGCACAAGGCAGAAAGTGCAATCCCTCTGACCACTGTTGGACTTGCCTGGGTACCCAGGGTGAAGGGGATTTTAAATACTAAAATGATTCTATTTCCTGAAGAAGAATATCTTTATACTAAAATGATTCTATTTCCTGAAGAATATCTTTTCTTGCTTGATAAATACATAGACCAGAGATGTTGCTTATAGAAAACATAGAACCACATGGGCCATGTGGTGTGGTGTGGTATTTGACCATGAATATAGTTTAGTGTTTTAGGCTATCCCCAACTCAAAAAATATCTGAATCTATGCCGAGTAATGGCTGGTGTCTGGCTTGTCTGGGTCGTTTCCTGCTTCTGAAATGTCTTTTCAATTTGTTATTTGTTCTTTGATTCCTTATATTAGAACTCCTTATATTAAAGAGATTGTTCATTCTCATTAAAAATGTAGGAGTTAAAAAAAAAACAAACCAAGTAACAGAATTGCCCCATTTCTGTCTAAAATTGCACATTTATGTGGGCCGAGAAGAAAGGCCTGGGAAAAGACGGACCAGACCCTTGGTATCATCATCCTGGAGAATGAGTCAATGGAAACAGATGAGAACATAGCAACAGGATTGTCACTTCCTACTGTGCATGGCTCACTGAGCACTCTTTATATTGACAAAGAAATATTTAGAAAAAAATCATCGTTATAAAATATTTTCAAAGTATCTGTCTTGTTTTAGTTAAAAGGGACAAAGTTGTTAGGTAAGATCCACAGCTCTGTGTCTTCATTCACTGTGATATGGAGTCTCTGCTTGGCTGAGTCTCAGTTAGTGGATAGTAGACACTTATTGGAGAACCCACACACTCTGCATCCAGTTCCCTGCCTATGGCTGACCTGTAGGCAGAAGAGGCTGCTAATTGCTCTTCATTTCAGGTTTTTCATCTGTAAAAAGTTCTTAATAACGCCCTAGTTAATTGAGTATGGATTAGATAAATGCCTCCCATTGTTGCAAGAAAGCTCTTTGAGCGAGGGCCGTATACTACAAATCCAAGTGATTATTGTTTGGCAGTGTCTTAACTTGAGCCCAAACAGATTGAACAAGCCTGGGCACATCTGATAATCTCACAAGAGGATTTAGAAATAGTAGATCAGCTAAAATGCATGTTATAGACATATATTTCCTATGTTCTGTGTTTTATTTGAAGCTTACTTAAGATTTATATTCTTGGTAGATATTTTCCCTGTGGTAAATGTGATGACTTGTCATGCTTCATTATGCACACTGAATAAGGTTCAGTTAATGGTATCAGACTCAGAATTTTCTTGTACTGTGTTCTCAAAAATCACTGAAACAGTAGAGGTTACATGTTCTCATTGTCACAAAATGATAAGGATGTTAGGTAATACAAATGTTAATAAGCTTAATTTCACTATTACACTATATATACACATAACGCAACAGTGCAATTGGTATATATATGTATTTTTAAATTTATTAAATATAAACTAAGTACGTCATAAAATACGTTTGAAACTATTATCTAGGAGAAAGTTGGAAAAACATTAAGATATGACTGCAGAATAGCATCACAAGTAATCACTGCCTATTTTGTCTGGTGGCAGAGCTATATTCTAGCGTGTTTTCTTCACTGTGCATGTTGTACCTTTCATTTCTGACAAAATAGTTAAGAATGCACCTTTGTAAGGAAGAAGAGTTTTTAAGTGCCTCCGGTTTCCCATATCACTGCCTACACTGATTCTAGGCCTGTGGCAAGGTAAAGCCTCGTGGTGACAAGAGCATGTGGTGGACAGAAAAGAGAAAGAGGAACACCTGAGGATCAGGTACAACCTTCAGAAGTCCATCTCCTGGACTGACTTCCTCCAGCTAGGCCTCATCCCCTAGTCTTTTGACTCTACCACGCAGAATAGCATCACCATCTGGGGACTACATATTCAACACATGAGCCTAGGTCATTAGTACCTTTGCATCTAACCACTGGTTCTCTGGTCCAGCTTTGTAGTTACTCCTACAGACAGCATCTAAATGAGTCAGTAGATTAGGCCAATCTTGTGCAAACTCAAGATGAGAGGGCCTGGCTGCTTCTCCTAGGGTCTGCGCTCAGACATCCTGCACCATGCTTCACAGGGCCCTCGCTTTTTACCATAATAAACCCCATTTATTTCTCCCTCTGCATTCTTTACTCTGGAATTGTCTACTTTATAAACGAGATACACCGGAGCAAAAAGAGAAGAGAAGAGAACTTCGTGGCTAGCTAAAACAACAGCAAAATCCAAGGATTGGCCCTGCTTATGTTGTCACAAGAACAGGACTGATCTAAACTCCAAGGTCAAATTCGATTACCATAATTTAACCTAGGGCACTAAACTTCTTTATGCATCAATTTGGACCAAATGAAAGGTTTACTTAGTTTCCATTTCCCATGTCTTCACCATGGTAACTCTGATTCTTTAAACCAAGAGTTGTCAGAGAGGGGAAAAGATGGAACATATGTAAACTGCTGGTTTCATATATCCAGAAAGACTTTTTTATTAAGTAAGTGTTTTTTTTTTTTTTTTTTTTTGGTTTTTCGAGACAGGGTTTCTCTGTGTAGCTTTGCGCCTTTCCTGGAACTCACTTGGTAGTCCAGGCTGGCCTCGAACTCACAGAGATCCGCCTGGCTCTGCCTCCCGAGTGCTGGGATTAAAGGCGTGCGCCAAAGTAAGTGTGTTTTAATGGATGAGAAATATAATCCCCCAAACAGCCTCTATATTTTTAGGGGACACACACACACACACACACACACACACACACACACACACACACACAGTATATGTACAGATGACATGAAAGTCTCTGGGGCTAGAAAGAACTAATGGGGTATGGGAAGGGGGAGAAAAAGACAATAGGAAGGCATGATGGAATATGTTCATGGTACATTATGTACATGTTTAACAACACTCTTATATAACCCAGTGTAATCCTCTGTGTGTGTGTGTGTGTGTGTGTGTGTGTGTGTGTGTGTGTGTGTGTGTGTGTGTGGTGGTCTATCCCTTTATCTCTAAATACCATGTTACAGCTTTAATCATGTAGACTTTTTGTTGAGGTCAGAGACCCCCCTGACTGAAGCAGAGGTAGGAGTTCTTCTGGCCAGAATATAAGGGGTCTCTTGTGTTCTCTGCACACTAGCATCCAAATTGTAATTCCTTGTTTAGGGAGCATCCTAATTATCGTAGAATATTCTGAAATACCTTTAACAGTTGGCTAGATTCACCCTATAGGTCATGGTCTGTAAAAAGAGGAGGAAACTTGAACCCTAGTTAAAGGCAGGAGTTAGATCTATATGTTGTTAGCATTTAGGCATCTGTACTGGCCTGCCCTTCGGGGCCTGACAAGATATGTCTCAGCTGCAGCCACTAAGTGCACACTCGCTATGTTTCCTTATATAAGGTGGGCAGGCCTTTTGCCCACCTCCATCTCTCTCTCTTTTTCTTCCTCCACTTTCACCCCCAGGGACCTGTCTCTGCCCCCTTCTCTGCTCCTTCTCTCCTCTACCCTCAATAAACCTCCCACACAGGCCCTGTTGTATGGTGTGACTCCTTTCCATTGTTCTTAAACTACAACACATGTAGCATCTGATAAACTGCACAGTGAGCTTGATGGAAACTGGAATGCAGGGACAGACAGTAGGGAGCTCTAGGGAGACTGCTGTGGAGGAAGAAAGCTGGCAATAGAGGCTGGGAGCAGAACAGAGTTTAGTATCAATAAGGGCAGGTCCAGGGTCATTATGCTCCAAATGCATTTCTGACCATTCCTTACCCAGAGACTCCCTGCAATGCCTGCACATTCTGCCCTGCAAACAAAATAACACAAACAACTCCAACATGGGGCTCGTTCTGAAAGAGGCAGATAGGAACATAGGAAAGTTAAAATGCTCAGGGTTCCAAGGTAGACACCAGGGGCAGTCACAGGAGGCCAGGAAGTTCTGTAACAGCCAGTAGAATGGCAGTGCCCAGGTGACAGCTGATGGTCTCCACGAAGGAGCAGCAACACTGGACTTAAAATCAGACTCTTGTACTCATAGGCTATACTTTTTCCCACTAGGGTGTCTTAGCTCGTGTTTCTATTGTTGTGACAAAACACCATGACCAAAGAGCAAGCTGGGGAGGAAAGGGTTTACCTGGCTTACATATCAGCATTGCTGTTCATCACAAAGGAAGTCAAGGACAGGAACTCAGACAGGGCAGGATCTCGGAGGCAGGAGCTGATGCATAGGGCATGGAAGGGTGCTGCTTACTGGCTTGCTTCCCATGGTTTGCTCAGCCCACCTTTTTATAGAACCCAGGACCAGCAGCCTAGGGATGGCACCATTCAACAAAGGCTGGGCCCTTCCCCATTGACCACTAAATGAGAAAATGTCTTACAGCTGGATCTCATGGAGGCATTTCCTCAACTGAGGCTCCTTTCTCTGATGCTCTGATGACTCCAGCTTGTGTCAAGTTGACACACAAAACCAGCCAGTACACTAGGTGATGCTCTTCAACTTTCTAATTTAGTAGAGTAGGTTCTGATGGTAAATGGAACAACAGATCACACCCAGGCATTAGAGACCCAGCAGGGGAAAACTACGAATGTCTTTCTAGTCTTTTATCCGTGATGCTGAAGTCTATGAAGTGTGAACATCCAGGTTATTTTTTCTGATGCACATTGTAAGTATCAGTTTGGTATATGTTTGCCCTTGAAGAAACATGCTCATTTAAGATAAGTAATTACCTGTATGTGTGTGTATGAGTGTGTATTAGTTGGAATTTTTTTAGCCTCCAGAAGTAATTGCTATTAATGTCTTCCGTTGAAGACAATATAGTTAAAAATAAAAATTTATCTTAACCAGAAATTCTTTCCATGAGGCAGTAGAGAAGACAGTGGTTTGATTATGGGGTGATGATGAAGAGTATGTGGAAGTCTCTCCAAGAGATTGCAAAGGACTCTGCAATTCATAATCAAGCAAACATAACTAATTAGATCCATATTTTCAGGGTAAACGACAATTAGTCTTCATATAGGAAGACTTGAGAGTCATTTTGGTCATATGCTATTCATCCAGTGTTACCTGACACTTGGAATGACTTACTGTGTTGACAGATTGGCTTTATTCAGAGGAAAACCATTACAGACTGGTGCAAGGGGCCTGCAGGAGTCGGGCTCTTGTCTTTCTATGGTGGTAGACATGGTGATCCAACTGGGTGTCTGCATATCAGAAAGGTGGCTCCAGAGTCCTAAAGGAAGACACACTGAGTCTTAAGCTGACAAAAAGGCTAGCCTGTCTGATATTTACAAGGGCTTGCATACATTACAAAGAGCATCCTTATAAAGTACTTACAATGACCCACTTAGGGAGCATTCTCTTCCTTATTTTCAACAGGAGTAATTAAGCCTCATCTTATTGTTTATGTCTATACTTTAAATTACCCTCCTGACAATCCTATAGTCTCTCACGCTATGGACTGATCTCTGTAACTGCTTTTATCTCGCTACCAGTTTGTGGATATTTGTTCCAGGCAAATGTTTTATAATTATGTCTGTGGAACAACAGAAAGCATACATTTCTATGGGGCCATTTTCTTTACTGTATTTCTTTGTCTAAAACAGAGCCTCACCTATCATAGGTACCCAATACATATTTAGTAATTAGTAGTCTGTTTCCTTCTGTGTCACTGGGGACACAGAATTAATTTCATCTTGGAAGAATTGTGGCCACTCATACCCCGATTTTAGAGGACTGTCCCAGATACTCCTCACAACAAAAGTGGGTATATAATAAATATATAAATGTTGTGGAGTGACTATGGGAGAAGCAACTACATATAATTTGCAGAGAACCAGAAAAGAAAAAAGTCTGCATTTTGCAGACCTTTGCAACCTGGAAACAGAAACAGTGGCACACCCCCGTGAAGTAGTGCCAAAGGGAAATCTAAGCATGGTGTGTGCCATGCTAGATAGCTTATAGCTTGAAGGTAGATAGATGGATTATCGAGCCTTTACACGCATGTTTCCCATCTTTACATATTTCATGAGTGTCTCTAGAATGTAAGACCTGCTTGCAGCACCATCTTCTAATAATTTTTGCATGGTTTGTCATTTCCAAAGCACCTGTTTTGTTTTGTTTTTTTTAAATCAGCTGCATGTATGCATATAATCCACTCAGCTCTCTGTTCCTGAGATGTTTAGCTTAATCAACCAGTATTAGACTGTGAAGGAGTCAGCATCTTATCACCTCCCCAGGCTTGCCCCCCTACCTTAATGGCATTCTCGCCTCATTAACAGAGGCAATGTAAAGTAGTGAGGTCATTAGTTTGATCTGAACTCCTTGGATGTGTAACAGGAGCCAGGAACTGCAGGACATCAAGGAGGCAGCCCGGGTGGAGGCAGTCAGCAGTGTGCAAACAGTGTAACAGTGAGATTTTAAAAGTGTGATCTTTGCCACAGTGATAGTCTGTGGCAGCACCGGGTCTGCAGGCTCCAGAATAGCCTGGGGAGTTCAGGTAAAATGGCTGGGAAAGGGAATTTAAATTGAAACCGAGAACTAACTGTGGTCATGTTAGTATTGTAAAGGATGGCCCATGTAAAGAGAGCAGCTCTCCTGACCTACAGGGGAGAAAGGAATCTCCAGACTCCATCCCCTACGGTAGGCCTCCCTGCGTTTTGACCCAAACAAGGAACATGAGAGACAATATTCTTGAGGTATGAATTCTTTCTATCATCCTTATTCTTTAGAATTCTAGCTAACATTATATTTTTATTGTCAATGAATGACCTTAACTTTTAGGTCATTTGTGTCTAACAGATACTTGGATTGATTTTATACCCACATTTGAATTGGTCAACCCGTGGAAGAAGAAAGCTAGAGAGCTCCAAAGGACAGCAGAAGAAAAGTCTTACATGCTCCCAAAGTGGGAGGATTCCAAGTAGACAGGGCTATTGGGCATGTCACACATCTCTGCAGGGAGTTCACTGTGAGATGCTAATTACTGGCTTGGGTGTGTTCTAAAAGAGCAGGATTAGTAGATGTCCTTCTCCTGGTTTGCCTGGTAGGAAGAGCATATGCTGTATAGTTGATCTAATTGCTCAACTTCAAATCTGGCTTCCACCTTCGTCTCTTATAATTCGGGTTCCACAGTCATCATCAATGCCTACTTCAAAGGGGATGACACGGTTAAGTGAGTCTGTATTCACAAAGCACTTAGAAACTGTGCCTGGCATGCATAAAGTACGCAATAAAGTTAATAAAGTCACATAAGTCTCTAATACTCAGTAATTGTCTTGGACCAGGTTGTTTTTAAAGTATGGATATTTTTAAAACGTTCTAGGATTTTTCAGTTCTTTTCAGCCCATCAGTTGTGGCTGGAGAGATGACGGCTCAGTGTGTAAGCTGCCTCTTGTGCAAGAATGAGGATCTGGGTTTGTAACCATAAATAAAAAAGAAAGGCGAAGTGGGTACCTTTTGGTGGGCCCTGCCAAGGTATAGCACTAAGCAAACATACCACGTACAACCAAGTTAATGCAAGAGGTTGACTGGGGGAGAGGGAGAGTGAAAGAGTGAAAGGCCGTGTTGGAGTGGTGACATGAGAGTGGCAGACAGACAGACGGACAGACAGACAGACAGACAAGAAACAACAAGAAGAAGAGAGGCAAGGGAGGAGAAAGAGACAAGAGAGCAAGCTGTGCTCTGGCGGGCACTTTTAAGGGGTGCACATGTCGCATAACTGAGGATGGAAAGGCACCTGGTGACCGGTGATGACGTAACTGCTTTGGCAGCAGAGGCGGGCTGTTACTGCATCAGAAACTGACAGGGTTCAGATCCCCAGGCCCCATGTAGGAGTCAAGTGAGGCGGTACGCATCTGAACCCCAGTGCTAAGGGGGCAGACACCCAAATCTTGGGGGCTTGTTGGTCTGTCATGCTAGCACAAACTATAAGTCCTAGGTGCAGTTAGAGACCCTGTCTCAAAAAACTCAAGTGGAGCGTGATAAAGACACCTGATCCTACTTCTGGCCTCCATGCATGAATGGGTAGGGGAGTGTGCTCACGTAACACACACACACACACACACACACACACACACACACACACACACACACACGCTCCCTTTCTTTTTCCCCATTACTTACAGAATGATAAAATAGATTCCTCTGCCTAGTTTGTCACACAGTGGTTGTAATGATCTAGTTCCAGTCTACCAATGCTTTTCAAGCCTTCAAAATTACTTTTCCCTTCGCCTACTGTATTACCGGCACCTTTGAAAGCAGGACTCCCACCCTAGCTGTTCCTAGATGTCCTGCCTGAATACTGGACCTCTGTAACCCCTTCATGGCAAGCTTTCTTGTCTCTCGTCCTCTGTCCTGAGAGGACCCCTTGCTCTGATGTACTATCACTGTGTCCTCTTGGTGGCAACAGTGCCGTGGCTAGTTGCACACTCCATGCCCGTGCCGCTCTTCAGAGAGTCACACCTACAGTGTGCTCAGCCGAGGTGAATACATGCACCAACAAAGCCACTGAGCCCAGGCCGGGGTTTTACAACAGAAGAAACAGGGATGAAGTGGATGGCAAGGAGTTACAAAGTAACCAGAGACTCTGACTCCGAACCTGGGGCCTGACTCCCAGAGGTGGGTTCCGAACATCCTTGAGCATCCTGAAGCCACAGGGGCGCCTTCTGCTTTGGTGACTGGGAAGTAAGTGGAAGCCATGAAGCTTCGAGGCTTTGAATTCCGGTGTAAATATAGCTTGTGTTGGCTTCAGAGCCACTATATGCAATAGCGTTTTGCCTTCTCTGTGCATTGTTTTAAGGAACGTGTTAAAAGCAGCCATTTCTAGAAAGTGGAATTGTAGCTGCTTCTCATTTTCATCTTTTTGTTTACCTCTTTCTTCTAGCTTTTCCAGACATGTATTCATTTTATAACTGACTCGGGAGAAAGGGCATTAAATGTCTACCTTGTACAGCATAAATTTAATTAATTTCATTCTAAGGGCGGCTTAGGAAGACAGAAAGAAAGTCTTCTCCCTCTTCATCACTCTCCACTCTGGCTCTGATTCTCTTGTGTCTCAGTGGTCTGTGCCACTGGGAAACTACTTTACTGATCAGTCAAGACAGAACTGCTGTTAATCATGTATATCTTTACGGAGAAGGGAAAACTTCCCATGAGAATATTCTTTTAGAAAAATGGCCGTGCTGTATATTAGCATTTTAGCAAGACTCCGTCTAGCCAGGATTCTACCTGGGGCACTTGCAGTATCTCATGACTTGATTTTCTTCTCTGCTGTGGTGCAATAACCTCCCTCTGAATTCGTTTCACAATCTGGAATCATTATCCCAGCTCAGCAAGAGCTAATCTCTCATAGTGATTGTCTGACTCGCTGCCAGCTCAGCCACGTTCGGTACATCATTTACCACAGAGGAGAGTTTTTTAAGAAATCAGAACAATTATGCAGGAAACTCACAACCAGGATATGCCCTCAAATGTGCTTCGGAGCCGTCCCCACCGGGCAGCCTAAGTTTCCCTGCAAACTAACAGGCAGAATTGCTGGCCTGTAGATCAGAGTCCCATCCCACTTCATCATTGGTTTTTTTTTTGCTTTTAATTCTGTGGAGTTTATTGCAAATGCAAATATTTCCAGATGACCTAAATCCTTCATAGCAGGTCCAAAACAAATGTATGGGAAAGCTGAATTTATTCATTTCGTTTTGTTTTTTGAGACAGATCTTTGCTGTGTCTCAGGCTGGCTTTGAGTTCATGGTGATCCTTCTGCCCAAGCCTCCCAAGTGCTAGGATTACAGATATGCACCCCATGCCCAGCTTGGAAAAGCATTTTTAAAATTCTTTGATAGTTTCATACATGTATATGGAGTATTTTGGTCATTTTCACACACACACACACACACACACACACACACACACACACACACACACACACACACGCTCCATTAATCTCTCTCATCCTCCCTCGTTTTTACTGAACCCTATAAGTCCTAGCAAGCCTCCCTCCCATTTTTATGTCTCCTTTTGTTTGGTTGGTTGGGTTTTGTGTGTATGTGTGTGACCCATGGAATTTAATTAAGACTGTTTACATGGCAGGGTTGGATGCTTGTATTTACAGCATGGGAAACTTAACAGTGGCTACACCACCAAAGAAAATGACTGCCTCTCCCACAGCAAGCATTCCTGGTTCACTGTTCTCTGCCTCCATCAGCCAGAAAAAGTCTGTTCCCTTTTGCTGGAAGAATTCCTGTTTTCAGAATAGTCTCTATTGTTTATTGCTTTGCAGAAAAATCACATCTTTAATTTCTGTGGCGACAAGGAAGAAAGGCAGTTTAGCAGATGCTTATGAAATTTCAGAGCAGAGTTAGGGAGAGTGCCCTATGACTTAGTTATGATTCCATCCCTGCCCCTCAGGATGTGCATTAGTAGGTAAAGTATAATAACTATTCCATTACTTTCATTCTGGTGATTGTTTGTTCATGCTTGAGCACGAGAGAGAAGTCTTGATTTTAAAATCTAAGTCCAATTGATATGTTTTTATGCCACCAACATTTTTAAAAGTAAATTGAGTAGAAAATTGAGTTCTGGCGTTTGAGGCAGAGTCCTCTAATGTATCTGGCCTGCCTTTAATCATTTATGAGTTCTCACTGCAAGATGCTGTTATAGATTAGGTACCATGGAGATCTAAGGAGCTATATTTATTTGATCCTAATTAATACTTGGCCTTAGATAGATAATCACATTTCTTTCCAATTTTCTAACGTTAAGCAATTAAACAGACAGCAGCTGTTGGCTAGATGAGTATTAAACTTTGCCAAATATATATATATATATATATATATATATACCAAATATATGGAATATATTATAAGAAGCATTAAAATCTATACATGCTATTATTGCATATGTTATCACTGAGTGGTTGTTTATTATCTGTTTAATAGTGCTAAAATTGTGCTAAAGTATTGCACACAGTTGTACAATGAACGTTTGTGCATAGCCAGTGGACACACCAAGTAAAAACTTGGGGAATGTCTTAGGAAAGTGTTTTGTGTGTATGTGACATCCATAGCCTTCAATGTAAAGTATAGGGTTCCTGAAGCTTTTGTTTTCTTCACTAGAGTAGTCCTAAACCTTCATAGCTTGTTCCTTCTCTTCAAAATGAAGTTTTCCCCAAAAGCAATTACAATAGTAAAGGATGAAGGGAAGATTAAATATAGATATTGTATATTCTAAATCAGGTTTCTAAATTTCGGAATTTATCAGAATTACCTGAAGGGATTACTGAAAAGAAAAGATTGCTGGGCCTGATTTCCATAGTTTCTCATTCAGGAAGTTGAGATAGAGGTCACAACTTTAATATCTCACAAATTCTCAGGTCACCGGCTGCTGCTGATAGAAGAAACCTATCTTTCAGTGTCTGGAAACTGGATCGGTCCTAGATTATATTGTTTTGATTTGCAAAGTGAAGAAATGATAGAGCAAAAGAGAGAAAGGGTGTACACTGTTTCTGTACAACTGAAAGTGCTTTAGCTCTGTGGATAAGGTGAATCGGCATAAAAGACAGTATAATTGCTTCTGTGCAATATGTAGGAATCTTCTAATGTTCAAACCTGTTATCCATGTCAGTAAGAGAGAAACACGTGGTATTGCAACTTGCAATATTTTCCCAATATTTTCCAGATGGAGCCTCTTACCTGGAGAAGTTCCAAGCCTACTTGCACGTTTTAGGCATCACTCACTAGTGAGTCTGCTGTGAGCCCTCTTGATGCTCATTCCCTCTGACTTATTTATGCCCAGTGATTTCAAAGGAAATCTCCTCTTAAAGAAGAGTCCTTGGGGCTGGAGAGATGGCTTAGCAGTTAAGAGTACTTGCTGCTCTTTTAGAGGACTCAAGTTCAGTTCCCAGCACTGCCATCCGGTGGTTCACAACTGCCTGTAACTCTGGCTTCAGTGCTTCTGACACCCTTTTCTGTCCTCCTCAGCACCCAAACCCATGCGGGCAGACACACATTGCAGAAGTACGAACTAAAATAGATATTTGAAAAGATTCCTTCAAGAAAATTGGTTCTACGTCCAGCAGCAAATATCAACGGTCAGTAGCTTCTCAGCTAAGGGCGGGGTCTTGTCAGCCCTTCCACCTCTGCTGAAATGCCGGCTCGCTTGATCTTGTGCCAGCCACAATAGTTTGTGAGTTCCTGAGTGCAGCTGTCCTGTCATGTCCACAAGACGCCATTTTGCTCCAGTCCTCCCCAGCCTCTGGCTCTTACAATCTTTCCCCTCTATTCAGAGATGATCCCCAGCTTCATCGAGAGCGGGTGGGGTACCTATGTCGCACTTGTGGCTCAGCACTCTACAGGCACTTGTTCTCTGCACTTTAGTTTTGAGTCACTGTCCACCGCAGAAAGGAACTTTTCAAATGATGTCTGAGAGCTGCACTGGTCTATGGGCATAGAGAAACTAATTCAGAACACAGTTTTAAACTATGCTAGCCCTGGTAGGTCAGCCAGGCTCCTTTGGATGGCTCCACACCTGAGAGTATATGGGCAGCGCAAATTGGACTCAACAGGTCATTAAAAAAAAATCTGACAATGTGGGAAGGCATGTGGGGGTGCAAGGTGGATCTGGGAGGGGTTCAGGGAAGAAGTGGGGATGAATATGAATAAATACATTATATTCGTTAAGAAGTTATCCAAGAATGAATAAAATATTACATATTGTTTTACAAAGATTTTTAAAAACTCATTTATTTGACTTCAAGAGATCCTGTGTCCTATTTGTGTCAAGATTATATTTTCTGACTGGGGAGATCATAAGTGAAGCATTTGCTGTGTGAGCATGAGGACCTGAGTGTGAACCCCAGAACCCATGCAAAGATGGACACAATCCCAGGTGCATCTGTTATCACAGTGCTTCTGTGTCATGTTCAGAGCAGGAGACAAGAGCATCCCCTGTTAGCACCCAGTCATCTAGCTAGCATGTGCAGAAGAGAACAAGGGAATCTGTCTGAAGCAGGGTAGAAATTAAGAACCGATTCCTGAGGTTGCCCTCTGACCCCCACACATGTTCCACTTGCTAGAGAGAGAGAGAGAGAGAGAGAGAGAGAGAGAGAGAGAGAGAGAGAGAGAGAGAGAGAGAGAGAAAGAGAGAGAGAGAGAGAGGAGAAAGAGAGATCCATTCCTGTGGAACTTTTTTAGTTTCTAAATCCCAGTAGTATAAGTCTCCTACATTATAGTTGATTAATAATGACCTCCCAACAGTGTGCTTTGTGGGCAGTGCAATGTCGTGCTGCCTGTAACACTCCCAGAGTGTTGCTTGACTTTTGTTTTGTGTAGGTGGTTATTCAGTCTTCCCTGCATTAGCAGCTTGGAGTTGGGTAAATCAGTTCATCATCACTTTTCAAGTCCCTGCTGTCAGGGACACTGGTTTACTGCTACACAAGCCAATCACATTTCCCATCACTGACTTGAATTTTTCTCAGATTTTAGTCTCCAGGCCTTTGGGATATATTTGAAAATTTGTAATAATTCTCTATAAAAAAAGCTATGTCTCTTCCCAACACTTTAGCAGAGAACTTTTTAGAATGTATTTGTGAGGTTGGTTTGGTTTTGTTGGTTTGGTTTTGGACACAACATCTTACCATACAGCCCATGTTGGTCTGTAACCCACTGTGGTGCCCAGCTTTGAATGTATGCAATCCTTCTGCATCAGCCCACAACTTCTCAAGTGTTGGGGTTACAGGCAAGAGCCACCACACCCAGCATGACTGTCTTGCAATGGATATTAGAGCCTCAATTTGATGCATAATCATTTTATTCATTTATTCACCCAATACATCTTAATTGAGCATGTCTATCTGCCAGCACAGACAAATAACAACACAAAGGAAAGAAAGAAAGATACTAAGTGTCCCTCATTCTTGAGCTTGAATTCTAAAATACCTATAGGGAAAGAAATGACTCATGGTGACTGTCTACCATTCTTGAATGTCAAGGAAAGTCATTTTGGATAATTATCCTCTGGAGATTTTCCAAAATTATAGGGATTAAAGCCATTGCTCTCAGTAAATAAACAAACAACTTGAACAACTGCAGATTTCTAAGACCAAACCAGTTTGTTTTAATTAAAACATAATTATATATTTTCAAAGTTGAAAGTATTATAATACTTCCCCACCCTTACCCAATTTGCTTGAAATCAATTTTTTCACTGACTTAAGGAGATTCATTGTGTACCACCAGGGAATTTAAAAACCTCTACCATGCTGTACCTAGTAATGACTTGCTCCATGTAGGAGCTCCTCGGAAACCATCGGAGTCAACCTAGTTCTCATTATTCTTTGCAGCCCGTCATACTTCCTCATTTGCATTCTGAACTTCCTCCCTCCCACACCCTGGAGGCAGCATGGCAGGCACAGCATCTCAATCTACGACCAGTGCACGGAGTAGTTATCTGCTCCTTATAAGCCATGCCGTAGCCCTTGTAGCTTAAAAGCTGCTGAATCTCCTCCACCCTTGAAAGCATATTAGACTTACTAGCAGGTAATTTTCTTAAAGGTTTGTAAGAGGCAGCTTGTCAATTTGGCCAACTTATTGTCATGAAGCATAGCTAAGCATAGAGGAGGATTCTAAAGGCATCCTCCCCTGATGATGACATCTCCCTTACTCCCTGAGAATTCTGCACTCCACCCAACCATGTATATACTATTTGAGGTTGATCAAGTTGACAATGACAGAGAAGTCTGAGAAATACTTCTTACAGCAGTAGGCAAAGGTGATTGAAACTCCTGGAAATAAAACAAAAACTTTCACTCTAAACAAAGAAGTGGGAGGATGAATCTAGATATTACCTATACATTTGGAAAGAACTGTTCAGCAATGTAGAGCCACTGTTTGCCCATATAAAATATTTTAACAGCTTCTCATGTGTTCTTGTACTTCATGTTAACCCCAGCCGTGAGAACTTTTTGCGGACCCTAGCAAAACTACAGTGGGCATGATAAGAGTGAATATAATTCTGAGAAAGATTTCAAAGTCTCTTTCAGGAATTGCAATTAGGAACTATTGATTTCCTATGTTAACCTTAAGAACAGGTACATGGCTCTTATTCCATTTCTTGAAAAGAATCAGTCAGCAATAGAAAGAAAGGGGGGAACAAAGATCCTGATCCTGCGGAGCTCCGATCAATAAATGTAGCAACTGCTTGTACCTAGTGAATAAAATAAGAAATGAGTTTTAGCCAATATAAATCAAGAACCAAAAAAGTTAAATTTGTTGGAGAACTCTCAGGTATAGATGTAGTTTCCAATGACTTTCCCCACAAAATGCCTTCTAATTAAAAGAGAAGGAGCCTGGCATTGTAGCGGAAGAGCTCATGCTTCTCTGACATGCCACTTTTATCAAGTGATCAAAGAAGCCACCAGCCATGATGAGCCACGTAGACTCCCTGTGACTAGAGCACAATGATAAAAGGCCATCCCTTTTTTGTGACATTCCTAATAAAAATGCATAACCCGAATCTCTCATGAGAAAACATTAGACAAATTCAAATTGAGGCAAACTGTATGAAGCAGCTACAGGTGTCCAGAGTGCTGAGATCATGAGAGTCAGAAAAGATGCAGAAAATGTTACCAGTTCATACAACTAAAAGAGCTGAAACCAAACTGAATCTTGCCATAAAGGACATTGAAAGGTGTTGCTCATACTTCCGTAATGACGGGAGAGGGCTAATATTTTTAGGATTGTATTGTGATTGCATGGGGGAAATGCTTGCATTTAGGAAGCATAAGCTGAGGTACACATTATGAATGAGAGATTATCACTCTGCTCTCAGATGGTAAAGTTTTTCTTCTTAGCTTGTACTTTAACTGTAAGTTTAAAATTGTTTCAAAAGAAAGGGCCATAAAACATCCAGTAAATATGACTTTCTCTTTAAATTAGAGGGAAGATGAAGAAGATAAAAATGGAGTTTTCAATATTTCACTTTTGTGTAGGCATGTTACATTAACCATGCATGAGAATTTTAACTGATGAATAAACAAAGAAAGAGAGGATCAAGGAGATGGCCCAAGGGGTAAGACACTTGCCACCAAAGTATGAGAACTTGAGTTGAGACCCCAGAACCCATGGAAAGCCAGGCATGGTAGTACACATTGTTAGTCTCAGCACTGTTTTGACGAGTGGCAAAGACTGGATAATCCCGGAAGCGTACTGCTCAGCTAACCTGGTACATGCAGAGGTGATCAAGAGACCCCGTGCTTTCCAACCTGGTGGAAAGTGGGGCCCGACATCTGGGGCTAGCCTCTAGCCTCTGCACACATGCCATGGCACAGTGCACTTCCGAGCAAGCACAAGGCAAGATAACATCACTGAACTCAGCAACATGTGCTGGCAGAGACAGAAACTGGATCACACAGGTTTCCACTACACGGAACTCTGTAGTTCAATTGAAAACAGGTAATTCAATTAGTCATTTCACATTAGGGTTACTGACTTTTTGTTTTGTTTGTTTTTCTAGACAGGGTCAAAAATTACTTCACTCAAAAGCAATCCAAGGGTCTCAGACCTTAATGGGAGCTTTCCTTTATGTCTGCCAGGGGTTCTGAATAAAACCAAAGGAAGTCGGGTATTACAGTAAGAATATGCTTTGTGGGAGCAGCAACGTGGATCAGCAGATAAAATGCACTTCCTCTGTAAGCCAGGCCATCTAAATCTAATCCCTGTAACCCACATGAAGATGGAGGACGTGAACCAACTCTGCAAAGTTGTCCTGGGACCTTGACATGCACACCATGGCACAGAAACTCATGCATGTACATGTGTATACACATACAGTGACACAAATAAATACAATTTAAGAAGAATATGTTTTGTGACTCTTCATGATTTCATTACTTATCCTCTCAGAATGTTTATTTCTGAGGCACCATCCAGGGCAAAGTAAATTGTTCTGTCATGGTAATATCATATTGGTTTCTGACTCTGTTTCTTTTTAATGTGTGTGCTGTGTTTTTCTAATGTCACAAACTGGAACACACCTAGCCCACAATTCTGTGTTGCGATAAACTGAACTCTCTTCAGTCATTGGGAGATGTGGGGGAGAGTTTTAATGGACCTGTCCACTTTGGAAACCATCTGCCCTTGTGAAATGTAGCTCTTTGTCTATTTTTGTTTTTCTAAAGATGTGAGTTTGATTTTTGCCTACTTCGAGCAGCACGCTGAGTACTAGGCGACAAGACAGGTGCTAACCACGCAGCGATGGTGCTACTCAGCTTGTTTCACAGTTCGGGGGACTGAGAAGGCGCCTTGATTAAGTTTAGATTCTATTATGGAAGATAGATGAAAGCAAATGAGTAGGGAAGAAACTTGCAGCACTATGAGTGTTGTGAGAATGGTCACAGCAGAGGGAGACAGTAGCTCTAAGACAACGTAATGGGAAAACCGAGCCAGGGAAGAAAGAGGGGGGGGGGGGGTGACCGTCCAGCGCATGCGCATGCTCAAGAAAGGCGCAAAGGTGCCGTGATGAGGAAAATTTGTAATTGTATTTTCAGGCCTGGAAGTGATAAAAGTATTAAAAAAAAAATCTGTAACTAAGGCAAGTAGCAGACCCCTGCCAGTCTAGAGAACAGGATAAGAAGGCCAAATAAAGTTAAATATAGAAATATAACACATTCAGAGCCAGCGTTCATTTCCCAGATACCCATCAAGGTTCTAAAATGTGTACTCTGTGAAAATGGTCTCCAAAAATAACTCACAAAATATAGTTTTGATTTGGAAGATTGTAAGAGCCAAATGATTCTTTGTAAGGCATGGTGGATTATGGTTGAATCGAGTTTTAAAACTAGAGGATTCTTTCCACATTCTGTTCTAGAGTTCTTGCAAACCAATAGAATCAGAGTAAATTCATGGAAAATGAATGTTATTTGCTAAGACAATTAATTAACTTTTTTCAGACATGCGTCAGGGTCGGTTTCTTGGTCAGATGTCTTGAGTGGAGTGGAGCAGTGTCTTCTAGGAGTTGGGGTGGCGATTACCATGTTGCAAGTCCAGCCTCTCTACTGCCACTAGAGAAGTCCTGTTTGCAATACTTCGGCATGTGACTAGTGTAATTTCTATGCTTTTTAGTTGGAGAAGTGAAGAAGATTGATTTATTTGGAGTTTTCCTGGTCCGATTGTCATGAACACCTTTTAGCTGTGTGGTGCTGATTGTTAGATAGTCCAATATGAAAGCATAGGTCACTGGCCATTCAGTCTTTAAAAGATCTGACTTATTCTGGCCAGCCTGCCTCTTTCTCCCTTTCATTTACACTATTAGGGAGATTCTAAACTTTCCTTAGAATTTCTGTGACTCCCCACACCTTCACTTCTCAGTACTTGCTTCACTTCCCTTGCCCTGGCTTCCTGACAATGCACTTGTGTGCAATTATGCGGGGGTGAGGAACCTACTCTTTAATTAGATGTAAGTATCTGCTTAGTTCTACTGTACTAAATAGAGTAGTAAGAAATGTTAACCGGGCTGAATAATATAGATGTAATTTAAAATACATTTGAGTTTGTGCATGTGAATCCTTTAATAGTCATTTTTAATATTTTAGGTCTTGTATCTCATGTCTCAACATATTTCCTGATGTTCTTTCCAAAAAGCCACGATCTCTCTTTTGTGTGGACATTGAACTCTCTCCTTGGATAGTGTCAACCCAAAAGTCTTCCCTTGTCTCCAGTTGGGTATTTGTCATCTCTTTAAGACTTATCCCAAACATCTTGTTTTACAGGAAGCCCTATTTGTCTTTTGTCCCATCTTGGTTATGTACTCTATTAGTGTCACTGAAATACTCTGTACATATTTCTATTCTACTTAGTATGTAGCACTGTAAGTAACAGTTCATGACGTTTGCCTACTCTAGCACATGAGTTCCTTGATAGCACTTTGAAACTTTGATCATCTTTGAAACTTCTGTATTAAGCCTTATTTTCTCGCTAATACTAACCACTCCATAAGTACTTAATGAATGAGTAAACAGATGAACAATCAAAGTGGCATTCAGGAGCACTTCGGTTTGACAGGATCCGAGGATAGTCTGATAGAATTCTAAACTGTGAATTTGATTGCTGCCATAATAGATTGGTCAGAGAGTCTTTTCTGGCCTTCACGTGATCAGTAACCTGCATCCAGGTCATCTGATAGAAGAGACGGTTTCACGATTAATATTTAGCAAATGGAGAAGTCGGTTACTCTATATAGAGATTAAAGAAAGCATTGACCCTTTAAGCAGCATGGTCTTTAAAGGGTGATGCAGTGCTGTAAGAAATAGATGCTGTCATGAACAAAGGATATAGCCATGCCTCAGATTTCAAACTTGAATCTCCAGCCATCATAGCAAACTTGGGGACTGGAGAGCAACAGTCGAGCATTATATGTACAAGCCTGTGG
The DNA here is from genome assembly GCF_007827085.1 of Peromyscus californicus insignis. Taxonomy (NCBI): domain Eukaryota; kingdom Metazoa; phylum Chordata; class Mammalia; order Rodentia; family Cricetidae; genus Peromyscus; species Peromyscus californicus. The sequence continues at coordinate 36,131,516 of NW_026294584.1, forward strand.
ATAATAAGCACGAAAGACAGACATGATGGTGCTCTCATGTCAGAGACCTGTGCTGCTATCCCCTATGTGGCTACTTTTTTGCTTTAAGTACTTGGCTAATCAATTATTGAAGAAAGCAGAACGTTGGTGACCAGAGGAGAGTTTTCAATGGCTATCAGGTGTTATCATCATCATCATCATCATCATCATCATGTCACCATCATCACCTCTTCTCAAATCGAAGTAATTTCTAAGACTGAGTCTTCTGTATTTGTTTGTTTCATTTGTATTAGCCAGACTTTGGCATCAAATGTCTTCCTCTGTTTCTCTCAATCATTCTTCACATGGATCACTTGCCTTTCATTGAGAGAAATTAGTTATTTGCAACTGCTACTAGGGAAAAATTGCTACAATGTATCATCTTTTATTGCCTTCAGTCTAAAGCCTGAATATGAAAATACAATGGACTCATATGGACAATACAGGTAAATACAGGATCTATAATACTAATCAATGTTACTCATCTCTGAGCCTTGTTTTCCTTCTAAAAATGGTGGCTTATCAGAGAAGCCAGAGAAACAAGAACCCTATGGAATTTCTTGAACTTGTTAAATTCACTCTATGATTTTTTTTCATTCCTGATTTAATGTTTCATATCAGACTAGTGCAATGGACTCATTTCAAGATTTGGATTCAGCACTATCAATCTCTCATTTTGCATTTAGATGGAAGGGTTGCAGAGAAAGCCTTAGGTGTAATTTTCGTTCAATAGCTTTTTAAAAATTTACTTTTTCTTCCTGTACCAGGTTAGGGACCAGGATAAGGGAGCACATTGGTTTCTTTTCTGTTTCTGCAATAAAAATACACAACAAAAAGCAACTTAGGGATAAAGGGGTTGGTACTGGCTCACAGTTCCAGGCATATAGAATCCTTTATGGCAGGGAAAACATGGCAATAGTCAAGGAAAGCATGGTGGTAGGAGTCAGAATCTGCCTGAACCCAATGCATGCACACACTGGAAGCAGAAAGAGAGAAAACAGGAAACAGGGCCAGGCTATAAAATTTGGACTCCACCCTCAAGTGATATACTGCTTCCAGCAGCTGGAGACCAAGGGTTCAAACACAAGAGCTTATGGGAAACATTTCCTGTTCAAACCACAAAAGAGATTCAACACAAAATTGCCAGAACCCCCAGTTCTCAAGTCTTTTATCCTCTCGCTACCCTGTCCTACTGATCGCTGCTCACTCCTGCAACCACATGTCCTTCGGTTGTCCATCAAGACCGTTGACCTCGCCTCCAAATTTAAAACTTAATGAAGTCAAACACACACTTGTGAGGACTAGCTCTCTGTTTATACTTGTCCCCGTCTCTGAGTGCCACCTATCAGTCTTGTCTTCATGGCAAGCTGCTGAATACTCTTTTTGATCTACTTTATCACCTCTGATTCACTCTGTAAATTCAAGTCTATGGTTATTGAATTGTTTTATTCTAAGAATATTAACTTTGGAGTTAGGAAATAACATCCAAAGATCTTTAGTTGTGACATAATGGGCCCTGTGGTCTGTGTATAACACTTAGTTCAGGACAGTCTCTCATGGTTGAGTCTATCCTTTTGTGGCTTTCTTACTACTATGTTCTCTTAGATTTGCAGTTCCCTTGCAGAACACTCAGTTTTAAGTTCCCTTGGCTCTACCTTTTCTCCTCCTGTTTTCTATATCACTTGTCTCAGACGTCCAGTCATAATTGACCCGCCTCTCATTTACCAAATGTAACAAATATTTTAGACACATCTATGCTTTTAACCTACTATGTTGATGATCCACAGTATCTATCAGTTGGCCAGACCTCTCAGGAGCTTCAGCAACCATATTTCTAACTGCCTACTGAAAGTCTACATGCTGCTCAATGACAAGAGATCAGACTCAAACCCTTTCTGTCGACTCATATCCTTCCCCATGACTGGTATCATGCATGCACCTAGGTTTGTAGCATTTGAGGGGACATCATTTGCCCTTCTCCCCTCCCTGCTTTCCTGTGAGATTCAAATCATCCCAAATGCTTCCAGATGACTTTCCGATTTGGTTTACAGTTCTGATTCAGGGTTCATGTTCTCATTATTTCCTATCATTAGTTATCAAAGTTTTTTTTTTTTTAAATAAGGTTTGTTTCTTTTTCTCATTAGCCTAATAGAATAATTTTAACCAGCAATCAGAAATATAAATCTCAAGTCTACCAGGAGCTCTGGGCTACAGAGACTGTGGATAGCAGCATATTGATGGTAGCTTAAAACATAGGTCACATTTGTTCTTTTTATTGATTTCATTGTACTCACCAAAATTATCAGGTTCAGATTACTAACAACTAAACTAAAATATTTTACTATCTCAATATCGTTAGCTTCTTTTATGCTGTATTTCCCCCATTAGTCTGTTACAAATTTAAATTTATTGAATTACAAAACAGTATTTTTTTCAATTTTCTTATTAATTAATTAACTGTCCCCCATCCCCCATTCCCATCTTCTCCTCCTTCTTTCCCTTCAGAAAAGGGCAGGCCTCCCATGTATATTAGCCAGCCTTGGCTTATCAAGTAAGACTAGACACCTCCTCTCCTATTAAGGCTGACCAGTAGGGGGAAAGGGTCCCAAAAGCAGGTAAAAGAACCCCTGCTCCCACTGTTAAGAGTCCCACAAGAAGACCAAGCTATACAACTGTCAATATATGCAGCGGGCCTAGGTCAGTCCCATGCAGGCTCCCTGGTTGTCAATTCAATCTCTATGAGCCCAGGTTAGTTGATTCTGTGAGGTTTCTTGTGGTGTCCTTGACCCCTCTGGCTCCCACAATCCTTCTTCCCCATCTTTCATAGGATTTCCTGAGCTCCACCTAATGTTTGGCTGTGGGTCTCTCTCCATCTGACAAAACGGTATTTTTATCACTAAGATTTTGTTGGGGACATTTTCCAAATTGAAAAATGTACATAATTTTAGGCAGGAAGTTTGAGCAAAGTTTTAGTCTGTGTATTTATGTTGTTGAACTTCAGCTAATGATTTCCTTAAATTTCACAGTGGTACTGGGACATTTGGCTAGAACTTCTCTAAGACCATAGATAAATACCACTGCTGACACAGAAGCCCCTATCAAATGGAAATTCCAACCAGCCTTGCAAAGATTCTCTGCTGGGCTGATGGGAGTGCCCACGGGGGCAGGTAAGGAAGGCGAATGTAGCCCTGACTAAGTAGGCTTTCATGCTGAGATAGCTTGCAGCTGATCTGTGTTCAGCTGCCATGCTTTTTCTCTCTCCAAATGCCTCTCTGGCCAGAAGGAACGTAGAATGCACTCTGTGCATTCTTGTTTTGGAATGGGGTGTTGTCTCAGACATCTTCTTTTGCTTGTCAGTCAGTATCTGTGATGGAATTTACTAGTGTGACATATATCACTTAATGATTTTTAGGCTGATGATCTTTTTAAGAGATCTCCTTAATCCTGGGCTAAGAGCTGCATCTGACAAAAAAATCTTCTTACATTAATTATCTTTCCATTTTACTAGAGTTCTAAATTCTATCTTACATTTTTCATAGAAACTGATTTATTTCATTTGTATATGGGAATAATTTAAAATGTGAGCCTAAGTCATTTTACTAACTGCCAACATCTTTATACTGTTTAAGTGACTTTAAAATGTTGACTATGTGCCCACTAGTACAATAGTGGTATGAATGTTATGGGATTAACCAACCACTTTCTGTTTGGATTTATGGACCACTCCATGAGATGTAGCCCATATAAAGCATCATTATCAGGGTTAAGAACCTGTGGTTAGATAGGTCACAGGCCTTAGGAGAAAACCTACTACTATTCTTCTGCTAATGTACATAGCATCCAAACAATTGTTAATGACTTATTGCTATACCCATAGACCAGTGCATCTCTCAATCTTCATCTGAGAAGCTGCTTTTTACAGATGGTAATTAACATAGAGACCCACAGCTGGTCAACATGCAGAAAATAAGGGATTGAAAAGTGCTCAGCCCTAAATGGGTTCAGGGATCTTCTGGAAGAAGGGGGGGAAAGACTGTAAGACCCAGAGGCAGTGAACGACAAGGAAACAGTGTTTTCTAGACTTAACAGGGCATTGCACCCATGAGCTCAGAGCAATGTGACCACATGCACAAGACCTATGCAAGCTCAAGCCAGACAAAATTGCTACAGGCCGGAGGAATATATTGTAAGAACTCAGCTGGTTATGTCAAAGCCACTACCTGAAGGGATCAAGGAATTCCTTCAGAGGAAGCCAAATTCCAAGGAGCGTTTGGTGTTACTTGGCTTGTTATAGATCAGCTGTCTTCTGTTATGAAAATCATGTGTGCCTTCACGGTTTTCTCAATTGATTTTTCCCTAAGAATTACTAACAGTGTGGACTGATCACTCTTTGGACATATACATTCAAGGTATTTGGAGAACAACCTCAGGAAAGGCTTCCTTCCCACCAAACCATCTATTTCTCCCTTTTCAGCACTGAAATCAGATTATCTCCCCTAGCCATATTCAAGGATTAACAGAAATAACAGCCTAGACCACCACATGCTAGTCTCCTGATTTAAGGTAAATTCCACAAGGAGACACCTCCTAGGTCAGGTGGACCTTAAATAATAGTTTCACATAATTTAGCTTGGACCCTCCTTTTCTTACAGCCTTACTAACTTTATAGACCTCTAACTCCCTACCTAACCACTTCTAGGAATATTTAGATAACCTTCTGTGCTGACAGCTATGCACAGCCAGAACCCCAGTTCAAGCCCCCCTGTAATTATCGTCATTAGCAGCATCCGGCCAGGTCCATCCCCAGTTGGAGGAAAGTACCTTATCAGAGATACCTTTGTACTCTCTAAGAACAGACTGAAGCATCCAGGATACCTGTTTGAGAAGGCCTGGTGGATGTGCCAATTAAGCTTAACTTCCTCCTTTCCCAAATCTTACCTCTAGTTCCAGATCTCCCTTTAACTATCACCAGAGGCATCTAGCTGTATACAGGTTGCCTAGCAACTGAGCACTCTTTCCGCCACCCTGCAGGAAAAACAGCAGATAGCTTGGACATATAGGAGCCACAGGAAAAAAGAAGGCAGTTTTATTTTCTCCCATTGACCTAGCAACTTGATTCTTAACATTTTCTACCAATCACGTATAAGATTATAGTTGAGCACATAAGATCCCTCTTCTTAGATATTACCCGAAGTTAGCCTTTAGTTAATTCATTTCCCCATTAGTCACTTCCTTTTTGGGTTGCAAATGATAAATAACAATTACTGCCCCTCTGTGTGATTCTTATCACCCCTCCGTTTGACCCTGGAAGCCTGGCTTTGCACTGCCAAGGGATTACTGCTTGTAAGTGTATATATACCGGGACTCCCAGGGCATGGGAGGACGGAGTAGAAGATGTGGAAGAATAAATGACTGGACTAAGAGCTCAGTGTGCTGAGATTCTATCTCCCAAAAATAGTTCTCTCTCCTGAGCCCCTGGAATGTATCATATTAAGGCGGGTCCCTCTAATATTATACAAAACAAAATCTCAGCATGGAGGGCTGAGTGAGAAGGGCATGACGTCTCACCACTGGCTGAGGCACTATTGGCGTTTGAGAGCTGCTGGGAGAGGAAGAGTCAGTCATTTTTGTTTGTTTGCTTTTGTTTTTAATGGTGTGACCCTGGTAGATCAACCATGCACTAGGGCCCATCCCACATCTAACAGTATTTGGGCAACACAAATTCTATTCAATGGTTTCTTTTTTTTTATTTTTTTTATTTTAAGAGAGAACACAAAAGTTGGGTGGGTAGAGAGATGGAAGTGGATCTGGAAGAAGTTGGAGGAGAGTGATAAATATGATCAAAATATACTGTATACAATTCTTTAAAAAATCAATAAAATATTTTTAAATTTTTAGTTTGAGATACTTGTTAGCATATAAAAAGCTATCCCACAGTTATTCATAAGGCTGTGGCTTAAGTGTATGAACTCTTGAGTAAAGTTCTTTTGTGTAGATTTGATCCTGCAAATGTTACTATAATCTTCACCTCAGTATCACTTACATTTCTTGTGGTATTGTTGTACATCAATCTATAGATCTATAGATTTTCTTGTGCCAAAACCAAGGATGCATGAGAAGACTTTAAGATTAAGAACATCCTGTGTGTTTTTAAAGAACATCTCAGCTTTTAATGATCAGTTAGTTGCAAGTTTTAAAATTCAAAACTTAAGTAATAACAATTTGAAGCAAAAATAAATGAGATTTTTGTCAGATCCCTTTTAGTGTTCAGCTGATATTCCAATCATTTTGTGCATTATTTGATGTTTCAAGGCAAGATCCAGTAAAAAATAATGAGGGGGGGGTGCGGACAGGAGAGAGAGAGCCATAGAGAGCGTGAGATAGAGGGGAAATTCCCTTTCTTCCACTTTCTTCATTTGCATCATTTAGTCACTTTTTTCTCCATGTGTGTTTTCTCTAAACATTCAAAAATTTGCATATGAATGTTATTTTACTCGTTTCTTCATTTTACATTTACTTTTCTCACTTCATATTTTTAACACTAGTGACTGCTGAAGTACAGTTTTCCAGGCAGAATGCTTTGTAAATAAATGTCTTCCTCTCTAGAGCAGCAATTACGGCCAGTCTAGGTAGTAGCACAAAGACATTGAAAGTAGGTAATGACACAACACTGAAGTGTGTTTTCATTCAGCAAACAGTTGTTTAATCCTTCTATGTCAGAATCTACTCCCACCCCTCTGCCCCTGGTCCATTTGTCAACCTTTGGCCTCTCCATTGCCTTCTGCAGAATGTGTTAGCAGACACTCTTCTTACTAAGCTAGGCTTGCCTGATCATGGTTCTCTGAGCTGTGTAGCTAGAGTTTTCCTGCCTGGCTCACAGTCAGGACAAATCTCTCTCACCTGCCAGTCCCACAGCCACTCAGACCCAACCAAGTAAACACAGAGACTTATATTGCTTATAAACCGTATGACCGTGGCAGGCTTCTTGCTAACTGTTCTTATATCTTAAATTAATCCATTTCTATAAATCTATACCTTGCCATGTGGCTTGTGGCTTACCAGCGTCTTCACATGCTGCTTGTCATGTTGGCGGCTGGCAGTGTCTCCTGCCACCTTCCTGTTCTCTCAATTCTCCTCTCTGTTAGTCCCGCCTATACTTCCTGCCTGGCCACTGGCCAATCAGTGTTTTATTTATTGACCAATCAGAGCAACAGATTTGACATACAGACCATTCCACAGCAGAGCTGTGCCTGAATTTCTCTGCCCCCTGAGTTGGCTCAGGCAGGCTTATCACTCAGTGGAGCAAGATGTGGGTTCCCTCTGTCAAAATCCTATTTATCCATCAACACCAGCACCAGTACACTTTCACCATGCCTGTTCACTTTCACTTATCATATCCACTCGTTCAGACATACGTGAATTTATTTTACATTCTCCCCACACATCCCCTTCTGGAATGTAACAAGCAAACAAACAACCTTGAACTCCTGCATGTCCCCTACAGAGTTTGGAATTGCTTTCCTTTCCACTTGGAATAGAGAGTACATAATAAAATACAAATACTTTGATACACAAAGACTATTTCACAAAATCCTAATTTGCTTTTTTCTGTATGCTAGACTTGGTTTGGCAATAATGTGTACATGAAGTAGACAAGTTAGTTGAAAAAATTACAGTCTGTTAAATCCTCCAGTGGACAAACACAGGAAATCTATGGGAGTGGTACTAATTCAAGTGAGTCAATGGATGGACGAAAGATTTGATAAAGGAATAATTTGTCTACATTGCCTAGAGCTCCCATTCAGTATTCTGAAGTGCTTGCTACAGGGAAATCATCTAATGAACTTCTGCAACTTGCCCAAACACAACTCAAATAGATTCAGTTTAATGAATGACACTGCCCACCTGCCTTCTCAGATGCATAAGCCTAGGTTTTAACCACCACAGACACTAAAGTCTCTAACTGCTCTAATGATAAATTTGAGAACTCTGTATGAGGAGTCTCTTCAGTTGTTCTTTTTTTTCTGGGCTTTGTCTTTCTTGTTTTTTTTTTTTTTTTTTTTTTTTTTCCTGCTAAAAATAAAATCCTTAACCTTATCCTGGCCTCTTTTCCTTTGCCGTCCAACCATAAAAATTAAGGAGTCATTCAGAGCCTGTGCTGCCCCAAATATCACAGTGTAGCAAGTGTTGTAGACTGATCCACACTCTGTAATTTCTGTACATTTAAAATGCAATCCAGCTGTTCAGCCCCATTGTGCTATAACATCAGAAAACATGGAGTTCAGACTTTGATTCTTTCCTGATGTCCTTTAGCGAACTTTAGTAGAAACTGTTCTTCTGTCATACAGCAAAAGCATGATTTACAGTTGATTTTAGGAAAGTCCCTGTAGTTGGCCTTTTTTTTAAAAATTTTTTACTGTTTTGTGTTCGATTGCCATGAATTCAAATGCATAAAACTATCACCATTTCTTGTGAAATTCAACAGATGTTTATGGAACACCCATTGTGTACTATTTATTATAGGTAATAGGGTGTGGAAACAACAAAGAAATAAACATAATGCATTAGAAGAAGAAAGAAATATAAAGGAAAGGCATTGAGCATGACCAAAAGCAGGAAAATACTTCTACGAAGCTGCTAGGATAAAGTGTTTCTGGGTTGTATTTGAGCAGAGACCCAATTGAAGCCAGAAGGCCAAGTATCTGGACCTTGCAGTTAGCTGGGAGAGCAGTCCAGCAGATGAGAGTAAGTGCCAAGATTTTGCATGCTCCAGGAACAGTGTGGCTATAGCCCAGCCACCAAGAGAAGTGGTAAAGAAGAGCAGAGAGGATGGGAGTGGTACAAGATTTGACAGCCTGGGCAATGATCTTCTCTTCTGAGTAAGATGGACAGGTATCGGGAGGGTTTAAGGGAAGGAGTGACCTGAAAGCTTGTGTGTATTTTCAAAGATTTACTACTGAGCCAGGTGGTGATGGCACATGTTTTTAATTCCAGCACTCAAGAGGCAGAGACAGGAGGATCTCTGAATTCGAAGCCAGCCTTGTCTACAGAGAGAGTTCTAGGGCTGTCCCATTGATAGCCAGGGCTATACAGAAACCCTGTCTCAAACACACACACACACACACACACACACACACACACACACACACACACACACGATTTACTACAGAATTTTATTGACTTCAGAGAAAATGACATAGATAGTAATTTAAACACAAATTGGTTCATTGTTTCTATGCATCAGGAGTAATGAAGAGTTCCTGCTTAGTTGGGATCTCTGCTCAGGCTCTCACAAGTGTAACAACAAGGTGTTTCATTTGAAGCTTGGCTTCTTCTTCCAAGTATGTTCAACTTGCTAGAAGAATTCACTTCTTAAGGGTCACAAGATCATGGTGCCTAGTTTTGTTAGTTTACTTGCTCTGGGTGGGAGTTTGGGTGCACCCTCAGCTCCTAATCTTGGTTCTTAGTTCCTGGGCATGTGATCTCTTACAGTCTGGTTGTCCAACTCCTCAAAGCTAGCCAGAGAATCACCAACACTTCAAATCTCCAATTGCTGAGGAAGTTTGTAAACCAAAAGCAAGCAATGCCTTGCTATTGCCTTTGCCATAGAATAAGAATTAATCAAGAGAATGACTGCCCATCATTGAGCACCAAGTTTATGTGAGACAGGTATAAAATGGTGAGAATTTGGAGGGTCATTTCATAATTGCACTGGCAACAAACAGAACAGAGTCGTAGAAGAGACCAAGATGTAGCTGTAGACGAGAGAGAAAGCACCATTCATAGCTAAGCATGTGTGGATATTTCATGTAGATGAATTTCCAGGGGATTGTATCCACGTGCAAATATGACTTCATGAGGCTAGATCTCCAAAAACCTTTTTCAGGAGGCTTCTTGTGGAGCATAAAGTATAGGAAACCTTTGGTTTGTGCTAGTGTGCTGATGGCAGAGATGACAGGTAGTCTAACAGGAAGTTTATTGTAAGGCAGATCCAACATGACTTACTAAGATGGAAACCAAGACCTAACAATAATTTGTGAGTTTAGAAAATGGCAAAGTGTATGAAGAATTTGTTTCAGAGAGGAAACCAAGAGTTCCATTTTAGAGGTTGGGTATGATGACAAACGCCTTTAATTCCAGCATGCAAGAGTCAGAGTCAGGTGAATATCTGTGAGTTCAAGGCTAACCTGTTCTACATAGTTCCAAGACAGCAAGAGCTATATATATGTATATATATTTATATATGTATGTATATATGTGTGTGTAGTGTGTGTGTGTGTGTGTGTGTGTGTGTGTGTGTGTGTGTGTGTGTGTGTGTCCTATCTCAAAAAAAAGTTCCATCTTGGATATGATAGGAATAATAATAAAATGCAGTGGTCCAGAGTCAGCTTCTATGTCACATGCAATATTACAAAGATTTAAATTTTATGCTTTGTGAACTGTGGCTATGTGGTTTTCCAAAGTAGTTTATTGTACTATTATTTTTTTAATGTAAGCCATGGAAAGGACCTTATTGATTCATGCCGCAGCTCTGTCTGATTCTTTGACACTGACATTAGTAAAATAAGCAGCATTTTCTTGTCCCCATGCCAAAGTTTCTAAGTGAAATCAACATATCATTACTGGAATCAATGAAACTATTCCTAGAAGCCCAAATGGGCATCACTGTACATATTCAAAACACGTTGTGCTCAACTACTCTCTAGGAATATGGACAGCATTAGGAGTATGTTTTCAGCACCTATTGATTTTGGTGGAATCCTCACTGTGAGATATTATCTGCTTTCTCCAGGACTTCAGAAGTGGTATCATGGTGTGTGACTAATGATCCTTTCTTTCCAGGGACGTTTTACAAATTAGCTTTGTCACACTGTTGAGAGGTGGTCTTTCAATCCAGCGTACATTGAAGTTAGCCTGCACCATCTCTCACATCACAAGGAGAGTATGGTGTAGGCTGGGGCTGCACCAAAAGTCTTTACTTAGGATTTCCCAAAATTCTAGTGATGTAAACTAGGCTTCACCCATACTCATTTTCAAAAAGAAAATCTTTCAAAATTATAGCCACTGAAACTATGCTGCCATTTTCTCTTCCTCGTATAACTGTAGAAAAGATGAGAAAAGTTTAAGCCTTGAACTTATAATACTATAAGCATTTTAATGAAACTAAGTAAAAATGTCCATTCTTAGCACCACTTTGATGCTGTGAATGTGGGAGATGATGGCTGACTCTTGGTGGGAATAAAATAAAGGCAATGTGGGTGCTTTTGGTTTAGGGGACATTCATTTTATGGAAGAGATGGAAATTCTCTCACTGGACACTGAAGTATTGATAGGGTGTTTTGGCTTAACGTGGTTATATAATAAGACCCAGCTGTATGACCAGGTAGTGCAAGGATAGCTTGATGATTATGTTTTCAGAAGTAAGACGTGAATAGATGGAAATCAAGCCGAGTCTTTTGGTGGCAGGAGTGACAGAGGGTCTGATGTGGGTGACCTCATGGGTTAATAAAAATGTCAGAACCACTCCTGGTGCCTGACCTTCTGTCTGGAGGCTGGACGGAACTGCCCACCTTACATAGCACCTTGGCTTCCTGAGGAAAAAGTGACAGCCAAAAGAAGCTATTGATGAACGCTGAATTCGGCAAGCGTATGGGTGGGCCAATGGTTTGCATAATTGGGATTTTAGGAAATTCTAAGTCAACACATCTTTTAGTGCAACCCCAGTCTACACCATACTCTCCTGCGACATGGGAAATGATAAGGTATTTAAAATCCAGCCTCTAATCAAGGCGTAATTATTATATGATTTATTTTAAAGATATGCCATTTTTCTAACATTCTAATATATTTTTATGTAATATATTATTTGATAATGTCAAATTTCAGTTTTTACTTGGTAATTTCAAAAACTAATTCCTTTGCTCTTTCTTTTCCCTAGGAGCACTGAATCAAAAAAACTGGGGAAAGAAATATCCAATATGTAACAGCCCAAAGCAGTCTCCTATTAATATTGATGAGGATCTTACACAAGTCAATGTGAATCTTAAGAAACTGAAATTTCAGGGGTGGGAAAAAGCATCCTTGGAAAACACATTCATTCACAACACTGGGAAAACAGGTAATGTCCTGGTCTTTTGTCCGTTGACAAGTTTTCAGACAAAGATTATTTTTAGATAAGATTCATTTCCTTTGAGTAATATGCTAGGAAGTGAGAAGAGGCTGATAGTAGAATAAGTGAAATGGAACAGAAAAAATTAGACATTTCGTCAAAATGAAAAATTGTTGAAAATTTGTACAAAAAATGTAGTGAACAGTATCATCATGTCATGTTTTCTATTTGTGTAACGAGAGTGGTCTTGCCACTTGATGTGAAAAAGATAATGAAATTAGAGCTAGTGAAATTTTGTAACTCAGTGCATACATAGCCAGACATTCAGTCAGTATTTCTGTATCTTGGGCATTAGAGTTTGATCTTGGATGTTCAGCTTCATGTTGTAATCAATATTTGAATATGATGAGATAATCAATTATCATTAAATTAAGAAAACAAATTAATAACCCCTTTATTTGGGAAATTTAAAATTATAGTCCACCCTTAAGGAGGTACTTAGTAAGTACCTATTGTGAGATTATCTTTTTTTCAAAACATGCAAAATGTAATTCCTTAAAATTCAAGAATATTCTGGTAAACCATATATAGATGTAATAATTTTCAAAATGTGATCTGTTTTCCTTTTGTCTATTTTGTTTTGACATGAAAGAGTTTGTCAGGGAGTTGAGTAAATATAAATGTACATCTTTGCAAAAATTAGAAAATATTCAAAATTATAATAACATCTATTAGTGTGGTTTTATAATGAATAAATTTCATCTGTATTTAATATTTAGATAATATAATTAATAAATATAATAATTTAACCTCACATTCTGTGAGAGTAAGGATTTTTCTCTATCAGTGCCTAACATATGATAGGCATTTAATATTATTTGAATGAGTAAGTAAGAAAATGTTGGTGTGTTACACTATAATTCAAAAAATAAAACTAAGTTGTTTCAAATCTTGACAATTTAATACAATTTTTATGACTGTTAAAAGCTGTGCTTTTAACATATGATCTCTGCTTTATTCTTTTAGGGTGGAATGGTTAAGTACTTGTTCCTTGCAGTCACTCTATCAGTGGCCCTTCAAATGACAGTGTAAATCTTGGAGGAGGCCGCTTACCTTGTCTGTGACTCAGCTGCCTTATCTATAACAGAGATTATAGTGGTCTTTGCTCCCTAAGGTTATGTTAGGATCCAGTAGCTAAGAGGTATAAAACAGTTCATATCATACCAGGTACTTCATAAATGATAGATGTTGACTGTCATTGTTTTCCTTATTGCTATTATGCTTGACATTCTTATTACCATATTCAGTGGAGGCTAGTATCACTAGCTGGCTAGCCAGTGTGTATAATTTAATCACTGACGCCCGTACCAACTGTGCTTTCTGCTTAGTTGAACAAGGACGACTTAAATTGGACTTAGGTCTACTTGAATCTGACTGAGAGACATCATAATCTTGCACTAGGCTCTCCAGAGAATCGTTGTCCTTCAGATTATTTGTAAAAACACAGCCAGTAAAGTCTTCTGTGGGTCTTGGGGATGTTCCAGGTTCTAATGATGGACACTCGAGGTTGAAATGTGGAATGGCAAAGTCCTCTTATGTGAACGGGCTTCGCAACTGGCTTGCCTAAGACAATTTGTAGAGCCAGATGAGGTCTGAACTGAAAGCAGGGATTAGATGGAACAAAGAGAGGTAGGAAAGATGAGCGCTCTCCCAGGAAGACTTCTTCGGGCCGTCTCCCCGTCTCCCTTTACCATGTCCCATCATTGTCATTAAGCATCCTGAGGCAGCGGAGCCTTGAAGAAATGGCAGTTTCAGTAGACCAGACAGACCAAACAGACTGTCCTGTGATGATAGTCGGACAGTAGTCATGTCTTCGGTGTCCTTGATTTGTGGCAATATGATGCATTAAGTATGTCAATATGGGGGCAAAGTTGAAATCCAAGTAACTTTAAAACTCGTAAGTTTGTCAACTGAATTTTATCATGTATCTTAAGTAGAAGGAAATTCAGTAAAAATTCATAATTTTGGTTTTCAGAACTCAGATATAATATTTTGGTTTTTTTTTTTACTTTAGTGGAAATAAATCTCACTAATGACTACTATCTCAGTGGAGGACTTTCAGAAAAGCTATTCAAGACAAGCAAAATAACTTTTCACTGGGGAAAATGCAATGTGTCATCTGAAGGGTCAGAGCACAGTTTGGAAGGGCAGAAGTTCCCACTTGAGGTAAGGGGATCATTTCAAGATTATCATCTACATCTTTGAGATTTTCTCTAGCATAGAATTTGTCTTACTGTTTAGTTCAGAATTTAGAATATACAATTGTGTTTTGATGATTTGATCAATACATTTTTTTTTCATTCCAAGACTGTAAACTCAATGAACATCTTTTGCTTTTTAATTCTAGATACTCCAGATCACTCCTGACTAGCTTATCAATAATGCAGATGAGGAATTGAATGAATAAAGTAATAAAATAGGTGATATATATCGTCAAAGTAAAGCAGAATGCTTGCACTTAAGTCCTTTAATTAAAATGAGGAAAATCTTATGTTTAAAACTAGAAAAGGGTTATAAGTATGATAAATGATGTTTATAAATAAATGTTTTCATATGTCTGTAAAGTGCTAAGATTTCTGGGAAGTAGCTTGTTTTGTATTAAAAACTTTATTTTCAGTATTTTATGATTCAGATCGTAACAACAATAATTATAAATATACCCCAATTTATGTATAAAGATTTATTTATAATATTAAATATTGAAACAAAAAGCATGATTAAATACATTATGATGGAATATTAGACCTTGTAAAGATCATGTTTTGAATGATTTAGTTACCCGGAAAGTTTTATGCTGAGGCTGGGGAGATGGCTCAGCAGGTGATTCCAGTGCTCTTGTAGCAATACAGGAGGGGGGACAGCAGACTTCCCAGAAGCTCCTGGGACAGCCACCTTGGAATGAGTAATAGTGAACAACAGAGACCCAGCTTCAAAAGGGTAGATGGAAGACTCAGTATCCAAGGCTGTCCTCTCACCTCTAAACCCATAACATAGCATGCCATCACACACACATACACACACTCACACCACACACATACACACAAACACACCACACACACACACACACACACACACACACACACACCCCACATATACATACACACACAAACACACCATACATACACACACAAACACACCACACATACACACATACATACACACACAAACACAGCACACACACACACACACACACACACATATATACACACCACACACACGTACATGCATACACACACAGTGTATACTTCCTACTACAAAATGTTTTATATTATTAATGCATTAAAAATAAGAATATAAAATGGCCTGATAAGCATTATTTTTCCAGGTTTGTGAAACATGAAAACTAATTACACAGATACTGGGTCAAATGGACCAGACTGTAGCCTTAATGACATAGTGTTGTACAACTATTTGATTTGCCTATTCTTCTATTCCTGTCTTATAAAACAGACCTACTAGTACCAGCTGTATGGAGTTAATTAAAAGAGGGAATATATTATTTCTCTTTAAAAAATCTCTCAGAGAAACCATGAAAAAGTGAACAGCAGCATTCTTGTGCTGGTAGTATTTTAAATGCCTCTTATATTTGCTCCTTTAAACATCCTCCCTTACCTACAATGAAACTGTATTACTTTTATAATTCAAAATAGTTATTAGTAACAGAAACAAAACTAGGGTGAATTCTGTCAAAGAACCAAAAGGCCTTTAAAAATGTAGATAAGGACATTTGTGGATTATAACCAGGAGGGGTTCCAGATTAACTACTCAGGAATAAAATCATATTTATTAAATGTTGTCAAAGAAATAAAAACCAACTGTTTAAATACATAGCATCTCATTTCTAAGACTTAAGCTTTCATACAATGTTACCTACTTTTCAAATGACATTTTTAAAAAAGCTATCCACAGCAAAAGCTACGAGCAATCAAAAAAAATACAAAAGAGTGTACGCACTAAATCTTAAATAAATATTTTATTCCAAAGACTCTTTTAGAAGGGTTATTTGTTAGCTTGCTTCCTTTCTTTCCTGTGTTGCCTTTTACAGATATTTTCCAGGCTGGAGAGATAGCTCATGGGTTAAGAATTGTGTATTGCTCTTGCAAAGGACCCGAGTTCGGTTCCCAGCGTCCACAAGATGACTCACAAATGCCTGTAACTCCAGCTCCAGGCATCCAACTCCCCTTTCTAGCCTCTGACAACAACTGCACTCACCTGCTTTTACTTCCATAGACCTACACATAAGTACATCATTAAAAATAAAAATTAGTCAAGTGCAAAGAGTTGACTTAGTGGTTAAGAGCGTTTGTTGTGCTTATAGATTCAATTCCCAGCACCCATATGGTGGCTCAGAACCATCTATTACTCCAGTTCTAGGTGATCTGATGCCCTTTTCTGGCCTTCCTAAGCACAAGACATAGATGTGGTGCATTGACAAATATGTAGGCAAAACACTCATACACATAAAATAAAAATAAATACCTATTTAAAATAAGTAAATAAATCTTTAGGAGTATTCCATGCAGTTGTGCAAGCAGGACCTCAAAGGAGCATCCTAGAACCCTGCCTCCCTCCCTTCCTTCCTCTCTCCTTCCATCCCTTCCTCTCTTCCTCCCTTCCTCCCTTCCTCTCTTTCTCTCTTTCTTTTTTGTCTCCCACATCCCATAACCAAGTCTTCTGAATTCGTTTTACAAATTATATGGGCTTTAGGAAGCAAATTCAAGCCATCACTATTTCTTCCTAGCATATTAAATGACAATATATTAGTCTTTCTTTAATCTTAGCCTCATCCAGTCCATCCCCACTCCTCTCTCTAGCCATCCCTATGACTGTTTCCTAAAGGGCATTAGTGACTTCCCATGGCTTCTTGGTGTGACCATTGCCTGTTTCTCCAGCTCCTTCCCTTACAATGATCCACTGGTATCACAGAAAATGACTTTCAATTTCCCATGCTTATGTTTTGTGGACACTTTCCTGGAGGCACTTCTGTCAAACAAGTAGAAACCCCTCCTCATCCCTTCTGATTTCAACTTGCTCAAACCTATTTGACCTTCAGATGCCAGCTGAGATACCCTTTCTGAAAAGGCATTGGTGGCACATCATAGCCACTACCATCCTGCTGGACATTGTGCTTCTCCACTCACAATCCTTGAATGTTCTCAGAGGTTTTCTACTCTTGCCTGAGTTCTACCTCTATATGAGGAGATTCCTGCAGGTATCACACAGGGAAGGAACCACCCAAAGAGATAAAAATGAGAACAGAGTGCAGATTTATTTTATCAACCTGGATCAGACTTTGGGAAGTTTAATATCAGGTGTTGTATTCCCAACATATTTAAGTCCAGGACAATTTTTAAAAAATGTTTCCTCATGTAATAGAGTCCCTGTTGCACAAAGAAACATAATTACATTGAAACTCAACTCAGAGTATATGTAATTTCTTCCAAGAAGATGGGTTCTAGGAATAGGCTACCTGTGGTAGCTCTAGGGCCTAAGGGTTTGACTTGTTCTTGGTCATACAGATTGCTTAGAGGTTATTTGGGCTATTAGCCAGCTCTGGTCCTGTTTGTGGGAGCTTGGGGGAGCCTCTGGCTATGAGGGTCATTTAGATTACTAGCCCCCTTCAGTCCTAGGTGTGGGAGCTTCATATGGTTTGGCCCAACAGATAACACTAATCACCAGACTGTTAATCATATCTAATTCTCAGCTTTCTGGATAGAAGAACAGGTTTTTCATCTTTCCCATTAGAGAGACAATTCTGCATGCTTAACATTCCTGGTTTCTCTGGAGATCTGTGGGCACAAGACCTTCATTCTATGCTCCCAACATTTATATAACTAAGTTACCTGGATTTAAGCCCATGAGCAAAGAATACATTAAAAGCTTTAATGCAGTCTGTCATGGCTGAGCATCTAGAGTGGAGTAGACACTCACAAGGGCATAGACACTTCACAGCAGAAGTTACAATAGGAAGTTTAAAGCATTTGTCATTTTTAGATATTTTAGATACTTTAGAATTTCAGTGTAAGAGCAGTAATTACACCATGCTAATACCCAACATTGTAACAATGGGCCATCAAGAAAGGAATGTTCACTCAAGAAACAGCGAGCTCCAGGTTTGTAGAATTCAAGCAAAATAGTTAAGAGCCTTTGCGTTTACTGATTACTTAGTGAATTATTGTTGTAATGTCTGTTGCTATTCCCTTGGTAGTACATACCGTCCTAGGGAAGATTCTGTATTTCCTTCTATGTTCAAGGATGTGAATGATAGCAAACTTACTTAATGTAAGTGTAATTGAGAAATTATTTGGGAAACACAGAGAATCTAGAACTGTATAGTCTGTAGAATTTTTCCATAGAATTTACTGACTTGGTCATCTTCTCTGTTATGTCTCTGTTGGCTTTTGTGTAGTGCTTCTAACAAACTGTCATTGTTATGTTTACAGATGCAGGTCTATTGCTTCGATGCCGATCGATTTTCAAGTTTTGAGGAAGCAGTGAAAGGAAAGGGGAGACTAAGGGCTTTATCTGTTTTATTTGAGGTAATTATTCTACATAGGTTTACAACTAATCTTTTAAATCATAGAACTGTCAGGAGTAAATTTTAATATAAATGCAAGTCAAAGGCATCACTGCCATAGCGATCATGGTAGTCATTTCCAGGAAAGGCTAGCCCTGGCTGGTAGGGCTAAAAGAGTACTCATTCATTAACTGAATAGGTTTCTTTCTGCTGAAGTAGACAGTTTAGTGCACAGATTTGCTCATCTGTCCATGAAGATTATTCCAACTCAGTTGCAGTAACTAAATTAAAACATTTTTCATTTTACTTTTCATAGCAGGAAATGTAAAGTTACCTGATTTTTATGTTTTGTTTTTACCTTGCTATTAAAAAAAAGGTGTGTGTCTGTGTTTGGAACATACTATTCTTTATACTTAAATTGGAATTTATTGTTGAACAGTTAATTGTTGGATCCTGTTTTTATGATGCCGTTCTTCTTTAATAGGTTGGAATTGAAGAAAATTTGGATTTCAAAGCCATTATTGATGGGATTGAGAGTGTTAGTCGTTTTGGTAAGCTGTTGAGCTTAAGATATGAATACCTACCAGCATTTACAGTGTGACAAAAATCACTTGTGAAAGATGGGAAGGATGGTGTCTTTAAAGACGAGGGTATCTTTCTTTCCATGCTTGACTGCTTTATATAGTTCTCACTAAATAAAGAACCATTGATCAAAGATTTTTGTGTCATAAAAACTATGAGAGCTTGGATATGGTTGCACCTGCTTTTAATTCAAGCACTTAGGAGTCAAAGGCAGGTAGATCTCTCTGAGTTTGAGGCCGTCTTGTTCTCTAAAGCAAGTTCCAGGGCAGCCAGCTAGGGCTACACTGAGAGGCCCTGTCTCAAATAAATAAATTACTAATTGGCTAATTAAAAGTTTTAATTATATGCCATCAATGTAAAAAGGAATCTGACATTGTCTAAATTCCTTCCTAAAAATAATCTGATTGTACTACGCTTTTAAAACCTTCACCTATACTGCTTCTGTATTGTACTTCCCTTAAAGACTATATGAAACTAGTTAATTAAGCAATTATTTTGTAATTAATTAATTCTGTTGATTAATTTTACAAATTAATTAGTAATTAAGCTAAGTAATTTTACAAAGATCAAAAAGTTTATTCAAGTGGACATCTATTCCCTGATGGTTTTCTTGGTGGATGAATATTTTAAAGAAGTAAGATATTTGCAAGAAGTTACATGTTTACGTAGAACAGGATAGAATGTGCTTTTTATTGTTCTGTCTGATAGATACCTTGTGGATCTTGTCATCTGTCACAGCAAATGCTTTGAAAACATTGGTGACAGGCCCAAAACCTGTGCCCACACAAACAATATTAATGCTCCCCTGGTTATCATAAAATAAAAATTATTCCTCCCTGAAAAGCCAGAAACAAGGCTCACATAGTCCCCTTTTTTTGAAAGCAGAGACACAACCTAGTATTGATTCATCCTTGCCACTTACATTTGAGGATCAGAATTGACTGAACTTTTCAGAAGTCAGGAATGTGTGGACTCCTGCAGAGGAGAAGCCTGTTTCACCCCTTCGCCTGTAACCAAAAGCAAGATCCAGCTGACTGCCCCCTCAGTGCACCTACAAGCAAAATTCAACACTGAATACTAAAAGCCACACTTGATTTTCTTTCTGTAAGTCAGAAAATAGACTCTATCCAACTGAAGGAAGGGAACCAGGTTGGATTTCAACACATCCTTAAAGGTGTAGAAAATGTGAACCTGGACTGTTTCTGTTTTCCATCAGCTATGGGACAAGAGAACCAGACTATGAACTCTAACTTGTAAAGTCATAGAAACTTCTCCATTTTCTTTTGGAGTCTAGACCATCCCTTAGAGTCCAGTAAACTAAGGACTTCTCAGTTTGGTCTGCTAAGCTATTATTATAGGGAATCTTAAAGACTGAAATAGTTCTTACTCTTAGACAAAGAGGATCTTGGAATGCTGAATGACTTCCAAATCCTGATTCATGCTCTCCATGAAAGGAGAGTTGTAAACAATGCAATACCACAAACATCATTCAGAATATCAAATCTGTTTCCTATAACATGGCTAGTTGCTCATCTCCTACATTTCTCTCTAAAAGACAAACTTCGTTTCACTGTGAGAACCCATTCTTTCTTATCTTCCTCTCACCAGAACTATTTTATGTCAGGCATTGTTGTATCTGCAGACTGAGGAGAGAGGTGGTGACTTTGCAGTGATACAAAGATAAAATATTAATACCCTTCAAGCAGAGCAGACAGAAGAGAGAAGTATTAGTGAGTATTTCCAGCAGCAAAGAAGGGAAACTTACAGGTAATATAATCAGTGGTTCTCATCAGAACTACTTATGCTGCTTTCTCAATTGCAGACTAGACCCAAGCCTCTGCATACTGAAAACTCCTCACAAGCAGTTTAGAGGTGGCCCCTTAAATGTCCTTGTTATAAGTAATAGTTGGTTTTAAGTCCCCAGCAGCAATCCCCTACTGTTTGGCTGTATTGTGGTCCTCAGTTACCTATCTCTCTGCCTCATCATTTCTCCTCTCATTGTCAACCTAGCCATGGAAAGATCTAGCAAGTTGCTTGGTTAATCCTCTGTGTTTGAGAGGATGGTTATTGAGATGAATGCCTGAGCACCGTGGAGTGCTGCTGGTATGGTTCTCTCTTATGCAGTTATTCAGATGAAATTCATGATTATTTTCCAAGTCACGAAATATCACCATAGTCCAGTTTTCTCAATATATGGTGGCATAATTGAAAAGCGGATCCATAATTGAAAAGTCTATGTGATATCTAGGACAGAATTTTAGGACAAACATGCGAATACCATCTGTAACAAACAGCATGAACTTTTAGCCCCTCAGCAAGAAAATATGCCTGCTAAGGTTCAGAAAAGGCAGACTGGATTCTATATTAAGGAGAAAAAAAATAAAACTTGTCTTTCTTCTTAACCTTCTTTACCTTTAATTTTCTCCATGTTCCAGGAAATTCTGTGATCCATATATCCACAGAGGTCTTGAACCTTTGTCCTCTCTGCTCTGCCTCTAGATCTTCTGGAATCAGTTCATCTTCTCCTGGGTAGCAGGCCATCAATTTCCACCTCTTTATTTAATTAGTATATTTTCATAAGACACATGTAAAAGAAATTTTATCTTTAGTAGAAAATAAAAACAATTTTATTCCATTTATGGTTCAAGAGAAGATTATTTAATCACAAAAAAATTCAAGTGTTTAAAACAGGAATCTAAAACTGGGAAAAATCCACAGATTAACAGGAAATACTCCCATCATATCCTGAGAACTTGAGTTGGAATCTGAACTCTGATAATCTTTTTTTTTCATTTTTGAGAGTATAATTTAATTACATTTCTTCCTCTCTTTTCCTCCCTCCGAACCTTCCAAATACCCCTACCCAGTCTCTGTCAAATAAATGGCCTCTTTTCCTACTAATTGTTATTGCATGCATATATGTATATGCATAAACATATATATTATCCTAAATATAGCCATATAACCTACTCAATACATATAATGCTGTGTATATGTATGTTTTCGGGGCTGAGTATTTGGCACTGGACAACCAATTGGTATGTTTGTCTCCACCTCTCATGCTCACAGCTTTCCTTAGTTACCCATAGTGCTTTGGTTGGGGGTTGAGGTCTCGTGGGCTTTTCCCACTCCTAGTTTGGCACTGAACTCTAATAACTTCACCTCGATATTGGACATATCTAGCCATCAATAGTCCATGAAGCCAAACAAAATGTGAACTCTTAATGAATTAAAATAAGATTTTATTTGATCCAGGAGAAATGTCAAATAGTGTTCTATTTCTAAGATTTAGCCTTTACCTCAATCTGTAGTCAATTAGTTCTAATTTTATTAAAATTTTATTTATAATACCTATGAAAAATGTTATCAGAAAGGTGAAAATCTTGACAACACTTCCTTATAATTGGGTTTTAACCTTGACTACGTGTCTGCATCATCTGGGGATGGATTTAAAAATACTGTGGCCAGGTTCTACTCCTAGAAGTTTTATTTCTTGGGTTGGGGATTTAGCTCAGCGGTAGAGCGCTTGCCTAGCAAGTGCAAGGTCCCGGGTTCGGTCCTCAGCTCCAAAAAAAAAAAGAAAAAGTTTTATTTCCAATGATGGGAAATCTGCTATTTTAAAACTCCTTAGGCTCTTCTAAAAAGGTGCTATCTTACACAAACTAAATTGCTTCAAGAACTACTGTGAAATATACCTAAAGCTCCTGGACAAGGCAGAAGACATGCACTGGACTAAGGATTGAGAAAGATGAGGAAATGCAAGAGGCAGATCTAGCTGGCCAGCAAATCGCTGCCTGTATAAGTAAGGGCAGTCCAGAAAGAGCTGGATGGCCAAGGTGGTACTGCTGACAAGCACTGGTGGAAAAATGCAAACTAAAGTGTACACATCACTGTATAGGAATCTTCTAATCTGTATGCAAGTTCATGTACAAGAATACGCATACACAAATAAATATAAGAACGGCCTGTATATAAATTTAAATGTGAATATGTATAGCATATTAAAAATAACAATTTCCATTCCTTGAGTTGCTCTTTTACTATTTTAATAATGAATTTTTTAAGCATTTTTGAAACAGGGCCTCATGAAGCCCAGGCCGACTTCAGACCCTTTGTGCCATATTGGGTGACTTCGGCCTTCTGAACCTCTTGACTCTGCCTCCTTAGTGCTAGGATTAATCACAAGCATGCAGTACCCAACTGGCTTTATTTGGTGCTTGCGATAAAATCTAGGGCCTCATGTGTTCTAGGCAAGTACTCTAACAAGGAACTACATCCTCATCCCTAAACAGTACCTTTTATTTTTTTTTTTTGAGGCAGGGTATCTCTTTTTAATATTCTTGATCATGGCATCCTTAAGTTTTGTATCATTTCTCCTTTCACTAGTAATTGAGAGTAGAAATTTCAAACTGCCTATGTGAAGATAATTTCCCATGTTTTCTTCTAAAAGTGAAGACACTTTTAAGTCTATAATGCATCCATAATTGGTTAGTAATTGTAATCTAAAGCAGAGAGTTAAAGGTGAGGGCATAACTTAGTGACTGAGTGCAAACTAGGCATGCAGGAAGTACTGTGTTCAGTCCTTAGCACCCAATAAACAAACGAACAAATGAATGAATGAATGAATGAATGAAGCAATAGGTAGTTGAAATTCACTTGTTTCCTCAAGGATCATTAATACACTACTTCTTATTGAAAAATTCATTAATTCTACACTACCTACTACTATTTCAGCTATAAATCAAGGAATCATATATGTGTGGGTCTCTATGCTTCTTTATCCTTTTATTTGTATCTGCAAAATGTGTTCTTCATGGTTTCCACAACCATATCTGATCAGCAGGCCTTCCTACCTGACAATGACATTTCTCCAGCTTCTTAGTGTTCAAGATTATTTGATTTATAGACTCTATTTCATTTAAACTTTACAGTCAGCATTCCAGTTAACAGGTAAACAACAGAGGTTGTGGAGCATACCTTTAGTCCCAGTACTGGTCTATATAGTGAGTTTCAGGATGGTCAGAGCTACGTAGTGAGACACTGTCTTAAATAAATAAACAACAACAGCAAAGACACACAATCACACAGACACACACACACATATATATACTTTTGAGATTTTTGATTAAGAGTTTATTGAACCTGTAAGTCAGTTTGAGGAAAATCAGACCCTACCTCAATATTGAATTTTCAAACCCAGGACACGAAAACGTTTTTCAAAAGGTTTTATTTCATAGAGCATGAATGTATTACTATGTAGATATTTCACACAGCATCAGCAGATCTACTTGTATTTCATATTTGCTGCTATTTTAACCCTGTTGCTTTTGCAGTCGATTGCTTCTGGGAAAGGGAAAATCAGTCTTTTTCTGTGGAGTGACGCTGGGTGTATCTACCACACTCCAGGGCAGACCCCATGCTCAGGAGTAGTTGGCCAACACAAAACAGACCTCAGTGTTGTTTGTTTGTTTATTTTGTACTTTTTGTTGTTTTTGTTTGGTTTGGGGTTCAATTGCTTTTAAAGAGAGAGAAAGGTCATGAAGTTGAATGTGTAGGTGGGAGGGAGGAAGAGTCTGGGAGGAGTTGGAGGACAGGCGGTAAAGAATATGATCAAAATATATTGTATGAAAAATCTAAAGAAAAGGAATAGAGGGAAGAACTCATGTTACAGAAAAATTAATTTTTTGTTGTTTGAAACTGATGTAGAAATACAATACATTTGAATTTTTTCTTGTGTTGGTATTGTGCACAGTGACTTTGCTAGATCATTTATTAAACTGAGTAGTCTTTTAAAATACTTCTCAATATACATGTTTAACTCAGTTCTATTTTGAAGCATGCAAATGCAGTATATGGTAAAAAGTAATACTGAATTTAAATCAAAAAAGAAATAAAACACTTCAAACACATTCAATCGGTTCTATATTGTCTATAAACATAATAAGTGCTCTTCATCTGTGCATAAGCTTGCTTAATTCCCTGCCTTACAAATTCTTATCAGTATAATTTTGTTTGTGCCTTTAATTCTTCTTCTCCTTTTTTACCTTTTAAAGAATTTCTTAAAAGACAAGTGTTTATTCAGAATACAATGCATGCTTAATCCATAATAGTAATATTTCTATTATTTATCCTTTCCAGAAAACTTGAGATCTTTCTTTACTACAATTGAATTTTCCTTATCTGTAGTTAATAGTATTTTGCTGTGCTTCTGTACATACCTGACTTTCTTAAACATGGAAATGTCCTAGTACGTGAGGGCAGTGCATCAAAGAAAGAAAGGAGCATCAGTCGGTATTGATTTTGAAATTACAAAGAATCCAAAATCCAAAGAATGCTGGCTAGGACACATTTTGGCTTTCTTATTCTCCATTTTTCTCCCACAATAATCAATCACCTAATTACTTTTCCAAAAGTTTCCCGAGTCTCCTGATTTCTTTAAAAAAATATTTTTCAGAGTGAGTGCTCCACAGTTCTTTTTTGCAATTGCTGTGGGAGTGGTAGCCAGTTTGAACACTGTTTAGAAAGCTCCCTTTAAAAAGAAGAGTTTTTAATCAAAATAAAATTACATCACTTTCCTTTCCCCCTTTTCTTCCCCAACCCATATCCCCCCAACTCTCAACTTGATAACCTCTTTTTCCTTGAATATTACTGTTGCATATATGCACATATTTATTTATATATGTATGTACATATGTTTGTGTATGCACAGATGCATATAAATCCAACCTGCTGAGTATGTTTGTATTGTTTGTTTTTGGGCTTTCAGGGCTGACTATTCTTCATTGGACAATTAATAAGGGGGCTAAACCCGGGGAGAGGTTAGTTTTCTCCCCCATCAATCATTGGTTGCCTGTGGTTCTAGGGATGGGACCCTATGAAATTTTCCCCCTTTCACGTTAACATATCCACGGACATTATCATTGGTAAAGCGTTGTTTGTGCAGCCATTTCTACGAAAGACTGTTTCACACCTGACTTCCTGGTATTCTGGCTCGTAAAATCTTTCTGCCTTCTCATCTGTAATGTTCCCTGAGCCACCGATGCACAGCCATGTGCTGTTTGCAAATTGTGATGATATCAATTCCTATAAATCCTAATAGTTTTTCTCTCTGCTCCTTCTTTCTTTTTTTAAAGAGCGTCTCCCTAAGTAACCCAGGCAGGCCTCCAGCTCCTGATCCTCCTCCTCAGCCTCTCGGGTGCTGGCCTCAAGCCGGGTGCCAGCTCACTCAGCACAGCTTTGTTCTTTTCCTTCATGTTTAATATCAAACAAAAGTGATGACTTGAGGCACCCTTGTCTTGTTCTTGACTTCTAGGGGAAGCTTTCAATATGTCACCCTTAAACCAATGCTCCCTATAGGCTTTTGAGAATTATCTTCAACAGGTTAGGCCTTCGTTTTTTGTATTCCAAGAACTAGAATAATTTTTTTTTTCAAAATATGTAGATGAAATCTATTGAGATGATCATAGATTTCTTTATCTTTTTACATGAAATATTCTTTTTTTCCAGCATTGTGTTGCAAGACAAGACATCAAATGACCTATAATGATATTTTTAAGGCAACTTGTGGTATGCTCAATATATTATATGTACGTATATATGTATATCACCTATTCTTAAAACTTC
The DNA here is from genome assembly GCF_007827085.1 of Peromyscus californicus insignis. Taxonomy (NCBI): domain Eukaryota; kingdom Metazoa; phylum Chordata; class Mammalia; order Rodentia; family Cricetidae; genus Peromyscus; species Peromyscus californicus. The sequence goes on from NW_026294584.1 coordinate 36,158,425, forward strand.
TCTTCTCACTAGGTATAGAAGTAAGAATGAGCCTTTGTTTCATAGCAGATTTGATAAGTAAGCTCCAGTGTTGTGAGTCCAGCTGAGATGTGTATTATTCCTCCATAGGGAAGCAAGCTGCCTTAGATCCGTTCATCCTGCAGAACCTTCTGCCAAACTCCACTGACAAGTATTACATTTACAACGGCTCACTGACATTTCCTCCTTGCACAGACACTGTTGAATGGATTGTTTTTAAGGATACAGTTAGCATTTCCGAAAGCCAGGTAATCCCGGAGGTTCACATAATGAAGTAATTTGAAGCTATTGTAAAAGCATTATGTTGTAGCCTTGCTGCAGAGTATCACTTTAAAGCATTTGCTGAGGCTTTTGAAGCAGACATGTTAAATGATTCGGTCTTCTTTCCAGCTGGCTGTATTTTGTGAAGTTCTCACAATGCAACAGTCTGGCTATGTCATGTTGATGGATTACTTACAAAACAATTTCCGAGAACAACAGTACAAGTTTTCCAGGCAGGTGTTTTCCTCATACACTGGAAAAGAAGAGATTCATGAGGCAGGTATGTACCGAAATATCCTTTTTCTGTGCTCCTCACAGACTTGGCGTTGATGGTTAATTTGGTGTGGTGGAAAACACACAAGACTTACAGTTTTTGAAAGCTTTAAATTAACTTTTGTAGCTTTAGGCGAGCAATTTAGCTTCCCTAAATTGTGGTTCCCACATCTACAAATGAGAATTTGAAAAATCCATTCTTCCTCTATGAATTTTTTACAGGTGAGAAAAAATAAGATCTGGTAAATGGAAGCCAGTTTTCCAAATTACAACAATAAGTAGCAAAAATCACGTACATGTTCCAATTTCACTTTACAGCATCTGCAGGTCTAAAAGCTATAAGAGAGAGAGGAATAAGAAGCTGAAGTGATCAGATCTTGGGGTGTCATGTCTGGTAGGCATCATCAGGGGCTTGAGCTGGAGACAGTAACAAGAACTGAACCTCAACATAAGATTATGGTACACACACTTGTGTTGCTAGCTCCAAGAAAAAAAAAATCAAGCACCTAATAGGTATTGAAAACATTATACTGAATTACTGTTAATAAACAAAAGTGTCCTCAGTTTCTTCCTTTAGAGGAAACTAAGTTTGTCTTTGTCATAATCAATCAGTAGGAGGGGAAAGGTGGGTGTCTGGGTTCTCTGCGTATGTTCTGTGCCTTTTGTGGCTGACAGAGCAGAAAGCCATTACAAATGTCCAGAGAACACAACCAGAGGCATCTCTGACTTGTTCCTTTCTGTTTATACAAGAGTGTAGTAATCCATGAAGAAATAGTTGGAGTAGCCCTCATTTGGGGAAATTAGGATTTTCCAAACTAGATTCTCTTTGATCTCAGCCCTGCACTTAATGTTCTGTCGTGAATAATATTAATTTCATATCAATTTATTTTTTAAATTGATAATCAATATTCATAATTTTATTGTTTTAATGTAATATTTAGAAGTGTTTGCTATCCAACCAAAAAAAAATCTATGACAACAATGTTGAATAACTGTATCTAGTGTGACATTAGCATTCAAATTAAAATTGCCCAAAGTGATAAAATTCAGTAATATTTCTGCCAGCCATACCAACTACTTTTATAGTTTTTATAGTGAATAATATGTTATTGACCAGAAAAATAAAAATGAATCTGAACCATCTCCTTTTCCAAAATACAGTAGATTAAACAACAAATTAAAAATATGATTGCTTTTTCCATTGTACTTTAAATCACATTTTATTAAAACTCTGGATGGATCCTCAATTCTTTATGAATAAGATCAGAGTCTGTCATGTAATGTAAGACATGTTTCATGCTCACTTACTCTAATACTAATCCATCTTCGGCAAGGTTTCTTCTCTCTAAACTCGATGAGTTCTCCCCCCTACCCCCCCAACCCCCCCACCCCCGTGTCTTCACACTTGCCTACACCTTGTTCTCTGAAACTCAAGCAAGATATTCTTCTACCCAAAGATCATCTCTTATGGGACCCTTATCCCACACTGTCTGAATCTGGCCCATGCATAGAACTACTCTCAGGTAGCATCACATCCATGGAGTTCAAGGTAAACAATGTTCATCTGGACTCCATACAGTGTATCCAAATCTATGTGTCCTAGTAATGTCCAGACTATAGCAATTGCCTATGTGCATGACTGTCACATTGCCCTCTAAGCCCATGATGGCAGTAACGACATCTATTATCTCTATATATTTCTGAGCTAAACCAAAGCTTCAATTCACTGAATATTCACTGCACATCCAAAAGAATAAACTTCCATATAATAAAAGCATGATGGTGCTTGACAGATACACTCTGCACTGTTCAATGCATAACCCACGTGTAGCTCTGAATTAGCGTAGGACAATATAGTTTTCATCAGTAAGTTAAAGGCTTAACTTAGTAGTAATGACAATAAGCAATAATCGCTACCAACTGTTGTGTAACACTACCTTACCTTGAACCAAAGAGAATTATCCTTAAGCTCACATCAGCCAGTTCATGATGGTGGCCAACATTTTCATGGTTTACAGTTTGGGAAGCTGACACTGAATGATTTGTCCAAATTTACACAGCTAGAAAGGGGTGGTGTCAGTATTTGGACTCAGGTGTCTCTGGCTTTAAAGCCGTTCAAAGCTCTTTCTACTCTGCATAATACCTTGAAAGGAACATATTTTTTTAATTCTTTAAAATTAAGAAAATTAAATTAAAAACATGAAACTTTAAAAAGCCTTTAAAATTGCCTTTGGGGGTTTTGTTTATTCTAAGGTCGAACAAAAGCGCTACAATCTCTATACACTCTTTGGTGTTCTTAGTTACAGTAAGTACGTGAAGAGACTGTCAAGGAAGGCAGGCAGGTCTCACAGGGCACGTATGGGCATCAATCTTACTCCTCTCCTCTGTGTGTGTACATTGTCACACTATCCCACAGCTCTGTGGCGGCCTTGTTATGGCCGTCAGAGTAATAATTATCGCATATTTGTAACTTTGTTCCAAAATAATTAAAATAGCAGAACTCGTTAGGAAAGGGGTCTATTGGAAATAGATTTATTTATTTAAATTAGAGGGAGCTACAGATGCAAATTTTTAAATAAATGAATTCTACCATCAAAAACATACGTCCATGGGCTCTTTGGGCAGTGTATTTGTTCATAGGTACACCAAGATTCCTCATGAACAGCCAAGGTAGCATTTCACACAGACATCTTGCAGTTTAGACAATTGCTTAGAGAGAGTTACTGCTTTCCATTGGTACCCTTTCGAGGCCAATACTAACTTACTATAGGTTTGTGTCTTTGGGATCCAGGCTCCAGCCCTCTGGTCATTTGACCTTTCCCTTTTCCTGTCTCCCTGGCAGAGTCTTGGCTGCTCCCTTCATACTACTGTAGTTCTCCAGTTCTTCTCAGTGGAGGAATTACCTTGACCCAGGTCCTGGAGATCATCCTACCCACTCCCATCCCCACCCTTTGCAGTGTTACCCACTCCCACACCCACACCCATCCCCACCCTTTAGAGTGTTACACCTACTGCCATACCCAGTACCATACTCACTCCCATACCCATCCTTTGGAGTGTTACCCACGTATAGGGCCTTTATTTATCAAGAAGCCATAGGAGTGAAAGAACACCTTTTTTTTGTCATTTTTTTCTCTTTGGTTGCATAGAATTTAATTTTAAAGCTTCAGTTTATAATAAAGTAATGTGATTTTGAAGTTGCAATGAAATCTGTCTATTAGATTCCAGTTCTGTCTGTTGTATTCGTTTCATCTAGGCAGTTAATATTCAGTCAGATATTGTTTATATTTAATATGAGGCATTATCAACAACTAATAATCTGTCTGTCTTACTCAACATGCCTTTTTTCCCATCCCTGAAAGCATCGCTTTCTGCTGAACTGTCCTGGTCCTTTGCCTGTAGTGACGCTATTTTTCATTGCCTTGCTTCAGAGCTATCCATTCATCTGCCTCACTTTCTTGGTAGATTTCCACCTTAAGCATCTCACTGTGATCTGTAGCATGGAATAAAGGACAGTCCCTGTCCAGTAGGCACAGCTGACTCGTCTATTGATAAGTGAGGAACACAAAAATGAGTTAAAGAATATATTAAGTTCTCTTGTTTCTTAGCCTTTGGGGCTACAAAGAACATGTGATATTGGCACCAGGCACCGAAGGAATGGGTAGCTTTAGATTCCCAGACAGGTCAAAGCCAAGTTCTTCTTTATTTAATGTTCTTTGAAATTTTTTAAATGCTCAAAGTCTTCAAAAGAATGCATGGCATACAGTTCAGATGCTCAATTAAAGACAGCTTCAAGGAAAGATTCTAATTTTAAAAACAATATCTGTGTCACAATAAAATTAAGAAGTCATTTCCTCAGTGACTGAGAAAAAGAACCGACTGACTTTCCTTATTTGAACTCTGTCACTATTCAGGTAAAACTATTATTATATTTGACAATGATGTATATTTAGCATATAATGATAATTATACAGTGATCTTACAGATTCCCACTGTATAATATTTTGCATTTGCTGAACTTATTATAAAAACTGAGCTGCTTGCTCTCTGTTTGTAGTTGAGAAGGGAGACTTGTGTTTGGAATTTGAACATTTGTTTATGAGCAGAAACCATTCTTTTTCTATAATGATGGTTTGTTTTTCAGGAAGCATTTATTATTTCATTTGTTATGCATATCCTTGTGATGGTTATTTTGATAATAATGCATTATCTCCCTTCTTTTTGGAACTACATTTGACAATAATTGAGGATAGAATTCAGGTTTTAATTTTTATCAAATTTAGTCTGAAAATAAGGTATTACATTAGTTCTACTGTTAAAGTAGAAAATATGAGCCTGGCAGTGGTGCCACATGCCTTTAATCCCAGCACTCAGGGAGGCAGAGGCAGGTGGATCTTTGAGTTCAAGGCCAGCCTGATCTACAGAGTGAGTTCCAGGACAGCCAGAGATACACAGAGAAACCTTGTTTTGAAAAAACAAAACAACAACAACAAAAAGAAGAAGAAAATAAGAGTAAGCTCACAGAAGACACTAAAAATCATCACTCAAAGATGACCATGGAGAACTCTATTGAATATCCTTTCGGGCTTTTCACTCCAATGAAAAACATTGTTATATCTCATAATGGGAGATGTTTTACATAGTGATATTAAAGGAATCTTTAATAAAGCATTTAACTGTTATATAGTATTCCACTACTTAGTGAAATTTTATTAAACCTTTTCCTCAGCCTTGGAATTCAAGGTATATTTATACTTTCTACCTTTATAAATATCTAACATCTTCATTTTGACTAGAACAGAAGTAAAATGTGTGATAAAAATTGTCAGAATCTTGCTCTTAATAAGTATATCACAGAAAATATCTATTTTCAACATATGTAGCAAATCATGCACAAAACATGTGACTCCTTCTTTCCAAGTGCACTCTGAGATTAAAGCCCAGACCCTGTTCAGTTTCACACTCACAGTAGCCTCTCAGTATTCATTTCACTGGAACGTGGGTGCTCTGCTTTTCTGCTTTGATGGAAGGTTACCATTTCTCAGAAAGGCACTTCATTTGGGCATCATAAAGTAGACATTGTAGATTCTAAGAATCGGTGAATTTGATAGAACCATCTGATCGGGAAGGATTTAGTAGAAGTTGTCTTTTAAATAAGCACTATGGATAACAGTTTAAACATGGAAAAGCATAAAGTAGGTAAAGTTCATATTTATGCCCTGCCTTCCAAGCACAGACACTTCCATGCTGTGCTGTTAGCACCCTAGCAAGTCTCTCCCACTGGAGAGCAGGAGCTTTCGAAGCATGCAGGAAAAAGAACTTGGGCTTCAAAGACCAGGAAGCATTTACTTCCAAACCCAACACCAGTGCTTTGTTACAGTAAAAACTGAAGTTGTTGATGTTATAAGTCACCATGTCTTCACCTATAAAATGAGAAGAATTAAAGTGGTCCCCTCAGAGGGCTGCTGCGAGATGCAAAAGGAGCTAAATTTTGCAAGGTACTCCAGTGCCTTAGATGAGTGAGCTACAGACTCAGTGACTGCTGTTGTTGTCATGTGTCATATGCATGGGGAAACAAGCAATCACAGTGAAGAAGTATAGCTATGCAAAATTAGCATGGTGTGCATTTAAATACTTTGTTATAGAATGTACTTCATTGAAGTACATATGAATGTACTTCAAATGTTAGCTAGCACTGTAAAAAATTTAATGTACAAATTTAAAGTGATACAATATAGTGTGCTTTCCAAAAAATAAAGCATGTTGGGAGTATCTTTGTAGCATAATGTATCTGAACTATGTAGCATAAGGCAATGAACTGCAAGATATTTTCTACCATTTCCTAAAAATGTCATTATGAATTATACATTAGCAAACCTACTTTTTGGAAAGTCGGAAGTTTTAAATAGTGTTGTTAAGGTCACACATAGATAGCACTAGATTTAATTATAGTCAGAAAGCAAAATAAAGATCATTTACTTCTTAGAAGATCACGCATTACAAATTGAACTGCTGAGAAAATTGCTCTCAATCCCTGGAGAGGAGGAGCATAAAGTATATGTACTTGCACTGTCATCTCATGATGGCATTTTCCTCGACACTCCCCTAAGCCCACTTCCCTGAGTTTTCTTTCCTTTCCACATTTTTAGCCATAGATCATGCAACTCAGAATATGCCCTCCCCATCCAGGAAAACTGCATGCATCTCAGGATATGCCCTAGAACAAGAAAGGCCAAGGGGAACTCAGATGTAGTTGTACCTTCTACATCAACTTTCTTGATTACAGAGAGATTTCTCATAACCAAGGAATTTTCTTGTATTTCTCCTCCATTTCTTTCCTGCTATCTTTTTCTTTTTTCTTTTGTCCTCAAGATACTCAGCACTTTGCTTAGTGATCTTTTGTTTCTTTCTCTGTGTAGTACACATTTTTCCATAAAATACAATGAATAATTAACCACTGCCCTTTATGCCAACTAAACATGAGTGACACACTTTTACAACCTTGAATGGTTACATGTGACTTTTGGTGAGCACAACCGCATTTGGTCTAAGTAACAGGTTTTTGTTTTGTTTTGCTTTTGGTTCTCGTTTGTTGTGCATTTCTCTGCGAATGAAGTCTAGAATTTAGAAACTAAAGACTCTTGGAACTTTGTGAATGTCAACCTTAGAAAGCTATGACAGAGATGAGCTTGCAGCAGGCAGGAACAAGAGCTACACCTGCAAGCCAAGGGTACCATACCCAACCTTTTTTTTGCAACTGTTTTTAATCCAGAACACATATGGCACTTTGATCAAGGAGATCTTTTAGGGAGCCCCTTTGCCTGTGTGTGGCACTTCAGCACTTTCTAGAACTCTGTGTTCTTCAAGAACCAGGTTCCTTCTCTCAGCCGTCATTGCTCAGAATGAGTAGCAGGGATCCAGACTGACTGTAACTTGTGGAAATGAATTGAAAGTTAACATGTTCTTCCAGTAAAGTGGAAGAAGCCTATACAAGGAAAGTATAACTTTTACTGTTTAAATTTTTGTTAACACCTGTTTGATATTGAAATACATACTAATCTGGAAAGGACTTCCTGATTTTTAGTCCAGATAGTTAGTTGGCTTAGTATAGTTTATATCTTTCTAATAAGATAATTACACTAATTTTGAGGGGCCAAAGAAATGGCTCAACATTTAATAGAACCTACTGCTAAGAATGTCTAACAGGCTTGCAGAGGCCCTGGGTTCAGTTCTCAGCACTGATGTACATCTGCTCACAGCCACCTGTATATAATTACAGCTTCAGGAACTCATCACTCTTTTCTAGACCTCACCCATGCCTGCACTCAGTGTGTACAACTCCACACAGAGGCATACACTACATATTCATGTAATCCAAAACAAAAAGAACAACTAATGTCCATAGAACAATATTAAGGAAAACAATACTAGATCATGTTAAATATCTACTCCATGGTGATTGCCTAATCTTATGTCAAAATACCAAATTATATTTATGGAACCAATTAGATTGTTACTTAAAAGTTCTAGTCAATGCTTTGTCAAGTCACAGTATACAGGTGTAAGTTAGACTTTTCTTTTGAACACATTCTAAAGTACATACATTTTATCCCTTCAAGTCCTTTGTTTCAACATTTAAAGAATAAGGCTTAGCTAAGGGTTTATATTACTAAACTACTGATTATCAGTTAATAAAAAAGATGTTTTTAAAAATAGTGTTCTGATTAAAATAAAGTTCAAGATATATGTGTTTCGCTTAGAATACCCACAGAGGTGAGTTAGCTAGTAAGGCATGGAGGGGGGTATCTTCCAGGGAAGGGAAGGTTGTTTTTTTTTATTTTTGTTTTTTGTTTTAAATAACCATATGGAAATTACTACTATAGAAGCTTGCTAAAATATATACATATTTAAAATGAGTTTAAATGGAGTTACCATCTTATGGGAGGTGACAGTACCCCAAATAGACATTGTGTGCTACCAAATAAAAGCTCCAAGAATTAAGAATGGGTTACCTCTTTTTGAGTTGTTCATTAATGGGGTCTGATAGGAATTCCAAACATTATGAGCAATTACTGTTACTATTGATTAGCTTCCTGAGTTTTGACAGTGAAATCCTATTACTGAAGATACCATGTGCTTATGTCATAGAACATGGGGAAATCTAGTAGGTACTCAACTGGAAAGTTCATCCCTTCTGGCTTGCCTTCATGGTACTTGAAGATACTATACACACTACCCAAGGAGAAAAGTAATCATCAATCTCACCCAGCTATGAACCCCAAGAGTTACAATAATGACATACCTGCAGGATATGCCCACTGGTACACTAGTAACATAAACGTTGTGGGAGTTACCAAACACTTTTAAAAACTTGGATTTAAGGCCCACTCCACAAGATGGAACCTATATCCTACACTGTCAATGAGACCAAAAACTTGAGGCTAGATAGGTCATTGGCCCTAGGAGAAAGCCTACTAGTATTACTCTGCTAAATGAAAATAGCAATAAAATGACTCCTATGACATGTCATCATACCCATAGACTGGGGAATGACTCATCCTGCTTTGGAGAAACATTTTCTTGAAGTATATGACAATTAACACAGAAACCTACAAGTGGTCAACATGTAGAGCACAGAAAACTTTGGGATGCTCAGCCTTCAGTGGGATGTCTCTGTCACACCTTCCCCTCAAGACTCAAAGATATATGCAGAAGTTGGGGGGAGCTTATAAGAGCCAGAGATGGTACATGACTTCCAGACACAACAGAGCAAGGAGTTATGGCCAACAGATAGCTGCTGGGATGAAGAAAGACAGTTTTCTTCAATGGAGTAACATCAGGCTTATCAACTACACTCCAAGGCAGGCCCCATGCTCAAGAGTAGTCAGTCAACACAAACTGGACTCCACAATTTTTGGAAAGAGAAAACATGAAGTTGGGTTGATAGGAAGGTAGAGGATCTACCTTGAGAAAGGGGAATGAAGAAATAAAGGAGAAATATATAAGCCCAAACTATTAAAATAACTAATAGAGTCATATTCATATAGACTTATGAGTAGGACAGCTAAGAAATGAGAACCGAACCTGATGTCAAAGAACTAAACTTTCTTTGAAAAGTCTCACTTCATATTAACTCAAATGGCTACCATTAACTCAAATGGCTACCATTTGCCACCAGTGAGATCAGACAGATACAGACAAGCCAGGGAAGCTAGGTAAGAATGCTTTGGGCATATCTCAACTAACACATTTTTATTTTTCTTATGACATTTTTGTTTTGTGTGGGTGCATTAAATTAATAAATTATAAAGAGTGCATTTTTTTTTTGGTTTTTTGAGACAGGATTTCTCTGTGTAGTTTTAGTGCCTGTCCTGGATCTCACTCTGTAGACCAGGTTGACCTCGAACTCAGAGATCCTTCTGGCTCTGCCTCCCAAGTGCTGGGATTAAAGGCATGCACCACCACCACCTGGCTAAAGAGTACATCTTTTTTTTTTTTTTTTTTTTTTGAGAGTTAGTGTTAATGACCTCATCTCCATTTGCATTTAATTTTTTTTTAATTTATTTTAATTTATTTTGCAATACAATTCAGTTCTACATATCAGCCACGGATTCCCTTGTTCTCCCCCCCTCCCGTCCCCCTCACCTTCCCCCCAACCCCCCCCCCATTCCCATCTTCTCCAGGGCAAAGCCTTCCCCACAGACTGAGGTCAACCTGGTAGACTCAGTCCAGGTAGGTCTAGTCCCCTCCTCCCAGGCCGAGCCAAACAATCCTGCATAGGCCCCAGGTTTCAAACAGCCAACTCATGCAATGAGCACAAGATCTGGTCCCACTGCCTGGATGCCTCCCAAACAGATCAAGCCAATCAACTGTCTCACCCATTCGGAGGGCCTGATCCAGTGGGGACCCCTCAGCCATTGGTTCATAGTTCATGTGTTTCCATTCATTTGGCTATTTGTCCCTGTGCTTTATCCAACCTTGGTCTCAACAATTCTCGCTCATATAAACCCTCCTCATTCTCGCTAATTGGACTCCCAGAGATCCACCCAGGGCCTAGTCATGGATCTCTGCATCCAGATCCCTCAGTAGTTGGATGAGGTTTCTAGCACAACAATTAGGGTGTTTGGCCATCCCATCACCAGAGTAGGTCAGTTCGGGCTGTCTCTCGACCATTGCCGGCAGTCTGTTGTGTGGGTATCTTTGTGGATTTCTGTGGGCCTCTCTAGCACTTTGTTTCTTCCTATTCTCATGTGGTCTTCATTTACCATGGTCTCCTATTCCTTGTTCTCCCTCTCTGTTGTTGATCCAGCTGGGATCTCCCGCTCCCCCAAGCTCTCTTTCCCTCGACCCTCGCCTTTCACTACCCCCACTCATGTCCAGGCTGTTCATGTAGATCTCATTCCATTTCTCTGTCATTGGGCGATCCCTGTGTCTTTCTTGGGGTCCTGTTTTCCAGGTAGCCTCCCTGGTGATGTGAGTAGCAGACAAGTCATCCTTGTTTCATGTCTAGTATCCTGCTATGAGTGAGTACATACCATGTTTGTCTTTCTGAGTCTGGGTTACCTCACTCAGGATGATTTTTTTCTAGATCCATCCATTTGTCTGCAAACCTCATGATGTCATTGTTTTTCTCTGCTGAGTAGTATTCCATTGTGTATATGTACCACAATTTGTTTATCCATTCTTCAGTTGAAGGGCATCTAGGTTGTTTCCATGTTCTGGCTATTACAAACAATGCTGATATGAACATAGCTGAACAAGTGCTTAAAGAGTACATCTTAAAGAGCACAATTCACTTTAAAGCATTCCCCTTCTCTGAAAAGTGGGATTTATTTTAGGAGGAGAAAAATCTACAAATTATCCTTTCAGAAATCTACCTTCTACAAGGACACTCCCCTAGAAGGAAGAAGGAGGTAGTCTTGATTTTTCAATGATAATTCATGTGCTGCTCTCATTGTGAGATGGTTTGACGGTCTTCTGCCATCTGGTGGAAAAATCACAGAAGAGTCACAGATAGCAGTATATGGTGTAGTCCAAACATAACTTGGAAACATATTTTTAGTCTGAATTCACATTTTTCACAATGAAAGAATTTTTCTCTTATTTTTAGAGAAGCATCTTTCTCTAAGCCCTCCCTAAACAAAATATAGTATTACTAATTTGCAGGAAAAAAAAAAAAAAAGAAAGGACGGACGGAAAATAGGAAGAAAGGCCCTATCTCTGACTCATGTAAATTTATCCAGGTATTTATTCAAAGCATATGTTTATATTTTGTGGATAATTAATGTACTGTTGCAACCACCGAGTTGCTAATAATCAAATTGCTAATAATCCAAACTGTATGTAAGTCAGCCTGCTTGTTAGGGAATTGTTAATCGTGGGTGCCCTCATGTGTTCATGAGACGAACTACAAACTAGAAGATGGAGGAGAGAAAAGGAGAGAAAAAAGACAAGGAAGGAGGGAACCCTTGAGCCACATTCTGAAGCACCTGCTGGCATATTTTCAGAATCCTTATGGGTGTCTGACCCACGATCATCGGTTAATCTAAGACACCCACATGCTTCCATGACGCAGCTCTGTAGTGCTATATATCCCTTGAAAAGAGTGTCCAGTCAGTGAATTTCTTAATCTTTGTTCTGGAAGGTTTTTCTCTTCCCCTGCTTTGCAAATGTCTGTGGCAGCTAACCTTTTCTGTATAAACTACTCCAAATTTACCACATACACGCACATTCCACAGAGCATCAAGACTGTTTCTAATGGGACTGAATTTTTGGCCCAGTTTCTACCCTGTGTGATCTTAAAGTTACTTTAAGAAGTTTTGAAAGTTTTTTCTCAATTTTATTTTCATATGAGACAAATATCTTAATTCCCTGTATTTATTTATTTAATCCGTTAATGGTGACAACATGGAATTTCATTTCTAGTTCTCAAAAAGACTGAGTTGATGGTTTTAGTTGTGATACGACTTTCATGGGTTGGAAATTTTAATTATTTCAGGGTTTCTCTAATAGCAAAAATATCCAATTATAGACCATACTTTATAATTGAAATTTTTTTCTAGTTTCGAGATACATACATTTGTCAGGTATCAAATAAGACATATACAGACACAATGAGTTTGAAGATATCGTATGTCCATTGTTTCTAAAAATGAATGACCATGTCAAATACTCCCCAAACTATGTTCTAGGCAAGAGCAAAAGAAAAGGGAGAAAGGAGCCATAGTTCTTACATGTCAAGGGTATTGAGAGGGTGTGGTGCTTGCAAGTGGACTCAGGAAAGTGGCTATAGATTGGGTTTGTGGAGGGAATGCCTATGATTGAATCCTGGAGTTGTTTAAGGACAGAGGAAGGGACTATTATGGACAGTGAGATATACACATACTCCCATCGGGATGTGTCATAGTCCAAGGGTCTACACCAGGACTTTTACCCTCCAGAACTGCCAGCCAGAGGTTCTTTTCTTTTTTTTCTTCTGAAAGAACCTACCAAATCTGATTTTCAGGTACAAAAATTGACTTAAGTGTCGTGATATAAAAGAGGTAATATTTTACTTCTTATTGAACTAAAATACAATTTAAAAAAACTTCACAGAGTATGTTTTACTTACTACAAATCCCAGGAGCCAATGGTTGTGCCAATGACCTGCTTTTTTTTCTTCTGAAGTGTGCAGTTCAGAACCAGAAAATGTGCAAGCTGACCCTGAAAACTACACCAGCCTTCTGGTCACATGGGAAAGACCTCGAGTTGTTTATGACACCATGATTGAGAAGTTTGCCGTTCTGTACCAGCCGCTGGAGGGAAACGACCAAACCAAGCATGAGTTTTTAACAGATGGCTATCAGGACTTGGTAACTATAAGATGAATTACTTTCTGTCTGATAACATTATAGTTTGACTTCCAAGGTAAGAATTTGCAAATAATTATGTATTTTTGCCTTTGGTCACTGTAGATTTTGCGTGAAGGGGTTTCCAGGGAATGTAAGGCATAATAAATTATGTCAATAGTTAGAATTGAATACAAGAAGATCATGGCACTGTAAACAACATTATAAGAGGTGGAAACAGCCGGGCGGTGGTGGCGCACGCCTTTAATCCCAGCACGCGGGAGGCAGAGGCCGGCGGATCTCTGTGAGTTCGAGGCCAGCCTGGGCTACCAAGTGAGTTCCAGGAAAGGCGCAAAGCTACACAGAGAAACCCTGTCTCGAAAAACCAAAAAAAAAAAAAAAAAGAGGTGGAAACATATGGAAAATCTAAGCACTGGACATTATTAGTATACCCCTTCTATATAAATAAAATAATGTAAAGAACAATGAAATACTCCAATTAAAATCTTAAAATTGGCCTGAGAATCTCACCTTGTACGAGCTGTGTATTCCCTATTTGATCACAGGAAAAACAAGGGAGGAGACTTAAATGTCCTTTGCATTGCGTCAGATTTCTAGTTGACAAATGTAAAGTGGTAAGTAGGTTAGAAATTTGAGTGTAGAATAAATAAAATGCTCTCTTAGCCATGCACATGAATTACATGAATTACAGAAAGTACAGTTCAGATTCCTTCTGTGACCCAAATATCTTAATACTAGACTTTGATTTGATAGGTAAGGGTTTGCCTGATGGTGGTGGGTTCACAGTCCTTCATCTGGATGCAGGTACAGGAAGACACCACTACACCAGAAATGTCTCTGAACTCTACATTCAGGCAGCAAGACTGCAACTCTTTGAAACCTACTTAAATACACCTTCCATTATTAGTATGTTTGATAGCATATGGACACAATAGATAAAAATTTTAACTACTTTGAAATTCATTTGTCTAGAATGTAGAGAGAATGATGTAGGGAAATTGAGAAATTATGAGCAAATATTTCCTCTCATAATTCATAATGAAGATAACACTGCTTTGTGAGATGCAAATACACATACATGTGCACACATGCATTTTCATGAAGGGACACATAGTCAGGAGAAAGAGAGTTGTTTACTTCTCACTCTTAATATTTTCTGAGAAGAATATTTTGTATCATTTGTAATGTCTTTTTTCCCTAGGGTGCTATTCTCAATAACTTGCTACCTAATATGAGTTACGTTCTTCAAATAGTGGCCATATGCACTAATGGCTTATATGGAAAATACAGTGACCAACTGGTAGTTGACATGCCTGCTGAAGATACTGGTGAGTGCTTTCCTGAGATGCTCTACTATTTTCCCAAGTAAATGAGGCTGCTTGGATTACTGGGCACACACGTGCTTTCTTCTGACTTAGTTGTTTGTGGGATGTTTTTATAAAGTTTATTTTTTTATTAGCATTCAAAGTAGTATAGGTTTCATTATAGCCTTTTCCTACACATTATACATATTTGTGTTGATCCTCCCACTCCTCTCTTCCTCTTTCCTCCCACTGGCCCCGTTCCCACCCAGCAGCCACCCTTCTGCTTTCAGGCCATGTATATTCTATTACCCCCTTCCCCTCTACTTAAGACCTCTTTTCCCCTCTCATGGACTCCTTTCTAGTTTGATGAACTGTACCCACCAACCCCTACATATATATGAAAACCAAAATCTAGAATTCACATGTAAACGAAAAAATACAGTATTTGTCTTTCGGGGTGTGGGTTACGTAGCTTAATGCAGTAGCTTCACAATTTTTTTCCACCAATGTCATTATTTTTTGTAATGCCTGACTTCAGTTCTATTGTGTGATATGTGCCACATTTTCTACATTCATTTATCTGCTGATGGACATCTAGGCTGGTCCCATTTGCTGCCATCATGAATAGTGCCACAGTAAATATGAATGTTGCATAGGACAGTGAACTAAAGAAATGGTTCTCAAAGAAAGAGGAGAGGAAGAAAGGAAGGAAGGGAGGGAGGGAGGGAGGGAGGGAGGGAAGAAAGAAACAAAGAAAGAAGAAACAAAGAAGGAAGAAAAGAGAAACACAAATGGCCAATAAATATTTATAAGTGTTCAACACCTTTAGCCATCAAGGAAATGCAAACTAAAACCACTTTGAAATTTTATCTCACCCTACTCAGAGTGGCTTTCTTCAAGAAAAACAAAACAAAACAAAAAACCAAAAAAAAACCAATGCTGGTGAAAATCTATAGAAAGAACTTGTCTTAGGGTTTCTATTTCTATGAAGAGACACCATGACCACAGCAACTCCTATAAAGGAAAAAATTTAATTGGGGCTGGCTTACAGTTTCTAAGGTTTAGTCCATTATTTTCATGGCAGCATGCAGGCAGATGTGGTGCTGGAGAAAGAGCTGAGAGTTCTACATCTTTATCCATGGGCAGTGGAAACAACTGTTTGTCACACTGAGCATAGCTTGAGCAAAAGGAGCAAAAGGAGACCTCAAATCCCACCGCCACAGTGACACACTTCCTCCCACAAGACCACACCTCCTAGTGCCACTTCCTGTAGGGGCCATTTTCTTTCACACCACCACAGAACTCTTATTCACAATTGGTGGGAATGGAAACTGGTACAGCCACTATGGAAATCAGTGTTTAGTGTTCTCCAAAATGTAAACATAGGACTGACTTTATATCCTTTTGAACAAAGGTAAAATTTCTCTTCCGTTACAGGGCAGAAAAAATTTTTTTCTAATACAAGGTAATCTGTACATTTATTATTAATGCCAATATTTTACACTTATCAAGTGAATATTGAGACTTATTTTAGACTTATTTAAAACTTGGTTTCATTTGTATGTATTTCCTTTTCAGCCCCCAAAGCATGTAGTAAGTATATTCTATCCTAGGACCATGCCAGGTATTTTGAAATATCTATACAAAGAATCTCAAAGTTTACTTTAAATATTTTTCCACTTTTTATAATTTGATTGGGGCATGTTTTTTGCTTCCTTAATATACCAATCTTATTTTCATAGAAACAAAAGTGTTTCTAATTGTGTTTTTCTGCATGCATCCTTTCTAAATATTAAGGAAAAATCTTTTGATCTCAAACATATGCAATAAATAAATCAACATATAAGCATAATTAGATAATTTCCAGATTTACATAGCTTTCCTTTTATCACTAAAATTAGTTTTCAGGTATTAGAATTGAAGTTTGTATGTGTACATATATGTATGGGTATACTTCCCAATATGCATATTCACATATATGCATATACACATACATAAATATGAATATTGTTTGGTCACCCCTATCATGATTCTAGTCATTATAGTGTTTACCAGTTTTTCATGTCAATGAATAGTTATAGCATAACTATGTTTTATGTACAGAGGGGGAAAATGTCTTGCTTTCATTGTCTAAAGACTGCAGTAGAAGTTTAAGCCAATGTGAGCTCACATAAAGAGCATGTTTCATCACCTTATATAATTGTTCTAACTAGTTGACTTTTAACTGTAAGGAATGTGTAACTGTGAAATATCATAATGCATTCGTTTCTCAGCCAAATATTCCAAAACCTTGTCCATTGATAGTCGATGACTTGTTCATGTGATGACATGCTTGTTTTTAAATGTTATACCTCAGGGCCTCTATATAACCATTTTTTTCTACTGCCTTTTTTTTAATTGGGATTTTTTCTTTTTTTCTTTTATTAATTAATTTTTTCATTTATTTTACATCCTGACCACAGTTGCCCCTCCCTCCTCTCCTTCCATTCCCTCTGCCCCACCACCACCGCCCCTCTGCCCTCCCCATCCACTCCTCTTCTGTTTATGTTCAGAAAGGGGCAGGCCTCCCATGGGTGTGTCAACAAAGCATGGCTTATCAAGTTGAGGCAGGACAAAGCCCCTCCCCTGCATCAAGGCTGGGCAAAGCAACCCAGCATGGGGATTGGGTTCCCAAAAGCCAGCTCAAGCTCCAGGGACAGATCCTGATCCCACTGCTAGGGGCCCCACAAACAGACCAAGCTACACAACTGTCACACACATGCAGAGGGCCTAGGTTGATCCCATGCAGGCTCCCTAGTTGTCAGTCCAGAATCCATGAGCTCCCAGGAGCCCAGGTCAGCTGTCTCTGTGGGTTCGAAAATTGTTTTGTTTTGTTTTTTTCCAGAGCTGAGGACCAAACCCAGGGCCTTGCGCTTTTGGGTTGTTTTTAAATGGAAACTTAAATGCTAAATTTTATTTAAAGGAGAGACTTGCAGGAACTGACCAGTTATTTTCTGTGTCATGATATTCCAAGGAACAGCAAGTTTCTCCAAGTTCCTCACCTGTCTATCCAGAAAGTAACATCAGTAACAAGACAACATTGTCCAGGTTGGCCAAGCACATATAAATAGATCAAAATGTACTATATAATTGATGCATTGTAGTATGAATTATATTAGGCATAGTCACTCAATTATCTTATTTTAGTTATATATATCACCCTCATCTCTGTACATAAAACAGATTCCAAGGCATTTATAAGACATGAGCTGCTTACTGTATCCTGTTCTACACTGGTTGCTATGCCCAATTTTTCAACTTTTTGTTCTTTTTTTTCATCTGAGATACTTGTTGCATATGAGAATGATCAAATGGATGTCTTCTCTATAACCTATCTCTGGGTGCTTTGTTTTTAGAGTGAGTCTATCTTAGCACATTGCTAGTATTTTCTTGTTTGTACAAAATAATAAATATTACAACTTAATTTCTATTTATTCAAAGGATCGGGGCACTGTTGAACATTTCTATGACGGGACTATAGGTTGGACCTACCATTTAATCTCCACGGATGTCTCAGACCCCAAAAGTGCTTTGTATAATAATGGTGCTTTAGTGTCGGGTGATATTTGATTGGATAAGCATACAAACCCAAGATAATGAACATAGTGGGTAGACTATCCCCTAACTATACCCATCAAAAACGTCTCTTCATCAAGAACCAGTTTATTCCAAGTTCAGAGTTTTTTTATTAATTATGAAGAAAATATTAATTCTTAAACTTTTCCTCCTGATTTAAAAGGCTGTATCTTAATTTGTTCACTTACAATTCACAGCAGCTTAAATATTGTTTCTGTGGTAAACATGGCACACTCTGGACAGTGACACCACCTCATAGTGTGGAAAAATAGGTCACTTTCTAATTAGTGACTCTTGTTGTGGCTAATATAGGGACATGTGAGGTTGACGAGTGTTTTATAGTTCTGATCAGTGCCATTTCATCCTGTCGACCAGTCTACTTCTTTTCCTTGGTGATGTGATAATACAGACGAATGAATTCATCTGCTGTTATTTAAAAGAAGCTGTTTTCTAAGTGCTGTATAGCTTATTGATCGTGTTCAAAAGAAATGATGCAGGCAATTTATAAATGCTCTCGTGTTTTCATAGACCTCGAGTATTCACTCAATATCTGAGGAAAATTCAGTCTTCTAAATTAGTTCCTTAACTTCCTAGTTTGATTAAATTGTACATTTAGATCGATAGTTTTACAACATTATTGCTTGAGCATCCTAATTTTACTTGTCACTATATACAACAATATTAACATAAACCAGTGTCCAGTATTACATCAAGCACTATTTTAAAATACATGCATAAAATCGTGTTAAGAAAATAAATTTAAAAGTCTCAAGGATGCTTTCTTAGTGTTGAGAAGAAATATTTTTTAAGAGACATTTTAGGAAATTATATTTACAAATGTAAGTTATTCCTAAATGAGTAATTGATAAATATATTCATTTCATTGTAACTAACATAAGCATGTTTAATTCTTTTCTTTGATAAAGATTATGCAATATAGAAGACACTTTTACATATACATTTTAGGATTTTGATAACTATATATGTTAAATTTAAACACATGACAAAATAAATCCACACATTTTACTCTCCACCCACGTGTGCTTTGCAGTTTGTCTCCAGGTGTCTTGTTACATCGCTGTATCTGTCATTACCCCTCATGCATCATTCCATGCTACTAATGCTACGATATACTTACATCTTACATTACAGTTTGAAGCAATTAGAGTCTACATTGCTTTTACATTCTGCACTGTGAAACTTGGCTTACCTTGAAACAATTAAATAACTTTGCTCTCAAACTTTATCAGTGTTGCTTCCTTGTATTGTGAAATATTAAGGCTCTAATATTCTACTAATGTATTACTTTTAAATATATCTTACATGTGCTTCAAATAGAGTCTGTCACCTGTGTTTGGTCAGGTATTACACAAATGTGAATCTTAAATATTTGTTCCAAAAGAAACAAACAAACAACAACAAAAAAAAAAAAAAACAGACACAGACATCCACTATCAGATTTTTCCCCTGGCTGACTTGGAGCCTATTTTGCTGAAGTGAGGATACTCTATAAACCACTATATTTTGTAAACTTTTTAATGTATCGGTAATACCCAAGTCAACTGGTAATTACTAGAATATCAATTACTATTTTTGAAGAACCAGCAAGGGGAGACCAATATGAGACCCATTGCTGTCCAGCTCTACCTTGGATGAGGTTTTGAACCTTCTCACTCAAAAGTATGACTTCAGAATCTTGAAAGGAAACACAAACAATTTCTAAAATTTATGATTTTATGAAACCCCAGAACTTCTATTAAAATGATCTGAGTCCAGTTGGAAACTAGAGTAAAGATCTTTCAAAAAGCGAGTTTGTACTTAGCATTGTGAAGATGGGGACCTGCTCCTCAGGTCCCCATCTGTGAGATTGCCATGGGATCAAGAGGACCACAAAGGCTGCTCCAGAACCTAAGAAGTCCCAGAGAAGGCTTGTTCTTACTGCAGTGAATAGCAAACTCAAGTACAGTAGCGGTGACTCATACTCTAGGGTTACATGGTTGGATGAGTAAACACATTTCACTTTGGGGAAACCATGATCCATATAGTTAACTAATGCTGGCTAGTAAAAGGTAAAGTATATCCAATGCAATACATCCTGAGAATACTGAAGTGAAAGGAAGTCAACCTTCACCCCAACCCTATCAAATAAATAAGAAAATTAGTTTTTTTCCATTAAAAATAAGTAGTCAAATGAAGTAAAACAGTCCTAAAAATCTGAAACATCTCCTGATGTATGTTGAAAGGAGTTGACTGTTGAGTTTTTTCCATAAAGGTGAAAAATATATAGTATTATATATTCATTATTAAGAAATATTTAATTATTATTTGCCCTTATATCATTAAAATGGTTCAAAGCAGATGAAAAGCTGTAGCTTCTGGGAAGCCCCAGGGAGTGTCTCATGGACAAGGTTTGAAGATGATTACACACATGGGCCTTTCTACTCTAGCTGCGGTTTTCAGAAATGTAAGCTGAAGGTTGATTCAGCCACAGAGCATTGTATGTTTTGAATTTTCCACATGTTGGTTTTCTTGAAGGTTACAAAGACTCAGGTGTTTGAGATTATTGATATTACTTTAACTTGGAACCATTATGAATAAACAGCATGAAAACCAGATGTAAGGAAATGATTGCATGGGAACAAAAACAGAACAATTGGCCCATATAAAACTTCCAAACTCTTTCATAGTCGATTTTCAAAAGGAAAAAAATGAGGAGAATTTAATGTAAGTCTGGGAGTATTTCAAGTGAGAATCTTCACTTTGATAGCACAGAAAATTAGTAAGGATAAGTAACTCTGAAACTGTTAAGCTTTTAAGAGTATTAACTTTAAATTATAGGAATTGAGTACATTTATAGACATTGTGTGATTTCTCTTCTAAATAGAATTCATGTGCCCAACTATGTTTTTGCTTTTATATCTATTAATACCTAGCGAGTTTCTGATGACAAAAATGAACTTGTGACAGTCTGTATTGAAGGGAAAGTCCAAATATGATGAATATTTAATATCAATTCACCTATGCCATGGAATTTCTTTAGAATATGCATTTACTGTGTAAATACTTAAACATGGAGCATAAGCAACATCATGATGGAGCAATGGAGTAAAGTTTCATAAAAATCTGTATATAATAAAAACATCACTGAAACAATGCCCCCAAGCTCTCACTGCTACTGTGTTTATTCTCTTCCTAATAAACCCAGCATTTGGCTGAAATATCTATTTGGCATAGATATTGACAAATATCTATGAACTCCCAGTAATTTGTCTGTGTGCTACATTCCTTTCTGCACACCAAGAAGCAGGTCTTAACCTTTTCCAGGCAAGCACTCAATCACTGAGCTACATCACTGGGCTCTTAGCCTATTCTAACACTTGCTAACAGGTCTTTTTTTTTTTAGCAATGGTAAAAAAAAAAGTGTTGATCTAATTGGTTGGGAAAAATAAAAAGCAGGCTTGAATGAATCTGGTTACTGATTCTCTACAATAGCATAAATGGCATTAGGTGAATTTCCTGGAGAACATGCATAGGGATCTTTCTGTCCAGCTCTCCATGGTGCCAGCCCAAGCTGAAGCTTGCTGATGAAAAGTTCTCCCTCTTACCTGGTGCAGGAACCTGCATTCTAATAAACACAAGCACAAATAAAAAGAGTAAGAAAGAATTCCTTAGCCCTTGGTCAGAAGAACTTCAGGAAGTTACCCAAGTCATAAAATTACTCCTGCCCAAGGCTCTAGAAAGTCCCTGTCATCCCTCAATTCTCCTCCCATCAGCTCCAAAGATGTGCTGATGAGAAACCGGGCTTGTTTTGACGTTTAGTTTTATCACTGTCATCTCCTCTTTTTTCTTTTCAGCTTTGGTGAGAGTTGGGCTAGGCTTGGGGAAGACAATTCTAGTGGAAAATAGGAATCAATGTCAATGTCACATGTCAGTTTTTGGCATTTTTATTTTGAGATATTTTCAAAGCTAGTGATTTTTCACTTTTCTTTTAACCTTTTCCCTTTCTACCAAAGATAAGCCTATAAGGCTGCAGGAGTTAAATTAAAATTGCTAATAATGTTGTTTTTAACTTTGTAGAACTTGACCTTTTTCCTGAATTAATTGGATCTGAAGAAATCATCAAGGTATCATAGCTATTTTTATATTCATATGTTTCAAAGTTTAAAAGCCTATCTAGAATTATTGCTTGGATTTTAGATACTGTTGTATGATTCACTGTTAAATTAATTGCTATGCACTAATGTCACACACTCAGTATATGTGATTTATGATGAACCTGGAAGACGTTTTGATTAGTATAACACCCCAAAAATGGTTATAATGAAAAAAAACTAATCAGCTTTACAAATAATTGTAGCCAGAAGCTACAGCTGTATTGGAACTTTGTAGAATCTAATTTTTTCTAGTAATATTTTCCTAGTTTTTAAAAATGTTGTAGTTTATAAATAACCAATGACAGATTCATAATAAACATGAACCAGGCTATAAATAGAATTTGTATTTGAGCTAATCATATAAAAAGCATATGTTTCTAGTACAATGTTCTCTGAAAACATTTGAGAATATCAACAAATTTTAACATTATCTTAGTCTTTGGCATGAGAGAAAACAATTGTTGAGTGAATGTATATTTCAACCTAACCACAAATGTTTTGTACATCATAACTGAAACTATATTTTAAAACCAGGTACTCTGGATGATGTAAACATGTGCATATGTACAAATTGTGTAGGAGCAGAGAAAAATGATAATTATTGCCATTGCCTACTAAAGAATTGAAATCAGGTTATACAGAAATAATTACCTCAATGATTTATATGTCTATCATTAACCTTTCTTACCTTCCCAAGTACATATTCGACTTTATAACAAGAGTTCACAAAATTCATCTAGGGGTCGCTTTTTGTGTGTGGTCATATGCTCATGTTCACATGTGTACAAATAATGCCTAAAATTATTAACAGAATCAAGTCAAAAGAAGGAACAATCCTTATTTTGCTATGCTGCCAAATTAACTCTTTTTTATCTGATAAACTGAAGCAAGTCCTATTCTAGTAATTTAACAACTGATATTGTTTGTATTCCATCTCATAAGAAATGCATTATGCAATTACCTTTCATTATAATTGCCATGATTACAATTCTTTGTTTATTTTTATTATTAATTAATATTGATACTAAAGAGGCCTCAGGAGAAGCTTTCAAAAGTCTGAAATTTTCCAATGTTAATTACTAGCAAATTTCTCTATAAAACTACAATGTTGTGTTTATTATAGGATTCAGTTGTGTGAATAGGCTATAAATTCTAGCAGTGTAAGATGCTAAAGGATATATATGTGTGTGTGTGTGTGTGTGTGTGTGTGTGTGTGTGTGTGTGTGCGCGTACGTATGCCATGTTATTTAACTCTCACCAACTGTATCTATTACAAACAAGCAGATCTTCTTGTTAGAGAAGTAAACTGCAATATTTGCGAGTTACATCTCCACAGTCTTTCATGCTATGGTTAAAGGTTCCTCGACAGAAAGAGGGAAAATAACCCAGCATATCTGTCCAGGTTCTAACAAGAAACAGATGTCACAGTCTAGTGTACTCATTGAGGTTGATTTTAAAACAAACAAACAAACAAACAAACAAAACCTATTCAACGGCGTGTGAGAAGGCCAGTGGATGTCAAGAGGTGGCTTTGTACACTTGGGCCTACAGCTATCAAAGACTGTTTGCTATACCTACACCTGAAAGGCAGGGAGAAGGTGTAAAGACTGTCTCCCAGCAATGACCTCTGTAGAAGGTCAGGGCCATCCTGTGGTGAAAATACAGGAGACAAAACTCCCGAAAAATATTCTCGCTTTCCTACTTCCCACTTCCTAGCACAACACAATGGAAAATTGTGGATAATCAGGAAATAAAGGAAGAGAATGCATAGCTCACAGAGAAAGAAGATATGCAAGAAGACTCAGTAGAACTTAAAAATAATCATTTCCATGTCAGGAAAGTTTGTGACCTGGAAGAGAAAGGAAGGATTTATGGAGAACTATATAGTATTTGTGGGATTTCCCATGACAATAGCATCCAAAGAAGCAGAAGTCCCGTTTTATAATGTAAAAACATAACACAATTTGCACTACTCTGGGAAAGGAGTCAGCTGCCACCACATACTTTGGAATTAAAACAGTAGGTCCAGGTACTGTGGTTAGCCAATGTAACTTTACAAATCAGTTTGTTTCATCCTATTGAAATGAACTACAAAGTATGTGGTCAATTCAGAACAGATATATTTAATAGTGTGTTTTCCTACAGTGTGACTTTGAAATGGGTTGAAAATACTGCTCAACCCACCCACTATTTAATTCCTAATACCATCTAATCTTACATTTCATGCAGGAATGAATGAGGGAGGCTGAGAAGTGTGTAGATTGTATCCATGACAGTTTTTAAGTCCTGAATACTGAAATAAAAAGTAGATCCTCTCCAGGTCCTAAAGCTATGAAAAGTAGACTTCTCCGCATGGTCAGGGCTTTAAAGCTTTACATTTAAAAAATAAAAACGTTGAGAAATTAGGTATGATGACACAGAAGAAAGAGGAGAGAAATTACAATTCTGCAAGAACTTACAAGAAAGAATATTTGTTAGAATATTTGTAATCATATTATATATATATATATATATATATATATATATATATAAATCATAGAGCACGAGCAATATATTCTTGAAATGGTGGCACAAGGTAGTATGACCTCACAGAATCCAGCAATGCATGGAGAATAGTCAATCATCTCTCTCAGATTCCAAGAGGTGTTTAATTTGAATGTCATAAAATTTAAAATCTGCTAGGAAAGAAATCACTTAAAGCATATGTGCATGATGGGTGTATAGCTTTTTCCCCAAAATATGCAATGGGAAAGAATAGGTGAGTCCCACCAGGCTCTCATGAAATCGTTATGGAAATCTACATGGTTTATGGTATGGTATGATAAAGTGTATTGGTGGGGAACATAAGCAAAGATGATATTAGTGCAGGGCCCATAGAGATTATTAGGTCATGTATAGCAGCAATACATGATATATCTTTGCGGAGATTAGGTTCAGAAGGGAGAAAGAAAGGTAAAATGATAATTGAGGTTAAATTTGAGATTTTCTTTTATGTTCATTTTCAACAGTAAAGACCTGAATTCACTTAAACTGGTTAGAATAATCTGAGGATTTGAGAAAATGCAGACTACTCCCCTGTTTTCAATTTGGAAGGAGACAAGAGAAAGTAGACTCCTACACAGATGTGGAATGAGCCTTTGGAGGAAAGGCTAACAATTACAATAGAACAGGGATGTGGGAGGGGTGGCTGAATCGAGTGGTGTTTTCAGTATTGGGAACATATGTGGTTTTTGTCTCTTGGCTTCTGTTTTCCTTGGAAAATGAACAAGAGAGTCATCTCCCAAGAATGAGAGAAAAAACAGAAATGGAAGGTTTGAACAGAGCTTGGTGTTGGGACTTAGTGTGGAGTGACACTAGAGAGCGAGGCAGATTCTTAAACTGTTAATGTTGAGGGACAGGGTAGAAATTCTATCCTACTAAACTGAACACTGTTGCTCAGTAGAACTGGGTCAGATTATAAAGCAAATATTGTGATGTTATTTTGGTTCTCTTATGCAACATTAAAATGAAGGTGGCTTAATTTAGTTTAATTGCTTTTCCTATTGAATATATAATAAAAGTTATATGATAGATGCATGTTGAATAAATACAAAAGATATAGAATAGAATAGAATAGAATAGAATAGAATAGAACAGAATAGAATAGAATAGAAAATAGAATAAAAGAACCGTGTCCTATGAGAGTGAGAAGTCACGAAGGTACTACAAGTGAAGATTCATAGTATAATGCTGTGTAAGATATTTAGACTTTTTCCCTTCTAATTTCTTTATGCACCTTTAAATTTTGTTTGCCTTTCATAGGAGGAAGAATATGGAAAAGACAATGAAGAAAACACTGGCTTGAATCCCAGTAGAGACAGTACCACAAATCAAATAAGGAAAAAGGAACCCCAGGTTTCTACCACAACTCACTACACTCACATGGGGACTAAATATAATGAAGCCAAGACTAACAGATCGCCAACAAGAGGAACTGAATTCACTGGAAAGAGTGATGTTCTCAACACATCTCTGAACTCTACTTCCCAACAAGTTGCTGAATTAGATACAGAAGAAGAAATTTCTTTGCCTTCTCAGACTGAAACTAAGCTGCCACCACACAGTGTGGAAGCTACTTCAGCCTCCTTAAATGATGGATCTAAAACTCTCTTTGTCTTCCCACAGATGAACTTGTCTGGGACTGCAGAATCCTTAAACATGGTTTCCCTAACAGAGTATCAAGAGGTGTCTACTGACATCGGGGAGGAAGAAAACTTACTGACTGATTTCAAGCTCGATAGGGGAGCTGATGATTCTTCAGGCTCCAGCCCCGCAACCTCTACTGTCCCTTTTTTCTCAGATAATATATCCCATGGATATATATCTTCTTCAGAAATGCCTGAGGCTGTCACATATGATGTGCTGAAGTCAGGATCTACAAGAAATGCTTCAGAAGATTCAGCTTCATCAGGTTCAGATGAGTCACTAAAGGATCTTGATGGCAGTGTGTGGTTTCCTGGCTCCACGGATCGAACAACACAGTCTGAGACCGGATCTGGCAGAGAGAGCTTTCTCCAGGTTAACTCCACGGACCTACAAACTGATGAATCTGGGGAGACAACTGAGTCATTTTCTCCAGATGCCATGGTCTCACAGGGTCCTTCAGTCACAGATATGGAAATGCCTCATTATTCTACCTTTGCCTACCTCCCAACTGAAGTAACACCACATGCTTTCACTCCATCCTCCAGACCACTTGATTTGGCTCCCACTATCACCGTACTCCATTCACAGACAACTCAACCAGTATACAATGGTGAGACACCTCTTCAACCTTCCTACAGTAGTGAAGTCTTTCCTCTAGTCACCCCTTTGTTGCTTGACAATCAGACCCTCAACACTACCCCTGCTGCTTCAAGTAGTGATTCGGCCTTGCATGCTACGCCTGTATTTCCCAGTGTCGGTGTGTCATTTGAATCCATCCTGTCTTCCTATGATGGTGCACCTTTGCTCCCATTTTCCTCTGCTTCCTTCAGTAGTGAATTGTTTCGCCATCCGCATACAGTTTCTCAAACCCTTCCACAAGTTACTTCAGCTGCTGAGAGGGATAAGCTGTCTTTGCATGCTTCTCTGCTGGTGGCTGGGGGTGATTTGCTGTTAGAACCCAGCCTTGTTCAATATTCTGATGTGGTGTCTCATCAGGCCACTACTCATACTGCTTCAGAGACGCTGGAATTTAGTAGTGAATCTGCTGTCCTTTATAAAACATCTATGGTTTCTCAAATCGAATCAGCCAGCAGTGATGTCATTATGCATGCATATTCTTCAGGGCCTGAACCTTCTTATGCCTTTGAGGGCTCCCACCACGTGCTCACTGTTCCTTACAGTTCTGCAATACCTGTGCATGATTCTGTCGATGTATCTGATCAGGGGTCCTTACTTATCAGTCCTAGCCATATATCAATGCCTGAGTCCTCATTTATTACTCCAACTGCATCATTACTGCAGCCTCCTCCTGCCCTCTCTGGTGATGGGGAGTGGTCTGGAGCCTCCTCTGATAGTGAATTGCTTTTACCTGACACAGATGGGCTGAGAACTCTTAACATTTCTTCACCTGTTTCTGTAGCTGAATTTACATATACAACATCTGTGTTTGGTGATGATGTTAAGCCGCTTTCTAAAAGTGAGATAATGTATGAAAATGAGACTGAACTGAACATGTCTTCTTTCAGTGAGATGGCGTACCACTCTAAAAGCACAGTCATGCCAAAGATGTCTGATGTTGTAAATAAGTGGAATACATCTTCACAAGAAACCCTGGTTTCTATTTCTGGCATAAATGGCATGCTTCCAGAGTCTCTTGCTTATCCCATCACTAAGGTTTTTGATCATGAGATTAGTCAAGTTCCAGAAAATAACTTCCCAGTTCAAGCTACACACACTGTATCTCAAGCATTTGGTGACACTTGGCTTAAACCCGTGCTTAGCACAAACTCAGAGCCAGCATTCTCTGACCCTGCTTCTAGTGAAGTATTACATCCTTCAACACAGCCCCTGCTCTATGAGGCCGCATCTCCTTTTAATACTGAAGTATTGCTGCAACCTTCCTTTCAGGCTTCTGATGTTGACACCTTGCTTAAAACCGCTCTTCCATCTGTGCCTAGCGACCCACTATTGGCTGAAACCCCCAAGGTTGAACAAAGTAGCTCTTCCATATTGCATCCCATGGCATCAGAGTCTGCTTCAAGGCAAAGCACGCTGCACTTTACATCTGTACCACTTCTCGATGTATCGCCTTCTCATGCGCACTCCACTTCACTTCAAGGTTTAACAGTTCCTTACACAAGTGAGCAATATTTTGAACAAGGTTTGCTTAAGAGCAAAAGTCCCCAGCAAGTGCTGCCATCTTTGTACAGTAATGATGAGTTGTTCCAAACTGCACATCTGGACATTAGCCAGGCCTTTCCTCGGAAAGAGGGGCATACATTTGCTACTCCTGTTCTGTCCATTGATGAACCACAAAATACACTTATAAACAAGCTTGTGTATTCCGAGGAAGTTTCTGTGCTCACTGAAAGTTCTATTACTGATAAGGTGCTTGCTGGTGTTCAAACGGTTGTTTCTGATGTACTTGTATCTACTGACCATTCTGTTCCATTAGGAAGTGGGTACATTTCCACTGCAACTGTGTCTCCCAACAGAGGTGACTCTGTGACCACAGCCAAGTTGCTTCTTCCTTCTAAAGCTACTTCTCAACTGACTCATAGTGCCAGATCTGATGCTGACTTAGTACGAGGTGAAGATGGTGATGACTATGATGATGATTATGATGACATAGATAGTGATCACTTTCCCATAAATAAGTGTATGTCATGTTCACCCTATAGAGAGTCCCAAGAAAAGGTAATGAATGACTCAGACACCCAGGAAAATAGTCTTGTGGATCAGCGTGACCCAGGTTCACATTTGCTATTTGAGAATCCCGAAGAAGAAAATGGAGGCGCAGGTGTAACTAGTGTGGATCAAAGTCCTGATAAATCACCAACAACAAATCCTCTACCCCAGAAGAACAGTGAGGGGAATGAGGACAGTAACACTCCAGCAGGCAGTGCTGTCCTTCCCCTCAGCCCAGAATCTAAAGCCTGGACAGTTCTGACAAGTGATGAAGAGAGTGGATCAGGGCAAGGCACTTCAGATAGCCTTAATGATAATGAGACTTCCACAGATTTCAGTTTTCCAGATGTTAATGAAAAGGATGCTGATGGTGTGCTGGAAGCAGATGACACAGGCATAGCTCCGGGATCTCCACGGTCCTCCACACCATCTGTTAATAGTGGGCACTCAGAAGTATCCAACAGTTCAGAGGCAGGTTAGTCATGAGCAAAGGGATAGAATGAGATGTGCTAATTTTCTTGCTATGAAAGTTAAATAGAAGCCTCGTGGAAGAAAAGAATTCTGGTACACCAGCAGATCTTCACTTTTTAATCAAAACACCCAACAAATCAATTTATAGCTCTTAAAAATGTGATTTTACTTATGATTTCAAATGAATATTCAACATATTTTGGTCCTTGATTTAATTATCTTCAAAAATAGAATTTTTTGTGTGTGTTACTAATTCTTATCCTACAGGATTTCTATTGTGTATATAATCAATTAAGTATGTGTAATACACCATTGGTATATTACAACACAGTGTGCTGAGTTGAGACCATTTAAATGTTCACACTCGTATATTAAAGCAAGTTGTAAACTAATCCTGTTGGATTTAAAATCTCAGTAATATGCTATAAGCACCTGCCCACCAATGGAAAGCAATGTCCACAGTAGCTGGAAGAGTTTCTAGAAAGAATCACAGGTTTTAGATTTAATAGCTAAGGAAGATTTTTTTATAAACATAATGTTTTAAAACTATCTTTCTTTGAGCTTCTTTATGTTGCCTAAAGAGGGCAGTATAAACCAGCAAAATACATTCTACTTCGTGTTTGCTAAACTATTTGTCATTCCTACTTAAATAATAGACATGAATATGCATAGTACATATATGTATTGTGTGACAAGATGTAAAAAAAAAAGCCTAAAGCAATTTCTGTAGAGATGCTTTTCATTGTTAATATATTTTATGCAAATTGGTTTGTTAGCCAGATGTTTCTTGGAGCAGATTGTGATATACAATACAGATGTGTGCTTTAAATGTCAGTGGTAACAAAACTCAAATTTAATTCCACTAAGCATATGAATAACTAGGTAATTCCATAGAATTCATGTCAAAAATATGATTTGCTTTGATTAAGTGATAAGGTTTTTTAAATAAAAGTATTTAAATCTTAGCAAGTCAAAAGATAATCTAATGTAATATTGGGTAGTAATTGCACAGAATTTAATGTTCAAAATTCAGAATATAGAACCAATGTCATTAAAAATATTTTTTCTGTTAGTTATTTTCATCATTCAAATTAGTTGTTTATTCTTTAGTGTGGCAGCAATTAATAATTTATATGCATAGATAGGGAAGTTTCTTTTTTCTGTATTCTGACTCAATATCCATTTAACATTGCATTTCATCTTCAATGTATGAACTGATGTGTGAGAGGGAATAATGAGTCCGTAGGTCACAGTGCTCAGCAATGTTGTTACATATGCAAACTGTTATCTGTCCTCAATTATAGTACTTGTTTTTCTTTTTACATTTTTAGATTTATTTTAAAGGGAAAGATCATGAATCAATCTATTTTCCTTTCTTGCAAGATTATACTCTTATGGAAAGGCCACATATACTAGTATATAATTAAGCACTACATCTAGAATTATTGAAGGGAACCATTTCTCTTAGATGTACTAATAAGATTTATTTAACTGTTAAGAATAAGCTCTCCCACTAATGAAGACAAAGCAATATGAATATAACATCCATCTTCATGAAATAACTTAATTAATGAAGGAACTAAGATCAAATAAGACTAGGGGAAAATTTGCGTTTAAAACTTTATCTATAAAACTAATAGAGAGTTTGTCTTATCCAATTATTGAATATTCCCTAGTCTGAAACTTATCATTTAAGGTACGTCTAAGATGTAGAAAATTTTACATGGTATCTCTTAAAATAATATCATTAGGATGTGTGTGTGTGTGTGCGTGCGTGTGCGTGTGCGTGTGCGTGTGCGTGTGCGTGTGCGTGTGTGTGTGTGTGTGTGTGTGTGCATGTGTGTGTGCATGAACACAGACTAAAAGATACTTGATCCAGGTTGCATAAAGAGTGAATACAAAACTAACCCTGGGAATGTATTATTAGTGTTTGTCTCTCAGAACATACTTTCATGATTGAGAACAATAAAATATGTGTTATGCTTAAATTTTCACACCAAAGTTATGCTGTTTTATTCTCAGCCCTTTAAAATGTCGATTTTATTCTTTATTGCTTAACTGAATTACTGTCATTTAAATAACTATCTACTAAGCTCTATCAAAGCACATTTCAATCTCAAATAAATGAAAATAAGACAACTAATTGTTACCCTCTATAGCATACAAAGCTGCTAGCAGACTTTCTGTATTTTCGTAAGGTATGCCATCCAGTACAAAATGCCTAGATTTCAATAATATGTAACTACCATAGAATCATTCTAAATCCCCATTCACAGAGTTGAAGTTCAGATCTCCCTGAGAGCTTATAAGGAAAGTTTATGGAGAAGAAAATAGATAGATAGATAGATGGATAGATAGATAGATAGATAGATAGATAGATAGATAGATAGTGTGTTTATAATGCATGCATATAAATGTAATTGCATTTGTTATATGTACTTTCAAGACACATATTTTCCACATACATCACATGTATGACCTGACATATTTCATGTGTGTATGTACATATGCTTAAACTATATATTTAGCTATATACACATACACCCATATATGTGTGTGTGTGTATAATATATAATATATTACAGTGATTATGTGTGGTCATAAAATTTATGTAAACTTATTAACTCACTTTTTTTTTCCTTAAACTTGAGCATGGACTCTATTCAGATAATCTGGTGGGGTTCCAGTGGGGCCCCAAATTTGCATTCTTAAAACATTACAGGTGATGTTGTAGCATCTATTCGGGGGCTTGCAATTTAGAGATGATGATATAGATAAGAATATTAACCACCATTTATAATCACTGAATACCAAAGATTACAAAGCAGGTTATTTTATTTGTTCCCATAGTTTCTTTCCATTTAGGTAATAGTTATGATAGGAAAAATGTGAAGATAACCATGGAAAAAGCAACATGCCATTTTAAATGTTATAAGGACATTTCAGTATATTAATCATCAGATTACTTATGGGTCTGCATGAGTCTCCACAGACAGAGTATATGGATGACCTAATTAAAATAATCAAAACTCGGGCTTTCTCACAGGAATATTAACCACAACACAAATATTGGTTGGTTTATGATATTTTACTATTTATATACATAGTTTAAAGTGTTTTTTTGGCACACTTTTGAATTCCACATTTTTTTTTTCTAGCAAAGATGGATAATCTAAATGATTTTCAGATCCTGGGAAATATGGGTGTCATTTATATTCCTTTGGTAAAATTTCCGTATGAATGCATCCAAGTTCATAACCCTATTCCCTCAACTCAAGTTAACAGAAGGAAGCTGCTGTGCTAAACCAAAAGTTCTCCATGGTTAGACATGTAGTAATGTCATATGTATGCTTCATACAGGTTCTTCGATTTTCCCAAATTTTAAAGGGTATCACATATTTGAAATGAACTCTTTGTGTTTCTTGCCAGTAAAACATTTGGTAGAAAACATGAATTGTATCAAATGCTGGAAGTATGAAGACTTTGGTGGGGCCTTCAATTTAGCTCTCTCAGCACCTGTACAAGACAACAACCAGGGTCGGGTAGAGTTGGAACAGCTCTCATAAATAATTGTCTTAGCTTTCCTCTGAACACCGTTCAAAGCAGAGAAGAATCAGGGCTGTTCACCAACATTCACAGTTCTGAAATTGTTTTTTGACAACCCAGAAGGATAACTCAGTTGCAGTAATTTTTTTCAAAGATTTTGTACAATAAAGTACCTAATCAAACATAAAAATAGTAACTCACCAACTTTTAGATTAACTCAAGGTTTGTCTTCATATGTTTTCAGTCCACAAGTATTTTTGAAAGCAGTTTCTTAGATACATGCATTTTTTTAAGTTCATGTGAAATAGAGAACTTTCATATTTGATAGAAAAACAACAGACAAGAATGTGAAAACAAACTTGATCAAAACATGTAATATGGATGCATGAAATTCTCAAATAATGAAAAATTTAAAAGAATTTTGAAAATAGCATGTAAAATCAACCTATATTTAAAATCGAAAGTTTGATTGAAAAGTAATTATCAATTTTTCTTAATTGTTTACCAAATTACAAGGTTGAAATAAATAAACATAATTAGTTTTAGAACATCAAGGTTACATACAGTGATTCAGTAACCCTGTGGTTTCCTAACCTTTATTTTTAACAGTAATTTTCTAATGTTGATGCTTCAGTTTTCCTTTGATCAATTTATTTTTCAACCGGGATTGGTTCCAGATCCTGTTATAACATCCCCAACTCTGACTTCTGTTTTTTTTTAAAGTAGCTCTAATATCTTGCCTTAATTTTTAAACGTTATTTTACCTAAACTGATGTGTAGACAACCTTTGCATCATAGAGTCAGAACTTTAAAGGTAAGTAGAAACAATGCAGGTTGCACTGAGTCAGCTGGAAAATGCCACTACTCTTCCATCTTAAATGTCAACTCTCTCAATTCTTTCCGACTACAGAGGCCAGTAATAGTAGCCATGAGTCTCGTATTGGTCTAGCTGAGGGGCTGGAGTCTGAGAAGAAGGCGGTTATCCCCCTTGTGATCGTATCCGCCCTGACTTTTATCTGTCTAGTGGTTCTTGTTGCTATTCTCATCTATTGGAGGTAAGTTGAGTGTTTTGGAAATTTCCATTATTAAAGCTCAGATTTTTGCCTATATTTAATCTGAAGGATCTCCAGATCATATTCAAAATTCCCTTTACACTAAAGCTGTTATTAGTGTATTCACCTATGAAGAAGGCAAACTTATGAATCTAAAGATCGATATTTTCTGTACTTAAAGAATGGAAGGTAAATAGAAGAACTTTGACTTTAGTTAATGTTTATTAAGATGTCTTGACAGCTCTACTTTCATATGAACCAAATTAACATTCTAACATCATCATAACACTTACCATTAATAATAGGCCTTTTAGCAACTGTTATAAATACAAAAGTTATTATTTAGGAGAACAATTTTATATGAAAACTATGAGTTTTTAAAAGATGTGTATCAACTATACACAGTCATGGGAAAATGATAGCATATACGCAAAAGCAAAAATGAAGCAACTGAAATATAAAGATGTGAGAAATGACTATGTTAAGATGCAAACACATTAAAAAAATTATTACTGGCTTTGAAGTTGAAATATGCCTCCATGTTCTTCACTAATCCTTCAAAACTTTAAAGGACCAGGGCAGTGGCCTGTATAATAAGCTCTCTCCTTTGTACCAAGCACAGCAGACAACTAATTCATGAATTTACCAAGGACATGACACAAGTCAGTATAACTGTTTCTTGGAAAACAAGAACTCAATGATGAGAATAGGAGAATTCCTGTTTATAAGCCAAGAAAGGGCTTCACTTAGTAGTTTATGCTTTCCTCATAAAGAACAATTGTGTGCAGAGGCCTATAATTAGCTTCTTTTGTTAAACAGCAGCATTTTATAAGTTCAAATTACTGCTCTCTAATTGTTATCCCGAAATGTTTCTTCTCAGTCTAATTGTTAACTGTTTCCCATGTATCCAGTTAGTAACTGTGCCAACTAACTGTTGGGAAATACAACAACAGTAAAATTTGAGTAAGAATCATTGCTTTTAAGGAACTCATGCTTGCTGAGAGAAAATACTTTGCTATGAAAAACTTTTTAAATATTACACAAACATATATGCATAGTGGCCAAAGTCTAATGCAGAGTTAGAAGAGAACATGAGCCCTCAAGAAGCCAGGACGGACAGAGTTATATATAAAACAGTTGCTGAACTTGACTTACATGTGATTTGGAAATTAGGGATGAAGGCAAAGGCATTCCAGGCAGGGGGTCCGGGCAGCTAAATGAACTAA
Organism: Peromyscus californicus insignis; assembly: GCF_007827085.1. NCBI lineage: Eukaryota > Metazoa > Chordata > Mammalia > Rodentia > Cricetidae > Peromyscus > Peromyscus californicus. Next base: position 36,194,066 of record NW_026294584.1, read on the forward strand.
ACTGAACGTGCCCAAGTCCATGAAGATTCAAGCTTGTCACTGCATGTAGCTCTATTGTTGGGCTACAACAGACCCCTTCTACAACCAATTGTGTCTCAGATCTGACTGCTTTTGTGCAACAGAACAGACCAGGATGTGCCGACAGACCACATTTTTGTTAGGAGCCCATTTAGTCAATATCAAGAGGCAAAGCAGCTTTCTTCTGTCTGTGCTCCAGTGGCTACTGTCTCTATAGATTCTACAGTGTAGCAGACGCCATGGTTAGCCGTCTGTGAGCGTTGCACACAGTCCATCAATGTCATTCAGCCAGCATTTGTTTGGTTTTTCTCCACCCCACCCCCCCTAGACTTGTTCAAACTTGTGGACACATTTTTTTGGACGCATTTTTATATTCAGTTTATTCACTTTACTCATTTTTGCCTATTCTGATTTTCCCTAGAAAATGAAATATTTGGATAAATGAGAATTTGTTTTAAATAAATTTAACAAAAGATGGATGATATGACAAGATATATTTCATATTAAATAGTGCTAATGTTAAACTCTAATGAAGTGGCAGGTGATTTATACTTAAATGAAATAATTAGAATAAGTTTTATAATTTCTATTATTTGTTCTTAGCTATCTTGTGCAAATTTAAAATTCAATGTGTTTAATATGGTCTGATATTTCATAAGAAACTAAAATCCAAGTGTTTTTAACCTTTGTTAGTATAGATTATCCACTATCTATTGTCAGGAAAGTCAGATTAAATTGTCAAGACCAGTTGATCCTCACCAGTAAAATGTTTCTCTTTTCCTCACAAACACTATTTCATGTACCTTGAACACAAGATGCAGTTAAAAGATCAACACTTGGGTAGTTTTATGTATGTATTTTGTCTATTAAATATGTTGGTAAAAATTGTCACTCTTTGCTAAACCCCTTCAAAATTCATTAATCATTGCTAGATATCTGTCTTACATGTGTCTGCATGAGATTAACTCACTAAAAAACATAACTTCTAGAAGGGTTGCAAAACACCGGGCTGTGGAGAATTGTGCCAAGTCACAAGAGTCTCCTGTTCAAGGTTTGTGTGACTTATTCAAATTCCAATGTGGACATATTGATTAATAATGTAATTTAATCAGCCAAAATGGGTGCATTTTAGGTATGTGTGAAAGCCACAGCCCGTGGGAAGGGAGAAAACACTAACAGGAAGTAGTGCAGGTCAAGGAGAGCCCTGCAAAGAACATTCTAAAGAAAACTCACTGCAGTAAAACAGGAGAGCATATGCAGGTGCTGGTCTGGCCACATCTGCTCAACTGCTTCTCTACAGAGTCTTAGGGCCCATCCTTTTTAGGAAAAGAAGAGCCCTCTGGAATTGATTTCAAGCTGAAGAAATAAAGACATTACTTAGCATACTGAAAAAAAGAAAATCTAAGGCAAAACCAAAAAAACAAACAAACAAAAAAACCATTATGTGTAGTACTCACAGTCCTTGAGTTTTTCCAAAATTTTGTTTAAACTTAAATAAAAAAAAAAAAAAAGCTGGCCCTTTCATGAGATAAAGCACATAGATAATAAAGACCGTTTGTTTAAAGCGGGCAGTGCAATGCATTTTAGTGCTGTTCAGAGTTTCCCTGGTGACTAATAGTGCTGGGCAGTTTTTTTCCTTGTGCTTATTCAGTGATTTCATATCTTTAGAGAACTGTGCACTCAAATCCTTTTCAGCCTATTTTTATTAGGTTATTTGCTTTTTGTTTTTATTTTGCTGAGTGTGTGCGTGTATGCATGCATGTGTGCGAGCGTGTGTGTGTGTGTGTGTGTGTGTGTGTGTGTGTGTGTGTGTGTGTATCTGTGTGTTATGCAGGTATGGGTGCATGTGTGCATTTGGGTATTCATACAAGTGTCTTGCATTTATGGGGATACCTGAGGTTCATCTTGGGTGTCTTCCTCAATCTCCCTCCCTCAAATGAGGAGTCAGAGTTGAACCCAGATCTTGCTGAACCCAGATCTAGTCAACTTGCTTTGGGGATTTCCAAGTCTCTGCCTTCCAGTGTTCTAGGACGGCATACAGGCTGCCATGCCTACTGGCTTTTCTGTATATTTTAGATATATAAATCCCAGTCCTCCCTCACACTTGTGTGGCAAGTGCTTTACCAACTGAACCTTCTCCTCAGTCCATGATTCTTATATCTGAGTTGTAAGCATCATTTTTTTATGTACTACGTACATGTCCTTCACCATTATCCAATTTACAATTTTTTTCTGTTTTGTGTATAGACTTCTTACTTGTAGACTAATGTCTTTTAATATATTAATGTTTGTATTTTGATGAAGTTCACTTCATTCATTTTTCTGTGGTTGCTTATGACTTACTATTATGTCTAAGAAGGCAGCTCCTAACCTGGAGTCATCAGGACTTACCTTATAAATTTCTTCTAGGAAAATTTTGCAGAGATGAATGGTTCACACTCTCTGACTTCAAAGTTTGTTCCAGAGCTAGAGTAATCAAGGAATCAAGTTCTGGCACTAAAAATAAGCACACAGTTCAATGAAGTAGAATTGAGGGCCCAGAAATAATTTCTTATGTTTGTGATCAACAAATTTTAGACAAGAGTCCCAAGTCCTCGTGAACAGAGACTATCATTTCAACAAATTGTATGAGGGAATAGGAGATCCACAGGTTGGACCTTTTCCTCATAAAACACACACACACACACACACACACACACACACACACACACACACACACACACACACACACGAGAGAGAGAGAGAGAGAGAGAGAGAGAGAGAGAGAGAGAGAGAGAGAGAGAGAGAACCCACTCCTGTAATTTGCTCTGACCTCCACACAATTTGCCCCCTGCATATATATGCAAAATAAGGAAATAATGAGTGAAAAAAATGAAAAGATCAAAGACCTAAATGTGGGAGGTAAAGCGATAAAACTCTTAAAAAATATTTAAATGTTTTTCTAATGCAATTTTTAGTAGAAAAATTAACCTCAGCGTGAGTTGAATCCTATCCTTTGTCTGATTTACCTGAGTACTTACCTGTTCTTTGTAGAGACACTGAGAGAAAACAGTTTAGCAGAAAGACAGAATAAAGTGTAGATGGCAAAATCTGAGTCCCTTCCCCAGGCCCACCTCTAATTTACTAGGTGGCCTTGGTTACATCGCTTCTGACCTATGAATGTGTTTCTTCTGTTTTACGTTGGGTGGTACCTGTAAGATCATCTTGAAGTGGGCAGTGAGATTTTCTTTAGGTGGTCTGTGAGTGAACGAAGCTTCTGAATGTTGTTTTGTATTTGTATGAGGACTCTTGAAAAGGGATATAATTACACATTTCCAGCTTTTAATTCTAAATACTGTGAAAAAAAGGTGTAAATTAAATAATCAGATTACCATTGATTGATAGGACCTATGTCTACAAGTTTAAAACAGTCATCACTTTTTTCAGCATGGTGGAGTGATAATTAGCAGGAGACACAGTTATCAACACTTAGCACATAGACGTGAAGACACTCACTGCTTATTCGGAACAGATGGAATATAGAGACTTAAACTTGTCATACATTAAGTAATATGCCTTGAAATTGTTTTCCAGATGTTTTAAGGTATAATTTACATGAGCCACACCATAAGTTTTTAAGATGCAAAACTACTTCCACAGGGAAGATTCGTAAATAGTCTTTTCTAGAGAAAGAAAAACTACATTTTTTTTCTAGAGCATATCAACATTATGTGTGGCAAAACAGCACATCATCAAAAGTAGAGTAGAAGAGAACATTCTGTAGATACAGTTGTTTTCCACCGGGAAAATGGGGCTAGGAAATATAAATTATCTCTTGACCTTAAATTCATATTTGTGAGTCCTTGGAGAGAACTAACAGTACTGAATATATGTAGCTAGAGCTTTCTCCAGTCCTGCCCAGCCCCACAGACCCCACAACCGCTTATAAAATGATCACTCAGAAGCTCATATTAATTAAACTGCTTGGCCATTAGCTCAGATCTACCATTGTCTAGCTCTTACACTTCAACTCAGCCCATTTCTATTAATCTATACCTTGCCATGTGGTTCATGGCTTACTGGTAACTTACATCTTGCTACTCATCATGGTGGCTGGCAGCATCATCTGACCCACCCTTCTTCCACCCAGCATTCTCCTCTCTCCTTGTCCCGCTTACACTATCTTTCCTGCCTGTCTACTGGCCAATCAGCATTTTATTTATCAATCAATCATAGCAACATATATTCACAGCATACAGGACATCCCACAGCAAATGTAGGCTTCCTAATATCATACTACTTCAAGTAGAATGTCATCTTCCATGTAAAATATACCTAAATGACTAAACAATTTTAATTCTTCCTCATACAAGATTTTTGGTATGATTTATGAGTCTTAGGAAAATTAGTGCCAAGTATCATTATTGGGCCACCTATCTTCAAAACCTAGTGAAGATTTCATTATGTTTTTGAAGTTAGCAGAATTGATATTAACCCAATGGCTCTAACACACATTAGCAACATGGCAAATTACAAGGTCAATGTTTTTATTTACATTTTTATATTAAATGTTTTCTTCTTCCCATTCTCCTAGAGTTGCCAGCTTATCTTCTGTCCATCTATTTAACCATCTATCCATTTATTTTTTTACATATGTATTTCATCTGTCCCTTTCAAATGTTTTGAAAATCTACATTGTCTTACTTAAGGCTTAGTTAGACAACAGAATCTATCATGCATCTGAATAACATACAGTTGTGAGGATTTATTTATTACTACAAATCCATCTAATTCAACAAACACTGAGTACCATTTTCTTCTTGTCACTGTATTAAGAGTTGGGTTTCTGTGAAATCAAAAAACATAGACCTATCTTTTTAAAAATGTAGTAAGTATATGGCAAAGAACAAGTATGTTATAAAATAACTACACTAAAAACCAATTACTTAAAGTAATTAAAATAAAATATTTCAGTGCCCAGAAATGCAAGACCACTTTTGGATTCAATAGCTACTTTTTTCAAAGCAATTTTTTATAGATACATAAAAAATGAAAATTTGGGGCAGGTGCAGTGGATAAAGGAACTGGGGTTCTAGAATCTGCTTAGGAGTGAAAGCTATTTCACAGATCAAATGTCTTTGAGCTGTCATGAAAGAAGACAATGTTTGCCTGGCCTATTGATGAGTAAGACATTTAGGTCCCAAGGAGAATCATGATTAAAGCAGGCAGGAGAAATACTAATTGACAAGAACAAAGCAGGCTCAATTGTCTGCTATATATACAAATTATTAGACAATAAATGTCAAATGAAAAGTCAGAAAAAGAAAGAACCATGGATAAGTAGGTTTAGGTATTAAAACATTGTGAGTTGCATAATCTAAAAACTATATAAAATATGAACTAGATCCAGTAGATAAATCTACCAAGAAGACAGATACCAATAGAAAGGTATGTACAACATTACTGCAAGTAGACCTACTCCCTGTACCATTTGGCAATATTTATGGGAGAATGGGCTTTAAGTTCGTAGAAGAAAGAAATGTTTAGCAACTAAATATGATTCATGACATTGAGCCCCTTGTTACTGAAAATCCCAAACTGAACCTTAACTAAATACCAGGGGTGCTGCTAAAGCATTCATGTTGCAGCTGTGAATTGCAGGAAGTTCCAGAAGGCATGTTCCAAGTCCATCACCTCCATGCCAGTGTCAGACAGCCTGCTTCAGTGTGGCTTCAGAGCCACTCATGTGGACCACCATTAACACAGTTTCTTTACTGTGAGCCTGGTTGTTTCCAACTTTCCCATTCCTCATGTGACTGCAGACTCTGCTTTCCAAGATGAAATTGGTGTCAGGGCCCCTTTGACACTTGATCTTTCTCCACTCATCTTCTTAGACTACTGCAGTCTCTGGAAGATGCTCTACTGTTCTCTCAGGTGTGATTTTCAAGGTCTTACACTCTCAGAGCCAAGTGCTGTGCCTTGTTATGAACATTGTTGCTTTATGGGTTTTTTTTCTCTTGACAGTAAAGTTACAAAATAAGTTATAAATACACAATTTTATACTACATTCATTGAAAAAGTATCTTAAGGTACCTATAACATGATGCCTTTTATGAACAATGTTGTAGTAATTAATTATTTTGAATGATTGGCTTATATTTGGGTGAAGGAGACTAACTATAAATGTAAAAACATACAAATGAGTGCACAAATAATGGAAGGTTCCTAGCTTAAGATGACTCAACCTTTTTTGTCTTTACCATACTACCAAAGGAGTTCACATTCAGTAGAAACTGTACTTTAAATTTTGACTTTGATTTTTCTGGCCATATGAAGTTTACTAGTCTCTTGAGTTGCTGGGCAGTAACAATAACTAAAAATTTCCAGTAACATTATCACAGAAGCAAATAACCAACACTCTACCTTGTACTATTTTGCTAAGTCATGGCATGTGATGGGTTGGGTGTGTATTTAATGCATTTGCAGCTAGAGTTTATCTAGATGTAGTCCCATCCTAAGTAGAGGAGGATTTACATTTTTCATAGTGACATGCGCCACAGACCAAGCAAAGGGAGAATAGTGACAGAGATATCCGGAGCCCTCAGAGGTTGTAGCATTTGGGATGATGCAAAAGTAATGGGAAGGAGGCATGTGGGGAGAGGGAGGGTAATACCCAAGATACTAAAGTGGTACGTGTGGGTTTTTCTGAGAGAAAAAGAGAGCAGGGAGAGCTGAAGCCTGCTGGGTGAAGGGGTCTTCAGCAGTGAAGTGACAAAGATTGGTGGAAGCTAGGGCTTTTCAGACCTTGCTAAGATAACAATATGATTCTAATAACTGTGGGAGGCCATTCAAGAACTGCATCCAGGGAACTGATTTACTAGACAAATCCTTAGATTTAGGAGGTCACTGAGTAAGAACAAATGTCATGTTAAAGCTCATTAGGATAAACAATATGTAGATTGAAGCTTTAAAATGGAAAATAATATTAACATTTTCCTTTAGAGAGATATTTCTGTTGAAACTCAAGTATTAGTGAGTAATTTCAATAAAATAACACACATCAAAAAAGAATCATTAGCAGTTTTAATTACCTAAATTTCTTAAATGAAGGGATGGCTTGCTTTATTGTCTATAGCAGCAGTTGCGTCTTAACTCTGCTCGGTACTTTGTAGTGTGCTCTCACCAGATGTTACTCTTACTATCTGAATGAAAATAGATGCAGGTGACATTGTAGGTCACAATTGTCATTGATTCTAAATATATTCATTCTTCAAATGCTCATCAACAGCACTAGCATCTGTCAGAAAGAAAATCACCTCTGGTTTTGCTTCTGTGTTCATTATCCTTAAGTTTCATCACTGCTGCATTATTGTATAGTAAAAGCTGCTTTCTTTATTCCTCAAAATGATGCCATAAAGGAATTTCATTTCTACATAGACGTAGCTTTTCATACCCGCTGAATATGTTCCAGAGAACATGGTTTAAAGAATGTACTATAGGGACTTCCTTTACTTTCAACCCATGTCCCGCCAAGTTGGCCAGACACCAAGGTATATGCCAATATAGGAGAATACCTAAGACACTGATGTTTCCTGCATCTGCAGAGTACCATTTAGTACCCAATGCCCCTTCAACTGCTACCTCTGCTTTCAGCTTGTCAGGTACCTTCCCACTCTTCCGCATCTGGTGTTGGTAAAAGTGAGATAAACTCAGATGACATGCAATTCTTTAGTATTTCTGCCTTATGAAAAGAGATGTGGATTCAATAGTTATTCTTCTGGTCATGCGTCCACTTTTGTTGTAATCTAGAAATTTCCATCATAATTTTCAAGAAGCTTAGATGTCATCCTCTTATGTGTTCTTTCTTTCTTTCTAGAAAATGCTTCCAGACTGCACACTTTTATTTAGAAGACAATACATCCCCTCGAGTAATATCTACACCACCAACACCCATCTTTCCAATTTCAGGTAATGACTTAGAGTGTGATTATGAGTAGCTGGTTTATACTGAATGAAAACAATGATGTGGGAAGGTTGGCCTTTCGTGGACTAGTTTGCAAATATCTATAATGCAGATGAGGAAATATTTGTGTTACTAAGATAAGTGTTATATCATGTGTCAGGCTCCTGGTCTTATATACTGTTCTCATTCATTTCAAATGGATTATATGTCAAAATAATTTATAATTGTTCTGGTATAATATGTAGAAAAACATTATTAACAATTAATATTAATTAAAAATAATTATCCTAGTTGGGTTTCTGTTGTTGGGATTAAAAACTATGACAGAAAACAACTTGGGGGGTGGTATTTCAGCTTACAGTTTATAGTTCATCACTGAGGGAAGTCATGATATTATCCAACTCAGTAACCTGGAGGCAAGATTGGAACAGAGAACATGGAAGAATGCCACTCCCTGACTTGCTCTCCATGGCTTGCTCATTTTGCTTTTTCGTATAACCCAGGACCATCTGCTTAGGGGTGGTACTACCCATAGTGGGGTGGGTTCTCTCAGATCGATGATTAGTTTAGAAAAATAGCCAATAGACACACCCAAAGGACAGTCTGATGGAGGCAATTCCTCAGCTGAAGTTTTGTCATCCCAGGTGACACATTTGTGGCAAGTAGACAAAAAATAATTACAATAATGCTTTCACTCATTTACATTACTGTAGAGGAAACCTAAGCAAAAATGGTCAGACTAACTGAAAGAAAGAAATGTGGACAGGAGAAAAAAACAAAAATAAGGCTAAAATTTAGTTCCTGTAGTAGCCAGCGTTTCTATTGTTATGATAAAACACCATGACCAAAAGCAACTTGGGAAGGAAAGGGTTTAATTCATCTCACAATGCTCAGGTCAGAGCAAGAACTCAAGGCAGGAATGTGAAGGCAAGAACTGAACCGGAGGCCATGGAACAACCTCACTTACAAGCTTACTCTTCACGGATTTCTCAGCCTGTTTTCTTATACAACTCAGACCCACCTACACAAGGTTGGCACCACCCACAGTGGGCTGGGCTCTCTCACTTCAATCATTAATCAAGAAAATGACCAACAGACTTGTCTAATCTTAGGGAGGCATTTTCTCAATCTAGAGTTCCACTTCCCAAGTAACTCTAGTTTGAGTCAAATACCATAAAACTAACCAGGCCAATTGCCCCCTTTTCAACTTGACATACAAAGATGTAACTATCAAACCATAACATTTCTTTTCTTGTTGTCTCTAAGATGTCATGTTCATATTAATATATATTATATTTATTAATGACAATATTAGACATTCCAACTTTTAAAATTTCCACAGTCTTTAAAAGCTCAGACAAACACTTTAAAAGTTCTGTCTCTCTTTTGTAGGTGGAGTTTTTCATCCTGCCAGTCAATTCCCAAATAACCACACAAAGACTTAATATTAATTATAAATGCTCAGGTGATAGCTTAGGCTTATTTTCAGCTAGCTCTTGTAACTTAAATTAACCTATTTCTATTCATCTATTTGCTGCCCCAAGACTCATTTACCTCATGTATGTATTTCCCATCCTGCTCAATCTGCGTCTCATGGCATCTGGCTCAAAACTCCTCAGACTCCACCCTTCTTCTTCCCAGTGTCCTTCTAGTCTGACTCTCCTGCCCAATCTCTTCCTGCCCAGCTATAGGCTAGTCAGCTCTTTATTAACCAATGAGAGTGATACATACTTAGTGTGTACAAAGATTGTTACACACTACTCTTTGAAGTTTAAAAGTTCAAAGCCTCTCTTTTGATACCCAAAATAGCTCTAAAATTCTGAAGACTTATAACTATGGGCTCCTGGAAAATTAAAAATAGGAGTTACATTCTTCTCATTTCAGAAAGGAAGAGTCAGGACACAGAATCAGATCAAGGTAAAACTAAAGTCTAACAATATAAAGCTCAGTGTCAGACTTCTGGGACTCATGCTCTTCTGGGCTCCAAAGGACCTAGGTAGCTCCACTTCTCTGGCTCTGCCATCCACAGGATGTGCAACTTGTCTTGAAGGTTCAGGATGGCTCTTCTCCACACCAGATGCTGTCCTTGGAGGTCATCTCATGGTAATGGCATCTCCACAGTGCTAGGGTCTCTGCTATACCTGGGCTACACCTTCACCTGTAGCCTCTCCTGGGCTCTTTTCAGGAACTCTGACCCTACCATATGCTACCAAGCCTTGGCTTCTCTTCATGACCTTTTCAATCCTTAGGATTTCAATGCAATTGAGGCTACACCTTCATCTGGCCCCTCAAAGTGACAAGCCTCAAATTCTCTTCATGATTCCTTCATTTCTTCAAAACCAGTACCACCTAGGATACTCTTACATATTACCAGGTTGGGATGCCAGCAAAAATACAGCCTTCTTCAGTTCCTGCCTACAGATTCCTGCCTTGAATCTGAACTACAACTTCTGTCTGTTGACCCAAGGAAACACTTACCAGAAGATATTTGCCTTAGTGATACCAGTCTCTTCTTAATCACAGCCAGTGTTCCAACCTGAGATGACCAGAACTACAGATTCTTAATTCAAAATATTAAACATTCTTTAAGGCATTCTCAAATTTCCCTCTGAAACTTCACAAGCTAGGCCTCCACTGTCTAAACTGCTCTCAGCATGACCATCCAAGTTCCCACAACACCTCATTAAGCTCTGAACACTCAATAGCTCTTCTAGCCCAAAGTTCCAAAGCTCTTCCCAAGCCTCCCCAAAACTTGGTCACATCTGTCATAGCAGTCTCATGAACCAATTTCTTTTTTAGTTGAGGTTTCCATTGCAGTGATGAAACACTATGACCAAAAGCAGCTTGTGAAGGTAGAGGTTTATTTCATCTTACACTTCCAAGCTGGGTGGTGGTGACACATGCCTTTAATCCCCCAGTACTCAGGAGGCAGAGGCAGGAAGATTCATGAGTTCGAGGCCAGACTGGTCTACAGAGCTAGTTCCAGGACAGCCAGGGCTACACTGAGAAACCCTATTAAGAAAAGCAAACAAACAAACAAACAAATCTAAATCTCATCTTACACTTCCAGGCAATAGTTATCACTGCATAAAGTCAGGGAAACATTTTCCCAGTGCTCAGGTCTCTCTCTTCCCAATGACTCTAGCTTGTGTCTAGTTGACATAAAATTTACCAGGACAGATCCTCTCTGATCATATGTGTTTATGTGAAAAAAAAGTTCCTTAATATCAGGGTACACATAAGCCCCAACGCCAAAAAACAAACAAATAAACCCCATAAAACAGTGGTGGTAGTACTAAAGGGGGCAGGAATATCTAGAATGTACAGTTGTTTGAAGGTTTCCATTATTTGAAAGACTGAATATTTAAGAGAACATTGTCTGTTTTATCAGGATTTACATGGACAACAACATTCAAAAAGTAGGATCATTTTGATGCAAATACTTCCTGACTCTAGAGTTTTCCCTGTAGGCAAAATCACAGCCACTTATGTGATCATATTATACATTATAACTTCTCAGAATGCAAAGGGATAAGAAAAAGGGGACACATCTTTCTCCAGAGTCTAGCCAGATGAATGCAATCCTCACCCCCATCAAAAAATTTCTCTTTGCAGCAGAAGGACCATTAAAGAAAATCACAACTTGTCAAAATGCCGAGTTGTGAGCCCAGTTCAAACTGATAGGTCTACAACACGATTCTGGCACCAAAGACTTAGGGATCATTGTGTAAGAGGTGGTAGAAAGAGTGTAAGAGCCAGAGGAACAGGAAGTTTGTTGTGAGACTGTGTCTCCAAGAAATGTCAAGCTACACCCAAGAGTCTCACCAACATGAATGCTTAAGCATGCTCGTACAAGGGCAACAACAATAGACATGCTAACATGGATGATGGGAGGCTCATGGGGCCTCAGCCCTACAAAAAGAAGTACAAGCAACTAAGAAATGTTGAAACCTGGAAAATTGTCTCCCCTAGGGAAGCACATTATCCTACCAGTAGTCAACCCTGAAAACATACATATGTGCGTGCGTGCGTGTGTGTGTGTGTGTGTGTGTGTGTGTGTGTGTGTGTGTGTATACATGCACATACACAAACACATATATATATATACAAATACTATATATGCTATACTATTGTATACTATTTGTACACACACATACGCATATATATATATACACAATACTATATATATATATATATACATATATATATATATATATATATACACACACACAAATACAAATACAAAAACTATACATTCTGGACAAGTTGTATTTATGTGTTTAAGAACACAAACACACAACAACAACAAAAACAATTAAAGAAAGGTCATAAATTTGAAAGGAGTATACATGGAAGGCTTTAAAAGGAGGAAATTATGTAATTATATTATAATCTCAAAAAAAGTTATTTTTAAAAAAGAAAGAAAGGGGATTTGTATTTTTTTAAAGAAATATTTGGGCTGAGGAAGAAGTACAAGCAGATAAAAGACAAGACGATGACAAAGTTTAAACCAGAGCAAGAAAAGAGGCTTCGATGTGGTCATCTTATATAAGTTGTGTTTCTGTGTTTGTTTGTTTGCTTGGTTGGTTGGTATTTGTTTTTGTTTGGTTTGGTTGGTTGGTTTACTTTGGTTTGGTTTGGCTTTTCAAGATAGGGTTTCTCCATGTAGCTCTGGCTGTCCTGGAACTTGCTTTGTAGACCAGGCTAACCTTGAACTCACAGAAATCCTCCTGCCTCTGCCTCTGCCTCCCAAGCGCCACCACTGCCCAGCTACAAGTCTTGTTTTAAAAATTGCTGCCAGAGACCTAGGTTCTGCATGGTTTTATTTGCTGAGATCCCATTATCAAAATTTTAAAAAAGAATTGTTCTCTTTACATTTTGTCTTTACACTAACATGCATATACGCTATTATATTTTGTTCTTTCTACACATAGAAATTGCCTTCTGTTCTTCTAGCGGATATTAAGACCAAACTTACCTCAGTACAGCATTAGCTCTTTAACACTTTTAGCATCTTGAGACTGAAAGTTCTCAGTTGTCTATAGAATTGTGATTCCCTTTGCTTCCAAACATCTCCTATGCATACCCCCATTATTGTGGGCATTCAGATAAGCTCTAGTATTAGCCAGAGTTCTGCACGGTAAGTAATCATCAATAAGACACAGTCATTTAAAATCTAGCACTTGTCAAAGAATTCCCAAACCCTGCTTTATGAATGTCAGAAGAGCTGTAGCCAGAGGCGACTCCTCTCACTTACTCAGGAACATTCACTCTTGATCATCTGAGTATTTACTCTTCATGTGAAATGAGAAAGTGAAAATATTCTAGTCCCACTTGTAGACCAAAGTACTTGGGTGTGCCTGTAGGGCCGGGCTGGCTGGGCGTGGAGGACCTGTGGGTCTGAAGGACTTTTATAGGAACTAATGACTTAGGTGTGAGAAATCCTTTGTTTCCTTAACTAATTATACATGCTACTTGCAAGCAAGATCTTCCTAGGGGTGTCAGAGTGAAATGACACACAGGTGCTTCTCAAGCTTTGCTGGCTAATTCAATGTTAGTATTCAGGTCCACTCATCTACGAGGGAGAACAGATGGAGTCCAATTTTTTTAATCAAGAAATTCTTAGTAAATGAAGCTTAAAATTTTTAGAAGGGCTAAATATTGAACATCTGTTAATGTAAATAACTATCTAGTGAAATGTGTTTGATGTTCCCTTGTTAGAGGAAAAAAAAATCGTATACTGTCAGCTACTATATTTAATCTCAGAAAATCTTTCTGAGAAAGGAAAGGAAAATACAGGATTACTTAAAATAATTTAGCTCTTTCACAAATAATTTTTAACAAATCCACAACTTATTTATGTGATGTATTTTCAAGTTAATATCCTTGAAACTTTACAGATTAAAATTCCAAAGATTTTTAAATTATCAGTTACTTTATCATTGGTGAATACTCTTCATATACATGCTTTTTGTTACATATAGAGGGAAGGAAGAAATATTTTCAAGTACAAACATATAATTATTGATTATAAGATATTGAACTATGTAACTTTGTACAACTGTAATTGTACTATAATATGTTGAAAATATAGCTGGGGGTTGTGGTACAATACCTCAAATTCCACCCTTGGAAGACTGAGGCAGGACAATGGCAATTTTAAATCCAGCCAGCACAATATAACAAGCTTAAGGCCAGCTTTCATGTACTGAAACCATAAATAAAAATAAATAAGTAAAATAATATATTATTTCTGCATCTTTTTTGTCAGAATTTACATACAATCTTTACTCATATTAAACAAAATTGTCTAAAATAAGATGAATACATTGGTAAGTAGTATGGTTTTTAATGTTATTTGTAAACTAACATTGAAAAGAAATTAGTTTCCATTTAGAGTATATAAGAAAAAGAAATTTTTAATCAAATCTAATTCTATAATAAGTATATGTAAAGTTGGTCATTGTAGCTTGCAATTTAGTTAGGATTATCATGGTTGAATTTTGAAATTATTTTAGATGATACCTTATAAATGGAAGAAACAGCAATTTCTACTGTTATTCTTTCTAATGTGTTTGGTTTTTTTTCTTTTTATTTACTCAGATGATATTGGAGCAATTCCAATAAAGCACTTTCCAAAACATGTTGCAGACTTACATGCAAGTAATGGGTTCACTGAGGAATTTGAGGTATGATTTCAATGTGTCTGTTTTAATAATATCAAATGTAGTAAATTTCAAAGATTAAGCAGGAAGCTACTTCATGATGTAAAGACATTGAAAATGCATTTCTAGAAAAAATATGATATTGGTTCCATAATTGCATATGTGCTTAGGAAGTGTGTTTTAGTTACTAAATAACTTAGAAAATTGGCTTTCTGTTTTAAAAGCAAGCGTGGCTAGTAGAAGAAACAAACATAAATGTGAATCCTTTCCCACTAAGTACAGGTTGCTAACATCCTTTTCTTAATACCTAAATTAGTAACAATGATTCATTTTCATTTTCAAAATTACATAAATCATACTAAACTAAACTTGATGATTCTTAGCAAAACTGAATACAAATCCTTAACTGTAAGTATGACATCTACATCAACACAAACTCAGAAACATTGCAAATAAAATCACATCCACTTTCCAAGAAAACATATTTCTAAAATCATTCAAACTTTGTAATCAATGAAAACATTTCTAGTGGCACTGTTAAGTACTTTTAGAAGAGGTGAAGAAATTTTTTTTTTTTTTTTTTTTTTTTTTTTTTTGGTTTTTCGAGACAGGGTTTCTCTGTGTAGCTTTGCGCCTTTCCTGGAACTCGCTTTGGAGACCAGGCTGGCCTCGAACTCACAGAGATCCGCCTGGCTCTGCCTCCCGAGTGCTGGGATTAAAGGCGTGCGCCACCACCGCCCGGCCGAGGTGAAGAAATTTACTGCAAGTGTATCAGGCCCACTGACCTATCTCTTAAGCATACTTCTCAAAATAAGGAGTCATTCATGAGTCCCTGGTTAAACAAGAAGGACCACACATACTAGGAGTTGCCATTTCTGAGGGTTACAGGTTTCTAACCAGGGCCTTCATAGTCAACCTTCATTCAACTCTAGGAGTTGTGTTTTATTATATGGGCTCATACAATTGATTCAATCAAACTTTGTAGACATCAACAACTGATAAATAGCAAAGCTGGAATTCAAACCCAAGTTTGTGGTATGAAATCTCATATCCTTTCCAATAACCTTAGCATCAAGTAAGCAGTTGTGAGCCCCCACTCCTAGGCACCCTGTCACCCCAGTTAAGAAGCACCACACTCTATATTGCCTTTATATCTCTTCCTCACTCACCACCTCCCCAACACTCCTTAGAACTCTCTCTTTAAAGGTATGGAGCTCTGGCCCTGATAACAGGATTGGTTGTCCTTTGATCTGCTCTCTGCATACCTAACAACTTCTCACACCCAACAAGACTTCCCAGGAGTCCTGCCAGTCAAGACATAGTTAGGGAAGGGAACGAAGACAGATTAGAAAGCTTTCAAAAGAATGGAAGTGAAATGTGGTATAGGATAAAGAGTCTCATGTTTAAAGCGTCAGATTTGCTTTCTCACTATGCGAGGTTACTGGGAGTATAGTATTGCTTCCATGTTAAATGTGATGTTTAAGTCACCTGCTCCATCCACTGGCAGAAACCATCAGGTTACCATCATATAGAGCTTTAACTCATCAGGGAAAAATGGGCAAAAGATGGTTCTGACTTTCCACATGTACAAAAGCAAACCCTAAGCAAAAAATAAATGATTTATAGTTAAAGTTGGTGACAGCGTTTGTCTAAAGGCTAGTTGTTGATTCACACCTGTCAAGCCATCCTGAAATTATTCAATAGTCCATAATAATTTAATATAATAACCATACTTGTACTCAAACTTTTCTCTTAATCCCATTGCTTTTCACTCGGTCTGATTTAAGAAAACTTTTAACTAACTTAATAGTTAGCTTAATAACCAATAATGCTATGCCTTTTAAGTGGTTCTTATATTAGGTCATTTTTAGTCATTCAGAATGTCTGAATGGCCTTTAGGTACTTTTATAGTGGGGGTTAGATTCATATTTGGGTTATATTTTCTCAACAATTAGAAGACTTTCATTTTATTATCTCAGTTCTATATATTTATAAATTCTAAACTGATGTGTTTAGATAGGAAATAATTCTGGAAAAATCTTTAATCCATTTTAATAGAAAGGTAGCCAAACTTTATCTGTGCCTATTGAAGTTTTTTTAAAACTGCTCTACTAGTTAAATCTATACAAAGCTTTTCAAAGTTTTGTTTCAAAATGACAGTGTCTGTGATTTAAACTCTTCTGGGATTATTTAATGTTTTGACAACCCTAAATCTTTTATAAACCACCTAATAGGAAGCTATTTATTCCATAAAATAACTCAAAAAATTTATCACTAATTCAGAGTTTCAAATAGTGCTATTGAGGTCAATTCAAACTATATTTGTACATTAGCAAATCCAATTATTATGACAAAATGGGCTATGGGATATATTGTTGTTATTTGCATTCTCAATACTCATCATATTACACCCACATCCCCATTTAAACATGTTGTTTTTTTCATTTGCATAATTAGATTCCAAATTATTAGGCATTTTGATTTACATGCAACTGTTTGAAACATTCTGTTGTGTTTAGTATGTGACAAATGTATTTATTGCATGATCATAGTTTTCCATTGTAAACCTAATATGAACACTTTCTTTTCTCATTTGTCGTGTGCTGTGGAATTTGATTTCTTTACTTTTTTGGCATTCATTTCCTCATTAGACACTGAAAGAGTTTTACCAGGTAAGGCATTATTTCACTGCATTTTCTTTTAGCCAAGAAGTAGTTGTAACATATAAATATGTACATGTATATGTATATATGTATACATTTTTCTTGCTAGACTATTTTATTTGTTTTGTCTCCCATATATTTAAAGGCACTTGTTTTGAAAAAATTCATGTTAAAATGTTATACATGCCACTTTTTTCCAGGAAGTGCAGAGCTGTACTGTTGACTTAGGTATTACAGCAGACAGCTCCAATCATCCAGACAACAAGCACAAGAACAGATACGTCAATATTGTAGCTTGTAAGTACGTTCTTTACTCAGCTGACTGCAACGTCATCAGTGCTGTCCCGTTTTGACTGATATCCTCACGTCATTTGCCGATGGACCTCAGTGGGGGTGTTACAAGGCCTGTGTGATCAGGGAGAGAATTTTCTGCCTGCTAATACTAGCATTACACTAAGGTCACATCAGCACATGCTGCCATCCATGCCATGGGTTTCCTTCATACACAAGGAGCTCCAGTTTTAATCCAGTCCTTTCCTCAAGCCCCATAGACTGTATTTCTCTAACTGAGGTTTCAGCCATTGTTTGTAGTCTACAGTCTGACTTCTTAGGATCCACTTGCTCTTAATGAAGTTATGAACCTGCTGAGCTTCTCTTGACTTCGTCTTTCTGCTCCTACCTGCACTTGCTTTCACCCTTTCTTGGAATTCTTCCTGGGTTTGGCAAGGGATCTGCTAAAGATACTCTTTTCATTCCTCCCTCTGACGTTTTCTTACCTGCATTTCCCCTCATCCTTGAGCAGCATTGACTCTTCCATCCTTAACGCGGTTTTATGTCTTTCTTTATTTTGGGGGTGGAGGGTGGGGGGGAGGAAAAAAGTTTTATTTCTGAATTTCATGCTTCAAAATCAGATCATAATTTTATGAACTTGTCCTTTAGGATACTCAGTATTTGATTTGGGCGGTATCTGATCTGAACTTAATTGAGGAAATACAAATTGGCTACTTTGCTTATAAGCACTGAAAAGTAACTTGCTCTTGGGGTTAAACGTGCTAAAGATTACTTTGCATAAATAATCCTGGGTCACACTTAATCATCAGCTACTTGCAGGATTTGATAAAGCCAAAATGAGTCTTTGGGTTTAAAAAGGTCAGGGAGAGAATCTTATGCTGCATCTTACATCTCTTTTTAAAAACAGGAAATGCAATTACAGCTTAAAACCTTTCATTATTAAAACTCAATACAATAAATTTACTTTGTATGGGTCACAATCACATCAGTTACATCGATGCACTGGCTCTTAAGCACAAGGGCAATTTTTAAAAACTGGAGACCTTTAAAATTAGGCCATAGTATAAAAAACGGTTCATGGTCTTATATTCAGCAAATTCACACTACAAAAAGTCTCTTTTTGTAGAATAAAGGCCAGGAAAACTTTACATATGCTACAAACTCATTACATATATTTACATGGCTCTTTTCTTCCCTATGTATTTAATTTTCACCCACACAACTAACTCCCTGCTTCAAGCAAGCTTTGTAGGCTCGAGGCCAGATCACCTCAGGAGCTGTGGAAGATGCTAGTGAATAAAAACGTTATTTGAAAGCTATTCACTATTTGTTTTTGGAAAAGATTTGGTGTATAAATGCCTATCCACTGGATTTAAGAAATTTTAGGCTGTCTACTTGGCCTCATTCTAATAAGCTCCAATTGCCCTTTACAGATTTACACTGTACAACTTAAGATGCAGCTATTTTATAAGATGCCCATGATGTTATGGTCTGGGTGTCCCTAGAACATTTAACTGAACTATGCACCTTGTTTGGAGTCTTTGTATATCTTAGCTAAATGCTTATTATCTGATTTTTTTCCCCTGTTTTCCTGCTAGATGATAAAGCTGATTACTGTTCGCGAAATCTAAGCTTGAATTTAGCTAGCAAAACTACCAAGTAGAATTAGTTAAACTATCCCTACACTATTATAATATAGTGCACACAGGACATAAATCAAATGTCTGCTTATACTTGTAAACTAGAACTTTTATAAAAATTCCCTAAAGTCAAATCAACTGATGGCTACGTATGAATATCACAGAATTTAAGATTTTAAACCTGTACTTTAAGTAGGGTTTTAAGTTGAAATGTCATTATTTCCTTATCTGAAGGGTTCAATGAAACAGGAACCCAGTGGCTTGGTGGCTTGGGAAGAACACTTGGTGATGGTGGTTCACTAAATTTGGCTCCAGCATAGTTGTGGTTAACTTGAGACTTAAAAAGCAAGCTCGGTCTTGATAAGCTAGCATTCCAATTTGGGTTGTTAGAAAGGCTCTTGTTCTTTCCCCCATTCTGCATGGCCTGCCATGCAGCTGCCGATGGAGCATACCCTTGTCCTCTTTCTTTTTTCTTTTGGACGATCTTCATCTGGGACTTCTGGTTCTTCGTCTTCTGTCTGTTGTACTGTTGTTGGTTCTTACTAACATTTCTAGATTGAGGGGCTGGAGTGTTATACCTCTCCCTACCTCCCACCTTCAGCTTCTTTGTCACCTTTCAGTCTGCTTTTCAGACTGCAGGATCTCCACTCCTCGTCCTCTTCCTTGCTGCCAAGCCCAGGATAAGAGATGTTGCTTCCCGCTAGATCCTTTCCGTTGTCTCAATACATAAGTTTTCATGAGCCAATCTGCTGATTTCAGCCTAGGCGCTGAGACCAACATCGAGTCTTCTCAGCACACAAGTTTGAGAGAAGTCCTAGCGACTTCGAGTTGGCAGCGGCGGCCGACGACTCCCTCTCGATCCCCAAACCTCTCTCCCTTCCCAGGGAGAAACGATGCACGGATCAAACACTGCCCAGGAGCGAGTCACACATCACAGTTCCGTCTTCGACCAACCTTCTCCTGCCTTCACTGACAAAATGCACGGTTTTGTCTCTATCTTCCTTCTATCTCCATCTTTCTTCACTCTTGTTATAGCACTTGTTCCTCCCATCTTCACTCCCGTTCAGATCCACTCTCTGTCTCTCATTAGAAAATAACAGGCTGGGCTGGAGAGATGGCTCAGAGGTTAAGAGCACTGACTGCTCTTCCAGAGGTCCTGAGTTCAATTCCCAGCAACCACATGGTAGCTCACAACCATCTGTGATGAGATCTGGCGCCCTCTTCTGGCCTGCAGTCATACATGCTGTATACATAATAAATAAATAAATCTTTAAAAAAAAAAAGACTTCTAAGAGGTAAGAACAAAACATAACAAAATAAAACAGAATAAGGTAAAGCAAAAACCATGACATTCAATTTGCACAAGGCCTAATCTAGTCCCATGGGGAATCGGGACGGGTCCCTGGTGCATGAGCAGGCTTTTTGGAGCCCAGTGCCTAAGGTGTAATACCTTGCTGCAGCCTTGGTGCAGGGGCAGGGACTTGGATCTGTCTCAGCTGAATGTACCAGGCCCTGCTGACTCCCCCTGGGAGACCTTGACTTGGGGGAGGTGGGAATAGGGGGTGGGTTGTGGGGGAAGGCTGAGAGGCGGGAAAAGGGAGGAGGGGGATCTGTGGTTGATGTAAAATGAATAGATAAATATTAATAAAGATTAATAATAGAAAAAAAGAAAGAAATTGCACAAGGCAAACCAATAGAAGGAAAAGAGACCAATAGAAAGCACAAGAGTCAGAAACCCACTCGTTCATACTCAGGAGTCCTATAAAAACACTAGACTGAAAGCCATAATATGTGCTCAGAGGACCTGATTCAAATCTGTGAAAGCCCAGTGCTTGCCGCTTCAGTCCCTGTGAGTTCATAAGAGCTTTGCTTGGTTGATTCAGAGGGATGTGTTCCCCTGGTGTCCTCCATCCCCTCTGGCTCTTATGCTCTTTCTACCTCTTCTTCCATGGGATTCCTTGAGCACTAAAGGGAAGGATTTGATGGAGATGTCTCTTTTCCTGTGTCTGTGATGTTTGACCCTGTGAGGGGTTGATCTCTGTATTTCTCCCCATCTGCTGCAGGAAGAAGTTTCTTTCATGATGACTGAATAGGGCACTGATCTGTGAATACAGCAGAATATCACTAGGAGTCATTTTATCACTAATTCTTTTTTTTTTAAAGACCAGTAGAACTTGATTTTACTGTAGGTCTCTGGGCTATCTAGTCTCTGGTTTTTAATCATCTAAGCAGTGTCTGGTATGGGGGCCATCTCATGGAGTGGACGTTAGGTCAATTCAGACATTGATTGGTTGCTCCCACAGCTTTGTGCCACCATTGCCGTAGTGTATTTTGAAAGGCAGGGCAGCATTGTAGATAGAAGACTTTATGACTGGGTTGGTGTATGTTTCTCTTTTGGTAGCCTGCAGAGTATCTTCTCCATATCTTGAAATCTGGCTTCATGTTCCTTCCTCCCTCTAAGGGGGAAAAAGTGTAAAAACCTCTGTCCTTTCTCCTGTGAGAGTTGGATGGCTTCCTAACCACATGCATCCTAACCACAAGGTCCCTTACATTCTGGTTCAAGTCTAGCCTACAGGTCTGTATGTCCCTCCCTTTAATTATTATGTTCTCTTTGGTAGTTGGCATAGATGTTGTCTTCCTTTCTAAGGGACTCATGCAAGTATTTGCTTTTTAGCAGAGGATTCTACTACAGATTTGTTTCTTCCCCTGAGACAGTTATCCTGGTTACATTAAAAAGGAACAGAGATTGACATTTGTTGAACACCTGTTATTTCCTTAGCATTGTAAACAGTATTAATTTTTTTCCTGCTTTAACAACCTGGAAAAACAGGTACTAACAGCTCTAGTTTGGAAATGAAGAAAAAAACAATTTAGAAAAATGTGTTAGGAACAGAATATTGAAACAGGTCAGTCTGGCATCCAGACTCATCTTTCAGGAGCCACAAATCTATTTGCATGTGTTTGTACTCATGTAGCCTGCTACTGTCGGAGAAGATTGGTGTCAGGTGTCTTCATGGAATTGCTACCATTTGATCAGCATTTACTTCCTTGTCCTTGTTTCAAACCCTTCCCAGAAACTCCCAGGGATCCCTCTGCTTCCCTCACTGCTGCCTCTTCCTCTTCCAGCTTCCTGTTCAGTGTCTGCTGCCACTCTTCCTCAGCTCTGTGAAGCTTCCTTCACTCTTCTCCCACGTAGCATGCCCCTGTTCCTAGTCTCTAGACCACTGTTTAAAATCCATCTAAGACGCCAGCTTCAGATTCCAGCCTCTTTGAAAACTTTGGTTATTGCCTTATGCCGGTGGTGCTCAAACTTCCTAATACTGCGACCCTTCAATACAGTTCTTCATGTTGTGGTGACCCCCAACCATAAAATTACTCCGTTGCTACTTCATAACTGTAATTTTGCTACTGTTATGAATCATAATGTAAATATCTGATATGCGACCCTATGGGAGTGTGACCCACAGGTTGAGAACCACTTCCTTACATCAATATAGTTTCTACCTCACATTTCTCTTGGCACTGGTACCTCCCTTTTAGCACGTGGACATCACTTTCTGGATATTCTAGCCTCACTGCATGAGAAACTCGTAAATCTGAGATTCTTGTCCATTTGTCTTTGTTACATTCATCCAATCAGTATGGCCCACACTTACTAAAGTATATTTTCTGTTGAGTTTAATTTTAAAATTATGGTGCAAATATAGAAGACCTTTCTTATGAAGAGAAGTCTGTTCTTTAGTGAAATGTATTCTTTTTTGTTGTTGTTCCAGATGATCATAGCAGGGTTAAGCTTACACAACTTGCTGAAAAAGACGGAAAAGTGACAGACTACATCAATGCCAATTATGTTGACGTAAGCATATTTGACTTAAAACTGTATGGAAATTTCATAAAGCCCTGAATTTTTTTATGCCACAATGGTATACATATACCATTGTGTAATAAATGTTTTCTGATGTAATGAAAATGCAAACAAACTGAATAAATTGTAGGAGAGCCTGTGGCTACAGGACTTTAGATTAAATAATACTGTTGTTCTCCTTACGTTATTTTGTAAGAGGGAGGGAATTCGGGCTAAAACATACATTCCAGGCAGAATATATAGATATTAAGATAGACTGATAACTCCATAAGTGTAAAGGTATAGGTCTAGTACTTAGTGTGAATTTTCTCATAGTTCCTGGCACAATGTTATATGTATCACAGATGATCAATAAATCTAAACTGAAAATTCCCCATGATAGTACTAAACAACAGGCAAATGATATTGGGAAGACAATATTCAGCCTCAATGATTTTAAGCAAACTTATGACATCAGCTTTGTTGCATTCTTCGGAATGGTAGATAATGCCAGAACTTACTTAACTTCCCCAATGTGGTCAACTGAATGTCAGCAGAACTCTGTTATTTCCCTGGCTCTAGTTTCACAGTCTAGCAGTCTTCATGTTAATGCTACTTTCAACACTGAGTTCAGAGAAGTGAGTTTCTACCTGTAGAGTGTATTCATTATAAGCATCCACTTCCTGCTTCCAGGGGAAGCCATTTATGCATTAAAAGGACGTGAGCTTGGGAGGTATAACTGCTTGGAATTCCAACTCTGCCACTGACTAGCAATGAGACTGGGAAGTCACTTAACTGCTTGGAATTCCAGCTCTGTCACTGACTAGTAGTGATACTGGGAAGTCATTTAACTGCTTGGAATTCCAGCTCTGCCACTGACTAGCAATGACACTGGGAAGTCACTTAACTCCTCTGAGCTTCAGTTTCCTCATCACCAAGTCAGGACTGATGCTTCCATTTTGTCCAGATGATAGATTAGAGCTGTGTCTGCAAAGCATCAGTACAACACTGCTTGCTTCTTAAGAGACATCTGGCAATGATTAGCCAGGCTCAATGTCCCCAAGGAGAAGAAAGAGGTCATAATTCTAGCACTTTCTTAACTATAGACAACTGAGCCTTATTGCATGAAAAACATTTCAAAATAACACAATTAAGGACTAGACTTTAAGCATAGTAAATAGTTTTGGACCAAATGCCTCCAGTGCAGAGATGCAAGTCTATGGTTTTCTCAAGAGAACTCATTAAGTTTTACAAAAATGAAAGCTGAAGGGAAATTACTAACCGTCCTAGTGCTACCATTGTTCTACAAGTTCTTTGTGTAGTTTTCTAATGTTGAAAAGGGGTGTTGACCTTAGATTCCCCAGTTTGAAACAAGTGTGTAATTCAGGTAACAAGATATACTTGTGATTTGTTTCTTCAGGGGTACAACAGACCAAAGGCTTACATTGCTGCCCAGGGTCCACTGAAGTCCACAGCAGAAGACTTCTGGAGAATGATATGGGAACATAATGTGGAAGTCATCGTTATGATAACAAACCTTGTGGAGAAAGGAAGAGTACGTAGTCATCTGTCAGACACCCCCCATATCAGTGAGGGGTGCTTTTGTTAGATAATTTTATTTTGTTTTGTTTTCTAAGACAGGGTTTTGTATAACCCAGGCTAATTGCAAACTCTCTATGAAGTTGATCTTGATTTCCTAATCCCCTCTACCTCTACCTCCAGGGCTATGAAATCATTCTCAGCTGCTTCTAATTTCTGATACAGTCATTATTAGAAAGCAACAAAAATTATGAAAGATAATTGATATTCTTCCTAATTATTTTTATCTTATATGTATGGGTGTTTTGCCTGTGTGTACATCTGTGCACACATGCCTGGTGCCTGTGGAGGCCAGAAGAAGACATTGAATCCCCAGATGCTGGTATTACAATTTGTGAGTTGCTATGTGGTTGCTAGGAATTGAATCCAGGTCCTCTGGAAGAGCAACAATTGCTCTTAACTGCTGAACCAGCTCCCCAGCCCCGTAGTATTCATTCTAGTATCATGACAACTCAAAGAAAACTGTTGACATTATCAATCAAAATGTTTTATCATTAGGAATAAAGTTACCTACTTCTTCAATGCATTCTTAATGATGTAAGGAAAAGTAAGTTGAACTCATGAAAACCAATGAAGGGCAACGTAGGTTTCAATTTGTTGAACCTAGATTTGCGTGCTGAGCCTATAGTAATTCAGTGCTCCCTTGTTTACTTCCCTTGTCTGAAATAGGGAACATGGGACTAGATCACCTGAGATTTCTTTCAGATTTGTGATTCTATCTCTGGATCATCTACAATGGATTTGTCAACACTTAGGAAAAAAAGAGACAATAGTTAAAAAGTGTAAGAGTTCATTAATGGGACTGGAGAAATGAATGTGCCAGCTGCTCTTCCAGAGGACCCAGGTTTGAGTCCCAGAACCCATATGGAAGCTCACAACTATCTGTAACTTCAGTTCAGGCCACCCAGTGCCATTTTCTGGCCTTTGTGGGCACAATTCACACAAGTGGTGCATAGCTGTACATGAAAAACACTCATAGGCATAAAAGAATATACAATATTTGTAATAAATAGTCAATTTAAAAGAATACACAATAATAATAATAAAGAGTCTGTTCATGTCACTGTCCCAAATCTTTACTTATTTCAAGAGTGATATGCACATTGGATATTTGAAACTGGAAAATTACATATTTATGTTTTTCTTTTATAGAGAAAATGTGACCAGTACTGGCCTACTGATGGTAGTGAAGAATATGGAAGTTTCCTGGTCAACCAAAAGAATGTTCAGGTGCTTGCTTATTATACTGTGAGGAATTTCACCCTAAGAAACACAAAGATAAAAAAGGTAAGTGTTTTAGGATTTCTATAGGTGATAAAACACCACGACCAAAAGCAACTTGGTGAAGAAAGGTTTTATTTCAGCTTTTGACTCCAGGCAACAGTCCATCACTGAAGGAAGACAGAGCAGGAACTCAAGGCAGGAGCCTGATGCAGAGGCCATGGAGGAAAGCTGCATATTATCTTCCCTCTCATGGCTTCCTCAGCCTGTTTTCTTGTAGCACCTAGAACCACCAGCCCAGGGGTGGTACTGCCCACAGTGAGCTGGGTCCTCCCACATCAATCATCAGAAAGGAAAATGCACCACAGGTCTTGTCCATAGACCAGTGTGGTGGGGGCATTTTCTCAATCGATGTTCCTTCTTCCATAGTGACTCTAGCTTGTATAAAGTTGACATAAAAACTGTCTAGTAAGTTATAAATCATGGGTATATACCACCAACACATGAACTGATAAAGAAAATTTGGAGCATATATTCACAATGACATATTATTCAGCCCTAATAAATAATAGTAACTGTCATTTTGAACAATTTATTTGAACCTTGGAGACAGTATGTTAAGTGACATAAGGCAGAAACAGAAAGGCAAATGTGGCATGATCATTTTTATATGTGGACTCAAGGAAAGTTAGACTTACAGAGGTAGAGAGTAGAATGGTAGCTGCCAGGATGAGTATAGAGAACTAGAGTGGTGTTGACCGAAGGGTGCAAGAAGAGAACAGTCAAGAGATCTGCTGTAATTATAATTTTCAATGATGTATTACAGACTGAAAATATTCTTAGAGTAGATTTAAGTGTTCTCACCAAAAAGTTTGTGAAATAATGCATTGTTAGTTGGCTTCATTTAGTGATCCACATGTATCCAAAGTTAAAAGATGTTTATGCTGTAAATTATAAATATTCATAACTCCTATCTGTCCATTAAATTCTAAAGTAAAATAATTGATGTATGTATCATCAGTTGTTTGATGTATTCAACCTTTGTTTAAACAAATGTGTGATTGTCCTTGCTGGACTCTTGTCGTTGTGATAAAACACTGACCAAAATCAGCGTGGAAAAGAAAAGGTTTAGTATGCTTCTTGTCAATGCAAGTGAAAGCAGGAACTGGAGCAGAAACCATGGAGGAATACTGCTTACGGGCTTACTCCCACTTGCTTGCTCAGCCTGCTTTCTTGTACAGCCTAGGCCCACCTGCCCATGAGTGGCACTGCCTACAGTAGTTTAGCCCTCCTACATCAATTAGCAATCAAGAAACTGCCCTATAGACATGCCCACAGGACAGTCCTGTGAAGGAAATTCCTCATTTGGAGTTCTTTCTTCCCAGTTGTGTCAAATTAACAACCTAGATTAGCTACCATAGTGATAAAACCACATTAGAGTTAAATCTGGATAATTAAAGGTACAAAAAGCTCTTAACACAGTGACATCTTAATCCCAATGATTTCTTCCATATAACTAAGCATCAGCTACTCCATTAGAACCAAACAGCCATGGTGCCACTGATTGCAGTAGATTGGTAGGTGAAAAATAATTCCTGTCTTATGTAGAAACTTCCACAGTATAGCTCTGATATAATGCCACCACCTACCTAAAATGGGTAGAAACTAAAATAAGTGAAACAAGAAATACCCAAAGAAACAATATGTTACTTGAGATTTTACACAAGTAACAGGACAAATAGGAACAATGAATAGATAGATAGATAGATAGATAGATAGATAGATAGATAGATAGATAGATGGATTGATGATGGATGAATGGATGGATGGACGGACGGACAGACAGACAGACAGACAGATAGATAATAGGGATAAATAGATAGATGGTTAACAATGGGTTGGTGAATGGGTGAGCATGAATGGATTAATATGTTTAGTTAGATGATTTTTTTTGGTTTTAGATTGACTTGTGTGATTTTGGAAATGTCCAAGTATGAAATCTGTGGGCTAGAATGAGAGCCTGGAAATTTAGATAAAAGTTGTCCAGGTTAGAGCCCAAATCATCAAGACTTCAGGCTGATATTCCAGTTGGGTTTTTGTGTTACAGGCTTGAGCAGCATCTCTTCTTCAGGAAACCTGACTTTGCTTTTAAATCCTCAATTTATTGGGTCAATCTCACTCACATCATGGCAGATGAGCTGCTTTACCCAATCTATGAATTTAAATTTTAGCCACATCTATAAAAATCAGAGACTTTCACAATCTTTCACACTGATGAGAACTGCCTACTATAGCCTAACTAAGTGGGCATGTAAAGTTGGCTGTCACAAATAACATAAATGTATGTGTGTATGAGTGTATGTTAGCTGCCAGGATGAGTATAGAGAACTAGAGTGGTGTTGACCAAGGGGTGCAAGAAGAGAGCAGCCAAGAGATCTGCTGTAATTATAATTTACAATGATGTATTACAGACTGAAAACATTCTTAGGGTAGATTTAAGTGTGCTCATCAAAAAGTTTGTGAAATAATGCGTATGTTAATTGGCTTCAGTGATTCACATGTATCCAAAGTTAAAAAGATGTTTATGCTGTACATCATAAATATTCATAACTCATATCTGTCCATTAAAATAAATTCTAAAGTAAAATAATTGATGTATGTATCATCAGTTTGATGCATACATATATATATTCCCACCAAAAACTAAGTATATGAGGTAATATGTATGCTAATTAGCTTAATCTTGCCACCCCACAATGTATCCATGCTTCAAGATATATTTATGCTGTACACCATAGATACACATAATTCTTATTTGCTGCTATCAGCTGTCTGAACTCTTCCAGGGCTCTCAGAAAGGAAGATCCAGTGGGCGCCTAGTCACACAGTATCATTACACTCAGTGGCCTGACATGGGTGTTCCAGAGTACTCACTGCCGGTGCTGACCTTCGTGAGAAAAGCTGCCCAGGCCAAGCGCCATGCAGTGGGACCAGTTGTCGTCCACTGCAGGTGAGTCTCAGAGATGTGCTGCTAAGCTCCCAGAACTGCTTGCACTGACACAAGGGGACTTGAGGATCAACGTTGGCCAGACTAGAAACCATTTCATGCAACAGGGGAAGTGAAATTATTTTCCCATCCTCATAGCATTGACCAGTAAGAACAAGTGGAAGGCTGAAAATGTCAGAGCAGCAGGTGCAGGTCTGTCTGAATTGGATTTCAGCTTATTCGCTGTGTGAGACGGGGACAGCACTGTTTTGTTCTTAAACATCCATTAGCAACACACAACACCATAGGATGAAACTGCTTGAAATATCATCCCTGTCCTGACTTAATCTGTTGTAGAGTTATCATGCCAGGTTTATATCAGAGAAAGCAAGGCACTCAACTAGAAGAAATTTAGCAAAATAAACCTGGCACTGTTTTTTTAAATACCTTGGCCCCCCCAAATCCCTTTCTTGTTTCCCCAGCTTCTTGAAAGTCACGTTGACTCTATTAGCAGTTCACTGTTGTCCAGGAACAAGGATTTTCAAGAGGAGACCGATAAATGGAAATAACACCATTGGGCGGGGGTGGGGGTGGGGGAGAACAGTTTGTACTGGATAAGACACTCTAATGTTTTGCAGTTAAAATAATCGCAGCTAATACTGACCAAGTGTGGCCAGCTTCATAACTGCCAAAATCGCTCTCGTTTTTCCACCAAGTATTTGCGTAGAGTCAGTGTTTTCACAGAAGCGACTGCTTGCCTTTGATACACAGCTCATCCGACACATTCTAATCACCTACTTGGTCTTATTCTCAGATAAAGTTGGAGAGGTTGATCCTGACGGTTTTTAATCTGGTAGCTTGACAATAAACTGGGGGAAACCAGAGAATGCAAGAAAACCAGCTTCTGAAGGTCAGGGATTGTCTCTCAGCAAAGGGACAAGGACCCGACTATCGGGCAGAACAAGCGCTAATTCTCACCGTAGTACTTGTGGGGACGGTTGAAAAGAAGCCCTGCCTGAGCTCTGTGCCTCAGACAGAGGCTTTGAAGAAGGTGGGCAATAATGGCCCTTTAGAAATGACAGGAGCTGTGCTTTATTCCTTGCAGTCTCGCTGAAATGAAATTTTCAGCTGAAAGCCCCATCGAATTCTCTTTTTCTCGTTAGTGTCGAAACCTTTGCAAACATGACTACCTGGACCCGGGGACCTTTGCCTTTCAGAGTTTGCTGAAGCTCGCGCTTCCTCGTCTCTCTAACTAAATGTCTATTACTCATTGTACCCCGATGCATGGCATTTCATTGTGTAACAGGCAGTCAACAATAGCTGTTGGAACCATTTTTAAAACATCCCACAGAAACAGCCAGGCTGCCGTGCGGTTTGACCTCCAGCAGAAGCAAACTGAAAAGTAAACGTATTTGTTTTAAAGCACTACCCCAAACTGCCATACAGTTTATAATTTTATGTATTTATTTATCTTTATTTATTTATTTATCTTTATTTTCATCTATTTATTTATTTACTGGTTTTTTTTTTTTGTTTGTTTTTTTTTTTTTTTTTTTTTTTTTTTTTTTTTTTTTTTTTGAGACAGGGTTTCTCTGTGCAGCCCTGGCTGTTCTGGAGAACTCACTTGGTAGACCTGGATGACCTCGAACTCACAGAGATCCACCTGCTTCTGCCTCCCAAGTGCTGGGACTAAAGGCACTCACCCACACCGCCTGGTTCTGTTTATAATTTTACATCACTAAGTTTACATATGGCTTATTGGCTTGGGGGATGAAGCAGATTTATCTCAGCATGACAGCTAATAGCGATCTGCTTTCACACTCCTTTGGAACTTGATATGAGCGTGTTCCTTTCTCTCCCTCTGACCAGTGCTGGCGTGGGGAGAACGGGGACGTACATTGTGCTTGACAGCATGCTGCAGCAGATTCAACACGAAGGAACCGTCAACATATTTGGCTTCTTAAAACACATTCGTTCACAAAGAAATTACTTGGTGCAAACGGAGGTATGATTGTTTTAAATATATCTTTATTAATCTAAAGTATGGAGGTGTCACTGAAATCTAGGTGTGTTGGTCTCTGAGGATGGCCGTAAGGAGGGACTACTTTATAGGAAGAGTAAAAATGGCAGAAATGCATTTGCTACGGTCTGAAGCCAGAAAAAAAAAAAAATCAGTAAAGTGTTGGCAGGGCTTGGGTCCTTCAGAAGCTTGGAGAGGTGTATGCTTCCTTGCCTTGTTTTGGATTCTGGTGGCTGTGATCATGGGAGCCTTGTTCTAATCTCTCCCTCTGTCTTCTCATGGTTATCTTCCCTCTGTGTCCAAATTCCCTCTTCTAATATGAATGCCAGTCACCACTCTATGGCAGCTGACCTGACCTGGAAGAAGCCAATTGTATCTGTAGTGCCCTTATTTATATAAGTAGGACTATATTCAGAGGTATTCCTGTGTTGAGCTTCAATTTATCTTTCAGGGAAATGCAATTCAACCTAGAACACTAACTTACAAATAAGTCGTGGATAGGCCAGCTAAATTCTGCCGGTCTTGTGACAAACTGAGGACTTTCAGATGACACCAGAAGTGGTAACGTTTCAGAATCCAGAGAACATCAACATCCACCCATGCTAGCAAACACCTCAAGCTGCTCAACACAAGCAATGAATGGATTCAGTTTCTTCTGTTTCAAACACATGATCATATATAAGATGGGGCAGAGTTTACAGATCTGTGTGTTATTCTTTCCTGTTTTCAAATAAAAATGATAGTAGATTGAAAGCTATGATACTAGCTTAAGAATATTCAGAAATATGTGGCTAGTCTGAGACAAAAAGACAAACCAAAACCAAATTCCATCCTTGAGATGCGTTCGTCAGACAGGACCAGAGAAAAGTCTTGCTAGTGAAATATAAGAGACTCTGACTACAAACCAGACAAGCTTGAACCCGATTGTTCCAGGTTGTTCTCTATTGCGGTGACAAAACACTGACCAAAACCAGCTTAGGGAGGAAAGGGTTCATTTTGGTTTACAGGTTACAGTCCCCCATCCAGGGAAGACAGGACAGCAGAGACTCTGAAAGACTCTCGATTCCCCTGGCTTCCACAGCTACCTTTCTTATACAGCCAAGACCTACCGGCCCTGGGATGGCATCACCCACAGTGGGGTGGGGTGAGACCTCCCACATCTATTACCAATCAAGAAAATGCCCCGCACAGACACACCCACAGGCTGATCTGAGGGATGCCATTCCTTGACTGAGAGTTCCTCTTCCCAGGACTATCTAAGTTTGTATTGAAAAATGACAGCATACCTAGCCAGAGAACCACTCTGCTCCTGTGCGACAGGCTTCCAGGAGAGTGAGCACTAGGGCAAGTCCGCCAGAAGCTCTGGAGTCAGGGGAGTGCTCCTCACGGGAAACGGTGAGGTTCAAGACTGTGGGAAGGCAGAGGACTACGCTTTACCCTTGCAAGTCTTCTGTCCTCCTCTCCACCAAGGTCAACATGAGACCAACAGAAGAGGACTAAGAAGAGGGGGTTTCTGTCTGGGCCACCTCCTTCCCGGTCTGCTTGCCTGCCAGGCCTCATTAGCAATCTTTGGTAGGACCTCTCACAATCGTTTTGTTGAACTCTAGCTTTCTGTCAAAGGAAGTTTCTACTTTTATACCTAGATACCTACAGAAAATATAAAGCCGTGTTCCTCTCACCATTGTTTTCTCAGGAGCAGTATGTCTTCATTCATGACACACTAGTGGAGGCCATACTCAGTAAAGAAACAGAAGTGCCGGAAAGCCACATTCATTCCTACGTTAATACGCTCCTCATACCTGGACCAACAGGCAAGATGAAATTAGAGAAACAATTCCAGGTGAGTTTGCTTGCTTAAATGCCTCTTGGGTGTCACTACAGAACTGAACGCCACTGTAATTCCTCATTTGACTAGACAAGGCCATGTGGAGGAATCGCAAGTGTTGCTAGAATAATGGCTTTGTGTTTGAATCACCCTTGTTCCTTACAATAGGTTACAGTGCCACGAGATAGATTTTAAAGAGATGCTTAATTCTGAGCAGCAAGAGGAAAAGCTGTCAGATACCCTGGACTAACTTTGATAAGTGCAGATGTGACCCAGGGAAGAAGGACACAGCATCACAGAATGAACAGACAGGACTTAGAACACAAACTGGATAAGTGCTCTTTTGGCTTTGAAAAAACTAGACCACTTCAGCTCAAGTGCAGCGGCACAGGCTGTTCCTGCTGCTCTTTGAAACAGCCCGTGCCTCACTTGAAACCCTCAGACCAGAGTAGGCCACCTACCTACAATAGCTTCCTCAACCCCAGTTTATCCCACTCACCTGTCTCAAGTCAGAAAACCAGGGAGGGAGGGAGGCATGCTTTGTTTGTTCCCATATTTCCAAAACACTTGCTATGAGACTTTCAGAAATAACTTACAAAGATTTCAGAAAGTGGGTGTTAGCAGACCTGCATCTTGTACCAGAGAAGGTTTGGGCTCAGACTGGGAATGCGGGCTGCAGTTTCTCTGCACATAACCCCCATGTTATCTTCAAACTTCTCAGGGTTTCAGGAGAAACAGGGCTAATTTGTAAGGAAAGACTATCCGGGGAGAACTGAAACAACCCAGGGAAAGAAGCATTAGCTTGAGATCTTTTCTCCTTGCTCTTTGCCTAGCCTACAACATAGTGTGCTAATCATCAGCCCCCCTACCTCTACCTTCTTGGAACTGCCCTTTTATGTTCCTGGAATGCAAAAGAAGGATTGGGGTGACTGCTGATCTTAGGACTTGTTTTCAGAAAGATGCCATGTCTTGCTCAGCAGGTCTGTGTGGGTCACAAAGGGATGCTTTGGAGAAAGTATGCAATCTGGGTTCTAAAAATAATAAAGAAATGTAAAGCATGAAAATTAGCTTGCAAGCATACCTTTTGCAGAGATAAAAGGCCATCTCACTATCCTAATTTTAAAGTTATATCACCTGTTGTCAATATAATCTCATTTAAATATGATTAACCCACTACATGGTCACATAAGAGAATTGATATGACTTAAGATGAATAATCAAGGATTGAAATAGAAATACAACATCTTAAATAGTCAACTCAAAAGAAGGATTTGACTTTCTTCTTTCTGGTCACAATATAAGCATGAAAACACAGGCATACAGGTATACTGTCTTATTAAAAAGAGTATTCATTCAAGTTCATACAAAGAAAATTTTCCTTGAAACAAATTGCATGTCTATTCCATAAATATTTACCAGATGCCTATTAGATGCCAGCCTTCAGTGTTTAGTACTGAACTATAAATTCATGGGCTGGGGCAATGGCTCAGATGGTAAAGTCCTTGCTGCATGAACTTGAGAGTATGTACTTGGATCCCCAGCCCCATGGAAAAAACTTCACGCTGGTGATGCAGTGCCTATAATCCCAGCCCACGGAAGTGAGTACTGGCACATCTCTGGGGCTTGCTGTCTCATCTGTCTAAATGAACCAGTGAGTGCCAGGTTCAGTTAGAGATTACAGGGAGAAAAATATTAATTGGAAAACAACTGAGAAAGATACCTGGTGTCAACCTCCAGCCTCTACACACACACACACACACACACACACACACACACACACACACACACACACACACATAAATAAATAAATAAATAAATAAATAAATAAATAAATAAATATGCATTTAAAAAACAGTAAAGGCAGAGCTGGAGAGA
The DNA here is from genome assembly GCF_007827085.1 of Peromyscus californicus insignis. Classification (NCBI taxonomy): domain Eukaryota; kingdom Metazoa; phylum Chordata; class Mammalia; order Rodentia; family Cricetidae; genus Peromyscus; species Peromyscus californicus. Next base: position 36,228,655 of record NW_026294584.1, read on the forward strand.
TGGCTCAACAGTTAGGAGATTTGAACTGCTCTAACAGAGGGCCCATGTTCTGTTGACAGCACCCACACTGGGCAGCTCATAAACTGCCTGTGACTCCAGCATTAGGGACTCCACCATCCTCTTCTGAACTCTCCTACCTGAGTTCAGCACATAATCACACACAGACATGCACATAATTTAAAGTATGTCTTTTAAAAATTAAAAGAGTACACGAAACTCCCACTCTCCTGGTGCCTGCATCCTAATGAGAGATACAGATAAGAAAATAGACACACAGAACTGTGGGAAGGGCCACTGTGGAAGAAAACGATTCTATAGGTGCACAGGTGAGAATACAACTTAGGGAATAAGTGTTTGCATCCGCAAGAGGACTTATTTAATTTATAGGACGCTACATTTGGAAAGGAGAAAAGGCAACTATAACTGCTCAGATTCTGTTAACTGGGAGGAGGTGATATCATTCCCTGTGACTGAGAGTTCAAGAGAGAAGGTGCATGTTTGCAGAATGTGGTGGAAGACAAGATGGTCAGATCACTTCTATGTCTACATAAATTTGAACTGCTAGAGGCATATTAGCAAGACTTCCATCATTAAATGAAATGACTGAGGTACAGGGCTCTACAAACAAAAAGTTTACTTGGGTTTGTGAGTCTATGGAAACATGGTGCAGGTAGTCACATCTGGTGATGGCCTTCTTGCAAAATGGCAAAGTTTCAAGTTCCTCAGAATATCATGTGACAACATGACAAATGTGTGTGTGTGTGTGTGTGTGTGTGTGTGTGTGTAACTCTCTGCCCCTTATAAAGCTAGTAGGATTCATTCACAGGAGCTCTTACCTAAAGACTTAATGTAGTCCTACTCACCTCCCCAAATCTCTACCTCTACACACCATAGTTGACCTCAGTTTTCACACTCTCAATACCTCACAGTAGGGATTAAATTTGAACACATGAAGCCTTAAGGAACACAGTCAAACCATCACAGCATGTTTCAGTTAACATGTGTAGTAGACAAGTCAATACTACATCTAAATGGTAAGAGAGATGAAGTCTGGAGGAAAAGACTGCACCAGCTTTGGAGATGATTATTTGAAGCCTTAGACCCAGGTCACTAAAAATGAGGTGTCTAAGAAGGTTTGGGAGAAGATATGGAGGTATAGTTCAGTGCTAGAGCTCTTGCCTAGCATGCACCGTGCCCTAGGCTGAAACCCCAGTACTTAAAAAAAAAAAAAAAAAAAAAAAAAAAAAAGCAAGGATGATGGGAATTAAGAAGGGAAAATGGAGGGCATGAGAGAATAAAAGGTAGTGAGAGACAAAAGAATCCAAAGAAAGTAAGGTTTCAAGAGGAGAAAACTGAACAGAGACGGTAAATGCTAATAACGGAGGAATTCCTCTGGGAAAGGCAAGGGGACTTAGCCGTGGGACACTGATGACCACTGCAAAAGCTGTGGCAGAGAAGTGGTGCACTGAAGCCAGATAGCAGAGTCACAAACCAAATGAAAAGGACACAGCGAAAAGCAGGTGAGAAGAAGGAGAGGGCGTTGGAGGAAGGACAATTAGAGCAGAGTATATTGACGTATGCGTATGAAAATATTCTGAGAATAGAATGCCCACGTCTGTACACACCAAGCTTTAAAAATAAACTTTATAAACTGACTGGATTTGAGGAAGTATAGAGAATAGTCACACAGCTCTTTTTAAAAAGTGGCTTTCTGAAGTTCATAGAGATGTCTCAGGAGTTAAGATTGATTGCTGCTCTTCTAGAGTACCTAAGTTCAGGTCTCAACACCCATATCAAGTGGCTCTCAATGATTATAACTCCAGCTCCAAGGAATATGACATCATTTTCTGGTCTTTTATGGGCTCCTGAACAGATTTGGCCCGCACACAGAGATATCCACACACATACACATACATGTACACATACGTGAATAAAAAATAATATCTTTTTAAAACTTGGCTCTGAAAGAAATAATGAAGGTAGTTAATAGGAAATACAAACTTAGAGGGTAGGACAGTCTTTATGTTGCTTATTTTTTATTTTGATTATGTTTTAATAAAGAGATGTATAAGCTTCTTTTAAAACTAAGGGAAGGAAGAAAATTGGAATCTGCAAAGATCTTTTGTAAGTACAAAGAAGTAGGATGAGAACACAGGTGAAGGAATAGGTTATGAACAGGAAGACTTCAGTGGCTTGCAGAACAGATGTACTTGGAAATGAATGTACAGCCTTCAAGGCTGACAGCTGAGAGCAAACACTAGGAGCACAGACAGGTCTGTCCTTGATGCAGGAAGGGAAAGTATTCACAGACTAAGTAGGAACATGCTGGGTATGATGGCTCACCCCTGGGATGGCTCATGCCTGGAATCTCAGCACTCAAGATGCTGAGGCATAAGGATTGTCACAAATTCAACATCAGCCGGGGCTACAGAGTGAGACTCTGTTTTAAAAAACGAAAAGGGGGGATGGAACATGATTAATATTTAGAAATATTTTCTAAACTTAAATAAAAACATACTGTAAGTGGGGAAAGGTAAGACTTTGCCAGATTTTTAGAAACAAAAATTTCCAAACATTGGAAAAAATCTAGGTGGAAACCAACCCATCTATTTTATGGAACACATAAATGTTTGGTACCAAGATAGTGTGTGTATAAAACATTTATAGGGCAGTGTCAATAAAATAGTATTTAAAGTTCCAGTGACTGAAAACCAACAGTATAGCTTTTAGCATCCTGGTGAAGTAGTTTGTAGGATTCATTCCAAAAATTACATAACTATTTAACACTAGTGAGAGTAAGTAGAGAAAATGGAGGACACAGGACCACAAAGGAAGCCATCAGGAACATTCTCCCAAGATCAAAGGTCTTGAAATACAGCGTAGATACTTCTGAACTTCACTAAAAAGGGGCTTCCTTCAAGCCCTAGGAAACAAGTGTTTACATCGTCATTCTTTTGTTGAGGTGTATCAGTGAGTGTCTGGGTATCCGGGTGAAGTGCGCGAAATGACCTGCACTTCTCCTTGCCTCCCTCGCTCAGCTTCTGAGTCAGTCAAATATTCTTCAGAGTGACTACTCTACAGCCCTGAAGCAGTGCAACAGAGAGAAGAATAGAACATCCTCCATCATCCCTGGTGAGTCACACTGAATCTTGCAAAATCAACTTGGGTTTTTATTTCTGTGATAAAAGACTTGCATGTCTACCAGTAATGGTTATGTATACTAAATAATGTTATGTCTAATGACATATTGTTCTAATTATACCTGGAATGTTATTGATGACTCAAATCCTTGGAGTCTTATCAAGAATGCAAAACTTGACTTTAAGAATTAGTTAAACAATTAGTTTAACCATCAAAGGCATTCATTAAGAAATGCAACTAAACTTTGCATTTAGGAGTTGATGGGGGGGGGGGTTCATTGCAGTGAGCATGTTTGTTTACTTGGAATGTTCTGTGTTCCAGTGGAAAGATCAAGGGTGGGCATTTCATCCCTGAGTGGAGAAGGCACAGACTACATCAATGCATCCTATATCATGGTAAGTCAGAAACATTATGGGAAAGCCTTCTACCAGCCTGTTACCAGAATTAACAGCAGAGTGGGCCCCCTGATGCAGCAACAGCGCCTCAGGACATCAGTACAATATACAATACAATAACTTTGGCACACAGTCATTAGTGGCCAGAGGAATACCAGCATACCTTGATGTTTTCATGTGTGCTGGAACTGAAGAAATTTCAATTAAAATTAATAAGGAAGCACAGGGTCTCAAGCTCACCATTCAGAGCTAATGAGCAAATATAAATCATATGTTTTCATTCACCAGGGCACAGATCTGAGGCAGAGGCAGGACACATCAGCTTCAACAAAGACCAAATTCACTAAAATTAGCACCCCAGGTTTTCAACACCCCTCTTCCCTATATGCTGGGCTCACTTGAGCTATTGGATTTCTACAATTAGGTTGTCTGCTGAATGGATGAGTGCTTTGGTGGCTTTTGCATGCCTTTTATTAACATCTCAGGATGGTCAACCACACAGCTTGGTTTCAAAAGAAAGAGTTCTACTCTTAATTCCCAAACCATTATTCTAGTTAGTCAGCAAAGAAATGACTAAAGAATATGCCTGTGGGAAACAAGGAGATGCGTAGTTACAGCTGTCTAACACACACCCCATTTCAAATGAGTCCATGGGAGTAGTAAAAGACCACACTACTAGAGAAGGGTTTTTAGTTCAGTAAACAGCGTGGACATCATTTGATCCACCACTTTCTAAAATTCATAAATACAATCAGAAAGGAGCCTTCCTGATCCCTCTCATAGGGGAGGCAGCCAAGGAGCTAGGACATGGAAGGTAACCTGGGGTGAAGAGGTGTGAGATTTAGTATTCTGAAGCCAAGGGCTTGTGGACAATAAGGGTTATAAACTCTGCCATGGATTTCCACTCTAAGTAGTGCAAGAGACAAATTCATAAACCATTTTGGTACTTCTACCACCTAGAAGTCACAGCACTTCTTAAGATAAACTTGTCCACAATGCTTAATTTTACCCAAGTTTAATCACCTCTAAAATGAGGATTATAGTTTTTATTTTGTAGATTCCTTCATAGGAAGAAAATTGTACCTAGCATATAGACAGTGCCCAGCAGACTCTGGTTGTAATACAATATTATTTCAATACCCCATCTACAATTAAATACACTACTTTAACATCAAACATGTTTCTCTGCCTAGTCCTATGTTGGGCCTCTTTTATCTTGTCTTTGGTTTTGTAGGGTTATTACCAGAGCAATGAATTCATTATCACCCAGCACCCGCTTCTGCACACCATTAAGGACTTCTGGAGAATGATATGGGATCATAATGCCCAGCTGGTGGTTATGATTCCAGATGGGCAAAACATGGTAGGTCACTTTTGGTTCGTTTCTTATAAGGAAAACATGATATTGCAATAACCGGAAGCCTGTCATACAAACGCAAAAAGTAATCTTATTTCCACCTAATAGACTAACGTCACTGGAGTCATGCTTTGGTGGACTCAATTGGTTACACAGTTCCATTGGATCAAAGTAATGAATGAGAGCTATTAATGAAGTAGATTAAAGTTGCAAAATGCATTTGTGACACTCCTTATGTAACTCAAGATTGCAACCACAAATGACACAAGTCAATACTCTTCTATTTGCATTTTTAAGATAAAATACATAACACTGTGTTGAAAATTCCATCTGAGTCTCTCATTTTTTATTTTATTATTTTGTTTACAATTCCATGAAGGCATGGTTGAAGAAGTAGTTATAGTCTCTTAATAATATCAACCAAGGCTGTTTCATGTAGTTTTGGTAGTATGAGTCTTTTTATGAAGAAGAGGGAGATTTAGGAAACTTTTAATTTATTCTTTGAGTATTTCATACATGTAAACAGTGAAATAGGATCCTACTCACCCCCGACTCCTCCTGGGTTTTCCTAGCATACACCTCCCCCAACTTGATGTGACTTTGTTGTTGTTGTAGTTGTTGTTTGTTTTCAAGAACTCACTACAATTACTGTTGACCATATAAGCCTGGCTATGTCACTATCCACTGGAACAGGGGCATCCTACCAGTGCCATGCCCCCAAAGAAGAATGAATCTTCCTCCCCAGCTGCTCTCGCCCACCTGTTGCTCCTCAGCTAGACTGGTGCTCCATGAGCTCCTCTCCTGTCCATGCTGGAAAACTCCATTTTTAAAGAATATAAACTTGTAAAGGAAAGACCTCTTCAGAGCCAGAATATCAGTGACACATCCACTCTTCTTTGTCTGTTTGTAAAACCTAAACAGTTAGTCAACATTAATATTGACTTGGGCTTTGCATATACACTTGACTCTCATACTCAGTTAATGCATCTAAAGTCACAGAGATTCCACATCATGCTGGAAACTGACGAGCTCTTGCTTTACCAGTCCTCCTCAGTTGTCAATTATAGCATCAACAGGCTTACCAGTGCTTCTGGTGCGCCAAGAGCACAAAATGCCATGACGATAGTTTGGGTTGTGTAATGTTTTATTTTATACATAAATCCAATCTGGAGTAAGATATCAGGAACATTTTAATAGTAAATTTTGTTATTCAAAGAAATATTTGATTTGAAATTTCTATGCCAGCCAATTGATCTTATTTCACAATCAGGGCATTGAGCTAGTTTATGAAAATCTATACCCTTCCTTGGTCTCTTTCAGGCAGAGGATGAATTTGTTTACTGGCCAAATAAAGATGAACCCATAAATTGTGAAAGCTTCAAAGTCACTCTTATGTCTGAAGAACACAAATGTCTATCTAATGAGGAAAAGCTGATAGTTCAAGACTTCATCTTAGAAGCGACACAGGTACAGAAACAGGTTGTTAAAGGATGGACGTCTATCCTGCTCATGTGTGAGACACGCTAACTTGGGAATCTTTTATAGAAATGGAAAGGATTCTGATTTCTTAAAATTGAGACAATTCCAGAACAAATCAATATTCCTGTACTGTTTTAACTTCCAAAATCTTACAGAATCATCAAACTATTAATCTTTACTAAACTATACAATTCTTAACTTCTGTGTACCGAGAAAAGCAGATTTCTCTTTTACTCCAAACTGATTGCTGACAGAACTTAGGTTGAAAAATTTTTTTAATGTAATACTAATTTTTTTCCTTTGAGATTTATTTTTATTTTCTGGAAATTGGTGTTTTATCTGTTTATGTCTGTGCACCACATGTATGCAGAGCCCATGGAGGCCAGAAGAGGGCATCAGATCCCCTAGAACGGGAACTTCAGATGGTTGTGAGCCATCCTGTGGGTGCTAGAAATTGTCCTCTGGAAGAGTTGCTAGTGCTTTTAACTGCTGACGCATCCAGGTCCTAATTCTAATTCTTATGTTTTAAAATCAACACTTCCCTTGTCATACCTTTCTCCCATAGGTCTCCATAGTTAGTAAGAAGGTTTATTTCAAGAAAATACTCATTAGAAACCCTGTGTCTTGTCATACTGATTATTCTGATCACCCCCATTGCCTACCTCAGCTTTAGGAAATACAGCTTTTTTCCTAGTATTATACAGAAAACACACTAAACAATAAGCATTCATGACTGATTCCAGTTCAGTGCATCTCAAGTAGGTAAAGCAAATATCATTGATACCCCAATCTCTAGAAAGCCAGCCTAGGAATGGGAAGTATTTCTGAAGCAATGATCAGGAAGGCAAGATTTCATCCACTTCATTTATAGCTACTGTCTCCTAAATGTCATAGTACTTGAGGTTGGTAAAGAGGTAAAAGTTTATGCTGTATGGACCAGACTCATTTCAAGATCCAGAAAGTTTGTCAAATGACTAAAGTCAAAATCTGGGAATCTGTTATTTATTTATTTATTTATTTATAAAGACTTTTTAATGTAGTATTATAGAATAAAATAATATTAATAAGCTGTATGTAACATATTAAAGTGATATACTAAATTATTCACTGGCTACTGAGTTCAATAAGGGAACATAACTTTGACCTTTAAGATTTTTCATGCTCCTCTTCATCCATACTGTCCTCCCTTCAGATATAATAGCCTCTGCCCAAATTCTCTTGATTTACTTCATAATTTCACTTTTTATCTCTGTTTTCTTTAAGGTTGTGTTGTTTTGACTTTATATTTTGACCTTTACATAAATTATGTATATTTTTCAAATATTTGCTACTTTGCCTCATTTTAATTGATGACATTTATTTCACATAATTGGGTATAAGTCAAATCTGTTTGTTTCTGCTATTAACATATTCTATCTTATATTTAGGCCACTACTCGTTTGAAGTTGGTTTTGTTTTCTTTTTGATTCATTTTGTTTTATTCATATTTTTGCTATTACAAGTAGTACCTGACCAAATGTTTTCACACATGAAAATTTTTCCTGGATGCACCTAGGAATCCCTTATGGGTCATTAAGAATCAGCACTTTCAACTTTTCAGTGTTGTGATTATTTTAAAAGTGGTCCTACTGAGCTGCCCTCCCATTTAGAGCCCATGAGAAATCTGGAATCTCCTCATCTCTGCTTGTGGGGGATGAAATGACATTTTTTGCTCCATTAATTTGAATTTTCCTTAAATGAAGGTGAATATCTTTCCAAAAATGTATTGGCCATTACACTGATAATTCATTTCTAATGACAAGTCCTCATGGGTTTTGCCCAAGTTTCCATTAGAGCCTTAACAATTGACTTGTTTACTTATGTGGGGTCTTTGTGTAGTCTAGTTATTAATCCCTTTCCAGGTACACATGTTCCTAATACCCTTTCATGCAATTTTAAAGTTTTTATTTTTTATGTAAATGAAGGTTTACAAGCCTAATTCATGTGGATTTTATTACCTCCCCCATTTTGTTATAAATAATCTATCATTTAACATTCACTGCTAAAAAAAGAAATCCTGTTGGGGGCCGAGGATGCCGTTCAGTAGCAGAGTGGATGTTTAGCATAGGAGCATCCCTGTTCTGTTCTTTGCACCAAACATACTGAAAACAGCAACAAAACATGTCTGAAATCAAGACACCCTTACTGATAGAGCATTGCTTGCTAAATGTTCTACATTTTACCTTTACTTTTTATATTTTTATATTGTGCATGTCGGGAGTGCACTCTTCTTTTCCATGTGATATTGTTGTCCTCGCGTCCCAGTGCTCACAAATTAGCAGTGTCAGCTCAGTCATACATCTAGTGTGTATGGACTTGTTCCTAGCATGGCCACTTCTTTCCAATGGGCTCCTTGCCAGTCTCTCTGCTAACCTGGGGATGCCTTCATGTTAGCTTATAATAATTCTTAATATCTGGTGAGCCAATATCCTGTCTTGATTTTTTTGTTGTTGTTGTTAATAGCATTTGGGAAGTTTACATTTATTACATAAAATTGATTTTGAGACATTTGTTTTCATATATAGCATCTCACTTTAGGAAACTGGAGGTCGGAGGTTTATTTCATAAAGGGACATAGTCTGGTTAGTCACACGAAAAGTAAGTGAGTCTGGAGTTCAGAGGAGACCTCCACCCACTTCCCTGATGTTTTCTCTAATCTCGTTCTGAAGAGGACTGACTGCTGTTGTTTGAAGATCTCTGTGCTGTTTTCCAAACAAACTTTAACACTGAAGATTTCCTTTGTACCTTAAAATTTAGCAGTTCGGACACATCTTTATGTCATGCTTTCGTGGTTTATTAGCATTGATATGATTTACACACAAATAGGATTTCTTTTTTGAACTAAAAAAAGGAGGAGTTGGGAGATGGACCAGTTGGTAAAGAGCTTGCCAGTGAAGCATAAGAACTTGAGTTCAGTTCCAAGCAGGACCATGAAATCCAGGCACAGTGATACCTGCCTGTAACCCCAGCATTGGGGAGGCAGAGATAGGAAGATGCCAAGGGTTTCCTGACCAACCGAGATAGCCCGATTCAATAAGCTCCAGATGGAAGATCCTGTCTCAAAGAATAAGGTAGAGAAAAATTGTAGACACTTAATAGCGACCCTTTACCTCCCACACACGTGTACACATGCACACCCCCCCACACAAAGGACTAAAAAGGAGATGATGGTTTTTTTATCCTGGTTAATAGATCTATTCATGGTTGGTGTCCCATCGCAATGATTTTCTGCCTCCACAATGAGAGCTGCGCTGCAAATATAGCATTCACTATTTTCATCATCCAGCTTCAGCTTCTAATTTTTTCCCAGTTACTCCACTCCTGATGAACTGTCACTAGCCAGCATGACTCTTAAAAGCACTAATTTGTTCTTTCTTCTCATAGGATGATTATGTGCTGGAAGTAAGGCATTTTCAGTGTCCCAAATGGCCAAACCCGGATAGTCCCATTAGTAAAACATTTGAACTTATAAGTATTATCAAAGAAGAAGCCGCTAACAGGGATGGGCCCATGATTGTTCACGATGAGTAAGTTTCACAGTCTCGATCATTGCACACCTCTGGATATATGCATGCTTCTGTTGTCCTCAGGCCAGCCTGATGCGTTGTGTCCATGTGCTGATCAGCCAGGCTGGATTAGCTGCTGCCTATCATCACAGGTCACACAGCACATTTCCCCTTTTTTGTAACTCCTGATAAAGGCAAAAGACTTATATATGAACACAGAGTCTGCTCTTATGCTTTATAGTGGGAGCATTTGTTGATATGAGACACTGTTTCAGCACTGGAATCTTATAGGAGCTACCCTAGGATATGTCTCAGCTATTTACTTCTTGAGAAAGAAGTAAAAACAACTATTGTTTGATGTTTTTGTTTTTGTTTCTGTTTTGTCTGAAAGAGAACTCTTTTTTTTTTTTTGAAGATGTATTTATTTATTATGTATATAGCATGTATGACTGCAGGCCAGAAGAGGGCACCAGATCTCATTACAGATGGTTGTGAGCCACCATGTGGTTACTGGGAATTGAACTCAGGACCTTTGGAAGAGCAGTCAGTATTCTTAACCTCTGAGCCATCTCTCCAGCTCCTGAAAGAGAACTCTTTATCCCATGAATTTTTCTGTTCCTGTAACAGCGAAAAATGCTAGAATTGTGTTATATACCTATTCTATAAAGTATGTAGTTTATATATGATAACCTCAGTCAAACATGTTCTGCTTGCTCCTTTCATAAAATAAAAATAACAAATCATATGCAAACAGTAAGCCTTCTATAAAGGATTTTGTTATTAATGGCATGAACACTTAGTACTGCCTCCATTTCAACCATAATTCTAAGCACACAAAAAAAGGAAGACACACCATTTCAAGGCTGTGTGCTGTGAGTTCCAATGTATTTGATGCATCTAAATGGAGTCTCTGCCCTTTCCCTTTACTGCAAGGCATGGTGGAGTAACGGCAGGAACTTTCTGTGCTCTGACAACACTTATGCACCAACTAGAAAAAGAAAATTCCATGGATGTTTACCAAGTAGCCAAGATGATCAATTTAATGAGGCCGGGAGTCTTCACTGACATTGTAAGTGATGAACCTCATCTTTCATTGTTGAAATATCACTTCCTAGATGGTACTAGGGTCTTTTTTATCCTATATAAGGAAGGCCACAGTAGTTGGTAGCATTCTAGCTAAATTACAAGGCTGCACCTTGCAGAAGACTGGAAGATTAAAAAAAGAAGAAGAAGAAGAACCAAGTCACTCTGTGCCCTTTTACAGGATTCATTGTGAGTCTTAATACCTGTAGTGGAATTAGCAACAAATTGATTTGTTCAGCAAACTGAGGAGTTATATTCCTCGGGTTCAAATATGGGCTTCACAGAACAGCGGGAGCTATATCTCAAAGACTTAAATGTTAGAACTATCAACTCTTTTCTCTAGCCAAATGCAGTTTCTGAAGTTAACAAATAACTAATTCTTGGATGCTTTTAAGAGAAAAAAGATACATTCAGTCAAGAAAGAGACACAGCACTTTCAGTTCCATAGTTTAGCTTAGAAATAACCTGAAAGTTGTTACTATTGTGGCAAAATAATAAGAAGGGTGGTGGGAGTCTCAGGTGGATTTCGAAGTCCTGGTGTCACTGCTTAAAGATAAGGGCCTCATAGAAAGATCATTTGGCATCAGGAAACCCAAACCATCAAGCCAGGCAGAAGGATAGAGCGTGAAGAACATTTGGAATGTGTCTGGTGATGGTGCTGTGCTTTGGTGATACTACAGTCATTGTTGAGCCCTTTCTGTAGATACACAGAAACATTTGATTACACAGCAATTAGAGGAAAATAAGATGCTTATTTTTGAGGGTTGGGGATATAACTCAGTTAGTAGAATGCTTTCCTAACATGCACAAGAACTAGTTTTGGTCCTTACCTCCACATTAACTGGATGAATAGAACACATCTGTAGTCCTTGGGAGGTAGGGACAAGAGGATCAGGTCATCCTCAGCTACACAGTAAGTTCAACACCAGTCTCAGATGTATGAGACTAAGAAAGAAAAGGGGAAGAGAAAAGAAAGAAAGATGTTGCTTTTGAAAAGGTGGTAGGCACTCAACACCGAGAGAGTTCATTTGCATCGTCTTCCAACTCCAGGAAACAACAGAATAAGAACCGAGTGTTTATTATTGTCCAATGTGCATGGGCTTCTTCTCTAAATTCAATGACCATTTGCTCATTGCAAAGCAATTTTGACTTAACCAAATAGATAAAATCAAATGCAGATTGTGCACCTCAGCTGAGTATAAGCCCTTAGTACAGCCCTGTGCTCTTCTGTGAATAGTGCCAAAATGTGTCTGAAATCATACCTGTTTTATGCAAATTCATGTCTATGTTGAGCTTCCTGTCCATAATTCTCCTTTCTGTGTTTTCTAGGAACAGTATCAGTTTCTCTACAAAGTGGTCCTCAGCCTCGTCAGCACAAGGCAGGAAGAGAATCCATCCACCTCTCTGGAGAGTAATGGTGCAGCTTTGCCTGATGGAAACATAGCTGAAAGCCTGGAATCTTTAGTTTAACACAGAAAGGGTGAAGGACAAACCAATCTAAGCATTGTTCTCCTCTTTCTCAAACTAGAAAAATGAGTCAGTTCTGTTGTCTGTTTACTTCCCATGACATGACGGTAACTCATTCTGCTGCCAAATTGACACCATTAACAACGTGTGCCTTTTTGAAAGACTTCTTGTAATTCACTTATTATGTTTGAACTAAAATGATTGAATTTTACAGGATTTCTAAGAACTGAATTGTGGTATTTTTTTTCCATATTGATTTTAACAGAAAAATTCAATTTATAGAGAATAGGAATCACCATCCTTGGAAGATGTTTGTTTTTAAGTGTCAAATTTTTAGCTGTATTTGTAGCAATCATCAGGTTTGCTAGAAATATAACTTTTAATATAGTAGGTTGTAAGTAAACCACTTTATCCCCAGTGATATTCAACATTTTAAAACTGCAGTATTCATCTGAAGTAGAAGTGATCTAGTAACTTATGTAAATACTGCTCTGGTGTCTCCATGGACCAAATTTATATTTATAATTGTAGATTTTTATATTTTACTACTGTGTGAGTTTTCTAGTGGTGTGCTTGAGTTTAATGATGTAGTTTATTCTCTGGTCTTACTTACTCTACATGTCTTCTAAAATTATACTGTGCTAGCCAAGGAACTAACCCTGTTTCCGCATGTCATTTTAACTCTTGTGGAAAATAGAAAACCACTTGTTTTAAAAGATGTTTTTATGAGAGTAACACCTTACCAAACGTTCCTTAAATGGTTTTTATTCAAGAAACTGCAAAAATAAATATATTGCCATTGACTCGTGTTTACTTGTGGAACGTTGTGCTGGTCTATGTGTGGTAGAAAATTATGAATATGGGTCCCACTGAGAAAAAAACGAAAAGCCCAAAGAAATGGGACAGAGTATCCACCTGTGCTTCCTATGGTAGTTTGAATGCAATTGGCCCCCATAATCTCATAGGGAGTGGCACTATTAGGAGATGTGGCTTTGTTGGGGTGGGTATGACCTTGTTGGAGGAAGTGTGACACTGGGGGGCGGGCTTGGAGATGTCCTGTGCTCAGGATACAGCCCAGTAAGTCAGTCAAGTCAACTTCCTGCTGCCTTCTGGTCAAGATGTAGTCAGCACTACATCTTCCTGCATGCCACCATTCTCCCAACCATGATGATAATTAACTGAACCTCTGAAACTGTAAATGAGCCACGCCAATGAAATAGTTTACCTTATAAGAGTTGCTGTGGTCATGGTGTCTCTTCAGAGCAACAAAAACCCTAATGAAGAGGTGTTCCCTGTGGTACTCTGGGATCTCACAAAATTTTATGATGTTGAGTTCAACACAGCTGCTGGTGCTGTCACTACAAAATGTACCATTAAACAATTGGAACCCACTTGCTTAATAAATAGAACCACTATGTATTTCTTTTGCCTTATGGGATTGCCATGGCCTGAATATGCATGACTCCCCCAAACCCATGTGTTAACATTTCCACCCCTAGGTTGACAAGAGAGCAAAGGGTCTGTCATGGTAGGGGAAACAGAGGAACAGGAGTAGGAGGCTTTTGGGTATGCCATATCTTTAGGCAGGAAGCAGAGAAAGAATGGGAAATGGGCCCTGGCTATAAAACTTCAAGGCCTGTTCCCCATGACTCGCTTCTGTCAAATTCTATAACTTTCCAGAACAGCACTACAGAGTGTTCAAACACAAGTCTATGGGGGACATTTTACATTCAAAACACAACAATGTCCTTAAATAAGAGAGACCTGAGAGAGATCCCCGGAATCTTCACACAGTGAGAAGACCACAGCTGAGTATAAAGAATAATAATTTAATTTTTTTTTTAAAAAAGCAAGCTCTTGCCAGATCTTGAATCTGTCAGCATTTTGGCCTTGGACTTTCTGAGTTCTAGAACTGTGAAAAAGAAAATTATGTAGTATACAGATACCTGAGCATGGTATTTTGTCCTATTAGCCCAAGCTGGCTATGAAGAATTATCAGAATGTTGCCAAAAAAGAGCACCATGTGCCAGGAAGTGACAGAACTTTTGCTTCAGAGTCAAGCCAGGAATTAGAAGCTGCTGGACTTGCTATAGACTCCAGTCTAAACAAAGGTCAACCTAGTCAAGAGGGTGGAAACCAGAAAGACAGCCTGGGACCAGAAGGCCACACAAGAGTGGGAAAAAGACAGAGATCCTATGTTATCATTAGGATCCAAGAGCTATGCAGAACATTCCTGGAAGGTATGGCAAGCTTTCCTCATCTCTGGAATTCTTGTGGTAACAGTACATTGCAAAACAAGTCATAAATGATGATGCTGGATTAATAGGTCAGATGAGCCTCTGGCAGTCATCTCCATTCATTACTGAAACTTCATTGTTTCGTTACATCTGTAGCTGTTATCTACAGAGTTTAATGTGATAGTATCTTATTACTATGACTGCATTGTGATCACATAGTCTTTTGACATTGCTAACTGTATTTTATTACACATCCTTAATTAGCCTATCATTCTCAAGTTTGCAAAATATTTCACCTGGAATACCAATATGCTGAATGTGTGGTGTTCTGACACATTACAAATCTCCCTCTTTAGTAAAAGTTGAGATATTACAATCAGTAGCTTTAGATAATGAAGTAAATAAATGAAAACCACAACACCAGTATTAAGAATCTAGACACCATTGGCCTTAAATTCTAATTCACGAGTTTTTTTTTAACCTCTTAAGATAATTGTCTTTAAAATGAAAACAGGATTTGAAGGAGTAAGAAAAACATAGCGTGAAATTCAAATGTTTCATTACATCCATAATGATAAGAAATTCTAACTAATCCATCACCAGTGGTGGTTTCTAAACAGCTCTGAAGGCACAAACTGACCTTAGAGGATCTTTGCAGGTAGACTAATTTGAAATGCCTCCCTCCACAATTTTATTCATGCCACTCACCACAGCTCTCTGCTTCCTGTTTCCTTATTTCAGTCCCATGATTGTTATAATAGTTCTGAATGATCCAGAGAGAGATGGGCTGATGCAAAGAATTTATATCTTTCCTACTAACTTAGTTACTCTTATATTAAAAAATTATCAGCATTGACGTTTTAAAAATTAAGGCACTAAAATAGCAAATGCTATTATTACACTTATTTCAAGTAATTGCTTTTAAACAACATAGGAAGTTGAAATTATGCATTTCCAGGCTTTCCTTACGTGTGTGTGTGTGTGTGTGTGTGTGTGTGTGTGTGTGTGTGTGTTGTGTTTTGTGTTGTGTTGTTTGTTTTTAGACACTGTTAAATAAGAAATCTTCCCCAGTTTTCCTATGTGGTATTCTAGCTTGAAGCCCATGAGAACACATAAAAAGGCTAAGGGAACTAAGTAGAAAATACACACAAATAAAATTGAAACCAAGAAGAAAGGCTGAGAGCCCTGGAGTTCTTAGTGCTGTTCACAGAATCCACTTCCCTGCCACTGTCCTTAGGGCACCAACCTGTGGCGGATTGTTATTTAAAAGCCCAGCTTTGTTCCCATGTCCCTTGACACTCATCCAATTTACCAGAGGAACAGATGACCCCTTGGCAGTCATGACTGCCAAGGTTGAGTAACAAAATGCTTGCATCTGATTCTCTTGGGACATTGTCTTGGAACAGTGCCACCAGGCTGACACAAGACCACACAGCAGTGGAAGGAATTCATGGTCCTGACCCCAAACCCCAGCTTCCAGCTGATATCTAGATGGAGGTACTGACCGTGTATGAAGTGAGACATTGAAGTAGCTTCTCCTGGTCACCATCAACACAGTCCAAGTGACACTTCCTGGGACAGATAAGCTGTTCACACTGAGCCAGGCCCTAACTGCATAGTGAGGAGCCAGATGAGTGACTGACACTTTAAGCCATTGTACTTGGGGACTGATAAAAACCAGAAGCACGTTGGCAACCAGGTGGTCCTTTAAAAATATTTTTTTAGGTTGTCTCAGTGGCACATGAATACTAGCTGTTCTCACACCTTTTATCTTGCTCCCCTCCTGTGTTTTACAACATCTCTTCTGCTTTCTTCCCTGCAAGAACTCAACTCCATTCATTTTCTCTCCCTTTTAGTATTTCTCTCAACCTGAAGAGAATAAATCATTTTGCAAACAATTTGCTAACCCAACAAGATGTAACTTTTTTCTTGATTGGGACTGTCCTGTTTCTGTAGGGAGCTGTTTTTACCTATGCCAGTATTGGTGAAATTATTAAGGCCACTCCACGTAGTTAAAAGGAAGATTTATTTAGTGGGTAACTTACAAATGAAGGGATAGGTAGGTCGTGGGGTATGGGGAAGGTGTATCACAGTCCAGCGGTGTTCTCTGGAGCTCTGCTCGGTCAACCTCCACCATCAAGGGTCCAGAAACAGAGAGCGCGCTGGCCCATCCAGATCTCAGGTCTCCAGGTGCCTCCCTTGGCCCCACCTTGTAGGCATGACAGTTGCCGAAGCCTCATTGGGGGTTGGAACTTCCAGATCAAAGCTGGAATGGCTACCCACTACATGCCAGCCTCACCATGAACCAGGTTCAGGAGAAATGATATTATCACACTAGAGTCAAATGCCTGACTAGCTGTGCTTGACAATAGCCAAGAGTAACTGTCACTCAAAGAGGAGAGCAGTGGCCATACCACCTCACCAGGCTCTTCTAGTTCCAAGGTTTATGTGTGATCTGTTAATTTCATATGCATTGTCAATCAACAAAACTGGAAGGCTATCATACTATAGCAATAACTAAAATTGTAGAGACAAAGCCTCTTAATTACCTAACAATTTAGGACTCACTGCTGTATTTTGTCCTTTGTGCTAAATAATAAAAATTAGGAAAGATTGCTGAGACTAAAAGATTATAAAGAGGAAGAGGAGAAGGAGAAGGAAGAAGGCAGCATTTGATTGGTTCTCAACTACTAACATGTATTGTTGCAAAAACAGCCAGTATTTCCCAAGCCTTTTCAAGTCATGTTCTGGGCAGGTGGTGTTCCATGTGTAATGCCAGCACATGGAAGGCAGAAACAGGAGACCCCAGAGCAAGCTAGCTGGCTGGACTAGAAGAATGAGTGAGCTCTGGATTCAAGTGAGAGACTTAGCATCTTAGGAGGAGAGAAATCAAGAAATCACAGAAGGCACTCAACAACCACCTCAGGCCCCCATGTGTACACCTATGCATGAGCAACATGTCTACACACATGTAAATTTGCATACACTTTGCATGCATATCACATACATGTGTAAAAAAAGACTGAATTTCAAAGATATTCTTTGTAAAACAGATGGCTACTGAAATGTATCATCTACTTTGGGTGTCTTCAGATAATGAATTGTTTCAGTATGAAGTCTTACCACCCCAGGTAAGTCATTTAACTCTGAGACACATTTTCTCATCTGTAGAATTAGAGGACTCACCTCTACAACCATTTTAAACTCCTCCTTATGAAATATGGAAGTACATCTTTTTGAGTAGAATGAATCTTTGAAGCATCTTCCAAATATAAATCATCATCCTTCCAAATAAAATTTCAAAGCTAAAATCATAAATTTCGAAGGAAAAATGTTATTGCAAGAAAAGGGGAAAAATATCTATGCTTTTGAGCATCTACTTTGATAGGTGATAGGCATCTTCTTTAGCCTTTACACCAACCCTGGGCATTACCTCTACAGAAAGAAACAGTACTATTTATAAAACCAGTGAACTAACAGTGTCTCCTGAGTCTAGAACAAGGAAAACTTGGCAATAGTGATACTTCATTGGTATGATCTGGAAGAGACTAAAAGATGGAAATATGGAAGATATGAGGATTAAGTTTACCAGAATAATTACATCAGAAGTTCATATTTGGGGGGTCAAGTATACCAATCACACTTTGCTAATAAAGTTTTATTAGGACAGTCATATTGTCTATGGCTCTTTTTGCCTTGCTGATCCTAGAAGAGTAATATGCTTCTATGCTTAGAACTTATTCATGTATACCTTACCTCCCTACACACACACACACACACACACACACACACACACACACACACACACACCACACACTGCTACCTTTATTTGAAAGCTCTGAAGGAAAGCTTCATATTGAGCCAGGTGAGTCTGATTGCTCCTGACTTTGTTCAAGCTCATTGTTGTTCCTTTCCTATCATCGCTAACAGACATTAGTCATTACACAGTAAAAATGCAGGGGGGTGTGTGTGTGTGTGTGTGTGTGTGTGTGTGTGTGTGTGTGCGCGTGCGCGCGTGCTTTTCCCACCCTGACCCTTTCCAAATAGCACCAGATATTTTCTTATCATATAACCCATGCATAATACTAGATGATCTCAAAGGAGGAACTAGTTTCACATTCCAGAAGAAAAACACTTGAAGGCAGATGGGTACTTAACAGAGTTTTAAAGCCAAAACTATTTCTGTAAAGAAGCAAATCCATTTTACTTGAAATATAATCTTTTTATAAGTTGGAGATTATGTGCATATATTTGCACATATACATATATGTGTCTACAAATATATACATATATGTATATATCATAGATCACACACTCCCAGTGTATAAGTTCCTGGTTTTCAGTATCTTCAGAGTTGTGCCATTGTTAAAAGGTTTATTAGTAGTCATTCCGTTTTCCTCTCAATTCTCCCAGCACTATATAGAGATGTGTTTTTCTGAATGACACAACATGAAATTACACAATAAGTGGCCTTTTCTGTCACAGAATACTTTGTGTTCATCCATATCATATGTAACACGTACCTCATTTCTTACTATTGAGCAATAGTCCATTGGGTGGATATTTCACATTTATTCATTTTTTAACTGGTGAGATATTACAAATAATGTTCTTATTAATATCCAAGGACAGGTTTTTTATAAGGATTTCTCCATTGTTCTCGATTATTCTTCAATAATCCTTTCAACATCTTTGTGTCTACACTAACATTCATTATCTTTTTTATTCCTGCCATTCTCATGGGTATAAAGCAGTATCTCACTGTAGAAGTAGTTTTAATTTTTCATACTATTATTAAACTTTTGTATATCTTTAGGGAACTGCCAAATCCAAACTTCTGAACACTATTAAAATTGGGTTATCTTTTTCATATTGAATTATAACAGCTCTTTATATATTCTAGCTACATATTCTTCCCTAAATAAATGATTTACAAAAAAAATCTGATTCTCTGGGTTCTTTGGAAGTGTGCAATTTTATTTTGTAGCACTTTCCTTGGAAACTCCAAAGTTCTTAATTTTTATTTTGTCCAGTTTGTCTATTTTTTTTCTTCTGATGCTTGTGATTTTTGCTTCAATTACTTAATAAACCATTGCCTAATTCAAACCCATGAAGATTTATGACTATGTTTTACTCAAAGATTTTTACAGTGCTAACTCTTTTTTAGAATTTTTTAGATGCATTCTTAGTCAGTTCTTATATCTTCTATGAGGCAGTGATCCAACTTCATTGTTTCTGGTTATTCATGTTTTCAATCATCATTTGATGAACAGGTATTTCTCTTCTGTAGCTAGAGTTTTCCCACCTGGCCCACAGTCAGGACAAATCTCTGTCACCCGCCAGTCCCACAGCCTCTCAGACCCAACCAAGTAAACACAGAGACTTATATTGGTTACAAACTGTATGGCTGTGGCAGGCTTCTTGCTAACTGTTCTTACTGTTCTTACAGCATAAATTAATCCATTTCCATTAATCTATACCTTGCCACATGGCTCGTGGCTTACCGGCATCTTCACATGCTGTTTCTCATCATGGCGGCTGGCAATGTCTCTCTGACTCAGCCTTCCACTTCCCAGCTTTATTCTCCTTCTTGTCCCACCTATACTTACTGCCTGGCCACTGGCCAATCAGTGATTTATTTATTGACCAATTAGCAACACATTTGCCATACAGAACATCCCACAGCACTTCCCCCATTTTTTTTTCAAAAAGGAAGGTTTTAACCTTAACAAAATAAAATTACATATAATTTGGGAATTTGGGCGTAGCTTCTCTTACTACTTCCTGCTGGAGTGGGGCGCTGTATCTTATGGGGACACTAAGAAAAATTTTAGGATTATGGAATAGTCCATGAGGGTGTATCGTCTGAGCCAGTTGCCTTCAAACCATTCTGGATGTTGGATCATCTGGGCCTTGGTGTCATCGGAGACCTTTCAGGGGGTCTTGGCTGGTCAAATATGATGTATCTTAACCTGGAACAAATCCATAGCCTTTGGCTTTCTTGTCACATGGCTCGTGGCTTACCGGCATCTTCACATGCTATTTCTCATCATGGCGGCTGGCAGTGTCTCTCTGACTCAGCCTTCCACTTCCCAGCTTTATTCTCCTTCTTGTCCCGCCTATACTTCCTGCCTGGCCACTGGCCAATCAGTGATTTATTTATTGACCAATCAGCAACACATTTGCCATACAGAACATCCCACAGCACTCTTCACTGAATTGTCTTAGCACACTTTTTAAAAGGCAATGGAACAAATATGAGTGTCCCTTCTAACCTCTCAATCTTATTACTTTTTTCCTTTTTGATGCTGTTGACATTGTTTTTCTAAAGCCACTTTTGGTTCACTGATTCCTACTTTACAGAAAGGCAAATGCTGTAAGTTATTCCTGATTCTGCAGTTTTTCCGAATTGATAAATTCAGATATTTTCTTTTGTATTCTTTTCACTATGTCTTTGGATTTCCTATGCAGTTCTTGGAGATTCTATGCAAATAGAGTTCATTTTCTTCCTTTCAAATAGATTTTTTTAATCTTATTTTGTTGCCTAATTGCCATGGCCTAATCCCTCAAAACAGATTGAATCACTGTGGCCAAGTGACAACATTCCTGTCTTACTTGTGGTGTTAGGTGAAAATCAATCAGTATTTTGCCATTAAATATGATACAAGTTGTGGGTTTTTCAAAGCTATCTTTTATAAGGACATCCCTTTCTATTCTTAGTTTGTTATGTGTTTTGTGGTGGATTTTTCGGTTTTGTTTTTATCGTGAAAGGGTGCTAGAGTTTTTCAAACACTTTCTCTGCTTGTAATAAAAGGATAATGAGGACTGTGAATTTATTGTATCAATTCTGTTTTCTAAAAATTCAAGAGAAAATAATTTTCAAAAAAATTTTACTAAATAGATCATAACTTTACAAAAGGCATGAAACATTACTTTTGCAATTGTAGATATGTCAGTCTAAAGGTGTCTAGCAGAGGCCCTGGGTGGAGCTCTGGGAGTCCAATTAGCGAGAATGAGGAGGGTTTATATGAGCGAGAATTGTTGAGACCAAGGTTGGATAAAGCACAGGGACACATAGCCAAACAAATGGAAACACATGAGCTATGAACCAATGGCTAAGGGGTCACCAACTGGATCAGGCCCTCTGAATGGGTGAGACAGTTGATTGGCTTGATCTGTTTGGGAGGCACCCAAGCAGTGGGACCAGGTCCTGTGCTCATTGCATGAGTTAGCTGTTTGAAACCTGGGACCTATGCAGGGTCGCTTGGCTCGGTCTGGGAGGAGGGGACTGGACCTACCTGGACTGAGTCTACCAGGTTGATCTCAGTCCTCGGGGGAGGCTTTGCCCTGGAGGAGGTGGGAATGGGGGGTGGGCTGGGGGGAAGGTGAGGGGGGCCGGAGGGGGGAGAACAAGGGAATTCGTGGCTGATATGTAGAACTGAATTGTACTGCAAAATAAAATTAAAATAAAAAGGTGTCTAGCAGAATCAATTTGAAAAATACAAAAATATAACTACATGCAATTTTTTCTGGCAAAAAAATAGTAGAACTGCATTTGCTGATATGTTCTTATAAATAAAAGAAGCACAATAAGTTAAACTATGATCATCATCACTTTTATATACACAAAAATACACAATAGGCTTATTAAAGGTCTCTGTAATGACTGGCATCTTCTACTCCAAAAGTTTTACTAAAATAGAGATTTGAGTTTTAAAAACACCATTGCATTAACTTACTCAAAACATATGCTTCATGTTTTAAATGAGTTATGCTCAAAACACAAAACTTCATGCTTTAGCAAATTGATAAGCATGTTTGTCATACACAAATTGACAGCTTTGATGCCTAAAAAAATGAATTCCCATTTATGGCTTGATTGTGCTCTGTGTATTAAATACAATGCCTTCTGCTTTAATCCGCTCCAATATTGGCCCATAGATCTCCTTTGTAAATGGTCCCATTAGGCCTTTGGCTTCAATTTCACCTAAAAGAAAACACATTTTTTGATTTTCAATTTAAAGGTGATGTTAAAGATCTATTTCCATGTCAAGAGTCCAACACCAGGGCCAACTGGTATTGTATTCCAAAGTTAAGGTGTTCAATCTAGATGTAACAATAAAGAGAGAACATGGAAAATTAAAATTTGAAATTCTTTACAGAAAGTCCCAACTTAGACCCAGAGAGGCTAAGTAAAAAGAAGGGCTCAAGGGGGACACATGATGTCCCTGGACTTTGTGGGTGGGCTGTGGCGGGTGGAGATGGGAATAGGAGGGATCAAGTCGGGAGGGGTGTGGAGGGAGAGAGGACAGGGAAAGATGACCGGCATGGGGGAAGCATTTGGGAGACTATGTGGAGAACGAGTGCAGTGGAAACTCCCTGGAACGGAATCTACGACAGTGACCCTATGGAGGAATTCTAGTAAAGGGGCATGTGGAGCCTGAACCAGCCTTCTTCCGTAACCAGGCAAGGCTTCCAGTCGTGGAACTGGGATACCAGTCCAGTCACAAAATCTTTGACCTTCAGTTTGGCCTGCCTGAAAGATGTGCTGAAGTAAAGGAAGCGGAGAACTTGTGAGAGTGGCCAACCACTCTGGTCTAACTTGGTCTAACTTGAGGCCCACACTATGAGAGGGCGGGTTCATAGGGACTCACAGAGACTAAATTGACAATCGGAGAACCTGCATGGATCTGTGCTAGGTCCTCTGCATATATTTTATGGTTGTGTAGCTGCTTCTTCTTGTGGGACTCCTAACGGTGGAAACAGGGTTGTTCCTGACTCTTTTGCCTGCTCCTGAGACCCTTTTCCTCCTCCTGGGTTGCCATGTTCAGCCTTGATATGAGGGTTTGTGTCTCGTCTTACTGCATCTGTTATTTTATGCTCTGTTGAAATCCCTGGGAGGCCTGCTCTTTTCTGAAGGGAAACAGAGGAGGACTGGGACTGGGGGAGAGGGGAGGGGATTGGGGGGAATGAGAGGAGTAGAGGGAGGGGAAACTGCTGTCAGGATGTATTGTATGAGAGAAGGATAAAAAAAAGGGGTGGCTTTATGGATTTCAAGTCTGTTAATGGAGTAAAAACATTAAGAACAAGTTATTCTTAGAATGTGAGCTTTGTCCAAGCTAGTGATATGCTTTATGACAGTGTGCCACAGTGCTGGGAAGTAACAGGGAGTCACAGACACCAATCAACCACAAGGTCACCCAAGGAAGCAGCTGATACTCTACAGGGGCCTGTGTGGCTGAACTGCGCTTTTCAGTTCTTCAGCTCTATTTAATGTATCTTCCCTTAAAGTATCTTCAAACTCACAATAACTATTCACAATAAAAATGCCACTGTAAGTCATGGAACACCTCGGGAATAGTTGCTCAGTGTGTATAAGATGCTAAGATATGAAAATTAATAAACCACAGTCTGTAACCCTGATGATCTACAAATGAACACCTTCTGCTAAGTCAGAGCGACCACTCCCTAAAACTAGAAACAAGAAGGGAGGATTTTTAAGAGTCAGAGGGGTTGAAGATACCATCAAAACAAGCCTGATTTTCCACTTTCAATATGAGGAGACCTTGGCCCACAGATGTTGAGCTATATCTGTTCCATCATTCAGAGGTCCTGTGACTGAGCTGGGTGAAAATTTGGTCTCATGTCAGGGCCTATGCTCACTTGTCACCGTAGTGTGGCCCCCATCCAGGTATCTTCCAAGACTGCTCATGTTCAATAAAGCAAACTCTTTGCTGTCTAGGCACTGGTTGACTTGAAGGTAAAGAGGAAACAGACCCAGTCCTGATGAGAGTGAACTTACCATCCAGCAACATTTTAGCTGCCATGGCTGTCGGTAACCCCACAGTTTTAGCCATTGCTGAAAAGCCATTGAAGTCTCCATAAACCACAAGATCAATGATCTTATTTTCTAAATGTCCAGAGGGATGCCTGATGCCAAAGCTGTCTCTCATCACAATCATATCTTTTTCTTCAGGGCCTTAAAACAAATGCAAACATTCTAAATCATCATTGTAGTTTAACTATTATTTGTATTTTATCTTTCTGCCCTTCTCTGAAGTTTCCCATCCAATTACCTATGATCTCTAGATAACCATTTATGATGCTTTTTACCCAAAGATCAGTGAAAACCTCAAAAAAAAAAATGAAAACTTTGACCACATTCGTTTCTCAGTATCGAGTAGTATGGTTGGTGTGACAAGAAAGATGGACACTTGCTCCCAAAACTATTGCTTTGGTATTTACCTAATACATTAAATACAAAACTCTTTTTTCCTTCTCATAGTTTCTGATTATTTCCTAATGATTTTTCTATTATTGCCTCAGCCCAGTGCCCTTTCCCTCTTTTCAAATCTCTCCCTTTCTGTTGCGTGGCTGCCACTCCCAAGACCAATCCTTTGGCCAAACTGTCTTGTGATTCTTCTTCAGCAATGTTTAGTGAAAACCCATAACCTACCATAGGAGAGTTTTGAGACCAAGTGCTTGGAGAATGCATCCACAATAGACTCTGCCTGAGGGACCTGCTCATCCCCCAATAAGCCCAACCTGAAAAGCACAAGTGTCTCTGTTAGTTCACAGCCTATGCATATTCTCTAGGGAGTAGAAAAGAGCTCCTGGGCTCTTAGGCATTAACTCACAAGTTCTAAGATTCACTTAAACTGGGAAATGGTAATAATAGGAACGCCTTAGCTTCAGAATCTCCCCAGATTCCCTGAGACACTGCTTCATAGAGCAGGGCAAAAGGGTATAAAAAAGCTCATGTTTTATGACATTTTAAGAGTTAATTTACAGATTATTTGTCTCACATTAAGTATACTTGTATGAATAATATTCCATAGTCACATGAACGAATATTCTGCAGTCAGTAGGGGAATACTCAGAGAAATCCCACTTTATCCAGGAACGGAGTGAGAAGATGCTTCAGAATAAACATTTTCCAGGTCATAATTGCCATCAGATTTCTTCACTTATCTACTTTTTTATCCCAATACAAACATAACACATTATAATCTCTCTAAGGCCAACCTAATGAGCATTAATTAGCTAATAAACAGCTAACTAATCAAAGACAAATATGTGTGTGGTATGCCATAGCCTTTCTTTGGCCAGAAAGGACTACATCATTAATCACTGGTCCAATGTGTTTTGATCTAAATGAATAAAAGGGCCCTTACCATTCAGCAGCCTCAAGCTGGGTACTGTCCCCTCCCAGCTTTGTAAAGACAACTTCCTTAAGCTTCTCACACGAAGAGGAGCGGGAAATTCCAACTAGGTCACACAGGAGCTGTTTCTGATTGGAAAAAGAAACATGGAGAGTCTAAGCCCCTAAGTAGTAAAACATCAATTATCTGAGAAATAAGTCTATCAAGACATCAGACATCAAGTGGACCTCAAGTTTGTTAGAAAAAAATTAAAATAGGAAATTGAAACAAATTATATGTGTATAAATATATACATATGCATGCATGCATATCGATATATCACAAATGCTTGGGATTCCAGAACAATGTTTAACAATAAAAAGTCAATGGTAAAAAGGGGAAACACGAAAACACTTCCTGGTCATGTATCTTCTCCATCACTGTTTTCACCCATACTCCACACACACCCTGTAGCCATCAATCTGGAGCAGGTTAAAGTACAGGGGACTTAACTGCTGTGGTTGCCAATGGCAACCAGAGTTCTTTTGTCACTTCAATAGATGAAAAAGACCTCACAGGGAATCAAATTTCAAAAGAACACTTAAAAGAGTGGCCATAGATTTTTTTCTTCTTTCTAAACAAAACTTTTTCCAGGGTCCTGGAAGGAAGCTAGGCTCCAGATCAGAAGTCAGCCAACTGGTTCCCAGGCCTAGTGTGGCTCATTGCCTGCTTTATGAAATAGGAGTTCACTGGAAGATGTACCTACCCACGTGTTTATGCCTTGTCTTTGGCAGTACTAGACTGCTCTGCAGAGACTGCTTGGCCCACAAAGTCTAAAATGTTTATAATCTGATGCTATGCAACAAGAGTGTTGTTTGTGTTCTATACAATAACTAACACCATCCTGGGAGACCCAGAATGAGGACACTGCTTCCCAGCCTACCTGCTCAGCTGGTATTTAGATGCTAGCCACTAGTGGGAGCTCTACTTGACATTCAGCTATGACTTCTAAATTCCAGTCCAACTCCAAGACTCCAGGATATGACACAGAGATGCCTAAAACTCAGTAATAAACTTATTACTCATGATCATACATGGCCCAATGAGAGGACTGGCAAGATTCATACCAGCACCTTCCCAAATATCACACCCAGTGGGTCCAAATGACCTATACAACTGGAAAATTCCAGAGTCCAAAACAAAGAGTGAAGGCATCTCCTTCCAGGGGTCAGGGGCAAGATCCTGTGGAGTGAATACAGGAGCAGACCAGGCACATTAGCCCATCAATTTCTCCATCTTCCCCAAGTGTGGAAGGGGGAGATGTTTTCAGGACTCATCATTGTACATCAGCTACAGAAAGGATGCTTTGGAGGTTTGTTTTTTTGTTGTTGTTGTTTGTTTGTTTGTTTTTAGTTTTCTGCAAAACTTATGTCTCACTGGTATTGCAGTGGGGGGGGATTACAAACCACACCCTCAGCATGCCAAGGGGTGCCTCTCCCCTGGAGCTGCTCTCTCCAGACCCAGACCCTTAGAAAGCCTGCCAAGGGTCAGCTCCTCCCCTGGGGCTGCCCAAGACCATGCCTACAGAGTATTTAAGACCTGGTCTGCCAGACCCACCACATGATTCCTCTTCTGCCTTCCCAAGAGTCACCTGGGAGTTGCTTTGCTCTGTTTATTAGACCTGGACTTATTAATTTGGCTTGATTGGCTTACTGCATTGGCAAAGGATGCCCAATGACTGGGGATCCAACACTTATCAACTGGGTCATCTCAGAAGGCATGTGTGCAGCGGAGAGCACAGAATTCTGGAGCTACTCACCCAGGTGAGAGGGTTGGACTCAGGTAGGAGGGCAGGATATGCTTCTCTGTTGATGAGACCCAACTTTACAAATCCATTCAAAGCTTTAGAATATCCCTGAAGAATTAATAAGCAGCAAATGAATTATTTTCCCTTAAAAGACAAATGAATTTTTAGCTATTTTTTTAAGCAAGATCTACCTTTACAACAATTAAGCTTTTTTTAAAGAATGTTTTATCTTTATAACTTATTTGGAAATAATCTTCATTGCTCATATATTAACAGTATCATAATTCAACTGGTTCACATAAAAGACTTTATAAATGGGCCCTTTTTCATTTTCTCAGTACTATGTTTTATGGTATGTTCTGGCAGCATACGGGCTAAATTCCTGGTGAATTATATAATGCAGTTTAACAGAATAGTATTTGATAGAACAGTCAGATTTTGATCTTTTCTTTATTACACTGCTTTGTGTTCTCTTTACATGCTAAGGATCCGTTCCAGGGCCTTGTGCATGCTGGGAAAGCACTCTATCAGTTTAGTTTCTGTCTATTTTGCTTTCTGGTGATGGAAAGAACAATAATCCATATCCCCCTAAAAGCAGAGAACTCTACAGTGAAGAGCTAGGTATGTATAGAATATGGGGAAGGACGCCATGCTAGGACTCCTTTACCTGGTTTTCTCATTTTGAACATATTTATAACATCTCAAGTGTGATCAACTGAAGTTTCTATTTTGTGTTTAAGAAAGAATTTCAGATCTGCTTTCAGGAAGTCCATCTAACCCTGTCACTTCTCCCAGACTCAGTCCATGTGTTTCGAATGATGCTAACCTCATCATAAGCTGTGGAAACATAGAGGACACTGATCTCAAAAATAAATCACAGCTAACAAAACAAAATTTATATGTTTAGCTATTAGGAAAAGGAGCAGTTAGTTACTCACGATGGATTTGAACCTAATAGACCATAACAGGAAGCTGGAACCAACTTGGTACTTCGGGGAACCTGAGACCACTATCATCTTACAAGACCGAGAAATGAAGTGCTCAAATCCAGGTATACCTAAAGCTGGCCTCCTACTCGCTCCCTATCCCTAGAGAGTCAATAAATTCGTTATTTTGAGTTGGGTCTCCTAACAATTTAATAAAAGGATTTTTTTTAACCAGTAAACTGTGTTGGAAACAGAATGTCCTAGCTGCATAGGGGCAGAGAATAAGCAGCAGTTGAGTGTTCAGCCCAAAACAAGACATTTAAACCATCCATGGAACATTGCAGAAGAAGGAGCAAAAAGACTGCAAGAGCTGGAGGGCTACAGGGAGGAGGGAAGAGAGGCACCATATTCTAGACAATACACAGTCACTGCCATTATGAACTCTCAGCTACTGTGGATGACGGCAGTGTATATGTATGTATGTAACAATGTATATATGTAACAACCAGGCAAGGGTAGAGGAGGAACTCAGGGAGGGACCTCAGTCCCTCACTGCTTAATGATTTCCTATGGATAGAGTCAAGAAAAGGGGGAGACACTACCTTCAGTTTGTACCCACTGGTAACCCTGCCAGACTTCTTAAGGGATAGTACCATTTCAACGATCAGACAAATAGCCCTGATTCAACTAAACAGGTCATACAACAAAACCAAGTCATAAACCTTGGGAAGGGACACACAGGGAAAGGGGTGGGTAAGTGGGGAGTGGGGGGAAAAGAGGTTTAGGAGAGAGTAACCAGAATGCATTATACAAAAGTATGAGATTGCCAAGTAACTTAATAACTAACTTATTTTCTGAAAAAATAAACTCCAACTTGGTTTTTCATTCTAATTATTAGAAAACAAATAAGCATATACACTACTTACATCAAAATTAGCAATGTTTTTAAAATATAGCACTTACCTTATATCTCAGTGTACCCCTCAACAACGTGTGGGCAGATGGAATCCCATAAATTTCAGCATATCGTGTACTATCTCTGTTAGGATACCCTTCCAAATTCAGGCCTGGGAAGTAATCCATGGATGTGACAGAGTCGAGAAAAGAGACTCCCCCTGTCACATTCACAACCTGAGGAAGAATGAAAAATAGCTGGGCTTATCTGCATTAATTATTAATGTTTAATTAATTATTACTAATTAATTAAACAAAACTAGCAGAGCTTTGAAAAACATTAATGAAACTCTGATTGCTACTCAGCATGCTATTAGCCAAGCTGTTCCTCTTGGAATAACTTGCCAGACTTTCCCCCGAACTTTCACATCCTAATACACTTTATTTTCTAAACAAAAGTCTTGTTTTCAATTGGCTTTTGCCCCTGGTTAAAATAGTATTATGCTGTATTAGGGCTTTTTTGTTTGTTTGTTTGCTTTGATTTGCTTTTTTTGTAAGCTAATAGCATCAAGTATGCATTCAATGGCTTGTATGCTCTGACAGCAATGGCAATATTCCTTTCTTTAGTCTCATATCTCCTCTGAATGCACCAGGCACTAGTCTTGCACGTTTCACTCTCCCAACTCTCATTTATTGAATACCCATTACTGCATGTGCCAGAGATGACACACATTGTAGCGAGAACAAGGAAAACAATGAATAGGATTCAATTCACATCTTTTGTTCACTCTTTGTTCACTGGAAAAGCCTTTGCTGAATGTTCGGCAATCATCAGCAACTGCACAAAACTTGAAGCGCATGTTGAAGAGGCAGCAGAAGGAAGACCTCCCTTCATAACAGAGACAATGCCAAGACTACACAATGAAGCTCAAATACACCTTCCCGCTGGTGAGAAGCTAAGCCCTGATTCCCTAGAGCCTTGTACCCCTCCCCACCATACATTCAAAGTGCGAGGAGACACTGTTTCATGTTTAACTTTAAAGTATTACATTTCCTCTTAGAGCTTGAAGTCTGTGGTTGTCCTTGAGATAATGAAAAACATTCTGGAATGATAAAATCAGGGCTGAGGCTGCTGTCAAGCTGGACTTTGTCCTGCTGGAAACAATTTGACCGAATTTCTAAAGCTGCACAAACTAAGACTGCAGGAGATAGTTGCCAGGGTTCACAGGGATTTTCCCAAAGGAAACTGGGCTAAAGGCAATGGTGCCCAGAATACATTTCTGGATGAGCTCATCTATATTAAAGCATAAGAGAGACAGTGGAAACTAATTCATACACTTCCGAGGGCCCATGGAAAAAATGGGCTGCAGTGTATATAGGACGGGTGAAGTGAGATCTTTTCAGTTGAAAAGATCACTTGCAGTAAGTATGCCTTCTAGAATCTCAGAAAGAATCCCAAGAATGTGAAGAATGCTTCTCATTTAATTTGATCAGAGCCTCTTCTTTGGACTGTATTAAACTTCTTCTAATAGAATTCTAGTTTTAAAAACAACCTAATAAAGAAGCCACAACCTGGGTCTCTGTACCCATCTTACTTCTGAAACCTACAGCAACTCTAAAGTCCTGCTTCTTCAATTGAAGATCAGGATAATTTTTAAAGAAAAACTCTTGCCAGGCATTGTAATAAAAATCTATAATCCCAGAGTTTGGAGCGCTGAGACAGGAGAATTGCTAAAAGTTCGAGGCCAGCCTAGACTATATACTAAGACCCTATATAATAAGCAAAAAAAGGAAGAAAAAATTACCAACTTAAAATAAATCAGCAAGTTTCATAAAATCAGAGAGTTTAAACTGGCTGCTAGTGATTCACTTAGAGAAATTAACAGCCGATGGACCTGATCCCAAATTAACAGTGGGTATGAAGAACTAAGAGTTAAACAGAAGCAGACAGATAGGGAGAGGGGTCACAACCAGGTAATAAGGATTTGAACTTCCAAGATGGCTGGTTTCTTCCTCTCCAGGATGCTGGCTTCTTCATCAACCTCCTGACCTGAGACAAAAGCCTGGAAGCTTAAAACCTGGTGAACTTTTTTTCCCACTATTAGCCCCTCTCCTTAAGGAGAAACTGAATTTGGGACTCCCAGGCTCCCTCTACACACACACACACACACACACACACACACACCTTGCAGAGGGTTCTTTTCTGTGCCTTGCTCTGTGTGTGTGGTTTCTCACCACTCTTAAAAGCCTTTCTTCACCAGCTGCTTCTGTCTGCTGCATCTCAGAGTTTCCCTGCTGTTACATATTGCACATGAGATTTTTCCCGCCAGTTCATTATTTAATTGGCAAAGAAAATGAACAAATCAAGATGGCTGCACTGTAACACTTCTCACCGTTTGATAAGCAGCTGGCAATCCCAGTGTCCTGGGTTCAAAACAAGCCCTGTCTAGTTCAATATTCTATTAAGAACTTCAGTGGAGACATTAAAATACATCTATCCACTTTGCATAGAAAATGCATTTCTCTCTGCTCAGACAATGCTTGTGCCCCAGACCCACCCCCAGCAGAAGTATAGCACATCAGGATTCTCTGAGTCCAATTCTTTTTCACACACATACATCACCTAACCAATGAGAATCACAGGCCTATATCTTAGAATAAATACTCAAATACTCAAAATAAGTGATGAATCAGCCTGCCTCCATCTTGGGCTTGAAAGCCATCTTATAGTAAGACAAACTAGGCTCATCCTGTTTATGATTAAACCTCTGTTTCTCAAGGATTGGGCTATGCCCCATCTTTAACCTTAACTACAAATAGCTCTGTACTGCCTGTTCCTGGAAATGACAACCATGCTTTTGTTTAAAAAAAAATTATTACAATCTTGCAATCTTTTGTTTCAAAAGGTTGTTATGACTACCTGTTGTTATGGCCACCTTACAATCATGTCTTTGTTTCAGAAGGTTGTTATGACTAACTTGTTATGCTTATGCTCTGCTCCGGTAACCCAACCTATTTTGCCCTACAAATCCCCTGTTTGTAAACCCACTATCCCTGAGCTATAAAAACCATCTCTTCCTCATGTCTAATACTGACCTCTTCAACCCCACCTTCCAGGGAAGCAGCCTATGTACATGAATAAACAAATCTTGCTTTAATTAATTTAGCCATGATGATTTGGGTCAATGGTCTTTCTCCTTGAATCACTAGGATTAACCACTAAACTAATAAGAAACTTAGCACAGTAAATGCATAGGCTGTCATTTACTTGGGACCATCAGTCTTTTGGTGTTTTATGTGCTTACTTTTAATCCATGTAATTACACATTATTTTCAGAAGTAAAAACAGGTTGTGAGTCACACAGAAGCAGATTTGTGCCTGTCTAACTGACCCATTGCCTGTATTATTTCTACTGTATCACATGAACATCTTCATTTTGCTTATTTCTAGATCAGTATTTTCAAAAGGATATTGGAACACTATAGCATCTAGGATCCTTATACAGTGCATCCTCCAAAAGCCATGCTGGGGTAGCGATGGGCACAGGGAGCAATCAGTAACTCTTGATTTTCTAAAGAGGAGGAAGGGCTTGCTTCCCACATATATGAATTTCCCACTTTCCATGGGAAATGTACCACCATCTATGAAGGGATGGAACTAAGAGAAAACTAGTCACTGCCTCCAGACACACGGGAGGTGGTCAGATTTGCTAGGAGTCAGAACAGTACTAGTGATTAGAACTCACAAGAACATAGGACAAGGCACTATGCTCTAGTTCACAGGCTCCTTTCTAATTACTAGAAAAGTTCCGGGCTTCAACTTTAAGCCCAAAGCAGGGAGGGCTTCATCATTATGGTTCTGTAAATTCTGTAAGGCCTCCTTTGTGGCTGAGGGTGACAGTGGCAGAGGGGACAAAAGGACAAGAACATGAGAGACAGTTTTTAAGAAGCTTATCGATAAAGATTGGGGAACAGAGCTATAGACATGAATCGCTGAAAATTTTTAGACGCAGACAATCCAAGTACCTAAGTGTCAGACACTCTGATTGAGTTCAGACAAAAGGACAGTGAACAAAGGCTGGAATGGCTAGGAAACTCTACAAGAGGAGATCTGAACAAGACCTTGAAAAAGTATCATTTTAGTAGAGAAAAGAGAAGCATCGTGTTTTTCTCTTCAAATCCTCCAGTGTCAGAAAAACGCAGGAAAGCCCTCCATTTTAGAAAGCAAGTTCAGGATGAAAAGGCAGTGGGAAGGGGGGGGGACGTGGGGGGAGACACTTCAAATTCAGCAAATACAACTTGGGCTGTCAGAAATGACTTGTTGCTTTTCCTGAACTCTCGGGAGCACTGAGTTCTTTCCAAAGCTAGTATTTGCCAAAGGCTTGGGGGATGCCGATAAGTCGGCTGTTAGGCAGATCACAATTGACACGGCTTCACTAACTCACACCACAAGAAGACTGCAAAGAGCGATACAGTAGGGCCACACACCTTTAATCCCAGTACTCAGGAGGCAGAGGCAGGCTGATTTATGTGAGCTCCAGGCCAGCCTGGCTACAAAGCTAGTTCCAGGACAACTATTACACAGTTAAACCCTTGTCTCAAAGAAAAAAAGAAAGCAGCAAAGTGGCTATTATCATCCTTGTTTTCAGACAAGGAGCCAGTAATGTCAGGGCTAGAGCACAAAGCCAGGCTTCTGATGTTGATGCCTCACTAGACCCTGAAGGTATATGTCACCGACTGCCTCTTTAATTTTTGTCTTTCTCATCGTTTATATGACCTCCTGAACAGAAACATCATGGTCAATGAGAGCAGACATTTTTCCAGCCTTTGCATATTACTCTGTACCAAACATGAGCCAGACAGACTGCAAAAGGTGAAAGGGAGACACACGAAGGGAGACAGGCTGAGGCATGTAAAAGAAAGCATGATTGGTGGAACATCAGGCTCAGATTCTGTCCCAAACCTTCATGATTCACAGGACTTCAAGACATGTTGGAATGCCAGTGCTCCATCACACAGCAGAGCCTGGTGCCTGGGGAACTTTATGCTTGCCTGGCTTCTGGAGACACTATGAAGGATGCCAGCATGTGCCCCAGAGTTCAGCAGTGCCTTTCTCATTCTAAAGCATCCCCCTAAAATACCTTACTAGCTTAGCAGTGTTAGACACAGCTGTGATCCTCTGGTTACTAAATCATTTACTAAGTTACTAAATTCTCAAGTTCCACTGCTTGTTAAAAAAAAATCACTTGGTGAGCTTTGAAAATTTGCCAAAGCCTAGCAAATTAAAATCTTCAGGAATGAGTTTTAGGCATCCATACTTTTCAAACTTTCATTATGATTCATTCAATGTGTAGCCATATCTATGAGTCATGATGATATCACAGGCATAAGTGACCAAGGCTGATAGAAACACATATGTTGTTTCATAGGCAATTCTGTCAAATATAAACTATGTGACTGCTAACTATACTCATTCTATAAACACCTTCCTTATAGCTAATGGTAATTTTATTCCTCTCTCCCTAAATATTATCTGGAAAGGGAATTTTCAAGTGACCTTACCACACACAAATACACAAAAAGATGAATGTTTGAGGTGACCATTATGCTAATGACACTGACATAATCCTTGCATAAATAAATGTGTTACATTGTATATCATTTATGCACATATCAATATAAAATTCAAAATTTAAAGAAAAAAACTTTAGTCCTGAAAAATATTTAGATTCACATATAAGCTGAAAATGTATAACATGAATATTAGAAAAAAATCTTTTTGCTATAGATCAGAATGCATGACTTATCGTGAAGGGCCGAGACTGGAGAGCAAGGTAAGGGAGGTGCCTAGGACAGATGATTCACAAAAGAACCCTCAGTCCTGATACATTTTCTTCCCAAGCGTGAGTCTTCCCTTGCAGTTAGAAACACAAACACAGAGGTGGCCAGCTGTGGCTTCGATGCCTGCTCTGCCACTTGGATTCTCTAACTGCAGCTGTGTTGTGTGGCTCACTCCACTTCCTCCTCGTATCCGTGTTCTGTCAGGAACGACAGCTCTCCTGCCTGCCTGGCCCCTTCCACTCCTTCAAGGATGAGCACATCCTCTTCTATTACACTCCGCTTCCCAGCCTCCATCTCTGCACACAGGCTAGGCAATTGGACTCTTGACTGTAGTTCTGTGACAAATTAGACTTTTGGAAATTGTTCCTTGGATGATACTTATTTAATCCAGGTTCTGACTCCCTTAGCAAAAAAAGGAATCTGATAAAAAGAAATGGTTTTGGAGGAGTTAATGACACGACTCAGCTAGTAAGGGCATTTGCACCAAGCTTGAGGATCTGGGTTTGAACCTACTTAGTAGGAGAGAATCAGTTCCCACAAGTTGTTCTTAACCTCTGGAGTTACACCATGACTCGCAGAGGTATGGATGCACATGCACACTTATACACATAATAAAAAATTAACATAAAAGCAATTTTAATAGCATTGTAGTTAGTTGAAACCAGGGTTGACTCTCAGAGCATGGCCTTAGCCATCCTCTCCATGCCTTGATCTCATTTTTATAAAATAGTGAAAGTAATACTAACACTGTTGGATAGCATACAGGGAAGAAAGATGAATTTCGTTCTGATGCACCAAACCCACATGCAAAGGGGCACTTTGTTGCCACAAATTCTCTGAAATCAGGAATGTCAGGCTGTTAGTATAACAATCGTTGGTGCCTATTTCAAAGTCTAACTCAGTTTGTGTCAAACTGAAATTACTTGAAAGATAACCAGCATTTGTGTACGTAAATAAGATAAGAACCACATTTCAGAAGCAGCCAAGAAGGAAGAATGAACACAGGATTGGTTGAAAAAAATCAAGATGACCTTGTTAAATGGAACAGGACCATACACACTGGGAGACAGCAGAGGAGACAAGGGAGAGCAGCTAGAACAGCTGCCTTCACACAACACTGCTATGGGGGAAGGGTTCAGAGGCCCGCCAGCCACCACTGCAGCTGTTTATCTCTCAGGCTTCCATGACGCTCCTTTACCTTTCCGTTGAGCAGATAGCTAGCAGGCTGCATTATGTTCATCAAGACTCCCACTGGACTCCAGCTGAATTTATATCGCAAGGGATTGTCTGAATATTCAGGGGCTGGAAGGCCACCACAGTAGGAAACATAAGACTCAATCTATAAGTAAGGAATAAATTAGGAAGAATCAATAATATTAAGGAGAATTATTATTTTATTTGTTAATCAGTGTGAATGATATCAATCTCATGAATGTGCTATCATCATTTATGTTTTGAAGTTATTGAGGCTTTCAAATATACATCCTCAAAGTCAAATACAGACTATACACACATATATGAAAAATGTATACATACAAACAATATATATGTGAAAAATATATGAATTATATATGTAATATATATAAAGCTCCACTAGAGATAATAACTAAAATTTTGCTAATTTAAAAACTCCACTATTAGAGCTGGAGAGACAGGCTAGTGGTTAAGAGTGCTTGCTGCTCTTGCAGAGGACCAAGTTTGGTTTCCAGCACCCACACTGGGCAGCTGACAATTTCCTGCAACTCCAGCCAGCTTCAGAGACTCCAATGCTCTCTTCTGACCTTTGAGGTCATCCACATATATGTGTATACATACATGCGAATATACATACATATGTATATGCCTAAATGAAAATAAAACAAATCTTTAAAATAAATAAATTAAAATTCAACTACTAACTTTTTTTGGTTAGGTCCTACAACTTTTATATTCAAAGACATACATATGTATGTATATATGTATGTATGTATGTATATATATATGTGTGTGTGTGTGTGTGTGTGTGTGTGTGTGTGCCAAAAATTAAAGCACTCAATTTGAGTGACTATATCTACATATACAATAATTCTTTGTCATATGTAAATACTTTTGCTGTGGGATGTTCTGTATGTCAAATGTGTTGCTGATTAGTCAATAATTAAAACACTGATTGGCCATTGGCTAGGCAGGAAGTGTAGGCGGGACAAGGAGGAGAATAAAGCTGGGAAGTGGAAGGCTGAGTCAGAGAGACACTGCCAGCCGCCACGATGAGAAACAGCATGTTAAGATGCCGGTAAGCCACGAGTCATGTGGCAAGGTATAGATTTATAAAAATGGATTAATTTAAGCTGAAAGAACAGTTAGCAAGAAGCCTGCCATGGCCATACAGTTTGAAACCAATACAAGTCTCTGTGTTTACTTGGTCAGGTCTGACGGCTGTGGGACTGGCAGGTGAGAGAGATTTGCCCTGACTGTGGGCCAGGCAGGAAAACTCTAGCTACAAATGGCGCCCAACGTGGTGGCAAGAGTTTCCACCTAAAAACCTGAGAAAAGATTCTAAAACGGAGCTAAAAACAGTTCCTAATTGTCTCTCTCAAATGAGCGGCAGCTGCTGGTTTGAGCTACTGGTGGGTTCCTAGCGTGCGTGCTCGACCTGCCTATGGCGGGAATGAGGCCTTTGCATGTGGCACTTTGAGCTGCATAGTGGATTTAGCCTTTGCTGGTGCAAAGCAAAAGGGGAGGTTTCTGGGCTACACGCTGCTTGGCTAAAAGCATAGACCCCCGATAGCTCCCAGAGCTGGCGGTAAACCATGGCCATGTTGGGAAGCTGAGGTGGGTGGATCCAGCAGCCACAGCTGCTGCAGTTTAAGGCAATAGATTCACAATAAGACAGATTCAGATGTAATAGTTTACAATGTGTGTAAAAGATACGTAGGCTTGAAAGAGACAAAAAAGATGATATATAGAGTTATAGAAATAAATACATAGTTTTAAAAAATAAAGTCTTTAAAGAGACAGTAAAGGTAGTATAAAAAATAAGCCACGTAAAAATGGATATTACACAGAGAATCTGCATTGTGTTGTCTTTGGGACTTTTAACTGCAGAAAAATATTTGATTGTAAAAGCTGTTGAGTTATGCCAAAATGTATATTTTAAAGGTGCCTTGACTTCAAAATTTGGATATAAGGATATGTTACTTTGGAAAGGAGACTCTGCTTTTGTTCCCACAGAAAGCCAAAGGCTATGGATTTGTTCCAGATTAAGATACATCAGGTTTGACCAGCCAAGACCCCCTGAAAGGTCTCCGATGACACCATGGCCCAGATGATCCAACATCCAGAATGGTTTGAAGGCAACTGGCTCAGACGATACACCCTCATGGACTTTTCCATGATCCTAAAATTT
Organism: Peromyscus californicus insignis; assembly: GCF_007827085.1. Taxonomy (NCBI): domain Eukaryota; kingdom Metazoa; phylum Chordata; class Mammalia; order Rodentia; family Cricetidae; genus Peromyscus; species Peromyscus californicus. The sequence goes on from NW_026294584.1 coordinate 36,267,353, forward strand.
TCTTTGTATCCCCATAAGATACAGCGCCCCCCTCCAGCAGGAAGTAGTAAGAGAAGCTACGCCCAAATTCCCAAATTATATGTAATTTTACTTTGTTAAGGTTAAAACCTTCCTTTTTTTTTTTAAAAAAAAAGAGGGGAAGTGCTGTGGGATGTTCTGTATGTCAAATGTGTTGCTGATTAGTCAATAATTAAAACACTGATTGGCCATTGGCTAGGCAGGAAGTGTAGGCGGGACAAGGAGGAGAATAAAGCTGGGAAGTGGAAGGCTGAGTCAGAGAGACACTGCCAGCCGCCAAGATGAGAAACAGCATGTTAAGATGCCGGTAAGCCACGAGTCATGTGGCAAGGTATAGATTTATAAAAATGGATTAATTTAAGCTGAAAGAACAGTTAGCAAGAAGCCTGCCATGGCCATACAGTTTGAAACCAATACAAGTCTCTGTGTTTACTTGGTCAGGTCTGACGGCTGTGGGACTGGCAGGTGAGAGAGATTTGCCCTGACTGTGGGCCAGGCAGGAAAACTCTAGCTACATACTTTATTAATCAACAGACTGACATTCCAAAGATTTTTTTTCTCATTTTTAAATGTAAAACCTTTTCAAAGAATGGATCTCATAGGCAAAAATCTTATTAAACAAAGACATTACAGTAACATCTGTTTCTCTAACACTCAGTTGCTAAGGCTCAAGTTGATGTTTACTCTGCAGATGTGTCTCTAGGAACCACAGTTTTTGTGGTTCCTAGTCAAAGGATGAGCTGTGGTACAACAAATCACTGATGAGAAGCAAAGGAAGCTCCCATCTCAACTGAGGAAGCTGATCTTTACTGCTTTCCTAAGTGGAGTTCTGCATCGGAACTGGGCTCACCGTGGCTCCCAGCTCTTTGGCCTTATCAATTGTTTCCATTGCCAACATGTGATCAAGACCAGGATCTAATCCCAATTCACCAATGACTGTGATGCCAGCGTCATCCACACTGCCACAGGTAGAAAAGAAGAAAACGAAAAAGTCAGACATAGAAGAGAAACAGGGCCATGGAGACACCTTCCTGGAAGTGGAGACATACCTCTTCTCCAGTTCTTTCATGGCTGGTGTGATGTAGCTCGCAGTGATCATGTTGACTCTGTTGGAGATGCATGCCTTGGCCACAACAGGATGCAACACATAAGGCAACAAGCTTAAAACAGAGGGAGAGGGGATTCAGAAGCTTTGCTCCCCAGCCCTCCTTTCCTTTCAGGATGCTTGAGCGGTTACTACGGCTCAGTCCTGAGAAACTGCCCAACTAAACAATTCTCTCAGAAATGACCAAGTCTTCTGAACTACAGAACACATTCATCCTGCTGTCTACCACACAATGATCTTCACTAACCCTTTCCATATTTTTTCTTTTTAATTTTTATAGTCATTTATTACATATATATATATATATGTATACATGGACCACATGCAAATCACAAATATCTCATGATCCAGACATTTTATTTCTAGTTTTCTACACTGAGAGTGTACATATACCTGTCAAAAGACAAATACTAAGTGTGTACAGCAACATGTTCATAACAGCCCAAAACAAAAGCAATTAAATTCCATCAAAGTCACAATATTGCTAATGATATATTCACACAGCCAGTTCTCATAATTACAATATCAAATAAATGAATGCTGTCACAAACAAGGACTTAATGAATGATCCAACTATACAAACTTTGAAAACATACAAAAACTAATCTAGATGTTAGAGTAACAGTGTTTACTCTATGGGATAGAGCCAACAACAACAACAAAAGGTTAATAAGATGGCTTGTGGCAATTTATCAATATTGTTTCTTGATGTGAATAGTGGTTATAAAATGTGTTAACAGTATAGATTCTCATTGAACAACATACTTGGTTTTTTATCCATGTGTGTATGTGTGTGTGCATGTGTGTGTGTATGAGTATGAGAGAGAGGGAGAAAGAGACAAGAAAGAGAGGGGGTAAGAATATTATTAATTAGCACAAGTTGGCCTCAAACTTTCAATCCTTAGCTTCAAACAAGCAAAAGCAAAGAAATGCTGGTCATATAGGAATGTACCATCACACCAAGCTGAAGTTATACTTTTTATACTTTCATACATATGTCCTTCAATTAACTGTTTATGAGAAAGGAAAAGACAGAAGAGGGAAGGGAAAGGGGGAAAGAGAGAGAGACTAAGAGAAGATAAAAACAAGCACACAGGGGACTTTCTCTTGCCCAATACCTGATAACAAGATCCTGAGACGCTACCAAGGATTGCAGCTTCTCTTCTTGTTTAGCAACGTTCACACTAACAGGGTTAATATTGTATTTCTTGCTTAACTGTTGCATTTGGTTCACCATGTCAGAGCCTATTTCAAGAATGCAAAAGTCCATTTCTTAGATTTCCTCCCACTAGACACATTTTCATACCCCCACAAAACAGCTTTTCAAAACTTGGACATAAAAATCAACTATAATTCAGATTCAACATGCAATGAAAACAGTTTCCTTCTTCTTTTTTAAAGAAATGAAGACCTATTTACCTACTGTTATTTCTATATTGTTGTCTCTTGACAGATATTCTAAAACAGGCCCAGATACATAGCCAGACCCAAGCACCAACACCTTCTTCTTGGGACTCATTGAAAGGGACTGAACACGTTCTCTGTTTATAAAGAAAAAGGGCGGGAATAATTAAATTTTATTTCTTTTAAATAACAGAAGCTTGCTAGCCCCAAACCAACTGCAAACCTAGATGATGAGACCACAAAATCTCCCTGCGTTACTTATAGTAAGAATGTCAACGGAAATGCCTTAGGCCAACGCTTTGCAACATTTGTTTTTGATCTTGTACGATAGACCCCGGCATCTGAGATGCCCAATGCCTATCAACATCTACAAATTCCTAGGACTGAAATGAGGACTGGATTCTTTTGTTCTCTGCTTACTTACAACTGAGTAACTTGTTTCACATTTTATCCTCCCAGACTTTTTTTATCCAAAACTCTGTTGAGCCTGAATGCTGGGAACCTCCTTTCCTCCTCACAGCAGTCCAAGGAAACAACAACCTGAACAGTCCATCACTGTTACCTGCATCAAAACCTGTTTTGTCATGTATCTTTAGGCCGATGTAAGACATCAAGACTAGAAAAGATTTGAATTCTTGAACCATTTATTCTGTTAGAAGTTGTACTTTTTGACAAACTGTGACCTCCACAGTAGCAATGGAGTCTTACTCAACTACAATCCAATACTGTTCACTTCATTTTGTTTTTAATGTGGGAGTAATTATCAATCGTTTTTGAATCAGATTTCCAGATGCCATCATGAAACCGTGGGCATGGTCTGGTTCCAGGGTCTTAACAGCAAGCTTGGATGTTGGGATCTTTAGGATATTCTCACACTGCAATCTGCCAACCTTTTCATTTATAGTAAGTAAATAAATATGAATATGAAATGTTCCCACTCCTCTTCACACAGCAACACACACATATTACTGATACAATTTCTTGTAACCACTACACTCACCCCATTCAACATCTAAAAGAATCATCATTATCTGTTCATTAGATATTCTTTCCAGTAGTGCCTTATATGATTGGTATAAACGAAACATTTTGATGCACAAATATAAAATGTTCAAAATATGTTTTTAAAAAATCCACTCAGATTCTACATCAACAATACCCATACACTCCAAATTCCAAGTTACTAATCACTAAACTAAGCAATGAAAAGAACGTAAGAATAAGTTAGCATTCAAAACAAATTCCCTTTCAAGGTAAGATTTCCATTATCAGATTCCTGGCATAAGAAGTGGAAGTAGAAAGTTGCAGCAAGTGCAGCCTGTCAGACCAGCTGCCCCAGGAAATATGGTACACAGACTAAAGGAATGCCTGGCTGGTTGACACAGCATTGCTATACCAGTAAGAAATCATCAGGTCACAAGAATGAACAGAATTATGAATAACAAGCAAATACGAAGCTTCCCCTATAAGAAACTCCTACAGAACTATAGAAGTAGTTTGATTTTAGGAAGAAAAATACTCAGCGTTTTATGCCAGAAGAAGCCATTGCCACATTAAATGCAGCAGTTCTAAGAAAACTAACACATACAAGAGAGGCACATGTATGGGGGTGGGGGGACCTGATCCTAGCACATCTCTTTATTTCCTGCAGCAGGAACCACTGAAAAGCAGGCAAGGTAGCTGTGCTTTTGTGTTTATGTTTTCCCTCTGGGGTTTCTCCCAGGAATTCAGTCTGTGTGTTATTTTGTAAAATGTGAAAAGACCAGCAAAGTAGATGAGATCAAGTGCAGCCTGTGGGGGAAACAAGAATGTTTCAGAGAAACATCAGTGTTTCCTGACTCTGAACAGGAGTGTCAGTTAAAGAAGCAGAGCACTGGCTGAGCCCTCCGGTAGATTCCTGGGCTGCTTTGGGCACCCTCCTCCTCCCATTTGCCTACGTCACTATCTCTATTAGTTTCTATTCAGGATCCCACTTTGCCAACCATTCTACTGAACAAAAGAAAGTCCAAACTTTCAACAAAACCCAAGTAGACAGTACCACAGAAAGGGTTAATATGTTCATTTCCTTTGGAAAAAAATAGTTTAGAAATCACTATGCGAAAACTGAAGAGAAAACACGAAGCACACCATTCTACTCCTCCTCATTTACAGACCAGACCCTGCTAGATTTTAATGGCTGTGAGGACAACACACTGCTCTTCCAAGAAAAAGAACTCACATTGGTTTCAGCCAGTTGCTTACTTCAGATTTCTAACATTACCAAAATTCACATGTTATATAATTCTAGTATTAATAACTATCATTGAAACTTTTAAGCACACTCATCTAACCCAAGAAAGAGTAAATGTATAATACAAGGAGATTTTTAACAGTACCTACCTGCTTTCTCGGAGTTTCTGGATATATTTGTATTTGTCAGTCAATGAACCATTAGATGTAATCACTGCCTAGATGTGTATATACAAGACATTTCTTTAGTATCCAACATTTTAGTCCTAGAAATATGGACACATGGCTGACAGAAGAGACAAAGTAAGAGCGATGCGGGAGAGGGAGGGAGAAGAGAATTGAGAGGGGGGAGACAGAAGAGAGAAGGGTGGGGGAGAGAGGAGAAAGAATACACTCAGCCAAGAGGAGAATGAAGGACGGTGGGGAAAGGTACATTCTCGGGAAGAAGTCTCATAACTTACATCGCGAACCACTGGAGAAAAGTTCTGGCTTTCCAGGGGCTGTGATGCATCTGACAACAACTGTAACAAAGAGAACGGGGAGAGGTAAACAAAGCTGCACCAGTGGCTTGATGCATCTTACACAACAACTGTAACAAAGAGAACGGGGAGAGGTAAACAAAGCTGCACCAGTGGCTTGATGCATCTTACACAACAACTGTAACAAAGAGAACGGGGAGAGGTAAACAAAGCTGCACCAGTGGCTTGATGCATTTTACACAACAACTGTAACAAAGAGAACGGGGAGAGGTAAACAAAGCTGCACCAGTGGCTTGATGCATCTGACACAACAACTATAACAAAGAGAACGGGGAGAGGTAAACAAAGCTGCACCAGTGGCTTGATGCATCTTACACGCACCACAAAGTTTTAAAGAAAAGTTTTCTGAATATTGCCGAACATAAATAACTGGTCATAGAAATCTGTACATAACTCTGCACCCAGGAATAGAGTGTTTCAAGGCAAGGTCCAGTTCTAAAACTAGAATTTGATTCTAATCACCTGCGCTTGGTGAGAACACACAAAAGCTCTTCTTTCAGAAGCAATCAGAGGTATTACATTGAACACGTTTTAAATTCCCCAAGTAGTAGAGCCGTAATCCTCCTCCTGAGTGCCTCTGTCCCACCCCAATGTTGAAGCTGCTCCATAAGAGGTAGAAAGTCCACCATCCTCACAGCAGAGGTCACCCTTTGGTCAAATTTAGTTCTGTGGGTACCACAACATTTCAAAACCCTTAGGGATAATGGCTTGAACAAGTGGAGCTCACATGGCACTGATTAACTCTGTCCATTTTCTTGAAGCTTGAGTCAGATAGGCATTGACAGAAAATAGATCTCTGTCTCCCCCACTCTCTCTGAGACAGAGCCTTTGTACATAGCCCTGGCTGTCCTTGAGCTCACAGTGATCCGCCTGACTCTGCCTCAAAAGTCCTGGAATAAAGGCATGATGCCTGGGCCACATTTCTCATATTAACCCCTGAGAAGCCTTCTCCTTTTCCCGAGACCCAGAACTCTTGTTCCTAAGTAACAGTATCTAGTCAGGACTGATACCTCAGATGATCAGAGACTGTCTTTCTCCACATTTCTAGGTTAAGGTCTAGAACACTTACCCAAATAAGAAACAACTTTCCACAGGAGATGCTAGAAACAGAATGTAAACCTGTTTTCATGTATCTGAAGCAGATAATCAACAAATAGCTATTGAGTCCAAGGGAAACAAAACATCCTTGCCATTCCAAAGCCTGTGCCCTTTAATACTGCAGAGTCTGTACAGATGTTAAGTCAATAGCAACAAACAAACAAAAATGTATCAATAAAATGACTCCTAATAACATTCTGCTATACTCATAGATCAGTGCCTTGCTTGGCCCTCATCAGAGCGGCTTCCTCCTGCAGCAAACAGGAACAAATACAAAGACCCACAGCCAGATATTATGCAGAGTGAGAGACTTTGGAACACTCATCACTAACTGGGATGCTTCCATCAAATCCTTCCCCACAGGTTCAGGGAACCCTATGGAAGAGGAAGCATAAAGAATGTAAGAGCCAGAGGGGATGGAGGACACCAAGAAAACATGGCCCCCTATATCAACAAGACCAACACACATATGAACTTGCACAGGGTCTACATGGTTCTGCACCAGGTCCTTTGCATATAATATTATGGCTTCCAGTTTAATATTTTTATGGGATTCCTGGGTGTGCAAATGAGTAGGTCTCTGTTTCTTGTGCCTTCTTTTGGGCTCCTTTCCTTCTGTTTCTCTCAGCCCATTCTGACATGGCTTTTGTTGTTTGTTTGTTTGTTTTCTTTTCTTTTATTTCACTGTTTTAATATTATCCCTTAGAAGCCCATTTTCTAATGAGACAGGAAGGCAGTGGATCTGGATAGGAAGGGAAGGGGGAAGGACTGGAAGGAGTAGAGGGAGATGAAACCGTAATCACAATATATTGAGAGGGGGAAAATCGATTTTCAATAAAAGGAAAAAAGGATTAAAAAAGAGAGAAGGTGAGGGGAGAATAGAGTAGTGCATAAACTCTAAAATAGCTCCTGCTGCAGCTCATGTGTCTAAACATGTGTCCACAGCTGGTAGCACTGTTTTGGAAGATTGTGGAGCTTTTGAGGACTGTCCAGCTGAAGAAAGTGGGTCACTGAGAGTGGACCTTGAGGTCTATCGTTTATCTTTGTTTCTTGTCCTCCCTCTTCATCCTGATCCTCCCAAATATGATCAAGCAGCCTCATGCTCACGCCACCACAGCAGAGGGTCATTCTTTCTGCCATGTTCTGAAATAAACCTTTCTTTCTCTTAGTTGTTTTTTCTCAAGAATTTGACCACAGCAATGAGAAAAGCTATCCAGAAAATTGCTACAGAGAAGTGATGCCTGGACCATAGCAGTCACAGTCCTTTGGAACAAATTTATTAGAAGAGTATAGAAGAGCATGGAGAGCTGCAGGCTAAAGGAGCCCTCAAATATCCATATGCAAAGCTTAAGAGGCCATTCTGATGAGAACTTGACAGACCAAAATACCAATGGGGAAGCATATTGTAAAACTGCGACCATGGGTCTTCAGACAGAAACAGGGCTCTGTCAGGAACTAGACCAGAATCCATTGTGCCACAGTCTGGGAAAGAATCCAGTTTCACACGCTCATGTCCAGAAAACTTAACTGAGACCAAACTCAAATGTGGTGGAGTAGGGGCTGGAAAGATGGCTCAGCAGTTCAAAGTACTTGTTGCTCTTGCAGAAGACCCAGCTTTGGTTCCCAGAACTCACATAATGGCTCACAATGATCTATAACTATAGTTCCAGGGGATACAGCATCCTTTTCTGGCCTCTGTGGGCACCAGGCATATGCATGGCACACAGAGATACATGCGGACACTCACACACATACAATTAAATAAATATTTTTAAAAATTAAGTAGTGAACTAATTTGTTGACTGAATGTTACACTGTCTTCAAATTTTTTCCAGAGTATAGTGTGGTTATTACTCACTGTATTTGTCCATATTTACTGTGAGAGTGAGCAAATGTGGCCAATAAGTTCAATCACTAGAATCCACACAAAGGTGAAAGAATGGATTACATGCACATACATACACATACACACATATACACACACATACACAGACATACACACACACCAATAATATAAATAAAAATTTTAAATTAATCTTTAGAATATATCAATTAAACAGAATAAAAGCAAATGTAGTAGCAAGACATAATAAAATACTAGGATAAGCTTATTCATAAGCACAGATGTAATAATCCTAAATAAGATAAACCAATGTACTGAACTCAGCAGAAGTACAGTTAATGGGTGTATATGAACATATGTATGTATGAATGCATATGCACATGCTCACAACCGAGAGATATGTCAGAACACTTCCTTATAGTATACTTGTTAGTAACAGCTACAAATAGAAAACTAACTAAATGTCAACCAACAGTTAAATAAATAGATGTTGACATAGCCATTGGCACCCTGAATTTGGTCATCAATAAAAGATTAATATATTGTAGCCATTTGTGTTTATTCTATAAATGTAAAGATAGAATCAGTTGATAGAATTAGTGTATTAGCAAACAAAAAACATATAATCTTGATGAATGCAAAATACATAAAATGTAACCATTATGATAGTTCAAAAGCCTTTAACATGAATAAACGTATGAAAGCTTCACAGTAAATGTCAGACTTGCTGATGAGACTGTTCTCTGAAGAAGGGGTGAAAAGAAGGTAAAGTCAGAGGGCGGAGAGAGAGGCTGTAAAAGTCCAACACAGATATGACAACCACACACTCACAGCAGCTGGCTGTGTGTACCGGCCCCTCTGGACAGTCAGCTACAGAGAGGGAGGGTTCACAGGGCTACGGGTTACTGTGCTGACAACCAACGGATTCTGGCATTAAGGGAGGCATGGTATCCACCTGTGTGCCCACTGGCCATCAGACCAAATTCTGATGTTTGGTTCCAACTCTTGGTCACACAGATGGTTCTGATTAAACTCTAGAGAATGCTAAACAAAACCAAAGTGAGTGAATAGGGAAAAGAGACAGGGTGGGTCTGGTAGAGGTGGGAGAGACATGGGAGAAGATAAGAGAGAGAATAACCAGAAAACAGTGTACATGTATAAAACTTAAGAAGAACAAAATTTACTAACAAAAAAGGTCTAAAGAGACACAAAGTTGCTTATTCTTATTATTCACCAAAAGGGGACCAATAACTTTCAAAAGACAGCAAAATTGTTCAGGGTTAGAAGTCAGGATAGTGGATATGGAACCTCTGAAAGGGAGGATGGGAAGAGCTCTGGAGGAGGAAAGAGGGGTTTGGGGATGCTAACACTTATTTTTGACCCATGGTTCTCATTAAAATGTGTCACTGTTGGTTTTTTTGTTTTGTTTTGTTTTGTTTTTTTGGTTTTTCCAGACAGGGTTTCTCTGTGTAGCTTTGCGCCTTTCCTGGATCTTGCTCTGTAGACCAGGCTGGCCTCAAACTCAACAAAGATCTGCCTGCCTCTGCCTCCCGAGTGCTGGGATTAAAGGCATGCACCACCACCGCCCGGCCACTGTTTTTTTTTTTTTAATGGTAGAAAACCAGGCATGTTAGTGTACAGCACTCGGGAGGCACAGGCAGGCAGATCTCTGAGTCTGAGGACAGCATGGTATACAAAGCAAGTTACACAGAAAAACCTTGTCTTGAAAAAAAAAAGTGAATTTTAATTTTGAGATTATAATATAGCATCTCTCCCTTCTCATTCCTCTCTCCAAACCCTTACATATACCCCTTCCCTCTCTCCTTTAAATCCATGGCCTCTTTTATCATTTTTATAACATTCACATATGTGTATATGTATATATATATGTGTGTGTACATTTTCCTAAATATAACCTACTCAGTCCATATATTACTTGTATGCATGATTCACTATTATGAATTGTACACCTCTGATACTTTAACACTTTACATTTTATGTAATATAAAAGCTTTGTATTTGTATTGTTTTAACATTTTTTTTGGGGGGGGGGTTTGAGACAGGGTTTCTCCCTGTAGTTTTGGTGCTTGTCCTGGATCTCTCTCTGTAGACCAGGCTGGCCTCAGACTCACAGAGATCCGCCTGGCTCTGCCTCCCAAGTGCTGGGATTAAAGGCTTGTGCCACTGCCACCCAACCTAACAAAGTTTTTATTCATGAATGTTTTCATGATGAGTTATACTGGCTAACTCTCATGATGCTTTAGTGCAAATTCATTGAGTTGATTTTTCACCACCTGTATGAAATGAACTGCACTGAATGATAATTTTTATTAAAGACAAGTAGGAGGTCGATGAGATGGCCAAGCAGATAAAGGCACTTGCCACCAACCTGAAAACTTGATTCTGATTCCCAGAATTCACATGGTAGAAGAAAACTGGCACCTCAAGTTGTCCTCTGACCTCCATCCCCACAGCTATACACACACATATGCCCCCCAACACATGCATGTCCACATGCACATACAAGTACATATACACAAATAAAGTAAAATATATGTCAAAAACACCAGAATAATGACGTACGGGGGAACTGGAGGGAGGTGGGGGAAGGAGAGGGGAAGGAAAGAGGGGAAACTGCATTCTCGATGTAAAATAAATTAATTAAATAAAAAAGGAAAATAGAAGAAAGAAAATAAATAAAACACAGGGAATAGAAAAAAGCACCAATTAACTTTTAAAAAAATGGCAAAATTGTTCAGGGTTGGAGGTCAGACAGTGGACATGGAACCTCTGAAAGGAAGGATGAAAAGAGTACTGGGGGAGGAAAGAGGGGTTTGTAGATGTTAACACTGTCTGATTTATAGTACACAAAAACTGTACAAGATCAAGACAGTCAAAACTCCAGTACAGATGGAGGAAGGGTTCATAAGGCCTTGTTCCTAGGTGCTATTGGTAGTTGATGGTTGCTGACGGAGGCAGAGTAATTTCTCTTAGGGGATGTAGCCACTGGAAAGGTGCCCAGGCTTTAGTAGACGGCTCCCCACTCAATACATATAAGCAGTACTAATAGGCCTCAGGAGGTTATTTTTTTTTAGTTATGAATTAGGAAGGGGGATATATTGCAGGCTTCTGAGCAGAATTTGAGGTGGGGATAGATAAGATCAAATACATTGTATACATTTTAAAAACAACTATTAATAGCCACATCTATCCATGATTAATCAATATTCAACAAGATGGGCTAAAGTACATATTTTTGCACTGACAAGGATGACAAGGCCAGGGATTTGCCAGTACTTCCGGCTCTTTCAATGTACTACGGGAGCCAAGGTAACTCAATCCACTTATTAGTACCAGACAGTTTCATGTTGGATGTAGGGAACTAAGCTCTTACAAACTATCCCTCCTTTAAATATTAAATACTAGGTGTACACCCTAGACAAAGCTTAGGCAATAATAAACTGCCTGAGAGGTTGAGAAGGGGAGGGACAGCTTCTTTGGCGAAGCATTACAACAGAGGAGCATCGACAGGAATAGCTGGGTCTCCCACTTTTGGTACTGTTTTGAGGCCAGCCATGGGCGATGCTCTAGTTTCATTTGCTAACCACATTGACCAAAACAACTTACTGGAGGAAAGAGTTTATTTTGGCTTACGAGCAATAGTCCATCACTGAGAGAAGCCTGGGCAGGAACTCAAAGAAAAAACCATGGAGGAATTGCTGTCTTTCTCACTCATGCTTAACTAGCTTTTGCATACAGCCCAGGAACACATGCCTAAGCAATGATGCTGACAGCCATGGGCTGGACCCTTCTACATCAAGTAATAATCAAGAAAACCTGCAACAGAATCCACAGAAGAGCCTGATCTGTAGAATTCAATTGAGGTTGCTCCTTTCAGATGACTTTAAGCTGTATCAAGTTGACAATTAAGATTAACCAGAACAAGTGGGAAAGTAAAGGGGTATTGGAAATGTATCAGACCCAGAGCAACCAGACTAGTGTGTTAGGGGTATGAAAATGGCAAATTCAGAGAAAGGGAGGTCAGCCTTTGTATAAGTCTCTTCTCTCTCGTGACCCCCAAACTGAGCATGTACAGGCCAGAGTACATTAAGCATCCAGAGACAAAAGTCTGAAATTTCTATTTAAGCTGGCTTGTTCCACAGATGAGATGTAATTTTTCAATAAGAGTCTAAACAAGTGGAGTCTAACCCTGCTTTTAAAAAAAGTTCACCATTTCTCAAGCAACATTACAATCCAGAATCCCTACAATATAATATTCAAACCGTGAAAACTATGACCTATTCTCAAAGGCAGGAACAATTCAAAAACTTTAATCCTAAATTTACCCAGAGTGTTGGAAGGATAAGATATAGCAGTGTTCACACTTGTCCACAGTTTTGCTTTGCATGGTTTTTGTTACTCAGTCAATTCCAGTATGAAAACAGTCAATAGAAATTCCTGAAATAAACTATTCAAAGTTTTAAGTTATATATCCTTCTGAGTAGCAGATGCAATTCTGTGCTGCTGCATCTCACTTGACCAGTGTATCTACGTTGTATATCCTATCCACTCACAAACTACTTAGAAGTCATTGTCTTCTCAAATTAACTGTGATGGTAATTTCAGTAGCTTAATGCTAAGTCCTGGACCCTACATCTTTCATCTGACTTTCTGTCATCACACAGACATTTTCATTAAATTATCAACACAAAAGCAAGAAGTGTGTGCAATACACACAACATTTTGAGAGTGAGAGACTACATTGACATAAATTTTACAAGATTTTTATATAAATTTTATCATTGTCTCTTTCATAATATTGCACCCAGTTTATAAATTAAACTTTGTCACAATTATGCGAGTATAGAGAAGATATATATGTAGGCTGTAATACCACACAGTTTCAGACATTAATTGAGGTGGGGGGTCTCAGATGTGTTCCTTGAAGATAAGAGAAACTAACATAAAGATCACAGAATGGCTTTTTAACTATGCTCTCCATATGACAAAGAAAAATATACTCATAATATTGAAAGCATGGAGGTGGGCAGTGGTGGTGGTGCACACCTTTAATCCCAGCACTTGGGAGGCAGAGGAAGGCAGACCCATGAGTTTGAGGCCAGCCTGGTCTACAGAGCAACTTCCAGGAAAGCCAGGGCCACACAGAGAAACTCTGTCTCTAAAAAATTGATGATGACGATGATGATGATGATGATGATGATAATGATTATGATGAAGAAGAAAGCATGGAGATTCTCAGCAGGGAAAAAGAAAACTACCAAAAAACAAAAAAACAAAAACAAAAACAAAACCCAAATAACAACCACTCTTCCCCCAAAAGTCAATTCTAGGACTGTAACATCTGAAATTAAAAAGTACATAGCCAGCCTTCCTACCAGGACAGAAACTACAAAGGCATTTACAGATCTGAAGTATTCTTCTGAATTCTGCACACACACATATCCAAGCATACATACATACATACAATTAATGATAATGATAATAAATATTTCTTTTAAAAAGAAATCTAGTCATCAGAGAAACAATGACAAGGGAAAATGAATATAAAATACAGCTGGGGACATTTACTATTCATTGTTTCCCAAGACACATGCCATACAGGCACTGAGACATTTATATCTCTAGAATGTTAAAACTTGGGAAGCCATTAAGATTATATACTACAACTATAGTAAGACAGACCCATAGGGTAGAGGAAATTGGCTCAGCCAAGGCATGCACATACCATATTCCTTATGAGTCAACTTGGAGTCTGCCTGAGGGCCTAGCAACAGGAGCTGTCAGAGTTCCTGATAGTGTGGAGTCTGCCTGAGGGCCTAGCAACAGGTGCTGTCAGAGTTCCTGATCACGTCCAGCCAATGAGGGATGACTATGCAATACCAGCAGATTACAAACAACACAGACTGGGTGCTGGGATGAGGGTATATAAAGCCTTCCCCCTTATTAAATAAATGAGTTTGTTGTTTGCCTTCAACTGACTCCTGGTATCTGTGCAGTTGATGCCATACCTTCTCACCCCTTTCCCCAAGGGAGCCATTCCTTAGGATCCAGCAACAATACAACCACCTAATTTTAGAAATGAGATATCTGAGTCACACCTGAGTCGAAAATCTAGCTGATGTCCAGTCCCACTTGCCATTAGTACTGTCCTAATGCCACTACTTCCCTGCAGAGCCAACTTCAGACACACTGCAGACTTAGCACTGCATTGGCATGTACTCACATGATAGACAGTGAGAAACATCTCCCTTAAATTGTCCTCTGACCTCCACAGGCACATCATGGTATGAGCATACTGCTGTATGCACATGCACACATACAAACGCATCAACAAATAAATATCTTTCCGTAGTATTTCCTAATGCATTCATCCTCTTATATCAGATTGTTAACCCATTGGTTACTCATAGAAGACAACTTCAGACTAGACATTTTGCTTCCATTTCACAGTGGGAGAGAAGTGGGGAATGAAGACAAAGAGCTGCTGTTCAGAGTTTGGAATCTCTGCCAGAGGTCAACTGTTACCAGCAAGAAATAAAGCATGGCAAATCTGGACCCAAGATAAACACTGACAGGAGAGTTTCTTTGGTAACGGGGATGGAATCTAGATTACACAGCATTTCAGAATCAATCGCAGGAGAAAAACACCATCTCACCATAAGCTGTCACGGAACAAAACACTAGTGGCTGGCATTCAGTAATGTTTTCCATACTTCTGATTGTTCAGATCTGTTAATTGTAGCACAATAAAAATGCCCCAATATAAATTAGTCTAGATAGAAAGGGAATTGAGGATAAAGTAATTTTACCCCACTCCATAACATAAACACCCTAAATAAAATGTATATAATGAGATGAATGTATAACTGTGATTGTAAGCATGAAGTCAGCAATATAATCACAGTCCTCATGAGACAAGTAACAGATTATGTAGAATAAAATAGACCTGTAAGTACATTTGGGCAAAGACTGGCATTTCATTTTACAACAGATTTCTTAGATACAGGAGACCAGAACATTCATAAGCTCACTCCATATTTCTACTTAAGGTCACAGAGTTGCCATGGAGGCTACCATTCCCCTTACCATTTCTTCAACATAAGGGTAAAGCATGTCTCCAAAGTATTCTGTAGCCTCAATTGGAAGCTGTGCTGGCAAATTGTCAATGGAACACATCAGAATTCCGGAGCCTTCAACACTAGGAGAAGCAAAACGCTTTATTCAAATGCACAAAATATTACTTGAACATTGTAAATTTTCTCAGCCTTTACCCCATTACAACATTTGTTTCATTGTTATTTGTAGTCTTGAAAAACAAAGCATGTCACTATAAATAAGACTGCTTTTCAAACAAATCCTTTACTTTACTTGGCAACCCATCTCCCATTTAAATATAGCATATATGTATTTAAGCATTAAAATTTCAATGTGTTTTTTCCATTTCTTTTACTGTGTTTGAGCATGTACCTACAAATTTTCACACCTTCCTAAAGAACTGAAATGTTGAGTACTTTAAACTAGCACATCAAGATAAGGCAGCAGCAGCTTTGACAAACTCACCTGTCGTGAATAATATGCTGATCTGCATCATACATGCAAAAGGGTCTCTCTATTGTAGTACACTCGGTCATAAAGTCTATAGACCCTCCTGTGTCTGCTGAAATGTCACATATTGCCACAAGTCTGAAAATAACATCAACACTCACATGAGAGGGTGGAATTCTCAGGCCTTCAGGAAGACTAACAATGAATAAAAATAAAATGTGCTTGAAACAAATTGCATTGTAGATGTCAGATATTTTCCGGGCACTTAGAATCTTTCTCCTACAGTTCAGTCTTCAGAACACTGGGTTGTTCTAAGACACAGGGTTCTTTATTTTCCATGAAAAAAAAAAGAAGGGAAGGAAGCCTTCAAATTTGTTTTTGTGTCTAAGGGGCCCTTCAAAGAAACTCACAGGAACAAAAACAGTAGCACACTCTGACCCATACTTTTAAGAGAGATAAAGTTTGATGTTGCAATAGTAAATACTCTGCCAAGAGGGGTTCCCACTCCTCATTTTCCAAATATGCAATGCATAGAAAAGCATTGCTTTGAACTGAGCATATCCAGGAGTGTGCCCACCTCTACAAGTCATGAGGAGTGATCCCTATGCAAATATCATAGGAGTTTCCCCAACAAACGTCCCTTGCTTTCCTTACTGAGGAAGACACCCCTTTGGAAATCATCCCAAGTGCTCTCCTTACTTACTACAAGCAATAGAATTTGCTTCACTATCATTACAGAGCTGTGCTTATCAGCTTTGTGCTCACAAATGATCCAACCATTGTGTTCTGTTACCAATGTGCCTACTTCATCTAATCTCCTGTTACACTGTTTGTTGTTCCTAGTATTTTCTTGGCATTTGCTTCAGAGCTGCAAACAGCCCAACTACGCTTCTCTGAACTTTAGCTTAGCAGAATCCCTGGTACATAAGATGTTTCACAAATATTTATTAACTAACTCATTCAATATTTAAGAACTAATTAAATGTCTATTTTACACCAAGTACTTAAGGTCAAGACAAAAACACTCAGTCCCTATTTTTGGGGAGAATAAATTCCAGTAGGAGAAAGAACAACCATAAACACAGGAAAACAGATGATTTTGAGTTTCTCAAAACAAAGTAACAAACTAGAGAGGAATGAGAACAATTAAAGAGATTTTTTGAGGAGTGCGCTTTGGAACCAAATGAGTCAAAAGTCAGTCTTGGGGGGATGGGTAACTGTAAAATGCTTCCAGGAGGTCAGGTCAGACTGTCACTACATCTCTGGCGTGCGGGAACACTGTGTTCTTTGGTCCCCTAATAATGGTGATGCAGCAAAACAAAACAAAACAACAACAAAACTTCATTTCTGATGACACATAGTCCTTACTTGTGTGGTAATTCAGGGCACCCTTCAATAGGAACGCCTGAAGGCTTCACTGGGGCCAGGAGACTCTGAGCATCCTGGCGAGTTAGCAGGCGAGGGGTGTTTTGCTCCCAGTAGATTCCATTAATTAAACAAGTTGTATAGGGTGCAATCTGTGAAGCAAGTTTCATATTCAACAAAACAGGATATGGCTTATTTTAATACCATGTACTGAAAGAACACTGATTAGAGCAAAGTCCATGGCAGATCATCAGTGGTGCTTCTGTGGAACATTTTGTTGTCCAGGTCACCCACCATCTTCTGAGGAAAAGATAATAGTCACCCACCATCCATTGTAGAATTACTCCACGATAAGATATCAATCTAATAAATGCATTCATATTTTATTCCGTAAGACATTGAACAGCTAGGAAAAATAAAATGGCAAAGAATCAAGTGACCCAGAACTCTATTTCCAGTTCAAATACTATAGAATATAACATTAATCATACTCAACTCCTCTGAACACTATTGCTCTTACCTGCCAGATGGGGGCAGCAGTCCTCAAAAGAATGCTCTGAGGGTTAATCAGATAACCTCTCTGGGGAACTGCTTACACTTACATATGTACATACACATGTGGCAAGTGGGTCACTGTCAATTTCAGTACACATCCACATCTAATCACTAATACTTAGGGTTCAGGATAAAATTAGGGGCAGAAAACCAATTAGGGCCTCATCCTTAGGAAGACTACCTCCCACTCTTAATATAGTATTCCTTATTGCCTATGGCCCTTTGTCTCGCAGAATGGACAGCTCAGAAATCATACATACAAGTAATACTGGACAGACTGAGCAGGTTGTATTTACATATTTAGGCTCATACACACATTATAATTTATATATGTATATATGCATATATATACACATTTATATACACACATATAAATATACCACATATGTATATATAGAGAGAGACAGGTATGAAAAAGAGGCCATGAATTTGATCAAATTACAGTACATGGAGGGGTTGGTGGAAGGAAAGGGAGAACGAAGCAAAATATATGAAACTAAAAAAGAAGTGACGCCTCTTTCCAGCCCGCGCCACGCAATAGGCATCTCTTGGGACAACGGGCACAAGCGCCACAAAACAGTGAGTAAGAGAAAGCTCTACCCCTAAAAGCAAAAGCATGAGCTGGGACATCCTGTTGCCATACTAAGATTGGCCCTTGTCATATACACACAGTCTGAGTTCAAGGAGGCAGTTAAAAGTACCATGCCCTAAGACTGGATATGGGGAACTTTTCCTGGGGCTCTGAGTGTTGTACTGAAAAAACAAGAATCATTGATGTTGTATCCAATGCATCCAATAGCAAACTGGCCTGCACCAAGACCCTGATGAAGAACACTGTGCTCATTGGCAGCACACGGCACCAACAGCGATACGAGTCTCACTGTGCCACTGCCCCTGGCAACAAGAGGGGCAGGCTGACTCCTGAGATTTTGCCTTGGGCAGATTATTCCTTTCTTCTTATCTATTCCTACCTTTTGGAATGGAATGTGTACCATGAGGCTAACCTGCTATGGTATCTTAGAAATATCCAGCTTGGTTTCTATTTTATATGGCTCTGCAGCCAAAGATGTTTGACTTGAGTTCCAAGTGAGACTCTGGAATTTGAAGTTAATTTGAGTTAAGACTTTGGAACTACTGGGGATAAATGTGAGGACATAAGTTTTATGGGACCAGGGACATAATACTATGATTGAAATATAGTTGTCCCTTGAACTCATGCAAAGATTAATCAGCAAAGTCTTATGTTAATGGTATTTAGAGAGTAGAAGCTCCGTGCAACCATGGTATTAAGAGGTGGGGCCTTTGAAAAGTGATTAAAATAGATTAAAAAGAATGGAGTATCCATGATGAATCTTCATGGTTTAATTAGAAGAGGCAAGAGACTACATGGATAGAGATACACATGACCTCCTACCATGATGTGATGTAGTCAATGGGAATCTGTGAAAGAATCTGAACCATGCTTTGTACTTCAAGCCTCCAAAATGATAAACTAATAATCTTATTTCTTCAAGCCTCAGGTATTTTACTTTAAAGTCAACTAAGATGCGAGCTGATGTTATGGTTACAATTTTTGGCAACAGGAAGAATAACCCTTCGGAAATGTTGCTCAGTGGTAGAGCACTTGCTGAGATGTGAGTACACTAGTTTCATTCCCTAATACTGAAAAAACAAGAACAATTTTTTAAAAAGTTAGAACTCATTTATGTTTAGATCAAGCCTCAGAGACATTGCATTTTTGTCAATAGTGCTAACTAGTATAGGCTAACATAAAAACAAGGATCTGCAGAAACTGGCTTAGAACTAATGAGCACATGCATTGTGAAATAGAGAGAGACTGTGAAGCCATGAACGTGCCCACAGAAGCCACCAAAACTACTAAGCAAAGACCACCTCAATCCCAAGTATCAGTAGGAGCCAACTACTAAATCCAACACTTTAGAACCAAAGGACTCACAGTAAATCTACACAAGAACCTGAAGAATCAAGGTACACATTCACAATTTCCCTCTCAGAAAACAGCTTCGCTATGGTGTGTCATAGCAACCAAATCAAAGCCAGATACTCACATCTGTATTAAAGCGACTTTTGTAGCGCTCGGGATATTTCTCATATTCTACAGGATCATACACACCATCTGTTTTCCTGACAAGATGATGATGGCGACTTAACACCGTCCCATACACTTTCCTGTGGTCTTATAAAGAAAGAAGAAATTAGTAAAGTGACAAATGATAATGATTTACGGTGATAAAATATTAACACAAAGACTATTAAAGACAGTAAAAGAGATGGTCCTCCTGTGCTGCTTACCTCCAGTTTTTGAAACTTCTTTTAATTCATGGGGCTCCACATACTCACAAGGTAACTCATTAAAGACTTCTTGGGCTCCCTGTAAATAGTGCATGAGAAAAAGAATCAAACCTCAGTAGAAACATGGCCAACAGATTTCCTGCAAGGATTCACAATTGTGTCGTTCCCCTTGCCCTGACCTATAACCAGGATCACAACATAGAAGTACAAAAGGGGTGTCATGCTGGTAGCTTACAAGCCAGCTCTGACTTCACTTGCATTAGAAGGGGACTGGCATTTTAACTGGTTCATCAGGATAGCAAGATGAATTTAGAAATGTGGACCTAATACAAGTGCCTATTTACTTTTTGATTCACTATAGAAATTATTTTAAGTGGGAAAACTGCCTACCACAGAAGGAAAAGATCAGATGCATGCTTTACAGTTTAGCACTAATAGAGGTTCTATTTGTAAAACTTCTGCACTACAGACCTATTTTTCAACTACAGGTTTCTCCAGGAGATTACAAATGCAGCCTCAACACCACTCCAGAAAGAACCATTAATCCCAGTCTTTATCTTCCTTAGTGTTCTGGCTGGTCTTATGTCAACCTGACATACAACTCGAGTTATCCGAGAGGAGGAAACCTCAATTGGGTTGATGCCTCATTAAGACCTGGCTGTAAGGCATTTTCTTCATTAGCAATTGATGGTGGGGCAGTCCATTATGGGTGGGGTCATCCCTGGCCCTGGGTTCTATAAGAAAGCAGCTGAGCAAGCCAGGGGAAGCCAGTCATAAGCAGCACTCCTCCATGGCCTCTGCATCAGCTCCTGCACCAAGTTCCTGCCCTGTTTGAGTTCCTGTCTGATTTTCTCTGATGATGAACAGCGATATGGAAGGGTAAGCCAAGTAAACCCTTTCTTGCTTAACTTGCTTCCCCTGGCTTGCTCAGCTTGCTTTCTCATAGAACTCAGGACCACCAGCCCAGATTGGGAACACAATGGACTGCCCCCAACCCCATCAACACTAATTCAGAAAATGCCTTATTGTCACAGAAGTAAAAGCCCTAAGACACTTAGTTACTAGCAAGATTCCAAGCAGTTAATGAATAAACCACCCATCACCCGAAAGTTAGTGCTTTATATCATTAACAAGGAGTTATCAAAGGCAGAGGAGGGAGGAATGGAGGGAGGGAAGGAAGATGTAAGGATAAAGGGGCACTTCAAACTTCTAATGCAGTGGTTCTCAACCTTCCTAATGCTGCCACCCATTAATACAGTTCCTCATGTTGTGGTGACCCCCAAACATAAAATTATTTTCATTGCTACTTCACAACTGTATTTTTGCTGTTATGAATTGTAATATAAATATCTGAAATACAAGATATCTGATATGTGAACTCTGTGAAAAGGTTGTCCAACTCCCAAAGGGGTCATGACCCACAGATTGAG
Source organism: Peromyscus californicus insignis (assembly GCF_007827085.1). Taxonomy (NCBI): domain Eukaryota; kingdom Metazoa; phylum Chordata; class Mammalia; order Rodentia; family Cricetidae; genus Peromyscus; species Peromyscus californicus. The sequence goes on from NW_026294584.1 coordinate 36,288,818, forward strand.
AACCACTGCTCTAATAGATGACATCAGCTAAAAGCAAAGAAAATGCTTGGGCTATTACTTTTCTTTGCTACAGTAAAAATGACAACAACAAAAATACTCCAAACTGAATGGTCATTCGTTCTGTTTGAAATGCCCATGAAATGTTCAGCATTTCAGATTGCTTGGCAGAGAGGACAGGTGGAGCTACCTTTGATACGTTGCCAGTCCCCGTGAATACAAATGTTAAGGGTCCTATTGACTTTGGCATCAAACCCAGGGATATTTCATAGCCTGCGTCTCGGACAGCCTGCACAGCCTGGCTGCTGTTCCTGTAGTTGTGAGCCATGCCAAGATGCTGGAAGCAAGCACACACAATCCACGTCAGTCCACTAGCTCAAATGCGTTTCTAGGCTGAAAATGTGACGTGTTTCCAATAAATAAATAAAATCTCTCACCATAAAAGGTGTATGATGTCCCAAAGCAAGGAGCCTTAAACCCATTCCATGTAAAATATTGATCATTCCTGTCACAGAACCAGATCAATAAAAATACCATTAATTGAGTGGAGTTGACTAACAATGCACAAAATAAATTCTGTTCATAGGCATTTACGAGAAGGAATGATACACTTTTCCCTTTGTCCATTTTAAACCTGCTGGGTACCCTAAGGAAGCAAAGATGATAGTATTTCAGATTCAGAAGGAACCTCAAGACATCTTGTCTCTGTCCTCCAGTTTCTACTATCAAATACACTCACCCATCTACATCCTCACCTGTTTTTTTTCTAATCCTGGCCCTGATAAAAAGGAAGAACATCCCTCCTCTCATCAAAGGCTAATTTCTCCTCCTGTCTGCAGGTCTCAAACTGTCCTGGCCCTCCACAGAAAGAAATTTATCCTTGAATAGCTCCCTCATAGTTTTTCTCTGTAGGATCATTCTTATCAGTATTCTAACATACTCCCACCTCCCTTACCAAAAGCAAGCAAACAAACAAAAACAAAGTCACCGTTGGCCTAGGGATCCTAACAGATATTTAGTGGCCTACATCACTAAACTGGATGGAATTTTCAAATCCTTATTTACTTGTCAGAATTATTCTTGGGCAGTGTAGACTATCTCTTGGATTGACACTCTAGGCCCCTCAGTATCTCTGACTTGAATGTATCCTTCCTTCATCCTTCCCTTCCTATCTCACTATGTAGCCCAGGCTACTCTTGAACTCACTATGTAGCTCAGGCCAGCCTCAAATTCCAGAGTCTCCCATCTCAGCCTGAAGTGCTAGGATTTCTAAAAGGTACAGCCATACCCATGGCCAGAATTAATCTTACTTTCTTTAAGCACCTCTCTGTGTGTATTATATTAGCACCCTCAGAATTCTCTTTGGGGCTCCATTTTCTTCATATCTTCATTTCCCCTTAGGTAATCTCATCACATCCTAAATTTAAGTATTTTTTATATGTGGATGATCCCCAAGTCTGTACTTCCAGTAGGGATTTTTCTTTTGATTTCAGGATGTTGCCAATCATCTTTTCTATGCCTTAAGTGGGGTGTCTTCAGACATCTAAAACTCAGCATGCCTATAGCAATGACCTCATTATCTATTCTCCCTTTGTTTATAGGACTACAATCTTCCATGCCTTTCCCAACACCTCTGCCACACACACAACTCTACCCAGATTTCTTTTATCTTTTTGTTGAAGTCAACTTTTAAAAATAAAATGTTTGTATGAAGTAAAATACAATTCAAAATGTATAGTTCAGTAACTATTAACATATAGTTACACCCATGTATTACAGATCCAAGATGGGAATTATTGCTGCTGTTTGTATAAATTAGATGCTTTGGTTTTATGTAAATGAAGTTGTAAGCACATATTCTGTTCTTTGTTTCATTTCAACTAGCATATTTTTTAGATTTACATCAATACTTCTGACTTTTGTTGCTGCAGTTTCACATTTTATGGTTATACCATCATCCATTTATCCATTTCTTTTTTAACTGACATTTGTATTGTTTCCAGACTATTACAAATTTCTGTAAAAAAATTATTTTTGTGGCACATACACACAATATGTTACGTTGCATCACACATATACAATATGTGTCTAGTTTAAATGGAGTGATACGTGGGGGTAATAATGCTTCCCTCATTTCCTATCTAACAAGAACCCCAGTACCCAAAACAGTATGGGCTATTGCCACTGCCCTTGGTTGCAAGCCAGAACTTGAAGGTAAGACTCTGTTGCTGAAGACACCATGTACTTCAGACACAGGACTTGAAGGAATCAAGCTGGAACTAGCCTGGAGGGCTCTTCCCTGAGGACTAGCTCTGATAGTACAGGAAGGTGCCATGCAAGCTTCCAAGGGAGAAAAGCAATCACTAGTCCTACCCAGCTGTAAAGTCTGCAAACCACAGCAATGACTGGCCCAGCAATATATTCCCAATGGTGCAATAGTTCACTTTTATATTAAGAATAACCAACAGCTGTCTAATTGAGCTTAAGGCCTGCTCAATAGGAGGGAATGTATGCCTGAAACTGTAAAACTCTCCAACTACCCATGGCTGAACAGTTTAGAGACCTTAGAAAAGACCTTACTACTGACATTTTCTAAAACCAATACAATTTCTAACTATGTTCTAAATACTTTTAACTATCCTCACTAATAGTACCTCTCAATCCTCATCAAAAAAGCTTTTTTTTTCAGCAGATAAGAGATTATTATGGAGATCCACAATTGGCCAAAATACAGAAAATGAGTGACTGAGCTTTGATTGATACATCTACAGTGTAACCCTACATCTAAGACTCAAGAAAAATTGTGGAAGAACCAGCAGGGCTGGGCAGGCCGTCTGCTGCTAAATAGTGTCTTCTAGACATGGCAGGAAAGCTGTATTTATCAAGTATCAACCATATGGTTGATTAAACAAGACCTGCACAGTGACATGCACCAGTTGATATGCCAACGTTATGAGAAAATTTTTATAAGATCCACCCCTTGATGAGAAACCACAGGGAACCAATGGCTGCTGAGAGAAGAGGAATAGGTTTTCTCCAGGAACGAACTCCCAGATAGGTCACCCAATCCCAAGTGGTCAACCCGAAATGCATGTACATACAAGCAACACTAAACTGACTCAGCAGGGTGTGTGTGTGTGTGTGTGTGTGTGTGTGTGTGTGTGTGTGTGTGTGTGTGTGTGTATGTGATAATAATTTAAGAAGAGAGCCGGGCGGTGGTGGCGCACGCCTTTAATCCCAGCACTCGGGAGGCAGAGCCAGGCGGATCTCTGTGAGTTCGAGGCCAGCCTGGTCTCCAAAGCGAGTTCCAGGAAAGGCGCAAAGCTACACAGAGAAACCCTGTCTCGAAAAACCAAAAAAAAAAAAAAAAAAAAAAAAAATTTAAGAAGAGGTCATAGATTTGAGAGGGAGTGTGGGGAACGTAGAAGGGGTTGGAAAAAGAGGGAGAGGTGGAAATGATATAAATACAGTACTCACGAATGAAATTCACAAAAAATTAAATATTTTAAATTAAAGTAAAATTCTTTTTGAGTCTCGCTATGTAGGCCACACTGGCTTCATATTCATGACAATTCTCCTGCCTCAAGCTTCTGGGTGCTAGTCTATCACAATAAATTTGTTTCATGAAATGTTTTTCTTTTCTAATGAGTAGAATTTACTTAATACTGTAAAAGTCAATCTTTTCTTGCAGTGGTTTCAGCCACTTGTATCTTTTAAAGGTTTGTCTAATTCATGAGTTCATCAAGCTCACTAGCCTTAGTACATTTTTTTTGTTGTTCTTTCAATGTTTGTAGAGGATATGACTATGCTCTCTCTTGTATTTCCTCTCTCTGTACAGTGCCAGCTCCCTTTTTTCTTCATCTAGTTAGATTTTTTTCAATTGTATTGATAGCAGAGCTTTACACATGCCTAACCTTCCCTCCTCCTTACTTGCTTAAATAGGTTTCAATCATCCATCAAGTCTCAGCTTCAGATGTGCTAGCTCAAGGACAACCCTCCCCACAGCTATTTCCAGCTCAGTACCCTTCTTCTAACAAGTATCATTGTCACTATACTTGTGTGTTATCTTGCCTCCATCATTGTTTAAACAAAAGCCACATCCTATTCACAGGCATGGTGTTACTTCTGAATCAATCAGCTCATTTCTGATGTCTTCATTTTCTCTACAGAGAACACTCACCTGGGTAAGTTCCAAATGGCCTGGAACAGTAGTCAACAGGGCTCACCCCTCACTTGGTCAAGAAGATCCCCCTCCCCCGATTTTCTACTTATGATATACCATTACAAACATAACTTTGTTTCTCCAACAGGATCATCTAAAAAGCTAGAATCTATTCCTAGGTATTAACCTTTTGCCTGCTTCCTTTTTTTCTTTTTTTGTTTTACCAGTAAACATAGGAAAGAGAAAAGCACACTTGCACTGCTGAGACACACTTAGAAAGCTACACAGAGCTCTGTCATACCTACCTGCCACACCTGCCCATTGTCCAAATGCCACTATCCGAGACCCTCGGTGATCCACCATTTTCTCATAATCAATGAGTCGGATTTCCTGAAGAAAGGGAAAGAAGAAACTGTTGCAACCAGGCAAATTCAGCGAGTAAGTCACACATAAAGAAGTAAAAATTTTATATTTTTTTCTCTCTTAGAAAATGCATGTTGACTTACTAACCCATTATCAGCAGGTGCACCATTAAATGCTTTGAAAACGCTTGGTCACAAACCAGCTGTAATTAGAGCTAAAGGAATGAACTGAGTGTTAAATATCCTTTGAAGTGAGGAAAGGAAATAATGGAGGCAAAGGTTTCCTTTAAGTTATCACGTTCCCAACCTGCCCAAGACCATTTGAAATACACCTATGTCCCTACTTATCGTCAATCTTCTGGTTCCAAAGAAAATACATCCTTCCTAAGATGAATCCCTGTGTGTGAGCAAATTCTGGTTCATTCTGAGTCCTTCCCAGTCAATCTTCTTGAACTATTACCTCTTTCTTGCATATATATTCTTCCTGTACATTGCTCCTCAGTCATTTTTAAATACCTCTTTTTACCTAAAAAATAGTAACAAAAAGCCCAACACTCTCTTTCCCTCTCTCTCCTCTCCATTTTATTCCTTCTTTATCTCCCTTCTCTTTCCACTTTTACATTTCTTTTCTTCATCTTTGGCAAACACAAATTCTTTCTCTTTCTTCAAAGACCTTCCCTCTCTCAGGAAAGCCCCATTAATGTATTCTTAAAAGCTATGTTATAATTATACAATACTTTTATCTCTTCAAACATAATAGGAGTTAGGGGCCTGGGGTACACTGCTAAGTAGAACACAGAGTACTTACTTACCATGTGCAAGGTCATGGGTTGTAACCCAAGTACCAGGGAAAACAATTTAAATGTAATGATATTTAATGTATATCCAACTCTGAATGACTTGTTAGTGTGCTGCCCAAAAGCCATCCTGCTGGGTCTGTTTTTATTGATTTTTTTGATGAGGACCAAAGGTACATATAGCAAAATGTCTCTGAAGTTCTCCATAAAAGAGTTTATTTGCTTTAAAGTGGTTTTGAAATTAACAGGAACATATCCTATCGCCCCATATAAAATCCATTTCCTCCATTGTTTGTATTGTTGGTAAACACAACCCCTGTTCCATTCTCAGATTCTATATCAAATGTTCTGTCATCCTTACTGCAGGCCACAGGCCTTGGCTGTGATCTGTATCTCCACTCACTCCCACACTCATCCAACCTCCCAACTATATACACCGCCTGGTCTCTGATAGTGCTGGTCAGGAAAAGCTGCTCTCCTAGGCTACAGACTCATTTCCAACATACTATCAGCTTCTCTGACAACTGTCAAAATGTAGATATCCAACAAGCTAAACCCCTCTGCTACCAACATGGCCATCCTAGCTTGCCCTCCTCATATACATGGCCATCCTGGCTTGCTTTCCTCATATGCAACGTGGCCATCCTGGCTTGCCCTCTTCATATACAACTTGGGCATCCCAGCTTGCTGACCTCATATAAACACTTTCTCAATCTATAGTGGCTCTTATCAGTTGCTCAAGCCCATGCCCTAATCACTGCTGACTTCTTTCCTCAAATCCCACCTTCCGTTAATCAGGGAATTTTGTAGGACTCACCTCTACAATGCAATTAGGGTTCCCCAAACATCAGAACATCTACTCTACCACCCAGGAGCCAGCCACCCTCATCTATTGCCTATAGTCTGACTGCCCCTAGACTAAGTCATCTGATTAGTGTTGCTTTCCTCCTCCCAACTCCAACCATCATCCACACAATAGGAAGACTAAACACACTAGCACACGACCCACTCTACCCACCCACTCACAAAGACCCTTGGTTCTTTTTCTTTATGTGCTTGTCTACCTGGAAGACTCATCACCATCAGACATGGCTTAGTCCTTTGTTTCCTTTAAATATCTTCCCAAATGCCACTTTTGGAATGAGGCCTTATCGACAGTTGCACTGCCCCCTTTTGGTGTCCATGTCCCTTTCTCCTTCAGTACCATATCTCTTCTACCAAGTATTTCCTGGTGACATAGGCTGCCTTCTTTGCTTATCTCTATCTCCTCCCACTGAATGTGGCACCAGAAACACAAGGGTAATGGCTATTTTGCATTTTCATGCTGATGAATTGTTTCAGACACATTGGAGGCACTCAAAACTGTTTTCATTCAGTGGGCAGTCCCATTTTAAGGAGCTACTAATGTTTTCACAGTGTTTAAACCTCAAAATATACTTCATCTCTTATGACTAGCAATGAATGTGAAAGCATTTCTTGTCCTGTTCTTGTGCCATAGAGCTGTATAACCTCGGTCAAGCTCCTGTACCTCTCTGAGCTCCACGTGAAAAACAAGCTGTTAGTTCCAGCTCTGGAATTCTACATGGTGGTATTTACATGCTTGACCTTATAAATTAGTAATTGCTTGTGGGGGCAGGGGACAAACTTTTACCCTTCCTTTTCAGAATATATAAGATAATGAGATGCATTGTTTTATGTATACTCCAAACCTGTACAGTCAAGGACAGCTCTTCATTGGGCACCCTGATATAGACCACATCTCCTACTGAAGTAAGTGACAGACATACCGTTCAATGCCTCATTACTGCTCATGAATACTGGTCACAATTACCTGTTTCAGAATCTCATCCAGCAAACTCATATTGGCTTCCTGGGCCTTTATTGTGTGGGAAAAGAAGGCATAAGTCTTCTTGGACATCAGTTTTTCCTCTGGAGGCCTTTTTACTCCCAAAATTAGACAAGCTTCTGTGATGTCCTCCTGAAGAATGCCGCCAGCCCTGGCATACTCCTAGGGATGAAATTTGGACCAAAGTTTACTCTTGCAGATTGTAGTGGTCATGACTTTCTCTGATGAAAAGTACAAAACTACAACAACCTTCAGAAGGATGGGGTTTGGTGAAGGATGGGGTTTAGTACAAATAACAATGTAGTTTCCTCAATAAAGATATTATCTATCCTGCTTGGCTTTTATAGGAAAAAATTTGGAAAATCCACTATTCACTCATATTTAAGAACAGATTATACTTTGATCACAAATGGAGACAGGAGGAACAGATGTTCAAGGTCATCATTGGCTATCTAGTAAGTTCCGGGTTAGTCTGAACTACAGGAGACCCCTGTCACAAGGAAAAGAAAAACTGTATGTGTATTATATACGGATAGCGTACAGTAATGACAAAGGTAGAGATACATTTCCACACTGGAGAGATCATCTGGGAACCACCTCAACCAATGATCACATATTGCTGATGGTGGGGCATCTTGGTATCTTGAGCCTTTGATTTGGTACTATGGGAAGATGATATGTGACTGACATTTATGCCCCAAATGTCTAGCCTAAATCTAATCCTAAGGATACAATCAGACTAGTTCTATTCAGAAGCAGAACATGCAACAGGTCAGCTTCCTAGACTCTTCAAAAAGGAATCAATGTCATTAAAATAAAATCAGAAAAGGAGGAGATGCCCCAGATCACAACTAAAGATACAGAACAATAGCCTATAGGAAGCTTAGGTAAGCCTCAACTGAGCCAGTGGGGAATTTGAACACAGACCATATGAGAAGCAGGGCAGCCTGCCTAAATATCTGCCATCCCAGCACTTGGGAAGTAGAGGAACAAGGGTCAGAAATTCAAGATCATTCACAGCTACACAGAAAATTAAAAGATAATCTTGGCTACATGAGGACCGGTCTAAAACAAACGAAACCAAAAAAGCACTGATTGTGTTCTTGTGCGAAAATAATACAGTGGCTCTGTTAGAAAGCACTGTCTAGGAGATGCCCAGAAAAGCACTAAATGCTAATGTGTTAGAATATCGGCAACCTACTTTCAAATGATCCAGGAAAGGAAAAGTACATACCTATTCCTAAAACTGGAATGAGAATATAACTTCTGCTATGATTATTTCAAAAAGTAAACAGAAAGATGGATGTAAAGGACTATCAACATGACTGCTGAGGTACAACCTCATGAAGAATAAGCTGTGCCTGAAGGAGCATTCCTGGGTACAAGAATGGCAACTTAGTCTTTGCCTTTCTATTCCCAAAAGTAGGGCTGCACCTGAAGGAGAGAATGACTGAGAGACTCGGAAACTTCTGAAAGCAGACCTTTAAACCCTCAGGGGGAGAACATGTGGAATGGAGTGAAAACAATACTTTTAGCAAAGTAATGGAATTAAAGTGAAAGGAGCACACTTGGTTTCTTTTCAGATGCTTCTGGATTACCACTGTTGTGTTCACAGACATTTCCAAAGTTGAAGGTAGTCACCTTGTCGTGAATGGCCCGTCGATTGGAAGGCTGTATCAAGACCTTGTATCCCAGTTTGGTGATGCCCTTGATGTGCTTGGGAGCCAGAGGTGCCCTGCGCTCCCAGGCATTCACATCCTCTCTCCGGAGAGCCATCACTGGCTTGTGGTGGAGACCTCTGGAGAGGCAGGCTCTCAGCCTGGCCAGTCTTGGCCTCTGCACTCGTAACATCTTCAAGTCTGGTAGCTGTAAAGGCAAGTTTCAACAACAGCACAGAAAAGAGCGGGGGGGCTCACAGATGAGTTCTGGTCTCCTCAGAAATCTGTTGCAAAAGAGAACCAACCGGCTTGGTAGACGTGGGCAGGACAAATCTCTGGCAGAAAATGTGCCTTTAACTAACCAAACTAAAGCCTCCAAAGATAGGTCAATGTAACTTCTTAAATGTTTTATTAAATATGTTTTTAGGACAAAAGCTTAAACGTGTTAGTCAAGTATAGAAAGAGAAAGAGATAACAGATATCAGTATTTACAAACTGGTCCCTAGTTTGATGCTATAAATTGAAATTCCTATAACGGTATACAAGCATTTTCAACGCTCCTCCTTATATTTCTCCCTAAGTTTACTGAATAGGAGTCACTCAGTGTGCTCTGCCCCCTAGTGGCCGAAAGTGAGTGTTTTTGTTTTGTTTTGTTTTTTGTTTTTAATGTCTGCAATAAGATGTACAGAAATAAAAAGGAAACATGTATAAACCTTGATACCACACAATAGCCGATTTTGGTGGCACATGCCTATAATCCCAGTATTCAGGAGGCTGAAGCAAGAGGGTTGCCATGGATTCAAAGCGAGTCAGGGCTTCACAGCCAGACCCTGTCTCAAAAAAAGGAAACAAAACAAAACACTTCATGATCATTTTTCTAGGCTGAATTTAACAAAAATACTGTTCCCTCAACTACTGTAAGTTAAAACCAACCACTCAATGGCATGGATTCCTTCACCACAGATTCTGGCTTCCCTCTCACAGATCAACAAGGCTTCCTTCTTCTCACACTCAGCCCTCTACCCTGCTGGTCTCAACCAGTTCTCTTGCTGCTAGTCAAGTATGCACAATTCCACTCATTTAGTCAGAACAATCATATTTACAAAATAAATATTCTGTGCCTCATACAAATAAGTTTTATATAGGCTTTTCCATACAAATATCTAGATCTAAAAGTATTTACTTTATCCTTTTCAAATGTTTGTATACACCTTGAAACCAAATATTGCTGATAAGTTTAATTCAGATGCTATTGTTTTCCTATGTAAGGTTGGCAGTAAATTATAGGGATTATATATTCTCAAAAAAATAATCCTATCCATGACTTCATAGTTCTAGAAATTTCTTACTCATTACAGACAGCACATAGTAAGCCTTTTTATGTTATGAAGTAACACATTACAGTTGGAATTCAAGCTCTAAGGAATACCTTTCTCACAGATGGGGACAGTGACCAAACACAAATACTTGCTATCTATAAATGTAGAGAGCACTTCATAACAGAACCAGAGGAGAAAGCAAGGAAGACATCCAGGAAGAGTCAGCTGGACACAGCAGAAAACATGCCAGGTACCAGAAATTCAGCAGGGTACCAGTCGAGCCTTTGGCAGGGATGAACTGCATGATGAGAACAAGAGGTAGAAACTGGTAAGGTAGGTAGGGTCCCCAAAATAGTAGTGCTGAGAATGTTCTTGCTGAAGACCAAAACTTCCAGAAGAGACTCTTTACAGGATGAGAGGAATTGAGACAAGTTCCTGAACTATCTGTGGGTAACCCAACTGGAATGACAAGCCCCTCCCCTTCCCCATGCCTCACCCAAGTCTGCCAAGTCCTGTAAAAGCTCCCAGAGTAGCAGCTAGAGTAGTATGCTATTTCCTGGGCCTGTTCTTGCTGTACAGAAACAGAGCTCTCTCCATCACTCTTAAGCTCCCACCTGTGAACTATAATGAACCTTCTGTCTAAAACTCATCTTCTGTGGTATGCATTTCATTCTCTGAAATCAAAACACAAGAAACTGAATGTCAATAACTCGGGGCAGCTTTCATGGCCAATAAGTTTTGTGGGACCCTATCTCCACATGCTAAACTTACCAAGAGCCAAGAAAGGCACAGTTGAACAACATTACACATATCATACAGGTGAACATACCAGTGCTTAATATTCAGTGAAGTATTACTACTAACACTACATGCATTTTTTGCTTATTTATATAATTTGGTTACTCAAAAAACTACATTAAATTTAAGCCCAAGTCTATAACATTTACTGTCCCCCAATCAAAGGACCACATACAATGTCTCATGAACCTGAACATCTTTGTTCCTAAATACCAACTCCAAAGACAGTGTTTCCTTTGAACATGAACACACATACGCACACACACTGCACTTTCTGAATTCATAGGTGACCATATTATGAGTTTCCCTTTAGGGCCCTAAATGAAGGCACGTGCATATGTTCCCATTAGTTAGTGTCCCTTCTTCCAAGTCCCAGCTCAAGTTTGATGATTAACCAAAGTCACCTTCCCAAATTCAGTGACATCCTCTCCTTTTCTGGGGTGGGTGTGGGCTTGGAGACAGCAGGGGACACACATATCATGCAAAGCCATACAGTCTAAGGGAAATAGAAGACAAAATCATCAGAAACTAGGATCCTCTTAAGGAAGCTACATTGACTTTTTGTAAGGAATTCTAAAATTATTAGATTCTTGTAATTCACATTTTAAAATAAAATAATAGTTACCATTGATTAAAAACTATAAACCTAGCACTATGCTGCACCCTTCACAGATACTAACTCATTTCTTTCTTGCAAAAAATCTAACGTAGAGAGTATTATTGTTCCTTCCTCGAAGACGAACAATAGGACACTGGAGTCCGACTGGGTGGTTCACTTGAGCAGAAGCAGAATTCCTAGGATGAAGCTGAAAACCTGTGCTTTTCTCTGATTTGCCAGAGGCCAGGGATTGTGCTAGACAAGGAGGTTTGACACACTGCTACTCTCACCAGCTCTGACTTCAAAAAGAAATCTGGCATCCAACTTTAGTCAGTTATCAGTGCTCACCTCTTGACCTCTATTCCTCTGTTGACTGAAAGTCTTTCCTGAGTCCCTGCCAAGGTAAATTCTAGACCTCTGGGTGTTTGGGGGAACAAAAGGGGCTGAGATTATAGGAGCTATTACCGGTCACTTGTAAGCTGGTGAACTTTGAAATCTGGTCTCAGCACAGAGCTTCCCGGTCACCTAAGGTCATCAAGAACTGGGAAATGGACTGAGGATGGAGCTCAAAGGAAGAGCATGTGCCTAGCTTGAAAGTAGGTTCCACCCCCAGCACCAGGGAAAGGAGGGGAGTTAGCATCGGTGGGGACTTCAGAACGGCACTGACAGGAGGAGGTATTCCCAGCAATGACTGGGAGAGTTGCTCTGTACTGCCTGGTCCAGGACGTCATGCTTTCTGCAAAAGTATCAGGAAGCAAATGCCATGTTTATTTTCAGACAAGGTGGAATGATTCTGGCTTACCCATCGACTCTAGTGAAATCAGCTGACATGACTGAGTGCTGATAAGAGGAGGCAGTGTGAGTGAGGAGGCTGTGAAGAGAACAGAAGAGGAAAGAGCTGGGGAGACACAAGGAAGAGGAAGAAAAGAGAAAGGGGGGTGTCACATAATCAAGGGGTAAGGGAAGACCTTTACTCTGAAAAGTCTAATCTTTTTCCCTCCAACACATTGAAGATCAACATTTCAGATACAAAAATGTAAGTTTAAAAGCATTCTTCTCTGTGCCTTTGTGAAAAAAAAAGAATAGCTCTAAGGTATATTCCTACTCACATAGGATTCATTGGGAACTTAAAGTGCCTCTAACCATCACCAGAGTATCACAGAGACATATTGCTAACAACAGAACACTCCATAGCAATAGAACTTGCTTTGTAACAGCATCTCCAGCGGCTCTTTTTCAGGTTTTCACATTTGCATAGCAAGTAATTTACCAAACGGGCCATCTCTCCAGGCCTTTCACAGATATTTTAATTCTTCTAGTAAATATCAAAAATTCCTTCAAGTTCCTCCAACCTTTGTATAACAACTACTCATGAAAAAACACTTTTTAAACTTAGGAATCACTAGACCCCCTTTGGGGCCACATATCAGACATCTTCCATATCAGATATTTACATCACAATTCATAAAAGAAGCAAAATTGCAGTTACAAAGTAGCAACGAAAATAATTTTATGGTTGTGACCACCACATGAGGAACTGTATTAAAGGGTTGCAATGTTAGGATGGTTGAGAACCACGGCACGAGGCCAGCATAAAAATCACAAAACATAAAGAAAGACCTAAGCATGGTTTCCCTTAACTTCTCCCACTTCCACCGGGACATGAATATGCTTAGAAAAGTACATTCACTATTGGAGAAATTAAGACCAAATGTTCCATCTCTGGACTCTATACTCAGGCATGTCTTAGGGACCATTTGTTTGAAATCTTTACAACAATCCTACTCCCCATAATCCAGTGACTGAAACTACTCAATCACATGAAGAAGTTTTTCAATGCCAAGTTATTTGCAGCAATCAGATATACATCTGGATTAAATATTAAGAGAGTAGGAAAGGGTTAGCATAGACCCCAGATGAAGAAATAACATAACATATAAGAAATGCAAAGTGTCTATATTTGTCTTTTTAGTTCGTTCAAAAAATTGCAGACATATTTCAAAATATACTTGGTACTTTTTTAAAGATTTATTTGTGTGGGTGTGTGTGTGCATGCACATGTGTTGGGGGTGTTAGTATAGCCACTGAATCCAGAAGAGGACATCCAAGTCCTTGGAGTGCAGCTCCAGGTATTTATGGACTGCATGACATGGGAGCTAGATACAGAACTTCAGTTCTCTGCAAAAACAGCCAAGTGTTTTTAATCTCTGTGCCATTTCTCCAGGCACATACATTAGTATTTTAAAACAAAATAATACATACTGGTATATTTCCATATACCATATCTTCCTAGTATATGTAAAGTAACATAGTGGCTCCATACCTATGCTTCTTACCCATTTCCCAGACCATAGTGTTCCTGGGAATTTCAAGAGTTCCAGTGTCAACAGAGAATCTAACAATGGCTTAGTTCTAACTAAGCCAAATCCCTCCCAACTCCAAGGCTTGTTGGAACCAAGCCTGGAATTGCAAAGGCACGGCCCCAGATTTTCACTTCCTCTTCCCCAGTACATTTCTCGAATGCTTCCATGTTGAACCTATTATAAAAGTGCTAGCCAAATGGTTAAAGAACATAAAATAAAAATAAAAAAAATAAAACTTAAAATCACCTGGACTGTGACGGTTAATCTTCATTGTCAACTTGACTAGATTTAGAACGCCCTAGGAGACACACCTCTGTGTGTGTCTGTGAGGCATCTCCAGAGAGGTTTAATGGAGGGCAGACCCTTCCTGAATGTAGGTGGTGCCATCCCACAGGGTAGGATTCTGGGCTGAGAAAAAGGAAAGAGGGGCAGCCTGAGCACCAGTGTTCATCTCTTTCTACGTCTTGACTCTGGACCACACGAGATCAGCAACCTCACACTCACACTCTCATGTCTTCCCTCCATCATGAATTTCATCCCTATAAGGTGAGCCAAGAAAACTCTCTTTCCCTTCAAATTGCTTTATCGGACATTTTTGTTTTTGTCACAGCAACAAAAGTAACTACAGGGAGACTTTGAAGTCTCTTCCTGTTAATTTATCTGGTCTTAGAATATTCATATTGTCTCAACCCCTCGGCTGCTGTCATGCAATGACAGAAAAACCTGACTCTTTTAGCTCACAGATTGAGACTCAGTGAAATGCAAAACAAAGTTCTGAACTGCAGTGCAAACCAAAATGGTTATCTGCTGCATTCATGTTGTACTCCAGGGTAGGAAGTAGGATTTATTCCCTTCTGTATTCCAAGCAACTGACACATCAAAAAACCTCAAACATTTTTTTTAAAAAAAGAATAAATTTATTTCACAATTAGACAACTCTAATACTAATGTACTATGTATTTTGAAAACCTAGAAGAGAATTTGACAGTATTCTTAGTAAAGAAATCCCAAATGTTTGAGATGATGATATATTTATCCTGATTCAAATAGTATATGATATATGCATGTTATCAAAACAGCACATGATACACACAACACACACACACACACACACACACACACACACACACACACATAGTGGCTTTATAATTTTTGCAAGCCAGGTAAAAATTTTAAATTATTTATCTTAAAATAAATGAGAAATTTTAAGAACTCATCACAAAAACCTATGCAGCAGAGCATGCATGATAGATAAATAAGAACTAGATTGTCGATGCATCTTCCCCACCCCAGACACACACACACACACACACACACACACACACACACACACACACACACACGGGGGGGGGGATTAAATAAGGTTTAAACATAGTTTTTTAAAAAGAAAAGAAAAAGTCCCTTTAGGAATATTATTCCGATTCCATTAAGCTCAGTAGAGAGTGGGCAATGTGGACTACAGGCGTATTGGAGTTTTAGAATATAAATCAGCCTGTCCATATCCAGCTGAAGTGCACTACACAGAAAAACAAACCACTAAGACAACACAGAGGAAGGCTGGGCACCCACCTAAGCCTCCAACAGTGTATCATTAACCACCCTAACCCCTAACCCCTAACCAGAAGCCAATGTTTCCAACAGGAGACAGATGCCAAGGAGTTCAGGCTCACCTCCTTGAAATGGTCCCAGCACCTGAATTTACTCTATGAACCTGATTCACACCTTACTTGTCTGTGAATCATCTACAAAATCCAACTAACCCTCAAGGCTGTTGTGAACGTTCACTAGCAACCTGAGCCAGTCTCATATGCTCTAAACAACGAATGTGAAGACAGGAAAAAGGTCCAAGCCCGCTGATGCCTCCAATGGGAGCATAGCCACACCCCTAGTAGAAGACACTACTTGCCCTTGCTGTTTGCCACACTGTGGTAAATTATGCTTCTCAGAAAGAAAAAAAATAGAACCCAAACTGAAAGAGCCTGTCTTGAATGCCACTCTTTAGACACAGGTGAACATGTAAAATTCATTACCATTTTAACTCTATTTCAACAAGTTTAAGACAGTTTTTCACATTTTTAGCATCTCTAAAGTAGGGATGCATCTTAAATTGAAGACACCTTAGATTCAATGAATACAGTAGTTGTGATAAGAAATATGGTTTTCTAGAACCTTGGGAAAATACCTCCAATAAACAAACTCAATCTCTGTCTTCCTAAGACACTGCAGAATAACAACCAGGTTACACAGCCAACAAGTTTATGCAGCCTTAGGTCCGCTCACCTTCATGGCAGGGAGGAGTGAAGTGGCAAAATACACACACACACACACACACACACACACACACACACACACACACACACACCATGCCATCTGTGTTTTGTACAAAGAGTTGGAAGGACTCCGTGTACATCACTGACCATTCAGTGCGGTGTGCAGAGCCTCATAACGCTGGTCCCAGCTACATATTGCTCACATTCTCACAATTCATGACCCATAATATCCAAGAAACGTCAGTCTCTACTGATTTAGGAATGAATTCATTTATTCATCATCACCGTTTCTCCCTCCTCCTCCTCCTCCTCCTCCTCCTGCTCATCCTCCTCTTCCTCCTCCTTCTCCCCCTTCCTCCCTCCCTCCCTCTTCATTCAACCAGGCAGAGTCCTTAACAAAGTGTGTCCAAAGAGCCTTCTCCTTCAGCATTGGCCTGGCCTGCCCAGCTGCCCAGGGTATCTACCGAGAGTTTTAGAGACCAGAAACCCAACTTGCTCAACTTTCTCTCTCATGCCTATGACAATTAAGAGTACAGACTGACTCAGCTAGGTCTCTAGCTCCGACAGAGTGACCAGCCCTAAACCTGAAGCTAGGCATGGGAAGTTCGGTGTCACAGTTCCGCTGAGCCAAGGGTGGGGGCGGGGGATTCAGGGAGAACCTTGCTCCCTCCATCAGCCACCGCCGGCAAAGAAACTTTCAGTCCAAGAATAAATAAGTTATCCGCTCTGCAAACTGTAATTCCAACATCAACCCATATTCCCGAGCAACGGCGCCACAACCACCAGCGCCCATCCCCGGCAAAGTGCTTCGCCCCCCTCCCCCTTCCTATTCAGAAGCCGAGGAGCTCAACCCACCGCCCTTCCTCCCTTCAAGAAGGTTGGGCGGAGAGGCCTAAAGCTTGTCCCCCTCCCTAGCTCTTTCACAGCGGGGCCCTAGGCGTCCCCGTGCCGCTCCGGGACTGAGGCCGACCTCCGGGCCAACAGCTGGAGTCCCGCGGTTGAGCTGGGAGCTCCAAGTGCATCCTGCAGGCTGGGATCGCGCCTGCATCTGCGTCGCCCTCCGGGCTCCCTTCTCACCTTATGGGTTCTGAATAGTCCCGCGCAGCCCAGAGATCCTGAGTCTGGATCCTAAGGTCTCTAATTTCCCTGCAAAAAAAAAAAAAAAAAAAAAATTTTTTTAATTGGCTTGGGGGGCGGGGGGCGAGGAGGAGGTGTTTGCTCAACTTTAAAGTACGTCACAAGTCTTCCCTCCTGCAGCCAATCAGCGGCAGCCTCGAAGGAACAACCTTCTCTTCCGCCAATCGGCGGCGCTGCCAGGTACTAGGTCATGCCCGGCCCCTGTTCTACCCTAAGGTTCAACAGCCTGAAAGATCTCTGACCCCAGAGATTAACTCAGATCCTCCCTCGATGGTTATTGACCAGGTTTGTAACGACCCGTGGCGGAAAGCAGACGAAGACAAAAAGAACGAAAGAAATGTCTGGACAGCAACTACTAAGTAGATTAGCGTATCTTCCTGGAAAAAGTCGCAAGCGCAGGTGTCATTTGTTTTATGAAACGCACCTTTTCACAGCCTGTAACAGGACTAGGAAGTCCAGTCCGATGAGAATTCTGGTGTGTTTTTCGAATCCTGATAGCTGAGAACCCGAGGACATCACATTCAAGGAACAGAAGTTAGTGGATGACGAATGTATTACAGAGTCCAGTGTTGGTGAAGAATGTGTTTCCAAAAAGACTAGCCTCCGAAATAGCGGAGACTCGGGGTAATAGTCGGAAGGACATCATCCTTCCTGTTTTCACGAGTTTCTCCCCCATCTAGACTTGAGAAGGCAGGTCTCTGTAAATAAGTCTAAAGTGCTGGATAGTTTATCAACTCGACATAACATAGCTATCAGAGAGGAGGGATCCTCATCAAGAAAATGTCTCCATAAGATCTGGCTGTAGGCAAGCCTGTAGGGCATTTTCTTAATTAGTGATTCATGGGGGAAGCCCATTGTGGTCAGTGCCATCCCTGGTTGGTGATCCTGGTTTCTGTAGGAAGGCAGGCTGAGTAAGCTATGGGAAGCAAGCCAGAAAGCAGCACTCTTCCATGGCTTCTGTATCAGCTCCTGCCTCTAGGTTCCTGCTCTAATTCAGTTCCTGCTCTAACTGCTTTTGATGATGAACTGTCCTTTGGAAATATGAGCGAAATAAGTCCTTTCCTCCCCACATTGCTTTTCGCCATGGTGTTTCATCACAACAATGGAAACCCTAACTAAGATAGCTGGTACCAGGATAGTAGGGTATTGCTGTGAGAGACCTGCCCTCGGAGAGGATTGTGGGAGGACTTTGTAACTTTGGAATAGAAAAGCCATTGACTCTTGAGATCTCAGTGGGCTGTTCTGTAGGAGCTTGGAAGATAAGAATGTTGAGGGCGATGCAGACAATGGAAGCCTGGCTTGTGAAGCCTCAGAGAAGTTTAAAGACTCTATCAGGGCCATTTGTTATTTTGAATTAAGATTCTGGGGCACTGGGGCACTGGGGCACTGGGGCTGAAGCATCAGCTGTGATTAAGGAGATACCAGAACTACTAAAGAGAAATCTTGCTTTGCTGGAATACTCAGGGCAGGTCAGCTGGAGCTGAGAGATTAGAAGTGATTAAGCAGGGACCAGCATCACTGAGGTGAGATCTTCTGGTAAGTGTTTTCCTGGGAGTCAGTACACAGAAGCTGTGTTCCAGACATGGCCAAGGTTGTCCCTTGTGCTGGCAGTGTTAAGTGTCACCCAGGTGGTGCTGGTTTTGAAGCTATGAAAGAGGTCATGGAAAGAAGCTGAGGCTTGGTACTGTGTAGCATGGCTGGGGTCCCTCAAGAGAGCCCAGGATAGATTAGTGGTAAAAGCACAGCCCAGTAACAGCAGAAGACCCCAGCAATTTGGAGATGCCACTACCATGGGATGATCCCCAAGAACAGCAGCAGCAGTGGAGAGGAGCCAGCCACGACCTAGAAGACAAGCTGTGTGTGATACAGAGGGCAAAGCTGGAGAAGGGACCCATACCCTTTTTAGGAGTCCAGCAGATAATGAGTGAAGCCCACATAACTGGACATTGAGAAATTTACACTATTAGGGGTTTTGTTTTGCTTTGGTCAGATTGTGACTGCGTCCTG
This sequence comes from Peromyscus californicus insignis, assembly GCF_007827085.1. NCBI lineage: Eukaryota > Metazoa > Chordata > Mammalia > Rodentia > Cricetidae > Peromyscus > Peromyscus californicus. Next base: position 36,308,132 of record NW_026294584.1, read on the forward strand.
GTTCTTTCCTCTTGAAGAAAGTATTTAAGTATTTTTACAGCAGCTCACAGCTGAAAGACTTAGAACTTTTTTTTTAAAAGAGTTTGGATTTTTAGAGAGATTGGCTATTCTGAAGAGATTGCACTTTTGATGTGTTTGAATTTGTAAAGACCGGATTTTTAAAGTTATTTATGTTTTCAATGTGAGATCTTCAGGATGAATGAGAAAGGAAGGATTATGGCTTAATGGTGATGTGTTTGTGTGTCAAGTTGACAAGAGGTCATTTGTGCTGCATAATTTATGTCAACTTGACACAAGAGAGAATCATCAGAGAGGGGGAGACTCAATCAAGGAAAAGTCTCCTTAAGACTGGGCTATCCACAAGTCTGTAGGGCATTTTGTTAATTGATGCTTCGTGGGGGAGGGCCCAGTGCTTGTGGGGCTACCCCTAGGCTCGTAGTCCTGAATTGTATAAGAAAACAGGCTAAGCAAGCCAGTAAGGAGCACTCCTCCATCAGCTCCTACTTCCAGGTTCCTGCCCTGTTTGAGTTCCTGCCCTCACTGCTGTTGATGATAAACTGTTCTATGGAACTGTGAACAAAATAAACCATTTCCTTCCCATGTTGCTTTTGGTCATGGTGTTGGTGTTTCATCACAGCGTGAGAAACTCTTAACTAAGACATCTAACCTAGCCTTCAGTTTTCTATCAGGCTAACTGATTAGAACTTCAGTGTCTGTGGAGAAATTGGAATGTTGCACGCCCACAGCCCAGCTACAGTTTATCTCCTGACTATCATTATACTCCTTGGCCTTCTCTGTGTCTGACCTACCATCCTGTGACTAACAAATAAAACCTTTTCCACCAACTTAAAGAATGCTGCCACAGAGTATCCAAGATCTATTACAGAGATCCCCCTGATTGACTGTAAATAACTTACCTGAGGTTTCTACCAATGTGTCTGAAAAGCATGTTGATGTGTGCTTTTTGTTATTATTGTTCTGCTAATATAACACTACAAGAAACTGCTGCCATGTTGGAGCTTGGAATTTGTGATAGCTTGAATCTGTGTTCCTGGGCCATGGTCACTCATATCTGGTTCCAACAGATATGTTGTCCCTTACTCCCACTGAGGTGAGAGCTGTTTCTTGCTTCTTTTCTCACATCTACAGGTATGTTTATCTATTGAATTCTCCTGTCAACACTTCAATGCAGGGTTCTTGTTCTCAACCTTCCTAATGCTGTGGCCCTTTAATACAGCTCCTCATGTTGTAGTGACCCCCCCAACCATAAAATTATTTTGTTGCTACTTCATAACTATAATTTTGCTACTGATGTGAATCATGATGTAAATATTTGATTTGCAGGATATCAGATATGCAACCCCCAAAAGGGTCTCGACCCATAGGTTGAGAACTACTGCTTTGGAGAGTATAACATTTTTTGAAACTTCATAGCTTCATAGCTTGAAGAGAAAATGTGAATTTTCCCCGGAAGTAGGTTGGTTTGTATTCTCTTTATATTCACATCCCCAATCACAAATTTCTAATCTTTCTTCCACAGCTTTCTCACTTTCCACAGTAGAACCAGCCTAAAACCAACATGAAATACAGTGTGTAATCTTGTTTCTCTACGGGTCAACAGCCTGGTTAACAATCCTTCCTTTTTCCTGTCAAGTCGTAAATCACGGGCAGGTTGTTTAGTTTCCAGTTGTTGTTTATTTTAATGTTTAGTTCCCTTGTGTGATGATGGGATAATAATAACAACTGTTTCGTGGAATCCTGCTGGGGGCAGGGGAGTCACACTAGCCCCGGTATTCTACAAAGTAACCAGCTTTTAAAAAAAATGGAAAAAAAAGAAAAGAAAAAAGGTAAGTTATTTATTTTTTCTCACATCTCATTTTCTATACTAAACATAATCTAACTAACAAAAATGTTCACCTCTCTAAAACTAAACATGTCTGTTAGGGTTCTTTATCATTTCCCTTCATCAGAAGAGCAGGAGAGATCAAGATTAGATCATGTGGGACCAGAGAGATGGTTCCATAGTGAACAGTACTTTTTTTCTCTTGCAGAGGACCCAGATTCAGTTCTCAGTGCCTATGTGATGGCTTGCAGACATCTGTAAGTCCAGTTCTAGGGTGCTGGACATCCTCTCTGGCCTCTGAGGATACGAGATACACACATAGTGTACATACATACATGCAGGCAAACACATACAAAAATATATATATATATATATTTTTTTTTTTTGGTTTTTCGAGACAGGGTTTCTCTGTGTAGCTTTGCGCCTTTCCTGGAACTCACTTGGTAGCCCAGGCTGGCCTCGAACTCACAGCGATCCGCCTGGCTCTGCCTCCCGAGTGCTGGGATTAAAGGCGTGCGCCACCACAGCCCGGCACAAAAATATATTTTTAAAATTATTAAATACTACATGTTCCCAATATATGTGAGCTCTGTGGAGGAACCCAGTGTTCTTATCCCCGCTGTTGTAAAGGGGAAAGAGGTAGAGATCTGAGACAAAGAGGAGGGAATCTAACATTCCCAAATTAGTTCTATTTTTTCTCAGAATTTGCAACTCTTATATAAACAGCAAGTTTACATACAATTTGTATACAACGAAATTATTGTAAGTACAATGTTCTAACAGAATGGAAAACTTCAAATATTTTTAAATTTTTATTTATTCTCTCATACAATACATCCTGAGCACAGCTTCCCCTCCGTTCACTCTTTTCAGTCCCCCTACACACACACACACACACACACACACACACACACACACACACACACACACACACACTTCTTCTCTCTTCCAGATCTACTGATCTTCCATCTCCCTGCAGAAAGAGCAGGCCTCCTATCAACTGAACACAGCAAAACAAGATACAGTAAGACTAGACACAAATCCTCACATCAAGGCTGGGTGAGGGAAGAGGGTCCCAAGAACAGGCAAAAGAATCAGAGACACCCAAACTCCCACTGTCAGGAGTTTTCCCAAAACACCAAGCCAACAACCATAACACATATGCAGAGACCCTAGAGTAGATCCATGCAGGTTCTGTGATTGCCTCTTCACTCTCTGTGGACTCCCCCACCACCCTGTGAGCCATGATTAACTGATTCCTCAGGCCATAGTCTCCTGATGTTTTCAACCCTTCTTACCCCTACAATTTCTTCTCCTCCTCTTCTGAGGGATTCCCTGGGATCTGAGGGTAGGGACTTGATGGACACTCTAGTGGCACAACTGGTTAGTATGTGTTACTTATGCAAATATTATTTTTAAAAGAAGTTTGAGTAAGTACAAATTCTTAAGTGGCAAGTATTATTGTCCCTAACTCCCAGGTTATCTTGAAAATGAAGCCTGCCTTCTCTATCTTCAAGAATCCCTTCAAGGGAGGCAATATCAGAACTACTCACAGGTAAATCTGGCTTGGAATTTTTATGATCAGCTGTGGGTGGAGATCCTGAATGTTCTACCACCCACCACACTTAGATGAAAGAAGCTGTAAACATTCATCTCCAATTCACCTGCTCCTCCTTAAAAAAAAAAATGCAAAAAGGTTCTAAATTCCTTATCATTTTCAAGATCAACTTTCATTGTGTTACCCAGGAAATCCAGTTCCCTCTGTAATAAAGACAAATTTGTTAGTAAAAGATTCATAGTAGCCTGAGAAGGAAGATCATTTTGTTAGAGTGTGAGAGAAAACAACAGGGCAGGCAAGCTGCAAATCTTGGTCAAAGCCAAGATGAGAAGACTGGATAAGAGGAAGAAAGCAATGTCTTCTGAGTCAGGAGTCCAGGAAGGCCAGCATACTCAAAAATAGAGATTGACAAACAGCTGTGCAGCAGCAGAGGTGCCTCAGGGAAAGAATGAGAAAACCCAGAGTGTCAGGGAAAACATGCTTAAGGTCTTGGTCAACAACACACACACAAAATAAAAGATAGAAAGAAGGAAAAGTGAAGTTATACCTTTCCAAAAAGGGAACTGAAAGTGACTGCACTCCTAAGAAGGCTTCTAGAAAAGATAAGCATGTTATTTCATTAAAGAAATAATTGCCCCATCTCCTTAGTGTGTCTTCAAGTGAAGCAGATTTCCAGTGAGGTGGGCTCCTGATGAGGTGATCAACAGGCCACCAGGATTAAGAGATGCTAGTATGTGGTGTTCTAATATTTGGATCACATCAGAATGGTGTGTCTCTACCCTGGGCCACAGGCAGATTCCATTATTTTGACAAGGAGAAAAATAGCTTATGCTTAATGGGCCTCAACAAAGCCCTGGAAATTCAAGTCTTAAAAGTGGCAAAGCTGATGTTTATCTATCTATTATTACCAGAGAAACAGGAGGTAGGGTCCAAAGTAGACTATGAGGAAGGGGTTCATCCTAAGTGCCTTCAAGTCTGTTATTTTCTGGAATATACCCCCCTCAGTAGTTGAGACCCATTTAGGAGATGGACATAGAACTTAAGAGTTTCTACTCTTGTTGACATTTTAAGACTTGGAGGGCAATCAATGGATCTCATAGTTTGAGTTGGGGTGCACAGGACCATCTGAGTGCTGGTCAACTATAAATAAGAGGAGACATAATTAAGACAAGGCAGGCCTTGAATACACAAAAGCCAAAAATCGATAGCATCACTGTTAAGATTATGATGGATATGCCCCATTTCCACTCTAAAAATCCAGAGATCTCTTCACCAGGAGGAATGGGTGTCTGGTCTTGAGTCTCAGTCATACTGTCACATATAGCTTTTAATCAGAAGTGCTCATTTAGAAGAGAGCGAAATCTGGAAATCAGAGATCCATCCTAATATTCCTGACCAGGGGCCAGAATCAAGGTCTAGTTTCTGGCCAACAACAAGAATTAGAACTGTTCCTTTTCAGGGTTCCTGCCCCTAAAACTTCCTGGCCAGTTTCTGTAGTTAGTTGTTTTTGCTCTTTACTCTTTTGGCTCTTGGGGACCCACCACCCAGCTCCCAAATAAATCACACATGGAGGCTTATTCTTAATTATAAATGCCTGGCCATAGCTTGGCTTGTTTCTTGCCAGCTTTCCTTAACTTTAAATTATCCCATCTACCTTTTGCCTCTGGGCTTTTTCCTTTTCTTAATTCTGTATGTCTTACTTTCACTCTTACTCCATGGCTAGCTATGTGGCTGGCCCCTAGAATCCTCTTCTCCTTGTTCTCTTCCTCTTTCTTCTTTTTCTCTCTTTCAGATTTCTCCTTCTATTTATTCTGTCTGCCTATTCTTTCTCCTGCCTTGCCATTGGCCATTCAGTTTTTTATTAGACCATCAGGTATTTTAGACAAGCAAAGTAACAAGTTTCTCTCCCCTGTTCATATTAATTAGTTTCAAATGTTTTAAAAAAAAAATATACCAATGCTTTAAAAATCTTACCAGGAACCTTGATAGCTGTTGACAGTCAGCTGTGCAAGGAAAGTCACTCACCGACATTTCAGACCATGTCCATCTGCTTATTAAGTGCTCTCACCATGAACAAAGTACATATCAATTTCAATTTTAAATATCAGTGTATTTGATGAGTTGAGTGAGAATTGTGTATTATCAGTCCAACCCTGGTTAAGCTAATTTTGCATAAAATCTCACTGATATATAATGGATCCAATATATTAAAATCAAAAGAAAACCCAGTGTTTCTCCCCTAAGCCACTTATGAGGACAAAGGTCTCAAAGAAGAAGGTACCTAGAAGTAGTGAGCAAAGATTAGAGTGGAGGAAGGATTAAAACACATGATCTTTTAAGAGCTTCAGCTGGGAACAGCCAGCAAGACAGGTTTTGGAGAAAAGAGTTAAGCTTTCTCCCTGAAGAGTCATAAAGATTGTATGAGGGGATTAAAACACACTGTTTACTGCTAATAGTGTTTTCCGATGAGATTCCTAGAAAATTGCAGTTTTACAGCTGGGGAGGTAAAATGGCCATATTGAAGGTCATGTGTCCCTTAGGCCTTAAGGATAGTTCACTGGTATTTTAACATTCTTATTTGAAATCATCTCTATCTAAAAGGTATGCCTTCTCTAGGTAAGCAGCTTGTACAGCAAATGTGATGAGTTGTGCTGGAATCTCTGACTCATAAAATGCTTCGTCCAGACTCAGGCTCAGCTAAGGAGCACCTTCTCTTCCCTTGCCTCCTTAATTTCCCATGTACTTCTATTCTGGTTGAATTCTCCTTCTGAGACCTCAGTCTGTTGTGTTTAAGGGTTGGTGATCCTCACAACCAATGATCCATTCAGTTTCTTCAGTCTTCATAGGAATTTATACCCTGCCTATCCAGAGATCTAAAATATCAACTATGGTGATATTTTATTTGTACTGAAATGTGATTTTAATTGTATGTTAATAAATAAAGTTGCCCGGGGGTCAGAGCTATTAGCAAGCCATAGGAAAGTTGGGCGTTGGTGGTGCACGCCTTTAATCCCAGCACTTGGTAGGCAGAGCTATGTAGATCTCTGTGTGTTCAAGGATACAGCCAGCATTGGAGACACACGCCTTTAATCTCAATACCAACCATAGAAGACCTGGAGGTCTATACAGACAGGCAGTGACGAGGCAGTCAGGTGGTTGGTTTTACAACCAATGAGAAAGCAGAACAGAAAGTCTATATAAAGACAAACAGACAGGAAGTAGGTCTCTTTGGGAGAGGTCTCTTGGCTGAAGAGGCTAGTTGCAGCAGGTGGGTAAGGCTCTTAGCTCTGATCTCTTGGCTTTTGTCTTTGTATTGGCTCTGTGTTTCTTACTTAATAAGACAGTTGGTTACATCTACAATCAACCTTCCTGATGTAAGAGAAATGTGGGAAGGTCCAAGGAGGTAGAAAACCAGAGGATCACTGAAATAACATTGGGTCTCACACATGGACAAAATGTGATGCTTGGCCACCCAAGGGAGCAGGGAACAAAAGTTCATGGAGAGAAGCTGTGACTACAAATGCTTACTGATTGACAAGAATTCCAATGATGTGGAGAGGCTAGACTCTCAAAGTCAATTTATCTAAGGTCATATTTAGCCCTCTTAGTAGCTGTGTATTCCCTGCCTTTGAATGTGACCTAACATCCTTGTGACTGTTAGGTAAATCCTTTGGAATACACAAATAGACCCTAGCTTCCACCAATCCAAAAATTCAGAATGACATCAGACAGCATCTGAGGTCTTTATCTGAGGTTTTCCCATTTTGCTGAAGCTCACCTACCTAATGTACACACCAGTGTATTTGAAAAATGTGTTGACTTATGAACTTACTTGTTCTATTAACTGTAAAAACTTTATGAAACTGCTCCATATTGGAACATGGAACTTGAGGTTAACCTAAATATGTTTCCCTGGGCCATGGTCACTAATATTTGACTCCTAAAAATGACTCATCCCCTTTGAGTTGTGTTTTAAATTGACAGTTTGTCTTCTCTGCTTTTCCCAGTGGATGAGAATGCTAATGGTAGGTATGAGATGTGGCAATAACAGGCTATGCTCACTATCTGTGAGATCTCCTGGGTTACTTTAGAAATAAAAGAAGGTCCATTGCCACTTTGGAGATACCTTGGGAACCCAGATGAAAAATGACTTCATTTATTAGAGCTTGAGTAACTTCTTAAACTTTTTCAATCTTGGCATCATAGGTCTCTATCTAAACCATGAAAACTTCAGCACATATTGGAAAGTGTTTCTCCTCAGTAAGGAGGCATATGAGTAAAAGCTAATTTCCAACCTTCTCCTAGACATGTCCCTCTCCTGGGTATGGGTAGTGACTTGACTCTACCTCCTAGGTTACCACAGAGACAGAGGACACAAGCCCTGATTGTGACAGTCTTTTTCCCTCAATGCACAAGTGAATAGAGTAGTTCATGTTTCTCTTCCCAAGTTGCACGAGTCATAAAGTCTCTTACTAATTTTCCACTGATGTGCTTGAGACAACAGAATCTTACCAGTCAATTCCAGTCAGTCTGTCTCTTTGTTGGGTGGCCCATTCCTTCCTTGCTTCTGTATAAGATGGATTTAAGTTTAACTCTGGAGCAAGAGGTATCAGAGCCATCTCTGCTGCGTCCTGGAGTGAGTGCTGCTGTTTGGCACACGCGCCGTTGGGTTACTTCTCTGTGTGATAGTGGAATTGCACTTCTGATGTCCTTTGCAGTGCATAACTGCTACCTGTATGCATTACCAGACAGCTTCTGGAAAAGATGCAGCTTCAGGGTCATGTTTAACCAGAGAATTTGCTCCCATTCGAAGTCCTCTAGCTGTGTGAGCATGAAGGACTCACATTCAAGCATAAGTGAATCAGTGTCGACACTGACTTATCTTTTCCCATTTGTGAAGCTCAGCTTTCTGAGCTGAGCTGTTAGAAGAGGCTTAGCCTCTATTGTCTTGTGAAGGCTAACTAACACATATCAGTTCCCTTCAGATTCCTTTGCTTACGTAACCGCTCCTGTCTGTAAACTGTTATACATGAGGACTCGCTAAGGGCTTATCCTCCAAGGCAAGCTTGCTAGAGCAGACTTTCTCTATGACCCACACAGTTCATTTGTTTGCCTCAGAAACAAGAGTACAGTTGCTGGGTTTGATGTGAGGCAACTGAAGGGCAATTTTGATGATTGCAGGAAGAGGGCTTAGTATTTAGACAGTTGTCCCCTAGTTACCCATTGGTGCCCTTTGATTGCGAGGACACTTTGAACTTATTCAGGGGTTAGGACCTCAAACCAGTGTCCCAAGGTGAATCTAGTTGCCTCATCCATTAGCATTGCTCTGATTGTGACAGTTCATAAACAGCCTGGTTATCCACATAGTACAGAGTCCAGCTGTTTAGAAAAATAGGTTATAGGCCTGGGGATGCCCCATAGTTTTGAGTGAGGATTCTTAGTGTCATGCCTTGTCTTTCTGCTACAAAGAGAAAAGATTTTTCCAAAACAGAAATTACCAAAAAGCAAAGGCATCTCTGAGTTCAAGGTCAACCTGATAGTGAGACTCTAATTCACAAAACAACAATAAAAAAATTAAAAAAAAATAAGATTATACTGGATTTGAGTGAACACCAAGTCCACTAAAAATGTCCTTATAAGACACAAAAAGGCTGAATGAAAAAGGTTGAATTGCTGTTATGATGCCATAGCCAATGAGCTCCACAAACCATCAGAAATCAGAAGAAGCAAGGAAAGATTCTCCCATGGTGTCTTTGAAGTGAATATAAGCCTATCTATACTTTGACTTTAGATTTCTGGTGTTGAGAATCTTGAGACATCTGTGTTTATTGTTTGAAGCCACCCAGTTAGTATGAGATCTCCAAGAAACTAATACCACCTCTCAGCACCCAGGAACCAGGAGTTGCAGTTCATGTTTCATTATCTGAAGACCAAATAAAAACCTGCAGTGAATAACAGAGGGGCACACCAAAAATAGCTAGGCAGACGGGAATTCAAAGTCAAGATCACTGTGCTAGATTGATCTTTGAAAGACTGCTTGCTTTCAACAACCAGAGAAACCAAAGCTGAAGTAGAGCTGTGCTGTGAGCTCCAAAACCAATTGGAAATCCAGGTACACCACAGCTGTCAGAGTCTGCTTCTCAAGACCTTTGCACTGATCTGTGACTTCCCATAGCTATGACTATGGTTTCGGGGAAACAGCCTCCAGTGTCTGTAGGCCTACTTAACAAGAATATCTCACTGACAAGAACATATGAAAAGAAACTGGTAGAAGCATGTTTTACGTCGATCCCTGACAAGTCTGCAGTTCCTGGCTATCATTAGGTAGATTGATAAAAGCTATAGAGTGTTGCTGAGCATCATTGTTTCTATTATGCAGGATATACAGGATATACAGGGCACAGCGACTCCTAAGATGCAAGAGGAAAGTCAGGAAAATGCCATTGACAAATGACACCAATGCACATCAGCAGTACACAGTGAAGAGCAACCCATCTGGGAAGCATTTTTTAATGAACTATAGAAGACACTAAGGAATTTCCTTGTCCACTGAGAGACCACAGTTGTCTTCTCAATGAGTGATCTAAGGGATTTATTAACATAAAGAACTGAAATTTAATTGCTGTTTTCTGCCTGAAACAATGATGTGGGGAGGAAATAATAGTGAGATACATGTTATCTTTCAAAAGATAGAAAAGGGCCTTGTCCAGAAAAGGAAGTCCTTGGCTGGTCAGTAGAGTATCCATATCCTCACATAGAAATGCTGTGGGATGATCTGTATGTCAAATGTGTTACTGATTGGTCAATAAATAAATCACTGATTGGCCCGTGGCCAGACAGGAAGTGTAGGCGGGACAAGGAGGAGAATAGAGCTGGAAAGTGGAAGGTTGAGTCAGAGAGACACTGCCAGCCGCCATCAGGACAAGGAAGATGTAAAGTACCGGTAAGCCACAAGCCACGTGGCAAGGTATAGATTAATAGAAATGGATTAATTTAAGCTGTAAGAACAGTTAGCAAGAAGCCTGCCACGGCCATACAGTTTGTAACCAATATAAGTCTCTGTGTTTACTTGGTCGGGTCTGAGTGGCTGTGGGACTGGCGGGTGTCAGAGATTTGTCCTGACTGTGAGTCAGGCAGAAAAACTCTAGCTACATAGAAATACAGACACAGATCCAGATCTGAGGGGCTTGAATATTCTCTGGACTCTGGGTAGTTCTCTTTAATAATATAGTAAAAATTATAATTTCAAAATTAACTGGAAAAGTAAATAAAATACTTGTTATAAATTTTTAAATTTGTATCCCATCTCTCTAGACAATTAACATGAAATGCTTACACGGAAATACCTTTTGGTTGCAATTCTGGCTTCATTTAACTAGACTATTCCATGGATTCTAGTTATCTCAGGACTCACGGGGCTCATGCAAAATATATGTAACAATAACAATTATAGAAGAAGTCATGGGAGAGGAGGAGAAGAGGGTTGAAATGGTATAAATATGGTACTCATGTCCCAACTCCTCAAACAATTTAAATTTAAAGAAGGAAAGCTAAAAAGCTGAAGCTTTCTCCTTTTGTTTTTATGTATAGAGAGGAGGGTTGATATGACAACCGAGACCTCTGCACAGGGTGGACTATACTGTAAGGAGTAGTGTGTAGTTCTTATTACAGAGTAATAGGCTGACATTTATTGTGGTCAGTCCCTCTGTGTCTTTCTCTCTCCTCTGTGTCTATCTCTGTTTCCATCTAGTTCTGAACAATTTATTTTGAGTTGATGCTACATGAACTCAAATTATCAGCTCTTAGGGTTCTTAGGGACTGACCACTCTGAGAATCCTGAGTTATGCATCCAGTCATACAGTGACTTTGACATGTCCAGTAAGAAGCATCTGACTCTAAGTCCATATATGTATAGATTTGGGAAGAAATGCTTAATTCTTCTTTCTTTGTACACACTGATCACCCTCACCAGCAGAGATTACTCCCTCTGTCATCTAAGAACCATTTCTAACCTTAAATTAGGATGGATTTATGTTGAATACAATAATTCCTAGCCTACACTACAAAGAAGTTCAACAAACATGAATGATGAACAAATAAATGTGTGGAGGAGAGAAACGTGTTTGGTGTCTATGTAGAAATGAAACCACACGCACTGACGCTTTTCCTTCTACATTTCAAATCTCAACCAGAAACAAGAGTTGTGATACCTGAAAGCCTGACAGGTGGAAGCCACCTGGCTGCCAGGATCTCTCGCACCCGGAGTTCTGGCTCCCTAACTCAATAGGCACACTGCTGTCCCTTCCGGTTACCCTGCAATGCTCATCTAGAGTTATAAATTGCTTTCTGTGTCTATATTTGATGAATTTTATGTTTGGCCTCCATAGATGACTCTTTGTTAATTTTTAAAAAGATTTATTTTATATGTATGAGTGCAGGAACATTGGAGGTCAGAAGAGGGTATCAGATTCCCTAGAAGTAAAATTACAGACTGTTGTGAGACACCACATGCTTCTGAGAACCAAGCCCAGATTCTCTTCAAGACAGCTGATTCTTGTGAACTACTTCAACTATATGCAGTGTTAATGGCTGCCCTCAACTGGTTCCACCTAATTTCTCCTTCTAGATACAGTGTACCAATCAATGAACTGGCAGGAAACAGCAAATAAAGTCTGTTTCTGTGTTTAAAGAAGCATTATCCAAAGAGTTATAGGCAAGGTTAAGAGAAAAAAATGACTTGCTGATATACCCAGGGATTAGTTATAGTTAGAAATCATTGCCACACCATAACTGAAGGGGGACAGAATGGACAATAGTTTCTCCAAACCCTGAAAGGTGTTTGAAGCTATATGAGAATAATTATTGATCAGAAACTATAAACATACAATGCAGCCATTGCCAGCACTATCCCCAACCAAAGGTAAGGGAGGAAAATGACATAACATCCTTCTTCCCTCACCTTACTGTGCTTGTAACTGATTCCCTCTAAGCTCATGAGGAAGCCACAGAGCAATAGAAGTATAGTCCTGGGATGCACAGAGGCAAGTCTCCTGGAGCACACAGGGTAAAAAGGCATGGTATGGATCAAAGCAAGGGTACTGGGCAGCAAACAGACTCAGCAGCACAATCCACCTCTTTGGCCAATCAGCATCCCTTTAACCCTTGCCTGGATAAGCTTTCAGCCTCAACACAGTAGAATTACAGTCTCAGCAGCCACTGTATCCTAACTGAGCCAGGTCTGTTCTGTCATTCTTTCCACTAAAACATAAATTATTTTACCTACCGTTACTTGTCTTTATAGAAAGGCATGATAGAAAGTGGAGGCAGTGAATTAACTTAAAACTAGCTGTTCTGTAACTGCTCACAAAGCCTGAATTGATTAACGGTAACTTCTTTTCAACTTCAGTTTTATTACCATCTACCAGCACTCTGAACAGAATTCTGTGGACAAACTTCTTTTCTTTGAAATCTTGGTCCTTGGTGTCTTCAACTTTCTAAAGGTATTAGGCTTTTCCTTTGAGTAGTGCTGTGAGCTCAGAGTTCAAGATTTAAAATTTACCCTTTTCTTTAGGTATCTGAAACAGTGCAGTGTCAACCATATGCTAGTTAAAACAGAAAAACACTTGCTTATCATCTCTCGGTGGTGAATCATGGGAGTTCCCCTTTGATTGTTCATGCTTCATACTTCCCTTTCATCTGCATCTACTGCTTGTAAAATTAAAAACGATGTGAGATACTGGATGATGTGGAACTGAACTTAACTGGATCTGACCAGTTGCTAAAAATACTGAGCTAGAGGTCAAGCAACATTGTTAAGATCAAGCCAAGCCTGAGTGATGCATTGATTTGTGGCCAGTTCCATGACTTTTCCACTTGGCCAAGAGAAACCCCTCCCTGGAAGTGTGTCGAGTGCCTCTGAGAGAGCAGCAGAGCTCTGAAAGGCTGGGCCTTGCTGTCAACCCCCTGTCTTCTCACGGTTGCCTGAACTGTCCAGTCAACCTCACAGTCTACCTCATTGTTTTCATAACAGCTAAATGCCCCAGCTAATTCAACTCAACACTTCAGTCTCTCCATGAACACGACTGCATGTTACCCTCAATAGTAATTTATCAGTGTGAAGCCATTTCCAAACATGTGGGATACTATTTCCTCCTCACAAGGAGAGTAGCCATATACTCAAGTATGCAAGCATCGCGATCTCATAATCTCACTTTGAGGAGCTGCCTCCCAAAGCCTCTTCAAGTACCATGATGAGTCAGGGTCTCAGTGGAACGAAGTTGACTCATTCAGTGGCTCCTGTAGCAGTGTTTCTTCCCCTACTTCAAACTTTAATATCTCACTGATGCCCAGCAGGAAATCCTATTGATCCATTGATTTTTCAATTCAGGACTCTTACTGACTCATTGATATCTCAACTCAAAAGGAACTTCTAAAGATATAGTTAATAGAGGTCAGCCTTTGAGGTCATAAAAACAAAAACAAAGGCAGCTATTAATCAGTACACTTGTTCACACTGCCATTTTTTAATTTTTTTAAACTTGTGTCTTTGGAATTATAAAAGTTGAGAAAACTTAAATGTTCTTTACAGAGTAAAGATAGCAATAAATTAAATTTAAAATAATTTAAAAGACTGCATGAACATGTATGCGGATTACTCTCTGCTGTAGAGGCATGAAACTCCACTAACTAAAATTCTCCTCCAAATGGAAAAATTACTTAGCCAGTACTAATATGCCTTCTAATTGTTTTACTTTGGTTATGTTTTCTTGTTGGGATTTAATAAGTTCAAATAATTTGTGAAGGAAATTCTGTTAAAATGGAATTTATCAGTTTTCAAATATAATTTAATATAAATTATGTTTTATATAATTAATCTTCAATAATACTATATTTTTTGCTAATATCTTTTGGAGAAAGCAAAATTACTGGATCACATGTGGACTTTGTAATTTCCTGACTCTAATGAATACTTACGTCTTAGTCCTACACTCGATAATTTATCTTGTTCTTTTAAATTTTTCAACTCATTATGCTTTTTATTTCTCTCTGTGTGTTATATTTGTATGTGCACATATGTGTAGGTACACTCATCCATGTGCGCACATGTAAAAGCCAGAGGTCCATACTAGGGATCTTCCCTTTGCTGCTGGGATCCCACAGCAGCCTGGGTTCAGGTCCTGAGATGGGGAAGGGGCGTCGGTGCAAATAAATGACTTGTCTGACCACCAGATGAGTTTCACACAAGTGCCTGTCCCGAATAGCTCCAGCCATCTTTATTTATACATCAAAAATAAGCATGTTTTCCCATACTAACAAACAAATTTTCCCCATCCTCCAACATTAACTTCTGGCAAAAACAAATATGTCAAATATGTTTTTTTTTTTCCAACTTTTACTCCAAAATATTTTTAAACCATAAACAACACTTACCATTTTGCTAGCTTGGCCAAATATAGAGCCAGTTATATCCTGCCTTTACAAAACTAAAAGGTGATTGACATAGGCACACATTTTCAAGAACAACAATCCCGTTCAAAACATCTTTACAGAAATAGAGGTGATCTGCCTCTGATCCTGTCAGCACTGAATCAGAACAGCTCCCAGGGTCTGAGGTGACAGCTGGTATCCCAGACAAGAAACCTGAGAAGCACCAGCTCGCAAAGAATTTTAGGGGAAAGTATTCAAGAAAAAATGGGGTTTCCAGGAATGATCACATCTGTCCCAAGCATGATTGACAAAGTGACACTAAAAAACCACCAAGAGAATCATCACTATTATGAGAAAGAAGAGAGTGTGCAGGCCTCGAAGTACCAGCAGTATTTTGTGATGTTCCGAAGTCAATGGACATATGTCTGAGAGAGATTGTCCCCGTGGACTTTGCCTCATCTGGCGACCCATAGGACGTGCACTCATATACTGGTCTGAAACTAGGCCACATGCTTCCCAACACCTTACCATTCTCTACCTTAATTAGTTCTTTGAAAGCTTAGTAGAATGCTTTTTTACTGTACTCACTCTCCCAATGCCTCCTAGACCCACTCTTCTTCCCTATGATACAATTTTGTGTCAAAAACAAAACAAAAACCCCTTCAAAACCAATTTGTCTGCCCAAAATATAGTTGGGTGTGACCTTTCTGTGGCATGTGGTCAACTTCTAGGAGCTACACTGTTAGAGAAACTGACCCTTGCTTTCCCAACAGCTGACATTTACCAATCACTCCATAGCTAGATGTAGGACTAGATGCCCAACCTCCTTTTCTATGCTGGGCTTAGGCTTCTTAAGCTGTATGGGTCTTGTGCATACTGCCATGACCACTGTGAGTTTATATATACAGCTATGTCAGGAAGATGTTTCCTTGTAGTCATCTACCACCTCTGGCTCTTACACTCTTTATACTCCTTAAGTCTATGATTTTGGCCCAACTGAAGGTTTTATAGGATAAAAAGAGTCTAAATCATAAAATGATGAACTAACTATAAAAAAAAATCAAAACCTCTTGCTTTCTGATGAACACAAGAAAATGAAAATACAAGTCACAGGCTAGAAGTTGCTTTCAGGTCACATGTCTAATAAAAGTCTCAAATCTATCATATACAAAGGGCTCTTACAACTAATACATGATAAACTAGCCATGTTTTAAAATGGATGAAATATTTAAACAAATGTTACACATACACACATGATACATGAATGATAGGCAAGAACATGAATTTACTATCACAAGTATTCAGAAAAATGAAAAGAAAAGCTAGAATGATGTATCAGTGCACACCCCAGAATAACTACAGTATCAAATATTGATAAAGATGTGGAACTGTTGTTACTCTCAAACATTCCTGGCCAGAATGTCATGGTGTAACCACTTTACAAAACAGTGTTGTGGTTTCTGATAAAAACAAACAAACAAACAAAAAAACGAAACATCTGCTTTCATATATGCTAGAAATTCCACACCCAAGTACCCAAGCCAAAGAAAGACCTAAGTTCATCATTGGAAGTAAATTTCTCTAGGAAATTCACTCCTAAGAGCTAAAACCTAGATACAAACTGTATATACGTATCAGGGAATGAGTGACAAACTGTGGTGTCTGAACAAAAATGCAAAGAAAGGAAGAAAATACAAGGGTGAGGGATGCTGAAACATACAGCCTTGTGAACCTCAAAAGCATGATACCAAGTGAAAGAAGAGAAGCCTAAAAAGCCACATACAGTAAAATTCTACTAATATGAGTTCTATGGAAGGAGAATCTACAGAGACAGGAAGCAAAGACGTGTGTGCCGGGGCTCTGGGTGAAAGGTGATTGACTAGCCGCGGCGTCGGGAAGCATTATGAGGCGGTGGAACAAGTTCATATTTGGTGTGGGTTGTGGTTCCATAACCACATACCTTGTGGAAATTTTACTAAGATCCAGCCTTATAATCCTTTTCTGTTCTTGTGTGTGGGCGTGTGTGTTGCATGTGTGTGAATTGACTAGGATTGTACATGTGTCACAACCCACCTATGGCAGTCAAAGGATAACTTCAGGTGTCAATGTTTGCCTTCCACCTTGTTTGAGACCAGGTGTCTTGTTTGCTGCTGTGGCCAGGCCAGCTGGTGGGAGAGCTTCAGGGTTTTGCTGGCTTTGTCTCTCATCTTGTGGTAGGCATGCTAGGGTCGCTGCAGCCGGTTCTATGCAGGTTCTGGGATCCAGACAGGTTCTCATACTTACACCCTGAGCCATCTCCTTAGCTACTTATTATCATAAGTAATTTTTTATAATATAAAATATATAATCATTCTTTTTCTTTTCCTGAATACTTGTGATAGTATATGGATATTCATGTTCTTGTCTATCATTTTTTGAATTACATTGCAATAGGGGTAACTTCCAAACAAATAATTGGAAGTTCTTTCCTCTTTGTGGTTTGAAGTTAGGGTGTCATAGACCACATATTTATGTTACCTTAAGAGTCATAGCCCGGCGGTGGGGGCGCACACCTTTAATCCCAGCACTCAGGAGGCAGAAGCAGGCGGGTCTCTATGAGTTCAAGGCCGGCCTGGGCTAAAGAGTGAGTTCCAGGAAAGGTGCAAAGCTACACAGAGAAACCCTGTCTTGAAGAAAAAAAAAGAAAGAAAGAAAGAAAGAAAAAGAAAAGAAAAGAAAGGAAAAAAGAGTCATACCCTGAAGTTCCAGATTTCCTCATGATGTATTGGGAAGACAGTCTGAGGCATGGTTGATTTTATAAGGTATTGGTGCCCTTACAAAAGAGTCAGTCTGTGAATACGCAAGCTCACTGAGGAGAAGCCCTGCAGGCATGAAGAAGACACAGACTGTAAGATCAGAAGAGACTTCAGCATGCCAGTACCTTGACCGTGCCCTCAGAACCCTTGAGAAAAGAACTTTTGCTGTTTCCCCAGTCTTTGCGTTTCATATTCACTGTCTGAACCAATGATTGGCACCTTGGGGAGACATTAATAGGAACAGTATGTGGTCCCATCACAGAAGCTTGGGTAGTGCTGTACAAAACATTTCTCTCAGGGAGGCCCACAGCAAACAGACACATGCTAAAGAAGATGGGTAATAGCTGGAGAGAGAGAGAGAGAGAGAGAGAGAGAGAGAGAGAGAGAGAGAGAGAGAGAGAGAGAGAGAGAGAGAAACCTGTTTGAGCTGAACTGAGGGTTTTTTTTTTCTCATCAAAACTATTAACTCCTCTTGGAACAGACTCCCTAAATAAACCAGTTTGGGAACTTCTGGTGTCCAATATTCATTTGAGAAGCTTGTCAGCAAGGGGAATGAGGCGGATGGATCTGATCTGTCAGCTGACTTAAAAAAATTTTTTTTCACCCATAATTTTATTTTTAAGATAATACATGCCGGGCGGTGGTGGCGCACGCCTTTAATCCCAGCACTCGGGAGGCAGAGCCAGGCGGATCTCTGTGAGTTCAAGGCCAGCCTGGGCTACCAAGTGAGTCCCAGGAAAGGCGCAAAGCTACACAGAGAAACCCTGTCTCGAAAAACCAAAAAAAAAAAAAAAAAAAAGATAATACATGATACATTTTGACTTCTTTATATTTCAGTTCTGTGAACTATAAGACATGTATGGTTTATGTAACCTACACCATAATAAAAAGAAATTCAAAAAAGTTGTATGTCTCTCAAAACTTTGCTCTCAATAATATCCCGCTCACATTTCCTAATCACTGGCAACTGATTTGTTACATGTTGCTTTGTTAGTTTCCATTTCTATGAGAAAATAGCTGTGGTAATAAACTTAAAAAGAGGGAAAGAGTTTTAATTTTAGAAAGATTTTTATTTTATTTTGTGTTTATGAGTGTCTTGCCTGTATGTGTGTCTGTGCATCGTGTGCATGCCTGGTACCTATGCGAGTCAAAAGTGTCAGATCCCTTGGATCCCCCAGAATTGGAGTTAAGGATGGTTGTGAGCCATGTGGGAATCGAACCCAGGTCCTCAGTGTAAGAATGACAAACCCTCTAACCATTGATCCATCTCTCTAGCCCTGTAATGTTGCTATTTATTTATTTATTTATTTATTTATTTATTTATTTATTTATTTATTTTGGATGAGACTTTTCAATTGCTCTTGTATGCTTTGCTTTTGTGTCCTTGTCAAAATAAATTGACAACACTTAGGTGGACTTATTTGTGTTTTAATTGGTTCTACTGATATATAGGTCTATTTCTTTATCAATACTTGTTTTTGTTGGTATAATTTTATAATGTATTTAGATCAAGATTGAAATTTTCCTAACTATATTGTTCCTTTTCAAAGTGTTTTACACTATTCTATCCCTCTAGCCTTTACATATAAATGTTAACATTTCAAAAAATTCTGCCTTGTGACATTGTGGGGGGAGAAGCCCTCCCCTCTGCCCATCAAAGCCTGGGGCAGGTGGGAGAACTGGCCCTGTGGTCATAAGAGTGGGAGAGCTGACTCTGACTCCTACCAGTTGCAACACAGGGAAGAGCAGGCCCTGCACCTTGCCAACACTGTTAGTGCAGGTGTAGGTGAGACAGTGCCCCAAACTGTTACCATGGCAGAGCTCTCCCCATTTCCCATCTGGCGGAACAAACTTACAGCTGCCCTGTATGATCAAGGAGTGTGACTTGGCCTGCCCTAACATCCACCCCATCCATGATCTACTGGAGCACGTGAAGGGACCTCACCCACAGACCCAAAGCTGCAGGATCTCCACAACACAAGGCAGGAGCAGGGTACCCAGGAAGAGTCCTAGTGGGGGCCCAGTATCGAACGTGTAGTGGAGACCAGGGGCCTAGAACCAGACCAATGACTCATTGCAATGAACCCTTGCAAGTAGAGATGTGTGGGCCAAGGAGAATACGGTGTGACTTGTTGGGTTGGACTGAAGCTTCCATGATGAGATTTTTTTAATTCCTTCCCTTTTTTTATTTTCTCATTTTCTTCCCCTTTTTTTTCCGCTTGAATTTTGTTTGATTTGTGAGGGAGTACAGGGGCAGAGGAAGGATGTAAAGGGACGGGGAATGGATGGGATCAAGATACATGATGTGGAAAACACAAAGAATTAATTAATTTATTATTAATTAATTAAATTAATTCTGCCCTGATTGTGACTGGAATTGTATCAAATATGTAGATCAAGGTTTAGGATAATTGATATATCTATCATTATGTCCCCTACTTTATGAACATATCTCTTTATATTTAGTTCTTTTTAAAATTTTCCTTCTGTTTGCATTCTTCCACATGAAGACATCCAGCTTGACCAGTACCATTTGTTGAAGATGCTGTCTTTTTTCCAGTGTATATTTCTGTCTTCTTTATCGAATATCAGATGTGCATAGGTGTGTGGATTTATGTCTGTTTTTATGCCAATACTATGCTGGTTTTATTACTGTAGCTTTATAGTACAGCTTGAAATCAGGAATGGTGAGACCTCCAGCAGTTCTTTTATTGTTCAGGACTGTATTTTCAAGAACCAAGACTAGATATCCCAGAGACCTATAGTAAAACCAAATAGGCCGGGCGGTGGTGGCGCACGCCTTTAATCCCAGCACTCGGGAGGCAGAGCCAGGTGGATCTCTGTGAGTTCGAGGCCAGCCTGGACTACCAAGTGAGTTCCAGGAAAGGCGCAAAGCTACACAGAGAAACCCTGTCTCGAAAAACCAAAAAAAAAAATAATGCCGCACCCCCCAAAAAAGTAACAATAAAATGACTCTCAATGATACTCTGCTATCCTCATAGATCAGTGCCTTGTTCAGTCATCATCAGAGACACTTCCTCCAGCAGCAGATAGGAGAAAATACAGAGGCCCATAGCCAGACATTACTCAGAGTGAGAGACCTTGGACCACATAGCTCTAAATGGATGTCTCCCATCAAATCCCACCCCCTCAGAGCTCAGTGAACACCCACCAAAGAGGAGGCAGAAAGAGTGAAAGAGCCAGAGAAGATGGAGGACACCAGGAGAACAAGGTCCTCTACATCAACTGAGCAAAGGTCATATGAGTAAGAGACTGAAGCAAACACAGGGACTGCATGGATCTCCACCAGGTCCTCTGCTTACATATCATAGCTTTCAGTTTAATATTTTTATGGGACTCATGGGTGGGCCTCTGATTTTTTTATGCCTTCTCTTGGGGTTTTTTTTTTTCTTCTGATGGTTTGCCTTGTCCAACTTCAATGTCATAGTTTTTGTTTTATCTTATTGTATTTTATTTTACTGTTTTGTTGTTACCTCTTAGAAGCCTGTTCTTTTCTGATGAGAGATGTAAAAGGGTGGATCCGAACAGGAGAGGAGGTGAGGAGGAACTGGGAGGAGTAGAGGGAGGGGAAACTGAAATCGGGATACATTGTATGAGAAAAAAAATCTATTCTTTAAAAAAATAAATTTATAAAAAGACTTAAAAGAGTTATAAATAAAACAAAAAAAATAAAACTTTGCTTCACCAGCATTTATAGATTTTTAGTGATCTTATAAATGATTTCTTAGCTTCATAGTTAAGAAAAGTTAGGAAGTGACTAAAGAGATTGTTTTCAACTTTTTATTGCTAATACATAGGAATATGACTCATTTTGTGTGTTGCTCTTCTGCCTTGTTTTCAACTATCAAACATGTTCTATAGAACTTACAAAAAAGTGAGAGCTGGTAAGAGGCTGAGTGAAAAGGGCACTTGCTGCCAAACCGGAGGGCCTGAGTTTGATCCCTAGGACCCACACTGTGGAAGGAGAGAACTGGGCTCCTGGAAGTTATCCTCTGGCCTCCACATGGTTACTGTGACATGAATGCCCACGTGCATGTGAACTCTCCCTCCCTCTCTCTCTCTCTCTCCCCTCTCTCTCTCTCTCTCTCTCTCTCTCTCCCTACCTACCTACAAATCAGGATGTAGCTCTCAGCTACTGCTCCAGCACCTGCCTGCATGCCACCATGCTCCCCACCATGATGATAACGGACTAACCTCTGAAACTGTTAGCAAGCCCCCAATTAAATGCTTTCTTTGATTATCGTTGGCCCGACAGGTGTCTCTTCACAGCAGTAGAGCAGTGGCTAAGACCCTGGGGTATGAGTGTCTTTGAACTTTCTGTTTGGGTTAACTCAGTTTCTGCCCTGACTCTGGAGGTTTATTCATCTTGTCAAGTTGGGAAGGTCTGGGCCGTTATTTCATCAGATCTTCTTCTGTACCTCACACTTTCTCTTTTTTCCTAACAGTCACCACACAAAGTGAGACATTTGGGTTTGTTTCACAGACCCTTTCAGCTTTGTTATAGTTATTTCTTTGCTACTGTTCAGAAATGATAATTCTAGTGGACCTTGTATCTGATGTATTTATTCTTTCGTCTCTACTGGATTCTTTTTTTCCATATTGTTTCTTCTTGGTTCTTTGCAGCATCTGTTCTTTGGTAGACTTCCCATCTTCTACTCTGTTTTAAGACACTTTGCCTGCTACCTCTTAAAGCATTTTTATAATAGCTATTTTAAAGTTTTGTCAGATGATTTCAGCATCTGGGTCATCTTAGCATTAACATTAGTTGGCTTTCTTTGTTGTGTTTTTTTTCCTGTAATTTGAAACTTCCCTTGTTCTTTGTATGACAAATATTTTTATGTTATGACATCAACACTTAAATACTAACCCATGACAACTTGGGTCTAGTCTAACTCCTAGGAGAGTGTGTATTCTTTTATCTGTCAAATGATCCTTACGGGTTTAAGCTGCAAGTTTAGACTTGTGTTTGTATTGTGGTTTTAGTGATGGCTCTATTTTCAAAGTCACATGTGTGCCACCCAGTGGCCAGCCTGGCATATGTTTAGCCCAACTGACAAAGTCTGGTATGTTACTTGGGATCAGGTTTCCTCGCATGCACCTCAGATCTGAGCCCAGCAATTCATAAATCATGCTCTGTGACTGTGTTATCAAATTCCTCCTTCAGTGATCTTCTTTGTATTTTTCGCCTCCCTAGGGCCGTACTCTTCATTCAGGTGAGAAAGCTGGGATTGGAGTTAGCCCTCTCTGACACAAATTTCCCACAACTCTGTAGGACTAAGTCAAGACAGAATGAATGGGGAAAAGAAAGGGGGCCTCCACCATCTCCTACCTGGATCTCTCTTGTTTCTCTTGCTGACTGAGTTGAGTTTCTGCACAACTGACTGGAAATGTCTTTACATAAAATCTGTGCCCAGAAATTACATCCCATTCTCAGACAAGACTATTATGATGACTAGTAAACCATGCTTAGGTTAAAAAACAAACAAACAAACAAAAACATGTTTTAACTTCTTCATGTGACCTATGTACAGGAAAATTGGTTTGATTTTTAAATTCTTGATCCGTGTTTTTGTCCTAATTATGTTTTTTCTTTCTATGCAAGCATACTCAGTTCCTTCAGAAGTTACCTTATGGTTACATCTATTTAAATAAAAATCTTTTAATACTGAAATGAATATACCAGCACATTTTTTTCTCTCCTTCCTCGATGTTAGTTATAAATTACCTCCTTTAAACATGTTAACCCTGAAAGCCCATGACCATTTACATAACCATTCCTCCTTAAACACAGCCTTGGCTCTTCTCACGTGCATCTGTCCTCTCCCTCTGATTAAAAAGCTCACAGACACCGGGCGGTGGTGGCGCACGCCTTTAATCCCAGCACTCGGGAGGCAGAGCCAGGCGGATCTCTGTGAGTTCGAGGCCAGCCTGGACTACCAAGTGAGTTCCAGGAAAGGCGCAAAGCTACACAGAGAAACCCTGTCTCGAAAAACCAAAAAAAAAAAAAAAAAAAAAAAAAAAGCTCACAGACAGTGAAGCACAGACCTTATTACTGGTAAAAAAAAAACTAAAATGGGGGATGTAGCTTAAATGCTCGTCCTCAAGGTATTTTCTAACACTTTGCCCCAGTATTAAATTTATCCACGATGAAAGAAGATTATATTCCTTCCTGCAGAGACATTTATTAATTCTCTCAATAAACAGTTGTTTAATGTCAACTATGGATTATATATGGTCAGTGAGAATTCAACAGTGACAATCAAAGTCACTGCCTTTATATAGCTGCATTCTAACTGATAAGGAGAGAGGAAATGTAGCATGAATCTTAAAAGGTCTTATTAATAAAAACAAACCCGGAGCCAGGTATTGGGGTAAACGCTGAATGATCAGAGAAACAGAACAAACCACATCCAACCTCACCTTGCCAATTCCTCGACTGATCTTGCTTCCTCAGACTGAAAGCCTCTGAGTCCTCATCTGAATGGATCTCAGCTGAACTGTTGCTAAAAGCTAAAATTTTTTAAAAAGGCTCTAGTTCCTGGTCCTCACGCCTTATATACCTTTCTGCTTCCTGCCATCACTTCCTGGGATTAAAGGCGTGTGTCCAGTGTGGCTTTAAACTCACAGAGATCCATCTGGATCTCTGCCTCTGGAATGCTAGGATTACAGGCATGTGATACCACTGCCTAAACCTATGTGTAATATAGTGACTGTTTTGTTCTCTGACCCCCAGATAAGTTAATATATCAACCACAAGGAGATGAACTAATAAATGAAATAATAAATGTGAGAGACAGAGGCTTAAATTTAACTAATAGTCACTGGAGCATTAGAAAGGGAAAATGACACAATTTGATTAATACTTTAAAAACAGTCATCCTGGCCACTTAAAGGTAAGGGCCAGGGGGTCAAGTATTACTATAGTCTAAGTCAGACCAGGCGGCAAGAATGGATTTGGTTAGAAGGGAATACAGTGAGGGTATGTGTTTGCTCCTTGGCCTGCCCCTTTCCCCATGCTAATCTTCATCAGTCTGTGGGTCAGGGAACCCATGTGGGTGTTCTGCTAGTGATGAAATGATCATGGGGATTGGACCATAGTCATTTTTCTATGAATACGCTGAATTACATTTTCCGGAATTCCATTTCACAGAAGTTTCAAAATGGGTGGGTCAGAAGAGATTCTTGTAAAAGATCAGGGAGGCAGAATATATATTTATATATCTGTCTATAGATAGAGGCAACAGATAGATGATATGTATTAGATAAATAGATCTCTGAGTGTGTGTGTGTGTGTGTGTGTGTGTGTGTGTGTGTGTGTGTGTGTTCTCTTTCTAATTACCTGGTTATTGGAATTTTTGCTCACCAAAAGGCTCATAAAGACTGCTTTATCTAGTTCCCATAATCATCATGTCAGGTCAAATCATCACAACAAACCCTTTATATACTAATAGATCTCAAAGTGATTCTGCTTCTCCAGTGAATATTGACACAATATATTTATATATGAAAGCAACAAATTTTTAACATGTTGAATTTAGAGTACGAGGTAAAGGGAAGATTCAAAAATGTCTCCCAAGTGTTTGAGTAGAGACTCTAGTAAAATGGGACTGCTATTTGCTATGAAGGAAAAGGTTGAGCTTAAACAGAGCTAAAAAAAGGACAGGAAAAAGTATGTGCAACAATGTTGTATTTGAAATGTCTTCCGGATGTAAGTATCAGGTGAATGCCTGAATTTACAAGTCTTAGGTTCAGGTATAAGAGTTTGACTAAAGAGCGAGGAGTTTAGATAGTGTGTAAGCCATAAAAACCAATTTGGTCATGTAGGAAGTGAGTCTACAAGGAGAAAAAGAGCACCGGAGAGTGGAAAAATGAAAAAAAAAGGAAGCAGAATTGGAAAAACAATAGGACCCTCCGAGAGCTTGAAAGGGAGCATCCAATGAGGTACAGAATATGGTATCCAACTGTGCCAAGCACTTCTAAGGAGGAGTTAGAAAAGGGAACAAATTGGTTAAATGTTTTATTTAAGCTGAAGGAATATAGGGGACTAGGAGATGGCTCAGTAGTTAACAGCCTTTACTGCTCTTATAACACCCAAACATTCAGTTCCCAGCACCCAAATGGCAGCTCACAACCATCTGTGACTCAAGTTTCAGAGGATCCAATGTCCTCTTCTAACCTCCTCCGGAACCAAACACACACGTGGTGCACATATATACATGCAAGCAAAGCACTCATATACATAAAATGAAAACAAATAATTGTTTTAAAAGATAAAATGGAGGAGTAAGTTTTAGGGACCTATTGTACTGAACAGTGACCTCAGTTAGTATACGGTATTTTACAAAATTGATAAAGTATATTTTTACCATCCTTACCATCACCACCCCTGTCAATGCATGAAGTCATGGGTATATCAACTATCTAGAGTCATTTAGAAAGAAAAAACCTCAGTTGAGATTGGCCTCTGGGCAAGACTGTGGGGCATTTTCTTGATTGATTGATGATTGATATGGGAGAGCCTAGCTCATTGTGGGCAGTGACACCCAGATTGGTGGTCCTGGATGCTATAAGAAAGTAGGTTGAGTAAGCCATGAGTAAGTCATGACCTTGGAGCGAATTTCCACTACATTAAATAAGCCTGAGCCATAGACCAAACAGTTTGTGATTAATATTAAGCCTCTGAGCATTTATTTGGGACCGAGCAGCTGCGGGACACAGGAAAACTTCCACCTACACGTGGTGGCCAAATGCTTGGCGAGAATTTCCACCTAAAACCCAAGAAATTTAAAAAAATTACTCTAAGCACACACAAAAAAAATAAAACTCGGCTTCTTGTTAACCACTTTTTCTCTGGTGGCCTCTGTTTGCTGGTGGTGAGCAGTGTCCTGGTTCCTTTAAGAGATGGTCTCCTGACTCAACATTAGCAGCAAAAACTAAATGGCACTTTTTTTTTTGAATGTACATTTTATTTTACTTTATTTATTTTTTTAGGTAAAAACGTAGAAATTTATTTAGAGTAAGAAGATATCAAAACAAGTTAAAAATGACAAAGTCTGACAAAATAGTAGGCATCAAGACTTCCAGAGAGCATGACATAATATTTTAATTCATTAACTGGAATTCTTCTTTTCTTTCCTACTTTTTTTCTTTTTCCTTTTTTGCCTTTGTAATTTTTTTTAAATTTTATTTTATTTTTCTTTATTAAGAAATTTTCTACTCACTCCTCATGCTATCCACAGACCCCAACTCCTCCTTCCTCCCACCTCCCAGCCCTCTTTCCCAAGCCACCCCGCATCCCCACATCCCCCAAATCGAGGTCTCCCATGAGGAGTCAGCAGAGCCCAGCTCACTGAGCCGAGGCAGGTCCAAGCCCCTTCCCACTGCACCAAGGCTGTGCAAGGCGTCATACCACAGGCACCAGATTCCCAGAAGCCTGCCCATGCACCAGGGACAGATCCCGATCTCCCTGCTTGGGTGCCCCCCAAACAATTCGAGCCAAACAACCATATTCTGTGTCCAGAGGGCCAGTCTACAGGAAAGGAGAGGCTGTGGATTCATTCTGTGTTAAGAAAAGTCATATTTGATCAAGGAAGACACCCTGAAAATACCTCCAATGGGAACAGATGGCCCAGATGATCTAAGGTTCAAAGCACCTCTGTTGCAGTTTCCTCTGAGTTCTGCATCCAGAACAGCTTCAAAGCTGCTGGCTGAGATGATCCAGCCTCACAAAATACTCCAGTTAGGACTTGATCATAATCCTAAATTTTCTCAGGATCCCCATAAGATTAACAGTGCCCCCAATCAGCATGAAGTAGCCTAGAAAACTATGCCCACAGTCCCCAAAAATGGGTTATGGTTGTTTTTCTTTGTTTAGGGGGTTTGATGGCAAATTGTTATTGGTAATAGTCAATCTCTCTCTAAAAGAACAAAGGGGGATATGATGTAGAAATGCTAGGGGGGAAAGGGTAGATTATTAAATCTACTTTAATCCAAAAACTGTTAATCTTACGTATTTTATATCAGTGTGGATTTTAGTTTATTGATACAAATTAAAAGTTAATTTTGTTGCCACTGTTTGTATGTTTCTACTCTTGTTTAGGATTTTGTGCTTATGCAGCTCATTTAAAAATGTGATATATAATTAAGAAACACAGATTAATAGTCATCTATAACAGCAAATTTATAGTCATGTTAGTTAGGTTTTCTAGGAGTACAAAGATGTATTTCAGAATAGATAGGCAATCTTCAAACACTTCAAAGACCTACAGAATATGGCATTTAAGATGTTTTTTTAATGACTTAGACATTTCATGACAATGAGACATATCTGCTCCTGGCAGCACCAATTACTTCAAAGAGGATGATGGGCATCAAAGAAACTCCATATGGAGTTGCTTTCTTTATGGCAAAAGCTAGCCATGTGGGCAAAGAAAGTACCCTTGCCTTGACTGTCGACAGTATGGACAAATAAGACACAAAAGAAAATGACTGCAGAACTTTGCCAAGCCAAGGTGGGACAGTCCTTCAAAAATCCTACTTCAAAGGTAAGTCTGTCAGATATGCTAGGCCTGTAGGCCGAAGATAGATGCTCCAACATTGCAGAGGAACTTTGGGTGACTGTGCAGGCAGCCTGATGTCCCTGTCATTAGGTAACATTACATCCTTCTGGGGTCTTTGATGAGAGTTGAAGACTAAATAGATATAGTTTTCCTTAGTTATAATAGAAAGTAAATTAGATACAAAACTTTAGACTCACCAAAATAAGATAGATAATTAAGTATTTTCTGTAATTTTTGTCAAATGCAAATGGATTGGATATTGTTACTGTAATTCTTCCTTAATAACTATTTTGCTTTACTATTTAAGATTAAATCCTTCCTTTTAATTAGACAAAAAGAGGGTAATGCTGTGCGATAATCCTCTTGTACACTGTAAGGATTTGTTACTAGAATTGGTTTAATAAAATGCTAATTGACCAGTAGCCAGGCAGAAAGTATAGGTGGGGTGACCAAACTAGGAGAATTCTGGGAAGAGGAAAGGCAGAGTCAGGAGTCACCAGCCAGACACAGAGGAAGCAAGAAGAGAATACCGCCCTGAGAAAAGGTACCAAGCCATGTGGCTAAACATAGATAAGAATTATGGGTTAATTTAAGTGTAAAACCTAGTTAGTAATAAGCCTGAGCTACCAGTCAAGCATTTATAAGTAATATTAAGCCTCTGAGTCAATTATTTTTGAAGCGGCTGCTGGGTATATGGGAACAGGCAGGCAAGAGAGAAACTTACATCTACAAACTATCTTGACTAAGTCTTTGTATAATATTTGCATAGATCAAAATATCTCATTGGGTTGGGCATATTGGCATACACCTAAAATATTAGCATGAAGGCTGAGACAGGAGAATCATGAGTTTTGCCATATAGCAAGATACTGTTATCAGTCATTCAATCAACCAATTAACGAAAATTAAGTATTTCTTAAAGCACAGATTAGCCGTGCGGTAGTGGTGCACGCCTTTAA
Organism: Peromyscus californicus insignis; assembly: GCF_007827085.1. NCBI lineage: Eukaryota > Metazoa > Chordata > Mammalia > Rodentia > Cricetidae > Peromyscus > Peromyscus californicus. The sequence goes on from NW_026294584.1 coordinate 36,337,294, forward strand.
TCCCAGCACTCGGGAGGCAGAGGCAGGCGGATCTCTGTGAGTTCGAGGCCAGCCTGGGCTACCAAGTGAGTTCCAGGAAAGGCACCAAAGTTACACAGAGAAACCCTGTCTTGAAAAACCAAAAACAAAACAAAACAAAACAAAACACAGATTAAGGTTTGAAACATACAATTGTATTTAACAATAGAGATGTCATTTTGAGGTCAATTCTGTCTTTGATGAGGGAGATAAAAGCCTGACAAAGCAGATTGATAAAAGCATGCCACAATCTACTTCTCAGAAAAATTTTATTGTCAAAAAGAGCAGAGGAATAGAAACTGGTGGGAGACCTGAAATAAAAGCGGCTTTTGCAATATGGGAATTGTACAGCATATATTTGGATATGTACACAAATCTATACATATCCAGGTGAATGATATAAAAATTGAGGCTTGACAGAAAAATGCCCTTGGGAAGAGAAAGAGAAAATCAGACCCAGGCTATAAGAAGAAAGGTTGGCTTGTGTCAAAAATAAGTTGTTAGTCTTTAAACAAAAGGAAGGTAGTGTGTGGCTTAGACATTGGTGTCCTTGTGGATGAGCTAATACCAGCCTATGGATGTTAGTAGATGTACACTTCCATTTTCTCAGCAAAAAAGATGTAAGATTTTAAATTGATGATGTAGTTCTGGAAAAAGAGTTGGAAATTTGATGGGAGAACAGAAGAGAAATAAAATATTCATCTAGAAGAACAAAAGTCTAAGTGAACTAGGAAAAATATAATAACGTCCTGGAAAAGCCTTGAGCTTGAAGGACAATCTTAAGTTAATATATTAGTAAGATGTCCAGTGAGAGAGAACCAGGGCAGAACTCTAATGTGCACAGTCCCATATGGAAATGAGAGAACATGAAGAGCTAGAGCCAAGCATATTCAGTTACTCCGAAACTCACTGGTTAGACAAGCCAGTCCTCCTCCATGAACAGAGAAGAGCAAAGAGGCAGGGCAAAACTGGCAGTACCCCTTCTCTTCTTGAGAGAAAGAGAAATCGCCTTCCTTTCAAGAGTGGCCATGGGAGGGGCATAGGGGATTCCGTGATATACAGCATCATTTGAGAGTACCTGAGTAGGACACACAAACCACACAATGTAATACAGGACCCCACATAACCCCATTTTTCTTAATTTTTAAAGAAACTATCCAATTGTATACAAATATTGAAAAATCTCTAATGGGATTCATTTTATTTACTATAATGGAAAAAATTGACACCCTCACACATAAATCTACAACACAAAGAAATTTTGGGTTCTTAAAGGCATTTTGTAAATATATTTCTAAATTTCTGGAGGTTTTTTTTTTTAAATAAATCATTCATTTGAACAGTCATTAAAAATCAAAGCAAGGGTCTGGGGCTGTAGCATAGTGGTAGAGCACTTGCCTAGCATGTGCTAGGCTCTGGGTTCAACTCCCAGTACTTTGTAATAGATAAATAAGTAAGTAAGTAAGTAAATAAATAAATAAATAAATAAATAAAAATAATAAGCCATATGGGCTGAAAAATCAAAAGCAGTTGAAGAATTCTCCAATGAAAATCTTATATAAATCTGATATAACAGTAAAATTTCAAACCAGACTCTTCATTTTTAAACATAACTATGTGATCATGAACACACTGAAGAGATAGCCTCTACCAATAGGACTTCATTCCACTTATACCAGGCTTCCTTTAATATCTCATCTGATCTTGCAAATTCCCATCACACCTTGCAGCTTTTTAAAGCAAACTAAAACTGTTGATGGAAAGTCTAAAGCCAAAAGTAAAGCAAAAAAGAGCCCTTTTTGTTACAAGTGGATTATGAATATCAATTTTTCCTTCCTGTGGTCATCTCACTGAAAACCAGTGCCTTGCGAAGGTAGTGGTGAACATACTACAATGTCTCTGAAGAATCCTTTCCTGTCCAAATGCAATGCTGGAAAGGCAGAGCGGAATCTTAGGATGAAATCAGCAAGACTTGTCTGCATTTAAGGCAGGAGTCAGTTATCAGCCATGTTGACAACCAACCACCTAAGACATTTCCAGAAGCATGTCTTACTTTTACTCATTTCTGGATTACCAGATTTGGAAAGACACAATTTGACTTGACATACGGGCCTTACACTAGGAATCTCTGCATTAAAACATGAGAAAGATCAACTGAAAGATTTCACATCAATGACAATTTTTTTTTAACTCATTTGGAGTTACCTTGTTCAGGTCACTAGCAGTGGGCATATCCCTGTGACCCTTCAGTGCCCAGATTTCTGTCCTCACGTACTTTATCAACCTCCCTTCTCCATGCGATGTTACCACATACAGCTGGAACTGGAATGAAATGGGACTTAGAGGAGTCTGTGATTAAGTGTCTCTAAACTAAAAATGTCCCCACTAGGCTGGAGAGATGGTTCAGCCATTAAAGGCTAGACTCACAACCAAAAATATAAAAATGTCCCGACTAATCCAGGAGTCAACCTGTTTGTATGACTGGAAAGCCCAGCCCTGTAAGAAATCCCATACTGTCAACAAAAAACCAACACTAATGACATCATAGGTGAACTCGTGTTGGATCAACTTCTGAGGTTCCCAGTGACTTTGTAATAGTCAAGTAACACCAAGACATCAGGAATGTAACACTGTACCCAGAGGGAACCAGAGGTTTAAAAACAAAATGGAAAACCCCCAGACTAGTCCAGAATCTGTAAGGATAGAGAGAACAGAGGCTTCTGAAGAGCTTGCCCTTTGATAAAAAATTGTCTCTAAGATCTTCAAATAACAAAATGACATTTACCATTAAAAAATTGATGATAATTTTAATTTTGAAACTAGCATGCCAGCTAAAGTTGGAGGGAATTTAAGATTTTAAAAGAGATGCTCGGCCAGGCAGTGGTGGCACACACTTTTAATCCCAGCACTCAGGAGGCAGAGCCAGGCAGATCTCTCTGAGTTCGAGGCTAGCCTGGTCTAGAGAGCGAGATCCAGGACAGGCACCAAAACTACACAGAGAAACCCTGTCTCAAAAAATCAAAGAGAGAGAGAGAGAGAGGGAGAGAGAGAGAGAGAGAGATGCTCATGTGGGAAGGGCTAAACTTTAATATAGCTGCAGCAACAAAGTTGTAGTTTTCCTATATCAGAATTTTCATTTATACATCCGGATAGTTGTACACATTCAAGTATGACACAGTATATGTACAATGACCAGAAAAATATCTTCAATGTATAGCTGTTCTCATCCACAATATCATCCAAGTGTGTGTGTGTGTGTGTGTGTGTGTGTGTGTGTGTGTGTGTGTGTGTGCAGCAGGGGTGGGGTGAGAACAAGAGAGTCACACTTCACTGCAGACTTCCTGTGTTGTAATGAAATGGGGAGTAGGGGGGAGAGTGAAGAGTGAGCACTGATGTACTTTCAGAAGTTCCATGGGGGATGCTGATATCTACAAGCGACCTGGACAATGATTCCGAATCTTACTGCATTTGGAATCACCTGAGAAGGAACTGAAGTCTAAACTACAGCATAGATCAAGTATAGCAGAATGTTGGAGTACAGGATTCTCTTCATGCTCCTTGGGAAATCATCACAGTTTGCAGCCAGGGTTGAGAACCGCTGCCTTCTAGACCACTGCTCAGATGAGAGAGACCATATTAGCTTTTTTCCATCTAAACCTTAGTATAAATCAATTAGACAATATAGATATTCTGTCTGTGGTGTATATTGATGGTGTTTTTATGCCATTGGAAGCAACAGTTTTCATAGAAAAGAGGGGGAAATGTGGGGCAGAGTAAGGCATAAGAATTAATACCCAGATAGATACACTACTCTTTACACATTTGCCTCACACACTATTAGAAGTGGATATGTTAAAGCTGGCCGTGGTGGCACATGCCTTTAATCCTAGCACTTGGGAAGCAGAGGTAGGCAGATCTCTGAGTCTGAGGTCAGCCTGGTCTACAGAGCAAGTTCCAAGGCAGCCAAGGCTACACAGAGAAACCCTTCCTCAAAAAACAAACAAACAGCCGGGCGGTGGTGGCACACGCCTTTAATCACAACACTTGGGAGGCAGAGCCAGGCGGATCTCTGTGAGTTCGAGGCCAGCCTGGGCTACCAAGTGAGTCCCAGGAAAGGCGCAAAGCTACACAGAGAAACCCTGTCTCGAAAAACCAAAAAAAACCAAACCAAACCAAAACAAACAAACAAAACAAAAACAAAAACAGAAAATGGATATGTGTAGAGAAGACTGTATGATGAGGAACTGGGCAGCCACCATGCACCTTAAGGGAAAGCTTCTTGTTTAAGTGAGAGACAGAGATCCCAGACAGTGCTGGAGCTACAGCGCTGCAGAACGGAATGGCTTGCCCAGACTACAACATAAGTGAGAACATCCCTCCACTGTAAATTGAAACCATAGCTGTTCTTTAGCTGTCTCATCCAATCAAGCGCCCTTCTAAAAAAAAAATTCAGGTCCTGAGTGGGAAGTCTTGCTGAAAGAATACTCGTTCAAAAAGGTATTCCTTAATACATATGGTCACTGCTCTTTCTTCCTAGAACATAAATACTTCCTGGTATTAAATAGACTATTTCTGTGGGGAGGATAGATTTCAATATACATGCACACCAATAGCATTGTTCTACTTACTAGAGATTTTCATTTCTAATTTGGGAACTTAGGGACATGTTCGGTACTTGGCCTTTGAAGTGACTCAAAATTCACAGAGTTCTGTAAGCAGAGATAAATATTTAATTTAATGTGAAAATATTATTGGTTTACTGTAGAAGTTGCCTAATCATTGTATTTGGTGTTTAGATCTTGAAATAATAAAAATTCTCCCCCTTTACGCTCATCATGTGATAGCATCCCGCTGTTTTGTTGGAGAATTCCACAGCATCATCATTCTTTTATGATTTATTTTATTTTAGCTATGTGTGTGCATTTGCTCCCATGAGTTTTTATGTTCTATCTACATGCAGGACCAGGCAGAAGCTAGCAGAAGGCATGAAATCTCTTGTAGCTCTGGAGTCACAGGTAGTCAGTTGTGAGCTGGCTGATTTCTGTGCTGGATCAGAATCCAGGTTCTCTGCAAGAGCAGCAAGCATTCTCAACTGCCAAGCCGTCTCTCCAGCTCCTCATGCTCTTAATTCCACCTTTTAATTCATTTCAGAATTCCTCATTTCGGTTAAGTATGATTCCAAATCACTTATAATTGTGTCTGTGGATTGTAGTTAGTTTCTATTTGAAATTCTTTTTATACTCACACTGGGCCTATTCTGCAATTTACAATCCTGCCACTGGGTGGCACCAAATCGTATCTTTTTGTTTTTCTTTTGAACTTGGTACACAGTTATAAAGTAAATATTTAAGTTGTAGAAGTTAGTCAAGAATTAAGTACTTCAATCGGGTAAAGCTGCACCCTAATCCCTATGTCAATGCTGAAAACCAACACTTGCGCCATATTTTGTAACTTGAAGAAACAACTGACGTGTATAAGTGAATATTGCAGTTCAAAAGGGCTCACTCAAGTTGTATGCAACACTAATGAGTACTTAAACCTGAAATTCGATTAATCCAAAGGAAACTGTTCAAATAGGTTACGTCACAACAAACACTAAGAAACTCAGCGCAGATACAAAAGGCAGTGAGGATGTGTTCCGGTTACCTGCATTCCGTTTGGAGAATATCTAAAGCTCATGAAAGCCACCTGCTTTCTTGGATGATCTGCCCTGGGTGCTCACACTGATGCTCTGAGCTCTTGATGGTTTTTGCAGGCTTTCCCAGGTCTATGAAGCTATCTTTTGATCTTCATATCAAAGGTAGTAAACATCTAAGATGCTGTTGTTTGGGGCTCAGACTTCCTCTTTTCTCTTCCCTCTGATGGCAATTCACACATTCAATCCAAAATTGTATTTTATAAACCGGCTGTTTGTAGATCACTGCCTCCTCATATACTAAACAAGTAAGTGCATAGGAGACAGGGACATCAGAAACATATAGGCAAGAGGAAAGAGTCTTGTTAGACAGCGACTGTCTGTTGCTCACACCAAAGGTATTTGGAATTATCTTTGATACTTCTGTTTTACTTACACTGAGGATTCGATCCATTGTCAGACCTCATTGACTTTACCTTGAACAGATGAAGTATCAGGTCACTTGCTTTCCATTCCCCTGCTGGAACTCTGCATAAGGCTCTATTATTTCTCCAATGGCCAGTAACTGCTCCTGCTGCTACCATCTTGCTGCCTTCCATCTACTCTCAGCAGAGCTGAACATCTATCTTATTAAATGTGGGACATCACTGCTATTAAAAGGGCTCCATTGCTGGGAAACTTTGTGACATTTTAAGTTAAATCTATATAGTTCCTTATTGCAATGCTCATAATAATGAATCCCTTCCTGTCTAAAATGGGTCCATTAGTAGAGTTAGTAGAATTCCTAACCAACTTCCTCTTTACAGTAACAACTACTATTGAGAGCTGTGTGTGAACACACTATTTCCACAGATGACATCACAATATCACAGTCTTCTGCAACTTGCTTCATTGACTTAACTTCCAGCATTTCACCATGTCATAATCCAAGGATTTTACCCCACTTTCAAAATTAGCTGCAGTTCAGAAGTTCTCTGAACAATTCTATAAATACCCAAGACTAGCTCATAGGATTTGCTTCAGAAAATTGTAAATTAATACTTCAGTGACCATTACTACATAAGTATGTTTGCACGAATGTGGGAATATGTATATAGGTAAAGTTCTCAAGGTAGAATTCCTAGACACCACAGGATGTATGACATTAATGCAGGACATGCATTAATTGTGTGCCTTGGGTTTCATCATTGACTGTTCTCCACCTCTTCTTGTGAGGAACACCATCGTGCCCATGTACTCCTTAGGTGTGACAGTGCTTTGACATGATCTACATGTCCCCTGGTCACAGCAGAGATTATCTGTATTTTATAGATCAGACAAACTTATCTCAAAAACTATGGCAACCTGGCAGGTTTCACATACTTAATAATTGCATGACAGTCAAACTGAAGCCCATGTGACTCCAAAAGCTGCAATCATTATCCTGTGCTACAGTTTCACATTTATGTAAATTATACAAGTATGAATACTGTTTCTGTTGAAGATGGAAGCTAATGGACTTCCATGTGACTCTGGATCTTGATTCTGGTTGGTCAACTGATTTAGATACGGTTGACATTATTGTCACTAATATTATTATCACTCTGTTTTGCAGAGGAAAATACTGAGTGCCTAACAACTTGCAAGGTAAGCCTAAGGTCATGATTAATTCTAAGTGTCTTCTTTGTTGTCACTGAGAAGCTGAAGTCCACCACGGGTTTCTTTTCTGTGTGCTTTTGATGCTTTATCCCCTTCCATTGAACCACGATCACAGTTTGACAATTTTATCTCTAGACTTGAAAGTTTTATTGGTGGGTCTCTCAGGTAAAAATTTTTTTTCCATAATGCATTTTTTTTTATCTCAAGGAGAAGTTTATTAGAGTTTAGGAAAAAATAGACCCTAGGGCAGGCAATCTTTAAGTCTCAGGAACCACCCTGAGAAGGTGAATGGTGGAGGAAAGGAAAAGAGCCACGCCATTTGAGTTACCAGCATGGAGGTCTACCAATAGTGGCAGGCAGCCATGTGATAAGGAGGCAGGCTTTAGAGAAAGAGTAAGGAAAGCCAAGTTATCAGGAAAAGCATATTTAGGTCCTGACCACTATATGGAAAATGGAGATAGAAAGAAATCACATTGAGAAAGGTGGACTGACCTAGTTGAAGCTCAGAAGGGCTCAGCTTATAAGTGCTTAATATTATCACATTGATGTAAAGATGAAATGACTCAAGTTGGTGGGAATGCAGCCCTGAGCTGAGGCTTTCAGCTGTATGGGGAAGCTATGTTGGGCAGGCAGAGATGTTCAGTGCTCAACCACATTCTCAGAGACAAGATGGGAAGCACTGAGTGGAAGAAGGAAGTCTTGGTACGAAAACCAGTTCTCTTGCTCAGCCTCTCCTTCAGTTTCATCTCTGCGCACTCCTCAAGGAAATAAATTGAATCTATTCAGACAATAAGCTGAAACTTAGCTCAGCTGCATGAAGATCATTCCGCTACACGAAATCATAGGGTTGAAGAGCAATGTGGCGTTAGTCTTTAAGGGTATTCTTTATTCGTTTTGCAGGGCATCATGAAGGTAATAGGTTTCACCATGGCATCACCATACAGATATGTTGTTATGCTTTGTTTTGTTTTGTTCCCTTTCCTCTCCCCCCCATCTGGCCTCCTCTTTGCTCAGATAGTGCCCTTTCTCCTTACTTAGTGTGTGTATTCCATTCGTTTCTATTTCCTGTCTCTACGAAGATCCCGTCCTCCCCTATCATAACCTCTTTTATAGTTTCATGACCAAAATCCATATATATGCACAAGCACACACACACACACATACACACACACACGCACCAGATCCATGACATAAATGGCTACCTCTGGGTGAATCCCAACCCTACATAAGAATTGGAAAGCTCAAATATTCAAAAGCAAGAAAACAAAGATATTCTATATTCTATAATATCTATTCTTATCAGATCACACATTTATCAGGAATAAGAATTGCATCTAATAATTAGTTACATTCACCAAAAATACCTCAAAACAGTGCTATGCATGAATGTTTATGAACAAACTTGCATTTACATGTTTTCTAGCTGCCTAGATGTAATGTGTTATATAAGTGATCTTTATCTAGATCAAAAGATATGCTTCTTTCCCTTATTAAATCACTGCTTTAAAATCCACTGGCGGTAGGAGAGATGGCTCAGAGGTTAAGAGCACTGGCTGCTGGCTGCTCTTCCAGAGGTCCTGAGTTCAATTCCCAGCAACCACATGGTGGCTCACAATGATCTATAATGAGATCTTGTGCGTTCTTCCGGCAAGTAGGCATATATGCAGATAGAACACTGTATACATAATAAATAAATAAATCTTAAAGAAAGAAATCCACTAGCAAAGCCCAGCATGGTGGCACATGTTTTAAATCCTAGTACTTGGGAGGCAGAGGCAGGCAGATCTATGTGAGTTTGAGGCCAACCTGTGGTCTACAGAGTGAGTTCTGGAACAGTCAGAGCTATGTAAAGAGACCCTGCCCCTCCCCTGAAGTAGTAACTAACATCTAACAAGTAACCAGCACATATAAGATACATGCATAGTATTTTATGTGGATTGTTTCATGTAATAATTAGTTCAACCCAGCAGATAAATGTCACGTCCTTCTTAGAATACAGAAACCAATTGAAGAAGCGTAAGATATTTCTTAAAGCCTCATAGCTTCTAAATGATGAAGTATGTGGAAGTCCTTGAAGAATTCTTTTTACTTGACCGAGGTCAACATTGGGTAGCCATTGATGTTTTCAGGCAGAAAGGTGTGCTGAAACTCACCCCTTCATGGGACAATTCACCAATTTTATCACATGTTTCTAATACCTGCCTGATACCCAGCGGCTCTTCAGTGAGGGTCTTACACAGGAGCATGCTGAACTTGGAGGGGGTGCTGTTTATGCTTCACGACATTATACCCATGTTTTCTCCATGTTACATATGAAATATTTACACAGTTTTAAAAATTACACCTGAATTCCATGACCTTGGTCATATGGTCAGAAAGAAACTAAAAGAAAGAAAGAATAAAATATAGTCACAAACCAAGTGGAGTTATGTGACAACATGGCATTCTAGTCAGTCAGTAGCAGTCACCTCAGTAACCATGCATTTGGGGGAGGGGAAATAGTAAACTAGAATGTGCCTCGCCAAACACAAAAACATACATTTCAAAAGAAATGCATACTGATATTAAAATATCAAAATATTTTAATAACTTGGGTATGGGAAAATCTTTAGAAGTATGTCTTGAAAGTCATATATATATATATATATATATATATATATATATAGAAATATTTGGCTAGATAAAATTAGTAGCTTCCATTTGTAGAAAGGGCTATGAGCCTATCACAGACTACGGTACACAGAGTGCTTGTAAAAGTGGTTTAATCAAATAAGCATGGATGTACTGATGCCCATTTCCTGGTTTCCACTGTATGCTATAGCTGCAGTTGGTGGTACTATTGGTGGGATCCAGGTCAAGGACAGGTCTTTTACTGCAGCACTTCCCTATCTACTTTAGATGGGGCAACTTCTTTCCTATCTATAATTACTTCCCCCCAAAGATTAAACAATAAAAATAAATGTGTATATGTATAAAACAATAGAAAATGTGTGTTTGATTGTGGGAAGCAATGCATTTGCAGATATGTATCAATTTTTTTAAAAGAAAAGGAAAGAAATTGAGCAACATCACCACCAGCCGAGGTTCTGTGATCAGAAGAACTGAGTCAAAGCTCTGGTTCCTCCTCTATAGCTTCTCACCTGCAAAATGGAGCTCAAAATACCTACCTGTGCCATCATGAGAATGGGATGAACTAACCCCAGGAAAGCACTTTTCTCTGTGCCTGGCAGAGAGTAACTACTGTTTCCAAGGTGACACATAATGGTGCATGCCTGTAAACTACAGTGCTTGAGAAGCTGAGCCAGGGAGATCATGAATTCAGGGATAGCCTGGGCTACATAGTGATGAATACCTGAGTCCAAAACAAACAAGCAAAAAAAGAATACACATATGCTATATATACACATATATTCAGACACACTTAGGTTCTAGTGTCAATGTAAAGAACATCATGATTTTGGATTTTTGTCCTGGTCCAAACCTGGTACAAGTATTTTTTAAAAGTCATGACAGCTGTTTTCAACTTCAGTTTTGTGCCAGGAAATAATTTATTAAACATGTCCTAGGAAACCGTCAGAGCTTTAATTTGCTTCACTCGCTAGCTCTCAGCATGCTGGAAAATGTATTATAGCACTGGCTACTTAGTCTTGGAATTTTGTTCACACTGTTCTCAGGAAGGGTTGCCAAGGAGAACAGGTGAAAATCAGAAGTGCGGGTCTTTTTCATCCAGATCTCACTGCTGGGTCCATCTTTGACGGCTGGTCGCATTAAGGACTAAAGTGAGTCGTTATAAAGTGACCTTTAAATCGCACAATCTTTTTATTTTTTAAAAAAGCATTATTTACTCAAATGGCAGCAGGTAGCTCAGAACCCACTGCTCCTTGTAGCATTTTTTAATATGGGCAGCTTTCTATCATGTAGAGACGAAAAACCATGAATGGGCCAGATATTAGAATGACCAATGGTCCTGCATGGGTGTGACTGCAACAGAAAATTAGTTAAAGAACAAAATCACAAGTACTAAATGTCACCCTCCAGGTTTATCATAGGGAGAGGGGGGTTTCTGAAAGTTCAGTTCTCAGAATCAAGACCTGAGCACTGAGATTGGATGGTGGTGATTCGTCCAGTGAAAACGAACATAAGAAAATGGCTGAGGACTCAAAATTCTTCATACAAGCTCATCAATCAAACTGTATTACTACTGCTGCAGAAGACTGCCACTAGAGTTTACATTTTTTTTTTATTTAACACTTGAGCTTGGAAATAAAAAAAAAACATGAACAATAAATAAAATCCAAATAATGCATTCTAGTTAATTGGGAAGCAGAATTGTGAAGGGTTTTTTGAGGAACACTGGGGAATGCCAAACAAAATGATGATTCCATGATGAGTCAAAAAGGCTGCTGTTCTATAGCCCTGTGCCTGGTAATGGGAGCAGAGATGGGAAGAACAGCTCTTTTCCAGTGAAATGAAAAGACAGCACTGTCCACTCTCTGTTAGCAATCAGCTTGGCCTCCTGCCTTTTGAGATTTGCTAAATCAGATGGATAAAAATTGTGAAAAACCCCAAAGAAAACACGATTGGCTCCAATCTGAACTGTCCACGCTCATCAGTACGTCATGATTTTATTCAAGTTCCACGTCTAGATGGGCATGGCGATACATGTCTATGAGCTAAGGCCTGCCTGAGTTATTATATAGTGGGACTTTGTCTCAAAAAAAACACTAACAATGGAAAGGGATTATCTAGAGTTGACCCACCTCAGTCACTTACTCAACCAAAACTAATTGCAATGGACACAATTTATGCAGAAAAGGAAACAAAAACCACTCAGATACCTAATAAAAACTAGATCCTTCTTGTTTAAGCAGAGAGCAATGTGGAGCTGAGAGGATGTGAGGGGAGTAAGAAGAAGGAGACCTCTGAGCAACAACTTCAGCTGGGGTAGAAAGTCAATGGAAAGTTCAGAGTCCACCTCACTTTCTGACTGAATTGTCTGTTGAGAGCACCCATTTGAGAGCTCAGAGTATTTATGCCCACACCTTTGCCCATGTGACATCAGCAATATTGCTCACATTCTGCAAGGCTAATCGGCTCTCATCTTCTTTTTAAGTTGTCTGAGCTCCCCCAATGCACGCCTGATGAAAATGGAGCCAACAGACTGAAAGTAGCAGGCATCTGAGAGATCAAAGGGATGCTGGGGACATCACAAACAATGCAAGGAGAGGATAAAATGCGTTGGAAAGTTGCTTGTTCTCAATCTTGGATCATAACACTGAAAAATGATGGTATGTGATGGCTTTACACAAAATCATCAAATTTTCCTTTGGTTATTTCTTGTATTAACTCATTCTAAATTAGTATTCCAGACAAAGTAGCATATTATATTAAAACTCATATGGAAGCATAAATATTATCCAAGGTATATGCAGAGTAAGGTGATAAACGACTTCTTCAGAAGTGCATGCAAATTAAATTAACATTGAGAGCAAAATCTTTCTTTGACAAAGGAGTCCCACACAATCTGTGACTTTCCCCCTGCTGAGAGTGCTAATTTATTTTTTCTTAACTAGAAAACCGCCTAAGAGTGAATTTTCTGTTTATTAATTTCTTTCATTGATTTGAAGATACTTTAATAACAACTATGCATCAATGGTTACAGTATTTTCAAGCTACTTAATATAATGTCAGACAATATGTTTCATAGTAGAAAGAGAACCCTTTTGGAGTGTTAGGCAGTTTGCCTCTCTGCACAAGACATCAAAAGACACAGTAGCAACTCTTTATCACAGCCTCAGTGGTCCAGTTAGCAGATGGAATTCCTTGGTCAACAATAGATGTAGAAAGTACAATTAATTTCCAAAGCATTTTATTCAAAAAGGAAATCAAGTAGATGCATTTACATACAATATTTGGTGCTATCAATGGTTTATGATCTTTTTCCTCATTCACTGAAGCTAAAAAAAAAAAGGGTGGGGGAGGGGACGACACACCACATCACTCTGCTTGTCGAGGTAATTTTTGATATAGTTAGTGAGTACTCAAGCAAAGGAACTCATCTCTGGCTTGCTCTGTGTCAGCCTGTGAGTTGTGCTCAGCATTCTTTCTCTTTTCATTCATCCCAAATGGCACAAGGCAAAACTCAAAATTCCTAGCTGTTTCAGCCCTGAAAATTAATTGGGAACTTTAAACATTGTCAGGGCAGAATACCATAATTATGTGTGACCCTGGAAAAATAACTTCAATCCTCTACTATTTATTTTATTTATTTATTTTTTTGGGGGGTGTTGCTGTGGATGATTAATTGATAAATAAAACACTGATTGACCAGTAGCCAGGCAGGAAGTATAGGCGGGACTAACAGAGAGAAGAATTGAGAGAACAGGAAGTCAGAGGGAGACACTGCCAGCTGCCGCCAGGACAAGGAAGATGTAAGGTACCGGTAAGCCACGAGCCACATGGCAAAGTATAGATTTATAGAAATGGGTTAACTTAAGATGTAAGAACTAGATAGCTAGAAGCCTGAGCCTTTAGGCCAAACAGTTTAAATAATATAAGAGTCTGTGTGTTTATTTTATAAGTGGGTCCGGGCTTGGTGGGAGCTGGAGAGAAACTCTCCAGCTACAGTGCGTATGTTCGAAACAGGGTTTCTCTGTGTAGTTTTGGTGCCTGTCCTGGATCTTGCTCTGTAGACCAGGCTGGCCTTGAACTCAGAGAGATCCGCCTGGCTCTGCCTCCTGAGCGCTGGGATTAAAGGCGTGTGCCACCGCAGTCCAGCTAATCCTCTACTCTTAATCTATGATGTGCAAAATAGACCCAGCTTCTATCTTCTCTGATTATAAAGGAGACAGTAAACACAATGCAGTATTATACTTGGTAAGCATGTTAGATGAATATAACACATAAAGCCAACTTGAGCCCTATTAAAACTGGAAATGAATTTCAAATGTGCTAATTTTAAGCTTTTTTATTGCAGCACATATGCATATAGCATATAATCATAAAGCAGCCAACAGCTCAATAAATTTCATACATATAAAAATATATACCTATGCAGCAAAATCAAGAAATAGAACATTACCAGTGTTCCAGAAAGCGCACTCTGTTGCTTACTATTCATCTTACAGTCACTCTTTCTCAAAGGTAATCTATACTATAATTTCTAGTACCACAGATTATTTGTGTCCATTTTTAACTCAATATAAATGGGATTCCTAGTATTTAGTATTTCATCAGGCTTCTATCCCTAAAACATTATATCCTGAGATTAATCCAAATCATGTTTCTCATTGTTCTTGCTTTTCTTACTTCACTGTGTGACTAAACCATGATTGATTTTTCTATTTTTAATGTTGATGGGTTCTTGGAGCTATCACAAGATTCTAGTGCAAAAATTTGTAACATAGTGATGATGTGGAATAATGGTGCTATGAAGAATCTCTATACATGTTTAGTGTATGTGTATGCATTTATGTTGGGAGTGGGATTGCAGGGTCATAAGATAAGCATGAATTTGTTTCAGTTGATGTGATCAATGTTTTCACTGTAGATGAATTTCTAAATGGTCTTATTAAATAAAAAACACAGAGCCAAATATAGGAGTGAAAGCCTTAGAGAGATCAGGGAAATAGGGAAAGCCACCAGCCAACCTTACCTCACTAACTCTGCAGCTTTCAAAGAGATCTCCTTCCTGTATACTCACATGTATATATATATGCCTTTTCTGTTCTGTTCTCTCATTGGCTCTCTTAACCCAGCTATATTACTTCCTCTTCCTACACAGCTCTGTCACTTCCTGTCTGTCTGTACAGACCTCCATGGTTAACTAGTGTTGGAATTAAGGCATGTTCCACCACACCTGGCTCTGTTTCCAGTTTGGTTTCGAACACACAGAGATCCTGCCTGCTAAGTGATAGGATTAAGGGTGTGTGTTACCACTGCCTGACCTCTTTGTTTACTTAAAGTGGCTTGCTATTTCCTCTGATCTCCAGGCAAGCTTTATTTATTAAAGCACAAATAAAATGTCACCACATTTCAGCACAAATAAAATATCACCACATTTCACAGACATGGTGCCATCTTACATTCTCAGAAAAGAACCATAATACTAACAATTAAAATTTATTCTTCAATTAATAATAATAGTAATGATACATCTTTGGATCCATTTATTATAATAGATATATTTGACAAGGATTATAAAGCAAAAGGGAAATATAGAAAATTATCAGAATATAACACAAAAGATACAAATATGAAAAACACAAAAATAACTTTAATAAACAAGGAAGTACAAGCAACAGTGGACAGAGTCTTTATATATATATATAACAAATAAGTGTGAGAAATATGATTGCAGAGAATGAAGTTTGAACAGTGGCTCAATTAAAAACTATACATTAAAGCAACTTTTCAGAAAGAAAATGAAATATTAATTATATAATTTCAATAGCTTTCTCATTAAATAAAACTATAATTGTTTTGATGAACTAAGATTTACATATGGAAAAAATAACAAAGGCGCTATAGAAAGAGATTGAAAATGAGAATGTCATTAACATGGGGTGGGGAGGGGCTGGGGAATGGCTCGGTTGGTAAGGTGCCCACTGCACAAGCCTAAGGAGATGAATTCAGATCTCTAGAACCCATGTATGAGATGGACATGATGGCACACCCCAGCACTGGGGAGAAAGAAACAAGTGGATCCCTGTAGTTCGTTGGCCAGCCAGTCTAGCCAAATTGGTGAGCTCCAGGTTCAGTGAGAGACCTTGTCTCAAAAAAAAAAAAGAGAGAGATGAAAAATGATCAAAGGAGACACTTGACATCTGGTCCCCACAGACAGGTACCTGCACACATGCATTCACATGTGAACATATACATACAGCATACAGGTACATTCACACACCACACACAAAAATAATGTAGCTAACATTAGGAAGGTGGAAGATAAAGAAAGTGCAAGGCAAGGTGTGAATTGCTGATTATCTATTATTTTCTTCTAAATTAAATAGTTTCGTAAAGCTCCAAATTTAAAATTAGAAAAGCAAGAAATTAAAAATATCACTTACAACAATAAATATCAATGGCATAAATTCATCTACTAAATAAAAACTCTCATACTGGGTGATTTTTTTTAGTTTTGCAAATTCTGTGTAAGAGACATATAAAACAATGTGATTTGGAAATAGTTTAAAAATTAAACTAGAGGCTGAGTAGATGGCTCAGGAGCTAAGAGCTCTTATTGCTCTTGCATAGGACTCAAGTTCATTTTCCAGCACCCACACCAAGTGGCTAACAACTGCCCATAGCTCCAGCTCCTGGGAATCTGATGCCCTCTTCTGGTCTGTAGAGGTGCCCACACATACATGCGCATATACATACAAATGCACTCACATTCATATAAATAAACGTAACTCTTTTAAAAATGAAACTATATAGCCGGGCAGTGGTGGCGCACGCCTTTAATCCCAGCACTCAGGAGGCAGAGGCCGGCGGATCTCTGTGAGTTCGAGGCCAGCCTGGACTACCAAGTGAGTTCCAGGAAAGGCGCAAAGCTACACAGAGAAACCCTGTCTCGAAAAACCAAAAAAAAAAAAAAAAAAAAAAAAAAAAAAAAAAAAAAAAAAAAAAAAAAAAAATGAAACTATGTAAGACTATTATACAAAGCTAACTGAAATGGGAATAACAATGCTTCTTTTCATAAATAATAATTATAGTTCATATTTACTGAGTGATATAGGCCAGGAGTGTGTTTTGCATGAAAGACATTCAATCTTATAAATAACCTTCTGTGGCTGATAACAGATAAAGCAAGGGAGGTTCAGATATGTTTTTAAATCTTTCTGAAATTGTATAAGTGGCCATCTGAGGAGACCAAATTCCACCCAGGTTTCTAGCTAGTACCTGACTGATGACAGTCTTATGCTGTCATTATAGTTTAGACATAAATACAGATGATTATGGAATTAATATATATTTAAAATATGTACTTGGATCACAGAACATTTTTCATGAAGGATAGATTAGAAGTTATAAATTATCAGTGACCTTTAGGAGAGTATACATAAGTGAGAAAAAGGCCTTTGCCTCCTATTCCATGTTTCTTTTAATTTCTAGTTACTTGTTTGGTGTGGGAGAATCTAATGATAGCTAATCATGTTAGATGCATGCAAAGAATATATGCAGCACTAAGTATATTTTGACAACAAAACAAGAAAATAAACCTTGTGAGTCACTTGGTTTAAAGACATGTTCATTTCAAATACAGCTACTACTACAGATTATTCTAAACTAAAATTTTCATTTGACTGTCACAACTTGTGGTGGTTTGAATAAAAATGGCTCCCAAAGGCCCAGAGGGAATGCTACTATTAGGAGGTGTAGCCTTGTTGGAGGAAGTGTTTCACTGGGGGGCAGGCTTTGAGTTCTCAGATGCTCAATCCAAGCCCAGTATGGCAGTCTCTTCCTGCTGCCTTCAGATCCAGATGTATAGCTCTCAGTTACTTCTCCAGCACCATGTCTGCCTGAATGCCACCATGCTTCCCACCATGACAATAATGGACCAAACCTCTGAATGGTAAGCCAGCCCCAATTAAATGTTTTTCTTTATAAGAGTTGCGGTGGTCATGGTGTCTCTTCACAGTAATAGAAACCCAAAGTAAGACACAACTGTTCCATTTTTGTGTCTTTTTTTTTTCATTTCTAATTATTATTAAAAGAATTCAAATAAGGTCTGCCATGGTGGCACACGCCTTTAACTCCAGTGCTGGAGAAGCAGAGGTAGATGGATCTCTGAGTTCGAGACTAGCCTTTTCTACATAGTGAGTTCCAGAACAACCAGAACTTCATAACAGAGAGACCCTGTCTTAAAAATAAAAAGGTTTTGTTTTTTTTAAAGTAGGGAATGGATTGAACTGTTATTTTCTGAAAACTATAATAATTCTGAATGTCAGTCCCCTGCAAAAACACGACAACATATTAGGTGATGTGATGCCCTTAATTAAGCCAGCATCCACCTCAGGAAACATGGGATACTATTGAAATGTCCATTGTAAGTTTATATAACAGGCTACTTCAAAGCTTCAAGAAGAGTACATGAATTCTAAGAGGGAAGGAGGAACTTTGTGCAAGTGTTTTGCTTAAGAATGAAGTGTATAAAAGAATTCTCCATGGCTAGAGACTCCTCTCACCACCCGTTAACAGGGGAACTAGCAGGTACCATCTGTTTCATCTACCTTTGTCTTTGCCAACATCATTTTCAGTTTAAGAAAGAGAAAAGCACCTGAAAACCTTGACACGCAACAATCTTTCCTACTTGATTCTGAGATGCACAAAAAAGTATTGTTCAACTGCTCCATAAAAAGGTTGAGGACCTTTAATAATGAACTCAGCACATTCGCAGTGTCCTCCAAAGCTTTATTCTAACTCTGAACACAAATGCAGAGTGAGCTCTGTCTCCGGCACTTTTAGGTATTCTTTTAAAACCCATTTCTCAATAATCCGGTACTGTGTGGAATCTTTTAGCACTTAACAGAGAAGTTTCCATTCCTGAGACAGCTACTTACTTGAAATAATGTTTTGTTGGTTTATTTTAACAGATTTTTTTAAGAATAAATTCACGGTCTTTAGAAATGTGGTTTTATATAATAGATTCTCCTCAAGTGATAGTTTACTTCCTTTACTGCAAACAGTTTAAATGGCAATTCAGAAAACTGGATGTGAAGATGTTGTTGGGTACACTACAAAAACAAAGAATAAAAAATAAAATGAAATACTTCAGTTCTTTAGCATAACCCTGGCAGTGCCTATGCAGACGTGGCTTCAGCCAAAGGACCTTAAAAGCCAGAGCCACGACACACCTTAGTTCCAGAGTTATCTGTACGTTCTTCCTTTAGAACCTAGAATACATTTTAAATGTACATAGGAACTGTGTGAAATAACATCATTATACTTCCAGATAGCATAAATACTACTGATTATGTTGCCATTGTGTAAATGGGCTGACTGCATGAGCCAAACCTACTAAGTGCCTTCTGCAGTAGTCTTAGCCACACAAAGACCTATTATTGTATGATGAGGAAATGAAAAATCAGAATCATGGCCCCTTTATGATGCCACAAAATGGCAGCCCTGGCTTCTGAACCTGAGTCCCTACATCTGCTCATGTGTAAGTCTTGGTTTTACATCTGGGTTGGAAGTCAACCTAAAATCTCATTTTACATGAAGAGAAATTGTTATTTCATGCCACCAATTATATTTTTTAAGATATAGTTTTTCTTTTTATTTCTGTGCATGCTTGTGGGGCTCTGTGCACGTGCTCCTGTAGACCAGAAGAGTACATTGGATGTCCTGGAGCAAGAGGTAGAGGTGGTTGTGAGCTGCACAGATGTGGGCACTGGAAATGAAACTCCCGTCTTCTGCAAGCCCAGCAGGTGCTTTAACCACTGAGCGGTCTCTGCAGCACCACCACCAGCAGCATTTCTGTAGCTGAGGCACCTGATGTAAGCTTAAGAAATAGACATTTTTATTCCAGCATGTCATCCAGAAGCCTACCCCCTATTCCTCTCTTCTCATGTCCTCTTCTCATGTGGCATCTTTAATCCACTATCCATGCCTTTATGGTACAGCTAAGTGCTGTTAATTTGATTAGTGATAACCCAGATAGCAAGATCTGAGACCAATATTGTCAGCAATTTGCAGCAGAATAAGAAAATAATAAGAAAAATAACAGGAAAAAAAATGTGCTGGTGACCCAAGCTGGTTGTGTTCAGATATTTGTTCATAACAAGATACTTTGGTAATTTAGGATTCCTCATAAAAGCTACAGTGTTACAGATCATAAGCAGACTCTGAGACAGAACAAATTGATACACAATAACTTTCCTGGGGAAATGTTCTTAGGATCAACACTTGTGGGAGGAAGGCTGTGTAAGCAAGTGCAGGCAGAGGGAGGCTGTGCTGTGATACAGTCCCAGTAAAGGCTTGTTTCACTATACAGGAAGCTCTATAGTGGGGGGGCCCTTCCAGGTTAGCCCAAGCTGGGACAAAGGGCCAGGAGCCTATGGCCACTGCTTGGCATAAATATAGAAGGTGCCCAGAGTTTGAGCAAGGCTATTTTCTTCAGCTGAGGCAATCCCAAAGAGGTGACAGAGGCCATGTCACCCGGAATTATTCACGGGATCTCCAAGGAATCCCCACATTATGTATTGGATTATGTCCTCTGCAAATTGGTATATTAAGGACTTAATTCTCAGTACCTCCGAATATGATTCATTTGGAAATAGGGTCAATGCAGATGTCATTCACATACACTCATATTGAAGCAAGATGGTCGTTAAATTCTAGATGACTTGGATCCTTATTAAAATGGGAAATTTCAAAAACTTTATGATATCAGACATGTTGAGCTAATATTTCTTGGGATAGTGTGTATGTGTTTGTGTGTGTGTGTGTGTGTGTGTGTGTGTGTGTGTGTGTGTGTGTGTATTGTATGTGTTTGAGTGTGTACGCATATGTGTGTGTAGGTGCATGTGCACATATGAGTACATGTGTGTGACAGGTGTTTTCTTCTTTAGCACCCCACCTTATTTTTTGAGGCAGTGTTTCTCACTGAGCCTGGAGCTTGAAGTTTTGGCTAGACTGGGTGGCTGTTAAGTCCTTGGATCTACGTATTTCTGTTCCTTTGGCACTGGGGTTTCAGGTGCTGTGCTGCCATGCCTGGCTTTTATCCTCATGTTTGCTCAGCAATCACTTTGAGTCATCTCCTCAGCCCTGAGATGGATGTTCTACTTGTAGACAGTAATTAAAGAGTCTGCATTGTTTTTGAAAGATCTCCAAGTGGGAAAAGGCAAAGTATGATAATGAACATAAAAAGACATGATTGCAGATACACTCTGGGATTAAAGGAAGAGTTCTGAAATTAGCATATGGGCTGGAATATAGGAGAAAAGAAAAAGTACAGCATTGTATGAGAAGTTTACAGACTATCTTTCCATAGAGTATAGGCGTAGACTGAGTTAGACATAGTATAGCACTATACCACCCAAGCTAGTAGGTTCTAGCCACCGGAAGCTTCTGTTCAGATTTACATCTGTGATAGAAATACAAATGCACTATAAATTGGATGACTTGATATTAAAAAGATCATGCAAACTATCTCAATAATGTTTACAGTAGTACAGTGGTTGTATGTGGAACTGATCATATTTTGGTATGTGGAATAAATAAAGTATATTATTAAAGTTAATTTCTCACTCTTGTAGCTAGGCTGGCCTCAGATTCATGGCAATTCTCTGGCTTCAGCCTCACAAGTGCTGGAATTACAGGCATGAGCCACCATGCTTGGCTTATATCTTCTTTTAAAAGTGTCAACTAGAAATTTTTACATTATCAGCAGAGTTTACATCTATGAAAAGTACTTCTGATGAAAGTACCTCCAGGTCAAAGCATTAGGCCCTGACCTGTCTTTTCAGCATTTGCTTTAAGAATATAGGAGAAGGCATAGATATCAGGTTGACTAGCATCTGACTTAGTCCAGCTTGGAGGATTGTGACAAAAAACAATATTCAAACCAGACTAAAGAATAGACTAACCCCAAAGGATGAAATTCTCAACACAGAATGTAATGCCATGCCCTTGGTTTAGAAGAAGTTTCAGTATAGTTGAGAAATGCATGGATAAAATGACCCATGGATTTTCATTGCCTGCAAGCTCACTCTGAGGCCACAGGCTGCCCTGGAAGGGATGCAATCTTGGGTTCCACTTACAAAGTCCAAACAGGAAGAGGTGATGGTCTCGCTCTGTCCCACAGGGGTTGAACCACATCTAAGAAACCAAGTGCAATTCAGGGACTGCATTCCCAAGATTCCCGACAAGCTGGAGACTATTCAGAAGAAAACTGTCACTGTGACAAAGACCTTACACAATTTGCATGGGGCTGGGGGAAAGGCTGAAGAAGCTGGCAAGGCTTTACCAGAAGAAACAGGATAGGCTGAAAACCCTGGTGTGGTTGTTCCAAATAAGCCTAGGCAACACATCCAATGCCAAAAGGTTTCAGAGGCAGCACGGGGATCTGAGTAACCCAAGAGCTGTGTGCTCCCTCTGACATTGTTGATTTCTGAGGGTGTGTCTGTCTGTCTGTCTGTGCATGTATGTGTCTGTCTATGTGTGTGTTGTATGCATCCATGTGTATGACAGACACGTGGGCCTGTGCCTATACACAGAAGCCAGAGGAAGATGCAGGGTGTCCTATTCTGTCACTCTCCACCTTGTTCTCTTGAAACAGAGCAACCCTGGAGTTAAGCTGGTGGCAGCAAGTCCCAGTGATCCCCCTGTCTCCACTTCCCTGTGGTGCTAGAATTACAGGCACCTATGAAGTCATGCCCAGATTTTATGTGGATGTTGGGAATCTGAAGTTAGGTGCTTATGCTTACACAGCATGTATACACACTGAGCCATCTTCCTGGCCCTTCAGTAGGTCTCTTAACCCCTTAGCCAGGGTGGTTATGCTAAGTCGGGAAATATTCCTGTGAACATAAACTCTGACTCACTTATTCCTGGTGGAGACATACAGCCATGTTCTGTACATGCTTCCCACCAACCCTTCTTCCCTTTGTATTTCAATCTACATCCATTTGTCTATATTCCATTTCACCTCCCTTTATCCAAAACAATGCCAAAGGACCTTGCACTCGGAGTCTAGATGCCCCTGATGCAGTTTGTCTACCAGACAATACTATATATGACAGCCTTGAGAAATACGTGCATCACTCCTACGGGCTCCTTTCTGACACATCCTCACTGCTTCCTGCCAGGATAGGGCCACTTCCACCCACATCTGTGCCTTGCTGTCACATTGCAGTGTGATGAAATGACCATGAATATGACTGGGGAACCAAATTTCCTGCCGCCTAATTCTCACTCCCCATCACTATGGGTTGTGAGATTTTAGACAAGTTATTGACTCTCTCTATACCTGTTTTGGTGTATGGGCAATGGAGATTGGCCATGCTGTATTTTACAGGACATTGTTATTTTTAAAATGAAAAGTGGCAATAAGTGGCATATTACTACTCAGTGAACATTAGCCATTACTAACCAGTTCTCACACTCCCTCCTCTAACCCACATCTCTGATCTTCTGTAATGCCTGTCTACTTCCTACTTCCTTTTCTTTTTCCAACAATACATCTACTCACAATCTTATCTGAGGCATCACCTGGAGTGAACACATGACAGGGAGGCTCACAATGTGTTCAAGGCTGCCTACTCTCAATTGAATCACAGACCCCGCACCACCACCATATTTAACCATTCCGTCGATGTGTGCCACATTCACCATGGGTGCCTTGCCATAGCTGAATTTGTCTCATCACTGTTCTTTTAATTGCAGCTCACAACACAGCCTAATTCTACCTCCAACTAGTGCCTGGGTGGGTAACGAATCCATCTCTCTCTCTTTCACTGAGAGCAATTCCATGGGAGAAATCAAAAGGCTTTTTAGTACAATGATTCCAATTCACCATGTTTCATTAAGACAGTGAGGAGTGGTAGAAAACAAAATTGTTTAAGTTCTTGCAATTGCTAGGCTTCTACAGAATTAGAGGAAACTAACCATGTGGTTTGGTGGTAGCAGATTCCATAAATCATAGGCAAAATCGTTTCTGAGTCTAATCTTTTCTTATTCCATCAGAAGCTGCTTTTCCTGAGATCTGCTATGGGCTGTTTAGAAATATTTTAAATGGACTTTTCAATGATATAGTGACATATGAACCTTGGGTTGCCATAGGAACCTGAGAAACTTCCAGGTGTGATGTCCAGGCCTGCGATCCTACTACTAAGAAGGTCGAAACGACTGTCTTCAGTTCACAGCCAGCCTAGACCACACAGTAAGTTGGAGTCCAGCCTGAGTTACAGTGAGACCCAGCTCCTAAAATAAAAATGACTGTGGGGTTGGGAAGATGGCTTGGTAGGTGACGTGTTTGTCGCACAAGCATGAGGATCTGCTTTGATTTTCAGTACTCACACAAAAAGCCAGGAGTGGTGGAGTACGTCGGTAATCCCAGCACTGGGGAGGTGGACACAGGCAAATCACTGAGGTCTACCGGCCAGCCGGTCTAGCCAAATCCGTGAGCTCTAGGTTCATTGAGAGACTCTGTCTCAAAAAAAAAATATGGTAGAGAGAAATGGAGAAAGATACCCAACATTGATCTCTTGCTTCCACACGTGTACACACACATGCATGTGCACCTGCGCCAGTATACACACATGCATATACATACATATGAACACATGCACATATGTATACTATACACATATGTATACACACACACACACACACACACACACACACACACACACACACAAAGCAATGACTGAGGGTGTAGCTCAGTGGTAGAGTATTTACCTAGCATGTGAAAAATCCCAGGTTCAAATCCCAGAACTGCAAAAAAGTAAATGAATAAAATAAAAATAAAGAGACTGAAAATAAAATAAATAAAAAAGAGAGACTAGGGAGCTGGCTCAGTGGTTAAGAGCACTTGTTGTTCTTATAGAGGACCTGGGTTCAATTCCCAGCACCCACATCAGGCAGCTCACAACCGCTTTTAACTCCAGGGGATCCCATGTCCCCTGTTGGCCTTTGAAGGCATCTGTGCTCATCATGTATACATGCCCCCCACAGACACACATACTTACACATAGTTAAAAATAAGTCTTAAAAAAAAACAAAAATGAAGAAGACTTCTTAAATAACAAATATCCCAAACCATGAAATGTAGGCACTTAATTTTTTAATAATGGGAAAAACCTTGTACATCCTGAACACGCCACAATTGACAAATGTGTGACATCGTGGGAAAAATCATATATGTAACACATGCAAAATCATTTGTATATGTTTACAAAATTTATAGAAGATACAAGTAGGACTCCATATAGTATTTATTTTATGTTTGTTGAAAAAGAAAAGAACAAGACACCAGAGATGCCTGCCCCTGCTCGCCACCATGTGGCCTGGGAAGGGTGGGTGCCACTATGATGAACAAGTGTGTGGTGGAGAGATGGGAAAGAGAGAGATTCAGAATGGTTTGTGCACTACGAAGAAAGGTAGAACTGGAGACAAGAGGGCAGTGAGGAACAGCCTGCTGATGTGAGTCACCTGCACTATCACCTGAGGTCATAGTGATGTTCCAGCCCATGCTTCCACCAAGAGCCATGTCTGGGTCCACGGCCCTGCAGTAGCAAGGGTCTGGGTTGACGTCTGTAGCTAATGTTACCACCAAAGGCCATTCAGACTTCCCTGGTCTGGGCTGCCACCTGGAGACATGTACATGTCCAAGGACTGCCCAGAGCTGGTCCTGCCCTTCCTCCTGAGCATTATGGATGAGCCGGTCCAGGGTGTCGGCCAGGGAGAGCTGGCCTGGCTCCTTGTCAGCCTTGAGGTGGTATGGGTGCTGGAGAGGTGTGGCCCTGCCCCTTGCTGCCCACGGCACGTGGAGAGCTGCCCCTGAGAACAGGGGAGCTGCCCTCCCCTACCTGGTCTACCAGAGGATGTGAGCATGAGATTGCTGGTCCTGCCCCTTGCCAGCTACCATAGGCATGAGAGCTGGCCCCACCCCTAGCCTGGGCAAAGCAGGAGAGCTGGCCCTGGTGGCGCAGGTGCAGGAGAGCGGTGAGCTGACAAACTCAGCTGCCACCCAGGCCCAGATCCAGGGCTTTGAGACAGCCCACCCCAACATCTACCCCATCCACGGACTGCTGGAGCACAGCGATGGGGCTGGTCCTGCAGAACCAAAGCTACAGGATCTCCATGACACAAGGCAACAAGAAGATATCTGAGAAGAGTCCCAGTGAGGATCCAGTATTAATAGTGTAGTAGAAGCCTAAGGCCTTGAGCCAGACCAATGACTTGTTGCAATGGACATTTGCAAGTTAAACTGTTTGGAGGAAAAAGTATACTGTGTGACACACCATGACACACCACTGCTTCTGAGGTGAGATTTTGTTTGATTGTTTGTTTGTCTGTTTGTTTTCTTCTGGGGGGTTGCAAGGTCGGAGGGCAGATATGGAGGATGACATGACGGTAGATGAGTAGGATTGGGGTACATGATGTGAAATTAACAAAGAATCAATGAAAAGGTTTAAAAAAAGAAAATGAGAAAAACACAAAATCAGGGATGCAATTAAGCTTAAAATGCCAAATACTAGGTGCTTATCACACCTCAGCAAATGCCCGAGTACAGCCAGCAAACCTGCTTCTCATAATTCCTGTTTAACAGGAAATAGGATGAAAGGAGAAAGTTCAATGTACAATACAATCCCATACTCTTGTAAAAATGTATTTTTTTAACTGACAGGGAAGCAAGAAGTCCTAACAACAGACAAAATGCTAGATATTTTTAAAACTGAGACTGATTCCTTTTCAAGTATGAAAGACGAAAGCAGGGTGTCTTGATTCTAGATTTTTATGACAATACAAGGATGAAGAGTTGATCTGGCTGAATATTTCCTTAATGGATTTCTTTGATCAAATGAACAACTCAGTCTTCCTCAAAACAGAGGTAGCCAAGGTTTTCTGATTTTTTTTTTCTTTTGTAAAAGTTACCTTTTAACACCTTCTGAGTTGTCTTTTTGTTCCTTCTAACACCACAGTAAACAACACTGGCAGGCAAAACAATGTCGTGATTCTATCCACGGCTTTTTTGGCAGTATAAAAACTGGTGTTTGAAACAAATACTTCCTTCCATATAGTAGCAGCCTCGCAATTCCTGAACGCGACAGAGCTCTGCTCTACAGCCCAATTAGGTAAGCCACAGTGCCTGATACGAGTTCTCCCTCAGCTAAATCTAATTGGTAACAATTAATTTCCACCAGTAGGTCCATTCCATATTGTTTCGAATACCATCCCAACTTATCCACAGGTAATAGATGCTGTTCTGCACAGGACTTTCAGAGGCAAGGCTACTTTGCAATTACAGGACAGCATGAGACTTCCATCTGTCTGCCCTTCTGTGTTCAACAGCACAGTCCTTGGGTTTCCGCCAGCTAACAAAAGACAATGCGATGCCATCTTTCTTATTAGATTATGCTGTTGACAGTATGATAATCCGTGTGTGTCAGCAAGGCTGGAAGGAAGGCGAGCGAGCAGACTTCTCTGTCACTCAGCAAGCCTGTGGAGAATGTCATTTGGGTTTTGGCAAAAGGCACCATCCTGACAGCATCCCTGGTTGTATTTCTGAATCAGCGCCTGCTCCGAAGTCATCCTCCAAGTGTCTGCCTTCTGCGTTCATGCCTTCCTCCCAGCCCCATCCCGTGTCGTCAGCTTCTTAGAGGCAGGAAATCCAGTGTGTATTTGCCTGGTCCCTGGGGGACTAGTGATCTTCTCTGAGTAGTAGGTAATCAATAAGGACGTGCTAGGCTAATTTGTTTGCCACTCCTGTTTGCCAACAGTTCACAGCTACACTGCATTGCTTGGGCTGGTGCTTCAGGAATCCTTCACAAATCCTTATAATGGTGTCCCATGAAGGAAAACCATAGGACGGAGGATCCTAATACCTGGATTTTGGTCTCAGTTTGCTGCTTAGATGTTAAAGGGGATGCTCAGTGTCACCTTGCTATTGATATTAGCCACTTCTTTGCTATGTTGCATAAAATAACCACCCTAGATCTAATCTGGATCTCCCTAATCCTCGATTCCATAGCACTTACCACTTACTATCTTACAGGTGTGCTTACCTATTGGCTGCCTCCCTTTTTCCAACATACACGCTCCATGAGAGCCCAGACAAAATTAATGTGGACAAAAGTATCTCAGCTCTTAGAGCTATGCCTGGGTGACTGGACTCTCAATGGATATTTGCTCATCAGCAAATGCCTTTTGAAAGTCCCATAACTATCATGCTACTGGTGTGGAGATGGATTTAATAGTTTGGATCAGCACTAAGCTCAATTGCTCTGAGATTTGTGGGCTCTTTTCCCAGAAGACGTGCTAAGTGTTGCAACAAAAGAAAAAAGCACACAACAATTATGAAGTTCCTGTTATGAGGCGTTTCTACAAAGCTTTTTGAAAACCTAATGTTTTGGTTTCTTCTGGGGAATATTGATAAACTTGCTCCATTGTCATGTTTAATAGGAATTATCTGTAGTCATTGCTCCAAAAAAAACATTTGTTGAAATTGGACGCCCCAACAAAGGTTAACAAACAGGAACATAACTATTCTCCATTATGTGGTAACACTTCAGTTCATCTGAGACTGAGATGGCAAATTCAAGAATCTCAAGTGTGTATGTAGTCCATTCCAAAACCTGAGAAAGTAACACCACTTCATATCCCAATACTGAAAGAATCCTACCTCAGGTGAAAGTTGAAAGCAATGTGGCCTATTATTATATTTGATGAGGGGTTACCTTGATTTACTGTCCCTTTAGCATATTCTATTCCTAGGTATCTTTACAGTTTCCATTTATCACAATTTGAAGGGTCAAAGAATAATGCAGGCTGAAAAAAAAGTTGTTTCAACTCTGGAAGTGAATAAAATAACAATGATATTGACCTGAAGAGACCTGGAGCCAGTCACTGGTCACTTATGCCTTGGCAAACAGATATACCATTCCATATTGTGTTGTTCATACTCTTATGCCAGCTAGACCCTTTGTGAGAATGAAAACATACAGAAATGAAATAATACGTGTTCTTTCATGGGATTGACTCATCATGAGTTCACTTGGTTCACATACCTACCTTGATTACTTCTCTAATCCCCAAATGTACAAATCTGGTACTTAACATAACCATCACCACATTAATTGCATGGAGCTAAGAGTTGTGGGGCCAAGGAAGTCCAAGTGGAGGCATCTAGGTGCTGTGGCATGGTCTGTATGTCAAATTGCTCTGATTGGTCAATAAATAAAACACTGATTGGCCAGTGGCTAGGCAGGAAGTATAGGCGGAACTAACAGAGAGGAAAAAAGAAAGAACAGGAAGGTAGAAGGAGTCACTGCTAGCTGCCGCCATGACAAGCAACATGTGAAGATGCCGGTAAGCCACGAGCCACGTGGCAAGGTATAGATTTATGGAAATGGATCAATTTAAGCTATAAGAACAGTTAGCAAGAAGCCTGCCACGGCCATACAGTTTGTAACCAATATAAGTCTCTGTGTTTACTTGGTTGGGTCTGAGCGGCTGTGGGACTGGCTGGTGACAAAGATTTGTCCTGACTGTGGGCCAGGCAGGAAAACTCTAGCTACATCTAGGCCTTCCTTCTCTAGTCTGAGGAAGTGAATAAAGGCAAAATCCCTCCTTCTAGCCATGTCATAAAAACTAACAACAGCCCATCACTGCTCTCCTAGTGCCAAGACAAGCTAAAGAACACTTCTTTAAAAAATATGATATTACTAGGCATGATTGCATACTTATAATCCCGGGCCTAGAGAAGAAGAGTCAGGAGAATCCTGGGTCCAAGGCCAGCTTGGGTTGTAAACCTGCCTGGGCTGCTTGGGAAGACCCTGTCTTAAAACATGAAACAAAAACAAAATAAAACACGGCTTTATTTAAGTCATCAGAAGGCCTTTGTAAGGCTGTATTAAAAAGCTTTCAACACTGACAGAGCACTAAAAAAAAAAAAAAAAAAAAAAAAAAAAAAAAAAAAAAAAAAAAATGCCCTTGCCGGTGGCAGGGGAGATAGTCCAAGGTTTAATGTGGGTTTAGCAACAGCACATGTGGACTGAAGTCCTGAGGAGTTGAGAGTAAGTATGGGCTCCGGAGAGATGGTTCAGGGGTTAAGAGCGCTGGCTGCTCCTAAAGAAAACCCAGGTTCACTTCCCAGCACCTACCTGGCAGCTTACAGCCACCTGCAACTCCAATGCCAGGAGATCTGTGACCCTCTTCTGACCTCTAAGACACCAGGCACAGGCACACACGTAGTGCACTTACATAGTACAGGTAGAACAGTCGTACGCACAAAACAAAAAATATATAACCTTAAAAAGAGAGAGTGTGTGTGTGTGGGTTCCCACATTTTCTCACACACTTCTACCAAGTATATGGGGGAGATACACCAAAGAAAAGGTGGTAACAATACCAGAGAGCAAGAGATGTTCCTCATTCTGCCACGGCTGCGGTCTACCTCTCCAAAACGGGCAATTGGGATGAGAAGCACAGACGTGCCAAAAATCTTGGTGCAGCTCCCCACCAAGGGCTGCTAAGGGCCTGATGCTGATATAAACTGCCAGAAGACAGGGGTGAGTTCAATTTAACTGCTGCAAAAAGTTCAACGAGGCCGGGCATGGTGGCGCACACCTTTAATCCCAGCACTCGAGATGCAGAAGTAGGCAGATCTCTGTGTGTTCAAGGCCAGCCTGGTCTACAGAGTGAGTTCCAGGACAGCCAGGGCTACCCACAGAGAAATAACAACAGCAACAACAACAAAAGGTCCAAGTGGAGCTCAACTACAATTAGAGTTCCTGGTGCCGGGTGTTAGTCTGATAGAAACAGCATTGTCATGTCATTTATCTTAATGTTTACTATTCCCTTCCATGTAATGTTGGGGCATACAGCCATCGTAAGGCACAGGAGAAAAACAGGGATATGTGATAGCTGGCCGAAGAGAACAGTAAAGTCGTACTGTAAAATACCTCATAACAGAGCCAAATATGGATGGTGGGTGGTGGAAATAGGAAAAGCAGGAGTTCAGGTCATCCTCAGTTACATATGGAGTTATATACTCAGACTGAGCTACATTAAGACTCGGTTTTATCTCCCCCTACTCACCCCTAAAGAACTCATAACTAAAAGATAGATAGTTTGAAGTATGATAAATATGTTTAAAAGGGATAGTAACAAAAAGACATGTACAGATACGTGGAGAATTTTAGGAGATGAAAAATATGAGCAAAATGGCTATACATGAAAAAATATCAAAGAATTTTTAAAATTTAAGAATTAATATTTAATTTAATATTAAAAAATTTAATATTTAAGAATTAAATCAGTAGGCTTGACAGAGAACAGGATATTAGAGAGGAAAGAAATCAGTACAGTGGAAGGCATGGCCACAAGCCAATCTGATATAAAAAAAATTTTTTTTCAGTTGAGAATTGCTCCTCTCAGGTGCCTCCAGGTTTGTGTCATATTCACAGCTGTAGCTAACTATGACAACTGGAATCTACATATTTAATACACAAGTCTGTAGCCGGAAGGTTTCTCAGGTCCCGCCCGGCCCTGTGGTCCCTCAGCTGCTTATAAAATAATCATTCAGAGGCTTAATATTAATTACCAATTGCATGGCCTATGGCAGGCTTCTTGCTAGCTAGCTCTTATAACTTAACCCATTTCAATTAATCTATAAGTTGTCACGTGGCCGGGGCATTACCAGTCTGCGGGCATCTTGCTGCTCCTTCGGTGGCAGCTGGCATCTCCTCTACCTCTGCCTTTCTTCTTCCTGTCTCTCTCTTGGATTTCCTGCCTGGCTATAACCTGACTCAATATAGGCCAGAGCAGCTTCTTTATTAAGCAATCATAACCACACATATTCACAGCATACAGAAAAACATCCCATAGCACAAGTCCTTTAAGAACACTACATCTAGGCTACCACACTGGTCTGGTATATCAGTGAGAAGGTGATAATCAGACCACATGAGCAAAAGTATCTGGCATGTTGGAAGCTTTTCTGGAAAAATATGCTCTAAAGGATTTGAGATAAATACAATGGTTGACCATATCAGCAAGGTTTTTGGGTTTTGGGGGACAGAGTTATTGTTATTTTTGTTGTTTGTTGTTTGTTTTGTCTTTTGGATTTCAGTGGACTGGAATATTCCAGAATTATCAATATTTTGGCAGCAGCATGATTCACAGTTACAGCAAGAAACCCATTCGCTAAGTGATGTGGAAAGCTAGAAGCTTTCCAGAAGATCAGAGAAGGGAAAGGTTCTGCAGCCGGCTTGGGCTGTAATGCAGGCAGTCCTGACACTTGGGCCATTTAACCCAAGCAGATCTTATGGCACTAAAGGAATGTACACTGAGAAGTGATGGTAGGCATCCTGGCAACAGGAGAAGCACATCATTAGAAGCTTAGCCACCTAGAGTAAGGTCATGCACCAGCAGGAAAGAATTATCCGTAAGATGGAAGTGATACAGCTGGTGCAACTCCTGAGAAAAGGCAGAAGACCCAGGTGAGCTGCATGAGCGGATGATAGCCATCAAAAGTTCAGAGACACCAACCCCTCCACTTTCACCTGTGGTCGGTGGCGCCTCATGCCCAGGCCACAATGGCGAAGAAAGGTCAGGAGAACTTCATATATGGACTATCTCAGTATGTGAGGCATCATATCCTCACTCATGAAGGCAATGGGGGAATGGAACAAAAATGGTTACAGAAAAATATCTGCAAAAGCAGTTGTGGATAAAAAACCCATTCCCCTTGCCTCAGTTCAAGGCACCTCTGAAGAAATACATCCACTCTGTCTCACTGTCGCATACCGTAAGTAGGCTGAGGCCTCTGTTGGGACTGCATGGCAATTTGATATCTCTTTCGTCCAGTATTGCTGCTCTCCCATCCTGGTAGACAGTATCATCCTGAGCATGTCTGAGGATCCTACATGGCAGAACTTTACTTCACTGTTTCTTGGGAAACACAATCTGCAATGATTAATTAAAAATATAAAAGTAACGCCGGGCGGTGGTGGCGCACGCCTTTAATCCCAGCACTCGGGAGGCAGAGGCAGGTGGATCTTTGTGAGTTTGAGGCCAGCCTGGTCTACAGAGCGAGATCCAGGAAAGGCGCAAAGCTACACAGAGAAACCCTGTATCAAAAAACAAAAAATTAATAAATAAATAAAAAATAAAAATAAATAAAAGTAAAAAAAAAAAAACAATGTAATGAGTCAGGATTTGGAATTCTGAAGTTTATGGACTGGAGTAATGGTTCATCAGTTAAGAGGTGCTCTTCCAAAGCATCTACATTGAAGCTCACAACCTTTAGTAACTCCAGTTCCAGAGGAGTCAGTGCCCTCTTCTGGCACTAGACACACACAGGATGCACAGACTTACACACAGGCTAAACACTCATACACATAAAAGAAAATAAAAACAAAAACAAAATACATTTGTAAAAACGACTCTGAAACTTATAAAATTTGTGAGGGAAGGATGTAGTCTTTCGTGGAAATACAAGCTACAACACATCTTTAATCCCAGCACTTGGGAGCCAGAGGCAGGCAGATCTCTGTGAGGTCAAGGCCAGCCTGGTCTACAGAGTGAGATCCAGGACAGCAGGGGAGTTACACAAAGAAACAAAAAACAAAAACAAAAACAGACAGACAAAAAAAGAAATGCAAGCTATCCATTTTAACATATTTACTTTCTGAAAATGGAGAGATATCCAACTTGAATTCTAGTAGAGGCTTACTTACTGGTCTATTGGGACAGCTCACTCCGCTGTCTGAAAGCAGAGGGCGCTTTAGTCTGGAACGTGGGAGAACAAATGACTTTCCAAGTGTTTTTTTTTTTCTTTTTTTTTTTTTCAGGCAGACAGGCATAGCTCCCAAAAGGCTAATGCTTGCTGGAGGAACTGAGAGTTCTCTAGAGATCTACTTAGCATACATAGATCTATACTTAAGGCAAGGAGGGTAATTAACCCTGAATACTGCAGGGCAGAGCCACACACACAGTATAGGAACAATCATTCTTCAAGGTACACAGGAGTGCAGTAATCACAATCCTAAATTCAGATCCACACTTCCGTCACTTATGAGAAAAGGCTGCTTTTAAAATTGTTCCTTGCGTACTTGCTGACTTCAATATTAAATCACTTCCCAATTGGAATGAAAACAACGCCTAGCTTCCATCACCTCTACAGAAAAGACTGTATTTCAAGGCTGGATACCCACTGATCAGTTGGTTTATTGAGCTAGAGCCTCGCTCCGTCCTCTCCCTGGCCTGGAACTTGCTCTATAGACTTTTAAACTTGGAACTTAAAGATTTGCCTGCCTCTGCCTCTGCATCTTGAGTGCTGGGATTTTAGGCATGCACCACCATACCTGGCTGCCTGTTGGTTTTGATACTGAAATAAACAATTGTGAAATCCGTGCCCAATATAAAATTAAAACAATAACAATGACACATCCCTCTCTGCCACCTGGGTCACCTTCTCCTCCCACCCATCTTAGGACTTAGGTTTGTTTCACAATCCCCTTGCTTTCCTTTTGATACGCTTCTCTTCTACTTGTATATATTTATTAACAGTGCACACTTTGGGTTGTTTGTAAGTTTATAGGGTATTTTTTTTTTTTACTTTCCCTGTATTGCATTTTCTAATAAAATGGATTGTGAATAGATTTCATGCAGGATGTAATCTCTAGGGACTTTTAAACTTAAAATCCCTAAGATTTACTCATATTGTCCTATGCCGCTGTGTTCATTTCTCTTGCTTTTTTATTTTTATATTTTAAAAATAAGGCATTAACTCTAAGCAATACAAAACTTCCATACACTTCTGGAAATGTATCTACTACTGTCTACCATTTTCTTATCTCTTCCTCCATCTAAAATACATCATTTCTCCCTCTGTTATTCCACAATGTCTTCACGTACTTTACTCGGTCTTGTGAACGTGCATGCCTTGCCTTTTCTTTTCCCAACAGTGTCAAGGAACCATAGAATCATGTGTTTAATCACAGAAGGGATAGTGCTTGTTTTTTTCTAGAAAACCAGAACAGAGAAATCAAAATGCCTTTGATACAATGCCACATTTGAATAACCCCTGTGCCTACAAATAAACCTTGTTCTTGTGTCTCCCTTCAGCCCACCTGAGGCCTTACACCAGTTGAGCTGTTTGTAAAGATTCATTTGGTTGGGCATAAAGAACTCTCCTGTGGCATTGAAAACACATCCCTCAGAGAATAAAGGACCAAGCTGTTGGGCATAATGACAAGCACGTGTTAAACCTTAGCCGTGCAGGCACTTCACACACCTGGAACAACAGCCTGATGCTTCCAAGAGACAATGGCAGAAAACGAATCTCATGTGTATTCCAGATGGTTCTGAAGGATCCCAGACAAAAAACATCCCTCCTCACCCCCTTCTCGAAGCAACTCTGATTAAAATTGCCTATGACTTCCAGCTAAATACTAGAAGTTAAGCAGTGAATGCCACCGCCATGTGTCACAGTGCCCTGTTATCATCAAATTTGCATGTGAATGGGAATGCATCTTTTGGGAAGAGATTAAAAAATGCTCCAAAACAGTAAGATTGCACTGACTTCTTGGTGAAGGTAAAGACCGACAGGACACTCAGACTCCACACTGAGATTAATGCAGACGGAAGAGTCAATAAATGAGCTGAGGTCCACGATACTGGAGAGTCTGAGAGACCGGAACCCCAGCTCTGAGAAGCAGAAGCAAGTGGATGGTACAGCCACATTTCCACAGGGACAGAGAGAACGCAGTCCATCATTCACAACAGCTTTTAAAAGAGCAAATATTTTCTATTCACTCTAAAGAAAATTATGTTTGTGAGACTAGGAAATTGTGTGGATGCAAATTCTCCAACCTAGTAATTATCTCTGATCCATTTCAATAAGCAAAGGTTTGGGGGAATTATTCATGTATGAATCATTTTCACTGCTTTTTATTTGCAGAATAGATTGGAACTGTATGAATAAAAGACCTTCAACTCCTATTAACATTTTGTATGCAATAGAGGCTCTCTAGAAATTAAAAGACAAACATTGGTAAATCAATAAAGGAAAACATTATTTTATTTCACCTTGGGCTCAGCCACCCACTGCCTATCTTTCCTTCATCCTTGGAAGTTTTTCTTTTGAGCTGACCCAGCCAGAATGTAGACAGTTGATGAAGAGGTGGGGGTGGGCAGTGCTGCTCAAGGATGTTGCTTCAGTAAAGGTTAGATTTTTATGGGGAGTGGAAAGACCAAAAAAAAAAAAAAGTGATTTTCTTGGCTAGATTTAAAGATCCATGTAGGGAAGTGGTTATAGATGAGGAGGCAGACTGTGGAAGTGTTTGTGGAAAACTGGAAGCGGTACAAGCCACATCATATGTGTGTGTGTGTGTGTGTGTGTGTGTGTATGTGTGTGTGTGTGTGTGTGTGTGTGTGTGTGTGTGTGTGTGTGTGTGTGTAGGATGGGTAGGATGGGTGTTGTTCAAGGACTTAGGATAACCAAGCATTACCAGAGAGAGGCAATAACTGAAGTTCTGGTATAAGAAGGACTGCGGCCAAGACACTGACTCTGCTACCACTAGGACATCTTGTATAAGACAACATTATTTCTCTCTAAAGTGAGGATATTAACAATCCCTAAAGTTGGGCATGTTGGCACTTTCCTGTAGTCCCAACAACTCAGGAGACAGAGGCAGGGGGATTTCCAAGAGCTCAAGTTGAAGGTCAGCCTGGTTTCCATCAATTTCTCTATATTCATTCTCTGTATTAAATTAATAAAAATAGCCATTACTCCTGCACAAGGTCATAATATTCAAGAACCTAGTTATAGGGCTAGTTGAAGATCAGTAGCAAAGTACTTACCTAACACAAAAGGCCTTGACACTACAGAAAAAAAAATATCAGCAATAACACAACATAGTGGAAGCATGTCTATTTTCATTTTAAACAGCATTAAAAATTGTGCCCTTCTTAGAATAAGCCTTGCAACAATTTAGAATATCCCTAGGGCAAAGTGAACTTCATATACTGAAACTGCCAAGAACAAACACGGGTGAACTTCAACTTAGGTTTCTCTGCAAGTTTTCTGTGGGAAGAAAAGAAAAATTGGCCCAGGTCTAGATAAAAGATTTGACTCACATGTGCTAGGCAAGTCTATGCAGGGAACACACAGTCATGGCTCTGTCAGCCGGGAATTGTCTCCCCCAGGGAGGAGCCCAGCAGCTACAGATTGTAGCAGATGGGGATTAGGTTTTCTTTGTTTGCCTTTAAAAGGCTGAAGCACAAGAACAGGATGGAGTTACTCAATTGCAGAATTAGGCAACTCCATACTCACCTTGTACAGCAGTTTTTTCTTCCTATTAGAGGAATGAGGAAATTCAATGGAAAGGGCTTGCTTGTTTTCTAAATAAGAAACTTAAAAGTCAGGTAAGGCAAACTTATGTTACTTAGCTAAGGGGGTGATGGTGCGAGGCAGAGGAAAGCCTATGACACAATGATGATGTATCAAAGATCAAACCCGAGTTCTTTGTTTATGGAAAGGGGAAGAATAAATTTAAAATATTATTTTGAAAAGAAAGAAGGGAAGGATTCAATTAAGTGGTTCAATTGCTTTCAAGATCTCGAATCCTTAACCATGTTAGCCATATTTTATCTATATATTTTAGGTCTTCCCATCAACACATGATCTTCCCTTTCATTAAATCTAAAGGACTTCCTCCTCCCATTTTAGAATGTGTGCTATGCTCTCATTTGAAGTCATGTATAGGGCCCTTTGAGGTAGCATGGTTTGGGGGCTTTTTTTTAAAGATTTTATTTATTTGTTTATTATGTATACAGCGTTCTGCCTGCATATATGCCTGCATACCAGAAGAGGGCACCAGATCTCAATATAGATGGTTGTGAGCCACCATGTGGTTGCTGGGAATTGAACTCAGGACCTCTAGAAGAGCAGCCAGTTCTTAACCTCTGAGCCATCTCTCCAGCCTGCATGCTTTTTTACTTATATTTGTATCTCTAAAATCATTTACCAATGCATTGTGATCCAAAAATATATAAAAACAATAGTATGTCTTAGCCAATTGGGATTCATCCTAAGTATTCAAAGATGGCTAAAGAGTCAAAAATAATTAATATGGCTCACTATATTTATAGATTACAAAGGAAAATCATTTGATTCTATCGAATGATTCCAAAACAGCATTCAACAATATCTAACATCCCTTCATGAGAAGACTCTCAGCAAACAGAAGAAAGAACTTCACCTTGATGAAAATAAAAAGTAAATATTGCAGCTAACATCAAACTTCACATTGAAATTTCTGGAGATCAGGAACAAAACTAAAACATTCTTTTTATCACTCCAATTCGACATGCTATTATTAGCTTACCTAGTTAGATAAGACAAAAAAAGTAATTTAAAAAAGATAGAAAAGAAGAAATGAAATCGTCATTATTCACAGATGACATGAATTATCTACTGAGAAAACTCTAAAGAATCTACTGAAACTAAAGAAAAAACAAAACAAAAACAAAAAAAAACCCTTGCTCGACGTATTACACTAGTGTGGCAAAATCACAGGCGCCGAGGTCCGTACACTAAAGGGAAACGACTTTTAACAGAAATCTTTAAATCTGAAAAATTTAAAAAGTATATAAGATACAACTTGCAATGTCACCAGAATTTAAATTCTTGGTTATAAAGACACCATAATGCATATAGGACAGTGGTTCTCAACCGTTCTAATACTTCAGTGCTTTGATACAGTTCCTCAGGCTGTGGCAGCCCCCAACCATAAAATTATTTTCTTTGCTACTTCATAACTGTAATTTTGCTATTGTTATGATTTGTAATGTAAATATTTTTGGAGATAAGTATTTGCCAAAGGGGTTGTGACCCACAGGCTGAGAACCACTGATACAGAAGTCACATGTACAAAATTTTGAAACATAAATGAAAAAAATTAAGGAAACCTAACATGATTGAAGGGTAACTTGTGTCCATTGCTTAGGAACTGATCCATGGCTTCCATATATCGGTAAGTATGCACACTTGCATATTTTGGCTCTCTGGACTTCAAGAATTAGAAGCAGGCCCAGCTCAGGAACATCATTATAAAAAGGGAAAATATAAGAGCCTCTAGAAAAATATGAGAGCGTCTAGAAAAATAGTGGCTGATTCTAGGAGTGTTCCGTTGTTGTGAGAAACAACATGATCCCAAAGCAACCTGGGAGGGAAAGAGTTTATTTCATCTTACAGTTGATGTTTCCTCACCATGGGAAGTCAGGGCAGGAATTCAGGGCAGGAACTGAAGCAGAGGCCATGGAGTATCAATGCTCACTGGCTTGCCCTTCATGGCTTGCTCAGATTTGCTTTTTTTATACAAACCAGGACCACCTGCCCAGGGTTGGCACGGCCCACAGTGGGTTGGGCTCACCCGTATCAATCATTAATCAAGAAAATGACCCTGACATGAAGAGAGACAATCTGATGGAGGTATTTTCTCAGTTGAGGTTCCCTCTTGCCAGATGACTCTAGCTTGTGTAATGCTGACAAGACCTAGCTAGCACAAAAAGTAAGGAAGAAAATATGCAAAATAAACTTGGGACAACTTATAGTGTTGGTATGTAAGGGATCACTCAAATGTACACACACAGGCAAACTCATATACACAGAGAACACAAGCATGAGCCAAATGGATACTGAAAGAATCAAAACAGTATCCACTGGCCAAGGCTACAATAATCTAAAAAAAAGTTAATATTTTTAATAAATCCAAAACAAATATCAGATGATTACTCAAGTTATAAAAAAAAATCCATGGTCTTTCTGGACCTGGCCAAGCAGGAGGCGCCATCATGGATGTTGACATTCACCACAACAAGGACCAAAAGTTTCTACGCAAGGAGCCCAAGAGTCAGGACATGTACCTACAGCTGGCCAGAAGAACCGACTCTACCTTCAATCAGGTTGTGCTGAAAAGGTTATTTATGAGTCACACTAATAGGTCACCTCTGTCCCTGTCCTGGATGATCAGAAAGATGAAGCTACAAAATCTAACTTTGGATCTTACTGTTATTAAAAAAAAAAAAAGCTTTGAAAAAATTCATAAGTCTATAGTGTTATAAATAATGATTGGATAAAGAAAGGAATGATTCGGGGAGAAGGTAAAGCTCTCAGGCAGAAGAATTACAAGTAATTTATGTGGATACCCTGTCTTTGAAAAGGTGGAATTACTCAGCTAAGATTGGAAACTAGGCAGGAGCCACAGTATTAGCCCACTCCATGCTGTGGTTCCTTGATATCACTTTAACAATCCATGTATAGGAAGAAAGCAAGAACATAGATTCATCCAAGAATGAGGTTTGACCTGGGGGTACAGTTGAACTAGAAGGGCCTTAGGATGCTGGACCTGCCGTACTGTGGCTGACATGATGCTCTAGGCTAAGCAGGGAAAGTGGACACCAAGCAAAACATTGGGACCTAGATAAAGGAAGGCTGGGTTGTTCCCAAAGAAGGGAATGCGAAGGAGGCAGAAAACGGAACTCAGAAGCAGAGAGGGTGACTTGGGGGAAGAGCAAATTAACCAGGGGACACTCACATTTTCACTGCAGCAGAGGCGGGGGGGGGGGGGGGGGGGGGGGAGGGAAGTGGGGGTGGGAGGGGGTGGGGGGTGGGGGTGGAGTGGTAAGAAGACAGCACAGCTCCATGGTTTTGAGCCTGAGCTTTCCAGAAAGTTTACTGGAGTCTGTAAAGACCATCAGCCACTGGGCTTTCCTCATCCTGCATCTCAAGGGGACTGTCTCTGATGTTTGAGACAACAAATTAAAGGATGGCAAGGAACAATGTGTCTGTTCTTGAGGAGCTGAAAGTGGAGTTGCTCCTTACCTCATTCATTAATTCATTTGTTGAGGTTGGGTCTCACTAAATAGTCCTGACTGGTCTTGAACTTGATATACAAGCTGGCCTAGAACAGATATCCATCTGCCTTTGTTTCATGAGTGCCGGAATTACAGGTGGACACCACAGTATCTGCTGAGGTTGCCCGAAGTTATCTCACTATGAGAAGGTGTTTTGTTGTTGTCTCTTTGTGTTGTTTTTTTTTTTTTCTCAAATACACCAGCAACACTGAGCACTGCTTGTGGGTCTGAGGCTTCATGTTAAGAGGATCCTCTTTAAGTGGCTGTTCCTTGAAGTGGGAAAGGCAGGCCATCTCATCACCTTGCAAAACTTGCCATGCCCAGCTAAATACAGTTCAGTCGACATATTCAAAAGCATTCTGCATGTTCTATAATAGCAGCCATCCCTTTGCTGTCTCGTGGTCTGGATTTCATCAATGGGAACCTCACTTCAGGTGGGTTAGTAGAAGGACGGAAAGGCAGATGAGAGTAAGTATTCACTCGCTCTGTGGCTTATTCATAATCCATCTCGTAGATTTTCCTCATCCTCCCTCTTTAGTCTCTGAACTTGAATGCGACTGAAAGTCAGCTTTTCTGCTTCTTTTTTTTTCTTTTCCATGTGTGTGTGTATGTGTGTGTGTGTGTGTGTGTGTGTGTGTGTGTGCATGTGTGTGTGTGTGTGTGTGTGTGTGTGTGTGTGTGTGTGTGTGTGTGTATGTATGTGAACATTCTTAGCCTGTTCAATTCCATGCCTGTTTTTACTTCCCTCTCCTGAAATGCTCTCATGACTGTGTGAACACATCTAACTTGATCTTTAATAGGCTCTTGAAGTTACCTCTCCGGTGACAGTTCTTCTGAAAATGCATGTCTCCTCCTCCTCACTCTTATTTATGGACAGAACATTTTTCATTTAAATTTTTTAGTTTTGGAGGATTTTATACGTGAGTATTGTTGGAAGGCAGAAGTTTTCAATTGTTTATTTGCAGCAGTATCTATATCCTGTGTTAGGTAATCAATAATAATTGTTGAATTAATGAATGAAGCCTTTGTACTTCTATCACACAACAGCTCAGAGTCTACATTCCTTTTTATTTTTTCTTTCCCCCTGCCTCTGATTCTGGGGACTAAATTCAAGATCTTCAGTATACTGGCCAACTGCTGTTTCAATGATCTACTTTACCAACCTTCGGCTTCTTGAAACACATTTTCCTTGTGTTTTGAAGGCCGGCTTTGCACCCACAGTCTCCTGTCTCTGGCTCCCACTTGCTGGGCTGACAAGCAGGAACTACTATTCCTGACTGTGAAGGTTTTTTGTTGCTGCTGCTGTTGCTGTTACTTGCGTATGTGCAGGTGTTTGTGCACACATACACATATGTTTTTGTGGGTGTGTTGCTTAGGCACATTCATGCACATGCAAGAGAAGGACCTCTGTCACTGTCCAGCTTCTTTTTTTAAACAAGCATCTCTCACTGAAGGTGAAGCTTGCCATTAACTAGGCATGCTGGCCAGTGAGCTCGGAAATCCTCTAACCTCTGCCCTCCACTGCTGCAGTTACAGGCAGGTACGGCCAGGCCCGGGTTTTTCTGTGACTGATGGGGACTTTCTTGCATTCACACTTCTTGCTTTCATGGCAATCATTCCTACCCACTGAGCCATCTCCTTGGCACTGGAGATTTTTAACAAATCAACATTAAACTGTGATTTCCACAAATATAAAACTCAATTTTTGTTATTTCTACTTTGCTCTGTTTTACTATGATAGTAAATGTTTACTAA
The DNA here is from genome assembly GCF_007827085.1 of Peromyscus californicus insignis. Taxonomy (NCBI): domain Eukaryota; kingdom Metazoa; phylum Chordata; class Mammalia; order Rodentia; family Cricetidae; genus Peromyscus; species Peromyscus californicus. The sequence continues at coordinate 36,379,931 of NW_026294584.1, forward strand.
CAACTAACTAACTAACTAACTATATATATATAATTTATTTTCATTATTTTTAATTATGTGTATGTGTGTGTCTGTATGGAGGTATATGTGAGTGCTAGTACCCACAGAGACCATCAGAGAGTGGTAAATCTCCTGGAGTTGGAGTTAAAAGCAGTTGTAAGTCACAGATGTGGGTGCTTTGGAACCAAACTTTGGACTACTGGAAGAGCACTATGTACCGCTAGCTCCCCAGACTGTGTCTCCAACCCCTACCAAGAATATACAGAACAAAAGGATTAAGTATTTAAAATATCTGTCCATTTCTCCAAGAGCATCAGAAGATCAATTTGCTGCATATTATTCTAGAAAGTTCTGGTGTCATTTAGAGGCTCAGTATCTGTCAGTTATACATTTGGAAGAACTATTACGAATGACACAGAACTAGTGACTATTACTAGGTGAGGATTAGGTAGATTTGAGTCTTCATCAATTTGAGGTGTATGCATTTAAAGACTTAAAATCAGGGAACACTTCTCCATTGCTGGTGGAAGTACAGACTAGTACAGCCATTATGGAAATCAATATGGCGGTTACTCAGAAAAGTGGGACTTGATCTACCTCAAGACCCATTATACCACTCTTGGGCATATACCAAAAGGATGCTCCATCCTAACACAAGGACACTTGCTCAACAATGTTCATTGCAGCTTTATTCATAATAGCCAGAAACTGGAAACAACCTAGGTGTTCCTCAGCCAAAGAATGGATGAAGAAAATGTGTTACATTTACACAACGGAGTATTACTCGGCTGTTAAAAACAATGACATCATGAAACATGCAAGCAAATGGATGGAACTAAAAAGAATCATCCTGAGTAAGGTAACCCAGACTGAGAAAGACAAGCATAGTATCCACTGACTTAGAAGTGGACATTAGCTGTTAAGTAAAGGATAATCATGATATAACTCACAGACCCAGAGAAGCTAAATAACAAGGAAGGCTTAAGGGGAGGAGGCACATGGATCTCCCTGGGAAGGGGAAATAGAATAGATATTGTGGGTGGACTGGGGGCAGGCGGGAATGGGAACAGGAGGGATCAGGCAGGGGTGAGAGGAAGGAAGGGAGAGAGTACTGGGAGAAATGATTGGAACTGGGGGTCACTTGGGGGGGGCAATGTAGAAACCTAGTGTAGTAGAATCTCCCCAGAATCTACAAGAGTGACCCTAGTAAAGTCTCTTAGTAATGGGGGATATGGAACCCAAACTGGTCATCTTCTCTAGCCAGGCAAGGCTCCTAACAGTGGGACTGAGCCATCAACCCAGCCACAAAACCTTCCACCTACAATCTGTCCTGCCTGCAAGATGTGCTGGGACAATGGCGGTACAGAGTGGCCAGCCTATGACTGGTCCAACTTGAGGCCCATGACATGAGAGGGAGCCCATGCCTACATTGCCTGGATGGCCAGGAACTAGAGGTCGGATAGCCCAGAGACCCAGGATAGAACCATACACAACTGGCAAGAAAAAAACAGAAAGAGAAAAAGAAAAAGTCAATGAAATGATTCCTAATGATATTCTGTTTTGCTCAAAGACCAGTGCCTAGCTGGTTGTCGTCGGAGGAGCATCCTCCAGCAACTGATGGGAGCAGATGCAGAGACCCACAGGCAAACATTAGGCAGAGCTCTGGGAACCCCTAGAAGAAGAAGAGGAAGGATTATAGGAGCATGAGAACATGCCCCACAGTATCAACTAAGCAGGGCTCATAGGAGCTCACAGAAACTGAAGTGGCAATCACAGAGCCCCTATGGGTCTGAGCTAGGCCCCCTGCATATGCCTTATGGTTGTGTGACTTGACATTCTTGTGGGACTCCTAACATTGGGAGTGGGGGAGTCTCTCTGACTATTAGTTGTAGTATTAAGGCAACTCCACGTAGTTAAAAGGGAGGTTTATTTTGTCGGGTAACTTACAAGTAAAGGGATAGGTTACAGGGTCCAGGAAAGGTGTAGTGCAGTCCAGCAGTGTTCTCTGGAGAACTCTGCTCAATCTGCCTCCAGCATCCAGGATCCAGGAACCAAGAGAGCAGGCACATCCGGAACTCGGGTCTTAAGGGCTCTTGTCTCTGCCCCGCCTTGCAGGTGTGACAGTTACCAAAGCCTCAGTGGGGGTTGTACTTACAGGTCAAAGCTGGAACAGCTACCCACTATATCTGACTCTTTTGTCTTTTCCTCCTAACTAGTTGGCTCACCCAGCCTCGATATGAGAGTTTGTGCCTAGTCTCATTGTATCTTGTTGGGCCAAGTTCAGTGGATATCTCTGGGAGGTTTGCTCTTTCTTCTTTTGAAAGGAAACAGAGGAGGAGTTGATCTGGGGGAGAGAGGAGGTGAGGGAGGGACTAGGAGGTTTGGAGGGATGGGAAAATGTTGTCAGGATATCAAAGCAGAAAAGAAAAGAAAGAAAGACTTGAGATCATTTCTAGTCATAATGAAGACTAGTTAAGGATCATAGTTCAAAGAGAAGTGAATATAACCTAATTCAAAGCAGTAGAATTTCGGATTGTTCATTGATTCAGATTGTGCCACATCTACCATTTTAGTTATCCATAGATGGGGAATAGTGAGAGGTTAAAAGAGAATCTGTGGTCTGGGGGGATAGCACAATCAGTAAAGTACTTGCCATGCAAGTGTGAGGACCCATTGCCCAGAACCCACATGAAAAGATTTGGTGTGGTGAAGGGAGCTTGTGATGCAGCAGTGAAAAGATAGACAGAACCACTGGGTTTGCCAGTCAACCAATGTAGCCCAATTGGCGAGACCATGTCTCAAATAATACGGTAGAGAGCATTTGAAGAAGACATGCAGCATTGGCCTCTGGCCTCTACACATACATAAATACATGTGCATGTCCACTCGAATGCATGTATGTGCACACCTCACAAACAAACACACACACACACACACACACACATACACACACACACACACACACACACACACACACACACACACACACACATAAAAGAGGACCTGCCAGGGGCCAAAGAGATGGCTTAGCAGTTAGGAGCACTAGCTGCTCTTCCAGAAGACCCAGGTTCAGTTCTCAACACCCACATCACCGCTTATAATGTTTGTCACTCAGTTCCAAGGGTATCAGATGCCTTCTTCTGGCCTCCATGGGCACCAGGCATGAAAATGATGCACAAACATTCATACAGGCAATACACTCACATGCATAAAACAAAATAAAAAATTAAAATTAAAAAAGAAGTGGGCCAGGTAGCCACAAGCAATCCAAAACTATCCTTCTAATTCACACTTCTGTCCTGAGCCTATGTAAGACCATTTTAATAGACGTGATATTGGCATTAATCAGATAGATTAACATTAAGCAGACAAAATATTACTTTTTAAATTATTTCTTTTATTTTTGAGATTATAAGTACATCATTTCACCCTTCCCTTTCCTCCCTTCAAGCACTCCCATATATTTATTCTTTCTCTCTTTCAAATTCATGGATTCTTTTTTCTTTGTTGTTACATACATATATGTATACGTATATATGTGTGTGTGTATACAAAATATTACTCTTGGCTATACTTCACCAGGTGTTCTATATTTGGGTCTTGCCTTTTGTGAAATGGCACTATGGCACTCCATTATGATGATGCAGTGTTACTTCCTCTGCTGTGGACTTGAGGCTAAACATCACCAGATGACCAGTTTCTAATGTTACCCATGGCAGACAACCATTGAAAAGGAATTGAGAAGTTTGGGGGAAGAGTAGACCATGAGAGGCTGGTTTAGTGAAGGCACACAGAAGTTAGAGATACCAAGAGCAATCAAGAAACTAGCAAACCCTAGAGTTCTGCAAATATCTAGAAAGCAAAAAATCCACAGGATTTGAAGCTTGCAGAAAGCCATGTAAAGGTCAATAGATTAAGAGAAACAGCTGAGCTAGGTACCTTTAGCCCCAGAATTCAGGAGACAGAGGCGGGAAGGTCTGGTCTACAGATCAAGTTCTAGGACAGCCAGGGATACAGAGAAACCCTGGAGAGAGAGAGAGAGAGAGAGAGAGAGAGAGAGAGAGAGAGAGGGGGGGGGGGAGGCAAACCAAAGCAACAATCACAAGAAAAAAAATAAGAAAATAAAGCAAAAGAAAAAAATCCCAACTCTTGATAGAGGTGAACAGACTGCTCTTATCTGACTTCTTGTTAGCCTATGAAGGCATCTCGTCTAAACACAGCTACATGGATGGCTGTGGCTATCCCAGCTAGCTGGAGAGGGTGGTCAGAAATGAATGCCCCACTCTCTGGCAGAGGCAGGTCCTCATATATCTGAGGTCAAAATGAGCAGAAGCAAAAATGGAAAAGGACAGACAACAGACAGAGGAAAGGAATATGTAAATGAGTGTGGAAAATCACTCAAGTTCATTCCCAATCAGAGAAAAAGTACACCAAACATATTGGTTTCAATCTTTATGAGGATGATGCTTCATGTAAGGCAGGATGCAGATGTGCATACTGTCTAGGGCTTTAGTCAAAGTACAAATGGAAATCGTTTTGAAAAGTTGTGAGTGTGTAAGTGTGTGTGTGTGTGTGTGTGTGTGTGTGTGTGTGTGTGTGTACGCCACATAAAGCACAGTTCAGTCATTCATTCCATGGGGTTTATTGGCTTCTCAGTAGTATTAGAATAGACATTGTCCTTACCATCAGACATTTAAAGAGTTGCAGGAATGAGGGGAGCATTTACAATCTCACTGAATCTACTTCACTTTAGGAAAGTATGTGCTATGAAGTGAAATCACAGGTGCTATGAAATCATAATAAAGTAGGTGTTACAGTGCTAATAAGCCAAAACATTTCATTCATGAGATATTGAGGAGAGAGAGGGGCTTTGTATGGATTATGTGTGTCTTCATGGCCAAGCGGCCAAGAGGGTTCCACAATGAGGATGGTGAAGAAAGAGAAATATTTTTCCATCTTGAACCTGGGGTGAAACATCTAAAGTGACAATAAACAAAACTGGGGGAAGTGGACTTCACTATGACAGTAAGGTCAGAGGCACCAACTCCTGAGAAATCCAGCAATTTAACTGGTAAAAACTTGAATACATAATTTTAACATGGCTGCTACTTACAGTTAATTGTATGTATAAATGCATACTAAAATCATGTATATCCTCTTGAAAGTTCCTAGAAGTTGTCCTTAAAAACTTGTGAAGGAAAACTTACTCCAGAATGCTATCCAGCTCCTGCTCACAACAGTGAGATCTGCAGTATTAAAACCATGAGTAGCACCCTAGCTGCAGTTCCTGCTCACAACAGTGAGATCTGCAGCATTAGAGCCATGACTAGCACCCTAGCTACCACTCTTACATATTCTGGGATATTACAGATCTTTCCTCATATTTTAAATTCATGGAAGCCATCATGTCTAGGAAAAGCTACACAGACTCTCACTAACATTCACCTAATTCAGATCTAAACTCCAGGATCAGCCCGGGTAACAGCAGATAACAACTGTAAGATAGTAGGTGTTGTGGAAAGAATATGTTTCTTGCCCTTACACTGTAAAGATTTGTTTCATAATTTGCAGGAGGAAAAAAACAGTTATCTGTAGAAAAACAATGACAAAAAAAATTTACAAAACCCAAAGCTGGGCATGGTGGCTCATTCCTGTAATCCTATCACTTGGGAAGCCAAGGCAGAAGGGTTTCCACTAGTTCAAAGCTAGCTTGATCGACATAGTGAGTCCAATCTGGGCTGCATTGTAAGACTGTTTCAAACAGTCACCTTTCTGCCCAACTCAGTTGTATATTTACAGACTTACTATAGAAATGTTCAATATTGTGAATATGTCCTTTCTCATGAAATTGGTCTATAGATTTGTTCCAAGCCCCATCATAATTCTAGAGGGATTTTGAGTATGAGTTAAAAGGCTAAATGAGTATGGAAATCTAAGGGTGCTAGAATGTTCATAGTGATTTACAAAAAGGAAGAAGCAAAGGTTTACTGTAATGCTACCGTAATAATCAGAGCAGTTCACCGTTAGAATGAAGGGAGGCAAACCTATTAACAGAGCAGCACACAGAGCCTAAAACACTGTATAGGCTGTTTCTTTGGGGCCACTCACCAGCTCCCAAATCATGACATGGAGACTTCTTACAAGTTATGAATGCTCAGCCTAGCTTAGGCTCGTTTCTGGTCTAAGCTAATTTTTAACTTAAATTAACCTGTTTTGCTTCACCTACCTTTTGCCTCGGGGCTTTTTACCTTTCCTTCTGTATATTTTACTTTTATTGCTTCTCGTGTCTGGCTGACTGACGGCCACCCCAGGCATGTCCCTCTCTTTCTCCCTCATTCTCTCCTCCTCCTTCTTTTCTCATTCCTAGATTTCTCTTCTTATTTATTCTCTCTGCCCACCAGCCTCACCTATCCTTCTTCTGGCTAGCTATTGGCCACTCAGCTTTTTATTGGACCAATCAGGAGCCTTAGGCAGGCAAGGTGAAACAAATACAACACATCTTCATATAATTAAACAAATGCAGCATAAAAAAGTAACACACCTTTACACAGTTAAAATAATATTCTGCAGCATAAACAAATGTAACTCATCTTTGACTAGTTAAAATAATATTTTACAACAGAACACACCCACAATTATATGGTTACTTGATTCTCAACAAAAGTACCAAAACAATCTGCTGAAGACAAAGAAGATTTTCAACATATGGTGAGGAAAAACCAGATAGGCATATGGGAAAAAATTAGCCACAGCCTCTATGTTGCATCATACTCCAGAATTAATCAAGACGAATTATAGGTCTAAATGTGAAGTCAGGGCATATTACATTTGAAGCAGTATGAACAAAGTCCTCGGGAGAATAAACAGGCAAAGATTAATAAACATCATCAGCATTGAGAGTTGCTTATCGAATTGCAGCAAGAAGAAAATTAATTGGTGAACTATAGACGGAAGACAATATCAAAAATAAAACAGTACATTTCTAACAAGACACTGGGTGTATATATATGCCCAGTCTCTCTCTCTCTCTCTCTCTCTCTCTCTCTCTCTCTCTATATATATATATATATATATATATATATATATATATATAGTTTCTTAGGTAAGAATATATATATATGTGTGTGTGTGTTCTTTCTTGGGTAATAATATATATGTTGTATATACATTTTTCCTGAGTAATTATATATGTGTGTATACATACATATAATGTATGAATGATGGATGCCTAGTCTTATAGCTCAATATAAAGATGAACAGTCTAGTAAAAACAGATTAAATATTTGAACAAACACTTCATTAAAAATAATACATAATTGGGCAGTAGTCACAAGAAAAGTTGCCCAACATTGCTAGTCATCAAGCTCAAAATCACTAGAAACACAAATTCTAACCAAACACAAAGCAACTAGAATGTGAGTGTGTGTGTGTGTGTGTGTGTGTGTGTGTGTGTGTGTGTGTGTGTGTAGGAAAAGTCTCAGGCTGGCCTTGAGTTGTAATCCTCCCATCTCAGTCTTTTGAGAGCAAGGATTACAGGCATGCCTAGCTACAGGGCTTGATTATCTTTTTAGTGGATGGTAAAGTATTCTAGCCATGTTGTAATACTTTCTTATGAAATTAATTACTTGTCTTTCTTATGCCCTGGTAATTCCAATTCTAGGTGGAACAGAAATTTGTATGCAAAAAAGACTTGTAAAATATTCTTACATTAACTTCAATCAAAATCGTTGAAACTGTTGGGGAAAACCCAGATGTCTACTGATTGAAGAATGCAAAAACTAACTGCAAGTCAAGTGGTGGTGGCACAGGCCTTTAATCCCAGCACTCGGGAGGCAGAGGCAGGCGGATCTCTGTGAGTATGAAAGCAAAACAAAACCAAAACAAAGAAACAGAAACCTAACTAACTGCAAGATATTTACACAATGCAATACTATTTTGTGCAATCAAATACTTTTTGTGCAATCAAAAAGTGATTATAGGTACATGCAATAAGGCGGGTAAATCTCGAAAAATGCGTGCTGACAAAAGGGGGCTGGTTTTATATAACAGAGTAAATGTTATATGCAACATTTCTGTTGCAAGCAAAGTTAAGTCTGTATTAGATAAACAGAACCACTGCTGTTTCTTGAGTAATAGGATGATTTAATTTAGAAGGTAAACTAGGAACTTTTTGCAGTGAGTGCAATGTTCTATTCTTTTTTTTTTTTTCAAGACAGGTTTTTTTTTTGTGTGTGTGTGTGTGTGTAGCCCTGGCTGTCCTAGAACTAGCTCTGTAGACCAGGCTGGCCTCGAATGTTCTATGGCTGTCAACATTACACACCTAGCTTCATCTGGAAAGTGGGAACCCCGATTGAGAAAAATGCCTCCATCAGATTGGCCTGTCAAGAAGCCTGTGGGGCATTTTCTTCATTAATAATTGATGTGGGAGGGCCCAGCTTACTCTGAGCAGTGACACCCGTGGGTTGTATAAGTCATCAGGCTAAGCCAGTCATGAGGATCAAACCAGGAAGTGGTATTCCCCCATGGTCTCTGCTTCAGTTCCTGCCTCCCGGTTCCTGCCTTAAGTTCCTATTCAGACTTTTCTTAGTGATGGAATGGGACTTGGGAATTGTAAAATGAAATAAACCCTCTACTCCCTCAAGATGCTTTTGGTCATGGCATTTATCATGGCAATCGAAAGCAAATAAAGACAATGGGAATTTGGGCATTACCACTTAAAATTTTTTTTGTTTAATTTACAAATTTTACTTCAAAAGGCTTTAAACATAGAGTGAATCCTAGCTAATGCTACACAAGGTGTAGTACTTAACAGGAAGAATATTAATGTCTCAAATTCACTTTGCAATGCATTGTGGAATAAGATGGGCTATTAGCTCACTGGATTGATGGCTATGAATTCTGCCATGTAGAATTAAATGATAGTAATAGTTGAGTGTAGGTGATGAATATGTCTATTTCCCATAAAATACCTTCAAATATGTTGAATGTTTTGTAATAAAATGTTGGGGAGGAAAGAAGAAAGTTTGGTTCACTGTTCTGGGTTTCTTTTGATGAGTAATTAAACTTTTCTCCAAGAATCTCATTTCACAGTTGCAGGGACTCCAGCAGATATCCACTCTCAAACGGGCTAGCAAAAGCCAGTTACTAAACTTCTAGGAAGTCTATGAGCCAGTTGGTGTCACATTGGTAGTTTCAATTGGTCACAGTGGGATTATTTACACCAGGGTATTGCTAAAAGCTGCCCATCAGGGCTCCTTGGTTTTTGTTTTTTGAGAGTCTGTTGTTAAACATCTATCAACACACACACACACACACACACACACACACACACACACACACACACACACACCATTGCCCACTCTCTACCGCCCTCTGGCAAGGAAAATGAAACACAATAACACAAACTAAGCAAAACACATCTAAGTTAAAGCGGAATATGGACACCTTGTCCATATCAAGCCTTTTTAAGCATAGAAGAAAAAAGACAATGACTAAGGATTGGCAAGAAACCTTGTCACACACATTATTTTGAAATTAAGTTGTAGGTATTGGCTAAGGCACTTAATACTTATGACCAATTATAATCATATATTTATGAATATCATGAAGCATGGAGCAAAAAGCTTTGATGAGTCATTTTAAAATGTTTAGTTTAACATTTGCAATTACTTGTATTTGTGAAAATATAATTGGCAATAACAATTAACTTTTACATTCAATTAATGATCTGATTTTTCAAGCTGTTTGTAAAGTTAGGTGGTAATACATTTCACCTCCCTGCATGTTGCATTTGCAATAAAGACAAAGATAGGAACTGTCCTTAAGTCGTGGACAATAATTCGTTGAAATGGGTTAGAGGAGAGAAAATACCGCTTCTTCACTAGCAGTAAACTCCATTTTCTTTTACTGTGATGAGGTCAGTCCTTGAGTCCGAGCCTTCCTGTCTCCTATGACTGATCTCAGTACTCAGAAGCATAAGGAAGAAATGATCAGTAAGTCCTTGCAGTATGATAAAATCACCTGGGAAGCTTCATAATAAAGGAGAAACACTTTTGTCTTCAAGCAATTATGAACAAACTTGATACAGAAATACTCTACTACAAATTAGAGAAATTGGAAAAAATATGTTTCTTATCCATTTGGAGCTGAGCACTTACAGTACTATGAATCTTACAGGACCAAGATAGGGAAGAGAAAAGAAACCAGAAAGGCTAAAACAGAAGGAGCCTCTATCCTTTCCTTGCCCCAGACATTTGAACTATGGGAAGTTGCTCCTGGTCTTCTGTCATATCTGATACAGGCATGACAGCAGAACCCTTCCTTGGGAGAATACAGCTTTCATAGCCATTTTTTTACTCATGCTGGTTTGAAGTTACAAACATACAATTCTCTAAAATGCTTAGGAAACTTCTGGAATGTTTGAAGATCCCCAGTGGGTTTAGCCACAGACCAATTTTTTTCTAGATACAAGCTTTGTATTTGATTAAATGATTGAACCTGTGTCCCACCATGCCTTTCTCTTGAGTCAATGATGAATAACCCAAATATTGATGTCTATAAGCTTGTTCTTTAGGGCTTATGTGTCCTTACCACACTGGTGTTAACCCAAAGAATTTCTGAATTCTTCTTAGCTTGTATAAACTCTTAGAATACATTCTCAAAGTAAGAAGTATCCTCTGAGTCTATAAGCAAGTGGGCTACCTGTCATCTAATATACTATAGGAGCAGTTCTACTGAATGTTTTTCCAACGGCAAAAGAAAATGTTTTTAACTCTATGGCCATGATGTTGGATTGTTACCATCCATTATCTAAATCATTTGCATACATTTCACAGTTATGTCATAGCAATATCTAACTCCTATGTTAGTTTCAATTTCTTTACTAGTTGAAGTAGATAAATTTGATTAGTAAATATTACCCCCCAAATCTGTAATAACTCCAATGTAATAAGCTCATTTGAAATATAACATATAAACAAAGCAAAATTCCCAATAAAGTTTCCTGATAAGTCAGTAGCTTAAACCCACATGGTGAATGAAGGAGCCCTCTCTGCATGAGAGGTCCCACTGTCATCATTTGCCCCAACAAGCACATGGTTGTTTGATGAAATAATTGGTTATCAAAACTCCTGAGTAAGAATCCAACACTGAGTTTCACTTTACTTTTGTTGTTGTTGTTGTTCTATTTCTGAAAACAGCACCTACACATCTCATTGAACACAGAGACGTTGAGCTGGTGCCCAACTAGAGCCTTCATCCCTACTGAAGAATTTTCACAGCACTGGAAGGTGCTTTGAATGCTGCAAGAGGGAAAGGGAAATACCAACCCAGCCATAAACCCTTCAGTCTATAATGGTGTCCTGTCTACGGGATACACTTGGGCAACAGTGGCACAACAGTTGTGAGAATAACCAACTACTATGTGCTTAGATTTAAAGTCAACTCCATAAGATAGAACCCATGTCTGACACTGCTTGAGTGGCCAAGAACCTGGGACTAGGGAGGCCAGGAACCCAAGGGGAAAGCAAATACTACTGTTCCACTAAAGAAATGTAGTAATATAATGACTCCTGATGGTATTCTGCTATACTCATAGATCGGTATCGTCCTCAGCCATCATCAGAGATGCTTCCTCATGCAATAGACAGGCACAAATACAGAGACTCAAAATTGGCAATGTGCAGAGAGTGAGGGACCTTGGAACATTCATTCCTAAAGGGGATGTTTCCATTGAATCCCTCACCTCGGGGTCCAGTGAACTTTGAGAAATAGGGAAATGAAAGATTCTAAGAGTCAGAGGAGATGGAGGACACTACTGTGGAGTAATCCTCTTGTACACTATAAAGATTTGTCACTCGAATTGGTTTAATAAAATGCTGATTGGCCAAGTAGCCGGGCAGGAAGTATAGGTGGGGCAACCAAACTAAGGATACTGGGACGAAGAAGGGCAGAGTCAGGAGTTGCCAGCCAGATGCAGAGGGAGCAGGAGATGAATGTGCCATGCTAATAAAGGCACTGCCAAATGGCAAAGCATAAACAGAGATATGGGTCAATTTAAATGTAAGAGTTAGCTAATAACAAGCTATTGGCTGAACATTTTATAATTAATATAATTTGTTTATTTGGGACCTTTTGGTCGGGACAGATAAGCTCTGCCTCTGTTTACAGGACACCAAGGAAACAATGCCTTCTAGATACAACAGGACTGCTGCACAGGTGGACTCAGAGAGACTGCAGCAGTATGCACGGGATCTACACAAAGTCTGCACAGGATCTACACAAAGTCTACACAGGTCCAAACCGTGTGTGAGGTCCGAGATCCCAGCACTGAGAAGAAGAAGTGGATATGATCTGCTATCCCTAACCAAGAAGCTGTCTCCAGTTGACAACTGCTCACAAAGGAAAAATTAGTTTTCTCCCATAAAGTCTCACTTGGGTATACAAACCACACTCAAGGGAAAGCCCCAAGGACACCAGTAGATGGCCAACTCCAAACACACTCAGTGGTATTTGGAGTGATCTTTTTTTTTCATAATGTCTCATCTTTTTTTTAAAAAAAAAATTGCTTATCATTTGTTTACTTATTTGTTTTCTTTTTTATTAAGAAAATTTCTGCTGTTTGAAACCTGGGGCCTATGCAGGATCGCTTGGCTCGGCCTGGGAGGAGGGGACTGGACCTACCTGGACTGAGTCTACCAGGTTGATCTCAGTCCGCGGGGGAGGCTTTGCCCTGGAGGAGATGGGAATGAGGGGCGGACTGGGGGGAAGGTGAGGGGGGCGGGAGGGGGGAGAACAAGGGAATCCGTGGCTGATATGTAGAACTGAATTGTATTGCAAAATAAAAATAAAAATAAAAGAAAAAAAAAAGAAAATTTCTTCATTCATTTTACACACCAATCAAAGATCCCCCTCTTCCCTCCTCCTGCCCTCCCAACCCCCCCAACCCACTCCCCACTCTCTCTCACAAGAAGGCAAGGCCTCCCATGGGGAGGCACATCCAGGAGAGGCAAGTTCAAGTCCTTCCCCCTGCCTCAAGGCTGCATGAGGTGTCCCATCATAGGTAGTGGGCTCCACAAAGCCCGTTCTTGCACCAGGGATGGATTCTGATTCTACATATTTGTTTTCTGATTTTGTCTTTTCATGGGTTCTCTGTGAGCACGTGTCTCTGCATATGTATGGGCTTCTTGTACTTTTTTCTTTTTCTCTGTTTGTTTTATTCTGTTCTGGTTGGTTGTTTTTTATTTGTCTGTTTGTGTTTTAAAGAGAAAGAGGAAGAATGTGTGGGGATTGATGGATGGGGAGGATCTGGGAGGAGATGAGGAAACTGATAAGAATATATTGTATCAAAAAAAAGAATACATTGTATCAAAAATATTTTTTCAATGAAAACAACAAAAAATACATTTTTGTTCTTTATTTCTTGACTTAATGTTTTTACACTTATTTTTCATTGTTTTGCTAATAAAATAATTTTCTGTTCTATTTTTGTCTATTCTAATCCTAGCATTGTATTGTTTCCAATAAAAATACTCCAGATATTTCTAGTAGATAGTAATTAATTTAGTAGGTCAACATGACTTCCTGTGATTTAGATCATTCAGAGAACATGAGAATTCACTCAGCTTGGAAGGAAGAAGAGAAAGTGTCCTGCTGGCCTTGCCAAGTGAAGACAAATGGCTTCAGGCAGTCTTTGCTCATCATCACAGGAGAAAATAACATTTCCCAGATAACAGTATGCTAGCCCAAGTACTATATTTTAAAAATTCTGACCATGATAATAGTTATAATTAAAATAATCCCTTGATTAAGTTTCATGACTTAAGTGTCATTCTCCAAGATCAACTCATCTTCAGTACAACCAGCAGATACATTTACAAAAATAATCAAATTTGTACTTATATGTTTTATGATTATGTATGAAAATTTCTTAATATTTCTAGCAAGACAAAATATCTTTTGAATTCAGGGAAAATTATTTTCTTTTTGATGGACAATAATATAAACCTAGATTTTAGGACATAACTCTAAAGGTCAACCCTGAGACTCAAAATGAGTGACAGTCTTCTTGTTCAAGAATTATATATTCGCCGGGCGGTGGTGGCGCACGCCTTTAATCTTAGCACTCGGGAGGCAGAGGCAGGTGGATCTCTGTGAGTTCGAGGCCAGCCTGGACTACCAAGTGAGTTCCAGGAAAGGCGTAAAGCTACACAGAGAAACTCTGTCTTGAAAAACCAAAAAAAAAAAAAAAAAAAAAAAAAAAAAAAAGAATTGTATATTCTTCTCTTTCCTAGTATTAAGTCCCATGTTAGGGGGAAAAACCTTATTTGTTGATAAGGAAGATACAGAGGGTAAAACACTCCCCTTAAAATCACTTCCTTAGGAAGAGGTTTCCAAACACTTGCCTCCTTTATTCTGAGGCATTGCTATACTTCCCTGCCGGAGGCTTGATTCTCTTTAACAGTGGTTTTGTATTCACAACTAAGAAGTATTTATGAGTGCACATATCACAGCTGAAATCTACCAAAGCTTGGGCAACACCCCTGTTTCCCTGCCTTTGCTACTGCATGCTTGTCCTTTAGTGAGCATACAAGAGATATTTTGCTGAACAAATGATTTAGCACACACAGTATTTCCTCCTTTTTACCCTCAAATTCCTAATCTGGAAGTCATTTCAGATTCAGGAAGAAATCTGAAACAACCCTTGACTATTCTAAATTTATTTAATTTCTTATATTTTATTTGTGGGTTTTTTTTTTTGGGGGGGAGGTTGTTTGGTTGGTTGGTTTTTTGTTTTGTTTTGTTTTTCCTGGGTAAACTTATAAGCAACTTCTTATATTTTAAACTCACTCTTTACACAAAACATTTTTGCTTAATTGAATAGCAATAAATGTGTCTATGTTACAGACATATGTATCAAGATGCACCTTGAATTGTCTAGCAGGATGCAGTATTCTGATATGAGTACTCCTGACTTCTGATCTACTTATTTTTATTCATATTTCTAATCTTTATATACCATACTAAATATATTGATAAAAGTAGCCCTCCCTTCATGTTCCAAGATCCCCTTCTGGATTCCTGAAACAGTAGATAGTGCCAAACTCTATGTATACTGTTCGTTTTCTTCTCAGAATGATCCTACAGTTCTATTTCTCTTTTATGCATCTCTTAACAAACTCCATCTGTATGTGTTTCTTCCTCATTTAAAATAGCCTAGACAATATAAATAGCCTATTTTCATTGATTCTTAACTTTCTCTCCTCAGGAGAGTATTGGGCCCGCTGGTTCTCTCACATTTTTTTTATCATTAGTTGACAGTTATTGACAGTCATCAAAAAGACTACCTGAAAGAAAAGAAGGAGTTTGAACACAGGTACCCTGCATGGCTGGACAGCACATTCTCCAGAAAACATGGGCTATCCATTTAGAATACCAGTGCCAAGTGAGCGATACCCCAACAAGTTATATAGGACATAACAAGGACATAGAAAAATCAAGCTGGGGAGCTGGAGAGATGGCTCAGCGGCTAAGAGCACTGACTGCTCTCCCAGAGGTCCTGAGTTCAATTCCCAGCAACCACATGGTGGCTCATAACCATCTGTAATGAGATCTGGTGCCCTCTTCTGGCCTGCAGGGATACATGCAGACAGAACACTGTATACATAATAAATAAACAAATCTTAAAAAAAAAAAAAAAGAAAAGAAAAGAAAGAAAAAGAAAAATCAAGCGGGAACTAGGCTGAAAACTTCATCTTTTCTGGCTAGCTTTCATAGTGACAGAAGGTGCTTTGTGGACCACTTGGGGGTGGGGAAGAAGCCATCAATGGTGCTACCCAGCAGTGAACCCTGAATGCTACCATCCTGACCTGCCAGACTACATGTGCTCATTGGTGCAATATGGTATGAAGGTTATGGGGGTGACCAATCACTTTCTGACTGCATTCGAGGCCTGCTCCACCAGAGGAACTCATGCCTGTTACCATAAACTTGGTCAGTACATAGCTCAGAGGTTCTAGCCTGTGAAGGTTGGAGAGGAATCACTACTGTTGTTTTACTAAATAGACATGTTTCCAAACTCCCTTTTAAATGTTTATGTTCATATAGCTGCCTTCGCCTTTGGCCTGAGATACTTCGTATGCACCAACCAACACTTACAGCAGAGACTCATAATTCTAATAAGTGACTTCTGAGGGCTCCATCCCAAATGAGACATTTGCATCACCCTCTCAAAGCTCAGAGAACACTGAGGTGGAGGGAGGGGTAATACCATGAGAGCCGAGGATGGAGGCAAATGCTGTGAACTTTGGACATGCTGTGATGAATGCACTCATGAACTCACTGCAGTTATGGTTACCTGTACAAGGTCTGGATAAGACCAAGCTAGCAACACAAGGTCAGTCAACACTACAGCAGGCAACATTAATTGGTTCAGTCAGTTACAAAGTAAAGAACATGATGGACGGGTTAGGAATGCCTCAGGTGTTAGGGGAGGGAGTTGGGGGTGAGTATGATCAAGATACTCTGTACACAGGTGTGAACTGTCAAATAATAACTAAAAATTATTCTTTTTTCTAGTGATATCCATCTACTATTTTCTTCAGTACCATTCAAATGCAGTATTCATTTCTCATGACTGCTGTAGCAATTTACATCTCCAAACAATACAAATAAAAAATAGTTTTTAAAAAGACTCATCTCTCTTTCCACTTCAAGTCCTTTTATGTGACTTATTTTACTGACATTTGTGTGAATGTTTAAATGTCTAGATTGCAATGATAGTAATCATTGAATCATATTTATAAGATAATGTAAAAATGCAATGGATGTTTCAAGGTGATAGACATATAAGTATTTAGAGGGAACTTTTTGTGACACACTTACTATAAGGTCATTTAAAACTCTTGCTATTTGAGATTTCAAACAAAAAGAATTCAGTATGTGTAATATGATTTTGTTTACTGTCATCCAACTTCAACAGTTACCAGCTCATGGCCAGTCTGCTGGGGATGTCTTTCTGTTTGCTGTGAATGTGTTGCAGCAACTGATTGATAAATAAAACACTGATTGGCCAGTAACCAGGCAGGAAGTATAGTATAGGCGGGATAAGCAGAGAGGAGAATTCTGGGAAGTGAAAGGCTGAGTCAGGAGATGCTGCCAGCCACTGCTGCCATGAGAAATAAGATGTAAAGTACTGGTAAGCCACAAGCCACATGGCAACTTATAGATTAATAGAAATGGGTTAATTTAAGATATAAGAACTAGATAGCAAGAAGCCTGCCGTGGCCATACAGTTTATAAGCAATATAAGTCTCTGTGTATTTACTTGGGTCCAAGTGGCTGGCCACAGGCTGAGGGAGCTGAACAGAACCAGAAAAACTTTAGCTACACCAGTCTTATGTGTCTTGTACTGATATTCATGCTCCTTTTCTAATATAATTTTTAAGCAATCCTAGGCATATTACCATCTCATCTTTAAGGAGTGAATACAGACCTCTAAAGGATATATTCTTCCAATAAGGCCATGGACACTTTCCTCACATTTGAAAAAGTAAAAACAGTTCTTTGGTTTTATTAAATACCCAGTCAGAGCTCAATCTCCTGTGTTCTCAGATACCACAAATTGTTTCTACTTCATGGTGTATTGATAAAATTAGAAGTGATAGAAGAGTCACACATCACAATTATCCTGTTTTTAAAACCCCCTTAACTGTTAGGGTCTCTCCTCCCACCAGCTTCCAACCCCATCTTTCTCCCTCTCTCTTTTTAAAATAATTTTATTTATTTATATTTTATGTATGAGTGCTCTGCATGTATACCTGTGTGCTGGAAGAGGGCATCAGATCTTATTATAGATGGTTGTGAGCCACCATGTGGTTGCTGGGAATTGAACTCAGGATCTCTGGAAGAACAGCTAGTGTTCTTAACCACTGAGCCATCTCTCCAACCCCTTTCTCCTTCTCTTGATCCTCCTTCCCTCCTTCTCTCTCTTCCTACCTCCTTACAGTTTATTTGCTGAACAAACTGGGTTGTTGTGTTGTTTGTACTAGTCTCTAAATTCTATTTTGCAAGTTTTTAAAAAACCTGAGTCCATGTTTTCTAAAAGCTTTGTATAATCAAAGCACACTTTTAAAATGTTTCACCCACTGATATGGACTCAATACTGTGTCCCCTCAAAACATATGTTGAAGTCCTAGCCTATGATGGTACTTAGAGATGGGGCTTTTCGAAGCTGAGTATGGATGGATAAGTCATGAGAGGAGAACTCTCTTCTGATGGGATTCGTGTTTTCATGGTAAAAGACACAGGAAAGTTTGCTCTCTCTTTCTCCTGACTCTTCCCTTACTCCTGATAGGCACAAAGAGGGTCATGTGATCATATTCTTCGTGGTCAAAATGCATTGTATGAAAAAAACATTTAAAGATAAATAAAATGAAATAAGACACAGAGTTCAAATGTGTAGAGAGGTAGAAGATCCAGAAGGAATAGGATGTGAACATGATCAAAACACATTGTATGAAATTCTCAAAAATTAAAGAAAAACATATTTTAAAAGAAAGTTTTAAGTTTAAAGTTGAAAGAAAGTTGTGGGGGGGCAGTTCTAGGCAACCAGAAAGAAAGACTTTCAGCTGTGGAGTTGGCTTAGCTACTAAAGTGTTGACTCCCAAGCACAAGGACCTGAGTTAAGTCTTCAAAACCCCTCATGCTGTAAAGACAGTTCAGTGGTTAAGAACATTTGTTGATTTTGCAGAGGACCCAGGTTCAGTTCCTAGCCCCCATATGTTTGCTCACAATGATCCACAACTCCAGTTCTAGGAGATTCAACACTCTCTTCTTACACCGAGGACTGGGCACACATATATGCAAGCACAGAAACACTCATACACATTATATATATATATATATATATATATATATATATATATATATATATATATATAAATCTCGTCAAACAATTTTTGAAAATTCTCAGAATCTCTGTTTAAAACAACCAGTTGTGAGTTCCTGTAAGTTTCTTCCTGTTATGAGCTTCGAGCTCTGGCCTCGGGCTTCCGGCCACTTCCTTCATGCCACAACCCTGAAACCGCAATCTGCGATAATGCCTCAGTCCAAGAAACTCAGACCGGCTCCTGCGCCAAAGCTGGAGGTCATGCTGGCCTCTCCTGGCTTCCTGAAAGGAGGAAAAAAAGCCAGCAAGAAGCAATTGAACTTATTGAAGAAGTACAAAGTGAAATGGACAAACTTGATTAATAAGCCAATGAGGAAATTTTGAAAGTAGAAGAAATATATAACAAATCCTGCCAACCATTTTGTTCAAGAAGAGGTCAGAATTGATCACCCAAAGCCCAAATTTGGGGGGTAACAGCATTTGTCAACCACCCATAAGTGTCTGCACTGCTTGAGAGGAAGATGAAGAGGCTTTAATGAAAATCCTTACTTTAAAAGCAAAGTTCTCTCCAAAACATTTCATCTCAATGAGAGTGGTGACCCATCTTCAAAGCCCACGGAAATCCAATGGAAATCTGGAAAGGATTCGACAAAACGCTCCAGTCAAATTCAGGAAGAAAGAGGCAGCAATAAGAGCCAGAGAGCTGCCTTACCAGTTTACTGACCATTCCGATGCAGGTGCAGATGAGTTCAGAGAGGTCATCAAGAATGATATTTGGCCAAATCCCTTGCAATACTGTTTAGTTCCTGATATGGATGATGGAGATGATGATGATGATGGTGGTGGTGATGGTGATGGTGGTGATGACCATGATGAAGAGGAAGGACTGGAAGATATTGATGAAGAAGGGGATGAGGACGAAGGTGAAGAAGACAAAGATGATGATGAAGGGGAGGAAGGAGAGGAGGAGGAAGGTGAGGATGACCAGCACAGAAGATTGGTGGATTCCAACCTTCTTTTTTTATTTTATTTTTTCAATTTCCTCCAGGCCCTGGGAGCAAGTTACAGTCACCCACCCACCCATTCCTCTTGTGCTCAGCGGCCCTCTTTTTGAGGTCTCTCTCTTCTCAACACCATGGTTCTCAACTTACTTTAGGGATGGCAATACCTTGAGCACAATACAACGGGAAAAGAATCTCCACTTTTCTGTTCTAAATTAATTTTTATCTTTTATTGTTTCAAAAACTGTGGATTCAACACCACCACCGTGCTCTGTGGGAAAAAATAAAAGCCCTTCTTCCCTTGGCTCTGCTGAAGGCTGCAGGGTGCTCGGCCCCTGTATAGTCATCCATAGAAGTCTAACTTTTTTCCTTTCTCTGTATATTGGGCTCAGAGATTACACTGTGTTTCTATGTGAATACAGACACTTAGCATTTGCCACGACCACCACCACCAAAACAAATAAAGAAATAAGCAGCTAGTTGTATATACTTAAAATTACAGAACTGGGGAAGTAGAGGCATTTGAATCCCTGATGCTCACTTGCTAGTCTGCCTAACCTACTTGGAAAGCTCCAGGATAATGAGGGACACTGGGGACAGAGAGAGAGAGAGAGAGAGAGAGAGAGAGAGAGAGAGAGAGAGAGAGAGAGAGAGAGAGACAGAGAGACAGAGACAGAGACAGAGATAGAGACAGACAAAGAGAGAATCTTCAAAAAAGTGTCATGACATACTTACCAAAAACGTTAGCCTCCAGAATGATGAGAAAATAAATTTCAGCTGTCTAAGCCACACATGCTTTTTTTTAAAGTCTTTGACAGTTTTAAACGTGCATATAACAAATTTCTGTGATTTTTTCACCCTTCCACTTCCTCCTCTCCTCCCCTCTTCCCCAGCAAGTCCTCCTGTTTTCATGCCCCATTTCTGTGTGTGACCAGCTGAGTTAATTAGGGTTGCTTGTGGGAGAGGTGGTAGGAGCTCATTTACTGAAACATAGGCAACTTCCTGGTGGCTACTGGTAGCACTGCAGACAGTGATACCCTCTGTGTCAGCAGATACTAACTGCCAATTGACCCTAAAGAAGGGGTGAGAGTCATAGGCCCTCCTCCATCCATGATATAATGGTGGTGGGCCCGATCACCTACGAGTCTTTTGAGATAACCGTAACAATGTTGAGCTCATGAGTATAACAGCCACCATGTCCAGAAGATATATTTTTGCTACACATCTTCCCATCCTCTGGCTCTTATATTCTTTCTGCTTCCTCTTCCGTGGTATTCCCTGAGCCTGGGTAGGGTTGATAGAGATGTTCCATGTCCAGTTTACTTTGCGTTACGGTGGTAAACCCATGACCAAAAGCAGCTTGCAGGGGAAATGCTTCATTTTATATAATAATTCATGTCACAGTCCATCACTGAAGGAAGTTGGGGCAGAAACTCAAGGCAGAGGCCTGCCCAGAGGCAGGAACTGTAGCAGAGGCCTTGGAGGAGTGCTTCCTACTGGTTTGCTTCCCAGTTTTATGTTGGGCTACCTTTCTGATACTTCCTGGAACCACTTGTTCAGGGGTGGCACTGCCTGCAGGAGGCTGAGCCCTCCCACATCAATCATTAATCCAGAAAATGCCACAAGACTTACCTGTAAGCCAATTTGATGGGAGCAGTTTATCGACTGAGGTTCTCTCTCCCCAGATAATCTTAGTTTCTGTGACATTGACAATCATCATCATCATCATCATCATCATCACAACCCATTTAGTACCAAGCACTCTTTTGCTGTGTTTTTGTTGTTTTATGGTAGCTCGAGCTGACTAGTATGTACACTCTGGATTTGGTTCCCATTTGACTAATAATTTCATTTCTATTTTGAGCCATCAAAAGATGTCACCTGACTTGTTATTATGACTAGAGGAACACACATTAGACTGAACTTTCCAATGTCTACAAGGAAAAAAAAAAGTCTGTGATTCCTATGAAGAATTGACTTAGAACATTTAATGGCTCCTTTGCACTCTGTGACAGATGTCCAGCTCCTGGCAGGACCGTGCTGTGCACTCTTCCTGCCCCCACATCTTCGCACCCATGGATAACACTTGTTTACCTGACAGCAAAGTAGTAAGCCAGGAGACTTATATCAGAAGGATTCTGTTCCATTTACTTAGTAATTTAACCTCACTAGGACCAAAAACAGTGGGCTTCTGTTTGACACAAATGCCACCTCCATCTTGAGCAGGAACTGTACCTGGTTATGTGAGATTACTTTGGTCCTGTGCTGTGGCATGATGAATTCTGACTTTTTCTCAGACCCCATTATAATGTGTTATAAAAGTGCAGGCAAATATAACATTGCAGGATTTCCCCCCCAGCAAGTTCATATAGATATCGGACTTCTTCTTCTAGTGAGATATCCTACACTGGCTTAAGCTGGCAATTTTGGAGTCATCACAAGACCAGCTGACAGGTATGTCTATTAGCATATTGTTATTTGTTTTGCTCTGCTCTGGAGGAGCTGCAATAGACACATGCATTAATTCCTAAAAGCAGTAAAATTCACAGCAAAGTATCCTCTACTTATAAATAGTTTACTTTTCAGTTTTTAACTAATCTAGTAAGATCAAAGAACTTCTTATGGCAGAGTGACTTGGTTAGGGTTTCTGTTGCTGTAACAAAACACTATGACCAAAAAGCAAGTTAGGGAGAAAAGAGTTTATTTGGTGTCCAGTAATGGACTTCCACTTTGTAGTCCATTATTGAAGGAAGCCAGAACAGAAAGTCAAACAGGGCAGGAACCTGGAGGCAGGGGCTGATGCAGAGGCCATGGGGGGGGGGGTGCTGCTTACTGGCTTGCTCCTCATGGCTTGCTCAGCCTGTTTTCTTATAGAACCCAGGACCACAAGCCTAGAGATGGCACCACCTGTAATGGGCTGGACCCTTCTCCCCCATCAATCATTAATTAAGAAAATGTTCTACAAACTTGCCTGCAGCAAATCTTACAGAGGGCATTTTCTTTACTGAGCTTCCCTCCTCTCAGATGACTTTAGCTTGTGTCAAGTTGACATAAAACTACACAGCATAGAAAGCAATCTCATGTCAGCAAAGCACAGCATAAAATATTGATGTTTTATCAGGTTCAACAATTATTTCTTTTGAGATCCAGCAGCTTCATATTCTTACCCCCTTAGGATCCAGAATGTGAGTTTCACGCTCTTTACAATGCACTCCGGTAACAGAGCAAGCAATCGTGCCTCAAAGCAAACCTCATTCACAAAAATTAATAAAAAAGATCTATTCAATAGAAGAGCTTATAAAATGAGAAAGAAAACCTTATTTTTCTGTCTGCCTCAATTTTGAATCTGAGATCATGTATATCTTGTAATTGCATGCTTTGTGCTACTTTTACAAACACAAGTCTATTACAGCTATATACTGTAGATGTAATTCTGAGTGGTTTTATTAAATAAGAAACACAGAGCCAAATGCAGAGTTAAAAGCCCCAGAGGTCAGAAAGCGGTAGCTAAGAGCTGAGACTAAGACTGCCTTCTTATCCCTTGTTGCTGCTGCTGTCCTTCCCCTGAGAAAGAGACCTACTTCTGTGTGTCTGTCTTTTTATTGACTTTCTGTTCTGCCTTCTCATTGGTTGTAAACCCAATCACATGGCCTCCTCATCATTGTCTGTCTATACAGACCTCCAGGTCTCTATGGTTGGTATTGAGATCAAAGGCATGTGTCTCCATGCTGGCTGTATCTTTGAACACACAGAGGTCTGCCTGTCATGTGATTGGGACTAAGGGTGTGTGCTACCACTGCCAGACTTCTGCTAAATGGCTTGTTATTAGCTCTGACCCCCAGGCACTTTTATTTATTAACATACAAATAAAATCACATTTCAGCACAAATAAAATATCACCATAATATACTAGTCAGGCCTTTTAAGTTGTTCCCAGTCCTAGTAAAATTAATATGCCTTACATAACTGCCATTAACATAAGGAAGATGTTATCATTATCAAGCAAGATGCAAAGATTCTAAAAATGAAGGCTATGCTGCCTGCTAGGTTAATTTCGTTCTACATTTTTGTTGTCGTTTGTTTGTTTGAGGCAGGATCTCATGTTATATCTCTGGCCAGCCTTGAACTCTCTAGGTAGACCAGGCTGGACTAGAACTCACATAGGAGAGATCTATCTACTTCTGCCTGTGTAGTGCTGGGATTAAGGGTGTGCATCACCATGCCCTGTTCTTTTTCCACAGTTTGAAAGAAATGGGACTCTATAAGAAGCTCAGCTTCAACCATCACTCACTAACAAGCACCGACTTTGGTAAGCCCCTCAAGCAATGGCTTTGCTTACTACCAAACCTGACTACTTGGTCCCAGTTTTGCAGAGAAACTTGTTCATAAGTTATACTTTTGGAAGCCATATTATTATTATATTTGGAAGCCTAAATATTATTATATTTAGGAAGACATTATTAGTAATATCAGTTTGGGTTTTATATTAAGTAGGTAGGACTTAATTGCTTACATTGTTAGTTATGTTTTATAACATTTTGATTTCCAAAAACTGAGCAAAATCATATAGTCCCAGTGGATCACAACTTTCAAAAATTTATCCCAGCATCTGTCTAAACTCTCTTCCTCTGGATCAAGTTGAAGAGAAACCATTTTTCTAGTTTAAAATCTGAACACTGACCTTAGTCCTCAGGAAAGATGAAAGAATTTACTGGCTAATATGAAACCTAATGAAGATGGGTTTCAACAAAGCCAAATTTTGCTGCACATATATTTTAGGGTTTGTGTTCTATGAGCAGGCATTAAAATCTATGTATGCTCAAATGGATAGAGGTTAGATAGTCAAGAGAAGGGATCACTTTTCAATATTTACCAGAAACAGAAGAACTGTAAGGTCTTCCACTGACTATTGGTTAAGTGTCCCATTTTACCAATCCCCTCCCCATAAACTTAATCCCTGAGCTCATACTGTCTTTAAGGGGTACTCCTTGATTATAGCAATCTCGGAGAGCTCTGTCAGAACTCAAAGTTCACTGATCTCCTGACAAGTGCTTCTCTTGAGTGCTTAGTTTTAGAGAATTTCCCTTTGGCCTCCTCGGTGTCATCCCCAACACTCCAGGCTGCTCAAACCTGTTAGCAAAAGACAACCATTTCCCCTGCAAACCTCACTGGAAATACTGCAGCATCCACAGCCAACCCTAGACAAAGTCGTTCCAGAAGAACCTAGCCTCTATTTGCTCTCCATCCCTGCATCCCCCTCCTCTCTCCTCCCCCTCCCATCTCTCTCCCTTCCCCTCTCCCTCTCCCCTTTCTTCTTTCAACATCACAAACCAATTCATTCCTTTGGTGAGACATGCCTTTATTTAGTATATCAAAGCATATTGGTGTGGGCTAGGAGATGGAAATGCACCTATAAATACCTCCTAACAAGAAGTATTCTGTGGTTTAGGTGTTTTCCTCAACAATGTTCATTTGGTTTTCCCACTACATAACAATGGCATCCATCACCTCGCATGTCTAAAGGACGTTTCACCCTAAGTTTTGAGAAAGTTTGAATGCTAATTGAGGACAAGTTCAAGAAGCAAAAGCTCTTTATTCTGCCCTTGAACTTAAAATATATACATTGCAAGTTATAACGACCTCTGATCTCATTCTTCATCCTCAGAGGAACAAATGCTTTCAGGATCCAAGGAAGCCACTTTGAAAAGGCAGTTGCCTGTCACCTAGGAGACATTTCTCAACACACTCTCTGCTGCACTGGCAACTATAAGGGAATGTGGTCAGCGTTTGGAACGAGAGGCTCAAGTCGGATTGCCATATTCATAAAGACACCGAATCTAACTGGAGTTCTCACGCTTTCCGAAGTCAAATCTAACATGGGTTGAGTGTCGGTTGACACAGAACAAAGTGGGGGTGAAGGGATGGGGGAGATAAAAGTCCGGATTTGATCTCATGATGTTGACTTGTTCTCACTTGCATTGGATGTGCCCATTGGCGCAAGCCCTAGGAACAGAGACCAAGCCTCAAATCCTTGCTGCCCTTCTCCGGAACCCCGCGGCTTCAGCTCGCTCCAGCACTTCCCCCTCCTATCTCTCTTCCCGGCTGGGCGCCGTTTGTGGGTCCCAGTGGGACTCTTCGCAACCCCTCCGCAGAGAAGACCTTCAGGTGCCTTTATCACCTTCCAGCTCCTAGCCCGTTCTTGGCACCCAGAACGGTGTGCCCTTCACGGCCTTGATTGGAGTGGGAATTCTAGTTACCTAGAAAGTTGATGCTGCACCTCTGCAGTGGCCCTCTGCTCATCTCCCACCCGCCCGTGGCCTGTTGCTCCACGGATCCACCCTTTCCTTGTGTGCCACAGGACCATCAAAAGTGAGGCCCGAATGCTACCCAGCTTCTGTCGGTGATCCGGAACTGGCAAGGTCACCCTGCTCCAGGCAGGAGGAGAAAGTGCTTGGCTCTCAGGAGACTGAGTCTGCGGTGTGAAAACTGGGTGGATTCTCTGGACACACAGCCCAGGCCGCAGCGCCTAGGTGGAGGAAGTCTCACGCACCCATTCCCCTGCACAAGGTGGCGGGGACTGTGACCGTCCGGGTGGGGAATCCCTGTAGTTACCCCATCCTCCCACCCCCAGCAACCTCACCCCTAGGATGTAGCCCGCTACTGCAGGACTTCTATGCAAGGCTGTGAGTTTGTCTGGCAGCTTCTACTGAGCAGCTAATAGTATAACAACCCGGCTTTGATAAATCTGAACTAATTACCCCTCTTAATTAAAGTCTTTAGCAGTTGTTTCACTGTTTTGGCAAGACAACAGGAGAGACTTGCAGTTAGAAAACACCAGAGCTCCAGCGCACAGCGGAGCTGCTGATTAACACTTAAAGCGTTTCAAGGACCTGGCACCCGCCACGGTTTGGTTTTCATCCATGTCTCCTCCTTGAATGGAAGTATACTCAGCTATAAACATGTGCACACATCTAAAAACACGGAGCCTTTCTTTGCCAGCTGTGTACAAGTCAGTGTGTGTCTTCAGAATGATGGAGATACACACAACGCGGCCTCGAGATACAAGGTCCCCCCACCTTTTTGTACCACAAATCTACCTTTTTGTACCATGCCAAAGTCGTGTTTCTGTTAGACACACATCTTCGGTCTCAGAGTTTAACCATATTTCATAACCTTGCCCAAAGCATAGGGACAGACTATTTGCATATGGTAAATATTCAGATCAAATTAGTAGGCATAATTAATCCAAGAAAAAAAAAAAAGGATGAGTGTGGGGTGAGAAAGTCAGAGCCAGAGATCTTTAGTTGAATAATACAAAGTCTTGAAGTTTGTTGATTAAATAAGCATATTCCAAGTATTTATTTCCAACAGTCAATGAATCAACTTCTTCGTGCAAGAATCAAAACAAAATTTCAAATTCATTCATTATGGACCACTCTTATCTAATGTGTATGTGTGTATATGTATGTGCTCACAAACGTTGAACGTGCCTTCACGGGCACACACATCTGTGTGTATATAGAACATACACACCATGTTTTGTTGCTTCAGGGAAGGAAAAAAATTATAAACAATCAGCAGGCATTTTGAGACAGCAGAATCGACACAATGGAAATATATACAATAATAAAATTAAAATGGTGCAGCATTCCCGAGTAGAATAATACAGACCTCAATAAATACAGCAGATATTTGCTTAAAAACAAAACAAAAAAACAAACACCATCTCTCCACCCGAGATGAAAAAAGTCTTTCAACTTAAAAAAAATTGAAATAAGCCCCTCCAAATGTATCATAATTGTTAGTGCCAATATAGAATATAATACACAAAACCATTTAGCAGGTGCATGCAAAAGGCGAAAGGCCAAGGAATGTAGAGGCTTCTGGTCCGCTCAGAAGTGAGGGGCCCAACGGGCCCCAGTTTTTTGCAGCAGAGCCTAGACCAAGAGGTCCACCCTGGTCTGCCCACCTCCGCATTGGGGGCCCTCCCGCTGGGGTGCAGGGGGATCTTTGGCCTCCATCACTGGTGGCCTTGGTGCAGCCCGGGTTGCAGAGGCCCTGAAGGCGGCAACGTCGGCTGCATTGGCGGCAGAGGTGCAGGCGGCGGCTGCTGCAGCTGGGGCGGCGGCGGATCGCTGCCTGGCTCCCCAGTCGGAGTGCGGGTCAGCCCCAGGCTGCTGTCGTGCAGCTTGCGAACGTGCTTCTTGAGGTCAAAGTTCCTGCAGAAGCCCTTGCCGCACGTGGGGCAGGTGAAGGGTTTCTTGTCGTTGTGCGTGTGCATGTGGAAGGTGAGGTTGTACACCTGGTGGAAAGCCTTGTTGCAGATATTGCACTTGAACTGCTTCTCCCCGCTGTGGGTCAGCTTGTGGTTTTTGTAGTTCCCTGAAACAGAAAAAAAAAACAAAAAACAAAAAACAAAAAAACAGCCGGGATGAGGTTCTGAACCGCGCTTGAAAAGCAGAAGGTACGTAAAAGCAGAAGGTACGGAGGCCGGCTGAAGAGCCACCACAGCCCCGACCCAGGGTGCAGGACTGGTCCTCCTAAGTTTCTTTTTAAGCACACTGAGTTGATTTCTTCTACATATCAATACACATTAATTTATCTAGTCATACGAAACGAAAACTGGAGGTTACAAAGAAGTACCCTTGGATGTATCAAACGTGCCTTTTCTAACACTGGTCGGACCCGAGGGTAGGGAGTCAGAAGGCAGCCTTCCTCGGGGACGCAGTTACACTTAACGGGTCATTTTCTAAAACATCCCGAGAACACTCAGTATGGCTTTCCCAAGACCCACTGTGAGAAGACATCTGCTGGGCTCAATACCTTTTTGATGAAATCCTTTGCCACAGAATTCACACACGAATGGTTTGTAGCCCGCGTGGATCCGGGTATGTGTGTTTAACGTGGAACTTCTATTAAATGCTTTCCCGCACTGGTTGCATTTGTGAGGTTTTTCCTAAGCAGCAGAGAGAAAGGGGGGAATAGAGAATTTAATTTAAGGTACTTTGTTATTATGATGTGGAGCCCTCCCAGCACAATTCACTAACACCCTGAAGCTTTTAAACCGAACAAAGGCGACAATACAAGACATCTCCTCAGTGTGGCCAGCACAGCTCAACAGATCCTAGGCTAAATAGTGAGGCTCTATCGACCTTCTTTTTTGCGGGGGAAGGGAGGGGCGGGAGAGGCAAACATTTCCGAAGCCTCCTGGTAAAATTGTGATAGAGAACATACCTGCGTGTGAATGATCTTATGCCTGCAAAGAGTGCTGGCTTGCCGGAAACCTTTCCCACACACTTTGCAAACGAAGGGTCTTGCTCCTGTGTGCACCGGCATGTGACGGGTTAAGTTATAGTGTGCATTAAAGACCTTAAAATTAAACACATAGAAAACAGGTTAGCTGGACAGGAGATTTGAATTCGAAGTGGACAGAGGGAGGAAGGGGGGCGAGTTTTCACCCCTACTCTCCAAATACTAAAACGGAAGCGAGGGAGGGAGAAAGAAAGGAAAGAAGGAAGGAAGGAAGGAAGGAAGGAAGGAAGGAAGGAAGGAAGGAAGGAAGGAAGGAAGGAAGGAAGGGGAGGAACTCCTTTATGCATAATACCTACCTTTCCGCAGACTTCGCAAGTGAAAACTTTGGGTTTGGCATTAGGAGAGCCGCGGCTGAAATCCGAGGTTTTGAATGCAATTTTTTCTGACAAAAGTTGGGCGCTTTCTTTCATGTAATGCTGCAGCTGAGCCTGGGACAGGTCTTTGAAAGCTACACCCGAAGGGAGCTTCTCCACCGCGGGGACAACCAGTTTATTCCTTTCGGCTAAATACGTTTTTGGCGGTGGGTGCAAAGGGGAACTGAGAAAATAGGAGGCCACGGGGTGGATGTTCACGCCCGCAGCCGGGTGGCACGGACCATCACCTCGGTTCAGGTAGCACAGGGCGCCCATGGCGTGGAACGAAGAGTGGTTGACCACACGCGGCCTTACCAGCTTGTACTGCTGCAGGGGCAGCGCGTCGCGGGCCAGGTCGCCCTTGAGACTTAGCGCGCAGTTGAGCAGGTCGCTGCAGCTGAACGCCGGCGCGGAGGGTGCCACCGCGGGCGGCGCCGGAGCCTCCAGGCTGGCCTTGCGGGGCTCGGAGCCAGTCGCTCCGGCTTTGGAGCTAGGGTCGTACGCCACGGGGACGAAAGGGATCATGCAGGGGATCGACGAGTTGAGGTGCAAGGAGTGCTTGGGGTCTCCTTTGGGCACGGCTCCCTGCAGGAAGTGGGGGACCGGCAGGGCCTTGGGCTCGGGGGTGCGCGCCATGATTCGTTCGATGGAGAAAGCCAAGGGTTTGGATGTGTTCATCACGTTGCCCCGAGCTGGAGCCGTCGCTAGCATTTTGGTGGTCGCGTTGAGGCAGCTACTGTCCATGACTGAGTCGCCAGCTTCCGTCCGCCGCCCGGGTTGGGTTGCACGGTCGTTGCCTCGTCCCCTGCTTGTCACAGACCTGCGGAGAGGACAGGCACCGTCACCACCAGCAGCCTCCTCCTCCTCCTCCCCAGCATCACCAGCCGAACCTGCCTGCCCAGCCCAATGGACTCCTGCCAGCCCATCGCAGAGTTCTTGGCGCACCAATGACTCGGGGACAATCACTACTTATTTCTATCAATAGAAAGTGTTGTGTCAATAACGCAGCCAAGATCTCGCCAATCGTTAACTTCCAAGAGGAGAAGGTAAACTAGATAATTGCTCAATTCGCTTCCAACAGTCAACAGGAAAACTTTTTTTTCCCTCTGCAGTCGGTGACTACTTTTCATTGGTGAGAGAGGTTCCCCCGCCCAGAAGAGGCGGGGGCGCTCTCCCTCCGCAATGCGCCGCGCCCTCCCCTCCACGCAAGCACTCGCCCGCCCGCCCGCACACACTTCTCTACTCTTCAACCACCCCTCCCCCTTGTTCCCTCTGTCTTTTTAATTCTCAATCTGCTTAACCAGGCTTTAGAGGCCAAGCAAATCTGAGATCAATTTTCTCGTTTAGCTCTAAGTGACATCATCTAAAATCATTGTGCTAGGGCTAAATAAGGAAACAGAGTCTAATTCAGGGGCAAATGCCAGGCTATATTTATCAAACGCCAGGCTCTAGAAAGCCTTGACCAGGAAGCCTCTGACGGCAAAATCCGAGGTTTCTTTGCTTGGTTCCGCTGAGCCCAGGTCGGGCCACGCTGCCTCCCACGCAGTCCACTTTCGTCCTCCAGGACCCAGGGAGGGGGTGCTCGTTCCCTGAATCCTGGAGTCTCTACGGCTCGAGCGCATCTGGACCCTTTGGAAGACACCAGCAGGTAACTGGCCTCCCAAAATGCCCCTGAGATTTGAAGGCCTTGGGAGGCTTGTTATGTGTTTGTGGTTTTGCAAAAGTGATACCCATGGCAATAGTCCTGGGAAAGACGCACTAGCACCACAAAGTTGAGGAGTTGCAAGGAATAAGCGGGTGCCACACCGCCAGAAACCTAGACGCGGATCGGACTCACACACAAACACACGCGAGAGCGCGCTTCCTTGAGTTTCCAAGGGAGAACCCCGAAAAGGCAAAGAACTCGCGCCCACAGCTCTTTCCGAGCAGAGCGTTCTAAATGTTGAGCCGAGAGGGGAAATAGAATCTATCGATCCCCATCCCGGCTGCCCGCGTCTGTATGCCTCTCAGTAGCAGTCCGTGCCCGCGACACCTAGTGTGTCTGTGCGCAGAGAGACGAACTAGGCGAATCGTCCGCCCCGCGTGGTGACCACAGCCACATCTGTGGCCCCCAAAGAGCGCTTGGCGACCCTGAACGCACCCCCAGGTCCTTCGGGCGCCTGGCGCCCTCCTGTTGTGACGCCTGGGCCCAGATTCCTGGGGCTGAGTGAAGACGCGGGAGGCTGAGGCTCCCACTGAGCGGGTTCCCGCGGCTCCGGCCGGTGCGAGCCGAGAGCAGCAGAGCCAGTGCGCGCCTTCCCGGGCGCAGTCCGCACAGAGCCTCCAGTCGCCGGCTGCAGAGCCCGGGGACTAGGCATGCTCCTGAGGTGCTGGTAGTAGGAAAACCCGGCGGTTCTCAAGCTAGCGCCCTACGGAGCGCTGAGCTGTGAGCCCTGAGCTCCACCGCCTGGAGGCGACCTCCAAGCACCATCCGCCTGGTGAGTTATTCTAAGGTGTATGGACCGGGGAGCCCAGGTATCTGGCTAAGAGTATGGTGTGCTGTTCTCTGGTGAGAACTCTGGAAAGGGCTAGCAATGGGAGGTGGATGTGGGAGCCTAGGATTGTTGAGCCCAAGGCCAGTTTACTCAAAGGTGCCAAGCTGGGGTTCAAATGGAGGCTCTTTCAAGTATTTCTCCTGCCATACCCCTTTTCTAGCCCAGGCCAACCCAGGGACCCAGACTCCTCCGCCCTACCCTGACTTTGCCTGAGCTAGTTCAGCTACAGCCAGGAAAAACAAAAACAAAAACTTTGGGGTGGAAACGAAGCGAGAGCGAGTCGTTGAGGCCTGACAGTGAGGCGAGACCGCTGAGTGGATGCTGGGGAAAAATCATCGCTGAAAAAATAAGGGCCAGCAGAAAGTCTTTTTGAAAGTTGCTGCGGCTAAAAAGCCAGATGGTGGGAAAATCTGGCTGTTTGAGGCCCGCCTTAGTGGCTAGGCCAGGGAGTGTCTCATTTCAAGTATCCAGGCGGCTTCTGGAAGACCTGTGAAGCAGAGAAGAGCAGGAGTCCAGGACAGGACACCCCGGACTACACAAAACCCGGGAGGCATTGTGGAGCCCTTTTGAACCTCAGTTTTCCTCAACTGGAAATGTTCGATTTGCTTTGGGGGCCTTAGAGCCTCTGTCCTTCACCCTGATCAGACAAAAGGTGCGGAACCCGAATTGCTTAAGGAAAGACCGCGGGGCGGGGGTGTCCCTGTCCCACGACAGATGGGTAGAGGTTAAGACTTTAATTGTTGCCTTTGGGGGCGGATCAGATTCCCTTTCCTACCTGCCTTCCCAACAGCGAAAAATCTGCCTCCGGCTGCACTCCTCCCTCGCCGGTACAAGTTTAAGGAAGAAAGCAAAGAGGCAAGAAACTGCTAGGTGCGGAAAGCTATGGAGCGCCCAGCTGACTTGAGCAACTCACCGGCCTCTGGAGCGTTACCTGCCTTCTTGACTGAACGCCACCAGTTTCTTTTACGTTTGTCGCGTGTCCCTCCCTCTTCTCTCCTTCTCCTCCCCCTCCCCTCTCCTCAACGGGGTGAAAACGCCTTTATTTGCCTTCGATAAATTTCCTCTTCAGTGGGCACTAACTTTTAAAAAAGGAAAATATTAGCGGAGGACTTTATATGGTTAACATTTCAATAGTTCGCCTTTCATTGGCCTTTCGGGATTTGCCTTTTCTGCCAAGTGTTTGAAAATGTCATTTGGGTAAATACAGCAAGGCACCAATTATCTCCTTTCTTTTGAGATAGCCCTGATTTTGCTAATCCCAAAGACCGAAGATGTGTTTTACAAATCCAAGTCTTAATATGCCAATATTTGTTAATATTTTCCACTCGGTATATAACCAAAACATATATTAACGTTTAATATGTGTTCCATAAGGTAAAGATTCTCTTAAAATACTGAATATATTTAGGAACAGTTTCTTAATGTCAGAAATGAATACTTTGTTTTATTTACAAACATTTGAAATTACAGAGGAGTAACAGGCACAGAGCATAAATTTGAAAGGTTTAGAAGCGTCTTAGAGATTCCATCAGTTAAAATTGTTCGATTTACTTAAAAGAATATAAAGGAGTTTTGTTTGTTCAGTTAATAGCAAAATAGAAACTTAGAGATCTTTAGGATTTCTTGGAGATTCCCATAATCTTCCCGTCTGTGGTTTAGAGCTGATTTTACTTGTCCCACCCATCGACTTTAATCCCAGATGCAAGTTGAGTCTAAGTGTTTTGGTTAGCAAACATGGGATATCCCATGGAACCAGAACAGTCCTTGATATAAAGAGGCCTAATAACAAAGTGGAATCAACACCCGAAAAAACAAGAAAAATCTTCCTACTCTGTAACAATTGAAAGTTCCATCTTTTGTAGACTCTAACCTTGTATTTCAGTGTTTTCTTAACTGTGTTCTTCATAATTCTCAAAGATTTGGATAATTTCCCTCAGACTTCTTACTTATCCCCTGTCATAAGCTAGCAGTTTTAGGGTAAAGATTATTGCCATCTGAAATTTAAAAAAAAAAAAATAGGAGATAGCCATAAATTACCAAGTATTCTGTAATCTTTGACTATTTCCTTAATAACTCACAAAATATTGATGAAGTTTTTTTATTTTAAAAACTGAATCGGAAAACATGACAACATAAGCAGGTCTTCAGCCAAGTGCATAGATTTGCCACTACTCTATTTTTAGGGTTTTCAGACCCAGCAAGCATCCCTGACTTCCAGCTCTCACAGTCCAGCTCTCACAGCCCAGATAATTAGTTGTTATAATTATCACGGCATCCTAGATGTTTGAGCGCATCTACCCTGTTTCCTGTCTAATAAAACAACACCAAAGGCCACACAGATAGATCCCTTCTAGAAGAGGAAAGGCATCACTAAATTCCTCCACTGTCTTTGTCACGGATTGGTGTTTTGTTGTTTCTTCTGGAGTGCCATAGAGACGGGCTGTTGGGATAGGACACAGATAAGGTCTGCATGGTTCCAGGGAAGAGACTTTTTGAATACTTCACACTAATGAATGGATACACAGTGGGACTAACTTCGCAGCACATTAACAAACATGAGAACAGCTTCAGATTTAAGCCTTCCAGCGTGCTTTTAGTCGATTTGGTGGCTAATAAAGAACTCTTGTTGTAGAGGTGGGTACTGGAAGAGTCAGCGAGAGAACTGGGGGCGGGGGGGGGGAGCGAATATGAGCAAACTACATTGTAGTAAGTTCTCATATAATGAATAAAAGTATTACTTTAAGAAAGACTCCTTGGTAATTTTGTATAGCATGTGAAGGGCGGTGTTACCAGTTAGGACTCTGTGAACTGGAGAACCGCTCCCTCCCTCCCCCACCCCCCACTTGGACTGGAGGAGTGTGAGAGCAGTCTGTTACTTGTCTCCAGACCTTTGTCCTTACTATTTCTTTTGTATTAGGATTGTCTTTAAATTCAATGAAATCATTACTCTCCAAACAGCATTTGCATGTTAAACTAGTTTGTAAAGGGAAGTGAAACGTTCTAACTCAGGAGCGTTCACAAAGGCGGCAGGTAACTCTGTCAGCCGCCTCTAGGGCTGATGATGTCTACCCCTACCCTAACGCTGGGATTTCTCTCACCCCGCTCTTCCAGGCCTGTAAGGCGCGTCCCTCTCGGCTGCAAGGCTACGTGCAACTCAGGCCTGGGCTTGGTGGAAAAAGAAGTTCACAAACAAGGAGCTCAACTTTTCGTGCAGCCGCTTACAAGTCAGGCAATCAACACCCAGCGGTTTTGCTTGTAATTTGCAACGGTGCTGTTCAAAGTTGAAGGGCAAACACAAAAAAGAGGACGTGCCTAAAGTATTTTTTTCTTCCACGCTGACAATGTGTCTCCAACGATAGAGAAGCTGGTTAATGCAACTGACTGATTAACATTGCGCAGAAGTTACCAGATAATTCCTAAAAAGTCATTTAGTAAAACCGTACTCAACATAAAAGCTCCACTCTTCCCTGTTTTTGGCCAGGGTTTTAGAGCAGTTTCGGTGTTAAATTCAAACTTCCTTCCGTAAGTGATCCCGTGAAACGAAAGGCGATAATAGAAATTGAAATAGCACAGAGCGAAGAATGAGATTATAGCAATAGAGAGGCAATATAGGTAAATCAGCATCCGCGAGCCAAACATGTCTAGAGCCTTTTATGATTTCAGTTACCTCCTGGATTCCTGTCCACAGCCGTTTGGGCCTGGGAATGTCCTGCGCTGACCCGCAGCCCGAGGCTGTTTCAATCTCCATCCGCCTTCGCTCGCTCGGCCTGGAAGTCCCGGGGCCCAGCTGCCCGGGGAACCTGTGTTCCCGTCGCTTGAGGTGGGATAGAGGCGATCCGCCTCGGTCACGCTTCGCTTGCCAGAGCCCAGCCCTTGAACAGAAGTCCCAAGTACGCTGAAAATTGGTCCCTGTCGAGTTCTGCTCTGCTCGGTTCTCACTCACAAACCTCCGCTCAACTGACGTCTCCACCCGGCGAGAGAGACCGAGCTGAGGCGACTGCCAACGAGAAGCTGGGGGAGTGCGGCTCGTGGGGTTTGGCAGGGACCGGGAAGCTGGGGCGCGTCTCCAGCTGCCGGCCGCTGGACCTTTCCGCTCGCCCGCAGCACCGTGCGTGTCCCGCCCAGCTCTGAACGGCAGCAGCGCCTCCCCCAGGGCACGGCCCCCACCGTCGGCTGGGCCTGCGTGACTGCGGCCGATCTGGTCCCGAACTCTGGCCTCAGGACCGTCACTGGCCCCTACAACCCCTCCCTGGCTCGGCTGTGCTCCTCCCTCCCCGCTCCGCTAGCCCGAGAGGCTGGAAGAAGGAGGAGGGGGGGGGAGGCTTGAAAGTTTCGGGAGGGGGCGCGGGTTTGTGTTTACGAGACCAAGAAACAGTTGGCGGGGAACTCGCTTGAAAAGTTTTTGAGCCGAACGCTCACTAATAGCCTGGCTTTGACAACTCCGGGTGTAAGTGAAGGGTCAGTCAGCCTACACGTCAGGTGGGCGGAAACAGACCTGCCTGTAGGGCAGGCCTCAGGAGGAACGAAAGCTTTGCTGTTTGTATTGTTATTAGTTTTGTCGGTCACTTTCGTAAACTATTCCAAAGTACCTGTAGCACTTCTCAGTGTATCCTCGAAAAGTCTTTCAGCTGTGTGTGTGTGTGTGTGTGTGTGTGTGTGTGTGTGTGTGTGTGTGTGTGTGTGTTCTCTCCATTCTGGGTTCCTGGGGATTCCTTACTTTTTGAAATTTGTTGGTTGATGGCTAGAAGTAATTGGCCTGACTATAGCACTTAAGGTCCCAGCAAAAAGGAGAAATTTTCCTAAGAAGAGATCTCTTTTAATCTTACTATTTTAAGTCACATGCTTCAATTTGTCCTTCGGGGTCCTGATTTCCCTTGGCCAAACCCCAGACCTCCACTAACACTGAATGAGATGGCAGTGGTACCAGACGTCACCCCGCGGCCACCTCCAGCTGACTTCCACAGCCTCCGTCCGGAGCAGACGGGTCTCAGCTCCAGCACCTTTCACTGCACAGCCAGCTGTGGACGGTGGACGCTCTTTGATAGCCCAATGTCGCTCGCCCCACCCTCCTCAGGAGTGGGTTTGTTACTGCAGTTTAACATTACTCACTCTAGGGAAATCCCTAGAAAAAAAGAGGCTTAGTCCTTTATTAAGGGCTCTTACTACTTTTTCAAATATCAATTTGGGTTGTTGCCTTCTTGCTGGATGGACATATGTGTTGTCTGTAACCCCGACTTTAGAGAGCCCGAGGCAGGATTGCTGCAAGTTCGAGGTCAGCCTGGTCTACAGAGATCCAGTCTGAAAACTTCAAAGCAAACAAACAAATAAACAAACAAATTTACCTTTTTGGTCTGAATTGATTTAGAAGTTTTTCATTGTTTTTCTAGCAATCTCCCTTAACTCCCTCTGGTTAATTCTGGCCACTAGTCTCCCAGAGGACTAGTGTCCTGGAAACACCTAGAACTTCCAGCAACTCTCTTTTGGCCCTAGGTGACCACGAAGGGCTGGCGGCTTGACGTCATGAAAGCCTGTGCCGGCGTCCCTCAGTGCGGGCTGCAGCCTGTAGCTTCGGAAGGCTGTCTGGGTCAAGAGTGGAAAGGGAAGTGGCGTGCAGAGTAAAAAGCTGGAAGAACCGGGCAAGTCTGTGTGAATCATTCAAAGACTGAATGAGGTCGGCTCCTGTTGCTTGTGAAGGAGGCGAATGCGTATGTGTGTATGGAGGGGGGGGGTCTACCTAACCCTGTGATTCACAGCTTCTCAGAAATTTACATAATACAAGGGCGTAGATGTAAACCTAAAGGACAAAAATAATAATTCAATGGCACATATTTTATTTTCGCACCGCGGACCTGGATGTGTTCCCGGTGTTGGCACGTTATTGCTTCTTGGAACTCTTTACTCACCACGCAGAGTATCTGAACTTTCACACCACTGCTGAAGGAGAGGAAAAAGGAGGGAGAAGAGGAAGAGAAATTAGCTTTATCGTGCTGGTCTAGATTTCTCAGCTGCAAAGGACTTTTTCCCCTCCTTCCTTCAATGAAGAGCATTTGTTTCGAACAAAAGGCAGCAAGCACGGTAATAATTGGAGTCCTTTCATTCCTAGGGACCTAGTGTCATTTTATATGGCTGATGTTTTATTTTACGCGACGTAGTTGGCCTTTAATATGAATGGAAAGTTCCAATTTATCATTTCCTCAAGTAAGTGAAGACTCACCTCCAACCAAGAGAACTGACTGTCAAAAAAGACTTAAGTTTAATACAGGATAGAGAAACAGTGATCAGAGCAGCTACAAAACACATGGGAGCTGCAGAACGGTCTGTCTGTCTGTCTGTCTGTCTGTCTCTCTCTGTCTCTCTCTGTCTCTGTGTGTGTGTGTGTGTGTGTGTGTGTGTGTGTGTGTGTGTGTGTGTGTGTATGTTCTCCATTTGACTTAGTTGCCATTGGGAACTTAAATTGCAGAGTCCCATTGTAGCACCTTCTTCTTGGTTCCCCATAAAACACCTAAAAGGAAAAACTGGGCCAGGGATGGTGGGATCCCATTATCCCTGTATCTCAGCCAGGAAGGCACTATGCCTTCCATCTGTGTCTGGGCTGCATGGTCACAGCCTTGGGCGAAGTATTGAGTCTCCCTCTCTCTATTTAGATGTGGGAGATCGGACCATAGGAGCCTGGAAATGGGGATGGTTTCCTTCTCCCTTCCCTGTCTTCCTGTGAAGCTTTTCTCTGAAAGATCCATCTGCAGAATTGGCAGCATTCTCTAGCATTTAATCCAAGTAGACTTGTCAGTCATTTTAATTTCCAAAATTTTGATTACAATTGTAGGACTGGGAATTTTATTTTAAAAACTACTCTTTTCTCTCTCCCTCCCCATTCTGGGCATCTATTTAGCAGAATAGACTCTGTTTTTCTCCTCTTAGAAGCTTAGACTCTTCCATTATTCATGGAAGACAAAAGCAACATTTCCTTTTAAGAATGTTCTTCAGAAATATCCACAACACCAATTTGTCCTGAACATTTGGGACAAACACACACACCCCTCTTTGGAGCCCTAAGCTAAGTACTCTTGACTGCTCAGGCCACACAGAACACAGTGAACTGGCTCAGAATGGAGATTAATGGTTTTCCTTTACTTTGAATTGTTCCCCCTGTAAAATGGGACTACATTAGAAAGTCCTTTCATCTCTTAAAGATACCAAGATTGAAGAGACCTTAAACTACGATGACTTTATGTATGAAAAGCTATTACCACTGTTTAAAAAGTTAGAAACTTTTCTAAATTGTTCAGACAAATGAATTTTAAAATAATCCCTCCTCTCAATGGTAGATTTTAGGCCAAATATATGGAAATGTTAAAAACAAATGCAGGGATTGCATTTATAAATTCTTTTTCACCACCTCAAGGACTTTTCTTGTCTTTAGGGGCCTTCTCTCCCACACCCAGCTCTGTAGTCCCAGAGTACACTCTTCTGTAGACTCAGGAATGAACTCCCACAACTTGAAAAAGATGCCAGTTTGGTTACAGCAGATTTCAGTTCTTATGAAGCAATTACACAATGCTAAAGTCAATCAGCTTTCCACAGAATATTCATTCTCATGTGTGAAAGAACACACCTTATAATCCTACAATGTAACAACAACAAACCTATAGTGTTTGAATGAATGACAATGAATGAGCTTCTTCCACACAGTAACTTTGGAGCGGCTCAAAAAAATAACTAGCAGCTCCAGCCAGGAGGAGCTAACAAAAGCTCTGTTCTCACAGGACTCTCTCACCTGGCCACTCCCTGTTTCACTTTCTACCTTCTGAGATACGTTCCCACTGGGTTTTATCTTTTTGCTGTGTGACACTCTTTGATAAAACTTTTCCTTGCTCCCTGCCACACTCTCCTGCAAAGACACAGTTAGCATTGTCTAATGCCGGGGCAAAAGAAATGCACAGAAGAATAAACTTCAGAATTGCAATAAAATTTCTTTCTTTCAGTTACACCCAAGAGAGTTACTTGTGGGACAAGTGGTGGAGGGGCTGGTGCTAAAAGACACACCCGATTCAATGTGAATAGACGCTAAAATAGCATGATGTATCACTTTTCATTTTTACACAGGAACATATCGGTGGCATCTATATTTATGGATTCTGTAAACAAACACAAGGCAGGCTGCACTTTGAGAGGAGCAACTGCTGTGTCTGAGGGTGTTTGAGATCAACCATTCAGTTGAAATAACTCTCCACTTCCTCTTGGACGTGAGAATCCCTGATCTAGGGGTGTACAACGTGGACAGAAATTGGAGACAAGTCTAAAAGATTTTTGTTGTTGTTGTTGTTGTTGATATTATCCCTCTGTTACAAATAAATACACAAATACAAGACCCTTCATTATAAAGTTGTAAGGTATAGGGAGACTGAAAACATCGTGGTATTCAGCCCCCACTTCTGGGATTGAAAAAGTTACAGGTTGGCTTCTTAAAAAAGGAATGGCTGGGGGGGGGGGGGCGGAAACAGTCCGCAGCAGTTAAACAGCCCTTGTCCCAAACTTGTTTTTCCCTTTGATGAGTAGGGAGCATATGCTTCTGAGAGCCACCCAGTGTTTATGTCTCAGCCTCACCAGGGCAAAGGATTCTCAGAGGATGTACCCTCTGCCCTGGACTGGGCCTCAGTGATGTTTGAATTTTCCTGAATCCTAGAAATGTTTTGTTCAGCAACCCATTGGGGCTAGATGCTGCCTTACCTGGCACTACTTATCGTTCTTCTAATGCTTCTATGTCTGCACTATGCCTGGCTTCACAGTGTGTATGCTGTGGGTGAACACTGCAGAGGATCTCTCTCTCTCTCTCTCTCTCTCTCTCTCTCTCTCTCTCTCTCTCTCTCTCTCTCTCTCTCCTGTTACTTCTCCATTTTCAAGTGGTTGCTTGTGTGGCAACTTTGTTCTAGGATTCAGAACAGCCCCTTACACTTAAAAAAATATTAATGCACCCCCCCATTTGCCTCCTGACACTCCCCTCCCTTGAACTTAACTGCATTGGCCACAGGCCTGGGATTTCCAGTGTACAGTGTGGCACTGATTGGATTATCCCTCTCTCCACCTCAGATTCCCAGAACACTGCCATTCCCACGTAGACCCGGAGTGTCTTCAGTTGCCTCCCTCCGCAGCCTCAGCTTCAGGGGCTGCTGTGGCAGTGCCTGGCCTTTTAGATGATGGGCATCCCACCCCCATCCTCCCACCCCTCACCCCCCACCGTCCCCTTTACAAAGCTGGAACTGGACAATCTTAGCCAGTTCACAAACATCCCAGGTGTGGGGTTGGAGGTTCAGAGCTGAGTGTGAGCCAAAAGGAACCTGTGCCAGCCTCAGGCAGAATGACTTGTGAAACTGGGGGTGCCTGCTGGTCCATGCTGGATTCCTATCATTTTTTATAATCCATCACTCTACCAAGAAATAGTTAATAACAACCAGAACTTTATAACATGATTCTAATCCTTAGAATAATCTTCCTTACTAAGTGCCCGAAACTTGTTCAAGGCTACGAGGCTTAGATATGAGGAAAAGGTGTTGTCCACCAAATTCAAATTCAGACTTACTTTTCTGACTGTAAAGCTGGGCTTTTTGCAGCCAGGTGCACTTTTCCATAGCCCTTTAAATTAGTAAACCCTTAATCCCAGCACTTGGGAGGCAGAGGCAGGCTGATTTCTGTGAGCTCAAGACTAGTCTGGTCTATAGAGTGAGTTCCAGGATAGTCAAAGCTGCATAGTGAGACCCTGTCTGGGGATGGGGGTGGGGGACACATGGATGGACAGATGGAACCTCCCTCTACTTTACAAAGGATTGGCCCCAGGGCTTCACACTCACTAGATAATGATATGCTGAGATACACATTCATACCTCAGCACTTTTTCAGTTTCTGTTTAGAGACAGGGTTTTGCTAAGTAGCCAGGGCTGGGCTAGCTCCTACTCCACAAGATACAGCTTCCTAAGTAGCTGGGACCACAGGCATGCACCTTCCTTCATGGACACTAGATGTACCTGCACACTCTCCCTGAAAGCCACCAAGTACTGTAAAGTCTATGATTGACAGGCTCTTGTGACTTGTGAACCCCACACTCCAAGTTTGCAGTTAGCATGTGTGGATGGTCTCTGCTCCCTTCAATACTGGGAGAATTCGTTTAAAGCAGAACCACATTCCATCTTCAATTAACAGTGGGGTAGCCTAGAAGGAACTTGACTTGGGGCTGGGAACCT
This sequence comes from Peromyscus californicus insignis, assembly GCF_007827085.1. Classification (NCBI taxonomy): domain Eukaryota; kingdom Metazoa; phylum Chordata; class Mammalia; order Rodentia; family Cricetidae; genus Peromyscus; species Peromyscus californicus. The sequence goes on from NW_026294584.1 coordinate 36,422,252, forward strand.
GCCTTCCTCTAAGGTTGGGGGGCCGGTGTGTGCAGGGCTTGGAGCCAGCGGTGAGGCTGTGACCTGCTGGGCTGCACTGAGGGAGCTAGGGAGCATCTCCCAGGATCACAAATCTCTCACCTTCCTTCAGGGACCAAGACTGGCAAATTTTCATTTTCTGTGTTGAGAATAGAAAATAAAGGTGACTAAAGTCCTCTTCTGATAGAGATCAGTGCCTCAATGAGGCACTTTCCCCAGATTCTGGGCCACCGGGCAAGGAAGGCTGGGTCCGTGACTTCCCAGTGCACTCTGCAGCCTGGGGTCCCCAGCAAGCGTTCGCCTCCCCGCTCCTCCCCCGAGTGCCCCTTTTGGGAGGCAAAGGACAAGAGGTAAATGATTCCCTGCCACTCTAGGAATCTGGAAGAAGCGCCCTGTTACCGTCATCGAGGGCGAAGGAGGACTGCTCCAGGCCAGGCTGTAACCCGGGAGGGGCGTAATGGGGGGGCCCCCAAACCCCTTCGCACGGGCATTAGGAAACTAGCAGGAAATCTCTTCTCCTGATCCAGGGACAATGAGCCCTGGCTAAAGGGAATTCAAGTGGAAAAATACGTGAATGTACGGACAACCCACAGTCGGTGGCACACAGAGGTTTCCTGTGGGCTGTGTGGCACTGTTTCTTGTCGGACAGGACGTCGTTATGATCTTTACTCAATAAATGTTTGAACGAACGTTCTTTGCAGGTGAGTTCATAACCTCTCTCTGATTGACCTCACTTGAAACTCAGCCAACTGCCCAGTGCAGCGTTCTGCTTTTCCCTAAATACATTCACGAGGAGGGGACCCCACTTCGAAAGATTTGCAAGACTTGTTAGGTTTTTAAACTTTGCTTTTCCTCCTAAAAGCACTTTCAAGAGAATAATACCGTCTAAAACTGATCTTGCTTTAATATCTGCTTGGGTGTCCAACACCAGGATTCCATCAGTGACCAATTAAGTCATTTCAAGAAAATTTTCATTAGGCTAAAGAGAAATTCTGGGCAAAGGCCACCAAAGCAATTTTCTCTCCTTTTCGATCACTTCTTTAAATATGTTTCACGCACCATTTTGTGGCTCAAAGGTCAGTGTGAGTGGACCTTGTAGAATTTAGAGCAGGTCCATAACTTGGTTTGGTGTTGTCTAGTTGTGGGCGAAATGGGAAGGAGGAAATGAAGCATTTAGAAAGGAGCAGGAAGGGTCACCCTCTGCAGAAACCCCAAGGCTGAGGTGCCACAGGCAAGTGTCATAGGCAAGGCTGAAACAGATCATTTCTGCCCTAATGCTGTCCCCCTATCGCTCGCTTTCCCTGTTGTGTGTGAGTCCTGCCAACTAGACCTGTCCTTTGAGCAAACAGTTACTGTTTTAAAGAGTTCTGGTAGAATTGAGAGGACAAGGGTCATCTCTTAGGGCATTTTAGAACAACTAGAATCAATTACGCTGACACCAACACTATCAAGACCATGGAAATTTCACTGGAAAAGGAGGGGTTCTGGAGTAGATCAGCAGTATGGTATGCTGTTAGGAGGCATATGGCCAAGGGTTCAATATCCTATGTACAAGCGTGCATGGACACATTGGTTTCCAGGTAAAGAGCAATTCCACGTTGGGACGGTGCCACTGGGTTAGAGGTCACAAGGAGTTAAGGGTCACATGACAGGATACTTAAGGCAAGTATGGTGGAGAAAAAGAGCAAAAGTATCTGTGGACAAACTGCTTCCAAAAACAGTCCTTACTCTTTCATCAGGGAAAACAGAGGAAACTGTCATCTTTCATGTTTATCACGTCATCTTACTTTCAGGACCTAAACATCAGGCCCAAATATTGCTATGTAATAATTGTGGATAAAGCAGATTTTTGTGGACCAGTCTGATCACCCTGGTCACCATTTCTGTGATATAACAGGAGAAACAAGTTTGGAAGTTCAAGGCATTCCTGATATTTTATCCCATAAGTGTCCATAAATTCAGTAATACTTTCATTTTGACACTGCAGAAATTATTTGTCAGTATAACTAGGTGGGGTTGGTGTATGCCTACAGTTACTTAGGAGGCTGAGGGAGGAGGGCTACGGGAGCCTTAGACTTCCAGACCAGTCTGGACAACACACCAAAATCCTACATCAAACAAAACTTTACTTCTGAGTGAGTGCAGTAGCATAGTATGCCAGTGTATATTAGGGAAAACCCCAAAATAAAGATTCAGGGAAATTATAAATGAAAACACTATAATCCTTTAAAATCGTATCAAGAAAACACTGGGAGAATTACTACCAGTCATGCCAACTGCTAATTAACATTAGTATCATTACTAATATTGCTAGTTATTGGTGGTTATTACTATTAATATACAGCATTTGAGTAGGTACTTAACATTTTCCTTGCTGTGAACATGTGTTCTCAAAATAATTCTTTTTATCAGACTGTAGGCCTACCAGGTACAGAGCACAATGTTCGTTCATAACTCTTGCTTATTTGATTGAAAACAAAACATCACAGAATAAAACAAAAACACAGAGCCAGATAGTTGGATGTTTGAGATACTGCAAATATCTTACTGCATTTAATCTATTTAAGTTTAATGAACACAGAAGTTGCTATGACCGGATGGATTTTTATTGCCTGCAAGCTGTCACACTCAGAAATAGAGTACAGTATGTTGATGGAAGCACATCTAGCAACGTCTTACTCAGGAAAAAAATGTTCAGAAAGGAACAGGACGTAAGCCTGGGGACAGTCTAGTCTATATTTGGGCATGGCACTCTCTGAAGTCCAGGATTACATCTGCAGACAAATTCAGAGTTATGAAAACCAAGGCTAAAGCTTCATACACATCACAACACCGGCAAACTAAGCACAGAGCAAACATTGTACATAAAGTATAACCTGGAGGCACACCATTTTAACAGAAGTACAATAGAGTTGATGCTGTGACCAGAGATGGCTTTCCCCAATGTTGTTTCGTGGGAGACGCATATCTCATATGACACACAGGACATTATTCTGATAGGACTATTGAAAAAGGAAGGTCAAATATACTAACAACAACAAAGAATGAAAACAAAATTAAAAGACAAAAGCAGTTCATGTCCTAGTCATGAGCAGAGCCAACTTTAGGCCAAGCTATACACGTGAATATGGTTTTCTTTCAAAAAATACTTGGCATGTCTCTCTTTATCTCTGAGTTCATTTTCTAAAGAAATCTGAGCATTTTTATTTGGTCAAGACAGTAAGCACAATTACAAGGACAAGGTGCACAGAACAATGCCTAGGCCTTCAGTCCTTTTGTGGAACTGTGTGCTGTCAGCCTTCTTCTTCTTCATCACTGTCCTTCATGGTAATGCCCTGAAGTCCTCCTCCTTCTGAAACAGAGGCTGTGGCCTCCTCCACAGTTAAACGTCTGTGCAGAGTATCATATGTCTTACTGTTCAGCGTTCCTTCCAACACACCTTGCAATCGGAAATCCCTATAGGTTTTCTAAAAGAAGAACAGAGTATTTGCTTTGATTAGTTAGATGTGTGCATAGGCATATATGCTTATATGTGCAGACATATGTTTGTGTACTCCAATGGCCTTTTAGAAATATGGGGAGAATCCACTAATGGATTCCAACTGTGGCTGCTCATGCCAATCATCTTGCTAGTGCATTTCTGGGGAGAAAACGGGATGAGTGACTTTGGATAGTGCTACCCAAGCTACAGTCCTTATGGAGAGATCAAAATGTTGTGACTACCAGATGACAAATTAATTCCCTTTCTCCAAACATTACTAATTACATAGAGTTGAGTACCGAATAGTCTGTAACAAATATAACATGATATGTTTATGTGCATTTTTAATAGGTAGGACATCTTACATTTTCAATAGGGGAGTCTTTCCTTTAATAAAGAAAAATATGCTTATTTTATAAAATACATTAGTTTTGGAAGGCAAGTGTTGGGGGATAAAGAAGTTCACACTTTATGCATATGAACTATAAAAATGAATTATGCTATTGGAAAATTATATTTATATATAGGAAAATTATATATATAGGAAAATTATATATATTGGAAAATTATATATATTGGAAAATTATATATATATATTGGAAAATTATATATATTGGAAAATTATATATATATATTGGAAAATTATGTATATATTGGAAAATTTTATATATATATATAATGCCTATGCCTATATGGTTTTTACCTTTTTTCTTTGAAATGCTCTTAGAACAGTAAGTACCACGATTCTGGGAAAAAGTTTCCATAGTTAGGAAAATAAAAATGAGCATTTATACATTTTTGGCAAAATAATAAGCCATTATATTACATGTTAGAGCAGTGATTTATAGACTGCATGTAAAATAGAATTCAATATTATCATTTCTTCCTATGTGATTCTTTTTTAAAAATTAAAATTATATTTATTTGTCTCATTTGTTTGTGTGTGTCTGTGTGCATGTGTGTGGGTATCAGAGGAAAACTAGTTGGAGTTGGTTTTCCTTCTACTATGTGGATCTTGGGGTTGAGATCAGGTTGTCAGGCCTGAGAGCAAGCACCTTTACATACAGAACCCTCTCACTGGCCAATCTACAGTGCTGCTTCAATTTTTTCCCTGTGGGATTTAAAATGTATAACCTAGAAAGCTTCCCTTATGTCTAAAGTGTGATTATTTTCACACCTTTTCCATGTCTCTACAAGACGGTCATATTAACTATAGTAGCAGTAGTATTGATTTTAAACGTGGGAGAAGGAAGCCTAGTTATTTAAATGGAGAAACCAAGAACTCATGAAGATACCCCATTCATTCTATGGAGGAATTTTGAAACGCATTTTTAATGATGATCATCTTTTATAATTCTGCTGCTTGCTAGATTTAGAACCAGAAGCAGGCAGACTTCATTGGATGACCCAAGTGTCAGCCGGTGTCAGCATGCCACTGTTTTAAGTGATTTCTGGCAGCCAGTTTTTTTTTTTCTTTTTAATACTTCATAGAAGAAAGAAAGGCCAATCAGAAGGGATATTGTATCTCATTGCTCAATATCATAACCCCAGTAGATGGAAAATACAATGAAGAGAAGCTTGGTTTTGCTGAATACAGCATAGCAGCAATACACGGTCAAAACACTTCCATCAGAACATTCAGGGAATCCCAGAGCACCCAAGCATGTGCACTAAGGGCACTTGTCACATGGGTCAGGAAGTGCATATTTATCCCCTCATTTGACACACGTGGTCACTTCCCACAACTTTCTGAGAAAAGCAGGAATACTCCTGCCCACTTTCCCTGACTTGTGCTCATGGTCTCATCTAGTTTCAGAAGTGATATGTAAATGGTAAGGGTGGAGGGCAGTGTAACCTTTCTGATCTGATCACTCGATAGAAATAAATTCATGTTAAAACAAAACAAAACAAAACAAAAAACAAACCCACACCAGCCGGGTAGTGATGGTGTACGTTTTTAATCCCAGCGCTCAGGAGGCAGAGGCAGGTGAATCTCTGCGAATTCGAGGCTAGCCTGGTGTATAGAGCGAGTTCCAGGACAGCCAGAACTGTTACACAGAGAAATCTTGTCTCGAAAAAACAAAACAAAACAACCCACACCAATGTCTAAAATTTAGTTGAAGCCTGAGAACCACCGCATGGCATCAGAGGTCAATGTCTCCACCGCTAGTATGATTTAGATTCAGAGAGTATTTTGTCTTAGATGATCAAATCTATTTCCACTTTTAAGCCGAAATTATTGAAATTTATTTCAATAGATTCCTTTAAGGGATATAATCTACCACCTTCATATTCTCTAGGTGGAATAAACTTATTATGATGCAGTCATAAACAGACTTCTGATTCATAAGGACCACTAAGGTGGCATAGCTTTATGATACTCAAAGTCATACTTCAGACTTAAAACCAGAGAAGTAACTCTGAAGTATGAATTCTGCCTAGAAAGTGTGGTAACTAATACATATGGTATTATTACCACAAACATTTATGTTAAAGTCTATTGTCGTCTTTTTAATTAGATTAAAATTACATTAAGCACACAACACACTATTCACACTGTATTGTGCCATAGAAAATTGTTTACTAAGTTTCTGAGTTTGCTCTTTTGGTTTCATTGGAATCCTTTCCTTTAGACTTAGTTTAATTGTTAGTAAGTTTGCCCTGACAGACTTAAATTATGGATTTGGAGTTCCAAAGGCTTTCTAATCTCAATATGGTAAAGACCATTTCTTTATTCTGTTAAAAAGTAACAACCAGGAGGTGAGTTGCAGTGCAGATCCTTGCAAACTCTAATTCATAAAATGCTGCCAGCACTTGGACATTCTCAGGCTTCCACCCTGGACCTCTTGACTCTTCCGTAAGACAAGGGCCTGCCACAGGGTGCTGCCTGCTTCCTTTCCCCTAGCACAACAAGCAGCTGATTTCTATTAATTGTTTTAAAATGTTTTATGGCCATTAGGGAGAACAGCCTAAATCAACAGCCATTTCGATTATTTGCAGACTTTATTTCCCCTTCTCAAAGAAATCATTCTGATGTTAAATCTTCACACATAATTTCAGACTTCAGTGTTTTTATGCCAGTCTTACTGGGATTTTTTTTTTTTAACAAATGAACCAATTGTGTAAGAGGACACAATTGACTCTCATTTTCACACCTTTCCTGGGCCTGTAACAATGGCAATGTCTGTGAGCAGTAAGAAGAGAGCTGAGTCTAGTCAAGTTGAGTGGATCCTGGTTAGGATGCAGGGATCTGCTGTCACACACAGGCCAGACCATATCATCTAGAGAGAAGCGCCTTCACACTTCTGCATGCATGTTGTCTAGTCCTTCTTAGAAACGCACTGAAAAATGATTAGTATAAGCAAAATCACTATTATGAACAAAACTAAAATCAGTTCCAAGGAACTGACGAATCCATGTATGAAAGTGGTTTAAGGTCATTTATATTCAAAGTAGGGGAATGGTTAGAATGCTAAATTATTAGTTCACCTTGCTCTTCATTGTGAAAATAATAATTTTAATTATTAAGTAGATACCTATGACCTGTTTAAATTTATAAGCCAAGAAAGCTTTGTCTGAGCTTGTGGAGAGCTAAATATGAGCTGGGGCTGATGGCACAGATCTGTCATCGCTGGTATTTGGGAAGCTGAGACAGGATGATCCCTAGGTGCTCAAGATCTTCCTGGGTGACAGAGTCAGTCTGAGGTCATCCTAGGCAACTTAGACAGTGACTCATAAATGCAAAAAATGAACTCAGTTATAGAGTGCTTGCCTAGCATTAATGAGGGCCTAGATTCAATCTCCAGCAAAGAAAAAAGTAAAAATAAATTAAAGTTGAACATTTATGAAACTTAATTTCACTTATTAGTTTTCACTATTTATGGCCATAAATAAAGTTTTCTTAAGATAACATTGGATTAGAGCACAAAGAAAATGCTGCTGTACTACTTAAAAGGTATTAACTGTTCTTTCATGTTAAAGTATTCACTAAAAAGAATGGAAGATGTATTCTCAGTATATTTTATGTATATGTTATTAACTATCCTTATGCTGTATATTTTGGTCATAGACAATTTTTGTCAACTATCTCAATAAGATGAAAATGGTGCATGCTCTTTATCTATTAAGATGCATTAATATAAGAAAGAAATAACGTTGAAGAAACAAATGATGAACAAGTAAAAAAAAAGAACATTTTAATTCCCCAAACAAAGAGATTAGCTATCCATCAGCTGATGGTTGGGAGGATATATGACTTCTGACATCCTGAATCTGATAGACAGAAGCTTGAAGCATGGCTGCTGGTGAAGATAACTGGCTGGCCTCATTGAAATAACAGTAGACATGGTGACATCAACAGATCGATGCAGATGGAAGGGAAACACAGTATTTGGATTGTCTTTTATGCAAAACAAACCAATCAAAAGCTGTCCAAGTTACATTTATAAGAACAAGGAAGAAATGATGGTGAAGTAAGCCACATCTGGACATATCACAGGGTGTGTTCAGCTCTTTGTAAAGAATACCTGCTAAGAGGAATTGAGGATATTTTGTTTGTTAAGTGAAATATGTGGCTGGAGTATCAAAATGTCATGGGTGGCAATAATTTTACTTCTTATCGGTCACTGATCATCATTACTATTATTAGAGCATAGTTCGGTTTCCACCTTTGAGGCAAATTGCCCAAATCTGAGGTTTCCACCTTTGAGGCAAATTGCCCAAATCTGATTTTGGAACAGAATTCAGTTGTGGTTCTGACTTGTGGTAACTTGTGTATCTGTAGCACAGAATAATTTGTATTTGAGTTAGACTGTAGGAACCAAGAGAATGATGGTAATTTTTTTTTTAGATTTATTTTATTTATTATGTATACAGTGTTCTGTCTGCATGTGTGCCTGCAGGCCAGAAAAGGGCACCAGATCTCATTATAGATGGTTTTGAGCCACCATGTGGGTGCTGGGAATTGAACTCGGGACCTCTGGAAGACCAGCCAGTGCTCTTCACCGCTAAGCCATCTTTTCAGCCTTCAATGGTAAATTTTTTTAATGTGGATGGAAATTTCTTTTAAAGATGTAACTTAGTGGTACTTTGCAAACTTCAGCATGTAATTAGAGTCTTCTGGAGGCTTGTTAATCTGTGGATCACTGGGTCTTATTAGTTCCTGATTCTAATGATTTAGGCTGTTGCCAAAAGACCTGTAGTTCTGACAAATCCCCAGGGGACTAATAGTTTTAGGTCAAAATGACACACTGAGAAGCACTGTGTGAGCAACCGTATATACATGACATATTATATACACATGTAGTATGTGTACATATACATAGGCACCCAAATGGAAGTATAGGTCTTCTGCATGAAACCCTTGATTCTCAGTTTCTTTTCAGCTATAATATCAAAATGCTGCTTTGATTTTAAGAAGTTAATCTTAAAGCAAATTTTTGCTTCCACCAATATTTACCAAGTGAAAAATTATATTGAATAGATATATTTTTTAAAGCTCCCACTCGTTAAAAAGAATATACATAAGCTAGTACCTATAGGCAAAAGTTCAGTGTTCTGTTGAATGCATGTAAGATCTGTGTTAACAGTTTTGGATAACCTCTAACACTCAAAATGGCCATCTTTTACATAAAAGGAGAGGCAGACTTCCTAAAGAAGCCAGGCAGTGACAGTGTGTAATGTCCTAATAGGGAATGGTGAAATCACACATTCTTCTCCTTTCATTGGAAAGTACAACTCAAAAGCCCTCATGATTAATACATGACTCTAATTAACATGAGGAATGTACTTTATTTTTATGCCAATGAATGTAAAATCATTGTGGACCTACCACATTCAGGTACATACAATTTATGTACATTGTCTTACACTGTAAGTACTTACATCCACCACTCAGTTACAGCAACCTGCCCCTTCCCCCGCCCCTCTTTTGGTGGGATGGTATCTTACCACTATTCTTTACAGCTTGTGGTGTAATTGGTGGGCAATTCACATTTCAGTACTTTCCATTTACCTTCACAATCTTGATGAGCGTCTTCAGTTGGTAAATATGAAGCTGGAGGTCTAGTCTGTCAGCCAGCCACACACAAATGACTTTCATGGAATTGCTGTACCATTGCTGGAAAGAAGGGAGGGAGGGTGGGGTGGAGGGGAGGAGGGCAAAAAAGAAAACAATCTCTGCAGTATTCATTTAACAGATTCAGTAATGAGAGGGTGATGAAGCACTCCGAAATGACCACAGATCAGCACTTGAAGTCAATAATGCTATAATTTCCTGTTAACAGAATTGTATGTTACGCTGGCAAATCTGCTGAGCTGACCCAGGCTGTTCTTTACATGAATTAGCATTACAGTGTTTAGCTGTAACAGATTCACGGAAAACCGTGTTTTTGCACTTTGCAGCCTAGTGAACTGCTTTGCAATTTGTCAGTAACAATGGGCACTAAATACATATTATGGGACTGAATGGATGACCAAGCTGCAGGGAAAACACACACACACACACACACACACACACACACACACACACACACACACACACCAGGTAAATCATTTTCAAAGGGAAATTTCCTACTGGTCTTCATGCTATGAAAAATTCAGACATTAGGAGCATTAGGACATAAGTCATGATGTCAAAGCCTAGAAATAACATTTTGAACCATGGCAAAAGGATCCACAGCTTACTAAATGGTGATCTCTGATCATGCTTTTGTACAAATCAGTTATGAAGCAATTGCCAAGATGTTTTAACAGTACTTAAATCAAGATTTACTCAGATCACAGGAAGGAGCCTTGTCAAGATGGAATTCTTGTATGTTGTAAGAATCACAAAGCATATGTCGTTACCCAGATTATGAAAGGAAAAGATCTGCGTCGCTTAGCAAGTCTTTTTGGAGGCGTCATAATTTTTCCATTTATTACAACTCTAATGAGGGAAAAAAACTGAAATTCTTTGGAGGTAATTTCCTGCTTCTGTAAAAAATAATGTACAATGATCAGAAAAAAAATCATAAAAAGGATTTTCTGGTCTCGTATTTTCAAAAAAGGCATCTGATATTAATTGTAACATTTCAAGGGGCTTGGTGATTATATGATAGAGCCAGGTGTTGGTAATGGTGTAAGAATACTGCCACTCATTGAAGTAACAGAAATATCTATAGCAATATGGCATTTACAAAGTGAAAGAAGTACTTTGAAGGAGCTTTCTGTGTGCTGCTTGTATACATAAACGTAGCGACACACCACATATGGACCCGTTTGTAGGTATCCAAACACAGATTTTAAAAAATCTTAAATATTTTTTTCTCCATTTAATAACACAATAAAATTTAACTTCTAAGAAATCATCAGTTCTGCAAGTCTAAAATTCATCCAGACTTGGGTTCATTGACAACAGAGCAAGAAATCATAGTTTAAGTGCAAGTAAAAAATGAGTTAGTTCCATACTTCATTTATTTCTATTAACTTGTTACTCTATTGAAGATGCATGCATAAAATGTGCCAAGCAAATTAAAATGAACTGCTTTACTAAACATGACCAAACAGTTCCTGAATTCCAAGTTTTATATTTCAGAGTAGACTGGGATTTAAGAGTTACTATTCTTTACCAATGAATATTTTGTTTACTGTTTAGCACATGTCAAAATATATTTTTAAAGTTTTATAAAATTTAACTACCCACACTCATAAATTCTTATAAAACCCAATGCTAGTAGCTGGAGCACTTCAACTGATACGTGACATCTCAAAAATCTTTTATGGATACATACCATCTTTTATTTCTGACATTAATTTCACATTCACTTATTTCAAATTACCTTAGCTGCTTCTATTTTAACGTAGCTGAACACTTGGGTATGACTGGCAATATTGAATTAGCATACAGCACTAAGACTTACTCCTACACCACCACACTGAACAGATCATTTGGAACCTAAAATGCTGTCAGAATGGATTGGACTTTTAAATATTGTAGTTTCTTTGTATGAGATAGAAATTTTCTCTTTCCTGTTGGAAGAGAGAAAATATCCATTGTATAAAGGCTTGTACAAGGCAGCAGTTAATACATTAGACTATCCAGGTACATGATGAGTTGCACAAATCTGAGAGAAATGAAGCACTCCCGTAAAAACCACTCAACATATACCTTTATGTTTTTAAGAATCCTCATTTCAAATTACTTTAACTCAATCTCCCATCTTGTACAAATGATGCTTATGCTAATGCTAGGATGAAAAGGATATTTAATTGAACACAGACATTATTAACCTAACATTTCTAACATAATACCCAAATTATCAATTAAGAGAAAATGAACTTGAGAATAAAGTAATTTAAATGTAACTATAGACATGGAGACGAGCAGGCCGTCAGTTAAGGGCGTTTAAGGTACTTTCTCCTCATCTTACTTTGAAGGCAAATGTCTTGATCTAAAAGGAAAGACATCTAAGAAACATTATCCTATCAGTTCAGAATGTGCGGTTTTGATTTAAGTCAAAGCAGTCTGGAGAATAATTGGGGCTAAGTTGAGGAAATGATTAGGGAAAGCAGAGGCTTAGAGCTCAGGGCTCAGCCTAGCCTCTACCAAGAGCAGGTTAATGACAGCACCACTCCATTCCACTGCAGCTTTCCTGCCTGGGATGAAACTGGACCCCCCCAGCCCACCCCAACAAAGCCACCAAACAGAAACTTCTTGCAGTTTGATATTTTTGATGCTGGAGTTAATACATCTTTTCCAAGGTGTAAAAACACAGTAGTCCCCCTCCCCCGCCCTTTTTTTTTTTTTCATCTTGAGAAGAGTCAAAATTGGGTACGCTTCATTTGCCCCACCAAGTCAAACCTAAGCAAGCCTTTGCACGAAACAAAGGGGGGAAAAAACTTGAGAGGGTGAATATGTAGTGAAGTTAGGAAGTTAGGAAATGTCTTTTTCATTTTGGGCAAGTTAATTTTATAAAGTCACTTATGTGACTGTTTGCTTTCCCTTCAGGGGCTTACAAGAAGCCCAGGAAATGGCGTTTGCATTTTATTCCTTGCTTGGGTCTATGGGTCTACTCAGGAATAAAACAGCAACTGTATATTTTATATTTTTTTTCTCTACAGCAATACATGATAGCAGCCCACCACTTTTACCAAAAAAAAAAAAAAAAAAAAAAAAAAGCTCCTTTTTTCCTTTTGTGGTTCATTCAACTCCTGTAAGGGCATGCATCACTCACTTCATTTTCTTGAGATACCTCTTTTAAAGCAAAAAGAAAAGAAAAGGAAAGGCTAGGGTTGACTCTGCGAGACCCTTGTATTTATTCACACTTATTGTGCATGACTGTAGACTGGTAAATCATATTAGCAACCCGTCTCCCCATCAAGCTGCTACTTGCTTTCCAGCCCTGGGAAGGTTCAACAAATCAACAGGAGCACGGAAAACAGAACATCAGTCTAATCTAGTGTTTAAGGTGAAGTTTTCAAACCCAATCTAAGAAGATCTTTAGAGCAAGCAACAAGCTGAAGCGCTCAGAAGGTGGTATCGACAATGAAAGAGTGTGGAAATATTGAGAAGCGCAGCACTTGTGCATTTTTAATAACAAGAGGGTCAACAAGGGCACAGCTCCCTCAGTGCCAGGAGTTGCCACTGACTATGGAAATTGCCACACCAGGGCCATAAACGCTCGCAGTTCATCAGCTTTCTTAAACACCCTGAACCCCCTCCGTGGACCTTTAGTCTTGAATTAACAAACCAAAGCAATGAAAGAGGGTGCAGTCTGAATGGCTGGCATTGATCCCCAACTGTGCCAGCACTGCTACAGGCCCTGAAAATCTCTCTCCATTGTCAATAGAAATTGACAAACCTCTGCTCCTAAATAGTGCAGCTGAGCCGGGCAGGATCCACGCAGCTGTAAAGGGCTCTGCTCTTGGGGCCCGGGAGCACTAACAATAGAACAAGCATGAGCTCTTTGTCAGCCTCAGACTCGGCAATTTTCTAACAAGGATTAAAGTTGTTTCTCCGCAGAGCTGGTGAAAAGAGATTTAGCAACATACCGTGCTTTCTTCATGCAAGTTAAAGAGAAGTAGTTAAGGAATGTCATTATTCTGTTGACTAGAGGAGATACAAAACAAATATATTAAATATGCACAACTCCCCTTTTTGCCTCATTTATAACATTTGGAGGATGATTCCATTAAGCATAACACTTATCGCCTGGGAACAAGCACTTCGCGTTTATTTTGGAAGTTTTATTTTTCGAAAGTCCAGCTGCTTGCCACCTGGAACGAGGTCTCAATACATACTAATGCACAATGCCTTTAGACCCTCTGTGGCTGATATTCCTAAATCTGAATCACAAGACCCCATAGGGTTCATATATGGAGGCTGCTTCAAGCAAATGATTTCTGGCAGAATGCAGCTTCTGATGATGGTAGCAAAGGAAAAATAGCTGCTTCGCCACGGCACAGATCTGGGATGTGTTTTCTGCTTAAATGTTTAGATTTTTATTGATTATGAATTGGCACAACTACTTGGTATGTTTCCATGCTTCTCCAGTTATTATGCTTGTATCAATAGGTAAACAAAACAAAACCAAAAAACAGAAAGGAAGGAAAGAAGGAGGAAAGAAGGAAGAATGGAAGGATAAAAGGAAGGAAGGAGGAAGGAAGGAGGGAAGGAGGAGAGAAGAAAGGAGGAAGGACCAATGCTTTCCAGGGCACTCCGGTGCGGAGGAATGGCTGTTTAAAGAGCCAAGTCACTGTTGAAATGGAATAAAACACAGAAATTCTCATTTTAGGAAACGTGAATTTTAAAATCCAATAGCTCAATTGAATTAAAGAACAAACAAAAATCTCAAAACATTGAAGGCTTTGGTATGAGTGAGAACTATAAGCCACCCTCTAGGACCACTTAGTAGCTCTAGAGAGAAACAAGAATTTAGAAACACTAGAGCCCTACAGTGTTATCAGCACACTGAAAACATGCACGCTTTAGCGGGTATCCATCATCACTTGTGTCAGCAGCACATCTACTTAATAACTACATTTGCGGCTCTGTTTCACTCACTTCCCGTTTCTAAACACTCAAATGCAAATTTGATATTAGTATAAATTTGATACAATAAAGCCACCCCACCCCCAAATTCAAGGCATCCCACTGAAACCATCCAGATTCACAGGACAGACCCCAGAGCACAATTTTTAAATCTCAAGCAGAGCCCTTTACAGCTGCATGTTAGCTTAGGAAAGGATGGAGGGCTGTGTTTAAGGGAAACTGAAACCAACTCACTGCAACTAAAAACCAGATGTGTTCAACCCAACTGACACTCTGTCAGCTAGGCACAGAGGTGGTCATCGAGGACGGGGTGGGGTACAGAGCATCTCCTGGACATGGCCGCTGAGGGTGGGCATCCACACAGCAGAGGAGCAGAAAATAGTCCCTGGGCAGGAGGGCAGAAGGAAGACAGTACAAGCCTCTCAATCTATTTGCTTAAGTGAGCTGGTCAAATGACTTGTCTGTACCTCAGTTTCCTCACCTGTATGAGGAGGCTCAGATTATGTAAGTTAGTTCTAACACAATAGCTCTGTAGAAATGCTGGCCATTTGGGGCCTAGGGAGACAGTTTAAGGTAGAACACATGCTTAGCATGTGTGAGGCCTCATGTCCTAGTCTCAGCAACGGGACAAAAATACTGTGAAATTGAATTTGATCGTTTCGGGAAGAGGCACAACAAACTTGTGATCCACATAAACTAAACTGAAAGGAAAAGTCAAAATCTCATTCTCTCAATTTTTATATGCTGCTTGGATATAGCTTCATTCTTTCAGAATAAAGAAACAGCAAAGTTTTGAGTTCTAGAGCTTTCTATTGTCTGTTATTTTGTTTTTAATCCAATTCATTTTTCTCTCTTAATGAAAGGCAGATATTATAAGAATGAAAGAATGAAGTGTAGTGAGGAATGAATGGGAGTTATAGAACTCTGGAGTATCACTTTTATGGCTATTGTTTTATATTAGTGCTAATTATTTTGAGACAGGGTCTTCTGAATTTCAGCGCAGCCTCAAACTTGCTGTGTAGCCACAGGTGAACTTGAACTTCTGATCCTCCCTTCTATCCCTCCTGAGTGCTACAATTACAGGCTTAGCCACCATGCTCAGTTTCTATAGTGCTGGGGGCTCAAACAGAGCTCTGAGCATGCTAGGCAATCATTTTACTCTCTGAGCTACTTCTTTAGCCTTACATTAATATTATAATTCTGATTATAAAGGCATCAGACACTTTTTCATATAAAGCTCAAGGAAAATGAACTAAATTTAACTATTAACGTTAATGAGGTAGATGTTATTAACATTTTTGCATATTAATTAAGTGGAAAACTGGATTTAGATTAAATAATTTACTAATTCAGATCTATACATCATATAAAATTTTTAAAATATATTTTGGCTCCAGCGTCTAAGTTTATAATTATGTTATTGTATTTCCTTTCTGGAAACAAGCTATTTTTCTATTCTGTCACCAAGAATGCCCAATTCTTTGAGGCAATTTGAAGCTTCTAGCATAAAAACAAGAAAACAACCCCTTTAATTCCTGGTGGCTGCTGACTGATCACGACACTTGCACTATGACAAATCCAAGAGATTCCTCTCAACCATTTCAAAGATGCTCACCAAAGTTTCTTGCAGCTTGAAGAAATCCACACTGCCAGACACCAAACATACGTATACATCTGCTAATGTAATGTGCAATATAAGGAAATTCTTTGAAGAACCATATTCCTTATTAGAATAATCACATGCCTGTTTTATAAATCTCTTATATAATCTCTCATAAATTGTATTTGTCCTATTGCCTAATTTTCAAAAATACTCAAAAAACCATTTTTTAATTGTAACAAAACAGTGACCTATAGAGAAAAGATCATTGGCTCATGCATAGGAGAACTCTATACATGTGACTTTCTTCATGTTCTGTTTCTTAAACACAGAACAGATGATACATGCTTTTTGATGTTTTATAATCAGGGGGACTTGTTTTAAGTATAACAGAAGACTTCGATGTTTTGCAAATTATGAACCTTTCCTCTGTTCATTTATTTATTTGTTTTGAGAAAGGTTCTCATGAAGATTACGGTGACCTTGAACTCGACATACAGTTGAAGGTGACCTTGAACTGACCTTCTTGCTTCTCCCTCCCACGTGCCAGGTTTATTTCCATAAAGGAAGAAAAAGGTAAGATGTGTTAACAAGGGAGCTCTGGCATCTAGTAGACACTTGGTGAATGCAGAAATGAACTTCCCTGTCACTGGAGTTCCAGATTTCTTCTTTTTAAATATCTATGAATACTGTAGGTGAGAAAGTTCTAAACGAGGTCCTCTTCAGCCCCAGGGCAGAGTAGCTGATATAACAGCACCAGTTCCACACACTGCAAGGTGCATAGTCTCTGTTTAGCTCACTGCTCTTTAATTAATCCCAAATCCTCATTTCAATACACCCTAAAACCCTTTTCTACACTATATACAGGGTATCAAAATCAATATTGTTTTATATTATTTACTCTCATCAAGTAGGCAACTGCCTCTGTAAGTTTATTTTGCAGCTCTCCTGATGCTAAAAGGCTGGTGATTATACAGTAAACATTAGTTATTCCACTCTTCTCGGCTACGGATTAATGATGGGTTAATACTGGTTTGGTTACTACTAGCACAAAACGAATGGTTTAGCAGAAATCAGTATGCTATTTACTAATACTGTCTTAATACTGTCTGTAACAGTATGGAACACAGAAATCATTTAAGAATGGTTTTTTGGGCACTATGACCATTTTTTTCCTGGTTGGATGACAATTTACATACTCTATATAAAATTTTGGTCAATATTATACTTTAAATTGGTAAGACCTAAAGTAAGATACAGTAAACTTTAGGAATTGCTACTAAATGGTACAATTTAATTTCAAGAGATGATCTAGGCTTGAGAATTTGCTGTTTGAGGATCTTTCTAATTGAGTTTCTTTATAGAGAAAGGGAGGCATTCCAACACTGTGTCTTGAAAGTACACAGGGAATGAAGTAAGTGGTTACCTTTCTGTTTCTGTCTTGGTGCATTCCCACCGTGGGTGTGCAGCAACCACAGAACCAATGGCTCTGCCTTATGTTGGGCTTCTCTGTGCCTTTGGTTTCTCAGCTTGCCAGCCCCATTGGTTTGGATTTTATTACCAACTCCATCTCCCTAGCTATATGTATTCACATTAGTATTATTGTATTATTTATATTAGTATTACCAACTCATCATTGTCTGCTATGAAAACAATACTATTCCCAATGAGGGAGAATTGGGTGCTCTCATGTTTCATGCCTCTTATATTCTAGCCAGGTGTTGACAATAATATTGCACAATGTGTTTGGAAGTCCACCACAAGGTGTGAGGAGCCACAGTATGTATGTCATAGAACCTTACTTTGATTGCGATCTTTAGCCCCTGCCAGAGTGTTTGAGACATAGCATACATTACAAATTTGTTGGTGGACTTTAAAAAAAAAAAAACCAAACAAAATTTATTTGGAAATAGAAAATGCTATTTGTATACATAAAATAGTAGTAAGGTAGCCAGGCAATGGTGGCACACGCCTTTAATCCCAGCACTTGGGAGGCAGAGCCAGGCGGATCTCTGTGAGTTCAAGGCCAGCCTGGGCTACTAAGTGAGCTCCAGGAAAGGCGCAAAGCTACACAGAGAAACCCTGTCTCGAAAAACCACACACAAAAAAAATAGTAGGAAGGCTTTTCTATAAGAAAAGGACAGAATTCTGTCAGAGCCAGTCACTGCTGCTTTGAATCACATTTTACCAATAAAAAAGAATTTAATAGGGACTTATTAAATTGCTCCATTGGTAGAATGATTGCCCTGCTTGCATGAGGGCCTGAGTTTGAACCCCTGCAGTGTGAAAATCCAATAGATATTAAAGTTGTTGAAATTATCAAGGAGACCATTGTACTTATCTAAAGAAATAGAACATAGGACTAAAATGGAACTTAGAATGTGACAGTCATTTCATTTTAGGTGATGAGCGATGTGAAGGAGGAAGTGTCACGAATTAAAACCTTTCCATGCTCATATATGTGCACTCACACATGAAGTCAGACTAGCAATGGGAGGTAAGATTCCGTATTCAGCTCTGGACTGGCTTCAAGACTGTCACCCAAGTATCAAACTGCCTCTACAGAATATGTCCAGGTGTCCTGTCCCCTGTTCTGGTTTTCTGAGGCTCTAGGGCATCTCTAGAGATGGGGCTGGCTGTCCTACAGGAGTATTTCCACCACTGAGTCACATATCTGGGAAATTTCTGTACCTGTTGACTCTGTCGGCCGTTTCTATTGTTGTGGAATTGTAGACTTCTCTTTGAGGATGCATGAGAGCATCTCAGAGTTTGAGCAAAGAACACAAGGAGAATAGAGAAGGGAGACCTTCCATGCTATGACCTTTCAGTCTCAATTTGGTGGTTAAACACTGGGACTGGGTATGAATTGTGTTGGTGTTAAATCTCTAGCAGCTTTCTAATCATCTACTTGAAACACAGGGAGAAACAAATAACATGGATGATTACTACAATCTAGTGATTTGGAAGACTATCCATTTAGTTCTGCATTGTGTTTTCATCTGTAAACGTATCTGTGACTACCGACTCTGCAGATGAAACAGTGGAACATTCTATGTGGAAACTCACTATTTCTCATGAAGGTCTGTGTACTCTTAGAACAGAAACTCCTTTGGGCAGGCACTTGGTTAGCATCAGGCTTCCAGCTGTTTGCACAGTATGATTTTTAAGAGGGGATCGATAAATGCAGGCTACTTAAAAACAATGAGAGTAGCAGGAGGGCTGGAGCATCTTCTTTTTTTAAATCAATGAATTGTTTTTATTCATTTTTCATACTGATCACAAATCCCCCTCTCCTCCCTCCTTCCTCCTCCACCCCTCAACCCACCCCTTAGAATCCAACTATATGTGATAAAGCTAACACCTAGCATTTGTATGCCAATGTTCACCACTGTTCTTTACACATGGCAGCGGAATAGTGCACAATATCCACCTTGAAGGGTCTTCTATACCAAGACAGAAATGCAGGTAGGAGCGGCTGTGAGGAAAGCCAAGAGAAGAATTATAGAGTAGAAGTAAGTTCAAGGGGATGGTAGAGCGTACATATGGGAGAGCTATGAATCAGAGTGTTGGCAGGAATAAGGTTGGAAGGAATCTTGTCCAGCCACATTCAGATGCTGCATCTTATCCCTACTCTAAGCATGACAGTGAACACCTTGAGAAATTTCAAAGCATAGCCATGGCAATGATTAAAGGGCTAGGAGAGAGGCCTATGAAGAGAAGCTAAACAAATAAGGATTATTTATCCGGGAGTAGACATATATGACAGGGGCCTTAATAACAGTCTTCATGCATAGGAAGGATTATTGCTTGGAGGATGCTAGTACTTGTTTTTTGTTCTCCAGTGAGAGGAAAAGGGGAAGTAAGTTCAAAATGCAGCATGAAGAATTTAGAAGAGGTGCGTGTTGGAACTTTCCTTTTTACAAACCAAGTAAGCTGCTCACATTAAGATGGCAAAATTCAGATTTCTACCTTTTCTAGGCATGGGCTCAGATTAGGAAATAGAGGCTTTTGTTGGTGTAGCTGTTTTACAAGCATCTGGACAAATCATTCCTTAATTTAGCTTTCCGTCGAATCGTTCAGTAAATATACTGAATGATGATTTTTGCCAAAAGGCTACTTTGCCACAGAGATTTTTTTTTCAAATTTGGATTTAGTCAATATTGGCAACCTAGCTGACACTGCTGTGCCCACCAGCAAATGGTGCCAAACCTGCAGAGGGGGTTGCACGGGGAATCCCAAAAGCCACGACAGAAACTGGCCTTGAAGCCATGTGTGTTATTTGCTTATGGGGTTAAGATTGAAAGGAAGGAGAGTAGCTATCGGTTCTGTGCAAATACTGCACTGGTCAAGGGGTAGAGATGCTGGTCTCAGGGGAGCTTGGGCATCCTCAGTAATAAGCCACCAGTGGCCTGATGCTGTGCAGGCATGCCGAGTCAGCTGTCAGAAGCCAGGATGCACCAGACTCGACATGCAAGAGTTAGAACCTCCAGACAAGCCTAAGGTGAAGGAAGCAGGAAGCCAACACTGAGTCACTTTGGTTCCACATCTTGCTTATGACCCACCCAACACCAGTGCGTAAACTCGACACTGTTTTTTAATATCTTCAGCGGCAATCCATCAAGGCTTTGTTAGTACCTTCAATGTGTAATGGAGATGTGCAATTCTGCAAATGATGTTTTGAAACATTTCTTCAACATGAAAATCTTGCCACCTTCTGTTTGTCCAAGACAATTTCAGTGTTGCTGAGACGTCTTAGGGTATCAGCAACATTTCTTTTTTCTTAGGCAAGCAAAAATCTCCCATCAGTTTGCAAGTGTCCTGCCCCCCCCTTAATTCTGAGCACAATTAAAGGTGAGTTAAGGCTCTGGTGGAAATCTAAAGAGCATCAGCAAATCTGAGCACTGCTCAGCTTTTGAATTGCTTTTTCTCCTTCTCGGTTCTTTTAAATGGTTTTCTATGGCAGGGGCATTTTTCTTAATTAGTCACAGCTAATTAGTGTTCTGGCATAGACGAGTAATCAGAAATGTCAGAACTGCAAGGCTACATCGCCCTAATCCTTTGATAATAATTTAGCCTCCTGGGAGGGCCCCAAGCCGCGGTAAGTAGTGACTGACAATAAGGCAAAATTAGGCGGGCGGCAGACCATTAGGATAGAAAAATAAAAAGCACTACCAAATCCTGCTGAGCACCATCAGGCAACTAACTGCACTGCCAGATGAGGTGCCTGTTTAAGCCTGTGTTGTTAATTAGCTGATTCTACCAGTGCCGCCACAGATGTCCAGGTGCCTCATGCAAAGATGTGTGTTTCTGGGCATGTGCCAAGTGACAATTGTGGACCATGATCACATTTCAAGAACTGAAGTTTAAGAAGTCCATGTATGTCTTGAAGATTCTTTTGAATTATCAAAGAAATAAGATCAACAAGCTACATTTTTTTTCCCTTGTTGAGTTTCTTTTAGGCAATTAGGCACGCTTATCTCAAGTTTCTCTGGTTTTAATTCAGCTGCAGCTTAGATTCAAATGAGGGCCTTTGGCCTCTCAGAAAGGCGCCCGGACTTGCCAAAGCTATTTTGGCACACACTGTACATCAAAAGTAGATGCTTTTTTAAAGAAATTCTTACACTTACAAAGAGTAACGTTAAAAGGGAGGGTTAGTAATGCAAATGAACAGGGAGCCATGATGCTGCAATGTGAGAATCCCTTTTAAAGCGAAAGGAAGTCTGAGGTGGAAAGCAGTCAAGAGCAAGCTCACTCTGAGCCATATCTCCAGAGGCCCAGGAGACCATCTCCACAGAGAAGGTCTGATTGTGAGTACCTGAAAAGAGGCCAAGCATCTTTCATGTTCAAGTACAGTAGGTGAAACGATGCAGGGATATAAGCAAGTAAAAACGGAACAACATCTGGCAAACAAAGTGCTGAGCTAGCGGCAAGAGTACTAACGCATGTGACGCAAGATGAGCAAGAGACAGCTTCCGGGATCCAGAGAACAAACTTTCAAAATCTACCGTTAGCATACAGCAAGACAGAAAAGTGCACAGCATGAGGATAGAAATAAATTTCTTCGGAGATCCTCAACTACCCCCGCTGAACGTACATTATCCACCCTTTTTGCTGATGGAGAAGGGAATTGGTTATGATACAGGTGTCATGGAGTGCTTAATTTCTGATTGCTGTTAGGAAAGTCCTGGTTGGGCATAACTGGCCGAGACAGAATGTTCTACATTGGTCGTCTTTTTACATAGAGAACAAAACACCAAAGAAAATCCTTGTCAATAGAAATCGATGTTAATTTAAGTAAACTTTAGAACAATTGCCTAGTAATTGAAAGTGAAAGATCACAGAAAGAGGAAAGCTGCTATTTTTAAATTGGCATTCACACAGAAGAGATCTTTAATAAGAGAATAGAAATATGGGAGGACAAAGACAGTCTTTCACTGTATTGAGTCTCATCCCATATTCTTTATAAGAGTGGGTTACAAGGAGAAGGAAAAGCCCTCACCCGGTGATAAGGGTTTAAAACATATACTGTCATTTCTAAAGATAACTGATCAAAGGTATCGTGGAATGGCAGCTTTATCCAGTGGACAGTATTTTCTCCCTTTCTTCTTTCTTTCTCTTTTTCTTTCTTTTTTTCTTTCTTTCTTTCTTTCTTTCTTTCTTTCTTTCTTTCTTTCTTTCTTTCTTTCTTTCTTTCTTTTCTTTCTCTCTCTCTCTCTCTCTCTCTCTCTCTCTCTCTCTCTCTCTCTCCCTCCCTCCCTCCCTCCCTCCCTTCCTTCCTTCCTTCCTTTTTGAGGGAGAGGGTCTTGCCATATAGCCTAGACTGGCCTTGAACTTGATCCCCTGCTTCAGCCTTGTGAGTGTAGGAATTACAGGTGTGTACCATCACACCCAGTGGAGCAATCACTCTAATCTACTCTTTGACTTAAATTATTCTTGGGACATTTAAATAGGAACAAATGGAATCTTTAAATGAGTTAGGAGCAGTGTTACTGAATTCTTGTACCAGAACATTTTGGCAATGGTGTGGCAGTCCGGATAAAAACATCCTGAACACTTACGTCTCTTTCTTATTCAGGTGTCCAGAGATAAGAGACTGTAAGAACAAAACTAATTTTATTTTGAAATCATATTTCATTGTATTACTTTCATGTTTTGCTTTTTTATGATAGCACAGATAGGTGACTAAACCTATTTATACAGTAAAGGCTAGTTTGGACCAAAATGTTTAATTTAGTTTTTTTTTTTTTTTAACTAGGAAGAATTCTTTTCATGCAATGTCTTTAGAAATGAATCCTCTATAAAACTGTTTGGATGAGTATAACTGATTAGCTATCATTTAGAGAATTACATTTAATTTTATAACACATCACAACAATGTTTTTAAAAAAATCTCATAAAGATGAAACTCCTCAACAATTAAGTATTTAATCAGTTTATAACACAAGAGAATGCTTAATCTGCATGATTTGCCAATTAGACACTGCACCCTGGTGTGCCTTCAGCAACATGAAAACTAAGACGAGATTGTTTTAAGGGGATTCCAGTTGGGCAAGCCCAATAAATGTACAGAGTTTAGAGAACTGGATAGTGTTGGTGTCCTGGAAAATAACATGTGCTTTGGTGAGTCTTCTGTCTCAACTCTAAGCTCATGGATTTTAGGGAACTATTGCAGAGAGTACCCTAGTATTAGATTTTGCTGGGGGATAGCAGTCTTCACTTCTGACCTGTCACTTTTCAGCTGAGAGAACCAATACACTCCAGGAACATCCCCAGGCTCTCTCATGACACAGAGACACCTGTGGCTGTGTTCTAGGCCCTGATGCCTGGGAAAGTAAGTAGACAGTCTACCTAAGAGGAACCATAGGCAGCAATAAAAGGGAATTGTGGTTCTGTAGAGATGTGTGTGCACGTGTGCACTCGTGCACACCACAGCCAACATGAGGAGGTCAAGTATAGCTTGTAGAAGTTGGTTCTCTCCATCCATGGCTCCCAGGAATTGAATTCTTGTGGTTGTGCTTGGAGGCAGGCATCTATACCCACTGAGGCACCTTCCTGACCCACACCTATTCTTTAATATAGACTTTCTTCTCTACTGATCCACTGAACTTGATATTGCTATTTAGCTAGGACACTTTGCTTTCATCTGATTAACACAAAAGAATGAAAAATTGTCACCCTGTTGTGTAAGACTCCTGATGCAACCAACCCAGTGATTTCCACCACCATTGCTAAATTAAAAACACAAACATCATTGGATTAAAAATCTGGGTTTCAGAAAGGATTTGAAATTCTAGATGAAGATTTTCAATCTGTCTCTGCTAACTAAACTGAATATTATACAGATGTTTGAAAAAAAAAATCACCTATCCAATTAATGGCAGAAAGAAAGCTTGAAGACAGGAGGGATGTGTGTGTGTGATCTGTCTGTCTGTCTGTCTGTCTGTCCACCCAGTAAGCATGTCAGAGGACAACTTGCTGGAGTCAGCTCTGCCTCTCCATCATGTGGGTTCCACGGACTGAATTCAGCTTGTTATACTTGTCACCAAATGCTTTGACCAACCGAGCCATTTTGCCAGCCCTCCACCTTATTTTTTGAGAGTTTTTCACTGAGCCTCGAGTTCACTGATTTAGCTAGCTGGCTATGTGGCTGGCCAGTGAGTCCCAGAGACTGTCCCATCGTCTCCACCTCTAGCACTGGGATCAAAGGCGATCATCATAGTGCTGGGATCTGAACTCAGAAACTCATGCTTGCAGAGCACTTTACCAACTTAACTGCTTCCCCAGCCCTTGATCAGAGACGTGTGTTAAACTCATTTTGTTTGTTAGCAGCACAGTCCGGCCATTTATTTATACTCTGTAGAAGCTAGTCCTGTCCTAAGCACAAAGTGCTCTATAAGTTTAAGCACTTACAGGATAAAAAGATCAGCATGATAGCTGTACTAATGGTTTTTGACCTTTAGAGGGTACTTAGGATTTTGATACTTCCAGATTTAATATAAAAATCTAAACTGGCAATACTTATGTCTTTAGGATAATACAGCTTTAAACCACTTCCATTTTTCTTTTTTTTTAAATTTTTTTGAGACAGGGTTTCTCTGTGTAACAGCCCTGGCTATCCTGGAACTTACTCTGTAGACCAGGCTGGCCTTGAACTCACAGAGATCTGCCTGCCTCTGTTTCCCAAGTGCTGGAATTAAAGGTATGTGCCACCACCTCCTGGCCCACTTTTCATATGTTGAGGTCAAGAAACAAAATCACTTCTCTATGCATGTTGGAACAAGACTAGCAGGATGGATAGGCTGCAAGTTTCATTCAACATGGTATGTGGCCATGTCAGAATAGTGGGGAATGCTGCTGTTCTCATTGCTAGACGTCCCAAAACAATAGGCACAAATCTAGGGCAATGGTCATCCTTGTACCTCAGTCAGTGGTACCACTATTTAAACTGAGCTCATGGGTATTTCATCATAAAATTAGGAGCAATTAAGATGCTTAACTGATGAAAATGTATTAGAGGCCAAGGATATCTTAAGTGTGGCAAGTTTCACAAATACTTTGCTAGCCCTTCTCATAGTTAGGAGATCATCTGCAAAGAAGACTATATAGAATAACACATGGGTTCTTTTTTTTTTTTTTTTTGGTTTTTCGAGACAGGGTTTCTCTGTGTAGCTTTGCGCCTTTTCCTGGAACTCACTTGGTAGCCCAGGCTGGCCTCGAACTCACAGAGATCCGCCTGGCTCTGCCTCCCGAGTGCTGGGATTAAAGGCGTGCGCCACCACCGCCCGGCGATGGGTTCTTTTTTTAAAGTGTCTCTGACCCTTTAAAATGAATGTGTGTCTTGTAGACTAATTTTTTTTTATATAAAATAGTGTTGGCATATTTCTAAACTAAGTGAATTTCATGTGGGTAAAAAGCCTATTATTCTTTAAGTTAATCCCTTATATTGTATGATCAGAAATGGAGCCACTGGCATCTTACCAAATTGGATAAAAACAACTCCAAGTTAACACATTATAATGTGTGTGTGTGTGTGTGTGTGTGTGTGTGTGTGTGTGTGTGTGTGTGTTGATCTGCACCTGAACTGAGGAGGCTCCATTTACTTACTTGGATAGGAAGTAGTCTAATTGGAAGAGTGAAAGTTTACCACTATGCCAGAGTACTATTGTTCTCTTCAATCTTTTATCTGTAATAGGCTATGGCTGCTAACAGTGCACTTAGGGTCATTATTTTCAACTGTTTCTTGACACCTAACAATATTATTTTAAGCTCCAGCCAAGTAGATTTCCAATAATTATATAATGTCTCTCAGTAATGATCTGTTGCTTAAGCTACACATTCTCCTTTACCTTTCAACACACACTTGATAACCTCTCATTTACTAACTGTAATTGAGGCAAATTCAGCCTTGGCTAATTAGGGGCTCTTAGTACCCCCTCATATATGCTATTCTTGATGACATACCAATAGAGTCAGGGTTCATTTTCATTTTTAATTAAAGTAATAAATATGTGCAACTTAAAAAAAAGAATGTTTGAGAACATCACAATTATATTACAAATAACAAGTCCAAAGCTCTACTGGGGATGCACAAAAATGGGAAGAACCTCTTGACTAAAACACAATGTTTTGGAAGCAAACCTACCACCAAGCCAGATGCTTAGGTGCTGGAAAGAAAGAACACCTAACTGGACAATTACATGAATGTACTATGTGAATGCTGGCCTCCTTGGATCTGCTTTAGTTAGCTCTAGAAATTATTGCACAGTCTTCTTCGGAAGTTCAGCAAATGAAGAGGAGCTAAAGTGGAGAATATCTTTGAGGTGAAAAAAAATTCTACCTTTGCTTACTCTCTGGCATAACAATGGTTAAGCTTTGCAACAAGTAGGTCACCAAGACAAGAACGTTGAAAATCTTCAGAAAACAGCCCTCCCTTCCAACAGTGACTATCCAGAGGGGACTATTTGCATGATGGCTCTACCTTATTTTCTCCATCAAATATATATGTGCTCTAGCTAAGAAGAAACGTAACAGAAATAACATCAACTCATCATTCTTTTTCTGTTCAACATTTTTGAAAATCACCACATAAGCAAAAAAGTAAAAGAGAAGTCGGAAATGAAACATATGCCCGTCAATTCAGAGCAATTCCAAATGGAAGCTGAAGTTGCTAATGTGGTTTCAGTATTTTGTAAAAGAGCCAGCTGGATAGATGATAATTTTCCTACCCCTGCAGGGCATCAAAGCTTTTAGGAAATCATTCTTTTCACGCATATTAACACGTAGCTTATTAAAACAGATGATACTTTTATTGTAAAATGGCCTGGAAACATAAAGTCAGGAGGATGAGGTTTACTTCAACCACCCCATTGCACAGACAGCATCCACTGACACGACAGACCATGGCGAAGAGGATGACGTAGTGGGACCCTCTGTAACTGCCACAGCTGAAGTGTCACCACGAAGCCCGTGAATTGCTGTTATGAAAACATTTGCAGTAACTTGCATAATTAAATGAAACTGCCAGAAAAGCATTTGTAAAATGTAGAGAAGATGCTCGTAAATACACTTAAAAACAAAACAAAACAAACAAAAAAAAAAACCCTAGATTCAGAATCAGCACTGGGGCAAGTTGTGCAGTTTTGTCAACAACATGATACTGTTTTCTTTGACCCGAGTGTTCATGGGTCCAAGTAAACAACAACACTCTTATTTAAGTTAAGTGCCTTCTTAGTTCCTTTAGAGAAACTTGATCAAGTATCTAAAACTAAGCCTCAGGCCTACTTGTTATGCTTAAATGAAGACCTTAGTATGGACAAAAATCATTACATATTTTTCATACACATCAATATTTTAAATCAAGATAAATGTTCGATGTCCTGTGGCTGTGGCAGCTACTTACATCAAACAACTTTTCTATATACATTTCTTCATTGACTTTTTCTCGAAGAATATCCTGGTTCTGCCGAACAAACATAATGTAGGTGTCTGCCAGATCCATTCCTGGTTTCTGTTGTATGGGGAAAAAAAAAGTCAGTTCTCATTTCTGAAGCTTTCATTTAATATTTTAGAAAACAATTTTAATAGCTGTTGAAATTGTTCACCCCTCTGAAATACCAAATCAACAATGACTAGCATGTGTAAACATTTATCACTGATCTTTTCTACTTAAGGTCACATTCACTATTGTTAAGAAGATTAGGAATACATGGTTATAAACCTATGCTTATCTTTTAAAAATATTTATTTTATTTTTAATTATTTGTATGAGTGTGTCTGTATGTGGGTATGTGTAAGTAGCCATACACATACACAGCACTAGAAGTATTGAATTATCCTGCAATTCAATTGTGATTACAAGCAATTGTGAGCTGCCCAATAGGGGTGTTGGCAACCAAACTCAGGTCCTCTGAAGGGGAGCATGCAACTCGTAACTGCTGAGCCATCTCTCCAGCTTCCCATACATGTCTTTTTTTCTTTTTCTTTTTTTAAATGAGTATTTTGAAAAGTCAATGTACCAAGAAGTATAAAAGAGGAGATTAAAAGAAAACTTCTCAATGGAAATACTATGTCCTAATTGTAAGTTATACAGCTGACTTTTCATCACCTGCGTATTGCTCATCAATAGTATGAAAACCATTAACTGTCCTTGATTGCCTCTTTAGAGTACTGTGAGTATTCAAGGAACACAAAACCAGTGTTCTTATTAAGATTAGTAAAATACTAGGAAACTTGAGAAAACATTTAATACGAACTAAAACAGAATATTTTTGATTGTCTATTGCTTCTACCCATCATTTACCAATACTACCTTACGGATTTATTATATTACAGAAGTGCAGTGAGATCATCGATAAACTCACTTCTTGCATATGGCCAAAGAGGTGAACTAGCTAACTTGCTAAGTTACCTAGCATTTGGTATTTTCTCCTGTTAGAAGCGGCAGGGTAGTTAGAATTATTATTCCTCCTTGCTTTAGACTAGTGGTTCTCAACCTTCCTAATGCTGTGACCCTTTATTACAGTTCCTCATGTTGTGGTGACCCCAACCATAAATCATTGCATTGCTACTTCATAGCTGTAATTTTACTACTGTTACGAATCTTAATGTAAATATCTGATAAATGACCCCATGGGGGTCACGACCCATAGGTTGAGAACCACTGCTATAGATTTTTTTTTTTTTTTTAAGAAGATAAATCAGTATGAGGGTCCAAAAGTCTTCATGGCTGCCAAAGTGATTTCCTTCTCAACTTATCATCAGCTCTTTCTCAAGTTTCATATGCTAGGCTGACTGATGGAAAAAATTATTTACATTACTCATAACCTGTATTGAGTTATTTGATTAGAGTATAACATTAGCAAGAACATAACAGTAGAACTGATAGCCAAGTAAGATAGTTAAGCTTATACCATCTCATGGACATAGAATGTGGTTACAGCCTTTACTAATAGACTGGTTTGCCAAAGTGAGCACTGAACGAAAATCAGATCAAAGAGGACATGATCTATTTAACTATTACTACCTCTGCAAAAGCAGCACAGGTATGGATCTGACTGAGGATGGCAACATGGTAGAGCATCTTCTTGTGAGGGACAGAGAGTCTTGGCCACTTTATATTCTTTTTGAGGAGGGTGGACTGGTATTTCATTTGCTATAATGAATGCCTATTTCCAAACCATTGCATTCATAGGTACCAGGGTATTTTATTTCAGTGAGAAACATCAAGATTTTTTGTTAGATACTTGTTTTTCTGTGCAGTAAAAAGAACTGCATTTTTTTTTTTTTTGAGACAGGGTGTCCTGTGGCTTAGGTGTCCTTGAACTTGCAATGTAGATGAAGATGACTTTTGACTCTGATCCTCTTTGCCTCCATTTTTCAAGTGCTTGGATTACCATTGTTCACCACTATGCCATTTTATAAGGTGCTGGGAATAGAATACATGGTTTTGGGCATGCCAGGCAAGTATCTATTAACTGGGCTATACCTCTAGCCTTGATAACTTAGATTCACCTTAAAGTATAGACAACAAAAACTCAGGAATTTTTACAACACAACCCTGATGCAACTAAATTATGTTAAAATATAAAATAACTATTTATACAAATGTTCTCACAAATGTGTCCTTTAAAAGCAGCCATATGTAATAGAGGCTATCCATCACCAACCTAGTGGAGGCGATGAACAAATCCATTCCTTGTTTTTCTGCAGAATCCTGACAGCCAGTGTTTGAAAGTTTAAGTAACCACAAGGATAATGAACAAAAATCGAAGTTGCTTTTAGTTTTGGGAAGTGAAATTTATACATCAGTTTTTCAGGTGAAAAGGTAGAGTCATTTGTACAAAGATCACCAGTCCTGATTCTACAGAGGCAAATGACCCATAGGGTAAGTACTTTTCTCTGTGCCTCTCAAACTTTGTCAAAACACTGAAAATGAGAACATTCAGATAGCATGATGCTCTGGAATGAAAATGACATGAGGCCAATTTTCTGTACTTACTACTGAGGTAGCTCAGCACCTGAGTTTCATGCAGGTGCCTGCAAATAAGAAGCTATGACACCCATAATAGCAAGGCATCGAGCGCAGTCTGGCTACACCGGAGCTGAAAGGGAGGCTTGTCTTCCCATCATTTCTCCCTACCCAAACCTTTTTTATTTCCACCCCTCAAGAGAAAACTATGCTTAGAAGTTTAATCCAATCAATCGCTTCCCCCAGCAGAGTCAGCGGGACCAGGGGCGAGCAGTGGCTGGCTCCCTGTTCGTCTTTCATAGATACTCCGGCCTTCTTGATCACTTCCAAGCTAACAACTGACGCCATAAAACATTGTCCAGGAATTGTTTACCTTTCACCCTCTGAAACCCACAAACACTTTGCAGCTGAAACAGAAAAGAAAACTAAATTCCAGTTCCCCACTGGCAGACTCCAGCTCAAAGCTGACCGCTGAAGGGAGTTCCGCAACTTTCTAAGTATGCGAGGAAAAGCTCATTCGAGTTTGCACTTTCAAAATCGCATTTTCTTCTCTTTTGGCAAACTATGATGTTCTCGCTTGGAAAATAAAGCCTCGACTTCTTAACATTCCTCATTAGCATTATTCCTTCCTTTATCTTGGCGCTGTTTACCTATTCTTGAAACTGTGACATATGGGAATTTCACACCTAGTGAATATATTTTCATGCAGTTTGTGGCACGAGACTATAATCATTAAAAGAATATACACAAGTAAGAGTAACTGCAACACCTGGTGACATGTTCCAATTAGAGTTATAGTTCTTTAAAACACTTTATACTTCATTTGGTGCACGAAAGGGTAATTATCTCCGATAAATTGCTGAAAAAGATGCAATTTTCCTTTTAAGTAGTTTCTGCCTTCAGTGCAAATGTGTTTGGATAGAAGACATTATCATTGGCTCGGTGCTCCTTTGTGCCAAGGCTCTTGTTATGTGGCAGTGGAATTTACACCTTTGAAAAGCCACCAATTCTAGTTGCAACATTAACTGTTACCGTATGATGTTAGCTAAGCACGCTGATATTAGCTTCCCGTGTATGTTTTTGGAGAGGAGAGGAAACGATGCTTGCAACTGCACTGGGGAGGTGGAGGTAGCTCCAAACTCTGGTAAAGGCAGCTCTGCCTTCCACTTCCACCAGAAGAGCGCCCTGTGAAACTTCAATAACGATGGGCTTCCATGCCTTCTCATCAAGAACAGAGTACCCTACAGAGCCATGTTTAGAAATCTTTTCTGTATTGGTAATTAAATTATAGCCTCCTTAATGAATGTGAGAAAATAACAATTAAAAACCACACGGCGAGCACTCTATTAAATGCAATGTAGGAATGTAAAATTATTTTTTTCCTATTTTCAATTTAAGCCTCGAAACCTTCAGTTTACTACATGAACTTTTCCAACTTGCTTAGGAGGCTAGTTGTCGCCAAAGAGAAAGGATTCCTAAATTACTTTTAATCTCTAACCAGGAAAGGCAAATTTTGGCCAACAAAACTATAGTAAAGGGACATGAAGATATAAAAAAAAAAGTTCCCCCAACGAGCATAAAGAAATCAGTAGCCATGGAAGGAAATGAAGGATTTTCAGGTGGGTTCTTCTGACAGTGGTTGTAGAAGTAACTGAATACATCAGGGAATGAAAGAGTAAGAGTGCAGACTCTGGCATAGGTTTTTTTTTTCCTCCCAAGCATTAATTACTAGTTAACCCAGCAAGATGAACATACCACTTAAAAAGAGAGAAAAAAATTCCTTGCTAATTATATGCTGCAAACGCTCTAACTTCCTGCTGCTCTACCTAATCACACAGGTGTGAGTTTTCGCTTCCCCATTCATGGGTAGGTAGGTATGACACGGCAGTCAGTTTTCACAGTGACAGATTTAGATACAGAAGAAGCTGCTTAACCTTCCACTGGAGGTTAACAATACCCTACACAAACACTGTCATGGAGTCTGTTTAACAAGGAGACACATTTTTAAATATACCATTCCTGTCTCAAAGATTAACTAGACGCTACAGTGTAATTGACTTAATTTATAAGTGCACTTCTTAGTTTCTAAAAAAGAAAAAAAAAGAAATAAGAAAAGATAAGAAAACTTGCATGGGAGAAACAACCAAGTGTGAAACTGTGCTGTACTCTCGCCTTGTGCGTGATGGCTTGTATGGTTTGCAAATGAAATGCCCACATTTGGCTGTACATTACCACTGACGAAATGAAAGGCATGAGATAAGAGGATGGCTGTGGAATCTGAAAGTGTGGCAGGAACCCAGGAACCTTTTGTAGCCTAGCGCTGACATGCAAGGCTCAACAATAACTCAGAAACTGATTATTAGGGAACACATAATTGTCTTGGTGACTGTTAAAAAACAGCATGCTTTTTCACTGTCTACTGTATATATTTCATTATTTTGGCATTTACACATTATTTACACATTAGACAAAAATGATTAAGTATTCCCATGGTGATATTATAAAAAAATACACTTGATTTACTTCATTACTTTTTTTAAATGAAGTATCCTAACTATATTGCACCTATGTAGAGAGTCAACAGGAAATAGAGTCAAAACTGTCACACTAGATTGATGCCAACTTAAATATGTTATGGTTGGCTCTCTGTGGAGAGAGGACTAGTTTATGGAAAGGGGCAGAGGGAAGAAATTCAAATAACAATTTATAAGGATTTTTTTTAAGACTTTAAAACAGATTTCTATTTTTTTAAATAGTGAGACAAATGCCACCTATTAATTGACATATATGAGGCCCTAAGGTAGGTCTCTAGCACATGCACACACACAGAACACAAGCACACGAGTGGAAAAATCTGAATTAAAGATGGCACAACCTTTAAAAAATATTTTCCAGACTTGAAGCATATAACAAAAATGTTTTAAGTTATGTGCATACCAATCAGTCTTAGACTTTCGAGGTAGAGTGCTCTTTTACTGGAAAGTTTATGCTCTGAGTAGGTGCCTTTTGCATGCTTCCCTAGTAGTCAATAAAAGTCAGAGTCCTCCCACAAAGTCCGGGAATACAAGGCACTGGAATGTGCTATGTTTAAAGCCCTGTAATGTAAGTAGTTACACTGCTTTCACTCAGATGAAAGCTCTGTATTATTTCTTTTAAGGAGAGACACAGTTTATATTGCAACATGACTAGAAATGGTTGCTCTAAGCATGTGTGTGCGCCAACACTTTTGGTTTATTACTGAAGAAAATCTTTCCAAGAACAAAGTTATTTAAACATTAAAAGGAATACTGGGGCAGAGGCCCCATGAGTGTTTCCCCTTCAGTGTTAGCATGTCTATTGGTATGGTCCTTGTTCGGGTCTTATTTAGGCAGCCATGTTGATGAGTCAAAGAACTACACACAACCAAGGAATGCTGATGGCAGGAGAAACAGTCTTCCTCGGGGAAGAGCCCAGCAACTGACTGTCCAATACTAAGGAGTCAGCCCTGAAATCACATCCATAAAATCACATCCATAAAAGTGCCATATGGTCTGAGCAGGTTGTGTTTATATACTTAGTACACACACACACACACACACACACACACACACACAGAGCAATATATATGTATATGTATACATATATATCTCGACACATACATATGTTGATATATATCTATACACAATTAGCAATATAAATGTATATATATATATATATATATATATCGACACACATGTATGTTGATATATACCTACACACACACACACACACACACACACACACACACACACACACACCCCTAAAAAAAATAAGGCCAAGAGTTTGAGAGAGATAGAGTGGAAGGGGTACATAGGATGAGTTGGAGGGAGGAAAGGGAAGGAAGAAAATAATATAATTATATTTTAATTTCAAAGAATAACAGTGTATTAAAAGCCAAATAATTGAAAATGAAAAAAAAAATGAATAATGAATGATACTCAAGGAAAGGAGGAAGAATACGTTTTTCCACTGAGATTTTATGGATTGCTATACCTTTTCCACTAAGGCTGAGCATCTGGACTATCTCCTGCTACTTCTGATCCGTGATAAGCATCACTCCCACTTCCTTTGGAGGACCAGGTGTGGATACAGCAGCCTTTAACCAGGAATGTGCTAATGTGTGTATCAGATGGAAGCTCCACACTGTTACACTGCTGACTGCTACATGCATGCTGACTGCTACGGATACAAGGTGACACCTCTCTGTTCCTGTCTGCTAACTTTCCCCCTTGTATCTGCATATGTTACAGTATCATTCACTAAAATTACATGAGGATTTGAGGAGGTCAAGCTAAGAATCTGTGTGTACTGCTTCATGTTTAGTTTTCAAGGCTTAGAAGGACTGGGATTAATTTAGTTGACTGAGAAAAGGAGGCCTGAAAGTGCTGGAATGCTACTGGCCTGGGACAGGCCACTGACTGGTTGAGCTTATAAAAGAAGAGCTAAAGGGGGCGGGGGGGGGGGCGGGGCGGGGGGCGGGGCAAAACCAAACAAAGCAAAGCAAAAGCAACAGTAAGGTGGTGAGGAGGAGGGAAGACAAGATTTCTGTGAGAGACACATCACTCCTGCTTCATGTCCTGGAGAGCACACAGATCCTTCCAGGGAGGCGTGTTCCCCAAGTCCTGCCTGGCTTTTCCTCTGATGTTAGCCCTGAACGTTAGGGTGACTTTATCTAAATAATAAACAATATCAGAGGCATATATGCTAAAGGTGAAGGAGCAAAATGTCAGTGCCACTGAATTGCTGTTGTAACTTCAGACCTCATTACTGACTTGTGCAAATTGCTTATTTTCCCAAAATAAAAGATAATGAAAATATCACTTTGTCAAACACACCTGTGTTTTCTTTCCAAAGATGGGATCAGAACCTGCAGGGGAAAACCTGGGGGCTGGCAGCAACAACAGTCCCAGATGTATATTTATGTATGCATGTGTATGCATATATTTGTGGATACTATACAATAGCCTCTAGTATGTTCCTTCTTAGGAATTATCTGCCTGTCTCTCTTTGAGTCAGGGTGAGTCACTGCCACTCTACATGGGTTTTTCATGTGGGCTCTGGGCAAGAAAACTCGGGAATTCATACTTGCATGGCAAGGAGTTTACAAAGTTCTTACCCCTGCCTATGATCTCAGATATTTCAAATATGCCTTATATCACAAAGCGTACTAATAAATATTTGGCTCTTCAGGACAACCCTGCAATGCTAGTATCCTTAATTCGAAGGAAAGAAGATGGAAGCCACAGGTGAGTCAGCTGACAGTGGACTTAGGAGGGACCTGAACCTGGATACTGGACTTGATGTCATGTGTGCAATACAGAGCTAATCTTAAGCCACATTTGTGGAGCTTTAAGGTGAGTATAAGGATAGAGAGTTTAAAAGGATTGCTACTGAAGAAAACACTGATACTGAACTGGCCATCTTGTCTCTTACGTTAGGTTCCTTTCAAGATAAACACCACACTCCTCTCCCTCCCCCACTTTCATCCTCACAAGCTACTATTTCTAAGTTCCTTGGATGCAACCCTTAACTATTCTGGCAGCTTTCTACAGGTGAAGTTAAAAGGATGTGTTGTTTTTAAATGTTTTATGTGATTATTTCCACAGCAATACAGATGCAATTAATAAATGCTGATTTTGTAGAATATAGTCATTAGATTTTATTTTATAACCAATGGTCATGCATGATAATAACTAACATTTACTGAGTACTAACTGCACTCTAGGAAGCCTGGAAAGTACTTACTCACAATAAACCTGTAAAAGGCATAATTATATTTTCATTTAATAGACAAAGAAATTGGTGCCCAAGGTTACACTGATATTATAAGCAAAGTGATGGAGGGAGAATTCAAGCCCAGGCATCCTGGCCCCGCTAAGGAACCATACTACCTGTTTAAAAAAAACAAAACAAACCAAAACAAACAAAAAACCCAAATACCCACATTATTGTCTCAAGTGATACTTTACAAAGGTTTTTATTCATTTATCTTAACTTTGTGTGTATGATGTGTGTTCCTGAGTATGAGTGGAGCCTGTGTGAGAGAACAGAGGTGGGCCCTGGTTTTCATCTTCTGCCTTCTTTGAGGCAGGCTCTCTCTTTTGGTGCTCACTGCTGCGTATGCCGGGCCAGCTGGCCCACATTCTCCTGGGGTTTCTCATCTCCCTGTCTCCCATCTCACTGGAGGAATGCTGAAATTTCAGACACAAGTCATCATGCCAGGCTTTATGTGGGTTCTGGGGATCTGATCTGAACTCAAGTCTCCACACTTGAGAAATAAGTGCATTTACCTACAGAACCATCTCCCCAGCATCCCATTCGATTTTATTTTTTATTACATCTTAGTTTTTTTAAATTTTGTGTATATATACGTGTGGGGTGTGTGCATGCATGTGTAGGGGTAAGAGAACAACTTTGGGGAGTCGGTTCTCTTCTACCATCTGGGTTCTGAGGATTGAACTCAGGTCATCAGGCTTGGTACCAGCTGCCTTTAGTCACCAAGTCACCTTGTTGCCCTCCCTCCTTTTCAGAACATACAGTGCTTTTAGCTACATCTTACCTGTGCCACGGATTGGCATACTTTTTATTTTTAAGTACTTTATTTTTATCTTCGTGTGTGCATGTGAGTGCATGTGAGTGCAGAAGCCAATGGAGGACAGAGGTGTTAGACTCTCTGGAGCTGGGGTTATAGGCAGTTGGGAGTCACCTGACAAGTATGCTGAGAAGTGATCCTGGATCCTCTACAGAAGTAATACATGCTCTCAATTGCTGCAGCATCCCTCCTACCCCAGACGGGCAATTTCCAAAACTGTTGTTAATTTTAGAACATATGTTAGTTCACTCAGTGTTACCAAGCTTTTGGTTTGGGCCTAGTACTCCTGTTTGTAAAGCCAATGTGAACTGTCTCCTCTTGGTCCTGCGCTTAACAGGCTGGCTGTCACTCTCACATCTGTAGTCCTTTCTTCTAGGTGTTGTTGTGACAGAACCACCATACCCAGGTCTTGTTTTTTTTTGTTGTTGTTGTTGTTTATTTTGTTTGTTTTATTGAAGATCAAGATTTTAAAGTCATCTTCAAATATAATGACTTCCAGACCAGACTGGTCTACGTGAGACCCAGTCTAACAACCCCTCCAAATTTCAAATCATCTGAAATCTTCACCAACATGAATACTGTAAAGCTCTCTGATGGGATGGTGAGCTGCATCTACTAAAACTGTGCTCATAAATGCTATACTTAAGTTGCTTGATTTGAACAATCTCTCTTTCTCCTCCTCTTCACCCACTTCTCTTGTCCAGGGTTTCACTCTGTAGCCTTGGCTGGCCTGGAACTTGCCTAGACCAGACTTGCTTTGAGTTCACACCCGTCTCCACCTGAGTGCTGGGATTAAAGGCATTCACTGCCATGTCTGGCCAAACATTTTCTTACTAGCTTTTATTTATACTCAATTGTGAGGTAATTTCAAGTGAGCAGCTCTTGGGAACATGAATATCCCTACCCCTTTTAGAATATAAATATTTAATTTCATAAGTAATTTTTAATCTTATATTGGATCAGTGGTTTTATTGATTTGTTTTCAAAACAATTTCCAACAAATGATAGTATTGTGAGAAGGTATTATTCCTTTCACAGACTGTTCTTTCCTAGCACCTGTCTCATCATCCCATGGGGGACAGACATCTTGGGATCTGCTTTCTTTTGGAAGGACTTAAACAGATATTCAGAATTCAAAGATTAGAAGCTTGTCATAGGACTAATGCAAGTCACATAACTCCTTTGCCCATTTTATAGAAGACTAAACTGAGGTCACCTAAGTAAAAGCCCCAGGCCATACAGTTAATCCAGTTGTCCAAAGTCACATAAAATGAATGAAAACTCAGCCATTACTAAATCCTAGGCCAGTGAACCTCTGTGTGAAAAGAATTAATTAATATTAATTAATTGTGTGTGTGCCATTAGAGGGGTGTGTGCGTGCGTGCGTGCGTGTGTGTGTGTGTGTGTGTGTGTGTGTGTGTGTGTGTGTGTGTCTTTGTGTATAGGTCAGAGGACAACTGGAGGGGGTCAGTTCTTCCCTTCTACCGTGTAGTTTTAGTGATTGGATTCAGGTTTTTAGGGTTAGTGGCAAATGCTTTACCCATGGAGCCAACTCTCCAGCCCCACTTCTCAATATTTTAAAGTTCAACTTATCAATTCTTTTCATAGAGTACTTTTTTTGGTGTTGTATCTAAATGCTCATCATTAAACCCAAGGCCCTCTATATTTTCCTTTAGAAGATGTATTCTTTTGTACTTTGCATATGGTTTTATGATGTCTTAATTTTTATAAATATAGAGCCTTTATCTATGAATTTTCCTTAAAAGCCCAGTTCAGACAGATATACTTGGGGAGCATTAACATAAACATAAAATAATAACAACTAGCAAGACCTATTCATAGTTTTAAAGTGAATAGGCATTAGCAACAGAACCACAAGGTCCAGATCTGAGAGGAAAACTCACACACTGGTAATCTGCACTGGCCAGGACACTTCTATGGAACAGATAACTCTGCTCCAGGGGATAACTTGATTGAGTTGTGGCCATGGCACTTGCAATGCATCTAAGCAGTGACAGGTATGACGATGAGCCTGGGAATGGCCACCACAGTGTGTTCATGTTGACATGTCTATACACTATTTCACTCCCAGACTCTCAGCTGCTGGAGGTATGGGATGCACAGTTTCATTAAGAATGCCACATGATCTGGAACACATTAAACACAGGTTCAGTGAAGACTTAAGGGTGTCTAATCTAAAGAATAAGAGTTGTTCTGTTAAGACATGCCTTTGAATAGCCCCACAGCTCTTGGGGAGATGAACCATGATCAAGATCATCATATATTTGAAGGATTACTCGGCTGAAGAAAGAACCCGGGTTAGCAGGCAGAATTTACAGATGTGCAGAAGGTCAGTTTATCATACTGAAGAGCAGGTTGCCTAATGGCCAGTTTACGATCACTGAAATAAGTAAACAGAGCTCAGAGCATCTTGAAGAAGGACGTCAAAGGATGATCTCTGAGGAGAGTGGATGAAGAACTTTCTGCTTCTCTCAACTAACATTTTATGGCATGTAGAAGATCTAGTTCATAGTCAAATCGAGAGCTTCAAAAGATCCAGAGACATAAGTAATTATGATACCCTATTCTATTTAAATTCAAGATAAAACCTGTCGTAAGATACATAAGTGGTCCAAGGAAGTAACATGTACATGATGGCTTGTCTTTCTGAAGACATAAAATATAAAAACCATCCCCTCAGTTCTCCCATTCTGTCCCCCACTCATGTATTTAAACCCATTTATTTCCCAGCACTGACTCTAAGTACAAGACAGATGGGGTGTAGAGAGTTCTTCGGGGGTCATTCTTAAGTAAAATGTTCCAAAGAAACCCCGATGAATGGCAGAAACACCCAGGGCCTTTTAATTTATAATGTCCTCTTTTTTTTTTTTTTAAAGAATTTTTAAAAAAGATTTATTTATTATGTATACAGTGTTCTGCCTGCATGTATGCCTGCAGGCCAGAAGAGGGCGCCAGATCTCATTACAGATGGTTGTGAGCCACCATGTGGTTGCTGGGAATTGAACTCAGGACCTCTGGAAGATCAGCTAGTGCTCTTAACCACTGAGCCATCTCTCCAGCCCTTATAATGTCCTCTTAAGGCTACTGCATCAGTCACGCTGGTGAGAAAAAGCAGGTGAGCATTCAAAAAATAAGAACGACCTGCAACTGCTGCTCAAGGATTCTCAGTAGTCAAACTGCTCACATTTACAATGCCCCAGCGCTGATGCTCAAACACAAAGCAGTGAGTCACAGTCCAGCAACCTGTTGTGTTTAAGGGTAGTCACCATGCTCTAATTGTGTGGAAATTGATAAAATATGCTCAAGTACATAATTAGATCAGTTTAGGCTTTGATCATTTATAAACCACATATTTGAATGCGATACTAATAGAATTTAAAGCCCAAATTAATTCAGTACAGCTTCAAACTATTGTACTAAATTGGTTTATGCATTTATCTTATTCCATGATTTCCACTCTTGGTATCTTAATTTTTGAATAAATTTATAGGTTATATATTATTTCCAAAGAAGTCTTTGAAAAACAAAATGTTTAAATGTTAAAATGTTAAATGTTTAAATGTTTAAATCAAGTGACTATTGATTTGCCACCTTTATTTATAAATTGGGTTCATTGGCTTAACTGGTGAACCTTAATTGCTATTTTTTTTTTTTTTTGTTTTTTTCGAGACAGGGTTTCTCTGTGTAGCTTTGCGCCTTTCCTGGGACTCACTTGGTAGTCCAGGCTGGCCTCGAACTCACAGAGATCCACCTGGCTCTGCCTCTCGAGTGCTGGGATTAAAGGCATGCACCACCAATGCCCGGCTTAATTGCTATTTTAAATCTTAACTAGAAACTTGTTAGAGCCTTTATATCATGAGTAAGAAGAGGACTGTTTTATGTAGTGTTAGGCATTCTCTGTTCCACCCTGGAGGGCTGTGAGCTCCCTTTGGAGCTCTAATGTCATGTTTCCAGGATGGACTAACTTTCTGACAGCTCCCAAGTTACAGGAGAAAAAGTAAAACATGCTGAAATGATGTTGCCAAGCTTTACTATGAGGGTTAGGGTTTGCTTAAGGAAAGGAAACTACTCCCCAAGGGATGGTACTGGTTTAAAGAACTGAAGTCAACCAGCAATTAATCATAATTATAAGGGCTAGGGAAAGAAGGAAGGGAAGGATGGAAGGATGGATGGATGGATGGATGGAAAGAGAGAGGGAGAGAAGGAACACATATTAGAAATACTTACAGGGACGTCAACATATTTTGCAGCTGCTTTCACCTTAAAGGGGAAAGAAAAAGAAAACCATGAGAATTCTTAGCTGATACATAAGTACTGTGGTAACTGTTAAAAGACAACACAAGAGAACTCATTGAGATACTCACAGTGAATGACAGAATGGATGAAAAGAAAGTGCCTTCATCATACCTAGACAGCTTGGACAGCACCCCTTCCAACACCGAAACAAACTGCAACAGAGTTCATGGTGAGTGGTGAGAATGTTTCTGTGCATACAGTACAAGAGCAGGGCACACAATCCACAAACCAACTTTCTCTAAGACAAAAAAAAAACCTCACAACAAATAAACTGACAGCTGAGTTCAGGCAAACTTGCAATGTTTGTTCTATTACTCTGAACACAAGCGCCAAGATCCTTTCCCATTGCCGAGAACAATACATTCTAAAATACTTTCTAAAAATAAAAAAAAGTGTGGAGCAGAGCAGTACATTTGGCCTGGGATAGCTATGAATGTACTCAAATGACAGACTTACTGAAAACATTACATTGCTTCTTTCTTTTGTGTGTGTGTGTGTGTGTGTGTGTGTGTGTGTGTGTGTGTGTGTGTGATTGAGCCATTCCTGATGATCGGTTTTGTAGATGTCAGTGTCACATCACATTATCACTTTCTCTTTCTCTCCATCCCCCCTCTGATATCTTTAACAAGCATTTACCAGACAGTTCTAATTTCAACAGCCAAAGAACACAGACACAGACACAGACAGACAGGCAGGCAGACAGACAGACACACACACACATTTTTGCAGCCCATGGATTGTTGAGTTGGATACCTCTGCATGTGGCTCAAGAAAGACCTTCAATCAGTGTGGCCCAGAGAAACCAAAAGGCTGAACACCCCTGATTTAAACCATTAATAAGTAAGAATCATTTTCAACTTTAATATAGACATTTATAAACAATGATAAACTAAACTTACCTATCTATCATGTATGACTTGCCTAGAGATCAATTTTTTCTACATATAAAGAAGGGACTGACCACGTGAAGACTGGGCAGAAGAGAGGTGCAACATTCAGGGCTTTTACAATACTGAGAGAAATCTGACACTCTTTAATAAGCATTTATCAAACAGTCCTAATTGTGACACTCAAGGATCATCTCTGCTTCCTGAGGATCAGTACAATGCAGACATCACTTGCTCTACACATGTGGGTGTTGGAGCAGGGAAGGAGTGAAATTCAAATTACTTCAGAAATGTTTTACATATAGAAAGCTTTTCTTTTTCCTCTCTTCTTCCTCCTCCCCTTCTTCCTCTTCCTACCCCCCTCCCTTGCTGTGTTGCTCTGATTGGTTAATAAATAAAGTGCTGATTGGCCAGTGGCCAGGTAGGAAGTATAGGTGGGACAAAGAGAGAGGAGTATTCTGGGAACAGGAGGGCTGAGGGGGAGATGCCAGCCTGCCATCCAGGGAGCAGCATGTAAAGGCAACAGGTAAAGCCATGGAACACGTAGTGACTTACAGATTAATGGAAATGGGTTAATTTAAGATATAAGAACTGGATAGCAAGGAGCCTGCCATGGCCATACAGTTTATAAGTAATATAAGCGTCTGAGTGATTATTTATAAGTGGGCTGCAGGACTGCAGGGGCTTGGCGGGACCCAGAGAGAAACTCTCCAGCTACACTCCCTCCTTCCCCACTTCTCTGTTTTTGTGACAGGGTGTTATGTGTCCCATTCTGGCCTTGGACTCCCCATGTTGTCAAGAATGACTCTGAACTTCTGATACACCGACTTTCACCTTTTGAGTGTGGGAGTACAGGCATGCACCACCATGCCCACTTTATTTAATGCCGAGGATCAAAATCCAGACTTGGTGCATGCTAGGTAAGCAAGCATTCTACCAATC
The DNA here is from genome assembly GCF_007827085.1 of Peromyscus californicus insignis. Classification (NCBI taxonomy): domain Eukaryota; kingdom Metazoa; phylum Chordata; class Mammalia; order Rodentia; family Cricetidae; genus Peromyscus; species Peromyscus californicus. Next base: position 36,465,603 of record NW_026294584.1, read on the forward strand.
TAGGCTACATACCCAGCCTGCTTGCTACCCTCTCATACACACACACACACACACACACACACACACACACACACACACACACACACACACACATATATATACACACAAAACACACACACACACACACACACACACACACACATATATATGTATATATAAATTTTTGACTGCTATTTATTTTGAGACAGGGTCTCACTATGTAGCCCTCACTGGCCTGGAACTCACTATGTAGATCAGGCTAGCCTCAAGCTCATAGAGATCCAGCTGTCTCTGCCTTGAAAGTGCTGGGATTAAAAGCATGTCACTACACCCTGCCCTAAAACTGTATATACATATACATATGCATGTATTATTTTTATTTGTATGTAAATAAATACAAATAAAAATTTATTCCTGATAATACAGAATTAACTTCATTATTCATACAATTGCAGGAAATCATCAAAAAAAGGGAACATCCTATATATATAACACATATCAGATCCCATACAGGTCTGCCAGGACCTCTAGCACAAGGTAATGATGAGAATGATCAGTTACTAATAGGTAATGTGCTAAAAGCCTCAGAATTTCATAAGAAATACCATGTAAATAGCAAAGGTTTCAAGAAGGATTTCTCCATCACTTGGCAACAGGCTAAGGATATTGTGAAAAAATGTCCTACTTGTTCCATCTATAACCAACTTCCATCACCTGCAGGGAGCAATCCAAAAGTTATACAAAGAAATGAAATTTGGCAGATGGATGTGTTTCATTTTGCAGAATTTGGAAGATTAAAGTATGTACACCATACCATTGACACCTATTCAGGATTTCAATGGGCAACTCCTATGAGTCCTGAAAAGGCTGATTCTGTGATTACACACCTATTAGAAGTTATGGCCATCATGGGAATACCTGTACAAATAAAGACAGACAATGTCCCAGCATATGTCTCCAATAAAATGAGGCAATTCTTTGCTTATTACAATATAAAGCATGTTACAGGTATACCACACAATCCCATAGGCCAAGCAGTCATAGAAAGATCCAATCGAACTTTAAAGGATATGCTAAATAAACAGCAACAGGTAACAATGACTCCTAGAAATAGATTGCATAGTGCTTTATTAACCTTGAATTTTCTCAATGCTGATGAGAAAGGAACAACAGCTGCGGAGAGACATTGGATGACAGACAAAACTCTTGAGCTAAACCAACCGGTTTATTTCAAGGATATGCTGATCTCAGAATGGAAACCTGGATATGTTTGACGTTGGGGAACCGGTTTTGTTTTTGTTTCTGCAGGAGAAGAAAAGCTATGGATACCAACAAAATTAATAAAAATTCGATTCAAACAGGAAAAACCCCTTGATGATGAGAAGTAAAAGATCATCCACCAATGTGACATCTCTACAAGTTGTAAGAAAAATTTAATAATCAAAGGTTGGGGTAGGGTTCTGTTTTTGTCTTTCCAGGATAATGGAAATACCCATCTTCTAGAAATCATAAGGCCTTGGATATCCAGATGTTTACAACAGAAAGAAAGAATCTATTGGTACCAATCTACACACGGTAGAATCTCACTGTCTAACATCTATATCTCTATCAATCTACAAAAGTTGTGGTTCCAATTCAATTATAAGCCAAGCTGGCTTTGGAGATGAAATTGGCTCACTCCTTCTCTAAACCCAAGCATATTGCTAAAAGAAAAGGTTGAGAGATTCTTCAGTCCCATATCAGAAGAGCCCTCTGGTGTGGGACAGAAGGAAACCAATAAAAACGGACCATTGTCTTCAAGATTCTGATTCTCTCCATGCTTACTCTTGACTTCTCAGAATCCTTTCTTTTTTTTTTTTTTTTTTTTTGGTTTTTTCGAGACAGGGTTTCTCTGTGTAGCTTTGCGCCTTTTCCTGGAACTCACTTGGTAGCCCAGGCTGGCCTCAAACTCACAGAGATCCGCCTGCCTCTGCCTCCTGAGTGCTGGGATTAAAGGCGTGCGCCACCACCGCCCAGCTTTCAGAATCCTTTCTTACATGTTATGTCCTCTTTAAATCCAAACTTTCCATTTTGATAACAAATAAGTTTTTCCAATAGCAATCTCTGAAGTCTCCAGAAGGAAGATGGGGCACCAAAAACAACAACTCTACCCAATCCAGAATGATGCCATGGTAATCATCATCATACTACACTTCTTGCCAGAATTTCAGACAATCTTACCCATTACTCTAAGACTAGCTACAGAACCTACAGTTAGTCTAATTGAGATTTAACTATCTGAGCTTCCTCACAGTACCCAACAGAGATACCATCACCCCCTAAACAGCAGGAAACAATTCTAAGAAAACGACGCCTCTTCTCCCTAAGGTTTCATATTTCTCAGGGTTATGGATGATGGTTATAGGGTTGGGGGTGGAAGAAAATATTAGACTCAGACTCAGTATTCTCCTAAAAAAAAAGGAAAAGAAGAAATGGAATGGATAAGTATAAGATATTATGGTAGATTATTGTATGTACTAGTAAACAAATTTAGTAAAATAGCAGCCTTAGATAATTTGCACTGTAATTGGCACTGTTTTGGATTCTTATATGTTGATACAAATGTAAATTATTTTTATATTCCTGTTTAAGATAACTTGTATATTGATACAAATACAGAACTATATTTGCTATAATGTACATATATTTCTACTCTTATTTGAGATATTTGTATATTGATGCAAACATAAATTTATATCTGTCATACTTTATGTATGTTCTACTTCTGTTTAGGATATTCAGTATATTGATATATATTTAAGATTATTGTCATATTGCATATCGCACCATATATTCCTACCTCTGTTATAAATATCTTGTGTATTGTCACAATTTTGAAGTCATCGTTCTTTACCATACATTTGTTTATAGACTGTTTACCTTGTTTACATCAAACCTTAGTCCTTAGGTTATTTTGGTAGATAAAACTTACAGATTTATAGTCACCTATGCTTGTCATCTCTATAGTTACATTAGTTAGGTTATCCAGATTTTCAGATACATAGGTCAGATGGACAGGTATAGACCTAGAGAATACGGCATTTAAATAACTTAGAATTCTGTTGACATGAGACACAATTGCTCCTGGCAGCACCAATTTGATCCCAAGAGAATGTTGGGCTTCTAAGACATTTCCATTTGGAACTTTGTCTTCTTGGCACAAAATGGCCTACTGGGCAAAGAACTGCCCTTGCCTCGACTGCTGACAGTACGAATGCAATGCTGTCCTTTCTGGACAAGCAGGACACAAGGAAAGCGACCACTGTACTCTGCCAAGACAGGGTACGATGGTCTTTCAGAATTCCTGCTTCTGAAAATGGTCTGTCAGATACTCTAGGCCTGTAGCCTATTTGAATGCACCAACAATGCTGAGAAACATTAGGTGACTGTCCAGGCTGCCAGCTGTCTCGGTCTACTCTTGCAAGATTCTCGAAAGTTGCTTGCATCCATCTACCATTTCTCAGGTACCATTATATTCCTTCTTAGGTCTTTGATGGGATTGAAGACTAGCAGTTATAGTTACAACTTAGTATATATATATAATCTCTTAGAACATATTAAGTATTAGATTCAGGTTCTTTAGGATAGGACACCTTTTGGAATGATCTTTGTAACATACCATTTACCTACGCTCTAGACTTCTCTGGATTTTAGTATATGTTTCTTGCTTGATATTGTTTGCATTGATTGTAGTTCCATCTTATCTAGGTCATTATCCCTCATTACTCCTGGACAATATTTGATAATCATTCCTTTGTATATAATCTTGTATTAAGTTAGAACCTTCTTATTTAGACAAAAAGGGGGAGATGTAGTGGGTAGCCATTCCAGCTTTGGTCTGGAAGTTCCAACCCCCATTGAGGCTTCGGTAACTATCACACCTACAAGGCAAGGCCAAGGGAGGGCCCTGAAGACCTGAGATCGGGACGTGCCGCTCTCTCTTCCTGGACCCTGGATGGTGGAGGTTGACCAAGCAGAGCTCCAGAGAACACTGCTGGACTGCGATACACCTTCCCCAGACCCAGCGACCCACCTATCCCTTCATTTGTAAGTTGCGCCACTAATAAACTTTCCTTTTAACTACATGGAGTGGCCATAATAATTTCACCAATATTATTTATTGATGTGTGTGTGTGTGTGTGTGTGTGTGTGTGTGTGTGTGTGTGTATGTGTGTGTGTGTGTGTGTGATGGTATGTACATGGATGTCAGAGGACAATTATTTCTCTCCATTAATCACATGGGTCCCATTCAGGAATCCAATTCATGTTATCAGACTTGGCTGCAAGCACCCTAACTTGCTGAGTCATTTCACTGGTCGATTTTATATTTCTATAATATGAAAAAAGTATTTAGAAATATAAACTCAGAAACTCTTATTTTATTGAGTGAAAACATACATCTGACATGAGGACCAGTGGACAAGTAAAGTAATAAGGACATATTACCCTGCTTCTTTCTTCTGTATATCTAAAATAATATGTACTATTGACAAATTACACACTCCCAAAGGGAAAATCCTGACAAGGTTTTTTAAATACGAAAAGGGAAATTAACGAAGGCTGGTTTTTGTTCACATAGCAGCTTCTTCGACAAAGTGATAATAGTTCTAGGGACATGGCTTATTAGTCTCTGGTGGCCACAGAACTCACTGTGAGCACAGGAGATGATCTTCTCTCTATGGTTGATCAATTACTGCAAAATAGTTTATGCAAAAGAAACAGAAACTTCCCCATAGGCTTCTTCACCACATCATTTGCGACATGATGTAAGAACGCAGAAACACAACCATGCAAATTGCAGACCAAAGTTGCATTTCTTGAGGAGAATTACATTCCGTTGGGTAGCTATCTTCAGGGTTCTAAACAGTGAAAACCACAAAATTAACAATTTGCTCAGGACTCAAAGTCTACCTACTACTTTCTTCCTGCCCATTAAGCTTTCTTACCAAGCACAACTGACTGCCTAGCTCAACTTAATGTGGTTTGCCAAGACCCAGAAGATCAATTCTCCAGGGCTCTGTCAGACCAAGGGAAGGGAATTCCAGACTTAATGGCCCTCTGTGGAAAATGCCTCATCTCTTATAGCTCAAATGTTGAGAGCAAGTGTGTGCCAGGTGATCTTATTTGCTATGAGGAGAGACGACTACTATGGTTACCTGACAACCTGAGGCATCAAAGGCACAGCTCACGTTTAGTCACTCTGCTAACACAGGTGAATAGTGCTAAGGGCAGGGTAAAGTAGAGGCAAAAATCCTCCGGGCAGATGTAGAAGATGAGGAGTCAAGTTGTCGCTCTGCTGCTCTCTGGATATTGGGTCGCTTTGCTTCTCTTGCCTCATGGGGAAGATGAAGCTACTCAGCTCACCTGACTCGGATAGCACGAAAAACTCTGGAGGTCATTACTATGAAAAGATTGAAAATAGCAAATACTAAAGAAATAGAAAGAAGGAGCATGTCCGGTGTGATTAGTTATAGTCATGATTTTTCTGAATATCTAAATATGTTGAGTCACAAGTTAAGGAGGCCAGTTCAGTGACAAGGCGTAATAATGAGTTTGGCTCACAGACAGTAGGTCTGAGTCAGTGCGCTCTATGGAGGTGTCTAGAGGTGGGTAGAGTTGAGGCTGTTGGACCACTTCAACCCTGCCTGCTTTGAGCACAGTTGGTGGAGAGCACGAGAGAAAGGCTTTGAAGACAGGCGGTCTGTCCTAGAGCCCAAGTTCTTCACCATCATGCCACAGAACTGAGAAAACTGAGATAATCTAGTAAAACATGTGCCCAAGCACCTAAGAAGTGCTTGATGAGTGTTACTTTGTTACAATTATCATTAAACAACTAAGACAGAAAGGACAAGCATGAAAGAGATCTAGGCCTCTTCTCAGGAATATACAAAGTCGTGGAAGAAAAAGACATGAACACAAATGAGCTCGGCGTGAGCCAGATGTGGCTTACGTAGCTGGGCACACAGTACACCGAAACTGGAGGAGAGAAAGAATGATTTTGAAGGATTTACAGTTTAAAAAAAAGTAGATAACCCCATGGAGGTTTGGACTGCAAGACAGCAAAAATGGAGCTGAGGAGATGACACTTAGGAAGCCTCTTGGATAGGAACTGAGGGAGAAATTTCTCTACTGAGGCACCTGGTAGCCTGTCTTGTCTTCTCTGGATATACAGCACTGCTGGACTATGTCAGAGTAAATCCTATGCCACACACAGTATTCTTTGCTTCCATTTCAACAATAGCAGGAAGCCTCTGTTTGGGTTCCTCCCTGTCCCAAATGGTCCCCAGGGAGGCACAAACACAGGAGAGACTCTGAGGGCTTACCGAGATTGCACCCCTGGGATCAACCAAGCCAGCCCCAGTTCCTACAGGAAGGTTTTCTTTGTAGGACTGTTGTTGAGGCCCTCATGATGGAAAAGCTACCTTCCAAGACAGACTTTATTAAAATCAAGATTAGTGATGGCATATTTTCCATTTGGCTTTTAATTGCACAAAACAGCAAGAATCCAAAGAAATCCATCTAAATGCTGAGCTTCCTTGCTGCATCTTTAACTGCTTCCTGTGAACTTTCTCCATACAGCTCTGGGAGATTATAAATACTTATGGCTTTGCCTTGTGATTCCTGCTCTCCTGAGGGTGTCGGGTTGGAATGAAACACTGCGATTTCTTTGTTTCCCTGTTCTTTATCGTTCATGTCATGCACAGGGTTTGTTTGAGTAACATTTAACACTTGGAGTCTGTCTGGATAATTACTGTCTTTGCCTCATGATACGAACTCTCAAGGAAATGCAGGATGAAAGCACTCTGAAGTGACTGGTGAGACAAAACATGAGGAGTACCACAAGGCACGATGGTTTAAATAGTATGCTGAATTCTGAGAGGATATAAGAACCATTGCAACAGGCTGTGTGATTCATATGTTTGTAGCAGGATATAAAAACCATGAATTCTGAGAAGTGGTGGGCACTACAGACTGCTGGGTTCTTCACAGGGCTACTGCCTTGTCAGCCATGGAGTAAACAAGGGACAGTGACATCATTTCCAGTGCAAATTTTAAATTTTCCCACAGAAAGGACAGCATTCACAGGAAGACTGATCACGAAAAAAAAATGCATGTTATTGTGGGTAAAAGCAAGGGAGACTCGGGATATTGATTAGCAGAGGCTTTGTGGTTAAGATCAGGACTAACTCGTATTAAAATTTCACACACAACCAGATCATCAGAGCCTGAAAGAAAATAGGTTTTCTTCCCTCAACAGAATGTCACTAATATGATGGCTCTTTTCTCCTCTTTCTCCAACTGTGAACCAGTTCCTTGATGCTTTGCTGTGACCCTGAAAACATCTTTCTAGATCACAGACATCTGTGTGAAGGATGGGTAGTGCTTGACAGGATGTATTTGTTTGTAAAGTATCATGTCCTGCAAGAATTTCTAAGACAGTTCCCCAAACACCACACCTGGCCCAGATGTTCTCAAACCCTGTGTTTCCTCACTGTTCCTTCCTCCTTGGTTCTCCCCAGTGCAGTGGCCTGCTGTGTTTCCCACCTCCCTGCGAACACTCCTTAACAGAGTTTGCCATACCTTTTAAGCACATACTTAGATTTAACCAGGTACCTTCTACATATATGGCCTTGATCCAAAGAAGCAAATTTAGTCAAAATAATTTTACCAGGCTGAGTTGGCAAGATATTATCATCATATCAAGGCAGTCAGGTGACATTTACTCTCTGTCCACCTTATTTCTCAGAGGAATTCAGGATAAAGCATTCTATGTTCTTAGAAAGAACATGTGGACCCACACATTACTTTATGAATCTCCATATATCTAGATAATCAGTGAGAAAGTATTTTCCTTCCAATATCCCCTTCTCCTTTTTTCCTTTTCAACAACATTTGGAGATCAAGGAAGTTGAGCATTCTTATGATGCTCTTTTAGTTCATACCCAGACAAACATATATCCCTCAGTGATGGGGATATATCCTGACAGTTGATAGTTTTCTTATTCTTGGCTCTCTTAATTCTTTGTCCTGACCAACACCCCCTAGTTTTCCTTTGGTATCCTCATCACTACATACAACGAATTCCATCTTCATCTCTCAACTTACAGATAGCCTCCTTGCCACCTCCAGCTACCTGTTAAAACCAGTCTTGTGGCGTGTATGCCTGTGTAGAACTAACATCAAATAAGCGTGTCCTTGGGCTGGCTGGTACAACCCACATACAAGGTGATAGCACTAGAGCATGGAGTGACCACTCCTTCACCCTGTGATCTTCTTGAGTTCTGTAGGCTGCTGTAGAAAGGTTACAGGCTTAGGGGCCAGCAGGGTTCTACTAGTTTGGACCTTGTGACCTCAATTATCTATTTTCTCATTTGTGAAGGGGAGAACTGTAATGTGGGCATCAGGTCCACCCTGGGAGGTGTGGCCACACAGGCGGGGCTCCAGACCTTTCTCTCAGTCAGAGCAGGTTAACTTCAGTGAGCGTTAACGTTTTATTTTTCTTACTATCCCAAATCTTGGGCAACTTAGTTTTTAACACAAAGTGTTAAATAAATAACACAATAAATACAGTATTTAGTATTAGACTTAGATTTAGCATTCTATCTACCATTTTTTTCCCCTTGGTAAAAATGCTCTCAGTTCCCTTCTCTGGGAGCACCTCTGTGTCATCCCTCTGCTTTCCACTTCTCTGGGGGCTGCAGCTACAGCACTTCAGGCCTGGGAGTAACAGCTACTGAGGGTGCATCATTTCAAATTATCACATTGATAATTTTGTCCCACACACTTCCTCTCCCCGTTCCATATCCAAGGATCTCTGCTGGTATCTCCCTTGGATATCTCAAACTTAATCATACCGTGACCCATAATGTCATCATGATCTTTCTCTCCAAGTCTGTTTCTCTTTGCAGGGCACCTGAATCACCGAATGACACTTGATTCTTTTCTGTGATTCATGTCATAAACCTAAGGGTAGCCCTTAATGTTTGCTGCCCTTGTGTTGTACTAAACCCTGCTCATGGTACATCTTAAATGTTTGGGATTAGTTTCCCAGAGGTCAAAGTAAAAGCCTTCTGCGAAGTCTGTTTGCTATAGGCCATCTGATGAATCTTCTAATACAGAGCTGGTTAATTCTTCACCCCACCTTGCACCTCTCCCATCTTCTCAATGACTTCCTACTGCTCTTGGGATCAAGGCTCAAAACTCCTTAGCACATCCTATCAGCTTCTCCTCACCTCTTTCAGCTTCATTTTACACCAGGCCCCGGTGCCTGCAGCGTCTTCTACCTAACTGCTATGTCCCTCTTTTTCTGGTTGACTCATTGTTTAGAATTCAGCTTCTGCTTGAGAAAACTTACGCTGCCCTCCAAGTGCATGAGTCACTATGTCATATGATTTGTGATACACAACGCACTTGTCTGGATGTAATGTTTGTTAGCTTGTTTCTCCCCAGAGATCAGAAAACTCCCCAAAGAGCGGGACCTTGACTGTTTTGCTAGCACTGTATCCCTGGCATTGAGCACACTGCCTGGCACACAGCTGCATCTTGAAAATCTGTGATGCCTCAGGACCATGAATTTCAATTTTTGTGTGTGTGTATGTCTTGTCCCTTTCCACTAGAATCTTTTAAAACAATATGTAATCTCATGAGAAGCGATTTTTTTAAAATGTTCCAGGTAACAGGCAGAACTGACTCAGAGCACTGACACTGAAGTTGGTTTGTTTAGTATCTTCCAGATGCACTTTCATCTTCTTTTAATACTAGTCACTTAACAAACACCGTTGCATGAGACGCCCTCTACACAGTATGAAGTATAATGGAGAAAGAGAATGAGATTCTTGATTGCGAGAGACAGAGAGACTCACATGTGAACACATGGTAAGTGGTAGAGGAAGGTTTGGATGACAAATTAAATTTGCCTAGGGGGCTTAGAAGGCTTCTAGGAAGGAAATTAGAGACTATTTCGGTGGAATTATGAGAGGGAAGGAAGAAAGAGCATCTGAGCAGGGAGTTGGGTCATGAAAAGGTACAGAGGTTAGATAGGTAACGGAGAAATCACTAGGATGCTGGAAACACTAGAGCCTGGGATGTGAGTAAGAGTGTGGGAGGGACAAAAGTGATTAGACTGAACAAGACTTGGAGGTGATACCTGGTGTATGTGTGAGCCTCTTCCAAACTATCCCAAGGATTCTTAATCTTCTGTATGATATTACTCTGAATTGTTAGGAATTTGTAATAAAGGATACTAGGGCAGGTTAAGGTAAGAATGATGTAGTCTCAAACACTGTATCATCACGAATATTATGCTGTCTAGTAAGTGCTCTCCAAATGCATCAACAGCCACTTCTCATGGGACATTAACAAAACCAAGTGCCGGGTACAATTTAGAAAATGATGGCACAGCAATAAGGCACAGGTGACAGGGACCAGGAATGATTGCACAAGCAAGAAGGAGCACCTTGAAGGCACGGCCTACCTTGTGGTCTGAAAAACACTCCAGCTGCATTGTGGAGACAATTGGTGGAAGGGAAACCTGGTGGCAATCTTCGAGGTATGGATTTCAACGGACATTGAACAGAGGGTAGCAGCGAGAATAGAATGGGGTAGAAAGGGGCATGTTCAGAAGATTGACTCAATAGGCTCTGGCATCCTCTCATGTGAGGAGCTTCAAAGGGCTCTAAGAAGGATCCTGGGATAAAGACGCTTTTACAATGAGGAGACAATATCAATGGACTCAGGAAATGCAGATGAACAGCATTTAGGTTGAAGGTGATGTGCACATTCTCACAGCAACTGATTTGTGCAGGTAGGCAGGAGGCCACTGGAAATAGGGGCTTGCAGGGCAAAAAGAAGAGCAATAATAGAAACAAACAGTACTTAAAGCATACAAGCTTCTGCCCTAAGCCTATCTGCATTAGTTAGGTGGTGATGGTACACCCTTTAATCCCAGCACACGGGAGGCAGAGGCAGGCTGATCTCTATGAGTTCATCATAGGGTCATCCTGGTCTACAGAGCAAGTTCTAGGATAGCCAAGGCTACACAGAGAAACTCCGTCTCAAACAAACAAACAAAAAAGATTATCCACATTAGCTTTATACTAACAGATGTTTCTTCACAATACTGTATTCATATTAATAAATATTATTAATACCGTTAAATGATACTACCACATCATACAGTATATTATAAAGTCCTTCTAGTTTATAATTGGGGAAATGAAGCCACAGTTAGTCTGCTTAAGTAGATCTAGGTGAGACAAAGAGTGGGGGAATTCCAGTGCAGGTCTGAGGTCGGGTTTCGGCCATGATTCAATACCGCCTATCACATGAGTGCTTATGGAATCACCAGCATGTAGTTAAGCCAGAAGAATGCCACAGAAATTTGTAGCATGAGTTCAAAAGACTAATGAAACCCTTCAGGATATTTCCTAGACACATGTGCTGAGTGCTGTGAAGACATCAGATATAGAAGAGGATATAGACATGGAAACGAAGAGAGGAAACACAAAGGAAGTGTGGGATCACTAAGTGAGGCTTCTTATTGAGCCAGAGGCATCTACTGTATTTATCAATACGCAGAGAACCATGAACATACTGGAAGAGAGTTCCGAGATAAGTGGTGAAATAGAAACGTGATTCTGTGAGTGGGAGAAGTCATGGCAACAAAAGAGATAAACTGTTCTCAGGAAAGTGAGAAGGAGCGCTAGGAACAAAGGAGGAGGTGACGGGAAAGTCAAGAGCACAGAGGAGCAGAAAGCCACAGGGAGGAAACTGGACAGCAGTTGCAACTCCCACTCCAGCTGCCCAGGAGTCAGAGGAGCCCCACACAGCAAGCATGACGTCAGTCCAGAGAGCACAGGAAGCCACGTGACAACAGAGGCCCCAGTCAGAAGACAATCTAAAGCCAGCGCAGAGATCGGCAGTGCACCGACTCCTGCAGCGCAACCTAGCTTAATGGCAGAGACTCATGGCATTGCGCACCATGGAGTGCTATGCCCAGGAGCCACCTGAAAGTGGGCCTACTATTCGGGGCCAAACCATGCCAGGGGTCACAAAACATAGAACAATCACAAATTAGGGTGCCTAGTACACTCTGCCACAGTGTCTGGGTAGGAGATGGCTATGGCCGACTGTCATGGAGAGGGCGGATCTGTCACAAGCCCACTGAAAAGTTTAAAAAGCTAGAGGTGCCAGCCATGGAGGGCAGAATGGTTGTGTGCTCCACTCTCTGTAGCAAATATGAGACTGGTCACATGTGGCATGTGGTTTATTATGGGGCCTAGTCTGAAAGAACTGAGACCGAGAACATTGAATTACTTGGTTCCTACAGTTCAACGCCCCCCCCCCCCCGCCCCTCCCCCCAGCTCAGAACTCAGTTGTCTGTTAGACAGCCACACTTGCTGAGACAGTTGGAGACATATCATAGCTTAGACACTTGCCACAGCCCCAGCTTCACAAACTAAGGCCCCTAGAGAAAACAAATGGCTGCCAGAGGGCTGTGGTATATTCAAAATCAAACCTTGTAGGAAGTGCAAGGCAGGGCCTGTGCAAGCAGACACGCATGTATAATGCACCATCCTGTTCAGTGAGAATGAAGAGAAATTGCAAACCTCAGCTGAGACCACCACCTGGGAAGGATCTTCTCTTATCCAAGGTAAGAGGAGACTTCTTTTTAAATTGATTTTTCTTTTCCTTCTTACTTTTATTTAATATATGCATACATATATACTTTTAAACTGTATTTTTTTGCACCCTATCTTTTATCTTCTCACTTTTTTTCCATTTTGACTTTCTTCCTTCTTCAAAAAAGTATCTTCCTTTTTTCTTTCCTGTCCTCCTTTAAAATCATCTTATTAATTTTACATTCATTAGTTTAAAATATTTATCTTATTTTTAACAATGTGTATGTGTGTGCATGCATGTGCCCAAGAGTACAGGTGCGTGTGGAGGCCAGATGGGTTGGATTCCCTGGAGCTGGAATTATAGATGGTTGTGAGCTGCCTGATGTGGGTGCTGAGAACTGAACCCGCGTCCTCTGAAAGGGCAGTGTTTGAATGAGAATGACTCTAATAGGCTCATATATTTCAATACTTGGTTCACAGTTGATGGGACTGTTTGGGGAGGGGTAGGAGGTGTGAACTTGTTGTGGTAAATCACTGGGGGCAGACTTGGAGATTTCAAAAGACTAGTGCCCTTTTGAGTTAGCACTCTTTACTTCCTGCCTGTGGATGGAGATGTGAGCTTGGTTGGTCATGGTATTTTATCACAGAAATGGAAAAGTAGCTAAAACACATTCTTGACTTCTGAGCCCTCTCTCCAGTCCCACATTCATTAACTTTTAATGGTTTTGTTTATTTAATATAATTTTATCCTTTCCTATCTTTGGTAGTGTACCTGTTTTAAATGTTTTTTCAAACCATATTCCCATATCTTGTTTGTATTTGCATTGTTGCTGTGGTTTGTTTTCTCTTCTCTGAGAAGTGCAGGGAATCATGTCCTTAGGAGAAAGCTGCTCATAAACTCAGTTAAACAGAAGAAATATTCATCCCAATAGATGAGCAAATCTCAAGTAGAAGAAATACAGAAAAACAAGGTAGCATTACTCATGCAAGAATTTGTGCTCTCCCTCTAACATGTGGATGCTGGGGATCAAACCTAGGTCATCAAGCATGGACACAAATGCCTCTCATCTTTCATGATTCTTCAGTAACTAGATAAACTAATAAAAAAACCACCCAATTTAAAAAAAATGATGAATGAAATCAAAGAAAATATAAACAATCTGCTGAATGACTTAAAAAGTAAAGACAGCCGGGTGGTGGTGGCACACACCTTTAATCCCAGCACTCGGGAGGCAGAGCCAGGCGGATCTCTGTGAGTTCGAGGCCAGCCTGGTCTACAGAGTGAGTTCCAGGAAAGGCGCAAAGCTACACAGAGAAACCCTGTCTCGAAAAACCAAAAAAACAAAAAAAAAAGGTAAATCCAGGATTTGATCGAGCAATTCAAAAGAGACTTACACATTTCAGGAAGGAGGTAAACTGAATTCTCAGAAACAAAAATATCAGTGACCCAGAAAAAAACTCATCTAAAAGATTCACCAACAAAGTGGAAGAAAGACTATCCGGGTGTGAAGATAAGATTGATGGATTATTACATTCAGATAGTAATGAAGAAAAAATATAACAAAACATACATGACATAAAGAATATGATTAAGACACCCATATTGAAAATAACTTATACTGATGAAGGACCAGAGATGCATTCTAGATGTAGAGAAAACAAATTTGATGAATTAATATGAAAATTTCCCTAAATCTTGGGAAAGATAAGGATATGCAGGTACAGGCAGTGTTCAGAACCCCAAACATACATAGCCAGAAAAGCTTTTCACATGACATTGTGAACTATTAAAGGTATATAACGAAAAAGAATGTTGAAAGCTGTAATAGATGTGCAAGTCCCTTATAAAGGCACACTCATCAGGATGACAGCAAACCCTCTCAAGGATGGGAAGGCGTGGAAGACAGGGTGGGGCGAATGAGAGAGAGTGAGCTACCTAGTTTATTATCTGAAGTACAGCCATTCTTAGAAACTGGAAGGGAAACAAAACATTTCAATATAAGCATAAACAAGAGGAATGGGTGACAGGTGCGCCAGAATTATAAAACATGCACAAAGTAATCCCACAGAGAGAAAAAAGAAAGAAAAACGTAAGATGAGCACAGCAGTGACGAAAGCACACCAGGAGAGCAGGTATTCAAACGACAAACAGGAGCAAATCAAACACGATTAATTCAGTGAACCATCAAAATGAAGGACAGAAAAAGAAATGAATGCGAGTTATTAAAGTTATCAGAAGAAAAATAAAGGGAAAGAAAATAGTACATAACTTTCAGTACTAACCTTTAATATAATGTTCTTAATTTCTGACTGAAAAATGAATACTGGTCAACTAGATTAAAAACAAGACCCCCATAATTCATTGCCTCTAAGAAATTCAGCTTTGAATGATATTTAAAGCAATTAGGAGTAACTATATTCATACCCAACAAACACACTTCAAGCCAAAATTTGTCAGAAGAAGACATAGGTTATGGTTATTACATATTGATAAAGAGAGCAATTCATCCAGAAGATAAGACTTCTCACACACACACACACACACACACACACACACACACACACACACACACACGCATGCACGCATGCACGCATGTGCACGCACATGCAGGTGCACATGTATGTACAAAACACTAAATTTCATATAACAAAAACCACAGGGTATAAAGAGACAGACAGGTCATAATTCAAATACCGTGGGTGAGAATACTATATTCTGATCTACAGATAGGTCACTCAGTCCACAAAAGAAATGAACAATACTGGACTTATTTAGACCACAGGCCTAATAAACTGAGCCATTTATACAGGATTCTAATTAACAGCACACACATTTTTTCATCAACATTTGGATCTTTCTCCAAAACAGACCATATTTTAGGACATAAAACAAGTCTTAGCATGTATAAGAGCACTGAAATATCTTATCAGACTATAATAGAGTGAAACCACAAGTCAACAGCAAAAGAAATTATAGAAGTACAAAAACACAGAGATTGAACACTGCATTTTAAAGGGAATAATGGATCAATGAAAGGAAAGTGGAAAAATTCTTGGATTCAAGTGAAAATGGAAACACAGGGCCTGAGATATAACTCGGTGGATAACAACAAACACTGTTCTCCAAGAGGACCCATGTTCAGTTCCCAGTACGTCAGGTAATTCACACCAGAGCATGGAGCATCTGATGCTTCCGGCCTCTGTGGTCTCCTACACTTGTGTGCACAAATCCACACACAGACATACAATTAAAAACAATAAAAAAAATCTTAAAAATACAAAAATGGAAGCCAGCATACCAGAAACCATGAGATACACCAACGCGGGGAAGCTTACCGTTTCGAGTGACTACATTAAAATAATAAATTAACAATGTAACTCAAGGTCTCAGTGAAACAACTAAACCCCAAGTTAGCAGATATAAATAAACACCAGAGAGGGAAACAATACTGACACAAAAGAATAAAATAAAGATCAATAAAACAAAGAGCTGGTTCTTTTAAAGGATAAAACTGATGAACCCTTAGCCAAACTAACTAAAAGAAGAGAGAAAAGACTCAGATAAATAAATAAACAGGAAAGCAGAGAGAGAGACAGAGACAGAGACACACACAGAGAGAGAGAGTATAGACACTGATAGGGTCATTAAGGAGTGTATTTAAAAAATAGGTATTTTATGTATATTGCTGTTTTGCCTACATGTATATCTGTATATCTGTACTACATGAGTGCCTAGTACCCGAGGAGGTCAGAAGAGGGCATCATATCCCTAGAATTGGAGTTTCAGATGTGGGTGCTGGGAATCAAATCTGAGTCCTCTGGAAGAGTGGTCAGTATTCTTAACTACTGAGCCACCTCTCCAGCCAATCACTTAGGAATATTTGAAAACTTAAATTGCAGTAAATTGAAAAATATGTAAGACATAGCCAAATTCCTAGACATAACTACCCAAATTGAAGCAAAAGGATATAAATATATCAACAATAAACATTGAGTTGAAACTGTCATAAAAACAAAACTAAAAACAAAGGCAAGCCCAGGGCTGAATGAATTCATAGCTAATTCTGCCAGGCGTTTAAAGGGGAAATAACACCAATACATCTCCAACTATATCTTGAAATAGAAAGGGAAGGAATGCTTATATTAAATATGGACACTCCTCCTCTTCCCAGATGTCTCATTTAGAGTCACCGGAGACTGAGGCATTGTACAATGCATCTGAACACATCACAGCTAATTTTCTGGCATGATTTTCTAAGAACTGTTGTATAAAATGTATTTTCTTTCCTTAATGAATAAACTCACCATTTATCCACTCCTCAGACCCTAGCAGCTGGCCCACTTGGAGACCATGTCAGTTGGCTTAATGGGCTTATATTGCTAGCAATCCAGGGAGCCTGCTTAATGATCAAAGGAATTTATTTGAGGTTAACTCACAAGACAGAATAAAGGAATTTGTTGCAGGATCCTGGAAGGGTAAGGCACAGTCCAATACAGTTCTCTGGCTAGCTCTGCCCTCATCCGTATCAGCATCCAAAACCATGAGGCAGCGAAGAGAGAGAGCATGTAGGGCATTCCAGGTCTTAAGGGTTCCCCAGCGGCCATGCCCCAGGGGCATGTACCTCAAGGTCACAGGCAGGTGTAACAGCTACCTGCTACCTCACCAGGGGCAGTGCTTCAGGGTATGGCTCAAACAGTCACCCACTACATTGGCTCAAACAAAACTTGTTCTCATGGTGACTGATGAAATGTGTTTTTTCTAAAGATAATTTGTAAATACTGGAAGAAGAAATTGATTGTTCAAATGGATGGGCACCAACATATGAATGATGAAATCAAAGAAGGATGATACACCAAAGAAATATAATAAACCTCTATCGATCCTAAAGAAATGGAAATACAAGCCAGGTGGTGGTGGCGCATGCCTTTGATCCTAGCACTTGGGAGGCAGAGGCAGGCAGATCTCTGTGAGTTTGAGTCCAACCTGGTCTACAGGTGAGTTCCAGGACAGCTAGGGCTGTTACAGAAAGAAACCCTGTCTTGAAAAATCAGGAAATAATGGAAATACACAAAGTGTCTGATACAGAATCCAAAACAATCACCTTAAAGAAGCTTACTGAGACCCCATTGCTGAAGATACCACACACTTTGTTTAGAGGTCATGAAGAAATCAAGGTGGTAATGACCAGGAAGCTTCCTCCCTGCTGGTGACTGACTTTCATACTGGCAGGTACTATTTAGGCTGATGTGAGAGGAAAGGTCTTCAACAGACTTACACAGCTATGAACCCTGAAAACTCCAATAACTAGTGTGGCAAGGTATGCCCATGGGTTCAATAGGGGCAGAAACGTTATAGGAGTAACCAGCTTCTTTCCGAGTGGATTTAAGGTTTGTTCCCCAGGAGGAAATGCATGCCTGGTGCTGTAAATCTAGCCAAGAATCCATGGTTGTGGAGTTCATAGGCTCCAAGGGTGAATCTACTACTATTATTTTGTTAAATGGACATAGTATCCACTTGCCTTCTAAACTTATATTCTTATGCCCATAGACAAGTGCAGCTTCTAGGCCACATTAGACAAGTTGGGTTTTACTTCTGGACAGTGAGTGATAGGCAGTAAATGCAGAAGTTCATTACTAGTCAAAGTATATTGAATAAGCAACTGTAGAGTGCTCATGCACAAATGGGACCATCTTGGAGGAGGAGGAGGATAAAGATGGTAAGAGCCAGAGACTGGAGAGGACCATAGTGAAAAAGTCTTCTGGATATTATGGGAATACTAAATGCATGAACTCACAGAAGCTGTGGTTGTCTGCACAAGAGATACTCAAGTTCAATGCAGTCAGTTTTCAAGTTTGGAGTGGGAGGGGCTCATGAGTCCACACCCCTTGGTGAGGACCTATTGACAGTTAGTGGCATCTAGGGTGTGAGAGTCAGTTTTCTTTTAGGGTGTGGCTCCTGGTAGGTCTACTGTGCTCCTTTGGATGGCCTCATACCCGTAAGTAGATGGGTAGCACAAACTGGACTTGGTGGGTTATTAAAATTAAAAAAGAAAAGGACACAAAGTAGTGTGAATGAGGAGTGGATCCTGGATGGACCTGGGAGGAGTTATGGGGAGGAATTTGAGGTGAATATGGTCAAAATACAGGGTATGCATGTATAAATTCTGAAATAATCAATAAAGTATCATATTAACAAAGTAGCTTACTATACTATATGAGAACACAGAAGCTAGGTAAATCAGGAAAACACATAAACAATAAGTTAAATAAGGAGACAGAAATAATAAAAAGAATCTCTATGATAGAAGTCTATAAAGGTAGAATTAAAAAAAAATTCAACAGCTTTAACAGAAAGGACAAAAAGATATATAAAACAGACAAACAAGAAAGTCCAAGTCATCTGACACTAGTATCCAATCAGAGGAGTGAGGAAGAACAGGAGGAATAGAGAAGGAAATTCAAGGGCTTCTTGCTCTGCTTCCTGATTGCAGACACAGTGTGACCAGCCTTGTCACTGTTCCTGAACATGATGAAACCGTCAGCCCAGAGAGACCCTTCTTCCCTTGAGTTCTCTTCCTCATGGATATGATCAGAGCAACAGGAAAGGTAATGGGTACAAGGTGGTAGTAGTCTGAAACCGTTTTTCTTCATGGTTGTTTCCTACCCCAAGACATTTTACCAGAGAATGTGAAACGTACACATAAAGAAAAAAAAAAAGACATCAATTATAATCTCACTACCCAGCATAACCTCTGTCAACATTGGGGTGCCTTTCTTTTTTTGGTTTTTCGAGACAGGGTTTCTCTGTGTAGCTTTGTGCCTTTCCTGGGACTCACTTGGTAGCCCAGGCTGGCCTCAAACTCACAGAGATTCGCCTGGCTCTGCCTCCCGAGTGCTGGGATTAAAGGTGTGTGCCACCACCGCCCGGCAGGGGGTGCCTTTCTTAATAACATATTTCTGAGGTAATGCGAATCCAGACCATACTTCATACTTCACAAATTTTTTATTATTTTTATTTTTTGTTTTTTTGAGACAGGGTTTCTCTGTAGCTTTGGAGCCTGTCCTAGAACTCATTCTGTAGACTAGGCTGGCCTCGAACTCACAGAGATCTGTCTGTCTCTGCCTGTGGGGATTAAAGGTGTGTGCCACTACTGTCTGGCCATACTTCACCCTTTTAAGGACTCATCTTTTATCCATCTGCTACTATATTTTAAAATATACTTTGTCATTAAGATTCCCCAAATCACAAGTTAATATAGGTATCTGACACAAAAAGGTCAAAATGGGTATAATTTGTGTATCTCTGAGTACTGTGAAATATGCAAAAAGGCAAAGGAATATTAATACATTGATGTTT
This sequence comes from Peromyscus californicus insignis, assembly GCF_007827085.1. Lineage (NCBI taxonomy): Eukaryota > Metazoa > Chordata > Mammalia > Rodentia > Cricetidae > Peromyscus > Peromyscus californicus. The sequence goes on from NW_026294584.1 coordinate 36,485,598, forward strand.
CTAAAGTACCTTCCAGCTAGGCTGTAACAATTTACATGAAACTTGAGTGGCTCACTTCATGTTTTTCAACAGTGTTAACTTAAAATCATTGAAGCTCATTTATTGGAAAAACTGGTATCTGCACTCCTTAAATTATTAGTGAAGATTAATTGTTTTTTGTTTGTTTTTTCAAGACAGGGTTTCTCTGTGTAACAGCTGTGGCTGTCCTGGAACTTACCAGGCTGGCCTCGAACTCATAGAAATCTACCCGCCTCTACCTCCCGAGTGCTAGGACTAAAGACATGCACCACCATGCCCAGCGAAGATTAATATTTTTATATTGATTTCTAAACAACTATCCCTTACTTACAAAATTGGTGTTGGGTTTTCTTTGCAGCAGATGCATCCTTTCAGCTATTTCATAAAGCCTGCTCTGAACTTCTTTGACATAAGGCCTTCAAGGGCCAGATGCAATGGCTAGTGTCAATGTTCCACTTAGAGAATATCCACTTTCTTCCTCCACCATTTTAAAAGTCAAGTAATAACTGTGCAATCTTTACAAGCTATGTTTTGGTACATATATACACTGTGAATTATCAACACAGGATACCTAATTTTCCCATCATCTCTTCTTCCTGGTGATACCATTATAAGTTTAACTCTTCTAGGTGTTTTGAATTATATGATTCAATAATCACAAATGATTGCTTTCAGTGTAAAGTCCTTATCTATCTCGTGTGGCTGGGACCTTGAACCCATCAGCCAATAACTTCTCAACCTCTTTAAGTTTCTGGTGCTGTCAGCACCTCTTCCTTAGTAAGCTCTTGATTTCAAATGACACCTATATTTGTGGCCATGCCTTTCTGAACATGCCTGGTTATTACAAATGCTACCTGTGGCCATTTGTTATGTGTTAGTGGCATCTAAGTCACATGATGGCTAAATGGCAAAGCCGTTTATTCTTGATTTTCATGAATACAGTAAAATGCCATTGCATTCATCAAAGGTATTCCAAACACAGAGCAGAAAATTTTTGGAGTGAAGTTCTGATACTATCCTGCCAGCTTTGTCTGTGTTGAAGGCTGGGTCTCCAGCCCTAGGGATGCCACCAGAACAAACAAGCTAAATTCAAAGACTGAGGATACTCAGACCTGATCCGGAAGTAAAACAAGGAGCATGGATGTGATAAAATAAGAGATTCCTGAAAAGAAGAATTGTTTTTCAAAGGAAAACACTTACAAAATTCTTCACATAAGCAATCAAACAAACCAATCCCCACATTGTTGACATAGTGTTCATTTTCTTGTTTGAAGTTTTTCTTAAAACTGAAACAACTTTGCTCGTGTGTATGTGTGTGTGTGTGTGTGTGTGTGTGTGTGTGTGTGTGTGTGTGTGTGTGTGTGTGTATGTATTTACTTATTTTGTATTGCTAGTGATTGAATCCTTGGCCTTGTACATGCCAGGTAGACACTCTGCCACTACGTTACACCCTAATCCACATTTATTTTTTAAACTACAATTTCACACTTATATATTTAGAAATATAAGAGATATGACTAAAAATTCTCAAAGAGTATTTCTTAATTTTACTTGCGAAGGTGAAAAAAATAATACATTACCTTTGAAACTAGCAGTGCAATGATTTCTTTCACAGTGTTGTCAATCAAATCATCTATTTTTGAATGGTACTGTTGCTAGGTTTTAAAAGACAAAATGCATTAGTGGATACAGACATGAATTCTTTGCTGTAAGTCACGACTGCTCTAAAGCTACTAGTTATGGCATATCAAATTTACTTAAAATGATCATTTTGTACATTAAAAGAACAAAGCTGTGACAACGATCCCATCCAGTCAACACTTTCTACATTGCGGTTGGAAAATTTTCCCATGTGCACTGTTGAGTTAAGCAGCTAATGGGGTTATTACGGGCGTTGAATTGAGTTCTTATCCTCATTCAGGCAGAGGAATGTGAAGGGTACTTTTTGTCTTCTCCTCTGTAATGAAGGTGGCCCTGTATTTTTCTAAAGGGTTGGTTGAGCCAGAGAAGCAAGGAGACTCAAAAAAGATTTAATTAATACAGCATTTCATGTCTGACAACTCTCATTCGTAAGTTATTTTAAATGTGCCCTAGAAATAAAATGCACTCCTGATTGTTCTCCCTAAAAGGACTTTCTGTCAGCCCAGGAGCAGCAGTGTATACAATTCTTACGACATGCTCAAGCAAGGGCAAAATTAAAATTTCATCAACAAAAGGAAATAGATGGTAACAAATTAATCGGCCATAAAAGGTACAATGAAACAGCACTACTCCCCATGGCTTTATTACTGCTTCCTCATGAACAAGATGTCTTTAAATAAATACAAAAAAGATGTATTTAAAATAAACCTGAAAGACTCCTGCTTTTGCTTTCTTTAGAGAGATTACTAGAAGGTTCCTTTATTAAATTAGCAGAAGCTTGGGCTTCCGTGGCATCTATTTAAACAGTAATTCATTCTTTGGAAGCATTTATCTGACAGCAGATTGTCCCCAATGGCCACTTCACAGAAAATGCGACTTGTAAAGACTAACCCTATCCTGATGATCCAAGGCTTCTAGGAACAGAGAGCATAATGCACAGACTGAAAGTCCTCGTGGCAGGATAAACATTAGACCAACTTCACAGCTGCCAGCTGAATGGTTCCCTAAGTTCTATGTATTTGAAAGCTATTTTTTTCTTTCTTCGGAAAACATGTCTCAAAGTTTCCACACAGAACAAAACATCAACTCAGGCTTGCTTTGGAATACAAGGGAATGATCCCCATACCCTCAAGGGCTATAATAGTTAAGAGTGGTCATCATCTACTTGTGTAAATAATGAAGCAGAATACTAAGCTTGTAAGTTATTCTTCTCTCTTTGTTTCCTCTCTCTGTCTCTGTCTGTGTATTACACTGGTCTCAAATGAAACACATGCACATGACTACTGAGCTTCTGGGTATGGACTGCTTGTCGGGTTCACTTAAAGCCATGCTGACTCCCACAGCTTTGTTCCCCAGAGGACAAAGAGAAAGGACATTGGGCATAATGGGTGAATTTACACTGCAGGAGAGTTGGAATGTTCAATGTCGGCATAGGAAATGAGACAACAAAGAAAAAACAAAGTTGAAGCAAAAGAGTGAAGCTCAGCCAAACAAGCTGACTGGTAGGTAGTTGAGATTGAGATTTACTTAAACAGTTGATGCTCTGAGCCATAAGCATGCTTCAGGGCCAACGCCATCGTTTTAGTACTCCAACTAAGTGATTTGTAGGGTGAGACCCAACAGACACCCTTGCAAGACGGCCTCCCAGCTCCAGCCAAAAGCTGCACAAGGAACTGGGTGGTGAAAAAGTTTATGCAAATGGGTTCTGCCTCTCCCCTTTCATGTCCCTGCTCCAGACCTGTGTCTGTGCAGCACAAAGGAATGGAACAGCAGTCATGGCCCCACTATGGAGTGGAACTGGAAAGAGGTACAGGAGATAGGCACGCAGCACCATATATCCCACTAAAACGGAAAGCACTCTGCAACAGGGAGGTGTTACTGAGGCATGCAGACTCTCAGAGGTGTTCTTAAACATGCCTTGGCCTCAATGCTCTACTTGCCATATATTTCATATTTCAACTCTTTAAATATTTTTTTAAAATATTTTACTTCATTTGTTCTTCTTATGTGTATGGGTGTTTCCTTACATGTATGTCTGTGCATTACTTGTATGCTTGGTGCTGCAGGAGGCCAGGAGAGGGCATGCATTTCCTGGGTCTGGAGTTATGGATGGTGTGAACCAACATATGGGTGCTAAGAATTGAACTCAGATCCTTTAGAAGTACAGCCACTGCTTTTAACCACTGAGCCATCTCTCCAGCTTCCATATTTTGACTCTTAAGGAACAAAATATCCTCAGAATGCTATAACATATAAGATAGTAGAAGTCTACATGTTAGATTTTTGCATTGGATTAATCCTGGCAATTCTTAAAATCAGTGATGTCAAGAAGCCATTTATACTCCTCTTGTTGAAAGGCTCAGAAAGTCAATTCAGTCAAGACATTCTGATAATGTCAACCCTTGGGTGTACTTTCTTTGATCCCTGATCTAGACATAGAAAGGGAGAAAAGAAAAAAGGAGAGATAGAAATGAATGTATAAGAATGAGTGAAGTTCGCTCAGCCTGGGAGGAGGGGACTGGATCTGCCTGGACTGAATCTACCAGGTTGAACTGAATCCCCAGGGGAGTCTTTGCCCTGGAGGAGATGGGAATGGGGGGTGGGCTGGGGGGAGGGCGGGGGGGGGGGTGAAAGGGGGAGGACAGGGGAATCCTTAGCTGATATGTAAAATTAAATTAAATTATAAAATAAAAAATTTAAAAAAAGAATGAGTGAAGTTAAATTGAAAAACAAAAGGATCAAAATGTATATATCTTTAATGTATTACTCCCGAGGCCAACAAATATGGGGGTGGATCACTAGATTAACACAATATGGGAGTCTACTGCTATAAATTCATCCCATCATCTGGGAACACTAGTCAGGATGTAGTGTGAACATCCATATTTTATGTATTCATTCTGCAAAGAAGCAAACCATGTGTATGGGTTATATGGGTATGCCAATATAGCTAAAAGAAAGCTAGTCAGTTACTCAATAGACTTGGTAGCTTTCAAAGATTAAAAAGTAACACTCTAAGTCACAAAATAGCAACAAACAGAATTTTTCTGCAAAGCTATTTTTATTGCTTAAGCTAAAAGTGATACATTGTTTTTCACTTCAATGAACAGATAACATTGTTGACAAAAATTTTGAAAGTTTTTGTTCTTCACTACAAAAACTTCTATAAATGGTGTGTGTGTGTGTGTGTGTGTGTGTGTGTGTGTGTGTGTGTGTGTGTGTGTGTGTGTGTGTCTGTGTGTGCACATGTGTGTACAGGTGTGTATACACATGCATGTGTGGGTTAGAGGACAACCTTGGGCCATTCTCTAGGAGTTTTTCACCTTGTTTGTTGATACAGGGTCTATCATTGATCTGAGGATCTCCAATTTGACTAGATATGCTAGCCAACAAGTCCCAGGGGCCCTTCTGTTTCTGCCTCCCTGATTTCAGAGTGCAATCCTGCACCCCAGGCCTTTGCAGGTGCCTTCTGGGGATTGAATTCAGGTCCACATGCTCTCATAGCAAGCCTTTGCTGATTAAGCCATCTCCCTAGCTCCAAATCTCTACAAATTCTTTTAAAAATATTGACACTTATTTATTTTAAAATATTCTTATTAGGCTATTTCTGATTGGACTGCTAGTCCTAAGAACCACAGTGTTGGCAGAATGTAGTTCAATTGCAAGCTGATTTTTTTTCCACATCTGCCCTCAAAAGCAAACAGGTTATATCTTTCTTCTTCTGAGGATGAACCTCAATTTACATTTGGACAATCATTTAGAAATCCTTGCTTCAGAGCCCAGGCATATTTAAAATCCTGGCATTGCGACACTCAGGTGGATATCATCATTTCACTGGACTGTTCACATGCAAATATATTAGAAACGGAGACTAACCAAATACGGTACAACCTAGACTTTGGCCCTTCTTTTGGGTTGCATTTTATTAGGATTGGATCACTTGTTCTGGGAATGGGAACATTCCTCTTTAATTGATAACTAACCCTGTAGAAGCAGGACCCCTGGCTCACCTGAGCTACTCATTAATTTGTTCACATTCTCACATCTTCATTCCCAGTCAATGGGACCAGGGGGGAGTGGTTGAGGGCAGATGAATGTCTACAGCATAGGTAGTCATCTGCTTTTCTACAGTAATGGATAACATGGATTCCAAACAATGTGGTGGTTTTATGATCTCAACATCTGTCCTGAGGGACTGGCCTAAGTCTTCTGACTCATTATAAACATCTGTCACATGAGTAGACCATTCACTCACTAATCACTTCATTAAACCCTATTCTGGGCCTTGGAGAGCACCTTTACATCATCATGTGGCACATAAGAAAATAGAATTGCAATCTGGGGACACAGGCAGGTCTTTGGTGTGGTCAGGAGTGGAGGGATTTTTTAATTTCATCAATGACAATATATTAATAACAAATTACCACAGAGTTCAGTGAATTCACTTCATTTCTGCTAGGTTTAACTATGTAGTATATGCTTTACACGGTTCTGAATTGTCCATTAATCTAGTTTTGTGAGCAACTTCGTTTCTTTCTGAAACAACAATTTCAAAACCTGGCAGAGTGAGGTGGGGGAGGGGAGAGAGGAGGGAGAGAGGGAGAGATAGAGACAGAGAGAGAGAGAGGGAGGCTGACAGAGGGAGGAACCGAACAATGATGTAAGTGTATTTATGGGAGATTAAAAGCAACATATATGATCCTTTTCTTTTGCACTTGTTTACCACTTTTCAGGGTTGCTAATAGGCTTTACACCTGCACATTTTGAACTGCATTAATTGTGTGAAAGTTGTAGGGAACTAATTGTCTCTGGTGAGAAGGTACAGGTGCAGACATAATGAATAGCAGCAGATTACTCTTCAAAATGACTCACTTCTTAATGTAAAAAATCGTTTGGCCATGTGACTGTCATTTGTGTGTGCAGTGGCCGTTTCTCTTTTTAAATACTAGATGAATTGTTTCTTGCAAGGGAAGAATTTTAAAGCAGTGGCAATAAATCAGCCTGTTAATTTACTCAGCACATATTTACCAAGTGCCTGGTATGTTGTCAAGTACTGTGTCTATATTAAAATAAGAACTAGTATATTCACAGTACTAGTGGGAAGATGATTCCATAATCTAGATGAGAAATGAATGTGCTTATGAAGCCACTTAAGATAATATTCTCAGACAGTCAAAGGTTTACATCTGGGTATTGAAAAACACGAAGAGGTGATTAGGGGCCATTGGCATCCAAGCCAGCTGCTTACTCATTTGGATAATTAGAGATAATAAATCATGTTGTATGTGATCAGACAATGATAATTACTGAACATTCTGTAACACTGGCAGATCCATTACTTACATATATATTTGTATGACTGTATCATATAATATTTGGAATATATTTTCTCCCTAAATTGCACATAGTAAAATATGACCACACATACATGAATATAAATGAAGTGAAAATAGCTAATATCTATATCTGGGTTAAATAAGAATTAAGCTCACATAGTAGGTCTTCTTAGCTCCCTTTGTAGTTAGCCAAGTCCTGGTAATGTTGCTAGCTAAGTAAGTAAGGCCCTGCTATTTGGCTTTCAGGAGAAAAAATATTGAATAATGACAACCACAGAGCACAACCTGGTCAGTCATGTCTGCATGAAAATTTGAGGTCCCACACCTCCAAAAGTCAGGTAACACTTTAGGGCAAACCTGTTATGGGTGAGGGTGATGATGCAGACTGCTTCCTCCCTACTAGTGGAGGCTAGTCCCAGGTTATTGGGGGTCTGTATCTCACTGAAATCCACATTTGTATTCTTCAGTATGAAGTGACCTTCCTGTGGGTGTAGCCTCCTGATACAATACTTAGGAGTTATCCTACACAGGCTTCATTGTCACCTAAAACCCCAACTCTGTATTCTGCAGGAAGTATAAACTGTATCTACACACATGAAAATATTAAGTCACCCTGCCTCTATATTTATTTAGACTTTCATTTGGCTTTAAATAATTTTATCTTTTAAAAGTATAAAAGTAGTTTTAGACTCTGTAGCCTGAAAGAAAACGTTTCTGCTTGACACCCTTTAAAGTACAGTATTTACATGGCATTAACTTTGTAGATACACACACTGAAGCCTAAAACAAAACAAAACAAAAACCCTTGAAAATAGAATATTATTTTGATTTGAAAAAGATGAGAGCAAAAAGTACATAATTCCATGCTGGGCAGTGGTGGCGTACACTTCTAATCCTAGCACTCGGGAGGCAGAGCCAGGCGGATCTCTGTGAGTTCGAGGCCATCCTGGTCTACAGAGCAAGATCCAGGACAGGCACCAGAACTACACAGAGAAACCCCGTCTCGGAAAAAAAAAATGTACATAATTCTAAAATGAAGATGTGCTTTTCTAAAAACAAACAACACCCACCCACCCCCCACGGAACATAGAAAAATCCAAACCAAAACAAGACACTTACCCATTGACTCCTAAACTGGATCATGTGATGAAGGAAAAATAAAATGATGAATAGGGAAGAACAAAGAAATGATGAAAAAAGTAATGACAATAGAAAAGGACACAAAATGTCAATGTAAACACATAAATCTCCAAAATACAGATCCATTTTCACCCAATCACCACTTTCAACAAAAACAAATCATGAGATAAGATGATGTTGCAGTTTTGAGTTTAAAATAAACAAACAAAAAATTAAAAGTGAAATAATGAAATTTGTATTCATGAGAACTAATGTTTTTATTAAATTTTAAATTGCATTTTATTTTGTGTGCATGTTTGTGTGGTGGAAGTGGAGGTGGGTGCCTTGGCATTGTGTAGAGGTCAAAGGACAACCTGTAGCTTTCTCAGTTCCACTATGTGGGTCCCGAGGATTAATCTGAGGTCATTGGGTTTGGTAGCAAGTTTGGAGACCTTTACCCACGGAGCAGTCTCACTCAGTCCAGTAGTGACTAGTGTCTACTTGATCCTTAAAAAAGGAAACTTTTGTGTAAGTGAAGTTTTTCATATGCTATAATTTTTGTGACTTGCTTTTATGGATGCAAACTCTCAGTCTTCTAAATTTGTATAAACAAAGTAGGCAGGTTTTAGCTTTCTCATTTGCTTGTAGCAAGCAAGGCTTATGTAAATGGTCAACACCAAAATGGTATATGGGAAATTAAAGACCACTTGGGAAGTTTTAGCAGGCTTATATACAAAAGGAGGGGCTGTCCAGAGCAGAGGGTCTTCCCTGCTGCACTACTGTTCTCTAGGACTTACCTCCTGTCCTCCATCCAGGGCACACAGCTTGGTGCTTTGCTTTTTAGCATCAACTAATACATTAAACATGGTGCACACGGAAGCTGGGATGCGCAAGTCAGTTGTTTTGTTCGCCTTTTGCATCTTGAGTTCAAATGCAGTTCTTGTTCTAGTTATTAAAACACGAATTAGAGTAAGAAATCCTGACAATATGTTCCACCCATTTGGAAGAGTGAAATCAATACTATAAGATTAATAATATAAGACATGCAGATACAGATTAAGTAGCATGGTGGAGCTAGGGAGTGGGGCGTGGGCCAGGTGGGATGTTCTATGCAGGCGTTTCAAATAAAGGTTAGACTGAGATGTTTCTATAGAACACAGTTTAAGTGTTCGTCACCAGGTGGTATTTATGCAGCCACTCAAGACAATGCAGACACCCAAATGAAGCCTGTGGTGATATATAATGTACCGTATTTAATGGAAAAAATCATCATTTTACTTATTGCCTAAGTTCATATCCAAGTAGAAACACTACATGTTCTTTTTGCATTTAAGCAGAAGACTTCCTGTGTGTTAGAGCAGAACCAAACAAAACAAAAAGATATCAGCCTGGAAAGCTGAAAAATTGTCACAAACCACAGAAAACTACAATTCTCTAATGTCATTTAAATTGTCTCTTAAATGCCTGAAGTTTCAGGTAAAACCTTGTAAAACAGGACATTTAGATTGGTCTTTGCTAAAGACACTACCACTACCATACTCTGACCTACAGATTTGAGACATGAAACTCATAGCTGAGCTTCAAAAATTACATAATCCAAATCACAATCTTGCCATAGGAGGCATTCACATTATTCTAAGAACTAGACTTTCTTGGCTCAATGTGTTTAGGGGTACACAGTTGTTCCAACTAATATTTGACTGTTAATCAGGTGTACTCCCCCCAAATTCAAAGACACACATATAAATACATCGTAACGTAAGTAGAGGCACTGGAGACATTTGACTCACTAGCACATAGTGATGACTTTGTAAGAACTGTTTAACAATGAAAGTACATTTGCAGGACTCTGAAGTCTTTAAGTTATTTCTGGTTAAGTGCCGAGGAATGCACATTGTTACATCGTCTGATGTAGTTAGCGAATTCCAGAAAGCAGTGAGTATCTTTGGAATGAGGATGGTGCTAATTGTATTTTGAGCTTACCAGGCCACTTCACTGCACACAGACACCATACATAAGGCATAAGAACTCAATAGACCGTTTCTGTATGTCTCAGGAGATGCTACTTTGGGAATACAAAGCACAGTACTCCCAGAGAGACGTGTGGTAGATGTGATTAATACGGTGTAGGTGCTACTGATTAGAGAAATGGGTGGGAGGCCCGAAAACAGAATCATCAGATTGAGTTCATTAATGACATGGGTTCTCAGAATTAAGGTCAGAGAATGTCATGTCCAGTACATTCTGCAACAGTGGTTCATACTCAGTTCTTCCCTGTGATAAGTAATAGGTACGTGGTAAAAAGTGGCATTATGGGTGCTGGCATCCCAAGCAGCAACTTGAAACACACATCTATCTACCTTTTGACACAGGCCTCTATCATATCACTGGCCATAAGTTTAAGTCTTTGCTCTAAATGGTGGGCAAATTCTTGTTCTGGCCAATGTAGGTCATAGACAAACATTTGCAGTGCGTCAAGTTTCCAAAACAGATCTTCAGATGTTGTTGAGCCATTGCTAGAAGAAAAGAGGAAAAACAAAGAGCATCATGAACTTCCAGTGTTAACAACAACATGGACCACCCATCCATTGATTTCCCTTTCTGTGCTATTGCCATCAGTGAAGATTATACCACATTCAATATCTCACGATCCAGCGTGCTCTTTGGTTAGCTTTCTAAGTCTTCCTTTCAGCTTCTTAATGAGGTCAGGTAAAAAGAGTGTAAAAGAAGTAAATGCAGTAGTGAGTTTTTGCAAAGAGGACTAGAATGGGTACAGCAGAAGACTAAAGATAAGAAATCAAGTTGTGCGTAGAAGGACAAATATCTTAAGCATTCTTTACCAATTTCCAAGATAATGATGAATACATAAAATTATTTTCTCTTACAATTTTGAAAAAGTGTTTTGTGCAAGAAAATGTATATGCTCGCACCTTGCTGTTATCCATGCATCTATGCCTCGGTCATCACTGTGGCTTCTATCTACAAGAGTGGACCACACAGGAAAGAATAGGCTAGGTGGGAAAGCAAACCTTCACTTCCAGTTTGAACTGCTCTGTGCTGCTTCTAGCTCATAATTAAAACCTAACATTATGGAAATGCTCTTAACACAGAAATAGTATTTCAGGTGCTTTGAAGTTGGAGCAAAATCATGCATTTCCAGTCTTCATGCATGACTTAGCCAGCATTCACTACGGTGAGAAAATGACTCTAGGAAATGGTATTTTCACACCATGTATGAAGGTAATCATCATCAGAGTTCATATGTTATTTGAGCGAATGGTACCATTTGTACTTTCCACGAACCAAGTATCCAGCTAATAGGATGACAGATGTTTGAAAGTAAAATAGTCCTACATTAGAACATATTGAGACTCAGTTGTAAAATCAGAACAAAGCAGAAGTAAAAAGAAAAAAAAATGGAGCAATGTCTGCTTTATTTGTTCTCAGTGTTCTCACAATTGCTCCACATATATTACCCTACATTTATATTCTTACTTTGCAAAAACAAAATAAAAGAAACAAAACCCATTTATTATAAGGATACACTGGAAAATTTAAAAGAAATTATTTTAAAAAACCACAATGTTGAGCTAAATATATCTTAATTGGCAAGTTTTAGAAAAATCACCCTTGCCCTGGCTAATTAAAAGCTTGGTTTCTGCCCTGCACCCTGGCCTTAGTGTCTCAGCTCTATCTCCAATTTAAGTTGCTATCCCTATCCATTCTGCCAGGAATTTCTCAGGATCTCCTGGCCTAGCCAAGTTGTCTTCAGAGTTAAGTTCTCAAGGGACCAATCATGACAAAACTGAATAGCACACACAGAATTTTACTGACTGATTGTCTCTGCACCTTAATGTGTGCTGAATGCAGCATCAATAAAGACCTGACAAGGCTGCACTGACACTCTTGTGGAAAATGTGTAATACAATACCCTCTTTACATGGATCATCACATGTACAAGAAAGACATGAGAAGAATTAAAGGCCAGGCATTCTCCCCCCGACCCCACATCCACAGTGTACAGTGAGAAGAGCCGTGTTTTAATTGGATGTACTTGGCAAGAGGCAAACCTGCTTTATAAATTTTGGAAGGATGTAACTTTAGAAATGTGCATGCTTTAGCAATACGCCACCAACAAAATTATCATCAAAACAAAAAAACTCATAGTCAAGACAATTCTATTAAGATTTTTATACAAAATGTGAGTTATACTTTATAAAGATATGAATGCTGTTCTTCTGCTTAATGCTATGCTAAAATTAGAGGCAATAAATGTGTCTAATTGGGAATTTAATTGGTCTAATAACTGTTTGTTATAATTAAATAGATGAAAAAAATAAATAGTTTTTCTCTGGATTTGGTACAGATAACCTGCAATTTATTCAGAGACTTTTCATTTAAAATTATTTCTAATCAGTGACCTAGTCCTAAACATATTACTTACAGATTAAAGAACTCAAATGTGAATAATGGATGCTGATATAATTTCCTAAGTCAGTAGAAATGTATCTTAATGGTATTCATCTGTATGGCTAATGACAACCATCTCTTGTACCACCCCTTCCCAAATGATGACTCTATCTACAGAGAGAAAGAGGAGAGGACTCATTTGTATCTTCTTTTTTTTTTAAAAAAAAAAATTAGGAGTCGTCTTCTTTACTGGGAAAACACCAATATGGAAGATGACTCTGGTGTAGCTGGACCTGGGGGCCCAGGATTACGAGGATGCAGCAGCTTCTGTGGAGGATTCCTCATTGGTCTTAAGGGGCCCTGGTCACAGTCAAGGCTGCCAGGATCGTAAAGGTAAAGATGAAGACAAGGAATGGATCCCCATCACCAAGGTGGGCTGCCCGATTGACTTTTTCCTGGGCACATCCCTAAAATATGAGGTTCTGAGGAACATGTCAGTGCAGAAGCAGTCTGGCCAGTGGACCAGGTTCAAGGATTTTGTTGATATTAGGGACTACAATGGTCATGTTGGTTTTGGTGATGAGTGCTCCAAGGATATAGCTCCTGTCATCCAAGGGGCCATCATCTTGGCTAAGCTTTCCACCATCCCTGTATGGAGAGACTACTTGGGAAAGAAGATTGGCAAGCCCCATACTGTTCCACGAAAGGTGACAGGCTGCCGTGGCTGTGTTGTGTGGCTCATTCCTGTCCCAAGAGGTACTGGCATCGTTTCTGCTCCTGTGCCCCAGAAGCTGCTGATGATGGATGGCCAGTACTGATGACTGCTACACATCAGTCAGAGTGGCTGCAATGCCACTCTGGGCAACTTTGCCAAAGCCACTTTGTTTGTGGTGTTGGAATCAAATCTAGGGCCTCCATTATCAGCTTGCTCTCTTACTGACATTACCTTAATCTAGTTGCTCAATGTACTTTTTCACTCGACTAGCAGTCAAATCTTTAATTTTAACACAAAATGGAAATGTTTCTGGTTCCTCCATGTTTTATAACAAAACATCAAAAACTGAATCACACAGTAGGAAGATGAATATAAATGGAGACCAGTATGCTAGGTGAAGTACGCGAGGCTCAGAAAGACCAGTGTCACACGGTGTTGCCCATACTCTGAACTTAGACTTAAGAAAAAAAAAAAAAAAAAAAAGACCTGAAAGCAGAAGGGGGAAACTATTTGGGAACAGGAAGGGGACCACTGGGAGAGGAGGGGACAGGAAAAGTAGGGGAAGATGAATCAGAGAAAAGTATATGATACATGTGTGTGAGACTTTCATAATGAAACCCATCATCTTGTACAATAAGCATACACCAATTTAAAACGTAAATGGCAATAACATCATAACATTATGAATGATCATGGTCTCTATGACAAAAAGAACCTGTTAATCTTGGTAAACATCATGATGATCAACTTGTTAAACACATTTTTTTATTCACCTATGACAATGAAGCTATTATTACCCACTTGCCATGATTCCTGTCTTCAGATTTACCTCACTTTGTAAAGGGCCTGAGAAACAACAACAACAACAAAAGGGCTCAGGTTTCACACAAATCTCCAAGCTAACAGAACAGCAACAAGAAACTAAATTATACAGGATGATGTCCACAACACTGTCCTAGTAAAATGTAGATGGAGAAGGAGGAAGAAGAGAAGTAAAATTATACACCATTATAGATGAAAATCATAAATATAGAAAGGTTGCTTATACTGTAAGGGTAATTTCTGAGCATACACAGAAACCACTTTATATATTCCAATGGCACTAAGCATCTGAGTCTAAGAAAGAGATTGACATGTAAGACTCTATCCCAGTCATGTTGCCAGTCCAATAATGATGTGTAACTTCGCCAAACTTTTTCACAAGTTATTGCTGCCTTTTTTGGTCTCTTTCTGTTTGTTTTCTTGATTGTACATATACAAGACAGAATAGAGTTGACGGTGGGGGGTGGGTACAGAGAAGGCTAGTTAAGTTTTTGAGCAGTCTTTTTTTTTGTTGAAACACAACAAAACGTGAAGGGAGTGAAGGGCTTTGAGGTTCAATGAGTGTGGGTCAAATTTTTGCCTATCACTTATAGTTTGCCTATCACTTACAGTTTTTTCCTTTTCTTAATTTCCTTGTAAATGACATTTCTTTAATTGTGAAATGGAGATAGTGACACTTACCTTACAGAGTTGCTATAAGGATAAAATGAGATAAAGAACTTGGCACTGTACCTAGAACACAGCAAATTCTGAATACATGGATAAATTCTCTGTAATTTTTTATTTGTGCTAACTGAATTAATATGAGATCCTGGTCAAAAGACTTTATTGTCCTTTTACAGTTGTAAACTAAGTGTGTAACTTCATTAGATTTCAAAAGAGCAAAACTATAAATAACAATGATGGAACTGCCAGCAACAATGATAATACAGAGTAGTAATTACCATTTTTTGGACACCTAGCATGTTCCAGCAGTATAATTATTTATAAAAAGTTTAGGATGTGCCAGATACTTTCATACAGTGCTTTTGCCCCTCTCCCACAAAACTGTTCTTAAATTAGGAATCAACCATCTTTGAATGGAGGAAAGTGAGGCTAAGAAAGATATATGATTCATAAGTTAACGTTTAAGTTGAGACACATTCAATTTTAGAGCCCTTTCCCCTAATGACTCTTAATTAGTCTGTAGTAGGCAGGCTCACTACAAGATGGAGTAAATAAATATGGCTTTTAATGGTATCAAGACTACCTTAAAATTGCAAGGTACATCAACTGAATCAGGATAGGAATGACAGAAGAACCACCTGGCATTGGGAACAGTAGCTTCCCTGCAAGGTCTAAATTCTGCTTCCTTAATGTTAACACTAAGATAAAAACCAAACAAGATGATATAATTACAATCCTCTCCCGAAGGTTTTCTTCATGTACAACATCAATGTTGTGAGCAGTAAGAAAGCTGAACTTAAGCATCCTTGAATTTACCATAGATATCGACATGGGAAATTCAGGATTGTACTACTTAGGAGCAATTCTACATCCTGGGATTAAAAAAAAAAAATGACATCTGCTACACAGAACAGACATGAACAACATAAAACCAATGCGATTTCTTTCTTTCAACCTCTATCATATTATTATCAGTATGCCAAGCTCAGCTTAATAGCTTAAAACACTCAAACGAATAAAGCCAAAGACAGTACTCCTCGACCAACAGTGATAAATGCCATGCACTCTGAACGCATCTGCACGGAAGACAGCCCAGGCCATGCACTAGCTAACACAACACCAGGAAGTAAGTGAGGGATACACACGTGGACTCATATAAAGAAGCCATCCACGGAGGAGTAGAAAAGCTAGGAATCTGTGGAAGATTAAGAGGCAGACTTGGAACTTTTGGAAGAGCTACATTGGGAAGACTGTTGGCGATATTCCTGTAAAGAAACAAACACCGTGGGAAGGGGGCACCGTAAGCAATAACCACAGATGGCTGTAGGCCAAGTCATAGGGTCAGGACTGAGACAGGTGGACACCAGGGTACCTACTTGACAGGCTGCCACGTCTCCTGCTCAAAGCCTCTGTGAATTGACTGGGCGATGGCAGACTCCATCAGGTCAACGTAGCGGACCACCAAGGGCACAAAGATCTCTTGCAAGTGTTTGTGAAATTTCCCATTACACAAAAGCGCTGAAATAGGCAAGCAGAAACGGGGTTCGTCAGAGGGATAACATCAGTTACTTGGGAAAAAGAATTGGTGGAAAAGAATTTTTTTCTTAAAAGAGTCTCACATGGGAAAACTGATAGAATGCAGATAGATGATAATGGATTTTGGTCTTGCTATTGAATATCATATCATGGAAATTTCCACAAAATTATAATTAGCCTTACATATATGCCTGTCAAAACAAAAATAGATTTTATTTCTGTAAAATGTTCTGAGCAGGTGGTATGTTTGCACTTCCTCAGAGATTTAACACATAGGCACATGACCACTTACTGTAAATTCAAGGGAGTTGCTGCCTCCACAGAAGGTCCTGACACAAGTAAATGCAGCAATTAAGCAGAGTCAGAATCCCCTGGTTAGGCTGTGTATCACGGAAGTGAATTCTAAACCTGTTCAATTATACGCGGCAAGCTTGATTATATCTAAGAACTACACTTCTGAATTCACTTGGGAAGGTTGCTGTGGCCCTCCCAGAAATATCTATTTTGATTCACGACTTTTTTAGTTACTTGGAGATTTGTTTTTGAGTATTCAATTTAGTTCATTACCTTTTGTGTTTTGGGTGGTTCTGGGGATTGAATCCAGGGCTTCTAGCATATTAGGTAAATGCTCTACCACTGACCTAAACTTTCAGTCCCAATACCTCTGTATTTAAAAACAGCACATTCTATCCTTTTTATTTTTCAGTTTCCCATTAGTTTGAAGAATTCAGGTTTGGAGCACTCTTTGTAGAGTGATTATAGAAGTCTTATATTTTGTTCTACTTGGTTAGGACTGTTGGACAGGGTGTGCCTATCACTTCCTAGAGATGGATTTTCCATGTAAAGCTCACAATTTCATTAAGACAAGTCACAGTATGAGGCTAAGTTGCACCTAGAAAGAACAGACTCTACAGGAAAATACTAAGCAAAGCTAACTGAGATTGAAGGATTTTTAATTTTTTGATTAATATTAGTATACATTGCAAATGTTTCCCAAATGAATATATCCTAAATACATTTATGAATGCTTTATATCTTCAAACTGAAAATGTACTCATTAAAAATATATAGTTATCATATCGGGTGGTGGTACACGCCTTTAATTCCAGCACTCAGGAAGCAGAGGCATCTGTGAGTTCAAGGCCAGCCTAGTCTATGGAGCAAGTTCCAGGATAGCCAGGGCTACACAGAGAAATCCTATCTTGAAAAACATTTTATATATAACATATATTACATATAATATGTAATACATATATATATATATATTCATTGGTCAGGAAAGGCATATGTGAAGAGATGCGATGGGATTTAAATTTAATCTAATAGATTTCCATGGGAGTTCTGCAGTGGGGAGGGGTTTGCCAGGTGGAGGGAACAGCGACCATAAAACTTCAAGGGGACCGAGCTAGTGTCTTACAAAGATAAGGAACACAGCCAGGAAAGGGAAGACTAGTTTTGGGGGGAATCTAGGTTCTAGGAGTTTGCTGGGCACAATGGCACTTGTCAGTAAAGCAGTGGCATGGCCTGGTCTTTCTGGTCACTGCATGGCAAATGGAGGTCATTAAGAAGAGAGAAGAGGTGACTAGTGACAAGCTCTTGGTAAAGGGTAATGGTGGCTTGAAGACGTCAGAAGTGGAAGATGTCAAAAAACAATCTCTCATCAACTTCACTTACTTTAATGGATGTGAATATCTACACATGTTGAACCTTAACAAGTATAACCTGTAGGAACTCCAACAGTCTGGTCTTACACTCAGTACGGCAGCTTCTCGCATTATCTTCTTTACACAGAAGTGAACAGAAGTCTTAATGTCTTAAGACTTGGACAAAGCACATGACATTCACTAACATGACATGCAGAGGGAATGCTCTCAGTGTTTTTCTGTGACTCTTAAGCTTGTCAGAGGGTGGAGAGACCTGGACTTGTGAAGTGGAGTAGAAAGTAACACTAGATCTAGGATATGCAATACTGATTTTGTTCTGGCTCTCATATGGCTTAGTTTTTCTCTTGTAGCTAAAAACCAAACCAAACCAAACCAAATAAATGAACAAACAAAAACCCACCTTTTCTTTGGAAAAAGTACTTGTTACATACAAAGGAGGACCTGAGTTTGGATCCTCGGCGTCTATGTAAAAAGCTGGGCACAGTGGTGCACATCTGCACACTCTGTGCTGGGAAGCAGAAAAGGGGTACCTCATGGGCTCACCTGGTTGGTCCATCTGGCCGAATCCAGGTGCTCCAGGTTCATCTGGAGACACTGTCTCCAAAAAACATAAGGCATACAACAATAAAGGAAGACACATGACTTGGACCTCTGATCTCTGTGGGTGTACAGGCATACACACTAAAGAAATCTTTTCTTGCTTATCAGCAGGCAAAAGGTCTTTTATTCAGGTGGGAAAAATCATATTTAGTTATAAATGTGTTACTGAGAGGACTAATGTTATCTTATGGTGTTTTCATTAGTACACAGAGGGAAGGTGTTTCATTTCTTCCCAAAGATTCAAGTCACAGAACTAGAAGGCGCTGTCTAAGGTGTAACTCAGTTACCCTTTAACCAAATATCACCTACACAAAGATGCCAAGCTTTAAGGGTAATATGTTCTCACCTAAAATATCAAAGCGATTATGACAGCCCAACTAAGAAATGTAATGAGTGGCTGGAGAGATGGCTCAGAGGTTAAGAGCACGCTGTTCTTCCAAAGGACCTGGGTTCAATTCCCAGCACCCATATGGCAGATCACAACTGTCTGTAACTCCAGTTCCAGGGGACCTGACACCCTCACACAGACCTACATGTAGATAAAACACCAATGCACATAAAATAAAAAAAATAATTTTTTAAAAAAAGAAATGTAAAGAAATCTTATTGATTGTATCTTTACTTAAGACCCCGCCTCCTCCTTGACAGCGGTATTTTTGGAATGCCAAACACTGTGTTATGTGGCATTGTGCATTCTGTCACTTACCTGTCACAAAAACCCTAAGAAGAAAGGAAGGTTTCTTTTTTAATTGTCAATAAAGAAAGCTAAAGTTCAGGGAGATTAGGAAATTTACCTAAGGTCATTTAGTCACCAGGCAATGGAACCAGGGTTTGACACCAAAACCACATGTTAATCTCTCTATATCATAAAATCACACTTTTATTTAGGTTACCATAAAATAGTGCCTGTCTGTTTGTCCATCTATTCCTCCATCTGTCAACCTAGCATCAGTGCATTGATATCTTTTAAGGTATATCAATGCAGTGAATTGCTTTTATAAGTGGTGGCGCATGCCTTTAATCCCAGCACTCGGGAAGCAGAGGCAGGTGGATCTCTGTGAGTTTGAGGCCATCCTGGGCTACCAAGTGAGTCCCAGGAAAGGTGCAAAGCTACACAGAGAAACCCTGTCTCGAAAAACCAAACAAAAAAAAAAGAAAAGAAAATTTGTAGGCTGATAATATCTTTATTAAAACTAGACAGTTTCACATTGCTGTACAGCAAGACTGTATGGCTAAACTTTATTCTTATGGTGCAGCATTGATAAAATAGCAAAAAGGAAAGAAAGAGAGAAAGAAAGAAAGAAAGAAAGAAAGAAAGAAAGAAAGAAAGAAAGAAAGAAAGAAAGAAAAAGAGCAAACGAACGAACTCTATCTAGGTTCTCCATACCATTAACCACTGTTACCATTTTACTATTCCAAGATAACTAAACAATTTTAACAAATTATTACAACTACAAATGAGCCTGCAACTCTTCAAGTCAAAAGCTACTTTCCTGAGAGATTAGGTGCTTTGGCAGTGAAGTCACAGCTTAATAAAAGGCAAAAGTCCAAAATAATTCTATTCAATGTTGTTATTAAACATTGCAATAATTCTAAGATTAAGTAGCAGTTGACTCAAGTCTCTAGCAAGTGTTACCTTTAAATATATATGGAAAGTACTGGATTCATTGTCTTGTCTGTTTTGATTTTCATTTTTGTTATTTTGTTATTTTTCCTATTTTATTTATTTATTATTTAGTTTTTTTTTTTTTTTTTTTTTTTTTTGGTTTTTCGAGACAGGGTTTCTCTGTGTAGCTTTGCGCCTTTCCTGGAACTCGCTTTGGAGACCAGGCTGGCCTCGAACTCACAGAGATCCGCCTGGCTCTGCCTCCCGAGTGCTGGGATTAAAGGCGTGCGCCACCACCGCCCGGCTTATTATTTAGTTTTTTAAGAGCAAGAAATAACTTGAAGTTGAGTGAGATGGGTGATGAAGATCTGGGTGGATGTGGGGGAGGGGCAAGATTATGATCAAAAACATATTGTATGAAAAAGAACTAATAAATTAAAAATATATTAAAATACGTAAAACTATTACATTAAATCCCCCAATCTCTGTATTTCCATGCCGGAGTGAAAGTGGAGATTTCCTATCTCATCTCTACACAAGCATCACAGAGGTGAGTACCACAAGCCTTTTCTTCACTCCCTACATCCAAGGAGTAATCAAGCCCCATGTATCTTCTGGTCCTCGTGTCTTTACACCTGGCTGGTCCTCTGCTCATCTCCACTGCTGCTGCCTAATCTGTTCAGCTCTTTTGTAATGACTCATGCAGTCAGTTCCTGACTGGCCTTTGAGTTCCTACTTTACCCTTGGACAGCTCACCTCTCACTGTGTCAAGCAGAAGGGTTTATAAAAACAAATGTAAAACTACCCCCAAACCCGCCAGTACAGTCTTTCCATGTGTCCCTCCAACAAACCTGAAAGCTTCAGCAAGACATGAAGCCCTCAGTGATGCCCTACCATGACCTCTCCAGTCCATTTCTGGTGCTTGTGTCCCATATTTCCTTTGGCATAAGCTTGATGATGTTCTTGAGTTACTCAAATCCTCATATCATTTCACAAATACTTTATTCTGCCCCCTCTTCCTTGACTGGTTATTGGCTTTCCGTGCTTAAAGTCCCGTTAGTTGATGTCTCTTTCTCCCTTTACACTTCCCCTCTCCTTCCTCCCTATGAGAGCACTAGTACTTGAGGTAGGGATCATAAGTCTTCTCAGTGAGGTAACCCAGACTCAGAAGGACAAACATGGTATATACTCACTCATGAGTAGATACTAGATATAAAGCAAAGGGTAACCAGACTACAACCCACAGCTACAGAGAAGCTAGCTGACAAGGAGAACCCTAAGAGGGACTCATGGATCACCCTGGGAAGGGGAAATAGATGAGACCTACATGAGCAAACTGGGGGTGAAGGGGGCAATGGAGGGTAGGGGATGGGGGATGAGAACATAAAGGAATGGGATGGTTGAGCTGGAACAGGGACAGAGTGGGAGAGCAAGGAAAGAGATACCATGATAGAGGGAGACATCATGGGAATAGGGAGAAACAGGGTACTAGGGAAGTTCGCAGGAATCCACAAGGATGACCCCACCTTAGACTACTAGCAATAGTGGAAAAGGTGCCTGAACTGGTCTACTCCTGTAAGCAGATTGGTGAACACCCTAACTGTCATCACAGAGCCTCCATCCAGTAACTGATGGAAGCAGATGCAGAGATCTACAGCCAAGCACCAGGCTGAGCTCCAGGAGTCCAGTTGAAGAGAGAGGAGAGGGATTCTATGAGCAAGGGGCATCAAGATCATGATGGGGAAATGTACAGAGACGACCAAAGCAAACTAGTGGGAACTCATGAACTTTGGACCAATAGCTGTGGAGCTTCCATGAGACTGGACTAGGCCCTTTGCATAAGTGAAACAGTTGTTTAGCTTGACCTGCTTAAGAGGCCCATGGCAGTGGGATCAGGATCCATCCCTGCTGCATGAGCAGGTTTTTTGGTGCCCAGTGCCTATGGTGGGACACCTTACACAGCCTTGGTTCAGAGGGAGGGGCTTGGACCTGCCTCAACTGAATGTACCAGGCTCTGCTGACTCCCCATGGGAGTCCTTGCCTTGAAGGAGGTGGGAATGGGGTTGGGGGTGGGTTGAGGTGGAAGTCTGGGGGGCTGGGAGGAGGGAGGAGATGGGCACCTTTGGTTGGTATGAATAGGAAGTTTCTTAATAATAAAAAAGAAAACATCTGGGACACAATAAAAATTTCTACAAATTCAAAAAAAAAGTTTTCTCAGTACTGAGCTGAGACCTGGCTTACTGTAGTGTTTAGGTGTTTCATGTGTGAATGAATATTTGGATACAAGACTAAGTTACTGCATCCTTTCTTGGGAGACTGCATCAGATGACAGCTATCTAGCCAATTGAGGCTTGCATATCCTTCACATTTTATATAAAATATATGTTATTAGATGATGCTGTCATGATAAATTCTATTATGATCCATAAATCTAAGCTCTGGCTGCTAAAATTTAAAGAGAAATCTTTTTTGGTCAGTTATTCCTGCTAACAATGTGATTATTTCATGCACAATTTGGAGAAAATGGAGATTAGGTACACTTTCTTATAATTTTTACAACAAACAAAGAATTTTGGCTAGAAGTTTGCTCCAATTTGAGCTGACATCTGCCTTTAATTTTTTTGGTAGTGCTGGGATTGAACTCAGGGTCTAGGTACTTGCTTCAGCAATGTGACATATCTCTTGCCTTCCTTTTCGATTTTTGATTTTAAAGCCACACTTTAAAAAACGAAGAAAAACTGGCAGTATTCGTGTGTAATTAGAGAGAGGTAAAAGCAGAAAGAGATGGGGGTGAGGAGAGGGAAAGAAGGGTCTGGGGGTGAGGGGAAGGGGAAGAAGGGTCCAGTGACAGGATGAGGGGAGACGGACAGGGAAGGAGAGACAGAGGAGACACAGAAAGCACCTGAGGTGCAGGCAGGAGAGAGCAGGAAGAAGAAGGGATAGCATCCTCCTGTGTGTGGAAGGCAAGGCTACGGAAATTCACACCTGTCTGTCAATGTGTGCTCTCCCCTGCTTGCCCATATGCCAGCTTTCACCCTACTCCCATCAGACAAAAGATCCTCTCAGAGGTAGCCTGAGGCATCCGAAGTCTTCTCCCTGTGAGTATAATTTGCTGCTGTCACCTGTCTAATCTATGGCTTTATGTGGCACCACTACCCCGATGCATTGGAAAGGGTAAGTTTTCATCCTGGCTTCATCCAAAAAGGTTTCGTTCTTTCTTATTTTCCTTGCTGTGTCGTCCTGGCTCATTGGCCTGGTACCCTCTATGTTGAGCAAACTGGCCTTAAACTCACTGTTTGAGGCACCTCCCCTGCCAGAGTCAAGATTATTTCTGATATTGTACTCCAGATGCTGGAGTGCAGTGGATTGCCCTGGAATCTGAAAAATGGACACAGCACCATAAGTGGAAGTTCAGCACCTAATTGGCTGACCAAAACAACCATTTCTCCCCAAAGATTCCATGTACCCAAATATCAACTTGCTGGAGAGTAAAGGAGCATCCCTGATACGACAAAGGTTTACAGAACAAGTAAAAATGACAGGAAAGAAAGCAAAAGGCTTAAATAAAAGCAAAACTCAAGATGCAGAGGGCCTAATTAGGTTGAACATCTCCAATAATTAATAAATAAAAGTACTTGACATAGGCTTTTAATAGTAATATTTCAACACACTTTAAACTATGATCCAATTAATATAAATTACTGAGACAATGATTCCTGGGTAAAATGAATAGGCAAATGGAAGTGTTCAGGCATTGTTTTCAGGGTAAACATATGCTGCTCTCTCTTGAACTATATAATCTACTTTCATGTTGCTGTTCTGCCTTCCAATTAGTTGGCACTAGTGGATTGCTGGTAAGAATGATTATCCTCCCTCAAATTCTAATTAGGTATTTTATAAGTAAAAGTGTAATTCCTGGCTAGCAAAAGAATACAAACACCACCAACCACAAGACAAACCAACAGACTTTGCTATAAATTCAAGGAAATATAAATTCTATCAATATGCCTCAAGACTTAGACAGTGGACTACGATATAAAATTAATAGTCATTCTTCAGTTTCTATTTGCACAGAACAAAGACAAGCAGCACAGAAAACCCAAGTCAGGATTCCAGGAGGGAAGTGAGGAGACTTGTGGCTGATAGCAGCATTGTGCACCCAGCCGAGAGCCTGGCATATTAGATGCACACTCAATAAATATATTTCCTGCATGCACCTTCTAATGGAAGTTATGATAGCTTCCCACTCAATTTAAGTAGAAAACACAGTGGATTTCATTAATTGTTCATTTATATTTTAATACACTTATTTACTTACTTTTGTGTGGAGAGAGAGTGAGTGTGTGTATGTGTGTGTGTGTGTGTGTGTGTGTGTGTGTGTGTGTGTGTGTGTATGTGTGTGTGTGTGTAATAAGAGAACAGCTTGTTGGAATCAATTCTCTCCTTCCACCATGTGGGTCCTGCAGACTGAACTCAGGCATTAGACTTGGCTGAAAATGCCTCTACTCACTGAGCCATTTTGCTAGCCTTAATCAGTTAAAATTTTGAAAAGTAATTTTATATAGTTTGTCAATATTTAACTTATACGTTAACTACTGGAGTATGCTCCTAAAACTATACTTAATTCTTCCTTTCCTCTTACTGCACTTGCTAGAAGATTAACAGATACATGTATGTACATAATATACCTACAGGAAGGTGACAATCGAAAGCTCAGATGTTACAGTTTCTTACTTTCTATGCAAAAAAAGGTAAATATATCTATTGTACAGATACATAGAAACAATCAATATAACAAATTCAATTTTGTAACTATAATGAAAACTCTCAGGGAATAGATCAGATTCTGAGTTGTATATATTTTATAACCATCTATTATTTTATAGTTACTAGCACAGAAATGTCCCTATTGGTCACTAGTTTTCATGCTTCTTAAAGATAGGAATCATTCCTTACTGTCCACACATTTTGTTTCTTATGGGTTTTATTCAGGCATAACTCAGTATGAATTTTAACCAAAGCTCAGAAGGACAATGCCTTACTCTCTAGCAGTCCTCAGGCTGGCTTTGTGAGATTATGTAACATCAGAGCCAGAGGTGAAAGTTTGATTTTATTCCATCTGCCACAGCTTTCTGCTATTTGCAATCATGTCTCACAATACCTTTTCCCTTAATGGGAGCAAGTATGTGTGGCTGTAGCATGATCAATGTTAGTCAAGCCTGGGGTTTTTGAGGTTTAGAAACAGAATTCATAGATGTTTCTGTAAGTGTGCTGTGAGGGACACAGGCACATATTAGAACAGGTTGTTACCTTTAAGCAAATAAATCCTAAGTAAAGTGAACGTAGATTGAAATTGTTTTAGAAATGTCTACATCATATATAGAAAGTGAAGTTTTCCTGTGGAATTCCATTGATGGAAAACGCTACTGTCTGCTGCTTTTATAACTCTTTCATTATTCTGCTCAGGAGAACAAGTTCTGTTGAATAATTTAAAATTCAATCATCTCCAGGGATTAGCATTAAATACATTTTCCTATTGGGTGATCATCCTATCGTTCATAGAGAAGCTATCCCTGCAACTGCTGGCACACAGCCTGGGTATAATGCAGAATTTATGTCTTTTCTGCATTGTTCCCTGTGTATGTATACAGATAACTCCATAAACACCACTTCGTGGATTTCAGACACACAGCTCATTTAAGCACTGGGGGCGGAATGACATGCAGGTGCCAGTCCTTCATATTTCAAAGCTTGAAGATTAACCTAATATACAATATGGTGACCTAACAGTTCTTCGTTTGAAAGAAATCTGAAAAATAATCTCTGATACTGCCTAAGTGTGAGAATAACCCAGCGGGATTTCCACCTCTTCATTTCTTAATGAGTTTTTTGATAATGAGAGGTGACTTTGCCAGTCACTCTGGGCTCTATTATGGCTAATTTGACTCCTCTTCACTCTCCTTGTTAATTATTAACACTAGCCTTTTTATCCTCATGAGACCAAATTCCAATTTTTCCCTTTTTCGATTTTTATGAGCCCATCTTTATGAAGGTGAAAGTCTTGGGGAACAGGTTTTCACTTAGCACAGAGCCTGAACATTTATTATTCCTTTAGGCAGAGACGCTGTGACATTGATTACATAAGCACGGGTGTTCTTCAGGCTGGCTTTAATGTGCTAGCAATGTGAAAAGGCTGTTAATTAAGGAAGAAGCACCATGGTATTTTTCACTTGGGAATCAGTTCCCAATAGAATGGTCATTTGCCACTTGCTAGCATATCCACAGATTAAAAGGTGACTCTCTGCAAGGGCCTGCCTTTCAGGAGTGCTGAAAGAAATGATATGTGTCATTTGTAGATGGCTTTCATTTGTCAGGAGCGGTCACTGGCTGCAGCTATTCTCCACGGGACAATTGTGGAAAATACTATGCCAGGGTAGAATCTATTTGTAGTTCCTTTGTAGTCATTTAGGTATCATTTAACTTAGATGGTAATTGCTTCATTAGGAAAACATTTGTTTTCCCTTCAACTTCTAATACATCTCTCTTTTCAAATGTGCTTCCTTCGGTACCTCTTAAAGTAACTGCCTGTCTAATTATCTCTAGTTGGGGGAGCAGATGGGGTGCACAGAGGCAGCGTGGAAGGCAAGCAGAGGCTCAGTCTTTTTTGGCCAGGAATGGAACCTAAGTTTGTTTACCTCACCAGCCTTGCTCTGGGAATCAGTGGGTGAGGCCATGAGGGTGGGAGGTTGGGGACAGTTGCTAAAAGCGTGATGCAGCTGGTACTCTTTCCCCCTGAGGAAAACCACATTTCATCTCCAAGTGTTCTCAGAGCTCCAGTGTGCTCTCATCACTGTTAACTGCAAGGGAAGACACACATCTCAGACATAATATATTCTTCCTCCTTAAAAGAGAAACTGCATTTCAGGTCTTTGCTCCCCCTTTCCACTAATTTCCCCTGGAAATCTTGTCACAGATGCTTCCTAAGATATATGCTAAGATAACCCATTCCTTTATCTAACCCTTTCTGTACTTGATAGCCACTACTGTCCTTCTGTCCACACAATTCAGTGCCCTATAAATATTTTCTAGGTTAAAATGAAAAGATCAAGGAATTCTTAAAAGTATAATGTTGTTGTATAAATGCCCCCAGAATATGCTTTGTTACTGCGGAATGAAACTGAACTGGTGATGAAGTGATTTTGCCCCAGTCCCACCTCTATCCCTAATTCCCTGTGGGCAAAGGCCCTGCTCAGGCTCCCTGCCTGTATCAGCCTTAAGTTTCCTCAGCTGGAAAACCAAGAGTCCTTTCTTAGGATCCCCTCCACAGGCCAAAAGATAAAACAGTTCATTTTAAATATCAGGCATAAAGACTTTAGTACAAAATGGTGGTAAATAACTTATGCAGACAGTAAAATTGTTCACCTATCACGTATAAGTTATAATTGGTATCTCATTTAGAATGATCTTAGTCATTTTAAATGTTGGAAAAGCAAATGTAGATTAATTATTAGTAATGCATCATGATCATTTAAAATCCTGTAATTAGCAGTAGACCTTCTGCAGCACACACCTCCCCCCATACACAATCATCTGTATAAGGAAGCACCATTTATTCAGCAAATTATCTCCCATCCCAACACTGAACACTCAGAGCTCTCTGTTGCTAGTGTTCCTGGCTAGTTTAGGTTGTAATTAATTGGGATTTGGACAATAACTCTAATTGGGTCAATATGGTAAAAACTGCAACAGCATGTCCGTTATGTAAATCTCCCTTTCAAGGGGGACTAAAGGAAAGACAATGTTTTCCCATAGATTTCAAAATGGATAATTTGAGGGCAGTTTAAGTTGACACTAAATATTTAAACAGATTTCACCAAATCGCTATGGAAGGGATGTAATAAAACAAACACATGATTATTTACAGTTGTCTTAATTATCATCAAAAGCGATAGTTAAAAAAAGTGTGTTTTAGTAACTACTGAGAATCATTTATTGGCCTTGCTTCTGAAACAAAACTTGTGAGTTTGGGATGAAAATTATTCCTTCTCCTTCAATTCCCCAGGCTGCACCAATCTCCCAGTACCAAAAGGAAATTACGGCACTGGGGAACTTTTTATTTACCTCACTACATGAAGGAGCTGTTTTTCTCAGAAATAATTGATGTTTTCTAAAATCTGTTAATCACTGCAAAATCCAAGCCAAGATATAGGCACCTTCAATTTCGACAGGGCCCCAAAGAGGTCTCTAATAAATGCTTCTCTCTTGATCTATGACTGCACAGCAAAATAACCCAAAATAGCACCATATGTGCTAAACAGTAGTTAATGTTAAAGAAACATTACAAAATAGGAGTGGAATATAAAACCCTCATGAACTAAATATTTGTGAATTGAACCCCCCAAATTAAAATCTTGTGGTTCTCTTGGGTCTTGAGAGATGGTTCAATGGTTAAAAGCATTAATTGTTCTTGCAGAGGACTCGTATTTGGTTCTCAGGACCCACAACTGCCTGTAACTCCAAGTAACTCCAATTCTAGGTGATCTGATGACCTCTTCTGAC
Organism: Peromyscus californicus insignis; assembly: GCF_007827085.1. Classification (NCBI taxonomy): domain Eukaryota; kingdom Metazoa; phylum Chordata; class Mammalia; order Rodentia; family Cricetidae; genus Peromyscus; species Peromyscus californicus. The sequence goes on from NW_026294584.1 coordinate 36,514,290, forward strand.
TTCTGTTGGCTCATGCATGCGTGTGGTGTACATACATATACCTGGGCACACATATATACATATAACATAAAAGAATGTTGTGGTTTTCACTCTATTTCAAAAATTTACCATTGAAAATGCATGACTATTTCTAAAAAGTAAATATAAAAGAATATTAAAACATTGATGTATTTGTGAGTATTCAAGAAAATTTTCAAGAAATCTATAAAGTATTTTATTTTCCTATATGAAAATTCTAAGTATTTTGTATAACTTATATGATTTACCATCTTTACTGTTTGAATGTGAACATTAACTAAGTATTCTTTTTGAATATACACTAACACAGATAATTGATATGGCTACTTCTTTGTGTGTATATGCATGTTCATGTGCACATATGGGTATAAGACAGGGGTCAACCTCCACTGTACTTCCTCAGGAATTGTCCATATTGCTCTTTGAGACAGTATTACTTACAGGTCTGGATTTTGCAGATTACGCTAGGTTGACCAGCCAGTGATTCTCGATGATGCACCTATTTCCACCTCACTAACACTGGGATTACAAGGGCATATCCCCATGACTGTCTTCCCATGCTGAGGCTGATCAGTCAGTGATCCTCAGTGATGCATCTGTTTCTACCTCTCTAACACTGGGATCATAAGGGAATATCACTATGCCTGGCTTCTCATGCTGGGGTTGAGATTGAACTCAGTTCCCCATATCCCTAAGTCCTGATCATTCTTGTGATTTTGTTCAAATGGAGGAAGCGCTTTTAAAAAGATGTCTATACTTATTTACTCTTGACTTAATACATAATTCATGTGCTTATTGTTATACACAAAAGATAAAGTTTTTTTTTTTTTAAATGCAGACCTCCATTTTGTCAGCAGAATGGGGATGAAGACAGGCAACCTAGAAAAGAAAGGCTTCCAGAGCCATCTGTCTGGTAGAAAGGGACAGAATCGGCCTTTCTGAGCTGGCTGAGACTGACATGCAGAATGAATGATTCCATGTGGACAATTAAATGTATTAGGCTCTTCTGAGCACAGGCATTGTGACTGAATCTGAAGGAGGAATTATCTCTTAGTTCTTTGGCTTCACAATAAACATGTTTTGGAAATTAAATGAACCTGAATAGAATGGATGAAATGACGGAAATACTCAGAACTGAAATTACAGACATAAAGCCTACAGTATCCATGATATCCACTTAGCATCTATTACATGTGAGTCATCATTCTATTGATCCTCACCACCAATGACCCTGTAAGTGTAATTACCCTTCTCCTTCTGTAAAGAAAGACCTTATAGCCTAGAGAGGTTAAACTACTGTCGAAGATCAAGTTGCAGAGATGTGACTCTATAGAACTGAGGCCTATGTTAAGTACTATATAACACAATGCCTTTCTTACTCTAATAGGGGTTCTCAGTCTGGCTGATACCTGAAATCTGGGATGGACCTGGGGTGTACGGTATCACGCTTTCATATCCGCATGAGTTTCTTTCTCAGTTTGAGAGGTGTAGACTCAAAGGGATGAGGGACCATATAAAGATAGATATCAGGTTCTAACAATGAAGAAAACCAAAGAGTAATTTAAAAAATTAAAACTGCAATTGTAAAGACATAGATTTAATTTTAAAACAGAAAGAATGCAATAACGCCTTTTAAAGAGAGAAATAAAAATGACTTGGAATATGAAGACACAGAAAGTGCTAACTGTACAGAAAATATGGACAGAGTGAGACCAGCCTTTGACAACAGGAGTATGGAGTCTGGGTGACTCAGGTGACATGACATGATGACCAGAGTTCTGAGGACCATACTTCAAAGATACTCAGAGAAATGGAGTGAGGTATGCCCAGAGAAGTAAAAGGCATATTGTGTGAGGAAGACTTAAATGATCTGTGATAATAGAAAGAAGATGTCTGTAGGATCAAGGACAGTCACGACTGGACTCTAGGAGGCAGAGTCCAGTATGGTGCATATCAGCAAGAACTGTACTGAGTAGGGAATTAGCGACCTCACCCCCACACAGAGTGTAAGAGCAGCTACTGGTAACTGAACTGAGTCGAGGGAAAATGGAAAAGTCTATCACAGGAAAGGTTCAGGAATCTATATGCTACTATTTTAATAAAAACCAGGTTTGCAATGGTTCTAGATCACCTGCTAGAATAATGATGAAAGTTATTATACTGGGAAACAGTCTCAATAGAGGACCCCTACTTTCTCTTTGATTTCTAAATATGAATGAACAAGTCATACACATAGCAATATTTTACAATCATCTGAGGAGATAAATTCACTCTCAGGAAAACATCTCAATCATAGTGCATGTTAAAAGGGAATCCTGACACCTAGAACATCTCTCAGAGACGGATGCAATCCCAAGTACTCAGTCAATGCCAGACTTTATAGGTTTTCTGATCCTCAAGGTACAATTAGAAAGATGTCTATTCTAGATAGTAGTTGTTCTGAAGTTCAGTGAATGATGTGAGGTGTCATCTCCCTTAGACTCCAGGATGAGAGACTCAGGCAAGCTCAATAAGCACCCTGGTTACCCATGCTGACTCTTATTGATGTCAAACTTGGACTATGCACATACACACTTACAGATTATGTGTACCCATCCCTTGCCATTTCATATAGAAAGAGAAATGCAAGTACTCACTGTCATTTCTGAGGAAATTATTAAGCAGTTGGAAAAGAGGAAAGCTATCCCAGGAGTCTTGAGGTTGGGCCTCCAATGCAGTATCCATATCTACTGTGAATAAAGCCCAAAACTTCTCAGCATGCTCAGCCAATAAGTCTGGCCACCAGGCAAATGCCTGCAAGAGGACAGAGAAGTAAAGGAGAAATCGATGACTTGTTAGAAACATGTGCAAATCCTATGCCCCTGAAAATACGTACAACATGCCTCTGTTTCACAAAAAAGGAGTATAATAAATGAAATGTAATATTTTTTAAGATAAGACATTTTATAGGGATCACATATAGATGAATAAATTTGCCATTGATAAATGAAATAGAAAAAAGACATTTATTTCTCTGGAAACAAGACATAAATTAAACTATAGGAAAACTTAAAAAACAAAAAGATAGAAAATTTCCTCATATATAAAAAATTTTGCACACTATTGTGAATGTTTCTAATATTTCCTTTTCTATGAATAGAAATACTAACATATTTGGCATCATATTGTATGATAATTTCCTTTAAAAAAGCATGGTATTCTACTATGAGACCATATTGCCTTTTGAAACCATTCCTCCCTTAAAAAATTTCTCCCAATTTTTGAGATTCCCAAGGACAGTGTGGAAAAAGATCTTTACAAATAAATCCTCAACTAAAATATTAATGTTTTATTATGGTTTGGAGATGAAGTATCTCTTCAAAAGGTGTGTGTTGGGGGCTTATTATCAAGTTGATGGCACTATTTTGGAAGGTTCTAGAAACTTTAGAAGGTAGGAACTGGCTGGAATCGTTCTGTCTGCTTCCTGATTTGACCTGCTATGACAGACAGAACCATCTGAAACCATGAGCCCAGATAGATCCTTCTTCTCTTATACTGTTCCTGTCGGGTATTCTGGTCACAGTGATGAAAAGTGAGCAAGGAGAGTTCCTTAGGATGTTCTTCTAAATATGAAGGGATTAAAGGGTGTCTTAGAGCCTTAACACATTGTGACCTCTCTGCTCCACATCTGAATCTTCCTGTCCTAGAGAGGACATCTGGACTATCAGTGTGAACGAGGCCCCCTGGACAGTTCCCCTGAGACCTAGCAGCTTTACCTCATGGGATACAGTGATTGTCCCAGGTGATTACATGTCTGCTTCTCAGACTCTAATCACTGGTAAAGATAGCTCAGGTCTGGTCTGTTTTCACTCTGTACTGGCCAGGCCTGTTCACCACTGGTAATGAAAATGATCACTTTATAAATTTATGCTTCCTTAGGAGAAGAAAATAATGTTTTGCTTTTAGACAGTTCTTGAAAATAATGGGGATGCCTCTGTTCTCAGTTTTACTTTGCTTATCTATAATTACAAACAATCTTAAGTAAGTTCTCATGCACTTATGGAATTTTAAAGTCATCTTTTTACATGTTGTCTTTTAGGTCTTGCCTTCATTTTTCTATTGAATGTTAGGTAGTATCAAAATATTTTTCCTTTGTGTGTGGTGTACATGCATGTGTGTGGTTGTGCATGTGTAGGCCAGGGGTCTTCTTTGATCACTCTCCTTCACACATATTGAGGCAGGGTCTCCCACTTGAACCCAGAGTTCCCCTATATGGCTGGCTAGTATAACCAGTGAGCTTGCTCTCAGGACCCCGTCTCTGCTTTCTAAGCACTGGGATTGCAGGTAGGCTGCCAACTTGCCAGACATTTGTGTGGCTTTCAGGTTCTCATGCTTACATAAGCAAGTACTTTTCCCACAGAGCCATCTCCCAGGCTACTGTCATAATCTTTCAACCAATGTAAAATATGAAAATATCTGTGATACATTTTTTATCATTCTCCCTGTTCAAACTATTAATAAAAAAAATATTTAAATCTGGTTCATGCACAGGCCATACCAGCCACAACAGGTAGGCAAAATCAAGAGGAGACTCCCTGCTGGACTAGAGATCACAGCAGCCACCAGAACTCCAGATAGGCTGCTTGCCCTTGCACCTCCTCCCGTCTCTCTGAGCCCCTCCCTCTACTATCCTCAATGTCCCCTCCCCTCCTCATCACCATGTCTCAGCCCCCAACTTGGCGGAGATCCCCTGCTCGACCAAAGTTCACACAAGGGCACCAATGTTTGTAGAAGAAAGATTACTAAGGCTTAAATCACACATCGACTCTCATACATTGATAATGGGAGACTTCAATATCCGACTCTCACCAATAGACAGGTTATCCAGACATAAACTAAACATAAACATAAACTAGAGCTAACAAATGTTATGAACCAAACGGACCTAAAAGATATCTACAGAACATGTCACTCAAACAGAAAAGAGTATACCTTCTTCTCAGCACCTCACAGACCCCCAAACTGACCACATACTTGGTCACAGAGCAAGTCTCAACAGGTATAAGAAAACTGAAATCACCTTGTGCATCCTATGAGACCAACATCGACCAAAGCTGGATTTCAACAACAGAAACAACAGCAATGCGGCAAACTCAGAGAAACTGAACACCTCTCCACTGAATGACTACCAGGTAAAGGCAGAAACGAGACAGAAACTAAAGACTTCCTAGAAGTCAATGAAAATGAATGCACAGCAAACCCAAACTTACGGACCACAACAGAAGTGGTGCTAAGAGGAAAGTTCAAAGCACCAAGTGTCTACATAAAGAAATTGGAGATATCTCATACTAGCAACTTAACAGCACACCTGAAAGCTCTGGAACAAAAGAAGCAAGTAAATGAAAGAGGAAGAGATGGCAGGAAATAATCAAAGTCAGGGTTAAAATCAATAAATTAGAAACAAAGAACAATACAAAGAATCAATGAAACAAAGAGCTGGTTCTTTGAGAAAATCAACAAGATAGACAAACCCTTATCCAAACTAACTAAAAGATGGAGACAAAATATCCAAATTAACAACAACAACAAAAAAAATGAGGAATGAAAAGGGGGACATACCAACACACACCAAGGAAATTCAAAGAACTAGGTAATACTTGAAAAACCTATACTCCACAAAATTGGAAAACCTAAAAGAAATGGAGAATTTTAATAGATACCACTTACCAAAGTTAAGTCAAGATCAGGCAAACAATTTAAACAGAATTATAACCCCTAAGAAAATAGAAGCAGTCACTAAGTCTCCCAACCAAAAAAAAAAAAAAAAAAGCCCAAAGCCAGACAGTTTTAGTGCAGAATTCTACCAGATTTTCAAAAAAGAGATAACCCCAATACTGCTCAAATCACTCCACAAAATAGAAACAGAAGGAACATTGCCAAATTCATTTCATGATGCCACAGTCACCTTGATACTGAAACCACACAGATTCAACAAAGAAAGAGAATTACAGACCAATTTCCCTCATTAACATTGATTCAAAACTACTCAATAAAGTATTTGCAAATTGAATCCAAGAATGAACTAAAAAGATCATCCACCATGATCAAGTGGGCTTCATCTCAGAGATGCAGGGATGGTTTAACATATGAAAATATGTCTATGTAATCCACCATATAATCAAACTGAAAGAAAAAAAACACGTGATCATCTCATTAGGTGTTGAAAAAGCATTGGACAAAACCCAACACCCCTTCATGATAAAAGTCTTGGAGAGACCAGGGCTACAAGGAATATACTTAAACTTAATAAATACAACTTACAGCAGACCTATAGATAACATTAAATTAAATGGAGAGAAACTCAAAGTAATTCCACTAAAATCAGGAACAAGACAAGGCTGTCCATTCTCTCCAAATCTATTCAGGATAATACTTAAAGTTCTAGCTAGAACAGTAAGACAAAGAAGGAGATCAAGGGGATACAACCTGGGAAGAAAGAAGTCAAAGTATCATTATTTGTAGATGATATGATTGTACACAAAAGTGACCCCAAAAATTCTACTAGGGAACTCTTACAGCTGATAAACACCTTCAGCAAAGTGTCTGGATACAAGATTAACTAAAAATCAGTAGCCCTCTGATATATAAATGACAAATGGGCCAAGAAAGAAATCAGGGAAACAACACCCTTCACAATAGCCACAAATAATATAAAATATCTTGGGGTAACTATAACCAAGCAAGTAAAAATATTTGTATGACAAAAACTTGAAGTCTTTAAAGAAGGAAATTGAAGAATATATCAGAAGACGAATGCATGGATTTCCCTGGGAAGGGGAAATAGATGAGATCTCCTGGGTAAACTGGGGGCAGGGGTGGGGGGTGGGGAAATGGGAACTTCAGGGATCAGGTTGGGCCAGGAGGTGGGTTGGAGGCTGGAGGGAGGGGGAAAGTAAGGGAAGAGATATCTTGAAGGGGAAGCATTTCTGGGTTAAGGAGAAAACTGCTGCCAGGGAAACTCTAGGAATCCACAAGGATGACCCAAGCTAAGCAATAGTGGAGAAGGTGCCTGAATTGGCTTTCCCCTGTAATCAGATTGGTGACTACCCTAATTGTCATCAGAGGGCCTTTATCCAGTAACTGATGGAAGCAGATGCAGAGATCCACAGCTAATCACTGTGGGCTGAGTTCCAGGAGTTCTCCTGAAGAAAGGGAGGATCTTTTGAGCGGGGGTAGGGGGTGAGGGGTGGGGGGAGGTGGGGGATGTGTGTGTGTGGGGGGTGGGGGGCTGGGGGGATGAGGTTGTCAAGGTCATGGTGAAGGAACTCAGAGACAGCTGACCTGAGCTTTGTGGAAGCACATGGGCTCTGGACCAACAGTTAGGGAGCCTTCATGGGACAGACCTAGGCCCTCTGCATGTGTGTGACAGTTGTGTAGTTTGATCAGTTTATAAGGCCCCTAGCTGTGAGTTCAGAGCCTGTCCCTGGCAGGTCCTGGAGATCAGGATCTGTTCTTCAAGCTTGATTACCTAGCCCAGCCTTCAGTCCTACCTTAACTTGATGTGCCACGCTTTGTTCAAGCCCATGGGAGGCCTGCTCCTTTCTGAATGGAGTCAGAAGAGGAGTGGATGGGGAGAGGAATAGACAGGAGTTGGGGGAAGGGGATGGGAGGAGAGGAGGGAGGGGAAACTGTGGTCGGTATGTAAAATAAATGAAAAAAATGTTAAATAAAAAATAAAAATGAAGGAGTCATCCTGATTGAGGCAACCCAGACTGAGAAAGAAATATGGTATGCACTCACTTATAATTGAATATTAGCTGTTCAGTAAAGGATAATCATGTTACAATCTACAGACCCAGAGAGGTTAGGTAATAATGAGGGCTCAAGGTGAGATGCATGGATCTCCCTGGGAAGGGGAAACAGAATAGATTTTGCAGGTGTACTGGGGCTGGGTGGGGATAGGAACAGGAGGAATCAGGTTAGGGGTGAAGGGAGAGTATATAGGGAGAGATGGTTGAAATTGGTGGCTATTTGGGGGTGGTGATGTGAAATCTAGTGCAGTGGAAACTCCCTGGAATCTCCTAGGGTGACCCTAGTGAAGACTCTTAATAATGTGGGATTCGGAACCTGAACCAGCCATCTTCTGTAACTAGGAAAGGTTACCATTGGTGAGAATGGAACACCCACCCAGCCACAAAACCTTCAACCTACAATTAGTCCTGTCTGCAAGATATGCTGGAGTAAAAGTGGCACAGAACTTGTGGGAGTGGCCAACCAATGACTGGTCCAACTTGAGGGCCATACCTTGAGAGGGAGCCCATGCCCAACACTGCCTGGAAAGCCAGGAACTGAAGGCTTGGTAGCCCAGAGACCCAGGATAGAACCAAATACGTCTGGCAAAAACAAAGTCAATGAAGTGATTCCTAATGATATTTTGCTATACTCATAGATTGGTGCCTAGGCAGTCCTCAGAGAGGCTTCATCCAGTAACTGATGGAAGCAGATGCAGAGACTCACAGCCAAACATAAGACAGAACTTGGGGGGACCCCAGGGAAGAAGGGAAGGAAGGAATGAAGAAGCCAGATGAGGCAAGGACACCATGAGAACACAGCCCACAGAATCAAGTAAGCAGGGCTTGTAAGGGCTCATGGAGGCTAATGTGACAATCGCAGAGCGTGCATGGGTCTGGGCCAGTTCTCTGCATATATGTTATGGTTGTGCAGCTTGGTGTTCTTGTGAGACTCCTAACAGTGAGAGTTGGGGGTGTTTCTGACTCTTTTGCCTGCTTTTAGGATCCTTTTCCTCCTATTCGGTTGCCCTGGCAGTCTTGACATGAGGGTTTGTGCCTAGTCTTATTGTAACTTGTTGTGCTGTGTTTGGTTGAAATCCCTGGGAAGCCTGCTCTTTTCTGAAGGGAAACAGAGGAGAAGTGGAACTGGGGAAAAGGGGAAGTTAGGGCGAGAACTGGGAGGAGTGGAGGGAGGGGAAACCTGGTTGAGATAATAATTAACGGTGATGATGATAAGCCCGAGAAGTACCCCCTTACTTCTGAACTGTATTTAAGGATGTAGTAGGTTTTATGAGAAGAAGATAAATGACAAAACTAAAAGAATGAATTGTAAAATTCTAAAACATGATTTTAAATATGGACTTATAATCATAGATGTTAGAATAATAATATGTTAAAGGTTACCACATAACTAATTACCATAAAGTAAGTAGAAACAAAAGCTGAATTAAACCAGAAAATGTAGCATAAATAGATGTAAGAGTTATAGACATTTTAATGTTTTCCTCAATACTGTGATAAATGTACAAGTATGGAACTTGTTCAGGAATGTTAGACTCCATAGACTGAGCATAATGTCACATGCAATGGTTATTTCTGAATACGTTTTGGTGAAATACATGTCAGAATAGGTATCTATAACAATATATAAAAATCTAATAATATGATAACCTAATGATAATAACAAATAGCAAACAAATGATATGTGATAATAGTATGCATTGTTTTATTTTATACTTCTTGTTCCTGCCCTTTGCAGTTATAGTGGTGACCAAGTAAAGTAGAATCTGAGACTCCTCACTGAGCAGAGCAGGGTAGGAATGCTAGTCAGAATTCAGTCCTGTGAAGATAAGACGCTTGTAAAAATCTCACTTCCTATTCACAATCAATACCTTCACAGAAGCTAAAATTAAGAACCTAACAAGCGTGTTAGCTAAGCATTGTTTCAGGACTATCAGACAAATTCCTAAAGCTCACTTTAATGCTAACTTGGAAGACAGAGACAGGCTGGGAATGAAAAATAACAGAATATAACTTTTTAAAGAAGCCATGTGATTTTGCTATCAACTATAAGCTTCATTTTGTTCTGCAGAAGAAGTATTATTTATGTTTCAAATTGTACTTTTGATGAAGCTCATCCTGTGACTGTAAGTCAAGATGTGAATATCTTAGCAATAATGTAAGAAAGTAGTAAGCAGTCTTTTAATTAATTAATTAATTAATTTTATGTATATGCGTATGTCTTGGTGAATGTACACCACACTTGTGGTATATGTGGGTGCCCATGAAAACCAGAAGAGGGCGTCAGATCCCCTATAACTGGACTTATAGTCTATTGTGAGTTATCTAACATAGGTGCTGGGAATTGAACTTTGGTTCCTAGAGGAGCAGGAAGTGCTTGAAACCACTGAGCCCTCTCTCAAGGCCCCCAACCACTGTCTGAAGATCTAAGCAAAACTTAGAACACACAATCAATCCCATTACCTGTCCCTCGTCTTTCTCGCCATCCCACTGGAGGCAGCTGCTCTAACCTGGACTGGAGGAAGTGGAGGATTATACTTGGACTGTTTCCTCCCTGGGGTTCCGTTTCATGAGGTGGCAGGGGTTCACCAGCATCACAGTCTCCATGGGGGCAGGAGAAACCCTTCTCAGAAAAGCACCTATTGGAGGGCACCTATGGAATGTCATTATAGCAATGCTAAATCTGTCTTGTCTCCGATGTTAAGTCGTGACTTAGTGTAAGTGATTTGACAGGGGTAGAAGGCAATAGTTTACCAATATGCTTAAGAGGAAAATATAAATAAGTCTTGAATGATAACTATATGTGACAGGTTGAAAGCTTTGTCAGTTTTACTCAAAGTAGTTGAAAACGGAGGCAGGTAAGCATGAATGCTGTAAAGCATCGAGCTTCTGAACTTAAAGGCAAAACTTGAGTAATCAGAAGCACACCCCTTTTCTGCCTGGATTTCCACTTTTTTTTTTTTTTTTTTTTTGGTTTTTCGAGACAGGGTTTCTCTGTGTAGCTTTGGAGCCTTTCCTGGAACTCACTTGGTAGCCCAGGCTGGCCTCGAACTCACAGAGATCCGCCTGCCTCTGCCTCCCGAGTGCTGGGATTAAAGGCGTGCACCACCACTGCCTGGCCTGGATTTCCACTTCTTAGTCTGTAAATTGATAATAATATCTTCTCTTAACCGCTAGGTTATTGTGAAAATAAATCAACATGGAAATTTTTTCTGTACAAATGTAAGTGAATGTTATTGTAAGTAATTGCAAAAATACATTGAAATTCACATACAGATAATGAGGCAATGTGCTTTAAAAATAATGTTCAAGCTACACATGGTGGTGCATTCCTGTAACCCATCACTGGAGTGGCTAAAGCAGGAGAAATGGAGTTTAAGGACAGTCAGATCCTGTCTTAAAAACAAATAAGTTAAAATGAGAAGAAATGTCCAATAAGAATTTAAAAGGTTTTGTGTGCCAAGTACTGTTCTAAAAGTTTTATAATGTTATCTTAGCTAATCTCCTAAATTGCTCTTTTGAGCAGATGGTATAATTATTCTTATTTTATAAGAGCTAGTAAGTAGGAAAACAATGATATAGTTTTCTTAAGTAACTATACAAGGCACACTGGCTGTCCCTCATCCATCCATCCATCCATCCATCCATCCATCCATCCATCCAACATCTACTTTGCATATTATGACACTGCTACTGTCCCTTGATTTTTCTTGCCATAAACATTTATCATAACATGATTTATTTATATATTTTCTAATTTATCTGAGGTCTGGGGCTTTTTGATTGCTTTTCCCACTGGCATACATACTACATATTAAACATTAAACATTAAAACAAAAATGGAGGACTGCTCTACATTGAGCAAAAACAGAAAGCTTGGCTTTGGTGTGCTTGTTTTATTTCACAGGACAAGATTAGTTTAAAACGCTATAATTTGTGAGTGGCTATAAATGCTCTGGGGACAATTCAGTAGCTAGTGTATCTCCTGGCCCCACAATATACATACATAAATTACAAAGAACAATATAGAAGGCCATATTCTAGAAGGGGCCAGTAGAATGGACCATAATACTATATGATGACATCTGGCCAGGCAGTGGTGGCACACGCCTTTAATCCTAGCACTAGGGAGGTAGAGGCAGGGGGACCTCTGTGAGTTCAAGGCCAGACTGAGCTACCAAGTGAGTTCCAGGAAAGGCACAAAGCTACACAGAGAAACCCTGCCTCAAAACAACAACAACAACAAAAGATGACATCTGAACTATTGTCAAACTAATTGGAGTTTGAAACTAATTCAGTTCTTCTGATATAGAATTTTATAATCATTTTTCAATATAGACATAAATATTGAAATAATAAAAAGATGAAGACACTTCAGAATATGTCATTTTAAAATGTTACCTTTGTTCTTATAAGTTTAAAAATTAAATATATAAGAATAAATAATAAATTAGTGAAAATGGAAACATCAATGACAGAAAAAGAAGAGGACATAACTGGAAAGATATCCCACATTCACATATTGGGACATTCACATATTTGGAGAAACAATGTTAAAATGCTCATATAACCCAAAGCTAGCTACATATTTAATGCCATCACTCTCAGAATGCCTATGACTTTTTCATCAAACTATGAAAAAATTGCTAAAATTCATATGGAACCACAAAAAAACCTCCAAGTATCCAAAGCAATTGCAAACAAAAAGGACAAAGCATGAAGTATTATACTGTTTGAATTCAAAACATACTAAGTTACAGCCATTAAAGCAGTTTAGTACTGGCCTGAAAAAGAGACAAAGGGGCAGGTGAGGTGGCTCAGCAGGTAAAGGTACCACCAACTCTGAAATCCCGAGTTCCAGAAACAGACATGGTGGAAGGAGAGAAGCAACTTCTTTGGGCAGTTGTCCTCTGATCTCCACTTGCATGCACTGGCATGTGCACACATAGAATCAATCAATCAATCAATCAATCAATCAGTAAACCAACAGACAGTAAAGAAACATGCACCAATAGAAGAGAACAGATTACTTAGAAGAAAACCTGCACTCATAGTCAACTGTTCTTCAGCAAAGGTACTAAGAACATACATTGGAGAAAAAATAAACAGAAAATAAATGGCACTGAAAAAGCTAGATATCCACATGAAGCTGGATTCCTGTACTGTCATCAGCTCTAAAAACCAACCCAAAATGGATTAAACACACACACACACACACACACACACACACACACACACACACACACACACACACACACACACCAGCCACTGTGAAACTATGGAGAGAAACTATGCCAACACTAGAAGAAAACTGAGGAAGTAGATTCAGATGTTGGAATGGGCAAGGGTTTAGGATAAGACTTAAAAATTATAGAAAGCAAAAGCAAAATCAGACAAATGGAATTATGTTAAACAAAAGATCATATTTATAGTAAGATAACAGTTAACAGAGTAAAGAGATAACCCAAGGCTATGAGAAAATAAAATGTTTGAATGCTGTGTATCTGCAAAGGTGTTAATGCCAGAATATATAAGAACAATCATAAAATTCATATAGGAGCTACAAAACCCACACAATCAACAACAACAGCACAACAAACCAATAAAACCCAACAAAAACTGGAAACAATAGCCAAAGCAATACTGAGCAAAAAACCCCAACACACAAGACATTATATTACCTAAAAATTAGACTGTCAGAACTATAGTAATTAAAATGGTATAGGTGGCTGGGGATGTAGCTTAATTGGCAGACTGCTCACCTAGCTAGTATGTAAGAAGCCCTGGGTTCTATTACCACCACTATAAAAAATTGGCATGCTGGTGCCTGCTTGCAATTCCAGAAGTGTGTGTGTGGGGGGGGGGGGGGGGGAGGGGAATCAGAAGTTCAAGGTCATTCTCTGCTACATAGCAAATTAGAGATCTCATTTCAAAAAGTGAAACACATACACACAAACCCCAAAACTAATTGTGTGGTGAGTCACACAAGCAATCAACAAGCTGTTGATAAAATCAAAGGAATATGCATCTGAGGTCAGACTGGCCTTAACTCTTTCTGAGACATGGTAGCATATGCCTGGAATCTGGAGACTGAATAAAATTGTCATGAGCTGGAGGCCAGTCTGGACTGTATAGTAAGACCCTTTCTCTACAAAACAAAATGTATAACCACAAAAACAATAACCAACCCAAACCCAAACAATAACACGGGCTAGGTTGAAAGCTCAGTTGACAAGTCTCTGCATCCATGTAAAGAGTCAAGGGCAACAGGGAAGTAGAAATATGTAGCTCACTGCACCTTGCTGGTCAGCCAGCCTAGCCTAAATTTGTGAGCTCTAGGTTCAGTGAGAGACCTTGTCTCAGAGACTAAGTTGGGGGATGACTGAGGAAGATAGACACCTAAGGTCAAACTCCGGTCTGTGCACACATGTGCACATTTGCATGCACAAGTAGCTGATTAGATTTAGTGACTTCTCCAGTGGGCTATTGGACTTTCTAGTTCTGTCAAAGAGAATGGCTTTTGGATGAAGAACTGCTTCATCCATTTGTCTGAAATCTCTGGTGCGACATAGTATGCTCCCTGAAATGTGGAGAAAGTCTTAAAAGATTTTGCTGGAAAAGAGCTAAAATAATCTTTCTGGGGAGGAAACACGGTATCTTAAAGAAAAGCCTCAGAGGTCAAGAGGCCTCCAGAGGAGGAGGGACTGCCTTAAAAGGAAGTTCCTGACAAGGAGCTGAGTGTCTGGACACCTGCCTAACTGAGGGACTGTGGGATGACAGAAATGGCCACTTAGTCCTGTTGAGTGGACTGCACTGTAGAAAGAGGCAGAGTGGAAAGAAGAGCGGGAACCAGAGCCACCTGAAGGTTGCCTTGAGGCAAATGCATTAACCTCCCCAGAGGAGCAACAGTGCAGAGGGGGCTAGGCATAGTTCAGAGTAAAGAACCTGGCCCGAGAATCCCGCAAGGTGGATCTCAGTGGAGAGTGCCATCCACCAACGCATTCTGGGAATGACTTTGCAATTGGACCAATTCTTTCTCTAGCACTGCTCAGAGGGAAGATCTGATATAAAAGAGGAAAAAGACATTTAAAACAAAATCAACGAAAGGGAAAACAAAAAGCCAAGGTTTCCAGATTTCTTGCATCGTGTTTTGCTTAGGCTGTAAGGCATTAATTATGCATGTGATTATTAACTAAACACCTAACAGTGTAGCAAAGGCTAGCCCACTCAGAGGAGAGTCTTGCATCCCAAGGAAAGGCCAAGTTGACTTTTACAGTGACATCAGAATGGGTCCTGCTTCACAGACACATTGAGAGGTTGTCTTATGCTGGAAAAAGAGGAAACAGTTTTACTCACCTCTCTTCCCTGTGGGATTCCAAGAATTTGGAGCATAAGCAGAACAGAGAAATGCCACCTTGTTACACAGTATATATAAAGAAGTCACCAGAATAATTCCTATTTCATTGCAGCACAGAGCAAAGTGATGTTTCTGTACTGTGAGTGTTTCAGTGAAGTCAATTGTATGTTATGGATTAAAAAACAAATAGCATCTATATTTAAACTGCACTCGATCCATCATACTTTCACAAGCATTTTTAGTAGCCACACTGACTATATTAAAAAACATTAAATTTTTATTTCTATAAAATGTATGAGAATATTAGCTGTATTAGCTGGCACACATACTGAAATGGAGTATTTGTTCATATTAAAAACAATTTAGAAATGCCTTGGACTCTGATGATAATCTCTTTCAGAACAAGACAAAGACGATGAAACATACCTATATTTTATCATATGATCATTTTCTTTGTAGCATGGCAGTGATGCTAGCCCAGAAAACATCCTCCTGGGAATTCATTTCAAATTATTGAAGCAGCTGTTTCTTCAGTTTAAAATAAAATATCCATAACAAGTTCACACATGACAGATGCAAGCTAAAAACTAGATTCCACAGTGTGAGCTAAAAGCAGATGTTTTGAATGATCATATTTATAAGCAGATACAATAAATCTTAGTTGCCTGTAGTAAGGCTCCATGAATACTCTTTTCCAAGAATTTGTTTAAAATACAGACCCTGTAGTTTCTCATATTTTTTGAAAACTAGATTTCATTAAATGTAAATATTCTATAAATTTGTATGTATTTGGTCTGTTTTCTTTTGGCTTATTACATCTGCTTTCTCAAAAACAATAGCACTGTCAGGACACCAAAGTTTATTGTATTTATTTAATTCTCCATATTTTTTCCATTTAACTCAAAACCAAGAAATTGCTTTTGTATATAAACTCACAACTATAGGAAAGAGAAATTTAAGTCTTTAGAATAAGCAGGATGGTGTGAGAACATTCCAGGTCTGTAGGAAATGGTAATCTGCAATTAAAACTTTTAAAACATTGGCTGGCAATGGGGCTCAGGGGCAGAGCATTGAGTGACACATTGAAGGGCCCAAGTTCCTTCCAAGCTTGGCAAACAAGAGTAGCAGCAACAACAAAACAATCAAAGACTTAGTGAAAACATACAGAAAGTTGGGTGTGAGAGGGACGATTAGTCAGCAGTCACACAATTGTGAATTGTAACTTTTCGATTGTACAGCTTATCACAAGTTTCCCATTTAATGCTCACTAGCCCACATTTTCAAACAAAATGATGATGTCACAGGGACAAGAAAGCAACTGGTTGGCATCCCAAGATGGGTGTGGTCCAGCTCTGCCAACTACTGCTTATGTATCTTGGGGACAGGTCTCCCAAGCTTTCCCATGTCCTTACTATGTGATTGTTGTCAGAATATCACACACACACACACACACACACACACACACACACACACACACACACACACGCTGTAACATACAGGAGTCACATTTCCAGGAAATGTGTACATTTGGCCAGATGCATATTGAAACTCTAGTCGGGCTACCTTTTCAGTTCTGCCCCCACTATGGCAAAGCCCTTGGAAGAACTTTATGCTCTGGTTACAAGTCATCACCTCAGCATGATGCTCCTCATTCTGTTGTAGGACTTCTATGCAGAGCTCTGCGAGATGAAGAACCTCTTCCAGCTTCTTGGCAGGAGTAGCCTGGTTCATGGTCTCTGTATTAAAAAAAAAATCATAATGTTACCTTGAAAATACAAAGCCAGACATGTCCTAAGATGTAATGATGACTGGAGTATTGAAACAGCATAAGGAAGCACACTTTTGAGAGATCAGCGATACAAGGAACACAATTGAATACATTGTCTTTAAAAAGCCGGTTCACCAGATTGCAGAAAATATTTCACCCACAAAGCAATCACAGATCTGCAAGTGCTTTGCCTTTTAGTGTACAAGAACTAACAGGTGCAACAGCACATTAGATGCTCAACTTCTGCAACAAACAAGTTACAATTCTGCTCAAGGTCAGAAACACAAAGAGAGCAGATAGCACAGTCTTTTCCTTCTGTCTGCATTGTACTATCAATACAATGCAGTTCTCGCCAGATGAGTCATTCCTGGCATTAGCAAACCCCAGGTTTATTGTTGCTATCTGAATTCTCAGTGCATGTTGGTTTTAAACCCAAGAAGTAACAAAGTCACTGAAAACAACTCTGACAGCCCACAATTAACTGATTTCCTCTCCTGTGTGCCTGCTGCCGTCTCAGCCCACTTCCACCTGTGGGGGCAGCAGGTTAGGGAAGGGCAGAAGCCTTCTTTGAATCTGAAGGCTCCTTTAGCATTAAGCTAAATTGATGTAAAGGGACAGAACACATAAGGTTAAGTGCAGCTACCGGAAGTTCAGTAGACGAGAAGGCAAAACAGCTTATTTCAAAGACACAGCAAACTGGCAGAAATGAGAGGTGCCTTACGTGACACAACTGTCTCACAACCATATGAAGAACAGCTTTCACTAGGAACATTTAAGACAAGCCTGCCTCAGGCCAGTTTGTGTTGCTATAACAGAATACACGACACTGGGTGCTTTATAAAATAAGAGAGTTTTTTTTTTTTTTTCAGTTTGGGCAGCTGAAAGTCCAATTTAGGGTGGCTCCATCTGTTTGTAGAGAACCAGAAAGGAAAATGGCCGTAAGCACAAAGGACCATGTATGTGAGGTCATTGTACTGTGCAACAACCCATTCTTTCGAGAGCAAACTCTGAAAAACCGTATCTGAGAGGACAGCATTAACCCCTCTAAGAGTGGTGGTCCCATGGTCCAGTCACTTCCTTCTAGGTGTCACACCTTAAAAGTTCCCCACTACTCTGGAGATCAAGGTGCTTGTACATGAGTTTATGGGAAATATACTCAAACTAACCCAAAGAAAATCAACAAGAATCAACTCTGCCTTCCATTCATGGATCTCTCTGTTCCATTGAGAAGTAAATCCTGGTGGCACATGTCTGTGTAAGGGAGGCTGTAACGAAGGGAAGTTAAATATTTTTAGAAGCATGAAGTTCCTCTCTTCCTCCTACTTCAGTATCTGCTATGTTTTCCAGAAACAAATCTTTGCTTTCAACTTCTCCTCAAGTCTCAGTTTTAAATTTGGAAGAGATTCTTAAAGTTTTCTTGTCTTAATTTAAAGGGCAGATAGCAATGCAGTTCAACATGCCTTCTGGAGGGTGCTTGCTCATTAAACTTGTATTATGCTTATAAGTCAGTCAGACATGGCATGAAGTACACAGGGTTCACACCCGAAGTTCTCCTATGATGGAGAGGCATTGCTCATCTCTGACAGTGACCAAGAGCACAGTGATTCCTTAGGAATATCAGCCTATCAACAACGAGATGTTCTCATCTATTGGAAGTAGAGAAAACGAAGTAAGCATATCAGAACGGCAATTACAATGAATGTTTTTGTTTGCATGTTGAGATGGGCTTTTGTTAAATAGCCCAGAATGACACGGAATGCCTGTGTGGCCTAGGCTGGCCTCAAACTCAGAATCTTCTTGCTTTATTGTCTAATGCGCTGGGATTATAGACACAAGCCACCATGCTTTGTTTCCCAAAGAAATGTTCCTTCCATTGACTTTCCGGTCTTTTTTCTTTTCTTTCTCTCCCTTTTTAAGCTAATATGCCCTGATCTCAAACAATTCAACATCTCCAATCACAACACAGAGAATGTTTAGATAACAACTATCAATTCATCCATCCGTTTCAAGATCATTTTAACATTCTTCAACAAAGGTGAGGTCAAGGTTACTCAGGACTCAGCATGGCAATCTATTCCATGTGGAGGCACTTCAAGCTGTTTAAGTTAGAAAACAAGGGCCTTAAAAAGTTTGCGAATAGCACGTGTGCAAAGAGGGGTTTCCAGAGAGGAGAAGTGTAGGGCAGACACGGTGTGTGTGTGAGAGGAGGGTTGGGGATGATGTGTACAAATGATGATGGTTCTCTGACAAGTCAGGCACCTCCAAGCAAGTGCTTCCCAAGTCTCATCACATTAATTTCCCTAACACTTTTAGGTCACGTTTTTTGTCTGTCTGTTTGTTTTTAATGTACATAACTCACAGGGTGAAGGAGATGAAATGCAACAGCTAAAAAAACAGTGGAGGAAAGACGTGGGCCTTGTGTGCTCTTACCTGGCTAGAGAATGTGCTAGAGAATGTGGCTTTATCACTGTGGCTTTAAGTAAGATGGGAAGATTACTGACAGATGGTACAGGGCAAGTATGTTGCAGCACCTCAGAAAAGACTGAATTTTAGGAAAATGTATTTAGTGGTTGTGTGTAACCGAGATTCCGAGAAGCCTGTGTGGTGGGCTCTGGGAAGACGGTAGTGGGATGAAAAGGAAAGATACACGGGACCCTTTCCAACAGTAATCAAAGTCCTGACGATGCCCACACGATGCTAAGAATCACTGAATCAGATGGTCTTTAAGCTTCCTTATAATTTAGAGAATCTAGATTTACTAAAACTTTTGAGTTTTAAATTGGGAAGTTGTGGCACATGCCTTTAATCCCAGTACTTGGGATTAAGTGGCAGGTGGATCTCTGAGCTTGAGCCCAGCCTAGTCTACAGACTCATTTCCAGGAAGCTTTTGGGTTTTATGTTTTGAAATGTATGATTTTAATGTATGTATGTGTGTCTGTACACACACAAAATGCAGTTTTTTAAGAAGTTAAAAAATAATACAAAATTCAACCACAGACAAGGAACTTATATTTCCTATATACTTTAGGATATTGTTTACTTCATCCTGAAAGGCACCCTTTAAGTTAGGGAATGAGGAGTTCTGTTGTCAGGTTTAAAAGGTTGAAGCCACTTTCCAAGGTCATATAGTTACTAATAAGATAGAATTAACTCTTACCAAGTCCTTGAGTGATCAGTCCTGGACACACAAGCGACACTAAATGGACTCGGTAGGTTAGTTATATACATGTATATACACATATGTCTAAATAATGATAAGAATCAAAGAAGATGATGTCATGGATTTGGGAGTTGGGGAAGATATGAGAGGAGTGAGGGGAGAGTAGAAGTGATGTGGATGCAGGGTTCATGCATGAAGTTGGAGAGAGAGGCAGAGACAGAGACACAGAGGCAGAGAGAGACAGAGACAGAGAGAGACAGAGACAGAGAGACAGAGAATATGAATATATCTCACTTCTTGTATGGTCTTGGAGGTTCCTGCCTTTAATTCTATTGTTTGGGAGGGAGAGGCAGTCTGCTTTTTTTGAATTCCAGGACAGCTGGGACTAAACAGTGTTTCAACCACCAACCAACCAATGAACAACACAAAGAAAATCTTCTGAACAATAATTTGACTTCTTTTTCATTACAAATTCTCTGAGTAGGAATCACATACACAAATACACAGCCTTAGCCACCAATATGTAATAATGGAAAAAGATGAGAGACAACTTATTTTTATTTCTATGTGAATGTGTTAATCAGCTTTTACATTTGATAGTGTCCTAAACAAAAACCGTTGAAAGCATCCTGGGTCCCGGGTGAAACTCGAAAACTGCTTAAACATTTTATTCTTCCCAGATAAAGTTTACTGAGAGGAAGGAAACTTTGTCCTTGAACATAATGGCCACTCTTAATACTTTAAATAAATAGCATTTTTATCAAGCACAATAAATAAACACCCTTGGTTTTCACCCATTTCGACTACAGCCAAGAAGTTTAATGCACTCCACAGTTGGAACTCTGGTAGATAACAAGGTTATCAACAGCTCCATTAAAAATCTACACTGAATACCTGAGACTAGAATTTGTCTTTAAGATGCTTTCTTCCTCTCTCTTTGTAACATTTCTCCCACATTACCAATGCTGATATTCTTCAAGCTTTACTAGAAGTTGTCAGTTGTTGTAATACATTTCAGATAGTGACATTTAAAACAAATATGCCCAAAGCAGAGAGGTTCCTTCATGAATTTCAATGCACTACTCTTGGCTATGATCATTCTCCATTCTGGAACATTTTTCATTTTCTATGATAACACTCCTTGGCTCCCTAAAGCATATTCTTTTAATTATTCCTCTGTACATTTAAGAAGTGATCCCACTGGGGAAAAGGTAGGGAGATGGGATGCTGTGAGCAGACAGACTGACTGCTTTGCTGTGGTATGCTTTAATTAGGATTCAAGACTTCAAGGAGCATGAGGACTCCTAGGATGTGCTCCCTGGCTGTTTCCCTTGCCGCCATTTCTTGTCAGGGTCCCAAGTGGTAGATGAGAAATGATGTTCTTGGTAAAGGTTGCATGGGCACCTGAGAAAAAGACCAGTCAGATCACTTCTCTTTTCCCATATCCAATATATAGAAATTTATGATGCCTTTGATGCAAACTTTGTTTTAAAATATTTACTTGACAAAATAATAAATAACCCGGGTAAACTTTATGACTTGACCTCATCACAATTTGATGAGACTTTTAAGTGTCTTGAACACACACGCTCCTATGAGCCACTTGCTCCACACCATTAACTTCTGAGGCCTTCTTTGTTGGTTCAGGACATTTCTCCTGGGCAATGTTGCAGTTGAAAAGTCGAAGATGTTATTCATTTTCTGGCCTCTCTTCTCGAAAGCCCAACCTGTGGTGAGTGGCCTGGTGCCAGAGCCTAGGGCAGTCAGGCTCCAGGGACTCTTAAAATTGGCCAATACTCAGGGGCCTTCTAACCTCCAGAGGGAAGGAAGGTGGGAAATTAGATACCTTCTTTCCCATTAATCAAAAGACCCCTCCCCCACTTGCTGACACTTTAGAACTTGTTGGATGATTCTGGGGTAGCCTCAGAAACTGGTGCTCTAGAGGGGATAAATATGAAGATTACCTCACAAAGGTGTGGGAGAAGTTCCTACGACTCAACCTCACATATTTTTGTTAAAATAACTGTGGTGCTTCCCAGATGACTAAGCAAAGAGAATGTAGCACCAATGACATTCTGCAATCTAAATGATGTTGTGGTTCCGGGACTGCTGAGATAGAATGCTGACATCCACAGATGGAATGTCTTCAGTAGATCTGCTGTGCTCTACCTCAGCATGCTTCAGAACTACCTGAAGGCCTTGCTGAAACACAACTGCTTGACATCACTTCCAGAGTGTCTGATTCCACTGTCTTAGGTGAGGCCAGAGAATTTGCATTTTGAAATGGTTGCCAGGTCATGTTCCTGATGTTGGTCTCAGGAGCACACTGTCAGAACTACCAGCACTCACAAAAGACAGAGTTAGAGTGAAAGGTGCTCTGTACAGTTTATTTCCCTTGTTTGAAATTAAGCTGTATCTTTTAAAAAACAAATCTTTGCAAGTGTGTGTTGGTGTGTGCGAGTGTGGACAGGAGCGGGATATGGTATGTGAGCAAAAGTCAGAGGAAAACCTTGCCTCTGAACTTGTTTGAGGTGGGTCTCTTGTTCACGGCTACATATGCCAGGCTAACTAGCCTGTGAATGCCTGGGGATTCTCTAGTTTCTACTTCCCATCTTACTATAGGAACACTGGCATTACAGGTACACACTACCATCAGCATTCTGTGGGTTCTGGGGACCGGAACTCAATCATTAAACTTGCATAGAAAGTGTTTTACCCCACTAAGCCACCTTCCCAGACCTCAGGCGACATCTTTATAGAGACATCATTTAGGTCAAAGATAACTTTTTTTGCAGTCTGAATACAGTTTGCATTTCTGCATGGTTATCATAAAATGCCATTCGTATCTGGGCAATCCTGTGTATGAAAATAACCTACTGTGGTATGACTTCTCTACAGTTGCTTAGAATCTGTAAGCATACTGATGCCTTAATTGTTTGAAAACAGTGAGCCTGTGGGCCTCCTATTTCCATGACTCCCTTTGGGACCAACTCATTTAATGACCTTGTCATTAAAGCATGGTTACAGTGAATATTGCTTTAAAATTAGTTATGCTAATAATACAGTGCTTTGAACTAATTCGTCTATGGTTACTCTCACATTAAATACTTTATCTGGATTAGCTTTAATATGAATAAATTCATTTTTAGGTCAACAGCAGATCATCATAAAGAAGGTAACTAGGGTATATGCCTTTGGCAGCTGCAGACATCTAAAGACAGTGGTTGCCATAAGCCAATAGCATGTGGTGCTCCATGCATGACTGGTCACAACATCTGAAGTCTTGAAATGAAGAAAAGTCATTGATTCTATATGAGACTTCCTTTAGGAGGAACCTTGAGGCATATCTACACCCTCTCCTTTGCTTAAAACCCTTAAAATAGGGCTGAAGAGATGGCTCAGTGGTTAAGAGCACTTGCAGAGAACCTGGGTTCAATTCCCGGCACTCACATGGTGGCTCACAATCATCTGCCACCCCAGTTCTAGGGCATCCAATGAGGCATGCACTCAGGTAATGCATTCATATACATATATAAAGTAAAATAAATCCAAAAGTAAGGGGTAATGATGATAGAATATGAAAAAAAAAAAAGATTACTAGCACCCCCAAACAGAAACTAATGTTTTACCATCTGTTATAAGATGTTATAGTATATGACTTATCAGGACATTTACTAAAGCTGTGTTTTTATTGAGACCATGTGTGTCTCTAAGTTTCCAGAGTGAATTAGTCTAAGGTTTCATAAGAAGCACACATTTCCAGAAATGCTTCTGGCTGTGAAAGTTTCCTATAGTCCAGAGGTTTCCTCTTTTATATAAAGTATGTTATTATCACATCACCAATTAGTCCATTTTGTTTAGTGTTGGCTTTCTGGCTACCTAGCCATGCTCTGTAAGTAAGGAATACTTCCTAATTTTCCATACGACATTATCTGTACCAGTTTTGAGCACTTACAAACTTGGCAGAGAGAAAAGTAGAAACCTGTCAGTTTGCATTACTCTGGTTTGGAAAACGACTTCCTAATACATCTCAGCTGCTCATATTAACAAGGTGCTGAAGGAGCCACCTTGCTACATGTCACTTGGTTTACCTGTTGACACATGCTAGTAAACAAACATGGGGTTACCAATCGGGTGCTTTCAAGTTATGACCTCGGAGAACGACAGGCTGCAGAACTGCTTGTGAAAGTGGAGAAGCTTGTTATTTCAAGACAGCGTTTATCTGTGAATCACATTCCATATGGAAGTTAAAAAAAAAAAACAACCAGAAAGAACCAACAACAAATCCGTGACATACTGTCAAGTGAGCTGAGCAAACTGACATATTTTTTTGAGACCTTTTAGAAAGCAGGTGTTGAATGCTTGTAATGAGATTTTCATGCATCTTCAGAGGAATGAGGAAAAATTCGAGCAAGAGCTTTCAGAATGTCATGCATGCTGAGGGATAGTTTCTGCTGGGGAGTACACCCTATAGGAATGTTCCTTGTCTCAGGTGGCGCTCATGTTCTCAATTAGAACTTTTTCAGAAGGCATCTCTTTACCAGAGGTTAATTTTTAGAAGAATGTAATTTTTCAGTTATAAGGAACTCTGTAAATTCTCAGTATCCTGATTTATTATCTAGCAGTTTCATCCATTTCTATGTAAGAAAAGATGAAAGAACTAAAATGGAATATGCCATACTTTTTAAAGTAAGTTAAAACAGTTTGTTTCAAGCTTAGGTATAAAGTAAATGGAGAAGATTGACTAAAAGGGTAAAAATCATACTCTGGGACACTTAAAAGGAAGAGGCTATACTTATGAGGTAGGGTGAGTATTTCTTTTATTATACAGGCATCCTAATCTCTCTGGAGACTAAGGTTCCATTCAGGAAATCCACTTTTCAGTCATCACGTTGTAAGCATCCAATTTTTCCCTAGGGATATGCGTTCACATTTCTTTCAGCTGGGGCATCCCAGGCTCCCAAACAGACTGACATTTCTCTTCATCTGCTTGTGGACTCTCATGATGCCTTTGTAACTTGTATCTGGTAAGACAAGTCCTAAAAGCGCTTTGCGTCTTTCCTGGAACTCACTCTGTAGACCAGGCTAGCCTCAAACTCACAGAGATCCGCCTAGCTCTGCCTCCCGAGTGCTGGGATTAAAGGTGTGCGCTACCACCGCCCGGCTAAAAGCACTTTTTTAAAAGGTTCAATTAGTTCATCAGCACTCTTCTGTCTAAATTTAGATTTTAAGGTAGATTTTTAGAGTTCATAAAAATACTGTAATTTTGATGAACAAAAAATTGAATTATGAAGCTGATTTAGATTTTACTTTTAAAAGTTATCTTTCTAGGGCATGGATTGTCTGTATGTATCTACCTAGGATATTCCCTAATCTAAATCCAATCCTTTGAGTTTCAAATTCTTTATATTGGTCTATGAAAGTCTACATTTCATGCTTGGTAATGTTAATTCCTAGACACTCTTCCCTGGTTGTTACTGAGAAAGTTATTTTTATTTATATTTTATTGTTAGTTGATTGTCGGAAAGGCTCTTGGAGTCTATTTCATTGACCAGTGGGGGTGCATAAGACCTTTCAGAGCCTATATACCAAAACTACTTCCACAATCTAAATTTTGATTTTTGCCTTTGAGACTCTGGTGACATTTATACTAATCATGCAGAAGGAACAGGAGAAAAACCTGCTGTCACCTGAGTGTGACTCATGTCCATGCTGCTAAGTTTAATTCTTCACCACCAGACACTTAAGAAAAAGGGAACAGTGTCATTGAGATAACACAGGGCAGCTGCATGCAGGAACTCACAGTGTTTGTGACAGCCTACGTGAGACCTGTGCAAGTTCATGCCCGAGCAAATCCCCACAGGGGGAGGGGAGATGGGCATGAAGTCCTACTCTGAGTCAAGGAGCTATTGGCAACTGAGAGCCAGCAGGAGAGGGAGCATCAGTTTTCATGAAGAGCACAGCCCCCAGGAAGTTGGCAATGCTCACAAGCCCCTCATCTGAGAACACACGGGCAGCCAAAATTGCAATTGATAGGTGTAAGAAAAAAAAGAGGGCATAGGTAGGAAAGAGGGGGTATCTGGGAGGAGTTGGGGGAGGGGTGAATATGGTTAAAACATCTTGTCTGATACTCTTGAGGAACTAGTCATAAAGTATTACACAGTATTTGCCAATATTAGAAAGATAATTCACTGAATATGTTATTCCCTGTAATCATTATGTAAAATGAATACTTATGTGACCAGTTCTAATGGTACATACTATTTCATTTGTTATCTCTTATGTATTCCTCAGGAGTAAACTTTTGTGGCATAAGAGCTCAGTTCTTTGGAAGGCATTGAGAATGGGATTATGGGACAGCCTGTGGTGAAATCTCTTTTAGGGAGTTTGAGGAGGGAGGAACTTGAACTTTTTTGACAGACTTTACCAGGCAATATATTACTAGATGATCATTTTCCATTATTACTAATCTACTACAATCCCTGTGGAGTAGAAATCACCTTTAACTTGTTATGTTGAAAATAGTAGCACTTGGACAATAATCTCCTTGGCTTGTAACCATCTAAACTTGGGAATTTGGAAACTAGAGGAGTGCAGGGGTGGCTAACCCAGTGAATTCTTGTTTTTTATTAACTTCCCACTTTAGCAGAAGTAGAAATGTCTTACCACTAGGCACAATACATGCTTGAAAGCCACACTTCTTGGAGGTAAGAAGTAAAGGAAAGGGAAAGCAGGGTAAGACTATTCTTTGACAGCAGCTGAAGAGGTGTAGAGTTCAGGATATGCATTTTGAATGGTGATACTATGTTTATAAATACAAGGGAAAGATCTAGAAAGAAGATAGAGGTACCATTCACAAGAGGAAGAGATACACAATCAAGCAACAATTATCCAAAAAAGCTATGGGTGGATTTGGGGTCAGTTACAAGACACTGACCTGGCTTTGAAGTGGATGATTCCTTGGGTTTTTTTTTATCATGAACAATGTTTCCTTTCCAGGTTAGACTGTCATAGGAACTAGATTTGACATTTAAATGTTAAGTACCTTAAGATGATTGAGAATACCCACTTCCCTTCACACTTGTCAGCACTGTAGGCTTCAACTTTCTGTTTCCCTACAAACATCCACACCCTAGGCACTCTGCATCTTCATTTCTTTAGCACCAGAAGCTAAGTGCTGGTGAGATTCATTCCAACTTGAGGAGTGGAACACTAAAACTAAAGGGAACATGAAGTGTTTCCATTAGCTCTAAATGGAGAAACATATGCCACCACTGTTCTGAACCTACACTCAGAGAAAGCAGGAAGAATGCTGAAGGAATGCAGACTTGGAACAATGGAATTGATTGAAGAGTGCAGAACCCTTCTTTCCCTCCCATCATTGAAACTGTGGATGCATACTGCAGAGGTGCCAAGAGTGTTGCAAGCCTTATCTCATATTTCTGCAGTGGACAAGTGCACATCCCATGTCCTCATTTGACTTCTCACATAGTTATCTAAGTGTGCAAGAAGCAACTGGTTCACTGAATGACACAGACTTTCCTTTGTGTTGAAAAACTGAAGCTACACACAGAACACCAAAACCTTGTTAGGAATGAGCAAGTAATACCTTCATTTGCCATTTCTGGTTAGTAATCCTTGCAGCCCCTGCTTATAATGCCTCTAAACATCTTTTGATCCATAGGAATTAATCTGCCTACATTGTAATAGGCTAATTAGTGGGGATACAAATTACACAGCATGGGGTATTTTCTTCTGTAGTTAGTGAGTAGGTGGAGAAAAGTTGAAGTAAACAAACAGGCAGAACCCTTGTTTACTCCAAACGAGAGAAGGAAAAAGCCAAAGTGAATTAGTATTATATCAATCTGGCAGGATTAATGATGTTCAATTCAGCATAAGGATAAAAGCATAGTAATAATTATATAATATAATATAATGGATTATATTACCTGATGGAATCAAAGCAATATATGACTATTAGGAAAAAATTATCTTAGGTAATTTAAACATGTAATTACCATGTGAAAATGCCCAAATCTTTTAAAATATAGTACAAAAATAAAGCTTGATGTGATCCGTTAGCCAGTGGTCACTTCAGGTAGACCAGTGTATCCACCAAACCTGTATAGTGTATACATGAATTTTCTTTACTAAAAGCTTTGGGGAAGTAAGAACTCAGACTTGAATGGTTTTCTCAAATACGCCAGAGAAATTATGATTTATTCCTTTTATTCTAAAATCAGAGAGTGTTATCTATTGGTGTACCCTAATTAGCAGGTAACTTAGAAACAGAGATTTTACTGTGTGAAAGAGTCCGTTGTTTCTATCACACTGTTCAGAAAGTCAGATGGGAAGTCTTCAGTTACCTGTTGGTTTCTACTGAGTAAAGACTCAGTAGTCTTCAGTTTATAGTTTATTTTCTGCAAAGTGTTGTCATGCTTTGGAAAACATATTTTGTGTCTATCATTTAGGTCACAAAAAACATTAGTTCATGGTGACATCTATTTTTAAGTTTTAAATAAATATTTTTAATCTTGTGTATATGCATGTGTATGTGTTTGTATGTTTGTGTAGTAACATCCAACACTAAAAAAACTTAAGTTTTTAAGCCAGCATATCAAAGTTTTATAAGAGAAAATTATCATTATCTTAGAAATATTGGTAAGAAGCTATTCACTGCTAACAAGACACTTCCAACAATGGTGTTATTTTGAATATACACTCTGTTTCTTGGCACACAGAGCTTAAGCAAAACAGACTCTACTTATTTATTATTTATCACTAGCGCTTGACAATGTAGTGCTAAATTAAAATGCCACCCAGATGGCACACACATCCTCATGACGTAAGGAGTGCCACAGTGCGACTTCTTCTCTCAAAGAGAGTAAGCACAGCATCTCCTGGGAAAGCATTTCTGTGCCACTCAACTGGTACTCTGGAAATGAGCACACTGGGGCTTAGACCTGGGAACCTAGCAACGTGAGGGCTGAAATGGGTCTTTACAATACAAAGTCCTCTCCTGTTCTGTCCATGACAGGCACCTCCAAATTTCTAGATTCAAAAGCAGCATGTTTACCAATCTATGCAAAAGAACCATGTCAAGGCCAGCTCTAAGAAGCATGTAAGTCACAATATGAAGCAGTTTCTAGAGCACCACAGGGATCGATGGCACACCTATTACTGCTGTTCTCGTCTATAAGAAGCACCCTGAACTAAAAAAACAAAGAAATCTTTCATTGGAATTCACACCTAGTTTACATTATCAAGCCATTCAATTTAAAAAGAATAAACAATTAGGAAGATAAAGTTTAAGCATCATGATGAATTCTAGATTATAGTAAATTAATCTCACTATCACAAAACGAGCAAGAAAAAGAAACAGATTTTTAAAAGATTTGGTTTTGATATAATGTAAATCACAGATTACTCATGAAGTGCTAAAAAACATGAACCTAGCCGGGCGGTGGTGGCGCACGCCTTTAATCCCAGCACTCGGGAGGCAGAGCCAGGCGGATCTCTGTGAGTTCGAGGCCAGCCTGGGCTACCAAGTGAGTTCCAGGAAAGGCGCAAAGCTACACAGAGAAACCCTGTCTCGAAAAACCAAAAAAAAAAAAAAAAAAAAAAAAAAAAAAAAAAAAAACATGAACCTAAACAGCTAGTATTTTATAGCCCCCAAGTTAAATAAGAATTGCTTTTCCAAAATTGCGAATGCTCAAAGTGAACTACCAGTTTAAATGAAACATGCAGTGCCCAAGAAGGAAAAACATCCAATGAGGTCATTTGTTTTCATCCATTTATCGCCAGATTCTAAAATCCCTTTATCTTACACACTAGTGCTACCAATGGACAACAAAAACATCCCCAATAATAGAAGAAACCGTAAACCACGACTAAGCAGCATGGTGGATCATAAAGCAGTGGAAACGGCGGATTGCTCAGTACTGAATATGCAGCTGTTACCTCTGCCTTCTCCGATCTCACATTGGTGCCATGCTCCCTCTTTCTCCTGTAATAAGAGCTGGCGACTCTGGTTTATTTTTCAATCCTGTTATTTTTAAGCGGCTAGTTTTCGCCCTATATTTTAATTATTCAGGGATTGGTTCAAATGAACTTTTACAAGGCAGCTTGCCAGCTTGAGGATGTTCTTTCTGCTGGAAGCATCCAGATAACTGTCTGTGTCATAAGCTCATGTGTCCATTCAATAAATATTTACTGGGTACCATGCCCGTGCCGGGCCAGCCACTTCCCTCTAAACTGGGGATGAATTGGTTATCGAAATGCAAACCCCTCTTCTCATGGCGCTAACACCACAGGACAGTAAGTACGATGAAGGAAGTATATTGTGCCCTCTGGTTTTGGAAGAGGCTTACAAATAGTAAGCATTTTGAACATGACAACTGAGATATATGTGGAAAAATCTAACTAAATGAAAATGGAATGATACAAACTTTTCATGAGGGAGACAGCGAGGGAGGAAAGCACATGACCGAAGCTCACAGACAATGAGCTTTACTGGCCACTTACAAGAAGTGTGACTCTGTATAAGTTGTTCAGCCACTTTTTTGATCTTTCTGCAATAATAACAATAATAATATACATCACAATGTTTCACTGTAAGGGGTAAATGAGATGACTATATAAACTGCTTAGAAAGGTCTATCACAGAAATTTTTTTCTCATGTTAGTAAGTACCTTTATTTTGGGGAAAAAGTAGTGATCAAACAAATACTAACCATTAGTTTTTGCAACATGGCTGAGAGGGTTGTCATAAAAATGTTATCACTTTGAGTCTGACAGTCTTGGAGGCCCAGCAGCCAGTAGAGAAAGAACAGGACATATTTCTTGGTCTCAGAGACCAGGTGGTTTTCCACACGTGCAGAAAACTTTTGATAACTGTACGACTTTGTTTCTGAAGTCTCAGTGACTTCTATAAAATACTCAATTTTTGTAAACTTCTAGGACATGCAGATTGATAGATCACAAAATCATAAGAAATTTTGGGCAGAATTTTCTTCTTTCCTAGGTAGTTCAAGAGATTTTTTTTCCCTGAAGGATTCATCAACAGAAAGACAATTAATATTTTTATTTTTATTCACTTTTAAAATCACGCTGGTCATTTACCAGGGAATCTCTTTGGCCTGGCCTACTACTAAATGCAACTAAAGGAATATACATTATTTTAAAAAAAATCTTTCATTGATTTAAAACATTCCTCAGCTTTCTGTCAATCCACTTACATCAAAGAATATGCTTATTTTTTATTTTTATATATATAAGCATCTAGTTTAAACAGAATTATTTTTCTTAAAGCTGCTGAGCTGACCAGGTGAATGGTGGAACGGACAGTACATAGGAGTGAAGGGAAAGTGTCCTGTCAGGGGCAGTGAGGTATGTGGCAAGGATCTTTTCTTCTTCCTCCTCTCTTCAGCCACATTGGGCATCAGTACAAGTGCCTCTGCTCATGCGTCCTGAGGGTGCACTGAGATCTCTCTTTATTTCACAGAAGAAACAAAGCCCCAAAGGCTGAGGATCAGGACTGAGCCTAGTCTCAGACGGATGACATATGTACTCTACAGAAGTGGGAAAGGCATAGATACTCCTGGACTTCTTGTTAGTAGGTTAGGATAAAAACGGTTCTCAGCGAGCAGCAGCCATGGCCCTGTGCTACCCCATGGCCGTGGGCTTCAACAAGGGTCACAAGGTGATGAAGAATGTCAGCAAGCTGAGATACAGCGGACGCCCGGGGGCGCCTCACCAAGCGGGACATGATCTGGAAGGTGTGCGGCCTCGTGTCCTACAAGTGGCAAGCTATGGAGCTGCTCAAGGTGTCCAAGGGCAAGGGCGTGCTCAAGTTCATCAAGAAGAGGATTGGCACGTACATCCATGCCAAGTCAGCTGGAGGAGCGGAGCAACGTGCTGGCGGCCATGAGGAAGCCAGGCAGTGGCCAAGAAGGACTGATGCCCTCTACCACGTTAAAAAAAAAAAAAAAAAAAAAAAAAAAAAAAAACCTCCAAAAAACAAAACAGTTTTCAGAATAACCATGTTATATATTGTAGGAGTTTAGATGGTATATTTTAAATATGTTCTTTTTAAACATTTGTTCATCTATTTATTTATTTATTTATTTATTTATTTATTTATTTATTTATTTATTTTCTGGGTGTGCACATAACAAATGTGAGGAAGCCTCTGGACAACCGGAAAGAGTCTGCTCTCTCCTTTAAATATACAGGTTCTGGAAACTGAACTCAAGTTGTCAGGCCCGGTGGAAAGTGTCTTTATTTGCTGAGCCATTTTGCTGGCCTCACAAAGAATCTTGAAAGAGTTTGTGAAAGAACATGAGACTACTGATATTGTGTGGGCTGTCATGAGTGGGGATGACAAAAATCTCATTGTAGTCTAATTATTTACTTTTTCTCGAGTGCAGTCAGTAAACACTGTAGGGTGTCTTTCTTTCCCCTTTTGTGTCCCAGTGTTTTGTACCTGTCGCCTTTCAGGACTCAGATATAGAAAATAATAGAAAAAGCTTCCTACACCTCACCAGGAAATAGATAGAGCCCTTAGTAGAAAGGCAAGCTTTAAAATGGAAGGAGAATTTATCTGTGAGTGTGGTGTACCACTTGTCTCATGCGCCACTGCTTCTAGATGGAAACTAATTAACAAAAGTTCAGAACACTGACTCTGTCACCTGCTTAGATGCCTAGACACAAGAGGAACAAGGCAATAAGCATTCTGCCTGCAATTCTGTCTGAAGAGGGGACAGGGAGAGTGTACAGAAAATGGTACACACAGTTAAATTAATTACAGTTGTGGTAAGGAGTACAAAAAAAAAAAAAGGAACAAGACCTTTAACATTTCAGAGATTCAGAAACATCTACACCCATAACATACCCATCTACAGACAGACAGACAGACAGACAGATACACACACACACACACACACACACACACACACACACACACACACACACACACACAATTTCCTAAGACAGAAATCTCAAAGCCTCTGCTCATTCGTTCAGAGTTAAGAACATCTTCCTTTTATTTAATAGCAGTTTTGCTTTCTACTCTCATGCCAGCTTTCAGTGTGATGAAGGAAGATGGGCCTCACTTCTGTTTGTGAGAACCCTTCAAGGATGGGTAACTTCTTCCAAATAAGATGAGTGTCCATGCTTAAGACATTATGTATAGCATTAATATGGTCTCAGGTTTCTTGCCTTGAGTTCATATAAAACTACTGCTGATCTTTCAGAGAAAATGGCATGTATTTCCCCTACAAAGCATTAGCAACAGTTGTAAAAAAAAAATCCAAGTATTTTCATTATCCTAGTGAAAGTGATCAAACAAGTGCTCTCTGACAAGGGAGTTACTTATAAATATCAAAGCCAAGAGGTAGAAAGACAACACATACAGCCAACAGGAAGGAAGACAGCACATACAGCCAGCAGGAAGGAGACACCACATACAGCCAGCGGGAAGGAGACACCACATACAGCCAGCAGGAAGGAGACACCACATACAGCCAGCAGGAAGGAGACACCACATACAGCCAGCAGGAAAGAAGACAACACACACAGCCAGCAGGAAAGAAGACAACACAATGAAAAGAAAAGGCAGCTTGTGGATGAGAGAAAATACATCCAAGAGAGGGCTAACATTTGAAATACATAACACACCCAAACTAATCAATAGCAGAAACCCCAAATAGCCCAATCAAAATGGGCAAAAGAACATAATTAGACATTTATCAAATGAGGCCTACAAATGGCCAATGGGTCTCTTTCTTATATGAAAAATGTTCAATGTCACTAATCTTCATGGGAATGCAAGTAAAATCATAATGAAATATTACCTACTCTTGAACAACCATGATCACAAAAAGCCCACTGCCTGATATGACCAGTGGTGGGCAAGGACATGAAGGGAAGAGCTTAAATACTATGGATACCAATAGAAATAGGTACACCATGGAAAGCAATATGGAGGAGCATGAAAAAAAAAAAAAAAACAGAACTACCATAGGGTCTGTTATTCATCCAAAAGAACAGAAATAATATCTGAACTTCCATCTCACTGCAACATTATGTACAATAACCAAGTCATGAAAACAGTGTCTACTGACAGACAAAGGCTTTCAGCAAATTCGGTGTATGCAGACAAATAGGATATTTGTCACCCTTACTCTTTGTGATCTACATGTACGAGAAGGGCATTGTGTTAACAAAACAAATCAGGTACAGTAAGACAAATATTACATGACACCACTGAGTGGTCTGTAATTCTGGGAAAGATAGAGAGTAGGAGAATGGTCTCAAGGTAGGTGAAGCAGGAAAGCATCACCTGTGTAGAGTTTCATATGATAAGATCAGTAAACCATGCAGACATACCATGTATCAGAGTGACCTCTGGTTAGCAGTGCTGTTTTGCACACTTAGAAAGTGCTATGAGGACATAGCCTCCCCTCTTTTTTTCCCAACCTGGTTGTAATAATAATGAATATATATGTGGTGACATTAGAAATAGGAGCATGTGCATGCAGAAACATTACCTGTTTCCTTTTCTGCAGGCCCTAAAACATAAGAAAAGAGAATTTAAGGCTAAGCAAGCAAAGAAAACTAGCCTGTCTTCCTACTTCCAAATCATTTTAAATGTTCTTGGTCTGGCCTGAACATAAAAAAGAAAAAAAAAACTTTTAAAAAATGAAAATAAAAATAGGAAAAGTAGAAGCAGAAATTGAAAGAGCATACAAGTTTTCCTCAGTGAATGAGCAAGCATTTTATATTTTTGAAGTAAGACAGCTTGGCAGTCCTTGAGTAGATTGCTGGGATCCACTAGAATCCAGAATTTGCTAAATTTGCTAGAATATTGTCACATTAAACTCAAGATGACTCCAGGAAAGGAGGCAGTGGGAGGGTCCCTGCTTCCTCTCCATTTGGTCTTAGGACAGACTTCTCTATGCACAAATAAAAGATCTTCTGTTTCCTTTACAATGGATTCTAAAACCATAAACTACTGAGCAACTCAGAGAAATGCCATCTATGGTCCTCTCAGCATTCTTGCATAGCTGTAAGACTATTTCCAGAAAAGCTCAGGAAGAAAAGCTTCCCTCAGCCATTTTTAAATAGGAAACCGATTTGTACAAAATGATACCACAATGGTTAAAGGTTCCCACACACCTTTCCTCTGAGATAGTTGAAAGATTTTAATGTCAGTTTGTGTGTCAGTTCTTCCAATCACGTTCAGAACACCCAAAGTCCCAGACATGAAAACTACATGAACCAGTATTCAAAAGTGAAAACCCAAGTGTTCAACTTCCACTTCCTTCAAATGACCCAGTGTTCACTGCGTTTGATTCAACACAACATGATATCGTAATTAATGATGGTAAGCTGGTAACTAAGGAGGTTTCATGTTGTTACTCTCGTGATATAATATTGGTTGCTATGGTGATGAGATGGCTTTTTTGTTAATCACTCAGGAGGTTGGTTATCACATGCTTGTTAGTGAGCTTGTCTAGATTTGGAGAAAAAAGGAAAGACAGAACAACATTTATCTTTCTCATTGACTGAAAATTGATAAAAATCATTCTAATACCAATTAGCTCATAAATCGACCATTTACTAAGCAGAATTTTGAAATATTAAGAGTTACCAAACTTTATCTATGGGATGACTACGTTCTTATTTTAAGACATAAACATTTAGCAAGACACAAACTTTTTCTGTCTCTCCGGTAATGATACATGTATGACATAAGTCAGTTTTGCGATAATTTGAACAAATAATTTAAAATCTTCTTCAATACTTTAAAATCATCTGTCAAAGTCCTGGAAAATAAAATCTGATCTCGTGACTCTGCCACAACTTCCCATCCATTTATCTCTAAACATTTAAAATATCAGTGTCCTTAATGAATAAAACCCGAAGAAAGAGAGACAAATGCACAGTCCTCTCAAGAGGTCTAGTCTTTGAAATGCAGCAATATAGAGCAAGCAATTAGAAGCGGCAGGAAGTTCTACCGGCTTATGTCAGCCCTCACCACAATCCAAAAGTTTCTTCCTCTTCTGAGTGGCAGTGCAGATCAGAAAATAAAATTACATAAGGCTACACTGACACCAATCAGGAAAGAATCCACAGCCCATAGTTTAAATGTTAGACATACTTACAGCAATGTCAAAAAATACAACCCACGAAAACACCTTTTGGTTTCTTGAAAACTCAAAATAAGAACAAAGGACAACTTTAGCGCGGATCCTGGGTCTTTCATTCAAGCCGAGTCCCAGGAGGCATATTAAAGCAATGAATAGGAAAAAGCGCTTCAGTTCGCCAGCTGAGATTTTAATGAGACATTTCCCTTTGCCACGGCACAGGATTGTTCAGGGAGGGAAAGGACTTCTCAGAGAAAATTCAGTTAATAGGCATTGTTGGCTCTCGCAGCCACTTCGACAATTGCTCAGGGCACTGACCTTCAATTTTGGCATACTCTGTGAGCCTAGTGTAATTGATCAAGGCAGCTTTCTCCAGACATTTCCTGACCACTTTCTTCACCTCCTCTGCGGGGATAGGAGTGGCAATGTCTTTCATTAAGACCTACAGAGAGAAGAGAGAAGTGGGGTGGGCGGGCGAAGAAGAAGAAGAAGAAGAGAGGAGAGACGCGGCATAAAATGAATTCTCAAAACAAATGTCACAAATTGCCCCAGACTTGAGTGTTCCCGGGCTGGGGGAGGGGTCCTCAGTAACTTGTGGGAAGTAATGAGTCGGCACTTCACAACTGGGAACTAATCCTTCAGTATTGGTTCCTCCTGCCTAAGCCCATCAAAACCTCCCATGGGCCAGGTCACCAGGATTCAGTGTGACTGTCACTTTTCCTCCAGGGATCCAGGACACCATTACAGCAGCTGTTTCAGATCAGGATTACAGTCCTTGGCATAAGCGATAAACAAAGTTTGTCTTGTATAGTCCTAATGGAAAAAGCCCCAGCTCTTCTGAATATATGTGAAAAATCCTAAGAAACATTTCATTATGAAGGGGCGTAATTTTGGAGCTCTGTAAAAATCACTAATTAAACTTTAATCGTCGTGACCGGCTGAACATGATGTGGTGAACTATCCAAAGACAAAAGAAACTTCTTTCCTTAGTGGAATGAATGCTTTATGGGAGGTCAAATGCTAAGGCACAGGGACACTTCCTTCAGCTTGGGACAAAAAGAAGACACAGGTCATTCTTTGCTGGGTTTCTAAAATGTGTTCTTGGATCTTTTTCCTTAACATGTTTTATTATTGGCAAGGAGTAAATACAGTTATATAAAAACCATCCAAAAGGTAATTTTAAACACTTTCTAATGGGGCAATCATACCTTTCATTACAACTCCTCTTGGAAGTTGTTAGTCATTGTTAGACGATTTCTTCATGTATTGAATGTAATTGTCATGCTTTGTTTATATTCAAATGATGACATATAATGGTAATATAAAGTGCTTTTTAAGTGTGGTAAGTATTCTATTAGTCACTTACATTGAAATAAATACTAAAGGAGACTGAAAACATCCATTAAAAACTGTATTATTTTATTCTCTCACACTAATGTTTGTACACTCTTGAATTTATTCTAGCATGCAAGCATCAATAACTACTGCCAGTATTTTCAAGTGTATTTAGGCAAGATTTTCTTTCTTGAAAACAGCAAACTTGATCATTTAACATTTCTTTTATTATCGAATTCAATTAGGACATAAATTTGGTACTTCAGAAACACACAGTAGATATTTGTAGTCTAAAAAAAAAAAACCCTTCTGTGCATTGTAAAATATGTATAGGCATCAAATTTGAACTATTATATTTAATGAGATCTTTGCCAAAATTATCAATATGATGCTGTTTCATATATAAGCTTATGAATTTTACTTAGGGTTCCCATGCTGAGAAACTTCAAATAGTAGAAAGAATAACTAGAAATTAGAATGTATATGTTTACTCCAGAGGTGAGGCTAGGGTTTGAGTAGTATTTCATATTCTCTAGGAGCCTGAAAACTTCATGTGGGGCTCTTAGGTGTTAAAAATTCACTTACAGATTTTATTTTATTTTTGTAAGTTGCTAGCAAATAAAGAGAGATTTAAAAAAAAAAAGGAAGAAATGGCCCTTAGCATTTCTCTTTCAATCCGTAAGAGATGTGATTAGTGACTGTAACTAGAAAGGGTCGCTGTCACACTGCCACCTGTCAATGCAAGGCACAGGGCATCTCTGGATTACTACCTCTTCCCTGATGGGAGGAAAGCAAGACTCTGCCATGGAAACCAGGACACAGAGAGGTTGTGTGAAGTACCCAAGATGCTGTTCAGTTACAAAAAGTAAAGCAACTCTAAGAACTGACTTATTTGTAATTGCCTTAATGAACAGAACAGAATCAACACTTTAAAAAGCTAAGGCTACATGCAGCTTTTAATAACACAAAAATTCCAATAAACCTATCTTCATGCGACTTCATTCAAAGTGCACAAAAAAGAAGACAAGGGAGTAACATGGACTCAATCTATAACCTGAATTTTGATTTCATTTTAATCACCCAGTCTAGTGTTTATCTCTCAAGTTCTGAGCAATATTCCTACTGCCTCTTTCTAATAGATGTGCTTATGGATAGCATCGTTTCTAAAGTTAGTTTAGCAGAAAAATAGACAAGATGAAGTCAATAAATCAGGACCAGCATAATAAAATCACAAGCTATAGAAAATAAGCAAAACTGCTTATAATTCTGATATTGAAGAGTTGTTAAGATCATATTACTTAGCTGGAAGCATTTCATCAGCATTTGGAGATTAATAAAAATGAAAAAAAATACTTTCCTCAACAGTCACAGAAATAGCACACATTATATCTTAAAAATTGTTTTTAAAGATGGATGTGAAAACCTTGGTTGCTATTTATTTTTGTAGGGGAAATGCATTTCTATGATTTGTGAATTCTTTGATGATAACACACCAAATGTGGAGCCCGAAAGGAATGATATGTCCCTCATCTTATATAATAAATGCTGACATGCATGAGGGCTATAACTGCTGGAAAACCAGTGACCCCCAGAGGATAATAAAAGGCAAATGTGAGTGAGATGCCCTGGGAAGTAGAGACAACTAAAAGCAAACAAACAAACAAACGAACAACAACAGCAAGAACAAGCATTTCATGAGATTGTAAGTGGGGGAAAAAGATGGACAGATAGATATCAAAATGATAGCACAATATCAGGGGAGGAGGGTGGTGGAAAGTCTTCAAAGGAGGAAGGAGTTGGGGAGACAACAAGGAAGTAGTAAGAAAAGGTACAACGCTCATGTGGTGCTGGGTGTGCAGCAAAAACTCCACCTCATGGAGATTGCTCAGTTCACCAGCTGAAACACGGCCCTGGAGAACACAAATAGCAGCTATAAACCCT
This sequence comes from Peromyscus californicus insignis, assembly GCF_007827085.1. Classification (NCBI taxonomy): domain Eukaryota; kingdom Metazoa; phylum Chordata; class Mammalia; order Rodentia; family Cricetidae; genus Peromyscus; species Peromyscus californicus. The sequence goes on from NW_026294584.1 coordinate 36,553,807, forward strand.
TATACGTACCCTTTCAAGTAACGAAAGTGTAGCTTTCAGAGCACCCTCAGGTCGTCCAAAAGGAAAACAGTATCTTTAAAAACAAAAGGAGGAACAAAAACATCAAACATCTAATATTAACCCAAGAGCTAAATCAATACAGCTTTGATGACTTGGCATTAGGGGAGAACCTTGAAGAGACGGTAAAATATTGAGTCAGCTTGGAAGTTATTTTAACTGTTAAATTTTACCAAGTCACCGGGTGGTGGTGTCGCACGCCTTTAATCCCAGTACTTGGGAGGCAGAGGCAGGCAGATCTCTGAGTTCAAGGCCAGCCTGGTCTATAGAGCTAGTTCAAGGACAGCGAGGGTTGTTACACAGAGAAACCCTGTCTCAAAAAGAAACAAAAAACAAAACAAAACAAAAAAACCCCCAAAATTGCTGTCTATGATTTCAAGGTCTTGAACTAGCAAGGTATCAATTATGATGAAAAGGATTCTCAAGTCTTCTTGATCCATGCACTAAAAGAACAGACATTAAAGAAGAAACCCCAGAGTCATTGTAGAGGGAAGATTATTGTATAACACCTAAGAATTTCTTGTTTTACGCTTGATAAAAAGAAATGGTTTTTCCCACACCTTCCTGAACTCATATGTGGAAGAAGAACGTATACACATCCATTGTATACCTAACCTCTAAGACCAAAACTGTTTCAATGCCCCCTTTTAGGGACACTATACAGCTATGGGTGTTTAATTCTTTCACCTCCCTAAGACACATGTAAACCCTGTGCACAGCCAGTATCCCAATGTTTCTTGTCTGATGAACTGCAAAGCAACAACCAGAAGGCAGGTAACGGGGATATTCTGAAACTATGGCCAAACATGCCTGTTCAGGGAGAGAATGGACTCCTTTTAAAGTTAGTGGCCACAGGATGCTAACAGGTGTATTTTTATTTCATGTCAGTCTCCACTTAAGGAGCACTGAGAACCGAGTGGGTACAAACTGCTGCAGCCACTGGCTTTGTGGAACCAGATTCAGTCCAGATCCCTCCCTCTCTGAGGCTGTAGCTCCCTCCCCAGGGTCTAGACTGAGGGCAGCTGGCTGTCTTTATGCTGCCACCCCACTTACCTTAGAAATCTGCAAATTAATGAGTTGGAAAGAAGTCTACTTGTCTCCATGTCCTACTCAATTAAGTAGTGGCCTCGGAATGAAATTATTTTTTTTTCTCCCCACACTGTAATTTGAATGGGTTTACCTAGAAAGCACTTAAGCTTCAAGTAAACATTTGTTTATGAAACTTAATTTTAAATAAAGAATAAAAGACATATTTCTTTCTTCCTTTTAAGAGAAATGTATTTGAATTTGTTTTTTTTTTTTTTTTGGGGGGGGGGAGTTATTTGTTAGTTTCATAAAAGTTTCTCCAGTGTAGATAAATGCAAACGGAACCTTTTCCAGATATAGCCACCCAGTGTTTTCTTCAGAGTATTTATCGTTTGTTTCCTTAGCATTAGAATATGTACTTGCTTAACTTCGCCTCTCTGTGTCCTGTTCTCCCACCTCCAGACAATTTATTTTAATAGCGTTTCCTGTGCCGTGGTGCTTTTTATGCGTTAGCAAATTAGCAAAGTAGCTTTTAATCATCCTGTGTACTCTAAAGCTTAATTCCACATTTAAATAAAGCACCACTTGGGTCCGTGTACCTCCCTCCCCTGCTTAATCTTTTTCAGCGTATTTGCATAATCCACCGTTGTCTTTCCTATTGTTTATTTCCATTAACCTGCGGGTGAGACATTTTATGAATGGAATGTTACTGATCCTCAGATTACACTCAGCATTTCGGGGCTCTGAGGTCCCAATGGGTATGTTCTGAATTAGCATTGGCTGTGCAGTATGTGTAAATAATTCAACCCATTCAGAGTAATCCTGAATCAGTAACGGACAGAAAATAACTACACAGAAGCTTAATTAATCTCTACAATGCAAGTTTTAAAAGGAGGGAGTCATTTTGCTCTGCCACCTTTCGGGATAAATATTTTGGGTTTTTGCCTCTCTTGACAGCTAAGCAAAGTGGAAAACATTCCATTATTGAATAAAATTCAACCACATTTAATATCTAATCTGAGTAAACTGAAGGCCACCTCATTCCCACTTTGGTAAATGAGTTTCACAGATAAATGAGCCAGCCCACGATTAAGTACCACCCCCTTTCTTTATTTAAATGCAGTATTAACATTAACTGACATTCTATGTGCGCTGCACACACTTCCTCTAACAGGCTTTTTGAAATAAGGACCTTGCGTCTTTTATGTTTGCTCTGCCTTGTCCTAAGTAATTTCTGTGTTTCAGAAAATATAAAATAAAAAGGTCAAGCTTTAGCCGACTCTTTTGACATTTGAGGACTTTCTGTCCTCAAACTGTGCACTTGTATTTTTACTTGCTGATTTTGCTACCAACTTCCTGCTATGAAAGAAAATCCCTCAGTTTTGTATCTTGGGTGATGGGGACATTGCATGTGACAGAGAAGTGCCACCTGTTGAGCTATCCTCAGCCTCAGTGTTATCTAGTGGAGTGATATAAAGTAAGTTGCATGTATTTAAATTATAAAAATTTAAAATTTAAGTTGTGACATATCTTTTTTTTTTTTTTTTTTAAATTGTCACCACGGGCAACCAGTGACCTTCCTCCTACCCCAGGCAACCAGTGATTAACTTTCCATCTTTGGAATGAGATTGCATGTCTAGAATCTTCCATAAGAGGACATAGTTTGTACTTTTTTGTGTCTGAGTGCTCACCTGGCACTTCATCCCTTTGCATTGGTGCAGGCTATACAACTCCATAAGGACACCGTTTATCTAGTCCTTAATGGTTGGTCATGGGACTAATTTTCATTTTATTGTTAATAATTTTGGTATGGACATCCATTCATTCTTTGGTCTACGTGGACTTTACTTTCACTTGGGAAAATTCTGAGGCATAAAATGGATCCTATCTGCAGCAGGTGTTTACAATTATAGGAACCCACCAAATGAGTTTCCAAAGTGGGTTGTACTGTCCCAGCCTTGCCAATAGCATCTGAAAGTTCTTATTTGCTGTTCTGTATTGTAGATATACTAAGAGGTCTGGAGGGCTTTTGTTGTTTGTTTCTGGCTGGTCATTCTCCTGCTTCAACCTCTCTAGTGTTAGAATTCCAGACTCTGGCCACCATGCTGGAACTAACTGCAGCTTTAAGTTGCATTTTCTTCTTAAATAATGGTGTTTTCTTTTTCTTTTTTTCCAGCATACATAATTCTTACCCTTCTACTTAGTGAAGTTTACCATTTGGAGTTATCATTTAGTATTCACACAACATTAATTGAGGTAGAATAAAAACAGGAAAAATTATGGGGACATGGGAAAAGAAAAGAGCTGTTAATTCGGCTCTGGTTGAAGCCTCTAGCCAAGTCAGGAGAAAAATCAAGAATTCCAACACAATTAGCATTTGCTGCAGGGACAATAATTCTTATTTTTGAGATATTTTCAAGTAAGAATGTTAAAATGGGAATAAATCACACCTGAGACTTTACTTTATGTGGTATTTTCCCTTTCCTAGTTCTAAACTACATAGTTCTATGAATCTTATCTGAAAGCCCATTACAATAAAAGACATGTCTTAATTCTCTTATATAATCCTATTGATTATGGTTTTAATTTATCAATTGTAATCCCACCATGGTACCTTTACAGCCACTCTATAATCTCCTTTATTGAAAAAAGAGACTAAAAAAAGGAGAAAATTTTTCTTACCAATCTTTGAGATCTCACTGGAGAACCAACAGAAATATATATATGACTATAGTTAAGACATTCCAGGAGACTCTTCTTTAAGAAGTCCACACCCACACTCTTGGGACTGACTTTTTATTTTATTCTCAATAAACTCTAGCTCGGTTTTATACTGGCCCATCTTTGAATTCCTTTCTGCGGTGAAGTCAAGGATCAGTTTTACCTGATTGTAGGTCCTTAAACTATTAAGAGAACAGTTGTACCTTCTGGAAGTTTTCATAAACTCAATCTCAATGGTGTGTTTATAAATTGTATGTGTCACGTTTCCATATCATCTCTAGAGTTCTTATGTGTTCTCTGAAGATTTATTTTTAACTTTTCAAACTCATTTTTTACTGATAGATGCTGTCTTTTTGAACTCCTCTAAAGACTTCAATAAAAGATTCCTCCACTTTCCTTTTCCCCATATAATCTTGACTATTTCCAAACCACTACCTCCCTTTGTTATTTACTTGCATTAGGCTCTCTCCTCTCTATTAAACACTATTAAATACACGTATGACCATTTTCAAAAGTACACCATTAGGAAGTGAAAAGAAGACTGTGCATGTAGGCAATTCTTAAGGATGACCATCTTTGTCGGAGATGCCTCTTGCTGAGATGTTAGGGAAGCCTTTATTATCTACAGCTGTGGGTTTTCTTTTCTCTTGGTGAAGAGAAGACAACTTTTCTCAGGAGAAGACGACATGCATGCCTGACAGCCTGTTAGCTTTATGGGAGTCAAGTACATGAGTTTGGAGAGGCGTGCCATCCTCAAAATTTTATAATAGAGGCTTATAATACCTTCCTATTGTAACTTTTGACCACGGCTGATGCTTCCTGTCCCCCCTCCCCCCGACCCTCTGTCCAGTTACCTTCACTTTCTCTAGGCAACTAATATATAGACTGATACTGGTATAGGAGAGCTGTGTAGGGAAAGACAGCTGGGGATCTCAGTACTTCTCAGCAGTAAATAAACAAATCATTCTTCACTCTCACTTTCTGGGGGTGCTCTAAACCAATTCCTACACATGTTGGTGGTTATATATGTCAAACACGTTGCTTCTCTAATTTTACAATGCCAGCCTAGGATTCTTTCCCCCTGAATGTCTATTTTAGATATTGTTCCTGTGATTGACTTCTATAATAATTTCCAGGTTTGTTTTCTCTTGCTATATTTTCTCTTCTCAGACTTCTCCTTTTGGATTTATGACTTCAGAAATAATACCCGCTGGCCATTATGTTCCATGTCTGTCAGGAAACTGAGATATATATCCAAGGTATCATCTCACTTTTCTTTTCAACCTGCCATCTTTCATAAGAAGTTTGTTGTTTAGTTTGTTCTATCTGTTCTTGAAATCCGTATCTAGAGCATTATTGGGCCTAAGCAACTTTTTATACACATTATTGATTATATGAAATGTCTCTCTTTCTTATTCCCCCAAATAGTGGAATTAAACTCAGGGACTTGTCTATACTAAGCAAGTGGTCTATCAATGAGTTGCCATGACCTAATGTGGTTGCTAGGAACTGAATCTAAGTCGTTTGGAAGAGCAGCAAGCACTCTTAACCACTGAGCCATCTCTCTAGCTCATCCCCATTATTTTTGAGACAGTGTCTCACTAAATTGCACAGGCTGACTTTGAAACTAAATAAAACCAGGGAAAGAATAGTATTAAGCTGTGTGTCTTTCACTTTCAAATGATTTTTTTATTGGTGGCTAATCTTCCTGAATAAGGAGCAGTAGGTGCTGCGTTTTATGTCATGAATACAGAGATAACTAATGGCTTAAGCAATGAATTTATTTTACCATGTTATAAAGGGACAAGTGAAAAAGCACAAAAAATTGCTAAAAGACTTGAGACCATTCTTTGATAAGAAAATTGAGAATGCCTCCGTCATGAAGGTGAGAATCTCCTTGCCTGGTGGTACAGAAAAAAAGAAAAGAAAAATCATTAGAGCTGGGATGGAAAAAAAAAAAACTATGCAAGGACGAAAATGCAAAGGAAAAGCATGAGTTAGAGCAGATAGACATTCCAGCAGGGATGGCTAAGGTATGAAAACCATCTGGGAAGCAGACCACAGAATGAAGATTGGACCATACAGTGCGAGCAATGGGAACCTACTGGTAATTCTTGAGTGGTGGCAAGAAGATTTAACAAAAAAATGTACTGGGAGATGAAGGATAGAGCAAGATTGGAAAAACAGATACTTGGATCAAATACAAAACATACCTGAAGTGGCTTATCTGGTTTTCTAAAAGGGAAGAAAGTCTCTCTTTTATCTCCTCAAACCTTTCTTTTTCTTCCACTGAAACAGTTCCAATTCCATCAGGCCTGAGAGAGAGAGAGAGAGAGAGAGAGAGAGAGAGAGAGAGAGAGAGAGAGAGAGAGAGAGAGAGAGAGAATCAGCAACTTGTATTAATAGATTATTTACCTTGAAAGATTTTAGACACACAAATGTATCCCTAAATCATTCAAATAATCAAGGAAAAGGCATATTAGCCTTAGCTGTGTTTACACTGGAAATTTAATAGAAGTATTTGAAGCCATTTGCTTTATATTTTTGACCTAGAATGAATGGAATGGGTTTATTCTTTTAGACAGCCTTCAAGGTGAATGATGACAATGAATCGTTTCCAGACACACAGAGAACAACAACTAGTCCTTGAAAATGGCAGGGAAAATGTTCTCCTGTGGAATTAAACATCTGACCAATTAAATGACTATCCCCTGAATGGAATGACTATAAAAATAGACTGAATGCAAATGGAAATATCTTAACTGCTTCTCTTCCAAATAAAAATAAACAAAACATGAAGCTGGATATTTAAATTTTTAAAGAAACAGAAAGTTTGGATAAATATGTGAGCATGTAACTAGTAGATAAGATATATTTAACAAATAATAGGAAATTCTCAAAAAAAAACTCTGTATCAATTTAAATCTCTGCTTGTATAATAGCCATGTGAAATTTGAGAACATAAAGTTAAACTGTCCATGTTAATACAGAGGGGAAAACACATTGATCTTATATTTACTTTAAACCTTATGTACTTTAAGAACATCTTTGGCACTTGGTAATGGGCAACAGGCATTTTTCTCGTTAGCTTATTTTTAACTGATTATTTTTTCCCAAAGATGTGCATTCATTATTCCGAAGTATTAATATTAATGCTTGTGTATAAAATAGGTGGAAACAAAGATTATTAAATGCAAAGAGAAATAGTTAGAATTACTTTGCAAACAAGGTTTTAATTTAATGTTTCCCATTTGTGTGTGTGTGTGCTCATGAATATATATTTCACGATTGTTAACTAGTCAATTAGGACAAAAGCAATTAACTTGAAAGTTATACCTTAACCTTGTTGACATAATGATCTTCTAGTCACATCGAAGCATCATTTAAGTATGAGGACTTTGTCCTTATAGACAATAAATAATTTGTTACTTCAGAAATTTGCATGCTGTTGGGATTTAGTTTTTGAAAACATTTCTTGCAATTATAATTAATTTCTAAACAAAGAAATATTTAATTTTATATTTATAATAACACACCAGATACATTTGTCATACAACAATGCATTTTCAACGTTAACTATGGAAAGACCAATGAGAAAGTACTGGTACTGGTTTTTCAAGTACTTTTATGAGGGAGAAAATGGCAATGTGTAAGTTATCCATCTAATGTAGGTGTTTTGCAAAAAAATCATAGATTTTTTTTCACATACTGTTACAAAATCATCTTTTACTAGGCAAATGTGAACACAAAGTCCGGACAATTTTATTAGTAAACATTTGTGACAATGATGACAAAATATCTCCTGACTTGTTTTTTGTTTGTTTGTTTGTTTGTTTTGGTTTTTCGAGACAGGGTTTCTCTGTGTAGCTTTGCGCCTTTCCTGGAACTCGCTTTGGAGACCAGGCTGGCCTCGAACTCACAGAGATCCGCCTGGCTCTGCCTCCCGAGTGCTGGGATTAAAGGCGTGCGCCACCACCGCCCGGCTGTTTGTTTGTTTTAAGACAGGGTTGCATATATCCCAGGCTAGCCTCAAATGACCTATACAGCAAAAAATGACTTAGAATTCCTGATCCACCTCCCAAATGCCGGAGCACAGGCATGCACTATTGTGATGGTTTATGGGGCCCTCTGAGTTGAACCCAGAGCTTTGTGTATGTCATGTAAACACTCTATCAGCTGAGTTATATACCCCCAGTACCTCCTGACAGTTTTATGTAAAGCATTAACCTCAGAATTTGGGCATTCAGATACAACTAGCCTTAAATTATGTTGTTACACAGACAGCAGGAAGAATCCATTTCAGTTAGTTACAACAGGTGATTTCACAGCAAGCCACGAACATTTGGTAAAAGATCAAGGTGTTTCCTGTTCTGATGATTAGCACGGTCCCCTGACAGATGCTATATCGTCGTAAGGTTTGAGTGACTATTCTTGTTTCAACTGCCTGACGAGGTCATGATCTGCAATGGCAGAGCACTGCCTACCTGGCAGTTCAGAAATAAGATTTACAGCAATGAAGAGTGAGAAAGATGAGTCAGAGGAGGCTTTGCATCAAGCATTCATCAAGGTGATAAATACTGCCAGGCACATCGAAACACTGTCAGTTCGACAAGTTTATTAATAACAAGTACCAGTCAAACAGGTAAAATACACTGGATGATTTGAACTTGGCTTTAATCCATACTCCTTTTTTTTTTAAGTACACTTCATAAGCAAACTACTGAATATTAGGAATATGCAGTAGCTTTCTAATCTAGTTATCAGGGTTGAATGACAACTTGACTGTGACCAAGCTTTGGGGGAATAGCTTAAGGGGCTTCAATAATAAAGGCGAGTGATTCTTATGTCATCAACAGTGTTCTACTCACTGCTGTTGTCAAAAGAAACATTGCAATTATTAACTGCAGAATTCAAACTATGCACCAGGCTTTGGATAGGTGGTCTTCTGCTTGAAGAATAACAGAATGTTCCTAATAGTCTTATCTGTAGTTTCCATGAGAGAAGGATGATGAGGTCCAGGGAGGTGAGGTGACTTCTCCAAAAATGGAGGGAGCAGAAGACTGGAATTGAAGCTGGGTCTCCTACAGTCTGAAGCCAGTGTTCTTAGTGCCCACACCTTACTTGCTTTTTCTTTTATTTTCTTAAAAGACAATGAAGAACAGAACATAAAATCCTATTCAGCCTTGGGAGTTGTATATGAGAAGCAATGATGCAGCAACCATTTTAAACATTCTTATCTATACCAGATATTTCCTACATTACTTATGTAAGGTGGAAAACCTAAAACCTGGAAGTTTAAAAACAATGCCTCTTACCTACTTAGTAATTTAATGACAGAAGTCCTAAAATCTTGCTCTTATACACCATAAATGATATATTCACAGAAGCTCTGAGAGAAATCTTAAACCAGTTACAGTTTATGAATGGGTTTTAGTAGCATTAGAATAATATACATTTCATTTATTTAATTTCTTACTTTCTTTTATGCATATGAATGTTTTACCTGGATGTGCTCTACATGAGTACTCAGTGCTCACAAAAGCCAGAAGAGGGCATCAGATGCCCTGGAATTGGAGACATAGACAGTTGTGAACTGCCATGTGGGTACTGGGATTCAAACCTGGGTCTTCTTGAAGAACAGCCAGTGCTTTTATCCATTAAGCCAACTCTCAAGTAACCCTAATAGATAATTTCTTAGCCGGGCGGTGGTGGCGCACGCCTTTAATCCCAGCACTCGGGAGGCAGAGCCAGGCGGATCTCTGTGAGTTCGAGGCCAGCCTGGACTACCAAGTGAGTTCCAGGAAAGGCGCAAAGCTACACAGAGAAACCCTGTCTCGAAAAACCAAAAAAAAAAAAAAAAAAAAAAAAAAAAAAAAAAAAAAAAAAAAAAAATTGTAGATTGATTAGAACTCAACCATCCCCTCACTGTTTTCCTCAATGCTTTTATGAGGCTAGCCATGACCAGCTTTGCTTGGCCATTGTGCCAGCCCTCTTGGTCTTGCTTCTCCAACCCTGTCTTTGTCAAGTACGAGCAAAATATTACTGTGAGTGTCTTCAAACATGTAACCGATCACATTTCTTCTTGGCTCAAGACACTGTAAATGATGACACTGTGTACAAGCCAAAGCCTTTATATTGATCTGCAACATGATCATTGTTGCCCTCCCTCACTGGTCTGTCCTACCACTCCAGCCTCTTAACTAGTCTCACCATCCTCCATGATGAGTCACCTTACCATTTTCATAGCCCACGTGTTCCTCCTTTCCGTACTTTATCGCTGTCCATTGTGCATAAGGTCAGCTGGTATTAAGAAATAATTACTAATTAATTACATATTCTTTGCCTCTTTCTTGCTGTATTTCTGGTATCTACCATGCTGGCTGAGACGGTGCTGATGTTCCATGCAAACACAGTAATGAAACAAAGGAGTACCACTTAGAAAGTGAGAACAGCTGTCCGAGGTAAGACAGCACATAAACAGTGCTGCCCATCTAAAGACAGGTGCATGCTTATCGTTCCTTAGTATTAGCAGAATTTGAGTTCCTTGGAATGTATGTGTCACAGAGCAGTGTAAAGGACAGGAAGTTTTGTAAAAGGTAAACGGGAGCAAGGGTTGCAGCTGAAGTACTTTAGGTTAAAAAAACCCAAAACACTAACAGAGGAAGATCTGTTTTGACTTAGCAGAACATCTCTAGTGCTTAGTTGTCATTTCAGTTAGCTTCAAACTAATCTACTTTAAATCTCGAGGAGACAACTCTTCTCCTCAAGTACTAATATGTCTTTCACATTGATAAAACAATTGGTAAAATGTGGTTATTTACAATTCTAACATAAATGAACAATTTCCTGAACCTGAATGTGGAACTGGGGTTTAGCTCTGTGGCTGATAAATAGTAAAGCAATTCTATTGAGAAGAACATGTGTTGTCATGGATCGAGATTTAATATCCCCATTTTTGTTCCTTTAGGGGTTGCAGTCATTGAAGTAACAAGATTTCAATAAAAACGGTGCTCTGTGAAAGAAGCTGCAGTCACAAACGAAGTATAAAACATGGACTGGAATTGGAAATCTTCTTAATTACAGATGAAGTAAGATTATTTATGATAGGGAGTCCCTTCTTGTATCAGTAAGCAACTCAATAATGCATACAGTTGTGTCTATGTTCATTATATTTCAAAGATTATTAAAGGACAGAACCCATACACTAGAACCTTCTGCCACTAATGCTTAATAGCCTGATTTCCCATGTGGTTATACATCATGTTCTGTTTTCATAGAAACTACCTTATATACACATGCACCTACATATATACATACTTATATGTATATTGGTACCTGCATACACACAGGAAAAAATGTGTTTTATTTGAAATGCAGATCTATTGACATAATTCATGAAGGCAGTTCTGGCTGGTTTTGTGTGTCAACTTGACAAAATTAGAGTCGTCAGAGGAAGGAGCCTCAGTTGAGAAATACCTCCATGAGACCCAGCTGTAGGGCATTTCTCATTTAGTGGTCAATGGGGAGGGCACAGTTCATGGTGGGTGGTGCCATCCCTGTGCTGCTGGTCCTGGGTGTTATAAGAAAGAAGGCTGAGCAAGCCATGGATAGCAAGCCAGTAAACAGCACCCCTCAATGGCCTCTGCATCAACTCTTGTCTCCAGGATCCTGTCTTGTTTGAGTTCCTGTCCTGACTTCCTTCAGTGATGAACAGCAATGCTGAAATGTAAGTCCAATAAGCCCTTTCCTCCCCAACTTGCTTTTCAGTTGTGATATTTTGTCACAGCAATAGAAGTCCTTACTAAGACAAGTGCTATATAGTAATTTTGATAGTTTGTGGAGACCCACAGAGGCTTCCTAGCAAGACCTTACTCAAGGTTCATAGAATCTGAGCTTGCTTTATGCAGAATGACTGCATAATGGGATGATTTGGCCAGGGGCCTGTTTACCAGATGTTTGGAAGGGTCTACAATTGGCTGTACAATGTACTTTGATCTTGCAAGGGGAAGGTCTTTTGCCTCAACCCCTGGCATATTATAAAAAGTCCTTTTCAATAAAGGATGAGGCTGGTGGTTATTGACCCAGGCCTTCCCAAAGCTATCCTGTGTTTCTTTCTCCTTGTCACTATCTTTCTATCTATCATTTCCTCATTCCTCTCTCTTCCACCCAAGAACCCTTTGCAAGGTGGGAGCTGGACTCACATATGGCACCCAAATAGGGACCTGGGTATAGAGGATAAAGAGAAGGAACATCGTGGACTAAGGGGGCATGTCCAATAATTAAGTGAGGTGGTGATCTTCTATTCTTTAGGAGTAAAATTGTAAATACAAAGCAGAGTAGTTAAAGTTAGGCTGCAGCAAGTATCTCTCTCTGTGTCTGTCTCTCTCTTAAAGTAAGTCATAAAAGTTTTGGTGAAGTTTGAGAAAGACAGGCTTTAGGTATAGGGATATGGTAAAGGTTTAACTCAGAGTAGAGTAGGTTTTCCCCAGTGCAGGACCCGGGATGCAGAAAGCAGCATATGAGACTGAGCAGCTACTTCGCACTTGGTGGTTTTTGGACCCCAGCCACTGGAGCAGGTCTGTCAGCATGCAACTAGAAGGTGAGTACACAGGGCACTGTGGCCATTGCATGAGAGACAAAGCCTCCAGAGAACAATGCCCATGGGGGGCATACCAGGAGGGTCAGGGAACAGGTGCCTCTGAGTTTGAGTGTGTTCCTTGGACACACCTCCCTGTGGAGGTGGGGCAGCATCTCCCCAGTATGGTGATATTTTATTTGTGCTGAAATGTGATTTTATTTGTATGTTAATAAATAAAGTTTCCTGGAGATCAGAGGTCATAGCCATAAACACAAAAGTCAGGCAGTGGTAGCACACGCCTTTAATCCGATCACTTGGCAGGCAGGGTCTCTGTGTGTTCAAGGACACACTAGGGAATAGCCAAGCATGGTGATACACACCTTTAATCCTAGTACCAACCATAGAGACCTGGAGGTGTATATAGACAGGCAGTAACAAGAAAGTCATGTGGTTGGGTTTAGAGCCAATGAGAAGGCAGAACAGAAAGGCAATAAAAAGACAGGACACAGGAAGGTCTCTCTCTCAGGGGAAGGATGGCAGTGAGTGGTAAGATAAAGGTGATCTTAGTTCTTGGCTACTGCTCTGATCTCTTTTAACTCTTTATTTGGCTCTGTGTTTTTCATTTAATAAGACCATTTAGAATTATATCTACACTACCAGGGCAAACCACAGTGAGGTAGTGTAACAGACCCAGGGGAAAATGCTGACAGAATGCTTGAGTGGAACATGCCTGGGACATGGAGAGTGCATCAGAGGTTTTGAAATCCTCCCTGCAATGAAAAGAGCAGGGACTGAGTCCTAAATGAGGCAAAGTCACACTCCAGGCTGAACAGCTGAGACTCTCACTGGAACTCAGACCAGCCCAAGCTCTCAGCAGCAGAGTAAGGTGGAGCCATGCAGCTGGCCTGAGGTTGACATTTGGCTGTGCAAGCAGGGCAGTGCAGAGAGGCTTCCAGGACCTGGGGTCCTGAGCGCGGGGCCACCAATGGAGGGAGCAAGTAATGAGACCAAAGGCAGCAGCAGCTCATAGTGGATGGGAGGTACCTGGAACCCCTGTGGCACAAGGCAGTTGTGAGCCCTTGGGCCTCAGGACTGGGATTGTAAAAGCCTGGACAGATCCAGGAGCCCAAAGTCATGCAGTTTCTGTTTGCTGGCTGGGAACAAATGCGTGACTCCTTTAAGCGACTGTTATCTGGTTCATACTGGCTGCATAGAGAACTTTTTCAAAGAACTCTGCACCAGTCAGCTATCCTGGTGTACACAGCTTTCACCCTGCAGCAGATTTCATAGGGGAAGGCTGCCAACTTCAAAGTGAGGTTTCAGAGATGTTTGTTTGAACTGGGTTGTTGCATGGAACTGCAACAAGTTTTTTGTTGTGGGTTTCTTCATATTTGAAGTTTAAGACTGGCATCAGAAAGCTTTCAGTGAAACTCTAAGACTGGTATCAGAACTGACTTTTTGAACTTTCCAGACTTAAGAAATGGGATGGACAGGAGTGGTTCAATTGCAATGGGACAATTTTGATTTCACCTATGCATATATGCTTTGTTGACTGTAGTAACTCACGAACTGTTTGTGTACAAATGGAACTGTTTGTGTAGAAATAGAGAAGTTTGTTTTTTCTACTCAGGCTCAAGATGCAGCTATTATTAAGAAATTATAAAGAAAAGGGGGAGTTAATATTCCTTAGTCTTTTTAATTAAAAAAAATATTTTCTTGTCCCTTGAGTAGACTTATGTTAACTTGTGATAATGTACCCTATGTTTTGTTAGCAAAAAGTATAAATGGTTTTATTAAGAGATTGCTTTTGGATGTTTGCTAAAGTTTATGAAGTGTAAATAGTTCTATTAATAATTTGCTTTTGGATGTAACTTTGTAAGAATTGTAATTATGTATAGCAATGTTTATGCTAGAGTTAAGTTATGCTAGAGTTAAGATGTTAACATGTTAATGTTAATGGTGATGCTAAGGAGCCCTTAGATTTCATGCAGTTGCATCAGGAATTTACTGATTTATTTGATGCAATTGCATCAGGAGTTTATTGATTTAAAAAAGAACTTGGTGCAGTAAAGAATGCTGTAGTCATTGTAGACCTATTTAAAAAGGCCATTCTATCTTGATCATCCTCTACTCCTTTACTAACAGGTATAGCAGCCATAAGGAGCAAATGTATAGCTATGATTATTCCAGCTATTTGCTTAGTGGAAAGCTGATTCAGAGCTGCATACAGTTAAGCTCTGAACCCTCACTTGAGACCTTTATATTATTAAGAAGGGCTTCCTAGTGAGACCTTACTCAAGGTCAGAGAATCTGAGATCACTTTACCCAGCAGGGCTGCATAAGGGGGTGATTTGGCCAGGGGCCTATTTACCAGGCATTTGGAAGGGTCAACATTTGGCCATACAGTATGCTTTGATCTTCCAAGGTGGAGGTCTTTTGCCTCTCCCCTTGACATATTACAAAAAGCCCCTTTGAATAAACCCCTGGGAGACTGGGTATTGACCCAGGGCCCTCCTGAAGCTATCCTGTGTCTCTGTCTTTCTTCTTTTTGCTCTTTCTATCCATCATTTCCTCATTCCTCTCTCCTCCACCCAAGAACCCTTCAAAAGTTGGTAGCTGGACTCTCACAATAATTCTATGAACTAAGGTATTTTTAACTTGTAGTATTAGTTAACATGGCAGATTGAGGTTGTTGTGGGACACTATTCTTGAGGAATCATAAACAGATGTCTATTCACCTGAGATAGAGAACTAACAATAGACTAAAGTAAGGATACCACTGACGTCCAACTCGGTGAACCAATGAGTTTTATGGGGTTACTTACAGTAGCAGAAATGATGCAAATATAGCCAAAGGCACCAAAAGGCTACCTCAGCATGGGTGACAGCTCACAAAAGCTGGAATTGTAGACCACACTGCACAACTTACATGCAGCTCAACATATTGGAGACTCTTTCAATCAGATCAGATGGTCTGAACCTCTTCTTGGCACCTTAGCTTATTTGTTGCTTCCAGGATGCTTGGCTAGTCTGTTTCTTTCAGTTAGCTCAGCTGTTCTGAGCCTTTTCTAAGCAGCTGAGCTTGTCTGAGAGTATCTCTCATCAGTCCTTTTTGCTTATAAATACTTGAGGTCTATACAACAGACCTATGCTATCTGGTCAGTTTCAGGGACTTTCTGAAATTTTTGAGTTGTTGATTCCTTGAGCTTAGTGAGTTTCTCTACAGGATGGAATGTTTTTACCCCCCTTTAGAACATCCTCAGTCTCTTTTCTTTTCTTTTTTTAATAATTTATTTTTATTTTATGTGTATTGGTGTTTTGCCTAAGTGTTTGTCTGTGTGAGGGTCCCCTGGAACTGGAGTTACAGACAGTTGTGAGCTGCCATGTGAGTGCTGGGAATTGAACCTGGGTCCTCTAGAAGAGCAGTCAGCTTTTAACGGCTGAGCCATCTCTCCAGCCCCCAGAACATCTTCAATCTCAACAAGCTCCCCTCAAAGATGGAGGTTTGTCTCCAAGGAAACTGCCTCACAACAGTTATTAAAAGTGGGAAAAATATATATAAAATGTGTATCTTGTCTTGATTAATTTAAAATTTTATTTTTCAGCAGTAAATATAAAAGACAGGCGAGAAAATTGACTTGAAAATCATAACACAGGAAAGAGGGAGTAAACAATATTATTTATCCAGCTTTCTATTATCTAGTGGCTCCCAGAACAAGGAAAACAGGTAAGAAATAAGTCCCTACAAAGGAAAAGGTTAAATAACCTCTAATTAAAAAAAAGTCAGAGACAAGGGACAAAAACAAGTTTTAGCATTCACTGCTTGGGTAGAAAAGAAAGTTAAGCATCTACTTAAATACTAACATATGGACAAGAGGTATAGTTTCACTTTCTGTGCTTTAAGAATTTAAGGTTCATATATTCTAGACTCCTTTTTCAATAGTCTAACTAAAAATTTCCAGAGTTTCATGATACCAATGAAAAATAATTTCAGCATATTTAAGAACCATTTTTGTGTATAATTTTTAGAACAGATGATTTGCTATCCACATTTTCCAAAACACATTGTAAGGGACAAAGGCACAATGATCTCTGGAGATGCTCTAGGATCAGAGAATGAACAGTCCCATGCACCCTCTAAACAACACAAATCATGTTGTTCTCTCTGAAATTCACATTAAAATTGTTATTAAATATCTGAGATGTCTGCTAGCAACAGAATCCACTGAAATTTAAGCAGCACTTCTAAAAATTACTTAACTAAGGGTTTCTGTTGTAAAATATTAGTTAAAGATGTGTTACATTTGTTTATGCTGGGGAATATTTGTTTAATGATGCAAAGATGTGTTGCATTCTTTATGTTGCATTTGTTTAACTCTCTGAATCTTTGTTACTTTGCCTTCCTAAAACACCTGATTGGTCTAATAAAGAGCTGAATGTCCAATAACAAGGCAGGAGAAAGGAATAGGTGGGGCTGGCAGGCAAAGAGAATAAATAGGAGGAGAAATCTGAGAGAAGATTAAGGAGTGAGAAAAGGAGAAGGAGAGGAGGATGCCAAGGGCCAGCCACCCAGCCACACAGCCAGATATGGAATAAGAAAGAAAGATATAAAGAAATAGAAAAGGCAAAAGATAGATGGGGAAATATAAGAAAAGTTGGCTAGAAATAAGCCAAGGTAAGATAGGCATTCATAAGAACGAATAAGCCTCTGTGATTATTGGGGAGCTGGGTGGTGGGCCCCCAAAGAGCAAAGAGCAAAAAGGGCAAAGAGTAAAAAAACAAAATACAGGTTCCCCTATTTTCTCCTTAAAAATCACCACCCACCCTCCATGAACTCATGTTCTCTTACTGAGAACTATTGTATCTTTCATGGCGATTGTCTTACTTTTATCAGCTGGACAGCTTCTGGACACTTAAGGGATAAGTGAGCCCCAAATCTCTAGGCATGTATGGGGACAGAGTGCTCTGGAAGTATGGATTGAATGAATAGGCCAAAAGTGACACTGTTAAGAAAACGGAGTAATTGTATTAATGATGTGGATTTCTTTCAAACTCCCTCTACTGACTGTGTAAGGCTGTTTGTTTTGTCTTGGTTTTTGGTGAGCTGGAGGGGAGGGACTGGGAAGAGAGGAGGGAAGGAAAATTGTGGCCGGGATATAAAAAAATAAGTTTATTTATTTATTTTTTTTAAAAAGAGCTTATTTGCAAGCCATGAGAAGGCAAATGCTACAGTTTAGGGTGCTTTGAGTTTCTTACAGGCGTCTTGTCACCTTCCTTCTCCTCTGAGGAATGTATGACATCTTAGTTTCCCCTAGAGAGAGTGAGAAGGGGAGAGACACCTAGAGGGTGGTATTTCTGAATTGTCAATTCTGCCTGCAGCACAGCAGGTAAAGCCACTTTGCACTTGGTGTATTTCCCACCAATCTCCATTTGTGAATGGAATGGAAAGGAGAGGAAGTCACAGTGCGAGAACAGAAATGGCGGGAGACAATGAAAGGAAAACAATAATCGCCTCTTCTTTGTTTCCTAACCTGTATCACTTCCTATTGTTTCAATCAGAATGATCTAAAGTTTGGATGAGTGAATGTTACAGACAGTGTTGTTTCCTCTTTTCAAGTTGTAAATACATGGAAGAAATTAATTATATCCATACCATCTTGTTGAAACATATTTTATGAAAAAAATTGGAAAAGATGAAATTTTGAAATGATATCCTCTCTTATTCTTTTTTAAAACTATTTTTATTTTTGAAATTAAAACACAATCACATTATTTACAATTTCCCATTCTTCCCTCCAACCCTTTTCATATACCATCCACAACTCTTATGTATTTATTTGTTTTTTATAGAGATAACCTCTCTTAAAATCCTTTCTTTGCACTTCATGGCACATTCTGATTTCTTGGAGATTTTGAACATGAATAGATACTTTTACAGTGAAAGCAGAAATTTGAATTTTTATAGTAATTCAAACTAAGATCATTGCTGTACACAAGTCTAGAACTCAAGAGAAACAAAACGCCAAAAGAAATTTAAATTAAAAACAGAATTAAGATCTCTACATAGAGTTCTTTGGTATCTATCTATAATCTATCTTTATCTATCTATTATCTATCTATCTGTCTATCTATCTATCTATCCATCCATCCATCTCTTTCAATCATTGGTTCCCTCATATTTAATATTGTATTTTAAATGTGTTTTAAACAAAGGACTTTATAGACAACTAGAGACAAGGAATTCAGAAAAATAACAAAGAATAAAAATTTCTTATAAAATGCCAACCAGAAACAACTGGAAGTACCATCTTGTAAATACCATTCTAGTTTTCTTCCTATAACTCTATAGATATATATCATTCAATTTCATTATTTTAATGAGCTTTGTAGACATTTCACATATCACTTAAATATTCTAATATTACTTTTCTATTGGAAGACTATTTTATCAGTAGCACATCTACATAATTTTCTTCTAGTACTAATTTGGAAGTTTTTTTCTCTAATTTACCTACTATAAATCATACTTTAATAACTAGTTTTGTGCTGTGTGTTCTTAAATCATATGTATTTTTTCCTTGGGAAAAGTCTCTGGCGTATACTGATAAGTTAAACATACTTGACATACTTGAGTATTTGATACATTGTAATGTTGCTTTCTTTCTTTTTCTTTAAATTGAGACAGGGTTTCTCTGTGTGTATTCCTGGCTGTCCTGGAACTCTCTCTGTAGATCAGGCTGGCCTCAAACTCATAGAAATCCACCTGTCTCTGCCTCCTGATGGCTGAGATTAAAGGCGTGCGCCACCACTGTCCAGCGTAAAGTTGCTTTTCCCCAGAAAGTACTTGCCTTGCAAACTGACCCATCGTATTTGAAATCATCAATTTTCATTAACAGTGGTCTTTTTTGTTTTGTTGTTTTTCGAGACAGGGTTTCTCTGTGTAGTTTTGGAGTCTGTCCTGGAACTCACTCTGTAGACCAGGCTGGTCTCAAACTCACAGAGATCCGCCTGTCTCTGCCTTCTGAGTGCTGGGATTAAAGGCGTGTGCTACCACTGCCAAGTTTAACAATGGTCTTTATCATTTGTCATAATTATTCTTAATTTTATATGTAAAAGCCACATCCTTTTCAATATAAAATTCTACACTTAAAATGACAGCCACCTTGCTATGTAGTTTGGGTCATTTTTATGGACCAAAAAGTCACTCCATTGAATCAATTAAAGCATTAAACTATTAATTCTACTCAGTGTTGTTACAAAGCAAAATTGGTTTGGGGCATGCCACACTGTCCACAGTCCATGAGTGAAGCTGTGAGAGATTTATGAGACCTTGTGAGAAAACTCCCAAGTAAATAAGACAAGGTTTCTCCACAACATGGGTTGTTCCTAAATGTGCTTTCCTGCCCCTCCCAAGAGTAGTGGATAGGAGTAGGTTTGCTTCAGATTATACATCATCTTACCTTTGTTATTCAAAAATGTTTCCATGCATGACAGTTTGTCCTCCTGACTGCATACAGGCTAAACTCATGTGAACTTGGCTCATTTGACCTTGTTTAACCCCCAGAATACACTCAAAACATAAATTGTCTGATGTTCTGAATAAAGGGTATTGCATGAGACTTTTAGTCTGCCTCATTTTTAGGCCCCACTCTTCCAGGTTAACACTGCCAACTAGAGCCATAACACCACACTCATTTATATACTGTCCATCAGTGCTTCTGCACAACAGTGCCAGAGCGTTTCCCTCAGATAATTAAAAATATAGCCCTCTCATTTTTTCCTCCTCTTCCCACTTCTCTCCTCCTGCACCAAATTTGTCAACTCATTAATTCTAAAGCACACTGAATATATTAAACAGAACACACTAAGGATAAAAAGTAGATAGATATGTGTTACTTGACTCATGACTAAATAAAATTATCTGACAAAAGAACCTCAAGGAAGGAAGTATTTCTTTTGGCTTAGTTCCCAGGGATACAGTCCATTGTAGAAGGGAAGTCATGAAGGCAAAAGCAGGAAGTGGTTGGTCACACTGCACCTATAGTCAGGAAGCAGAGAATGTTTGTACTTGGCTCAGGTTCTCCTTTTTATTCAGTACAGGACCCCAGCCCATGGAATGGTAACCACTCACATTTAGAATAGGTCTTCCTACCTCAATTAACCTAATTGAAATAATAGCCCATTGAAACATCCAGATTTTCTTCGTTAGGGCCTCTAAATACCATGAAGTTGCCAATCAAGACTAACCATCATACTGTCTGATATTAGATATATATTAATAGAAGATAAAATGCTTACTACATAGGTAATGGGTAAATTAGAGTTTCAGAGAAGAATAGACTACAGAAGAGAAAATACTTAAAATTATAACAACTCCAGAACTGATGAAAAACCTGACTCTTCATATCTCAATTAGGATAAATCAAAAGAAATGTACAGTTATCTAAAACCAGCACAGATGGATCTGAAGTCCACATGGAAGCCATTGAGGATGAATGAAAAGAAATACATATATATGTTGATATATTATAATGGACCTATATATTCTCCCACACTCACTCTTAAAAGCACAGGCAGAAGCCGGGTGGTGGTGGCGCACGCCTTTAATCCCAGCACTCGGGAGGCAGAGCCAGGCGGATCTCTGTGAGTTCGAGGCCAGCCTGGGCTACCAAGTGAGTCCCAGGAAAGGCGCAAAGCTACACAGAGAAACCCTGTCTCGAAAAACCAAAAAAAAAAAAAAAAAAAAAAAAAAAAAAAAAAAAAAAAAAAAAAAAAGCACAGGCAGAGAAGAGAATGTTAATTAGATTCCAAAAGCAATAAAAGTAGTAAGAAAAAGTTGTAATGTCTTCAAGTTCTGAGAGAAAATGATCATCAGTATATCACGATACATAGAGCAAAACTTTCCTTAAAGGGTAAAGCGAAACAAAGGTATTTCCAGATAAAAATATTCATTAACTATGGGGTCTATCTTACAGGAAATTTCAAAGGATTATATTTTAGGGAATAGTCAAATAGTTTCTAAATATAAGCAAATACTGAGCACAAAAGATTAAAAAAATAACACCTACCAACTTATATGGTTAAAAAAATAAATGATCAAGTTGTGTGGTAGTTTGAAAGAAAATGGCCCCCAGAGGGAGTGTCACTATGAAGAGTATGGCCTTGTTAGAAGAAGTGTGTTGCTGTGGGGATGGGCTTTGAGGTATCTTTTGCTCAAGCTTCCCTCAGTGTGACTCTCAGTTGACTTCCTGTTCTCTGCAAGCCAAGATGTAGCCAGCACCGTGTCTCCCTGCATGCTGCATGGTCCCTGCCAGAATGACAACAGACTAAACCTCTGAAACTGTAAGCAAGACACCCCAGTTAAATGTTTTCTTTATAAGAGTTGCTGTGGTCAAAGTGTCTTGACAGCAATAAAAACCTTACCTAAGACTGAAGTTGGTACCAGGGACTGGGGTATTGTTGTGATAGGCCTGACCATGTTTTTGTTTGGAGAAATTTGGACTTTGGTACTTTGGGTTATGAAAGCAATGGAATGCTTTAAGCACGGCTTAATGGGCCATACTAGTAGGAGCATGGAAGACAGAGGTGCTAAGAGTTTTCTGAACTGCCAGGGGCTCACTCAAGAGGTTTCAGAGGAAAAGAATTTTAGTATGCTGCCTAGAGATCATTCTTGTGATCTTTTGGTGAAGAAAGTGGCTGCTTTTTGCCCCTGTCCAAAAAAATCTGCCTGAGGCTAAAGTAAAGAATTTTGGATTAATTCGGTTGGCAGAATAAATCTCAAAACAGCCTAGTATAGATTCTGTGGTGTGGTTTTTAGTAGTAACTCTGATGAAGATTTATAAGGAAAAGTAGCAAGCTGAGTTGGGTAAGTAACAAAATGTAAATTTTGAGGAGAAAAAGAGCACTAGGAAGTGAAATAGAGCTAAATTCTGTGTTCAAGGAGATAAACAGTTTGAGAAGTGGAACAAAGGGAGTGTTGACCTCAGGGCAAGATCCCACCCAGCTAAGTTTCCAACTTGTGAAAAGGAACTAAAGGAAACCTTGGAGCCAATGTGGTAGTGCACACCTTTAATCCCAGCACTGGGAAGGCAGAGGCTGGCAGATCTCTGAGTTTGAGGCCAGCTTGGTCTACAGAGCAAGTTTCAGGACAGCCAAGTTTGGGCAGTGAAGGCCAGAAAGCTGGTGAAGATGTAATTGAATGAGGGGGCCATGTTCCAGCCCCAGTAAGCAGCAGAACTTGACAGCATGGTTCTGGTTTAGAGTTAAGGATAGAATTTGCCTCTGCATCTAAATAAAGTCTCTGAGGTGTCCCTGAATGGAGGCCTAGTAGAGGCCATTGCCTTAAGCTGTGAAGTTAAAGCCTGGATTGCCTTGGAGAACCCAAGATGTTAGAGATGCCAGAGTTATGGAATACCTGTGGAGAAGAGCTGCTAACAGGGAGTGGAATCAGTCCAAGAGAAAGAAGTATGTTGCATTCAACAAAGCTGAATGGAGTTGGAGATCTGAAAAGTCTTTTGACATTAGACATGGAGCCTCATAGTTTTGAATTTGCCCAGCTGGTTTTTCGTCTAGCTTTTGTTCAGTATTTCCTTAGTATCCCTGTAGTTTGGAATGGTAATGTATATCCTGTGCCACTGTTATGTTGGAAGTACATGATCTGCTTTTTGATTTTGATTTTTACAGGGGGATTACAGTTAAGAGACTACCGTGTATCTCAGAAGAGACTTTGGACTTTGAAACAAGTTTGAGACTGTTATAGACTACGGGCACTTTTGAAGTTGGACAGAATGCATTTTTTTTTTTAAATGATATGGCTATAAGCCCATGGAAGCCAGGGAGTGGAACATGGTGGTTTAAAAGAAAATGGCCCCCAAAGAGAGTAGCACTATTAGGAGGTGTGGCCTTGTTGGAGGAAGTGTGTCACTATGGGGGCAGGCTTTGAGGTCTCTTTTGCTCAAGCTCCCTCAGTGTGACTGTCAGTAGACTTCCTGTTCCCAGCAAGGCAAGATGTAGCCAGCACCATGTCTCCCTGCATGCCGCCATGCTCCCTGTCATGATGATAACGGACTAAAACTCTAAAACTGTAAGTGAGCCATCTCAATTAAATGTTTATAAGAGTTGCTGTGGTCATGGTGTCTCTTCACAGCAATAAAAACCCTACGTAAGACAAGTTGAAAACCAGATGTGTTGCCAGAAGGTGGTGGTGAACACCTTTAATTCCAGCACTTGGGAGGCAGACTCAGGCAGATCTCTGAATTCAAGACCAGGCTTGTTTACAGAGCAAGTTATATGAATAGCCAGGGCAATACAAACCATCCCTGTCACGAAAAATTTAAAAAAAAAAAAAAAAAAAAGAAAGAAAGAAGAAAAAAAGACAGACAGAAAGAAAGAGAGAAAGAAAACCAGATGATGTAAAATCACAAGCAAGGAAGGAAGTGAAGAGCTAAGGAGAATTTAGCTGGTTTTGTATGCAGCTTTAAAGGTTTGGCCATGTACCTGGTAAATATTCCAATACAACTGTTGTAAAATACAAACTGTTAGGAGAAAAACATACAGTAGAGATGATAAGCTCAGTGAACTGAGGGAAGAAGGTGTTCCAAGTGTGACACAGAAAAGAAAGCACAGAATCAAAAAGTAAAAAATAATTTACTTTCATCAGCATGCATGTTAATGGTAAAGGGACTGAACTAAAATATTAATCTTAAGAAAAATTAAATCAGAACTTATTTTACTATCCTCTAACACACTAAAATTCAAGAATATAGAAAGGCCAAAAGTATGAACAAATGCAATATGAGACAAATACAAAAAGAAACTGACAACAATAATTGTCTAAATAAGATAAGGGTCACTATTAATAAAGTTCAAAGGAAGACTGAAGAATTTAAAGCTTGACTGTACTTAATAAAACAGCTTCAAAATTATACAAAGCAAAATGGACAGAAATAGAAGAAAGCATAGTAGCAATAGCAGGTCTTCATATCCCATGGTCATAACCCCACAGGTCTAATAGGCAAAAATTGATAAGGGTTATGAACCACATAGATTCTGCCTGCACTAACTGCATCAAGGTTAAAAAAAAGTAACAGGGAACATTAACAACTTTTGAATCATTTTTAGAATTTTGATATTTGACATATACTTAGTCATATAGAAAATCCCCACAATTTACAAAGAATTGGTATCTCACAGATCACATAATAAAATGAGGCTTAGATCAAGTCTTAAAAATTTTAATGATTAAAATTTCTTGAAAGGAATCTTAATATTTCCTACATAGAAAATTTATAATATGCTATAAAAGCAACATTTACGAGGATACATAGTCTTAAACTCCTCATTAAGTTGGAATATATGATCCACTATGAATTAGGAAGATTGGGGAAAAATTCCTCAAAATCAAGGAAGGAAAGAAATTAAGGGAAAGAAAAAAATCCAAGGGCAAGGAAGTCAACTTTAAGGGTGGCGGGGAGATAACCATGTTTGCCAAAACCAACAACTGTAAGAACTATAGAGGGCAAAGAGTGACCTTCACCCCATGCGAACTTGAAAATGAAAACCAACCAACCAACAGCGCATTAAACAGTATGCCCAGGGATTTCTAGATGGAATGTGTATTGTGACAAATGAATGATGTCACCTTACCAAAGACGATGGGAGATAAACTGCTGCCCCACTGAATACTGGAGAGCTCTTCACTAGAATCACAGGGCTAACAGACTAAAGAGACTGTACATAGTACTGGACTCTAGTTGGCAAATTCAGAGTGGGCTGCTACCTATGTTGGGGTTGTACTCTTTAGGAAAGGGACAGTGGGTGGTGACAGTCAGTTGCTTCAGTGAGGAAGACAGAGGTGGCAGATAAAGGTGAAGGAAAAGCTAAAATCAATGCTATTGTCATGGGTTAGCAATGTAGATCTTGTTTGTGTCTGTGGCTCACCTGATGTATCTCATGTATACTAAAACACCCCTTTCTTGCCTCTCTTCCTCTGTGATTTATCACCAAAAGCCTCTTTATCCGGTGCTTTAGGAAAGTCTCAAAGTTGCTTAAGATGAACAGAAAACAGAGAACGCTGATCATGTGGCTTCAGTAACTGTTCCCCATGATGCAGCCTGCCTCCCTATCTACTTGATGGTAGCTTTCTTCCCTCCAGCTTTGGCCTGTGCTTGTGTTAATCTTGCATTATGTCTACAATCAGTCCAAGCAACATGGTGCAAAGGAGCTACAAAATTTCAGAAAACAATTCCTACCTGGAGCCTGTTTATTGACTACTCCACCCACCATGGTGCTCAACCTTCACTAGAACACTCAGTGCTTCTAAAACAAGACCTGCAGAAGCTCATGTGGGTTGAGCCTCCCTAATGAAAAAATCCCAAATTGAAAACTTTTCTGTCATCATTACTCAGCCACAGTTGGGATGCCCAACCAGTAAAAATTATACAAACATTTCAAAATTCAAAAGCATCTGGAAGCAGAAACAATTGTTGTTCCAATCGTTTTGTGTAAGGGGTAGGAAACTTACACAATGTATATAAAAAGGTCATGACATGATTCTTCAACAGTATCTGACTATGAACAAGTTGTTCACATACTTTTATTTGATTTATTTGGGAACCAAAGGAAGTAGGTAGCATTAATGTTCTTAGTCATAGGTAAATGAAGAGGTAAAGAGGTATGGCTCAGAAAGATTAGGATCAGTTGTTCAAAGTCAAACAGCTGGTAAGTAGAAGAGCCAGGAATAAGAACACAGATGTTTGTTTCCCATGTCAGTGCTAATCAACACATTAAGTCTCCCCTCTGTCCCAGCGTTCTCTATTTTTCTGTTGTGTTAAGAGTGCATATTTACCCTGCATCATGTTGAACTAGGTTGGGCAGGTAAAGACAACACTGAAAATGTGTGATCAGAACAGATTTAGGGATGTTCTATATTTTCTCAAAAATTTAAAAACATCACATGATTCACATTTGAAAGGCATTCATTCATATTACCCTTCAGCCTTGTGCATTTAACACCTTGGCTGAAATCAGTCAGATGAGCTATATTTCAGGGGCAACCCTACTGATGGTACTTGATTTGACCTCCCACTCCTGGTAAGGAGCCTCTACACTTAAAGTTTTGGTGATATTTATATCTAAATTTTTTTGGACAGGGTCTCATGGAGCCTTGGCTGGCATCAAACTAGCTATGTAATATAAGATGGTCTTGAATTCCTGATCCTCCGATCTCCTCCTCTAACATGCTAAGATTACAGTATTAAATATCATTTCTTTAAGCCGTACACCTAAGCCTAGATTAAGAGGCCGGAGTGAAAATTCTTATGATCCTTCTTGATTCATTATCTATGACTTTACTGAAAATATGTATTCCTGTCTTTAAAATCAGAGTGGAGAGGTGGAGACATAATCTCTGAGGCGACAAACAAGGGGAATGTCCGCATCCATGAAGACGGAAGTATCAAAATACGATGACCCGACAGATAGATGCCCAGTAAGGTTTTCTACCACCCTGTGTTGCCATCAGGAAGCCACAGGAGAAAAGGTGATTGTTATACACCCTACAGTCACGTTGTGCACGTTCCCTCCTGCTGGAAAGCCACTACAGCAGAGCCTCCTTTGGTAGTCATGTAGCAGATCCCAGGTGGCTTTACTAAAGGGAGAGGATGGGTGACTGTGTGGTAGGTCTCACATGAAACTGGGACATAAAAGCCATTTTACGTTGCAGCTTTCATTTCTCCACCCCTGGCGTGACTTACAAAATCAAGCCTTACACACACACACACAGATCAGCCTCGAACTTTGCCCTTAGGAGACATTGTTTCTCGCATCTCTTTTTCACCTTGCTGTCAGCCCTCCGTGGAACTGTCATTGTGAGAGGCTGTATTATTCACGGGTGTGTGTGGTTATCTTCCTGCAGGAGTGGGTCTGTTTCTGTCCTTGACTCACTTTTTCTTTCTCCTTTTCTTCTTTCTGTCTTCCTCCGTGTTGGTACCAGCCGGGCCTTTTCTGTTTATATCTATTCTTTTATTTCAGAGAGCTATTCAGAGAAGATGCAGCACACAGAATGCACACACCCCCAGCAAGCTCAGCACTGCTTGATGGGATGTGCTCCCTGAAAAAAAAAGATGCTGCTTGCTGTCCTTCACTTCAGCGAGTAACAAAAGGCGAGCCTTCTTCCTTTTGAATTTTTTTGTCAGAGGTGGTTTTCAGGCAATGAACAAAATGTTTCTCTGTGTGTCTTGACAGATGTAAAAATGATCAGAAAAAGATGATGATGGCAGACTGCAGAAAAGTAGGGACCCTGACATAATTCTTCACAAAAAGTCTGTGTAGACACACATCAGGCATGGCAGACATGCACCATAGGGGCACAATCTCAAGAAGGAAGTGATTAAACAAGAATGTTCTATTAGCAAAGAAATTAGTAGCATAAACACACACATACTGCAATATTTCTGCTTAGCAGGAGGTAGGATGGCTGGACTATAGGCTTTCTGCATTTTCTCCTTCCTCACAGCTTGCATCTTCCTGGGCTGGGGCATCAAGGATGCACGCTGGGATAATAGCAGTTGATTCTGATAGAGTCCCTATATTCATCCAGTGCCTTGACATTGCGGTCCCCTGCCTTTCATACCCAAGAACTCCAAAGTTCTAGAAGGTTAAGCAGTTTTCCAACCTAGTTTAGTCTGCGAATTTCAGAGCCAGGATTCCAGGAGACATGTTTGGGCCGTTTTATTCTTTGATCATGGGAGTAGGACATTCCTGAATGGTACCTATTGGACTATAATCATTACAGGAAATGCCACAACTCTTAGTGTGTTTTTGATAACATCTACCATAAGCTGAAGTTTGAATTGCCCTCACATTCCACTTCTTCCTTTCTCTTTTTTAAGTTGCATCCACCCAAACGCTGAATCAGAGACCAACTCACTGTGTATATTTTAACTTTTTTTTTTTTTTTTTTGGTTTTTCGAGACAGGGTTTCTCTGTGTAGCTTTGCGCCTTTCCTGGAACTCACTTGGTAGCCCAGGCTGGCCTCGAACTCACAGAGATCCGCCTGGCTCTGCCTCCCAAGTGCTGGGATTAAAGGCGTGCGCCACCACCGCCCGGCATATATTTTAACTTTTTATGAAGTGGATTTAATGGGAAAACGTATAAAATATTCAGGGACATATAAACATACTTTATAACAAGTTACATGACCCTAGAAGCCCACACCCACTATAGGGTGTGTGTTACTGTTCTTTTACATCTTTCTCTCTCCTCTCTTGACACCCCTGCTTATTTATATACTAAATCTGTTTCTTAACCGCTAACTTTGCTTCATAAAAATTACATTATCATTATGAAGAAAACAATAGTTTTGTAGAATAAAGGTAACTATAGCAACCTAGGATTCAAATCATGTCTCCTCTCAGGCAGTGGCAAGCACTCCTGGGTGCTTCAGGAGCTTTGCATTCAAATATGTCTCAAACACACAAATTTTGGGGGCTCATTAGTTGAATTTCTCAGTAAGTGTTTGCAGTTCAAGTCTGCCTTTCTGTGTCAATAACTAGAGCAATCTGATTATATAACTGTCATTGGGTTTGTTTCTTGGAAGTCTTTCCTGCTCTCTATGCGTCTGTGAACGCTGCGCCACACTAGGATGTCTCTCATTCAAAGCCCAAGACTCAGGAGGCATTGCAACAGCTAGGAGAGAAGTGGCCTCAGTAAAAGAGCTCTTGACACTTGCTGTCAAAGAAGTCATCAGCATCCCTGGACCAGCTTCCTCACCTCACATGCACTCAACGGAGAGTTCAGTTTGGGGAAATGGGACAACCTAGAACAGCAACAAAAAGAAACTACGACTGGCAACATTTTCCTACTACTCAAGCAAGCATGGGTTCCATAAGTGAAAATGTGAAAAGATCCCAAGACTAAGACCAACTATATTTTATTGTGGACTGAAGAATGGTAGCAGCAGGGATTTCAACAAAGTTCCATTGCATCCATTGTATCTTACAAGAATTTTAGGATATCTGACTGTGAAAGACCAGAAAAAAGTGAAATACCCCATGAAAATTAACAGGTTATATGGGATAAGACTGTATGTAAGTAAAATCTGTAAGACAGAATGGGGCAATGATGGGAAAAGATTGATAGCATGGCTCAGAATCTATTTTTAACAATAATAGAATGGGATTTACTAAGAGCTTTAAAACCATATATAGTTAAAAGTTAATTTTTAATTTTGAAAGTGACTGATAGATCACTTATAGGAGATGTACCCATAAAGGCTAAGAGAAAAAAAAGGCCAGAATTATGATAGATAATTGCAAATTAAAAATGGAGAAACTTGTGTGCTAATGTGTGGACAAAATATTGACAGTGACAACAAATTGGGTCCAAGGGAAAAAATAAAAGTGCTAAGTTAGATGTCAAGAGTCCATTAATGGAAGAGATACTGAGACAAACAATGAACTCCCTCATGCAGGGAATATTTATTAAAACATTTTGTTTGTATCAGGAGTATTACTAGCTACTGATAGGAACTACAAGAGTTTGTCCAAAAACTGGTTTGGTGAAATCCTAGATTTAATTTTAGATATGGAAGGATAACAGTATTACTACAACATTCCAGATGCTAAATGTCTGTAGAGATCTGTAGCCTTGCAGAATAACTGGGTGGGAATTACCCATATATAGAGAGGTCACAATGGAAGCTGTGGAAGTCGGAAAGATGTGGGAGAGAAAAAAAAAAAAAAGTTCTTCAAAAGAAGAGACCAGGTTTGGGAACTGAGGTGAGAAAAATGTTGCACCACACTAGGAATCTGGGAGACCAGGAAGTATTTGAAATAAACAAATGAAGGCATGAATGTATGAATGCATGCATGCATGCATGCATACCTGCCTGAAAGCAAGCATGACTGGAGAACAAAGGGAGGTGAGGCCAGAGAAGAAGAGACAAACAAGGACAATGATGAGGGAGGTTTGATGAAATCCTAGATTTAAGTTGGATTAAATCCATGGATGGAAGGTGTTAGAAGAACATTCCAGATGTCAACTGTTACTAGCCAAGAACCTCATGCCTGACATGACGACAATACTCCAGACAACAGAAGTCAATTTTTTAAAATGTTAACCTAACAGTCCTTAAGTGCTCTGCATTTACTAATATGCTTCATTTCCAACTATAATTTATGGCTTTGCTTTTCCTAAGGTGGGTACTCTAGAAAACACGATGAAATTCACCTAAGTCACTGGGCTATTAATTATCTACTTGAACAAGGATGCTCTGACTTCTGAGTTCCTTGATTATTATGTCATGCTGCAAACAACCTGAAACTTAGCCAGGTTTTTGGGAAGAAAGAAAAGAAAACTGCAGAGGCAAGAGAGAGAAAATAGTTAATAAGTCAAAGGGTTGGACTGCACAGACCTCCGTTATAGGAAGGGCCTTAACAAAGGTAGTCTGTAGAAAATTTTAGGAGGACAGTGTCATAGGCGAATTTTTAAGCCAAGAGGCACAGAATTGTGGAGGACTACCTTAGGTGATTTTTTTTTCTTCTGTCTTAGTGAAACAAGAAGTGAGTTCATTGGCTCAGAATCCTAATGCAAGAAACTTGCTCCAGAAATGTAAGTTAGGGAAGGGTTTGGAGGAGTCTCAGCATGAGTATGGTATCTGATCTTGCTTTAACCGTGAAAGTTCATTCCATAAAGGCTAAGAAAAGATCCTTAGCCCTGAATCAACCTTCAGGAAATCCTCCCCAGGCATGCACATGCACTACAATAGGAACCATCTGGACACTTAAGAGATGCAGAAGCAGGTGGCCCTGGAGAAGTCTCTCTTTCTCTCAAGTGGTTCTGCCAGCAAAAAGAAACATAAAGTGCAGCTCACCTAAATCAACAGCAGATTGATGTACATTTTTCCTTTGTGTGAATTGTTTTCCCCCTACTGAGAAGTACCTGCTATTTACAATCTGTTACTAGGTGATACCAGCAAAGCACATTCTCCCCATCTTCCAGGCAGCCCTATACATTTCACTGAGTATTTGCAAGTTAAAATACCTGTTGCCGTGCACATGAGAGGCACAGAATGCAAAGCTGTAATGGAGCAGGGTGGGGTCAATGACAGCACCGTTTTCTGAATGTTCCATCAGTTCTGTAAGGTAGCAGAGATGCCTGTGACAGCCTCTCACACCATAGCGGGCACAGTATTCATCTAACACAAAGACTTGGCCAGGGCTAAACCACCCCTGCAAGAGAAAAGAAAAAGACACATATTTCTTCTAAGATTTGCTTTTCTGGATGCATATTTAGGCATCGTAAGCAGCAGCAGTAGAGTGTCTCTTGGCATTTGTTTTGCTAGTTGAAGTTTTAAATGCTGTTGTAAGATGGAATGTCATCAGTTTTGGAAGTGACTGGCGGCACTGGCAATCTAATACCTCTGTGACAATGTGTGGCACCTTGCCCTTCTCTAGTGCTATTCAAAACTAGTCAAATTCTATTCACAGGATTTATTTACATTTGTCAGTCACAAAGAGTGATGCTCCCTAAACTCTGATTTCTTTATGAGTCAGTTAAAATGACAATAATAAAGTAGATGCTACCACTGAAACCAACCATTTACTGAAAGCATTTTATAACGTAAACTAGAAAAAAAATTTCAGTAAGTCCACGGGTGGCCGTAGCACACATTTGTGTGCTTATGCCTGGAATATTTTTTTCTCAGTCTGCCCTTCTGTGATCCTAAGAGTTAAGATTTTCCAGGAGTGGTTTCTTGTTCTTCTGAAGTAAGATGCTGGCTCTGGGAGCGGGGCAGTAAGCAAGCAGTCAGTTTGGTTAATGCTGGAGGACAGGGTTGGGTAGAGCAGCATGGATTATACTAAAATGATAAAGAGAAGAAAGGGGCTTTTAGAGGAAACCGAATAACTATTAAAGAAGAGGGGGACAGGGGTACTACAGAAAAATGTATTAACAAAGGGAAGGGAAGAGATGTCACCCCAACCCTCCACTGAGACAGGGAAAGCACTCAATTGTATAAGACCACAGAGAAAATCATTTAGTGAGTCTTGATTGACAAGCAGGCCCATTCTTTCTCCAAGCACTGCTCATAATCTCATCATATTCCCCTCTCACTGTATACAAGACACATAGTAGCATTTTTCTCAGATGTTTTCTTTTCCTTTCCCTCCTTCCTTTCGTCTTCCCTACCTTCCCTTTAATTTTAAGACCAAGACTCACTATTTAGCCCTCTCTGGCCTGAAACTCTCTGTATAGACAGGAATGGCCTTGAACTCACAGAGACCTGACAAATCTGCCTGCCTCTGGTTTCAAGTGCTGGAATTAAAGGTGTTTGCCACCAAACCCAGCTCGATTCTCAGACTCATAAACAACTGAAGAATTGTCAGTGTAAACAGAGCAGTTGATTCATTTCTTCGTGTCCACTGGATATCTCCAAAGACTTAAGAACACAACTGTCCGAGATCTGACTTCGAAGAGAATATAATTTATTCTATGAAGTTATTAGGCATAGTATCCGTGAGAATCAAGCAGTGAGGGGAAATGCCATTTCCAATAATAAATACTTGTTAGGCTATAACTTTAATCCCCACACTCTGTAGTATCAGGGGAAATATAAATGATAATATCCAAATTTCGCTTTGCATTCAACACATACCAGGTAGCAGTTAGCTATTTAAATCATTTCTCTATCTCTATTCCTCTGTTCCTTTGCCCCTCTATGCCTCTGCCTCTCTCACATTCAAATTATCTTTGGAGGGCTAGATGAAATCAAAGCTGTCCTGTTTTGTATATTCCATTGTATTGTTAATTTTTCTGTTTCTTCCCTGTCACTTACATAGTCCTAGGAATCAAAGAGACAGGTGTAAGACAGCAATATCTGATGAACAGAACATAAACTTTAAAATGTCTGCGCAGGGATTGGTGAATCCTGTGACGGAGGTTTTCCATCTTTATTTAAAGCATCCTCCTTTTCACTCAGCATTGTCTGGGGGACAGTGATAAAGCAGTTCAGATCTATTCCAGTCCATTCTCCCGACGATTGAGTGGCACAGCAGTGGTCTTCAAGTGTATAATTTTCAAATTGAGAAGCAATCGATTGGAATTCTTTATCCCTAACCCCAATTACAGTGATCAAATGAGTCAGGAATACAATGTTGTTTTACAGCAACTGTTTCTCACTTTTGAAAATCTTTTATTCTAACCTATAGGTTAGAATAGACAGACAGATTTGTACCTACCAAACAGGAATAGGAATCATTCAGTCTGTGATCCAAAGTCTGTCTCTGGAGAATTCTGAAGAGGAAGGCATGGTCAAGCTTGCAAGGACTAGCAGAAATAAACTCATCCATCCCATGCTTCTGAAAACGGTCTGCATCTGTAAATTCAAAAGGTAACTTACAGTACATTTATGTTTCTGATTAATAATAAGAATATAGTTTACAAAGAACGCAAAATTCAGGCCTCATGATAACAGAGGACCACCCTTTAATTCACTGATTATGATGCAAAGAATACATCATATTAATATGAATTGCAAAGTCTGAAGCTCCAAAATGACAGGAAGAAAATCCACAAACCATTTAGAATGAACACATCCACAGAAAAACTTTCAGCTGCATGTATTTATTATGTGTGTGAGAGTATGAACACCACGATGCACGTATGGATGTCAGAGAACAACTCGCAGAAGTTGGTTCTTTTGATTCTGCTACCATGTGGGTTTCCAGAGTCAAACTCAGGTCATCAGGCTTGGGTGCAAATGACTTCATCTGTTGAGCCGTCACACAGGCTCAACATCCAACTTTTATTCTAAGTTGCTTCTAATATCTACTCAAAGAACAATCTTATTTTCCAGTTTTAAGGGAAGGTGGTGCACACCTTTAATCACAGTACTTGGGAGGCAGAGGCTGGTTTCTGTGAGTTTGAGGCCAGCCTGATCTACATAGGGGATCCCAGGCCAGTCCTGGCTACATAGTAAGACCCTGTCCAAAAAGAGGGGAGCAGGGAGAGAAAAGTTGATGTATTTTACAAACATCCTTGCAAAAAGAAGTAACCAGAAAACAATCCAAGTCTCTTCATAAAGGAAACAGCAATGATGGCCAGAAGCCTGCTTTCCAAATGGCAAACTAGGGCAGAGATAAGCACACAGCTTCAGCTGGATCACTTCCAGTTTGCTTTTTGTATGGAGCTTTTAATGGGACCAACTTCAATGCAGAAATGGCATTGAACGCTCTCAAGCTTCAAGTTTAAGAGACACAAAAAAGGGAGCATCGTGTCTGTGCAGATATGCAGACAATGCACCACATCCCAAATGGCACTTCAATCAAAGGTTCAAATTTATTGTTCTTTACAGATTGCATCTTTCAATGCCTGTGGACCCTGCGGGTTTATCAAAAGGCAAGCTTTTATGATTGCTTTCATTAATGGTATGTTTTGTCAAAGTCTTCAATGTGATTTACTAAATATAGACAGAAAAAGCCCCACACTTTCCAAAGGAGTGCTGGGGTGTTACTACATTAGCTCTGAGCAAGCAGTGACTGGAGTGGACTCTTCCACAACTGTAAACATGATGCCCATTGTTCCTCAAAATTCATACATAAATCCCTTTCTGGTCATCACAAGAAAAGAGTCCTAAATGCAAGCTAAGTGTAGTTTCTAAAATCTATGTGGAACAATCCTAAAACTGCAAAGGAAAAGAGACAAAAGTTTATTGATTAAACCCAATTATAGAATCAGGCTCATAATAAAACTCAATATTGATCTGTGGACATGATGCTAACATAATCAGTCACATTTAGATATTTAGTCCAGATCATATTGATCCATGTCAAGTTCAACTTTCAGCCATATTTGTGGATGGAAGAACTATATAATTCAAGCTGAAGGCTCTTGAGAATCACATTAAAAATAAAAGACACAAAGATGAATGTACACCTCAGGTCCACATAACATGAGAAACTGAATGCAGCAATAAAGCAATGGAAGACAATGCATTGATGATGTAAGGTATGCAGTGGTCATTTTTTGAATAAAATACCATTTGTTCTTTTACATTTAATGACTACCCAGATGATGAAATATATGACATGATAAGTAGTATTAAATTGATGAACACTAAACGTTTTTCTTGGGTTGAGAACTAAGACAGTTTAACTTATCTTTTATCCTGTCTAAAGTCTTATAAAAGTTGAATATATAGGAATATGAAACAGCATCAAGGGAGTAGGAGGCAGAATACCACGGAAGGCAAAACATATGCATTTTCCAGCTGAAGGAACTGATCTATTTTAGCATCTTCATTTCTCTAGGTTAAAAATTTGCTTAGTGTCACCTTTATGAGATGATTATTTTTATAAAATAACTGCTGATTTTTAGTCATTATTTCTTTCAGCAGAGGTCATAAGCAGCAGTTAAAAATAACGACCATTAATGGTTTATCTGTGGAGAACAGGATATGTAATAAATTTCAGAGGAAAAACTCTCATAATTCTTATTTTTATTATAAAGGCTTAAAGAATCATTTTTAAAAGCAACAGGAAAATAGTCTTAAAAATACATATTTCTGAAAACAAGTCTATAGCTAATTTTTACAATTAAATAACTTTTTGAACTGATAAAGCAATATTTTATAAGATACAGCTTCAAATAATTTTTACTAATGTGACAAAGCACACACAATTGGAAAATTAGATTAACGATAACATTATATGTTATCACATATATAATGATCACAAATATTAAGTCACAAATGAATATTCTCCATCAAATTAGAAAATACAGGCAAACAAACACACTAAAATTTTAAGGCAAAAAACAAAATGAGAGCTAGGGAGTGGTGGCGCACGCCTTTAATCCTGGCACTCCAGAGGCAAAGACAGGTGGATCTCTGAGTTCAAGGCCAGCCTGGTCTACAGAGTGAGTTCCAGGACAGCCAGGGCTACACAGAGAAACTTGGTCTCAAAGAAAAAAAAAAGAAAAAAAATGAAAACAACAAAACAAAACCAGGGCTGATAAGATGGTTCAGGGAGTCAAGGCACCACTTGCTGACAAGCCTGGTGACCCGAGTTCCATACCCAGAACCTGCATAGTAGAAGGAGAGAAATGACTGCCTCACATTGTCTTCTGAATGCCATACATTCGCTACTGTACATGCTTGCTACCCAACAAATAAAAATTATACAATCTAATAATAGTAACAATAATAACCATCATCATCATTATCATCATCATCATCATCATCATCATCATCATCATCATCATCAAACAACCTGCAGCCCCTCAGGGCTACAGCTCTATCCCAGAGTCTCTGCTCCTACTGTGTCAGATAAGCACAATGCAGAACTCTGTATGAAAAGGTATGTCACCATCAGCTTCCATGAACGCAAGAAGAACTACAAGTCAACTCCAAGAAAATTCGGACCTCCCTGTGTAACAAATACTTTTATTTTTTAGCTTTTCTAAAATTCAAACTTTTTTTTTTCCTAACACTAAAGCTGGTTTAGTTGTCTGGCCTTTACTTTAAACAAAGAAGGGCAATGGCTATAAGTGCTCACAGCACACTACAAAGTACAAGGGATGGTATCAGCTTAAAAGCAAGGGTGTAAGACAGAGATGTGTGCTATTGATCACTCATTACTTTCAACATAAATTTCATTTTATATATTATAATACAATGTCACAGAATACACAAAGTGAGTTAAGTGAAGCAGATGGACAGGTCACGTGGCACAGTTAATATCTGTGGTAAGAGCAGCTACAATCTACTTATTTAACAGAATGAGTTAATGAAAGGTTTTCATAAAACCTACACCCTACAAATATGTTACTTTGTATCTTTTGTATACCTCTACATTTCTTCATTCACATTTTTGTCTCATAAACTAAAACAAATAGCTATAATATTGTCTAATTTCTCATTTTTAAAAGAACATATTTTTATGTAGTTTTCCTTTGGCATAACTCATCCATATTTTACTCTTAAAAGACACAGTTGAGGCATCTGAATCAGTTAGAAAATGTGTTTACAATCACCTGGTATAGCCAAAGTATGTTGTTTAAAACTGGGTTTTATCAGGTTACTTTCAATTAATGTTT
This sequence comes from Peromyscus californicus insignis, assembly GCF_007827085.1. Classification (NCBI taxonomy): domain Eukaryota; kingdom Metazoa; phylum Chordata; class Mammalia; order Rodentia; family Cricetidae; genus Peromyscus; species Peromyscus californicus. Next base: position 36,591,281 of record NW_026294584.1, read on the forward strand.
ACTGCAAAAAAAAAAAATTACCCAAATTTTTTTTTCCAAATTGTTAAAAAATAAAAAAATACCTGTAGTACTATTCAAATGTTCACTGGTATGATGCCAGCAAACTTCAGTTTAGTCTGTCTTCTGAAACAGTGTAAGAAAATTTGTCAAAATAAGCCAGCAAGAAATGATCTTAAATGATGCACTGTGATAGTGTCATAAATTGTGATGATTAACCTATGGACTAACTAGAGATGTGGGACATGGTAATTGAGGGTGGAGTTTCTATGGCAACAATTGGATATCCATGCTGTAATATCTTTAGGTGGTATTGTTACCAAGAGTGCTAACAGTGGGTGGAATAAAATCCAAATTGAGCAATACTGCTGTTGTCTAGAAATTCAAGAAGTTAGAGAGGTTTCATTCAAGTGGAACCTGAAAATTTGAACATTTTATTAGCATAATAGCTGTGTGGACTCAAGGGCAAAGAATAGGAGGTCAACAGTTTCAATTCATACATACAGCTAATACTGACTTGAAAGTAACTAAGGCGCAAACACAGAAGGACCACCAAAGACCTGGCTGACTGCTCTGCTAGGAGGGATGACATTATATTGGGTGGGCACTGACCCCAACTAGTTTTGTGTGCCCAATGAGCCACCTCTCCAGAAGGGCATCGAAGTCAGAGTTCAGAATGTGCAATGGAGAAATTACTTTCTGTTTGCACTGCATAGTAATGACTTCGCTGCTTTTGCTGCTCTTAGGGCAAGACTCTATTACTCAAGACACCACATGCTTTGGTTATAGGACATATAGAAATCTAGCAGGAACCAAGACAGAAGTTTTCTTCCTGTTAGCAAGCTCTCATAAGGTCCAAAGATACTATGCAAGCTGCTTGGGGGTGAGGGCGGGGGCAGTATTTTCAGTAAGACTCTTACTCGGTTGCGGACCCTGTGTGCTCTAGTTCAGACTGATCAGACAGAGAAATGCCCTTTGCTGCAATAGTGGCAAGCCAGTAATGGGAGTAACCAATTTTTTATTAGTTTGGAGGGAATTCACCTCTGATACTGCATTCCTGGTCAAAACCCATGACTTAGGAGGTCAGGGGCCATAGTGAAGAAGCTGTTTTTATTTTTGCTAAAATGGACACAGCATACTTCTCAATAACGATGTTCACATGCATGGATTAGTGCTGTCACTAGCTTTGGTCAAAAATGTTCCCTTTTACTGTGGGCAACCGAGTAACTGCAGAGACTCCTAAGTGATAAAATGCAGAGCATAAGGGACTGCTAAATATTTTGCCTCTACTAGAAGAACTATTTTACTCCCTCTAAAGTTCAGAGAATGCCATGGAAGTGGGACTGAAAAGCATCTAAGAGTAAAAGAGAAGAGAATTAGGAGGAGCGTGAGATGGAATGCCACGGTCAGAGGCACACAAGGCCTCACCTTCCTTGGTACAGACAGTTAATAGTTACAGGAGGAAGGAGATATATTTTCTTCAGTGTGTAATCACCAGTAAGGAGTTCATATTTGTAAACCACCCCTCACCCAGGATCCTATAAAAACCCCTAAAAACCTCAATGCATCTCTCTTTCACACACACACATGTGTGTGAAAAATCAAAACTAAAAAACCATGACTGTACAAAGGAGACTAGTTGGGAATAGGAAAGGCATCTGGAGAAGAGGAAAGGGAGCAAGAGAGGATAATGAAAGGTGAAGCAGATAAAAACAAATCATGTACATGTGTGAAAATGTCCCAATAAAACTCATTACTATGTATAATTAATATATATTAATTGAAAAGAAAAGTTACGCTAGTTCAAGAGTTAAAAACAAAACAAAACAAAACAGTCCATATCTGGGCAACAACTCACTAGAAAAAAAAAGAAAAAAAATGATACAATAGCACTCTTAAGTATGACATGTTTAGAAATTAGCCTAGCTGAGAGTAAAGGAGTGGTCTACAGACAAGAGGTCAATATTAAAAAGGACGTAGGAGTTTTGAGTGAATGAAGATATATTTTACAGGTGCAGCTGAAACACCTTAGTATTATTAGTCAGATAAGAATTTGGATGCATTCTAGGTCTTTTTCTCTATGAAAGTAAACAGGAAGAATATAAAGTGGACATAACAGTAGGTACAGAGAGGTAGATGTACTTCATTATCACAAAGTAAATAGCAAGAAGAGTGAGATTAGGCTCACACATGAAAACGGGAGTGATAATTTCAAACATAGAGCTGAACAAGAAAACTAATATTACAATATTACTTATGAGGCACTGTAGCTAGAGTTTTCCTGCCTGGCCCACAGTCAGGACAAATCTCTCTCACCTGCCAGTCACACAGCTGCTCAGACCCGACCAAGTAAACACAGAGATTTATATTGGTTACAAACTGTATGGCCGTGGCAGGCTTCTTGCTAACTGTTCTTACAGCTTAAATTAACCCATTTCTATAAATCTATACCTTGCCACGTGGCTCGTGGCTTACCGGCATCTTCACATGCTGTTTGTCATTGTGGTGGTTGGCAGTGTCTCTCTCTCTCTCAGCCTTCCACTTCCCAGCTTTATTCTCCTCCTTGTCCTGCCTATACTTCCTGCCTAGCCAATGGCCAATCAGTATTTATTGACTAATCAGCAACACACTTGACATACAGACCATCCCACAGCAAGGCACTGACTGCTCACATATCAAACACGATTTACAAGAAGACAAAGGAGTTTCACATTAGATACTGTGTAACGTATCCCATGAGATAAAGAACAGAGTCTGGTATATGAATGTTGAAAGTGCCTAAGTCTAGATACTCAGTTATGCCTATTGAGAATCTAAACCAGGAGAAACTAAAGTATAGAACATCCAGAGGGGGCAAAATAATTCAGGGACAATGTGATTAGAGCAATAGCAACACACAGAAAGAGGAAAGCATTCGTGTGTGTGTGTGTGTGTGTGTGTGTGTGTGTGTGTGTGTGTGTGTGTGTGTTTGTGCACTCATGTGCACATGCATGCATGCTTGTGTGCTGATGGAGCCTTGTCTCTGATGGCTCAATATGATAGCCCATGGCATCATTTCTAACCTGACATTTTCAGTAAAAAAGATGCAATTGATGTGACCAGGCTAATTGAAATGCCTAAACGAGCCTCTAGAACAAGCTCTTAGAGAATATTCAACATGTGACTATGTATGCACTACTGTGCCAAAAGGCTGCTAAAATGTGAAACAAGGAATTCAGAGGTGTCAAAGGAGTTGAAATGAAGACACAAATCCCAACTTTAATTGTTTAGCCTCTCTAGAGTCTTTAAAGATGCTCAGCTGTAATATACTCATGAGTGTCTAAGAAGAAGAGGGTAATTATTTGATGCGTGAAAAGGAAAAGAAGAAAATAATGCATGTCAAGATGTTACTGTCTCAGAGAAAAATCTTGACAATAAAAAGCCACAACTTGAGCTTAAAGATAGAGACAGACTGGTTTATCTAGAAATAAGGGAAGTTTTGTAAAGGAGTGTAACAAGATAAACCATTTGGTCCAGTGATCATTCCAAGTGTGTTTGAAACTCCTCCTAACACTATCACACGACATACAATCAATCACCACTGAATTAACCTGACAGATACACCAGGTCTTAATGTTTTAAATCAGCATATAGAAACTGATTGACAAGTGACATTAAAGCATTTGGAGATAAGAAAACCTGTTTTATTCTTTTTCTTTTTTTTAACTATATGTTCCTCTTATCACTCTACAACACAGAAGGGCCTAGCTCAGTATACTTGCATGCTACCAAAAGTAAATGCACAGTGTGACTTTTCCACATTCAGTGGAATTTCATCACAATATCTTCCTCCTTCTAACAAGAAACCTAGGCTAAAAAACACAAAAACAAAATAATTTCTTTTTGGAATGTCTGTAGAATTTTTAAAAATGTTTTTGATATTATAACTACAATATTTCTCCCTTCCTTTTCCTCGATCCAAAACCTCCCAGTTCTACTTCAGATTCATGGCCTCTTTATTTATTTATTTATTTATTATTATTATTATTATTTTTATAGAAATTGCTATTATATGCATATATGTATAAACATATATATCCCTAAATATAAGCTGCTCAGTCCATCAACATACAGGTATCACTTACTCCAGATTTATGTGAAAAATTAGATAACTAATTCTATGACTAATAGGAACTACTTTTATTTAATTAGTTAATTAATAATGCAAGCTATAATACTAAACAAATTTCCCTCAATTTTGTATTTTATTAAGGTTATTACTTGATAATCAAATTAATTTTCACAAAACTTACAAAGTTGAGCATCTGCCTGGAGAGTTCCTCCTTTAGGATTTAGCTTCTGGCTTTGAACCACAGGAACTGGTTTATAAGACTGGCCTGTGGCCCTGTACATGGCTTGTACCCATAATATTCTGTCCTGTTCATCATCACTGGCGAATATTACGGTATCCCCTTCTTTAACAGCATTAAAAAACACCTGGCCACCCTGAAGGCCTGTGGAAGAAGAAAGACACCATTAAAATTTACACGATTGGTGATTTTAGTCTTTATTGACTCAGCTTCATTCATATGAGCTCAATTCTTTAAATGACCTTAGTTGAGGATCACATCTCCAGTCCATGATTTAAAGGTACATAGCAAAAACACTTCTATGTACAGCTCAGGGAGACACTCAGCTCTCGACAAGACAGCTTTAGGCAGTACAACAAACATACCCCATAGAAAGACAGAGTGAAATCTGTAGTTTCATGCCAATGAAGGAGATTCTTTGTGTTGGTATATTTATCATTCTACATGTAAGTGAAATATGAGTTCAGGAAAAACAAAAATACAGGGAAGGTAAAAGTGATACTTCAGTTTAGATGGTAGCTTAATCTTTGGACAAGTGGTATTTGTATTTGCAAATGAACAATTAGAGAATATGGTATGTTAATTTAAAAAGGTATCTAAGTTTGTGTTTCTTAAAATTGCTGATTAATTTTACTACCCTCCATATATCCATTTATTCACCCATTTTCAAGCACCATGTGTTCAGTTCTATAGCCACGATAGTTTGAGGACCCCCACACACCTGGGATGCTTGACCTTAGAGTATTTGGAATTTGGACTTGAACTCATTACAAGTAATGAGTTATCTGAAGGGTGAGATCCCTGTCTCAATACCAATTCCACATACACTTATACCCAAAACATGCAGGTAATTTTTATATAGTATTCTTATTGTCCATGGATTTTAACTGCAACTTGTCAAATAAGGTCAGATGTAGAATTTTCTAGCCGTGGCATCACATGAGTATTCAAAGAATGTTTCAGATTTATCATTATATATAGTATATATATTATATATAATGTTCAATTTACTTTAATATACATGGAGGGACAGAAATATAAGAAAGTGTTTTGTAGAGAAAATTAGAATGTAATATATATGTTGGAGTGGTGGTGCCTACCTCCCAGTTAAAGGGATGTAGATCGCTGTGAATTTGAGGCCAGCCTGATCTACATAGTGAGTTTCAAGCTAGCCAGGGCTACACAGACTCTGTCTCAAAATTTATCTGTCTGTCTATCTATCTATCATCTATCATTTAATTGCCATTTCATTACCTATTTCTTTGTGATTTTGCTTCCCAGTGAAGTTTCTGCATGTATTGCTCTATCTCATATAATTTTTCTATCAGCAAAATTTAAATATGTTATTATTGTATAAAAATAATAGAGAAGCAGATGATGGTAAAAGACATAATTTGAACCTTAAAGTCTTGTCCAGTTACATGAGCTTCAAATTAGCCTTCCATTCATCAAGGGGTATTTTAAATGAAGAACAAACACAGTTGATCACAAAGTTGCAGACATCCGCACATGACTGGAAAAGTGGTTCACTTAGCATTACCTGGGTGGGGGTCTGTGTAATCCACAGTGTATCCTTCAAGTTGCATTAATTCCTGTGGCTCAGACTTTTTTTCTCTATAGCTGCACATAGCAAAGGTGTACTGGCTAACCTGCTCGGTGAAAAAAAAGAGGGAAAGAGAGAAAAAAATGGTTTGCAGTTACAAAAAGAAAAATAACAACCAAATTTAACTTTTAGTTTTTCTTTACCAAGACTTTCCTCCAAGCATAAACACGTAATTTGCATGTAAATTATTCTATTTTTAGCATTCCTCAAAACTCAGCTTTGAGACCGAAGTGCCTTTCATAGGTCTGCTGGCAGTGAGAGCTCATAGGATGAGGATGGTGACCTAGTGTTCCCCTGCCACGTATATTTATGTAGGAGACGAAAAGCCAACCAACGAAACACAGTACACAATGATTCTTTCTGTATATTCACAAACTGTATGTAACTTTCCTTTTGGTCCCCAATTAAGCATGAACAACGAACAGATCTCCAGTTTTCCACAGTTATGTAGGAGCTTTACATCACACCTGTATTAGTAAGAGAACTCTCAAGTATTATTTTGTTTTTGTTTTAACTTAAGCTGATTTTGATGACAGCAAACTGATTGCTTTATTCCTTATCCACTACCATTTCCAGAGTTCACCCTCATCTTTATTTCCACCTCGTTTTGGTGCTATGAGTATTTTAGCACTTAGTAACAGGACAAGTTACTATTAAAATGTGTAACTTTAAACATTAAATATTAATTTATATTTTATTAATATTACATTTCTGTAATATTAATGTACTTCCTCTTTATTAGTTTTCTTGCTGTTCACTGCTTCTTGAATCTCATTTTGTCATTTTGAATTTAGTTTCTTCCTTTAAGAGAAGCTCTGGTGTCCATACTCCTAAGTGCCAGTCTGGTTGCTTTCTATATAGTATGTACTCTGGCAATCCTGTAAGCATTTTGAAGGTAATATTCCATTGTTAAAGGGCTATGTGTCCATGCTGAAAAGCTTGGTTGAAGCTCAATTGTGCTTTCCTTGTACTCAATTTTCCTCTTTCTCTGTGGCTGTTCTTAAGTGTTCTCTCCATCTTTGGGGCTGTCACAATGGTCGGCAGGTAAACGAGCTTGCTGTCAAGCCTAACACGACTTGAGTTTGATCCCTAGGACCCACATGGTGGCAGAGAACAGAGTCCAGTAGGCTGTCCTTTATTTCCACACAGACTCAGTGGTACCCACACACATACTTATACATAACTAAATAAACAAAGGAATGAAAAGGTTGTCTTCCTCTCAACTTACTGGAGTTTCATTGTGAAATCTTTTGGAGTGACATGCATATCCTAGGATGCTGAGTGTCTTCTCTTGGATAATTTCTGGCAATATCAATTTTAGAATCCTACCTATTATTATTTCAAACATTGATTTTTTTGTTCCATTTTTTGTTCTATTTTCATTCCTTTCAATTTTATAAAAATTATCCTAAAACTTACATAGTATCCTTTAAGCAATTATATATCTCATTTTTCTCCATCTGTCCATTATGGGTTGCTGTTAATTATTTTAGAGTTTAACATTCTATAAATAGTTGCATTTGTAATTTTTATTGTATTTTAATTTTATTATAGATTCCTCCAATTTACTGTTTAACCTCCTCTTATGTAAGATTCTAATCTCAAGGTCTGTATTTTTAAGCTATTTAAGTTCCACCTTTGGAAAATGCCTGATTTAAATCTCTTGTTTAGTTTTCACAGTGTGATGTTATGTTCTTATGTTGTGGATTTTTTATTAAATTTCTGGGCCTGTTGAGAAATAAAAACAGCTTAAATACGACTGTTCTACAGTTTATATATGAGATAGTTTTATGGCTGAAGTCGTTAAGGATGAAAACAATCAGTTTAGTTTCATCATGTTAGATCATAGTTATTATTATTCAACAGAGCTTTCTCTGTGGACAGTCTATGAAGCCTAAGTAAAGAACTTCTATTTCCATGTTCTTTAATACCAGATGGCCCAGGGTTATCACCAGGCCAGAGCATTTTATGTATTTTTCTCATTCATTTTATTTTTAGTCATGTGCTTCTGTGTGTGTGTGTGTGTGTGTGTGTGTGTGTGTGTGTGTGTGTGTATGTATGTGTGTTTTATGTACACATGAGTGTAGGTGCCCCTGGAAGCCAGAAGAAGGTCAAGAGCCTGAGCTACCTGACTTGGGTGCTGGGAGCTGGAAACTTGGGCCATCTGCAGTGCAATATGAGCTTTTAAAACTCAACTTCACAACCGCTACGTTTCTTAACTTTGATATTACACTTATATTTAGTAAAACAAAGATAATGAATACAAGCTAATAGGAATTTTGAAGGCTAATTTTTGTACACATTTAGACACTAAGCACAAACTCAAGTTTATAAGCCTGGGGGCAGATTATTTTCTTGGTCCATCATTTCACTGGATTTTTAAAAATTTATTTGAGATCTATATTTTAAATTCCTTCTTTGGATATGTCTCAATTATGACTTCCTCTGATTGGACAATAAATATCCAGCATACCAGCTTAATCCCACACTCCAGCTGCCACTGCAGCCACAGCCCTAATTCATACAGAGGCTTAAACATTTTGTTTTTTCATCTTTGGTCCTTTTTCTTGTAATTCAGCTCAGCATATAAGAAGATGTGTAATATATACGATCCAGCACTTCCAGGTGCTAGACAAGAAAATATTTACCTCCTATAACTGCAGACTGAACCCAGGGTCTTCAATTTGTTGGGCATACATTCTACTGCCAGGTTGCATCCCTAACCCTCATTTTTATGACAAAGATCTACCTTTGTAGCACAGCCTGGTAGTGAATTTAATAATCCTCTTGCCTCAGCCTCCCCAGTGATTCAATTATAGGAATGTGCTACCATGGTTATCTCAAAAAAGAACTGTTAGTATTATCTTACAACTGGACCAAACTACCAATTTAAATACCTTAGCCTGGTCTTTAATTTTTTTCCCAATTGACTTGCTGAATAAGACATCTAACTTTTGTCTTTGAGACATGCACCCAAGAGACATCAAATGCCAATTTCACATTCCAGAAATAAAAACAATTACAATGATGGGTCAAGTATATAAAATAAAGCAAAATATGTCCAATTTGTCTTAAGAATGAGTAAACTGTAATTAGATTTTAAGGGATTTGGCAAAGCAATACTTTAACAATAAATTAGTAACAGAACAAAAGATTATTTTGAGCATATAATTAATAAGCCTCACATCTCCAGCTCTTATTTGGGAGACTTTAAAACCATAATAAGAGTAGTTCCCTGGCACATCACTGCCATAATAATCCGAAACCTGCTGGGAGAGAGATGAAGAACACGGGAGGGTCTAACTTCTCTACACAGCTTGCAAATACCTCCAGCAGTTACTAACCAGAATACACAGCTATCACTGGGTGAAGTACTCGAGATACCCTATTCATCTTGCCCGCCTCAATCACTTCTTCACCCGAACTCCCATGTAGGAGAACATTACCTTCATTTTTAAAAACTCATCTTTCTATTTCTCAGTCTAAACCCCTTACATTATTTCCCAAGATCTTTAACACCGGTCCCCATCGCTTTTCTAACGGCATCGACTTGACTTCTGTTTTCTTCTCCATGACTCAACTCCTCCAGACGTTGCATAATCCAACTTTGAAAGTGTGCAGCATGAAATCTCTGCCTATGTCTACATGGAATTTATTTTGTTTAAATTCAAGAAATGTTCTCTTCTACCATCTTTGAAAGTATAATACTTTTGAAACTGTAAACTACATTTTTATCTTGTTTTAAAAACAAGTAGCACAAGTAGTTGTCCAGACCATATGACATATCCTCTCAAGTGCGTTCTCTTCTACTTGTCATATCTGACATTTGATTTTTAAACTCTAAATACTCTGTTTAAAATGTTTGGGAAATGGTCATCATAAGGTGATATACCTTCTTTCATCCAAGTAGTAAAACTTGAATGCATTCAATTGGAGCCAGGGAAGTATGAGGTATTAAAATTTATTTTTGAGAATTTTATCTATGAGTACTGTATTCACAGTTCTCCCCTACCTGGCCTCCCTCTAACTTCTTCCATGACCCCCTAAGTCCTTCTTGAATTAATAGCCTCTTATCCTTTTATTATTATTACTGTTTCATACCCTCTCACAATGTATAAATACACCCTGCTGAGTTCATTTAGTATTGTACGTATGTGTTTAGGGCTGACCTTTTGTGATTGGCTAACCAATCATGAGGCTTGTCCCTGGAGAAGACTAACTTTCCCTCTCAGTAACCACTAATTGCTATAGCTGTTCATCTAGGGGTAGAATCTTTGGAGAATTCCTCTACCCACACTGGCATGTCAATGGGTGTTGTCATTTTTTTAGGTCTTCGTTAGGCAAGTTCTTCATTTAAGCTGTAACCACTTCCATCAGCAAGCAGTCAAAACACTAGCACTATGAAGATTCAGGAAACAAACTTGGAGAAAGAATAAAACCTAAACTTGGAAAACAGCTAGTTAAGGTGTATCACTCACACAACAAAACAAATGTGTGTTTGTGTGACTCCTTTTATATCATCCTGTGTGCCTGATTGTATGTTATGTATACCACATATATGCAGTATCTGAAGAGGCCAGAAGAGGGCACTGGATCCCTGGAACTGGAATTTCAGGTGGCTGTGAGACACCAGATGTGGGTGCTACAAACAGAACCTAATTCCTCTGTAAGAGCAGTAAGAGCTCTTAACTGCCAAGCTTTCTCTTCAGCCCTGAAAAAGATATTTTTAAATTCTTAAAGATATATGTATCCTGTAAGAAATAAACCATTTCTATATACTTTACCATGTAGAAAAAAAGAAAATGCTAAAACATTGGAAGGCAGTTGGAAGTAAAAACAGGTTAGAAAAAGATAATATTTTTGGAATTTAATGAACTCCAATATATACAGAAATATATTTTATTGAGTCTGACATGTATATTTTCTTGTAGTATGACTGGGGCTATTAGCATTACAGGTTTATTTTTATGACAGGGCTATCTTAACATTCTGCTGATCCATTAATCAGCAAAAATTGACCAAATGAATAAAAGATTATTTTAGCATTGAAGACAACACATTTTGATTATGTAGTAAGGGTTTGAAGAGAATACATTTGCAACTCAGACACCAGGATATTCAGAGGATTTGTAGCCCACTAAACAAAGAAGAGTTAAACTGAGAGCTAAGCTTTATTGTAAAATTATACAATTATTCTCTAAAAACAAGCTGTATACCTATAAGCCCAACCCCTGTGAGGGTGAGGTAGGAGAATTTTAAGTTCCAGGCCAACTTGAACAAATCATGACAAACAAAAACAAACTTGGAATCTGCTGGAACATAGTAGTTTCAAGAAATAAGGTGTCTGGGCCCTTGAGATTTTGAGATTGTGATTTCAACTCTAGTAAATGGAGAGTGGAATCTGCCTTTTCAAGGTTGCCCAGGTGACAATGCTCATATTGAGTCTAGGATGTGCCTCCTCACTCCAGGTTGGTGTTCTTTCCATGACATCACATTATGTTACAATTCTCATTGTGATACTTTAAACAACCACATTCACTAATTAGAAGTCTAATTTTTCTAAATGTTTGGCAAAGCCATTATGTAAGACAGCCCTGAATTACTATCAAAGACTACCAAGGGTATTGGAGAGAAAAGTGAATTAAGTATTAGGTAAAGTGTGGTGGTATTGTGTTCCCCGAAATATTGTGCATGCTAATCAACTTATCTGGGGTCACAGAACAGAACAGCCACAATATTAAACATAGAGGATAGGCAGTGGTAGCACACGCCTTTAATCCTACATTCCACAGGTAGAAATCCCTCTGGATCTCTGTGAGTTCAAGGCCACATTGGAAACAGCCAGGCATGGTGACTCACGCCTTTAATCCCAGGGAGTGATGGCAGAAAGCAGAAAGATATATAAGGTGTGGAGGACCAGAAACTAGAAGCTTTTGGCTGGTTAAGCGTTCAGGCTTTTGAGAAGCAGTTCAGCTGAGATTCATTTGGATAAGAACTCAGAGGCTTCCAGTCTGAGGAAACAGGATCAGCTGAGGAACTGGTGAGGTGAAGTAGTTGTGGCTTGTTCTGCTTCTCTGATCTTCCAGCATTCACCCCAATAACTGGCCTCAGGCTTGATTTTATTAATAAGACCTTCTAACAATTCGTGCTACAGTCAAGGTTACTCATCTTTTGATTATTAATTTCTTCTCAAGTATATGTGTAATCCCAACACTCGGGAGGCAGAGATCATAGACAGTCTGAGCTACAGAATGAGGTCTTGTCTCAAAACCAAATTAAACCAACCAACCACCACCACCATAACCACACACACACACAAAAGTCCCTCACCCCACAGAAAAGACTGTGAAGTAACATGGGTGGTGAATTTTTCAGTGGAAAACAAAGCAGAGTAAGAAAAGGTAGAGGGTTGGATGCTGTGAACACACTGGGATTGCTGGTTCTCCTCTGCCTTCTGCCTCCTTGCTCTTCTACTTCTCTGCCTCTCTGTTTTTCCCCCGCATCTCATGGGCTGATTCTTGCCATATCATTATGGATAAAGCAGGAACACATGATTTTGGTGTTGAGGATGTTAACTAAATGCCCTTATTAATGAATAATAAACTGACAGACGCATGAAAAAGTGGCCATGCATCTAAGTGTAGTTTTAAATACTATGTTGCTCTATTTTGGGTGAAATTATTCTGGATAATTGTACTATAAATTTTAAGATATTGTCTTATTGCAAACCAAAACACTGTTTTTCCAAAGAATTTTTACAAATATTATTTATATGTTCACATTGTTATCTGGTAAGGTATCCAGATTTGATATATATGAACCACCCAAAGTGTGAAAATTTTATGTCCTTTAAGAACTAGACCTTAAAAAAATTAAAAAAAAAAACCAGCTAGACCTTAAAACTAGACAGAACGTATCCAATGAAAAATACAATGATGTTGTTTATTCTTTATGTAAATTGGAAAATAGGTCCAGGTCCTGTTTAACATTTATGTTAAGTATCTTATTTTTAGTTGGATTCAAATAATAAATCACTCTTTAACAGCAGGACATACAAAGTCTCAAGTACCAGTTAAAGAATCTTGAAAGACAACTAAAGGGAAAAACACCAAGTTCCAGCTTTAGACGAATGAGAACAGGGCCATAAAAGGATGAAATATTAAAAGGCTTGCTTCATTTCATATTTTACCTAAACATCTCAAAAACTGCCCAATAGATCCAGAATCCCTTCCGGTACCTGGGCCCACAGGTACAACAAAGAGTACAGATGGGAGGGTAACAGAACACCAACGGTGAGCGGAGCTGTCACTAACAGTGAGGAAACCTGACCCATGAAACAACTGAGAGCCTGCAATTAGGCTCTGGGAAATATTGGCTCTAGAAGTAATGCACTACTCATACTAGACCCCTGAGTCACAAGTTACTTATTCGATTCAATAATATGATGCACATTTCACAATCCAGTTGCTTACTCTAGAATTCCAAGAGCTCTGACTTTACCTGTTTCTTTTACAAGGTCATGCTACATCACATGCATAAGAGTAATTCAACGAGCAATCATTAGTGCACATTCAGGTGGAAACAACTTGGTGCTACTGTTTACTAACCAGGGCCCAGAACAAATGGGACTCAGGTCATCCACAGGAGCCAGGGGTTGCCCTGCTCCCCCCACTGTCAGCTGGAGGCAGTCAGACAGACAGCATCTACCTGCTCTGCACTGCAGCAACGAGGCAGGGGATTATTGACACAGAAACATGGTGGTCTGACCCACTCTGATCAAGTATTTGTTTTTCTCATAAGCTCCCTGGTGTATTACTGAACAAAGCTTACATAATTTACTATATTAAAATAGAAAAATCCCTTCAAGAGAAGTGCAGCAATCATAAACATTTAATATTCTTTACTCAGTCCATTTGTAATAACTCCAAACAGAACAGATTTGTTGGGAATTGGGGGAGGTAGACAGACTTTAATCTGAGGACAGCGCTAAGTCTGGCTTCAGCATCATTACTTTCCATAGGGCACTTTAACTGATGCTGTGGTCCCACATGGTATCCATATCTGGGATAGGAAACCTCCTATTTTGTTCTTAATTGCCAACCTGCTTGCCACCTGCCCATATGCACACATGTAGGTGCTAACTATGAGATTTGAGAGACCACAGCATTCAGGTTTATATGTGTATTACTACTGCAGGGATCGTGTTAACAGCTGGCAGCTTAGCAACTGCCACCATCTAATTTCAGTAAAGATTAAGGCTTTTAAAATCTTTATCTGGAAATGTTCTTGGCAGAGGGCAAAGGTGCTGCTGGAGTTATTTAAAAAAAAACTCAGCTTAATTTAATCAAGGAAAATGAACATATATTCAAGATAATGACAGATTTGTATAGAATATATATTATGATTAACTGTCTTGGCCAAATGGCATAGAGAGATCTAACAATCATGTACAAATTCCTTAAAGAAAGGAAGGGCTGCGTTGTTACACAAATGCTCAGTGTGATCTGCACATACTTAACAAATATTTTGTCTAATTCTACCTATGTTTGATACAGTGCTAAGTAGATACGCTGAAAAGGGTAAACAGATTAAAAGGTACAATGTATCCAAAAAATATTTTAACTGGAGATAAATGTTCTGGAAAAATTAAAACAGAGTGCTGTGACAGAGAGTTGGAAGGGATTTTAAAATGAGTAAGTGGAGAAGACACATTTGAATAGTCAACATTTGAAGTGAAAACTAAATTTGAAGGTAGGAAAAACAAGCTCTGGGGAAGAGAAAGAATGAACATTATGTCTACAGGGAGGTTTAGGAGTGATCAAACCATCTGAGAGAAAGCAGGTGACTTTCTCCAAAGCTGCCCAGGCACAGAAATCCTACAAAACTCATATTTTTAGATACCACAGGAAAGGGGTCTAGAGACTTGGAAGATGCCAAGCCTCTGGATCTGCAGCAGTAATGCAAGATTTTAGAATGGTAGATGCTGATTGGTGATAGGAAGCTAAGGGCCAGAAATACATAGGATCTTTGCTAGGTCATGGATATTTATTATTCTAAATGCCATGGGAATCACAAGAAGGATTTAGGCAGAAGGTCATCTTTTTTTTTTCTAATAAGGCTAAATTTATTCAATATCCTAGAGTAAAACTTTTGATTGTAAGTATCCAACAGTATAAAAAGTGCAAAACAGACCTGTAGATTTCTAATATAATACGAAGCGCAAGACTCCATACAGTGCATCCTACAGGCAGAGAGTGGAGGGGGAGAAGACTGTGGTTAAGGTCTAGTAGTAAATAAATAAATACAGAAGTAGAGACGACGCATTGAAGTATATTCTATCACCAATACTGCAATCAAAATGTACAAAAAAATCCCATGTCAAAGTAACACAGGGGAATGGTAACAGCTGGACTCCGTATCACACCAAGGGCTGTGGAGAACCAACCCACTCATTGAGAAGTCTATGCATGTGGTGGCTTGTACTAGGTAGGTTTTTTCCCAAAAGGAAGAGACACACAATGTGTCTTAATGCCAGTTATGGGTCAAAAGGTTATTTAGGTTCTATGAAAAATAGGTTATAAAGAAAATGGTGGAAGTGGAAGCAGAAAAAAGCAGGATGCTACTGTTCAAGTCCATGTGCAGATGATGGTGGTTTAAGCTAGTTTGGTAGTAAAGCAGATGGATGTGAATGGATATAAATGGAACACACTAGTTTTCATAATTTAAGAAGCAATACTTTATGATTGACATGGAAGTAAGGAAAAGAGAGGGATCAAAGACAGTCCCTAAGTTTCCAAGATTAAATGCACTGTTAACATTTCAGAGTTTATCATGCAAACTTTTAGGGCCACTTTAACCATTCTGTTAGATACTCTTTGGAAAGTCCTAGCTATCAAATATGAAAGTTGTTTTGAAAATAAACTTATAATATTATTGTCCTCTGATACTTTGATACAAATAAAGTCCACAACAAATGATTCTTTTTTCTTCATTATTGAAAATTTATGTTTTGAATGACTGAGATAAAATAAGGGGCAACTTAATAAAACGTTTGATGGTAAAAACAAAATGACAAACAAGAAAAACAATAGCCAACATTTGGGAGAGCATTTACAATTCATGAGTTCTTTAAACACTTATAGTCTGATTTAGCTTTATAAGTACCTGGCCCCTTAGACATAGAAATTTCTATAGCAGTATTTCTACATATATACAAAATTTAATATATGGGAATCACATATTTTTATATATGAGAATTATTTATTTTTACTTTATCATTGTTTGTAGACAAAAACAATTTTTATAAGCAAAACAAATGAAGGTACAGATTATGTTATGGATGTAATCTTTCACATACAATAATAAAGTAGATAGATTTTTACCTGTTGACATGGTGATTGCTCCATTTTAAAAAGAGAACAAAGGAATACTCACACACACACACACACACACACACACACACACACACACACACACACACATATCAATGACTGATTCCATTAGGAATGATGTGTATTTGTCTATGTACGTTTAGGGCATCCTATCCGCAATAGTTACTTGTCTATTCTTGTGCAGGAGACTGGAGTAGGTGCTACCTAGGAATTTTGAGGGGGTTTTGATAAAGATTTCTTTTACCATTTACTAAAAAACAAAACCTATATACAAATATTAAAGAATAACAACAACAAAAAGCTGAGTTGGATTACAATTTACTGCAAAAACACCCACTGCTGCTAGCTTCCTGGCTCAAAAGGCCACACTCCTCCTCGCTCCACTGAAGAACACTGGACAAATGAGACAACTGAAGAAAAGGGACAAATCATCTATCCCAGGAGACAGAGTGAAATGGCGTATGGGTATATTATCTAAAAAATTTTATGTCTTCCTAAATGTTTGTTTCTGCTTTTCTCTAAAGATTTAACACTATTGGTTTTCTAATAGTCCCAGTTCAATTAAAATTTAAAGCTGACTTTGGAGTTGGAGAATGGCTCTCTCCTTCTTTAAACTCAAGCATGTTGTTAAAAGGAAAATGCAAACCCCCTGTATCATGCCAGAAGAAAAGAGCCATCTTCTGCTATGGGACAGGAGAAAAGCCAAATTAATTAAGGGACTATTCTATTACTAATCTCAACTCTTTGATTCTATTCTGATTCTTTAAACTTTTCTTAAAGTATGAATTTTATATCAAAATTTACAAGATTAATATATATAGGTATATATATATATACACATTTTAAACTTTGTTAAGATATGAATGGTCATATAGAGTACTAACTAATTCTAGAAAGAAAAAAGGCTTCAATTACCTGCATATATATGTCTTTGTGTTCAAGTCTCTTATCAGTTTTCTGCAGGAATTCACGGCCAGGCCTAACATCAACTGAAGTCTCCAGGAAGAAGATGGGGCCCCACAACAACAACAATTCCACGCGGACAATAATAACATCACTAAGCTGACAAACATCATCTACAGATCAGCTTTGAACTACAAAGTGCTCAGAGCAATTTTGAGACGGCTAGCTGAGATGATCCAGTTTCAAAGACTACTTGAATAAGGATTTGAGATAAACCCTGAACTTTGGCATTGTACACAGACTGGATAACGAAGGATATAGTTACCTTTACTAGAATTTGACAATTAACCTAAAATTTTTCTTTTCAGGATAAAGATACCTTTGCCCATACCCAACAGGATGCAATTTTAAGAATACGACGCCCACATTCCCAAAGAGGTGGTGTGGGGTGGGTGGGTGGGTTTTTTTTTTTTTTTTGGTCTTTTAATGGGTTTTGGGTCTGGGATAATTTTCATTGATTAGGGGGGTTGGTTACAAGTTGTTGTCAAGGGTTAGGAAAAGGGCTAAGCAAAGGAGACTAGATTTAAGGTTCTTGTTTAAAAAAAAAGAAAAGAAAAGAAAAATGTAAATACTTTACATTGGATTGGATTGTTTTATATTGTATACAAATTATATATTGAAATTGATATTGTTAGAAAATGCTATATGTATATTTCTAATTGTACTTATACCGTTCATTTAACAATGTAATGCAATTTTCTGATCCTTGAATGTTATTATTACCAACTATTAGGATATAAAGAAATGAAAGTTAGTAGTTAGACATTATAATAGAACTTGTAGTCATATTAGGTATGTTTTCAAGATTGAGCAGATATATTTTAGATAGACAGGTCATCTTCAAACCCTTCAGAGATCTATAGAATATGGCATTTAAAATGCTTTAATAACTTAGAAAATTTTTCTTTTTTGTTATGACTATGAGACATGTCGGCTCCTGGCAGTACCAATCTACTTCAGAGAAAATATGGGCATTGAAAAAACTGCAATTGGAGTTAACTTTCACTGTGGCAAAAGTTAGCCACTGGACAACAAAGTATCCTCGAATCAACTGCTGATAAACAGGGCAGACAGGACATGAAACAAAGGACTACTGATTCTTGCCAAAACAAGTGTGGTTATGGCTTTATCAAAAGGCATCTTCTGAGGCCAGGACAATATGTCACCATCCCTGAAGTGGTCTTCGCAACCTGGAAAAGGTACCGTGCCCTTTTCTTCGAAGGCAGCTGTAGCTAGAGTTTTCCTGTCTGGCCCATAGTCAGGATAAATCTCTGCCACCTGCCAGTCCCACAACCACTCAGACCCGACCAAGTAAACACAGAGACTTATATTGGTTTCAACCTGTATGGCCGTGGCAGGTTTCTTGTTAACTGTTCTTACAGCTTAAATTAATCCATTTCTATTAATCTATACCTTGCCACGTGGCTTGTGGCTTACCGGTACTTTACATCTTCCTTGTCCTGATGGCGGCTGGCAGTGTCTCCCTCCCCCAGCTTCCTGTTCTCTCAATTCTCCTCTCTGTTAGTCCCGCCTATACTTCCTGTCTGGCCACTGACCAATCAGTGATTTATTCATTGACCAATCAGCAACACATTTGACATACAGACCATCCCACAGCAGGCAGCTGAACAGGCAATGGGCCGATGGCTTCTGATGTACAATGGAACAACAGCTGAAACAGTTATTCTTGAAGAGTAACTAAGCTCATGCCTCTCAATAGTAGAATGGAATTTAATAGAGGGATGTGGAAAAGAACGGGATGCTGAGATGAAGCCACATACACACATAGACAAGGAGAATGGACAGCTGAATTCAAAAAACATCAACAACTTCCAGAATTTAAAATCCTGAATCATGACATGACACTAGTGGAATTCAGGTGTTTCTGGTACATGGACTGCTCTCACCCAATGTGAGGTTGAACTGTTGACCTTCTGTACATTCTACTTCACAAATGAGTCTGTCAGATACACTAAGCCTATAGGCTGAAGATGATGCCCCAAAACTGTGGAGAAACCTCAGATGACTGTCCAGGCAGTTGGCTGTTTCTGTCAACTCACAATTTTTTGGAAGTTGCTTGCATGTACTTCCTGTTTTTATTTTTGTTAGCTAATATTATTTCCTTCTTGGGTCTCTGAGGGAGTTGAAGATTAGTTAGTTATAGTTGAAGATTAATTAGGATAGAAAGTGAATTAGATACATTTTGGACTTACCAAAATAGGATAGATAATGGAATTATTTTCTCTGAATTTGTCAAATACAAATGGACTAGACATTGTTTAGGTATTTATTACTTGTATATATTGTATATAGATATTGTACTTTTGTATATAGTTTTTCTTATGTTAGTTATAAGCTTTTTCCTTTTTTCTTTTTATTAAAGTAGAAAAGGGGAAATATGGTGATACTTTATTTTGTACTAAAATGTTATTTGTATGTTAATAAATAAAGTTGCCCGGGGGTCAGAGCTATTAGCAAGTCATAGGAAAGCCAGGTGGTGGTGGTGGCACATGCCTTTAATCCCAGCACTTGGTAGGCAGAGCTAGGTAGATCTCTGTGTGTTCAGGGATACAGCCAGCATTGAAGACACACGCCTTTAATCTCAATACCAACCATAGAAGACCTGGAGGTCTGTACAGACAGGCAGTGACGAGGTGGTCATGTGGTTGGGTTTACAACCAATGAGAAGGCAGAACCGAAAGTCTTTATAAAGACTTTAACACAGGAAGTAGCTCTCTTTCGGAGAGGTAGGACCACCGCAGGAGGAAGGGTAAGGTTTTAGCTCTTAGCTCTGACCTCTTGGCTTTCTTCTTTGCATTGGTTCTGTGTTTCTTATTTAATAAGACGGTTGGTTACATCTACACTCCACCTCTTCTCCCTGGCCTTGTCCTTTCCATCAGTAATGTAAACCCCACCTCTTGGACTAAAATACTCTTTTCAGTTGGCTACTGGACCAGTGACAGAATCCCATAACGTTTCCCCCTTTTTGTCTAATTAAGAAGGAAAGGTTTTAACTCTAACATAGTAAAACCATATACAATAAGAATTATTATCAAGTATTGTCCAAATAGAAAGGAAAGGTAACAACCCTAACAAAAATGAAACTACATACAACAAGAACAATTTTCAAGTAAGAAATACAGTCTCAATGTCCAGTCCATAAGTAACTGGCAAATTTATAAAGATTACTCCATTAGCTATCCTCTCCTGAAGAGTTCAAAATCTGTACCTAATATTTGTTTTGCCCAGGTTTGGGAGAATCCTATCTCTGTCTAGTCTTCAACCCCATCAAAGACCTGAGAAGGAAATACTATTACCTGAGTAAGCAGGAAATGCATAGCAAGCAACTTCCAAAAATATAAGAAATGACAGAAACATCTGGCTGCTTGGACAGTCACCCAAGGTTCCTCTGTAACTTTGGGGCATCCATCTTTGGCCTACAGGCCTAGAATACCTGACAGACTTTTTTTAGAAGCAGGAAATTTTGAAGGACTGTCCTACTTTGTCTTGGCAAAGTTCAGCAGTCATTTTTTCTTTGTGTCCTGCTTGTCCAGTTTGGACAGCACACTGTCAGCTGTCTAGGCAAGGGCAGTTTCTTGCACAAATGGCTATCTTTTGCCACAAAGAAAGCAAACTCAGAGTTTCTTCAATGTCCATCAACCTTTTTTGAAGTAGATCCATGCCACCAGGAGATGTGTTTCATGTAAAAAAAAGCCCAAGTTATTAAAACATTTTAAATACTATATTATATAGGTCTTTGATATACACATCTATCTAAAATATATCTCTGTATGATCTTGAAAACATAGCTAACATAACTATAAGTTTGATAGTTATGGGTGACTCTTAACTTGTATTTCTTAATCATGCTAAATAGTTTATAAAGATAACTTTCAAGGACTGAAATTTACATTATATTGTTTAATGAGCTGCATAGGCACAATTCCTTAAACGAGAGTAGAAATGCATGTTCAGTATGTTCTAAAAAATAACCTTAAATTTGTATCAATATACAAAAATATCTTAAACAGAAGTAGGAACATATATACAGTATAACAAAAATAACCTTAATTTGTATCAATATACAAAAATCCATACCAATGTAAAATATTTAAGATTAATAGTTGCTTTTTTAGTTTAAAAGTAGATTTAATAATCTACTCTTTTATCCTATCATTTTTTTATCCCCCCTTTTTTTTCAGAACGAGATCCTTTTTTCTGACCACACCCAGTAACAACTTGTATCCAAACCCCCTACACAATGACAAATATCCATAATCTAGTGTAAAACCAAAAACAACCCACCCCACCTCTGGAGAATGTGGATGTGATGTTATTAAAATTACTTCCTGCTGTCTGAGTGGTGATGGCATCTCTAGGGGACCCTGAAAAAACCAAAACAATCGACAAGTCCTAGGAAGGCTAGCTGTATCATTTGTTACCAGTCTCTGAGTAATGGGAAAGTATAGGGCTTGTCTGAAATCCTGGCTGGAGTAGTGCATGAGGGTGGATCATCTCAGCTAGCCACCTTGGAGTTGTCCTGAGCAGTTTGTAGTCCAAAGCTGACCTTTGGGTAGTGTTTATTAGTATAGTGGCATCACCACAAGCCAGGCAGAATTGTTGTTGTAGGGCTCCATTATCCTTTGGGAGACTACAAAGGTTGCTGTTAGGAATGTTTGTTGTACTCTGCAGAGAACTTAAACATATTAAATGTCATAGGTTGTAAATCTTGGGGAGGTTAAAGGTCTATGATCTATTAAATACACCTAGGAAACACAGGCTAGGTAACATTTCACCTTTCTGGGTCTTTGAGGGAGTTAAAGACTAAGTAATTAGACTTAAAGTTTCTCTTAGTTATGATAAAAGGTAAAGATAAGATAGATAATAGAATATTTTCTCTAATTTTGCCAAATATAAACGGATTTGATATTGTAATTGTAATTCTTACTTAATAACTGTTTTGGTTGTATATAATTTTACTATGTTAAATTTAAAACTTCCCCTTTTAATTAGGCAAAAAGGGGAAATGATGTGAAATAATTCTGTACACTGTGAACATTTGTCACTCGGCTTGCTTTAATAAAAAGCTGACTGGCCAGTAGCTAGACAGGAAGTATAGGTGGGACAGCCAGACACAGAGGAGGCTGGGGAGGAGGGCTGAGTAAGAGGAGTCACCAGCACGACATGGAGAAGAAACAGGAGGTGCAAGATGAAAGAGAGGTAACACCATGTGGCAGAATGTAGATGAATAGAAATGGGATAATTTAAGTTGTAAAAGCTAGTTAGTAATAAGCCTGAGCCATTGGCTGAGCATTTAAAATTAATTTAAGACTCTGTGTCGGTTATTTGGGAACTGATGGGTGGACAGGAGAGGAAAACTCTGCCTACAGGGTCTTTCATTTTCTACCACAAAAACCATGTGTTGGTATACTAAGCATGTCCAACTTAGTCAGCCACAGAGCCACCATACTGATCTTTGTGGATGTGATAGCTATGCCTTTATCACTCCAAACTGTCTTGTTGTATAAGCAAACAAATGCTATTCCAAACTAAAACCCCTTACGCTGCAACTACCTTCATGTTCGACATGCACTAGTGCCATCTCAAACGCCTGTGAGGAGTTAGCTTCAGCAGGTCCTCCAAATATGCTGAGTCCTTCAGAAATCATCAGGCAAAGAGAGCCACTTCTTTAGGTTTAAATAGAATCCCGACAACATCTCCCTGAGAAGCGGTGCTTCTCACGTGCTTGCAGCATGTTTCGCTCACTGCCTGTTTACATCCTGTGCCAACTCAGCTGATATGTAATTAACATGATGTCTTGATAGAATGCTGTCGTTTGCAGCAACTTCAAGTCATGATTCTGACACCTCGGCAACACGCAGTGAACCCCTGATATGGGGCCAACACGACATAGATGTCTACTTCAGTTTCCAGTGAAGTCACACAGTCAGTCGTTTTCCTAATCCCGGAGGTCTTCAGGCTACCACTCCAGGGTTATGTAGCTTTGTACCTTATGGCACTAAAGATCCCTAGTGATTTTTAAGATACCTGTTTATCTTCAGATGAACTGTGGTTATATGCATTAATTTAATAATAACCATATGGAACAGGAAATATGAGCTTTGACTCTACTGTCTAATGGAGCAGGATTTGGTTGACTCCATCTCACACTAGACTAATCCTGAGACTATTACACAATGCCCCTGTATACACTTTATCTTATCTGTTCTGTGAGGGAAATAGTAACACCTCCTCTGGCAGGCTTATGCTGAACAGTAAATAAAATCATGCATTAAAAGTGCATTAGGCAAATGTGTGCCACAGGGTAATCACTTAATAACAATCAGATTAAATAAATAAAAGATGTGTTAATACTTAAGTGCCTCAGGAAAATTTGGATTTATCACAGAAATGTACAGTATTTGGTATATACAGCTATTTAAGTAGATGTTAGAAAATTGTAAGAGAAATAATTCCACTTAGTTAAATAAAAAATTGCTTCAAATCAATGACAAAGTATATCCTGAAGCTGATTACCTGAAGAAAAATTGTGTCAAAGATATCCAATTCTTATTATAATATGACTTACAATATGATATCAGAAGTAGTTTATACTAGTTATGCTTTCCTAAATCTAATAAATACTAAAACATTGGGGAAACATAAAAAACATATAACCAACTTTAGTTTTGGTAGGATTTCAAATATATTCTTTGTAACTGTTCTTTTAATTTATCTTGAACAAAAACTTACCTTCATTTTTAAAATGCAGTCTCTTAGTTATTAAAATAGATTGATTAATGTAAATATACCAGGGTTAGGATATAAACCTAAGCAGGAAGCTAAACAACTTCTCAACATTAACAGATAATTTTGCTTTCTGATTTTTTGACTCTAATTTAAATTGACATTTTTGTCTCCGATTTTCATGTGTATATGAGTCTCTGAAAAGTCTTTTCACCTCGGTGGCTCCTCAAGTGCTCACTTGGAACAATGACTTTGCAGCTGGCCAAACCTGACTCTCAATCAATTTTTATGAGTACAAATTCTTGGGCTGATGGCTGCGTCTCCAGCTATATCACTCACATAATCCACACTCACACGTGGTGATGAGATTCACATTATCACCAGAGCGCCATTGTGCCGATGGCAGCAGCAGAAACAGCAGGGTATACTGTCCTCCCTATGAAAAACGACTCCTTCACCTTTCAATAATGCAGCCTGCAGGTATGGACCTACAAGCTGTGTGCAGATAGAATGAGAGATGTCTTTAAAAACACTAATAAAAACTACCCAGTTCCTCCCAATGGGTCATTCCCATCGAATCTCCATACATATCCATCTTGATTTTGAAGTGAGAGCATTCAATTTGTCTTCCCATTACATTTGGAATTGGAAGGAAGATTCAATTGTGTCTGAAACTTCAAAAAGTTATCAGAGTACTAGCATATATATTTCAACACATTTAGGCATAGGATTCTCCCTGTGTGTGTTTATATCTATCTATCTATCTATCTATCTATCTATCTATCTATCTATCTATCTATCTATCTATCTATCTACCTACCTACCTACCTACCTATTTATCTACCTATCCATCTACCTAGCTACCTGTGATATCTGATATATCACAAGTATAATAAATTCTAACTAATTCAAGTTTGGTAGAATTTTTCTTAAATTTAAATTAAGGAGCATATGGACTTAACAACTACTTTGATTCAAGTTGAATTTTACCTTTTAAAATAAAACATATATTTTAACTCATCTTGAAAAGTTAGCTACACATTTAACGTCCCACAAAAACATACCACATTATAATTTTGAAATATTCCAATTCCTTCTTCTGTTTCTAAATTCTCTAATAAGTGATATTCAAAGTATATATACATTTATGTTAAGATTTTTTTATCATGTGACTATTTACTAGAAAATAAGATAGGCAGCAATGATGATCTTAAACCTTCACATTATTCAAAGCATTAGGTCAGCATTTGACTTTTCAAAGCCAGTTTCTAGAAGCTTAATTTTCATATTGAACCAGTAAATACATTGGAATCTTTTAGACTACTGCCATTTACCGGGTGCTCAGACTAACAAATGTTGTCTGCCCATCCTTTAAAACACACTTTCATGTTTTTCCCACATATTTCCATCAGTGAAACTAAGAGCCAGCTTAGTTTGTTCAAAAGTAGTTTATCCCCCAAATCATCTACTGAGATTAAGGAATTATCTGAGATTCTATATGAAGTCATGAAACATAACTGAAAAAGAAGCTTTGTTCCCATGAAAAGTCAGTAGAATGCTTCCAAATGACATGGCAATGACAAATCACAGTGATAAACCTGTCCAATTAGGTGCAGAGGAGACATCTATAAAAGGAATGAAATTAAAATATCCAGAAAGACTTATATTCAAATTTATTCGTAAGCATATTTAGATTTTTGTGCCACTGTAAAGGCACAACTTGAAAACTGCAGAAGATGTTTAATAGGGACATTTAATAGGAGTGGTTTGGGGGTTAGACCATTGAGAACTGTGAGTAGAGAGCAACTACCTGCACTTTAGACCAAAAGATGTGTGTGTGTGTGTGTGTGTGTGTGTGTGTGTGTGTGTGTGTGTGTGTGCTGTATACACCTGTGTATGCACACATGCATACATTTTATTATTACTCTAAACCACACAAGAAATGTTTACACTTTAGCAAAGCATAAAACAGACTGGTGATCTGCCCTGTAGATACAACTACTTTTGACTGAATTTTAACACTTTTCATCAAGACACGATGCTACCATGGAACATCAATAATTTTCCCCAGCAACTGATGGATGATTATGTCTCTAGAAAACAGCACATGATAATTTTCCTCCATTGGCATTTCCCCATATCATTCTTATCTAGCCCAGTTAAGCTTGCCTAATGTGTGGTAGGAATCAATGAGATTTTACAGGCTATTCTGTGTAAGGATTCCAAGAGTGGTTCTCTTTTCATATATTTCCACTGAGAATTAAATAGTTTGAATTTATCCTGGAATGAAACGACTATTTTGGAAGCTATGCTTTAATGTAACTAGAATTTAATGATTATGTTCTCTGAACAAAGGTTGATGATGATTTTGAAAGGTCAGATGATCACATATACCAATAATCTATATTCAGAACCCAGTCACTGACAGAACAATTGGATTTAAAAGGACATTTATGTGAATATATAACATACATATTCATATCAAGTGAGAGAGTGAATGGACCACAGCTCATCTGCACATTACCTGAATGACGCAGTTTTTTCACCCAAGGGATTGTCTTAGCATCTTTTAGATCCTTTTAGGAAGCCTCGATTGCCAATACAATTTCTATAATATTAAATTTTTTTTGTCTTTTCCACACTGACTTCACAGTGGCACTTTGCAATGACTATTGAATTTGATGCTATAACTGGCTGAACACAGAAGCTGGCAAATTCTAGTACACCAGACAATAATGCAATGTATAGAACAGAATGCTGGTCATTTCATTATAAGCTGCTTGGCTTGTTGTTTGATATAAAAGCGTTATTTGTGTTGGCATACAATGAATTCAGTACTTCTTTATTTTCAAATGAATTATTTAAAATAATTCTCAACTTTAATTTTGAATGCAGGAATTATTAGAAATAGATATGACACAAACAAATAACAGTGTGAGAGTCAGTGTCGAAAAGCAATTACTTAACAGGAAAATACATGACTGACCTGAACAAGAACAAAGTAACGCTTTTTCCATCTTTTCCAAACCTTCTGTCCAAGGGCATACAGATACCTGGTAAGAAAAACAAAGGAGTATATAAATAACAGTGCAGTGCTCCATAGCCATAGGTCTTCTATAGGTATTTATGAGACCAGCCTGCTAAAGGCAAAGTTTAGTTTATCTGAAATCGGAGACAACATGCAGCTTCTGTGTTACAAGACGGCTGTGCTGATTCTCGATTCCTGAAAGGGAATTGATTTATGTGGCTTACAATTTGTCAGTCCTTACAACAAATTGAACGAAGTAGGAGTTAGAAAGGATAATCAAAGAACCAGTTGGAATTTTATTTTCGCACATGTTTCTTAGGAGATACAGAGGCTATGAGCGAAGGAACTTGTACTGAATTCTTCAGTGCTCAGACGACTGGAGCTAATGAGTGTGGCCTGAGGAGGAGGTAGATACAGAGCCAAGAATCCAGGGTGAAAGGTCATTGTCCAGCTGGGTGACCTTGCGATATGCCTGCACCAATATCCATTCTCATTTCTTTGTCTATTAGAGGACAACACTGGGGGTCCTGATTTCCACATACCTTGGCAGCTCTGTCATTTTGAGATTTACGTGGCTTATGGAAGCTCTTCGACTGAACATTCTTTTTTTCACTATGAAACTCAGCTAATAAAAAAAAGGTGACATGATTTGGTTTAGCACCATTTCAGCTATGGCTTTTAATTTTGCATGATGTCTATAATCTGAAATGAAATGATTAACCTGGTCATGCCTTTGAACAGAACCCCTTTGTTGTATGTGTTCATATCTGTATGGAAATGAATGTACATGCTCTTGTGTGTATGTTCATGCAGAATCCAGAGGTCAACCTCAGGGGAGCTATCCCTTTTTGCTTTTTGAGTCAGGGTTCCTCGATGGCCTGGAGCTTGCTAAGTAGTCTAGGTGGGCTGGTCAATGAGCTCGATGGATCTTCCTGTCTCTGCCTTCTCAATCCTGGGATTAAAATCATGTGAAATTATGCTTAGCTTCTTGACCTGGGTTCTAGCCACTTTACCTACTGAGTTATTTCCCCAGCCCTGAGAACAGAACTTCTGTTCTTACCAGTATAAAGGTTATTCAAATGAACTTAATCTATGTACAGTACTAAGTAATAAGGAATGTCACATCTAAGACTTAGAGGACTGACCTCTCACAATTTCATAGCAGAAATTTTGGCTTCTGTTTTATAACCCACTTTATGAAACAAAACAAACTTTTCTTTTTTCTTTCTTAAAAAAATACTAATATGGGATGCTTGTAAAGGTATAGTAGATGTATGGACATTGACTTCAATACCAGTGGGAGTATAACAGGAACCCTTTTTCCTGAGAAATAGCATGACAAGATGAAGAAATGCCTAACTTTTTATTATGGAGTTACTCAGGTAATAGAGTCCCACATAATGAAGTATGACTACAAGGAAACATGGGATACTACAATTTTTATTACTGAAAATTGGTGACAAATTCTCAAAGGTAAGGGATGTATTTACTAAATGCTAATATGGCATATTCATAGAAAGAAATAATATCTTGACACTGAAATTATGACTTTGATAAAGTTAATAAAATATAGAGAACATTTTATTCCATAATGTTATATGAAAGGGTCAGGATTTAACATTATACCCATACTTTATGATTTGGGATTTCTAAGAACAAACATGAAATAAATATTTTAAATATTAATAACTGTATTACCTGAGGAGTAAAATTATGGCAGACTTAACTTTCCTTATGTTATAGAATTATGTTAACTTAACCTTCCTATGTTTTCTACAATATCAGAATTAGGAAAAAGAACTAAGGAGCTATTAAAGTTCAAAACAACTGGGCTCTTGCACTGGAAGTATCACTCAAATGGCCTAATCAATTATTCATTTGCTTTCAGACACATCAGCTAAGTGTGGTGAGTTCCTCTCTAGCAATCATGATGTCTGTTTTTGTGGATGCAATGTGGACTCATTTAGACCCTGGTGGAGATGTCGGCTCTTCTTGTTCTCACCTGTCCACTGTTTCTTCCCAAGGTCCCCTAAACGCCCTTTCTTTTAGCCCCTAATTTCTCTTCTGTGGTTGTGGTGATAGGTGTTCAGCTGCTCTCTTTCTGTCTTTTCTATAAAATTTCCCTCTCCTGAAATGCACACACCCACGTTCCTATTACAGGGTTAACAACAGTGACCCAAGGAGCTTGCTACTGTGGACACGACGGATGCTCTCTATAAAAGGGCACTGGCAGGATGTGTACTTAATAGCGGCTCAGGAGCCACAGAGGGCACTGGGAATAACCTCTGCCTGTGACCACAGCCTGCTTCTCAGCTCTCTCAAAGCATCTCACTTTGCAGAGTGCTGGGCAGATGGGTCACACA
The DNA here is from genome assembly GCF_007827085.1 of Peromyscus californicus insignis. Lineage (NCBI taxonomy): Eukaryota > Metazoa > Chordata > Mammalia > Rodentia > Cricetidae > Peromyscus > Peromyscus californicus. Next base: position 36,620,722 of record NW_026294584.1, read on the forward strand.
CAAGTGAAAGTGAGTAGAGAGATTCATGAACCATCATTACCACATGCAAATTAGTATGAGTGTTCTAACAGTGTAGGTTCTGTGTGAGGAGCACTAGCCAGCTGAACGTCATTCAAAATGATGCACCAATGAATTTAGAAGGAAAACTCCTAGTTTCTCTGCAAACGGGTGGTAGAGATGTGTGTGAATATACACGTACAGCATTTGGAGACTAGTGGGTGATTTTAGAAGGAGGAAGAGTGAAAGAAAATTGGGTACTGGAAGCAAGATATTTGGATGTCGGTTCCTGAAGTGTTTCAGCTATTGCACCATGAGAAAGAATTTGTTTGAACATACACATTAAGTGACAATTGTCCAAACACATCCAGAATAGAACTGGTAATAAGAATTTTACGGTCTCTACACATAAAAATAAAATAACAGTCAATGAAAGGTTACCAAAAAGGAAGTGTTATAAACACTCTGCAAAAAACACATACTACATTTTCCTTGTAAAAATTTCATTGGGGTGGTGGTGGCACACACCTTTAATCCCAGCACTTGGGAGGTGAAGTCATGTGGAACTCTGAGTTCGAGGCCAGCCTGGTCTACAGAGTGAGTGCCAGGATAGCCAAGGCTACACAGAGAAACCTTGTCTGGAAAAAAAATATTAGCCAAATAAAATTTTTACATAAAAATGGAAATGAGTGAAATATAAAAAAAATATATAAATAATGAAAAAGATATGTTAAAGTTTACATGTGCCTTTTTTTTTTTTTATCACAAGCATGTGATTGAGTCCCAAGGCCTAGCTGCCTTACTCTTGTAAGAACAGATTCTCTTCATAAGGAATGTATTTAAAAGTAATGAATGCATGAAGAACAATAATTTACCAATATTGTTTTAAAATGAAAACTTTAAACTCACATAGCAAGAAATGATTAGGTTGCCATTAAAAGAGATGCTAAAAATAATAATAAAAAATGATCCTCTTGTGGCCACTACTGCAATCAACTTGGAGAATGACAGGTTCCTTATGCCCATCATGTTCAGTCCTTTCCTCATATCCTCAGTCTGTGTATGAGTCTATTTCTGACCTTACCATTCATTCTGTTTTCTACAGTGTCACTGGGATTATATAGCATACAACATTTTGTGTCTGAGTTCCTTCCTTTAGAAAAACACTTTCGGGGTTCATTTTTCATATTACGTGTACCGGGAGTCTGTTGTCATTTATTGCTAAGCAGCATACTCCACTATATGAATGTACTCACAAGGTGGCACACGTGTGTGAGTTATTTTCACACTTTTGCTTATGAAGAATAAAGATGCCATGAACATTTGTGTGTAAGCCTTTAGAGTTTCCATGTTTTTGTTTCTCTTGTTCTAGTGTCCGAAACTAGATTGCTGTGTCATATTGAAAGTGTTTAACTGTGTGAGAAATTGCCAGACTCTTTTTCCAAAGTGACTGTGGTATGCTGCATTGCCACTGGAAGTGAGTGACAGCGCACCTTGCTTTTGTAATGATGAAAATCACTGCTAAGGAGTACTCTGGATGTGTGGGCATTCTGACTCCATAGCTATTTCTCATGTGATTAAATTGAATACTCTGAACAAAGGCAAGGGCCTTTACCTCCGTCTTGAGTATAGTGGAGAACTCCTCGAACACTTTCCCTGTTAAATGAGCTTTTCAGTTTTCAAGGCCCTTTTAATGTTTAAAATTCAGAAGAGTCTATATATTCATTACAGATTATTGGGATTATTGGGAAGGGTTGGAGTATGGAGGAGTGAGGAAAAGCAGCACAAGTTATTATTATATAAACACCAGGCAGTCCATTGATCAGAAAACATCTTACAAAAATCAAAACACATTCTCTCTCAATTCATCTGAAGGCCTAGTGTGGCTACTGAATCACCAACTTGCCATTTATTCATTTTTTAAAATGTTCAATGCAAGGTATCACATTACTTCTTTTATGGTATCTATATCCCAAAAGCTTTTTTTCAATTTTAAGAAAATAAGAAAATTTATTCTGAAATTATGTTTTAGTAGATAATATGTGTTATGTCCTACATATTAATGTTGGGATACTTGTCAATTACTGAAAAATGAGTTACTCTCTCTAGACAGACTGTACCAGATCTATACTAATTTTTAGGGAATTTGTACACAATAAATGACTTCAAATAGTGATATAAGACAATTCCACATTTCTTTAATGATTTAGAAAGGGCCTCAGGACATCTTGGGACCACTACTATAAACACCAATTATAACTGCCTAATGTTCAACAAAAAGTGTGGCTGATTGTTTTAACTATTTGACATAAAATGGCAATATCATTAGACACATCCTTGAAAGCTATTTACTTGTTTTTATTTGTGTTTTAAAACAGTAGTATATTTTAGAAGTCAAGTTTACATTTCCTCTTGTCATTCAAATTTTGAACAAAGTGGTGTCTCACTGCTCTATGAAACTGGGTTCTACCAAACAAAGGTGGGGTTATCAGTAGAACTGTACCTCATCTTAGATGGGACAGGATTTGCTTAGAGCACTAAGGGTCTGCTGCTGGGTTGTCTCTGATGCTGCAGTCCTTTTAGTATTTTGAAACTTGCCTAGTCATTGCTGGCTTCCTTTTGATCGCATGATCAACTAAATAATAAAGTTGTTTTTAAACAGTATGAAAATCAAACTTGCTAAATACTTGTCAAAATGGGAACACACACTTTCATCTTGGTGGCAATTTACAAATGCTGTGTAATAAAGTAAGTGTCACCTAGCATGGCACAAACATTCTCTGATGAGCACTGTAATCTTTCCCCTACTTTGCTTTAAAAATGAGAGCAGATGCATTTATTTATTTTGTTGAGGAGGCTTCCATTACTCATTTTTAACACCATAGAATTTTGCTTTAAACAAAACATTTTAAAAATCTTAGGTTTTTTTTTTTTAACAAAACACAAATAAAAGTAGTTTTCATAGTCATGCTCCATGCTCTACTCCCCTCAGAATATGGCCATAGGAGAAAGTTTCCCTAGTTAGAATTACATTTGATCCAAGAATTATTGAAGAGGGTTCAAAGGAGATACTGTATGGCACATCTTACATACTGCCAGTACTATAGCAAATTTCCCCATTGAAATGTCTCCAGTGTACCACAGTACTCACATAACTAGAGTATCTGGGATTATTTGAAAATAACTGCTCAGATACTATTTAAAAGTATTTGCTTTCATCAATACACCCAACTTAAGTGTTAAGAAGTTGCTCTCTTTGAATAAAAAATTATCTGCTTAACTTTAAAATCTTCTCTTCTTACACTGGATTAGGTAACAAAGAAATTAGCAGCCCTGACACAATGCTGGGGCTTAACACGGAAGCATAAAGCCTTGGAGCATTTGGTTTCATAAGTCAGTCCAAACACAGCAAAGCTCTTACAGACTGACTGCCTCAGCCAGGGAGAGTTCTGTTGGAGAGTATGATTTTTTTCTTCCAAAGAATCACTGTCAAGAGGGAAGACAAAAAACAACTAAATTATTCCTGTTTCCTGGCCTGTGATATACTTTTGTGTATTCAACAACCCCATGAGGTCATATTGTATCTTCAAGTATCAGAGACATAGACTGCCAGACTCCACGATTTTTTAGTGTCTGTTTAAAATATGCTTCTAGGGGAAAGTTTAAAAAGAAAAGAAAATGATGATAGTATTTGCCTACTTGATCTTTCTCTGCTCCTCCTCCTCCTCCTCCTCCTCCTCCTCCTCCTCCTCTTCTTCTTCTCCTCTCCCTTCCTCTCCTCTCCTCTCCTCCCCTCCCCTCCTCTTCTTCTCCTTCTCCTTCTCCTTCTTCTTCTTCTTTTCTGTCTCTGTCTCTCTCTGTCTCTCTCTCTCTGTCTCTCTCTCTCTGTCTCTCTCTCTCTGTCTCTCTCTCTCTCTCTCTCTCTCTCTCTCTCTCTCTCTCTCTCTCTCTCTCTCTCGGTCAAACCTCAAGACACAAAAGCTTCTACCCATACGGTATACAACATATTTTCAGCCTTTTTTTAAAAAAAATATCAATACTTTCACCTGGTCATTAGAGTATCTCATTTAAAAATGCACAGCCTCTTTGGAAGCAACACTGTTTTAAAAAGTCATCTGTTAACAAACCTGATGAAAAGATGAAAGCTCTACTTCAGCTACGTCTCAAGGTTTTCCTTTAGGAATGAATCAACCTAGGCTTTACAAAATCTCTCCGAATGTTCTAGGGCAACAGGAACAAAAACTTCTTTCAACTTAAGGGGATCATCAACTGTATGTATTCTAATATCAAACATGCTACAATAACAGAGGTACATAACATGAAGTTTAGTAGAAAATAAACTTCAAGACAGACAAAGACGGGCGTAACTGCTAAGCTTGCTTTTCTTGACATCACTGTCACTTACCAAAGTATTTCAAATGCCATTCTGTGCAACATCCTGTTGAGTATATACTTAAAAAGATAAATTAAAATAAAACATTCTGGGAAAGTATTTCAAATGCCGTTCTGTGCAATATCCCATTGAGTATATACTTAAAAAGATAAATTAAAATAAAACATTCTGGGAATTATCTTTCTTTAAGCCGGTACCCTCAGAGGTATATTTTAGTAATAAATTAAGTATTTTCTATAAATACAATATAGTCCATGCTGATACACACATAAACATACAATACAAATATACATAATCAAAAGTTAATGAAATATGAAGAACTCATTTTCTAATCAGTCTTAAAAGATTGAGATTAAACTCATCCTCTAACACAATACACATAGACTGTAGCATGTATTTTCCTAGTCATAGTAATGGCGTAGCTAATACTATACATGTCATGTTTGGGATAGGAAATGGTTACAAGAAAGAAAAGGTCCCATTTAACCAAACACTTCATACAACCTTTCTAACTTGAGGATTATCCAAAGAATGCTTTCAACACAAAAATTCTTCAAACACTTTACTAAACCTTATAGTTTAGTTTCAATTAGAATGATGGCATACAATTCTAATATAAAAGAGAATATGACAATTTATTTGCATAGAGTCCATGCTGTGAGAGTTCATGGTTTTACTTTATGAGGAAAAATCATCACTAATGAATATTTGAAAAACATAATTGTATACAGAAGATGGGAATTATTCAGTGCTTGGGGAAAAAAAAGAACTATTACTATGGATGGATCACTTATGAGTCCAGCTTTCTATTCAAAGAAACAGAACAATCAATCTACATGTTGAATAATAAAGGCTTTTCTTCTACAAGGCTTCATTTTTCAAGGAAAAATACAGAAAGAAAAAATCAATATAGAGGGTAGTTTAGTCCTGGAAAGGGCTTTCTTAAAGAGAAACCCCAGTCAAGGTTGAAAGAGCAATTAATGCAGCCTCAAAAAGCTGGGCCATTCTGATAGAGTTCGGTTAACATGTGGCAGAAGTAATCATCCACTTGTGAAAATGATTTTCGGTTCATTCTCAAACACCTTTCAGACACTCATGATCCCATTTAACTGACAACAATACAGGCTATCTGTGGGCACCATTGCATTTGATGTGAAAACCAATGGGGACCAAATGCCCTCAGGCACTTTCAGTCATCCCGCACCGCCGCCGCCGCCGCATTCTCTGCTGCTTGCGTAAAAGGAATCCTCCTTTCACTACATTCTTGCTTTTATTTAACTCCACAAGATTAAGCCTTTTTCTTTTCTTTTCTTCTTCTTCTTTTTTTTTTTTTGGTTTTGTTTTCAGGCAAGGATGAGAAAAGAAACTGAATCAAGACAACACTGTGACCTGAGCATTAGGAAACCTAGAAGTAAATACTTTCTAGTTGGTTTTTATACTTCCTGTATTTGGACAGGAAAGAGTACAAAAGAATGGGTCTTCACCAAACAAAGTACCTGACAGTTGGAGAGAAGTTAGGGCTGAGGGAAAAAAAACCAGTAACTCTTAACACGGAGCAAAAAGTTAAGTTTTCATGAGATCCAGGAGATGCAGTGAGAGATGAGCGTAAGGGACAATCTCCTTATTTTACTTTGGTAGTACTCCGTACAGAATCTAGAGTGGAAAGCTATCGATCTCTTTTTAAGAGTTTTACCCTCTTACAGTTAAACTTCAAGCTGGCATCAGCATTTTAACAGCTGAATGTAGAAAAGTAACTTTATGTGTCCAAACACATGGCAAATAATCTAAGTCAAATTGTTTAGAGAAATCTTTCTCTAAGAAGATAGTTTCTCAGCCAAATGTGGTGGCTCTTACTTGTCATCACAATAGTTAGGAGGCCGAGGCAAGGAGACTGAGAATATGAGCCCTGCTTGTTCTATACAGGGAGTTCCAGACCAGTCTGGTCTATTTAATGACATCCCTTCTCATGTAAGAAAATTTAAAAAGAAGAGGGTATGCTAAAATTTATCTTTGCTAATGGTCTGGTGACATTCTTTTAGAACTCAATTAGCAGAAAAAAAATATCCAAAATATATAGTTTTAATGGTACATGTCCTCACAAAGGTGAACATCTTCAAAATTATACTAATGTCTTATTTTCTTAAAACATATTTTCATTGACAAACTATATGTATTATGACACACAGCATGCATTTAAATAAGCATATATTATAGAATGTCTAAATGAAGTTAATTAATATTGTATTGTCTTAATATATTCAGCCACATAATGAATACTTCACAAAGGCACAATTCCTTGATTTTACATAATTTAATTGTTCTCTCCCCCTTCATATCCAGCAACTTTGTTGCTTTCTTAAATGCTAAGAAAAAGTTACTGATTTTCAAGCTGATTATAGGATGTCCCAGACATAATTTCGTCAAGAGTATGGGCAGTCTAGACTTCCCTACCTGAGCCAGGCAAGCATGCCTGTATCACTCGGAAGAGTAATGGTTCTAGAAAATCTGCATGTCTTTGGGGCCCAGTTCGACATCTTCCTAAAGGAAGGACATTCTGTAGCATATGGCAAAAAGGATCCCAGATACTTGACACTTCAAAGAAAATTATTTGCTGTTATGCACTACTAAAGATAACTTCTCTTTAGGGTAGAATACCTACCTAAAGAAAAATGATCAAATATGGCTGAACATTATACACAATACAGGTAATCAAACTTTTAGGTTTTCATTTCTATAAATGGAGATGCTAATTTGCTTTCTTTATACTTATAAGCTTAAGTGAAATAGATACATGAAATTTCATTTTCACAATCATCCTTTAACAATAAAATCAGCAAGAAGACAGCCCGAGATTCAGTGTGTTCCACAGAGTGCACACTGGATCACTGGATTCTAGGAGGCATCATGAAAAGGAAGAGGTTTGGTGGGCAAATAAACACAACACTGAGTCATATGAAACTAAACAGGTTCTATATGTGGGACTTCTAAGCCCATAGCAGACACTTTTAGTGAGACACGGAGAAAAATGTTGGTAGACAATAGTATGCATTGTGTCTCAAAACCTCAGAACCTTTCTCATAGAATGTGCTGTGGAAGCCCTGCCCTCTAATGTAGTCTTGGGGAAATAAGCTGGACAATAACCATGAGGAAGTTTGTTTGGAATGAACTCATGTCCCAGTCAGAAGCAGACTCCTTTTCACTTGTAAAGTGGCAAGAAGAAAGTTTGCTTTAAAATTTGGTTTTTATGATTTAGGATAATATCTGTCCATATATGTGATTCCTGAGAGGTCTCTCACCCTTCACCATTGCTTTGTGGGCTCAGTTAACAAGGATACAGGTTGGGAGCTCTGAAATTTTTCTAGGCTGACTCTACTGACTCATGTTCTCATGACTTAGTTTGCAAAGCCATTTATTTGAACCCCTCCTGCTGCTCAGCATGTTTCAGATTTTTCTTCCCAACAGCCTTGTTCTACATAAACTATGTCACCTGAACCTCACTTTAACGTTCTGTGGCCAGTCTTATCTGCAGTCAAGGATTGTGGAGTTCTGGTTCAAGCGCTGGGGGGATGAACAGCAAGATGCCCTGTCCATTTTTCCAGAACTGACATTCTATCTTGGCTTCAATGTGCCAGACTCTGCCCTGCTCCCCTGTGCTTAAGTTGTTTTGATCAGTTGGTCACAGCCCTAGCTTTGCTTGTGTTCGTTTTAATGCTGCTCTGGCACTCTTTCCATGCATTCTGAACATTGCTCATATCTGGATCCTTGGATGCTTCCCATCACTTACTTCCACACTGAGCATCCCTTTGTGCAAATGCTCTGGGTTCTTACTGTTCTTCAGTTTGTTTGCATGTTGTCTTTCCTACCCAAGTGTCTGGTACTACTTAAAATTTCATCTATTTCTAGCATTTATTTAAGACGAGTTATTGTTTCAGTTTCACAACGTCTACTTATTCTCATCCCTTTGGCTCAAGTATAATTTTTGTAGAGCAGCCTACCATAATATATTGAATAAAATCATACACATTTATTTCCTACATTAGGTGACATGAAGGTGTTTTTCCAATAGCCAGGCTATGTGTAATCTAATGTCTGTTACCTGCACAAAATGACCAACTTCTCACCACCCTCCTAATCACCAATGTTGGGTCTTTATATGGTACATGCTCTATAATTATTTATGAATTACTGAGGGGCTGTTCCTAACTTGGCCATTAGGAACAATTACAGAAATAGTGTCAGAAGAGAACTTTGGGTAAAAAGTATTTATGATCCACATCAAAATAAAATAAAACACCTTTGCATTTTTCACAAAATTGGTATTTATTTGGCTTAAGATAATCACATGACTTTAGCAGCAGAAAGTTATCCTAAAACTGAAGTTAACACAGGAGAGCTAAGCAAAAAAGAAGCAGGTGAAAAGTGGCTGTGAACCCAGGGACAGAGAGCTTCAGGAATGCAGTGAGCCTTCTATCCTTAGTAACCCTAAAAGAGACTCCTAATGTTTCTGAACCCCTAATGAAGACCACCTCACTCCAAAGCATCGCAGATGCCTTCCCCATCAGAATCAGAGTGTGTTCAATGTCTGCAGACCTCAAAGTGACATTAGCAATTTAACCGCTACCAAAAATGCTTTTTAAAGAACTCAGTTATATACAAAAGTTGGGACCTATTTGGTAGCAATATAGGGCTTCTTTTTCCAAGTACTTAACAAATGAGCCACTTTGCAGATACATGATAAAATAACTGCTAATACTGATGAAGATAATGCTGGAAAATGTGCCTGATTTCTATGAGAAATGAGCGTAAGAATTCCAGTGTTATTAGATAGGCTGTCTCAGACAATGATGTACAAAACTATGCATAAGAAGATTTTACCCATGAGGCAAATGCAGGGACAGGCAGAGTATAAAGGGCTCCTGTATTCATGCTCATTTTTGCTTTGTAGCTCACCTGCTAGTTAAGTAAGTTACAAAGTCTGGGGAGAGAAGTGTGGCCCACTGTGAGTAGAGAGCAGGGAGCCAGCAGGAGTATCATAGTAATGCAGAAACTTGTGCCTGGAAACAAATAGATGCAGTTTGATTTGGGTTGTTGTTTTGCAGTCATTTTTATTTTTGGAAAATAGAGATGAATGTGTGAAAATAGGTGGGGAGGGTGTGCATGGGTGGGAAGGGAGGGAGAGGTAAACAGAGATCATGAATAGTTTTCTTAGGTCTTATATCCCATAAACGGTAACATCTCACAAACAGAATTTTACTCTTGTCAGCATCAGAAAGGGAGCAGAAATATTTGCTTGACTATAGTAACCATTGAATGCTGCACACAAAAAGGCCTTTCAAGCTACAGAATAAACCAAAGGGTTGTATTGATATTAGACTAATAACAGAACACAAAGTATTTAGACTAGGGGGCTAGAGAGAAGGCCCATGGGTTAAGAGCATTTGCTGCTCCTGCAGAGGACACAGGTGCAGTTCCCAGAACCCATAAAGAAGCTCCCGAGTTTGTAACTCCAGTTACAAGGAATTCGATGCCCTCGCCTGGCTTCCATGGGCACCAGGCACACACAAGGTGCGCAGACATACATGCAGGCAAAACACCTATACACACTACATTCTAAAAATGACTCTTATCTGGTGAGTAAGAGGAGGTAGCCTGGGGTAGTGATACTTACTCAGCACTTGTATGGCTGAAGCAGAAGGATCAAGGGTTCAAAGTCAACTTGGGCTAAATGACTTCCAGGTCCCACTGAGATCTACCCATCTCAAAAACAAACAAGCAAACAAACAAAAACAGAATAAAATGGGTGTGGTGGTAAAATCTTTTAACCCTAGTACTTGGGAGACAGAGGCAGACAGCTCTCTGTGAGGTTAAGACTATCCTGGTCTACATAGCTAGTTCCAGGCTAGCCAGGGCTACAGAATGAGAACCTGTCTTAAAAAGAGGACAAAGAGCAGGGTGGTGGCGCACGCCTTTAATCCCAGCACTAGGGAGGCAGAGGCAGGCGGATCTCTGTGAGTTCGAGGCCAGCCTGGTCTACAGAGCGACTTCCAGGACAGGCTCCAAAGCTACACAGAGAAACCCTGTCTCGAAAGACAAAAACAAAAAACAAACAAACAAAAAAGACAAAGAAAAGAATGACTTGATTGTTTTAATGTTGTACGTTATGTGCTATCATAGATTCTCTTCATCTCAGAAGTAGATAGACTCAAGCTCTGATTCTCACTCAATATTTCAAAGGTATTTGCTTGGGCTGGTGAGACAGCTTAACAAGTAAAGACACCTCCTGCGAGCCTCAGAAGGCTGGGACCACATGGTACGAGAGCCCTGGAGCCCCATGCCATTCCCTGCTCTCCACATGTGTGTTGCACATACACACTCACTCATACACACAATGCCAAAATCTTTTTCTTAAAGGAAGAACAAAGTTAAAAAGCTATTGTTTCTCAGCTCTATTTTATCAAATCCATCAAAAGCTGCACTAAATATGCTTTAAAATACTTGAAGCCTGTATATGTATGGGTGTTTTTCCTGCACGTATGTCTGTGCGCCACATATGTTCCTAGTATTTGCAGAGGCCAGAAGATGGTGCCAGATGCCCAGGAACTGGAGTCATAGACAGTTGTGAAGTGCCATGTGGGTGTTGGGAATGGAACTGGGGTCCTCTAGAAGAGTAGCCAGTGCTCTTACCCACTGAGCCATCTCTCCAATCCCAACAAAAGAAATTTCTGAAGACCAGCTTTGAGCTTCCAAGCTGCTAAATTTCTTACATTCTATTTGCTAACACCCTTCACCCCCAAAAAGAACTTCACAGACTACTACAGGAAACTCTCCTTTGAGGTTCAAGTTTTCTCTACCTTTGTGTGGAGGATAATGAGTAGCAAAGCCAATAGCAGCAAGAAATCTAGGTCCAATGAGGTCTGAATTCACTCCACGAAGTTTGTATAGTGTTTCTTTTTTTATCCTTTATCTTAAAGCTCAATAATGCCATGTTTATGATTTCTGTGCCTACAAACCTGTATCTACAGTACTTCTGCCTGTTGATATGAAGTAAAATGGAAAAGGAAATCCAGATAGTCAACAGAGGGAAAGAAAAACAACCTTTGACATCTATCCAACATATTGGCATTTCAGTGTCAGAGAGTTGTGGTTGAAAGTGACCTTGTGGTAGTTGTGATTACCCTTACACCACCACACATTAAAGCTGTTTTATATTAATTCAGTAAAGTATCTTGAAAAACTTGGCATGTCCAAAATGGATTGCCACTTCTCCTTCTTCTAACCTCTTATTTTTACATTTTTTGAAAAGAAAATGTCCTGATGTCTCTAGTCTGTAAACAGAGCTTCTTCCCCCAAATCTGTATTCATTAGATATTTTCTATTTGTGGGGAATGCTTGCGCCATCTACTGGACACGTCTCACTCCTTTTGTTAAGTGATCTAAGGAGCTGCTTTCAAAGATGCCCTTGAAGTCATTCCTCTTAAAATGCAACTTTAGCACAAAATCTGTTCTTTCCTCCTTTAATTTTGAAGGACATATATATAAGGAATCAGTGCCCTTTCGAAAAATGCTAACATACAGTAGTTCAAATAGCTCAGTATTTTCATCTCAATGGGACCATATATTCATAGGCTAAATGGATACAAAGAGAAAGAAACACAGAGTCTGGACTGAGTGTGTGGCTTAGAGGCTTGAGTGAGGCTCTAAGTTGAACCACCAACACCTACACAACAAATGTAGGTGATGGTATAAAGTTAAGTCAAAATTTATTTCATTATTTATTATAAGGTATACTGGGTACCAGGGAAACCCCCAGGAATCCACAAGGATGACCCCAGCTAAGACTCCTAGCAATAGTGGAGAGGGTGCCTGAACTGGCCTCTACCATAATCAGATTGGTGACTACCCTCTCTTCAGAGATACTTCATCTGGTAATTGATGGAAGCAGATGCAGAGATCCACAGCCAAGCACTGGGCTGAGTTCTGGGAGTCTTGCTGAAAAAGGAAGGAGGGATTGCACAAGCCATGGGGGTCATGATGGGGAAACCCACAGAGACAGCTGACCTGAGCTCATGGGAGCTCATGGACTCTGGACCAACAGTTAGGGAGCCACCATGGGACTGATCTAGGCCCTCTTCATGTCTGTGACAGTTGTGTAGCTTGGTCTCTTTGTAAGGCTCCTAGTAGTGAGATCAGACTTGTACTTGGCACTTAGCTGGCTTTCGGGAACCTGTGTCCCATGCTGGATTACCTTGCCCAGCCTTATTGAAGGGAAGGAGCTTGGTCCTGCCTCAACTTGATGTGCCATGCTTTGCTCAAACCCATGGGAGGCCTGCCCCTTTCTGAAGGGAGAAGGAGGAGGAGGAGTGGAGGTGGGAGTAGTGGGGGTGGGGAAAGGGGGGAGACTGGGAGGAGAGGAGGGAGAGGAAACTGCAGATGCTATGTAAAATAAATGAAAAAAAAAACCTGTTATATAAATAAAACAAGTATACTGGGTCCTAACTTTAAAATTATTAAACATGAGCAAAACTACCTCTTCTCTTATATGAAGCTAGGGACAAATATTTGAACTGTATCACATGAATTTGTGGAAGATCAAGATAATTTCACAGAAAAGACTTTAAGGTAATCTGATGGTAACTATAGATTTGTCTTAATACCAATTAAAAGGAGTGAGAGTCAGTCTTGGCAGATGATGGCCTGTAAATGTCTTTCTCCATCTTCTCTTCCTGGAGCCACAGCCTAAACAGTTTTGTTTAGTTAGTTACTTTAGTTTCCATTAAAGAACATACGTTACTCTTCCCATAGAAAACAGAATGGCAAGTCCCCTTAAAGACTGGCATCAAAATTTGTTCCCAAATACAATTGTCCCACTTCATCTGCTTTTTAGTAGGATGCAGGGAGGTAACAATGCTGACATTGTTGCCGATATTTACAAAAACCAAGTAATCTTCAATTCATTGAAGGTCTCTCTCGGTCTCTCTCTCGGTCTCTCTCTCTCTCTCTCTCTCTCTCTCTCTCTCTCTCTCTCTCTCTCTCTCTCTCTCTCTCTCTTCTTTTGCTGTAGGAATGAAGGAAAATGGGCTAGAAAATAAACTTTCTTTAGGTACTGTAAATACATCTTGGTGTCACTGTTTCTAGTGATATTTAATATTTGTGCGACACTAGAACAGAAGATACAGTAATCATTAATATAAAGCCAAAGATAATATGGAAAGTAGTGATACACTAGCATGGATGTTTCTACAAAGGAGATTTCCAGGGAAATTTAATTGTTATGCTTAATAATCAAATAAAAAATCCACGAACTCTTTAAAAAAGCAATAAGGAACTATAGTAAAATTGAGGGACATTTTTTTACCAAAAAGGTTAGTAATTAGACAATTTTTCAGGTCTAGAGAGATAGTTCAGCTCTTACAGTTTTTACTGCTCTTGCAGAGGGTCCTGGGTTTGGTTCCCAGCAACCAATATCAAGAGTCTTGTAAGTTTAGTTACAGGGACCTGATGCCCTCTGGCCTCCTTGGGTCCCTTCATTCACATGACGCATGGAGACACACAAACACACAGATAAATAACGTGAATGTTTAAAGTTTCCAGTTATACCCAAGATAACGTCATTTCATGTGAATTCAAGTAAATGAGGCTTTCCTCTACCTGAAAGTTAAAATCTGATGAGAAAGTAAAACAACGACCACTTTAGAGTAGAGTGCATTCTGCAGTCTGTAGGCTGTGCTGATACGCCAAGGGACTATTCTCAATGTATTCATCATTGCTTTCCTCATAATACACTTCTTAGAAAACTGATTTACTGAATGGCTAACACTTTGGTCTGTGCCTTTATACTTCACATGTTTTATTTTAGTTACAACATCAATTTCATAAGGTAGGTACAATTTATTCCTCCAGATGATACATCTATATTTTACAATCAACCTCTACTTTTAATATTATAGAACCTGTGCCGAGGACTGCCCTTAAGTATTAACTAGCACATAGTAATACAGTTTGTGATTTTGTTTAAGATTCACTTTAGTGTCGTAGTTAAAGGGGAAGGCACAGACGCTGGCTTTTGGACATAAATCAGTATTTGTCTTCATGCAAGCTTTTACCTCTTATGTGTGCAGAATCCAGCAAGCAATGTCTCATGAGAATGTTCTGGTGTCTGAACACCCTGGAGGAATGTGCGCCCTGTGCTGGGTGGATTTGGTACATGAAGACAGGTGGATGTCAAGACAGGGAAATGTATGTAGACAAAACAGTACACAAGAGGAAAACCCCCCAAGGTGACTTCTAAAGTCAGCCATCTCCACACACAGCACCACAAGACACAAAACAGCCCAGAATCTTCTGGAAATATAGCAAGCTTACCTAGTACTCCCTTACATTTCCTGCAGGATCACTTCCTCATTTGTCTCCTCTCCCCATGAAGACTCAAGAGGATTTGGTACTTTAACCCCCTCAAAGAGAATCCACAGTAGAAGACAGAGATGACACAGAGGCTCATCTGGTGCCCCAGGAAACGTGAGGAAGACTTTGAAACAATACACTGGGAGGAAGGAGTGCAGAACTCAAGTTCCAGCTCCATGGTCTAGGCTTCGAGACGGTTCCCTCTCTTCAAAGTAGAAGTGTGGAGTTCTCTGAGAGCAATGATATTCTCTCCCAAGAGTTTAGAGGAACTCTTTTCAACAGAGCAACAGAATCGTCTGCTTATTAAAGAGACCGAGTGTAGTGTTCTGCCTTAGTGTGGCTGTCATAGTCAAGATTCAGATAGCTCTCTACTTCACTCGTGTTTTTCTAATAGGAAATAGAAGCTCTGATTGGTTTCCCACTTGCCTGAACCTTTATCAATTTACCAACACATATAGTAGGCCTTTTGATGAGTGTAATTATAGTCCAGAGACGTTAGGGAACATTGCTAGAAGTGTTATCCTGAACTCTAGGTGATGTCTCTGACACCATCAAAAGGAGAGAAGCTTTATAAATAACTGGCTAATTTATCTACATAACAGAAAACAAAAGATTTGTCTCAAAATTTACCTGATTATAGTTTTTGAAGGGGAATTTGGGGGAGGGTGATGACTATCCATACCTATTGTAGCTCATACAGATCCAATTGTGTATCTATGAACAGAGAAATTGGCTTGCCTTCAGATTCTATATATTAAAACCAATAGGATTTTCTCTAAAAAGTCAGCAATTTTTCACACCATTTAAAGCATATATTATAAGGTAAACACCAAGAAGTTTTTCAGAATTTGTTCCAATGTGTTGGCTGCCAAATGTCAGTAGTCAAGCCGTCTTTCAAGGAAAGCTTGTGGAAAATTGGGCTGGCAGGCACCAGGAGCCTTAGATTCCAACAGGCCCGAGAACAGGACTGAGAATCTGCATAGCCAAGGCTTGGCCGGCGGCTGTTGCTACAGCTCTGGAGAGTGCAGTGTGAAAATCACTGTTTTAATTTATACCTAATCAGAAATTTAAAAACCTCAGCTACCTTGATATATTTAAAAGGCATTTTATCTAACAGTACATAATTAGATTTACAGCTAGAACAATGGGTAACTTTTCTAACTGAAATAAATCAAAACAAATTTTTCTTTTTTTTTCCTCCCTTAAATTTGATGACAGTGCCCCCAAGTGGATGAAAACATTTCCAACAAGAAAGAAAACAACTCCTGCAGGCTTAGCTATATTGTGAAATGTATTATGCCACAATGCTCGACTTGGGGCTTTGCCCAGAATATATGCAGTACAAATTAAATACTTAAATGTCTTTTAGTTCTCCACAAATATTTTAAAAAGTTTCACCACCTCTGCCCTCATTATTTTACTTATAAAACATGAACACAAGGGGCTTTGATCCCAAAACCTCATTTAACTCTTGAATTTTCTGAGGTATGAGGTAACCTGGTATGAGGTAACTATAAACTCGGTGAAATACAGTGGAATATAAGGAAGTAAACAGAGTAAACAATGCTATTCTACATTCCTCTATTTTCTTCACCAAATTGTCCTAAAAATTAAGATGCTATGGTATTAGAATCAATTGTGGGTTCAAAAAGAAAATGACTCCCACTTAAAGAGTAGAAAGAATGTGAGGAGGTTTCATGTATTGCAGCTATGCACCCACTTCCCAATGCAGGGAACTAATAGTTGTCCATCTGTGCCAAATTCTTGAATTCTTTGGACGAAAACATAATTTATTCCTAGGTATAATCCATATCTTTACCGTAAGTAAAATAATTTGTAACATAAAGCACTGACTTTGATTAGCATTATGGGGTGGCAGACACATAATTACAGCTTTCTGGAAGTGCAAAAAGAAGAAGAATGAGTTCAAGGCCAACCTGAGATATAAAGAGCTAAACAGTGAGTCTGAGACCAGATTGAGCTACAAACCAAGACCCTGTCTCAAGAAACAATCAATCAATCAAAAACAAAAAAAAAGAAAAGAAAAGAAAACAAACAACAACATTTCAAACAGCCAGAACTGTATGAGCAGTGCAGCACCAGCAAGAGACACTCGACACTTCCAGGTTTGATATTGACTAGACTCTTTAAAAAAAACAATTGCTTGGCTAAATATTTATATTCTTGTGTCTATCTGCCTTCAACTAGGATTGATTTATCTGTTTCTTCACTTTTCACCAGGCTCCACTGTTTAGAAAAGCTCTTGTATATTAAATGTGTAACCATGGTCTGGAAATTTCTAGTCCTTCACACCAACAAACCCATCCCGGATAATACAATGACAGAAATTCAAAAGGCACTGGGCAGTGGTCCCGGCAAATGCTAGACAGTGGCTAAAGGACACACTTACCTTTTCTTGTTTTCCTTAGCTTGCTTATACATATGCACTTCTCATACGAAGCCCAAGAAAGTCTCATGTTATTTCATGCCAATTAACAAATTGCTAACATGTCATGCTAATAAAAAAAGCAATTGACCTAAGTAGAGGGGCTAATTAAATGGAGTAAGATAATTAAACGATTCTCAATATGTAATCAAAAATTATGGCTGGAAGTGTTTCACAATGTTGTCTTTTTGTTTTCAAGTATCTGTCTATCTGCAAAATTCTAATCACTATATCCATATGCATAAAAGACAGATCCAGTGCAGATGTTAATTTGTTGCATGATAGAAATCAGGTGTTCAATTACAAATAATGGGGTGTATGAGAGAACGTCCAAGATTTCCATTTAGCCGAACACATGCATCTCAGCCGACAAACAACTGCAAAGCATTCCTACTTGAATTAGCTACTAACATGCGGCTGAGGCACACCACATTCAACTCCTTTATTATCCTCATTATGTAATATTCACATCTCCAGCCCTTGGGTGTTACCTAATTTGCCATTGATTTAGGAGTTTGAACATTCACTGATCCAAATTTTATTTACTGTCCTTGAATTCGCTACAATGGATGATTTTTGATTTTTATCTAAACTCTAGAGTGCTTTAACAGAAGGATTTTGTTTCCTAATCATACATTTAAACAATCAAAAGCGTTTGCTTTTGTAGTAAGGTAAATATTCCTCCTAGCTTTCAACATGCCAAACCAAATTCAACAATACCTCCTGACACAGTGTACAACTGATATTTTGACAAAGTAACTACAGTGAAGGGACCAAGCATATGTATTTACCTAGAAGACATTGTGTCAATTTGCTTTTCATAGATTACTCACTAAATCACAATCTTAAGATGTAAATAAGAATTAAGATATTCAACACGTTAAAAAATGACACAATCCTGAGATAAAGAATAAATACCAGGCTCACGTAAAAGCTATTTTATCTTAAATCAAGATTCTACTATTTAGAGTTTGTAGTCTGTTACTAGATATTTAATGAAGTCATGTCTCAGAAACCCAAATGTCAGATACCCATAGAAGAGACAACAGAAAGATCATCTGACTGCTTGGCAGTGAATATCACTGGGGGGCTTCATTATTTTAATAAAGATGGATTTTTCAAGAGCACATTACTTTTAATTCCTTTCATTCTCTCATTTCAACGAAAGCAATTTCAAAATGCATGACCATCTAAGCTTCCTTATTCATTAAAAAATAAATGCCATTCACCAGTCTGTGGGAGCCAGTGGCACTTCCTGGGGACTGTGGAGTGGAGGTACCGTCTCTGTAAACCAAGGGCAGCAGACCGATGACCACACAGGCCAGATTCAGGCACAGATGTGCGTTGAAATCAGACTGTTTAGAAAACAGATATTGTGGGATTCTTTTTGCAGGGCATAGTCTCTCGATTCTCACTGTTTCACTTCTCATGAATTGCACCAAGTTTCTTCATGTGAGTATTTGGCTGGCCTGGCCTTTGTTAGCATGTGAGCACTGTGAATTCCTAATGGGGATCACTGCAGAAGGAAAGCTCTGGGTAGGACCGGGCAGTGCAGCCTGCTGATTCAGACAACAAACTCTGGAATCAGACAGTCAGATCAAATCATAGCTAGATATGACTCAACTCCTTTCTGTTTCAAGAATCTCACCTGTAAGTTGCTACGATAACATTTAGCACAGAGTTGTATAATCTGAACAAGAATATAAAGTTCTTGGAACTTCAATATGTTCTATGTATTTGTTCTGCTTTGTTTTGATGTCATAGATATAGAGTCGCACACTGCAACACTTTGCTAGTAAATAATAGTATAATATAGTATAATGTAATATAATATAGGATTACTCTAAAATTGTGCCTTGTCTACCAAGGAACGAATACATGTTTTATTTTTAAATACTCTTGTTAAAAAAGTTTTCCAGTGTGTCCACATGACTTTAACAGGAAAAAAGTGAAGTTGTTCCAATTCTTCTGTTAATATCTACTGTATATTCTTATATTAGAAGGAAATTCCATCTTGTTGCCGAAGACAACATCTAAGTGCATTTGAAACTTTGCAAAGATTTCATGGCAATTTAAAAATCTTGTTTTTAAAGGCTGTTCCACGTTAGTAAAAATAACTCAGGCTTCCCAAGACCTATCAGAATGTTTATAGAAATGGTACTGTAAGCTATACTTCCATTATCCCGGGCACATTTGAGAGCAAAAAGGGTAACAAGACAGAGGAAGTCCTAGAGTATAAGCACCATGCTCTAATGCATGTACAGCTGTTTAAGAGAAAACAAACACAGGATTCAAATACTCAATGTTTAGAAAAAAGAAAGTTGAATGTCTATAGCATAATGTACCTCAATTTAAAGCACACACCGCAGCAAACAAACAAAGGCTACTTATTTTATGCAGATGTATAGCATTCAAAGGTATACTGTCCACTAAAGACCGGAAGACTGGATAGCTACATGAACAGAGTTGACTCTGAGATGAAGAATACAATTTTAAGTCAAATAAAGGGAAGGCTGGTAACCATGCACTACAAAATGAGGAGTGTGAACATTTTATTTCTGCTCTCCTCTTCCTAAGCAAACAAGTTAAGGCAACCAGGACAAAGCTGTCAGTGTCCTCTATAATAAATACAGTTGTGGAGAAAGTAGTAGTAAAAGTTGATTATTCACAATTTTGTAGCTTTTAAATGTACATCTTATCCAGGAGACTCAACTGCATTTTTATGTAATAATCACGTGGAAGAAAAAAACTTGTTCATTTTTATGTTTTCCACCTTTCATATATATATATATATACATATATATATATATATAAAATGTTTAGCCTACATGCATGTCTGTGTACCACATGCATGCTTGATGCACACAGAGGCCGAAGAGGGCATTGAATCTGCTGGAACGGGAGTTACAGACAGTTGTGAGCTGCCATGTGGTCACTGGGGATGGAACCTGGGTCTTCTGAAAGACTAGCCAGTGCCCTTATCTGTGGATCCATCTCTCCATTTCTTTATGAAACCTCAGCTGATGGCCTTAGGTAACCACATGTCCAAATGGGTCAAGTCATACTTGATATCTGATTTCTTTATTTTTCCAATTTTACTCCTTAAAACCTTTTTGAGTGGGATTTAATTAACTTTAGAAAAATGGGAATTTTAGCTAGAATGTTTAAAGTCCACTGAACATGAAGACATTTGTAAAAGTTGCTGTGTATTACTGACACAACAGCTTGGGATCCATATACTAAGTATGTTGATGTACTTATTTCTAGAGCAGCATATTTTCAAATTGTAATAAATGTTGAAATAAAGTAATGAAAAATTAACTGCATCCCACAAATCTTAAGGCATTTTAGGAATTTAACTTAGTGCTATACAAATTGAATAAAAACACACTAAGTTTTAAAATACCGTGAACTCCATTCTTTAAAGTTCAATAATCCAATGAAATTTAAATTGTACAAAATTAAAGAAACATTTAAAATTTCATGATTGTTAACCTTTCTTAACCATAAATCATTTTAACAAAGTCTGTTGTGGGTAGGTTCCTGAATTTGGAACTAAATTTATATCTCAGCTCCTACAAATATTCAAACTAATTATTTCAGCCTGAATGTAGAGTGACACTTTAATTAGTAATGCATCTCCAAGCAATTAAGATTCCTTTGCTTCTCTTAGCAATTAAAATGGCAAGGCATATTATTGAGGTCCCACGATTCTTCATACCTCTTCCTGACAATTACCACGGGAAACATTAAAGGCATGATCACAGCTCTAATCCATTCACTGGGTATTTGGTTGCAGGATAAACACTTTCTACTCCTTGCCTAATAATTTTTTCATTTGACTCTTATTACCTATCAATCATTAATGCAATTTGTGCTCTGTTTCACAAAGTTCAATTTTTCACATTATATGATTTATTACAACCAATTGATTTAGTAGAACTGTAAGATGTAGGGACAATTTTAATTAGGAAATAATTTTTAACCACTTACTCCCATGACTGTAATAGAACAATAAACACATGGAGAGAGCTTAAGGCTGGCAGAAATATCAGTGCTGGAAATAAAGCGCAAAATTGCTGCAAAGGAAAAACATGTTAAAATAACAGATATATGCAAAGATAGAAGAAAAAGTTAAGTATATTTTTAAGCTATTCTATACCTAAATGTCATTTTGAAGTGGTATTTTAATGTGATTTGTATTATCTTTTCACGTTTCTCTGATAATTTTAGATTTATGTGTAAGGAATACATAATCTAAATAATATATTTTATATATTACTACTGTAATAAGGAAATATCACAGAGTTATACAGGATATATTTGAATAATATAAAATAAAAACAAAGTCCTCCCTCCCCTCCTTATCATGTATCCCAGCCTCTGACTCAGGGAGAGACCCCCTCTCCCTGCTGGACCAGAGGCCACAGTGGCTGCTTTCTGTTCAGATAGCGCTTTGCCCAATCATTAGAGAGGCTTCCTCCAGTAGCTGATGGAAGCAGACGCAGAGACCCACAGCCACACATTAGGTGGAGAGCGAGCCCAAATGAAATTTCCGTTCTGACCCTCCCCTTGGAGCCCAGGGAACCCTACAGAAGAGAGAGAAGGAAGAATAGTAAGAGCCAAAGGGGTGGAGAACACCAGAAGAAGGAGGCCCACAGAATCAACTAAGCAGGGCTCATAGGGGCTCACAGAAACTGAAGCGGCGGCAGTCAAAGAGCCTGCATGAGTCTGCGCTGGGTTCTCTGCATATATGTTATGGTTGTCTGGGTGTTCTTGTGGGACTCCTGACACTAGGAGTGGGGGTGTCTCTGACTCTTTTGCCTGTTCCTGTGACCCTTTCCTCCTAGTGAGTTGCCTTGTCCAGTCTCAATATGATGGTTTGTGCCTGGTCTTATTGTATCTAGTTAGGCAGTGTTCAGTTGACATCCCTGGGGGGCCTGCCCTTTTCTGAAGGGAAATGGAGGAGGAGCAGATCTGGGGAAGCAGGAGGGAGGCTGGCAGGAGTGGAGGGAGGGGAAACTGTGGTAGGCATGTATTGTATGAGAGAAGAATAAAAAAAGATACATTAAAAAAATTAAAACCCAAGGCCCAGCTGGATGGCTTTGTGGGTAAAAAGTATTTACTATGTAACCATAAAATCCTGAATCTGAATCTGAATCTAGAAACTCAATCAAACGTGAAAGAAGAGACTCACTCAACAAAGTGACTTTTTGACCTCCCATGAGACACGGCATGTGTGCCCTACTACCCCATCATATACCCGCACTACCTCTATACAAATAACAATACAATTTTAAAAGGATTTTAGTTTCTAAGTTATTTAAATGACTATATCAAGTTGATAATAACTAGAATTATTATGTGCTAGACAAAAATAATAAACATTTTAGTGATAATAACTCATTTAGCACATAGCAACCTTTGGAAATCAGTGATTATAGCTTTAATTTTGTATGTGAACAAGTGAGCCCAGGAAGGTCAAGTAACTTTCTGTAAGATTATCTAGTGATGGGAGTCCTAAGAGGCACATGGGCTATCCAGTACAGGGACACTAATGAACCTACACTGCTATGGTATTACACTATCCTTCAGGAAGTTTCCCTCTTGTCTCAATACAATTTATTACTCATGTATGCCATACAAACACATCTAACTCTCTGTTTCTTTCAGATATATTAGTAAGCTGATGGCTAAATTCTTGAGGGAATAACATATTTGTTTCTAACTCAGGGTAAGTTTTGAAAACATAATGAGGTTCTAGTCTATGTCTGTAACAACCTTGCTTAAAGTCAATTAAAAGCTAAACACATGGCAGTTTGTATCTCTTAGAAGAAAGGGGCATCCTGTCCAATGGGAGTGGAGTTAACATTGGGTGTGATAATTTTATCCTATACTTTGAAGTTTTCTCAATCACAACATCCCCTCTGCTTTACTGTGGCTGTCTGATGGATTTCAGTGTTTCATTCATCTCAGGCACTCTTTATTTACTTTATCCAGGGAGCTCTTCTACATTGGTTTTTATTGTTGATATCAAGGAACATATATCTGATCACTCAGCTTTGACCATCTTTCCGTCCTTAGCTTTTCACATTTCTTACATATGTCACATATTTGTTTCTCTTAATAAGCAGTGATAAACCATGTGGTTCTCAAAATGACTATTTAGAACACATATTCAGTGTCTGGATGGATGAAAGTTAAGACATATGCTTAGCCAACCGGGAGCTAAGGTTGTCTAGACCTGAGACAGTACACTGATAACTGGAATTCAATCACAGAAGGTGCTTAGGGTTCTGTAACCACAGATTTTGGATGACTGAGCAAGTATGAAATGGAGAGTATCCACATATTTTTATATCATCTCTTTAGTTTGAAAATAGATCCAAATAAACTAATCACCCATCAGGAATTTGCATTTACTATTTTCTGAAGTTTGTGAACAGAGTGATACTACTATAAGAGGCAAAATTCCTGACTTCAGGAGACAATATGAAACCTGGCTAAGACAGACTCCTGGATAATACATCCAAGTATGACACCATGGTATTAGAGGAAACCACACAAGGGAGAGGTCATTTGTACCTTTGCTTCCCACATTTTTTATGAGCCTAGCCATGAGAGAATTCTCTGAACTCCCTCTAAACAATAGCATAAAAACTTTAATCCAGAGATATCCTTCCTATACCTGGACTGAATGGATCTCCTTATCTCCTTAGACACAGATGAATTTGAACAGAGACTTTGCTAAGTCTCCCCTGGCAGTTTATTATTACTAGATCATAATCTTTTACCCTCCACTATTACTGTTGTATGACTTTCCATAAAAAATACTTTACCTCTTGTTCCTCTGGATTCTACTTTCAAAAGCTCCTATACTATGTAAAACACTATGTCTTTGTTTTGTTAATCTGTCTATTGTTATAGGCATCTCAGCCATGAACCCAGCAATGGGGAGAAGAGAAATCTACAAGAGACATAAGACACCAACATGGGAAAATTTAAGTATAAATGAAAATAATATATGGCAAAAGTCAAAACAGAGAAGGACAAAGGGATGTGACTGAGGAAATGTGTATGGGTACAACTTTGATAAATCTTGAAAACCTGTAGTATTATATTGTGAAGGTAGGTATTCACATTTCCCTATGCCTCGAAATTTTCCTCCTAGGAACATACTTAAGAGAAGCTATGCTCAAATGTATCTGGAAACATTCACATACTGCTAATGGCACCATCTGCGACAGATCAAACTGGAAATGACCTAAATGCCTTTTTGATGAAATGAAAAAATTATAGTGTATGTATGTATGTATGTATATATATATATACATATATATATATTTTGTAGCAAAGGTGATACATATTTTGAAGTTATTAATCACTGTGGCATATACCATGCGCCAAGAGTAATGGTTAATTGAAATCCAATAAACAAAAAGACTGAAAAAAGTGAGAATTTTATAGCTACAAGTGTGCATGCACACTATGTTAGGCTTTCTTACATATGCCAGCCAAAACTTCAGTGATTTGAAAAAAAAATAATTTAATCTTTCTTAAATATCTGCAGGTGACTGAGCAGTTCTACAGATCTGGGCTTGGCCTAACTCCATTATGGACTATGGTCAGCTACAGCCTATATCACTGGCTCTGTTTATTTGGTCTGGGTTCAATCATATGTCCGAGATCTTGGCCAGGACAACCAGGATGATTCGGCTTTGCTCCTTACTGAGAACCCCATGTACATCTTCACAGTGAAGAAGAGAACATAGGGAAATATAAATGCAAAAGTCAAATTTGATACTCACTCCAAAGTCACACTAAAACATATGCTGAGGACCAAGGTCAGAAAGGACAAAGCAGGAAGCACGCATTCAGGGGGTGCAATTATTGGGCTCACTATGCAATCAACACACCACTTAAAAAGAGAAACACCTTTGTACAGTCACTGTCATCTTTGATACAGCCCAGAGCAGAGATGGTTGACTCAGTCAGAAGTGGTAGATAAGGAAGGTCCCAACAGTTACAAAAAGATGAGATAGCTATTCTTCTGGTGCCAGTGGATGTGCAGAAACAGAGATGAGGCAAAAAAAGACTGGCTGCCAGAGTCAAGGACAGCATCTAGGGCAAGGAGCGAGCTTCTGTCCCATGCCTCGGCTCAAATTCTGTACTGTCATCGAGTAAGAGACCTTGAGGAGGCAGAAGGAGGGCCAGAGCCTTAGATTGCTAGGATGTAAAAAGGACCCAGCTGTTCTCTCAGAACCAGAGGGAGGGGGTAGGAAATACATTCCAATTAGCTGAGACTCAACACAAGAGGAAGATTAGATTAACTGTAGAGAAACAAACTGTTTTGCTTGGCATCTATGTGTTACTGCAAGAAAAGAGGTCACCTGGCATGAGATTAGACTGGTTAAGTGGGAGGGAGAAACATCACTGAGTAAATAAAAAGTTCCAGGAGAGGCAAGCTGATCATTTTGGCTGATGTTAACAGTTTTGGCTAAAAGAACGTCCTTTCACTACAAACAGAAATGTAAAAGGTAGAACTTTGAAAGTTCATGACAGTAGGAACCATATACCAATAAACAGAACTGACCTTAATACAAATGGTAGTCATTTTTATAATGTATTATGGATAATAAGTTAGGCCAAACTGCATTAGACTACTTGACAGACTTTAATGTTAGTACCCTTAGTTTTTCACACAAGACATGATATCTCAAAGAAGCAGGACTTGCAAGTAGGCGAGTTAGTTCCATTAGTTTTTAAATATAAGTAATCCAGCTAGGGCTTCCAAGTTCACTCTTGGTAGCATTTGTTTGCTGAGTGGGATCTGTAATTCTTTAAAGGATGAGAGCAGAGGGTAGAATATGCAGAAGTCCTGACTTTACAGGCTGTAAAGATCCGCAGCACAGTGAGAAGAGGGCCTCTGCTCCTTCATAGTGCATATAGACTACGTGAATTGTGTTACACGTCCTTAATGTGCTGCTCCATTAGTCAAATATGGAACGGCTACGCTTCCCATCAGAGGTTTCTCAGGATTATAGTCTGTTAAAAGAGAACAGATGTCAAAATCCTTGAAACACTTAAAGGAAACTCCAGCTGTCTAGGCAGACAACTTCCTCGCTGTTGATACTACAGTTGACTGATTACAGTTTGGAAGGTAATCTTTGCTGCCTTACATGGATCATCTGAAAATGTGATATCAAAAAAAAAAAAAAAAAGACATTCGCTTTTCTAAAAGTGGTAAACTAATTGTTTTTAAAACAGAGAACAATTTGTACTGTCCTCTTTTGGTTAACTGGTGAAGCACTGATTAATACAATGATTATTAATGTCACACCCTTAAGGACATAGATAACCCTAGGATGAATGTTAAGATATGTTATCTATCTATCCATCTATGTATGTATGTATTTATGTGTCGGTCTGTCTATCATCTATCTATCTATCTATCTATCTATCTATCTTCTATCATCTATCTATCTATTGTATATTGTGTGTGTTTGAGTGTGTATAGGTATAAAAGTTGATGCTAGATGTCCCCTACAGTATCTCTCAACCTTATTTTTTGAGATAGGTTCTCTCATTGAACATGGAGCTTTTCCATTTGGCTATGGTGACTGGAGAAGGGACTCCAAGCACCTGTGTCTCCCTAGTGCTAGGATAATAGACATATACTACCCTGCCTGTTCTTTTTTTTAATGTAAATGTTGGGGATCTAAACCTAATTCCTCATGCTTCCACAGCATTGAGACATCTTCCCAGCTCCCAGATATTTAAAATTTTATTTATTTAATTATATATATATATATGCAAATTTTTTTAAAGTTTCCTATATGAACATTTAGTGCCACATCAGACAGCAGACAGCTTAAAAAACCCAACAAAGCCAGTCCAAGGAGAGCAAGCTGGGAGAAAAGGGACACACTGTAGTAGAATTGGGACAGGGCAGGCCTCTGTAGACACTGCTTCTTCCAGGGGCCTCCTGGAAGAGAGAGCAAACCAGGGTCAGCACTATAGCACCAGCAATGGCAAAGGGCTTTGGAGATCTAATCACAGCAGCGCTAATCTTTCTCGGTGATTATTTTCATAAAATATTTACGTTATAAAATTAGAATATTCAATTACATGAATGTCTTTGGTGCCATGGTAACAACAAAACAAGAGTCACCTAGCCAGTAAGTTGAGTAAGCTGCTCAGGCTTATACATCCCTTCTTAAATGGAGGACTTTAAAAACTAGAAGATAAAACAGAAAAAATATTGGAGATGAAGTTAAAACTAACATACCAGGCATGAAAAGCTCGTGAGGATCATGTATCATGCAACTGGACAAATTTTAAAACTTTAAAAATGAATACACAGAGTTAAAAATAAAGTATTTATGAAAATGACCAAGAATTTAAGTGTTCTTATCATGAAAATGATATGGAAATTAAAACATATGTGAATGACCATGACAGCCATTTAATAGTGTATATTCATTTTAAAATTGTATTTAAACAACAGTTTAACACATAAGTTTTGTTCATTTAAATGAATGAGTGAGTGAATGTAGGGAGGATTAAAAAAAAGAAATGAAACGGGTTTGGGGGAAGAAATAAATTTCCTAGATGGAAGGAGCGTCAAGATGAATTAGCAAGCCCAGGATGTTGCTTAAAAGAAGGAGCTTGTGAGGCCCTGCAGCTGGCAGCCCAGCCCTCCCAGGTTACAGCCATCAAGAGGAATTAAAGGAGAAGGACTCAGAGGCTGGGAGACTTTACAAAATGTTCCATTTCACACCTTACATTTCAATGTTTCCCCCCTTTCTTTTACTTGTGTATCTACTTAAGCTCCCATCTTTAGGGTCTGGCAATAGCTATGATATTTGGAACACTGCAAACTAGCCCAGCACTCCCTTAATTCATATTAGCTACTGCTTGTCCTTTATTGAGGTTGCTTCTTCCATGATTTCCATTTTGCTTTTGGGAAAACTGAGTTAGGAAGAAGTTTATACATTTCCCAGAATCCCTAGGCTAATTGCAAGATTCATGTTTCTTGGCCGAGAAACCCTCTTAAACATTAAATGTCTAGGTACTCTAGGCTTACAACCAGGAATACTCTCAAACAAATTTCTTAGATTTTTAATAAACTGATTTAAAAAATTTTTAGTTTGACAACTATATTCTTTCACTCTATCACAGAAATATGTGAGTATATCACAGAAAATCTACAAAAGCAGGAAGAGAAAATTTCACCAACAGTTTTGTTTGATTGCTCTGTTACGTTCAGTGTAATATCTTTCTAAAGTTCATGGGTTCATTCTTAATATTGAGAGTATGGTCAATCGCATAGCACGTGTTTTCAAAGTTAATCATATATAATAAAAACCTTTTCATAGCCTTATGGAAGATAATCTTTATGCTTCCTGTCTTTACCTCACGAGGACTCAAATTCCCAAACTGTCCCTCTCTTCCCAAGGTACTTCATTCAACTCCCTCCACCAGAGCCCTCTGTATCCCCTGTACATCAGAATGGCCATGGAATATGTAGAGCATGTGCTTATAAGGGACAAAAAAAGAACTTACTGCATCATAAATCTCTGGGCCCAAGGAGTCTTTCAGCTTCTCTGGTCTACTGTCATTATTGGAAAACAATGAAACTAAAGCCCCGAACTGATGTCCAAGCTTATCCAAGTTAGTGGCAGAATTGAAATATGAACCCCAAGTGTCTTGGATCTAGACCTAGTTTGGACTCTGCATAAGTAGTATTGTATTGTCATCCTTCTGCTCACCATGCACACACATACACACACCAGATGCCTGACAAAATGCAAATACTTAAAGTCTAAAGGCTTTCTACATCTCCCACAATGCTTTGGCATTAAATAAACCCAAGACTTTTATTTTATTAACAATTATTAATACTTCCAAACTTCCAGATACTATGTCACTGTACACCACAAACTTTTTTATAGTAAGGCTTTAATTTAGAAAATGAAAGCAGCTGGGTGTGGTGGCACACACCTTTAATCCTAGTACTCCGGAAGCAGAGGCAAGTGGATCTCTGTGCGCTCCAGGCCAGCCTGGTCTACAAAGTGAGTTTCAGGATAGCCAGGGCTACACAGAGAAAACCTGTCTCCAAAAACAAACAAACAAAAATGAAAGCAATTTCACTATAATTCTGTTCATTAATGTTTATAACATTTAATACACAGTATTCCTAAATAAATTCACTTAAAAAATCTCACATTAATTAAAATGACCTGTAACTATATACAAGTGCTTTTTAAAAGAAATTAAAGAAAAATATGAGATTGTATTCTAATTTAATTCTCTTTCCTGAAAAGCAGTTAATATGTCCATATATTTATGAAAAGGGTGTCTGAGAAGGGGATGCTTATTTGATCAATAAAACAGAATATCGTGGATGTCAAGGTGTTCCTCTTCCTGAGGAAGAACCTTAAATAAAATAAAAGATGAACTTTGAGTCTGAGAGTCTAACACTCTATAAGGGGAAAGCAGGAGAGCACAACAAACTAAAGCACTGGTTTAATGACTGCCTTAGTGACCACTGGAAGGTTTCTACCACTACCGTGGAATTGTTACTAAATCCTAAAAAAGTGAAAATACGGTTCTTAATGATTTAGTATGGAGAAGATGCTATGAATATTGAAGGAATTTGGAAAAAGACACTGGCCTTTTGGCATATCCCCTTTATCATATTAAATGTGATGGCTCTACTATTTATGGAAGGCCACAACACATCTCTTAGGAGACTATATATGGACAAGGAAGTCAACCTATGCTTGAAAGCCCAGCCAACACTTGGCCAAAAGTTCCAGGGATACAACAAGCAGTAAGATATGTATGGAGTCAGAAGAATCCGGACTAAGGCATTTGATTTGGGAAGACAAACAGATCTCTATATAAATTTAGGTGAAGGTAAGAAGGCAAATATGGCTATGCTATAAAGGAGATTATAGAAATATTTGTACTAAAAGTAGGTTTATAATGAGAAGTCAATTTCCTCTGGCAAATAAAAGATAGAAGACTAATGCTTTCTGAAAGGTCTGGACCCACCCAGCAAACCTAGACATCGGGCTGCTGTCCTGCTGACCAGCTGAAGGTCATACATCTAAGTCACAAATAGGTAACACGACTTTACCAGACGGCACCCACTTTACTTTGAGCAAATATGATGCTTGCATGTTAAATGTGCACTAAGAGTTACAAGCTGTGACGTCGCAGTCTGAGGGCCTAACTGCTCTTCCTCTGAATAAGCATGGAGTGCTGGGCAGGCTGGAGTCCTGGTAGACATGAGATCAGAGCAGGGAAGGCTTTTATCCTGTTTTATTTCTGTTGAAAGCTGAGCTATTGCCTCCTCTGGCTAGAAATAAGTCTAGTGTCATATACAGATTTATGGTGTAAATTAAAGTGGACAATATTGTTTGTGAAAACTTCAAAATATTACAAACTGTCTATATAATCCACAAATACATAAGAAATCAATTATGACTCTACACAAAGAGAAACTCCAGAACATATGGCTGAGATTTTTATCTGGCTAGCTATCTGAGATTAAATTCTTCTACAGGTATATAATCAAGAGATTTCTATTCATTTTTATGAGAGAAGCAATCAGCTCTATCCAGACTTCTGATCACTGTTACAATCTGAACACTCTGACAGGTTTTCTCCTTTTCAGTCATAGCTTTAGCTGTTGTAATAGTCAGTCATGTATTTCGTTAGGTCCATCTTATCTTTCGTTAGGTCCATCTTATCTTACCTTTCTTTTTCTGAAGAAAAGAACCTGTGAATTTGGAAAACATTGAACATAGACGAGGACAATATTTTTGAGTATTCCAGTTAATTCTGCTGTTTAGCCACTAGGCTTCGCTAAAGTATCATCCATTTATTCCAGAACACTTAGACGTTCCAGCTATGTACAAAAGCAAAGAGACCAGGATGAATGCTAATCACTGAAAATCTAGTTGATGATTCATTCAGTGGTTTGTCTTAGAGAAGTTTCTACAGTCTAGAAAATAGTCCAAAAGAATAGATGAATCCATCACATTTCTAATAATTTTTTATGATAATATCCAATGTGGTTTTAAAAGAATGGTGTCACAATTAGGCTTATTTTTCCCAAATTGAAATACAAATTTTCATTTGCATATAGTTAGTCCTGCTTTAAAAAGACAAAAAGGTGTAGTTACAGAGTGTTTAGCTATCAGAAGCAGGAACTTTGGATCAGATGTATTTTATTTTCTATATAAAAAAAACCCCACAGTTTTAAATACAACATTTGAAAACCAAACACCACTTACTATTTATAGCTTTTCCTGTAAAATTCTATGGAGTACGCAAATCTCATTTCCATCACCAGTATTCATATTTATATATAACCTTGACTACACACAGTAGGGAGATTCAAACAAGACTAAAAAATTACAATATACATATACAATATAGAGCAAACACTGCTAACTAGGGGACGTGAGAGATAGCTCACTGAGTAAACTGTTTGTGATGGAGTATTTGTAACCCTAGCACCAGGGGAGGGTGTAGACAGGTAGAACCCCAGAGTTCAATGGCCAGCTATTCTAGCTGAAATGAAGAGTTCTAGGTTTAGTGAGAGACCCTGTCTTAAAAAAATATAAGGTGCAAAGCAGAGAAAAATACTCTAACTTGACTTCCAGCCTCCACATGTTCATACATAGGCATGTGTACCTACAAAAATGAGCACAAACCCACTCTAATTGAGGTCAATCCATGGGCTGTCTGAAGGGGAGAAATAAAACAGAGTGCATGTTAAGAGCCCTCACAAAAAAGGATTATGTGTTGCCTATACTACTGGAAAAGAGAACAGGTTCGTAGGATCAACACATCAGAGAATCAATGTGAAAATCTGACATGCTCTGAAGGTGGAATTCTGAAACTCTCCATTATTGTTTAATTCACTTAACTAACATCAACAAGTGTGCCATTGTCTGAAGATGAATCAATTTCTCTTTTAAGGTTGGCTTACCTTTTAGTTGTATTATTCATTACTCATCTGTTAATTATTCATTTTAGGATAAATTATTGATAGAACATAATTCAGTCCCAAACAAATGCTGTGAACCCCACTCCTTCTTATATATTACTGCTTTAGTGTATGCCAGAAGCTGGAAGGCAAAGGGTTAGCTTCCCAATTTCTTTTTCAAATGTAATTGAGTTGACTAAAATCCATTTAGGAAGTACCTCAGAAGATAATGACTCTAGTTAAGCTTTAGGTGAAATCAGGTTTTCATGGATATAGCTAGATGGAAGGCAGATATTTGGAATATTTAAATCTTTTACCAAACAGTCACTGAAGAGCCGTAATGGATGTCTAGTGAAGTACCTCCCACTGTCCCTGCTCATTAGCAGTGGCGACAGTTGTGTTAGAACATGGCAATCCTTAGGTGAGGAGCTCTTCACCTCCTGGGTTTCCATCCATAGTCTCTTCCAGGACTGATTTAGTTATCACTGTTATAGTAGGTGAACACTCACATTCCTCCCATGAACACATGCACAGCCTTCTGGGTTATATCTGATCCACTCGTTAGCTTTCATATAATCTATGATAGTTTAACTATTTCTACAGACCCAGACACCAGGTGTGAGTCCACTATTACCTACATACCACTATACCTGGATTGTGAAGTCTATTTCCCAATATGTTTTTCTATACATCTGTATAATTTATATGACAGGGCAAGACAGTACAGAGGTTCCTCCACCTTGTACTCTTGCTGAAGCCATTTCTGGTTTAACTAGAATTTGATCTCCTTGATGAAGAGTCATATAGAAAATTACCCAACTCTATTCTAGGACCTGAGGCCAAGATGCCTCAGCTAATTTATCTTAGCTTCTGTTAGAAGTTTGTGCAGACCTCCCCTTGCAGCGGCAGAGTGAGATACCAGGATGTAGATTTGCCTTTAGAAGTATAGAGGGCAAAAGGGCCTTGTGCACACAGATAAGCACTGGAGAAGTCAGGAAAGTTCAACACACAGCTTACCTCTTCAATGAAATGAGGTGTATAGTTGCTCTTCCTGGAATGCCAGGGATGGTGAAGTTTTACAATCTGGTGATCCTCTGCTGTCTGAGGAGACAGGCTCTGCCCCTTTCTCCCAGACTTTACGTTTTGTATTTATCCAAGGCTCTTTTCCCTTTAATCTTGAGCATTATTTTTAGACCATACAACCCACTCTTAGGAGTAATGTCACCTGTGCTTTACAACAATCTAAGTGACTTCTCTGCTACCTTAGAGCCAGGCCAACCTGGACACTCACAGGCATTACGTTAAACTCCCTAGATCCTAAATCTTGGGCACTAACACTGAGTCAACAGTACCCATTCTTGCAAAAGAAGCCAGATGTACTTTGTAAAGAATCTCAATGAAAACATGTCTTAAATTGTTGTTATGCACTTGGGACTGAGTTAATTGTTATATGAATTTTTTCCCCAAAATTGTGCTGTGCTTGAATATGATTAAAGTGTAGAAGTCTTGGTCCAGTGCCAGTTAAAATAAAATCGGGCTGAGCTGAGTTTCATTCTTGTCTCTTCATGGATTATTTCCCCCTGCCTGCTGTAAAGCCTGCAGGGGAACCACCACATAAAAGCATGCTCATGGCTACAGTTAGGTCCTGAATCCCTGAGTGTAGTCCCAGACAGCTGGAATAAAGACTTTCAAATGGCTATAAACTGGGTCTGAGCAGTCATCTCTGGTGAACTCCCCATAATAATGTAATATCAATACAATCAATAAGCAACCCTGTTCAGTGCTAAGACAGTTACATTAGCGGAATACCTATTTATCTACAAATAAATGGATTTGTAATATAAACAACTTACGTTCGTTTGTTGAGAAAATTCCATGCAAATGTCTGATACACTGGTTTCCTCCACAGACAAACATATGTGATACACTGAAAGGAAGCCCCGTGATTCGAGGGAAGAACATTTTAAATACTCACCCACTATGCTTCATGTGTGGTGGTTTATCCATGCGCACCGCCAATTTGATCTTTAAGTCCGAGTCCTGACTATTCTTGGGAACTATCATTCGGTGTAATTCTGCTGATTTGGAGCTATTAGAAGTTGGGTATAATATCACCTGTAAGCAACAAAAAAGAAAACCTCTGAGTACATGACACAGGGTCCCTGGGAATTGGAACTATACTTTCTGTAAACATTTTCCTATTCGAAGAGAAGGTGTCAATATCCAAGTGTGCCTGATAGACCACTGGACTCACCCCATCACAGCAGATGGATTTTCCATATGGATTTATTTGTTTTTGAAAAGTGTGTGTTTTCCCATTATCACATAATGAGTTTTCTTCCTCTGTCACTTCATAATGAGTTAATAGCACAATATGTGGCATTTGAGCTGGCAGCTGAAAAATACTTAATGGACACCTATAATTTCAACACTATTCCAAACAACTCAGGGCACAGAAGTTCAGAAAAAAAATTGAAATTACAGAGGCAAACACAAAAAGCAAAACCAATCATTGAAGCTATACAAATGTCTTGTATTTTAATATCTTCCTTATAAAATGGTATTAAAGGAAGTCAACTCAATTACAGGCAGAGAAGAATGCTCATAACATGTTTTCAGTTCCAGATCAATACCAAAGACTTCCTGAATACCTGTAGTCAGAATGATCAAGATGACATTATAACTTAACAAAGTCATATTTTCATCAAAATATCAAATTAACAGGTGACTCTTTGATAACGCCTCACTATGCCAAGCCAGCTTAGGAAAGAGAAGTCTGCTCCTCTGATGTTACCTGCCATATCAGTGACATTACCCTTTTCTCCTTCACATAATCTTGACTCCTTAGAAACACAACCACATCCAAGCTTTAGTAGGCATGCTACAATAGAAGGGCTATAGTGTGAAAGACAAAACAGACGCAGGTACAGCACACTATGACCTAAGAGTCATCTGTACACCCTAAATCATCAGGAAAATTACATAAACCTGAAGTTTAGATATGAACTGAAGAATCATAAGCATGGTCATGTATGTGAAAATATTTTCAAAGCAAGACCAAAGGGTGTCTTTCACTCTCCAAAGATATTTTTTATCCTACGTGTAAACGGATGTATTTTGGGGAAAAAAAATCTGCAAACAAAGCTTTCTTTTTCTCTAGCAAACACAGCATAGCCATAAAATGCCTCAAACTATTCTCAGCTTGCAACCTTCTAACTTTATATACTTTGCCGAATCTTTGCTCAAGGCTATCCTAAAGGCCCCATTAAGTTCAGAATATCTACAGACTCCAGCATATAAATGATATTCAAGAAGAGGCTAAATGACATTCTAGATGTCTATTTCAGAATTATGACTACACTCTAGAATTCACTCATTTTGACTGTTAGAATAGCCAGTGAGATCCTGAACAGTTCATTTCTTAAATGGCAGCAGAGTTAAAAATAATGTGGGTATTCATGATATCATTGTTTTTTTTTACTGTTGAGTAATATTCTCTGTGTATGTGCCACATTTTCTTTATCCATTTTTCGGCTGAAGGGCATCTAAGGCCTTGCCTTGGATGAGGTGAAAATGGGGGGTGAGATGGGAGGGGGAGGCTCTGGGGTGGCAGGAGGGAGGGGAGGGAATCTGCAGTTGGTATGTAAAATGAATAGAAAAATTATTAATAATAAAAAAATATAAAAATGTGGATAACTTTTGGTCAAACCAGTAAACAAATATCATTATCAACTAAAAGGAGATTTAAAAAAAAATCAAAGACTAAGGCAAAGCATCATTGTGATATTCCTAGCAAGTGTGGAAAAATTTTCCTACACTCCCAACTCTTCCTTTCTTAAAACATTAATTTGGCATAAGCTATCTATAAACCTTATCTATTTTAAAGTCTTCCTTCTGTGTTTATTGAAAAATATCCCAATTTAAAAATTTCATAAAAGTAGTAAATACTTTAAGAATTTGTAAGTTTCTTATTCTCTAAGCATTCCATACATTATAAAACAAGGTCTCAAAATAACTATTTATAGTGAAACCACCTATTAAAGATCATCCATAAATCGAGTAACATCATTTCGGGCACATGGTTTTTAATTTGTCTTATTTTTATTTTTTCTGATGAGCACTTCTGACTGAAGTCGACAGAAAGATTATCGTTCAGCTTGATCCTCAAGGAGTAACTTTTGTTCCATTTGTGAAGACACAGGGATATGTAAGAAAGCAGGTGGCTCAGCCCCATCAAGAAGCTCAGGGCCTTCGATCCTCAGATCTCCCAGCACTGTTAACATCACTTTCCCCTACTGCTACTCTGTCCCTCTATCAGGCAGTCAGACACTGATTTTGTTAATCTTGTGACATATTTGTCACCCTTAGTTTGACTTCTTTGTTCTGTCATTAAAAAAAAGAATTTGCTTGTGTTATATCCCCTCCAGATTCTGTTAACCAAGCTATCCTTTCCTTATTGACTTGCCTTAGCTCTTTTGTCAAAAATAAACTAGCCATAGGGCTGGTGGTGCGGTTCAGCCGTAGAGTCCCTGTAAAACATGGATAAAGCCTGGGATTTCATTCCCAGCTCCACAGAAAGTAATGATGACAAAAGTAAACCCAACTGGATATGTTGGCTCATGCCTCTAACACCAGTATTTACAAGGCAGAGGCAGGAGAATCATGTACAAGTTGGAGGCCAGCCAGGATTACATAGTGAATTTCAGGCCAGACTTATCTATCTACACAGCAAGGCCTTTTTCTCAAAAAACAAGGCAAACAAAAACAAAAACACTTAAATGACCATAAACAACAGGACTTCATTCTGGACTGACAGTTCTGTTGTCATTCTATATTCCTTTCCTTTTCATTTCAAAGCCCAGGTGTGGCTTTTGTTTTTCTGGACAAATGGTCAGGTAAAGGTATAATCATTGTCATGCATAAAAAATGTAGTGATATACATAGGAATATGTGTTTCTAAGAGAATTACCCTGGAAAATTGGCTATGAATTGTCAAAACTGGTCTGCAAAATAGTCCCTTGGATTTCTGAATTGAATAAAAAGAAAAGTATTCCTTTGTGGGACTTGGTCATGAATATTTTCAAGGAAGAGGTTCCCAAGGTGCAGAGAACTCTGAGGGCCATGAGGAATACAGGATAGAGCAGTTCTTTCCAATCCACAGCACTGGTCTAATCAAGAGGTCATAAGTGCTTCCAGTGGAAGCAGTCTTCAAAGAGCCTGCAGGCTGGATTTCATTACTGTTCCTGGACAGGCACACTTTTTTCCCCACCTTTCAAAGAGGAGACTATGGCTCCCCTTTTGTTGCTCTTGTGACAGATGAAATCTGTGCTAGGGCAGGGTGGGACGAGAGGGTACAGTAGCAGCAAGGTCTCCTTTATAGGTTTATAGGCTGCCAAGACTGCAAGGAAACCATATGCAGATGTTGGACAGGATGTAATGAAGACATGGGACTCCATGTAGTTCCTCTGAGTGGAAATGAATGTTTCCTGTATGGGGTAAGGGGTAGAGTGGAGTGGTGGTAAGGGAACATTTGGTAGCTAGACGCTAAAGCATGGCTGATTGGATAACTCCACTGGCATCCCATGCTTTCCTAGCAAAGAACTACTACTGCTAGAGAGCATCGAGTCAGTCGAGAGCCACGATTCCTGGTTTCTTTTGCATCTGAGTGTAAAAGTTCTAGCTAATGACAGGCGAAGAGTGCAACATGTCCCGCTGAGGTAAGGTGATTAAGGCAGAGATATACTTTCCTTACTCTTTGCTCACCAAATGCAGAGAAACTGAGGGCTACTGGGTGCGACAGGGACTAAAATGAAAGAAACTAGAGCCTTGGATGAGCATGGAGAAGGAAGGCACACTCCTGTGTGAATACTCACATGTTTTACTTTCTTGTTACAGTATTTAGCAGTCTTATCTGTACTATTAAGGCAGTGGTTTGCTTTGTGAAACTTACACTGTAAATAGAACAGGTGTACAAAGAACTGCTTTTCGTAAGTTAACTCAAATTCAGTAGTGTTTAGTTCATAAATAAGGAGATAAGTCTTATGTTGGTCATCACAATAGCCAAAATATTTAACAAATATAAAAAAGTAATTCTTCTGAATTCTAAATACACACCTAAATTAAACTGTAGCTCTGTACAAAACAATTAACTTCATTTACATACATTTGTTCTTTGCTATTTATTTCTTTTAACCTTTCTTTATATATACATTACTGCTTCTAGGGTATTTTTTGCCACTAACACTTTAAATGTCTTGCCAGTTAACAGGACACAAAAATGTTATGATGCCTTATCTTAAAGGCAACATAGCTTCTTCACAAAAAAAGGGCAAAGTGACTTACAATTTTGCTAAAAATGTGATAAGAATATAAGACTTTTTAAAGTTTAAAAAACTGTTAAATTTAATACTCAAGACAAAAAGCAAATGTCATAAACATGCATTGCAGTAATACAGGGCTCATAAGGATGTTTCTCTTAGAATCTACTAACATGGTCCTTCAGAACCTTTCTCTTCTATTCAGTTATCATGATTAAAGACAGAGCCAAGCCATGTGCATCTGTCTATCTCATTAATCAAACTCTGTGACTTGAGAACACAACATACAAATACACACACATTCACACACACACACACACATGCATATATACACATGCACACTCACACACATACACACACATATAACACTTACACACACACACACACACACACACACACACACACACACACACACAGATACACACATCCCACCCCACTGAATGAAAAAGAAGCTAGAAGACAGTGGTGTTCAATAAACAATAACTGCCATTTCCTAGCATTTCTTCATAGACATTTCATTTGGGAGTCTGAAAGAATATGCCATTGACAAAGAAGACAGAGGTGGGAGATGAGAAGTAAAGGTGGACTGTGTTGGAACTCAACACTTTACCAGTGGGCCTTGGCAAAGGCTCACAGTTCTGATGCTGACATTCTTACCAAGGCCACAGGGCCCATGCTCTTCCTAAGGCTGGTTGTTCAGCTGTTCCCTTGTCACCTGGACATAGCCTCAGTTTCCACAGATTGTCATCAAGATCATTTCAACCAGTATGTAGACACTCATTGTTTCTTACGCCATATTAAATCACCTTATATCATCAAAAGTCAAGGAGAAGCCCATATGGAACCCCACTATTTTTGAGGCAGAGTCTCCTGTATCCCAGGCTGGCCTCAAACTAATAATTATGACACTGAAGTTCTTCTTTTCCTTCTTCTATCTCCCCAGTGCTGGGATTACAGGCATGTCCACTTTAAGCCACACTGGAGACCTTGTACATGTTACACCAGCACTCTATCAAGTGAGCTATAACCCAAGCCTCATCAATTTTTAAGAATTAGGGAAGCTAGGACTTAATTATTGAAGCCAGAAGTCAAGGACTTAAAAGAAAATCGAGTGTGGGGCTGGAGTGTCGGTTCAGTGGTTAGAGCACTTGCTATTCTTATGGAGGATGTGAGTTTGGTTCCCAGAACCCACATGATGACTCACAACCAGCTGTGATTTCAGTTTCAGTGGATCACACACCCTATTCTGGACTTTTTTGGGTACCAAATGTACATGTGGTGTATACATATCCATGCAAGAAAACATACATGTAAAAAGAACAAAGGAAATCAAAATCATAATATACTACATTCTATGGTGAGAGTATTACCAGGAATAGTAATTGTAATTAGTAAATAGTAATTATTGTCAACTGGCCATCAAGATGCCAACCAAGTGTGGTAGGGCCCAAGAAGCATGCTGCCTGGCTGGGGAGCAGAGCAGCTACAGTCACTGAAAAGCTCAGTCTGAGAAAGATCAGGTGCTGTCAGCAATATACTTCAGATTATCTCTGAGGTATAGAGAAAGACTTCATTCAAGTCTTAAGTGAGCAAGAACAGGGAGGTTGAGCAAGATTATTTCCACTAAAAGATGCTGTTACAAAGGTGGAGTGTGAGGACATAGCCAGTTAGAAATGTTGAATAGTCAAGAGGAAGCTGGTAGTTACTGATAGACCCAAAGGGAAGATTAGTATTTTGCTAAGGATTCTAGTCTATCCATATACTGTACATAAGATGCAACCCAAAGATGTTTCTAAGCAAGGGGATGAGGAAATAAAATTCTCACACTCTTGAGTCAAGAAGAATGCCCAATTTCCAGCTCCATGTAGCCTAGAGAGGATTCATGAAGAGTCAAGTACTCTCATATCCAATTACAGATAGATTGGTGTTAAGAAATGCATGTTTGAAGCAGACTTTGAAGGGACTAAATGATATCAACAGTCTTGGATAGTATATGCTTATTTTTTTCCCTATAACAGATATGCTTGAAAGAAAGAGAATCAGAGCAAAAATCTGATGGATCTTCTCTCCAGATAAGTGGAGTCTATATCTATAATATTTTAGGTTCAATGGGCACTTTATACTTCAGCAAAGATTGATAATGACTGTTGCTTGCAAACCTTTCAAGCAACTTGCTGAGTTCAGGACCTGGAGACAATATATACTGTGGAAGAACTACCTGAATTTCCTTCAGTTCATAAATATCACTTAGCAGATATTAGTTATAAGCATATGTTTTCTCTAGTATAAGGGTTCCTACAATATGAAGTAGATGAAATTGACGTTTTTCTGAGGAAAATTACCATCCTGCATGAGCAATATTTCCAGTCTTTAATGCACTCAAGATTGCTTAGTCTAAATGATTTCTCCTTTGATTTAATATCATTGCTCCCTGTCCTACTCAGTTGAAACAAACAAACAAACAAACAAAAACCCAAAACAAAAAACCCCAAACAAACAAACAAACAAACACAAAAAACCCTCACTCTGGCTAACACAATGTTATTTTGTATACTGAAAGATAATCATGAAGTCTCTGTCAATCTTATTGTGTATGGGCTAAATCTAGTTTCTTTTATTTTAAAGGCTAGAAATAATCCCAGAAGTTACAATATGGAACTGATCAAACTCCCAATCCTTTACCAAGTGTGTACTTTGCCTAACAGGGAATTACATTGTTTCTTCCTCCAATGTAGTTCATTTATTATCTTTTTACAAGAAAAACCCGTTTCGAAAATAACAAAAGAGAACTTTTAAAAAGTATTGGGGCTGGAGGTGCAGTTCAATGGCAGAGCAGGCACTTAGCATGCATGCACAAGGCTCTGGTTCAATGCCCAGTACAGAAAACCTACAAAATGAGTTAAAAAGGAAAGTAGCATTGTTCTAATTATATACTCTTTCTTGCCATTAGCTTGCAAATAATAGAAATGAAGAGCTTTGTTATTCTTACAATAGGATATGGAGAATTGAGGAAGAAAAGGAAAACAAGGTGTGAAATCCTATTCCTTATTTTTTTCTTATATACATGTACTGAATAATGGTCTGCTGTGGGAACAGGCATTAGAAGGCAGGCAGCACAGGAGACACGATGTGGTAGATGCAGCAACTGGTCTGTAGTACACAGGATGATTAAGACAGCATCCTTAAGTCATTTTATTTTTACATTTTAACTGAAAGTATATTTAAGGTGTGTAGTGTGATATTTTGATATATTGAGGCTAATTAGCTTATCCATCTCTTCACATTACTATTTTTATTATTTTAAAAATTGACAAATAATAAATGTGCACATTAATGGAATACCCAAAAGGAATACTAAATATCCTTAAAAAGAAGTGTTGTTTCCGGGCTGTGGTGGCGCATGCCATTAATCTCAGCACTCGGGAGACAGAGGCAGGTGGATCTCCGTAAGATGGAGGTCAGCCTGGTCTACAGAGTGAGTTCTAGGAAAGGGGCAAAGCTACACAGAGAAATCCTGTCTCAAAACAAACAAACAACAAACAAACAGACAACAAAAAAAGAAGTGTTGTCATTTGTAACAACATGGGTGAGGGTGGAAGGTATTATTCTAAGTGAAATCAACCAGGAGGAGAACGCCAAAAATCAGGTAATCTCACTCATATGTGAATCTAAGTCTGATTCATGGATATAGGCTAGAAAGGGTTTCACTAAAGGCTGGGAGAGAAGAGGAAGGGAGAGGGTGGAGTGGGACAGGGAAGGGAAGGGAAGGGAAGGGAAGGGAGGGGAGGGGAGGGGAGGGGAGGGGAAGGAAGGGAAGGGGAAGGGAAGGGGAGGGGAGGGAAGGGAAGGGAAGGGAAGGGAAGGGAAGGGGAGGGAAGGGGAGGGAAAAGAAGGGGAGGGAAGGGGGAAGGGAAGGGAGAAAGGGAGGGATTAGTTGCTGTGAGGAGCAGTGTGGTGGTTTGAATAGGTATGGCCCCCGTAGACTCATGTGTTTGAATGCTTGGCCTAAAGGGAATGGCACTATTAGGAGGTGTGGCCTTGTTGGAGTGGGTTTAGCAGTGTTGGAGGAAGTACATCATTGTGGAGGTGGGCTTTCAGGTCTCATATATATTCAAGTTACACCCAGTGTGGTACATAGTCCTCTTCCTGTTGCCTGCAGATCAACATGTAGAGCTCTTTGAACCTCTCTACCCCCATGTC
The DNA here is from genome assembly GCF_007827085.1 of Peromyscus californicus insignis. Taxonomy (NCBI): domain Eukaryota; kingdom Metazoa; phylum Chordata; class Mammalia; order Rodentia; family Cricetidae; genus Peromyscus; species Peromyscus californicus. The sequence goes on from NW_026294584.1 coordinate 36,663,480, forward strand.
TACCTGAATGCTGCCATGCTTCCCTCCATGATGATAATGGACCTCTGAACTGTAAGCCAGCCCCAATTACATATTTTCCTTTATAAGACCAGCCAGAGTCATGGTGTCTCTTCACAGCAATAGAAACCCTAACTAAGATGAGCCCCCTAATTCGTTATTCAATACCAGTGGTTAGCCCTGAAATCATAGACATACAAGTAACACTAAAAAGACTGAACAGGTTGTATTTAGGCACATTTATATTATACACATACACATATAGGAGTGTGAGTGTGTGTGTGTGTGTGTGTGTGTGTGTGTGTGTGTGTGCGCGCACACATATAAGGGGTTGAAGAAGGGAAAGGGAAGGAGAAAATGATGTAATTGTATTTTGATTTATAAAAATGTATAATATTTGATTTTGACCATTTTTGTTGTTGTTTGCTTTTGTTTTTTTGAAACAGGATCACTTTGTGTAGCCCTGGGTGGCCTTGAACTCAAGAGATCTGCCTGCCTCCGCAGCTCTCCTGCGTACTGGGATTAAAGGGGAGTGCTATCACACCCAGTGAGTTACACCACTATTTGAAATGTCAAAGCCATTTTAAACTATAGTCTCTACCATAACAGTCAGCAAGCAGTTTTGTTGTTGTTTTGCTTTTAGTATGGCTGTCCAAACACAAATGCATAGAAAAATCAAAAACAAAACTGCAAATCTAAAAGTGATACTTCAATCAAAATACATAAAATAAAAGGCCTGACAGCTAACACAGGAAACTGTCATCTTTCCATTTCTGGGAGGCAATATGGAGAATATTAACTTTGCTAAGATGCCCAGGTCCTGCCCTCTAAATGGCAAAAAGGGAGTTAAGGTTTCAGGAATTAAGGTTGTTAATTGTCCCATTTATTCAGGTGGGGACAATGTATTCACCAAAGTGATTGTGTGTATGCCAGTGTGTGTAATGTGTTCACGGGTGTGCACATATGTTTTCAGGTGCACTGTACATTTGTGTTCCTACATGTAAAGGTAAGTTTAAGGTGTCTTGCACAGTCATTCACCTTGATATTTTTTTTTTTCTCCAAACACAATCTCTCACCAAATCTGAATCTTACTGATTGGAATAGATTGGCTCCACAGCAAGTCTAGGGACCTTCCTACCCACCACTATAGTGCTGGGATTCTGTGTTCACCACCCCACACAGCTCCTGGGTGTAAAAACTCAGGTCCTCATGCTTGCAGAGAAAAGCGCTATACCAACCCAAGCATCTCTACAGTATTTTATAAAGAGTTTTATATATGAAAGGGAAAAAAGTCAGTGTTGGAGATGTGACATGGCAGAGGTTTGGCTATTCACTGTCGGCTTAGGAGATGGGAGGAGGCCATGAGCCAGAGGAGACTGACAGCTTCCAGAAACTGGAGAAGCAGAGGGGCCACATTCCCCACCAAAGGAACGCAAACCAGACACCCTGATTCCAGCCCACAGAAGGACGGCTTTTTGGATTTATGATCTTTGCTATGATTTGCCGTTTTGCTGTTTAATGAATACTGTGATGAAAAACAACCTGGGAAGGAAGGGGTTTATGTGGCTAACACCTCCTCATCACCAGCTATCCTTTAGTTCAAAGGCATGAACTCACGTGTGAGCAGAGGTGAGAGCACAAGAGCTTCTCTCCATGGCTCCCTCAGCTTGCTTTCAAATCCAGCACCACCTGCTCAGTGGAGGAATCCCCAGTGTGCTGGGCCCTCCAACTTCAATCAGTAATCAAGAAAATCACCTACAGTCTTGCCTACAGGCCAGTCTGATAGAGGGAATTCCTCAGTTGAAGTTCCCACTTCCCAGGTGACTGGTTTGTATCAAGTTGATCAAAAACTAACCAATACAACCTTCTAACTTACCAGGTAAAGAAGGCATGTTCTTTAAAGCCACTACATTTTTTGATAATTCATTACAGCAAAACAAGAAACTAACATAGATAATGAAAGCTGAGATTTCACTGGGATAAGAAACCCTCATTGATTCAAAGATATCTGTAGCCTGAAACTTCTCTGGTCCTGCCTTGCCCAGCAGTCCAGACGAATCTCTCCCACCCACTGTCCCGCAGTGGCTTATAAAACAATCACTCAGAGGCTTATATTAATTACAAACTGTATGGCCTATGGCTTCAGATTCCTGCTTGCTAGCTCTTTTATCTTAAATTAACCCATTCCTACTAATCTCTATGTTGCCACGTGGCCGTAGCATTACCGGTCTGCTGGTATCTTGTTGCTCCCTGGGCTGCAGCTGGTATCTCTTCCAACTCTGCCCTTCTTTCTGTATCTCTGCTTGAATTTCCCACCTGGCTGTAAGCTTTCTCGCCACAGGCTAAAACAGGCTAAAACAGCTTTATTTATTATCCAATGGGAGCCATGCATATTCACAGCACACAAAAAGCCATCCCATAGCAGATATCCTGGTATGTAAATTTCTATTGTTACCTTTACCTGCTTACTTATGCATATTTATTTCTGTCATAGTTTTTTATTTGAAGAAAGATTTAAATACAAAATATGTGTATGTGTGGGCCTGGGCAAGTTTATGGGACCACATGTGTGTGGGAGCCTGCAGAGGCCTGAAAAGGGCATCGGATTCCTTGGAACTGGAGTTACAGGCAGTTGTAAACCAACATGTGGCTGCTGAGAACTGAGCCTGGGTCCTCTGCAAGAGCAGCAAGTACTCTTAATTGCTAAGCCATCTCTCCAGACCCATCTGTCACATTCTTAAAGAACTGTGCCTGTATTAGAAGTTTCAGATACACTGTTTTATCTCATATTTTAGTCATAATTGTAATTAAAGCAAAAATTTAAACTTTTATTGTAATAAATGTAAATAAATCTTAATAATAAGAAGCAGAAAAAACAAGGGCCATCACACATTTTTCTAACAAATTTCAAGTTCTATACCCCAAATGATCAAAGACTATTTCTTCTATTCAAAGCCTTTTTAAAGATTCTGAAAGACACAATCAAGCTTGTCAGTTACTACGTTTTTCATTGTTCAATTAAGGATATTGGCCTTTTTCTTTTTCATACATCATTTTTATTCCCTGGAAAGTATTGATTTCATACTTCTTTTTGGAAGGACTAATATATCCCATCATAGAGACATCTGTGTCTTAAAAGCAATCTAGATAGGAGGGCATCCTGATTATTCTTGATCTATTCCACTCAGCCATAAATTATGAATGGCCATGACCTTTGCATTTACTTACTGATACAGTTTCCATCATGGACACTGCATGAGCAGCTTTATTATGCTTTTTTTTCAAATCTAACCTGGCTATAATAATGCCTGTCATTTACAAGACCCTTTCAGAGTGCCACAGAGTGCTTTATGAAATTTAAATTAATTTTCACATTACCCTAAAAAGCTAGGCACTATCTTCTTACATAAATAACTTGACACTGAAGTTAAATGAAGAGCTAAGGAAGGTTTTTTTCAAGGCAATACACACTTTCAACTTCACATCTCCTCCTCAGTCTAACATATTATCTTTTTAATTATTTCACAAACATTGTATGAATGTGCTTAGCTTTGTTCTTACCATTTGGATATTATCTATGATGAAAATTCTTAGAGCCAAGTGGATTGCTGTGTATCTGTAACATAATGCTAAATATAGGAACAGGTAGTGTCAAATGTGGATACCACTAGGAGTTTCCATAAACTCAAGAATGTGGGGCATATAATGGAGCAAAGTGTTCTGGGTTTGACTAACTCATTTATACACTACATATCACTGTCAGTATTTGTATTAAAAACTAACTGCCACTCTGAAAGGGGTCAGAGAATGTTTATTGTCCAGTCTAAGTCTATGATGGGGCTAACAATCAAAACTTGAATATGTTAAAATGAGACTAATGAAAACCTTCCCAATTCGTCATTTTAAAGATGGGGGTAAAAGAGTCAGAAGTCACATAAATAATGGGGAGGGAAGAGAGAGGACTGAAAGGTCAAGAAAACTGAACTAATGCAGAGTAGCATGAGAAAAGACACCAAGATAGAGGAGAGAAAGGGAACAAGGCCCGGGAAAAAAGGGAAGACTGTCATGTCCTTATAGCTACTGTGGAAGGCTGATCTGAATAGTGTACACCTTTAAAGACTTTATTTCTGACTCATGAAATTTACATAGAAATGTGAACTAGCTGAAAATCAAAGTATATTCTTACTAACACTCAAAGAAGCCAAGCAGGATGTTCTCACCCAAACTTCAGGAGGTAGAGCTGTCAAAGAAAAATCACTTGTCTATTGTGGTGATATATTGTGCACCCCAATGAAACTTATCTGGGGATCAAGGACAGAGCCAGCCACTAGATTAGACAGAGGCCAGACAGTGGTGGCACACACCCTTAATCCTATCACTGGAGACAAAGATCCTCCTGTCAGTTCAAGGCCACACTGGAAACAGAGCCAGGTGTGGTGGCACACACCTTTAACTCCAACACTTGAGATGCCTTTGCTTGGGAAGCACACACGCCTTTAATCCCAGGAAGTAAGAAGGCAGGGCACAGAAAGGTATATAAGGTGTGAGGAAACAGGAAGTCTCTCTCTTGAGGCTGAGAATTTTGTAGAGGTAAGAACGTGGGTAGCTTGTTCTGTTTTTCTGATCTTTCAGCTTTCACCCCAATACCTGGCTCTGGGTTTTTTGTTTTCATTAATAAGACGGTTTAGCAATTCATGTTACAGTCTATTTTCTAAGATATGATATTTTCATAATAACTTAACATGTATTCTGTGTCCCTGTGGTGAGATAATTTAAGATTTATCACGTAAGAAACATTTCAAGTATATATTATTATTAACTGCAATCATTGAGATGAAAATGGATTGCTAGAAATTACTCATCCTGCACAACTAAAAATTTGTGCCATTTTTCTTGCACTGCTCCATTCAATGCAAAGTCAAGCCACCACTCTATTCTGTTCCACAAGTCTGATTCTAAGCTTGCATACATAAGGGATAAGATACTGTATTTGTCTTTCTTGCTTGGCATATTTCACTTAGCTCAATGTTTTCTAGCGTTACCCCTATTGCTGAGGGTGATAAGATTTCGTACTCTTTGGGCTGAATAATTTTCCAGTTCAAATAAAAACCACTAATAGTCAGGGAACTGTAAACAACAATAAGCAATCATGTCACATATATTATCATTGCTTTTATAGAAAGACAAGATCAGTGCCTTGCTCAGCCATCACCCGAGAAGTTTTCTCTTGCAGTGAATGGGAACAAACACAGGGACTACAGCAGAACAATATGTGGAGAGTGAGAGATTTTGGCATACTCACTTCTAAATAGGAGCTCTTCAGAAAGCCCCTTGCCTCAGGGCTCAGAGAGCTATGAGGAAGAGGACGTGAAAAGACTGTAAAAGCCACAGGTGATGGAAGACATCAGGGAAACAGTGTTCTCCAGACACGACAGGAATGATGCACATAAGAACTCACAAAGATGTTGGCAACATGCACAGGGCCTGCACAGGTTCAAGTCACAGTTCTACCATTGAAGGGGGAAGCAGACATGAGCTCCACCCCTAGCCAAGAATCTATCCATTATTGACACCTACTTGCAAAGGAAAATTTAGTTTTCTCCAAGAGAGTCTCACTGGGTATATATGACTTCTCCATCAGAGTCGCACTGGGTATATGTGACTTCATTGTTGGGTCCAAGTCATGTATTATTCTACAATAGATGTTCCAATTTACCACTCGCTTAGGATCTCAAGCATTTAAGCAAAAGTTATCCATTTCCTCCTTGATATAACTTTGCATAAGAGAAACAAAACTGAGCAAGGCAAACTACCAGAAATATGTTTATTCTTCAATGTTTATTGAACACATATTGTGAGGCAGAAATTGTTAGAAGGACATAATGCTAAAACATGACCCAAGGAATTACTCTTAGATGGTGACAATCCTCTAGGCAGCACTATATCTTTAAATTTAGTTTTGTCTCTTTGCACCATAGAATATTTATCTGGAAAATGAAGTGACTTAAATAAATGGGCTATATTATCATTTTTAACTTCAAATTATACACACAAAAAGAAATGATCTGATAAAACAACTGGTCTTGTTTCTTAAGCACTTCTAGATTTAATATAAACCAATTATATAATAAGTGAAATAAGCAACCATAGATTTTCTTAGAAATGAAGTTGAATATAAAACTTGAGTTTCACTTACTTAGGATCTTTTGCAGCTAAATTGGACCTATTAGAACCTTAAGAAGTAAATCATCCACAGGTTTCTATTATTTCACCCTCATATCACAAATTTTTAAGAGAGCCACTGGCTACTGTGGCTAGAGTGTTCATTTTATGTGGGATAAAAATGAATTAACACAATATGTCACTGTATATTTACTTAGTATACTTTTCTTCCTAAAAATAATCTGGATTTTGTTCACAAAAACAATGAAAACTTTAAAACTACAATATCCTAAGTCTATCTCGAACTCAAAGATATTAAAAGGATATGAAATAATCATTGTATCAATTTACTAAAAGATACCCCAAATCCGTGTACCACTTTTTTGAAAAATTAAAACTCAAATGAGCAGAAGAATATACCATGTCCACCTTAGTTCCGGTTAGTGCTGTTAGAGCAGTCATTCTTCTGGAACTGAAGTAGTTTCTTAGATAGAAATGTATGATCTGATTCTAAAATTCGTAAGGCAGAGCAAATTACCTGAAATAACCACAGCACAGACAGGGGAATGGAGGTGGGGAACAGAAGGGTATATTTAAAAATAGGGAGATGCTAACTACCTTATTTCTACATTAATTGTAAAGCTAATGTCACCAGAACAGCATAGTATTGATATCAATATAGAGAAACAGTAAAATAGAGTAGAATACAAAACCCAGAAAAAGACACCCAGAAATGGAAAAAAAATTTTCAATATAGGTATCAAGCAAATTCAGTGAAGAATGATTTTCTCACATTTATGTAGAAAATTGTTGATTTGTATGTAATAAAAATGGTTCATTAGTCTTTATGTAGCTCTTGATTAAAAGTTAATTATGAGTGGAGCAAAACCCCAATAGTTAAAACTGAAAACAATAGAACTTTTAGAAGAAATCAAGAATTCTGATTTTGAGTTTGGCATGAGTCATAAAGAAGAAAGTTTATACAGTGGACTCAAGAAACAGTAAAACTTTGTAACACAGTATAAAGAATAAATATTTATATCCTATAATCTAGTAGTGTATATATATAAACTATACCCACTTTTCAAACTCAAAATAAGTAAACAAGCAATATAAATTTGTAATAAAAGCCAGAAAACTAGAAAGGGGCCACTGGGGGTGTGTACATGTGTGGGAGGGGATGAAGGCCCCAAGAAAGAACAGATAACAGAACACAGGTGCTATGAAGTTGGAAGGGAGAATATTGGGAGAGGGGTGGAAAGACAGGGCAGAGGAAAGGGTGGACAAGAGTTCAAATGGAAGATGTATGAAAAAGCCATATAGAAATATTTTATATGCTCACTTAAAAATAATAAAAAATTGTTTGAACAGAGGAACCTACATGGGGCCTGAGAGGGGAGAAGAGGGAGGATTAATGCTCCTTCCAGAAACCATAGATTATTAAACAAAGCTCCCAAAGTCAAGCATGGGATACCTCCTACAAGTTGTTCATCAAGGAGGTCTAAGTGGCCCCTAAACAATGCAGGCCATTGCCATTGCTTCTGGTTCCCCAATAGAACTCGATAGGAAGACCCTATTGCTGAAGACACCACACGCTTTGGTCACAGAATGCGGAGAGATAAAGCTGGAAGCTTCTCCCCTGCTGGTGAGCTTTCTTAATGCTAGAAGATATAATGTAAGCTGCTGGCAAAGAAAAGTCAGTCTTATGGGGCTGTGAACTCTGAAGTAAAATAATGACAGGTCTGACAAGATGTGCCCATTGGCACAGCAGTGGGAGGAATGTTATGGGAGTAACTAATTGCTTTATGATTGGATTCAAGGCTTGGCCCACAAGAAGGAACTCATATTTAGTACGTAGCAAAAACATGTGGGTTCACTGTAGGGGAGAACCTACTGCTATTGCTTTGATAAATGGATATGGTGTCAAACTGACTTCTAAGTACTTATCTTCACAACCATACATTAGTGCAGTTCTTAGCCTTGGTTGGAAAAACTTTCTTTTAAGAGGATGGTAGTTAATACAGAGGTTCACAATGGCTCAAAATGCAGAGAATAAGAGACTGAGGAGTTCTTGACCCTGAACAGGCCAATTATATCACCCTCCCCATCCCAAGGCTCTCATAGCATAGAGGACAGTAAACTATGTAAGAGCCATTTGGGGACCAGTACTATGCAATAGCATCTTCTGGAAATTACCTGACCAGTGCAATCATGAACTCCCTGTATCCTCCATAAAAGCTGCACAAGACTGGTTCATCAACATTGTTTGGTGGAGATGGGAAGGGCTCATGAGGTCCCAGGCCTCTCTGGCCGATTCCTGGCAGTTAGTGGGTGCTGACAGAAGCATGGTAGCTTTTTCAATATGTGGTCACTGATAACGTTGCCCATGCTTCAGAAAATCTCTGACACTCATACAGGCAACCGTACTTAAACTCACAGTGGGTCACACACACAATGAAGTCATGAAAGCAGGAGGTGGACTTGCTAGGAAGAAGTGTTTCAGCAGGAGGAGGGGAGCACTAGACAGCAGTGAAAAGAACAGAAATTCATTATATGCTTGTATAAGACTCTCAAACAATGAAAACTAAATTAATTCAAAGAAATAAGAAACACTGAAAAGAGGAAACCAATATGGCATCAGAGACAGCACAGGATAAAAGGGAAGCGGGTGAATACGACCAACATACACTTGAGGCATGTCCAAGTACTTTGTATAACATAAATAGTAATAAAGACGGACAAGCTGTTTAAACAGATTCTTCATCAAAGAGGTAATAGATGTCAAGTAATCACACGAAGTCGTTACCGAGTTAAGAAAGTGTAAAGTATAATTACAATGCAACAGCAAAACACACCTATTAAGAACTGGTGCAATGTTTAACCCTACCATTTGTTCTGTCATGAATAGAGGAAGGCCTTTATTGTTCTGGGGATGTAGAGAAATGTCAACTTCTATGGCTATAATACCCTCCAGACTGCCATCATAGAGGGCACCCATCTACAGCTTGCTCAGCTCCTCTTAGTGTTAAGAAGGCAAGCCATGCTTTCTTCTACTTCTGTAGCAAAGATCTTGGTCATCTCCTCAGAATGTGACAGATGAACTCACCGAGGAAGCACCGACTAGTGTAAGTTATCAAGTAACCTTGCCTTCAAGAGCCAAAGTACATGCTTTATAAACCAGACACAATTAACTTGTGCTGGAAATGATATTTAGAAAGGAGATGAAATACAGACGTAGTATCTCTGATCCTTTCCTGCCTGTCTCTGTTTCTTGTCTCTGGCATAGAGCCTGCGCTTTGACTGCAATTCTCTGGAGAGATATGTCAATAAAGATTGAAGAAGGACAGAGGTATTTTTTTTGTGTGTGTTATTTTTCAGTTTCAGAAAAACTGTAGCATACTCTAAAATAACAAAAATAAAAGGTCTCCTGTGTACAGCAAGCTGAGTTAGACAGATGAAATGTAACAGAATCCACATTTCATTTTGCTGCAAATGATATAAATCCAATATCTAAGACAGCAGTCACCAAGCACTGGCTATTTCAATAAAACTGGATATTAAACTTTTCTTTCAAATTGGAGAAAATACTTATGATTATGACTTTACCAGTAGATCTCTGCTGCTTTCTGAATTCATATAATGTGCTGGCCCTTTAAAATAAAAATCCTCCCAAATGTAAATTTTGTTTGTCTGAATTAAGAAAAGGCTTGAAGTGATTTTTATCAATTTAACTGTATGATTATTTATTAAAAACATTACAATGATTAATTACACAATCAACATTTAAAATCTATTCCTGACCTTGTATGTTGAACAGAAATGCTTCACAATGACTCTATGAACTAGACAGTTGGGGAAATATTTTAATTTCTTTGTTCTAATGCATGGGACTTCAGCTAGTCATGCTACATTTGGCTTAAAGAATTACTAAGGCTCCTAAATAATGGAGGGGGAACTAATTACAAATAATATATCTAGAGAAAAAGAGGGAAAGAGAAAAGTGGCCTGAACAGCACACTTTGTAAGACAATGTCCTCCAGTCAGCTGCTTGGCTATGCCTCAAGGTAGTGTCTCTCTCATCAAGACTAAAAACAAAGCTTACACAGCCTCTGATAACTCCCTAAGGTCTATTTTGATACTCAAGAAAAGCAAATAAAAGAAACACCTGAAGAAAAAGACAAGCATAAAAGCTAATTTTCCCTTGAGAAATAAATGTGTGATAAAGCTTTTAAAAGACAAGTTTGTTTCCATAGAATAATCAATTGTATAAGGCTAATTTATACCCTAATACTTGAAATGGATTTGAAATCTACATCTACTAGTTACACATTGTATTTATATCAGTAAAACAAGCACATTTAATAGCATTTAGAGACCAGATGATGGTGCCACAGGCCTTTAATCCCAGCACTTGGGAGGCAAAGGCAGGTGGATCTCAGTGAGTGTGAGGCCAGCCTGGTCTACAAAGTGAGTTCCAGGACAACCAGGACTGCTACACACAGAGAAACCCTGTCTCGAAAAACAAAAACAAAAATAGCACTTTCATACACTGGATATGAACACTTTTAACTTTAAGAAATGTTACAGTGGAGTGTAAATAAAGGAAACATAAAATAAAGGCTTAATAACAAGAATATCTCCAAAACATGTATTTAAGAGATGCATAAAATTTCAGCCTTATTTTTTTTCAATTGTGAGATTTACTTTAAAAAACATGTTCTGAATCTGCTGCATTGGAAAGGAAAATAGACTCTGATCGTAATGCTTCCCCATCCTCCTGGGAAAGAGGAAATGGTATTCGTGAACAAATGACACCAAAGCTGTGAACTCAGCCTAACTGCTTGTGGTGGTTTGTGCCTACAATCCCAGTCCTTGGGAGACAGAGGCAGTAGGAGCTCAAGTTCAAGGCCACCCTGGAATCTCAGCTACAGAGTGAAATGCTGCTTCATTAAAAAAAAAAAAAAAGAAAGAAAAGAAAAAAAGGAAAACCTTTATGATGCTTCTAAGACTAAAAATTTTGGTGAATTCTCCAAAAGTTTTTTTTTCTGTACTCAAGCAAAACACTTGGCAAATGAGTTGCATTTAACATTTACACATTATACAGGTGTGATACATAATATGAAAGGCTCAATGGAAACTACACTGCACAGAAATAGATGGGACTATTCTGATTTTTTTTTTTTTATACATCAATGTAAGGTAAGCCTTACTTTTCAAAGATTTCAGGACAAATCTGACTAGTTGGCTGTTTGTCAGCTAGAACATATATTCCTAATTGTTTCCTTAGAAAAATCCCAGTTCTGCTTCCAGGTATCCTCCTCACATTTGGTAAAGAGTTGGACATCCATTCGGATGAAAAATGTCCATATGCCATTTCCACTTCCATAAATAGGTGTTTGCATATGGCATCCACAAAGAAATCCACATGCTGAGCCCCTGCCAAATAAGAGAACCTTCAACTGCTGAGCGCCACCTTAGCTGTGTGCCTTCAGTTCACCCCTCTGCATGCGATGAGGCTGTTTCCCTCTCAGCCACCAGGTCTCAACCCTGGCTGCAACTCAGAATCAGGAACTGGCATGCTTCTTCAGTATCTGCACACTGGCATGGCCTGGGAGTGTTTCAAAGGCTTTTCTGAGCTCATCTCAGGTAGAGGTCTGGTCTTAGAAGTTGTATTCTTTCAAATCTTCGAGAGAGGTGGTTTTTTGTTTTATTTTGTTTTTTGGGAGGGGAGGGGGTTTTACATCAGCATTTTTTTTTTTTTTAGTTAAAAAATATGTGTATGGTATTTTGCCTTGTGGGTACATATGTCTGTGTCCCCACATGCACGCAGTGGGGTGCTGGATCCCCAGGACTAGAGTTATGACAGTTTGAGCCATGTGGGTGCTGGGACTTGAACTCTAGTCCTCTGGAACAGCAACCAGTATTCATAACTGCTGAGCCTACTTTCTACCTCATATATCAATATTTCTAAAACTAAAAACTTATGGTGATAGAACTTTCAAAACATATCTGTACCCAAGAATATCATTCAAAAACTAAACAGTTACCCAAGAATATAATTCATTTACAAGTAGACAGAAGGTACCTAATATGATTCAAATCATCAAATCACTGTAGAAATGACAAAAAACCTAAAATGTATATCACATGTAAAATTACTTCAGCATAAGTAATTTTTTATTACTGCTTTCTAAATCATGAGATTTTAAATCATCCTATACCTTGATCCATAAATCACTTTCAAATGTATTCATTCTCTCAGTCATAGCTACTTCATGTTTGGTATGAAGAACATACTCTGCAGCCATAAAACCAAATTCTGGTACTCACCACTCTTTGTCCACCTCTTAGGAAATGTTTATGTGTCTGTCGGTACACTTTGTTCATAAGCACCTCACTGACCACCCTTCCATACTCCTCTTCTCTCTCACTAGTCTGCTTTTTCCTGTTTTGCTTTCACATCACATGTATGTATGTGTAAGTCTGCATCACACATATGACAAAATTCTGCAATATCTATCCTCCTTCATGACCCTTATTCTTGCCCACCCTCTTCTTTTTAGACACCTCCCCTTCTTCATAGTGTTTCTTGTACTTTCACATCATCCATCCATCCATTCAACCAACCATCTAATCATCCATCCATCCATCTATGTATCTATCTATATTTGTATATATATATATATATATATCACAAATAAATCTAGATTCTTATTTTTATTATTTAAAAAGAGAATGTTTCCACTAACCTCCAAGAAGATTAAATGGAATTATGTTTGTAATATAAGTAGTAATAGTAGCTAGTAATTAAACAAAATAAGAGAGCACTAGAACAAGAAAAGATATATTTCTATTTCCCTTCAGTTTACAGTTTGCAAACAAGGGATCAGAGGTCTGGAGACTAAAGATGACCAGATCCTAAGGTTGTTTAAAAAGGTGTCAATGGGGTGCACACACCCTCCTCCATCTGCTGAAAGGATCCAAGGGATCCTTAAGTGAGATTCTCAGGGAAGAACAATTATATCATAGACTCATCGTTGACAGTAATCTGAATAAGGAGAGAATACACATTTTCTCAATAGTTTTCACCATTCGGTTACTTTTGAACATAGTAGTCAAGTGTGAAACTACTGGGACAGACACCAAGATAAAACAGACAAAAATAATGATACAGAATGATATTTTTTACTTTCCAAACTCATTGATGGCAGAGGCACTGACGTGCATTCCCCTGCTCCAGGCTCACCACTACCACTAGTCTCTTTAGTGATACTAGAATTTAGAAACCAAATTCATATGCAGTATCAGTTTCTAGTTAAGAAATGTATTCATATATACTCAAAAGTATGAGTTTATGGGATCCCTACAGTACTTATTTATGTTCTCAGTTTCTTTCTATGAAACACACAAATAGGTTCATAATTAACATATCAGTAGCACTTATCAACAAATATTGAATAATATTTTTATTATAGGTCTTCCTGTAACTAAGGCTTATGTTATAGAACAATTTAATAATATCATTAGAGTTGCTAAATTAGTACAGAAAAGTTTCATATACACTTGACTCAGTTTTCTAAAAAACTAAGAGTTTGTATTACCATGGGATGTTTATCAAAAGCAAGATGCTTAAAACAGTCCATCACTCCAACTAAACTACAAATGCTATTGGATTTGAGCACTTTCTCAATTAGTATCATTTCAGCTTCAAGAGCTAACCAACCTACTGAATTGCATTTACTGTTCATGTCTTCTTATTCTTCTCAGAACTTTTATCAACACTGTTTTTCATAACCTGAGAAAACTGAGGAGTTCTGACCAGTCTTTCTGTACATTGTCCCCAAGGTGGCTATGCCTGACAACTTTCTCATGTTTGGGCTGGGCTCATGTTGGGGCCTGAGGAAAGAATGACATGGATATCCAGCATGGCCTTCTTGCAGCACTGAATGAGTGGGATGCAGGAGAAGTAGGAACACCACAGAGGAGGGAGGGAGGGAGGGAGGGAGGGAGAGGGAGGGAGAGAGGGGAGAGAGAGGGAGAGAGAGAGAGAGAGAGAGAGAGAGAGAGAGAGAGAGAGAGAGAGAGAGAGAGAGAGAGAGAGAGAGTGTGAGTGCCCTATCAGGCTACACTAAGATGAAGAGTTGACTTTTTCCTCCAATAACCAGAGAGACACTGAGTGATTTTAAGGACAGAACGATGGGATGCTTCTGATGCTTTAATAAATCATAGTAGCTGAAATATAAAAAGCTGAATTAGAGGGGCCATGGTGGCAATTGAAAAAGTAGCAGCAAGTTCTTACAGCAGCATGTGTGATAAATATGATACCTTGAATTAGGTCAGTGGAGATGCTAAGGGATGAGAAGAATCAGGAAAATTCTGGAGAAAGCTGACAGAACTTGTGAAGAGGTGGGATACTAGGATGAGGGAAGGAGAAACAGAGGGACTTCTAGGTCACTGACTGACATTGCCTTTATGGAATACTTCTTTATGATGGTGTGAATCCCATGTTCTCCTTGTATGCAGTTTCAGTATGCAAATCTGAAGCTCCAAGGAAGGAAGATAACTTTGGAAGTCAGTAACACACAAATAATATCTGTAATCTTCAAACCTACCCAGATCGTTAATATAGACCAGTGGTTTTCTATCATGGACGGATGCCTTCGTATGGGTCTCTGCGGGGCATCTAGCAATGTCTTGAGACATTTTTGATTATTGCACTCTGGCATTATTGACTAAGAGACAGAGATGACATTAAATATCATAAAATGAATGGGGCAGCACCCAATACTAAGTATTTTGCTCAAGATATTATAATACTAAAGTTGAGAAACTGATAGAAAAATTATTTTGTTTTTTAAGGGTATGCAAGTGTACTCTCAGATTTACAATTATATAGGAAACATATTATGTGTTCAACTTTTAAATGGATTAAATATGTTATTTAATCATCTAAAATTTAGTTAAAATCCAAGAACTAGTTATAAAATTAGGTTTCAAAGAGCTACTATTTAATACTGAAAAATAGTTACAATAAGGAGATAAGGTAAATTAATGTAATTATAGTTTAAGTGAACAACTCTGATTCATAAATCTGTAAGATCAGATGTACTCTCTGAGGATCTTCTGTTACATTATGCTACAGCACCTTTACTGAATGAATAAAAGTGTGACTATATGATTACATGAAGAAAAAGTTGAGCTTAGCTGTCCAATGCTTGTACAAAGTCAAAGTCAAAGAAGTAATCTGGAACTTGAGAATTCAAAAATTCTAACAGCATAAGAGAGGTATAAGAGGAATTGGAATAAAAACGTGATTCTGAGAGGGAAAATCCCCCAAACACAGATGCTTGCCAGTGTTCTTCTGTACCTAGAAATGCAAAAGTCATCCGTAATATTAAAAAAAAATAAGTAAGAACTCTAAAGGTTTATGCTCTTAAAAATATTTGTGATGGCTGTGTTCAGATCTGGATTCATAGCAGAAGACAATGTCCTCCTCAGAACATATCCACTTCATTAGATAGCAAATCACCTTCCACACTGGGCTGTAAGTGATCACTGGACTACTTAGCCCTTTAATGTCATGAGGAATTCACAGGGCTTATAACGACACATTTTAGATAGAAGGCAGTGAGTGTAGGAAATATACCACTGCAGTGTTAAAAGCTGTGTGAGGAAGACCACCTCAATGGGAAAACAGAAGAGGGAAGAGAGAAATGCCCTGAAGAGGTATTCTAATTTGCCTAAGTGCTGCAGATAGAAACAGCGGGTAGCCTTGTGCATTAAAAATGGTCCTTCAACCCTTGAGCAGAATCATTAAATGAAACTGACATTTCACCAGCAGGGACAAGTGGTTTGGTATGAATGACATTCAGTAGCCAGAGGAGATGGAGCTGGTGACTCTGAGCTCATGTGTACCTCTTACGCATCTAAAGCCTATCACAGTATTTTCTAATTTATACATATTTATGCTTAGCTGTAATGTGAATTTATGGAAAAATACCAATAAGTAGTCTTATATACTTTCCTCCATTTGTTAACTTATTTTGTGTGTGCCTGGGTATGTGTGTGCATGTGTGTGCATGGGGGCAACCACATGCAATGGTGTGCCCGTGGAGGTTTTATGACCAGCCATGCTTAATGTGGAGGTCCACCATATGGAGTATAGGGATTGAAGTCAGGTCATGGGGCTTGGCTTCAGGTACTTTTGTCCCACTGAGCCATCTTGCTAGCCAGATTTTAAATACTTTATGAACACAAGTTTCACTTGAGAAATACTGAATGTTCCTCTGAATCATGCTAGTGCGGTGATATCCTGGACAGTCAGGAAAGAGAAAAACTCACCCTGCCCAGTTCCTTGTCTTCCAGGGCCAGGACCCCTGTGCTTTCTGTGAAGAGTTTCACTTTGACCACAGGCCGAGGGTGGGTAGTGCTGAAATCTCCTTGAGTTCCCCATCTGCAGTGAAGTAAGAAAGATTGTCCTTAATATGCAGCATTAATTTCTCCCCCTAGATAGACATGTCTCTATAAAAGGTGCATTAAGCAATGGAGAATCTTTTATGACTCAATGAGATTTTCATCTTTGCTTTTCTTTCTGACAGATGGCACCATCCAAAGGAAAATAACAGTAAGCTTTATGGTTTGTAATAGTTATTCAGCTGCTCAAAAATTAGCATACTGATCTACAAAATATGGGAATACTATACGCATTTAGATTAAGAAAAGGCATTATAGAAGTACCGAGTGAAATCTATTATTTTATTAATTATAATGAACAATGCAACAGTATTTTTATGCATGGGAAAATTGTTATGGGTGTCTATGTAGGAGACAGCTTTGCAGAAAGCTGTTCTTACATACCATGGAACTTTACTCTCTCCACCTTCGGAAAGTTTTTACTCAATATTGGCTATCTTTAATTTTTGAAAAGTAAGGACAATTATCTTAGATTATTTCTTTACATGACTTTTTATAGCATCTTTCAAAAAGAATAAAATATGCTTCATAAAATTTTGAACAATCTGCAACTAATTTCCCAATACATTCTCTTAGGGATGGAAATAAGTCTGTTGACATCTGGCTTTTCAAATCATCACAACAAAATAACATGTTTTCTTGGCTTATCTTTTAATTAATATCATCTTATCTTTATCACACACCAATTCATTTGAGCTTATTGACAAACTGAACTGGCACACATCTGATATTAAAAAAAATCTTATCAGTATTTCTTGAAATTCTGAGAGATAACAGGTAGGGCGACTTGGCACAGCATGAACAAAACACCATTGAACAAAATGCAGCAAATGGCAGAAAAACTAAGGGTTTAACAAACTACAGATTCAGTTCAAAAATAAAACACTAAACAATGCCAATTTTCTTGTATTATGTCAAAAACAACCAATTTATCACTGAATGTTTATTTTATAAATCTTATTTGGAAAGTTAGTTAACTCTCAAAAACAAGTATCTTAAAAATTGAATAAGTGTTATATGCCTGTCTTCTATCCTAGCATTGCTATTGCAATACTGTGTCTAACAGTAAAGACTACTGCAGTGACTGAAGAACCAGGCATCTATATGAAAGCGGTTCTCTTGAGACTAAAGTCAGAGGCCAGAGAGAAGGGTTCATGTAGGGTGGAAAAGCTGCCTCCTTTCTATTCCAGACTTCTAAAAAATAGGACATCAAGTTCTTGTTTTCATTTGTATTTTTTTTTTTGCCATTTCACTGAATTAAGTTAGTCTGTGGTAGAGCAAAGGCAGAAAAGAATAAAATAAAATTAGAGTCAAAATGAGGAGAAAGGGATTCTCAGTGTACTACGTAGAAACACAAGTCTTGAGTTTGGCTGGGAAGTCTCGTTGGAAAGTTTGGAAAAGATTCCTTTAACAAACCTTTCTTAATTCTTTGTCAGATAGCTATAATTTTAAGGCTACCCGTGGATAGTTTTGCTATGACTAGGATCAGAGAGTTCTAATTGTCTTGGAGGCACCTAATATTCTTCCACAGAATTTACTCATCTTTTAAACGAATTCCTGTTAATAAAATTTCTTTAGATTTCTGTGTTTTACTTGAAGAACCTGCAGAAGTCAAAGTAGAAAAAAGCTGGTAGAAGATGGAAGTCTTAAGGAAGTTGAACTAGAAGACCACAGGCAACATTAAAGTAGAAAAGGGAATTCTGGAGTTGCAAGGTTCAACAGGGATGAGGTGGTGGGACACAGGAGATCAGGGAGCAATGAGAGAAGATTATCCAAAGTGAAGGAGCTATGGGAACCATACTGAACCCTAGTCTGTGTAAGCTGATTAAAGTATGTGAGTTCAAGACTATAACTGGATAGCTAAATTCTGCATAGCTAAATAATACTCTGCCCTGTACCAGGCATGGGACGCCTCCATATAAACTGTTTGTCAGGGAAACCTAGAAGTTCCCAGAATAATACAGGTTATTGCCTTTTCTCTTGGTTGCCCACCAGAACTAGATGGACAAGACCATATTGCCAAAGACACCATACACCTTGCTTGAAAGATACAGATAAACTAAGCTAAAACTCATCTGGAAGCTTCTCCCCGCCTACTAGCTTTATACTGCCCTCTGTGATTGTAGCACTGCACTTTTGGTAGATTGTGTTTAACAGATATAAAAGTATCCTTTTTTTTATCAGATGCATACAAATAAATCAGAGCAAATATATGTATACACGTACAAATCATATACATATCACTGATATTACATATATGGTACACAAAGGATATGAACACTATATATTATAGATATATAATATAACATTGAATATGATAGAGGAGATATATAAAAATATATGTACACACATACAATTACAGGATGCATAACATTTTGGTCAACAGTAGGCTATATACAGAATGATGATGCCACAGAGTCTAGAAATGCATCAGCTACATGGATTTTGTTTTGGTATTACTACATGAGACTTGTACAACAGAACTCGTCATTATTTTCAAAATGTATCCACCATACTAAGTCACATACATGCATACACACACACATACACATGAGCGCGCACACACACACACACACACACACACACACACACAGATGTATATGTTGATCTTATCTCAATATCACCATTATTTTTCAAACATTAAAACTATAGAAATAATACTAGGCTAGGCATGATGATGAGGTAGAGGATCCTATGAGTCAGAAAAGGTACCCAATTAACACATTTCAGAATAAGCAATATTCATGTACACACAAAATGATATAACATGTAAAAAGGAATTATTAGTCAGAACATAGAAGCTGGTACTAGTGATCTATAACCCAAACCAGTATGGTAATTAAGTTAAGAGTCTGGTAGGCAATAAATCATTATATTATAGGTCCCTGTAGTAATGTAGAAGAATATTCTATACAAGTAATTTCTGAGTAAAGGAAAGAGAATGCAAAAGGCCATTTTATGAAACGAGGAAAGCAAAAATAATATGCTTTCAGGCTGGGAGAAACTGAGGAGCAAGAATACCAGGAGTCCTAATAACAATGGACCAGAAGACTGATGTTTCAATTCCATTAAAAAAAAACCATGCAGCTTTAAGGTCAGAGATATGACTCAGACAGTCAAAGTATTGCCACACAAGCCTGAGGACCTGAGTTCAATCCTTTGAACCCACATCATAGTGTAATGAGAGAAGCAATTCCTGAAAGCTGTCCTCTGAGCTCAACATACATGCCATGGCAAGCATCATCCCTCTCACATTAAATAAAATAAAAATAAAAACACTAACAATGTTCAAATTTAAAGATGGTATGGTAGAATTCTACAGTACCTTTTAATGCTAACATCTCCCTATATAAGCACAGATTGAGACTATCTTGATAGTTTCTCCTGTGAAAAATAAGAACAAGGACTAGAGAGATGGCTCCATAGCTGAGGCCACTGGATGCCTTTCCAGAGGACCCAGGTTTGACTCCCAGCACTCATACTGCAGCTCACAACTATGTATAACTACAGTTCCAGAGGGTCTGATGCTTTCTTCTGCCTCTGCAGGTACCAGGAACACTTGTAGTGCACAGATATATGTGCAAGCAAAGGAGTCATACACATAAAATGCAATATAAAATATTGAAAAAGAAAAGAACATATGTACAGTAAGAAAATACTTATGATTCTAGAATGATGAATTAAAATCCCATGTGTCCCACATCCCTTGAAAAGGGCCTAAGAAGAGCTGAGAGGGTAGTAAGTGTATCTTCAGTTCACCAATGCATTTCACTATTTCCTATCTAACTGGCACATTCCAACACTTTCGGCAACTAATACCAATTCTTATCTTCCTACTATGTTTTCAGCACTAAGTGATAAAAGAATACATTACACTTGCTATCAACTAGCTTGACTCAAAACACACTGCCCTTCTGTACTTGCATGGATACATTACTTATGAGGATTCAGACTTCCAGTGTAAATCTTCAAACGAATTAAATATGTACAAAGCACCTTTACAAACACAGCAGGACTTCCTGACTATGAAAACACAGGTTGGTTCATACACCAACTGAAATAACTAACATTAATTATGCATTGGCTATTAAATAAAGTATACTGGAATTTCTATCTGGAGCCAAGATTCATGTTGTTGCTTTTCATTCAGTATTTATGCAACCAAATAATGCTACATATTAAATCTACTATACTATCCCATATAACATCAGAGATTTGAGCACACTGAATGCCTACTCTTCTAGAGTAGTTACGTAAAATGTGGGTATATAATGGGATAATTTGTTGCCAAGTAATGATGGTTGTACAGGTGATGTAAAACCATGGAAATGTGAAAAATTAAAAAAAAATAGGATATAAAAGTAAATGTGTACCTTCTTTTTTTGAGACAAAGTTTCTCCATGTAATTTTGGTGCCTGTCCTGGATCTCACTCTGTAGACCAGGCTGACCTCGAAGACTGGCTCTGCCTCCCGAGTGCTGGGATTAAAGGCATGTGCTACTGCTGCCTGGCAAATGTGTATCTCACCATCCCTGCCCTTCAATCTTAAGAGCTGGCTATTTCCTACTATCTCCAAATAGCTGCAGAACTAATTTATGCCTGGAATCCAAGAGGTCCTCAAACACTGCCAACCTCTGTGTTTGAAGTATGTTCAAAAATCATGAGCAGCAAAATGGTTGCACTGGAGCCATCCAAATTTCTTAATTCTAATTCATGTTATAAATATATAATAAATTCCTGATTAAGAAACTAAGTGCCGGCCAAACTGTCTTCTAAATACTTATTTTATAGCCTTAAACTAGTGCTGCTCTCAGTGTTGGTCAGAGAAGCTTGCTTTAGCAGTGGGTAGAAGCTAATGCAGAGATTCATAACTGGTCAAAGTGCTGAGAGTATGTGACTGCTGTCTGCCCTAAACAAGACTTCTGTATCACGCCCTCCCAGACCCAGTGAACATCACTTAAAAAAGAGTGGGGATGTCATCAGGGCTGGAGGATGCAAAGGAGTGTCTTTCAGTGCTATTTCTTAGATATGACATGGACAATGCTATCATAAACACTCTATAACTTTGGTACAGGCACAAGAATAAAAAAAGTAAACCGTGAAAGTATATGAGTTGGGAAGAAAACAGGGGGATGTCTGCAGGAGTAAAAGAAGAGAGGGTAATGGGAGTGGCTATGTCCACAGTGCATTGTGCATGTCTGAAATTATAAAAAATAAAAATAAATTTACAACGTTTAACAAGAGAGAGGAAGAAAAAAAAAGCTCAGTATTTAAAGGTATATGCAACTAACACCCCAGGTCTGTAAGCATCACTACAGAATCTCATGAAATCATTCTACCCACTGTTTCTACTTACCTCCTGTTAATGCCTTTTAAAACAACTAGTCTAAAAATACTAGACTGTCAGTTCAGTCCTTTGATTATGAACTTATCATTTTGATGGCTTTTTTATTATAGATTATATGAACACTGACCTGTACTTCTTTTGGAAGTTTTAAAATTTCAAGCTATCTGTAATTTAACTGTGATATGAAAAGGAAGTTTAAATTTTATTGCTCAGTCTCATTTGGTTAAAAGTTAAATGTGTTTATAGGCTGGAGAAATGGATCATGAGTTAAGCGGACTTGTTTCTCTAGCAGAGGACCCAGTGTGGGTACAGTGGTTTGAAGGAGAATGGTCTTCATAGACTCATACATTGAATACTTGGGCCCCAGTTGGTGGAACTGTTTGAAGTGTGGTCTTGTTAGAGGAAGCATGTCACAGGAGGTGGGTTTTGAGGTTTCAAAGGGCTTGTGCCATTTCTAATTTTCTCTCTGTCTCTCTCTGTCTGTCTCTTTCTCTCTGTCTGTCTGTGTTCCTCTCTCTCTTCTCTGCCCCCTACTACTCTAAACATAAAACTGTGCTCTTTCTCTATGCAGCTACTATCAGGCAGGTACCCTTCTCTTATATTAAACAAGTCTGTTTCTCTGTCCTAGATCTGTTTGTGTCTGCTGATTAGTCACTGTCCTTTTGATGGTAAGCCTAAATACTATAAAGCCATGCAAAAGCCACTGGGAATATGAATATGTAAAAACCAGTTACATTTATAATACTTGAAAAATTGCAAAAATACTCCTATATCCATGACTTCACTAATACAAAATAAAAAGCATCAACACTTTAACTTAATAATATAATAACCTCTAAAAATTTGGAATTAAGTTTAATATGAGAATTGCCAATCTGAAAATTATGAGCAGAA
This sequence comes from Peromyscus californicus insignis, assembly GCF_007827085.1. Lineage (NCBI taxonomy): Eukaryota > Metazoa > Chordata > Mammalia > Rodentia > Cricetidae > Peromyscus > Peromyscus californicus. Next base: position 36,686,352 of record NW_026294584.1, read on the forward strand.
ATTAAACAATAAATCACATAAAGTGTTTATAAATAATGATAAACATAATGCTTTTATGCAATGTTAAATATAGGTATTTTAAAACATACCATCTGTTGTGCTTTGGATATGAAATCCTCCCAAAATGTTTACTATTGAAGGCTTGGTCTCTAGTTGGTGGCTTTGGTGAGAAGTGGCTGGGTCATAAAGGTGCTCACTTGTATGAGTTGATCTATTCTGAGTTCACGCTGAATGGGATATTAAGACATAGGACCTGTTTGGAGGAGGAAGGGCACTGGGGGTATTCCTGGCATCTCAGATTCCTCTCCGTTTCCCAGTAATTGGATAGCTCTGCTCTACTGTGCCTTCGCTACCATGATCCTCTGCCCCCCATAACCCCCATAACCAGAGGGCAATGGAGCCAGCTGTAACTTCTAAAATCATAAGCCGAATTTAATCTTTCCTCTTCTAAAAATTATCTCAGGTATCTTGTCAGAGCCATGAAAACCGTCTAGCACAGGATTAACACAAGCAATTAAGGAAGTTTTATGAAAATCTGTAAGAAAAAGGGCACTTACAGAAGGGAAGTTTTTGATTGATGAAAAATTAAACATTTCAAAGTTATTTAACAAATCCTAAGCATATCAAAATTTTCTACAGCACTGACACACTTGAACCAAAGGTAGAATAAATTAAGTTTCACTAGGACATGGGCGGCCATTCTGTACCCTTTTTTTTTTTTTTTTCTTTCGAGACAGGGTTTCTCTGTGTAGCTTCGGTGCCTGTCCTGGATCTCGCTCTGTAGATCAGGCTGGCCTCGAACTCACAGAGATCCACCTGGCTCTGCCTCCGAGTGCTGGGATTAAAGGTGTGCGCCACTGCCACCCAGCCGTACCTTGTTTTTTAATGTAATTCTATTATCTTTAACACCTTTATCTGGTAAATAGACTCACACAATTATTATTAAGATTATAAGAAATTCTATTTGGAAGGCTCTATTAACCAGTTTTCTGATGATGGATCTTATGTTTCTTTCCAGTTTTAATATTATAAGCAAGCTGTTGCAGATGCCTTACATACTACATCAACTATTTTTGCACAAATATTATAGAGCAGAAAAGACAAGGATAGGATTATTTAAGCTACTTGCAAGTAAAAAAGGTTACCCTAAGAATATTAGTTGACATACAAAAAATCAAAAAATACAATTAAAACAGACTTTACTTGGGAAAATGCCACACTGAAACCTCATTTTTTTTTTGTCTTATTGGTCTTTTGCTTGTGTATTATGGCTTACAATTTTGTGGTTTTTTTTTTTAAAGATTTATTTATTTATTATGTCTACAGCGTTCTGTCTGCACATATCCCTGCAAGCCAGAAGAGGGCACCAGATCTCATTACAGATGGTTGTGAGCCACCATGTGGTTGCTGGGAATTGAACTCAGGACCTTTGGAAGAACAAGCAGTGCTCTTAACCTCTGAGCCATCTCTCCAGCCCAAAACCTCATTTTTTAATGTGCTAGTAAATTTAAATCAAAATTTACCTATATAAATTTTTAATAGATGCCATTTTGTTTAATTACATATTTTCCTCGTTTTATTAGTTCTTTGAGAATATTAATACAATGTACTTTGACACCTCCCTTTCTTTCCATATCCATTTCCCCTTCTCTACTGTCTTAGATGGGGTTCCTGTTGCTGTGATAAAACACCATGACCAAAGGCTGGTCATAGAGAAGAAAAGGTTTATTTCATCTTACAACTCTCAGGTCATCTTCCATCACTGCGGGAAGTCAGGGAAGGAACTAGAAGCAGAAACAGAGAGGCAGGAACAGAGCAGCAGCCCTGGAGGAATGCAGCTTACTGTCCTGCTGCTCACTGCAGTCCACTGAGCTCTGAATACTCAAGACTTTTTCAGCCCAAAGTTCAAATGCCACTGTAACCCCTCACCAGTCCCCCAGACATGGTCAGTTTCTTACAGCCATAGAAACTGTAATTAAGACATCTACTCAACCAACTTTGAGTCTTAAAAACAACACCAATTACGTACAGCTTGTGCTAGTCTTAAACCATTGGAGGTTTAGCCTTAGTTGAAGAGTAGTCAACCCATCAGAGCCCAAATCCTTAAAGAAAACTGACTCTCCTTCTCCTAGGAGCTATCAATTTCCAGTAACTTCTTGGTTAGGGTTGTGGTTTTGTGCCCATCTCTCCCCTCTATGCTGGTGTTTTATGTGGCCTGAGGCTTCAGAAGTCTTGTGCATGCTGTCTCCAATGCTGTGAACTCATTCATGCAAGCAATGCCTTGTTGTGCCCATAAAACACTGTTTCCTTCATCTATGCCTTTTATACTCTTTCTTCTTCAATGATTCCTGAGCCTTGGGAGGACAAGCTATGATATACACGCCCCATTTAGGGCTGAGCATTCTGCAATATCTCATTCTTTTACCTACTCAGATATGAATCTCACTATCTGCTGAAAAAAAAAATAAGCTTCTTTGATGAGGGCTGAGCAGTACACTGATCCACCAGTATAACAATAAGTCATTAGGAGCTGGCTTAATAGTATGTCTTAAATAATAATAGTACTTAAAGTAATAGTAACAGGTTTTTCCCTATGGCCTACAATTATTTAGCCATTAGTTAATGGCCCTCATAAAAAGGCCAAATATGAGTTAATCACATTTTTTAAACTAATGATAATAAGAAAATGTTAGAATGACAATATTTTATTAAAAATAATCATTTTCCATTTAAAAATGAATAGGTCTTCTATATAATTCACTTTAAACTTTAAAACATATACTGACTATATTTTTATATATTAAATATATTTTCAAACAAAAGTGTTTGTGTGGTTAAATTAACTGAAACTGGTTTACTACTGTAGTTTGGAAATGGAGTAGCATCTTCCCAAAAGGTTCACATCTTGAAATTTTTGCACCTGAATAGTGGCTTGGTTGAGAGGTGGCTGGATTCTGAGGAGCTACCTTAATCACTAGAGTAATTCCTTGAGAAAATAATAATATGGCATCGTCAGGATGTGAGGACCAAGAAACAGTTCACAGAAGGAATTCCTGCAAAGAAACACCTTGTCCAGGCCCTTTGTACTCTCTGCTTCCTGCTATGAGTCAAATGGCGATTTCCTCTACCAGGCCACCTTGCCATGGTGTTCTCCCTTGCCACAAGCCTGATGCCAGTGGAAGAAGCCACTGGATCAAACACCCAGAAATCAGGAACTCAAACAAAACCTTTTTCCTCTGAGCTCTTTTCTCAGGGATTTTGCTACAGTGATGAAAATTCTGAAACAATAATCAACAGAATTTAAAAAAATGACTTATCACTATTTCTATCATTACATATTATAAGCAAATTTGAAAATTCCTTTTAGTGATATGAAAGTCAATAAACACACAAAGCCAAACATCCTTGGCAATGAATGAAATCATGGCAGAACTTTGCCGGTTATAAGACGTTTATACTTCAGACCACATTGTCAGGTGAGTCACTAAACTTTATACTACCCTATCTTTTCAATAAAATAAAATAAAATAAAACTTCAGGATCTCCATGGCTTTGTGCAACAACAGGATGTCTGAGGGGAGCTTTGATGGGGATCAGTAATGATGGTGTACCAGAGGCCTTGAACCAGACCAATGACTCAATGCAATAAACATTTAGTGGGTGGGGCTGATTGGACAAAGGGGTTATGGTGGCTTGAAAGAAAATGGTTCCCAAAGGGAGTGGCACTATTAGGAGGTGAGGCTCTGTTGGAGAAAGTATGTCACTGTTGGGGCAGGCTTTGAGGTCTCTTTTGCTCAAGCTTCCCTCAGTGTGTCAATCAGTAGACTTCCTGTTGCCTGCAAGATGTTGGACTCTCAGTTCCAGCACCACATCTGCCTGCACGCCACCATGCTCCCCACCATGATGATAATGGACTGAACCTCTGAAACTGTAAGCAAGCACCCCAAGTAAAAGTTTTTCCTTCATAAGAGCTGCCATGGTTATGGTGTCTTTTCACAGCAACAGAAAACACTAACTAAAGAAGAAGTTGGACTGAATACATTTTTGTATTATGATATGTTTATAAGCCTTTGTGGGCGAGGAAGTGGAATGTGGTGGCTTGAAAGAAAATGGCCCCTAAAAGGGAGTGGCACTATTAGGAGGTGTGGCCGTGTTGGAGGAAGTGTGTCACTGTGGGAGTGGGTTTTGAGGTCTCTTTTGCTCAGCCTTCCCTCAGTGTGACTGTCAGTCAACTTCCCGTTGCCTACAAAATGTAGGACTCTGAGCTATTTCTCTACTATCATGTCTGCCTGCATGCCGCCATGCTCCCTGCCATGATGATGGACTGAACCTCTGAACCTGTAAACAAGTCACCACAATTAAATGTTTTCTTTGTAAGAGTTGCTGTTTGCTATGGTCATGGTGTGTCTTTATGGCAATAAAAATCCCAATTAAGACAGGGGTGTACTGCATGACACACTGCAGCATCCAATGTCACTAGGATGAGTGAATAGGTGTCTGAGGGATGGAGGAGCAAGGTGTTTTTGTTTGCTTTTTGTTTTTGATTGACTTTTTGGGTGGTGGGGTTCTTTGGGGAGGATGCTGCAGGGGTGAGGGGAGGATGTGGAGGGCCTGGGAGGTGAGCAATATTGGGGTACATGATGTGGAGTTCCCAGATAATCAATAAAAAATTATGTTATAATAATTTTTAAAAAAGAAATATAAGACATAAAGGTCTACAAAAATAAGAAATACCCTTTTTAAACATAATTATCAGTATAAAATGTTGATATGATAAAAATGTTTAATAGAACTAGAAAATATTGTTTAAGTAATGAAGTATTATCACTCTAGGATCTTGAAGTGTCTTGAAAAACAGATGAAAACTTTTTTTAAGGGTGGAATAACAATACAAAGTTTTTTTTTCAAGCAGGACAAAGAGTGAAAAAATTCTGAATTCTATCCTATATTTGGGAAGCAGAAAACTATTGGGGGATAGTCGGGGTGGGTAACAATTACCTTCAAAAGAAAAGTCCTACAGGCTTTATTCTCTCCTTACTGTCTCTATTTTCCTTCCCCTTAAAGGAGATAGCTCCTATTCTGTTGCTCTCAAGATTGCAAAAGCCGCAGAATAATAGGACAAAATTGTCCTCTAATGTCTGTATTTCTCTTATGAAGAATTCATGCCATTAAACCCCCATATCCAGCATGGAGACATCATTTACACTTGTATCATTTTCTTCTGGAAAAGTCTAGCAAGTGCGTTAGCATAACACCGGGAAAGATAGAAGACATAATCTCTTACAAGCATTTTCCTTTCTCTTCCTCATAGCAGGGTAGTTCAAAACATTAGCTTGAAGCATCTAATTTTAAAGAGACAATTTGTCACATCCTGCATTACAGTTTTACTTGGTCAAGACAATACCAGAAAAAAAGTATAATTTCTTATAAGACAAAAAAAAATGAAGGCTTTAAGAGTTTACCATAGGAAGATACTTTAAAGAATTGATAAATAAGATACATCAATTAAAATATAAAGAATAAAGTGAGATATATATATATATATATATATATATATATATATATATGAAAAAGAAAGCAGAAGCAAACACAAAACTATGTATAGTGAGAGTGAACCACCCACAGAACTTTAACAGTGTATTCGTATTATTCCCTCATCTTCAACTTGCAGGTTTATCTGAAAGAATCATCTTGGTTACTTCTAATTTTGGGTGTTTGTAAAAGCTAGCTATGATATATGAACTGGAGAAAAAAATCCCTATAAATGCAATATAATGTATACAGTATACTCGTCTCTTTAAAATTTATTCTATTTTTCATATAATATGATTACAACATTTCTCCCTTCCATTTCTTCTCTCTAAACCCTCCCATATACCCTTACCCACTCTCCTTCAAATTCATGGCCTCTTTTTTCACTAATTGCATGCATAAATGTATATACATATATATTCCTAAATATCTTTTTTAAGATATAAAAGTCTACATAACAAAAGAGAATCTAAAATATTAGGTTACAACCATCTCTAAGTAATCACTACAGCACTTTCCACTAATGAGTCAGAGTATCCATAAGCTACTAGTTTGTTTTAGCAGATGCCCTCCAACAACTCAGATCTGAGCTGACAGGGGTGAAGTGGGCTAATATTGTTTGGGACAAGTCACAGAAGAGTGTTGCTTGGCATTTCCTTAACTCAAGGACTTAAAGTTACATCTTCTTGTCAAAGGCTGACAGTCAAAGCAGACCTCACTCCTGAGCTCTTCTGGTTACTCCAAAGATAACCACTGGTCCTACTTCAGAGCATCAACGTGGAAGGTTTAAAGGAGGTACACGTGGATGAAATCACCCATACATTTCCTTTCCAATTGTGCTCTGCCTACCCAGAGGTAAAACAACGTTTTCTCTCCCCCCTTTTAAAACATTATCTTTGGTTTAAATAATGAGGAGTTCCAGTACAGTGGTAGCCTGAGAGCAACAGAAGTCCCCGAGTTTCATGAACATCCTGGGTTCCAGAAAGAGTCAACTTGCCCAGCATTATTTGTGAAGAGCTCAAAGGGGGCAGACAGACAGAAATGCCAAGAAATCTGCCAGGTGTGATGCCAAACCCGCTGAGAAGGCCAGCACTGCTGCTGCAGCACAGCTGCGTAGGGTGCTGCAGATGCTGCAGCACAGGTCCAGACAGGACAGCTGGATGGATGGACAGCAGCAGGTCCAGACAGACAAAATGGAAGACAGGCAGATGGCAGTTCGGGTGGGCTGTGTCAATAGCAGGGACCAGTCTGAGTTAAAGAAGCCCCTAGGACAACTGGAGGTTCTCTGCTTATGGGTCTCCTGGTACGAATACAGGGGAGTCAGAAGGTGGGTAGGTCAGGGCTGTCATTGCCATTGTGGTACTTAGGTGGCACTAGGTACCACCTCCTCATGGGTTCCAGATGAGGGGGTTGTACTCCTTGCTGCATCTGGTATAGCTGATGAGGTCTTACCCATAAGGTGTGAGTGTGTCCGCATCCAGTCCCAAATCACTTTCAAAAATTTACAGGGTGTTACCTTTTCAACTTCAGAGAACATGCCATTTTTCTGTCTATGCATGTGGGCTGTGCCAGTGGAAAATCTAGAATGACATTTAGCTTTCTTCAGATTCCCAATTCAGGCCCTTCTTCCTCTTTTGGCTGGTGTACTCTAGAGGGTGAGATTTTGTTTCTTTATTCATCTCTCCTTGGGTTGGGCTACTTCAACAATAAAAAAAAAAAGCCTTATTTTTAGTAAAGTGGAGATGACGTTAAAATCTACAGAATGAGTGCAGGGCCATGACAAGTCTCATGATCACAGCCAAACAAAAAGGCTAATTCAAGCAGGTACAATGTGCTGTTAAACCCAGAACAGCACAGACTGCAGTGAGTAAGCAATCAGAAAGGGGAGGCCCAAGAAAGGCATCTAAGGAATTAATGCTCCACAGAGACAAACCAGGGCAAAGTTACACAGGAAAACAGAGTCAAGTTAACAGGAGAAGCAAGATTAGAAAACTATGATGGCCTTATATTTAACTCTAAAATGGGATAAGCAGTCCCTAACAATCAACTTCCATCCTGTAGTGAGGGAGTAGAGGCATGCTGCTTTGCACGTGCTCGACCTTCATGAGTGGCTCTTCATCACCAAACCCCAGCAGTTCTTTTCTTTCCCCCAGAGGTTAGAGCTCCGAGAAATCCTAAGGAAATCTGTATTTATTAAAAACAAACGACCACAAAACCTTCTCCCATATACTTACTGGAGTCCGTGGGGGAAGGCGAAAGAGAAACAAGGCAATCAGATGCAAATATCTTTCTAGGCATGGTGGGCTTCCACCGCCTTGCTGAGCTGTCCACACACACCTCATCCACAAGGTTCTGGCCACAGAACATCTTCTCTTGCCCTTTCTTCACTGGCAGTGGTTACTCCGCTATCCCCCCACCTGCCTGGTTACCTACATGTTCTTCTGCTCAGGGCTCCAAGGGTCAGAAAGACTCGAACCATCTCTACTTGCTCCACTGGGTGAGACTCTGAATGCATTATTTTGCTAGACATTTGCATAAGAACATATTCTTTTCCAAGCAGTTATCCAGTTTGTAATCGTATATTACTGGTATTTAGTTTTATTGGCTGTTTCATACTGTATGTAGGAAGCACCATTTTTTTTTTACCATCTAACATTACTGATCATTTTAAACCTAGTAGGGTACATGGCACAGAGTAGATCTCAATAATTTGTTGAATGAACAAATAATGAATGACAACATTTACCTTTTTCTAATCAATTCATAAAGAGACTATGAATCAATATACAGAAAAATGGAACAGTATAACCTAGTGTTAATCTCACTGAATGAGAGTAAAGATCAACACCCAAATTAGCCAAATTTATAGCAAGCTTTATCATATGTGTACAATACAGTCAGTCCAGTGACTGCCTCTCCCTAAAAGTTTTGAGGGGATTTGTGAGGTCAGCCCTAAACATAGAAGAAGTGGTGTTTTTTATAGCCCCTAAACTACAAAACTAGAGGGTTTCCAAGGGTTGAGGATTTCTAGGGAAAATTTTGGTTACGTAGGAACTTGACAGAACATCTCAAAATTATTTGGCACAACATCTTATCTTATGAGGATGGAAGTCAGGATATGGTTGAGTATAAGGTGTGGAACACATTGAATTTCAGAAACTTAAGTTTTACAGTAAGTAGAAACAAACTTATTTTTTTTACCATAACAAGGTAGCTGCTGATCTTAATATGGAGTCAGGCTGATTCATTGCTAAGCCCAGTGCTTACAAGAACTGTATGCAAGTGGAACTATCAGTAGTGAATGGCAAAAGGTACTATTGTTTAACTATTAGAAAAAAAACCCTAGGGGAGAATAGAGTAGGGGGTAGAGGATGAGATCATAAGGGAACGGGATGGTTGAGCTGGAACAGGGAAAGCAATGAAAGAGGTATCTTGATAGAGGGATGCATCATGGGGATAGGGAGAAACCTGATGCGAGGGAAGTTCCCAGGAATCCACATGGATGACCCCAGATTAGACTACTGGCAACAGTGGTGAGGGGGCCTGAGCTGGATTACCCTGGTAATCAGATTGGTAAATACCCTGTCATCATAGAGCCTTCATCCAGTAACTGCTGAAGCAGATGTAGAGATCCACAGCCAAGCACCAGGCTGAGCTCCAGGAGTCCAATCGAAGAGAGGGTCAAGGGATTCTATGAGCAAGGGGCATCAAGATCATGATGGAGAAATCTACAGAGACAACTGAACCAAGCTGGTGGGAACTCATGAAATTTAGACCAACAGCTGTGAAGCCTGCATGAGACTGGACTAGGCCCTCTGCATAAATGAGACAGTTGTGCAGCTTGGTATGTTTAAGGGGCCCCTGGCAGTAGGACCAGGATCCATCCCTGGTGCATGAGCTGGCTTTTTGGAGTCCATTACCTATAGTGGGACACTTTGCAAGGCCTTGATGCAGGGGGAAGGGGCTTGGACCTGCCTCATCTAAATGTACCAGGCTTTGCTGACCTTTTTGGAGGAGGGGATGGGGAGTGGGTTGGTGGGGGAAGGCCTGGGGTGGGGAGTGAGAGGAAGGATGAGAAGGGAATCTGTGGCAGGTATGTAAAATAAATAAAAAAATTTTTCTTAATAAAGAAAAAAATATATAAAAGAAAAAAACCACCATAAATATGTATTATTACAGAGAGTAGAAGAAGACAGTATAAAGAGGGTTGTAACTCATGAAAGCCTAAGTTTTCTTGACAGTTTACTTAACTGTGCTAAACATAGGACAGGGATCGTGTCAAGTCAGGAACTGTTCTCATTAAGTAACTGCCACACTGGAAAATTGCACAGACTGGACATCTCGTCTCTCCAAATGAGACTGTCAGTGATGAACACAAAGCATGCAAAAATACTTCATGTTTTCAGACTCACATTTCTTTTTGGATAATGTAAATAGCTCAAGGGAGGGAAGGCTCTTAATAAGAGGTAACAGTTGGTTCCAAACTAGTCTACATTTTAAAACATGTAATTAGATTTAACTAGAATCCAATATGGTATTAGAATATTTACAGTGGCTTATAAAGATTTTATGACTTAAGTGAATATCTACACATCAGAACTGCCACAGTTGACAAATAAAAAAAAAAGATTTTAAATATTTAAAAAGCATTTACCCAAGACTGTTCACCCCTGACCCAGTCTCTGTCCCAAGTTAACTATGAAGGAAGCTAATTTTCTCTAATCAATTTTTTTCTAGGCAATTTTTTTTCAATGAGTAATATGTTTTTTAAATAAACCAGTAAAAATGTTTAAAAATGTTTTAAAAGCTTAAAAGCTTAAACTTATTTTTTAAGGTTTTTTTTTTTTGGTGCTTTAGAAATCTATTTGATTTTTTCACTTGTCTTCTTGGGTTCCCTTTTTAAGGTTCTCTCATAGTGTCTGTTTCCTTCTTCAGGAATTGTTATAGAATATATCACATGAATTCAATGGTCTGTCAGCTTAAGTGGCAGCCATGGTTTTCTCTAGAGATGAATCTCTTCTAGTTTACTTTTCTATTCACTAAGAAGTCTTACTCAAAGTTAAAAGCAAACAAATAAGAATACACAACTTGAGGCAAACTTGCAAAACCAGATAATACCTTTGTTTGGCTTATGAGACAGGTTAGAAACCCACACTGGCCTCCACCTCACTATGAAGTTGAGATGTATGGTGTAAACTCTCTGGGCCCTCTTGTTTCTACCTCCCACATGCTGGGAGTAGAGGTGTAAGCTATCACTTCCTGTTGAAATGCTACTTAGGAGATGAAAACACAGTGTGCCCTCAATTTCCTTTTTAATCTTGTGAATTAACTGCACAAACTTTAATCAATCAAATGTGTCTCACATGTTTGTAACTTTGGATGAGTCAAAAACTGTAACTTGCTTGATCTAATTTAGTTAGTCTAAATATATTGATGTATTTTTCCAGGAAAGCTTACTGAACTTGTGGCAAAGGCAGACTCAGCATCTTTTAACGTCACTTTGAAAATGTCTTCAACGATATTCTGCTATACTTACAGATTGGTGTCTAGACCAACTGTCATTGGAGAGGTGCCATCCAGCAACCAATGAAGGCAGTTTCCGAGACCCATACCAAATACTAGGGAGAGCCAGGAGAACCCCACAGAAGAGGATGAGGAAGGATTGTAGGAGCCAGAGGGGCTGAGGACATCACAAGAACATGGACCACTGAATCAACTAAGCAGGGCTCATAGGGGCTCACAGAAACTGAAGTTACAAACACAGACCCTGCATGGATTTGAGCTAGGTCCTCTGCATATACGTTGTGGTTGTATAGCTGGGTACTCCTGTGGGACTCCTGACAATGGGAGTGGGAGGCACCTCTGACCCTTTGCCTGCCCTTGGGATCCTTTTCCTCTTACTGGGTTGCCATGTACAACCGCGATATGACCGTTTGTGCTCAGTCTTATTGTATCTTGTTAGGCCATGTTCTGTGGATATGCGTGGGAGGCCTCCTTTTTTTTTTTCCTGAAGGGGAACCAAGGAGAAGGTCATCTGGGGGAGAGGGGTAGGACGAGAAAGGGAGAAAAAAAAGGCAAAGTTTTATTTAGGGTTTCTACTATTGTGATAAACACCATGACTAAAAGCAACCTGGTGAAGAACGGGTTGATTTAATATTACAGTTTGTAGTCCATCATCCAGAGAACTCAGGGCAGAACCTCAAGGCAGGAACCTGGAGGAAATGGTATAGACTTCATAGAGGAACACAGCTTACTCTCTTACCCTATGGCTTGCTCAGCCTGTTTTCTTATATCACCCAGGACCGCCATTCAAGAGTGGCAACCATTCACGTGGGCAAGCCCTATCATTAATTAGGAAAATGCCCCACAAGCTTGCCTACAGGCCTACATTGCCTTATTAGTACTTATTTACATAAACTACACTGAAAAGCAAGCCATATAGGTAGACAAATTTTAAGTGCAGACACACGCAGTTGTATTTTTGGTTAAATAAAAAATTCTACGTATGTTTCAAAGATGTCTGTTTTGGACAATGTACCCTATTAAAATTGACATTATAATAGCTTTAGCAATGTTAAGATTCCATCTTATGTTTAGGAAGTGTTTCCTCCCACACACCAAGACTCTCCATGTGAACTGCATTTTTATAACCTACACTGCTTTTGCGGCTGTAATAATGTTCCACGTGGGTAAGATAGGATATAATGTTGTATTAATTAGGATTTGTGGAAGAAAATCTGTTCCATGGAAATGGATTGCATGATGTAACTTAGCAGGCTACGTTTAGCTAGGTAGTGGGTTGAGATGGTAAGAACTACTGGCTGCTATCAAGCATATTTAGAATACTCCTGCTTACCTTTCTCATGCACAAATGACGGAACGTAGCAAGTGTAGAACAGTGGTTTTATGTGTGCATCTATTTTTTTTATTTATCAATATGCTCCTTATAGCTGAATACTATAATGGATATTTCATTAGTATACTCAAGACAGTACTATTGTCTGCCATGGGAGGAGTTAAGTGATGCATCAAAAGGAGACTACTCAGTGACCCGGATATGGGGTGTAACTCTAGACAAGAGCTGGACTTGGTCTTCAAACAGCTCACAGGCTTTGAGGAAAAGTGAAAGGAGACAAAAATCAGAGACAGAAGTCCAGGGACTGAGAGGATGCAGTGTTACAGGATCAAGGGGCTTCAGAAAAACTTCACAGGAAGAACACCCTATGCTGAGCCTTTGTGGGTAGATACAAAATGACAGGCAGACAGCCCTGTGTGAGGACAAGGAGTCTTCTTTCCAGTCCCCCACTGTGGGCATTTAAAAGTGTGGGTGGACCAAAGGCCAGGAAAGCTAAACAAGACGCCATGCAGGGGGCCACTGTGACTGGCAAGAATTATTCCCATCAAAAGGAAACTATACTCCTGCTGCCAAGTCACTGGGTAAGAATCTAAGTTGGAAAAGAACAAGTGGGTTGGAGGGAAGCAGTAATCAGGTTGGGGTGAGCCTTTCAGGGAGACTCCACTCAGGAGACAAAGCAAAGTCATTGTTGAGGAGGGAAGTGTGTAACACAAGCAGGCGTATGTTTCAGAAACGGGACTGAAATGCAAACAAGAATGGAGGCTGGTGTCAAACACGGCTTCATAGACTAAACCCAGCAAGGCTCAAATCGAGGTGCAAGGTGCCCAAAACAATAAACAGCAAGAGACAGATTTGCTTGATAGTAACATGCTGGAATCCGCAGGCTTCAGACATAGGGATCAGGAAGAAGAAATTAGAATCACTCAAGTTTCTTGCTAGGACACTTGTACAGGTAGAAATACCACATATTCATATGGTAGAGAAAAAAAGGAAGATTGTCTTTAGAGTCTTTTTTAAAATGTAACTACTTTGAATGTGATGAATTTAAAGGGTTTGAAGGTATCAAGAGAGAAGAAGGCATGTTCTCTATTGCTAGTTTAGATATCCAAAAACTAGATTTTGTTGATCAGAGTTTTCTTCTACACCTGAAAGCTATTTCTTTGTATTCTTTCATGGGTATTGGTTTTTCATAAAAATTTCTTTCAAAATAGACATGCTGCATATAATACAAAACATATGTTAAAGTAATACAGAACAAGCTATATCTGTTTCTTGTTATATAGAAGAGAATAATTACATTTTACTATGAAATTATTGCTCATCTATGCCATATGGATATGTATTCCTAGACGATATTAATTATCTTCCTTGTAATACATCTTAATTTACATAAGTGATTTTATAAGACTATAGGCTATTTGATCAGGGTAAAAGAATATGTTATTTAAAGATGTTTATTATGTTGACCAATTTTAAGAAAATGATCACTAAAAATCATAAATACTTTTTGTTCAGACTACTAGAAAGCTACATGATAGAGCAGGGAGGAGGGGAGCACCAAACCACAGCAACACATGCAGTAGCTAAGTAAAGGAACTAGCCTCTTTGTGAACAGAAAGAGCAGCCCCATGTCGCCAATGCAGCAGAGCCAAGCTCAGCCAGCTATAAACAAGCTTTTTCTTTCTAAAGATCTCACCACCCGCAGGAACACAGCAAAGGTCACTAGCTAGGTTGGGGACCTTCTCTGAAAAAGGGAGCCATGAAACATTCACAGATATGCCCAAGAAAACACTAATGATGAAATTTTAATGTAATCACCAATCTGTCTGATGATGGGGGAACAAGTCCATCTGTTAGTCTCATCACAAAAGTGACTAATCACACAAGGTCCACAAACTTGCTCTAGGCTTTCCAAAAATAATGTTGCTTCTGCAATTTTAATGAGTTTGCAGCAGCAGAAATCAGGGCCCCCTACTCTAAACCTAATTATGAATTAATTCCATTCTCATAGTTAGTAGTGTAGGTGCTTAGCACAGTACACATTAACAGTAGAATGCAATATAACCACATGATATCAAGTTGTTGAAAGTTGAATTTGGAAAAAAATGTCTGGTCTGCCTGTTTTGGTCTGTCAGGATTGCTTTACTGAGCTTTCTTAGAACCAGTATTTGCACAGAAAGAACTAGAGATTCACATGACTCAAAACACTGCCCAAATAAATACTTGATTTTGAGTTCTCAGGAGGAACTTTGGGTACAGCTGTTTCTTGTTGACGGTGAGGTTGATCCTTGGCTACTGAGCACGAAAACACTGGTTGCTCCCTTTTGGAATGGACTTCTTGAATGTTAAATGATAGGCTAAGCTTTTACGACCTTAAAATTGCACTTACGGTTTGTAAATTGTGTTTAATCTTTTTTTTTTTTCCTAGACACCCCATTTGAAACCAAAGTAATAAGGGGAATGAGATTAGAAAAATGTAGAAGACTTCATCTCTGCCACTTTGGCAGACTGATAAAAAATTTGTAATATTTTCACATGCAAATATTAAAATTTTTGAAGATTCTTATGAGAATTTGCCAAATTTAATAAAATCCAAATGTTGCCATCTGCCAACAAAGCTCTATTATGGCAAAAGAGGAAAATTAAACATCAGAACACAGTGAGAATCTCACAGACTTGCTCCAGGTAAAATTGTGCTATTTTATAAGCCAAAAGATTTCAAGTTGTTGCCAACCAAAGCCATCTTGCACTTTATGTAACAAGAAAGTCTGAGCCAGGAATGTGAAACTGATACTCGTGGAAGTATCGACTAACTCTTCCTTTCTATTTTTTTTTTTTTTTTTTTTTTTTTGCCACACTGCCACACTTAATATCAGTGCAGTTTCTTTGGTGGTTTTCAGCCAATGAAATTCTTTCAGAAATCAAAATAAATGAAAAAGTATATCTTCCCAAACTGTTCAATCATGTTATGCCCAGAGCTTTGCAGTGTGTCTCTAGAGTGTACATTCTCCAGAACACACATATAGGAGAGAAGAGGATGTGTTAGTGCAAAAACAATCCCTTAGAGCCTACATAAACACAGTTTTTCCTTAAACCAATGAAAAATTACATAGTCTAGGCAATGAGGTTCTTATATTTAATATTTTTTTTGTCAAATTTCACTGAAAAGAAAAAGCTATATGCACCTTACCCTACCTGATAAAGTGGCCTGTGGCAGATGATGCCTCTGAAAACTCCCAGACAGGAATGCTTATAAGTTATGGTTGTTTTAAAACATTGTTTTTAAAAATAATCAACTTCCCATTAACCTTACTAAGTGACCGGATGTCAAAAATAATATTGAAAATACAAGGAAAATTAATGTAACAGATACATTCACAAAAACGCTTCAGCAAGGCAAAGGTGTCATTAAGGTGGTTTGAGATGAATGTTTCTGCATATAATTAGATAATGCACAGATCAGAATCATGATAAAAGTGAGGAGAAGAAAATAAAGTCCATTTTTTTCCAAATGTGAATTACCCATTTGGATGTATGAGATAAACGGTATAGAGTAAGCATATAAAAATCAACTTCATTTGCAAAGATTGGTTTTTGTTTTAAATTACATGGATGTGTGTGCTGTGTGTGGGTATGCACATGTGAGTGCAGGTGCCTGCAGAGGCCTGGAGATGGAGTTATAAGGCTATGAGCTGACTGATGAGAGCTAGGAAACAAGCCAGGGTCTTCTGCAGGAACTTTATGCTCTCTTAACTGCCGAGGCATTTCTTCAAGCCCTTCAATCTTATTACAAGCACTATAATTATATGCCATACGATCACCTAACTGAAAAACACTATATAATGTGTGTATGTATACACATGTGGGCATTAAAAGATAAATTTTCTATCTATAAAGCCCCACATCTCTAGACTAAGTATAAAAACTAAAATATAAAATGGTATATTAATTTTAAATATTAAAGAAAAATCTTCATAAAAAAGAGTGTCCTGGGAATGGGGAAAGATCTTAGTTGGCAAAGTACTTGCTTTGTAAGCATGAAAATCCAGAAAAAGCTGGGCACGGTGGCACACAGTGAGAATCTCAACTCTGAGGAGGCAGAGACTGGTTGAACCCCAGAACTTACTGGCCAAACAACTTAACCTACTTGGTGAGCTCCAGCCCAGTGAGAGATTCTATCTCAAGAAAAAAAAAAAAAAAAGCCAATGTGGATGGTTCCTGGGGAATTACATCTGACTTCCACATACACACAATATGTATGTCTACATGTTTACTCCTATATACATATACATGAATGCACATACACATGCAAAAACATATGCAAAGTAAAAAATTCAAAACATGAGAGTGAGTTCTTAGAGCAACCTCTTTGAAGTAAAACTGGTCTTAAAGCATTGATCAGAGTTTGGAGCTGGAGAAGGACCAGGGAAAGGCTGTGCACACAAGTACAAGTACAGAGGAATGAGGAAGCATGGTATTTTAGGCTTCTGTCTCTTTTGGCTCTCCTGATCACCAGTGCTATTTGAATTCAATGATTTATTTAAGCAACGCTATGGGCTTTAGCTGCTTCCCGAGTTAGTGTGTTAAGAGTGTGGTCCTCTATGTGGCAGCCGTGGGGAGGTGAAGCCATTGAGAGTAAGACAATGGTGCAGCTCACAAGTGCTGTGGAACAATTCTTTTCTACACTATGAATATGTATTACGCTTATTGGTTAATAAAAAGCTGACAGGCTGGTAGCTGGGCAGGAAGTTAGGCAGGAAAGCCAAACTGAGAATGCTGGGAAGGAGAAGGGCAGAGTCAAGAGTCACCAGCCAGATGCAGAGGAAGCAAGATGAGAATGTCATACTGATAAAAGGTACCAAGTCAAGTGGCTAAACATAGATAAGAATTATGGGTTAATTTAAGTTAAGAGATAGTTAGTAATAAGCCTGAGCTACTGGCTGAGCATTTGTAAGAAATATTAAGCCTCTGAGTCAATTTTTTAGGAAGCAGCTGCTGGGTATTTGGGAGTTGCTGGTGGGACAGAAATTTTCATTTACACTCAAGACATCCCAGTTAAACTGCACCAGTGGCTTGTTATAAAGAAGCAAGCTTGGTCCTTCCCCAGCCCTCTGGCTTCCTGCTTCACCATGTGACCTCTCCATCTCACAGATGATCCTGCCATGATGGTATCCCCTACCATATGATGCAGTGATGGAAAAGGGTACTCACTAGAATTAGAATCATGTTGTTCGAATGTTGAGCCTCCAAAAATTGAGCTAAAAAAAATCTCTTTTCTTTAAATATCAATTGCTGCATTTCAGGTGCATCATTACAATAGGAAAAGGAATGATAAGATTCCAGGGTGTTTTTACAAACTCATTCAGATTTTCTTGAATCCCAAAGGGTCCCGATAATACAACGTTGCATTTTGTTATCAGATCAGTCTTTCTTCTGCTGATCCACATTCCCAGTGGGAGTCCCCAGCTGCACTTCAAGTCCACAGCTCCAAAATGTGTACCAGTTGAGTGCCCTGGACATAATATATTAACACAATGCCAATATGGGAGATACGGTTGCAAGGTTTCTGCCAAAATTTACAACAGAGCACTTGAGATCTTTTGACAGCTGAGTTTTTACCAGAACAGATATAAATCTTCTATGACATCAACTGAGAAACAAAACCAGTGTTGATATTGAATACATGACAACCAAAGGATGTTCTCCCATCATAACTGACATAGGGACATTATTCATGCTGAAAACCACATCCATTTGATGGAAATTAACTCTCAAATCTTAAAAAAAAATGGTGCTTACTGAATAAATATCAGACAATACAAATATCCAAGCCAAAAAATCCCAGACAGGACTCAGAAGACAAAAGTGCATTTCATGTCATAAAATAATGTTTGATGCTTTCAAGAGCACTCAGTATTTCATTAAGGTTAGCATACTCCGCTCCCCCAGCACCGACAAATTCCTGGACTGAAAAGCAGAATGCCAGGAGGAAAAGTTTAAAGATGGGAGAAACATGCACACTAGAACAGAGGAAAACACAAGGAAGCAGATCAAACACAGAAAAAAGAACAAGAACATAGGTGGAGCTGAGGATTCCTACATATACACTTTGATCCACAAATCATTCCTTCCAACAGGAACCACTGTCTCCGTTTTACCTGTGAGAAAACAGGCTCAAAGAGCCTTAAAGAATTATCCATGATACAATAGCTAATCAGAGTCAATGTTAGGATTTCTACTCTGTGATACTGCATGATTCACCTGAAGCCCATGTTATCCTGATAAATGCCCACCACAATAACCCTGAAATCAATGTCTCAAGATCACGAGACAAGTTTCTTGCTGTATGGTCCCCTATATGTGAAAAATAAGAGTGAAAGCAATCAAGTGTCAACACGGGTTTCTAAGAGCAGGATGAGGGGTGGAGCATGGAGGACAGAGGGCAGGGTTGATTGAGGAACCTTAAAAGATGCAAAATCCTCAGATATAAGATGGTCAAGTTCTGGAGATCTAATGTGCAGTGGTGTTGGTGACAAGAGACAAAACTAAACCAACTATGAGAATCATTACATAAACATGTGTATACCACCAAGGACACAGTGGAGTCACACACCGCAAGTATTTACCACCATTGACAACTGAATTCCTTTAAAGATTATTTACTTCCTTAACTGTTAGCCCATGTATTTATAATTAAATAATTATAGCCCTTGGCATTTCTTCAAATCATAACCTTATTTAACAAACCACAAAATGGTATTCAGTGAGATTTCTTCAAATGGCTTTCTGGTTCCTCATCATTTTCTTCGTTCCTGGATTCTTCAGAGGATGCTGGCAAAAGTATACGAACTGCTACTTCTCTGCCTGGGGTGCACTAAGCATTACTTTGTGGGGCTCACTCGGTATGTTTTCTACTGCCCCACAGATTGCTCTGATCTGTACCACAGCACTGGAGGGGGCAGGCAGCTCCCTAGGGTTGCTGGACTGTGCTGAGAGTATGTGATTTTCATGGGAATCGCAGTTAAAAGTCTCCTGACCTCAAGGCTTAGTTCTAACTCTAGGCTACAGCAGCTCTTAGAAAAGCCGCCTTCAAACCTTCTGCAAAGTGACATAACCTCTTCACACATTTGTAGGTAGACATTTAGAAATTTTGTGGTTAATCTAAAAAGTTGCAAAGGGGTAGGATTTCTGGTGTATTTTAAACACTGGCATTTAACATAAAAACCATGATGTTCCTCTTAAGTAGAATCCATGTTATCTACTTCTTACAGAATCATGACTGCAGCACCTTCCACTTAAAGTGGACCAGTACAACGATTAATACAAACACATAGTATTCCTTTTTTCCTGGAACTACTACTTTGATTTTATTTCTCAAGAGACTTAGAATTTGATCATAAAGTATATTACTGAGTGAGCATGCTTTGATGGGGATCCTATTTATCTATGTCAAATTTATGTATAAGAAAATGACTGTTTGCTCTAACCAGAATGTCCCTATAATAAAATGCCTGAATTTAATTATTCCTAGGATTACTAGTACTCCAGCATTCAGTGTAAATGATAAAGTGTAAATTCATTTTTTAAACATGCATCTCAAAGAAACGGCCTTTGCTTTGTTTCTTGGACAGCTGTGCCCATAGGTTCCCAGTGTTTAAGCTAGAGTGAGTCAGAGTCTAGCCTGGATTTTAATCCAGGTTTTCATTTTTCTGAAGAGCTAAGAAAATGAATGTATGGGAGTATTATGATAATAATGCCCATCAATTTGTTTACTTTCTATTTAAATGTCTCCAAGGCATATAATGATTAACAGACAAAATCTAGCTTTCAATTATTTAGCAGGTAAAGGCTTGAATAAATCCATCAGCCTCCTTGAAAACAAAGTAGTGGAAGACATCTAATTTGCAAAAGGATTGATTGAATCATAAGCCAATCGCTTTCTCAAAATCAACAGTAATATTTTCCTTTTGAGTGTTGCCCTGGAGTGTTTTCCACTCTGGGAAGAACCAACACAGAAGGAAGAAGTTGGTGGAGAGGGATAGCTTTCATTTGGAGAGCAGGAAAAGAATAATTGTGAAAGGAGGCTGAGAACAAGGGTTGCAGGTAACAGGCCCTTTACTAGACAGAAGAGGGTCAGAAGGGAGCACTCATGGAGCAAGAGGGAGTACTCACAGAGCCAGAGGAGTCATATGTCAATTCTGCTAACACCAGCCTTGGGCTGAATTATTCCTGTGAGACAAACTGTCGGTTTATTTACCTAGGAGGCCTCATATCTCAGTTTAGAAAATACTGTCTCAGCCAGAGTGGCAAATGTCCAAAAGTGATTGTGTAACTCCAGCCTAATTGAACACACACACAAGAAAAGAACTGATCTCTTGAAGAGAATGTCTTCCATGGAATGTCTAGAAATATAGGAATTTGGGGTAGGAAAGAAGACAGAGACTTGTATGTCTGATTTCGTGGCTGACCATTTGTTATTGGACAACCACTTAGTGTGCTCTTCCCTGGGGAAGACTATGTCTCTCACTCTCAGTATTCCTTAGTTTGTTGTAGTTCTTTGTGTAGACTATGCAGGGTTTAGGAGCTGTGCATTCTCCTGTCCACTTTATCCCATCTATTGGTGTTGTACTTATTCAGTTCATATTTAGGCAGTCACAGTGGTGACACTTTATGGGTATAGCTTCTGTCATTCCTAGGAGGCACAGTCTCACAGGAAACTCCCTGTTCCTCTGGCTCTCTAGAAGTGCTTTTATGTAGCTTACTGGAGCACCTGCTGAGATCTCTTACTATGCCAGTGCAGAATCAGCGGGTATAGTGTACAGAGCTTGTCTTCAAGGAGCTTCCCATTTTTTATCCCTCTGCTAAGTAAAGGAAGTTCAAACATAAAGAGAATACATGGGTTACATAATTATCCCAGCAGCCCTGTGGGAAAACAATGAAGGCAGCCCTGGGATGTGACAACGGCAGAGGACCTGGGAACTGGTGATGGGTGAGAAGAGCATCATCAAAGACCTGTACCACCCTGTAGCTGCCATGTCTATGATTCTTGTTATTACCAAGGGCTGTGTGGATGCCCAGGGTCTGGTCAGCCTCCTGAGACCATGTTGGTGTCCAAGGGCCTTGCTGCCACTGGGGCCATACTGATCTGGGTGGCCTGTGTTGCCACCAGGGCCAGGGTGACATCTTGACAATGGGACCCAAGCTGTTGCCAAAGGTCATGTCTGGGACTGTGTTCCTGCTATAGCTAGGGTCTGTGATGATGTCCATGACCTGTGTTACCACAGGGGTCATAGGAACCATGCATGTTGAAATTAAAAGGCCATGCTGAGCCAGCCCACCCCTTACTGGTTCTGAAATAGCTGGTCCTGTCCCTTGCTGGACACTGCTGCAGGAGAGCTGGCCTGCCCCCCACACTTGGGAGAGATGGCCCCACCCCTCACCATGATGTGGGAGAACTGGCCCTGATGTTATGGGCATAGGAAAGCTGGCTCTGCCCCTTGTCTGAGGGGAGCAGTCCCAGTGGCCCAGAGTGATCAGCTCAGCTACCATCCAGGCCTACATCCTGGGCCTTGGGTTGGCCTACCCTAGCATCTACTCCATCTATGGTCTGCTGGAGTATGTGAAGGGACTTGTCCTGCAGAGCCATAGTTGGGTGATCTCTATGACTTAGGGCAACAGCAGGATATCCAAAAGGAGTTTCAGTGAGGATCCAGTGATGATGGTGTACCAGAGGCCTTAAACCAGACCAATGACTCACTGCAATGAACAAGCGATTGCTGTCAAAGAGCTAAGTTACCTACAGGCTATAAGCCTAATGCAGAAGTGTAAGTAACCCTAAGGAGACTTCTGTCTCCAAATGTTACTGCTGGTTTCCACTGGAGCTTGGGTATACTCTCCTGCTACAGTCTAGAACATTAACTAGTCTAAATTCACATTTGATCGTATCTTCAATTATGAAGACCACAGATTAACTTTCTTTACTGGTATATTTACTGAGAACATACAAATACATTCTCAATGCATTAATGCCTGCTTTGGGCCAATGTTTGTTTCTTTAGGCTCCCTTTTGCTCTGTGTCATCAGTATCACCCTTAGCAAAAATGTCACTTTCAGAGATTTTAATAAGAGGAAACAATCTGTTATGATTTTAATGATTGAAATGAGAAAATAAAAGGACCTGCAGGTAGTTCAAATGTTTTCCTTTTGATTTGTCAAAAAACAGTAAATTTTTGACAGATTATATAAAATGTAGCATATTCTATTTCTAATCTATAAAGATTGTCTAATAAATTATACCTCTGAATTCTGATATTAATAAATTAAATTGGAAATGAATATAACTTTAAGCAATATTCTATTTTAATTTGTATGTAATCTGTATATCTAATCTTTCAAGCATCTGCCTCAGCTTTCCTAATACTGAAATTTCAGGTGTGTAACAACTACCTCTATCTGGTTGCTTTGTCTTAACAAATGAATGTAACCAATATTTAATTCATTGTTCTGATTAATAGTATACTGCTTCATTATTATCACACCAAATTATACATTTAAAACTTATGAGGTTAGATCTTCCCTGTTCAGTTCAAATAATTTCATTGCCTTTATTTCCAAAGTATCAAGACCTATCTAGACCCTGCCTATGAGATCATAAGCTCCCGAGGGTATGCAGGCACTCAAGGAAGAATCACCACTGGAAGGATTGGGTCTTAAAAGGTACAGACACATCAGGAAATCTGTGTCCATTACATGAGCATAACAAATCTCCTGTCCCCACTCATCATTACTTACTATCCCTCCATTTCCTTCGGGTACTTTCATAGTATGGGCTAAACCTCACATGAAGAAGATAAGGGGAAATGGTAAAATGCTATAAAGCTATATCAAAAACATTCTTATATCTCATCCCTAGGGAGTAAAATGTTCCTTGGCAAAAATAGTTTCTCCCCATTCTCTTCTTCTTTTCTGTATATGAAAACATTAACATAAAGGCAACATTTTACCAAATTAGATTTTATCTTCACCAATCCTTTAAACTTATCTGTCAATATTATTTTCATTGGACCTCAAGTTCTATATTCTGAGTAATACACCAAACTTCCTTGCTATTTCTGCCTAATTACCAGCAAGAATTCTGAACTACAGGAATGAAATAGGCAATGGCTAGAACTCTTGATTATGTTTATTGGAAATACGGACTAAATAAGGCACTTTAATTAGTATCAGACAGAAGGATGAATTGATCTCCAACAAAGCACAAACTGTTGAAGCAATAAAAATTTAGAAAACGTGTCTGAGGCATAATTTAGGATGATGATGGAAGAGATGAATCTCTTTCCTGTTGTGCAAGATGAGTTTGGGATTAAAGTAACTGCACTTGAAAGCTGCAGTTTGTTAGCACTCAGGCAGTGTGTGTTTAAGGTTGTCTGCCCCCGGAAAACCACTGTATATTCAGAGCTTTTAATTCATTTTAAAAAGCAAACCACAAAAGCCATTTTGGTCAAATTTCTTTGTGAAGAGTAGTCTAAAAGAGTTCTAAGTCCTTACTGTAATAATTTCTCTCTGAGAGTGAAGAATTTTAATTGACTAAAATATTCATTAAAAAGTTCCCTATCACAATATTTTTATACCTATATTATGAATATTTTAGAGATTTAATGAGCAACAATTCATAAAACCTTTTATTTTTGTGAAAATATTAGTGTTAAAGAAATATGTCAATATAAATTGAATATAAGATTTTGTAGAAGCTAGGCTAACCAAATAAAAGCCAACTATAGAGAACAAATGTTTTATGATTCCATTCTTTTATCCTCCACACTGATGTGTTCTTTCCTGGAACTGTGAGTAGAAGCAAGAACAGATTACAGGTGGGTATGGTAAATCTTTTCAAACTATCTTTTAAGACACAGTAATAATATAATTGAAAAATTTGGTACCTGTCAGTTAACTTGTGAAACAATAAACTTACACATGTTATAACTAAATAAAACTGTTTAAGAAGTTTATACAAAAAAGGCATGGCAATGAGAACTCTTAGGACAGCTGACCCTCTTAAAGCCTCACAGACTAGTAAGTAAATAAAAAATAAACAAACGTAAGTACCAAGAAAGAACTCAAGAATTCAAGTGCACTAGTGGGTTTTCAATTCTTCTGTTGACTAGACTTCAGTTATATCAGCCATTGGGGTGACTAGGTGCAACTTGGGGCTTTCATTTCCTGTTCCTAAGAAGCTTCTGCCATTGACTTTATTTACTATACAAAGAACCTTTTATACTGCCCCAAAGCACCATAATGAGGGAAAATGAAGGCACACTATGGCGATAAACACAGTGCTGAAATCATGCATAATGATTAATTTACAGTCTTAACTGCATAAATTGATAAGATTGTAAAGCAAAGCCAAACTTTCTATATGAAGATACTGTGAAAATAAACAATAAAGCAAACTAAACTTAAAAAAGAAAATCGTATAAAAGTTAATTTATAAGATTTCTAAAATTATGTATTAAAATGTTTAATTGGAGTTATCCTACATGGGAGGTGGAAGAGGGTAGCAGGGATAATGATTTCCCTAGACATAAAGCCTACTGACAGGCTTAGGATACCATCCTTACAGTTGTTAGTCAAAGGGGTCCCAGAGACTTCCAAAACAATACAGGCAAGTGTCATTTCTCTTGATTTCCCTCTAGAACATTATGATAAGATCCTATTGCTGAAGATACCACATACTTTGGCCACAGGGCATAGAACAGCAGTTCTTCACCTGTAGGTCACAATCCCTATGGGGGTCCAATACCAGACAGAGATCCTACATATCAGATATTTACATTACAACTCATAACAGTAACAAAATTAGTTATGAAGTAGGAACAAAAATAATTTCAGGGTTGGGGTCACCACAACATGAGGAACTGTATTAAAGGGTTGCAGCATTAGGAAGGTTGAGAACCACTGGCATAGAGCTTTGAGGTTGATAACATGGGCACTTCCTTCCTACTGCTCAGCTTCACTGTGTCAGGAGGGGCTATGTAGGTTGGGGTAGAAGAGTCATCACCTAGTTGTGAATTCTGAGTGCTACAATAACGACCACACTGGCAACGTAAACTCATCAGTATAACAGTGGCATAAATTTTACCAACCACTTTGTAGGTTTCCTATACTCCAGTAGTGGATGCTCCATACTCAATAAGCAGGAATAAGTTGGTCAGAAAAAAAAAAAAGAACATGAGTTGGGAAGAGAACATGGATAGGACCTAGAACCATATTTAACTGTATACATTTATGAAATGGAGGAGGAGTAGATTTGGTCCCAGAGGGAATGGCTGGGCAGTGGTAGGCAAGGAGTCAGGAGGGTGAGGAGTTTGAATGGCTGCTTCTGGACGTCACACTACTCTGTTTTAAATCTCTGATCATAACATTTAATCCTCTGCATCTTGCCAAACTGCCTGCTTCAAAGCAATGTGATTCCTGCCCATTTCATCTTTAGTGTCTAACCAGTGCTGGCCAGGATCTCAACAGAAGGTTTCTGAACGATCAAAGTGTACATTGACACCATGCAAGAAAGAAAAAAGATATGTTCTGAAAGCGGGGTTCAAATGAACATCTGACTTCCTTAGGCCCTCAGGACAGAGAAGCATTTTTTTATGGTTCTCTCTTTCTTTTCTTAAATTAATTAATTTATTTTATATCCTGACCACAATTCCCCTTCCCTCCTCTCCTCCTATCCTCCCCTCCTCCCCCTGCCTAATCCACTGTTCTGTTTCTGTTCAGAAGGGGGCAGGCCTCCCATGAGTATCAACAAAGCATGGCTTATCAAGTTGCTGTAAGACTAAGCTCTTCCCTTTGTATTTAGGCTGGGCAAGGCAATCTAGCATGAGCAATAGGTTCCCAAGAGCCAGCCAAAGCATTAGGGATAGCTCCTGCTCCCATTGTTATGAATCCCACAAATAGACCAAGCTATGCAACTGTCACATATATGTAGAGGGCCTAGGTCAGTCCTATGTAGGCTCCCTGGTTGTTGGTTCAGACTCTGAATTCTTAGGAGCCAGGTTAGTTGTTTCTGTGGGTTTTTTTTTTGTGATGTCCTTTACCCCCAGGCTCCTACAATCTTTCTTCCCTTTTTTCAGCACGATTCTCAGAGCTTGGCCAGATGTTTGGGTGTGGGTTTCTGCATCTGTTTCCATCAGTTACTGGATGTAGGCTCTCTGATAACAATTTTAGGGTAGCTACCAATCTGATCACAGGAGATGGCCAGTTCAGGCTACATATCTACTATTGCTGGGACTCTTAGCTGGGGTCATCCTTGTAGGTTTGTGGGAGTTTCCCTTGCATCAGGTTTCTACCTGAGCCCAAAATGCCTTTCCCCTTCCAGTTTAGTACTCTTCCTCTCCATGCACCATCAATCCGATCCCACAAGTTCCCATCCCCACCGGCCCCCAGTCCACTCAGGAGATCTCTTCTATTTCCCCTTCCCAGGGAGATCCATGCATCCCCTGCTTGTTATCTAGCCCAGAGAGGCAATTTCTATCAGAGCTAAATCTGGAAAGAAAATTATCTTCTTAGCTTCATTAAAATCATTTTCAAAGTTTGAAACATGGCAAGTCAGCAAATGACAGTGTCATCATTTCTGATTTTTGTGTGGTATTATTCTTTAACTGTTTGCTCACTGGATCATTCCAAGCTTCAGTGCAGAACATCTTCCACATGTGTATACTACAGAACCTCAGGGAAGTGGAAGCTATTGCAAGACAATTTCAGTAACCTACACAGGTTCCCAAATAACCCTGGTACCAACTCAGCAGTCCTCATAAATGATTTAGAAACAAATGTTTTGCTGCATAGTGACTAGCTTCATATCTGTATCAATTTGAGAGATGTGGTGGTGGGAACATGGAAGGAGTGGAAGGGAGCAGACATGGGAGGGGCTGGAGGGGGGTAAGGGAAAGGAGAATGGTGTAATTATATTTCAATTAAAAGTATGTAACATAAAAAGAGAAATGTGCATAGTGATCTCAACACAGTTGAGACAAAGGTAGCCAAATGGTTTCAGTTCCTAGGTATAATATCATATAATTATTCACATAATAAGACACATTTCTTTGGATAAAATAAAATGTCTTTTTTTTTTTTCATAGAGCTTACTGTGGTCTTGAAGCTTCAGCCTGATCTGTCTGGAGCTTTTCTCCGCCTTCCACCTCCATTGTACAGTAGACAATCCGATTAGGAGCGACTGACTTCAAACCTTGCACTTCCATTATGACGATCTAAAGATAAAACAATTTGAAATGAATATGTAAAGTGGATATCGGTCGATTACACAGACAAGCAACAGCATGAATAGTTTGGTAAGGATCTCACGAGACCCCATTTTCACTCCTATCTGAGGATCTATTGGGAGGTGATGGCTTCTGAGAAAGGGAAAGCCAGTTATCTTCAGAGGTGTGACTCCTGGCATGTCGACCACGCTCCAGCGGATGGCTTCAACCATGCCCATTTTGGTCACAATAATTTGGGACTGAGTGGAATGTATATGAGATACACACACACACACACACACACACACACACACACACACACACACACACACACGAGACTCATATCTATATGAGAGGACAAGAAGTAGGAAGTTGGGAGGGGGAATGAAAGGGGGTCTTGAAAGAATTAGAGGAGGGGAGTTAGGGTGCTGATATGAACAAAATTTTTTATACACATGCATGAAACCCCCAAAGAATAAATAATAAGATTTGAAGGAATAGTAGCATGAACATTCAGGAGTAGGAAGAGCAATTGATGAACTCATCTAGTGTCACTACTAATATGTCTGGTACATATAAATAAAACAATACAGCCCTATAGGTCTAATTTCCAAGGAGGGGGACAAAACCAGCCCCCAACATTAGTGAGAAAGAGCCAAAGGTCACAGACCATCAGCTAACTGAACTGTAGCTAGTTCAGCTGATTCTCAACAAAGCCTGATCGTGATATTACAGAAAATAAAACTCTGCTGTGCTCTATGCTGCATCATCTCCCCTCAGTCTCTCGGTGGCTAATGCAACAAGAAGAAAACAGACAAGGCTGTCCTACAAATGAAAGGCAGGGAGGCACTACACAGCATGTGCCTGAGCAGTATGTAACCACACGGTTACATGACACTTAAACACGCAGCTAAGCGATATGGTGGGACATAGCCATGTATCAGTAGACCCACAGGCAGGCACAAGGTCCGCTAGCCTAATGTTAATGTGAAAGTTCACTGTGAAATCCAGACTCAAGCCACAGATTCCCCCATGCAGTTAAGTGATTCCTAGGCTGACAACCACGTGCTTCTCTTGTTTTGTTTGATTTAAATGTCCCTTTACGTGGCATGTTCTGTGTGCTAGTTTACGATCTGCTTCATCATTCCTGCTCAAGGCTTGGTGGATGGAGATCATGCAAATGTTACCTCATACGTCTAACTGTTTCTGATACCATAAACTTCCTTAGTGGGTTCCATATACACTGCATGAACTGAGTGCAGGCACTCGTGAGGTGTTTTCCACACACCAGGAAACAGAAAACTAGGAGGGGAGCGCATTTTCTGCAACCAACATGTCGGCAGCAGAAATCAGGTTCTAATGGCTATAATATGCCACTGAGCCACAGCCTGGTGGTGAGGCTGTGCTGAGAGGGAGCTTGGTAAGCAACAGGAACAGCCAGGAAAGGGAGTAAGAGCCACTCGCTGAAAAGGAGGGCGGTTTGAGCAAAGCTTTTCAAATCTGTACTTCCTGAATCCTAGATTCAGTTCTTGGTTAAGACACATTCTACACTGGACCAGCTCTACGTCTAAAAACTGCAATGTGAGAGCTAGACATTGGATTTGCTGCTGACTTTTAAGAGTTTTCGTTGTTGAAGTCAGGATCCAAGGAACCAGCTCTGCTTAATGGGCCTGGCTGGCGTGACAGCCTGTGGTTGGAAGGTTGGCCACTCATCCCTCAGGTGTTCTGGACCATCCTTGCTTAACATGATTTCATTGTGCCGCTGGGCACATAACTCATTCATGAAATACTGTGGGCAGAGAAAACAGATTTGTATCCATCTATGGGCACAAAATATCTGCCTTAGACAGATACCGCAATAAAGGATGTCAAAACAATTTTATAAATATACAAGCTTCTCAGACCACACAAAAGTAAGCTTCAGCTTGCATTCTCTTCTATAGAGGTTACATTGCTAACTCAAAAGCTCAATCTAACATATTGTTAATAAAGCGCAGAATAACAATTCAGTCACTTGATATCACTACACAAGGCCAATTTTGACTTTGAAAGGGAAAAAGAACTAAATTACTTAAAAATTTTGAAGATTTTCAAACAATAAAAAGGGAAATGTTCAGAACTGTATTTTCACTTCAGAATATTTAAGATATAAAATTATATAACATTAAAACTATTTTCTTGGGCTGGAGAGATGGCTCAGAGGATAAGAGCCGGGGCTCCTCTTCTAGTGGTCATGAGTTCAATTCCCAGCAACCACATGGTGACTCACAACTACCTATAATGAGGTCTGGTGCCCTCTTCTGGCCTATAGGCATATATGCAGGTGGAACACTGTAGACATAATAAATAAATAAATCTTAAAAAATTTGTAAAAAATCTATTTTCCCTATATTTTCTTCCTAAAAATTTAAAATACAAAGGTCTTGTGAGAACAAGTTACACTGCAATTAAATGATTTAGGAGATAAATTTTTTAAAGGCATTAACATCTTTTTTTTTTTTCTGTCAGCCAAGTATCTGTGGAGGAGATGAGAAAATTCAAAGTATAATCCACTATGTAGTTTCAAATTAAACACTCATGTTCTGAAGCAGAAGAGACTGAAAAAAAAAACCCAGAGGCAAAGCAATTTGGCACAGCCATTAGGTAAACCCAGGATGAACAGCCACACATTTTTACTCTGACACCAGGTTTAATACATTTACCTACAAAGCAATCCTGGGAGTGAAGAACGAGAGGCAGTTGTCACATCCTCAAGTTCATTAAACGGAGGACAAAAGAACCAAAGCAGACACTTGCTTTTTCTGCTGCCACTTAGCAAGTTGAACGTCATCAAAGAATGTAAAATCTACCTCCCAGGACCGGATGTCCTTGTCCAGGCCAGTCAGCAAATACAAACAGTGGCATTGGGAATGGAACAAAGTGAGAATCACAGTCTAAAGAAGAAGCAGTAACACTTCTGCAGAAGCTTGGGAGAGGGGCTGGGAAGCAGGCTCAGTGAGTCAAGAGCTTGCTCTGCGATCGTGAGGACCTGAGTTCAGATTCCCAAGCACACACATGTGGCAGCAATGTCGGTAACCCTAGCACTGTGTGTTGGGATGGGGGTCGGGTGGAGACAGGCAGATTCTGAGGGCTCATTGGCTAGCCAGCCTGGCCCAAATGGAGAACTCTAGGTTTCCAGTGAGAGACCCAACCTCAAAAAGTAAGAGGGTAAATGATTGAGGAAGACACCCTGATGTTAACCTCTGGGTTTCCAGTGAGAGACCCAACCTCAAAAAGTAAGAGGGTAAATGATTGAGGAAGACACCCTGATGTTAACCTCTGGCTTTTACATGTGCCCACAAGTGTCACACACACACACACACACATACACGGTGCGGAAACTATAAATTTATGCTTGAGGTGAAAATACTGGAGCGTCAGCTAAATGATGACCTGACTCTTTATAATAGCACAGTCTTTTATCATCATTCCCTTTACATAAGGTCTTTCCCCAAGGACTTTTGTGGGAATGGGTATATAAACTCACAGACATAGTCCACATGTTTAGATTAGATACTAACACAGATTAACACACACTCATGGGAGACAGAAATGAGCAGCTTCAGCATGGCTCATCCTCTGGATTAAAATAAGATGGATACAGCCCTGAGGCTTTGCAGACACACTTCTAAACTTGTTTTATTTGTTCCTGTTCTGGCCATGTTTCCTATCTCTATAACGAAAGTTAGAATTCCTGAAAAAGATTTTTTTCATCATTATAGCACTTAACACTGTGCTTTAAACATTGTGCTTGATTAAGTTCTAGAATGCTAATCACATAGGTGAAGTAAACTAAAACCTAAATTAATCAAAAGCCGGATTAGACAGACGCCACTTACATGTTTAAATCCTCTTTGTACCTCTCATACCTGATGTTTATTTTGTCAATGCACTTACACTAGTTTAGAGGGCACATAACCATTTCTCACAGCTGTTTCATTAATTCTAATATGGGTGCCACATTTAAAATAACTTGTATTCATTTGTATATAGAACCTATTTGTACAGACAACAAGGACCACTTAACATTTTCTAAACACACTGCCCTGCTTTAAATTCTAAACCTTCTCACAAAAGTCAATGGCAACTCCAGCACAGCCTCATGTCTGCAGAGGAGGGGAGGGAAAGCCACTTACCTCTAAGGTGAATGACAATACCACATCAGACTTGGACAGCTGGATCTCATTCTCATCTCCTAGGTCCAAAAACGCAGAATTCTGGGAACGCTTCAACTTCTGTAATTTAAATTCTGGACCACCTTTAGAAACGGGAAGACTCTCTAAATTGGCCATCAGCAAATTCACAGAAGCCCGCAACTCCTCTATGTACATACTCTCCATTTCTTTTGAGATAAATCTGGGGAATCTTCTTTCCTTAAAAATAATTAAAAAATAATATTAAGCCAGTCCCATTAGTTATACCAGAAAAGGCTACATAGCACAATGGTTCACCTGCATGGTTCTATGACAGTTTCCATATAATGCATCTACCCAACTTCAGTCTGGGGGTTTAAAAGCCCCAGGTTTTGTCAATCTTGACTATATCTAAAGGTACCTTATATATTCTATGCAGAACCACTGTGGTATGGAATAAATAACATTGTCTATATTCTTTCATATTAATCACTCTTATAAGATGTGTGTAAGTGAAAACAGGTAGGGTGAGATGGCTTAGTGTGTAAATAAATCTTAATTGGCCACCATCTTTGAAGGACTTGGAGTAAGTGATCTGCAGAGAAATATTTAGGATACACTGCTCTGCTAACCAGAAGAAAATCATTTTCCTGGCACCATTCTTACCATACATATACATTATTGGGAGTGCTTATGCATAAAGAGTAAAACCCCTTTTACTGCAAATAATATGGATATATTTCTAGAATTGGATAATTTTCACATTGCACAAACACGCAAAGATCCCTTATGACCACAATTCAATCTTTCACTAAAGGTTTAGAAAAAAACTCAATGTAAAGCAAAAAGGCAATTTATGATAGAAAAGAAATAACAGTATAATCTGGAAGATTCTATTCTATTTCAGGATTCCATTGGCAGCTTTCTTTTTTTAATCTCTGCAATCAGCTTCTTATTTCTCACACTCAATTAAAAACAACATCCTGGGGGCTGAAGAGACAGCTCCACAGTAGAGAGCAATTGCTCTTTCAGAGGACCCGGGTTTGGTTCCCAGCTCCCACATGGTACCTTGTAACCACCTGTGATTTCAGTCGCAGGGATCCAACTGCCCTCTACTGACCTCTACAGGCATGCACACAGTGCACAGACATGCTTGCAGGCAAAGCACTCGTACTCATAAAATAAAATAAATAAATGGAAAAATGTAAAACACAATTGCCAAAATATTAATATTTAGAGCTAAATTGCCTGCTAAGAAGATTATGCTAATTTATATTCCATAAAACAGCAAAAGAGAACAGTTTTTTTTTTCTTCTCTCTTTATTCTTTGCTAACTTGGCATTTGGCTCTTTCCTTCAATGCAGAGGGGATGTGTTTATTACATGAGGTCAAGAGTTCCGTCACTCTTAGTGTAAACTAAAGGCTTGAGGAGGAAGGTATATTATGGACATATTTCAAATGATTTTTGAATGTTCCAGAAAATCTCGGCCTTCACTGTTGTTTCCATTTGTACCATTGAAAACGCCACTTTTAATAACAGCATCCCTAACAGCAGTGGAATGCATCCAGCATGCTCCTAAAAAATGCAGCTGGCCTCTGACTCCCATGTACCAGGTTACTCACTGCATAGACTGGAACATCTGGCGTCAGATCAGGAACCGGCCTAGGGCTCCCAGGCTGCCTGTTTGCTCTCCTCCAATTTAACCTTCAGATATTCCTCTTAAAATCATTTACATATAATCAATGTTCAATTACATATTTTTACAAACATTAAATTTCTGCATTATTAATAAATTTTCCTCAAGACCCTTAAGTTGGAAGCCTCATTACTAAATCAAAATTTTGCATATCCAGCAGGACCATTTCTTATGTTTCCTTAGAAAGAAATAATAAAGGTGACTCAATTTTTTTTTTAACGAAGGCAAAAAGGAAAAAGAAATTCGTTAAACCACAGCTATGTATTTTTGAATGATTTAATTAATTTTAGGTATATGAATCTGTCTGATACCTGATGATGCCAATAGTGGGCACTAGGTTCCCCTAGAACTGGAGTTAGGGATGGTTTTGTAAGGGGATCTGCTAGAAACTGAACCCATGTCCTCTCTTAAGAGTAACAAAAGCTCTTGAGCACTAAGATATTTCTCCAGTCCCAGTTATGTATGTTTGGACAAGCTTTAAAAGCTTTCTGGGAAAAAAGAATCACGTGAAGGTCAGAGATGAAGCAGAAGGATGAGGGGACAGATCTGTTCAGAGATAGAGGGGTAATGCTCATCTTTAACCACCTAAGACCAGGTACCGAGTTACACTTCCTGTTTACTAGGGATTAAACATTCCAGACAGAGAAGTGACAAGTTAGCTTCTGCAATTCTGTCTGGAAAAGATGCAAATGTTTGTCTCCTATTTAAAATAGCCTAATGGCTACAATATAAGTGTGTATTTTAAATTAACCACTTTGCAACTAATCCAAGAAAGTTAAAGAATGCCCAAACACCTTGTTTCTCAGAGTCTCTCTTGAATATTTTTATTATTCAACTGGCTTACCCACTGATAATGCATTGAATAAAATACTGTACTTTCATTTTTATTTGTATGGAATTTATAATTTTTCCTTTTAAAATTCTATCTTCACAGAGGGGAGAAAAAAAGAACTTGTGACATATTTGAAAGCTCAGATGCATCAATTTTTTTTCAAATTTCCAAGGTGTTGCTTTATGAAAACTAGCATTAGCACATAAAACAAAACCTATTTGTATTTAGGTGTTGCTAAACACATTTCATCATCATCTGTCCAAGAGGAAACTGATAGGCATCATGAAAATAGATTTATTACTTCAGTTTTGTGGGAAACTGACCATATTACATTTTTATTTAATTTTGAAAAAATGCTCATAAGTCGTCTGTTAAAGATTTGGCATTTATGGGTAATATTCCACCAACTTCATTCAACATGCTTTTGTTGACTCTTGGAAACAAAAAATGTCCATTGCTTTTCAGATCAGCACACATGTTAAATCTGATCATTTATGTGAATGGGATTAGACAAGGAGCTACTTTCAAGTTGTTTAACTGGGAGTTTTTCCCATAAATGAAATTCTAATTTGGCCCATGTCTACCATGGCACACTAGTGCCTCTAATATGATGATATATGAATGCTTGCCTCCTGCAAAGGTCTCTATCATTGTTACTCACTGTTTCACATGTCCTTGACCTTTCTCTTCCCTTTCTAGCCAGGCCCATATCACTGGTAAGTCTCCCCAGGCTGATAAATCTCTGCTTTGTCTTTCATGCCTTCTCAGGTTGGGTTCCTTTAATCCAAAAATATGGAATGCTCCAAAATCAAAAACTTTTTGATCACTCTGATGCCACACATCTAACGTGTGATGAATACAGACAAAATTAGGTGTACCATGTAAAGGGCTACACAAAGTCACCTTCAGTCTATTCAATTAAGGTATGAAATATCAATGTAATAGACTTCATGTTAAGACAAAGGTCCTGCTG
Organism: Peromyscus californicus insignis; assembly: GCF_007827085.1. NCBI lineage: Eukaryota > Metazoa > Chordata > Mammalia > Rodentia > Cricetidae > Peromyscus > Peromyscus californicus. The sequence goes on from NW_026294584.1 coordinate 36,721,671, forward strand.
CTGAGACTACTTATTCATACACAAATACGCTAAAACCTCAAGGATTCCAAATCTGGAATACTTCTGGTCCCAATCACTTTGGACAAGGGATAATCAATCTGTATTAATTTTGGGATTATAGTATCATTTGAACTACTGGACGTAGACTTAGTCCCAAAGGCAATGGAAGTATTTGCAAGTTTGAGCAAATTCAGTTATCTCTACCATATATTGATAGTCGCTCCCCCTTTCTATTTAAATATGCTCCTGCATGGGAGAAGGCAAGAGTCTTATAATTACATCAGGAATTTAGTCCTGCCATGGCTTTCTGATGATAACATGTAGTGGTAAGATTCAGTTATTCAAAAGACATCCATGGGGGCAGCAGAGATGGCTGAGAGAGTAACAAGTACTTTCTGCTCTTGGAGAGGACAAAGGTTTGATTGCCAACACCTATGTGGCATCTTACAATTGAACTCCAGTTCTAGGGGATCCAGTGCCCTTTTCTGGCCTTTATGGGCATCTAGGCATGCACACAGTATACATACATACATGTAGGCAATCCAATCATGTTCCTGTAAGTAACCTTTTATCCATGCTCCTATGAGGGGGAAAAACACTCACTAGTTCACTAAGCTGGACTTGAGTGGAGTATTTCCTTTAATGTGTCACCAACTCTCTATGTGGGGTGACAAATGTTTGTTTACAACTCCCTAATGACTATATGGGTGGGCCTCATTCAGAAAGCTTTTAAAGACCTTAAGAAGAGAGGCTAATTTGTCCTGGAGATCAGCAATTCTGCCTCAAGATTACAAACCTATAAGCCCTGCCTGAATCTCCCTTCCACAGGCCTGCTCTGCAGCTGCAGACTTAAGACTACACTGCCTTGTAACTGAGTTTCCAAGCTGCTATATAGATATTTAGATAGACACATGTAGAAAACATCATTTCTTCCTCCCCATCTATCTGGCTTTCTGTGGGTTCTGTCTCTCTGGACAGCCTGCCTAACACAGGGAATGAGCCATGAGTGTCCATAGAAGATGTCTGTAAGAAGGACACGGGGGTCTGGGCAAAGACTGGGAGCAAGAAAGGCAAGGGGTCATGACAGACGAAATGAACCAATCCAGGGCCAGAACTCAGTGGTATTTAAGGTCAGTGGGGCAACAAACCAATCACAGGGCACTATACAGACCTTTAACAACAGTTGATACTTATTGACATGGCACTTTCACAAGGCTTTTGCAGAGCATCACTGGCTGTTGAGTTGCTGCTTAGGGGAGGAAAGTAGACTAGCTAAAACAATGGAACAATTACTCTGATGGAAAGCAGTGATGCATGACCCCAAATAGAAGGGGGAAAATGGCAACAACTGTCATATAGTGGAACTATTGCAGAAGTAGAAGCAATCAGAGTGTGAAGACTCATGTCTATAATCTTAGCGCTCACGAAGCCGAGGCAGAGGGGTCAGGTTACTCTGAGGTTCCCCTTGGCTGTAGTGAGATCCTGTCTGAAAAAGTAAATAGAGGCCAAGTTTTCCTAACAAGTTTTGCATGAAGCATGAGAAAAAGAAAGGAGTCAACTATGATGCCAAGTTTTTTTTTTTTTTGTTGTTGTTGTTTTCTTTTTTTTTTTTTTTTAATCTTGAGAACAGGAAACACGGTGCTGCTCTGTCAGAGCTGGTCTAGCCTGGCCACCTGACCATTCATCCCCTTCTTCCTGCACAGCCACTCCATGGATCTGTTTTCTTGGTTGTAACAATCACCTCCCATAGTTTAGCAACACAGCATTTTATCACTTATCATGGGTCTTCCCAAATAAAATATAAGCTGTATTTGGCATGTAGAAATATTTGTCTTTAGTCCAAGGCAATTATATTTCTCTGGTTTTATCTTAAGCACTTAGGATAGTACGTGCTTATAATAGTGGATGACCAGTAAATATTGTGAAATAAATATGAAGATCAAAAGTTAAATAATTTTCATACTACTGCTCATCTAAAAAGTAAACATGGACTTAGCTACAGGTTTCCCCAGCCTTGTTAACATTCCCTGACTTCTTCCTTGGCTAAAAATAATAAAAATCAATATCCCTATTACTTGACACAAATTTCTGTCCTGTGATTTTATTGTTATTATGTAGCTTTTACTGTTTTACCAAGTGTAGAAGGGTGAGTTCCTGATTGCAAACTGGTAATGAATCACTAGTCTGCACTTATCAGACTAAGGAGGTCACAAATGTAGGGAGCAACTAACCTCTGGAGCCTAGGGTAGGGCCTGTGACCTAGTCTATCAACACAGTAGCATGGGGATATGGGTGAAGAGAGTAATCTTCCAAAGCCTCAACACTGTCTATAAAACCCATGCTATCACCTGCCCTTGTGGCTCACAGGGTAATGAAAGAAGCATCAATCGACAAGGTCAGTGTGCTGACGAATCAGTCTTTTACATATTATTCTGAGAGCTTCAGTGTGGTGTATTCAAAGTGGAGAAGAATGAAACCTGTTCTATATGCTAGACTGATGTTTCTGCTGACATGTTTTGTAGTTTTGAAGCATTTCACACTTCTAATCCCATGTTTCACTTCTTTCTCACTACTTTTCCCAACTAATCACATCTCTACTGAGACCAATGGGCTGTCTCAAAGGGAAGCCTTCTTGGTCATTGCTTATCCAGTCCTGTGACTCAGGCCAGGACTTGTAAAAATACACTCTCTGTAGACATGAACTTGAGAACACACCTGAGACTTTCTTTTTTATATCTGTAACGATCCAGAACGTCATTCAAACTGTATTGGAAAACAATCATGTATATCCAATTCTCTGGAGTAACAAGTCCAATTTATAACCAGGCAGCAGTAATGGTACTTCTAAACAGGTCTCTGGATTCTTTCTGAGCCTTTAGCCTATAAGAAAGGCAACCAGCCTTTGGCCTATAAGAAAGGCAACCAGCCTTCTAGCCAGGTTCAAAACAGGCTAACATTCAAATAAGACTTCTTCATCTCTAAAGTTTTCAGCAGCTTGCAGCTGCTGGATTTCTATGCTGTGAACTGCACAATGCACCCTCTGAAATGGTTCATTGCCTCTGTCAATGTCTAGAGGTCAGCAGGGAGGCATTTCTCTTCAACCTTGCTCTATGTATGAACATCACTCTTCAGCTTCTCATTCATAGCATCCCACATGGCCAGTCATCTGGAGATTCTCCCTCTAGAAGTCTGCCTTGCTTTGCACAACCTACCACCAACCCTATTACCCAATTTCTGTTTTCCTTTCTCTTTTTCTGTCCAATATCTCAATCTGTTCTCTAGCATTAAATTTAGACAGGCAGAGTATTAGCACTCTGAAAATATCATATAATCACAAATATATTTTTTTCTTGGCAGAAGTACACAATGTAACTTTGGAGTCAGTATATGAAACATACTCCCAGTGCTGGAGAGAAATTCACTGTCTTGGCTTAAGTGGACAGACATAGACTCATTAAGTAGTAAATGCTTAGGAATGTTGATATGCAAGTCAGATAAGAGAGAGGTGGGAGGAAGGAGGGAGGACAAGGGGAGAGAGAGAGGAGAAAGATACAGAAAGGAAAAGAGAGAGGGGGAACAGAGAGAGGAGAGAGAGAGAGGAGGGAGGCAGGAAGGGACACATGGTGGGAGAGGGAGGGAGAGAAGGAGGCAGGGAGGGAGGAAGGGAGGAAAAAAGGGAGGAAGGGGAGAGAGGGGGACACAGAGGAGGGCACTCTATCTACCAACTACTTAGGTTTGTTCAGCAGAAGGAAAAGGAAGGAAGTCATATGTGCTCAGCAATCCACAGCCATGTCTCTCTAATTCTTTTATGAAGGATTAAAATTTTTATATCATTGAAGTAAATTAATCTGTCAATTCACACCAAAAATAGTTTTGATGGTTAAGATGCATCTCTCTAAATACCCAAATTATTAACAAGGAACTCAGCTTTTGTTTTAAATATATTTCTGTTCTCAGAAACAGCGATTATGCAAGGAAAAATCATTAGGATTATTATAAAAAACACACTTCATCTGTCAGATTCTGTCTTATACATTTCAAATTATATTTTGGACAGTCAATCATTCCATGAAATTGGCATCACTATTTGCCAAGCACTATGTTGGGAGTTTTGGAATATGATCTTATAAGGAGACTCTTTTTCCTCTGATTATATTTTTCATGGTGCAATATTAAAACTCTTGCAGATCTAGTTAGCAATTAGAAAAAGTCAGATTTTTTTAAACAATTAAAAAAGTTATCATTGAATTTAGACAATTCACACAGTAAGCATAGAAACTCCAGGTATACAGCATACTCCATTTAGAAAATGTGAATTCAGATAGTTGGGATTAAGAGGTTATTAATATAGAAGAGCAAACCATAACTCATGCTGGGTGTGTCCGTCTGCATCAAGCATGTGGTTGGCAGACAGACACTCGGACAAGGAAAGATATGCGACACAGCATGTTAGCCTGTATAACATACCTTTGCCATTTTCTCTGCCAGCTGCAGGCGGCCATCGAGTTCTCTTCTGATCTGTGCGGCTTGCTCATCAGCATTATCCAGCTTAAAATGAAAAGAAATGCATGGGTGTGTAAAATGGTAACACAGTGGCATAAAAACAAAGAATAAATGACTAAGAAAGACTCAGCAAATTCCCTCAGCTACCTATTCTGAAGCCTGCTTGGTTCCACTGTGGCCCAATTATATTACTTTTCATTTGGGTTTTAGTCACAAAATGTTGAATTTGTAAGATTTAATACCTCCATTTATTAAGAAATCTAATTACCATAATAACCCTGTGCCTAATGTGTTCGTAACAAACCTAAAACAGGAAGTCCTTGCTTCCTTGAGTTGATATAACTTATCATCAAATTTGTTTCTCCCATTCTCCTCTCTTCAAGGTCAGCCCTGAGCACTTCAGTATTGATGAATTTCTTATTTTGTTCTCTTTTGGATGACAAGATGTTGATTAACATTTCATTTCTTATTTCCTACTTTTAAAAGTATCTCATTTTTTTTTTTGTCTGTACTAATGCTAACTACTGGACTGACAAATTTCTTCCATTAAAGGCTGCATGCATTGCTCATTCTAGTGAGGACACTCATGCAGCCAAGAAATGTTTGCACCTTTCTATAGACAAGCACTGAATTGGAGTTCCATTTCAGTGTTTTAAATTTGAGAGAAGGCAAATAAAAAAATGCATCATTATCTTTCAGAAATTCCCCATTGATACAGAAATTTTTTTCATTTATGAATTGCAATCATTCTTAACTTTTTCTATAATGTCCTCATGTCCCTCCCCCTTCCCAATTACTCAATCTTCCTTTATTAGTTCACCATAAGATGTTAAACTGGTGACATTAAATGGTAAATTCCTTCTCACTTCAATCCATTCTCCTTTTCTATCCTCATTATCAAGAAGGTAGACTAAAGTATATAGCCATATTTTGTTAAAGATAATTTAAATACTTATTTATGTGTCTGTGTGTGTCTGTGTGAATGCATGCCACATGTGTGCAGGTATTCCAGGAGGACAAAAGAGGGTGTTGGATCCCACAGATTTAGAGTAACAGATGGTTGTGAATGTTGTTTGTTTATTTTTTCTACAAGAGAAAAAAAATACAATAAAAAGGCAATTTGCATCTAAAGGAGTCATAGATTTTCATCTCAGAACAATAGTATTTGAAGAAGCCACAAAATTCTTCAAATTTCACCAGAGTGGTGTTTACCTCATCAAAGACATACATCCTTAGATTACGGCATCTCTGTGTAGCCTGGGCTTTCTGTTGTGTAGACCAGGCTGGCCTCAAACTCAGAGACAGGCCTGCCTCTGCTTCCCTAGTACTGGGATTAAAGGCATGTGCCACCACCATCTGGCTGTTTTACTTAATTTTTAAGAAGAGTTTTTCTTCTCCTTTCTGAATTTTAGTGGGGTTAATTCTGTAAGAGACATCGAACGACTTTAAAAACATCAGTGTCTTAACCGCATTTGTCTGAGGATGTGGACAAAGGAGAGAACTGCTGTCCTGCGCCTCTTCTTTTCAAAGCTAACCTCCGAGATCAGGAGCCTAACTTTATTGAGTTGAGACACTGAGCAGTTCTGATCCCTTGAGGTATCCTACTATAACCACACCTCTCTCCTTCTACCCAACTCCCAACTGGTTAGTTTTCATAATGATGAACTTCATCTTACACAATACTTAAAAATATATTCTGCTAAGACAAAGAGGATTTTATCTTACTTTACATAACAAAATAAGATATATTTGCCAGAGAAGGTAACATTGATAAACAGTGGAGAGCTTTGAGTCTGAAGCCTTTGACCCCTTTGCAATCTGAAAGGACCTGAGTGCTCTCCTGTAGAACCAATCTTAAAAGTTCTTATTAATAAGAACAAACCTGGTGCCAGTTATTGGGGTAAATGATGAAAGATCAGAGAAGCAGAACAAGCCACAACTACCTCGCCTTGCCAATTCCTCAGCTGATCCTGTTTCCTCAGACTGAGGAAACTGAGTCCTCATCTAGAATGAATCTCAGCTGAACTGTGCTGCTCAAAAGCCTAAAAGCTTAACCAGGCTAGATCCTGGTTTTCATGCCTTATATATCTTTCTGCCATCACTTCCTGGGATTAAAGGCTTACTTCCTGGAATTAAAGGTGTGAATGACCATGCCTGGCTGTTTCCAGTGTGGCTTTAAACTCACAGAGATCTGGATGGATCTCTGCCTCCAAGTGATAGGATTAAAGGTGTGTGTGCCACCATTTTCTGGTCTCTATGTCTAGTGACTGTTCTGTTCTCTGACCCCAGATAAGTTTATTTGGATGCACAATATTTTGGGGAACACAATATCACCACACACTCTCCTGAATACTCATGTTCAAAACTAGCATCACTGACTAAAAACTCTCAAATTTGCATCTCTATCTACAACATGCCATGGGACATCCAGACTTATCTTTACCTGTCTACTTGAAAATTCAACTTATATAAAGAAAAGGTATGCCCCACAAAAGCTTCTCCATTTCAAGAGGTCCCATTTATTAATTGTTGCTCTCAGTGTCTGTGCTACTGGTGTCATATTTAGGAAGTGGTCTCCTGTGCCGATGCATTCAAGACTACTTCCTACTTTCTCTTTTATCAAGTTCAATGTAACTGGATTGATGTTGAGGTCTTTGATCCACTTTGACTTGAGTTTTGTGCATGGTGACAGATATGGATCTATTTGCAGTCTTTTACATGTTGACATCTAGTCATGCCAGCACCATTTGTTGAAGATACTTTCTTTTTTCCATTGTATAGTTTTGGCTTCTTTGTCAAAAGTCAGGTGTTCATATGTATGTGGATTAATGTCAGGGTCTTCAATTCGATTTCATTGGCCCGTATGTCAGTTTTTATGCCAGTACCAAGCTGTTTTTATTACTGTAGCTCTATAGTACAGCTTGAGGTCAGGGATGGTGATGCCTCCAGAAGTTGCTTTATTGTACAGGATTCTTTTAGCTATCCTGGGTTTTTTGTTTTTCTATATGAAGCTGAGGATTGTTCTTTCCAAGTCTGTGAAAAATTGTGTTGAGATTTTGATAGGGATTGTATTGAATCTGTAAATTGCTTTTACTATGTTAATTCTACCTATCCATGAGCATGGGAGATCTTTCTATTTTCTGATATCTTCTTCAATTTCTTTCTTTAGAGACTTAAAGTTCTTATCAAAAAGGTCCTTCACTTGTTTAGTTAGTGTTACCCCAAGGTATTTTATATTATTTGTGGCTATTGTAAAGGGTGATGTTTCTCTGATTTCTTTCTCAGCCCATTTATCATTTGTATATAGGAGGGCTACTGACTTTTTTGAATTGATCTTGTATCCTACCACTTTATTGAAGGAGTTTATCAGCTGTAGGAGTTCCCTGGTAGATTTTTTGGGGTCACTTATGTATACTATCATATCATCTGCAAATAGTGAAAGTTTGACTTCTTCCTTTACAATCTCTATTCCTTTGATCTCCTTTTGTTGTCTTATTGCTCTAGCTAGAAATTCAAACACTATATTGATTAAATATGGGAAGAGTGGACAGCCTTGTCTTACTCCAGATTTTAGTGGAATTGCTTTAAGTTTTTCTCCATTTAATTTGATGGTGGCTGTTGGCTTGGTATAAATTGCCTTTATTATGTTTAGGTATATTCCTTTTATTTCTGATCTCTCTAAGACCTTTATCATGAAGGGGTGTTGGATTTTGTAAAAGGATTTTTCAGCATCTAATGAGATGATCATGTGGTTGTTTTCTTTCAGTTTGTTTATATGGTGTATTACATAGACAGCTTTTCATATATTGAACCATCTTTGCATCCCTGGGATGAACCCTACATGGTCATTTGTTCTTGGATTCAGTTTGCCAATATTTTGTTGAGTATTTTTGCATCAATGTTCATGAGGGAGATTGGTCTGTAATTCTCTTTGCTGCAAACTCTTGAAACTGAGACACTTTCATAGGGCAAAAGGCATGGTCAATAAGACAAAAAGACTTCTTCCTTTCCAATTTGTCATCCCACAAGGGCACTTGCTCAGCTATGTTCATATCAGCATTGTTTGTAATAGCCAGAACCTGGAAACAACCTAGATGTCCTTCAACTGAAGAATGGATAAATAAAATGTGGTACATATACACAATGGAATACTACTCAACAGAGAAAAACAATGACATCATGAGATTTGCAGGCAAATGGATAGATCTAGAAAAAATCATCCTGAGTGAGGTAACCCAGACTCAGAAAGACAAACATGGTATGTACTCACTCATAGGAGGATACTAGATGTAAAACAAAAAGGACTAGACTGCTACTCACAACTCCAGGGAGGCTACCTAGAAAACAGGACCCCAAGAAAGACACAGGGATCGCCCAATGACAGAGAAATGGGTGAGATCTACATGAATAACTTGGACGTGAGTGGGGGTAATGAAGGGCAAGGATCGAGAGAAAAAGAGCTTAGGGGTGAAGGAGATCCCAGCTGGATCAAGAACAGAGAGGGAGAACAAGGAATAAAAGACCATGATAAATGAAGAACACATGAGAATAGGAAGAAGCAAAGTGCTAGAGAGGCCCACAGAAATCCACAAAGATACCCCCACAATAGACTACTGGCAATGGTCGAGTGACAGCCCGAACTGACCTACTCTGGTGATAGGATGGCCAAACACCCTAACTGTGCTTAGAAACCCCATCCAATGACTGAGGGAACCGGATGCAGAGATCCACAGCCAGGTCCCAGGTGGAGCTCCAGGAGTCCAATTGGCGAGAAAGAGGAGGGTTTGTATGAGTGAGAATTGTTGAGACCAAGGTCGGATAAAGCACAAGGACAAATAGCCAAACAAATGGAAACACATGAACTATGAACCAATAGCTGAGGAGCTCCCAACTGGATCAGGCTCTCTGGATAAGTGAAACAGTTGATTAGCTTGATCTGTTTGGGAGGCATCCAGGCAGTGGGACCGGGTCCTGTACTCAGTGCATGAGTTGGCTGTTTGAAACCTGGGGCTTATACAGGGACACTTGGCTCAGCCTGGGAGGAGGGGACTGGACCTGCCTGAACTGAATCTACCAGGTTGAACTCAATCCTCAGGGGAGTCTTTGCCCTGGAGGAGATGGGAATGGGGGGTGGACTGGGGGGAAGGTGAGGGGGGGTGGGCACAGGAGAGGGAGAACAAGGGAATCCGTGGCTGATATGTAGAATTAAATTAAATTATAAAATTAAAAAAAAAGACAAAAAGACAGCCTACAGAATGGGAAAAGATCTTCGCCAACCCTACATCTGACAGAGGACTGATCTCCAAAGTATATAAAGAACTCAAGAAACTAGACATCAAAATACTGAACAATCCAACTAAAAAATGGGCTACAGAGCTAAACAGAGAATTCCCAAAAGAAGAATCTCAAATGGCTGAAAAACATTTAAGGAAATGCTCAACTTCCTTAGTCATCAGAGAACTGCCAATCAAAACGACTCTGAGATACCACCTTACACCTGTCAGAATGGCTATGGTCCAAAACACTAATAATGACAGTCTATGATGGAGAGGATGCAGAGCAAGGGGAACACTCCTCCACTGTTGGTGGAGTGCAAACTTGTACAACCACTGTGGAAATCAGCATGGCTGTTTCTCAGAAAATTGGGAATCGATCAACCTCAAGACCCAACCATACCACTCTTGGGCATATACCCAAGGAATGCTCAATAATACCACAAAGATACATGCTCAACTATGTTTATAGCAGCATTATTTGTAATAGCCAGAACCTGGAAACAACATAGATGCCCATCAAGTGAAGAATGGATTAAGAAAATGTGGTACATATACACAAGGGAATACTACTCATCAGAGAAAAACAATGACATCATGAAATTTGCAGGCAAATGGATGGAACTAGAAAATATCATCCTGAGTGAGGTAACCCAGACTCAGAAGGACAACATGGTATGTACTCACTTATAAGTGGATACTAGATATAAAGCAAAAAACAATCATAATGCAACCCACAGATCCAGGGAGGCTACCTAGCAGGGGGAACCCTAGGATTCCTGTGGCTCATAATAAGTTTTTGTTTTGCCCAATCACTGGGCAAGCTTTAGTGAAATATTTCAGTATTAGGATAAGAATTTGTACTGTATCAAGCTGATGAAAGAAAATGCTGGCTGTACTTTCAGGAGGGGAGGCTAAAATCTTTTTAGATTATGCATTAGCCTATAGAAAAATGTCTACCATAAATCAAACAGTGAAGTGGAAGATGGTAGGAATCTCACTTACACAACTTAAGTCAAACATAGCTCTCTGAACAGATTAAGATAGATTTCTTCTGTATCCCAGAATCTAATCAAGATTTATATGTATAATTCAGCTATTATTTGGCTTAAAAGTTCTTATTGGGAAATGTTATCATTTTTACTATTTTCTACAGTGAAAATATTTTTCAGTTTCAAATAACCCTGGACTTTCGAATTATAACCTGTTTTTATGTTCAGGCTATCTGTGTATTATTTCTCTTGCAGTTGTACATAAAATGTTTTTATATTCAAAGCAGGACAAATACTATAGAATTGTATTACATGAAATATATAGAATATATAAATTCATAGGGACAGAAAGATTAGACATTATCTCAAGATGAAGAAGAAAGGAATATAGAGCAATGATTTCCTAAGTATAGAATCGCTGTTTTGTGTGATGTAAAAGCCCCACAAATGGACAGTAGTATCAGGAAATAATATCATAAATGTAATAAATCAATACAATTAATGTAAAAAAGTCAAAGTAATAAGCTTCAAAAAAAAGAAAGAAAAGGTATGTTGAATTTTTTTTTACATTTTTTTTTATTTTGCAATACAATTCAGTTCTACATATCAGCCACGGATTCCCTTGTTCTCCCCCCTGTATGTTGAATTTAATGATTCCAGAAGAGATGATTCTTACACCTTGATTCCTTATGCAGAGCACATAATGTCATGTTATAAGTGGTATGTCATCTTACTCAATTCCTTAAATCCTAAATAAAGGGGTCATCTTTGCCCTCTCTTTCCTAAACAGCTCAAGTCCAATGTACCCACAGTCATATAGATCAAGATCTAGAGCTCCATAGCTGAAGCCTAGGCAGGCTAGAAATACTTGGAATACTTCATCACATCTCTTTTTTTACATTAATAGTATGTATATATGTGCATTTGTAATGTGTACACATATGACTGTCAAGCTACATTACATATATACCTTTTTGCAAATTCAGATACTTCTAACAAGAAATAATTAAGAATAAAAGTAAAGGGGAAGGGGAGAAGGCCCAGCAAGTAAAGTGCTGTGTGAAGACCTGAGTTCAGATCTCCAGAGCATACATGAAAACCCAGGTGTGGGATGTAGCAATACACATCTGGAATCTCAGACCTGGGTGGGCAGAAACAAAAATTCCTCACCTTGGCTGGAGAACCACTTTAGCCAATCAGCAAGCACCAGGTTCAGTAAGAGACCACATCTCAAAAAATAGGCAGAGATTGACTGAAGAGAACTAAGAACTGATATCAACGTCTGGCCTCCACATGTACACACACACACACACACACACACACACACACACACACATACACACACACACACACACACACACCACACAATCACATCACACATACAAGTACACACACATACACACATGTACACATAAGCACATTCTCAAAAAGGGAGTAAAAGAGAAAATAATCTCTTTGTTTTTTGAATCCCCAGTGCAACCTAAAGGAGTGATTCTGCATACACACAAGGAAGCATGATGTTCTGGAGAAAGAGAAACCTGAATAGATAAATGGCAGAAGTGGCATTTTAAGATGCTGCTGACACAGCAGAGCCTATTGCTGGGCATACGGCTACGTGGACTCAGAGGGCTGCAGCAGAGGACCACAGGCAAGTCCCCATTTCTGCAGTGCGCCCTCCGTTGCAATTTCCTCTCCTCTAAGTCCATGATTTCAATATTTTATGTGACAAAAGATTCCTTACCACACAGATGTCTTCCATGGCACTGGGGATAGGGCTTTTAAAGAGTTTCACTCATCCCTGACCATGACAGAGGCACAGAAGCATCCCTCATCTCAGCAATGCCTCTAGCTCATATCACTCAGCTATTTTGACTTCACGTTTCTAAGTGTTTCACTAGCTTGACACATGTTGTCAAGACACGTACTTTGATTTTCCTCACCTTCCTTACTATGGGAATACTAGTTCCCCATTCAGAATTTTCTGGCTGAGGACTCTCATCTGGACTCTTTAGGAAGCTGTGACCCTGTTGAAAGTTGTAAGAAGGATTTCGTAGAGAGAAAGCTATGTTTTCCTTCACAGAACTGCTTGGATTTGATAGCAAAACCTACAACACAGTTACTTCAAGAAAGATGAAAAAAATACTGGAGAAATTCTGCGACGAAAAAGTTGTTTTGTTACTGGGATCAGAAAGAATTTGTGAATGTGGAAATACTAAAAATGGAGAACTTTGGCATGCTGATCTCAAACCCTAAACTGTCGTTGCTCAATTTTTCTCTTGTGGAGAAAAAGAAAACCCCAGAGAACAGAAATACATTTGAGAAGTACTGGGTGGGTCTGTGCATGTAGAGCACTATCTTTAAGAAAGTTTTTTCTTTTTCTTTTTTTTTCTGAGACAGGGTTTCTCTGTGTAGCTTTTTGCAACCTGTCTTAGAACTCACTTTGTAGACCAGGCTGACCTGGAACTCACAGAGATCTGCCTGCCTCTATCTCCCGAGTGCTGGGATTAACGGCATAAACCATCACCACCTAGCTTAAAGAAAATTTAAAAAAATATATTTATTTATTTTACATTCTGACTGCAGTTTCTCCTCCCTCTTCCCCTCCCAGTCCCTCCACCCATCTTCTCTCTGCCCCATCCCATCCACTTCTCCTCTGTTTTTATTCAGAAAAGGGCAGGCCTCCCATGAATATTAACAAAACATGGCAGTTGCAATAAAACAAGTTGCAGTAAGACTAAGCACCTTCCTTGTATTAAGGCTGGGCAAAGTGACCCAGTAAAAGAAATAGGATCCCAAACACCCGAAGACAGCACCTACTCCCATTGTTAGGAGTCCCACAAGAAGACCAGGCTACACAACTGTCACATACATGCAAAGGGCCTAGGTCAGTTCCATGCAGGCTCCCTGGTTGTTGGTTCAGGCTCTGTGAGCTCCTATTAGCCTGGTTAGCTGACTCTGTGGGTTTTCTTGTGATGTCCTTGGCCCCTCTGAGTCATATAATCCTTCCTCCCTCTCTTCAGCAGGATTCCCCAAGTTCAGCCTAATGTTTGATTGTGGGTCTCTACATTTGTTTCCACCAGATGCTAGATGAAGCCTCTCTGATGACTTTTGGGGTAGGCACCCATCAATGAGCATAGCAGAATATTGTTAGGCATCATTATATTGTGCTGTAGAATATTATTTTAAGGTGTGTTACTTTTGTTTATATTGCATTTGTTTAACTCTGTAAAGCAGTGATATTTTGCCTGTCTAAAACACCTGATGGTCTAAGAAAGAGTTGAACAGCCAATAGCAAGGCAGGAGAAAGGATAGGTGGGGATAGCAGGCAGAGAGAATAGATAGAAGAAATCGTGGAGAAGAGAAGAACTAGCCAGAGAAGGAGGAGGACATCAGGCGTCAGCCACCCAGCTTCACAGCAAGTCATGGAGTAAGAGTAAGATTTATATAAGTAAGAGAATGGGAAAAGCCCAGAGGCAAAAGGTAGACTGGATAATTTAAAGCAAGAAACAAGCCAAGCTAAGGCCATGCATTGATAAGAAGGAATAAGCCTCAGTGTGTGAATTATTTGTTAGCTGGGTGGCAGACCCCCAAAAGAGCAAAACCAAACAACATTTTGGCATCCAATGAGGGGCTCGAATTTCTGTGTAGGGTTTAAGAGAGTTGAAGAAAAAAAAGAGAGAGATACAGCTCCTTTAAGAGCTTCTGCTGCCAGTTAGTGAGCTCTTGAGCCTTCAGTACATTAAGCAGGAGCAAAAAACTAAGCAAAAACACCTGCCACAGTGCAAGCATCAGCACTCTAGAGCTCTAGGAAGGTTGAATGAAGTTCCTGGTCAGATAAACTTCCAACTGTCCCCAAGTTTCATGTTTGGCTTTCATGACCTAAGAAGTGGGTGAAGCCAGCTGCAAGCCATGTGTGGAGGATCCAGGTGTAGGTTAGCAGTTTAAAGGTTTGCTCCTGTGGTCAAAAAAGACTAGAGATTTAAAGTAAAAGAGATCAAGACAGAAAAACCTCTAAACAGATTCCAGTGTGTTTTACAATGTGCATGGGCTTAAGAAAGAAAGAAAAAGGGTATGGACAGTCATAGAAAGAAATACACAGTTTAAAAATAAAGAGAGTTAAGCCACATAAGATGGGAAATACACAGGGAGTCTGGATCCTGTATGTTATTGTGTTGATTTTGAATTTTTTGATTGTTGAAAAGCAAAGGACAGCTGTAAAGAGACCTGGAATTGAAAGAGGGACTGCTGAAATAAATCAACCTATATACTTTAGGAATGCTTTAAGTTTTAAAAAGCCAAAAATATACTTGTGAAATGGAAATAAAAAACGCTTTGGAGTTTTGTTCCCACAGAAGATGAGAGGCTGTGGATTCCTTCAGGAATGATACTGCTCAGGTTTGGTCAGAGGAGACCTCCTGAATCTTAATAGGTGATATTTATCAGCAAAGATTATAGCTGGTCTTCCCAGGATTTGGCCATTAGCTCAAAATTTTCTCTCTGGGACCCTAAAGAAATTTCATCACAGATAGCAAGAAGCAGTTGGAGAACATGACATTCACATTCCCAAGAAGGGTATGGAAGGTCTTTGGTTATTTGCTGGGCTATGGATGTTTGTTATCATTTAGGGGAATATAGAATATTGTTACAAAGTTAAAGATATTTTTGATACACTGTATATATGTTTCTACTCTTGTTTAAATTTTTTTTATATTGATGAAAATTTGTTATTTTTGTTACAATATATTGTGTATATGTTTCTATTCTTGTTTAAGGTATTGTACCTATGTAGTTTATTTAAAAATGTAAAGTAAAATTCTAGTTTTTGAAAGCTATTATTATAAAATATATAGGGTAATCAGGAAACATGTGTTAGTGGCTAGTCATTTATAACAATCAAATTTGTAGATATGTTAGGTATGCTTTCCAGATCATATAGAGATGTATTTTAGATAGACAGATGACCTTCAAACCTTTCAAAGACCTATAGAATATGGCATTTAAAATGTTTTGTTAATTTAAGGTTTTTCATGACAATGAGACATCTGCTTCTGGCAGCACCAATTTACTTCAAAGAAGATAGTGGGCATTGAAGAAACTCTTATGGGGTTTGCTTTCATTGTGGCACGGTTAGCCACTGGGCAAAGAAACTGTTCTTGCCTTTGACTGCTGACAATGTGCTGTGCAGACTGAACGTGCAGGACACACAGAAAAAAAATACTGGTGAACTTTGCCAAAACCAGGCAGGTCAGTCTTTCAAAATTCCTGATTCACAGAAAAGTCTGTCAGATATTCTACAGGACACAGAGGAAGGTGACTGACAAACTTTGCTAAAACAAGGCAGGACAGTCCAAAATTCCTGTTTCATAGAAAAGTCTGTCAGATATTTTAGGCCTGTAGGCTGAAGATGGATGCCCCAACATTGCAGAGGAAATTTGGGTGACTGTCCAGGCAGTCAAATGTCTCTGTTGTTAGATAATATTACATCCTTCTGGAACTTGGATGGAGTTGAAGACTAGACAGTTGTAGTTGCAGTTTTCCTTAGTTAAGATAGCTATGTTAGGTGTACAACTTTGGATTCACTAAGATAGGATAGACAATGCATTATTTTATCTGAATATGCTAACTACAAATGGACAGAATATTCTGAATGTAATCCTTAATAAATTTTTATTGTTTATAGTCATACTATGTTTAAGTCAAAACCTTTTATTTTTATTTAGACAAAAGGGAGAAATGTTATAGAATATTATTTTAAGGTATGTTACTTTTTTTGTTTAACTTTGTGACGCTGTGTTACTGTGCCTGTCTAAAACACCTGATGGTCTAATAAAGAACTGAATGGCCAATAGCGAGGCAGGAAAAAGGATAGGTAAGGCTGGCAGGCAGAGAGAATACATAGAAGGAGAAATCTGGGAGGAAACAGAAAGTAGCCAGAGAAGGAGAAGGATTCTGGGGCCAGCCACCCAGCTACGGAGAGAGCAAGCCACTGAGTAAGAGTAATATTTATAAAAGTAAGAGAATGGAAAACCCAGAGGCAAAAGGTAGACTAGATAAGTTAAGGCAAGCTGGCAAGAAACAAGGCAAGCTAGGGCTAGGCATTGATAAATAGTAATAAGCCTCTGTGTGAATTATTTGTGAGCTGGGTGGCAGAACCCATAAAAGAGCAAAACCAAACAACCACAACATTGACTTTATTTTTTCTCCAGTTCTGTTTGGTTCTATCTTAGGTTTATGGGCCACCCAGCCTCTAGGTCCTGGCACTTCATGCAGTTTCAGGGTTGAACTCACTCTTGTGACATGGGTCTCAGGCTGGACCAGTCATTGGTTAGTAACTTCCCCCAGTCTCTGTGCCACCCTTAACCTAGCACATCCCTTAGGCAGGACAGACTGTACGTTGAAAGTTATGTGGCTTGGTTGGTGTCCCAATCCCTCCACTGGTAGTCTTGCCTGGTTACAGGAGATAGCCAGTTTAGGCTAAATATCCCCTATTGCTAGGAATCTTAGCTGTGGTCATCCTTGTAGATTCCTGGGATGACCAAGTTTCTACTTGACCCTAAAATAACCTCCTTTCCAGTAGTCACTTTCAGTGCTCCCCCCCACCTAATCCCTCATGCTCCCATGCTCAACCACTCCCCATCTACCCACAAAATTTCTTCTATTTACCCTTCCCAGGGGGAGCTGAGAAGAAAATATTTTTTTAAATTTATTTCTAATTATGTGGATATGTCTTTCTGCAGATATATGCACATGTGAGTGCTTGTGCCCACAGAAGACACTGGATCCTCTGGAGCTGGAGTTACAGGCAGCTGACAGCCACTCAATGTGGGTGGGTGCTGAGAACTAAACTCAAATGCTCTACAAGAGCAGCAAACACTTTTAAGCAATGAGCCGTCCCTTCAGCATAAGAAAACCAGTGCATTCAGTATAAAGATAACTTTACCAAGTTTCACCCAATAGATCTTTTACAAAGCCTGTAACAGTGCCTTTCTAAAGCTCTAAAAACTACCAACAAATTCTTGAATTCATTAAACCTAACCATATATTAATAGATTGTTCTAAAAATGTCTCTCATGGCATTGTTCAGTATGAAAGTCCTCTGTGATTAAACTGCTATTGCCAACTAGGCTGACTGTCCTTATATTAATCTTGTTGACCACAAAAGAAAGATTAATAGGTCTGTTTTTCTATAGTGACATCTTTGTATATGCTAAGCCTTGCATAATGTGCCCTCTTTTTCCATTGGAAAAAAAATTACATTTTTCTCCAAATTTCCACTCCAATAACGGTATATTTTTTGCAATTAATTTTATCTTGTTAATTTTCTTACCAGTATGAAAAATACAAATTGACTATGCTTTATATCATTCTATAGCTTGATATTTCAACCTTGAGGCTAATTCATAATGGTGCACAGCATACATTTTATCTATAAATTTATTTACATACATTCATTAGAAATGACTGACGTCACAAAATGCTTCTCTAAAATCAGTGTACACAGTGCTTTGCAGTTTATCATGCAATTTTATAATATCCATTGCTTACTTGATGATGTCCATTATACAAATGAATTCTCTATGGCCTCATAATAGTGATCAAAGAGTTATTCTTATCAAATTATTTTACCTCACCTGTTAATTATCTGTCATTACTCAAATCACAAATTATGGAAATAGAGCATTTCTCTACTCAGATGACTCTTGTTAATCATGTTACTATGTGTCCCAGTCCCCCATTTTCTCAGCCTTTGTATTTTTGTCTTGGTCATTGGCTACTGTGCTATAGTTCAGATAGGCTGTTGCAGCCATTTTTTTAGAGAGGTGTCATAAGTTTTGGCACAGGGCTTCTCTGTCTCTCTTGTTCCAGCTCTAGGAGTCCATATGAAGAAAAGTTATTTCCTTATAGTCACCGTAACATGAATTCAAATTAAAAACTAAGGTTATTTTTAGCAGCAACCCCTTAACGGCTCTCCATATTTGAATATGAGTCTTACTACTGTTGATCATACCGAAATCTCAGAAGTGGAAGGGAGAGCAACAGGGGTTGGAGAGGAAGTACAAGGATGAAAATAAAAACTAAGTAAGCAAGAATGATGCTCTAACACCTTAGCCTAGTATTTAGACCCTCAAACACTTTGTACCAAACCACCATTCTAACCTATTGTACAGTTAGTTGCATTATCTACACAAATTGATCTATATTTTAAATCAGTCACGCACATTCACACATTTTCCAAACTATGTGCATTGTGCCCACTTTTCTTGGAGGGATGCTCTTCTCTTCTCCCCAACATTATTTTTGTTTTCCCAATCAATCTCCAAACATCTGAGAAAACTATCTAAACCAAATGTTTAGCAACACAAAAACATGCTCCAAAAATCTACTTTCCACAACTGTCTTAAACTTAGTAGCAATAGTAGAAAATAGTAGAAAAGGTATTTATGATCTCTTCCTCCAAACGCAGTACACATGCTTTCTTCCACTTTACCTCATCCTATGGACAGGAATGAAACACATCCATTTCTAATGGTGGAATTCTGGCAACTCAATTTTTTTTTTTTTTTTTTTTATTAATTTATTTTGCAATACAATTCAGTTCTACATATCAGCCACGGATTCCCTTGTTCTCCCCCCCTCCCGTCCCCCTTACCTTCCCCCCAACACCCCCCCCCCCCATTCCCATCTCCTCCAGGGCAAAGCCTTCCCCACAGACTGAGGTCAACCTGGTAGACTCAGTCCAGGTAGGTCTAGTCCCCTCCTCCCAGGCCGAGCCAAACAATCCTGCATAGGCCCCAGGTTTCAAACAGCCAACTCATGCAATGAGCACAAGATCTGGTCCCACTGCCTGGGTGCCTCCCAAACAGATCAAGCCAATCAACTGTCTCATCCATTCAGAGGCTGGCAACTCAATTTTAATGCAAATGCAAAGCATAATTCCACTTGTATTTGGAAGTTTCCTGAGTCCTAACATCTTCACAGTCATTCATTTGCCATGAAGCAATCCCATGAGAACAAAACTAAAAATCTGTTCCTTGCATTTTGATCACTAAAAATTAGCTAACAACTACACAATAACTATATTTTGTAATTTCACACAACAAAAGAACATAAGGAAATGAAGTTATTCCCTGACTCTTGAGAGCAATGTGTTCCCTGTATGATGTTATCTATGAAAGACTCAGATAACATTCTGTCTGCTAGATACAAACCTTTAAAAGAACACCCTTATATCTACTTCTTAAATTATGCATAAAAATCTGACTCAGAAATAGAAGTTCTGCCACAGATTCTTATAGAACAGTTCTAAGCGTCTTAAAAATTCATTTCCCAAATCACACTTTCCTTTGAATACGTAAAACAGGGAAAAGATGAATGAGTTAATTAGATATAAAATTACCCTATGTGAACTGAATTAAACTATATTAAATAATGGATCAAAATGTTCAAAGGCAAGAACATAAGAAATTTAACCTCAAACATTAAAGTCATGGGAGTTCTGTAGCCTGGAGGATACACACACCATTCTATAGGTACAGATGCATCGATGTATACATAGCCATGCACATATACCCTTAAAATGACAGATATAACTTTGTAAATTTTTTATACACCACAACTTTTTTCTATAGGATCTGTATTAATATTTCATCTTCTAGGACTGGTTAAATCTATATTCACATTAACCATCCTAGGGTTGAAAGTTTAACCACTAAATAAAATAATGCATGTAAACTCACTTTCCCAGATAGGAACTCTAACTTCATCATGACTAATAAAAACTATATACAACCACCACTTATTTGATATCAGTAACTGTTCTGACCTTCATAGACACTGACCTCAATTAGCCTTGGAACATTCCTATGCACTACATCTTCTTACTGTCCTCCTTTAGTAATGAAAATCTGAATTAGAGGTTGGCATAAGCCACTTTCCTACAGTCACACAATTGATAAAAGGTTGGACAAGGGTGTCGATCTCACTGTTCAGCTCTAGGTTTTAGTAAAACTGTTTCACACTCCTAAGTTCTGTGTCATATACACCTTCTATTCTTTATTTTTTCATGACATAAGTAAATGTACAAACTAGAAAACACATTATATTATTACTGTACAGTGAATGAAAAAAATAATATTTATCCTAAGTTTAGGTTGTTAAAATACAGTAAAGTAGGTACTTTATACATACACAGATCAATAGTAGAAAATGACAGGTTTAGGAGTTATGATAGAAAATTGCAAATCTTCATATTTTTTAATCCTCTTGCATATTTAGCCAAAAGATATGGAGGTGGGAGAAGGGAAGTCTTTGTAGAAGTGGAATTTCCTTTGGTCTTGAAGAATAGAGAGGTAGGATATCCAAGTGATGGAGATAATGCAAGGTAAAACTGAAATTTAGGGAAATGAAACATGACAACTATTTACGTGGCAGTTACACAGTTATGTATTATAGGACATCTAGATGTTCTATGGATGTAGAACTGTATAAGAAGTTTTATGCAAACTCCATACCGCTTTATTTAAGAAATAGAAGGAACATCCACATATTCTGATTTATGAAGGGGGTTCTGGAATCATACCTCCACAAATAACTGTACAGTGAGTTAAGAACCACAAATGATTCATAGATGGAGATATGTCTTATCCATCTGAAGTTGCTCATATCAGAATTATAACACCACATTAACATAGGAAATGATGTCATTTTAAGTGTTTAACAACAACAGGAGTCTTTCAATTACTTTGTACTAAGGTTTAGGAATTGATCACAGCTATTCATTATATAAGATCTAACTAAGGCAATAACCAGACTGTTATGTACTATCTAAGGTGATTAGGACAAAAGAAAGAATTTATTTTTTTTTCTGGTTTAAAGCAAGGAAGATTTAAGATATGGCTTAAAACATTAAAGTTCTCCAGATGACTACCAAATCTCTATTCCCAAATCTCAAATCTAATTACAATTATAAATTTGTATATCCAGTTTCATGTATTATCTTTATATAGGCAGATAATATGTGGATTTTAATATATGTAATAGCAAACTGATTCCAGGACTGCCAATGAGAAGCCCTGCTTTGAGACAATTGCTACTTCCGTTGCTCTACAATGGAAGGCTGGAGCAATGCTTGGGCAAGTACCGTGTTGGAACAACAGCCAGAGACCATGCGGTGCTTTATATAAAAATTCCATCAGACAAGCATAAACAGTCCCCACCCCTGCTGGAATTTACATTTACATTTTGTTCTTTCATAGGAAAGTTGGTGATTCAGTATTTTCATCCAGGCAGATATGTAGGAACTGAGAGGAATTCTGAAACAGAATCCAGAGCATAGAAACAGAAGAATGTATGGACAGACTCCATTGAGGCCCATCACTATAAGAGTTTTATAGGCAACAGAGAAGTAAATACAGATCTCTGTTTTGGTTTCAAGATGCACTGTCATGCACAGCCTCATGTTATAAACACTTGACCCCCAGCTGGTAACACTGCTTTGGAGGGATACACAATCTTTTGGAGGTGAGACTTACTGGAAGTCATAAGAACCCTTGAGGGTGTCTTGTCCAGGGCCCTTTCCATTCTCTCTGCTTCCAAGCTGCCACGAAATAAGCAACTCTACTGAACCAGCCATTTTGCCACCATGATGTTTTGTAAAGTACAGAGGGCTAAGTGACCATGGGCAGAACTCTTGGAAACCAAGATTCTGAATAGTTCTGCCCTTTGGGTTGTTTCTGCCAGGAATTTTGCTTTGCAATTCTGTAACAATGCTCAAGTGATCACTACAGAAAACTTGTACCAGAAGTGTGGTCTTTGGACCTGAGTTGTAGGAGGAATTTGGAAGACTCAGAGGCCTCGGCTAGAGAAGCTCAAAAATGCAGGGCTGTACAGAAGATTCTGGTGGGAGCATAAAATGCTCATGGAGAAAGAAGTGACCATGAGTTTCTTGTAGGAATAAGGGCTCTCTTGGAAAGTGGACTAAAAGCCACTTGTGTTAAATTCTGGCAAAGAATCTATCCTCACTTGTCTCTGTCCTGAAACTTGGTGGGAAGCAGATGTCAAAGGTGACAAATGAGTTACATGGTAGAGGAAATTTTACCATCTTGTAGCATTTAGACTGTGGCATGGTTATAGATAGCTGATTTGTGATTACTAAGATTTCTGACAGTTCAAAAAAAAAAAAGGCCCGAGACAACAAGGGGAGAAAGGTACTGCAGCAGATTTTAAAACATACAGTATGGCTACAAAAGGAATGTGTAAAAGGTTGTGAACCATGAAAGTATATTGCTATGTTGTGCAGTATTTTAACTAGGCAAAGATGTGTTACATTTGTTTATGCTGCAGAATATTACTTTAACTATATGAAGGTGTGTTGCTTTTGTTTATGCTGCATTTGTTAATAATGAAAAGATGTGTTACATTTATTTATGCTGCATTTGTTTAATTATAAAAACATGTACTGCATTTGTTTCACCTTGCCTGCCCAAGGCACTTGATTGGGCTAATAAAAAGCTGAATGACCAATAGCTAGGCAGATGAGGGCTAGGCAGGCAGACAGAATGAGTAGGAGGAGAAATCTAGGCTGAGGAAAGAAGAAGAGAATGAGAGAAAAAGAGGGAGACACCTGGGGCCAGACAGACAGACATGGAAGAAGCAGGAAACGTAGGACATACAGAAAGAAAGGTAAAAAGCCCCAAGGCATAACATAGACGAAGGGAAATGGATTACGTTTTAAGAGCTAGCAAGAATCTAGCCTAAGCTAAGGCCAAGCATTCATAACCAAAAAGAAGTTTCCCTGTCATGATTTGGGAGCTGGTTGGTGACCCAAGAGGAAGTCTGCTACAGTGTCACAGATGTTGGTGCTGTTTAAAAACAAAACAAAACAAAACCTTGAGTTACTTATAATGGGACACTTAGAAAGGTTTCTTTAAGGCTAGGCCCTACCCACCACAAACCCTAGGACATAAAATTATATAAAATTGTTCATTTTATCAACTTTCTTTTGAGAAGACAGATCCCTGGTACACCTTATTTACACAGGGAAATCTAAGGAATTGTATTCTTGAGCTCAGCCACTCAGGCCCTCAGAAGCCACTGCTGCAATTACCCAAGGAGGCTTGCTAGATGGTAGCAGACCTCAGCATCACCCACTTGACGCTGTGCTTTTAGTCATGTAGAATGCGTGACAAGATCATGGGGACTTCTATTAACATTTCAAAGGAAGGCTTTGGAAGTTAGACGATGTCTAGCAGGATTAGATTTCCTGCAAAGACCCTAACACAGAGAGAACGGTATATGAAACTGTGGAAGTAAAGTGTAGGCTGTTGTGGAGACTATTGTGTGCTAGAGATGCCATGATGTGGAAGCTCTATCAAGGAAAGTGACAGGCCGTAAGTGGAGTGATCCTGAGAGAGAACCCAGAACGCCGGCTGGTTGGAGTTAAAATCAGGAGACCACCTGCATGGGATGAAAGGGAGCTACAACATTCAGTGGGTACCCTAGTGGGCTTTGTCTTGTTCTGATTTGATCCTAACTTTTGATCCCTCTATTTATCCCTTTTCCAATTAAAGTATTTGCTCTGAATCATTGGTATGTTATGTCAGAAGTGCACAAATTGTTCTTTGATTTTTATAGGGGCTCACAGCTAAGAGCTTGCCTTGTGTCTCTGAGGAGACTTTAAACTTAGACTTCTAAGTAATGATGGAGTGTTAAAGCTCTAAGAAATCTTCTATTTTCCATCAGGAGACAGCTAGGATCTGTTCATGCCCAGGGGCACCTGGCTGTGGCTTGAATATGAAATATCCCCTACAAGCTTATGCTTCTAAATGCTTTTTTTTTTTTTTCCCAGCTGAGTATTTTTGAAAGAGGAGACTGGAAAATTTACATGGCAAGTCTTAGCTGGAGGAAGTGGGACCTTGAAGGTAGATCCTTTGGAGTAACTGGTACTTAGACTTTGACTGTTCCCTCTGCTTTCTAGTTTCCAGGAAGTAAAACATTCTACTTAACCATGCACTGCATCTAGTCACTATGATGTTATGCTCAGGCACATGGTTTGAATCCTCTGGAATAATTAGCCAAACTAAACAATTCATCTTTTTAAGCTCTATCTATGAAGTATTTGTACCACGGTGTCTTAATATACCCATAACTAAAACAAGAGGAAATTAGATCATGGACAAATTACTTAAGGATTAATACAGAGTTCCTGGTCCTTTGTCTTTCTTCTATTTAACAAAAGACATGACCCATCCTTACAGGTGAATTGAGAAGCAGGGCAATCTTTCTGGAAACCACACCCCAAAGAACTTTTTGAAATCCCACTGGTTCCTGTCACTGCTCTGTCATTCCTCAGCAGTGTTTCCTAGCACAAGGTAAAGTGTAAGCTCTGTCATCAAATTGTTTGATTCTTTAAGTCTATCTCTTATTTCCCTAGAAATTCATGCAGCATGCCTTCTAACTTATTCTAATCTGTATATAGTTAGATTTTCATCATTCTGACCAAATACCTAAAAGAATATAATTTAGAAGCAGGATTTATTTGCTTCATGGTCATAGAGTCTTTTCAATTCTTGGTTGCTTGACTTAAGATGTTTGGCCATAGTATCATCAAAGGAAGAGCTACATGTAGGAGAAGAGATTCTTTCCCTTGTGGGACATGGGAAGCAGAGAGAGGCAGAGGTTTCTAAGAAGAGATACACCTCTCAGGGATATGCCTCCAGTGACCTAATTCCTCCAGTGAGGTGCTGGAGTTCCTAGGACCTCCATAAATATTGTGACTCACTGGGGACCAAGCACTCAACCCTTGAGCCTGTAGGGGGCATTTAATATTCAAATCATAACGGGAGCCATCGGGTCCCTCGTGCAATTATCAATGGTATTTTTCCCCCCAGGAGTTAAGTTCATGTCCATCTTCTAAACCTCAGGATTTGACATCTTTTAAAAAAATCTTCCAGAGAGGTGATTCAGCAATTCAGGGCACCCACTGCTCAGCAGAGTTTGCTTCCCAGCACCAAGTTGAGAGGCTCACAACCACCTATAACTCCAGCTCCTGGGAATTTCACTCTCTTTTTGAATGTTATGGGCACCCATACACAGGTGACATATACTCACATAGACACACATGCATACACATAAAAGTGAAATTTAAAACAACCACTAAAAAATCCTGTTCAATTGAATAAGACTCCAATAGAGAAGTCGACATTTTCACATTGTCATATCACCTCTCCTTCTTGGACACACTTCCCTTATTTCCTGACAGATACAGCCATAGGGCAAGGTCCTATGATGGGACTTTGGGGCAAGTTCCTCAGTATTCAGTTTGCATCAGCATCACCAAGGCACCAAGGAGAGCAGATGTTGAACCCACTTGCACAAATGTTGTACTTAGTCTGAGGGTACCTAGCATCAAGTAGTTCTCAAAGCTCTTTTATTCTCCTATTGTGCATGGAGAGCTAAAGAAACCCAAAGAAACCATGAATGCAATCCAACACCAAATTAAGATACGGTTATTAATGTGTTCATGACAGGTACTTGGGCATGAGCCCTCAGAAGTGGACTAATAAACTATACCAATATCTGTCTTCTGACTACATGAAAATACCTTGAGGGAATTAACCAAATCTGGGTCATGTATCACACAAATATATCACTTTAATTTTGTACAGTACAACATCTCCACAAAAAACATAACAGTAGCCTAGGGGCTGCAGAGATGGCTCAGTAGTTAAAAGAACTTACTGCTGTTGGAGAGAACCAGGGTTTGGTTCCGTGCAAACACACGGTGGCTTACAATTATCTATAATTCTAGTTTCAGAAGATAGGAGCCCTTCTTCTAGTCTCTATGGGCAGCAGAACACATGAGGTATTCATATATACATTCAGCATATATGTATATACTCATATGCATAAAATAAAAATAGATAATTAAAAAAATCTCAGTGGCCTTCATATATACCAAAAGTGTACTCTCAGAGAAGACATTGTTAAAAATATACCATTTTTCAGGCCAGGCAGTGGTGGCCCATGCCTTTAATCCCAGCACTTGAGAGGCAGAGGCAGGTGAATC
The DNA here is from genome assembly GCF_007827085.1 of Peromyscus californicus insignis. Taxonomy (NCBI): domain Eukaryota; kingdom Metazoa; phylum Chordata; class Mammalia; order Rodentia; family Cricetidae; genus Peromyscus; species Peromyscus californicus. The sequence goes on from NW_026294584.1 coordinate 36,748,505, forward strand.
TCTGTGAGTTCGAGGCAAGCCTGGTCTACAAAGTGAGTTCCAGGACAGGCTCCAAAAGCTACACAGAGAACCCTGTCTTGAAAAACCAATATGTGTATATATATGTGTGTGTGTGTGTGTGTGTGTGTGTGTGTGTGTGTGTGTGTGTGTATGTGTGTGTGTGTATAAAATTTTTAATAGCTCAAAAAGTACCTAATATTAAGTCTAATAAAAAACCTGAAAGACCTCTATGGTAAGAAATCATTAAAAGACACTAGATGATGGAAATGTCTTTGCTTTTGGATTGGTAGAATTAATATCATGAAAATGGTTACACTACTAAAATTTATGTAGAGAGTTAATACAACATCCATCAAAATTCTGATGTCATTTCACACATCTAGAAAAGACAATCATATAGAGCCACAAAAAAATACCATTGGAGGTATCAAAATACAATACCTCAAATTATACTAGAAAACTACAATGGCAACTTTGATAGAATATTTTCATTAACGACCAGCCATGAAGGATAAAGACATCATTCCTAACTATATTTGAAACAGTACTCTTATTAGCAGTTGAGAAAAGCAACCAGTAGATTAGCAAAACTACATCGTTCCTTGTAATGTTATAAAAAAATTCTCATCGGTTTGTAAATGTGTTCTCAGTTTTAAAAATGGAAAAATTGAAAACCTTTCCTAACACCAGCAGGTGAGACCAAGACAAAGAAGGAAAAAAAAAAAAGCAGAGGCAAGAAGGGTTGAAATTTTTAAAATGAAAAGCACATTTAACACAACGATCTAGGATAAATATTATTAAGGAATATCCTCTATTTTATATTTTTATGACAATATCACTTGGAAGCTTACAATCATCATGCTTTATCTGGGACTATAGGTGTGAGCCACCAAACCTCGCCAAAAAGACAAAGCAACCAAACAAACAGAAAGCAAAACCACCACAACAAAACAAAGACCAAGTCTGGCTGAACAGCCCAGGCTGCCTTCCAATTCAATATTGTATCTCAGGTTCTTTGGTGTAGGTGTTATAAGAGCACACCAGCATGCCCAGCAGCAATAACCTTTTGAGTGGCCATACATAAGCCCAAGTTAAGAAATAACATGTATAGTTAAGTGATGCACATTAATAAAATATATAATTTGATTTATTTACAATGCTTAAAAAATCTAATTTTTAGAGGGCAAATTTACTGAATATTACTAACCAGAGACTCAAATTCACTTAAATCAAACTCATCTAATTTATAGTACCAGGCAATTGCATGGAAAAGAAGTAAACATATTTATAAGTATTTATAGTCATTTCATCATCAATTTTAGTATTTCAAATTCACTTAAATCAAAGTCATCTAATTTACAGTATCAGAAAATTCTGTAGAAAAGAAGTAAACATATTTATAAGTATTTATAAATATTTCAAACATCAATTTTAATATCTCAAAAATTGGAAATAATAAAATTTATTTATTATTAAGGTCTTAATCATACTTACTCGAATGTTTTAAGTACTTTGACATTTCAAATTACATATACACAAAATATCCCTAAGCAATTATAATTTCCTCATTCATCTTTATTTTGAAAGTTATCCAGTTTAACTCTACATAAAATGTGCATTTATTTCCACTGAAAACACAACTCCTTTCTAGCATATGCTGTTGGAAGAACATGATTGAAAATGAAGATGGTGGCAGTGAAGGCCAGGTCTTGCTTTGGGGACGTTTTTCTTCCACTTCAGTGTTCTTTTACAGGCTTTGAATTGAAGTGTTCAGAACATTTAACACCTCATGGTTCCTGGGCTTCCTTGGGGGAAGTCCCTTCCATAGGGAAAGAGGCAAGAAACACAGCAATTACCTGTTTATTTAAGTGTGTGAAGTTTTAAGTACATAACCTAAACTGAAATCAAAATTAGTCTCCAAACCTTAATGTTCAAAGGTTTTGAAAGCTTCTAGAGAAATGGAATCATAAACAGTAAATTTTAAGAATTCACAAATATTTCCGGTTACCACTTCAAAAACATGAAGGCAGTTCTGCAATATTCTTAATTCTCCTTCAAGTTATCAGACTATAAGGGATTTGGGTAGGGGATATTTAGAGATCAAGATCTCAATTAACTTTGCTTTGACTTTTGAGAAAATCTAGGTGAGTCATTTTATTCAGTTAATGGAATGAGATTATCAAACATTGATGAAGGTTGCTTTGGGCAGAAAAGATTAGGATCTAGATAGCTGTAAAAATTGAGTTACTTAATCCTCTCAAAATCTAAATATAGAGGCAGAAGGAGAAGCATTGCCATGAGCACTATGTATATACTCTTCAGGCTCTGGTCATGTAGGGCTGCTTATGTCTTTATAGTTAGGAAAACCCTTAGCTTCCTATGTGAATGTCATTGTGAGCCACAACTCTACCTTCCATTTTGCAGTCTTTGCATGTGGGTCCCTCTGCCCCAGAGAATTTTGGCAATTAAGCAAAATTCTCATTTGGTAAGTTTATGACATGTCTAAATATATTATCCTGCCTTCCTCAGACTCTGCAGAGTGGAGCCAAGCAGTAAGCTACTACATCACTATGGCATTTACACAGGCATGCTTTTAAAAATGAAGGCTAGCAAATATCTAGATCTTATCTGTCACTGTATTCCTCTCATTTCACACAATTCATCAAGCACATTATCTATAATCCATGCATGCTTATGGACAATGAGCTTACTAATTAATTTGAACATGCTGTATTCACCTTATGTCATATTTTAAAATAATCTTTAATAAACACATTTAATTTCTGGTTAAAGAAAATCAGCTGACTGATGCAACTTAATGCCATTTTTTGTTAAGCTATGTAAAATAAAATTGTTGAGTAATTTAGACTATAAGGTGCCTATCTTTAATATCTAGTATTATTCCTATCACTGCACTTTGAATATTTTTCTGAAATTAGACTTGCAGGTGACAGCTTATTCTTTGTCCTTACTTATAGTACTTTTACTATTCTGGGCTAAATCATGGCTAATGATCTGTAGAGCTATGATGAACGATCTGGATGTGCTCTTTATGATATGTCCTTCTAGTTTCCTATCTGTATTTCTCCCTATCATTTTGTTGCATGGGTGTGCAACAGTACAAACGTGTCCTCAAACCAAATGACAACTGGTGTTAATATTACAATACCTAATTTATGGCAATGCTTAGATTATTATTTTTTAGAATCTATTTTGTTATAATTTTGTAACAAGTATATAATATATATGTACTTTTTAAACAACAACTAAATAGTTATTTTTCTTTCAACCATCTCAGACTTCATAGCTTTAGCATAGCATGTTATACCTCCTAACTTGGAATTTTAGGAGCTTCCTTAATGCCTTAATTAACTAATTAATAAGCTACTGGTTCTGACAAGAAATAATGTTAATGGCTGTGCTTCTTAAACATTAGCTTCCTGTTGTTAAGCCAGATGCTACTATACAGCTATAGGACAAGGGATCTGACTACATGACTTCTAGCACGTGTCGGGGCAGCCATGGCAAAGGTCTTTTCTAATTCCCGGTCTTTTTGTCTCCATTCTCCAGGCCCAAGAGACCCACTGGCTGCTTGGGTCCTCCAGATCTCCCTGAATAGCTCTCTCATCTGAATTCTCTGACCACAAAATATATAATATGTTTTTATTATTTTCTATTGGATCACTGCTGGCAAAACCCAAGAGGCTATGCAAGAACAAACATCAGGAAGATGTGACAGCCATGAGGAGTTTTAAACCCTTCCTGACACACAGGAAAAGTGAAATCAATCTCTGGGACAGAAGCTTGTAGACAGGCTGCAGCAACTTGCTAAGATGAGGCCCCTTTGTATTCTTCAAAACCCGATTTGCTATTTCTCTCTCTAGAATATTCCTTTCCAATAAAACATAAAGTGTTTTTTGTCTTTCTTTACTTTTCAAATTTTGTTGAAAGACAATGACAACAATAACAAATAAAAACCGACATGTGTACACACACGTACGTACACACACACACACACACACACACACACACACACACACACACACACGGTGGGGAGTGGCATGTGTGCATGAACTTCACTTGCAGAAAAGAGAATCTCATTGGTTTTTTTAAATTTATTTCATAATTTCTACAAAACCACTGTAATTCCTCAGGAAAACTTCCCCCATAAGAGTAGGTTTTTATGATTTTTGTTTTTCACATATTTTAACAAGCAATCCCTAAACCTTTCTTCAGTCAAGAACTCAAAAGAATTCCATTTTCAGCTCAGACATATAAAGAGCCTGGACCATCATCACTTCCATTCTTAAAAGCAAAGGCTGAACAAATAGAAAAAAATCAAAGACATTCCTTAGACTTAAAGACCCCAAACATGTGAAAACCACTATCAAAATGTGAAAAGACACAAATCTGAAAGGTATAATATTTGAATGAGCAGGCACTAGATACCATGCTGGTAGAATGTTTGCTTACTTAGTCCTTTTGACAAGGTGCTAAGCTGTATACAGAGACTAAGGGAGCTCCCTGTCTCCTTGACTTCCCTTCTAGTAATAAAGATCCAAGAAAGTGTCACAAGTAGCCATGGAAGGAGAGTGGAAGGCTTTTTTAAAAAATTTATCAGACCCTTTTCCCAATTCGAGGGAAAGGTTTTGCAAATGGAAAATGTCAAACACTTCTTCCAGCTTCAGTAAAACAGTATCACCACATTTGTGGCTTCAGTAAAACAGTATCACCACATTTGTGGCTTTTCTGTCTCATCTACTGGAGAAACAAAACACAAATCACAAAAGCTTAGTGATCAGGGTACACAGAGCTTAAGAAAATACATTGTGGGCTGGAGAGATGGCTCAGAGGTTAAGAGCGCTGGCAGCTCTTCCAGAGGTTCTGAGTTCAATTCCCAGCAACTACATGGTGGCTCACAACCATTTATAATGAGATCTGGTGCTTTCTTCTGGCATGCAGACATACATGCAGGCAGAACACTGTGTACATAATAAATAAATAAATCTTAAAAATACACATTGTGAAGTCTGTAGTACAGAAGGAAATGAGGGATTTTGAGGTAGAAAGGAATGAGTCCCCTGGACAAGAAACAGAAACACAAAGGTTCTATCACAGAGACATAGGGTCCATCGAAAGATTTAACCAAGTAAAGGCACCCCTTTCCTTTTCCAGCATTGCTATGGATACACCTCCAACATCTCAGTGGACAACAGCCAAAACAAATATGGGTTGGGGAATGTTATTTTAAGGTGTGTTACTTTTGTTTATGTTGCATTTGTTTAACTCTGTAAAGCTGTGAATATTTTGCTTGTCTAAAACACCTGATGGTCTAATAAAGAACTGAATGGCTAATAGCAAGGCAGGATAAAGGATAGGTAGGGCTGGCAGGCAGAGAGAATATATAGAAGGAGAAATCTGGGAAAAGGAGATCTAGGATCCAGAGAAGGAGGAAGACATCAGGGGCCAGCCACCTAGCTACACAGCAAGTCATGGAGTAAGCATAAGATTTACAGAAGAAAGAGAATGGGAAAAGCCCAGAGGCAAAAGGTAGATGGGATAATTTAAGAAAAGCTGGCAAGAAACAAACCAAGCTAAGGCCAGACATTTATAAGAAGTAATAAGCCTCTGTGTGTGATTTACTTGGAAGCTGGGTGGTGGGCCCCCCAAAAGAGTAAAATACCAACATCATTTTGGCACACCAACATGGCGTTCGAATATCCCTAAGGCCTGAGAAAGCTGAAAAAAAAAAATACAGCTCCTTTAAGAGTTTCTGCTGGACAGTTTCTGCCAGACACTGACACCGTGAACAGCTAGTGAGTTAAGAAGGAACAAAAAAAAAAAAAACTAAATAAAAATGCCTGGCATAGCACAAGCATCATCATTCTAGAGCTCTAGGAAGGTTGAATGCAGTTCCTGGTCAGACAAACCTCCGACAGGCTGTGAGTTTCACACTTGGTTTTCATGACCCAAGAAGCAGGTGGAGCCAGATGAGAGCCATGTGTGGAGGATCCAGGTGTAGGTTAGCAGTTTAAAGGTTTGCTCATAAGGTCAAAAAAGGCTGAAAATATGCAATAAAAGAGGTCCAGACTGAAAAACCTCTAAACAGTGTGTTTAACCATGTGTGTCAGCTTAAGAAAAGAAAAAGGGTATAGTCATAGAAAGAAATGAACAGTTTTAAAATAATAATAAAGTCTTTAAAGAGAGAGTAAAAGAAATATAAAAGAAAAAAGCCACATAAGGTGGGAAATACACAGGGAGTCTGGATCCTGTATGCTATTGTGTTGATTTTGAATTTTTTTGATTGTTGAAAAGCAAAGGACAGCTGCTAAGAGACATGGAATTGAAAGAGGGACTGTTGAAATAAATCAGCCTATATACTTTAGGAATGCCTTAACTTTTAAAAAGTCAAAAATATATTTGCCAAATGGAAATAAAAAATACTTTGGAGTTTTGTTCCCACAGCAGATAAGATGCTGCGGATTCCTTCTGGGTTAATATGGATCAGGTTTGATCAGGGGAGACCTCCTGAAACTTGACAGGTGATATCTATCCACAAAGGTTACTGCTGGTCTTCCCAGAACTTGGTCATTATATCAAAATTTTCTCTCTGGGACCCTAAAGATACTTCATTCACAGATAGCAGGAAGCAGTTTGGAGAACACTATGTCCACATCACCAAAAGATGGGGTGGGTTGTCTTTGGTTATTTGGTGGGTTATGGATATTTGTTAGAATTTAAGGGAATATAGGAATGGTAAGATGGAAGGATAGATTGTCAAATGTACTTTAAATAGGGTAGATTATTGAATCTACTATAAACTAAGGGATAACTGTTGATCTCAAATATTTAGTATTTGTAAGGACTTTCGTATACTGATACAAATTTAAGTTAACTTTTGTTACAACACTCTCTGTCTGTCTGTCTGTCTCTCTCTCTCTATATATATATATATACACACACACACACACACACACACACACACACACACACTTTTGTTTAAAGGATTTTGTATATTGATATAAATTTAAAGTTATTTTTGTTACACTGCACATATGTTTCTACTCTTTTCTAAAGGGTTTTTGTATATTGATACAAATTTTTAAGGATGTTTTTGTTACCACATATTGTATGTATGCTTGTACTCTTGTTTAAGGTATTGTAACTATGTAGCTCATTTAAAAATGTAAAGTTGTAGTTTTTGAAAGCTATTATTATAAACTATATAGGACAATCAAGAAACATAGGTCAGTAGTTAGTCATTTACAACAATCAAATTTATAGATATGTTAGGTATGTTTTCTAGGTTAAATAGATATAATTTAGACAGATGGTCTTCAAATATTTCAAAGAACTATAGAATATAGCATTTAAAATGTTTTGTTAACTTAAAGTTTTTCAAGACAGTGAGATACATCTGCTCCATGCAGCACCAATTTCTTTCAGAGAAGATGATGATGGATAATGGAAAAACTCCTTAAGGAGTTTGCTTTCATTGTGGCAATGCTAGCCACTGGGCAAAGAAACTGTTCTTGCCTTTGACTGCTGAAAATGTGCTGTGCAGACTGGACATGCAAGACACACAGGGAAAAGACTGTTGAACTTTGCCAAAACAAGGCAGAACAGTCCTTCAAAATTCCTGCTTCACAGAAGAGTCTGCCAGACATTCTGCAGGACACAGAGGAAAGTGACTGATGAACTTTGCCAAAACAAGGCAGAACAGTCCAAAGCTCCTGCTTCATAGAAAAATCTGTCAGATATTGTAGGCCTGTAGGCTAAAGATGTATGCCCAGTGTTGCAGAGGAACTTTGGAAGACTGTCCAGGCAGTGAAGTGTCTCTGTTGTTAGATAATATTACAACTTTCTGGGTCTTTGATGAAGATTAGATTGTTATAGTTGCTATTTTCCTTAGTTATGATAGAAAGTAAATTATGTATACAACTTTGGAGTCACTAAGATGAATGGATGGTGGAGTGCTTTCTTTGAATTTTCTAAACGTAAATGGACTGAATAATGTAAATTAATTATTATTTGATAACTTTTTGTTGTATGTAGTTATATTATGTTGGAGTTAAAAACCTTTCTTTTTAGAGAGGTTGTAGAATATTATTTTAAGGTGTGTTACTTTTGTTTATGTTGCATTTAACTCTGTGAAGCTGTGTTACTTTGCCTGTATAAAACATCTGGTAGTCCAATAAAGAGCTGAATGGCCCATAGTAAGGCAGGATAAAGGATAGGCCTGGCTGGCAGGCAGAGAAAATATATAGAAGGAGAAAGTGTGAAGGAAGAAGAAGTAACCAGAGAAGGAGGAGGACATCAGGGGCCAGCCACCCAGCTACACAGCAAGTCACGGAATAAGAATAAGATTTATAGAAGTAAGAGAAAGGGAAAAGCCCAGAAACAAAAGTAGACAGGATAAGTTAAGGAAAGCAGGCAAGAAACAAGCCAAGCTAAGGTCAGGTGTTTATAATTAAGAATAAGCTTCTCTGTGTGATTTATTTGGGAGCTGGGTGGCAGGCATCCCAAAAGAGCAAAAAACAACTAACAACAGATGTGAGATACAGACTCTCTGTGGAAAGCATAGGGAAGGTCAGAGTCAAGGAACATAGGAACAAAACAAATATGGATGGAGGAGAAGTTAAGGAACACTACTCCTCACTGCTGAACTATTTTCTGCTGATAGACTCAGAGAGAGAGAGAGAGCAAATCATTGCCTTCAGTTATGTACCCACTGATGATCCCACCAGGCATAATGACACACTGAAAACCATTACAGTGAGTAAATGAATTATTTGCAGTGTTAAGGTGACATGCTACTTTATTATTAATTAATTCTTAATTTATTCATCTAAAATTATTCACAATAAAATTAGTGATGCAAAATAAGGAACATGCATAGGATACAGAAATTTTAAAAGAAAGAGACTTGCATAAAGATTAAAGATAAACATACATACATTATAGAAGTCACTTCCAATCTAGTGGTCACACAATGGCCCTGGTTAAACTAAGTGCATCATAAACAAAAGCAAAATTCTTGAATGTGGGAAAGGGACCAGTAGAAATGGGTGGGGGTTGCTAGAGATGGAAGGGAAGTGATAGAGTATGAGCAAGAGAGAAAACTGAATACATTATAAACATGTATAAAATTGTCAAATACAATTAGATAAAAAGAAAAATAAAACAGAAACACAAACATACTGGGGGATTTTGAAGTTTCTTGTATGTATGGCCACAGAAAACAGGCACAACCCAATCCATGGTCATATTAGCACAATTCTTGAAAGCCTTATTAGCTCAGATCCTATCACCTGATATAACATACCTGGCTTTCTAGAACAATTCAAGATGCATGTAAAGAGATGAAAAGGACTCTGAAGCGACAAAGCAAACATCTGATACAAAAGAAACTGTCAAATGAGGAGATTTAATTACAACTATTAATATGCTGATAGCCTCAAAGGATAAAGTTTAAAACTCAAATGAAAGTGCTAGTGCTAATAAAAAAATCACTGTAACAGTAATGAAGAACATTTTATTCATAATAGAAAAGTTAACTGCTTAAAACAATAATTGTCACAATGTATTGAATGACTATAGCATATCATAGTCAAAATGAATTATACCAATACATCATAAGAAAGGAAGAACTTGGGGACACTGAATTGTAGGGAAGCTGAATTGTACTTAAAATCCTCTTGTGTCACATGAGGGAGGATTTAGGTTATTTTAAGATCTAAATGTATAACTTAGGATACCTAGTAAATATATTTAAAAACTGAATATGTGTGCCATATCAAAAGAATATATAAAAGGAAATCACAAAAAGTATTAAAAACTACAGACGACAGAAAATGAGATAGGGACAAAGGAAAACACCAAGGTAGTGGCAATGGATTATATTATTTAAGTCAACTACAGTAATGACTTTAATTATGAGTGGTTTAAACACATGCATTGAAAGACAAAACTATCTTGAGTAGGTGTAAACAAAACAAAACAAAACAAACCTTCAAAACTCAATTACATCTTTGAAAATAAAGAATTATGTTAAAAGTCAACACAAGGAAAAAATATCCACCATGCTAACTCTAATCGTAGGAAAGCTGCTGCTAGCTCCATCAGTTTAAGACAAAGTAGGCTTTAGAGAAACAAAAAAAGTCACGATGAAGGATGCAATTTTACAAGAAGACAGAACAGGTCCTAATAGACATGTCTACATGAGGCAAATTCTGATAGAACTGAATGAAAATATAAAATCCACTATTACATCAGTGATTTGAATTGGAAGTATTGTGTGCTACAAGTCACAGAAGAGAGAAATTATAAGGTCCAAACCTCAAATGTAAGAACAATCTTACAAAGAAGACAAAAGATTTTGTGTTAATAACTATAACCCTATAATATGTAGAATTGTATTTTATAGGCCTACCACAAGCATTATAAATTGGAGTGTATAGATAATTATTTGGGAGGTTCTACCACTCCACTCCATTTGGAACATGGAAAGTGGTTTGTTCAGCTTGTTTTCTTTAACTTAGTGAGACTTTTGATAAATAAATTTTCTCTAAACAGCTACTGAATGATTGAATCTCAATTTTATGACTTAGTTATGTTCATCAACATTACCTGTTCAAAAGGTCACCTATGGATACTATGAGAGCAATGTCTTAATTGTACTTATTTGTTAATACATAAGATTGTGATGTGCAGTCATCCTCCACTATCAAACCACCACCTGGCTTAATGACGCAGTGAAAACAATCATAGTGAGTGCACGAATTGTTTGTAGGGTTAAGTGACATACTAATTTATTATCATTAACTAATTCTTAATTTATTAATCTAAAATTATTCACAAATTGGTTGATCCAAAGTAAGGAACATGAATAGGATGCAGAAATTAAGAAAAAATGAATTTGCAAAAAGATTAAAAATAAATATGTATACAATATAGAAGTGCAATTCTTAATGAATTTTAAAATGGTAGAATTTCAGTAATTTGAATTGTATATTAGGTCTGAGTTAAATAATGTATACACCCAAAATAAGCAAGAAATGCAAAAATCTAAGGAATACATTATTAGACAAATCATTCAGTCTAAAAATGAAAACCATATGAGATTTCATTCAATTTTTCATATGCATGACTAGAATAACAACTTAAGAGAAAACAAATTATTAGTTGTCATTGCTTTAAATTAGCCAGTTTAACAATCATCCTCAATTCATTGCTTCCACGCTGAGGTAAAGAAAAATATTTGAAATTTCAATTATTTCCATAATACTCTGAAGACTAACATCATACCTTTATGACAAATTATTTTGCACTGAGGAGCACTGGCTTATTATATATTGGGGACATTGTTGAGGCAGCAGATGATTGTCATTTTTCTTTTCAGGGTTCACCCTGTATATGCCTAGTAGGTACAAACTTGATGTCCTTAAGTCGGACACATGCGACCAATCACGACTCGCTAATGATACTCACATTCTTCTCCCTCCACTCAACTTTTTTCAAAGATGCTTTCAAATATCACTCTTCGATTTGTTAAAATTCAATCTCACTCAACTATTCAAGAAAACTGATTGTAGGATGCAAAACACTTCTTCATAGGGTAATAAACACTCAACATTCCTTCCACGCATAAGACATAGCACTTACCTGGCATGCATTATAAAGTAGCTGGTGTTCCAGTTTTTTAATACCCAAGATCTGCTGGAACATTTCATAGAGCTGCTCCTTGCTCAGAATAAGCTCAGACACGGCACTCAGGGTCATCCTGTTTGGTTGTTTACACAAGTCTTCTTCACCCCTGTAAATGGCATCATATTTGGCTATCCATGAGCTCAGCACAGTCTCCTTGCTTAGGCCATCAATTTCCGGCAAGCTGCGTACACGTTTTTCTATGTTTTTCTTAAACACCTCTCTGAAATCATTAGCAGAACATCCTCCACTCTGAACCATTCTGGCCACTCGGTCACTCTTTAGAAAAACCTGAAAAACAAAATCAAACATCTGTAATTAGGTATGGTCACTAATACCTACGCTTTAAGCAATCTAGTCAGGGCACTAAATGTTCTACCATGGCTCAAAATGTATAACACAAGTATGTGGTGATATTGTGTTCCCCAATATATTGTTCACCCTAATAAACTTATCTGGGGTCAGAGAACAGAACAGCCACTAGATACAGAGGCCAGAAAATGGTGGCACACACACCTTTAATCCTAGCATTCTGGAGGTAGAGATCCATCTGGATCTCTGTGAGTTCAAAGCCATACTGGAAACAGCCAGGCATGGTGACACACGCCTTTAATCCCAGGAAGTGATGGCAGGAAGTAGAAAAGTATATAAGGCGTGAAAACCAGTAACTAGAGCCTGGTTAAGCTTTTAGGCTTTTAGCAGCAGTTCAGCTGAGATCCATTTGGATGAGGACTCAGAGGCTTCCAGTCTGAGGAAACAGGATAAGCTGAGGAATTGGCGAGGTGAGGTGGCTGTGGCTTGTTCTGCTTCTCTGATCTTCCAGCATTCACCCCAATAACTGGCACCGGGTTTGTTTTTATTAATAAGAACTTTTAAGATTCATGATACACAAGTATAATACAATACATGGCAACATATGAACGGAGTCCCAAATCTCTCAAAAGTGTTGAAAAGCTGAGAGAGGCAGTATGCAGTTCTGAGGAAACAGAGATAGCCTACATATTTCCCATTTTCTGAAGGTCAAGGACACATACACAAAAGTAGAGTCCCAGTGTTTGTGAAAATGGCCCTTGAAGAGAGACTCTAGGGTTCTGTCTCATTCCTCTGCTGCCTGAGAACAGTGATAAAACAATGGTCTAGGAAAACACAACATCCTCTGGCACTTTGACTTAGAGCAATGGTTCTCAACCTTCCTAATGCTGTGACACTTTAATACAGTTCCTCATGCTGTGGTGACCCCCAACCATAAAATTATTTTCATTTACTACTTCATAACTATAATTTTGCTCCTGTTATGCATTTTAATATAAATATCTGTGTTTTCCAAGGGTCTTAGGTGACCGTCGTTCCACACCCAGAGGGGTCATGACCCACAGGTTGAGAACTGCTGACTTAGAACTTCCCAGATTCAGAAACTAGAAGAACTAAACTTCTGTTGTTTATAACTCTCTCATCAGCTGGTCACCTCCCACATTCTCACTCAAATGGTTAAGAAAGTAGTTGGAAATACATGACCAACTTCCCTACATATATTTGGGAGTCCCAGGTAACTCTGAAGTACACAGAGTGTGGAGCCCAACAGTTTTGTAGAACTACAACTGAAGCCAATAAACATCCTATGTAGCTGTTAACCCAAATTACTTTATGACTCAGAGGTCAGAGATGTTTGTCTCTTTCTCTGATTTCATCAGCTCCACAGCTTCAACACTTGTCTGATAGCAAGAGAAAATGGATATGAGGAGAGGAAAACACCTGTAAGACAGTTGTGAGTTTCCACTAATACTAGGTAAGAATATAGCACATCTAATATTCATTATCACCAGGTAACATAATCAACTAAAGAGCAAAAAATAATTAGAGAAACAGACTAAAGAAACATGTAGGGGGAGATGGGTAGCAATAATGCTATATTTTGAAGAGACACAAGACTTGATACTGATCTTTCTCTTCTAAGTTATGAATCTAAAGACCATTGAAGATTCATTAAACAACTGTTTTGTCAATGATATGCGTATGAATCCAACTATTTTGTCACCAATATTAATCTTATTATACTGTTATTATTTGTTTTCTTCTTATATGACAGAATTTTTCCAGAAGAAACTGAAAAACTAATGCAACTACCATGTATTATTACATGCTGCTACTATGCTTATAGGACAAAAATGTCAATTAAGTTTGTGTGTGTGTGTGTGTGTGTGTGTGTGTGTGTGTGTGTGTGTGTGTGTGTTCACATGCCCACATGCATGCATGTGGGGGTTAGCATATCAAGTATCTTTATCACTCTTCACCTAGTCCTCTGAGGCCAGGTCTTTCCCTGTATTGTGGCTGTTGTTTTCTTAGGTTGGAAACCAGCCAGCTCCAGATAACCTCTGAGGCCTGGTCTCTCCATGAACCTGTGGCTTTCACTCCATTAGCTAGGCTGGAAGCTAGCCAGCTCCAGTGATCCTGTCTCTACTGCACCTGAGCGCTGGAGTTATAGGCATGCAGGGAAAACCTGTAACAACACGGGGGTTGGGTCCCTATGATTGTGCTGTAAGCATTCTTGACTGCTGAGCTGTATCTCCAGCTCCCCAAAGGGCACATTTGTTCCTAAGAATGCACTCAGAATGATTACGTACTCTTAAGTTAGGATTACACCATTTGACTATTCCACCACATCCGTGTATGTGCAAACCAGCCACAAACATGTACCACACAAATCAGGTGACTCACTTGTCCCATTATCTGGCATATGTGAGCCTCCTGACTCCAAAATTTTCCCAAATGTTTTAGTTCTCTTTTGGGTGATTCACAAAAGCTTTTTTTGTTTCTTATCTCAGCCAATTACTCTTAGATATTTTGGTCACTTGACTCCATACTACAGTATTAGTCGCTTCTACCTGAGGCGAACACATATATAAAATATACACACAATGCATGCTCTTTACAGTTATGGATCTCTTACAATTGGAAAGTCTATGTATTTTGGTTTTTATGTCTCCAAGCCAAACAAATTATATCTGGACAGGTATAAGAACAATGGTGGCTTGTATCTATAGTCCCAGGACATGGGAAGCTGAGGCAGGGGTTGGGGGATGAGGGGTTGACAGGGGGTGGGGTGGTGGGGAGGTGCCTTTTCAGAGCACCATCTACATTGGCAGATTCCCAGTAAATTCTAGAGGCTAGAATCTCCCTGTAGATTCATTCACCCCAGAACTCTCAAGAAACAGACCCCCTATGTCCACCACTGTGGCAATGTAATAACTTTATTGTTATGCCATGAAATATGTTTAGTGAGGTCAGGGGTTGGTAGAATGGGATTCTCTTCTGGATTTCTTCCTTCCTCTGTCAGATGCCCTGACTCCTATTTCTAATATTTCTTTATTTCTTTATTTGCCCATAGTAGCCATTCACTCTTGTTTATGTATTGCCTCTTGTTCTTGTATTTTCTGTTCAATTTTATGTACTTTGCTTCTCAGTTGATTCAAGAAAAGAACTACTGGTGCCATATGTAATGTTGCTTCCCCAGAAAATACCTAAAGTTGAATCTTTTAGAAATTGTGTAATGTATATAAACCATGAACAGCAAAATATATATTTAAATACATACAAATATCTCAAGTCTCACTACAGGAAAAGTATTGATTTCTAATACTCTACTTGAGCAGTTATTTTGTTTTTTCACTTTACTGTCTAACATATAACATATAGACCCTAGTTTTGAAGCAAAAACACGAATGAATATCGTTTCTGGATTGTCTTTCTCCTATAAAACCATAACCAAGGCTTCACTAACTCACTCCAACTATATAATTGACATTTGCTGAATGGTAACAAAAGGTAGGATTCTGCTAAGTGTTTGTGGCACACACATGAATCCATCAAAGACCAAACCCTGACAAGCTCAGGCTCCCTGAGGGAGAAAGATCAACAACAAAAGGAAACAGGGCAAGAACAATAATAGATGCTCATATAAAAGGAGAGAAAACAAAAGAAATGGAGTTACCAACTCAGGTGGGAAGTGAGAGAGAGAATGGGGAGAGCCCAGAACAGAGACAGGGACTCATGTCTTTAACAGCCTGAGAACTGTGTAAAGATAAAAGCGAGAATGTTTAAGAAAAGTAAATGAATGGGAACAAAATAGAGAAATAAAACATTAAGATCTTCAAAGAGAAATTTGAAAACTTTCCTACTATATACAGATATTAAATATGAATGACTGCAGCCAAAAAAAAATTTAACCAGGAAGACCAGTAGAGATTAGAAGAGAAAATGAAGTGTGCAAGAGAGAAGTCCAGGTTCTAGTTGATGATGTTGTAATAGTTAACCTTGCTTACCAACTTGGTTATATACAGAATCAACTAAGGTGGGTCTGGAGAATATTTCCTAGAAAGATGGAATGAGAGGGGAACATCCTACTGGGTAGGCAGCACTTCCCCAAGTGGGCATTCAATACATAAAGAGGTCAGAGGGAAAACCAGTGCCGATTTATCCTATAGGCCTTCACTCCTTGCTAGTGTGACTATTGATGAATTTTACTGACATCAGAATTTACCTTCTTCAGCCTTCCAACAAAGACGAGACCAGCAGCTCCCTGACTATATTTCTAGGCTTTCAGTGTTAAATGAGAACTGCTGAGTCATCCAGCCGCATGGCCTGAGCAGCCTTGCAGTGCACAGCCTGATGACCCATGCTATAGCATGTAGGCCCATCTATTCAATCCCCATTGTGATATCTATTCACTTTATCAGTTCTCTTCCTCAATGGCAGTGGTTCTCAACCTACCTCATGTTATGGTGACCCCCCCCCCAACCATAGATTTATTTTTGTTGCTACTTCATAACTATAATTTTGCTACTGTTATAAACTGTAATGTAAATATCTGATACGTGACCCCCAAAGGAGTCCTGACCCACAGGTTGAGAACCACTGTTCTAAAGAATCCTTACTAATGCAGGGGCCTAGGGTAGCTAGATGACCTAGTGTGAACACACTGAGAAGTATGTTTCAAACAGTGGTGCCAGCAACAAGGGCAGATAGCAAACTACTGGATCTAAGACAGAAACCCATGACCGAAAGGAGACTGCAGCCTTGATGAAGACAGAAACCCATGACCGAAAGGAGACTGCAGCCTTGATGAAGACAGAAACCCATGACCGAAAGGAGACTGCAGCCTTGATGAACTAGTGTAAGGGGGACAAGGCTGGAAGAAGGCAAGGCAGGGAGGAGAGGAGACAGAATGACAGAATACTTCGGTGAGTTACTAGATATGGAAACTAAGGTGGGGAAGTAAGATTTGCATTCTTTTGATAACTGTAACTACAATAAATAATAAAGGTGGAAAAGTGTATCTACTTTTTAAATCAAAGTGGTAGATATTGTAAGTGTTAGGAATACCTAACTAATTTGGTTTGGGTAGTGGTCAGGAAAAAAAAAAAGTATAGTTAAGATAAAATCATAAAAGTACAGAGAAGAACAAAAGCCTTTAAATGACTAAATTAAATAAAACAAAACCAACAAAAAATGTATCCAGTAGCAGTGAATCATGCAAACAGAAAGCAAAATACACACACACTATCAGCTAAGCCAGGAGATACTTCCAAAGACAGCAGCAAGAAAAAACCAGAGGCCTCTAGAACAAACAGATCAAATGAAAACAGATCTGTCTGCTGTTTCCTGCTCCCAGGTCACCTTGGGCACGGGACATTTATTGAACCGAAAATGGAAGAAGAGCCAGCTGCAGGAGGGAGCGAAGGGGACAAGACACAATAAAGCTGATACAGGAACCCTAAACTGTGCTTTTAGAAAGTGTGAATGGAAAAGAAAGTCTGAGAGAAGCATGTTTGGGTGGGAGCTCTACTCAACCCCTGATACCCTGGCAACCCTATACCCAAAGAGTCTGAAATGTTTGGGTGAGAGTTCCACCTCAACCCCTGGCACCCTGGCAACCCTATACCCCAAGAGTCTGGAATGTTCTGGTGGAAGATCCACCTCAACTCCCCTCTCCCATCTCTTTCCATAAACTCGCCCCTTCAAAGCCCACCAAACACAGCTCCTCCACGAGAGGCTCAAGACCACTCCCACAGGGTATATAAGCTGTATCCCAGAAAATAGACATGTGGTTCTTCTGGTCTCTCATCTTGGTCTCCTCTCTGAGCAGCCAGGGAATCACCCAGGAACGCTTAAACCTGGGCTTTTCTTGATTCAGTCTGATTTGGATGGCTGTGTTGGTGGAGAGGCCTATCAGGGTGCAAAAAGACGTATCAAAGCAGAGAGAAGCAAGGCTGAGAAATCACACTCAAGAAGTAGGAAAGGCAACTTGATAGCACAGAAGACCCAGCAGAACTAACACTGAGTCACTTCTGAGATGAGGTTGGAACAGGCCATGGCACTCTTTCTTGCTCTTCATCCTTCAACGTGTGCCCCTCGGGAGGAAAGTTGCTGTGAAACAAGGACCTGAGGTCCTCAGTCTAACAGCCCTTAATGAACAGAAGTCTGTTCAGAACCACGTCAGTGAACTGGAAAGCTAATTCTTCGGTCCCTATTGATCCTTGAGGTGTTGGCAGTAATAGCTGACAACTTGATCTCATCCTTTTAAGAAACCTTAAGTGCAAACACACAGCCAGGCTGCCTCCTAGATTCTTACTTGAGAAAAGACGAGATAGTTCATGGATTTTATGCTGATAGTTTTGAAATGACTTGTTCTAAAGGAAGAGATACCTACTCACACATCCACAAGGCATATCCTCTTACTTCACTTGGGTCTCACTACCATCATCTCTTAAGAGGAAGCTCTAGTCCTATTGTAACTTGCTATGCCACGTTTGGTTGATATCCCTGGGTGGCCTGCTCTTTTCTGAAAGGAAACAGGGGAGTGGATCTGGGGGAGACAGGAGATATAGGGGAGAGCCTGGGAGGAGAGGAGGAAGGGGAAACTGTGGTTGGGATATCTATGAGAGAAGAATAAAGAAAAAAGGGGAAGCCATATCCTCCCTCTATCTCTCATTCATCATTCTTTACCTTCTTACCCTGTTTTATTTTTTTTGCACAAAACACTGCTGACATCTATTGATTATATGTCGTCCCAAAGTAAAAAGCAGGTGCCAATAGGGTTGATTCCATTTTGTTTGCTGATGAGTCTAAAGTCTAAAAAAAGCCTGTCACTTATCAGGATTCAAAAAAAGGGTGTGTTGAAAAAGTAGTAACTGCCTGAAGATGATTGACTCTTGAGTAACAAAGATCGTGTCCTAAGAGATGGATAGCTGCAGGAGAGACACCAGGGGATGCAAAAATCTGTAACCAAAAGCAGAGGTAAAGCCATGCTAAAAAGGCATGGACTCCAGAATACAAGAGCTTTGTGGAGAACAGCTCTCTTGGCACTGCACACAGAAGCAGGGCCTGCTGCCCTGATGGTACACTTCCTTTCAGAGGTATCACGCTGATCACCATCTGACAGTTCTGGGGCACTCCACTTGGCTTCCAGCATCTCCACAAAATGTGACCCACTAACACCCCCATCCACATTCACTGTAAGCTACAGGCGGAGACCCCTAATATTACTGAGTCCTCTTCTTATAAGTCCTAAGGGCACTTTAACTTCCCAAGTCTCAAGTCAGTTTAAAACATTTCCCCACACCCCTGTGCCTCCCCTTCCAGTGTGACATACCGATTTCTATCCTTGAGACTTGGAAAACATTGCCGACAATCCCATTTTCCTCAGGCTATTTCTGCTCATACACAACTTGTCACTGCACTCCACTCATCCTACCCCAGGGGTCCTTCAATCCCTTTTCACCTCTTCACCTCCCCACAACAGTTCTTCATGTTTCTTCCTATGGTTAAACTGTCAACTGACTCTTCACTGGTTTGCCTGGCTTAGGAGATTTCTGACAGTAAGTCCCACTATTACTTTACCCAACACATTTTCTTCACCGATACAAAATTAATATTAAACAACAACAACAGAAACCTCAGGTCACGTCAACTCAACAATTTAAAAATAACGTGGTACCAAGGTTTCTATAGCCTTACAAAACATTGCCAATTCTCTATCTTACCTGGAACTCACTCTCTGTGAATCTGTTTCAATGCTCTAGTCATCCAAAACTTTTACAGTCTATTTTATCATCATTTAATTATCTGTAGATCTCAGAGATTCCTCTCCCATCACCCTAGCATGACCAGATCTTGGTTTATACATAACACTTCCTTTTTCCTTTAAAGTATTTTTCACATTGCAACTACAATATTTAATTAACAATTAAATATTAACTAGTGGACTCATATGTTTTAATCAATAAATCCCAGAAAGTCAGAAACTATTTCATTTCACTATTTGTAAGACCTAAGCATCAAGTCACACACAGAGCAAGCACTTACAAAATATCTATTGAATGAGCAAGTAAGCTTTGAATGAGTTGTTTGGAAGAGAAAGTGACTGGTGATCTAATTCTTCTATTCATTCTGTTGCATGCTTAAAATATATATCAAGTCAGGAAGGCATACTGATTTAGTTTTACATGCATGCATACAATGGGAACAATATTGCAAAAGGAAAGAATCATGAGAAAAGATGTCACAAAAAGTGAGAAAAGCCTAATATTGAGAGTAGGAGCCACAGTTTGTGGGTGCAGAGCTGCAAGACAAGTGGAAGACAGGTCCAGGATGCAACCCAATGCCAGAGGCACCAGGAAAAAAAAACACTGGAAAGGAGGAAATAAGTGACACAGTGAAAGAATATTTGTGAACACTAGTCACTTTCATAATTCATCCACTAACAAATCAATGAGATTTTCTATAATATGTTACAAGAAGAAAGTATAAGTCATGGAACTTATCCATTTGAATGGGAGATGAGAAAACATCCCAGAGGAAAGGGAGCAAAACCAGTATTGTCCAAAGGGAGGCGTGAGATTCATATTGCTAGCAAAGTAAAATTTGCAGTCTAGTAATCAAATTCCCTACATCAAGTGCTGTTTTTATAGAAGGAATTATATATAATTTTTATAAACAGCTTTTCATATACGATATGTCACACAGTTAAGATACTGTGTGACACTGATATGCCAAGTCTCATTAAATGTCACATATCTTAATCCAACATTCTTTCACAAGAGCTATTATAGGCAGGCAAACTATGGCTATAGTCGAGGCTGATCATAGAGCTGGTCTCTAGTCTTGGGGTTTCCACAAAACAGTTTTCTGCTCTGCAACAAAAGATCACTTTTGAAATTCTGTCTGAGAAAGCTCAAAGGTACCTAGATGTAGGGATGTAGGCTACATGGGAACTAATCATACTTAAAAAAAAATACATTGATGGACAGGCATTGTCTCTCTAGAGATCTCTGACATGATTTCATTTAATTGACACAATCACTCTTTGTTTTCTAGATTATAATTTTCTTTTTCAGACTAAGTGGTTTAAACAGAGAAGTAGCTAGACTAAAGACACAGTGCCTCTGGGAAAAAAGAATGGGGAACTTGGCCTATGGATTTAATGATAATACTATTTTAATTATTTTTCTTACACCCCCTCCATTGTATACCCAAGATGTTCTGCTATGTAATGACCAACACCTGTGGAATTACCAATCAGTGATCTTCTTGTGAAAATTCCACACAAACCAATTCAGCATGGGTATGGGTGTTTATCAACCTAACATTGGAGAGCATTTAACATACCCTGTATGTTATGTTTCTCCACATTTTGGTGAAATTTAATTATACATGGCCCTCTTGAAATGCCACTCTTCCCATTCATCTGCCTGGCTCACATACCAAAAAGATAATTGAAATCTTGACAAAGTCGCAAGGAACTAATAACAAAATTGAACATGATGACTCTAAGAAACAATATCTTCAAAGGCCAAGTCTGCCTAGCTGTCCAAATAAGATTTCAAATACACTTTTGTATAGAAGCACTTAATATGCACAGTGCACTGATCTGAACTGCACACTGCTTCTTTTATTCAAAAGGATTTCATAATGACTAGAGAAACATTATCTTCTTGGCAAATCACTGTGGCTATCTATGAGATGGTTCCTGGGAAGGCTGCCAGCATGTCTTCAGGCAGGAAGATGTTGAGAAAGTACAAGAGTCCCACTTATAAGAGATGCCTCTTCTCAATAATGCCAAAGAAAACATTGTTTTTCGTGAATTTCATAATTTGTAATGTCCTTGAAGAATCAAATTTAGAATGTTTTTTTCTTAACTATTTTTCAGATGCTATCAATTCGTGAATTCCATAACAATAATGGTAAATTAAGTATCACAAAAAAATCAAACAATTCTTATTTTTGCAGAATACAAATTACATTTGTATCTGGTCACTCTGAATAACCAAACCCAGCCAGAGGTTTCTTTGATAGCACCCTGTGGCTTCATTTTTTCCATTCCCTAACTAACCTCCTCTTGCCAGTTCTCTCTTCCATTGTCCTGACGAAGAAGGTATTTTCTGTTCCAAGAAAGGGAAACACTTGTTTGGTCCTCAACATCCTCTATCTGTTCCTTCCCCAATAAACACATATCAAAGCAAATCATGTTCTGGGTATGGTCATCACTACTGTGACAATGGCATGCATTTGCCTGGGACAAACAGGCACACAAATGGATCTACCTTGATAAACACTGAGGTAGTCATCCCAAGAGAGTTTGTAGTCAAATCTCTATGCTAGCTTAGGGATAAGACAGCGGTTTATATTAGGCAGTGAGAGCACTTTTTAATAAAGTATATATATACATAATACATATATATATATATATATATATATATATATATGAAAAAGAAAGAGACATTAGATATTAGCAGAGATTCTTTTCGAATCTGTGAATCTTAAAGGCTTGGAAACCACTGACAACCAACCTCATTCCTTATCAAATGTGAAGAAACCCTCTTTATATTGACCACAAATAATCTCCTTTACTAAAAAAGGTACTGTAAATAAGAGATACATCTAGACATTTATTAGGAACCTAGAAAAGAATTCATCTTAGAGGACCCTTCCCTAGAACTAGCCTAAATCCAACATATCAAATCTAAAGCTCTTGGAACAAACCTAAACCAAAACTTGTCAAAATCTTACCAAGTTTTGCTGTAGAGACTAAGATGAGTCTCCATCCATACAAAGAAAGATGCTACTTGAAAAATATAAAGCTTTAAAAAATAAATTGAGCACTCCCATCATGTTATCAATGCTAGGGAGTTGTTCCAAAGCTTTCTTCTAGTGTCAGCTGACAGTAAGTCCTTTAGTTTGCCTTCTCAGGTATTTTCCAACTTACTGATCAGCCTAAGACTTGCTCAGGCCAATGACAAATTTTTCTTGGCCTTCTAACTACTAAGACTGAAACATAAGAAGAAATCGAGACACTTGTTAGAAGCACAAACACAAAACAATAGGTCACTGGACACTATCTGGTTTTCCAACTCATGCGACAATACACAAGAATGGGACTCTTAAAGGAAGAAAAGCCATGTGATCTCTGTGAAGAGGAGCAATAGTCTGCATTCTTTCCATATTTAATACAATGTCTCACGGCTTGATAGAAAGATGGAGTCCCTTCCTGCCCTGGACCTCCCATCTGGACAAGAGGTGAGTGTCTGGGCTCAGACCCAGAGAGGCCTGCTCCTAGATCCCATCCCTGGGCACCAGCCATTCCGGGGAAGAACTGCCCAAATTGGCCCCAGGTTCTGGCCATCGGGCAGGATCCCCTCCACCCCCATGCGGAAGGTTCCCCTTCCCCAAGACCCCCAGCAGACCCTGCAATCTCCACGACCTGCCCCCACGCCCATCTGCCCGAGACCCCAGTTACTTCCTGAGACTTAGAGACTGCCCCTAGCTCCCATCCTGCCCCAGACCTCCCACCTGGACAAGAGCTCCCATCCCGCCAAGGAGCTCCCATCTAGACAAGAGAGAAAGGCTTCCTGAATCTGTCAGCTCTGTCTGGACCAAGAGTGCTGATAAGACCAAGAACGAATCCACAAGGAGATGGGCAGACGTCAAGGCAGAAGTACACACAACAAAATGAAGAGCAGTACAACATCCCCAGAACCTAGCCCTCCTCCAACAGCTCGACCTGAACATCACAAAATGGAAGAAGGAGAAGAAAACAACCTTATGAATAACATGATGAAGAGGGTAGAGGCTTATATAGAAGGAATCACAAATGTAACTGAGGAAAAGACAAACAAAAAACGGGAAGAACGCTATAAAAAACTAGAGGAAAGGACAAATAAAGCAGAAGAAAAGAATACATCCCCGAAAGAAAGATTGAGCCATCTTGGGCTGGGCTACATTCTTTTGCAAGTTCTACCAAGAAAAGACTTTTTTGTTGTCTTCATTGTAATGGTATAGATTATTATTTAAATAGTTATTGTGTTATGAGTTTTAAATATAGGACACCTAGATTCCAATAATATAATTTGCAATAAGTTCTTAAGTAAGTTTTATTTCCCATGGTTAAATATGTCACCCCTCCTTCCATGTTAAAGCTGCAATGTGTTCCAAACTCAACCGTGCCATTCTGTTCATTTCACTTGCGCTCTGAGCTACTCCACTCACCAACTGGGAAGTAAAAACGTAAAGCACATTGGAAGACCTGAGATTTTAAGATGTGGTATGAACCACAAAGGGAGTACAAAATCACTGTGTCTGCTTCCTCATTGTTGGAATGGGGTGACATGAATTTTCTCAGAATTATTTTTTAGTATTAGATGAGCTAAAATAGATAAAAATAGTTGTCCCTGAATATTCCATAGAACTGCTCCTGGGATCCATCAGCAATGCTCAGACCTGCTACACTATTTGAATGTAACAAATACACATTCACTTCTATACTACAAATCTTTTCCATTTGCAACACATAATACAATGTAAATATAGTCATTGTTCTCTATTAAAAGATATTTATAAGAACTCTTTATAGATTCAAAACAAGTGTAGTTTCCCCCTCCCAACATCTTCAAATCATAGCTGTTTGAATCCAGGGATGCAAACACACATCTGTGGAAGGAAAACTCTTCAGTGGTGTACATTCTCATGTGCAGTGATACTCAAAATGTGATCAGTGGTCCACACAGTCACTTGGGCCACCATGAGTAAACAGTTTAAAAACTTTACAGGTGATACAAGATCACCATGACCTTCAAATCCACCAGTGTTTTATTATGAAAATGTTTAAATATATGGAAAAGCAGACAGAGCTGTTTTGAGCATACATACACCAACGATCTGGATTCTGCAAGCAACTCCTCACTCAACTTGTTGTTTTACAAATCCAATTATCAGTTAAACTTTTTATTAGGGTAAGTCAAACATACGGTTTTCTATTATAATACATTCCACACTTAATTGGAAAACCAATAAATATTGGCCATTTGCTTGAGATGCAATGTCTCAAAAAACTCCTCTTTTAGAAGACTAGAATATGAGGTTGACATGTGAAGCTGGAGAAGAAATTCTATAAGCCGAATCACTGTATTTTCCACAGAATTACCACATTACTACCCTCTCGGACCCCAGGTTCATAAAACATGAATGGTGAAGATGGCAGATTATTTACACATCATAACCCAAGGATCTGCAGCTAAGGAATAAAGTCCAAAAATTCAAAATGAAAGAGAAAAAGTTTGATAAAGTAAATTGATCTTAAGAGCAACCAGCCTGTTAAATTCAAGGGAAATGAACTCCAGACTGACTGACTAAAGTTCCCTAGTGTGTTGTGCCTTTCAATCAATATCTGTTGAATGGCTTTTCCTGTTTATTTCTTGTAGTTATTTATTTTTCCACCAGATGGCAACTATGTATGGAAAACAATATTTTTGTTTTTTAACCCTATAATCTGATTCTTAAAACTATGAGGGACCTGGAAGTTGTAAATTCAATAACCTTTATAAAATTTGAATTACCTCTCTACAACACCACCACCACCAAATCACCACCACTATCACCACCATCACCACCACCCCCTTCCCCCATAACCACCCTCCATCACCCTACCATTACCACCCCACACCCAACAACCACCCCCATACCACCACTACCTCACCACCAAAACCACTACCACTACCACCATCACCACCAAAACCACCCCTCACCATCACCCCCCACCAAAACCATCACCATTACCCCTACCACCAAAGCTACTACCACCACCCACCACCACCCCATCACCAAAACCACCACCACCATGGAGATGATATCCAAATATTTATCAAGCTCCTTAGAAAAAGTCAGATTTGCATGGTGAATAACCAGTGGTCAGGACTAACTTCTCAAAAGCTCTGTTTTCTGGTGGCAACACTCTCCCTACAGCTGATATTTTCACCACTAATTCTAACTTCTGAAATAACAAAGAAACTGTAAATTTGCTCCATGGCCATGATACAAGTGTTTAATGGCAATTAACACACTCCTCTGGCTTCCAGACTAAATGTCTCAGGTGTCCCTGATGGGACAGGAAGATCTCCTCACCCTGCTGGCTCTTCATTGCACACAGTTGAGTTTGTGTGAATGGGATCGTTTATTTCTTTCACGTCCGTTCTAGTTTGCTTTCTGTTGCTGTGATAAATACCATGACTAAAAGCAATTTAGGGAGGAATGGGTTTATTTGGCTTAGATTTCCAGGTCACAATCCATCATTGAAGAAAGTTATGGCAGGGACTCAAGGAGGGGCAGACATGGGAATCATGGATAAATCCTGCTTTTATTGGCTTGTTCCCATGGCTCAGGCTCAGCCAGCTTTGTTCTATTCAAGTACTAAGCAGGCCAAACTTGCTTAGCTACCAAGATCAGATAAGATCAAGTGTGTTAAGAGTGCTA
Organism: Peromyscus californicus insignis; assembly: GCF_007827085.1. Lineage (NCBI taxonomy): Eukaryota > Metazoa > Chordata > Mammalia > Rodentia > Cricetidae > Peromyscus > Peromyscus californicus. Next base: position 36,775,010 of record NW_026294584.1, read on the forward strand.
TGGGTAAAGACTCAGCCACTAGCATTCTTACACACCCCAGGACTGTCAGCCCAGAAGTGGTGCCACCAACAATGGGCTAGGTAGGGCCTCTCCATACCAATTAAAAATCAAGAAAATGGGGCTGGAGAGATGGCTCAGCAGTGAAGAGCACTGGCTGTTCTTGCAGAGGACCCAGGGTTTAATTTCTGGCACCCACATGGCAGTTTATAACTTTCTATAATTCAAGTCCTCTTCTGGCCCCCATTGGCACCACACACACTTGGTTCACAGACATGTAGACAAAACACCCATAAATATACTATAGCAGCAATTGACGAGGCAATTCCACGTAGTTTATCTGGTAGTTAAAAGAGGTTTACTTCAAGGTAACTTACAACCAATAAAGGGGTCAGTTACAGGATCTGGGAGAGGTGAGGTACAGTCCAGCATGGTTCTCTGGAGAACTCTGACTTGGTCTGCAATCCAGCACCCAGGATCACAAGGAGCTAAGAGAGCTGGCAAGTATGCATCTTGGGTTTTAAGGGGTCCTGTCTCAGTCACACCCCAGGGGCAGGTCATAGGCAAGTGTGGCAGTTACCTGCAGCCTCACTAGGAGCAATTCTTCAAGGTCAAAGTCAGAACAGCTACCCACTACATCATACTTTTTAAAATTTTCAAGAAAAAGTCCTACAGGTATTCCCACAGGCCATCTGATAGGGGCAATCCCCCAATTAAGACTCCCTCCAGATAACACTTGTTTGTGTTATATTGACAACTGAAGCTAAGTAGGAGATCCATTCAACTATTCATCTTCTTGGTAATAACTCTTTATAAAACCACAACTCTAGCTTCAGTTTCCTGTGATTGGTTTTCTTTCCAAAGAACTTACAATTCTTTAACATAACGCATATTTTCTTCCCACTACAAAGTGAGCCCCATGACAGTAATGACTACCTAGCTGGTAGCACAGAATTTTTCAAGCAACCAGTATTCACTGAATGGATCAATGAGCAACAAACTACACAGGTGAAATCTCACGATCATGAAAGAGTAGTGATTAATTTCTATTAGAGAAACATTGCTGTCATTCATGCAGCTGAAGACACCACACACCTTCACCTGGCTACTTCCACTCCCAGTCATTCATTTTACACTTATTTTAACTGAACACCACCTAGTATGTATGAAGCTAGGACCAGTGGAAGTCTGCATGAGTCCCTTCTGAATGTCATCTTTGGCCTACTGGTTTAGTATTCACATATCTGTATGAGAGAGGATTCTGTGGATGGAACATTCATGAGGTAACTTTAAAAGGCTTATTTGGGCTCAAGGTTTCCTAAGTCTCAGTCTATGGTCTTTTGGCTGTGTTGCTTTGAGCCTGTAGCAAAACAGAAAGAACATCATGGGAAGAAGTGACATGGAGAAAGCTGCTCATCCCATGAAGTGCCAGGAATGGGGTGAGGGGAGGCTACCTGGTCCAGCTGGCCTCCACTTCCAGAAGGTGACCTCCAACAGTGCCATCAACTGGAGACAACTACATATGAGTCTTTAGAGGGACATTTAAGATCCAAATCATGACATCTTTTTTTTTGTTTGTTTTTCGAGACAGGGTTTCTTTAAGTAGCCCTGGTTGTCCTGGAACTCACTCTATAGACGAGGCTGGCCTTGAACTCAGAGATCAACTTTGCCTCTCAAGTACTGGGATTAAAGGTGTGAGCCACCATGCCTGGCTCCAAACCATACATCTTAAGAACCCAGTACAGAGGAATTGGAAACTATCCTCTTCTATTAGTGGCTGCATAGTTGTGTATAATGCTCCATTTTTGTTTTTCAGATATTTTCTATCATTCTGATTTGGAAATTTAATCTGTCTAAAATCCATTAATTTCCCTCACAACTTCTTTAGTAGATGTGATAGTGGTGGTGAATAAAGGAACCAGCAATGTGAGCTGGAAGAAGCATTTATATGCATAAATCAGACCAATTGCACACTTGAAATGTGCTTCAGTTCATCTCAAAACTTAATGTACTAATAGCAACTGCTTTAATATTCATAATTGCTTTCACTTAATATTAGTTCTGATTACAAGTGTGTGATGTATTCTAGCTAAAAGGAACAGGTCCTCTGATTAGATGAGATTCTTAAAATTGAATGTGCATCAGAGTCAGTGGAAGACTCACTGAAAATGTCCAATGGATCCCCCAACATTTCTGACTGCATTTACCTAAGTGAAACTTAAGACAGGGTGCAGGTGATGCTGATTGTTGTTGCTGTAGTGGGACTCACCATGGCTCTGAGGTGTTCACTGGGGACAGAAAATAAATGCAGATGACTTGATAGAGATGACACACATTCTTTTAGAAAAGATAATTTGTGTTTTGTTTTTGTTTTTGTTGGTTTTTCGAGACAGGGTTTCCTCTGTAGTTTTGTGCCTTTCCTGGAACTCACTTTGTAGACCAGGCTGGCCTCGAACTCACAGAGATCCTCCTGCCTCTGCCTCCCGAGTGCTGGGATTAAAGGCGTGTGCCACTATCGCCCGGCTGATAATTTGTGTTTTATGCCCGAACTTAAAACAGCCAATATCAAACAGCAAGAGAATTATGAAAATTGCTACCCTTTCAAACTTCATTGAGAAAGGCACCTCACATCAAAACCCTCTGAGTAAATAACTGCTTTTCACAAAAGAGAGCTGCCAGCTTCTCAGTCAGCACTGCCAACGCCTTTAGCTGGGGTTTTTCTTATGTGGCTCTATCCTTTAAGCTTTCAAAACTGCACTCATGCTAATAGTGTCTCCTTTACTTAAAAGCTAAAGAATCAAGTTCATTGTGTAGATGTTAAAACAATGAGCCATGCTACTATGCTAAATACAAGTACAGTTTTATCATGGAACTGACCGCATCATTTGGGTACTCTCCCCATCTTGACATCCTGATCATGAGAACAGAGACACTAGCAGACTCTGTCATATGGGACTGCAATGCAGCTGCTGTGGTGGATCAAGTTCAAGACCTGCCCGGGTTACGGTGATAGAACACTTGCCTAATATGCATGAAGGTATCTGGAAATTAAAAAATAGGGTACTTGGTGCCAATCTTACAGTTATTGTGATGACTATGTGAGTTCCTACCTAAGAAATACATAACTGAATTAACTGTACCCTGGAACACTTTAGCTATAGTTATTCCTTCACCGTTCTTAGATTACTTGCCAACTTCATCTAGGCTATGACATAGGTTTGAAAGGTTGGCAGTCATGCACCATAACAAACAGGAATACTGTGTGGAAAGGCAGGCAAAATAACTAAGAATGTAACAGGAAAATCAACACAATATAAATAGAATTTGAGTGAAAATGAGGGAGTAAATCACAACTTACTACTTACCATGCATCAACTTTTGGCTGTTTTGTTTTAGTTAAAATGAATTTAATTAGTAGGCTAGAACTACATTTCCAGTTCTTTATTATCACTTAGAAGTTCTATTGTTTTCTCAATTTGGCATTCTCCGAGTTTATATATAAACCACACATTGCACTATCTGTTAGTTTCCATTTTGGTGAATGTTACTGTTATAACCTAGAGGCACACACTAGAAGAGGGAGGTCATCCTTGACTCTTCACTGTTCCTCAACTACTCCTGACCCATCTCTACCTCTTCTATATCATTGGTGTGTTATTATATTGGTGATAAATAGAGGAAGAAAATTACAGGAAAAGTTTTGAAATCAGTTGCCTTGGTCATCAATAAGGAATATGGAAAATTTGTACTAGCAAATGAGGAGCATGGTATCTTGGAGGCAACTCATCCATTTGCCTATTATTGTCTTAGCTCATACTTGAATACAATTGTTTATTCCAATAGAATTTTCAATCTCCTGTCTTATCAAGTCCTCAACCAAAACTGTATTGGACATTTGATCTTCTTTATGAAACACTTGTTCCCACTGTTCCCTCCTGCAGAAAGATGTTATTACATTTTCAGTGTGTGTGTGTGTGTGTGTGTGTGTGTGTGTGTGTGTGTGCATATAAACTACAGTGTGTATGAGTATGCATGAACCAGTGAGAGGAGAGGAGAGGAGAGGAGAGGAGAGGAGGGGAGGGGAGAGGAGGGGAGGGGAGGGGAGGGGAGGAAAGGGGAGGGGAGGAAAGGGGAGGAGAGGAGAGAGGAGAGAGGAGAGGGAGAGGGAGAGGGAGAGGGAGAGGTGGGGGGGAAGAGAGACAGAGACAGAGACAGTGAGAGAGAGAGAAAACGAGAGAATGAGAGAATGAGAATGTGAATGTACAACCTACAGGATACCTTTGTGGAGTAGGTTCTCTCCTCTTTCCAGGGTCCCAGGAATCAAACTTGGGCTATCAAACTTGATGGTATGAGCCTTTACCCACCGAACCATTTTGTTGGTACTGAGAATTATTTTTTCAAACCTGGAAGTACTTCCACTTCAAATATTTTCAGAAGGCAGATTTTGTTTCTCCAGGTGAAATGTATCTCTAATTTCCAGAAGTGTGTTTTAATTCTTTTCAGTGAAGCTTAACCCTTCCTAAATTTACACTTTGATTCCTACATAAATACTTTTCATAAAGTGAAATCAAGTCATCTTGAAGGAAATTAAACAGCCAAGGCTCTTTGTTATAGTCCTGTGCTAGTTCTCAATCTAGAGTATAGCTGAAATCCCCTGAACAACTTTATAAAGACTGGGTCTATGTCTTGGTCTAGAGATTTAAGTGCAGTAGGGGCACTGAGCCTTTTTAACTAACTCCAGGTTATTCGGATATGCAGTCTAGGCTTAGAAGTACTGTACTACAGAAAATGGAGAAGGGGATCAAAAGGTTATTAATTTTTAATAGGAGCAAAGATCTTGTCAAAAGTAGATAATAAAGATCCACTATAACTCAAATAATAAGTGGCTGCTGTGGAGCGGAAATATTAAAAGCGGCTACTTTGATTAAGTGTAAATGATACTATGAAAACGGTAAAGGGGAAGCATGCAGTGGCTTTACTTGGATGGTAAAACAACTTGAAATTTGATTCTGTATCACGCTGGAAAAGAACAAGAGGAAGGGGAAGTGCTAGTGGCTGAGGGAGATCTTTGTTACAATGAGAGTCAGAAGCAAGCCTGATGGAAAGGTGGGGATGTTGGGTCAAGCAGATTTTAAGAGGAAATTCTGAGAACAGTGTTCTAAGTTGGTAAGTTTTCAAAGACAACACAACTTGATATGTGGCAAAAACAATGTTGATGGGAGCTGGTGAAACGGCCCAGAGAATAAAGTACTTGTCATACATACATGAGGACCTACATTCGCTCCCTGGCACCTATGTAAAAAAAAAAAAAAAAAAAAAAAAAAAAAAAAAAAAAAAAAAAAAAAAAAAACTGAACCACAATCCTCACCTATAATTCCAGCTGGGGAGGCAGAGACAGCAGAACCTTTGGGGCTTGATGGGTGACCAGTCTAGCCAAATCAATGAGCTCTGGGTTCCGTGAGAGACCTTGTCTCACCAAGTAAGGCAGAAAGCAATCGAGAAATGCACCTGACATGAACCTCTGGCATCTCCATGCAGCCATTTACATATGTAGCCACCTATCCCCAAGCAATCCCTGCCCCCGCAGACACATACACACCACACACAGAGCAGACAACTGCTGAAATGGAGGTGAAATAACCAAACAGAGCAGTTACTAAATCAGAGTGGCCTTAGTGATCGACAAGGATGCACCTACGCTGACTGGGCATACAGTGTCCTCTTGGCCTGCCAGAGGTCACCTGGGGCGAGAGGTGTTACAAGTTAGGTGTAACTGTGTAAATGAGATGTCTGTAATGTCCCCTACTGAAAAAACAAAACAAAACAAAGCCACTTTTTTTTTCTCTGAAAGCCAGTTATGCTTTAAGATATTCCTATGGTAGCAAATGCAATAATTTCTAAACAGTAAGACCGAAACATTGGAATCACAGTAATTACAAAAGAAACAAATGCATTTTTAAAATTCCCAGAGGTGCTTATTGGTGAAGAATGAAACAGAAGGAGGACATCTCTATAATAATGATTGATTCTCAGAAACAACAAGGGAAGACTTCCCCTTTGCCTCTCTCAGTTCCCCAGACTTTAATATTCTTCTTCTTGGTTCCTTCTGTTGTTTCAATAATCAGATGTCTGGAAAGAGACCACTTTAAATATACAGTGTGCTCATCAGGCTAGCCAGATCCCTGGCTCACTAGATCTTATGAAGGGCTCCCACTACTTCAAACAGCTATTGACCAGCATGTTTTTTTTTTGTTTTTTTTTTTTTTTGTTTTTTTTTTTAGGATCATTACAACCATTTTACAGCAGGACAAAAAGATATTATCATTACAGTTTATGTTTAATGAGTACTATTCAGTCAGGCAATAACAGGTAAAAATATACTAGAATATTTTTCACTTCAGAAAAAAATTAAACAATTTGTCCCACTAATGATGAGAAAAGAAATTTAATTTTTATTAAAAAAAAAATCCTACTGATCATGGGGTGTGGGGGCAGGAAACAAAACACTGACTACTGAAGAATACTAAAACCTATAAAAAAAAGTATCAAAAGTAAACTCATTATGGTATTGGCATTGTGCCAAAACATCATATATTCCAGTTCCATATCATCAAGCAAAATATTTTTGCATTATATTTGGGTCCAAAACAAAATGGCATTGCCTATATAGTGCAGGTAAAAATTCAACTACAACCAATATCTGCCATCATAATAAATATCTAACAGAGCAAAACTAATTCCAGTTCCTCATTACTAAACCCACAAATAAAATCAACCTGGAATAAAAGTGCTTGATTTTTTTTACAACGAATCATTAGAAGGGCAGGACTGAAGCTGCTATTTTGTTTTGACATAAGAAAGCAGCAGCTTTATAGAACACTTAATGTCATTGTCAGACACACAGACACACAGTTTCCAAGTTCGCAGACCTGACCCTCCTTTCCCATCTCTAATACAAACTCCAACCAACCTTAAAAGAATTCACTGAAAATTCTTGAATTCCATGATATATACTGTTAAATGCTCACTATCCATACCAGCAAAAGATAATCTTTTACATAAGTGAACCATGTAAATTCTTTCTTTCTTTTTTTTTTTTCTTTTTCTTTCTTTCTTTCTTTTTTTTTTTTTTTTTTTTTTGAGACAGGGTTTCTCTGTATAGCTTTGAGCCTTTCCTGGATCTCGCTCTGTAGACCAGGCTGGCCTCAAACTCACAAAGATCCGCCTGGCTCTGCCTCCTGAGTGCTAGGATTAAAGGCGTGCACCACCACCGCCCGGCCCATGGTAATTTCTTAAAGCTGGGAGTTAAGTCTAAGCTTGACAGTGATGGACAAAAGGAAGGAAAAAAGAGGAAAAGAGAAGCCAAGAGGCTACAGAGGAGGAAAAGGAGAACACAGTGGCATTTGAGAGGAAAGGATAAGTAAGTGCCTCATACACTATGCCTATTACAAATAAGGACCTCATGTAAATTTGCAAGGAGCTCTAATGATCCTAGAACTTTATGTTTAGAAAATATGACAAAATGCCACAGTACCAGATATACACATTTCAAGTTTTTTTTTCTGTTTTTGTTTGTTTGTTTTTTTAGTGGTAGTGTTTGTGATGTTGGAAATGGAACCCAAGGCCTTCAAGGCCTTGGCCAAGTACTCTGGAAGATACCAACCCAACATCTCCAGAGCTTCAGTGAAAATCACTGAAGCTAATCCATAAGCCCAGTTCCCAGTGGCACCATACAGTCTAAGGATGACAGCTTATCTATTCAGTATTTAATCATCCAAGGAGAGTTCCTGTAGAGTCCTCTGGGCTCTTCTCTCTCACTGACAGTAGGTACTGTAAGGAATAACTTCACTGTCCTAAGAAAAAAATGAAAACACTGGAAATTCAGTTCCTGCTAAATCCTTCAGTAAACCTGGTATTCTGTATGATTAGCAGTCAAACCTTCTCAGGGTCAGGAACACAAAGGCCTGTATGTAACAGGAAGATGTGACCTCACCCTGGTATCTGCCCAAGTGTTGCTGTATCTTGGCTCTCCTGGCCCTGCATGAATGCCCTTCCTCTTTTAATAGTCTCTGTTGGGTTGTGTTTGCAGCCAAGTTATGCAAGGAACAATTCACAGAGTATGAACAATTCATACTCACTAGGTCTCTCTAGCTCTGCCCAATAATTCATACTCCAGTATTTGCCTAAGAGAGTTCAAAGACTCACTGAAATTATGCTAAACTCCTATGCAAGGCAAGACATTACAATGAATTCTCAACTAAAATTAAAATTTACTATTTTTGTCAATGTGACTTTGGAAATAAAATTTCAGAATCAGTTTTCCATTATTTGTTACAATGGGAATAAACAGCTTAGTTTATCAGATTAAAATATAACATACTATGAAAAATATCTATACTTTCATATTCCTAAGCTTACTTATTCATCCAAAAACCCCTGAGTGCCATACACTGTGCAAGACTAAATACAGTGAGCACAACTAACATGAGCCCAATATGTCAGAACTATCACTCTACACTGAGCTACATTCTTCAAAATAATCTGGCATGTTTAAAACATTTTTATTAAGGACAAAAAAAGAAAAAAACTAATTGGGGTGACGACTGAAACCCCTGGAAATTAAATATGACAGGACAAAACATCACAGAAATTATATAACTTTATTCAACAAATCATGATCATATATTACTCATAAGCAATATTAAGCACTAAAATATGTACTTTTCTTAAAGAGTTTTAGTACTTTATTTCTAAAGATTTTCTTGTTATGCAGATAACTGTTATATAAAACTTACTAACTGCTTGAACAGAACTCTTGATCAAGGATAAACAAAAGAATTCTGTATAACAAATTTTCATTTCAAAGAATGAAAAAAGCACGGCAACATAATGACATCAAATTACTATAGTATAATATATTGACTTTTACCATTGCTACAACGTGAAAGATAACTGACGATTTCTTACCAGAAAAGTGCAAAAAACATATTAACAACTTTCTTACCAAAATAAAGCCAGGTATAAACACACAAACATAATTGGGGGGGGGAGTTGGACTCTGGTTTTAACACAGGTTAACTAGAAATAAACATGGGCACACTCACAAGAATAATACATTGCCAAAAAGTTAAAATTAGCAGAGGTAAAAAGCCATAAAATCCTGCCAGGTTTTCTTTCCCCTGTATTTGAAGCTTGACAGTGGATTTGGAAAATCAGCAGAGTGGCGGAAAATGACACACACACACACACACACACACACACACACACAAAGCACACTTCAAGCAAACGGCTTGTCAGTATGAGGATCTGATTTGACAAACAGGTTTGTTTAATCCACTTGCTCAAAGGTCATGCTGTCCAAGTGAAGGATGGCCAGTTTCCTCTGCTGCAGGAGGCTGGCTATCAGAGTTTGCAGAAGTAGGGTGCTCCTGGACATGGGTCACTTTTCCTGAAGTTCCTGCAGGAGGAAGTTCATTATTTGTCTCTTCTTCCAGGGGTGAAAAGGTTTCAGGCAGCTCACTTGCCATCAGAACTTGCAGAGAGTCTGTTCCATCCTCAATGTCCATTTGAATCCCCAGAGCTTTCAGAATGTCACATTTGCACATGGGGCACGTGCCATGGGCTAGGATCCAGGGGTCGATGCAATTCTTGTGGAAAAAATGTTTACACGTGAGAAAACGAACTGTATCATTAGGCTTATAGTGTTCAAAGCAGATGACGCAGCTATCCGCGTTCGGATTTACTTCCTCATCGCCCTCTTTTAATACTCGAACTTGCAGCTGGCCAAAAGCTTTCTTGAGCTCTCTTGTTAACCGCTTCCATCTCCTGGTCTCAATCCTTGCAACCCAGAGTCTCCGAATATGATAAAAGGCGAAATATGCTAAAGTAGCGGTTGTGACGATCATAAAGGAGACAAAATAGTGATTCAGCCAGATAATATGCTTTCTCCCCACCTCAACCACGACGGTAACAAGAACCCCCTTCCGTATTAAATGCAGAATTTCCATGCCTTTTAAGTTACCAATCATAACTACGATGGTGTCTTCAAATGCTTGGTGAGACATGGGGAAAACCTGGTTGCCAGTACCTGGAAAGTTATAGATTATCACTCCTTTGGCTCCATTCTCAGAAGCTACCTTAATTTTCTGTGTGAAGGTGCAACCTCCTCGTTCAATGAGTGCAATCCAGGGCTCGTTGTTCTGCGGCCGGATGAAACCGGTATTGGGATCACAAGCATTCTGAGTTTTTCCCTCTGGTGGCACAACGACTCCTGCTACTTTCTTCAAGTTGGAACTTCTTCCGAAGACCCCGGTCTCCCCTAGCTCTGACAACATGCGGTTCCCCACGTGAAATGAGATGTTCATGTAAGCAGTCCAAACTGCACTTGCTGTGCAGCACTTCTGACCGAGGAGCCAAACCAAACCGAATTTCAGAAGCCAGAAAGATGCGGCGCTGTTTTGCCAAGTGCCAGTGTGGAGGGGATTCATCTCTGTCCTTCACCAGTGACTTTAAGAGCCAACCCAACCAAAGCGTGTGGCTGCCACATCTGTTGACAATCAATTCAAAATGAGGAAGGAAAAAGTATCTTCTGGGTGAAAACAAGATCCGCCGTCTTCCAACATGTTTCAGCAAGAGATTTCGAAAGATGTCCTGAGTTTCAGATGTTTTATTAGAGAGAAAAACTTTAGATAGTAAAGAAATCCCTCTCACCACTGTAACTTTAGAAACTGCTTACTGTTGTTGCATGAGGTGATTGTGACATAAAAGACCAAGCAGCCAATTGGGTAAGAGCTCAGAGCACACTGTAAATGTATTGGCTTAAATGTTTCCACTGTGGCTATAGGTAGTTTGGGTGTGCTTATAAGATGATTCAATCATTGAGTCATAAAAAAAAAAAATGGTTGTAGGTAGCACATTAAACTTAAAAAAAATTTCTGCAACTGACTCTTTGTAAAAACCTCAAATCATACGTAAGAATACTCTACAACTGTCACATTAATAAACATTTCTGACAAAATTAAGTTTGAAATTGACATAGAATCATAAATTAGGACTGTGACCAAATGAGCCTAAAAATCAGTGAGATCTATAACACGAACTTGATATATTTGGTGGCTGTCAATTTTTTATAAGCATGCAAATAAATGATATAGGATTTCTGAGATATTTATTGGTTTTGTCTTGTTTTAATCTTTTAAAGCAGTGATTCTCAATCTGTGGGTTGTGGCCCCTTTGGCAAACCTTTAGCTCCAAAAATATTTACATTACAATTTGTAGCAGTAGCAAGATTACAGTTATGAGGTAACAATGAAAGTAATTTTCTGGTTGGGGGTCACCACAACAGGAGGAACTGTATTAACGGGTAGCAGCATCAGGAAGGTTGAGAATCACTGTTAAGAGTACGGAATCCGGGTGAATCTCCTTGTCTCATACTTAACACAGACAGCCCAGCAGCACATACAGATATTAAAAATAAATATAAAAAACTCAACACAGACAGAGGCTTATTTCTTTGCTGACCTTGATGGCTGTTACCAATCTAGCCAAACTCTGAATGAAGAGAAGGAAGAGTGAAAGAGTAAAGATTAAGCATAGCTGTATAATCCAAGAATGACTATTTTTAAAATGTAACTTCATTAAAAAAAACAATATTAAAAAGTTAACCAATGACAGCAACAATGGTTGCAGGTCATAAAGAGATGATGCTAACTAACGAAATTTTGGACCAAAGTTAATATCTCTCTTAGGAGATCCTATACATCCTGCCTGCTCTGCTTCCATTATTACTACCTTTAGTCAATGGCTGTAGCTAACTTTACAGCTAAAGAATCAACATACATGGGCAGTGACGAATGCTGCTATATTCTCAGGTAGGTAGCAATATGTTTCTATTTTCCTAGCTAGAAAGCCAAAGCTAAGGACTTTTGCCTTGAACAAACATTTTTGGCCTCTATATGCAGGGTTCAAAAACAAGCCTTTTTAAACTGGACTCACCAGGACTAAGAAAACTGGTACTTTTTTATAATTTATGAACTAACAACTTGAGACAGGAATGAAGAAAGTTCTACATGCAAAACAAAAATCAGCACATAAGGTGTTGGTCAGGGAGGCTCCATAGTGGTTCTCAACCTTCCTAATGCTGCCACTCTTTGATACAGTTCCTTATGTTGTGGTGGTGACCCCCAAGCATAAAATAGGTTTTTTTTGCTACTTCATAACTGTAATTTTGATACTTTTGTGAATTATAATTTAAATATTTTTAGAGGTTTGTCAAAAGGGTCACAACCCACAGGTTGAGAACCACTGCTCCAGAGGCTCCCAAAGCAATGTAGGTTCTTGGCTGCCTGCTAGAATTAGATAAGACCTTATTGCTGAAGACATCACACAACTTGGATTCATGGTACAGAGAAATCAAGCTGGAAGCTCCCTCCCTGCAGCTAGCTTTGAGTACTGGAAGATGCTATGTAGGCTGCTGGGAGAGAGAGGACATCAATGATCTTCCCCAGTTATGAATCCTATGATCTAAAAAAACCAACCTGCCAGGCAAGATGCACCTACTTGTGAAATAGTAGCACCACTGCTGGTGAGCAACAGCAACGATTAGATTTGACACCCACTACATGGGAGGTAATCCGTGTCTGGTACTATAAACCTAGTCAAGAACACATGGCTAGGGACAGGAGAAAGAACTGGATATGGCCAGCTGATCCTGTTCAACTGTGATCTGAGTATTGTTTATATCCATAGACATCTACTACCCTCAGTCTTCATCAGAGAAGTCTATTTTGTAGTGAACAGTGGTGCATACAGAGATTCCTGGCTACACAGAGTGTTGAATTCAGTGTCCATCCTCGAACAAGGCATTTATGCCAGTCTAGAAGAGGAGGGAGAAAGGACATAAAAGCTAGAAGACTGGGAGAAAGACCTCAAAATACTATCTCCTGAACATGACAATGATGAGCTCACAGAGGTTGTGGATGTCACTACACAAGAATGGTCACATCAACAGTTAGGAATAGTTGGAGGAGACCAAAAGATTCTATTCCCCAGTGCAGAACTTTTCCTTACTGATGGACTCAGGGGGAAGGGGAAACACTGCCTTCAGTTGTAAACCCACTGATGACTGAACCAGACTGAAGTGAGTGGTTCTTATCCAATACTCAACCAGACAGGCCTGGCTAAACTGTATGGGTCATAACTTAGAAGGGACTAGTAGTGATGAGGGGTGCAGGCTGATAGGATGAGGAGGAGATAAGGGTGTCTGGGATAGATTAATCAGAATACACTGTATGTATGTTTAAAATTGTCAATTAACAAAATTAATCAATTGAAATGTTCAAATGAGAAGCATAAATCAGAAAGACTATTAGTGTGGAACTTTTAGTCCACAATGGTTGGTTTTCTCTTGCAGAAGCAATTACTGACTCATTTCCAAACAGCTCTTTGGGAAAAGAGAAGTAAACAGTGTGTAGACTTGTAAAGACCCCTCCACATGCTATCTACATTGAACACTAAAAGCTAAGGGAGATTTTCACCAAAACCACAAACCCTCATCTTTCAGCTTTTTAGTACTACTTAGGCGTTTATCCACTCACCAGAAATGAGGATGAAAAATGAGTCAGATATAGTATTGGAATGGAAACTGAACAAAATGTTTAGCTCTGCTCTGTGGTCCAAGGCCACACAGATGCTCACTACCATTGGAGAAGCCAACAGCAACCCCTAAGAGATACTTTTAGAAGAAAGTATCTCTTATGTCACCATGGCTGTTTCACTATGCTAGGATTTAAAGATCTCCAGCAAGCAGGTCAACTTTTGCAGTTGATGCCTAAAATACTTTAAAACTTTTATATATACAACACATCCTATCCTCTAAAATAATTAGAGTGAAGAACCCATTCAACCCATAGCTTTGGAAACCAGATTTCCTGGGTATTAATAAAATTAATTAACCATGGCAATTTAAATCCAAATCTAATCCTATAGCTTTAGGATTTAGTGAAGCTAGAATGTAAACTGTTAGGTGAAGTATTAAAACAAAGCCCCCAAATAAATATGTTAAAAAGGAAACTTTACAGTAGCCCAGAAATTCTCCCACTACATCAATGGCATAAGCCCAGCAATTTGAAGATCAGGATAAGTATTATTTTTCAACACGTACCTATTTCCTTATTTGGAGAACACAACCTTTAACAAACTGATCAAAAAGACATTTAATGGGCATGATATGGAGTTTTATTTTCAAAGCACACAAATTTCATCTTCTGTGGCTGGATAGTGGAACCAAGGGTCAAGTTTTCTCTGTGTGTACAGTGCAGTGAGAGAGTTCATCTAATTTTAATCTGTGGAAAGATCTTGGGCTTCTTAAGGTTTTAGAATGTCACACTTGCACATGGGGCATGTCCTATGGGCTAAAAGCCAGGGGTCAATACACGTCTTGTGGAAAAAATGTTTGCAAGTTAAAATACGTACTACATCGTGGGTTTTGTAAATATCAAAACAAACAACACAGTTGTCTTCGTTTGGATCTAGCTCCTTATCCCCTTCCTTGAGCACTCGGAGTGGCAGCTGACCAATAGCTTTCTTCACATCGGCCTTTGTCTGTCTTTGCCTCCTGGTAGAAGAACTGGGAACTCGGGGTCTCCAGGCACAGTACAGGAAAAGGTAAGCAACTGTGGCTGCCAGAAAGGTGAACAAAGACATAACATAGTGGCTCAGCCAGGGCATGTGCATTCTCCCCACTTCAATGATGATTGTCACATAGACACCTTTCTGGACCAAGTGCAAAAGCTCCATGCCTTTGAGGTTGCCTATCATCACTGCAACTATATTCTCTGTTCCCTTGTGAGACATGGGAAACACCTTGTTGCCTGTACCTGGATAGTTATAGATGATCACCCCATTTGCTCCCTTCTCTGCTGCCACATTTATTTTATGAGTAAAAGTACAGCCTCCTCGTTCAATGAGGGCCAGCCAAGAGTCTGCCTGATCAGGCCTGCTGAAGTTGGTCAGGGGGTTACACGCATTCTGATTCCATCCTTCGGGAAGTACCACGGCACCAGACACCCTTTCCAGAGGAGAATGATTCCCAAACACTCCACTCTCTCCTAGCTCTGATATGATCCGGTTTCCCACCTGGAACGTTATATTCAGATGAGCCGTCCATATTGCTTTTCCTTTGGAGGCAGGGAGGCTAAGTAGTAGAAAGATGCTAAGCCTCAACAGTCGAGATGAAACAGACCTGGAAACTGAAGGAGTCAGTCCAAGTGGGTTCATTCCTCCACTAACTGACAGATATGAAAAATGAAAGAACATCTGCTGTAAAAGGAGGTACAGGAGCTAGGTTGAGTTGTCAAGAGCAGATCACTGAAGCACAGAAATGAAGAAAGTCTGCCTGGATGGAATACATCTTGCTCCTTCCAGCATTTTCCCTCTTGGTACTTTATCTTTCTTATAATGAAAATTCAAGAGATGTTATTAGTTCAAGGTGATTTCAAGAAACTTATGACTTCCTAATGGGTAAATTGTGACATCAGAGGTAGTTAAGCCAATCCAGGAGTTTATATTAATGCAATGCATACTGAAATCCCATTGGTTAAAAGGGCTACTAAGCAATAAGTCAAGAGGTATGAATGCACACATACGTGTTTATATATTAATACATGAATGAGATTACATGTCATTATTATATATACACACATACATACATACCACTTTGAACACACTCAAAATTACTGAATAAGAATGGTAAGCAATTAAAAAGAATACAACTTGAGTTTTGTTTTTATATATGGATATACTGAAAGATATCTTAAAAACCTTTCACAAACTATTCATTCACATTAATGAATGCTTCTGGTCAGGTGTCAGTTCTCATTATGCTTCTATACTCTCTAGCTGGTTACTCTGGACAATAGGAGTAAATCACCCCACACTTGTCTGGCATTAAATGCTAACACCAAGCCCAAAGATTTAGCACTGGAATGAAAGAGAAAAAAATGTTTTTTTTTTCTGATATAGACTCATCCCACAATGCAAACACATTTTCGTTCATTGAGTCTGTTGCTAAAATACCTACTATGTGCTAAGCAAATACTAAAAATGAAAAGAAAAACATGATCTTACTATTATCTAATGAGAGTAGATTGGAAACAAATAAATACAGATATGAGTAACTACAAGAACTTTGAACAGAAAGCCCTAAGTATGGAGAAAAAGATAACATGGAATGGGGACTACTTTTAGAGGCTCAAGATAAACTTGTCTAAGAAACTGATAGTCTGATACATGCAAAAATAAATCCAAATTCCCAAAGCAAAGTAACAAGACTAGAGATAGAGGAAAGCATAGCTTTGTGCTCTATAATGGAAAGCCACATGGTAAGTTAAAGGATCTGAAGGAATACAGACTCATCAGGAGGCAGTGAAAGAGGAAAGGTAATTGGTGTGTTTGGTGGCACACACGCTATCCTGAGAACTCTGAGTTGTGTCCTAGGATGTGCCTTGAGGATGACTAAACACCTTTCAAACCCTTTGCTTTCACTTTGAATCCTTGCCTGAAATCTTTGCACATAGATAGATAATAAGTTGACAATACTCATTCAATCATTTATCACCTCAGTATAGGACAGCCTTTTTGACTGATGGGCTGCAAAGATTTGAGGACACAGAAAGAAAAGACCTTGTTTGTTTATGAGGCTCATGCAGACTGGGCTCTGCTACTGAAAACACAAGTGTATCAAGAGAGTGTATGTTCTTGACAAAAGTATCCTTTGTACTTACTGAGCAGCAACACTAGTTAATATTTGTTTGCAAGATGGATATTGATCAAATCTTCAATTCTTACAATTTTATTTATGCATGATTCAGTTGGAATCTGAACTGTCTTCACAGGTAGAATTTTCCATGTTCAGAGTATGAACTACTGCCTGGGAGGAGGGGACTGGACATACCTGGACTGAGTCTACCAGGTTGATCTCAGTCCACGGGGAAGGCTTTGCCCTGGAGGAGGTGGGAATGGGGGGCAGGCTAGGGGGAAAGTGAGGGGGGCAGGAGGGGGGAGAACAAGGGAATCCGTGGCTGATATGTAGAACTGAATTGTATTGCAAAATAAACAAAAAACAAAACAAAACAAAAAAGTGAAAAAGTGAGAACCAGTTAAGAAGTTTGATGTTATTTAGCAGGTACTTGTTGAATTGGTGATTGCTTTTGGAAGGTGATTTAATTCAGAATATTTATTTATTTTTGTCTCTGCACCATGTGTGTGCAATGTCTGTGGGCGGGGGCAGAAGAAGGCATCAGACTGGAGTTACAGACCATTGTGAGCTGCTATGTGGATGCTGGGAATTGAACCTGGATCTTCTAGAAGAGCAGCAGCCAGTGCTCTTACCCACTGAGCCATCTTTCCAGGTGATTTAAAACACTCTGATTCTGACATGGCTTTTATATCTCAATGGGTTTATTTGTTTATTGTTTTTAGATAGGTTATTCAAGATTGACTCAAACTTGATATGCAGTAAAGGACAACCTTGATCTTCTAATCCTCCTGCTTCTGTCTTGCAAGCGCTGGAAATACTGTTTTGTTCCACCACATCCCAAACTTTTGCTGATTTTGGAAGGGTGAAACATTTACATAGCAAAACATGTATGGCTAAGACCATAAATCAAGAGTTTCCTTGTTTGGCTGAAAGGAACAAATTTATATAAATCTATAAGTTCATTGACTTTTTCTTGCTGTAACATGAAGCGGTTAAGGCCATGGTGGTTAAAATATCCCTTCTCTTCTGTCACAGTCCTAGTACAAAATGCTCCCCACATCTAACAATGGCTCTCTGAAGCAGATGTCATTTTTGCCTTCTGAGGGGTATTTTCTAATTTTAGAGACTTTTTTTTTATTATCACAACTGGGAAATGTGCCTGTCACATTGTGGCTAAAAGCCAAAGATGCAACTAAACATCATAAAATGCCGAGAGTGGCCTTTTAGACTTAGATATACCTAGCTCAGAAAGTCACAAATAAGGTTAGGAAAGCCTGTAATAAAGGTGCAATCTTAGGAGAGAGGCACTACCTCCAAAGTCCCTTATCCCTGAGAGACAATAAATTCTGAGCTCTTGCTGCACAGTAAGCTTTTGTAATTACCAATACATCTGTAAAGTAAGATGCTCTCAGAATGTGCCTCCATTTCCCAAGTTTTTCCTAGCACAGAAACAGAACAGCTCTCTTTAAGCTTCCTTATTATCCCATAAGGGATAGTTGTCAATTGCACTCATTTTATCAGAACTAGAGCAAAGAGTCTTCTGCCCTGGGGCTGGCATAGTTAAATGGGGCAGAAAGAGGGAACGGATAACTGATGCCACTGTAATCTGTTCCTTTTAAAACATGTATTCAATACATGGACTTTCTGCACCTGAAGGTTTCAAGTTCTTTATTCTATTGACAACTTGCAGGTAGATTATGGGAAACTGAACATACAACTAGGGTTGGAAGATCCAATAGTCCAAAAGTTCCTGTTTTTCACATCTTTCCATTCTGCCTTGTAAAGTATGCTGGCTCTCCTCTTAAGTTGGTTCCCTTGATGAACTCCCAGGATGGCTACTGTTCCAATTATCCATAGGCACACAGCACCCTGAGGTACAATGCAACATTTCCACTCCCATACTTCCCTTTAAGAAAGAGGGAAAAGAATTTCCCCCAGATATTTATCAACCTTCTCTTAATGTCTCTGGCTAGAACTACTTTTCAAATTCATATTTAATTGATACATGAAGTGAGTTTGGTCATTACGATTGACAGATAAATCAGTTTATCTTGTGGAGAAGCCCACTCCTGGTTGAATACATGAATGGAGAGAAAGTAAAGCTATCTGTTGTTTGCTACCAATGGAGAAAATCAGGGAGCAGAAGGCAAGTACTCAGAGAAGTGGCAGCTGCAGGATTTAAATCCCTGAGATAGACTCAAAGAGATATTTAACCATTAACCAGAACAAACACCATGTGCACTCCACATGAGGTACCACCAGAAGACAGAGTTTTGTTGAGGTAACAAACTCAACAGTCCTCTTCCTTAGGAAGGCATGATTGTGAGAAACAATTACAAAGAAACTGAGGGTCTATGTATTCTTCTGTAACAGTCAGACTCTAGGGAAATACTGAGAAACATTTTAAGTATCATTGAGTTATGGGGATGGGGATCAACTCATCTCCACTCTCACTGATTTTTGACCATTACTCATGCCTTCAGAAATCCCAACTCTGATAGAGAAAAGCAACCAAGTACATTCTGTACTTAACAGCATCTCTACAACATAGGGAAAATAGGACAGACTTCATCAAAGTAACCCACAAGTCATAGTACATAGGCCACGAATCATGAAAATTCTGTAGGTTTCATAAAGCACACTTACTTTGCAGGTAAGATAAAGAAATAGTAATTTCTTTGTTTGTTTATTTCTGAAGAAAAATATCATAAATGGATTTGAGGGTAACAGAATGCTGATTCAAAGTGGCTTGCTAAAAGGAACAAAAGAATTTTCTAAAAGCAAAACATTTCTTTTTACAATAAAATTTTACTTCATATTATATTTGATTGCAAGTTTATAATTCTTATACATATCAATGTAGTCTTTTTTTCTGGAACTTATATTAAGTTAATCATCATACTCATATGTTCAATAAAACATACATGTGATAATTAGAAAAGAAACATGTTTTAAACAACCTAAACCACCCTCAATCTAAGACAGTGTATCTTAAATATGCTAAACACAGAATACAGTTGACATAAACAATTATATGTGTGCTTCTCAATTGTTTCCATGTTCACACATGGGGTCAGGGAAGGCAGAAATGCCAGGAAGAGCGAGGTAGTACTTTCTGAGTGTATTTAAGGCCCATTCCATGAGATGGAACCCATCCTTGACAGTGCTAAAAGGACCAAGAACCTAAGACAACATAGGTCTTCAGCATACAGGAAAAACCTACAATATTTCTCAAATATCTAACATTGTCCTACCTCAGAAGGGTCTATTTGGCAGGGCAAAACCATGGTCACTCTATCCCATGGGATGAACACTTCCCATTGCTTCAACCTGACTATAACCTTTCTCTCGGTCCCTTCTATCCACCAGATTTTGGTTACTCTTAACTTTGCTTTTTTTCCCCCTAAGAAAAATGTAATAAAACTTACAGTGGTGTTTTTGTTTACTGAAAAGCTCAGGTAGGTGTCCCGATATCTTCTAGAGAAGACATATAAGTCTCTGCACTGCCTACTCTTCTTTCTTCCCACCCAGCTTCATTTTATGCTATCAATTCTTAAAATTTTACTTCTTCAGTTAAATCAGCTTAGCATTTTTGGTGCTCCTATCAACATGATCAGCACACTGCACTTTATACAGGCTTTGTCTATTCTGAAAACCTTATTATGTCTGTCCCTGCAGGGCATATTATAAAATGGCTCCATTTACTAACCTCTGTAGTCTGTCTTAGAAGTTCTTCCATTAAAGGATGACATTTGTTTCAATGCCCCCTTAGATCTGTGTGCCCTGGCAACTGGCTGGCCAAAAGACTTCAGCAGAAGTGACAGTATGTCAACTTCATCCCTCAACTTTGGGAGTCCTTGCACTCTTCCCATACTCTCTAGAATTCCTGCTACCTTGAAGTGAACAAGGCTATCTTGAGAAGAGGATGTGAATTAAAATACTCAAGAAAAGTCCAGCTCTCCTAGCTGAGGGTGTTTGACATTATCCTGCAAGTGGGCAGGCATGTGAAAGTTGAAGAGCAGAGCTACCTGAATGACTCAAAGATAGCCAGACCTCAACTCTACAAAAAGAACTAAAGGCAACGAAGGAATGCTGAGAGGGGGAGAAATAGTCTTCTTGAGGGCAGATCACACCAACCAGTTATGTAACCAAATAGACAACCCTGAAAACATACACACAAGTAACAGGATACAGATTGAGCAGGCCATACTTAAGAATATATATGTATATACATTTTCATATGTGTACATTAAAACAATTAATGAAAACAGAGGACATGAATTTGAAGTAAAAGAGAGATATATTTTGGCCAGAGAGGAGAAACAGGAAGGGGAAATGATGTTAGTATATTATAATCTCAAAAAAGAAAAATAAATAATTTTTAAAAAGATGACCAGAGACACAAATAAGCCTTGACATCCTGAGGACTTCTAGAAAAACCACACAGACTCCTGAACAATAAGATGCATTCCCTCTTGCAGAGCTACAAGGTGGTGGGTGACATAGAATGACTATAAGATTATCCATCTTATTACAATTTAGAGAGCTAAGAATAATTTTATTCTCACTTCAGCTGGTCAAGATTCTCGCACCACATCTACACCATCACAGGTTATGAGTAAATAATGAATTAAACCAATAATCTTCTGTGTTCTGATCTGACCTATAATATTCCCCACACAATAAACTTCTAATTAGTGAGGTCTTCATAATAGCTTCACTATGCGTAATGTAACCATATGTAATTCTGTAGATCTGATACTTACACAATTTGATTTCTATATTCATGCCTGAATGAAAAGATAGATGAATCTTTAGATTATGGCAAAATGCCTTAATATTTTAATGAGCTTAATAAAAGTTACAATTTTTCTTCACCATCAATTAAATTCCTGATCTATGTAACTTTAACATTAAATTGGAAACATTTCTCTCACAATCAACCTAGAAAGGGAAAGACAGTGTGGAAGTCAACAGGAGAAACATTATGTCACCTAGCAGGTAATTGGGGAAATTTTAACACTCTATTTTTTTCATTAAAGAGATGAGTTATTGAGTAACCTAAAGTAAACACTAAGTTATTATCTCTGTTTGCAGTTAGATCAAAATCATCTTCATATTATCCATTCAGATTAAATCTTTATTTCAAGGGTGAAAAATAGGTAACATACAAAAAAAAAGTAAATATACCCAAGCAGAATCCTTTGAATTATCAAGAGAACTTCTCCCACTCACTTGATAATCCATTCTGTCCTCTTCTTTAAGATCTGGTGGTACCAAGACCTAATGGAATGGGTGTGGGTACTATTCTGGGGCTGCATCACACCTAAGATAGTCTAGAAGCTAAAGTGGGTCCTCAAACTTCCTAAGCCACCATTAACCACTGAAGCGCTTCATGAGCTCTGCCTTCCTAAAATATTTAAATTCTATGAGTGGGCTTGAACTCCAAGGGAGCTTGTAGCAGTCTGGAATAGCAGTAGAAAAAATCGAGGGGATTTTACCATTTAGATCCCTTATATTTTTTTCTCAAGTCACAGATCAAAAATCCTATTTTTCATCTTTAGGTAATATAATGCCTTGAAGGATGCATGAGGGAAGAGGAGAGTATAGAACCCACACACTCACAGAAACTGTACTGAACCAGAAGGCTGTGTGGCAACTATATAGGAATTACATCTCTGCTACCTTCAGGATGAGAGAGGGCCACACTATCAGTGTTTGTTCCTGTAGGGTGTGAAAGTAATGCCTGCTTCTAGATGTCATGGGGATTATCAGATGGCGTATGCCATACCTACTTATAAATTCCCAAGAAGAGTGCTACCTGGGAAGATGCTCAATAAGTGGGTCTTCACCATCCCTGGTCCCATATAATTTCTTTTTTCTATTTCACACCTAATCAAATTGATCTCATCCTCCAACATCTATCTATCTCAGTCTGTCTGGCCAAAAGAACCTATGCCTGTGACACAATAATTTTGCACTCATTCTGTCTCATGCTGATGCATTTGTCTGCACTTTTGCTTCTTGTAGAACATCTTGTGAATAGTAGGGTTATTGTCTTATTTATAAAAAATTCTGTTTTCTTTATCCCATCCCTTACTGCCACAAAAAAAGCTATTCATGAATCCGGACACATTTGACTTTCTAAGTTACTATTCTTCAAAACATCAAGATAAATCAGCAGCTTCTACAACCTCTGCTTTATATGACCACCAATTATAAAAACAAAAGAGGCAACCATTTGGCAACTCTTCCTTCAGCTAAGAATTACACTGATGACACTTGTCTAGAAAAGGGATTATTTAATATCAGAGGATCAGGGGTCATCTGTCGAACATCTTCCCTCTCAAATCCAAGAATAAATTCCTCCATAGCTCTGTTTCTGAAATAGGTACTCAACATACAAATGCACAGTACCGAGAATTTCTAATATACAGCAATCCACCTTTACTGATGAAAATGTATACTTTAACGTTTTTATGAACATATCCATTCACTACACTTATTTGTCTATACCAATTTGTCATAAAACATACAGAAATAGACCTATGGGCACAGATACTTATATAGGTCCACATAGCTCTATATTGTCATAAATCCCAAAGTTATTACCAGGAGAAGTCTGTATCACATTAACTATCGATACCTATACAATAGTACCCTGAGAAAAGCTCAAATATTGTGGTAGCAGTAACAAAGAAAGCATTTATACGAGCTATAAACTCCTTCAACCTAGAATTTCCTCCTATCCAGAAATGCAGTCAAATTTAGCAATCTCCACACAATTTTCTTTGTGCATCCACACCAACACATATTTTAAAATTTGCATTCATGATAGAGCAAAAATACATAACATATATGTACATATTTCGATCATCTGTTTTGACACAGGGTCTTGTGTAACCCACTGGCTTTCAACTGGAGGCTGACTGGCCTTGAACTCCAATGTTCCTGTTCCCATAAGTGCTGTGCTACAGGCCTGCCCCGCAATGCTCAGCTAATATATGTACACAGTTTAAATATTAATGCTCATGTCCTTTTGGAAATAGAAATTATTTCCTCATTTTTATGCACCTTTTCTTAGTAAATGAGTTGCATAGTTCCTTGTGGTTTTTTTACAAGTATAAAAACAGTGTTTATCTTTTTTACTTTCTTATAAAGGTTTTGCTTTCATCTCTAATTGAAAGGTTTTAATATGTTCCTTTGCATTCCTGCTTGCTTAGGAAACTGGTCTATATCAATTCATTTACTTCTTTTTTTTATATATTTATTGCAATTCATATAACTGACATGATTTCCTATTCCTTTCTGTTATATAATCCAAAAGGTAAACCCCTGTTAAATGCCTATACAACGGTTTCTTTCACTCATTCATTCAAGCTATTAATCAAGACTCTAACACACACAGGTCTAGGTGCTAGGAATAGAACAGTGATCAAGAAAAACAATTCCTGTCTTCATGATCTTTCCATGTACCCAGGGCTTCAAAAACTAGGTCAAGACGGTATCTTATTCAAGAGACTGACATTCTGATGTGATAAATGCTAGCCAAGTTTCAAAGTGCCAGAAAAACACTTACTTGGTGGTTTACAAATAAAACTTAACTCATACAGATCTTCAGTCTGGCAAATCAAATATAAAGGAAGTATTGGGGTCTAAAGAGTTCTTTTCTGGCTCATGGATACCATCTTCCAACTGTGACCTCACTTGGTAGAAGGAATGAGGAATGTACCCAGGTCACTTTCATAAAGGCACATGCTCCCTTCTCATGGGCTCTGCCCCTTGTCCCTATCATCTCTGGTTTCAATTACTTTTGGTTGGGATTTTAACATCACAAAGGGGACATAAAGTTTAATATTTAGTTTCAGAGAGATAAAAACAATAGAACTTTTGCCTGCTGCATATCACATAAATGAAAACAAAACAACCCAATGATCCACAGCAATGTTCCTTCATTCAGGTTTCTTAGAGTATTTCAAATTTTGTATTTAACAACAAATGTTTGTTTTATTCACCATCTCATAAATAATTCCTTAAGTTGTTTTTTCCTTCCCATACAAAGTCTCTTATAGCCCAGGCTGGCTTGGAACTTCCAAGTACTGGGATTCCAGTCATATACCACCACACACTCCACTAGTTTCCTGAGTCTTGCAAGGAATAGAGGGTATCACATCTCATTAATACTTAAGCCAGACTCACTCTTCCTGTTTTTGTTTTGCCTTTTGTTTTTATTTATCTCCACTAGCTCTGTAACCCTTGCAGGTTACCTAAAGATATCTCCCTTGGTTTTCTTTTATGTGCATCAAGTGTAATAACAGTCCGAAATTTTTAGGACATTTATGAAAATTAAATGAGACAAAATACAACATTTCAAGTACACAGAACACTGGCTAGCTCATCCATTATGTCATCTGTTCCCTAGCATCAGTACCATCATTGTGTATACATCAGTATTACTCAGTTATTTTACCAGATGATAATGACTCTAAGGTACTCAAGGAATTTTCTTATCTTAGTTCTGAAGATGTCTCTGTGCTGACACAAATACCAGTTATCACTTTTACATATCCACTCTTGAGGACTAGACATCTGTTTACATAACATTCTTTAGTAGTTAAAGAGCTAGTGTTTGCCAGTTAGAGACAAAGTACTCTAAGCTTTGTAAAGAATGCATGAAAATAGTTGGAACACAGTTACTATGAAGGGCCAGGCCAAGATCAAAAGAGGTTTTTGTTTGTTTGTTTGTTTGTTTTTTGTCTCCTTACACCTATAGACCTCCCACTAGAAACTAACAAAGAAGTAAACCTTTGATTAAATCTCTTGGCACAATAGTCTTTAATATAATGAAAACAAGCATTGTTTTACTAATTGTTATATCACAAATCCATGTAAAATTGCAAGAATGTCACCAATGATACAAAAGTTTATTTGAAATTTAAGGGACAGATAAGGTTATAGTCCTACGAAAAGCCAAAAAAAATAAATGTATAATCCACATGCAGAAACTACTTTTGGGTGAGACCTAGATATGCATTACTGCTGTTTGGTTTGTCTATTTAACACAGAATGTTAAACTATCAGAGATGAAGCAGGTGCTAGAACTCAATGATAGGTCATGTAAATCAACAGAGAAAGTAATACAGTTAATTTGAAAATCTTCATGCAGTAGAAACTACATAAATGTATATATAAAGTATGTACCATATTTATCATTTCTACAGGCGTTACAATTTTTAAGTTGTGTTACCATGGTTTTAAACTTGAACTTCTATGGACACTTGATTTACATTTACATTAAAGTTATTTGGCAAACACATCACACTTTATTCTTATCAACCATTAAATAAATTAAACAAGAATCTGCGTCATAAGAGAAATTATAGAAGGAAACCACAATAAACTTGAGAATGGGCTACACAGAATTTGAATGTCTATGTTTATGATTCAACTAAATCATACCACACACAAGAAATGTGTTACTGGGATGGGGAATAAACTGAGAGCAGACAGAATAAAAGCCCACAACCCAACCTCTGAGTAAGTCTGCTCACTTTCAAGATGGCTATATGCTTATGAACTGCTCTTTTTACATTTCAAGTATCATAGTCTTATAATTGGTTGGCTAATTATAGCGATATCAACAATGTCAATGCAATGATGATTTTGATCCTTTTCCAAATGATGTTGGCTTCCTTCCTTAATCGCTCTCCATGGACGAGACTAGACTGGCTAGCCAGCAAGTCCCAGGGATCCTTCCATTTTCACCTCTCCAGTTGCTGGGATTACAGGTGTGAGCCACCATGCCTAGCTTTAACCCAGGCACTGAGTCATGCTTCCTCACAAGGACTTTACTAACAGAGTTATCTCCTCAGCATCTCACAGCTATTTTTTAAGTGGAACAACCACTATTTGACTCCATTCATTATCTGAATGTCTCCTATCACAATTAAAATTTTAAAAACAACTATGTCCAGGTAGGTAGGTAATTATTTTCTACACAGAATTCTGACCAAGAACATTTTAGATGCTGAGTTAATATTCACTCCATCTTTTTGAAAAAAAAAAAAATTAAGTCCCTTAACTCATTACATTAAACTTACTGTTGCAGTTTTCCAACAATACTAGCTATATTATTTACTCAACCTTGGTGAATCTTAACATGTTGGCTAGATAATCATTTCCTGGGGCTTCTGTGACAAAGTGCCACAGAATACATGGCTTGATAGGAGAATTCAATGTCATTCGGTTACAGAGGGTGGAAGTCCAAAGTTGGCAGAGCTGGCTTCCACTATAAACCCCAAGGAAGTGTCTTCCTGATTGTCTCCCAGCTTTTGGTGTTGCCAGCAGTCTCTGGGGGCCCTTGGTTTGCAGACATATTACTAATTTCCACTAAAGCCAAGACAGCCAGAGAACTCAATGTCTGGAAAGTTCACCATGAAAATGGAATCTCCCTGACACCATGATTTCGGGTTTCACCCCCAGAACTTAAAAAGAATGTGTTTCTGCTGCTGTAAGCTACTCAGTTGATTCCATTTGTCACAGTGTGGTATGAACGCTCTGCACCTTGCTATTCTTTGAATTTTTATTCTGATCCTTGTTCACTTTGTTCAGGGGTTATTTGCCTTCTCACACTGAGGTACAGGAATTCTACATGCATCTTAGATGTGAACCCTGTGTTGCTTACAGGCATTTGAGCATCTTTCTAGTCTTTGGCTGACTCTATCTACATGAGTTGTTTGGGCCACAGATCCCTGCATCCTCGAGGAGTCTCTGGGCCTGTGGAGCTGTAACAAGTCTATCCTCCTGGGATTTCTGAGTCTTACAGTTTAAAAGCAACAAATTACAGCAAAATCTTTCTTTAAAACCCAGCTACAGTCTGATTCCTTTGAATAAGGTCTAGAGTGTACAGTTCTGCCTAAAACACAATGCCTGACTTGGTTGAGCTGGGGAGACAGGGATCCTTGGTGCTAAAACACTTGTTTAGCCCTGGGTTAGATCCTAATATGAACAAAATCAAATTGAATCGAAGCAAAGCAAAATACAATGAAAATAAAACAAAACTGATTGACTTATTATCTTTTCCAGTTAATCTTCTACCTGGCATCTGACTCAAATCCTCCCCAAAAGTCCAAAGCCAAAGTCAAGCAAGCAAATAAAAACACAAGAAAATGAAAATCCCCTATAAATTGTACAACTATAAAATGAACTGTGTACATTGATATAAAACCCCAAATTAAAATGATAATAATAGCCGGGCGGTGGTGGCGCACGCCTTTAATCCCAGCACTCGGGAGGCAGAGCCAGGCGGATCTCTGTGAGTTCGAGGCCAGCCTGGGCTACCAAGTGAGTCCCAGGAAAGGCACAAAGCTACACAGAGAAACCCTGTCTCGAAAAAACCAAAAAAAAAAAAAAAATAGTAATTACATGTTTTGTTCTCCAAGATTTCATTCTCAAGGGCCATGGTCCTTTTTTACATGGTTTACTATGAACTCTAGAATATATTTTCTGTTAAGTTTTTAGTAAACTCATTGAAGGGAGAAACTAAACTTGATATTTTGAAATTGCTGAAAGAGTGCATGTCATATGTTCTCACCATAAACAGTAAGTATGTGAGGTAAAGGATACACAAATTAAAATGACTTAATCTTTCTACAGAATATGTAAGCAACAGACAACAATAAAAAGCAGAGGACCTAAGTTCAGTTCCCAGCACTGACACCAGATTTCTTACCAGTGCCTAAAACTCCAGCTCCAGGAGATGGTCTCTTCTGGCTGTTGCAGGTACAGGCACACATATCATACATCACCTCTCTCTCTCTCTCCCTCTTCCTCTCCCTCTCCCTCTCTCCTCTCCCTCTCCCTCTCCCTCTCCCTCTCCCTCTCCCTCTCCCTCTCCCTCTCCCTCTCTCTCTCTCTCTCACACACACACACACACACACCCCACACAAATAAAAACAAATCTCTTTGTTTAAAGATGTGTATGTGTGAAAGAGATATCTTAAGTGAAACAAATACATTTGTAGCTTATATACTCAGTACAGCTATTCACAAATGTTGCTATAGAGACATTATTGATCTTATTAAGTTACCTACTATGATATTGTGTTTGTCTCCAACAACTTAACTCTAAGACTGTTAAAAAGAGTAGACTTACGGCCTTTACCCATAATGCTCTGGTTGACACGCATCCAAGCTGGAGACAAACACAAATATGGGGGTCTACCCTCCACAGCCAATCACTGCCCCAATCCCTACCAGAAAAGCAGATATCTTAGCTAGGGTTACTATTGCTATGATGAAACTAGGGGAGGAAAGTGATTATTTGGCTTACAAATACTGAGTGACCATTGAGGAAAGCCAAAGTAGGAACTCAGTCTGAGCTGGAACCTGGAAGGAGGGGTTGATGCAGAAGCCATGGAGGAGTGCCGCTTACCTGCTTGCTCCTTATGGCCTGCTCAGCCTGCTTTCTTATAAAATCCAGGACTACCAGCCCAGGAGTGGCATGACCTACAATCATCTGGGCCCTCCTCTGTCAATCACTAATTAAGAAAATACCCTACAACCTCATGAAGCAGAAAAGCTCTGTAGGCAAAGAGCACCATCATTAGTACAAAGCAGCAGCCTACAGAATGGGAAAAGATTTCCACCAACTACACATCAGATAGAGGGCTAATATCCAAAATATATAATGAACTCAAGAAACCAGACATCAACAAACCAAACAGTCCAATTTAAATATGGGGTACAGATCTAAACAGAAAATTCTTTTTCCTGAATATTTAATTTTAACTTTTTAAACTTTACAGATCACCCTCTTCCTTCCTCCTGCCTCTCCAGCCTCCCCTCCCCCAACCCAACCCCCATTCCCTTCTAGAAGAAGGTAAGTCCTCCCATGGGGAGTCAGCAGAGCCTGGTACATTCAGTAGAGGCCAGTCTGAGCCCCTCCCCCTGCCTCAAGGCTTAAACAGAGAATTCTTAACATAGGAATCTCAAATGGCTGTGGAAACACTTAAGGAAATGTTCAACATCCTTAGCCATCAGGGAAATGCAGACTCTGAGATTCCATCTTACATCTGGAAGAATGATGAGATCAATAACACAAGTGACAGTTCAATCTTCAGCTTCATATGAAAACACAAAAAACCCAGGATAGATAAAATAATCCTGAATAATAAAAAAACTGCTAGAGATGTCACTATCACCAATTTCAAGTTGTATTATAGAGCTACCGTGATAAAAACAGCATGGTATTGGCACAAACACTGACACAATCATTGGAATTGAATTGAAGACCCAGACATAAATCCACACACCTATAAAGGCATGATTTTTTTTTTTTTTTTTGGTTTTTCGAGACAGGGTTTCTCTGTGTAGCTTAGTGCCTTTCCTGGATCTCGCGCTGTCGACCAGGCTGGCCTCGAACTCACAGAGATCCGCCTGCCTCTGCCTCCCGAGTGCTGGGATTAAAGGCGTGCGCCACCACCGCCCGGCGATTTTTTTTTTAATAAGATACCAGAAATACACACTGGAAAAAAGATAGCATCTTCAACAAATGGTGCTAGTCAAACTGGATGGCTGCATGTGGAAGAATCTAAATAGACCCATACTTATCACCTTGCTGGTGGGAGTGTAAACTTGCACAACCTCTATGAAAGTCAGTGTGGTAGTACCTCAAGAAGAGAATCAATGTACCTCAATGTGGTGATATATTGTGTACTGTAATAAACTTGCTTGGGGATCGGAGGACAGAGCCAGCCAGTAGATTAGACATAGAGGTCAGGCAGCGATGACACACACCCTTAATTCTATCAGTGGGGAGGCAGAGGTCCATCTGGATCTCTGTGAGTTCAAGACCACACTGGGAACAGGGTCAGGTGTGGTGGCACACACCTTTAATCCCAGCACTTGAGATCTCATGTCTTTGCTTGGGAAGGACACATGCTTTTAATTCCAGGAAATAATACGGCAGGACACAGAAAGGTATATAAGGCATGAGGAAACAGGAACTCACACTCTTGAGGCTGAGGATTTTGTAGAGGTAAGAATGTGGCTGGCTTGTTCTGTTTCTCTGATCTTTCAACCCCAATATCTGGCTCTGGGTTTTTTATTAGAAGACCTTTTAAGATTCGTGTTACACCTCAAGACCAAGCTATACCACACTTGGGTATATAGCCCAAGGTCACTTCATCCTTCCACAGAAACATTTGCTCAACCTTGTTCATTGCCACAAATTGGAAACAATCTAGATGTCACTCAACAAATGAATAGATAAAGAAAATGTGGTACATTCACACAATGGAGTATTACTCAGCTGTTAAAGATAATGAAATCATGAAATTTGCAGGTAAATTGGATGGAACTAGAAAAAACATCACCCTGAGTGAGGTATCCCAGATTCAGAAAGACAAACTTGGTATGTATTCACTTAAATGTGGATATTTAGCTATGATAACCAACCTACAATCCATAGACCCACAGAGGTTAGATACAGAGTAAGGGTCTAGATAGCCCTCACTAGGAAAGGGAAATAGAATAGTTATGGATAGATGAGGGAGAGACCGGAACAGGGGGATAAAGAGGGGATAAACAGGTGGGAAGAGGGGGATGAGGGAGGGAATATGGGAAAAGACAGCTAAAATTAAGAGCCGTTTGAAGGGTATTACAGAAACCCAATACAATAGAAACTTCCTAAAACATACACATATATGAAATCAATCTAAATGAAATTGCCAAATAGCAGGGGACTGTAGCTAAAGTTTTCTCCAGTCCTGCCTGGCCCACAGTCAGGACAAATCTCTCTCACCCACCAGTCCCAAAGCTGCTTAGACCCAACTGAGTAAACACACAGAGACTTACATTACTTAAAAACTGTATAGCCATGGCAGGCTTCTTGATAGTTGTTCTTGTATCTCAAGTCAACCCATTTTTATTAATCTATAAGTTGCCACGTGGCTTGTGGCTTACCAGTATCTTAACATCTTCTCATGGTGGCAGCTGGCAGTGTCTCTCTGCCTCAGCCTTCCACTTCCCAGAATTCTCTTCTCTGCTTGTCCCACCTATACTTCCTGCCTGGCTACTGGCCAATCAGTGCTTTATTTATACAGAGTGATATCCACAGCACTTCCCCTTTTCTTTTTTTTCAAAAAGGAAGGTTTCAACTTTCACACAGTAAAATTACATATAACAAAACAATTATCAAGCAAGAATTACAGTTACAATATCTAGTCTATTTATAATATCTAGTCTATTTGTATTTGGCAAAATTAAAGAAGATATCCTATCTATCTTACATTTGTGAGTCTAAGATTTCATATCTAACTTATCTTTTATCATAACTAAGGAAATTATAACTATCTAGTCTTCAACTACATCAAAGACCTCAGAAGGATATATTAATTGAGAAATTGGAGAAGGACACAACCAGCATTTGAGAGTCTTGCAAGAGTAGACAGAGACAGCTGGCAGCCTGGACAGTCATCCAAAGTTCTTTTGTAAAGTTGGGGCATCTGTCTTCAGCCCACAGGCCTAGAGTCTCTCAGTCACTTTTCTCTGTGTCCTGTAGAATGTCTGGCAGTTTCCTCTGCAAAGCAGGAACCTGAAGAACCATTTTGCCAAGCAAAGTTCAGTGGTCACCTTCCTATGGGTCCTGTATGTTCAGTCGATCAAGCAGTCCAGGCAAGAACAGTTTCTTGCCCAAATGGCTATTTTTGCCAAGGTGAAGATAAACTCCATATAGAGTGTCTTTGATGCCCATCCTCCTCTCTGAAGTAAATCTGGTGCTGCCAGGAGCAGACATGTCTCACTGTCCAGAAAGTCTAAATTTCTGAAACATTTTAAATGCCATATTCTGTAGGTCTATGAAGTGTTTGAAGATTACCTATCTATCTGAAATATATCTATGTATACCTAGAAGACTTAACTAATATGACTACAAGTGTGATTATCAAAGGTGACTAATCATTAATCTATTTCTTAATTATCCATTACAATTTAAATGAGTGACATAAACATACCTTAAACAAGAGTAGAAATATACATACAGTATAGCAAAATTAACTTTAAATTTATATCAATAGACCAAAATCCATAGCAATGTAAAACATTTTTAAACAAGTTGTTGCTCTTTAAATGTAGGTTCAAAAATCTACCCTTTTATCCTATCATATCTATATCCTATATATCTATTCCCATTTCTTCTTTTAGAAAGATATTGTATTTATAATTAATCTGTTTTAAATAAAAATATTGGTTTTTCTCTGTCCTATACCAAGGGCTCTTCTGATATGGGACATAAGAGTTTTTCAACCTTTTGGTTTTTTTTTTTTTTGCGGGGGGGGGGGGAATATACTTGGGTTTAGAGAAGGAGTGAGCCAATTCTATCTCCAAAGCTAGCTTGGTATTTTTGGGAATTTGGACGTAGCTTCTCATACTACTTCCTGCTAGCAGGGCGTCCTGTATCTTATGGGGACACAAAGAAAATTTTAGGATTATGGAGTAGTCTGTGAGGCTGTATTGTCTGCGCCAGTTGCCCTGAAATGGTTCTGGATGTTGCATCATCTTGGCCATGGTGTCATTGGAGACCTTTCAGGTGGTCTTGGCTGGTCAAACCTGATGTATCTTAATCTGGAACAAATCCATAGCCTCTGGCTTTCTGTGGTAACAAAAGCAGAGCCTCCTTTCCAAAGCAACATATCCTACATCCAAATTTTGAAGTCAGGGTACCTTTAAAATATACATATTGGCTTAACTCAACAGCTTTTACAATCAAATGTTTTTCTGCAGCTAAGAATCCCAAAGACAACACAATGCAGATTCTCTGTGTGATATCCATCATTATGGGGCTTATTTTTTATATGAATTTTACTGCCTCTTAAAAGACTTTATTTTTTTAAACTATGTATTTCTTTATATAACTGTATATATCACCTTTTTTTGTCTCTTTCAAGCCTACGTACATTTTACACACATTGTAAACTATTCCATCTGAATCTGTCTTATTGTGAACCTATTGCTTTAAACTGAAGCATTCTAAGACTGAAATGGCGCTGTGGCTGCTGGCTCCACCCACTTTAGCTTCCCAAAATGGTGGTGGTACATTTACCGCCAGCTCTGGGAGTCAACAACTCTCAGAAGCAGCGTCTAACACAGAAAACTCTCTCTCTTTTTTTCTGTACTAGCAAAGGCTAAATCCACCACACAGCAGCAGTGTAATGTGCGACTTGGAGATGCCTCCTTCCCGCCATACTGCAGTTCAAGTGCGCACATC
The DNA here is from genome assembly GCF_007827085.1 of Peromyscus californicus insignis. Classification (NCBI taxonomy): domain Eukaryota; kingdom Metazoa; phylum Chordata; class Mammalia; order Rodentia; family Cricetidae; genus Peromyscus; species Peromyscus californicus. The sequence goes on from NW_026294584.1 coordinate 36,809,029, forward strand.
AAGACCCAGCCCTAGTAGCTCAACCCCGCAGGCTGCTGGTAACTTGAGAGAGACAACTGGGAAGCTGTTTTTAGCTCCGTTTTAGAATCTTCTTTCTCAGGTTTTAGGTGGAAACTCTTGCCAACCCATTGGGCGCCATTTGTAGCTAGAGTTTTCCAGGTCCTGCCTGGCCCATGGTCAGGACAAATCTCTCTCACCCTATATGTAATTTTACTACGTTAAAGTTAAAACCTTCCTTTTTGGAAAAAAAAGAAAAGGGGAAGTGCTGTGGATATCGCTCTGTATAAATAAAACACTGATTGGCCAGTAGCCAGGCAGGAAGTATAAGTGGGACAAGCAGAGAAGAGAATTCTGGGAAGAGGAATGCTGAGAGAGAGCCGCTGCCATGAGTACAAACATATGAGATACTGGTAAGGCACGAGCCATGTGGTAAGGTAAAGATTTATAGAAATGGGTTAATTTAAGATAGAAGAACTAGATAGCAAGAAGCCTGCCATGGCCATATAGTTTGTAAGCAATGTAAGTCTCTGTGTGCTTACTCAGTGGGTCTGAGCGGCTGCGGGACTGGCGGGTGAGAGAGATTTGTCCTGACTGTGGGCCAGGCAGGACCAGGAAAACTCTAGCTACAGGGGAGACAGAGACTTAAGAGGCCATCTCTTGTCACAAAGGAAACTTCCACTACCAGGCTTGGGTAACATCTCATTGAGTGGTTGGACAAACAACCCAGGGTGCTGCCAAGACTATAGTTTGGTCTCTGCAAACTGTTCTCTAGCCAGCAGAAAGTGCTGAGGGAAAATAAGACACATCTGGATTTTCTTCCCAACTGTACTCCCCAGACAACACACTAGAGGAAGGATGCAAGGAGAGACACAGGGTCAAGGCTATTAGTTATCCCACAGCAGTGTTCCTTGGGAGCAAATAGTGAAAAAGAGAAGGACCAGAAAAGTAAATTATCTACAAGAAAAAAATATCCAAAGGAAATTAAACAGAGTTTAGTATCCACTGAGAATATACCTATTAGCATTAGAACACTGAGAATATACCTATTATTATTAGAACATAACAAAATCTCTACAGCATTTATATTTTTTTTTTCTGTTTTGTAATATCCCATGAAAATCTGTCACCTTAATGGGGCTTTATAACAGGTGAAATGACAAAACAAAGACTTTTGTGTAGCATGAAGGAGACTTGTTAATTCATGTGCTGTGTACCTTCATACTTTCAAACTCAGGATATGTCCATTCCTACAACTTATTTGCTGCATATATGACAGTATCTATCACTTTTTTATCATTTTGAACTAATTTTTCAAATAGGCTTGTTGAAACCCAATTAGGAAGTTACCTTCTCCTCTCAGTTTGGTCATATTTAGCAAGGAAAAGTGACAGATATTTAGTAACAAAGCCTGAGTTGTCTGGCAACTTCAAAAATGTGTAAATTGAGGGTACAAACACATAAACAGACTATAAATAATTCTTAATGTGTAAAACAAAAAGAATAAAGGATAAAGCCATGCAAAACTTTCACAGGGAGTATAAAACACACTGGCATTAAAAAAGGCAGCATTTTTTAATCTAAATGAATACTGACCACAAATGACTTATATATGATATTGCTTGAATTGGTCTTTGATATCATTTTGGAATTAGAAAGGTAATAATCAACATCTACAGACCAAAGTAATAGCAAACGTGAAGTCATTTCACTATGGGGAGAGCACAGAATTCTCCAGGGCAGAAAATATTGTACAACATTCAGCAACTAAAATCTATCTTTCTTAGCTTTAAGCTAATGGGTCTTAAAATTAAGAATGTATTTTGTAACAGGCAAAACCACTTCCTTCATGTAGTAAAGTTCCCGGGCAGAAAACAATGAAGCAGATTATCTTAGCATAACAGCACAATACCCCACATTCTCTACGCATGGCTCTTGTTGCTTGTTTTCTCTAGTACTAGGAATTGAACTCAGCATCTCTTCATTCCTGGCATGTACTCTACCCACTGAGCTGTGCATCCAGCCCCCAACCTCTATTCTATCTTAAGAATGTGTGTTCTATACCCTTTGTTCTACTTTTTTAGCGCTCTCTCTCTCTCTCTCTCTCTCTCTGTGTGTGTGTGTGTGTGTGTGTGTGTGTGTGTGTGTGTGTGTGTGTGTCGGTGTGAGTGGGAGTGTGTGTACATGAGTGTGGGTGTTTGAAGAGGTCAGAAAAGGCTATTGGGTTCCCTGCAGCTGAAGCTGCAAGTGGTTTTGTTACCCTGTAAGTTGCATTTGCATATTTAGGAAACAACGTTTTCTCATTGCCAAACACCCAATAATTCATAAAAAAAATACTTAGGGAAATGACAATATAAAAAACACTGGCAGGGAACTGATTAAAAGGGCCACACTGAGACCTCTACAGTCCAAGCATTTCAATAAAACATGCCAATAACCAAACTCCTGTCCTCCGTAAGAGCAGCAAAAGATCGTAATTGTTGAGCCTTCTTTCCAGCTCCAATCCTTTATTCTGAAAGTTCACACATTTAGAGTTCACTAAGGTAGAAATGTTCTACACGGCATTGTTATTTTACAATTTAACCATTTTATCTTTGCCACTTAAAGCCTTCTATTTTCATTATTCTCTATTTTATGTCTACATAGATAGAAGTTTCCTTTACATAGAAAAAGTTATAGGAAGAGGAAATGAAGGGAGGAAAATAGGTAGGGAGAAAAAAAATGGGAGGGAGGCAGACCAGAATGACAAAAGAGCATGCAGATGAGAGAGGGAGATGATAGACCAGGATCATCTGGATCAGTTGCCTGCAGGCTATCACCAGCAACCACCAGCTCACAGGATAGGTGGAAAATTTTAGGTAGATCTTAAGAGCATTTAGACCTTCTGAAAGAATAATGAAAAGTAGGTTGCATTTGCATATTAAGGAAACAACGTTTTCTCATTGCCAAACAGCCAATCACTCATTAAAAAATACTTAGTGAAATGACAATATAAAAATATTGGCAGGGAACTGATCAAAAGGGCCATGCTGAGACCTCTACAGTCCAGGCATTTCAATAAAACATTCCAATAACCAAACACTAGTGTAGAGAAGCTGGATCCCTGAGTACTGAGCAAGTCTGGTTGTCTCTTAGCAATCAGTGGAATCAAGACCTGACCATCAGCTTTAGAAAAAAGCAAATTCAGAGAACAAAGTTCTTATTCATGGGCAAACTGCCAAAATTAACACTCAGGATGGCCTGTTTCCTTTCTTGTCCTACTCAGATGCTGTGTTTTGTGTTTTGGACATGTCTTGAGTGTAACCCCCCAAAATTCATTTGTGGGAAGTTCAATACCACTGTGGGAATATTGGGACATGGTGGACCTTTAAGAGGGGGAACCTAGTCGGAGGTTATTAGCTAATTTACCTTTAAGAGATTATGATCACTCTCATGAGGCCCCCTGAATTAGTGCTCAAGAATGGGCTGTGATAAAAGACAAGGCTGGCCCTACCCATCTCTCCTGTTTATTGTGATGTGATATCTTTGTCCCACCATGATAACATCTATCACACAGAGTTTCTTTCAGTTGACACTGATGCTATATGCTTGAACATCCAGAACTGTCACTTAAATAAACCTCTTTTCTTACAAATCACCCAGATTCTAGTATTTTGTCATATGGACAAAACCAGAAGTAACCTTTGCAGAATTTCATCAATGATACTAATCATTTGTCACTTGATATTTCAATGAAACAACTTTCAAGGGCTACTATGCCATGCCTTACAATTAGATACAATGTGGAAGACATAAGTAACAGAAAACAAAAATGTCAACTCCTTCACTATTAAGTCTGGGCCATCTTTCAGTATTTACTTATGAGTGAGGACAAAACAAGGTTTTCAGTTGTGTAAGGAGGTAGATGCAATCACTAGTTATTGTAGAGGGTTACTGGATGATGTAGATAAATCTGCAACAAGAGAAAAGATAGGAAGGGTTAAGAAAGAAAATAGAAGAGGAGAGCAGAGGAGGATGGAGAATGAGGAAGATGAGGAGGATAAGGAGGATGAGGAAGTGTGTAATGTTGTCAAGAGGAGGAGGGAGGAAGAGACTGAAAACATGAAGAGAGACAAGGTGGAAGAAGTAGGTAGGGATGAATGGGGAGGAGAGAAAAGGTAAGGCAGAGAAGAGGAAGAGGGGTAAACAGGAGGAGGAGGAGGGAAGAGGAAAGAGGGGAAGAGAAAAACAAAGGAGAGGAGAAACGTGGAGGATGGAGAAGGGAAATGGGTAAGACAGCCAGCTGGCCTGGTGCTAGAAACACTGAATGAGAAAAGGAAGCTTAAAGTCCCCTTTCTCTATGTTATGATCTTGCTCAAATTGCCTGTTTTCTGTTTACCTTTCTGCTAAAAGATGTTAGAGAAGATTCAGTTGGAGGAGGTGGGAATGGGGGATGGATTGGGGAAGAAGGCTGGGGGGATGGGAGGAGGGAGGACAGGGGAAACCATGGCTGATATGTAAAATTAAATTAATATAAAATAAAAATATTAAAAAAAGATGTTAGAGAAGCCGGGTGGTGGTGGCACATGCCTTTAATCTCAGCACTCAGGAGGCAGAGCCAGGCGGATCTCTGTGAGTTTGATGCCAGCCTGGTCTACAGAGTAAGATCCAGGAAAGGCACAAAGCTATACAGAGAAACCATGTTAGAGAGCCAAGTTCATATCAGGAGCTGCCACTCCTGAGTACATTAAACCATGCAACGAAGCCAATTTATATTAAATATCATCAAATACACATAAAACCAACTAGAGCCACATTGGGCTGGGCACAGGGAGCTGGTCTCTTCTTTTCAACATACATGAATAGAGGTTAAGTATATTTAAAGCTTTTCCCTTGAAGGCTCTTCCACATCCCTCTATAGCAGCTCTACTTTAACTCCTGTACATATAACATCATTAGATATGCATAGGATACTGTAAGAAAACTAGACTACCTAGCATGGGAATTAAATCCCTCTATTAAATGTAGAAAATTTTAAACAGAGAATGCAACAGTTATGCTACAAATTCAGAAGTCTATAAAGAATAATATGTATTCTAAAGCGACTGAAGGAAAAAAACCACAAGAGGAAAAAAATCACTGACTACTTGCTCAAAATCTTGCACACACTGATGGGCATTAGAGAAAGAAAAATTACCTCTCTCCAAATATTTGTTAAAATTAAACAAATAAAAGCTGGGCCTGGACTTCATCAAATCAGGGGTGTTCCTGAACAGAAAACTAGAATTATTAAATATTTGTTCGCTAGATATTATGATTGACTTAAATACTCTGTGGGTGCTCTGTAATGTTAGAGCAGTAAGTTGTTTTCAATTGCTGGTAAGTAGACACTCAAATATTGGCTGAGAAAAAGTAAATAAACCAAGCCTCAATATGATAGTAAAGGTATCAATCAAACCCATGTGTCATATTAAAAATTAAAAGACAAATGTATACTATAGTGAAAATACAGGACTGTCCAATTTCTCTTGGCTGTTCGAGAGGACACACCAATGCCAAGTAGATTTCCTTCTTTTGTAATTTTTTTCCAGTCATTTTGGAATGCATTTAATCATTTAGATATTTCTGAGATTATAGTGTGACTACTGAGTTATCTGCTTTAAGAGTTTCTATGTTTGAAAGAAGAATTTAATGCCCTCACCAGATAACCTTCTACTATGTATATAATTGTATGTACATCAGATAGTGTTGCCAGGGCAGCAGGGGTTAAACTAATGACACAAATGAATGAAAAATTAAACACATACTAAAATACATCATAATGCAGTTATATAAATGTACATTCTTGAATATATTAACAGTAAAGATTCAAACACTGTAAAACTATGAGCAATGACTTCTTAGAGGTACATGCCCAGGGGCTTTAAGTATCTATATCTGTTAAAAAAAAAAAAGAAAGAAAGAAAAGAAAAAAAAAAGCAATAACATACCATCTACCATGTTCCAGCAAGGCAACCAGATACTGACTGAAAAGTAACAAGATTACTACCACATACCAAACTGCCTGGGCAAGATATCAAGTAGAATTCAATGTAGATGCTTCAAGCACTATTGGGTTTACTGATATGAAGCAGACATTTTTAGCACATCAAAATTAGCACTTTCATAGAGTTGAACATATAGTTATATGAAATATAGTGTGAGGCTTAATCTAATTTACTTTTCACAGCTTCATAAAAAAAATCACATATTAGGGCTAGATAAATGACTTTGCAGTTTAGAGAACTTGCTACTCTTCTAGAATATCCAAGTTCAGTTCTCAGGACAATAGGTGTCTGGCAATTGCATGTAGCTCTAGTTCTCAGGGGATCTTGTACCTTAATTTGGCTTCCTCAGTACTCATATACATGTAGAAAACACACAAGGGAACACATACATACCCATAAATAAAATAAGTAGATAAATCTTAAAAATTTATGCATTTTGAACTAAGATTGTGCAACATACCATGAAAACTTTAGAAAGGGTAATGGTCTCCGTCGGTACACACTCCAAGTGGCAAAAATGGGGCATGATGAATTTCATGAACAATTACCTGCACATCTGTCCGTTCTATTAGACTACACCCTTTCCTTACTCATCTATATATTTCTAGGACAGAAGGCAGTACCTGACTAGTGCTTACATAAATACTCATTTGCAGGCAAATGGATGCAACTAGAAAAACTGATCCTGAATGAGGTAACCCAGACCCAGAAAGACAAATACGGTATGTGTTCACTTGTAAGTATGTGGTGGTATTAGCTCTGCCCATGACTTTGGGCTATACGGCCCAAAAGAAAGAGGTGGTGCTTCTTGCTTTCATTAGTGACCTCTTAAAAGGAAAGGGAGAGGAGTCTCATGCTTTTTCTTCTTGGCGTGATCAGATGGCTAGGGGCATTCGTTCCCAGACAGAACAGAGGACAACTTCAGCTGTTTATTCGGTTCTGTATTTGTGAGTGTATTTCCTCAACTCAAAATTTATTATTTCTTAATAAATCCCTATTACCCATTAAATAGAATCATGTGGATTATTCATAAGTGGGCATTAGCTTTTAAGTAAATGATAATCAAGCTATAATTCACAGACCCAGAGAGGCTGGGTAAAGAGGAAGGCTCTAGAGAGTAATGCAACTGGGAAGGGGAAATACAATAAATTTTGCAGGTGGACTGGGGGCTAGTGGAGACTAGAGCTGGGAGGATTGGTAGGGGTGGAAAAAGAGAATGCAAGAAGAAACAGCTGAAACTGGGAAGCACTGTGGATAGGTGGTGGAAAACCAGTACAGTGGAAACTTCCTGGAATCTATGAGGGTGACCCTGGTAAGGACTCCTAGCAGTAGAGGATAAAGACAATGAACTGGCCATCTTTTGTAGCCAGGCAAGGCTTCCAGTGGTAGGACTGGGTTACACTCAGTTGAGTTATTGGCCAAGGAGGCCCTGTGGAGACTAAACAAACCAGGCTGTTGCTAGGGCAGGCCAGTCTCTGAAAACTGACAGTAGAGCTCTATTGGGGAGAACAACATCCACATAGCTCATTAAACATAGAGAGGTCAAGCTGGTGCCTGCATGGATCCTTCACCCCTAAGCTCTAGTCTCTTTAGCACAGAAGGTACTTTGCAGACTATGGAAAGAGAAGCCTGGATACCAACTCATCTACAAAACCCTCCACCTACAATCTGTCTTTCCTGTAAGATGTGCTGGGGCAATGGTGGCACTGAGCTTGTGGGAGTGGCCAACCAATGTTTGGTTTAACTTGCAGTCCATACCATGAGAGGAAGACCATGTCCTACACTGCCTGGATGGCCAGGAACCCAGAGACTGGATAGCCCAGAGACCTAGGGTAGAACCAAATGCAACAGTTCTGAAAAAAAAAAGAAAAGAAATGAGATGATTCCTAATGAAATTCTGCTATACACTGCTATAAGGTGTGTGCCTTGTCCAGTCATCATCAGAGAGGCTTCCTCGGGCAGCAGATGGGAGTGGTGCAGAGACCACAACCAGATATTATGCAGAGAGAAAGTCCAAATTGAAGGTTTCCATTGAAATCATGGAACCCAACAGAAGAGAGGGAGGAAAGATTGTAGGAGTCAGAGAAGATGAAGAACATGGCCCACTGAATGAACTAAGCAGGATTCACATGGTTTACAGACACTGAAGTAGCAAGCATGGGACCTGAATGTACCCACACCAGATTCTCTGCATATGTGTTATAGCTGGTAGCTTGGGGCTTTGGTGGGACTCCTAACAGTGGGAGCAGGTGTATCTCTGACTCTTTTGCCTTTTCTTAAAACTCTTTTCCTCCTATTGGGTTGCCTTGTCCAGTCTCAAGACAAGGAAGGCGTGTCTTGCTTTATGTTTTGTCCTGTTTGGCTGTAATCTTTTGGGGGCCTGCTCTTTTCTGAAGAGGAAACAGAGGGGGGATGAATCTGGGGGAGAGGTGAGGTAGAAGGGAGTTAGGGGGAGTGGAGGGAGGAGAAACTGTGGCCAAGATGTATCATATAAGAGAAGAATCTATTTTCAATAAGAAAATTCATTCATTTTTTCCTTCTTTTTAATTTTGAGATTACAATATAACATCCTTTCTCTTTTTCTTTCCTCCCTCTGAACCTTCCTGTATATGCCTCCTTTCTCTCTTTCAAATTATAGCCTCTTTTTCCATTAACTGTTGTTATATGAATATATGTATATGTTCCTATATTCCTAATATATATTCCTAAATATAACCTGCTTAGTCAGTACAGGGTTACTAGCATGTATGTTTTCAGGGCTGATAATTTGATGATGGATAACAAATGAGTGTGTCTTTTTCTAGGGAAAAAGACAACAATACACATGGTAAAGTAAATATGAAAAAGTCCATGAGGCCTCAGCCCTATACAATTAACTACAGGTAACTCACAAATAAAGTTACATTCTTTAACCCAAACAAAGTTTAAAGTAAAGTGATTTTTGTCTTTAATATGTTTTATGTTGTGTCATATCAAAACATGGCCTTTGGTCAATATTTTGATGGCAATCGACATAAAATAATTGAATTCTATAGTGAGATCAATAATGTACTGAGAGACAGATGATCAATGACTATATTAGCTATTCATAGTGTTGAAGATTTTATTTTATTCTTCTCATGAGCATTGTGTCTTTAGTTTTATGACTAAGGAATAGAAAAGATTTAAATATAGTAAGGGAGACCAGTGCCTCTTATGACTGCTAACTAGGGTATACATGATTTCTTTCAAACTAAATAAAGGATATATGTCAGCAGACGATGTATCTTGCAAGAAAGATTAAAGCAAGTTCTTCATTTAACAACAACAATAAAAGTTTTCACCCACAAAAATAAAGAACAAGAATGTCTTTTGAAACAGGACTCTAATGATTTAATGCACTATTGAATAAATGTGATAGAAGATAAATAGTAGAAATCATTGAATGGACCCAGGAGTAACATCTGAGTAAATATAAAACTTCATAATACTTTGGGGATCAAGGAAATGTGATTATTTGCTCTTGAAACTTAAGACTTGGAAATTTTAACTCTAAATTTAGGGAGAAAAATTGTGAGGCAAAACTACTCATCTAAGATAATGCTGACCGAATGCTGAAGACAACTAATCTTAGATGTTAAAACACAAACTTCTGAAGGAAAACTACAAAGTTATAGAGCATTATCCAGAAGAATGAAGGACTATCTTCATCCATTGAAACCTGTGGCCAAATGGGCTCCCTTGTGAAATCTACAGCAGCACCCCTGCTCAGAGTTGCTCTGAACAACGACATGGACTTTCTATTCAAGAGGGATTATGGCTTTGCTGGTACTCAGTTGAGTTAATGGCTAAGATGGTCTGAGAATTCAGTGGTTATAAACACTCTTGAAAAGATTACAGATACATATGAGTACAAAACCTTCATTTTGATGCAATGCCAAAGCATGAAAAAAAATATGACATCACATAACAATAAGCATCTCAAATGTACCAACGTGCTCACACTAAGCTGGTGTTGAACATGTGAATTAGGGAACGTTGCTCTGAAACTGTCTGCACGTACCTCTGCTCTTTACTGCTATTTGGCTTAAATGTCTATACTGGGGACTAAACGGAGGGTTGAACAGCCCACTTCCATGTTATAAAAATGCAGAAAAAAAAGAGATGAATTAGATGGAGGCTTAGCCCTGCTGTCTACTACAGATTTGCTAGATGAAAATGGAATATTCATAAGCTCAGCTTGTTCTAAAATGGCTTGGAGAACAATTCTGAAAATATTGTTTTTCTCAATTATTGTCAAATATTACTCTTTTATATGCACACCACTTTGTCTACATAAAAAAAAAAGCAGATGTCATCAAGAATGCAAGTGACTTTACACAGCCCACTGACAGGTAACATCAACCCAGATGCTCTAAATAGCAATTGGAATCTCAGACATAAAAGCACATTCTCCACATTCTTACAGAATGCTTGATTTCAAATGTCACTCAGCATATACAAAAATATGTGAACTCAAATAGCTAATATCAAAAATAACAAATACAAAGTGATTTGCAGAGCTCAGTGCAAATCTGAAACCTCGTTTCTTATTACTGGCTACTGGATTTCGTCTATTAGTGTGCTAACCTTTTTTTATCCCCTCCTGCCACAGGCTGCCAATCTTGATTTACTTAGCGATTATCAATTCTCTATGAATGCCTCTTCCATGGCATTATTTCAAAGTTCAAAAAGATTTTGACAGGCCGAACACTTTCTAGAATATGCAAAGCAAATCTTTCTATTTCAATAAAATAACAGAATTTCCATTGAAACATTTAAATGTAATCTTCCAGCCACTCCCCCTCTAGCTTGCACACAAAAGACTAAGAAATATATATTGAGTCTGAAAAAGGTAAGGAAATCACATAAGCAAAACAAAACAAAACAGAAAAGTCTTGAAGAGCTCCTACTTTTCATGCATTAACAGTGATAAGAGTGACAGTGATGGAGAAGAGTTGGGTCATATATTCTGCTCCCTTAGAAAGAGCCAGATACTAAAGTCAAGCCCTTTGTTATCTGAACTAAGAATTATGAGTGTGTATATGGAGGTAAGCATCATGGCTTGGACATCTACTCTGGAGGTAGAGAATTGAGTCCTATCTTTTTCTTCATATTTTAGAGATACAAGATCATTCAACACAAAGGAAGGTATAAGTGCACAGAGACAATGTTTAATGTCCAGAGTCCTATACAACTAGAGGGAGTTTTTAAGACCATCTTCCTTTTGCCTCAGGTGGAGCTAAGGTCCATGGCAGTGACATGAGTTACAGCAGCAGATGACTGCAAAGTGGAACCTGATTTCTACAGAGCTACCGATCCAATAGAGGTGGGGGCTGGAGTTAACAGGTCTAAAAGAGGACAGGAGAAGAGCTACTGTCATGAGCTACTGACTCATGAACAAGAAAATAGAATCCAAAGGAAACTGGACTAAGAAAAGTAGTATCAGAGGCAAGGAAACTTACCAAACAAGGAGGCAAAAAGAAACAGAAATTTTTGGCTTTGGCTTTACAGTGTTAATAGTCTAATGAGAGTATAAAAAAGGCCTATAAATCAGTATTTAAAATAGTAACATCCAAGTGGAGAAACAGACAAAAAAGTATTTCATAAAAAAGTATGAACAGCTGGTGAGAAGTAGTTAAACTTCACTAACAGTAAATTAAAAATAAGTAAAATCAATAGTTGGCAATTTTTTTTAACAATACCAGAAAGGGAGGAGTATTGCTAAATATTACTGTGTCAGAACAAATTGCTATTGCCTTTCTCAAGACAACTTGCAATCTGCATGAAGAGCTTAAACAAGGCTCTTTGCCCATTGACCACGTATCTCGCTTGTTGAGATTATCAAAGATGGCCAATTTAGGAATATATGCAATCCTTTCAGACTCTTTAAAGTATGTTTTTAACTGAATTAAGATTACATCACTTTCCCCCCTTCCTTCCCTTGTTCTAGCCCCTCGCAGCTTCCATCCTTATAATTTCTCTCATGTCCTCCTGATTCTCAAGTTGATAGCCTCTTTTTCTTTGGGCATTATTACCATATACATATACACGCATGTGTATACATACATACATACATATACATATATATATAAACATAAACAACTTGTGTTCATTTCTTCTTTGCTGGTGGTATGAACATAGTTTCAAGGCTGACCACTCCGGAATGGACAACCAGTAAGAGGGTTTATCTTTGAGAGAAGCTAATTATCCTTCTCCCAGCAGTCATTAGATGCCTGTAGATCTCTTATAGCAAATAGAGACTGTTGCAGAAAGCCACAACTGGACATACAGATCAACTGATCGTGGGAAGCCCAGTTCCAACAGATCCCTATGCATTACAGTTCCTGCATATATGATGCAGGGAACAACCCAGAAGAAGCAGAACGATTTTAAGAGCCAGTATACCTAGAAGTCTGATATCAAATAGTCTTTCCTAGAAATGGCTACATAAAGAAGAGCTAAACAATGGACATGTTCACATGGAGGAAAGAAATTTCATAGGGTCTCACAAAACCTATGGAGACCTTTCAGAATTTTTAAGTAAAAAAAATGTAGGAAACCTAAATACTTAACAATTAGGATATCAAGTAATGTTTAGATATAGGCACTTGATGAATTGTTGCACAGTAATTTAAAACCATGTATAAAACATTTGCTATTAAAGGATGTTCTTAACATAGTATATAAAAACTTGTAATGACTCCAATTTCACACATATGTAAGAGAAACAAGAAACTGTAAAATGAAGTTGTTAGCTGCTGTTGAAATTACACATGGAATATCAATTTTCCTTTCTTCTTTTTATTAATTGATAATTTTATCTTAGGTACATTTTACTATTACAGAAACTTTGCATCTACTAATTATTCCTTTACTATCCTAGTTTGAGTTATTATTGCTATGATTAAACACCATGATCAAAGAAACTTGGGGAGGAAAGGGTTTCTTTGGCTTACACTTCCATATCACTGTTCATTTTCAAAGGCAGTCAGGACAGTAACCCAAACAGGGCAGACATGGAAGGCAGGTGTTGATGCAGAGGCCATGAATAGGGTGCTGCTTACTGACTTGATCCCCATGACTTGTTCAGCCTGCTTTCTTATAGAACCCAGGACCGCTAGCCCAGACATGACACCACTCACAACGGGCTGAGTTCTCCCCCACCAATCACTGATTAAGAAAACACCCTATAGCTGGCTTTTATGGAGGCATTTTATCAACAGAGGTTCCCTCCTTTCAGATAACTCTAGCTTGTGTCAAGTGGACATAAAACCAGCCAGGACAATTATCGAACAAACACTTACTACTTCTTTTAAAAGGTGTTCTTAAAGATACACCTAAGCAGAAATCTTTTGAGTTTCAAATTTTGACTGTATGTTGCAGATAAAATAATGAGTCAAAATTAGAGCTAAACTGGTGAGGTGGGAATATTTATTTATAAGTTTTATATTAACAGGACCCCAAAATTATTTTTTAATTTGTTGCAGGATTTTCCTTTTCCTCCCTATACAAATGGGAAAAGTGAATGGCTAGTTGCAGTGGTCACAGTGGTGGTGAAGATGATTAATACTCTGTATTGTTTACTTTTTGTTGCTGTGATAAATGCTATGACCAAAAAAAACCAGTGGAAGAAAGAGTTTATTTTAGCATCCGTAATGATGAGGAGACATGGCAGAGGGTATCCTAAACTGGAAGATGAGAGATCATATATCTCCATCCACAAGCAGAAAGCATAGAAAGTTAAATGGAACTGGGCAAAGCCACAAACTCCTAAAATTCTCCCCCAGTGACATGCTTCCTATAGGAAGGCTCCACCTCTTCAAGGTTCCACAACCTCCACAAATAGTACCATCCACTGGGACCAAATACATGGGTCTATGGGTGTCATTTCTCATTCATATCACAACACTCCTACAGTAATTTAAAAAATGAATATAAATCAATCTTCCATACTCATTCAGTCTTTGGAAACAGAAGAGAACAAGTAGAATAAACAAACTATACATTCTTTGTGAAAAGCTGCTAATCAAATCACCTCCTACCAACCACACTCATGAGAAAGAAAAAGAGAAAGGCTCTAACCCCCATTTACAACAAATACAGAACCTGAAGTCTCTATCACACTGAAAAGCGTGAGGTGGCAACTACCCACTGTCCTTCAGAAAATTTCAATGAAAGGCCATCAACTTTCCACATATTGATTATAAATCACAGTTATTGCTCTAAATAATGAAATCCACCAGCATCCCATGAAGCAGAAGCAGTTATCTGATGTAAGAGCAACTTGGAAAGTAACAAATTGTGGTAAACCTGTGGTAAACACATCCACACTATCAGCTCAACTCCCCTAAATGAAAACCTAATACAACCACCACCAACAACAAAAAAAATCCCTAAAAGATATGGCCAGGAAAAGAAGTGAAGACATAAACTTACTGTCCACTCTGTGGTTTTTATATAGACAGTGAGATGCTTGATGAACACAAAACACACTTAAAATAATCCCATCAATAATTAGAAATCATAAACTTATCTGGATTATATCGACCACCTTATATTAAGTTATCTGGTAGGCTACTGGACACAGATTTTTCTTCTTTTCCTGTTCTGGTCCTTTCCTATAGCCTTCTTGACCTATTGGGTAGTTTAGATGTTTGGACTCTGAGATGTTTAACTTTCTCTGAGAATTTTATGGTGACAATTATTAATGAAGTACTAGAACTTCTTCATTACCTTTATTACTTTATAGTAGTGTTTAAGATATCACAGAATGTGATAAAACTCCTCCTAGAAAGACTGGTCAGCATTCAGAGAATAAAGACTGGATAATATTTATCTCTAAATGGGATATATATATATATATATATATATATATATATATATACACATATGTATGTATGTATGTATGTATGTATAATCACACCTCCTCACCCCAAAGCTCAGGAATCACCATAGAATAAGAGGTGAAAAATGCTAAGAGACAGAGGTAGTGGATGTCTGCAAAAAACACTGTTTACCAGACATGACAATGTTGTTGCACACATGAACTCCAGTGGCTGTGTCTACATGCACAAGGCCTGTAGAAGGACAAACTAATCAAATTCCAGTATGGGTTGGGGGAGGAGCTCATGAAATCCCACCTAATTACTGACAATGGATGGCTGCTTGGGTGAGGGAGAGTCTGTTTTCTTCTGAATGCTGCCCCCAAGGGGCTACCATATTCCAGTTGATGGACAGTCCTATCTATACCCAGGCACATACAGGCAGCATTGAGTAGATTCAGTGAAGTTTTTTGAAAAAAAAAAAGGCACATAAAGTTGGGAGGGAAAAGTGTTGAAAGGGATAGAAGAAGAAGTGGAGGGAAAGGAATGTGCAGTGGGTTGACAAATACACCTTGTGTGCATGTATAGAATTCTCAAGTAATGAAAAAAATGTTTTTAAGGAAAACTATTATATCGGTTTATAACAGGAGAGAGTCTTCCTGTGGCTCCAACTTCGCAGCAACCTTTGGTGACATCAGTTCTGCATCCAAGCTATTTGAACAGTGCTATTTCACTGTTGCTTAAATTTGCGACTCTCTGACACTAATCTGCATCCTTTATACTTGTTTAATCCCTAAGTGTAGTGTCAACTTTTTGGTCAACTTTTTTTTTTTTTAAGATTCATTTATATTTATTTATGGGTATGAGTTTGCCTGCATGTGCATCTATGCAGCACTTATGTGCCTGGTGTCAGTAGAGGCTAGAAGGAGGTGCTGGATGCTTTGGAGTTACAGATGGTTGTTAGTCACCATGTGGGTCCTGGGAATTGAACCTGGGTTCTCTGGAAGAAGAGCCAGAACTCTTAACTGCAGAACCATCGCTCTAGTCCTTCATTTCGATTTTTAAAAATTTACTTTTTTTATTTTCATTCTTCTCTCAAATATTACCACATTAATACTGCAGTTCCCCCTCCCTCCCATCTCCCTTTCCCACAGATCCACCCCACCTCCATCTCCTACCAGAAGAGCAGGACTCCCATGGACATCAACCAAATACAGCATAACCAGCCACAATAAGACCAGGCACATACCATTACATCAAGGCTAGACAAGGCAATAATATAGGAGGAAAAGGGTCCCAAAGGCAGGCAAAAGAATCAGAGACAGCCTCTGCTCCCACTGTTAGGAATCCCACCAGAAGAAGAAGTGACAAAGCCGTAAGATATATACAGAGGGCCTAGGTCAGACCCCTACAAACTCCCTGATCTTTGTGAGCCCCCATGAGTCCTGGTCAGTTGATTTTGTGGACTTTGTTCTCATGGTGTCCCTGACCCCTTTGGTTCCTCCAATTCTTTCTCCCCCTCCTCCGCAGGACTCCCTGAGCTCTGCCTAATGTTTGGCTGTGGAACTCTGCATCTGCTCCCAACAGTTGCTAGATGAAGTCTCTCTGGTCTCTTAGATGACAATTCTGCTAGGACTCCAGTCCCAGAACACTCTGCATGACAAACTGTAGGTCGAAGGTTTGGCTGGGTTGGTGTCCCAATCCTTCCACTTAAAGCCTTGCCTGGTTACAGAAGATGGCCGGTTCAGGCTTCGTGACACCTATTATATACTAGGAGTCTTTGCAAGGGTTACTCTCATAGATTCCATGGAGCTTCCATTGCAATACATTTCTACCTTACCTCTGAAATGCCCCCCAATTCCAGTCGTTTCTCTCAGTATTTTCTTCCTTCCCCACCCAACCTGATCCCTCCCTTTCCCAACCCCACCTACCCCAAGTTCACCCTCAAAATCTATTCTATTTCCCCTTCATAATGAGATTCATGCATCCCCCACTTAAGCCCTCATTGCTACCTACTCTCTAGGTCTGTGGACTGTAGCATGATTATCTTTTACTTTACAGCTAATATCACTTATAAATGAGAACATAACATATTTGTCTTTCTTAGTCTGGGTTACCTCACTCAGGATGATTTTTGTCTAGTTCTATCCATTTGCCTGTAGATTTCTTGATGTCATTGTTTTTAACAGCTGAGTATAAATGTACATATTTTCTTTATCATTCATCAGTTGAGGGACCTCTAGGTTGTTTTCAGTTTCTGGCTATTATGAATAAAGCTGCTATGATAGTTGAGCAAATGTCCTTGTGATAGGATGAAGTGTCCTTTGGGTACATTCCCAGGAGTGATATAGCTGGGTCTTGAGGTAGATGTAGTCCCAATTTTCTGAGAAACCACCATTTTGATTTCCAAAGTGGCTGTGTAAGTTTTCACTCCCACCAGCAGTGGAGGAATGTTCCCTTTGCTCCACACCCTCTCCAGCATGAACTATCACTTATGTTTTTGAACTTAGAAATTCTCACAGGTGTAAGATAGAATCTCACATTCATTTTGATTTGCATTTCCCTGATGGCTAAGGATACCTAACACTTTTTTAAGTGATTGTTGGCCATTTGAGATTCCTTTGTTGAGAAGTCTCTATTTTGATCTATATCCTATTTTTAATTGGAATATTTAGTTTGTTGATGTCTAGTTTCTTGAGTTCTTTCCATATTTTGGATATTAGCCCCCTGTCAGATGTGGAGATGGTGAAGATCTTTATCCATTCTGTGGGCTGCTATTTTGTCCTATTGACAGTGTCCTTTGACTTACAGAAGCTTTTCAGTTTCATGAGATCTCATTTATTAATTGTCAATCTTAGTGCCTGTGCCATTGGTATTCTGATCAGGAAGTAGTCTCCAATGCCAATGTGTTCAAGGCTATTCACCACTTTCTCTTCTGTCAGGTTTGCTGTATCTGGTTTTATTTTGGGGTCTTTGATCCACTTGGACTTGAAATTTGTGCAGGCTGTTAGATATGGCTCTATTTGCATTCTTCTACATACTAACATCCAGTTAGACCAGCACCACTTGCTGAAGATGCTTTCTTTTTTTTATTGTATATTTCTTGCTTTTTTTTTTATCAAAAATTAAGTTTCATAGGTATATGGATTTACAACTGGGTCTTCAATTCAATTCATTGATCGACATGTCTTTTTATGCCAATATCATGCAGTTTTTGTTACCACAGCTCTGTAGTACAGCTTGAAATTAGGGATGGTGATATTTTATATTCTGTTTCATTATGAGTCAATTCTTTTTTATTTTATTTTATAATTTAATTTAATTTTACATATCAGCCACGGATACCCTTGTCCTCCCCCCTCATGCCCCCCCCCCACCTTCCCCTCAGCCCACCCCCCATTCCCACATTCCCATCTCCTCCAGGGCAAAGACTCCCCTGAGGATAGAGTTCAACCTGGTAGATTCAGTTCAGGCAGGTCCAGTACCCTCCTCCCAGGCTGAGCTAAGTGTCCCTGCATAAGCCCCAGATTCCAAACAGCCAGCTCATGCACTGAGGACAGGTCCTGGTCCCATTGCCTGGATGCCTCCCAAACAGTTCAAGCTAATCAACTGTCTCACTTATCCAGAGGGCCTGATCCAGTTGGGGGCTCCTCAGTTATTGGTTCATAGTTCATGCGTTTCCATTCGTTTGGCTATTTGTCCCTGTGCTTTTTCCAATCTTGGTCTCAACAATTCTCACTCATACAAACCCTCCTCTTTCTCGCCAATTGGACTCCTAGAGCTCCACCTGGGACCTGGCCATGGATCTCTGCATCCGGTTCCCTCAGTAGTTGGATGGGGTTTCTAGCACGACAATTAGGGTGTTTGGCCATCCTATCACCAGAGTAGGTCAGTCTGGGCTTTCTCTCACCCATTGCCAGTAGTCTATTGTGGGGGTATCTTTGTGGATTTCTGGGGACCTCTCTAGCACTTTGCTTCTTCCTATTCTCATGTGGTCTTCACTTATCATGGTCTCTTATTTCTTGTTCTCCCTCTCTGTTCTTCATCCAGCTGGGATCTCCCGCTTCCCTAAGCTTGTTTTCCCTCGAACCTTGCCCTTCATTACCCCCATTCACGTCCAGGTTGTTCATGTAGATCTCATCCATTTCTCTGTCATTGGGCAATCCCTGTGTCTTTCTTAGGGTCCTGTTTTCTAGGTAGCCTCCCTGGAGTTGTGAGTAGCCATCTAGTCATCTTTGTTTTACATCTAGTATCCTCCTATGAGTGAGTACATACCATGTTTGTCTTTCTGAGTCTGGGTTACCTCACTCAGGATGATTTTATCTAGATCCATCCATTTGCCTGCAAACCTCATGATGTCATTGTTTTTCTCTGCTGAGTAGTATTCCATTGTGCATAGGAGATCAACTTCCTAAATATAACACCAGTAGCACAGACACTGAGAGAAACAATCAATCAATGGGACCTCTTGAAACTGAGAAGCTTTTGTAGAGCAAAGGATACGGTCAACAACGCAAAACGACAGCCTACAGAATGGGAAAAGGTCTTCACCAACCCCACATCTGACAGAGGACTGATATCCAGAATATATAAAGAACTCATGAAATTAGACATCAAAACACCCAAGAGTCCAATTAAGAAATGGGCTATAGAACTAAAGAGAGAATTCTCAGCAGAGGAAGCTCAAATGGCTGAAAGATATTTAAGGAATTGCTCAACATCCCTAATCATCAGGGAAATGCAAATCAAAACGACTCTGCGATATCACCTTACACATGTCAGAATGGCTAAGATCAAAAACACTGAAGACAGCTTATGCTGGAGAGGATGTGGAGCTAGGGGAACTCTCCTCCACTGCTGGTGGGAATGCAAGCTTGTACAACCACTCTGGAAATCAATATGGCTCTTTCTCAGAAAATTGGGAATCAATCTCCCCCAAGACCCAGCTATACCACTCTTAGGCAAATACTCAAGGAATGCTCAATCATACCACAAGGGCACTTTCTCAGCTATGTTCATATCAGCATTGTTTGTAATAGCCAGATCCTGGAAACAACCTAGATGCCCCTCAACTGAAGAATGGATAAACAAAATGTGGTACATATATACAATGGAATACTATTCAGCAGAGAAAATCATTATGAGTCAATTCTTAAGAGATTTTCACATATGTTGGATACTAACCCTTTATTAGACATGTCTTCTGCAAGTATTTCACAAATTCTATAGTGTAGCTTTTCATTCGTCAGTATCTCTTTTAGAGAAGATTTTATTTTTTTAGGTTCCATCAATTGTTTTCTTTTCTCAGGGATGAAGTCAAGGCACAACCCAGGTCATATTTACTATTTCTGAATCTTCTAGGAGTTATGTAGTGTTGCATTTAACTCTATGACTCAATTATTTCATTTTGTGAAAGACATACCTTCCAAATACAGCTTAACTTTTTGCATGTGGGTATACCATTGTTCTATCACATGTTCTGAATTGAAAAGATTATCTTTTCTCCACTGTATTGTAGCTGCTATTTGGTCAAAAATAATTTTATTGTAGTAGTGTATTTCCAGGTGCCCTATTATGTTTTCTTAATCTGTTTGTACTTTTACTAATACCCACTATCTTGTTCATTGTAGGTTTTAAAATGAATCTTGAAGTGATTTAGAAAAAGAAAATACTTGTTTTGGAATAATTTTTGATTTATACAAAAGTTAAAAAGATAGTAAAAGAAACTCACCTATCTATCTATTTTAATTACCCCTATTCTCTTATTGTGCCATGATTTTCAAGATTAAGACATAAGCCCTATTTTCTTAAGATAGTCAGTTGAGATCAAATTAGACAATATATCTACTATAGCTCCCAGATCTGTCATGCACACTTGGTAAGCAAGTCTTCAATAACTGCCAATGTTCCTTTAATTCAATATATACTTGTGAGTTGTATATTAAATAACATATCATCCATAAATCATAAATATTTTGTTTTGTACATGACAATACTCCCTGCCTCAGGAAGTTCAGAATATTATGTTTCCATGAATTCAATTTTGCAGTAGCCTAAGATGTGTTGAATGTCATGTTTTTTCAGATGAAACGTTAAAAGCATTTGCACAATGAAAGAAATCCATTCCCCAAATGACTCTGAGATGCTTAGGACATAAGTGAACTCTCCAACTTAATATCTATTGGTAATTCACTGAAACAAACTCATGATCATACGTGAAAGCAGCTCACAAGAAATATACAGAAAATTTCCATTTGAATCATAAGCTGAAATCAGAAATAACAGCAAGATGGAATTGGTAGTATTATTCATTCAATAAGAAAAGAAAATGCATTCTCTTAAAATTAATTAGTGCCCTTAATTATTATAAAGCTTAGAGAACAAACTGGCATAAGATCGTGATTTACTATTGAAATCCTGATTAAAAAGGATCATTTGTGAATGTGAACAGGAAGATAGCTAGACTCAGCTGTATCAGCCACTGCCAGAAGATGACTCTAAACAGTTTTCTTCACAAACAATGTGAGTAATTTCCAATTTTATTTATCTCTCAAAACCAGGCCGTGGAATTAGAGTTTTTAAATTGCAAAATAGAAGTGACAATCCTTTGGAGAAAGTCAAAAGCTCAAAGACTCAATGCTATACCAGTGACAGTCTTTAAATGGTCCCAGAAAGCATCACAGTTCCCAAAACAGAGCTCTGTAAACTCACCTCATAGTAACTCCGGACTGCATTGCAAAAGGCTTCATCTGCTACTATCTGAGTTTCCCCGTTGAGGAAGGCCTGGAACCGTTCTTTCAGTAACTGCAACTGTTGTTTGTTAAGCTACAAGGAAAATAAATAAATAAGCTGATAAATCAGCCAATTTGTACAATAGGACAATCATTAAAAGTTACATTTGCTGTATGTAGGTGAGATTAGATACAGATTTAGCTTTATAGTAAAGAAAATTAAAAGTGAAAGGTCTTATGACTTCCCTGCACATCTCAGAATCCAGCTATGGACTTTGACAGCAAATGTCTGCCCTACATATAATTCCTTGTGTTAACTTCCAGTTCCTTTGCAGAGACAGGGAAAATCTAAAATTTTGATGAGAGATTGATGCACAAAATTGTGCTGAATAAACAAAGCAAAGAGGGAAAGAACTCTTAAAAACAAGGAGACACCTTTTGGGGAAAGAGGCAATAAGCTGGAAGACCACAGAAGACAGAAGGGATTCCCAACAAAGAATCTTCTGGGAGGAATGAATGTTGGCTTCTAAAAGTTCAAATTCCATGAACAAACATGCATGAAATGCCTGAATTGACATAAATGTAGCCATGAACAGTTGACAAACTTGGAAGACCAGCGATCCAACAGATAAACTGAGAACACTTACTCAAGCCCACTGGGGGAGAGATGAGAGACCAAGGGGGTCTAATCCAATTTCATCACCACTGTAAATGCAGCTACAGTCACTACTAGCTGTCATAACAACTGAGGCTGGCTTAGACACAGGTTATGGCTCACCAACCATGTCCTCTGGTCAACTACAAGCAGTATCAGCTACTAATTTTTTAAGCTGCACTGCAAAATAAAGACCAAGTGTTTCTTGTTTAAAAATTATAATTAATTCCATGGTAGTACAAACAGATTTAAACTCAGTAGTACAGGCCCTGGGAAACACCTGTCTCAGTGCCCTGTGTTCATTCATGCCAAGTTCATCTTCACACACAAACATAAACACACACACACACACACACACACACACACACACACGCACGCACGCACGCGCACACACGCACGCATGCGCACACACGCACGCATGCGCACACACACACACACATAACCTTCCCTTAAGGTAGACAATAGGTCTAGAAGTAGAAAACGCTGTGTTCATGCTCAACTAGAAGAAGGCAGTTCTGGAAATAGTGTCTGTTGGAACACGTAACAAACAGCAAAGGAGTGATGCTTCTGTTTCATCCCATCTTGATTAGACTTTACGGAAGAACTTAGTCCAGTTGTGGAGTCTATAGAGGGATGTGAAGCATGCGGAACCATGCTGGGGAAAAATGATTAAAGGATTAGAAAGCTAAACAAAACCGGTATGATTTGGCTTCAAAAAGAAAGCTGGTGTGAAATAAGTTTAAATCTGTTCAAAGGGCTTATTAAAATGCCATTCAAATATCAGGGAGACAAGCTCTTTCAAAACCTGGATTTTATTTAGGAGTCTGACAAACAAGAAAGCTTGAAATGAAACTGTTGCTGCTACTCACAGGCTGATAAAGAAGTGTCCTATTGTACCTAGGTGCTAAAAAATAAATAAAAGCTCTTGCTCTCAGGACTGAAAGATGAAGACAGTCCATTTCTTCACTAAGGTTACTTCCTTCGTTTTAGGAAAGGCTAACCCGGCTGAAGTACAGGCAAAAGAAACATCACCATTATATTACAACCTCCATCTCCATAATATGAAGAAAATGAAAGCAGGCACCTTTTGTACACATGTATATAAGCAAGACAAAGTTAAGTCCGCAACTTTAGCCCTCTAAGCATAGCTCACAAAGAGGAACAAATGGAACTGGGACAGCAATTGCTTAGAGTGAGGCAGCTGAGATGCTTTAGTTCCCAAGCCATGGGAGTCACAACAAAAAACTTCACCTTGCAAATCCAGCACTGAGTGAAATAATGGAAATAGAAATGCTTGTGAGAATGGTGGGGGAAAAGAGAGGACTTGCATAATTATTTGTCCAAGTTCCCTCATTGGATGAAATTTTATTCAAAACGAATAACTTGTTTCTCCTCCAACTTTCTTCTATCCAAAGCATTTTGTTACTCCTTTTAAAAAATCCCTCTAAAATATTATCTTTGCAATTTCTAGTTTATCAGTATTAGTTGTTAGAATTACTTTCCAATAATTATGGTATGGTAAATTGGAAGATAATAATCAAAGAAAGGAGACTGGAACAAGCCATTGTCTCAGAAGATACAAGAAAACCAGTACAGTTCCAAAAACGTGCATAAGCGTGTACCTACATTTCAGGATCCAACTTCTATAAATAAAAGAATTCTAATTCTGTCATTTGTTTGTTAGTTTTCAGTGGTGGATAAGTGGAAAAAATATATTCAATACTGACAGTGTAAAGTTTAATGCAAAGCTCCATAGCTTCAGTTCAAATTCTATTCTAACTGTATAGAAGTTCAGTACATTGTATAGACTTTGCGCTGGTTTATTTTTATGTGTGCTGTTTTCGTTTGCAAGTTTTTCATGATAAAGTTTATAAACTTAAAATTTTAAAATTAATATATACATATATATAGATGGTAGATAGATAGATAAAATATACTGTTGTTACATTTAAGAAATATTACCAAATATAAGGAGTCAATAAAGTCACTTAATTAGCACGAAGTATTTACATTTTCCTATATGTAATGTAGGGAAAGAAAAATGAAATTCATCTTCAAATACAGCACTGACGATAGATCTCAGGAAGTACTTCCTAAAAGGTTTTGCCCTCTACAATCTCTGTTATACACTGAGAGGCTTTACTGGCACGCAGACACAAGAAATCAACACAAATCAATCAGAACTGAGTACATGCACAGCACCTCAAAATTCTATTCAAATATGACTTATGTTTTACTAAGGTCCACTTTTTACTGCAGTATAATGCCAAAGAGTGGCATAAGAATAACTGGCTATGTCCCCAAAAAAATAAAGACTGCATTCTAACTCACAATGATATGGATTAAATGCATTAAAACTTTTAATATATAAAGGTTGAACCATAAAGAAACTAGAAGAAAACACAGGAGAATTCCTTTACACACCAGTGTGAGAAAAACCTCTCTAATTATGACTTAAAATCCACAATCTATTAAAAGAAAAGAAACCTTCAGATCAGTATTTCTTATGAATATAAATGCAAACTCCTCAAGGAAATTGAATCCAACAGGTGTAAAATCAATTACTCAACCAAAGCCAAGTATGATTTGTCATAGGTATGTGGTTCAGCTCTCAAAAATCAATTAGATAACCCATCACATAAACAAGCTAAAATGGAAAAGACTCATATGATCATATCAGAAGATATAGAGAAACATTTAGGAAAGTCAACGGTCATTCATGATTTTTTAAAAAGGAACTCTCATGAACCACAAACATAGAGTAACTCCCTAAACTTACATCTTACTAAAAACATCTACAAACCACACAATTACTGTTACATATAATGGTGAAATGTGAGCAGCTTTCACCCTAAGGTCAGGGCAAAGGACAGATGCTCAACTGACTACTGCTCATCAAGAGAAGATTGAAAGTCCTAGGTTATGCAGTAAGACAAACAGGCAGAGGAAAGGGAAGAAGAAATAAAGCTGTCTTTCTTCATAGTTCATAATGAAAATTTATTGAAAAAGTCCAAAAAATATCAACAACAAAAAGTCCCTGACCTAATAATCAATTATAATGCGGCAGCACTGTGTAAGGTTAATGTACAAAAGTCAACTGCATTTCTATACAATACCACTGAGTAAGTTGAATTTGAAATTAAATGTACAAAATAATTTTTATAATCTTCCACATGCAAAACCTGAGTACAAATCTAACAAATGTACAAGACTGTCATGAGTGAAAAGTAAAAAAAAATTCATGGGGAGGCAAATTCAATATTGTTAGGATGTTAGTTTTTCCTTATTTGATCTTATTGACTAAAACCAATCTCACTCAAAATTCTGACACATCGTTTTCTGGCTATCACCAAACCAATTTTATTATCAAGAAAGACAAAAGAACAAAAATAGTCACTATGCTATTGAAGGAAAAGAACAACGTTGGAGGATTGACACTACTCACCTTCAATGCTTATGGCTACCGTAATCAAGGAACTGAGATTAGCAGGAGAGTAGGCAAGCAGATTAACAGTAGAAAAGAGAGCCCAGAAAGAGACCCAGAGAACTAGTATCATCTGATCTTTTACAAAGAAACAAAGCCAACTTATGGAGAAAACACAGAATTTACAGCAAATAGTATTGAAATAGTTAGACATTCACAAGAAAAATATATGGGTCTAGACAAATATCTTACATCCATTACAAATATTAACGTAAAACAGATCACAAGTCTAAATGTAAAATGTAAAACTATGAATGTGCTAATTTAGGAAAAAAATTATATGGCTTTATATTTGGTGACTTTTGGATACAAGAGCAATGGCATTAAATGAAAAGATAACTGAGGTGCTAGGCTTTATTTAAATTAAAATTTTCTACTCTGTGAAAGACAGTAGCAATAGAATGAGAAAACGAACTATAGACTGGGAGTGTATACACAGCTGATAAGGAACTACTGTTTAAATACATACAAAGAATTCTAAAAATTCAACAATAAGAAAGGGAACAACCAAACTTTAAAATGGGTCAAAGACCTCTGCAGTCATCTCACCAAAGATGCAACAAAAATACCACATAAGCATAGGACATGATACTCCATGTAATGCTACTGTAGAAATGCAAAACAAAATAACAAATACATGCCACTTCACAACTACTAAAATGGACCAGACCTTGGTAGGGACAGGCAGCAACAGGAACTCTCATTTGCTATAATGGTAAAAAAGAAATGTAATGGAGATAATTTATCAAACAGCACTTTTGAAATAGCACTTTTGAAACAGACTTTTTCCATATAATCCAAAATTTTCACTTTTAGTATTTACTCAGAGTTGAAAACTTATGTTCCAACCAATATCTGTACAACTGTGTTTAAAATGATATCCTTCAATAGGTGAAGGAATAGATAAAGTATGGTGCATCCAGAGAATGCAACATTACTCAGCACTAAAAGGAAATTAGCTACCAAACCAAAGAAAGACAAACAGAAACCAAAGTGCATTTTATTAAGTGAGAGAAGTCAATCTGAAAAATACTATGTCAATCTTACAGGATGACTTCTGTAAAAACTTCATCTATGGAAACATATGATCAGCAGTCGTCTGAGGTCAGCCAGGGAATGATGGATGAATTTGCAAAGCACAAATGACTCTTAGGGTAGAGACAGTAAAATGATAGAAACATAACATTATAAATTGATACAAACCTACAGAATGTACAGTATCAACAGTGATCTCTATTATTAGCTAAAGACTATGGAGGATAATAACCGTCAATGTCGGTCCATCCATTTTGACAAATGTGCCATTAGAGTAAGTATGGTAGGCTATGCATATGTGGAAGCAAGACGTTTATGGAAAATCTATCTTACACTCAAGATCAATGTTACAACAAATTCAAAACTTCTCTAAAAATAACCTATTAAAAAATCAAGTTAAGTTGGCAAGAAACCTCAGCCATTAAGGTACATGCTCCCAAGTCTGAGTATCTGAATTCAATCCCCAGGATTCATATGGTAGGAGAGAAGCAGAGAAGCAACTTCCAAAATTTGTCCTCTGACCTCCAACACACACACACACACACACACACACACACACACACACACACACACACACACACAAATAATAAATATAAATAAAATAACTATTTTTAAAATAAAAATTCATAAATCACCTTAAAAATAAATTTTGTAGGTTGAAAGGGTAGCTCATCAGTTAAGAATGTATACTCTTCTCTCAGAGGATCTGAGTTCAATTCCCAGCACTCAAGTGTCAGGTGGCTTACCTGCCTGTATGTAACGCCAACTCCAGGACATCTGACACACTCATCCAGACCTCATGGGCACTGCATCATGTGCACATACTTATACACAGACACATGCATGCACACAATTAATAAATGAAGCAATTAAACACAGAAGTTCTTTATTTTATTGAAAACACATTTTTGTTTCTCACATAATATATCCTGATCATGGTTTCCCCTCCGTCCATTCCTCCCAATTTCCCCTCACCTCCCTCCCACCTGGATCTACTCCCTTTCTGTCTCCTGATGCAACCTCCCCTCCCTCCCTACCTCTATCTCCAATGGAACACACAGACCTTCCCCTCCAACATTTGTTTCCCCAAACTCATCCCCTTTCCCCAGTCTCAACTCCAGCAGCCATTCCCTGGGAACCCTAAGGTCATTCAGGCCAGGGAAGAAGGTAGCCTAACTGCACATCTTCACAGCTTCCCCCTCTCCTCCAAATCCAATCCCCCAGACTCATCATCATCTCTGTAGAAGACTGCCTACTGTGCCCATCCCTCACTCCCAACCCACACCCCCCATCCAGAGGATCAGCAGACTTCCCCTCCAACCTTTCTCCCTACTCATCCTGTTATCCCAGCCCCCATTCCAGCAGGCTTTCTATGGGAACTCAATAGACAACCTGACAGAGAAGCAAGTAGGGCAGCGAAGCAGGTTCTCACTCAAGCTTTAGATCGTCACTGCTCTGGCTCTCCTCTATAATAACCAGTCCCCCAGCATCATCCCCAGCACTGTAGCAGTCCTCTCCTTCCTTTCTGCTCCCATTCCTGGGGGACTAAGCAGATCCTGGTGGCACAACCTGCTTTCCTCCCTCCTGTGAACCTCCTCACCTCTTCTAGCCCATTCTCATTCCTAAGTGCCAGCTCCTAATACATAGGAACACCTTTCACTTGGAACCTCTAGTGGCCACACCTAGCAGGATCCTGGAAGAATGTCCTACCAGGCCACACATAGTGATGCCATAAGAACAAGAGAGGGCATCATAAACCAAAGAACAAAACACCCATCCAACAAAGACAAGATATCAGCACCTCCAGTTACACTCTTCCCAATCCCAGATGCTTAGATGCCAGTGTAAAAACAGAATCAGTAACAGCCAGGACAATATGTTTCCACTGAAGCCAAAGCAACTCTACCAAAGCAAGCCCTGAGTTTTGTGACATAGCTGAAGCACAGGACAAAGACCTTAAAAACAGATGACATTTTGCATGGCAAAAATGCCTCAGGAAAATACGAAAAGACTAATCAGAAAACCGGTAGTAACAATTCATATCCCAAAGTACTAATATCTAACCACATGGAGACTTCCTAGAAACTGATATAAACCTGACTAATGAGCCAATAAGAAAATGAATAAAAGACACATTTCAGGGCAGTGACCCTCAAACTAAAAAAAAAAAAAAAAAAAAGCCTAACCTAATGTAAAAGTACCCAATAAGCTATTTGTAGTGTTTGGAAGCACACATAAACTAATACCTCAAAAACAGTGGGCAAGTTTGTAATAAACATACGTCATTGGTATCAATAATTATACCCAGTGGTTGAAAACACTGAAATGTTTAAACACATGTAAAATGAAAGCATTTACTTCATTATAATTTATAATTGTTAATAAAAGTGGGAATGATGTTACACATGGAGACAAATTAAGAAATCCTACATTCAAATAACGTACTATATTAATTGCACAATAAGAATACAAGAATTCTCTGAGTTCTGATAGGAAAATTTTTCAAAACATCTTAGGAAAGAAAGCAACTTAGAATAATACATAAAATAGGGTTTGATTGACATGGGAAATGGGCAAAATGAGAATGACTATGAGAATTTACCTTTATATGCTGAGAAAAACTAAGGAAGATAATGAATGATTTTAGAAACTGGACAGTAGAAAATAGGGAGAAAGGCTTTTCAGCTTATAGTGCTCTATTAATTTGGGGATTTGATGTCACACAATATTACTATCTACTCAAATGTTACTAATATAGATTTAAATAGACTATAAGTCTATTGGTAAAATACTGTGACCAAAGCAACCTGGGGAGGAAAGTGTGTTTCAGGTTAAACTCTCAGCTCACACTCCAGCAGTAAGGGAAGTCAGGGCAGGAACTCAAGCAGGGCAGGAACCTGGAGGCAGGAACTGAGGTAAAGACCATAGAGGAGTGCTGCATACTCGTTTGTTCTTCATAGCTTTCTCAGCTGGCTTTCTTGTAGTTCCTAGGACCACCAGCCCAGAGGTTGCCTCACAGTGAGCTGGGCCCTACCACATCAATTATCAATCAAGAAAATGTGCCACAAGCCAATCTGGTAGGGGCAACCACAGCTAAAGTTCCTTCTTCCAAAATGACTCTAACTGTGCCAAGTTAACATAAAACTAGCCAGCACACTATAATAGCAGTTTTGCACAACTTTAAATTCAGAATAATTATGATCAATCACAAATAGCTCAAGTCTATCATGAACAATGGACACAAATGTTATCCTTTCATGTGGATAATTTAGAGGTCACTGTATTATTTTATTTTATTTTTTAAACATTTCAGGCATGAGGATTTCAAAAAAACTTAGTTCAAGAGAATGAAATAAAAACCATACTAACCATATGCTCACATCATTCTAAACAATGTATTCATTTTCATTTACTGGATTTTAATCTTGTTTGGTTTTGAAATGGTCTCATGCAACTTGCTGGTTTCAAATTTGATATGAAGCCCATGCTGGTCTTGAACTCCAGATTTCTGCCTCTGTTTTCTAAGTATTTGGATTACAAGCATACACCACCACACCTGGATCAATGTATTAATCTCATATAATCTCTAACAAGTGACTTCTCAGAATTCATTTGAGCCCACTGTGTACATACACAGAGGTTGGGGGAAGAATCTATTACCTTAAAGAAGCCTATTCACATTTTGGACAGTTATGAAACATTAAAGTATTCATCCTATGACTTTGTAGTACCACTCACTCCTTGTTCAGCGCTTTCAGTACAACTCAGACTAGAAGCTAGTTTCTTCAACACAGCAATCTAGGAATCTAAACCTGAGCACTGGCTTAGGAGCCTTCACTTCTAGAACAGAAGTTTCTGGTTTCTCTAATCCCCTGGACACTCTTCACTGTAATACCTCATAAAATAAACATGCTAAATGAAACTAAGTGCATAAAAATTCTTGGAAAGCTGTAAGATGAAGCAGATTAAATGTATTACAGTAGCAATGTTCCCTCTTCACATGGACTGGCAGAGTATGCATGTTTCTCCTAGGACAGAGCGGCCAACACAGAAAGGAGTGGGAAAACAGCTTCCCACATTGTGAGCACTCCATGTCTATTAATTCAACCTAAAAGATAATTAACTCTTGGCAGACACATCAACTGATTCACATCATACTTCTTGTCAACAAAAACCTCTAAGACCTTCTTCCATGCCCTTCATTAGGCTCTGTTTCATCTTTCTAAACTCATTTAGTTCATTGTTACAGTTGATAAAGACCTTTGCTTTTGCCGGGTGGTGGTGGCACATGCCTTTAATCCCAGCACTCAGGAGGCACAGCCAGGTGGCTCTTTGTGAGTTCGAGGCCAGCCTGGGCTACCAAGTGAGTTCCAGGAAAGACGCAAAGCTACACAGAGAAACCCTGTCTCGAAAAACAAAACAAAACAAAACAAAACGAAAAGACCTTTGCTTTTACTTCTGATTCCTTTACCTCATGTCTGCAAAGCTCTGTAAATCTGCTATATCCACTGCTGTAATAAGACATCATTCGCAGTCTTTATTGGAGTAGTATAAAATACTCACTAATTCAGGATTAAGAATTCTGATATTTCCATTACTGGTGCTGATAGACAGCATCAAACAGTATTTTGTGGGGTCAGTTGACTTATATTTCAACTGTGTTTTAATTTTCCCATATTCTATCTTCAGGCTTCTGCTTTCATCACAAATGAATAAAACATTTTTTTCAAATATAAATAAAAAGCTAACAAAAATAATCTAGTGGGGATTCAAAACAAACTTTCATATAAAAATAAATTATAGAAGCTTAAATAGAACACCCATATCCCTGAAAATATGTGAACACAGTCAAGACACCAAGCTTATGAAAATGCTTCAAATATTGACAGTAAAGGTAGCTTTTATAGATCTAGGCTGGCTGTGATAATAATGCAGCTAAAATAACAATTGCAATGGGGAAAACAAAATCCAGAGTTTGAAGATGCTCTGTATATCTTTGGTATTTTTTTTTTTCACACTCAAATTAGATTCTAGACTTTTCATTCTAAATCATGTATTAACTGAAGACGTATGCCAGTCGATATCCCTCGGAGAACCCAGCAACCCCTACTCTTCTGTGTGGAGCCTGCCTTGGCCTGCAGTTCTTGTTACCAGGCTAACCACTTACAGTAGCAGCTATATGACATCTGGCAAACAAAGGGGGTGACAGATTCCACAGCAGAGCAGCAGGTGACTGCCGGGTAAAGTATCTTTGGGTTCAGAGACAGAGTTTTCTAGGGTTAAGATTCTTCACTGTAGGCACTGATGTTGATGCAAATGCACAAAAGTACACTGTTAATTAGACACAGCAACAGACACAGTAAAGATTGAAAGATAGTATATACCAGTAGTTGACTGGCACCTTCCACACTCTAAAACAAAAAGGCCCTCCAAAGGGCATAGCAAAGTAGTTCTTGAGAGGCTCCGGCTAGGCCTCTTACATGGGAGACATTAACATTAAGCATATCCTATTCTATAAAGTTTCTTGTCCTCTTGCATGCACACAGATGTAGGCTGAGCTTTGGCTTTGGATAATTTTGATCTTCATAGCTTTCAGATCAAGATCGTTTAACTATAAAGATTATGCAACCTTCTAAAAATTAGGAAGAAAATAGAAAAGCTGAAACATGTCTTATCCCAAGCCTTTCAAAACAGGGATATTTAACCTGTCCTTGGGATAGTGACTATGTCCACCAAAGACCACAAATAACATGTTTATTATGAGGCCAATGAGATATAAGCAGATATATGTATGACTTCCAGGAAGCCACGAGAGATTGCTACAGTGAACACTTCCTTTCCTCTTTCTCTGCTAGCTGACATTTTATAGGACAACTGAACCTATCCCATTGACTATGAAGATAGCAAAATAGCAGAATCAGCAGAGCTGATGACCACATCATGTGGAACAGCAACACCACCCTGGACCCCTTACCTCTCAGTGCCATTAAGAAAGGATTGACCACCACATATAGACAACTTTTATCTTAGCTTTATTGATAATACATAGCCACTGGTACTTAATCCTAAACAAGAAAAAAAATCAATGAAATACAGAATCAGGAGGAAAATAGCACAGTACCAAGCTAGCTTAATATTTCCTGTAAAGTTATTCTACAATATTTTTCATACGTTTTGTAATAGAAGATCATCATTCAATGAGCCTGCCCCAAAAAACAGTGAACATCTAAATATAAGTGCCTGAGGTAGACTAAAAATAACATTATTTTGGAAAATTGAAATGTTATTATCTTACACTATTATGAGGGAGATTAAAAAGCCCCAAATGAACAATAGCAATTTAACATTTCTTATAAGAGCTATACTAACTAATGAGTACAGAATCACAAATCCTATTGCATTATAGATAAATGGACCCTAGGCAAAGTTAACTCAGCTACATTCTTGTCAGAATGCAAACCTCAGAAAAAGCACACACCATTATGATGCTGTCTTTGGTGTGTATGTGGGAGGCAGGTGAAAGATGAAACTGCATCATGAAATCCAAGGATGTGTGTGTGTGTGTGTGTGTGTGTGTGTGTGTGTGTGTGTGTGTGTGTGTGAATTCAAGGGTATTTATAATACAATGTTTTGGCATCATTTGACCTTTCTGGACAGGTTTATACGTTATAAATTAGCTGCTATAATTAAGTTAATTAACATATTCATTACTTTCTAGTTAACTTGTGTGGGTGAATGTGTACACATGTGTAAGAGAGTGCTTAAGATGCATTTGCACAACAGATTTCATATATTTAACATAGTATTATTAATTATAGTTGTCAGGATGCAAATGATATCTCTAGAACTTTTCATTCTGTATAAGTGAAACTTTGTACTCTTAATAGGTTTCTGCTATAACCTTGACTAAAACAATGCTTACCCTATAACAATTCTCAATATTTCCTTTTTAATGAATGCACTAAGAAACAGAAATAACATGCTAATAAAACTATTCCTTTGTAGGATGGCCACATCCTCTATTCTCAGATTTGAATCTCCACCCCTCCCCACCCAACAAAAAAGTAAGATTAACTCAACAACTGCAACGGATAAGAAAACAATCCACACAAGATAACACTATTTTATCAATTAGTCGTCAGTTGATATATTAGTAAAAGGTAGTGGAGTCTTCTACTGAAATTATTTCATTTCTATTTATATCTAGATCCCCCACAAGTTATATGGCAATAAGAGGGTCATTAATCTCAGCACCTCATACTCTTCATCTACATAACAAGGACAGCAATAATAACATTTAACAAGATTGTTATATTAAACAAGATACTCAAACAGAAGAGATTAACATATTATATGGTTTATAACTGTTATTAATTTAGAAACACATGGCTGTTTTACTTTAGCAACTTCAAGAACCACAGGGAAAATAAATAAATCTTAGAATGGATGCCAAAGAACAATTACTAATAGATGGATGCATTGCTATACTACCCACCCCAGTAAGCATAAACCATGGTTATTTGACCCTTGAACTATGCTGGTCCAAGTTCATATATGTTTTGTTTCAAATCCACTCTGAATTCTAATGCCACGAAAAAGAATACAAGAATGTATCATTAAAATCTTCATTAGTTATATGCAGAAAAAACGGATATAAAGGTTAAAATAAATTAAGATAACCTTCATCTGTTCCTTTGGCTGTGTTTTACAAAGGACTCCAGAAAGTTTAACTTCTATCTCTGGTTTACATATTTCAGTTGGTCAGTTCCAATATACAGAAACATGTGATGTTTAAATGTCCCTAAAAGAAAAGATGAATGGGAACATGCTATCTCATGCAAAGCAGATACGGCCTGAATCACAGAGGGAGATGGCACCATATATAAGCTTAGGGCAAAGTTCTGAGATATGGCCTATTACATAGAAATTGAGTGTGGACCAAATGCAATGCTTCAGAGTCTGCCCTCCACATGTACAAATTCCACAGAGAATACTCATGGAAAACAATTGTCCCTATACTGAACACAGGCAAATTTTTCTTAAAGTTATTACCTACCTAAACAATACAGCATACTATTTTCACAGCATTTATATTGTATTAGGTACTATGAGTAATCTAAGGATGACTTAAAGCGTATAAGAGGTGTATATACTACATGCAAATACTAAGATATCTGAAATAAGATAATCGAGTATCTGTGGATGTTGGTATCTATATGGGGGAGCCTTAGTCATATCTCTGGGATACAGAGGGGAAAACTACGTTTACCTAGTCGTCTTCTTTCATTGCTAGACAGTGAGATAGGTAGTATTGCACACCTACACTGCCCCAAGTATTCTGAAGTAGAAGACACAGTGACAGACTAAAATAGAAATGCAGATCAGATCTCAGAACTACAACTCTAATCTTGGTCTCTGCATTCAAAGTACAGAGTCATTACTCTATTGCTACATCCTCTTCATACGGCTGGCAGTTCTAATTTGACTCTGTGTCTTCATTCAGCTGCATCTTTTAAAAAGATAATCAAGTTAAATGCTAAGAAGTTATTCAACAAGGCTCTCTTATGTCCCTGAAGGAGATGATAAGTAGATAAGAGAGAAAGCTGGCAAAGCTTATTGGTCATTATCTTCCAAACATCTGCTTTAGAACCCTCTTATTCATTGATAGCATCTCTTTAACTGCCCCCAGCCAGAGTGAAAAGGATGATAAAAATAGCCTTCAATCGTCCCTACCAATAACATAAGCTCATCAAAAGTAAATCAAACCAATTATCATAAAGAGTACCCTGAACATTTTTTTCTGCTGCAACCAGCAGTTCAAAGATGACTGGTGATAGAGAAACACAAGTTTCCAAAGCTATACAACAAGTTCTTACTGCAATTAAGCCACATTTACTCCTTGCCCAGTCATGCAGTAAGGGCTAACTGAACCAGAGGCTATGCAAACTGTTCTTTCAAAGTTTACCAGGAAGGAGGCCGAGAATAGGAAGAATAACATCTGTTGGGCCATCTTACTATCCTATAACATGGACACAGCATGTCATGAACCACTAATTTACAGCCCATGTTTCTAATAGACTATGTTAAGGGTGGGAACTATGCTTTTAAAAAAAACTGACATGGCGCACGCCTTTAATCCCAACACTCGGGAGGCAGAGCCAGGCGGATCTCTGTGAGTTCGAGGCCAGCCTAGTCTACAGATCAAGATCTAGGACAGGCACCAAAACTACACAGAAAAACCCTGTCTTGGGGGGAAAAAAGAAAAGAAAAGAAAATTGATTTCCCTGCCTACACCCTCATCAGATGTATAACTTAACTGGAAATAGCAGCTAACACTTACTGCACATTTACTACATCCTATACACATTTCTGACTTCTTTTTTTAATGGATTATTTTAGTATCAGTGGCTCCCTGTGAGATGGAATCCTTCTTTTTCAAATGAGGAAGTTAAGATTACACAACAGTGGTCCAGTTTTCAGATTCTGTGGGCCTATCCTGGTATATCTAACATAGTTAGACCCACTGACTATGTCTAAGATTTCCTATGGAACACTCCAAATCATACTCTCTATGGCTTAATGTACAGCAACACCTGATTCTAGCAAAGCCTACCCTGTGATTAAATTAGGATGTTAATATGAGTGATTTCCCCTTAACCCTCAAAACAACACCCATCGTGATAATTCCTGCCATTCTGGCTTTGCACAAATTGCTTATTACTTCTTCCTAGAATTACCTGTTATCCTTTAGAACCTAACTCCAATAAAACCTCCGAGAAATTCACTTCCTCCTGTTGTCCCCAAGATGAAAACATCTTGTCTTTTGTGTCATTTCTGCACCACATGCATGCAAGTATCATTTGCTTATGTCACTTTTTCCTGTCTAGGATGCAGATTCTTTAAATGGAGACACCCCTTATCTCTATGCTCCCACACTAAGTCTGGTGTTTGCTGTTATCAATTCCTCTACCGTAGAAGAAGAAAACCCACTATTTGCTTTACTTTCCAGGACAGTAGAGTGTTGTATATAAGTGAGTGGGATGGAGAGTGCAGGCAAAGTCTTGGAAAAGAATTCTAAGATAACTCGTGTGTTGTCCAAATATACTCATGGCCAGACTCTTTGAAGTACAGAGCAATAGTGAAGGATTCCTTGTAGAGCTGCAGCTGAGAAGCTCTGTTTTGCAGATGATGTTGTTCTCAGGCAGGAAGAACTTTGTGCCTCAGTACCATCTGCTACTTCATGGCAAGCCTCCCTATGATAAGTCTTATTTGCAAGACACAGAGATTTTACAGTCATCACAAAGCACTCACACAGAGACGTTCTCCCTTAGCAGCAGCAGACAACTGTGTGCCCATCTAAAAGCTTAGCCTCTTCCTGTAGGTAACTTGCACTTTCTCAGGGTGGATTTAGAAACAAAACTCATTAGAAATGAACTTTTCTCAGAAATGATGAAAGTTTTTGCTCTTTCTAAACTGAGTAGCTATCACAGATGAGCAATGGCTTTCTGCAAAGAAAAGAAAGGGGGTAAAGAAAACGAGAGGCCCCAACTCACTTTATTTCTGATCATTCCTCAGACAGAAGCAGCATCAGAATATCAATGCTATCATTAGATTGTACCCCACTCTAAACTTTGACTGGAAATAACAAAATTCCAACTGAAAATGGCCCATTATAATGAGGAAGATATTATTTCATACCTCAAGAAGACCCAAAGCAAAGACTCTGGAGACAGTTCATTCAGATGCAACAGAAAGTCATCAAAGGAACAGGGCTTTCTGTCCCCTTGCACTGACTTTTGTCCTCCTAGGAAATCCACATTTAATTTACACAAAGCGCCCTCACAGAAAGTACCAAAGGCTGAAGAAAAAGTTTTATATATGTATATATAAATATATGCATATATGTGTGTATTTCTGTGTATGAAGAGAGAGAAAGAAGGGCAAGAAAGTGAGAGAGTGAGATCAAAAAAGGGAGAGATGAAACATTTCCAAAATGGACCTTACGTCTCTCAGACTGGCCTGACATATCACTGTCCGTAAGTTAGAATGTTTCCTAATGAAAGCAATGGGATAATGGAAAGGGAACATCATTACTGACCAATCAACTGACCCGAGTACTTAAGAGAAACCCAGTCTGCCCTCCCCACAAACAGTAATAGGCCCTGATATCTAAACGACACCCAGGGTCTGGTATGGATAGAAGGTCGCTAGAGAAATGCCTAGTGGTAACCAGTACTGCTACTCAGCTGTGCCTTTGCTATAAAGAGGCTAGAACCAGCAAACCATACACCAACAGTAGGACTTTCAAAGGCCTGGTTGAATATTTCTGTAATAAATAATAAAATCTTGCTTGGTGCCTAAAATAGAAACCTTAGCAGTAAAACTTTTAAAATAACTTATTTAAATGAATTTCAATTTTACTGATGAATTACCACATTTATATCCATAAATTCACGGATAAAATGCAAGCGTGTCATTCCCTTAATGACAAATTTTCACATTTGCTTCTTTTATCAATATTTTACTTGGCAAGCATGCTATATTCCCCAAGACCTCACTGTAAACACATTTAAAATATTAGCAAACTTGAAGGTTTGTAAAGAATAAATGGATAAAAACTCTCAAGATTGTCATTCAAAGAATTGAACACCTAGACTGGATGACTAAATATTTGCATATGGCTTTTCAGAATCCAAAAGCAATTCTGAATTTATATATAGAACATTGCCGCTGATATGCAAATTTTTAGCATATCTGTTCACCAAAGTAGGTTTAAAAATAAAAAGAATATATAACTATTTTCCCCAAAAGAGGGACTGGAAAATTGGAGTTGATACTGTCCATTACAAGCAAATATCGAAGCCGGGCGGCGGTGGTGCACGCCTTTAATCCCAGCACTCAGGAGGCAGAGCCAGGTGGATCTCTGTGAGTTCAAGGCCAGCCTGGGCTACAGAGTGAGTTCCAGGAAAGGCGCAAAGCTACACGGAGAAACCCTGTCTCGAAAAAAAAACAAACGAAGAAACAAAAAAAAAAGTAGCAACAAAGCAAATATTTAAATAACCAATGAAGAAACAATAAATGAAAACTGAAAGAATTTTAAAGCAAAGCCTACTTATTTATAAGCCAGTTTAACTGAATGGCTATTCTACACTTTACAAATGGTCTAAACTGTAAGCCATATATACCCTCCTATCATATCGGGGGTGGGGAACATCATTAAATGTAGGCTTTCCAGACAAATTTGAGTTTTGAGTAATAAAAAACAGGTAAAGTTAAGTGTAAATATTTATAGTCACTGAAATGAACTAATAAGAGTATATCTCATGCAATATTTATTGGAGACATTAAGACACATCTAATACTTACTTAAAATGCATACCCTATTTGTATTGTATCTTCTGACCATGCCCCCTCATTTCACCAATATTTTCATTTTGTTCTTAGAACTGTCTTCCATCTCTTCCTAGCCACTTTAACTGATAGAACTTGATATATCAGAAGTCTAGTCACCTTCAACTCCTTCATCTTTCCAGTGTTATATGAAAAGAAATCTCAAAGGAAATTTCCACAGCAGACCTCACCATGCTGGGGAAATCTGAAACCAGAAAACAAGTGAAATGTTACCGAGAGGCAGGGGTGACCATTTCTAAGAAGCAAAGAACAAATGACTGAAGACCAAACCCAGATGACCACAGGTTCTGAAAAAGCACCCCATCCCTACTACTTCAGGATTAATAATTCAGTGGCCTTAGAAGGTCTAGTTTACAGTTCCCAAGGGATGTTGATGTTCAGTTACGTTTAGAAACGGCTAGAGAATATAATCACAAATTAAGAACTTTAGCCAACTAAATCAAAGCTAGAGAGAGATCAGGGAATAGCCCAGAATGATTCAAACAGCAAACTCCCTGGCTAGAACTCCTGATGACTGATTGCTTTTTTCTAATGATACAAAATGGTAACAGACACATTTGATTCAGATTATAAAACTAAACCCAGATTTATTTATGTATTTATTTAGTGTGTGCACATGTGTTCCTGGAGGCTAAAGGTTGATATCTGCTGTCTTTCTTGATGGCTTTTGACACCAATTTTTGAGACAAGCTTCACTCAATCTGGAGCTTGCTGGTTCAGCTAGACAATCTGGACTGGCCTGCAGGCCTCAGGATCCTCCTATCCCCACTTTCCCAGTTCTGAGGTTACAGGGGATTGAACTCTTTCCGTGGACTGGGAAACTGCAATTGGGAGTCCCTAAAGCTTCCCATCTGTTCCACCAAAGGGGGGAATAAG
The DNA here is from genome assembly GCF_007827085.1 of Peromyscus californicus insignis. Classification (NCBI taxonomy): domain Eukaryota; kingdom Metazoa; phylum Chordata; class Mammalia; order Rodentia; family Cricetidae; genus Peromyscus; species Peromyscus californicus. Next base: position 36,849,087 of record NW_026294584.1, read on the forward strand.
CACAGCCAGGCATAACTAGAAGCTGGGTCATTCATGTCACCTCCACACCCAGTCTCTCAGCTTGCCTGAATCTTGCAGTAGGTGGATGACTTTTAATATGCCTTTTCACCAAAACTAAAAGAAAAAATTTCCATAATACAATAGTGACCATGCCATAAATTTAAAATAATTCAAATAACCATTGGAAAAACTCTCACAGCCCAAGACTCTAAGCACATCAGATAACCTCAAGGATGCAGACAGGTAACTGCACTTGTAAAGAACACACTGCCAGAGACACTGGTCTTAGTGGGAAACCCTACACCATAGACAGGTAACTGCACTTGTAAAGAACACACTGCCACAGATGTTGGTCTATGGAGAAACCCTACACCATACATAACACACAAACATCTGGTGACTGAACAGTGAAGAGCTGTGTACTCCTAGCCTTAGCATATGTATTTTGGTCCTAAACATGGGCTAACTGGTAAAAGGTCTGCCCCAACTCTATCTCAGCTGTTTATTCGCCTACTAACAGAAACGGGGCCCCGAAGCAACTTGCAGAGGGAGGGGTTCTCAGTCACCCTCCACTAGCATTTCGATGTCATCATCAGTTCCACTTCATGGAAGAAAGCTCAGATTCTCAAAACAGATGTCCAAGGAAACTCAAAGGGGATTCAGGAAACTGAAAACTAAAAGATAATCCAGGATAGGAATAAATAGAAACAAAAATCCTAGATATTTTGTGTTAAAGTGGATCTGAAATTTTTCATGCCGCAACACATTATTGTAGCATTGATTTATGCCTTAATTTCTCTTATACAAAGTTCAATCAAGAAACCTCATTTACATCCTAAAGATAGCTATGAGCCAGGTATGTTGGCTCATGTCATAATTGCAGCATGTAGAAATCTGAGGTTGGAGGACTGCAGCAAGTTGAAGGTCAGCCTGGGATACTCAGTGAGTGTCAGGTAAGCCTGGCAGATAGCGTGAGAAACCATCTCAAACAAAAACAAAACAAAAGATAGATATTTTTATTAATAAATTATAGGATAACTCCATTATTTACATAATAATGAATAAATAACACCTTGACACTTAATGAAAAATTCTTAACTGTTACAAATTTCTAAAATATATGTCTAGATTTGTGAAATTTGGTAGTATTTTAAGGTAGAGAAATGTGTAACATAGAAAAGCAATATATTTATAGTTACGAAGATAATTTAACATCAAAGTGAATGGTATAAGGAATTATGTGAAGATTATAAAATGTCCAAATTTAGGAAAATTTTGTATAATTCAAAAGATGTCTATGTTGCTTATGATATCTCCCTGATACAAATACCTGACACTCCCCACAAAAATGGCAGGTATTCTACAATAACAATGACAAATTCTGTAGGGTCTTGGTGGTAAGGGCTTCTGCTTTGTAAAACATCCTTCTCTAGGCTAATATATAAATTCACCAGCCCCTTCAACTGTATGCCAGCATAGCATTAAGTTCATAGCCTATTCCTACAATAGGATGTATCAAATAGTAACTGCTCCCATTACTAGGAATTGAGTACAGCAAACACAAAGTGAGTGAAAAAGAAAGTAGCTAAGATACCCGGATGGTTGTAGAACGGAGAGAATCAAGAAGGAAGATGAATAGGAGTATGTCATATGATGTTAGACTAGAATTTCTATCTCTAAAGGGAGATATATCAGGAGAGTGGCCAATGATGTTCTGGAAGTAGATCGAGTCATTTAGTAGTTCCTCAGGCCTGTGAGAGGCCCTGCCCTTGATACCAGTACCACAAACACAAAGACAGAAAAACAAATAAAACCATCTTAGTCCTGAGGTAAAAAGATTTAACAATGCTCACATATTACAAAAACATTTTTTATTGAGATGTAATATGGTATAGTTAAATCACAGTTAACTTTTCTAAGAAAAAGAAATCATTACATCCTTTCAGCACTTAGAAGCACAGAAATTCTATAACACATCAAGTATAACATCTCCCACATATAATGTTTTAAAAAATATTACTACATCAGTCAACAGCATTCTAACTGTACATAAACAGGAAAGCTTTAAAGCAAGAGCTGACTCATATTTTAAAGAATTGTTACCATTTAATGTTAATTCAAGTACCTAATAATTGAACAGTTCAGCAAATATTTACTGTAAAGTTACTATAAGCTAAGAAATCTAACAAGGAGACAAAAAAGAAACTCATCTAGACTTTCATTTCTGTTGAAACATATTTTGGGAAAATACATCCTCATTTCTAATATGTTATAAAAATAAATTGATATATTTTGAAAGGAGTGTTCAAATGCAGTTATGAGTGAAGAAAGCAGATTTTTTTTCTTCCTGTAATCATGGTTTTTAAAATGGTACACTTTAGCCAACAATTATGGCTGCCAAAAATTAGATGACTAATTTAAAGCCAGCTCAGTTGTATATATATAAACATATAAATGCTTTCATGCACTTAGGAGACATGGATGAGCTTCCCTGGCCACCTAATGAAGAGTGTATGTTCACTGGAGCACATGTTTTCAAATTGTGCTACAAGTCAATACAAAAACATTAATTCTGGCTCAGTGGTAGTGGCACATGCCTTTAATCCCAGGACTCAGAAGGCAGAGGCAGGTGGATCTCTATGAGTTCAAGGCCAGCATAGTCTACAGAGTGAGTTCCAGGACAGCTAGAACTGCAACACAGAGAAACTCTGTCTTGAAAAACAAAACCAAAAAATAAATAAATAAATAAACAAACAAATAAATAAATAAATAAATAAATAAAAGACTGATTCTTTTAAATTAATCATTATAAAAATTTAACAAAGTTAGATTATATCTGAATGTTATTAAATAGTTGTCATTTTTGGAAAGAAAGGAAAAAACGGAGGGAGGGAGGAAAGGAAGAGCATTCCATGACTCACCAACCCAAAAAAGGAACGTGCAACCCTACACAAAATCACATTGCTACTGACCTTCTCCACGCACCTCATCCAAACCTTAAGATTAATTTAGTCATAATTTATTATCAAACTTTGTTTTGCAGACACAGAATTTTTAACATAATTGATTTGTCTTTGCTTTTCATACATTTCTTACTAATACAGAATATGGCACTGATTACCACTACTGTTACTATAATTATGTTTTGTTTTTCAAGATTCTGACAAGCCTGCTGCCTTTATTTCTGGAGAATGGTAAAGGGAAAAGGAAAAAGTATCCCCTTGAATTTGAGGAGCAGCAACAATGGAACAACCATTTTAAACTTCTGAGTTCCTCTGACTCATAAGGGAAAACTTCCTTGCTTAAAGAGTAAGAGTATAACTTTTCCCTAGCAAAAGACTGTTCATTTTTTGCTGAGATAAAAGAATAATGAACATATTATTTATTGTTATTGCCATTTGCCAGCACTGGGACTTAACCCAGTGCCACTTGTTAATTAGGCTGACTGCCTGCTACTGGCCTCTATACTTAGTCCTCTTTTTCTGTTTATTTTTTTATTTTGAGATAACATATCAACAAGTATTCTAGTCTGGACAAGAACTTGTGATCTTCTTGCTTCAGCCTTCTCAGTAGCTAGGATTACAAGCCTATATCAAAGTCCAGCTGCCATGATTACTTGCTTAATATTTAAAATATCTTATTGTATGTGTGTTTTGTCTACATATACGTCTATGTGTCACATGAGTGCAGTGTCCTCAGAAGCCAGAGGATGGCGTCAGATCCATTGGACCTGGAGTTGTAGACAACTGTGAGCAGCCATGTTGGTGCTGGGAGTCAAACCAGAGTCCTCTGGAAAATTAGACAGTGCTCTTAAACATTGAGTCTTCTCTCTAGCCCTACTACCACATTTTTAAGTAAGTATTTTTACACTGTACTTAATTGTATAAGTTTTATCAATTGGTATTTTCTAATTTACCTACTCCTGACAGAATCTGATATTGTTAGAAGAATCCAATTTAAAGGATTTACTAAAGGGATGTGGAAGCTTTATTAAATCTTATCTAATGAATCTGTATGATAGGAATTTACAAAATTTAATTCACTAAATAAAAATTATGTGTCTGAATGAACATTTTTACTATCTTGTTTTAAAATATATTATTCAAAATAAAATTAATTAGATCTTTTGTACATCAAGTTTCTGAATTGATAATTTCCCCAGTCTCCTTTAGGACTTTATATCTAAATTGATTTAATTTTTAGAGATTTTTCCACAAAAAAGCAACTCTTAATTTTTGGTCCAAATTTTATTCAGATAATAGTTATAAACAATTTTTACAGCAAATCCAAATCTGTGCACTCTGGTGATGCTTTCCTGCCACCTAAGCCTTTCTTCCATATGAGCATTTTAAACTGAGCAAAGGTGCCACCAGAACCATGCTGATGTCATCCCACCATCCATCTATATTACATTCCAAAGCCTCTCAAACTTGAGGCCTTTTATTTTTTTTATGAATTCACTTATGAATGTATTAGATAGAACTCAAAAACTTAGGTCAAGAACTAACTATACTCAACCAAAGGATCTCACACAGATGGTAAAACCACGTCCTTTGTGAGCTACATTGTTGTTATATTTTCTCTAGCCCCATGTTGGAATGCCAAAATGTTGTTGGTTGTTTGTGCTCTTTTGGGGGGCCTGCCACCCAGCTCCCAAATAAATCACACATAGAGTCTTATTCTTTTTTTTTAATTTATTTAAGAATTTTTTATTCATTTTACATATCAAACACAGATCCCCCTCTCATCCCTCCTCTTGCTCCTCCCCAGTCTTCTCTCCCACCCCACCCCCATCTCTTCCTCCAAAAGGGTAAGGGCTCCCATGTGGAGTCAGCAAAGCCTGGTACATTCAGTTGAGGTAGGACCAAGCCCCTCCCCGCTGCATCAAGGTTGAGCAAGGCATCCAGTAACTGATGGAAGCAGATTCAGGGATCCACACCAAGCACCAGGCCGAACTCCAGGAGTCCAATAGAAGAAGGGAAGAGGGATTATATGAGCAAGGGGCATCAAGATCACGATGGGAAAATCTACAGAGACAACTGAACCAAGTTTGTAGGAACTCATGAACTTTAGACTGACAGCTGTGGAACCTGCATGGCACCAGACTAGACCCTCTGCATACGGGAGACAGTTGTGTAGCTTGGTCTGTTTAAGGGGCCCCTGGCACTGGGAACAAGATCAACCCTGGTGCATGAGCTGGCTTTCTGGAGCCCATTACCTATGGTGGGATGCCTTGTGGAGGCTTATTCTTAATTATAAAAGCCTGGCCTTAGCCAGCTTTACTTAAATTATCCTGTCCAGCTTTTGCCTTTGTGCTTTCACCATTCTCTAATTCTGTATATCTTTCATCATTTCTTACTCTGTGGCTTGCAGCATAGCTTGGTGGCTGGCCCCTGATGTCCTCCTCCTTCTCTGGCTCCTAGATCTTTCTTCTTTCTCTCCCAGATTTCTCCCTGTATATACTTTCTCAGCCTGCCAGCCCTGCCTATCCTTTCTCCTGCCTTGCTATTGGTCATTCAGCTCTTTATTAGACCATCAGATGTTTTAGACAGGCAAAGTAACACATCTGCACAGAGTTAAACAAATGCAACACAAAAAACTAAATATTATAATAATTAAATAATATTCTTCAACACTACATGACACTTAGTAACATTACACTATATTTGGGAATCAGTGAAACAAAGGATGTTGAAAAGTACCAGGGCTCAAAATTTTCCATAAACATGAACTTGCCAGATGACAGAGACAAGACTAGTTCAAAAGATTATTAGATCAGGAGAATTTCTATTACATATTAATGAATCTCCAGATGTTGAAAGCCAATTTTATTTTGAATTAAAATTTAAATCCCTGGAGATTAATGCCTTTACTCTTTGCCAACATGGTATTTGCAAGGAAATAAATTACGGATAACAGTAGTTTAAGAAAATGTGGAAACATCACTAGGACATTATATAAACATGTTCTGTCCTGGAGGGAATATGTAAAGACATTAACATGAAAAGCTTGTTCAGAAAACATTGTAATTAAAATAGCACATGGAGCCGGGCGGTGGTGGCGCACGCCTTTAATCCCAGCACTCGGGAGGCAGAGCCAGGCGGATCTCTGTGAGTTCGAGGCCAGCCTGGTCTACCAAGTGAGTTCCAGGAAAGGCGCAAAGCTACACAGAGAAACCCTGTCTCGAAAAACCAAAAAAAAAAAAAAAAAATAGCACATGGTTTTGTTCCAAAAAAGCCTTCCTATGTGGAAGTCTGCCTCAATTCCATATTAAATTATGATAGAATAATGAATATACTAAAATCCAAGTTGTTACTGTCCCATCTGTTTTCGGTGTTTATGTGACGAAATGAGATAGAGTGTCACTTGTTATTCTTCCTACCACAGCATATCAAGGATACAGAAAAGAGATTAAAGGACTGGAGAGTTGGTTCAGCAGCTAAGAAAGAGTACTTGTTGCTCTTACAGAGGACCCAGGATCAGTTCCCAGCACCCCTATGGTGGCTTACACCAGTTCATAACTCCAGTTCCAGGGGATCTTACCCCAGGCAAGCACATGAGGCACATACAAACATGCATGCAAAACATTCATCTACACCAGGTGGTGGTGGCACACACCTTTAATCCCAGCACTCGGGAGGCAGAGCCAGGCGGATCTCTGAGTTCGAGGCCAGCCTGGGCTACAGAGTGAGTTCCAGGAAAGGCGCAAAGCTACACAGAGAAACCCTGTCTCGAAAAACCAAAAAACAAACAAAAAAAACATTCATCTACATAAAATAAAATATATAAAATTTTAAAAAAGAAAGAAAAACGCCTAAGCTTATGAAAGAGTATGGAAATTACCGAAAGGTGACTTATTAGAACCAAAAATATCTTATTTTCATCTCTTGGATTGATGGGTGAGTTACTAACTTCAAAAGGAGATTAATGAATCAGAAATGGTGGCACATGTCTATGATCCCAACCCTTGAGAGGTGGTAGCAAGAGCATCAGTTCTTCAGTCAGCGTTGGTTACATATTGAATTCAAGTCCAGACTGGGCTACATGAAACCTTGTCTCAATGAAACAAAACAAACCAAAAATTGGAGTGAAGGACTAATGATAAGGGGTACTTCAGAATAATCTAACCCAACATCACAAGAGCTTCATGAATACATGCTAACATATACAGGCAAGAGTAATGGATTTGAAAGAACAATCGAACACAGGTAAAATGCTAAAACAAAGGGTAATGTTATTTATTTATTTATTTATTTATTTATTTATTTATTTATTTAATTTTTACTACAGTACTGTGAAATAACATCTAAATATGCAATTATTTTTAATATGGAAAAGCTCAATTCAATTAAAAAGGATTTGTGTTATGAAATGAAATACATACACATTTGTTAGAAAGGTATGAAATGTTAGATTTAAGCAATTTAAAGTTAAAGAAAATGAAGAGACGTTGAATTGATAAGCATTTATAATCTTAATATATGAATAAATTTCCAAATACTTCACCATGACATGATCATAAGTACTGTAAGGAAAATGCCTTGAATTCTTTCATTAAACTCTCTACAAACACTAGTTGCCCTCGGTTTAAGCCCTAAGAGGATTAGACAGGTTTTGTCCTATTCTACAACTCCAGGAACATCTTTGCCATTGCACACTTGTGAAGGACACCCCCTCGAAAGTACCCAGTGTCCTGTGTGCTTGTGTTGGGAGAGTGCTGACAGTGGACAAAAGGCAACATTTTGAACACCTTTTCTCCAAAAGTCCTAAATGACACCAGCGTGATGTAATGACCCTCACTGGGATACACTGGCATGGTTCAGACTCAGTTCCAGGTGTAGTGCTTTGGATAATTTTGTTATAGCTTTTGTTATAACATGAAGGACTAGCTAAAATTTGAAATGTTACTGAATAGTGATATTATAGCATCTGATAGCGATATTTTGTTGAGACATTTGATTGGTAGTTGAATTTTATAAAAACAAAACAAAATCTACTAACAATAATTACACACTTGTGAACTAAGAGAAATGGATTGAGGGGGGAAAAAGCATAATAACTATTCCCTTGATACTACTTGTGCGATGTTTTATTCTAAAATAAAGAGAAAGCTGTGGCTGCAGCGATAGATCAGCAGGGAAAGGGCTTCCTAGGCAAGCAGAAGGACCCGAGTTCCATCCTCAGGACTATGCAAAACTGAAAGGTCTGGCATGGTAACCAGCACTTAAACCCCAGTGCAAAGGAAGCACAGGCAGGAGGCTATGGCCAGCCTAGCTCAGTTGCTAAGCCCAACAGGAAGACCTTATCTTGAAGAGTACAAGGCAGTGGGCTCCTGAGGAGTGAAGACCTTTGACCTCCACATGCATGAGCATACACATGCACGTACACATGCACACACACAAACACATGCATAAACACACAAATTAATTTTAAAAATACAAAGCTGTAAAAGGCTGGCTGTTTTCTTGTGGATGTTCAAAGCAAACACTGATCAGATGATGCATGAGTCTATTGTGCATGCACAGCTAGGATTTCCAAAATAATTCCATTTTTTTTCCTACCTAAAATACCACATATATTTTAAAAACCAACATCATTTGACAAAATGACCTTCACTATCTAATATGTTCCTAGAAAAATATCAAATCCATTATTAGAAAAAAACAAAGCCAAGAAAAGCTGCACCCTTTATGGTTCATTAATAACTTCCTTATAAATTTTAGATATTATCATGAATTAACATTTTAGTTTTTCATACATGTGTATTACCATCCCATTCCCATGGAATTATGTTTCTTTGGCTGAAAACTGCCAAGCCTTACTCATTTTTATATTGCCTACAGGTTTCAAATAAATGAGTTTCTTGGCTCCTTTGGGTGTTACAAGCCCAGCTTGGAGAACAAGAAGGGGTCAGGCTGAAAATAAAGCAAACTTCTAAAAAGTTGAGGCAAAAAAAACAATAGATGTGTTGCAATCATTCATATTAGGACAATATCCGAATGCTGCATGTATCCTGAAACCAGAGTTAAACGAAAGCAGAGAAGGCTTGTGATTGCTGTAAAACAAAACAGTGTGGCCTCACAGTTGTTGTAAAGCAGCAGGGCTATAAGGTAAAAGGAAATTGTGGGAATGTATTCCAAATGATAAAATTAAAAGTCTCATTCGGGTATCACAGACATGAACCCTAGCATTCATGCCCCTTAGAATGTACACTGCTGGAGCTTAAAGGATCTGTACTGCACTTAAAGTGGTAAATTAGACACACAGCAATGTGGGCAAAGGCCACTGGAACCCTGAGGAAAGGGGGATTTGAATATGTTAACTGACCTTTCCCTAAGCAGTTTCCAAAGCTGATGCTAAGCACTAGTGAAGGTCATTCAAATATTTTCCTATCAGGAAACTCTCTGGGACCAAAGTGCACTGCACCACTGCTTCAGAAACAAACCTTGATCAACAGGATGTGTATTGGGGGAGGGGGTGGGGGCGAGAACCACCACAAATAAATAAAAGCACCAGGGTTAATACGTTTTAAAAGTGCATTTGTTTAGAAGAGTCTCTGTGTCGGTCTCTGTCTGCCTCCCCATACACCCCACATGTCGCTCCCCCACCCCCATTAGAAACTAAAAGTACTGGGGTAATTTGTTTCAGAAGAAAAAAAAATCTATAGGTCCTTAAAGGAAAATAACCTTTAGGCAGAGAGTCTCAGAGTGGGAAACTTTGTCTTCATGAAGCTAATAAATGAATGAATGAATGAATGAATGAATGAATGAATGAATGGTCAGTCTTGTTCTAAATGGAGACAACTGTGGTCTAAGGAAGGAGCCTTGACACATGGGTCTTGTTCCTTCTGCCTACCTCACTGGTAACTCTAGGCAACTTCCAGAGAACTAGAAGTCGGCGGTAGGATAAAATCACAAGGGCCTATTTTATTAAAAAGGAGCACACTTCTTTGGGGGGGATTAATTTTTTTATTAAGAAATTTCTTATTCATTTTACATACCAATCACAGATCCCCCTCTCTTCCTGCCTCCAGCCCTCCCAAGTTACCCCCAAAACCCACCCCCCAGTTCCTTCCAGGAGTCCAGCCAAAGAGAAGGAAGAGGGATTCTATGAGCAAGGGGCATTAAGATCATGATGGGGAAACCTACAGAGACAAATAAACCAAGCTAGTGGGAACTCATGAACTTTAGACCAACAGCAGTCAAGCCTCCACGGGACTGGACTAGGCCCTCTGCATAAGTCAGACAGTTATGTAGCTTGATCCACTTAAGGGGTCCCTGACAGGGATCAGGATACATCCCTGGTACATGAGCTGGCTTTTTTGAGCCCATTACCTATGGTGGGACACCTTGCACAGCCTTGATGCAGGGGGAGTGGCTTGGACCTGCCTCATCTGAATGTACCAGTCAGTTCTGCTGACTCCCCATGGGTGGCCTTACCTTTTGGGAGCACACTTTTAAAAGGAGTGAATGAGCTGTTAGCAGGCTGAAGGCAGGACGGAAGACATAAAGGAAAGTATGTATGTGTCGATATCCAGTTGAGAGAAGACCTGGAACACTATTTTAATAAAGCTACATCTATTTTCTAACCTCTCAAAAGTGCAAATAGAAAAACGCTGCCAACTTTTTACATTTTATTGAGCCAATAAATAACCTTGGAATACAACACAGGTAATGTTTCTGAATTTTCAGAAATCATTCAGGGTTTCAAGCAAAAAATGTTTTGGAAACTTCTGAAAAATTATGTCAAAGAGCTTAATTTCACTAGACTACATAGTGATCACAGTGATTTATGAAAAATGTAATGATTTTAACAGATTAACTCAGTAGCATAAAGAAATGGGATGGTAGGGATAAAGAGATCTTTCTGGCCCAGGCCTCTATTAATCCAATTGTCACTATTTCTGAAGAAAGCCACTTATCATCATAATTTGATTTTAATATTACATTATCTAATCCTATTCAAATCATATGGTAAATGCTTAAATCTTGTGAGCAAAGGAAGGATCAAAATCTAAATAGGATTAATACTTTAAAATAAAAACCAAACTATAGCTCACAAAAACCTTTATTAAATTAATTCAGTCACAATTCTGCATTTATGTGGCCATATATACATATCATATGTATACGGTAAATATAATGAATATGACTATACACAGATATACATAAGCATTACGTACTGTATAATTAGTAAGTATATAATTATCTATAACTAACTATATATATATGAAACAAATTATTAAACACTGTATAATTAACTGAGTAAACAAATAAATGACATTAGCTTTAGGAAATATAAGAAAATATAATTACATCACACCATAATGTTACTACAGTTATAAATGCATAAATGTATATGTATGCACACATACATAATGTAATTATTTGTAGATATACTAGACTAATAATTGTTTCCACTTTTAGTAAATTGTACTAAAAGTGTACACATTAAGTTGTACTCATTTATCATATTTCAGGTGTTCTAAAATAAACTAGTAAGAGAGAGACCAATGAGAATCAGTAGCATTGCCAAGCATGCACACACAAGGCCTTCAAGTCTACACTACAAAAAGAGAGAAGCCGTGTGAAATGGCACACTCCTGTAACCTCTAATTCTAGTACTCAGGAGGCTGAAACAGGAGGACCATCACGAACTGAAGGCCAGCCTGGGCTATACAGCAAGACTGTCTTAAGTAAAAGGGAGAAAGGAAGGAAGGGAAGGTGGAGCAGGGGAACATAGGTGTGTGTGGGGGGGGGGCAAAAGGAATAGAATAACAATTGACATTTTGAAAACTGGAGAAAAACGGACAACTGTTACCATATCATGACTTTTCCAAAAGCCAGATCCTCATCTGATAAATAAACACCAATACTGATCAGCACCAAAGCATCATTAAACCTCATAAATGGCCAGTTTCAACAATCTGTGATACCATGTGGCACAGGAATGAACAAAAAATGAGGAAGCACTACTGAGAGGTGTTATGCAACACACGTTTATACTCTTGCCCATCTCTACACTGCAGGGCACCTACTCATCACTGCTCAGGCAAAGACAAAGTCTTCCTCTCTGGGAAAGATAAACACTCACCTGTGAGGCCCAGATATAACAGAAGCAGGATATTATACAGGAAACCAAATAAATAGGTATAATTAATAGCAAGCATGGAGTGTATTCCACCATTCACTCCTGGAGCACCACTGTCAGAGAAGTATTGCTCATCTCTAAGGAACCATATCAAGCCAATGTAAAAACACTAAAATAAACCTAATGGTGGGTTTCCCTAAAACAGCTCAGCTGGATTTCTAATCAACAAACCCCATCTACATGTTGAGTACTTCGAAATAGTGTTTAATCACCTTATTCTTAAAAAAAAAATGTACATAGAATCAGTATGGCCTGAGAAGCGAGAATAGCTTATAACACAAAAGTTAAAAAAATAAATAAATAAATAAATAAAAAACAGAAAAAGGCAATTTAGAAGAAACAGAAGAAGTAGGGAGACCCAAACAATGATGATTTCTACTGTCCTTGACAGTATCCACAAGCAAAACCTTGCGCAACATGAAAAACAAGAAGCATATCACAAGACAAGAATCCAGAGAATTAATGTACACAATGAAAACAGTAAAAATTAAAAGAAATTCTCCCAAAGTAGAGAAAAATAGGTAAGGAAAATAAAAGTGACGGGGGAAAAAGATGGCTAGGAAATCAGATGACAAAGGCTTAAGGGGACATAACTAATTCAATTACAACACTAGATGGATATCATTGAGAAATATGAGCCACCTACAATTAGAATAACAAAAATAGTTTTCTTGAGTTGGAGAGACAGACAGTTCAGCATTTAAGAGCGCATAATGTTCTTCCAGAGGACCCAAGGTCAAGATGTTCTAAGCACCTCCCTTAGGATCCTCCTGTTTGGCATTTGTCACCTGCTCAACCCTCTACACTGATGTCTGCCTTATAACACAAAAGTTACTCCTCAAGATGCCTTCTCTGGTCTCTGAAGTTGAAGATCCCTGTGTGTTCCCACATATTGCTACTTGTGTACCATTCACAGAAGATAGCACCCTCGACTCCCTGTTTTGTCTCTTTCATTTGGAAACAGGATCTTGATTAGAATGACTCTATCCTATTTATAATTGTATCCTTGGCAACCAGTACAGTAATCATCATTACATAAACATTTAACTAATAAGTGCATTTGTTCATTCATTTGAGTAGCATTTATTTAGCACCTGCAGGGCACAAGGCATCTTTCTGGGCATCAAAAACATGATGATAAAAGAGAACAGACAGCCTCCTTTTACAGAGTTTGCATTTCTAGAGGAAAGGATAGAGCGACACACGCAAATCAAGCGGTAATACAGGACCAGTGCCCTATTTTTCTTTTCAATTGCTGTAATAAATACCATAACCAAAAGAACTTGGGGAAGAGGAATGGATTTACTTGGTTTACATTTCCACGTTTCTAGGTCACAATCCACAGTCGAAAGAAGTCAGGGCAGGAACTTGAGGCAGGAACTAAAGCAGAAATCAGGGAGGAAGGCTGCATTTTGGTTTGCTTCCTCTGGCTTGTTCACTTACCTTTCTTATACACCTTGGGGCTATCTACCTAGACATGACACCCTCCACAGTGGACTGGGGCATCCTTCATCAACTAGCAAATAAGAAAATGACTCACAGACACGGCCACAAGACAATCTTGTCTGGACAATTCTTATATTCAAGTTCTATCTTCACAGATGAACCTAGGTTTCTGTCAAGTTGACAATGGTGCTTGGTGTCATAAAGCAGCATAAATCAGGGCAAAGACAATACAAGGCAAAGGACAGGATAGAATGTTGTTCTAGACAGAAAGAACTCTTAAGGAACTGGAGATGGGACCAAGTAACAGTAAGTCATGCAAATGATGTGTATGAGAAGAATAAAGGACAAATTCCTTCCTGATTTCTCAGCTTCTCACCTGCCAAAAGCATGGCATGTGTATTCTACCCTCCCTTCATGTACTCAGCATCTGATGCAGCCCTAGTGCCTGCACTCCTGCATGCAAGATGATGACAGTGATAGCCTACCATAGCAAATCAGGAAAACCCTTTGTCATGGAGCAGGCTGTTCTCCTATTTGGTCAATGCTGACTCCTTTCTGCTGACGAGCCCAAGCCCCACCAAAATTTTGTATCTCCAGGAAGCTGGCCCATCTTATTTCTACACTTGCTCTATCAAAGGCACTCTCTCAGTAATGTTGAAAGTATGGCTGGAATCTCAATAAATACTTGATGATAGCATGGATGTATGACTGGCCACTGGGGGATAGCAGAAGCACTAGGAACATCCAGGCTCTCTGCAGATGAACCATGTAAATGAAATACAGACTCATTGAATCATCAAAACCCACTGCTAGGGTATTTTATTCATCTCTGTTTAAGATTGAGTAGACAAATTCCAGTCAGATAAGGGGCATTTCCAAGATCACAAAGAGCTGGGTGGTTGTTCAGCCAACAGGCAAATCTTAGGTCTCTTCGATTTCTAAAGTCAGTTCCTCTATCTATTGAGTCTGCAAGGAGACAACAGATAGAAAGCTATATTTTAATTATTTGAACCATAGCCCTCTATCTATAAAATAACTGGCACTCATCTGTAATTTCTTTACATTGATTTTTAAAATTTCTGTATCTCTAGGGCCAATGAGATGGTTCCAGTTCTGCCTGAGTGTTATTTGCCATCTATTGAAATAAGCTTCTCTGATGAAGACTGAGTAACAATAATTCATTGAGAGTCATTTTATTGCTATCAGAGTGACAAGATATCACTTGTCACTAAGCCTGATGACCTGAGTATGATCCTTGGAACAAAAGAAATGACTCCTGCAAATTATCTACTTATCTCCACAGCATGTCCTGCTTTCCCCAACAAACCAAATACATGCAATATAAATTTTAAAAACAATTTCAACAACTCTAACAATCATTTTTCCAATGAGCTATTGAGTTTACCCCCCTGGGAGGAGGGGACAAAACTCGATACTGCTACAGAGCCCTAAAGACCATGTTCACTGGATCACTGGGTAGGAAACAGAGGACAATTGTTTATTCTGCCTCCCTTTCAACACATGAAGGGCTCCATGCAGGATAGCATGCCATTTCACGCCAAAATTACTTTGAAATGTCATCGTGCCAACACCTAAGAAAAGGTGTTAGTAAGGGTGTATACCACTGGGAAGGACAATAAAGCTCAGACAAGGGCTATTTCCAAAGCTTTTAATAAAACTACAGAAGACAGACATGTGGGAAAATGTGCATGAGCACATGATGACATCCTAGCTGTCAGAATGAGGAGTGGCAGGCAACAGTTTACACCCTGTGGCAGAAATGAAATCAAACTCCAGCTCTCCCATCCACCTGTTCCTGGGAAAATAATACAAATTCTTCAATTCTCTACAGCTTTGTTTGCCATGTGTAAAGTATTATGGCAATACTGATTCTGTAGGACTGATATGAGAATGAAATGCATTAATACATACAAAAAGGGCAGATTTTTTTTTATAGGACCAGCACTGGATTAGCTACTTAATTTTTAAAAAGTCATTAGTCCCTGTGTACTTTAAGGAGGATCAGGAGGACACTGCCTGCCAAAGCCACTGTTATGTTTGTAACAGATACTTCCAGATATTTCACTTGAGTTTGTAAATACACATTTTAAGCCATTCCCCACCAGAGAATTAAGAAATCGTCCTTTCAGAACACTTCCTAGGTTTTAGACACAAAGCTGAGAAGTATTTTTTCTTATATAATCCTTAAAACTCTCTGAAGTCCACTTTAACAGTATCAGGAATGGGTTGATTCCATCTTACAGAGTGGGCCTTATCTAATCAAAAAGTGGCCAAGAACCTGAGATTCGATAGGTTATAAACTCTAGAATAAAATCTACTATTATTAGTCTGCTAAGTAAGTATAGCAAGTAAAATACTCTCAATGAATTATTGTTACTCTGTCTTCATCAGAGAAGGTTATTTCAATAGATGGCAATTAACAAAAGGTCCATAACTGGACAGTATGCAGAGAGTGGGAGAACTGGAGCCCTAAATGGGACGTCTTTATCAAACCCCTCCCCTCAAGGCTTGGGGATCTAGGCAAGAAGAAGCAGAGAGACCATAAGAACCAGAGGTAGTGAGTGAATTCAAGGAAACATGGTCTTCCAGACACAACAGGACTGATAAACATATGAGTCACAAAGACTGTGACAACACACATAAGACCTGCACAAGTTCAAGCCAGATCAAATCCTAGCAACTGAGGAGTGACACAAAATCCTACCCCTAACCAGGAAACTATTTGCAAAAGATGCCTGCTGGGAAAGGGGAAATAAATCCATTTCCTCCAACTGAATGACTCTGGCTACATCAACCATCTCCAGGACAGGCCCTCATGCCCCAAAGCAGTTGCCCAACACAAAATGGACCCCATGGTATTTCTGCACTTTTTTTAAAAAATTAAAGAATGTCTTTTATTCATTTTACACACCAATCACAGATCCCCCTCTATTCTGCTCCCTCCTCCCGCCCCTCCCACCTTTACCCCTTAACCCAACCCCTATTTCTTTCTCCCAAAAGGCAAGGTTTCCCATGGGGTGTCTGCAGAGCCTGGTACATTCAGCAGAGGCAGGTCCAAGGCCCTCCCCCTGCATCAAGGTTGTGCAAGCCCATACAGCCAGCTTATGCACCAGGAATGGTTCCTGATCCTACTGCCAGGGGGCCCCTTAAGTAGATCAAGCTACACAACTGTCTCACTTATGCAGAGGGCCTAGTACAGTCCCATGGAGGCCCCATGGTTGTTGGTCTAAAGTTCATGAGTTCCCAATAGTTTGGTTTGTTTGTCTCTATGGGTTTCGCCATCATAATCTTGATGCCCCTTGATCATAGAATCCCTCTTCTCTTTCTTCGACTGGACTCCTGAAGCTCAGCCTGGTGCTTGGTTGTGGATCTCTGCATCTGCTTCCATCAGTTACTGGAAGAAGGCTCTGTGATGACAAGTAGGGTACTCACTGATCTGATTACTGGGGTAGGCCAGTTCAGGCACCTTCTCCACTACTGTTAGTAGTCTAAGCTGGGGTCATCCTTGTGGATTCCTGGGAACTTCCCCAGCACCTGTCCTCTCCCCATCCTCATGATGTCTCCCTCAATTATGGTATCTCCCTCAGTGCTTTCCCACTCCATCCTTGCTCCAACTGGACCATCCCATTCCTTCATGTTCTCATTCCCCAACCCCACCCTCCATTGCCCCTTCCCATTCACAGTTTATTCATGGAGATCTCATCTATTTTTCCTTCCCAGGGCGATCCATGTGACCCTCTTAGGGTCCTCCTTGTTAGCTAGCTTTACTGGGACTGTGGGTCATAGTCTGGTTATCCTTTGCTTTATATCTAGTATCCACTTATGAGTGAGGACATACCATTGTAGTGGTATTTGCTCAGCCCATGATCTTGGGCTATGAGGCCCAAAGGAGGCGGTGCTTCCTCTCCTTGTAAGTGACCTCTTATAAGGAAAGGAGAAGGTCACATACCCCTTCTCCCTGCTCCTGCCTGCTAGGTGGATTTGCTCCCAGTCAGATCAGAGGACGACTTCTACTGTCTACTCTGTTCTGTAACTGTGAGTGTATTTCCTCAATTTATATCTTAATAAATTCTGTTATCCATTTAATAGACTTATGTGGAGTGATTGTAATATACCATGTTTGTTCTCCTGAGTCTGGGTTACCTCAGGATATTTTCTAGTTCCATCCATTTGCATGCAAATTTCATGATGTCATTGCCTTTTACCGCTGAGGAATAATCTATTGTGTATATGTACATTTTCTTTATTCATTCTTCAGTTGAGGGGCATCTAGGTTGTTTCCAGGTTCTGGCTATTATGAATAATGCTGCTATGAACATATTTGAGCATGTGTCCTTGTGGTATGATTGAGCATTCCTTGGGTATATGCCCAAGAGTGGTATTTCTGGGTCTTGAGGTAGATTGAGTCCCAGTTTTGTGAGAAACTGCCATACTGATTTCCAAAGTGGCTGTACAAGTTTACACTCCCACTAACAGTGGAGGAGTGTTCCTCTTGTTCCACATGCTCTCCAGCATAAGCTGTCTTCAGTGTTTTTGATCTCATCCATTCTGACAGGTGTAAGGTATCTCAGAGTCATTTTGATTTGCATTTCCCTGACGACTAAGGATGTTGAGCAATTCCTTAAATGTCTTTTGGCCATTTGAGATTCTTCTGTTGAGAATTCTCTGTTTAGCTCTGTAGCCCATTTTTTAATTGGACTGTTATGTATTTTGATGTCTAATTTCTTGAGTTCTTTATATATTTTGGAGATAAGCCCTCTGTTAGAAGTGGGGTTGGTGGAGATCTTTTCCCATTCTGTAGGCTGTCATTTTGTCTTATTTACTGTGTCCTTTGCCTTACAGAAGCTTCTCAGTTTCAGAAGGTCTCATTTATTAATTGTTGCTCTCTGTGCTCTGGTGTTATATTTAGGAAGGGGTCTTCCATGGCAATGCATTCAAGACTACTTCCTACTTTCTCTTCTATCAGGTTCAGTGTACCTGGATTTATGTTGAAGTCTTTAATCCACCTGGAGTTGAGTTTTTTTCATGGTGATAGATATGGATCTGTTTGAAATCTTCTACATGTTGACATCCAGTTATAGTCAGCACCATTTGTTGAAGATGCTTTCTTTTTTCCATTGCACAGTATTGGCTTCTTTGTCAAAAATCAGGAGTTCATAGGTTAATGTCAGGGTCTTCAATTTGATTCCATTGGTCCACATGTCAGTTTTTATGCCAATACCAAGCTGTTTTTATTACTTTAGCTCTGTAGTACAGCTTGGGGTCAGGGATGGTGATGCCTCCAGAGATGGTTTTATTGTACAGGATTGTTTTAACTATCCTGGGTTTTTTGCTCTTCCATATGAAGTTGAGTATTGTTCTTTCCAGATCTGTGAAGAATAGCGTTGTGATTTTATGGTGATTGCACTGATTCTGTAGATTGCTTTTGGTAAGATTGCCACTTTTACTATGTTAATCTCACTTATCCATGAGCATGGGAGATCTTTCCATTTTCTGATATCTTCTTCAATTTCTTTCTTCAGAGACTTAAAATTCTTGTCATACAGGTCTTTTCACTTGTTTATTAGAGTTACCCCAAGGTATTTTATATTATTTGTGGTTATTAGAAAGGGTGATGTTTCTCTGATTTCTTTTTCATCCCATTTATTATTTGTATATAGGAGAGCTACTGATGTTTTTGAGTTAACCTTGTATCCTGTCACATTAATGAAGGTGTTTATCAGTTGTAGGAATTCCCTGGTAGAATCGTGGGGGTCATTTATGTATACTATCATATCATCTGCAAATAGCAAAAGTTTGAATTCTTCCTTTCCAATTTGTATCCCCTTGATTTCCCTTTGTTGTCTTATTGCTCTAGCTAGAACTCTAATATTATACTGAATAGATATGGGAAAAGTGGACAGCCTTGTCTTGTTCCTGATTTTAGTGGAATCGCTTTGAGTTTCTCTCCATTTAATTTGATGTTGGCTATTGGCTTGCTGTAATTTGCCTTTATTATGTTTAGGTATGTTCCTTGTATCTGATCTCTCTAAGACCTTTATCATGAAGGGGTATTGGATTTTGTCAAAGGCTTTTTCAGCATCTAATGAGATGATCATGTGGTTTCTTTCAGTTTGTTTATATGGTGTATTACATTGACAGATTTTCATATGCTGAACCATCCTTGCATCTCTGGGATGAAGCCTACTTGGTCATGGTGGATAATTTTTTTATGTGTTCTTGTATTTGCTTTGCCAGTATTTTATTGAGTATTTTCGCATCATTGTTCATGAGGGAGACTGATCTATAAATCTCTTTCTTTGTTGCATCTTTGTGTGGTTTGGGTATCAGGGTAACTGTAGCCTCATAAAAATAATTTGGTAATGTTCTTTCTGTTTCTATTGTGTGGAACAATTTGAGGAGTATTGGTAATAGCTCTTGTTTGAAATTCTGGTAGAATTCTGCACTGTAACCACCTGGTCCTTGGCTTTTTTTTGGTTGTGAGACTTTTAATGACACCATTTCCTTAGGAGTTATAGGTCTATTTTAATTGTTTATCTGGTCTTGATTTAATTTGGGTATATGGTACCTATTCAGAAAATCACCCATTTCTTTCATATTTTCCAATTTTGTGGAGTACAGGTTTTTGAATCATGACCTGATGCTTCTCTGGATTTCCTCATTGTCTGTTTTTATGTCTCCCTTTTCATTTCTGATTTTGTTAATTTGGATGTTCTCTCTCTACCTTTTGGTTAATTTGCATAAGGCTTGTCTATCTTGTTGATTTTTTCAAAGAACCAACTCTGTTTCATTGATTCTTTGTACTGTTCGCTTTGTTTCTATTTTATTGAATTCAGCCCTCAATTTGATTATTTCCTGGCATCTCTTCCTCCTCGGTGAGTTTCCTTTTGTTCTAGAGCTTTAATGTGTGCTGTTAAGTAGCTAGTGTGAGATTTCTTCAATTTCTTTATGTGGGCATTTAGTGCTATGAATTTTCCTCTTAGCACTGCTTTCATAGTGTCCCATAAGACTGGGTATGTCATTCATTCATTTACATTGAATTCTAGGAAGTCTTTCTTTCTTTATTTCTTCCTTGACTCATTGGTGATTCAGATGAGCATTATTCAGTTTCCATGTGATTGTAGGCTTTCTGCAATTTTTGTTATTGAAATCTAACTTTAAGCCATGATGGTCTGAGAAAATATAGGAGGTTATTCAAATTTTTTTTATATCTGATGAGATTTGCTTTGTGACTGAGTATGTGGTTGATTTTAGAGAAAGTTCCATGGGGTGCTGAGAAGAAGGTATATTCTTTTTTAGTTAGGGTAGAATGTTCTGTAGATAACTATTAAGTCCATTTGAGTCATAACTTCTATTAGGTCCCTTATTTCTCTGTTAACTTTCTTTCTGGCAGACCTGTCCATTGGTGAGAATGGGGTGTTGAAGTCTCCCACTACTAGTGTGTGGGGTTTAATGTGTGATTTAAGCTTTAGTAATGTTTCTTTTACATATGTGGGTGCCCTTGTATTTGGGGAATAAATGTTCATATTGAGACTTCATCTTGGTGGATTTTTTTCTGTGATGAATATGTAATGTCTTTCCTGATCTCTTTTGATTTTAATTTGAAGTCTATTTTATTACATATTAGGATAACTATACCAGCTTGCTTCTTTTTTTTTCTTTTTTCTTTTTTCGAGACAGTGTTTCTCTGTGTAGTTTTGGTGCCTGTCCTCCAACTCGCTTTGCATACTAGGCTGGCCTCGAACTTACAGAGATCTGCCTGCCTCTGCCACCCAAGTGCTGGGAACCAGCTTGCTTCTTAAGTCCATTTGATTGGAAAGTCTTTTCCCAACCTTTTACTCTGAGGAAGTGTCTGTCTTTGAAGTTGAGGTATATTTCTTGTACGCAGCAGAAGGATGGATTCTGTTTTCCCATCCATTCTATTAGCCCATGTCTTTTTATAGGCAAATTGAGTCCATTGATATTAAGGTATATTAATGACCAGTGATTGTTAATTCCTATTATCTTTTGGTGGTAGTTTGTGTGTGTGTGTGTGTGTGTGTGTGTGTGTGTGTGTGTGTATTTCCCTTCTTTGGCATTTGCTGCTGTGGAGTTATCTATTGCCTGTGTTTTCATGGGTGCATCTGAATTCCTTAGGTTGGAGTTTTCCTTCTAGTGCTTTCTGTATGGTTGGATTTGTGGATAGGTATTATTTAAATCTGGTTTTATCTTGGAATATCTTGTTCAGTCCATCTATGGTGACTGAAAATTTCGCTGGGTATAATAGTCTGGATAGGCATTCATGGTCCCTTAGTGTCTGCATTACATCTTTCCAGGACCTCCTGGCTTTCTGAGTCTCCACTGAGAAGTCAGGAGTTATTTTGATGGGTCTGCCTTTATAAGTCACTTGGCCTTTTTCCTTTGATGCTCTTAATATTCTTTCTTTATTCTGTATGTTTAGTGGTTTAATTATTATGTGACCAGGGGACTTTTTTGGGAGGTCTAATCTATTTGGTGTTCTATATGCTTCTTGTATCTTCATAGGTATTTCCTTCTTTAAATTGGAAATGATTTTGTTGAATATATTTTCTGTGCTTTTGAGTTGGTATTCTTCTCCTTCTTCTATCCCTATTATTCTTAGGTTTGGCTTTTTCATAGTGTCCCAGATTTTCTGAACGTTCTTTGTTATGACTTTTTTGACTTTAGTGTTTTCTTTGACTGACGAATCAATTTCCTCTATTGTATCCTCGACGTCAGAGATTCTCTCTTCCATCTCTTGTATTTTATTGGTTGTGCTTGCATCTTGGTTCCTGTTCTCTTACTCAGATTTCTATTTCCAGCATTGGCTTTCTTTAATTTCTTCTGATTTTTTGTTTATCTTTTCTTCAATTTTTTAAGGGGATTTTTCATTTCATCTTTAAAGTTCTCTATTATCTTCATAAAACTATTTTAAAGGTTGCTTTCTGCTGCTTCTTCTACATTGTGATGTTCAGGTCTTGCTGTTGTAGAACCACTAGGTTCTGGTGGCACCATATTGTTCTTTATGTTGTTGTATGTATTTTTGCACTTGTGTCTATGCATCTCTTCTTCCAGTAGGTGCAAGAGGTGCCTGTGTCTGAGTGAGCTGCTCTTGGTCAGATCTGTGCTTGCTGTGTCTGTATCTCAGGGGGCCACACTGGGTCCACTTGTAGCTCTTGGATTCTGTGTCCTGTAGATTCTGTGTCTCAGGAAGCTACTGAGGTTGCAGGGGGGTGTTCAGGATTTGGGGTATGGCATGGTCTTGTAGATTGCAGGGTCCAATGGGGGGTTTTGGTGGGGAGCCTGCCCACAGGAATCTTCCCTGCTAGTGGGAAACTGGGGAAGCAATGAGTAGGGGTTCTGAACACGGGTTGTGCTTCAGGGCCTAGTTCCTAGAGGCAGGACTCTCTCTTGGTCCATTCAGAGCTGGTGCATTCTGTCTCTCAGAAAGCTTCTGATGTTGCAGGGGGATGATTGGGTTTGGGGTAGGGCATGGCTATTTCTTCACTTTTTGTTTTGGTGCTTTTGTGTTTTATTTTGATTTCGCGGTTATTTTAAGGAGGGAAGAGAGAGAAGATGAAGCTAAATATGTAGGGAGGTAGGGTAAAGAAAGAATATGATCAAAACATACTACACAAAATTTTTTAAATACAAAAAATTCTATGATAGCGGCATTACTGTCTATAGTTCATTAACAACAACATGTGAAGTCAGGAGTTAAGGAAAGTGCCCATGTAGATGAATGATAGATCTGGGTTCAATCTCAAAGTTTATGCTTTGAAATACTACGCAAACCTAACCTCTTATTTCCCTGGAGACCATAGTTGTGCCAACTACAGGGCTTTTCAGAAAAGTTAAGCTTCCCAGTTGGAAAGGGATTACCATCCTATTATTTCTAAAAGAAAAGTCAATAGCAGAGAGAAGCTTCAGAGAGCCTGCAGTTAGCCCAACAAAGGCTTTCATTTCACACAGCTGGCACACGCACTGTGCCGTTCTCTTATTCCCTAACCTATGCCTAGATAGTGTGTAAATAACTTCAGACACTGTAAATGAACCATTTATTGATACTCCAAACACCTTAATTCCAAGAAACTATGATAAAACATGATGATGGAACCCATTACTGATGGGAAGTGCTCTTAGACTGTGAGTCTTTTCATCATGTCAAAAATTTAAAGGGTAAAGAAAACATCCCTCAGAAGAACTTAAATGATCTACACTGAAAAAAAAAATCAAAGATCCAAATTCTGAAATCTCCCTGTGTCTAACCTGCTGAGTCTCATTTGTCATTTCACTAGGGAGACAACAAGCCTACATCCCTTTTTGTTCACCATTCTAGAAAAATAGGATCAGGTGGCAGAGATAGATAAAATCAATTTCTGTTCTTATATACAACTTCTATTACAGTCTGCGGCCAGGTTGTCAGTCACAAATTAACAAAGGGAAATGTGGTCACACTAAAGCCAAACCGCTCCCCAGTGAAAAGAGGATTTAAATGTGACACTTCAACACTTCAAGATTCTATAATCACTTACTTGGCTCAGCCAGACTAGCACCTGACAGGAGGAAAAAAAACAAAAACAAAAACAAAAACAGCTGACATCATCACATCCACATCCAGGGTTATAACTCCACTTCCTAGTTATTGTTGTAGAATGCCAGGACAGCTAGGGTGATGATAACCTAAACATTCAGTGGTACCTATATCAGAAATATACAACAAAGCTATGAAAATCTTAGTAATATCATCTTGTTAGGGAAACAACAATTAAAAATTCCCAAATGAGCTAATATACTTTTTAAAAATCAAATAAAAAAAGACAATCAATGATTGCTTACTGTTAAGGTCAAGTAACAAGAGGAAACCAAGAATGTTTTAGGAAAACCAGAGAGCCTTAACTACCCAACCACTAGGAGTGCTTTAAAGTGTTTTGGGGCACAGTAGATTCTGATCTGAAATGATATTGAAGACAAGATGCCTAAGTGAATGCAAAGTAATGTTTTCAATTTTTCAGAGAGTTATAAAATGTATGCTATTCTAAAATTCTCTTCTACTATCTGAAGAAAATCATATTGTGGATAATAATATGATAACAGTTCCTTGGGAAGCCATATGTTTGGGCTTATAAGCAAATATTTTCCTTCTTCTGTGTTACATTTCAGTACTGAAAAGCCTGAAGAACTCAGACATATGTCACGAGAGAGTACAAAGGATGTGTTTTGTTCTAAACAGAAAACCCAGATGAAGAATGACAACAGAGTTGTGGAGGACAAAGTGTATATTGGGAAACACTGTTGACCCAGAAGGCAGAAAGTGCTGCTAAGGACCACTGTCAGAAGAAGCATTTCCAGGTCACTGCAAGGCTGCTACTCAGATAGCACTGGCTAAGTCCACTGGTGTATGCTTAATATGAGATTCACACCTCAAGAGTTTCAGAGAGTTGAATGAGTGACACACTAATGTGAGTTTCTGCTATTTCATCAGCAGGACCCTTAGGACAGTTCAGCAGAGTTTAATGGATAAGGAGACATGTCATTCTTATTGCTCTGCCAAACAGAAGAGCATGGTTAAAACAAAATAAAACAAAGAGAAAAAAACCTAAAAATTAAGATTCTAAATCTCACCTTTTTTCATAGTAAGGGTCTTTGACTTTAAATTCATAACAGGGCAAAGCTGTGTGTGCCTTGGGAAGGCAATGTGGCACCACAGTTCATTATGGCACAATTCTGAGGAAGCCCTGAATCTTCTAGGCCAAAGGATTGGTGACACTTCTTGACTCATCTCTTTTTAGTTCATCCAAAATCTGTCACTTCACATCTTTTGTTCTTTACCCTATCTCCCTCTAAAACCATTCTATATAGAGGTTATTTCTTTTGAAATGACATTCACCAATCAGTCTTCTCAATGCTCTTTTGAATAAAAAAAACACTAAAAATTTCCTATACTGTAGATTTCAAAATATTTATTAGAAGCTTAAATACTTACCCCTTTTCTCAGAGGTGGGAAAAAGTTTTTTATTTTGTTTGTTTGTTTTGCCATGTGGGATGGCAAAAAAAAAAAAAAGAGGCATGAGCTCCTTATGAGAAAGACATGGATAGACATAGATTATAATCTTCTTCTAGTCATTAACTGTATATCTTGGACAAGGGATTTAACATCCCTGAGACTCTTTTTACTCCTTTTTAAAATGATGGTAAAATAGTAAATCTCCTATGGCTAATCTGAGGGTTAGACTGTCTGAATTACCATGATCATAATTATAGTTAATATTTAATTATGAACTATGTATTAAATCTTTAGGCATATATATATGTATATATGTACACTTAGTCTACTTATAATAGTTTAGACATGAAATGTCTCCCCAAAAGACTTGTGTAATGGATACTAGCAATGAATGAACCTATTGATGAGTTCATATGAACAGGTTATTAGGAGGTAGGACCTAGTTGGATAAAGGAGAGCCCTGTGGTATAAGACATTGGAGGGTACTTCTTGACCCTAGGCCTGTCCTCTTGGATTCCTAGTCACCATGATGTGAGCAGTTCTGCTCTACTACATGTTTCTCCAGCATGTTACGCTGCCTCACGGTGGCCCAGGAACAATATAACCATGTGACCATTGACTGAAAGTATGAACCAAAACAGATCCTTCCTTAAGTACTTGTCTCAGGTATTTTTTCACAGTGAAGAAAAACTAACAAAGAAACTACCCAACCAACCAGAAGATGAGAATCAGAACTGCTGCTTTGCTGAGAAAGAAACTGAGACTCAGAGAAAGTCAGTAACAGGGGAACAAAAACTGGAACTGGGTCTGTGAGAAGAACTCAACTCTCCTTCCATGCTCATGGAAATAGGGATGCTGTATTTAAGAGTCTGTTCATGCAGAGCCATCTCATGTCTTTCCCCTTCTACTAGATTCCATCTCCACCCAAATCTACAGCACGCAGATCATGGAATCAATTTAACAACTTGCAGCAATAGAACACTTTTGCTACAGATAAAGGCTTATAAAATATGAGGGGCTAAAAGAACCACCTAAATTTTTAAAAAAAAAAACCACTCTAAACAAATAGACAGGAGGACTATTCCCCAATTTAGTCAGCTATCAAGTAATCTCATCCAAGGAAATACTGTACAGAATACAATATGCCACTCACAACAGCCCCACTCCTTTAAAGGCAATGTATATTAGAGCACAGGTATTTTTGTTTCATTTGATGTTCATTTAACAAGGCATGACAAAAAGGAACAGGGAAGACAACTCTCCTCCTCAACTCAATATCTACTATAGATTAGGCAGAGTGAATGCTACAACTGAACACGGCGTCCTACATCTGGAGGACACTGATGACCATATCCAGTTTCTATACACTGAGTCCAAAGATACATGACCAGTTATCCTCACTGGGAAGTCCTATACAGCCTCATTGTCACCTAAAGCAAAAATTAGTCCCTAATGAGTAGGAATAGGTACGGTGAGCAGATTCATAGACAACTAGAGTGGCAGGGCCTTGAGGAGCTGACCTCAGAGCCAAGAAACCATTCTTAACTTAAAGCCAGAAAGAAATGCCAATACTCAAGAAGCTTTTCTTGGAATCTTCCAGAACAACAGGCTGGAGGCTACTGGGAATTGTGACAGTAAGGATAAGACAGGTTTTATCGCGTACACTAGACTCTAGGGAGATTTAAAAATAATACTAAGGCTTTAGCTGGTTGGGAACTGGGCCTCAATCTCCTGGAATTTTAAAAGCTTCATAGGGTATACCAATATGCCCCATGGGAGCTATAGCCTCCTGTAATTTCCTCTGGGGAAACACTGCTGAAAGCTCTTTATAGGAATATACTGTAAATCATTAAAGAATTTACAATGCTGTTGTAAAAAGATTACATTTATGTTTTATCAAGAACAGGACAGTAGCAATGAGGAGGAAGAGGAAGGGGCTCCCATCAACTTACAAGTTAGACTATGTATAGATAGGCTGCTCATGCATGCATATATGCACTTACCTAATTATACTTGTCTCAGTGAGTAAGACGATAAGGCACACACCATTTGCTCTAGAGATGTTCCCCCACAGATGAAAGGGGGAAACTAATTAAAACACTACCCAGTGAGTAAATATAAATATGCAGGATGTAGTGGGAGCTAGAAGACACCTAAGGTCAGTATGAACAGTGAAGATGTAAAATATATTCAGCATGAAGTAGGTTCTGTACCACAGAGAGGAGTTGCAAGAGTGCCAAAACAAGAAGGCAGTGGAAACTGCGGGTTTTAAGAACCTTGGGTCATGTTTCTGTAATATCAAATGACACAATGAAGCTGAAACAAGGGCAGAAGAGGGGACCCAAAGGCTGTCAAAATCAGAAATGACTAGTGGAAGACTCTCCATTTCACAGTGAAGGCAATTGTGCACCAGCAATTAACTCTAAAAGCTGAAATACCATGGTCAGGTCTGTGTGTTAGGGGGCAATCAGTTTGGCAGAACAGAAGGATGAAAGCAAAGCATGGGGGAGACTACTTTGGAGGACACTCAGCAAACCTGCTGAAGGACAATGAGGACTAGGGGGGAGCTGGAAGTTATAGCTACAGAAATGGCTTTGGTACTCTGGTTTCTCTTTAGGTCACATAAATCCTTTTGTTTTTTAGAAATGGTTTTGAGCTGATGCATCAGAAAGAAGAATGAAAGAAAGAAAAGGGTTGGAATTACTTTATTCCAACAAGGTGAAACCAGGGAGATAAGAGACAAAGAACACAGGCAGGTGTGGCCACTACCTGACTCAGACTGTGCTAAATATTTGAGAGAGAAAAAAATGAATCAATTTCAGTTGGTTATTAAAAGGATTTGCCTTCAAATATAGATCCTATTTCTCCAAAAATGGTTTACAATTTTCATAATCACTTCAAACTTTCAAACTTTTGGAACTGTTACATGGTTTTAATACATGCCAAAAAGTATTTGTGAAATTCAATATATATTCCAGATTTATTAAGTAAATAAATGTTGAGAATATCATTACAAGAAAAATTAAAAAAAAAAACAACACAAGGCATTTTAATGGGTAAAGAAATTAATGCACACACCATTAAAAGCCAGACTAAATAAAAACGTCATTTTACTTTTATGTATTATTTTTAACCTAGCATATCAGAATTAATTAACTGAATAGCCACTGGGTGAAATGTGAGTCTGCTGAATGCAATGGATACAAGACAAACTTACCATAAAGGACAAAAATCAAGGTTTTCTTACTGAGTAAAAACAATCACTTGGTGTAGTAGAAAAATCTACTGAACAGACAGATAAACATTCACACAGGCACTACCAAATAAAATCAAATTTTAC
Organism: Peromyscus californicus insignis; assembly: GCF_007827085.1. NCBI lineage: Eukaryota > Metazoa > Chordata > Mammalia > Rodentia > Cricetidae > Peromyscus > Peromyscus californicus. The sequence continues at coordinate 36,878,048 of NW_026294584.1, forward strand.
AAAGGATCACCAGGTAAAAGTGCTTTCTACACTAGTTGGATAACCTGAATTCAATCCCCAGATCCCATATCAGAACAAAGGAACTAACGTCCAAAAGTTGTCTTCTGAATTCTTCACATGCTCCATGGTATGCACATGCCTGTACGGACATGAACACACACACACACACACACACACACACACACACACACACACACACACACACACAAATAAATAAGACTTAAATGTTTAGAAAACCCACAGTAAAAAGCAATCACAAATTAATCATCCTAAAAGCTTGATAATCCTATTTAAAGAAAACAAATCTTTAGTGAAAGAGTTAAAGGAAGCATGAAAACTAGAGGAAAAATATACAGTTCAAGATGAAAAACTAGGTGACAATTCTTCCCAGACTTAGAAGTACACTTACTACAAATCCAGTAACTATAATGATTCCTACACCTACACAAGCCATGTGAACCTTATCGCAAGATGCAAGAAAACGGAGGAAAAATTAGAAGTTCTTGGCAGTAAAGAATGTTTTATATACAGGAAATGAGAGTCTACCAATTATTTTAACTGCATGAAGCTTTTGCAAAACCAGACAGATCCCAAGGGAAAAAATGCAAACAACTGGAAGAAAATAACACCAAATGAAATGGACTAAAATGGCTTTACTAGAGTAAGGTTTTAATAAAGGACAGACAACAGGGACAATTCATAAGTCTGAATGTTTGAGGGAGGAGTAGGCAAAAAAAGTCCCCTAAGACAATAAGGTTACATTTATTACTTAACATTCAAGTTAGTAGAATTATTATGTTCAATTACTGGTAAGCATAGGAACTGGAAGGGCATTTCTGAAAGGCTAGTTGGCCTAAAGCCTCAACATAATTTACACTACTTACACAAGCAATTCCTATTCTGTAATAAATCAACCCCAATAAAATAAATGATTCATAAAATCAATGTCCATTTACTTAGTGTCTTAATTACAGTAGTAAACGATCTGCACTACAATGCTGATAGTGTAAATGAAGATATTTGAGCCATATTCAGTCTAATGGGAGAGACAAGCACAGCTGTGAAAGAAAAATGGTTCAGAAGGACCAGCCCCTACGTCAGAAGTTCAGAAAAGGTTTCCTAAAAGAAATGCTGGATGTACATAGAAAATGTCCATATTTGCACACATCTCCTATGTTGTCCAATGAGCAAGTATTAGTTTCTCAGGAATTGGCTCGATATCAAAATAGGATCGGCATATAAAATATTTTGTTCTGTTTGAAGCAATTTGTGCTTCACATTTCCACCTCACTTACACTGCAAGGCCTTCCCTTTATATCACTTCCACAGTCCACAAGAACCATGAAAGCTACATTATTAGTAGTTGTGCCTTCTGCTTAGCACTCTGGTTTTCCTTCTGCATTTGTCTAGATGCTACGCAGTATATAGATTTACACCTGCTTAGTTTTCAACTTGTGCAAACCTGGTATATTATAGATAAAAAAAATTTTGCTTTATTTTTTAATTACCCTTTATCGCTTAAAATGTCATATATGTATATAATTATATATGATCATATCTAATCATATCTAACCCTATTCCTCCCCACCAACTCCCACCATGTTCTCCCAACACTCTCTACTACCAACTTCACTTCACATTTCTTTCCTTTTTTTTTTTTTTTTTTTTTCCGAGACAGGGTTTCTCTGTGTACTTTTGGTGCCTGTCCTGGATCTCGCTCTGTAGACCAGGCTGGCCTCGAACTCACAGAGATCCACCTGGCTTTGCCTCCCGAGTGCTGGGATTAAAGCATGTGCCACCACTACCCGGCTCTTTCCTTGTTTTACACCGAGTCCAGTGAGTCACCCATATGCACATGGTTGTGGAGCCATGCGTTGAAGCAGGGGAGCCTAGTGGTGGCCATATCCTCAAGAACAATTCTTCCTGCCCTAGCAACTATCCACTGCCAGCAGCTCCTTGGCTGAACGTGAGGCTTGGAGATCCTCTACCCCATCTTTGCTTCAGTCTGGGGTGCTTTGATCTGCATGAACTCTCAAGTGTTGCAAATTCATAGTGTGATAGCCATGTCATGTGCAGAGGACAGCATTCCATAGCCCTCCTTCCCATCTTCCTACACTTATGTCCATGTGGTCTCCTCTTCCATGATGTTCCCTGAGCCTTGGCATTGCTGGTGTTAATACAGATGTCCCATTCAGGGCTACTCTGAGTACTGAGGTTCCCATTCTCAGCACTCTATCAGTTCTCCATCTCCTCACTCACTGCTGCCCACTGCAACCAAGCTTTTCTCCCACGAGGTCTATGGATATAAACATAAATATTTAGAAGGCAAATTGGTGTGTGAAAAGTTTTTATTAAAAGGCTGCAAAAGATGAGATACCTAGAAAAATAAGTGTAGCCCACCAATATTGAAAGTCTTGCAAGCATTTTAAAATTTAAAAATAAAAGAGAAACAAGATGACTTTTCAATTTCAAATACTATTAATCTCTAAATCAGGTACAAATTATTCAAAGTTGATTTTTAAGCCCAAACAAGTAATTTGCTGACATGTATTCAAGTCTTTGTTATGAAAAACAAAATATAGTCTGGAAACATACTAACTGCCAAAAAAGTCATTTGCAACAAAATTTTTTGAAGTGTAAAGAGTTATATTTTTTCTTTTCTAAAAATGGAATGATGTGTTAACACAGCTTATATTTAGCAGTAAGAACCCAAAATCATTCCAAGCAAAGTTGGCTATGCCTCTCTAGCTTTTGCCCTGAAGTCTTTGCTCATTTGTTTTGGGATCCTCATGATCAAAGCATGAGGTTTCAGATTGTTTACCAGTTTTGAACTGTCCACTTCCCATAACTTTTAAACAAAAAGTACCTTGAAGAATACATTTTAAGTCAATCAAAACTCACATGTGATCTCAAAATTATTTAGAAAAATTTTTAATTTCTTTTAGATTATTCATTTCAAATTTTCACACTAAGTGGATTTAAGCAAGGAAATAAAGACAATTATCTCTACTTGCATTTAGGGAACTTTCCTTTCAGTTCTACATTATACATTTTTTGTGTCTCACAGACACAATACTTTGCATTGCTATTTTTAGTACAGATAGTATTTATATTACCTTCTAATTAATGATATATCTCTCTGTGTATATAGATCCACAGTTATTGAACACATACTCCCAGCTTTTTGGGCAGGGGGTTAGCAGCCAGATCTCCTGACATTTTACCACATGATCTATTTATTTCTAAAATAGATATACTCATAACCTCTCAGCCATGATGTTCAAAACTCAAAATAACACAAAAGTTTTAGATTTGTATATGTTTGGTTGTTATGTTTTTCTGAATTATAAAAGTTTTATGGCAATTGTCCTCATTGTACGTAGACTGCATCTTTTGTCTTAGAGTGTATTTCCAAACCATTTACTAAACGTGGTAGCACAAGGCAGCACTGGCTCCATGAGCACACTGACTCTTTGTCCTCAAGTCTCTTAATAGTGGTGTAAGTTTTCCCACAGGAAACACTACACATGGTTAGTTTGTTTCACAGCTTACAGAAACAGCAACAGTTCCAAAGAGAAAACAACAAATTCTGTCTCATGGAAAGTAACACACCATCCATATTAGGAGATAAATTCAGCTCTTTGTGCTTTCTTTTTGAAAATATTGTGCATCATTTTCTCCCAGTGGCTTTCTTTTTTTTAACATATGTAAAAACATTTTATTTATTGCTCTCTCCAACAGCCAAAGACCATCCAACAAATAACCCCAATACCAGACATAGGATGCTCTCTTTTGAGCTCTTTCTCAGGGTTGTTCAAGCTCCCAAACATTACAGACTATTGCTACTGCTGCTGGTTTCCCTAGAAAAGGTAGAAGGTCAGCTCTTATTTCAGAAGACATCATGCACTTGACACAGAGCCCAGAGGCCTCTGATCTGAAACTGACTTGAATGTCTCCTCCTTGAGGAATAGTTTTCATGGTATCAGAAGGTGGATGCAAGTTTCCAATGGAAGGAAGCAACTAACAGTCCTATCCAGATATCCCATTTCTGTATTGTATTGAAATGGTACCAATGATTCACTCATTTTGAATTTCCTGTATCAACTCAGTGTTTCTATTTCAACAGATGATGATAAACTATGAATCAATAAAGAAGAAACAATTGAACTTATTTTTCTAACTGTCTAGTATCTGGCTTTCAATTTTGTAATTCACTTTGTTCTGTTTTAAAAGATGACTATAGTGGTTGATGTTTATCTTCCATTTAATTTTATATCTATTATTCATTTTGTTTACTCAGGTATGTTTGTGTGTCTGTGTATGTATGCTATTTGTATACAGTTGCCTCAGGGGCTAGAAGAGGGCTTCAGATTCCACAGAACTGGAGTTACAGATAGTTGCAAACCCACTAAAATGGGTGCTGAAAAACAATCTTGTATCCCCTGGAAAAGTAGTGAGTGTGCTTAACCACTGAGCCATTTCTCCAGTCGGTTCTAGTAGTCATTTTTTAAAACTACTTGTTTTTGTTCCTTGTTTTAAAGAACCAGATCAAGTTACTTTTCTCTTATTCACTTGGAAATTTTGCTTGAGTATTCTCTTCAATTAGTATTTAACAACTCAGTCCCTTATCTTTAATCTAAGATAGATGACTCTTTGTTTGAAACAACATTTCACCCTCCACTATTTTTACAAAATTATGCTCTATTTACCCTTGATTTCCTCTAATAAGCTAGGAGTTATTTTTTGTTTGTTTTTAAGTTTTCATTTCTACCCTCTCCTTGTTTCTTAGATTTTAAGGCCACATGGTACAACTTACTTTTAAATTTTTTTTGTAGAAGTTTAATATGACCTTATTTATACTAAAGTTACAAATTCCTGGAAAGCAATCTCCTTCTATTCTATTTCTAAATATCTATCTGCTAATCTCTTTCTAATTAGAAGAGTCTGTTCTGGGTAACATACAATTTGGTTAGCATATGTCCTCAGACATGCAGGTGATACTCTGATATATTACACAGCTTCAATTCCTCCCCACTACCCCTCCCTCTTCTTCCTTCCTCTCTAGATGGGGAAAATATCATCTCTTTTCTTGACTTACAAATGAGAAATCCAAAGAAAAGCTGGTTCCCACAGCCAATTGTTTCTTATAGTAATTTGGAGTTTTTCACCTCCAATCTTCTATGTCATTAGAGAACTTGGAAATTTTACAAGATGTCTAGACATGAGTCTTTTCAAGTCCAGTGATCCTAGACATTGCTTAGCACTTCCAATTTGCAGGCCGAGGTCTTTCTCTAGCTCAGGTCAGGGACATTTTTGTGCTATATAATTACCACCTTTTATATCTGTGCTCCTTTCCCCCACTTCATTCAACTCCAATTACTTTCATTTCATGGCTCAGAGATAAGTTCTCCAAGGCACACTTTCCTGTTACGACTTCTATCTTTTAATCTTCTGTTCACAGTTTACTCTGATTTTATTTTTGTGCTTGATCTCCCAAGACAATAAATCAAACTTCAGAAGTCACCAACAACTTCCATTTTATTTATGAACTACATTATTTAATTAGGAATTGTGCTTAACACTCTTAGACACTAGAATTGAATCTCCCTAGGTGACTTTCCTTTTCCATCTTTTCCCTAAGTGTTCAGTGCCCCCTCCGACCCTGCCACTTCACACTTGGTTTGCCTTTAGTTAGCCTTTCTTTCATGCTAGTCTCATTATGTACATTATCATCTTGGCTCAAATCTCATGGGTTCTTCAGTTTGGCCGTATATTAGATCCACCTTTTAATTTTGTTTCATTTTCAAACTTTTTGTGCAGCACTAATTCACTAAGGATTTCTCAAAGAGATACCTGGTTTCAGTATATACGTATGTATCCCCAGGAACTGATAGATGTCCATCTTGAGAACCAGATGACTAAGCAATCTGAATTTCACTGTATAAAGTGTCTGCTATTATTATGTCATCCATTAAGTGATCTAGTTTATTTTTCTTTCACCAGGATCTCTGTTCGAAGACTACTTAATCTTGACGTTTAGTTGGCACAAGAATAATAAATCTTTAAAACAAAATTTCACAGTGGAAAACAGATGAGTGTGGAGTCAGCCTGTTCATGCCTGTTATCTTAGCCCAGAACATCCCCATTGGAAAGTAGGTTCCATCTGAACAAGGTCATCATGTTTCTCACACTTTTGTTCCCAGTCCTAGAAAATTTGAGGCACACAGGCTTTGCTAGATAATCCTTAAGATAATACAGAGCTGCTTCAAATCACTCAGGACTCTTCAGAAGCAACAGTCTCTAGGACACCAACCCAGACTGAAAGAAATCTTGAACAACAGAAGCAGCAAGACCCCAACCAGCTGAATGGTTGGGACTAGGTATCTTAACTTGTTATATCTAATGAGACTTCAATAAGATACCACCTCACCCAAAGAAAAAAATTTGAATCTCTTGTGTTAATACCATTTGACAGCACTGTGACAAAAACTTTCGACAGCATTGAAGGAAAGCTCACAGAAGTCAGTTACCTAGCAAGGGGTTGGCTCTTAACAATTACTGAATTTTCTGGGCATGAGGCTCAGTTGATAAAAGAGAGCTGAGTGGTCATCTGGAAGCCCTGGTTGTTGACCTAACACTTAATATGACATAAATCAGGCAACATAGCACATGCCTGCTATTCTGGCACTTGGGAAATAGAGTTAGGAAGATCAGAGAGCCAAAGTCAACCTCAACTACATAGTGAATCTGAAGCTAGCCTCCTGTCAAAAAAAAAAAAATCTAGATGATGCTCTCATTCTTTCCCTCTCTACAAATCCACAATTTAATTCTAGCACTGAGTCCACCCACAGTCCAGTGCAGACTTAAATTTCACATAACTTCCGACTTAACAAGGTTTCAGGGGAAGTTAGGAGTAGGGAGTTAGTCATCATCAGCTTTGTGGCCCCAGCAGAGGGAACTTACCTTAGTTCTAATGATGCATTACACTATAATGGTTTGCTTCCAGGCTCATGCTCCAGGATACAAGGAGCTCCTCAAGGATGAGTAATTAATGGAGCTTAGAAAGGTACACCCACATGGCCAAACTGGAGAGAAGATTCTCCTGCACATAGTTTTCAAATATTAGATGGTCTTGTAATACTGACAAAGTCATAGGACCCTGAAAATGTAAACGTTAACTCAAACAAAGAAAGTAGTATTCAGTCTGGACACTCCTCATGATGGCATGGCATGATGGCATGATGGAACTAGCTTCAAAGGAAAAGGAAATAATGGTCTTCTATGGATATTTTGCCACCATGAAGCATCATAGTAACATCCTGGTTGATCTCTCATTCTCTTACTAAGAAACTCTCTGCTGTAACATCACAGACTATCAAAAAGCTTTCTGTTGAAAATCACGGTAGTCAGGAGGAGGCAGTCTACACTTACTGATGGATTTAAGTCATTCTGATACAGGGAAGTAGCCTGGATTCACAGCCAGGGCAGAGCTTCATAAAAGAGATATCCACCATATTACATTGTTTCCACTGTGCAGTTTCCAAAGAAACAGGACCTGGGTTCATTTTGCAGTGATGTTGGCCCATTTATACCTGGCCATGCTTTGCTCTGAACCTATTAAAAAAGTTGCTATACTTGGATTTCACCTGACCATATTCTTCCTCAAAATCCTGTCATGTGTGGAAGTACATACTGTAATCCCAGTGCTGGAGAGGCTGAGGCAAGAGGATCATGAGTTCAAGGCCAGTCTGCTCTACATGGCAAAACTATGTTTCAAAACAAACACACACACAAATCCTAAAACAAGAGTCGCTCTCTTTGTTTAGTGAGAAGCTCTATGAGTCTCTCCTTCTCCTCGCTGAAGTAAGTCAACAAATCCATCTCTAGGGGATGGTAGCTTCGCCTCTGAGAGTCTCCAGTTGATGAAGCTATGACAATACTTTAGAAAAGCCTTTTGGAAAACACATTTCCATTATTGTTTATAATCAAGCAAAGGTTTAGAGGATTACAACTGTTCTCCCAGAGGAAATATAGGATCCCACTTTTTCCTCTGTGCTTAGTTGGGCTTAAGTGACTTGTCATTTTCAGAGAGTAAGATGGGTCAGTCACCAGGATTAAAGATAATCATGCTTCCAAAGTAGAAACATGTGCTTATGTTCCTGTCACCAATGCTTGTTCTCAATACTCAGAATGCCTGGTTCTGTTGGATGCTGACCAAAGGAGGCAGGAGTTGCCTGTTTGTTCTTGTTCCCAGGGCTTCAGAGGTTTACAGTTCAGGTGTCTTCAGCAATAGACAGTATCAGGATGCAGAGATCATAACAATGGTGCTTCCTGTCCTTTAGCTTGGCTGCACTGGCCGCCCATCAAACATAGGAGGCAAGGGTGAAGACACCGAACAGAGGTGCAGATTTTGGCATGGTATACTCACACCAGGATATTCCTGTCATCCCTTTTTTTAATCTATCAGAAAGGCAGACAATGCTGGACTAATCCAACTCCCCAAAGATCAGTGCATTTCTAAGAAGGGTTAACTTCTAATTGGTTCATTCCTCTAAAGGCCTAGTAATTAGTAGTGCAAGCTTCTACTTAATTGCCTCAACCACTTTATCTTACTTTGGAAAGCATTCAAAAGAAAAAAATGGTATCACAGATGATACCTGGTAAGGAATACAAAACAAGCAGCTATTTACTATAAACATCATGCTGTGACTTCCAAACACCTGTAGTTCCTAAACTAAAAAGCATTTCTCTTTATCCACAGCAATATAGCAAAATAACCACAATGTTTAATAAAAATGTACATGCAGAAAAATATCTACATCTATATTTTTGTGATCTGTAATTGTAAAACAAGTAGTAAAATTGTAACTGTTTTCAACAGTTATTTGTGGAAAATATCCAAATGCAAAATAACCAAAACAACAACCAAAAAAATCCTATTAATTCGACTATATAAAACTGTAAAACTTGCTTATTTAAGCCAAAATGCAAAACACCAACCAAAAAAAAAAAAAGATATGGGTGACAGAGTCTAAAAATTGAGAAGAAAACAAAGATAAACTCTGTGGAAATATCTGTTAGAGAGAGAGAGATAACTGCTATTTCCTGTGCATAGAAACAAGACCCACTGTGGGCATGAAATAAAAAATGGCACTCACTCATTCTCTTGGGAAATCAAACTCTAAACGCTCAGTGCTGAAGAAAAAAAAAAAACATAAGAAATTTGGCATTTGCTCACAAGGGTGAGGAATCAATCACTGATCAAGGGCTGTAAGGTTCAAAACCAAGGGCTTCATGTGGAAACTTTTAAAGATAAAGTTGTGTATGTAGAATTGGAAGAGCCAGGTCTGGTGACATGGGCCTGTAATCCCAGCTACTCTGAAAGCTGAAGCAGGAGAATCACAATTTTAGATCTAACCTGGGCCACAAAATAAATTCAAGGACAGCCTGGGAAATTTAGTGAGAACGTTTCTCAAAAAAAAAAAAAAAAAAATTAAGTTAAAAAGAGATCTAAGGATATAGCTCAGTGACAGAATACTGCATAATCTCTGGCACTACAAAATTTATTAATTAATTTGTTGATTAATTACCAATTAAAATATAAAGTACAAAACTTTCTGAGTGGGTGGGATTTTCCCAACATGAGATATTACTAAAAATAATCTTGTAACTCAAGAATATGCTCCTACCCACCACCTAGCCAATTTAATTATTGAAAATAAAGGCATCTTATAGTAACCAATGGAAAATACAAGGCCTTCATGTTTTAAAATAAAGGCAAATGAAGATTTAGCTAGCTCTTCTTATGAATAAAACATTCTATTTAATCCACATGAAACTATTTCTCATTAAATGTGGTATACATATCCCTCAGTCATTCTTGAAGATTACAGCTCATGAAGAGCACTGGGTCTGAAATTTGTTTTGGGATAGCTCTTAAAGACACTGAGATGCATGACTGGTTCTACCTAATTAATCTACCACTTCAAGATACACAGGCATAAAAATCCAAGCCTTCTTTAGAGTCAAGTGCACCGTAGGGCCTTTCGTTGCAATTGTTTCTAGCCATTAATTCTTAACACTAGCATATTTAGGTTTATACAGACTGGTAGCAACAAAATAAGAAGGAAAAGATATTCTAGATTCCTTATACCATTTTCTCAGGGCATATATGCCCTTCAGTTCCTCATGCAGCTGTTTCAGTGTCTGTTTAATACACTGACCTGACTAAAGTAAGTTATATTAATAAGTGCCAATGGGATGATGAACAAAGAGTTGGCAATTCTTGAGGTTCGGGTGTTGGGGCTATTTTAACTTCAAAGTCTGATGAATGGAACCGCTCCTCCTCTCATGTATGAAGAAGGTTTAACTTTCATATTTTATACTATAGACAAAACAACAGGGGGAACACAGGTGGAATGAGATGGGATTCTTTTCTGAGAAAGACACACAAAAGTAAATTATCAATCCTTGTTACTCCTAATTTTTCTTCTGAACATTCTCATTTTTCTTGAGTCATTTATTTGACTCTCAATGGCAAGTCAATCTTGAATTTGCCCAAAACTGAGCAAAGGATCAAAAAGTCAAGCACATAGGAAGACGTTCCCAGCATTGCACTATCTAGCATGTCAAAGGCAGCCTTTCCAACAGAACCTGGAAAAAGACTACACAGAATTACATTAGCAAATACACTGAGGCTGAAGGACTCTAGGAATCTATTTACTTCACTGTTATTTCACATAATTTTTAAATTTTTAATGTTTTTAAATATTATATTTGTGTGTGAGAGAAAGAGTGTATAAGTTTGTATGTGTAAGAGAGAGAATGTGTGTGTGTGTGTGTGTGTGTGTGTGTGTGTGTGTGTACGTGTCAGTTAATGCCACATGTGTGAACATGCCCACCAAGAGTAGAAGTTGTTGGAGTCCCTGAAGCTTGCATTATAGGTGGTTGTGAGCTGTTCAATGTGGGTACTGGTTAGGCTCTAGTCCTTGGCAAGAAAGCAAGTGTTATTAACTGTTGATCCATTTCTCCAGTTTCTTAGTTAATAATTTCAAATAAAGCTACATAGGATAGAATAATCTTTACAAAACATCCTACCTTAGGAGTTCTGTTTTTCAACTTCAGAGAAAAGTTTTAAGTCCAAAAGAGGAACTCTAACTGTATGGCACAGACTTAAGCTAGCTGATAAAAACTCAAGCCAGAACATCACAAACTACCTATCAAAAAAGGTTAAGTCATAAACTTACTTTATTTCATTTATGCAATTTGTATAGCCACTAAAATAATTCTGCTTATATATAGCTATTTTCTTAAATCACCATTGATAAAGAAAATATAACTTCTATTAATATCTCAACTTAAGGGAACTAAAATCAAATGGCTAATTCAGTCTAAACAACAAGCCAGCACTCTTGCATTCTTGCCTGGAATATGAAAAAGAAAGGAACCTCAAAACACACAGGCAAATTCAGAGTCTGTCAATGAAACCACAACTTTGTACCAAGCATATCCTGTAGTGCTCATACTAAGAAAAATCTATCATGAAGCACTCTCCATAGGGAACAGATTAGACTGCTAACCTGGTGACATATTGTGAGGGGAAAAAAAATTACCCAGCAAGCACTCCCTTTTAAACTATTTACCATAGTCTGAATGTCTGTGTTCCCCCCAAATTCCTATAATGAAATTCCACTCTCCCCAGGTAATAACATTTGGATAATAATATTTGAGTCGCAGGAGATAATTGGGTCTCTGGGCTGATTAAGAGATGAAGCTCATCTGGGAGAGCTCATGAACAATGTTAGGCCCCTCATGACCCTTTAAAATGCATTGATTTAAAGAGGTCTCAGAAAAACACCTCACCCCTCACTATGTGAGGTTGCAGGGAAACAGCAGTCTATGACACTAAGTGGATCCTCACAAGTCATGAAATCTTCCAGGCTTAATCTTGGACTTCCAAGTCTACTTTATAAAACTGTTAGAAATACATTTCAGTATATGGCATTTCATTGTTGTTGCATGAATTACTTAAGACAGCAATTCTTTAAAAGTGTAACAGATTTGAAGAAGCACCAATAAGATTCCCCAAAGTCTTCACGAGTATGCACAATGGATTTCAAGTAAATTGCATGTGGTGGTCTTTCAAGCAGCCTGTTCTCTTTACACCGCAAAGACATTTAATTAGTCATAAAATGTTCACTTTGAAACATGAAGAAAGTGAACTAAGGTAAATGGCTCACCTCACGCCAAGAAACAGCAATCAGCAATACATGTGGTCTCTCCAGATGAACTGCTGCCTGAGAACACAACATGCCTGCAGCTTCTACTCCAGGACCTCAGACACTATCTGTACAATTCTAAGTTGATGTACCAATTATATATTCTGTATATTGTACAAATTAAAACAGTCATATTGGATCTCTGTGCAAAGAATACTAAATGTAAATGAATAAGAAATGATAAAGCTAAGCCTTTCACCTTTCTCATAATATGCACTAAGAGCTGTCATAAGAGAAGTACTAATTTATTGTAGTGTAAAAATGTACACTCTGGTTCTTCTTTGACTTTAAGATTGGGTCCAAATCTCCAACCTCTACCATTGCAGAAGATTCCTTTTCTAAGGCTGAAGCTCAGAATTTTCATCTTTACAATAAATGATGGCTCATCATTGTCAACTTGACAGGATTCAGCATCACCTAAGAAATAAACTTCTAGGCATGTCAGTGAGACTGTTTCCAGAAAAGACTGAGGAAGGAAGACCCCCTGAGTGCGGAAGGTGCCATTCCAGGGCCTGGACTTAATCAAAAGAAAACAGTGAAGGCAATACAAGCATTTCTCTCTCTCCTTTCCTGCTGTGAATGCAAGGCACCCAGCATCCTCATTCTCCTGCTGCTCAAACTCAAACTGTGAGGCAAAATAAACTCCTTCTCCTTTAAGGTGCTTCTTGTCATGTATTGCCACAGTAACTGATACACAATCCCTTTTAAAATGTCAACAGATACAATCTTACATGTCCACCCAATAAGCAGTCTAACCCCATGATCAACTTCTAATGGTGAGAGTTTCTTGTTTCCTTCACTAACCCTTTCCAGTAAAAGTATTTTAACTCCAAGAACAAGAATCAGGAGACAGGAAGGCCCCAAGGCCCTCACACACACCATACTGTTTGACATAATAATCAATGTTCACCCTGCTCCTTGTATCTTTGATCTCTCTAAGACTTTTATCATGAATGGGTTGTTGGATTTTGTCAAAGGCTTTTTCATCATCTAATGAGATGATCATGTGTTTTTTTCTTTAAGTTTATTTATATAATGGATTACATTGATAGATTTTCCTGTCAAACCATACCTGCATCTCTGGGATGAAGCCCACTTGATCATGATGGATGATCTTTTTGATGTGGTCTTGGATTCAGTATTTTATTGAGTATTTTTGCATCAATGTTCATGAGGGAAATTGGTCTGTAATTCTCCTTCTTTGTTGTGTCTTTGTGTGGTTTGGGTATCAGAGTGACTGTGGCCTCAGAGAAAGAATTTGGCAATATTCCTTTTGTTTCTATTTTGTGGAATAATTTAAGAAGTGCTGGTATTAGCTCTTCTTTGAAAGTCTGGTAGAATTATGTGCTGAAACCTGGCCTTAGGCTTTTTTTCTTTCTTTTTTTGGTTGGGAGGCTTTTAATGACTGCTTCTACTTCTTTTGGGGTTATAGGTCTATTTAAATTGTTTATCTGATCTTGATTTAATTTGTATATGTGGTATCTATCAAGAAATTTCTTCATTTTTTATATTTTCCAATTTTGCAGACTACAGGTTTTTGAAGTAGGACCTAATGATTGTCTAGATTTTTTCAGTGTCTCTTATGTTCCCCCCTTTCATTTCTGATTTTATTAATTTGAATAGTCTTTCTCTGCCTTTCAGTTTGTTTGGAAAAGGTTTGTCTGTCTTGTTGATTTTCTCAAAGAACCAACTCTGAGTGAGGTAACTCAGACCTAGAAAGACAAAGATGGTATTACTCACTCATAAGTGGATATTATCTGTAAAGTTAAGGATAGCCATGCTACAATCCACACACCCAGAGAGGTTAGGTAACAAGCAGGGCCCAAGGAGGGATGCATGGATCTCCCTGGGGAGGGGAAATAGAAGAGATCTCCTGGGTAGACTGGGAGTGAGTGGTGATAGGAATTTCAGGGGTTGGGTTGGGGTGGGTGGAGGGGGTGAGTAATAAAAGAGATGACAGGAAAGTGGGCGCATCTAGGGTCAGGTAGAAACCTGATGCAAGGGAAACTCCCATATATCTACAAGAACGACCCCAGCCAAGACTCCTAGCAATAGAGGATACTTAGCCTGAACTGGCTATCTCCTGTGATCAGAATGGTGGCTACTCCAATTGTCATCAGAGAGCCTTTATCCAGTAACTGATGGAAACAGATGCAGACACCGACAGCTAAACATTAGGCTGAGCTTAGGGAATTCTGTTGAAGACAAAGAGGAAGAATTATTGGAGCCAGAAGGGTCAAGGACATCACAAGAAAACCCACAGAAACAACTAACCTGGCTCATAGGAACTCCCAGAGTCTGAACCAACAACCAGGAAGCCTACATGGGACCAACCTAGGCCCTCTACATATATGTGACAGTGTGTAGCTTGGTCTACTTGTGGGACTCCTAACAATGGGAGGAGGGGCTCTCCCTAATGCTTTGGCTGGTTCTTGGTAACCTATTCCTCATACTGGGTTGCCTTGCCCAGCCATAATACAAGGGAGGTGCTTAGTCTTACTGCAACTTGATAGATCATGCTTTGTTGGTAACCATGAGAGGCCTGCCCCTTTCTGAATACAAAGGGAGGAGAAGCAGATGGGATGGAGGAGGTAGGGGAAGGAATGGAAGGAGAGGAGGGAGAAGAAACTGTGGTCAGGAGGTAAAATAATAAATAAATAGATAAATAGAACGCAATAGCTCCTGTTGGGTAACAGCCTTAGGTCAGGCGGAACTGAATCAGGATGTAGAGGTACTACCCATTAGCCATAAAGAATGCCTTAGCTACTGCCTGACCATTCTGCTCCACTTGTAGAAACAATATGCCTAAGTATCAAAAATAACTCACCCTGTTCCCAGTCAAATCTCCCAAAATATCTGTAACTTCCTGGTAGCTACCCAAGTGTGTGTGTGTGTGTGTGTGTGTGTGTGTGTGTGTGTGTGTGTGTACACAAGTGTGTGTATGTATGTATGTATGTGTGTGTGTGTGTACACAAGTGTGTGTATGTATGTGTGTGTGTGTGTGTGTGTGTGTATACACACACCTGTCCTCAAGCCCCTCTAAATATACTCCATCTTCATCCTATGGAAAGCTGAGGTCCCTCTCTGTTTCAATAAACCAGTCTCAGTCTGTTGAGGTCAAGTCTGTCTGCCTCAGTTTCCTTATAGTTCCCTTCAAACATTACTTCTGGATAATGCCAATTTATTTTAAAATAAGACCTAAAAACTGTTGTGACTAAATAGTACAAAAATACCCAGCAGAATACAAACTCAACGCTGTTCACTTACACTAAGAGAAGGAAACAGTCTCTATTCAGTATGACTATAGGGAATACGTATGCAGTATACAATTAATTGGAATGTAAACGGCGTCAAAAGAAAGACTATTGTCTGTGTGACA
This sequence comes from Peromyscus californicus insignis, assembly GCF_007827085.1. Lineage (NCBI taxonomy): Eukaryota > Metazoa > Chordata > Mammalia > Rodentia > Cricetidae > Peromyscus > Peromyscus californicus. Next base: position 36,893,705 of record NW_026294584.1, read on the forward strand.
AAGGTAACCTGAACAGGTTAATGTATAGCACTGGCACTCACATTAGCCTACATATACTTATCAGTGAACACTCTAAGTATTCAATTATTGATTCCTACGGAGAAAATGCCCAGTGTCCCACATTTATATTCATTTAGTCAACACACTTACTGGTGAAATGTAAGTCCATTCAACCTCAAAGCAGGGAATAGGAATTTGCATGCTGGTTCTGCATTGAACAAGCCTTTAGAGAACATAGCTTTCTGTTCTTCCTCCCCAGGGAAAGAACGTTCTCCTGGGAAGCAAATGACACCACATCCATATAGGGCTCAAAAAAATGTCATTTTGTGGTATTTGCACATACAAGATTATCTCACTCTCAAGTACACAGTTTGGTGTTTGGAATATTACACCTCTTATATAATGAATAAACAAATAATCCAGGGCTATAATAACTCTAGTTATATTCTTACAACACATATATCTATTTACCATATCACTATTTTTACAACAAATATTTCAGTTAATGTAGCATTTTGTAAATTTTACCTGTTTCTCAGACAAAGAAGCACAAAGTGTTTAATATAACTTGTCCTAATAAGTTACTGAAGTTATTTTTTTACCTTAATAACAGGTATGAGTTTGGAAACCATATAATCTTTATTAAGCCAAATCAAATTCCAGATCAGATAATTTTAAACATTACATCTATATAGATCATGTGGGAGTTTTCTTTAAAGGCAGATTCAATCCTAGAAATGAACGATGGGGCCTCAGAGACTGTATTTCTAGGAAGTTCCCAGATAACTGCCTATCTGAGAAGCATGAATCAATGGCAGGATTCAAGACTATGAAGAAAAAATTCCAAGAAACTATCATCATATACCAAGTACAATAAAGTAGTATCAAATTAAAAAAAGAAGAAGAAAAGTAAACTGCTCAATTTTGTAATTAAGAAAAAAAACACTATTAGGCTAGTGAGACAAACTAAATGGAAATTACATACAAAGCATATAGACAAAGGAAGCCAGAAATTTAAAACTAGGAACATTATTGAACAAAACAGAACTCAAGAGACACTGAAAGGGAACAAATATTCAACTATGAGACAAGCACATCATAGTGTGCAAACCCAGGCAGAGAAGCACCACAGCAATTATAAATAATGCTACAAAAATTCTAAAGCAATTAAGGCTCATAAAAGGAACGGATAAGAAGTCAAACATGTCCTAGATAAATCTGTTGGCTTAGTAGATTAAAGGACAAAAGTCATATGATCATATCAGCAAATAATTTGAAAGGGTTTATCTAAGTAATTCATCAGTGTTTGCTAACAAAATATATTAGTGAAAGAATTATTTCAAGGTTCATTTAAGGAAACATAGTAGAATATATTCAGTATAAATCTCCATATATAAAAAAGAAACCTATATAAAATATTACATATGTTCCTATGTGCTCATAAAATGGCAAGGATACCTAGTATTGTCACCATTATTATATTATATGTAGTTACGGACAATGTTATGCTAACCCACAAGGACAAAGAAGATTTTTTAAATTATCTTTACTGGAAATTAGTATCTACACATAAAAGAACACTCAATTTCTGAAATATTATTAGAATTAACAAGACCCTAGTGCAGATTCAAATATAAAATCAATATACAAATAATTTTAAGACACTCTAACATCTCCTATAAAACAAAAACTTTAAATATCTAGAGTTTCATATGGGTACAATCTTTTTTTAAAAAATTCCTAAGACAAGTCTGGTGATATATGCTTATAATTCTAACACTCAGGAAGCTGAGGCAGGAGAATTGTGGGTTTCTGGTCACCTTGGGCACATACTAAGGTCTGGAACAACCTGACTTCATAACAATACTATCTCTCACAGGAAGAGGAGGGAGGGAAGAAGGGAAGCAGGCCTAGAAGCAAACTTAAATAAGGAGAGTGTCTATTTCCATTGTAGAGGAATCTATACTGTAAAATATTAAGAAAGTCACTACTTGTCCCATAAATGACAACAAAAAAGCCTAGCTTTCTCCTTCCATAGCAGCAAAAACTCCTTCCTGGCTTTGGGCTTTATCCTTCTTTCCTATTCCTCAATGTCCTACACCTAAGTTACCCGTATTGGTTGGCTAGTCTCACTCACTGGATCTCAACATGAAAATATCTCCTTTTCTGACTTCCTTGGCTAAAGCAGAGATGAACACAGGCCCTGTGTATGTCTAACCAACTAAGACCCACCCTGCCTGTGTCTACCTGCTTCTCCTGAACACTTTCATAGGAATGGACTCCATCAGCTTCTGTACCATATTTCTCATTATCTACAGACACAGAGAATGCCCGCTTTGCAGTTCTCAAATATTTAACTATGTTTTAAACTTTTCACTATTCCCAACAATCTAAAGGTCTACATGGTTGCTTAATTACACATGAATGAAATGGAATAAACAGCTATTAAAATGTTGCTGACTAATTGAGAACAGCTTTTAAAGTATCCACACCAGAACACACAGAAGTCCTATCTTTAGAAGCAGATGTCTCTGAGCGTAACTGATGACTCCAGTCATACTAATAACAGATATTAAGCGATATCTATTTATATTTATTTCATTTTTACCTTTCCAAAACAGTAACTGAATTATTTTTAAAGTTATAAAAATCTCAATAGTTTTTTTTATAATTATATGTATATCTCTAGTGTAAATGAAATTAGCATTTCCTCCAACTCCCTTGTCATTGTCCAGTGTCTATAAATTTAGAAAAAGAATCACCAACAAATATATCATTAGATTCAACAAAAATATATTCCAGAAAAAAAAAAGCCAAAAATACCATGGAAATTCAGTCAATTACTTATTTCCTGCTCCTAAAAACGCAGGAAATCTTGGGCTGGTGATATCATTCAGTCATAGGGAGCTTGCCTAGCATATGCAGAGCTCTGGACACAATACACAGTACCACCATATACATGTGCATGCACACGCACACACACACACACACACACACACAGGTGTCCACCTGCACCCACTTTTATGTGGGCATACCCAATGACAATTCAGAAAGACTACTTCATTTTCAAAGTAAGAGAAGTGAGATAAAATCCTCCTTAAATTCTCACTGTGGTGCTGTACAAAAAGCAAGCAAGAGATGTCTTGTTCTTATGGAATCTCATTTTAGGATTGGAGGAAATGTTATATTGCTGCCATTGTGGCATGGGGCTTGTGATTTCCTAAGGTGTTTTCTATCAGAATCATGTATGAAAATGTGACACACACCATAAATCACAGGAGTCTTTCACCACTAGATGGCGAGCTTGTGACTTAGCAGCTCTTGCCTCTGGGGTCACTAGCCTTTTAAATAGAAAAACAATCTAAGAAAGCAGACCCACTCCATTCATCTTAAAATGCTAATGATTTAATTAAGAAAATATATACTTTGCAACTAAGCATTATGCAGTTAACAGGTAGTTATCAGAGCACAGTTTTTGATTTTCAAAAACCAAACTGAAACACTTAAGTAACACTTTTAATACACATATATTAATCTCAAATTAATCTAGGCGGGGGTGTGGAACAGGGTATACTACTTATTAAAATAGGAAACACTGTATAGGGATATCTAGCTTTGAGGCTTCACTTGCCTGTCTTTTAATGAGTCCAGAATAGAAAGACCCTCCACATGGTTCAGACAGACTTTCTTCAAGTGACAGCTTTACCGCAAACAGTCACTATTCCTAACTCTTGCATGATAGATATGAACAAAGAGCTGAACTCTAGTTTATTTGGTCAAGCCTAGGGTTGAAACATCAACCCTGACCTTTGGGGCTACCCTTCTCCACATCAGGACCAAGAGATCCACAGAACCAGGATTTTTCTACAGAGGCAAATGGATAAATTTATTTTTGAAGTGACTTCCTATAAGGCGAAACAAGGGTATCTATAACATCCATTTAAAATACATATTCACAAACACTAAAGACTAACTCATTGCATTTTTACAACCATGAGTATAAACTGCATTATGGTTATCTTCATGTTTTCAGAAAGAGATTCTCAATATAATTAAGCATCTGCTGCTGAAAACCCATGACGAATAGCTGACAATTTTAGAATCACTCAAAGCCTAGTTTAAAGACAAAAAGCTCATTTAATTTACTGCCTTCATATAATATTTCTTAAATACACTGTAAGGAAATAGAGATTTTTGTTAAAGCTAGAAGATGTATTATTAGGAGAATGAAAGGAAAATAAGACTTTCTTCAATTGCTTACTTATCACTGAAAATATCAGTTACTGGTCTAGATTATAATTCATGATGCCACAGCATCACAATGGGTCAGTTTTCCTGCATTAAATGATTCTAAGATTGTACTTTTCAAATTCTGTAGCATGTATAATATTCCCTAGGTTTTGCCTTGAAGGTAGCCAAAATTTCTCATTCTATTTCACTATGCTTTGTATATAAGCTTGTACCCACATCTACTGACTATGGTAAAGGGTACTTAAAAATGAGATACACTGGGGCTGGGGAGATGGCTCAGTGGTTAAGAGCACTTGCTGCTCTTGCACAGAGTTCAGTTCCCAGCATCCACATGGTAACTCAAAATTTTAGTCCCAGGGGATCCGACACTCTTTTTGCATCCAAGGGTACCAGACATGTACATGGCACACAGATATACATGAAAGCAAGGGTTGAGGGAGACTAACACAAAAGAAAGACAAAACAGTAAGGATGAGTGGGAAAGACACAAGGAATCATACCATTAACTATCTGTCTAAAAATACCTACAATACTACATATGTTCACTTTTATAGTAGGATATAAGCCTTTTCAAACTGTATGAAGGTATCGATCCACTTCAGAGATTAGCAGAATGAAATTGTTGCTGTTTCAGTTCTAAGGACTCAAACCCATGGCCTTATTTATTCTGGGCAAGGGCCACATTGCTAGCTACATTGCCAGCCCTAGAAAACATTCTTACTAATTACCAAAAAAAAAGCATGTGACTTGCAATGGGGGAACTTTGTGTTCTCTAGACATATTTTGCCTGTATAATACCATTTGTATACATGCCTTGTCTTCCTTTGCAAACTAGAAGTTTTGTTGTTATTTTGGGGGTGGGGAGGTTTGTTTCAAGAGAGTGTCATGTGTCCCAGATTGCCCTCAAACTTATACATATAGCTGAAGATGCATCTCCCATGTAACTGGGGTTACACAGCCTAGATAAGCTATGAGTTTCTTGAAGACAGAGGACACATGAATGTGCTACGGATCCACCTGGCTGACTCCCAGCAGAGCACTGTGATTGATGATGAAATTACTCTCATGTAGTTTTGCTGTTTACCTCCTTTACTTGTATTGTGAGTGGATTTGGTCAAATGCTTCACTAATAGGAACAGCAAAAGAAAAGGCTGAAACTCTTCATAATCATTAGTTTATAACCCAAGTTGTAGTTCTTCCAAAGTTACTGTCTTTTTACACTGATATATTACATAATCCCCTCTCTTAGATATTATTCAAGCAACCAGGGAAGCTATCAGAAACCACAGCAAAGGTCTCTGAACTGTGATGCACCGAGGATGGCTAAGAGCTGACTGTAGTACCATTACCTGAGCAATGGTCACTAAGATTTGAGTCCTCCGTAACTCACTGGAGACTCCCCAACAAAGATAGAATGTACCTGGATACTCTTAGGCTGTAAGTTTAGGGCCATACAGTGAAGAACACTGACCTATAACACTTTGGCTTCATGGTGGTTTATATTTTCTAAGTTTGACTCTCCAACAAAATAGTAGTTTCTCTTAAGTAAACAGTATGTCCTTTTATCTGCATTTAGGTTTCTGTCTATGTGCTTTGCTGTGTGCTTATTTCTAAAAGTAGGGATAAGTTATACTAAGCCTGTTTGACTTCAAATGTTTGAGAAAGTTTTCTCAGGTCTGGGTCACACTATGCTGAGACACATTTTCTCAGAAGCTATTTAGCAGGTAAATTCTTCACAAACTATGAACTGAAGTTACAGGGGTGACTCTACATAAACATTTCCTCATTTCTGGGGCTGTAGAAGATTAGTACTCCCTTTTGAGCAAATAAATCAATTTTCTGATTACCTAGCTTCTATGTTGAAATAAAAGCACTTAGAAATGGTAATAAAAATAATTTGACTTACATCAATTTGTTCACTACTAGTGAACTCACAGAATGAAGAAAAAAAAGTTCCTAAAAGAGTTCTAATCGGGCAATACAGGCTAGATTTTAGAATTTATTGCCCCATTAACATTCTTTTCCTATGATCACTATATTACCAATGTTGACTTAAGATGTCTAGATAAACAAACTGATCATCTGGAGTCTTACTGATATTAATAGCAACCTGGGTACAGCTCAGCATTAATGAGATTTGTGAAACATTCTGTTGCAGTAATCTCAATCCAGATGATTTAAACCAAGAGTTAAGTTAATGCTAAGAATTTGTCAGAACAATCACTTTATATGTACTCAGTTCCTACATGGCTTTTTAAAATTCAAGTCTGGAAACTTATTAGTTTAGCCTACTTTCTCAAGCTGAATGATTTTCAAAATCAAAGTAAGCTGATTTGAAATTTTTAATACCTGTTCATCATTGGGAAAGTGGCAAATGGATGCAAAACTAGCAATCTTTTCTCTCATGGATACAATTTCATCATTTATGGACTGCTCTTAGGTGAGAGAGCTGAACACAGAAAGCAAACAGCATTGCTTTTGTTGTGAACATGCTGTATTCAGCTTAGAGAATACTAAAGAGATGCCGCTAGGACCTTTCTTTCCTGGTTTTAATACTCCTTCATTTGCTTCCTTGAAATCCTATTACAGAGCTACAAGCAGAGTTCTCAGCAGAAATACAGTGGTGACCCACCCCAGATGAATGCCTCAAGCAAGACTTAGTGAGCCCACAGCCCTACCCTTCCCCATTAAAAACTTCAAAGTGACCACCCTAACATGGACATGTGTATTTTACTTGTACACTTATATAATATGGAGAATGCCCATGTTCTCACTGTCCAAATTGCTCTATAAATATGCCACCCCAGGCCTATCCAGACTCCCAAGAGATGTCCCCTGCCTACCACTATCAAGTTGTCTGATGTGTGGAATAGGGTTTTCTACTTACCTGCCTACTTTGGATGCGACTAGGATTCGATGAGGTCTCAGTTTCACTTATGGCAGGCCTTCCCTTCTCAATGTGTCCTGTCCTGGTAGTTAGTTTTCCACTGCTGCTATAACCAAACGCCAAATACTGAGTAGCTTCAACAACTGAGTTATTTCTGCCTCGTTCTGCAGAATCTAACTCCAAGATCACAGGGTCAGTAGGGTCAGTATCTTCTCCCTCTATGTCCTCACATATCCTTAGGTATATGTTTCTACAAATTTCATCTTCTCAAAAGGTGAGTGGAGGGCAGGGTCAACCAAAAGTAAGTGCAGGTAAAAATGCCACAAAGAAACCTGATACTTTGTAATTAATCAGAACACTTTTAGGTGTTGTAGAGAAAACCAGTGACACCAGGTGGACTGGATAACATCCTGCCCTAATGGTTCATTGGACTTAACCACCTTATTTAGAAGCATCTCCACAGTTAGGTTGGGAGGTGCTGGGAATTAGGACTTCAACATATGACCTTTTGCAGGAGAACACAATTCAGCCCACAGCATCACAATACTAAGCTTATAGGAAGAAAGCTATTTAATGTTCTTTTTGCTCTCATCTTTAATCCCTTGCTACAGCTAATGGCTTTTTAAATTAAATGTTTCTTGTTCAAATTGCTGTGATTTGTGCTTCCTAATCAAAGGCTTTCCAATACATGAGTGGTGTGCTCACATTGTCTAAACCATACCTCTCCTCTCCTGGTCATGTTTTTGTTTTTAGAATCTCTCTCTCTCTCTCTCTCTCTCTCTCTCTCTCTCTCTCTCTCTCTCTCTCTCTCTCTCTCTCTCTCTCTCTCTCTCTGTGTGTGTGTGTGTGTGTCTGTGTGTGTGTGTGTGTGTGTGTGTGTGTGTGTGTGTGTTCACATGGAAGTACATGTTCTTGTGGAGTCCAGAAGAGGGGGTCTGACATACTAGAACAGAGCTGGAATTGCAGACAGTTGTGAGCTGCCTGACTTAAGTACTGAGCACCATACTCTGGTTCTTTTCAAGACCCATACAAACACTTTACTGCTGAGCCATCTCTTCAGTTCCAGGTCATGTTTTAACAACCCCAGCACCCCTAGAATTCCATAATTCTTTGACTTAGACTTTTTAAAAAAATGTGTTGAGTTTTTTTCTTTCTTTCTTTTATTTCTTTCTCTTAGTTTTAAAGCATAGCCCTGTTGAATGCTCTAACCCTTAGGAATTATTCTTAACCACCATGACAACTTCACAGACCAAGAATGTAAGGCCGTGTGGTAGGCATTAAAAATTGAGTTCCAGTAGCTTTACCTGCTGCTAAAATGACAAATCATATATAACCACATGCTTGATATGAAAGAAGACACAAGCCAACACAAGTATTGCTTTCAGGCATATGAAGAATTGGATGTCAACCCATTTACTTCTTACATTTATGCTGAAATTTTCATTCAAATGTAAAACAAACCAAATTCATATAGCTCTCCATTTATCTGTCATATTCTAAAACCATCGAATTTGCCACAGTAATGTACTGCTTCAGTAAAACTAAGATATGAGATGAAATTATGGGAAACTGCATTTTTGAACCTTAGTGTTGGTACTAGGAATACTTACGTCTGCTAGACTGGTTCTATGCATTTTAAATAGAACTAGGGGGGACTTAGGGAAAACAGACTTATTGTTCTTTAATTACACATGAGATATGCTCAAATGTATGACACATATATATATATATATATATATATATATATATATATATATATATGCACACACCTATACATATATTGATTTGTGGAAACATGGAAGGAACTGGAGAGAAGAGACTTGGGAGGAACTAGAGAGAGGAAAGAGAAAGGATGTGATGATATTTTATTTATGTTCTAACAAAGCTTGCCTGGGGATCAAAGGAAAAAGCCAGCCACTATATTAAACATAGAGGTCAGGTAGTGGTAGCACATGCCTTTAATTCTAGCATTCAGGAGGCAGAGACTCATCTGGATCTCTGTGAGTTCAAGGCCACACTGGGAACAGAGCCCGGCGTGGTGGCACATGCCTTTAATCCCAGCACTAGTTAACCATAGAGGTCTAGAGGTGTGTATAGACAGACAGGAAGTGATAGAGCTAGGCAGAAAGAGGAAGTGATGTTGCTGGGTGGAGAGAGGAAGTAAGATGGCAGGGCACAGAAAGGTACTTAAGACGTGAGTATACAGGAAGTAGCTCTCTTGGGCTGAGGATTTCCCAGTGTTAAGAACTTGTGGTTGGCTTGTTCTATCCCTCTGATCTTTCAGCTTTCACCCCAATATCTGGCTCAGGTTTTTTTTTAATTAATAAGACCATTTAGCAATTTGTGTTATAAAAGGGGAAAGCAATGTAATTATATTTTGAATTAAAAATGTCAGAAAAAGCCGGGCAGTGGTGGCGCACGCCTTTAATCCCAGCACTCGGGAGGCAGAGCCAGGCGGATCTCTGTGAGTTCGAGGCCAACCTGGGCTACCAAGTGAGTTCCAGGAAAAGGCGCAAAGCTACACAGAGAAACCCTGTCTCGAAAAACCAAAAAAAAAAAAAAAAAAAATGTCAGAAAAAAAGCTAATATCATCTACAGGATAAATTTACAAAAAAAAAACAACTATTTTTTAAAACTTCTTTTGGGAGTGCAATTAGAGAAATGAGTGTTTGGGTTATAAGGAGCAGGGTTCCTTTGTGTATGACAGGGCCTCTCCACACTGCTGGATTTATTCATTTGCCAAGTATTTCAGTCCCTACCCTCTTTCAGGTATTACCATAGACAGAAACCTAATGGTAAACTTGGTTCCAGCACTCTCAGACTGGCCATTTTTAATGTATATATAACATCCTGCTCTGTTCAGAAACCCACTCTGTTTAACATCCTAATGCCAGCGCTCTCATTTCCTTGGTACACATGGAAAGCACTGGTGTTTTCAGCCAGCGCTTTCTGCTATGATGGTTGAGTGTCCCTGTGATCCCAGAATGCTTTTGGTGTTGTAGCCAACATGGAACATGGCAGGAAAAGCTGCCATCACAACACTGAGGCCCTAACACTTCCTATTCTTCCTCTATCAGATTCCAAAGCAGCACAGGCAATAACCATGAAAGCCAACATTGCTCCCACCGAGAAAGTGTGAGCTAAGAACATCTTCATTGCTCCTAAGCTTCTTCTGACCCTCCCTCTAAGATGTAATCCAACACCTGCACTTATGTATTCTCTTCTCTTCCCATTCCCAATAAAAATCACACTTAAAGCAACATTATGAAAAGGAACAAACACTTTAATTTTCTATACAAGTTCAATTTGAGGTTTAATTATATGAACAACCTGCCATAATTATATTGTTTAATTATGCTAATTTATAATAATTACATTTGAGCCTTTTGGATAAGATGTTATTTTGAAATCACATAACTGATCATTTCAAACTGCTGATTACCATAAATGGAGTGTTTATTGTTTCCTAGTCAGAGCCATTCAAAACCACTGTCACTTGTAAATTACCGTGCTTATTTATGCAGTCTCTCCAGTACAAAAATGTTTATAAAAACTGAACGTTATCAAGATGGATTTAAGGAAATATCTGTAAATGTGTAGAGGCTATAGAAAGGCATCTCACCATCTCACTCCAAGAGAATAAATAAGTCTAAGGAACAGCTTCATTGCCGTGACCGCTCTCTGCGACATTATTTCCTAGCATCATCCTGAGTACAACACATAAAGAATGGGTATTAGAAACTTTTCCTTTTCAATGGGTTATTTTAAAAACTACACATGAAAGTGGTACAAAGTTTAACCCCTAAAAGCAAAGCTATTTGCAGTTGATATTCGATCAAAAAGAGTAAATCAGTTTTCTCCAATGGAGTTCCAGCAGGTATGTCAAACACATTCCAGAACAGGCCCAAGGCCCAAGAGTAGTTGGCCAACACAAAATGGACTCCATGTATTTTGTGTCCTTTTTCCCACTTCAGCTTGGTTTCATATTTTAGACTTATTTTTTGTTTGTTTGTATTGATTTTTTGTTTCTTGTGTTTTAGAGAGAGAGAAGGAGGGAAGGACAGGGAGGAGAGAGAATATAAAGTTGAGTTAGGGAGGTAGGAAGGATCTGGGAGGAGTTAGGGGAGGGAAAGGAATATGATCAAAATACTTTATATAAAAAAGATTTATTAAAATAAAAGGAGCAAGCCAGTTCCCGTTCTCCAGAAACCACAAACTAGAAGAGAGGAATCATATAACCAAACAGAAATATGTGGATTAACCTAAGGAGACTAAATGATATAAAGCTGCTTAAAAAATAAATAAAACACACAGACCAAGGATGTTCATCCTCAAAAAAACCCCCTATATATAGCAAAATTAACATTAGTTTAAAAACACCTTCCTTTAAATTTAATATATTACATCAAAATCAGACAAAGGGGACTCTGAGTTGAAAGTATAGCATTTACTTTTTATGCTTGCTTTTATGATTGTTTTTGAAAGGTACCTTATCAATACATATATAGGAGTGTGGGCAAGGCTAGTCATACTATACTCTTTATAACCAGATAAAATGAGGCTGAGGAAAAATTTAGTGGCTTGGCCTGTATATGGACTTTGACTCTTTCACTATGCCATGCTACTCTCATCTGATCTCTAGATAAGAAGTTTGGGGAAAAATAATAAGAAGAAATAAAATCAAACATAGACTGATACACAAAATCCTAGGGGAGCAAAATAAACACATATTATTTAAGGCAGCTACTAACACAAAATTATACCATTTTTCTCTTCACTGTAATGAGGCTGGGAGGAAACGTGGATTCTTGGAAGCATCAAACAAGGCACTGAAAGATGCATCCTGACCTCAGTGCTAACACTGAACAGTGCTGGGAATTATAAACTCTCTATCACATGGGGTCAACAGACCATGTGTCCCACAAGCTAAGGATGTTTTCACATATTTAAGTGGTTGAAAGATAAGAATAATGTTCCTATTCCTGTCATGGAAATTATGTAAAGTTAACACTTTACTGTCCATGAAAAAAATGTGACTGGAGCCCAAGTGTACTGCACCCATCCATTTGTGCAATATCTATCATTACTTCCATCTTACAAAGGCAGAATTGAAGTACTATAACAGAGACCACTATAAAATATAAAGTATTTGCTCTGTAGTCTGGCACAGAAAATGTCTGCTGACTTATACTCACGTATACAGCAAATGTATCTGTTATATATTTTCAGTCTATGGTTTTAGAAACAATAGCATTCATTATTGGTTTGTTCTAAATGAAACTACGATGCCAATCATATATAATACAGTGTGTGGGGGCATATATATATGGAGAACTCAAAGAAAACTACTAAAAAAAAACATTGTGCAGAATATTACAATAAAGTATCTTTTTCATGAATGAGAAGGATAGTATGCAAATAATCAAAAAATATGCTGTCAAAAGAAATACAGATAGACCCAAATCCATTAGCATAGTGATATGTAAGACTGGAAAAGTACAAGATAGAGGACAGTGTTTGTCATGGTTAGTTTTAAGTCAACATGACATAAGTGAGAGTCATCTAAGAGGAGGGAAACTCAATGCAAAAGTGCCTCCATAAGATCCAACTGTAGGGCATGTTCTTAATTAGTGGTTGATTGGAGAGGGCCCATCCCATTTTGGGTGCTGCTATCCCTGGGCTGGTGGTCCTGCGACCTATAAGAGGCCAGCCTGGTCCTCAGAGATAATTCTGGGACAGTCATGGCTTTTCTTGTTTTTGTTTTTGTTTGGTTTTTTGGTTTTTGGAGGCAGGGTTTCTCTGTGTAGCCATGAGGAAAGCCATGGAAGCAAGCCAGTAATCAGCACCCAATACCACCACCATGGCCTCTGCATCAGCTCCCTCTTCCAGAGTTCTGCCCTGATTGAGTTCCTGCCCTTATTGCTTTTGATGATGAACTGTTATATGGAACTGTGAAATAAACTTGTTCCTTCCCAAGGTTCTTCTCATCGTGGTATTTCATCACAGCAAAAATTAACCCTAAATAAGGCAGTGTCATTGAAAGATTTTTTTTATGAATACATAATATTTGCCTTTTAGTTTTGACTTTGAAATCAATCTTTTTTCATTAGGCTCTTTGACTGACTTTTAATTGAATTTTTTACTGAGATAACTGCAGTCCCATGCAGATATAAGAGACAGAGACTGCTAGTTTACTTCAATGTCAACACTTTGCAAAACTATAATATTGATGTAATCTACCTACTTTATTTACACTCACTATCCCTCATCTCCACTAAAAGAAGCCATTTCTGCCATGTCTACCAGGGAACTTGAATCTACCTCTATTCGGTAAACTGGCCCAATTCCAGTCCCATCCAGATGGTGGCAGAGGAGGCCTGATGGAAGCTGTAGCTTTCACCATGCCCCTCCAGAAACAATATGTCTGTGGAGAACAACAAGCAGTAACTCTACTGCCACCCAGCAGCCCCAGAGAGCCCCACCTACATGTCAAGTGGTTCTGAGTGGGGATCCTGAGCTTGCACCTGGCAGAATACAGCAATGGTCTCCTTACTCCTGAAAAACATATAAGATAAATATATATATATACATACATACACACACACATATGTATATGTATATGTATATGTATATGTATATGTATAAAATCAAACCAGTTTGAATAATATCCAGTATCACAGAACATCATAACATAACATGAAAATAGCTAAGTTTCAAAAGAGACAATACCAACATGGGAACGGCAGAGACCTGTCTTATATTTTAAAGGTCTTATATTTTACAGGTATTATATAAGACCTGTCTTATATTTTAAAGCAGCTGATCATAAACTTATGCTTTCAGGACCAATTATTAATATGGCTTAAGCTAATGAAAAAGAATATAAAGGAAAAATAAACTAAAAATTTAGTAATGAAGTATATATAATAAAAAAATTAAAAATTTCAGTCTTCGAAGCTCAATGGCAGAATGGCTGAAACTAAAGAGAAAAAAAATCAATAAACTTAAAAGCAAAATAGTGGTGGGAGTGACTGAGAAAAATGAACACAGTCCTGGAGACCTGAGGAATTATCACGAATAACCTATATTTTGTGTCACTAGAGTCACAGAATGAAACAAACAGCAGAACAGGTCTGAATGGTGTTCAATGGTTGAACTCTGCAAATCTGACAAGTGACATAAACCTATTGATTCAAGAAGCAAGATAATTCAAAGGTTAAGTTGGTCTATTTCAAGCACCTCATCATTAAATTTCTGAATTCTAAAGACAAAGAATCTTCTAGTACATGAGAGAAAAAATGGTATAAAAATTAGAGTAGTGGTACCATCTCCTCAGAAGCCATTAGGGCTGGAAGTTAAGTAGCAAATGTAATTTAAGAGTAGTCAATCTACAATCTGAATCTATCAAAACAGCCTTCAAGAAATAAGGAGGAAATCGATACATCCTCAGATAAAAAGAAAGCTGAGGGATATATATATATATATATATATATATATATATATATATATATATGGTCAGTAAATTTACTCTAAAAGGAGGCTTAAGTGAGTTTTCCAATAAGAAAGATGATTTAAAAGAAAAAGAAAAGCAAATCAAAGCAGTAGCAACCAAGGATATCAGGAAGAAAGAAAGATCAAAATAAACCACAGTATGCCCACTGATGATAAAAGACAACACACTTCTTTTCTTTAGTTTGTGAATTATGTCAGTGGCTGAACAAAATGTAACATGATCCCGTGTTGATCTAAAAAGAGGGAAAGCAGATAACACCCAAAGGGAGGAAATGTTTCTATACTTCATGCAAACTGTCAAAGCAGGAGACCAATAGTAAACTGTGATAATCTGTGCATAGTCTGGTGATATTTAGAGTGACCTCTGAAAGAGATATACCAACTATAGGTGAAGTAAAATTAAATGCTAAAATATATCTGAGCAACCTAACAGAAAAAAAGGCAAGAAAAAGAAAACAGAAGTGAAAGAAAATGTCAAGCATAAAGCAAATTAGTAACTTAAATCTGAACCTACAGTCATGTGGGATGCAAATGGGTTAAATATGCTAACTAAAGAGACAGGCAGAGTGAATGTAAAAGTATGTTTCAATAATATGCTGCTTACAGAAACTCATCTTAAAGACGTAATGACAGAGGCAAACGGAAAGCAAAGGTAGGAAAAAGATACATCACAGAAACATCAATCAGGAGTGACAATGTACCAGATAAGTCAGACTTGAGAGCAAGGAGTGTTAGTGGAGATGGCACGGACATACATAATAGGTGGGCTCAACTCACCCACAGAGAGACACCTAAACGTATAGGTGCACAAACAAAGCTGGAATCCAAAACTCCTCAAACTGAAAGCATAACACATGATTAAATCTAGAGGCTCTAATACAGTCTGAAGAGTTACCAGATTAAGATAGAGAAAAACAATTCAGTTCTACATATCAGCCACAGATTCCCTTGTTCTCCCCACTCCCACCCCCCTCACCTTCCCCCCAGCCAACTCCCCATTCCCACCTCCTCCAGGGCAAAGCCTCCCCCGAGGACTGAGATCAACCTGGTAGACTCAGTCCAGGTAGGTCCAGTCCCCTCCTCCCAGGCCGAGCCAAGCAACCCTGCATAGGCCTCAGGTTTCAAACAGCCAACTCATGCAATGAGCACAGGACCCGGTCCCACTGCCTGGGTGCCTCCCAAACAGATCAAGCCAATCAACTGTCTCACCCATTCAGAGGGCCTGATCCAGTTGGGGGCTGCTCAGCCACTGGTTCATAGTTCATGTGTTTCCATTCGTTTGGCTATTTGTCCCTGTGCTTTATCCAACCTTGGTCTCAACAATTCTTGCTCATATAAACCCTCCTCTTTCTCGCTAATTGGAGGTGGGAATGGGGGGTATGCTGGGGGGAAGGGGAGGGGTGCGGGAGAGGGGAGAACAAGGGAATCCGTGGCTGATATGTAGAACTGAATTGTATTGTAAAATAAAATAAAAGAAAGAAAAAAAGGAAAAAAATATATAAAACATAAAAAAACAACAAAAAGATAGAGAAAAACAAAGCTGTAATTACCGTGATAGAAATGTCAAAAACAGTACCAAAAAATATCTGTACACAAATATCTTTCACAAATACTGACAAATAGAATTGAGCTGCACATAAGAATTCTGTGCTATGATCAAGAGGGGATGAGTTAGCCGGGTGGTGGTGGCGCACGCCTTTAATCCCAGCACTTGGGAGGCAGAGGCAGGCGGATCTCTGTGAGTTCGAGGCCAGCCTGGACTACCAAGTGAGTTCCAGGAAAGGCGCAAAGCTACACAGAGAAACCCTGTTTTGAAAAAAACAAACAAACAAACAAACCAAAAAAAAAAAAAAAAAAGAGGGGATGAGTTACCGGTCAGTCCAGTGCAGTGTGAGATGTTGGCCTGTACGTTCTGTAGCACTGAGGGTAGTCAGTAAGAAAAAAGAGGGATTGATATCCTCCATACCTGCAAATGCCTCCTTTCCTTTTATGTTCCATTCATTTTTGTTTCATTTAAAGGCACTATGGTCTGGCATGCAGATAAATGTCCAGAATCCTTTTCTCTCTTGTGCATTTACCCTGTCATCATTATGAACTATCCTTGTTTCTAATAATTTTCTTTGCTCAACGTCTAAATGGCCAAATATTGACACAGCCATTCCTGTTTCTGATTAATGTTTGTGTGGCATAATTTCTCCCAACCTTTTACTCTGAACTTACCTATGTCATTAGATTCTAAATGAGTTTCTCAGAGCAGTTATAATTGGTAGTTATATTTTGATGCACTCTGCAGTCTCTGTACTTTGTGTGGAACATTTAGAACTTTTCTTTTCCAGGTGGTTATTACATGTTACTATTTAAATGCGTCTTGTTATTATTTGTCAAGTTATTTCCTCTCGCTCCCATTCCTTAATTTCTCTATTACTCCTTTGCTTCAGGTTGTCTGACCATTTTTACAGAACTGTTTCTTAGTTTTGTCAATGTTTTAAAGAATCTTTCTATATAATTTTTACAATGCTCTAGTTTCTCAGAGTATTTTATATGTGTGCATATATGAACACATCTATGATCTATAGTATTCTGCTAATACCAGTACAGCATCAACTTCCGGGGAGCATGAAACTTTATTTTCACTAGTTCCCTCTGCCCCCTCAACTTTTAAATATAGTTTTATGTATTTTAAGTATTATGTGGCATTATGATTTTTTTTAGAATCATCAAATATGATTTATGAAAGTCATGAAGAGATGTTAAGTCTATGCTATGTACTCTTCTTTGAGTTCTACTGTCCTTTCCTTACTGTTGCTGAAGAACTTTATCCACCCTAAGAACAAAAATATCTGTCCACAACAAGTTGGTTGGATTGTCTTTCTCCAGTTAGGAATGCTTTTTTCCCTTTTTTTCCTGAGTGACAATACTACTGATCTACAACTTGCAGTGGATAATTCTGTTCTTTTAGTAACTAAAACTATTCTAGGCTGTAAACCCCTGGTAGGCCTGGTGGGTCTTTTGTTGAGTGGATGGAGGACACAAGAAACCTTTGGTACTGTGTTGTACCAAAGGACCTTGACCATTTCTTCATCCTTTAACCCAACAATATAGAAAATAAAGTGAGACACTGAAGACATGATGTGCCCCACTTCCTTCTCAAGAAGCAATGATGGGTCAGCATGGGGCAACAGAACTACACACATCTCCTCAGTCACCATAGAGTACTGTCCTCTCACAGCATGAACATTCCTACTCACATTTTAAGATAATGCATGGCATTAGTACTATTGATTCAAGTCAATTCTAATGTGATCTATTTTTCCATCAACACAGGAGTAGAGAATACAAGATGATACCGTACAAAATATCTCTCCATCGCACTCAGAAATATGAAAGAATACATCATTTTTGTTTATATCATGTGCTTGACAGTAAGAAAGAAATGTGTACAGCATTACTGGACCAGTCTCCCATATTTCTACCCTTAGTTACCCACACATAAAAGAATCTTTAATCCCAGCACTTGGGAGGCAGAGCCAGGTGGATCTCTGTGAGTTCAAGGTCAGCCTGGTCTACAGAGCAAGATACAGGACAGGCACAAAAACTACACAGAGAAACCCTGTCTCGAAAAACCAAAACCAAACAAACAAACAAACAAAAAATCACTGTTAAAAAAATTGAAATTAGCTTGAAGATAACTGTGAACCCCAAAGTAAAGGCAAAACCTACACATTTTAAAGTAGTTTTTAAATCTCACAACAGCAATATTTTTCTATGGGGCCTCAAAAGTAACTTTTCATATGAAAAGTTGCCAATCAAAGAGTGTAAGTTCACTTAGGTCAAATTATAGTTAACTTAAGCCATACTCACTCAAAAGACACATGAGCAGCCACTTTTTCCAAATACTGTAATAAGGTAATAAAGGAGTAAGGGGAAGGGAAGAAAGCATTTATATACTCATGAGATGAGGTAACTACACAGTTGTTCCTATTTCACTGCTATGAAAGCAGTGATCACGGTTATAGATCATAGATTACAGAAAGAAAATGCAACAAATGTGGGAGCCACAATCATCACTTCAAGGTGAGAAACTGAAGACACAAAAGTGGTAACCAGCATGCTCACTTTGACACAGCTGGTAATGCCAGAATCACCCTTGAATCCCAGGAACTTTGTCTCCAGAGTCTCTGATCTTACCCAAACACCCAAGAGAAATCAGTGAAGTAGTGCATGCCTACTGCAAGACATAAAGGCAGATTAAATACAGAATTTATAGAAAGGATTCCATGAAATAAGCACAAATTAATGGTGCCATTCCTTTAATGGATAGTGCCACAGAAACAACATGAGATGAATTAAATCTTTAAATTCTACCATTTACAGCTACAGAAAGAAAATCCCACTGATCCCAAAAGGTTTACAAAGAAGTAAAATAATCCTAAATAACAATACTCAGAAATTAAAGTAAACAAACAGTAAGGATATAAATAAACTAAGAAGCAACATAGTTGCTCCATTCCCAATAGATGAGCAAAGAGTAGGCAGGCTCAATAGATAATGTTCAAGAATTTGCCTTTTCAGCCGGCCAGTCGTGGCACACACCTTTAATCCCAGCACTCGGGAGGAAGGGACAGGTGGATCTCTGTGAGTTCAAAGCCAGCCTGGGCTACAGAGTGAGTTCCAGGACAGGCTCCAAAGCTACACAGAGAAACCCTGTCTCGAAAAACAAAACAAAAACAAAAAAAAAAATTGCCTTTTCAAATTTAATAACTGAAACAACTGTATCTTGACCCTGGAGTATCTTCAATCTTGCATCAAGTAGTTTATTCATAAAACAAACAAGGAAATAAAAATGTTACTTAGAAATCAAAAAACAATTAGGTCATAAAAATAAAAGGCTAACCCTACTGTACTTGTTTTTTTAAAACTTATTTGACATTTTTCATTTGTAGATCCTAGCTATAAATCATGAAACCCAAATGAAGATAGTCATAAACCTATCACCATTAAGGAAAGCAAGCTTTTCACTCGATAAAACTTATGAATAAAATAAACAGAAGTAGAGGGCTTACATATTTAAGTGGCAACAGAAGAGCAGTGCAATACCATGAAGCTTTCTATATAATGGAAGAATTAAAGTTTAAGTGCTACTATTAGGCTATTCAAAAAGAATCTTTGAAGATGTGTTAAGAGAGGTACCTTTATATAGGGGCAGAAAAGATGAGTCAGTAGATAAAGTACCTACCATACCAGCAAGAAACCCTAAGTCCAGATTCCAGCACACATGCAAAAGCCAGGTGGAAGCAAGCTTTGATAATCCAAGGACTGGGAAGGCAGAGAAAAGTGGATGCCTGGAGTTCCTTGACCAGCCATACTAGCCCACTGGTGAGCTCCTAATTTAGTAAGAGACCTTGGTTCAAGAAATAAGGCACAGAGTGATTGAGGTAAACATCTGTGGGGAAAGAGAAGCAAAGTGAGAGAGGGAGGGAGAGATTGAGAGGGAAAGCGAAAGAGAAAAGAAGGATAAAGAGAAAGAGCCCTAACTATGTAAATTTCTTTTCCTCCCAACTCTAAATACCAAATCAGCTCCTCTTTGTCTTGTTTAAAAAGAAAGAAAGAAAAGGTTAGAAAAAAAGAAATGAAAAAGGAAAAGAAAAGAAAAAATTCAACACCACACCCTTAAGTAGGTGATCAGCAACTTGGTTCTGTGTGAAACCCTTACTTCAAAACACACACTATTTTTTCCTTATCATGCTGTGACTTGGTTTCCCCTTTCTCCCAATAAAAATTTAACTCTATGTCACTTGTATCCAGTCTTTGAAAACAGCATCTTTACTTAAAAAGACTTTCATCAGGACTTACATCTCATTTGTAGTACGATGGAAGGCAGGCAGGCAGACAAACAACATTTAGTTTTGAGACAAAGAGATGGTTCAGCCATTAGGAGCACTTGCTGCTCTTCCAGAAGACCCATTTGGTTCCCAGCACTCACATTAGGAGTCTCACAACCTCAGGAAGCTCCAACTCAAAGGGATCCAATGCCCTCTCCTGTCTCTGCAGGAACTGCCATCATGTCCCCAACACCTCTCACCCCCACATAGATGATTTCTTAAAAATAATAAAAATAAAATGTTTTAAAAGGACCCGAGAGATAGAAAAATAGGAAAATATTTCAATAATTCCTTAGGGCAAAAGGTAGTGAGGCTGTTTTACATTAAGCCACTATAATTACTGCCACAAAAATTTCAATCACATGAAATTCACTTCTAACTTTTCATCTCAGCAGAGGCCAAACCCTGGACTTGCAAAGAAACTCATCTCTCTCTTTCTCTCGCTCGCTGAAGCAATTTTACAGAAGATCATAGATCCCTTTATACTGTAAGTGCAAGAAGAATAGGTTAACAGAGGGCACCCTGGGGAAAAAAGGCACAAATGGTGATTGCTACTAGAATGTCACTCTCAAATATAAAAATAAGGGGCTGGAATTTGTAATGAGTTATGACAGCTTTCTCTTTTCAAAATTAATGAAAATCTAAGAAAAGAGAAATACCAATATACTATAAAAGAAAAACTATTTCATTACAGCAAAGGGAAGAGGTGAATAGTCTCATTCTGTTTAGAAAATACAAATGCAACATAAATCATACCATAAGAGACAGTCTCACTTCTATGTGTATAGGTTCATTTAAATACATATATACACATATTATTCCTTGAAAATAATTCAAATTTCCTTAATAAGTATGTGTCAAGCACACACAAACAAAAAAGCCAGTTTAACATAATTCTAGACCAATGGAGAATAGCATTTGAACAAATAATGTAATTTCCTTCAAACCCTCAGAAAGTTACCTTTCTATCAACAGTACTTTGATTGGAAAAACCAGTTTTAAAGATTGCAGCCACTTGTGAAATAGGAAAATAATGAAAGTATGTAAATAATAAGAAGAGTGCAAAAGAATCATGCACATGGCTGCATAATAGTAACTATAATTCCTAAATGTATGAACTTACAATAAGTATGGAATTATCAGCATTTAGAAATTTGATCTTGTAGGTGGCCCTCCACTCCTGTGAACTGTTAAAAAGAATGTTGTGGTATAAATAGTTTAAAATTATTCATTTGTAAATTGATCTTATGCAACCTTCCTGTCAAGAAGTCAATGGAGATGCCAGGGTGGTCTTCCATTTGCATTAAGTGGAGCTAGAATTTCAACAGACCCCCTCTACATGTGCTAGGAGAGATCCACCACAAATGTAGACAGAGAGTAGAATTGCCATTTAAAGACAACTAAAGCAAACATCACTTATGCAAAATGAACACATACTAAAGTACTTCTTAGAAATCCGAACAGTTAAATTCATCACTCAAAAAATTTGTGATAAATAAAGCAAACCATCATAAGATAGTGACAGCTACAAAAAGAAAACCCCAAAACACTCCAAACCCCATTTCTATGAAAACAATTTCCCCACTAAGAAAGGTGTAGTTGGCTTTTTCAAAAGACACTTTACTGAAGAACACATTTCTACATTATGAACATGAAAATAAATACAATCCTATTTCAATACAGAACAGCACCTATTTCCTGTTAAGAATTTAGAAAAGATACTCCACAGGTGGAAACACATGCCTGGCAATGTAAATCT
This sequence comes from Peromyscus californicus insignis, assembly GCF_007827085.1. Lineage (NCBI taxonomy): Eukaryota > Metazoa > Chordata > Mammalia > Rodentia > Cricetidae > Peromyscus > Peromyscus californicus. Next base: position 36,915,996 of record NW_026294584.1, read on the forward strand.
GACTGACAACCCATCACTGAGCTCAAAGGCCCCAGCAGTGAACTTACTACTATTATTCTGCTATAGGACATATTATCAAAGTGTCCTACAAATTTGTTTCTCTTTACTCATCCATTAATGCAGCTCCCAGAATTCATGAGAGAAAGATTCTTCACGTACTGGATGATGGTTAATGAAGAAACTCAACACTGGTCAAAGTACAGAGACTGTCCATGTTTTGCTCAAACGTAAGTGGGAAATCTATATGAAGCTTCTCCCCAAGGCATCGTGGGAGAGGTGGAGCATAAATATTGTAAGATCAGAGGTCTGGGAGGATCAAACCAAAACAGTTTCTTCTGAGAACTGCGCTTATAGACTCCTAGCAGTTGAAGTTGCCTGCTCAAGACTATACAAGTTCAAGCCAGTCAACATTTCAACATGAAGTTAGAAAGAGCTCAAGAGTCCCCAGTCCTAACTGAAAAGCTACTGACATGGGATGGCTTCTGGAGGGTGGAGAGTGTGGCCCCACATCTATACGGAGAGCACAAATTGGCCTCAGTGAGATATTTAAAAAAGAAGTAGACACAAAGTTAGATGAGGTGAGGAGTTAGGGGGTAGATCTAGGAAGAGTGAGGATGAGGAAGGGAGGTGAACAAAATCAAATGACATTGTATGAAATTCTCAAAGAATTAATGAAAATATATTTTAAAATGTGAAACCAAAAAGGAGGGAAAGATAAGCTCACTATTCATACACAATTATAGCAATTTCCATATTTTTTTAGTTTGTTCTATCCATAATTTTTATTTTTGTTTACTAGGTGTGATCATGAGATAGGATGTTTTTAATTTTTTCATATAATATCTTTTAATCATGTTTTCTCCTCTACCAGCCCCTCCTAGATCCTCCCCCACCTCCTTACCCACCCAAATTCATGTTTGTTCCTTTGTTTCTCTCTCATTCCAAAAACAAACAAAAAATCAAAACAAAACAAATTTTTAAAAAAAATGAGACAAATGCTAAAATGAACCAACCCCCCCACAAACAAACAAACAAACATGGGAGTTCATTTTGTGTGGTTTAAGATAGGATTTTAATGAAGTATGATAGGCGATTACAAGATTCAAATCTTTCACTAATTTAATAGATGAAAATGGTATCTACTTGTTTGTACTGTTTATGTACCACAAATTGCCCAATTTTCTACCATACTTAAAATGATATGGGGAACCAATTGGAGAAAAAAAAAAGAAGGAATTTATATGTAAATACTAACATTTAAAAGGTAATGGCTAATTAAATGGTAAAACATTCCTAAAAGAGATAAAATTTTATTTATAATTTTGAGTGCTAAACTTGGGCTTAAAGACAGTTCTCTTTTAAAAATACAGCTTCCAACCAGCAATAAGAGCTTTTTAAATACTTTATTATCAGTGTCTTAATTACTATGCTTTGTCTATTGCTGTGATTTTAAAAAATGACCAAAAAAACAACCTGGGGAGGAGGAAAGGGTTTATTAGGCTTCCATCATCTACAGAAGCCAAGACCAGAACCTGGAGGAGGAACTGAAGCAGAGCCATGAAGGAGTGCTGCTCATTGGTTGGCTGTTCCCTCTACCCTTGCTTGCCCCTCATACTTTGTTACACAACGCAACCCAGAAACACTAGTCCAGGACCATCTCTACCCATAGTAGATAATGTTCCTATACCACTTAGCAATTGCCCCCACAGACATGCTCACAAGACAATTCCTCAACCAAAGCTCCTTGTTCTCAGATGACTCAAGCTTGTGTCAAATTGACAAAAAAAAAAAAAAAAAGAAAAAAGAAAACGCACAAGCAGTAAATAATCTTCTCAATTGAGAGTTTCTTTTTATATGAATTGCTATAAAATTGTTTTAAATACCACCTTATTGGAGACTTAAGAACAAGAAGTCAGCTACCACAAAAAAAAATAATAATAATAAGACATCCAGGAACCAGAGAATAAATGAATAAGCAGACTTGGCTAAAGTGAACTTACAAGGTGCAGGAAGGTGTGTGCCCTGAAAGACAACCACCAAGGTGAGCCTGGAGAGCAACACCAACAACAAACACAATGGGAGGAGGCAAGATACTCAACACAGAAAACAACTAAAAACCAGAGCCTAACCATTGGTGGGCTACTCTCTATAAGGAACTGAAAAACTGTGACATCCTAAGGGGAAAATGTCAAACAACCACAACAACAAAACAACAACAACAACAACAAAAACAGGAGTATTATCAAATCAATAAGAATTTAAGATACACTGAAATTTACAAAAATTGGCAAGGACACAGTTTCCAGAGCCTAGGAGTGCACTTGTGGTCTGCAGGAGCTGGAAAATGCCAATGGATCTGGTGGTGAGGCCATTCGATGCTTCTCCTGCAACTGGACAGGACAGCTGCAGCTTACAGAGTAAGCAATTAACCCTTTCCACAAGATACTGGTACAAAGCTGAGTTCCCCAATAGAGAAAACACCAATGTACAAAGTAAAACCCCACAAATCAACATGAGTGTCAGGGTTGATGTCTGACAGAATGTCATACCCAAGCTGGACTTTGTAGGTGGTAAAGGGACAAACCATGCATCTGCGAGGGAAGGAGTCTCAGGCAGACAAGAGTCTGAGTCTGCTATGAAAGTGCAAAGAGACTAGTGGGAAGTGAAAAGTACAAGGATATGACATGAAATTAAGTGATGGAATTCACTGCCAGGACTCTGGCTTTTCTGCTCAGTGAGTGGACAAACAGCTAACTAGGAGTTTGAGCAGAGGAATGAAAGCCTACCTGGGCAGACAGTTTATCCACAGAAGAACTTAATGACCCAAGCTGCTCCTACAGTGCTATCTATTTGGCAGCCACAGTGTTGAGGAACTCCAGTCAACACTACTGGCTAGGTTTGTCATGAACTCCACAGGAATTTAAATGAGCCAGCAGTTGGCTCAGAGGAACATGCACAAAATCCACAGGCACAACCAACTTCTCACTCACCTGGTCATCCACAACATCATGCTCTAACTGTGCGATGGCATGAAAACATTGGACAGCGCTTTCTAGAGGCAGGCAAGCCTTGGTTATCTACATAGGCATTCCAGCTATAATTATAACAAGCATAAAACACATTTTATTATACATATTTTAGTGTCAGGATACAAATTAATTTTGGTTTTCTATTTCTATAGAACAGAAATGATAAAAATTATACATAATTATAAAAAAAGGTCAACTTTTCCTTACCTGTTCAATTATCATAACTTTCACCATAAATCATATTTGTGTAGCAAATAGTGTATATAAAATACACTTGTATATGTACACTTAAAATAGTTCACTGTCTATGAAAAATATAAGTCATTTTATTTTTCCATGATAGGCAAAGATTATTTAAAATATCCAACAGTTTACAAAAGGCTAATAAAAATTTATTAACACTCATATTTGAGTTTCTATTTGATTTACAATGAAGATGAAAAGACCTTACTTTGTCAGCTAAGGGACTAAACATATAAATGTGCACCTAAGTACACCTGTGATAAGTAACATGTGTGTCTTACGTTCAAATACAATTATAGAGTCTCTTCTGTATGATAGTAATGGACTGCTACACGGACTTTCCACTCGTCACCAAATATAGTTAAGTAACACCATGGCAAGCGCTATAGGGCATTCCTTATTTTTATTCTTTATGCTGGAAAACAGTCAAATGATCATCATGTTCACAGACTATGAAATTCTACAAAACAACACTGAGAAGGATGGGGACTCAAGAAAATGAGAAGAAATCTTCTATTGTCAGCATTGGAGACAGGTTGGCTTTCTTTCTCCAGCTCCTTTGTGCCACTGTATATAAGAGTCACACTAATCCACTAATGGGAGGTACTATAAATAACATATATGTACAGCACAGCTTATATAGACTATCAAACTCTAATTAAAGTTACCAAAAAATAGTCACATACAAAAATTAAACAGTGATAGCCTCCAATTAACATAAAAGTCACTACTCTACCCATTATCTGAAAAACCTAAGACATTTCTCATTATATTAATTTTATTGTTCTCATTTTTATTACTTCTTTGAGAATTCTATACAATATGTTTGATCATATTCACCTCTCTCCTCCAACTTCTCCCCAATTCACTCCCCATTCCTTACGTATCCAACTTTGTGCCTTCTTAAAAATATAAATAAGAGAGCCATGAAGTCTAATTTGTGGTGTCCCTATATTCTTGGATGTGTAGCCTTTCACACATGGTTGACCTATCAGGGTATGCACAATTAAAGAGAACTGACACTCCTTCTCCAACTAGTTATCAATATCTAATGGCTACTTAGTTACGGGTGGGGCTTTGTGCCTACCTCCACTCTCTGCTGGAATTTTTGTCAGGCTCGAGCAGTTTGTGTACAGGTTGTCTCGACTGCCATGAATACATGAGTGCAACTGCCCTGCTGTATTCAGAAAATACTGTTTCCTTCAATCCGTCAACTACCTCTAGCTCTTACTCCCTCTCCTTCAATGATCCACGAGCCTCAGCAGTGGGAGCAAGTGATACAAAGGTCCTACTTAGGCCTGAGTGGGCATTCGGTAATTTATCTTCTGCAATATTGCCAATTGTGAGTTTCCATGTTAATCATCATCTCCTGCAAAAAGAAACTTCTCTGATGAGAGTTGAAGGATACACTAATCTATGGGTATGGCAATAAATCATTACTAATCTGTTTAATATTATGCCTATTTAGCTAAGTAACAGTAGGTTCTGATACACAGCCTATTGCCTGTCAAGCCACATGTTACTGACCCCTACACTGGTGCCAGATATGAGTTTCAACTCATAGAACAAGCCTTAAATCCAATCAGAAAGTAGTTGGCTCCTCCCACAACATTCAGTGCTGTTATTGCACCTCCTAGGCATATCTTTCAAGGCTAATCACTGTTGTAGATTGTAGAGTTCACAGCTAGAAATAATAATTACTTTTTCCTCCAGTAGTCTACATAGCACCTTCCAGCACTATGAAAGCTAGCCAGGAAAATGTCAGATTGATTTCTCAATGTTCAATGATTCACGTGTTATATTCAATAACAATGTCTTACTGTCAAGTTCTAGAGGGTCACCAAGAGCACTAGTAATAGCATGGAATGTCTTGGGGGCTCTATGTGACCTCACTGGCCAACAACTACAAAAGAAGTAACCCAATTCTGACTCTGAGCTTCCTAAATATTAACTTCTGGTATAAGGGCAATGTTGCTTTCTTATAGGGTCCCTCCATTTTGTGTGTGTGTGTGTGTGTGTGTGTGTGTGTGTGTGTGTGTGTGTGTGTGTGTGTGTTCCCCCATCGTTGATCTGTCTGTCTGTCTGTCTTTCTGTCTGTGTTTTAAGGAACCTTCTACAGTAAGTTTCCATGTGACTTTTTAAACCTATCTTTATGTTCATTATCCTTCAGATGTCTATCTCCTTCTCTACCCACCCTCCCACCTCATGTAACCCTTCCTATTCCTTCAGCTCTTTATACTGCTGTGTCCTATTTATTCTCCCTTGAAATGCCCCCAATTATTTTTTAAATAAAAATAATTTTGAAAAGAAGTAGGAATTGGATAAATACAATAAATCATTCAAAACACACTTGGATTGTGAAAAACTATAGAATTTCTCTCCAAATATATCAGGCCCCCAAAGAGGCTCACAACCACCATAATTAACAGACAATAATAAAACCTATAAAGGACTATTATTTTTAACATAATACCTACAAAAGTCTATTGACAATATTTAGTAAAGCCATGAACATAATACAATTTTCATTTTTTAACATTACCAAGTAGGTAGAGATTAACATAAGAAAACTACAAAATCGAAAATATTTATAAAATGCTAAAACTGAATGAAAGTATAGTGAAGCTGAATGCCATTATGCAGCAGTGCTATAATATATATTGATGGAAAGAATACATGTTTCTTAATAAGAAGGATATAACAGAATTCTCTTTAGTTAATTCTTATATTCTTTGTACAGTATCCCTCTAACTCTCAAAGAAAACTCATTGAGACAGCAAATCAGATTTTTACTTGAAAAGAATATGTGTTTTCAAGTACCCTAAATGACAAAAGGGAAGAGACTGTCTAAAACCTTACTTGGCACATTTATTATGAGGTAACAATCACAAAAGCCACTGTATACTACCCAAAATTAGAAAAGTAGATGGATATGAAAACTAGAAGTCCAGGAAAGATCTAATTACAGATATTTAATATATGGTAAACTAGGCATCATGAAGCCAAAGGGCTGGGAAGAAATACTTGATAAACAACTAGATAGCATATCACCACAGAAAACTTCTGATGTAAATGTATGCCTTATATCATAAAATATTTATGCTGTAATAAATAAAATTGTAGGCACAATTTATCAAAATAGAGGTAGAAATGAAGAACAAGTATTTATTTTCTGTAGAGATATTAGTTTCCCCCAAGCTCTGTTTTAAGAACAGGAAAAAACACAAAGCTGAAAAACAGATGATCCAACAATCTGATACACAAGGAATGTAGAAAGCCTCTAGACACCATCATAATCAAAGGAAAAGAAAAAGCTGACTTAGAGTCTCAACTATTCCCTCCAAAAGAGCCAGAAAGAACTGAAGAACTGATTTCAAGCTGAGTCAAAACAATCAACATTTAACAGTACAACTGGGAATCCAATTCCTTCTGCGGTGATATGCAACATCTCCCACTTGAAGTGCCATGTTTGGCCTGATGTGTCCAAGTCTCAACAAAAAAACGGACAGGACATTTGAGTGGGTGACAGAAATGTTGCTACCCCAGGCTGCCCTTGCAAGGCCAGAACCAGAGGCAACAGTATTTGACTTCTCTTTCCTGCCTCCCTCCAAACCCATCAAAGGAAAGAGGGTTCGATGCTACAGTGTCAGCATCTGGGTGGGGGTAAGATGGATAAAGGAGGAGACGTGTCTAGAGAAATGAACGGTCACCCTCATAACCACTCATCTACTCAACTTCTGGTTTGCATCTTTGTCCTTGCTAGTTTCAGCCTTGTATGACACCTCAGGGGAGGATCCTTGACAACCTGAGGCTGTCCTCCTTGTCCTCTCTAGCCACTAAAAATCCTTGATGCTGAACATCAAAAAGCAAAACTTCAGAACAAGCCAAATGATTAACAGCATGACAAAGAAATGAGCTATAGGTTCATTATTATAAAATCCAAATGTAAAAGTGCTACACTACAGTGTATGACAAAGGCTATATTCTTTAACAGCTTAACATTATAAGCATGCAAGCCACATCTGAATTAAAATGGAAAGAAATATGCTAAAAATTTGAAAACAATTATGTCACTAAGTATGTCTAGGACACAGAAAAAGGTAGAAAAAATGAGAAAGAGAGGGAAACATTTGTCTATATTATCCAATAAGGATGTGGATAACTCGTGAGAACAACTGCAATTTTGCTATAAAGACATTTAAGGGAATTAAGTTAGGGTGCCTGCTAAGTCTTTACCCACAATACTAGGGAAATGTTTTGTTGTTGTTGTTTTAAGTCAGAAGCACAACTCAAAACAACTGTATGTAAATGGAAAGAATGAATCAGGAAAAAGGATATTTTAATCTCAGAATCTCACCAAATTTAAGAGACTGTGTTTCTGTTCAAATTAGCTAAGACTATGTGAGGTGAGAAAACAAGAGGCTGCATTAAAGAGATGCTTTCTATGAAAACTAGCTAATCCTTACTTTAGGATCAGTGTTAAACAGAAGCCTGTTACTACATAGACAAAAGCTCAATATCGCATAAGATATTTTTCTTTCCTATGAAGTTTTTTTTCAGTGGTATGTATATTGGTTAGTTTATGTCAACTTGACACAAGCTAGAGTCATCAGCGAGGAGAGATCCTCAACTGAGAAAATGCCTCCAAAAGATCAGGTAGGCAAACCTGTAGAATACTTTTCTTAATTAGTGATTGATGGGGGAGGTGCTATCTCAGGGCTGGTGGTCCTGGGTTCTATAAGAAAGCACCTGAGCTAGCCATGATTAGCAAGCCAGTAAGCATTACTCTTCCATCAGCTCCTGCCTCCAGGTCCCTGCCCTGTTTGAGTTCCTGTCCTGACTTCCTTCAATGATGAACAGTAATATGGATGTCTAAGCTAAATAAACCCTTTCCTCCCCAAGTTACTTTGGCCATGGTGTTTCATCACAGCAAATAGTGCCCCTAACTAGGATAGTATACAAAGATGAATATCCAAAGAAAGTTACAGAAATTGATTACACATATATCTTGCCATAAAGGAAAAAACACTATCAAAGTGGTAAGATTTGAAGGATCATACCATTCATTACTTTGACCTGTGAGCTACCTCTGTACCAATATAACTGGAATGAGGGGATACTTGACATAAATAGTACAATCACTACTTCACAAGCACTAGTACTTACTGGTAAGGTCCAGGAACCTCAAACAGAGGCCCCCAAATGTATCTGCTACTCAAAATGACTCAAATTTAGTGAGTTGCTTTCTCTATAAATATATTGGATAGCATCCTGTTCCAAAAGAAATCAACTATAACAACCCCCTTTGTAACCCTAATCAGCAAACACTATCAAACCTCTGCCACTTTCTGGAGACTCAGTCTGAATTGCCCCTGGTCTTTAGGGGATAATTAGTGTAGTGGATAGCCATTTCAGCTTTGATCTGGAAGTTCCAACCCCCATTGAGACTTCAGCAACTGTCACACCTACAAGGCAAGGCCAAGGGAGGCACCTGGAGACCTGAGATCTGGATGGGACCCTGGACAGTGGAGGTGGTCCAAGCAGAGCTCCAGAGAACACCGCTGGACTGCGATACACCTTCCCCAGACCCCGTGACCTACCTATTCCTTAATTTGTAAGTTATGCCGTTAAATAAATCTCCTTTTAACTACGTGGAGTGGCCTTAATAATTTCACCAATAAATTAGTCCTACAAAGATGTCAAAATCACAATTCACTTCAAATGCAACTTCTACCCTGTCTACATTCTCAGTCTTAGGAAAAGCCTATCAGAATTCAACCAGTCATTGAAATCCAAAGTTGGGAGTCATAAATCACTACCCTGTGGTGATATTATGTTCCCTAATATATTGTGCACCCTAATAAACTTATCTGGGGTCAGAGAACAGAACAGCCACTAGATATAGAGGCCAGAAAATGGTGGCACACATGCCTTTAATACTAGTATTCTGGAGGCAGAGATCCATCCGAATCTCTGAGTTCAAAGCCACACTGGAAACAGCCAGGCATGGTGACACACGCCTTTAATCCCAGGAAGTGATGGCAGGAAGCAGAAAGGAATATAAGGCATGAAATCCAGGAACTAGAGTCTGGTAAAGCTGAGATTCATTCTGGACGAGGACTTGGAGGCTTCCAGTTTGAGGAGACAGGATCAGCTGAGAAGTTGGCGAGTGAGGCTGTGGCTTGTTCTGTTTCTCTGATCTTTCAGCATTCACCCCAATACCTGGCTCTGGGTTTGTTTTTATTAATAAGACCTTCTAACAATTTGTGCCTTTCTCTCAAGTTCATCCAATTCATGACAAAATCTCACTGATTCTTTTCATAGGTGATTCTACTGTACAACCATTGTCCAGGACCATTGAACCAAAACAAATACTTCCCATCCCTGCCCTTCAATCTGAGACAAAAAATGCTACCACTCATTTCTCAGTGTTGGAAAGATACAAACAAGTGTCTGCATCCCCTAAATCAGGCACAGAAAACAAAACAAAGTAGAATTCCACCAAGTCCAACTTGAGAAACCAATGAGTTAATTGGACTTACTTTCAGACCATAGGTAAGGGGTTGTTTACACAATAATTCTAAGTAACCACACTATCAAAAAGTCTCACCCCTAAATGGATGACAACTTCCCCCTAGTGGCATATACAGAATCCCCTCTTTAGGTAACCTTCTATACACTATGTATTCTAGCACCTTCCACAACAGCTAGGTCACATGAAATTAGGGTAAAATCACATACAACTGAATGGGAAGTGCAGGAGGGGGCATCAGTAGAGCATCCAATGATCCCTCCTGTTATGAGCCAACTGGCCTACCTTGGTCTCTTGAAAGTGGTTACAGCTGCTCTGATGAAGATGATGGCTATTATGCTCAGAATACACTGCACTCTATAACATTCACCTTGACTGTATTTTAGCATTCAAGCTACAACTTATGTAATGTAGAGTACAGTGGGTGACTGGAAAAAAACAAAGTATCCTTTACATGATTTCTTGCCTGAATCATCAGACACCATTCTTCCAAGGACAGCTTCCAGAACTATATTCTTGCTAATCCACTATCTCTATTTCCTCTGTATACAGGAACATTAAAATAGATCAAAACAGCATGGATGTCCAGCCAATAATTCGACTGACTGGTTACTATAAAATATAAACAAAGGCTAAGGGGGAGACAGTGAGAAAACAGTCTCTCCACACCCACAGGCACTGTAGAGTCCACTAACTTTGGCATCATGAATTAAGGACAAAGGAGGAGGAGGAAATGTTCTGAATTTTTAAAACAAACACACATGGGGTGTCTGCCTGGGCACAACAGTTCCTGTAGTGTATTTCCTTGTACCACCCAGAAGCAGCCCCACCTATGCATACAACTGAGCTCTCACCTCTGAGCTAGATCAGAGTTTCCTTCTCTGAGAGAAACTAGAAATGACTTGGGATAAGCAGTGTGTCGGCAGGTGAAGTGATAACATGGTAGTCCGTGGCTGGTTACTTATCATGCACAGGAAGAGAAGAGCAGGCGAGAGCTCAGTACCAAAACTGGGACAGCCAGAGAGGAAAATAAAGCCAACTGCCTTGGTTAAAGTGTTTCTGGTTCCAGAGTCAAAGAGTTTCTGAGGTCTGGCTGCTTACCCTGCCCTTGATACTGTGAGACAGTTCCTTTATTACAAATCTCCATTAGTTCTCTAGTTTCCTCATGTAGGTTTTCCTACTTACAACTAAAAAGAATCGGAGTAGTACAGGGTTAGTCTAATTTTTATCTGTCAAGTGTGGTACAGATAGAATGAAAGCGGGGTTCCCAAAAGTCATAGGCTTGGGTAGAAGATGGGGACCTCAAACTAGAATATAAGCTACATCTGAGATTTATAGATGTATAAGATTCATAGTTAGAAACAGAAGCTGAAAATGCCCAGGTTTTTAAATGCCATAACATTTGAAAATGAGAATACAGCCAAATATTGAAATAGCAAATGAACTCAAATGTGAAAAGACAAGAACCAAAGTAATGCATTTTGAAGAGGTTAAGAAAAACCCAAGGTCTCACAGCTAATAACTGACATAAAGAGAGTTTGTACCCCAGTATTCTGGTTTCATATCAAGTACTCCCATCACACATGGCATCTGCCACATACAATCAGGGAGTCTCTACTATGAGGAAATCATTATCCCTTTTTTTCATTTAGCCTAAAAATGAACATTTCCACAAAATAAAATAATAACCTAGATTATATAGATTAATCCAACTACTAAAAGTGAAAGTCAACTTTAATTTTTATCTTTACACTTTATCAAATCTTGAATTTGAGAAAAAAATGTCCGGTTTCAAAGAAAACAATAGTTAAGTGACGTAAGTAGGCATGTAAAAGTGATGGGTCCTTAGAGTCACCCAATTACAGGGCTGTTCTTGCCATGGGAATCATGAGGGTTAGCACCAAATGACCAAACCTACCAGCAAGTGATGGTGACAAAGTCACTGTCCCTGCCCTTCCTGACCAGGACAGCTCCTCCACAGGTGAGCAAAACCAGCCCTAGGAGAGAAGGTCCCAAAGTTCAGACCCTCCCTCTCCCAGGGGCATTCTGAAGGTCTCTGAATCTATCCACAGTTTCCAAATGAAGGAGGGTATAGCTGGCACTAACTGAGCAAAAGCCAACACTGCTGGGTGATCCTGGACCTGCTCGAGACATTCACATAAATGGAAACCCACTTATGATTGGTCCCTAAACTAACCCCAACCTACATCAATATAAACATAGTGTGAGGTTTTACTATATACATGATGTTTTAAAAAAATACTTTTAAAAAGCAATCAGTGCATTAAGCAATGGAGGACTGTTTTTCTAGAAAATTAACCAATAGCCTTTTTCTGGTTTACAAAAGCATATTGCTGGCCCACCATGGAATTCAAACTCCTGTTGTAATATACTTGCATGAATCTGCACCAGTGACTCACACAATCTGATTTCATATAAATATGCACAGATGCATCTCAATTTTATCTTCTAAACTGGTTTTGAATAATTACTTACATAGTGATAAGCATGTAGCATTATTAAATTTAGATTTACTTCTTTATGTCTACGTAAGACATTGCACCATTTTATTATAGTTACATTGTCTATAAGCTCAATTCTAGTATAGGGAAGTGGTATAAATGATTTGTTGTTTTAATAGGAAGCTCTGTGCTAATGGAATTAGGAGTGACAGTCACTATTTTGATTTTAAATGCTTGTTTAAAACTTAGTTATGTTTGCACCTTAGATCTCTAACACAGCAGTTTCTTGTTACTTTCTAGGTGATACAGGATTTATATAACTGAAAGTTGTTTCCTTCCTTTCTCACAGTGAAAAGAAGTCTTTGTAGTTTCTCAATATCCTAGGGCCACTAAACCTATAGCACCTCTGTGGCATGTACAGTGGCTTCCCAGCCAGAGGAAACCTACATAGGGAAACCAAGTCACAGCTTATGAAGGTACAGTGACAGCTTCCTAGGAGAGGATGAGAAGACAGAGGATCAAGATCAATTTAATCTCTGTCCAGCATCAATGGATTAAAATCTAGTGGCTGCATTAACTGACAGATTAATATAATTTATTGGTTGATTTAATGAGTTAATTTTACAGATTATTTTTGTGGATTCATTTACTTGCATGGATTAATTACTAGACTAATATCCACTAAGGCATGAGCATGAAATTATCAAAATTTGTTTAAGAGCTTGTTTATTGAAATATTCTTCCAGGAGAGGGTGAAATGATTGAAGATAAGCAAGAAGAAACACTTAGAGTCATGATTTCATCCAGGGCTTTCCAGTGTGTCCATGGATAAACTATGAAAACACACACGTAAGACCTTTTTTAAAATTCTTCAGTTGTAGGTCTGCCACATATAGATAAACCTGGACCTGAAATTATATAACAGACATTATCATCATAATAATGTGAGACTACTTGGATGTGGAAACAGAAGGAGACAGAATATAGGCAATTTGACACAGAGAGCAATTTTTTTTTTAAATGCCGAACAAGTAATGTATGTGTGATTAACTCTAACCCACAGTTCAGTTCCTTGGGATGTGATGGTGCCAGATTATAACACTGGACAGAAGAAAGTTAGCCTCACCACAGAAGTGAGCAGTCTGACATGACAGACTAAGAAAGGCTTGACTTGGAATTTCACTGATCAGAACATAAGGGCAAGAGACAAAGAACACTAGCTAATGAAGAGGTGGTAAAGAGGGTCATGCCTCTACCAGCAGATCCAAAGTAGCAGATGAGTGTGCAAGATGAAAAGGCAGGAACGGGTATCATCATGAGGCAAACGTTCAAAGTGAAAATAGGATCCAGGTGAAGACCAGCCAGCTTGGAAATCATTTTGAGCAGAGAAGACTGACAAAAAAGGCGAGCAAAGAATTCAAGATGAGTATAGTGTTTCTGAAAGGAAAATGGGATGCCCAGCAGAGAAGGGCTTAGGGATGAGTAAGACAGCAATCCAGTTTCCAGGCAACTGGGTGCCAAGATGAATGTGGGACCGAACACAGATCTAACCCAAAGCTGCTGGTTCCCTAAGGATAGGACTATCCCTGCCTAGGAATGTAGCTGGAGACAGGTGGGCATCAGATGTCACAAAGGAAAAAAAAAAAAGTCAATCAGGCAGAACAGGCATATAATCAGATGTAACCAGGCTAGATATCACATTTGCCTCAAAGTTCATCCTCTAAAATTAATGGTGAACATTTCCTTTTATGATTTCACAATTACAATAAATGGTCGATGCATCCTTGGTCTCAAAAGGGATACATGATGATCCACTAAGAATCTAGGGCTCTTTATTTTAAAAAAAAAAAAAAAATCCGGCCGGGCAGTGGTGGCGCACGCCTTTAATCCCAGCACTCGGGAGGCAGAGCCAGGCGGATCTCTGTGAGTTCGAGGCCAGCCTGGGCTACCAAGTGAGTTCCAGGAAAGGCGCAAAGCTACACAGAGAAACCCTGTCTCGAAAAACCAAAAAAAAAAAAAAAAATCCTTGTTTCCAATAGATGAATTGTGTGTGTGCGCGCACACGTGTGCGTGTGTGTGTGTGTGTGTGTGTGCGTGCGTGCGTGCGTGCGTGTGTGTGTGTGTGTGTGTGTGTGTGTGTGTACTTTATTTCTAAGAGTTTTCTGCCCAAGGATATGTTATAAAGCAGACAGTGTCAGAGCCACATTCAATTATGTGGAGGAACTAGAAATTTCACTGGATATCCTGAATTGTCACATTAACCACAGGAAACATTTTAGAAGGTGGTGTTCAAATATGAGCATAGAAAGCAATATTGGTTAACAAAACAGACAATTCTCACTTTCAATCTGTACTTAATGTATCCTGTTACACAGTCTGATGCCAAGAACTCAAGTCTAATGTATGTACCAAGAGTTTATCCAATGCCACATTAGATAAAGGACTGAAAATTTAAGAACTCTGCTGTGATTACAAAGGCTGGACAGCTACTTAAGTTTAAGAGGCAAAGCATGGAAGCATAATTCGGCTAAGGATGAAGGGACTGAGCAAAGTTCAGAGGTAGATAGACAAGAGATCAAAAGCAACATTACAATGTAAAGACGTTTGTGTCATTCAATTCAAGGGCTTTGCTCTTGCATTTTTTCCCCTAGCTTTCCCGTTCACTCAATAAATCATAGTAGGGGCATGACCACGATGCTTTTCATATACTGAAAACTTTCAAATAGGGCTCCTCAGTCATTGTTTCTAACTGAGGAAATATAAGCCCTACCATATATTCTCCAACACAAACTACAAGAGAAATAGATAGCAGGAGTAATGAACATTGGTTAATAAGTTAACAGGTTAACAAATTCAAGGAACTTTGAGGCCATAAATGCTTTCATGTGACCTTGGGCTGGTGGCTGTGTACCACCACTCCATGTCCCACATCATTTGCACAGACTGTCATATTGGATCTCAGATCTCTAAAGGATGGCTTGGGCTCCATTATAATTCCACCATTACCACCATAAGCCCCAAATTCTATCCCACAGCAATCAGAAACACCCACACTTTAGTCTTTCCAATTTTTTTTTTCTTTTTAGAGACAGGATTTCTCTCTGTAACAGCCCTGGACGTCCTGGAACTCACCCTATAGACCAGGCTGGCCTTGAACTCACAGAGATCCCCCTGCCTCTGCCTCCCAAGTGCTTAAATTAAAGGCATGCACCCCCACCACCCAGCTAGACTTTCCAATTTTAATCCCGCTAAACAATATATACTATACCAAAATCTTGCCACGATACACAGTCCTACTACCTGTCACTCTCCTACACCCATGTCTTGGCTCTATTATTTCACTCACTCCCTTTAAGTCACCTCCTTTGTTAATACACTTATATTCATGACCTCCTTCAAATGTCCCAATCCTCTCAGTGATTTTAATCACCCAGTGAAAATCAACCCTCTGGTACAAACATGACACACTTTCGTATTCAACTTTTATATAATTTACAGTTTATTTATGAATTATAGTTAAATGCATAGTCTCCATCATGATTTGACAAACAGAACCAAATTAAATCAATCATGTTACCCCAGTGCCTACCATGCAACAAGGCGAAGAGGATATCAACCACAGCCATTTTTTTTTATAGATGATATGCAGTTATCTATCAGTGCTCAATTGCTAGTGACTGACTATGCTTGCTTCTGACTACACGTGCTTCTGCTAGCACAGCACAACAGGTTAAGATATTGAAAGAAAGTGTGCAAGTGAATGCCCACACATGCATGCACTAAGAACACACATAGCCCATGAAAGATTTATTTTGTCTTGTGTGACTTCACATAAGAAAGTCTTTTGGCTGGTGTAGAAGAAGTCTGAAAGAAGGAGAGTAAATGTATGAAGTCATTCCAACTAGAAAGAAGAGAGCCATTTGCCACCAACCAAGACCAGACCTAGACCCTCTCAGGAGGGAAAAGAAACAAATGGGGATGACATCAGAAAATACTCACCAGACAGTTAACTTTAAATTGTTGTCTGTCCCGGAGACATGAGTAAACAGAGAGCTACCTTTATTGACCTAAACTTCTTCCATTCTCCTCACCACTGCCCCACTGGGAGACAGACACAAGATGCTGAATGCACAGAGAATTAACCTACCACACCAACACCTTCTACCTGCCCTTCACCCCTCAACACACACACACACACACACACACACACACACACACACACAGAGTCTTCCACCTCTACCTGCCCTTCACCCCTACACACACACACACACACACACACACACACACACACACACACACACAGTCTTCCACCTCTACCTGCCCTTCAAAACCTATTATCAATGTGGACCTCACCTGTAGAAGAAAGAATCTTCAAGTGCTTCTTGGGGTTTTGATTATTATAAAAGACTGGATGTTAATTGTTGAGATCACACTATGGAATTTATCACAACAGGTAAATATGATAGAGCAGCCATGTTGCTATCCAAGTAAAGTTATGGTACCTACTTGAAACTCTATCTAAAGAGATTCTATCTATATTAAAAAAAACACGTTTGAAGAACACAGAGCCACATTTTGATTGACGTCATATGTTCCTTCATTCAGTGCTATAGTTAAAGCGGAAATACTGGAGCCACTATAAAAATTCAAGAGTAAGGAAATGTGATGCATTTATCTATGATGATTTTCACAGTTCTGGAACATTTATTGTACTACAAGGTTCTACATGTAAAGTGTTGCATCTTATAAATTCCATTTAGCCATATTAAAATTAAAGTGCTGAGAATGTTCAAATATTAAGTGATAAAGGTACTATCACATCTAGTACCATGGTTTATTCATCTCTATTCCAAGAAATAAAAAGATGTAAGGCAGACTCAGAAACCCTGCTTAAGAAAAATGGCTTTGTGTGTGAGAATACACTGTATAAGAAATTGCAGCCTAAAGAAAAAGCTGTTAATCTCTGGAATACCAAGAAAAATCACTGTAAATATTTTACAAATGCTGAGACTCTTAACAGGCATGCTTTGTAAATCTCCAAAGTAAACTTGGGTTAGGTTTAATTATATGCAAAAGTGGTCAAAGGAAGCATAAAACCAAGAACAAAGTACTTCAAATACCATCTCAGACAATATACATAAACTATATAGGTTCATATTTAGAATGAGAGCATGTGAAGAAATACATACACTATGAGACTGACAAGTATGCTGGTATCTCTCCAAATACAGGAGCCAATAATTTTAAGAACAGGAAGGACTGGTTATTTATATCTTGATAAGAACAAACTGGAAGGAACAGACCAAAGTGTGGTCAAAAGCAAGATTCCAAGAAACGTACACAAGATGCAAAAGCTCTCCCATCTCCCCAAACATCACAGTGGTACCTCCTCCTTCAGAGAAGGATGCCAGGCTCTGCAGGACCTCAGGGCAAACTTCTGCCATCTTAGTGTGGCCACTAGGCAAAACTTCAGTGCTTATGAAGTGTACCCGAGTCTCTGATCAAACCTGCTGACCCAGTAGGCTGGCAGCAGGCCCTGAAGGGTTCTTCAGGTGACTTCAATGTATACCAGAGTTCAAGAGCCACTGCTCTCAGCAGGGAACTAGGGAACTAAGTCTCTTCATTATTCCTCATGATCCACACTTCCAATCTAGTTCAATGTTCACCTCCATGATAAATTTTCAACCCTTCAGGGTCTTCTATAATTATCTGTGCAGTCCTGGAACTTTTCCCACTTATAGTAATTGTTTTCCATTGTTCTACTTGTTTGTTGAATAAAAATACAAAAAACTTACAAAGTCTTTGTTATATTTACTTAATTCATAGTTTTAATCTAATCATTAGCAACAGCTTCACGGAAAAGACAGGATTTGTGTACTCATTTAAGACATAGGAAATGAGGTTTCCAAAAGTTTGCTCCAGCTAGCACTGCTTGGAAAGAACAAAGTCATCATGGACACCCAGACCACCTCATCAGTTGCTACTATAGACTATGATTGATATGGATTATAACCTCCTTTCATCAGATTTTGTTTTACAAGATTGAAAGGGAGCAAGGAAAAATGTAGCTGTTACAGAACAGGAGTAGCCATGGGTAGAGTGGTGAATGTCGCACGCAGCACAGCATTCACCAAGACATATGATCAAAGAAATTCTCGCAAATTCAATGAAAGGAAGCATGATCCCCCAAGTAAAAAGCTGTGTTAGGGAAATGCAGATGGAAAGTACTGCTCTAGAGCAACTGCATGGTAGTTTGTCAGGACAGACCATCCTGTGCTGATCCCATCAGCATAGGATTGACTTTCCTTACAATTAAGGTTTCATAGCTTGTATAAACATCCCCAATAGAAGCAATGCCCCTCCCTCAAATAATCAGCATGGTGTGAACAAGACAGATGTAGCCACTGAGGCAATGCATCTGGAAGATAAGCTGTTTACTCAGAAACTTAGTACCCAGAGGTTACTGCCAGAACACATGGAGGTCACAGCCTCAAACACCCACGTGCTCAAACATGCACTGTGCTTTGTTTCATTCTTTCATTCAGAGGCATTGCAAGTTAAAATACACACTTCCAAGTAGCAGACTATATTAACATTTTGCATCTGTGTGCAAAAAGCAGAGATCTTGCTGAGCTTTTCCCCTAAGAGTTTCAGACACCAAAGCAATGAGAAGCTTTAAGAAACTCCCAGGAGATAAGGATGGTGGGCAAAGGAAACCTGGAGATTTAGATACAAAAGTCATCTTTTAAAAGACTTCACAAAGGAAAAAAAATGCCTCTGAAACATCTTTCAGTAGCTTTTCATGTTCTCCTAAAAGTTCTGGTACATGAGCATGAAACCTGCTTTCCAAAGTCCCAGGCAGGTTTACAAATAATTACTAAACCTTTCAACCCTTTATGACTAGTCTTCATTTGAAGGGTAATAGAGAAAGTCAAGTCCTCAGGCTCCTTACATATCTAGACAGCTCAGACAAATCAATGACTTAATAAGCATGTTCATACCCCAGATCCAATTTACTCATGTTTATTATATTTTAAACCTTCCTTTAAAAATAATGTTGGAATAGTCAGTAAAATATCATGAGGAAATCATGACCTTTGACTAACCAGATTAAATATAGCAACAAAAGAAAAAGAAAAAGAATTTCATTTGCCTTTTGTCATCCTCTTTCTTTAAAATATTTATTTTTATTGTATGTGTATAAGATCTAGCCTGTATGAATGTATTGCACTAGGAGTGTGCCTCCGACCTACAGAGTTCAAATGAGAATGTTCACTGGATCCCCTAGAGCTGGAATTACAAATAGTTGTGAACCACCGTATGAGTGCTAGGAACTAAACAAGTTTTCCGCAAGAGCAGCAAGTGCTCAGTTAAATCTCTATAGAAATGCCTTCAATCACATGGCCAGAAGTACATCTCCAAGGTGATTCCAAAGTTAATCAATCAAGATCGACCATCATAAGTCCACCTCTTGTCAATGTCATACCCACACACATCACTTGAACCATAACAAAGATACTCATTGTAAAATAGGAAAAAGTTAAAATAAAGCTCATGGTGGGACTGAAGGAGCTTTTAGACAGAGCAGAGTCTCACTTAATGGATGAGCACAAAGGTGAAGAAGGTAAGGTAAGGTTACCTGAGGAAAACACACTCAAGGAACAGAGAATAATAACATAAACATCAAGGAGGTGAGTTAACTTAGGGCACAGAGTGAGAAGGAGAGAGCAAATGAGGCTGTAGAGATAGATAAAGGGGGACAACTAGATAGAGCCTGATGGTGAATCCAGGCTTTCACTTTCACAGGTGGTACAACAGAATTTCCTAAAGGACCTTAACTAAGAAAGCAATCTGACTCCTGATACGAAGAAATCACTCCAACTCCTGTACAGACTAAGTGAAAGAGGATGGAAGCAAGAAAGAAACTTAAGGAGCAACTGCAGAATCTTGCATTATGAACTGAATGTAAGCTCCAAGCCAACAATCTCACTACAAAGAATCTAAAATGGAAATGATGGAAAGTGCATTTGGGATATAACTTACACTAGGAGAATAATTCTTTGAAACCTACTTAAGGAAAACATTTGGGCCTTTTTTGTACCAGGCCTTTTCCTGGGTGTCTCCATTTATTCACCAGCCTTCTTCTATACATAACTAAACTCTGAAAATGTCAGGTCCCAGGCATCCTTTAGAGCTGGGTTTTAATTTCAATAAGATGATGAGAAACCAACAGGATATTGAACAGCTGCAGAGCAAAGACCAGGACATTTCTGTCCCTACCTCCTCTGCTTTAAATATTTACAAAAGCAGCAACATCTTGGATTTCATCATTATTATTTGTGTGTCTCTTCCATGGTACCAGTTACTACTGGGAGTAGGGAGCTGGATCCTAGGTTCTATTTCCAATGGGGTAGTTCTCTGTCTGCCACAGGAAACTCACTCCTTGGGTCTGATATCAACTCCCCACTTTGTCCCATTTGCTCCCAAGTAGTGAAAGGCTTCCTACTATTGGTTATTACAACCAAATCATGTGAGTCTATTAAATGGGTAACAATTTATTAAGATATAAATTGAGGAAATACATTCACAATTACAGAACAGAGTAGACAGTAGAAGTCATTCTCTGATCTGACGGGGAGCAAATCCACCTCCTAGGCAGGAGCAGCATCAGCTACATATAACTCCTTGTAAGAGGTCAGCTACTACAAGGGCAGGAAGCACCGCCTCCTTTGGGCCTTATAGCCCAAGGTCATGGGCTATACCACTGGAGCAAATACTACTACAATTGGTAAACTCCATATTGCACACATTTCCCTATTTGTTCTTTACATTTTTCATATATTTCACCTTAATTTCCAGTATTAAATCACCTCTATAAAATGATCTAGCAATTGCTGTTTTCCCAACTATCTAACATACCTCTAGATCAAAAGGATGTGCATTTATGTAACTATTTAATAGTTTTAAAGGCATGAATTCATAATTCTATATGATCTGAGGTAGTCAAAATAAATTCCTCCTAGGGCTATTCACCTGGAGCAGAGGGAATAAGACAGAGAAGGCAAGAAGAAAATGGAGAGTTAGGGAAAGAGGTGAAGGGGCATGTGCAGTCCAGTCTGCCATGGTTTCCACGCTCTGCAAACATTCCCTCTTCTGGAGGCCAAGGCCCAATCCTTCTTAAACTGTCTGGAATCACTGGAAGAAAGTTCCAGAGTTTACTGAGACGACTAACCACCCACAGGCCCCAATGGCAACGGCAAAGCTCTAGTTTCACTTTCATCAACCTTTTGGTCCCAACATAAAAAAAGAAGTCTGACATATAAACACAACCTGCCCAGTTCATACATGTTTACTTCTTTGTACATGTTTTCAGAGCTGACAGCTAGGTATTGAGTAACCAACTGGTTACTGGTTGTGAGCATCCCTGGGGAAGACGTATACCAAAAACCATCCTAAATTTTTTTATGATTTAATAAAGTGTGAGTTGTTATTTCCATTAAAAAATGAAATCAGGAGAGAGTGTATGAACAAAATATGCCGCGGAGAGAAACAAGCCACTATGGCATCAAGATGGAAATATTATCCATGTTTGCTCTAATACATCAGCAAGTGGCACGCCAGGCCATCGTGTTGCTTAGCTGTGCCAGAACAAAGTGTGCCACACACATGCAAGGACAAGAGAGACTTTTATGAGCTTCCCTGAAGCTATAGCTCATTATCACTGGAGCTAAATAAACGACGATGAACAATTTAATGTCAAGTGTGTGCAGGGAGCAAAAGGTTCTATAGAAAAACACTTAAGGTTGTATAAGTGTGTGGTACAAGCTGCCATGACCTGAGGAACAGGTACTCTCACTGACATGAAAACATTGCTTTAGCACAACAGCTGTTAGACATCACTTAGTTTAATTCAAAAAGAAACCTGTATCCTTGAAACTCATAGTATAAAAGGACATCATTATATTTGTGTACGACCGAAAAAAATTAGATGTTTACTGAGTTGTTATATATGAAAATATACATACAAATATAACCTGTAAAAGGCTCCAAATTACTTAAAAGCCTTTCTGCTTGGGTAGAAAGTAGTGTACAGTGGAGACTGAAAGCCTTTTACGTATAACTTTGATCCCATCTGCTGCAGGCAGGGCAGGAGGGGAACACTGATGGGAGAGAAAAGAAGACCTCCCTAGAGAAAGGGGTTGCTAATTTCTGGGAGGGATCATTTCCCTGATGTTAGTGTAATACCCCACAGCATTGTACTGTTTGGAAGCCAGCTCTTGCAATGTCAGTGTTGGGAAGAAAGAAAACAAAGGAAGCAGCTACTTACAGTGTCAGCAACTACCCAAACACGAATTTATTCCATCCCTCAAGGATGGGAGGATGTAAAGAGAAAGGGATGGGAGAATTTGGCTGCAGCCATACTTCTGACACACTGTAGATCAGAGTTCAGTTATAAACATGGAAAAGGGACCCTCACATTTACACAGGAAAATCCTGAAAGCAACGGATTAAAAAAAAGACAGTGGATTAAAAAAAGACAGATCAGAATAAGAAGATGCCATGGTGAGTCTGACCTTGTGTAGGGTATGGTCCTGATACAAGACACTAACAGAAGACCTACACAACTGAACACAATTTAGAGAAAAGAAAGCCATGGATACAAGAAGAACAAGAGAAATGGGAATTTTAAAATTCTTTAGAAGCAAATCTATGCCATACCTATACCTATACCTAGATTTAAAACACTCATGACTTCTGGATTCTTATCAAATTTCTCTGCTTCATTTTACTTTTTGTATGTGTATATACATATATGTGATGCATGTTCATATGTGTGATTACAGGTACACATGTATCATACAACACATGGAGGTCATAATACAACCTGAAGTGTCCATCCTTATTTGAGAAAGGGTTTCTTTTGTTATTCACTGTTGTCGATGCTAGGCTACAATGTTATAGAGCTCCAGGGTATACTTCCCTTCTCTCTGCCTCCCATCATGCAGTAAGAGCACTGGAGTTACAGATGCATGCTACTTCTAATGTTTTTTTTTTTTTAACCAAGGTTATGCATATTTGAACTTAGATCTTCACACATACCCAACAAACACTTTCCCCACTCAGCTATCTCCTTTATTTTTTTTGAGAAGGGTATTATATATTCCAGGTTGAGGTTGGCCTCAAACTCCTAATGAGCAGAGGATGATCTTGAACTTATGATCCTCAGGTTTCCACTTCTCTAGGTCTGGGATTAGAGGAATTTTCCCATCATACCTAGTTTTATATAGTACTGGGATTCAAATCCATGGCTTGCTGCATGCTAGAAAAATACTCTATCAACTTAACTATATCCCCAGCCTCAGGGTGATATTTTTCATTGCATAAAAATATCCCGCACAAGCAAAGCCAAAATTTACCCTTATTCCTGAAGGCTGGTGGCTAACCTCCCATTCAAAATCCATTTTCCCTTTCCCTCCAATGCAGATATTGGTGAGAACACTACCAATATGCCCAGCCAATGGCACTGAGTCAGTCCCCATCTCTGTGCCCTGCAAAGAAAGCATAGTGGCTTAAGCTACTATTATGCACATTTTGTTGTTGTTCAGTGTCAATATAACACTTACTGGAATATTCTCCAATTCTTTTCTTCTCTTTTTCACTTCTTGACAAAGATTCTGTCCTACAGTAGCTCCAAAAAGATCTTGAAAACAGTCTCTAAATCCAACACATTCAGTCCTTGCTTACCTTTCATTCTGTTCCTTTAAACATCTCATTGCTACTCTACCAAACTACCAGAAGCTCCTCTCTCCATGACACTGATAACAATTCTGCCTAAACCTATTTGAGTCTCTATTTGCAGGCTTCTCACATACCTCAGCACTGAGGACAAAGCTCCCAGCCTACTTTGCAAAAGCCTCTAGAGTAATGGGTCCATCAATGGCTAAAACACATGTGAAAACTGGACATTCACCCTGCAGATTAACACAAAATAAGTAAAAAGAAAGTGAAACCTAGGTACAGTGCCATATTCCTCTAACCCCAATGTTCAGAGGTGGAGACAGGAAGGTTGCAAATTCAAGGGCAGCCTGGGTATGTAATTAGATTTGGCTCAAAAAACAAAAGAGAAAGAAAGGAAGGAAGGAGGAGGGAGGGACAGAGGGGTGGGTGGAAGGAGGGAAGAGAGGGGGAGGAAGAATTTACAGAATGAAGTAATCACTAAGCGAGCAAATTAAGTTTTTAAGAAAAAAACCAACTTAATAAATACCCAAGACTAAGAGAGCTACAGTGAGATGAGTACTGTCACAAATTAGTCATAGACATAGCTATAACAGCAGCCCTGTCCTATAGAATGATTCAGTATGCATTTCAGAGTGTGCACATTCTTACTTCCTGTCTAGAAATGTTGACTCCTCTCCCACAAGGTTTGTAGCAGATAGTCATCACAGTTTAAATGCTATGGTACATACACATGAAGGAAGACTATGAAATCATTGAGAAGTATCAGGAAGAGATCTTTGAGTAGGAGAATGTTTGGTGGAGGATGCCAGCTGGTACAACACTGTTTATGGCATGGTCAGTGGGGGAAGTAGGGAAAACAGCAGTGATAAAGGCAAACCAAGAACTCATTGTGCCTGTTGGTCTGGTTATCAGTGACCTTCCTTCTAATTTTCTGTTCCTTAATTCCACAGTCTCAAAAAGACATAGAACACCTCTGGAGACATAAGATAATAAAGAAACAAAAGGCAATAAAAGCTAAAAAAGTAAAAAGAGACTTTTGGGCCAGAGTGCATGTTAACTGACTAAACGATGGCATCTTTTCACTAGCCGGAGTCAATGTTACTCTGAGAGGGAGTGGGAGCACTGAAAAAGCCCTGGGTCAGGCACTTGCAAGCAAGATCAATAATTTCCTTGGTATTTGGATAGACTCTCTTACAATTTATGCAAGTACACAATTCTACTTATGAGTTCCTGGCATATATAAGATTTACTATTTAAACAGTTTTGCAAAAAATACTCCATAAGGCCCTTTATAAAGCTATTGCTGAGGATGATGGAAGAACTCATGGCCTTGCGTCCGTCTCTAACTACATATAGCAATGCTTTAGGGGGCACATTATTTGTTCTGCAAGAGAAAATTATCTAAAAGCAATGTAATTTAGGAAGTCAGTTTTTAAATAACACCTTTTATGCAAGAAACAAAGCAGTTCTTAATTTTTAAGGGAAAAGAAAGAGATCTTGGGAAACCCTTGAAGAAAAGACCCAAGGATTTAGAAACACAGAAATCTAAGTTCAAATCCAAACACTGGCATTTACCAACTGGGTGACCCTGGACAGACGACATTCTCGGAGCAAA
The DNA here is from genome assembly GCF_007827085.1 of Peromyscus californicus insignis. Classification (NCBI taxonomy): domain Eukaryota; kingdom Metazoa; phylum Chordata; class Mammalia; order Rodentia; family Cricetidae; genus Peromyscus; species Peromyscus californicus. The sequence goes on from NW_026294584.1 coordinate 36,941,616, forward strand.
TGCAAAACCGGAAATAAGATGATCTCAATCTTCTAAGACTTGAAAGTACCATTTAATCCTATTCATTTCCTTTAGAAGCCACGCATGCTGTATAACTTGCTTTTTAACTTTCATTCTCTGCAGAATAACATCTTAGAAGCTGATAAGCATTAATATTTCAGGCACATTATGTATGGCTGACATTTAAAGACTATACATTTTCCTGACAATATTGATACTTGTCTGCTGCAAGGACTCTGGACAGCAATATGTAAGTTTGAAATGAATGAAAATACTGGCATACTGGTGAAGTCTCAGCTGAGGAAAAAAAAAGTAAAATGGGTATTATATAAGCAAATAAGATAAAGTGTGCTATTTTTAAAAGAATAAAAGAAGTTTCTTCATAAAAAGTAGAGTGAAAGTGTTCTCATTGTCACGTATTTGGCTCTTGGGGGGAAAGTGCACAGATGGTGCTACATCCGGAAGCTATTATATATTGATATGGTCAGGGAGCAGGGCCTCAGGGCCAGGTACACAAAAAGAATTGGGCAATTTCTGCTCATGGAATTTAGGTTTCCTGACTTGAGCACAAACTTCAGAAATCTCTGGACTGTACCACCAATTAACGCAAGATTTTCAGTTGGGCCACATTTTCATTAGTTGAAAGTTTACAGTACTTTATATTAAAGGAAAACACTTCAAAAAACACAGTTTTTAAATATTGAGTTGAACATTGGAGTCACATGTAATGTAATAATTAGGTACATGAGGTAATTTCAGTTCTTACTCTCATCTTGATGCATACAACAATGTTTCCTGGTGAAAACACACTGGCAGAATGCACACGAAATTTCCTTTGTCATTTCTCTCCCAAGGCAGGTGTTTGCATTTTATCACATCAAGGTCATTTTAGAATCTATGGGTCTTATTTCAGTTAATACCTCCATTGATACACAGGGGTGACAAAGATAAATCTACTGAGTCACACACACACACACACACACACACACACACACAGAGAGAGAGAGAGAGAGAGAGAGAGAGAGAGAGAGAGAGAGAGAGAGAGAGAGAGAGAGAGAGAGAGCCAGAAAGCCAGAAACATGATAAATAGGAAACATTCTAATCATGTCCATATGAACAAGCAACTACAAGGTTTTTTGATTCTCTAGAGCAAACTATATTCCTCTTTACCCACAAAAGAAAGCCAAAAGGCACATGAAAACACCAGTTAATGATAATCTTTAGAGTATGACTAGAAAAAGCATCCAAGCAGAACATTCCAGAATTTGTAAGTATACTAATAAAGACAGAATGGCCTGAGGGAGGTGGTTCACCCTATAGACCAGTCAACCCCATGCTTTTCCCTCAGGCCACCCTATCCTGAATTCTTCAGAACTAAGAAAATATCCTCAAACTAAAAGAATATTCCTAGCTCGAGGTTGTAACCAGCAAGAACCTTTACAATAATTTCTTTTTAGAAAACTAAAGGGATTAGTTGAACATTTTAGAATGCCTAAAGGAAAGGACAAAAGCATTTAAAGCACTGAGAAAGGAAGAAACACTTCACTTAAAACACAAGTGAATGAAATCACACTTCAGTCTCTTCATTAGCAACACTGGCTGGCAGAAAACTGTGGACCAATACCTGCACAATTAGCTTCAGAGGGAGGCCAGCCCAGAATTCAATACCCAGCCAATTTCCCTCAACAAAATAAGATATGCATGGGATCAGAAATTTTATTAGATGCTCTTTCTTAGAAAGGTACATGTAAAAAGGTTCAGACAATGAGAGAATCAGACAACAATGCCTCACATTCAAAAGAATTACAGGAGGGAAGGACAGTGATTTGCCTCTGTTCTTCAAACACTCAGACCACAGCAAGCCAGAAGACCAGGGCATGTCAAAATGAAAGACAAAAACAGATTACAGTTGTCCTCTAGATCAGTGATTCTCAAACCCAACTGGACACAATGCTCCCAACCCCAAATGTACATGCACCCCTCCTTTCCCTCAGGATCTCTTCTGCCCTGATCGCTCATCTTGATCTGTGCCTTGGAAGGGAAAGTCATAGGTGTGTGTGCTTATCAGCCTCTCTCTGTGTTTCTCTTTGGTGAAGTACCAGCACAAAGCTGAGGGGGAAAATGGAAGGAGGAACAGAGTTACTTACTTGGCTTGCACACTGGTGCTCAGGGTGTGACAGCTCCCAGCCCCTGTCCCAGAGCAGCAGTCCCTGCCCTGTTCTGACCACGGCTTCCAGTTTACCATTTCAACCCCTAAGACAAGTAAAGATGCCCCTCTATGGGAATCCCTGAACCACTACAACATCCTTCATGCTTCCCTAAATCTGACCTAACTCTATCATCTGTGAACTATTACTTTGAATATGCCAGTTCTTCTGCTGAGCCTTAAATGATAAGACTTCCTTAAAAATAATGAATAACTAATTTTGATAGTCAGAAATGAAATTTATAGGTAGAATATATCATCTACACTGACATTTGAAAATATAAATAAATAACCCTAAGTCGAAAAGGAATAAACAATAAAAATCACATGGGTTTCAGTATGTAAATCCTCAGCCACACTGGTCTAGAAGACAAAATAAACTAGTTACATATACCTAGGCAAATAATGAAGAAGTCTGGTCCAGAAATGTTAGGCAATATTTTACTAAATGTTGTCAACACTATTCTTTATTTTTGACATTTTGAAATAAAGGCTAAATAGGTTTTATATATACCCATAAAATCAAGGGGAAGCTGACAAGTGAAAATGAAGGCTGACACATGCATCCTGCATTGGGAAAACAAATAACACAAACATCACTGCTGTTGGAGACATTATTTTCCAAAATAGTGAGCAATTCCGGGAAAAGTTCCTGATAAAAATCAAGTCCAGTGTTCTCTCAATTTGCCTGGGAAAGGCTGCATGTCTAAGAATGTTGCTATTTATTAAAATATGTAAAAGGTACCTTGCTTTTGGTAGATAAATATTCTAGGGCTGAGTAATTATAAGAAAGCTTTAATATAGATATTAAATAGAATATTGAAGCATCATGCAGGATAAAATACAAATCTTCATTGAGTTTTACAGTGTTTCTAGCATACCTTCTTCCTACCAATTAGTAACTGAGAATGAAACTCACTGAGGAAGAAACATTGCCACTATCTTTCTTTTTGTGGGTGTGTGGAGGAAATGTTTGCTAGAGCATATAATCACCCTTACTGAGAAAGTGAAGGAGATAAGCTAAGTGGAGAAGAAAAAAAACCAATAAAATCTATAATAAATGTACACATAAAGAAATGCAACCAGCTGGGCAGGGTGGTGGAGGTCTTTAATCCCAGCACTTGGGAGGCCAAGACAGGAGGATCTCTGTGAGTTCAAGGCCAGCCTTATCTAAAGACTGAGTTCCAGGGCAGCCATAGCTACATACAGACTCAGTCTTGACAAAAGCCAAAATAATAAGAAACAAATAATTAGAAATGCAACCAAGGATGCTGTTTGGCTGTGTTGTAGAAAAGAGTTGTTCATGATAATGCAAACTCAATTAAGTCATTTCCGTTTGTAGACCCATGCCTAAGTGCAAAGATCTCTGATGGCTATGGAATAGGGCGGGGCGGGGGGACCTTGTGAGACTATTTTCTGCAGACACAGGTATTTTGTTTCAGGCTGGTATGTGTCTAAGTTGATAATGCAAAAGGTGATGACATACCTAATCCTGTACACACACACACACACACACACACACACACACACACACACACACACATTTTAAATTAAATATGTTCTTATCTGGCCTGACAATGCTCCCTCCAAAAGACATAAATCATCTAATAAAAATACAAACAGCAGGCATGGGAAGCTCTCTTTGGAGGTTTTGGTCAGGGTTTTCCAAGAGACTCCCAAAATATTACAGACTATTTGCTATTGCCCTTGCTTGCCCCAAAGAGGTGGAAGGTAAGTCCCTACTGCTGAAGATACCATACACTTCAGACACAGGGTCCAGAGGTTCTTGAGCTGGAACTAACCTGAAAGCCCCTGCTCACACCCCCAGGACTATTTCTGATGGTACCATAAGGCACCATGCAAACTTCCAAAGAAGAGAAGTAACCAACAGTCCTACCCAGCTATGACACTTATAAACCACAACGACCAGAATGGCACCACAATCCTAAGAGTGCAGTAGTAACACACAAATTTGGTGGTGGCCAACAGTTCTCTAATTGGATTTAAGACTCTCTCAACAAGATGGAAACCATGGATGGTACTTGTAACCTAGCCAACAGCTCAAAGTTGGTGAAGTCATAGATCCTGGAGGAACCTACAACCACCACTTTACTAAACCAGCATAATCCCTAACTACATTCTAAATATTTGTCCTTATACCCAAAGATGAGTGTGATCCTCACCCCTCATCAAGAAAACTTCTCTTTGTAACAGATGGAGCCCATTACAGAAAACAACAGCCAATCAAAATGCAGAGTGGTGGAGCCCAGTCCCAATGAATACATCTAAAATACATTCTGGAACCTAAAGCTCAGAGGACATTTTGTGAGAGGGGGGAGAGGGACTCTAAGAACCAAAGGATCAGGGAGTTTGCCTTGAGACTGTCTCCTAGGAATGTCAGAACCTTCATCCATAAACTCTCACCGACATGAACGCCTAAACATGTGTTGAACAAGGACAAATAAAATAGACGTGCCAAAGTGGATGGGGGAAAGTCTATGAGGCCTGAGTACTACACAAAGAACTACAGGCAACTTGAGGAATGCTGACAGTAGTAGAAATGTCTTCTTCAAGGAAGAGCACATTAGTTAGTTATCCAATACCAAATGATCATCCCTGAAAACGTGCATACAAGTAACATTATACAGACTGAGCAGGTTATGTTTAGACATACATATGTATATACATAAATGCAAGTAACAACAATTAACAACAAGAGAGAACATGAATTTGAAAGAGCAAGGAGAGGTATATTTGGGGGTGTGTGAGAGGGAGGAAAGCTAAGGGAGAAATAATGTAATTATATTATAATCTCAAAAATAAAAGAAAAAGCATCCTTAACATTTTCCTCCTCATGAGGATGGTAGCTATGGCTCTAGACACAATAGTTATGTCTCTAGACATGGAAGGGAAGGAACAATGCTAACTATGTCAGCATCCTGTCGCATAATTCAAAACTGACACTGCATGACCAACTATAGCTGCAAGAGAAGCTATAACAGTGACTATCTTCCTTGGGACTGCAATCACTGTACCAAAAAAAGAACGAGATTAATTTTCAAATAAAAATTAACATTGTCAGCAGAAAAGGAATGGGCATCATGTTATTGTAGTAAAGGACAAGAATAAATTATTATTATTAAAATTACAAAGCAAATTGTAATTAATATAAAAGAAATCAACTGTAACACACTAAGCATATTCACTTAAATCCATTTAGACATGACAATCACTCCTCTCTCATACTAAAATCTTAGCTGAGTGGTGCCATTCCTCTGCAAAGTTGTCTGAGACCCAGGCTCGCTCTTTCTAACTTGTTTCTTTGGAATGCATATGGTTTCTATTGCTGCTACTAAACACTATGACCTAAAGCAAGCTGGGGAGGAAATGATTTATTTGGCTTACACTTCCACATCATAGTCCATCACTGAAGGAAATGATTTATTTAGCTTACACTTCCACATCATAGTCCATCACTGAAGGAAGTCAGGACAGAAACTCAAACAGGCTGGAACCTGGAGTAAGGAGCTGATGCAGAGGACATGGAGGGAAACTGCTTAATGGCTTACTCCCCCATGGTCTGCTCAGCCTGCTTTCTTACAGAACCCAGGAACAGCAGCCCAGGGGTGGCCCCACACACAATGGGCTGCAGCCTCCCCCATCAACCACTAAGAAAATGCCTTACAGTTCGATCTTATGGAGGTATTTTCTCAATTGAGGCTCCCTCCTCTCTGATGACTGAAGTTGACATAAAATTAGCCAACACAGGAACTCTCACCCCCACCCCCCCAAAAAGGAGCCATCAATCATGGTCCTTCAAACTCCTATTACATTAAGTCAGATATGGCAAGCAGCAGGAAGAGGAGACACCAGGATGGAAATGTCATTCTGAAAAGGAATACCAGTATATATCACTCTCCTTACTACCCCATTTTCACAAACTTAGTAGTCATCATCTTCACTGTCATCTTTGTTGTTATGGTCTCCTTTTCCCCCTGCTCCTCCCCCTACTCTTCCTTCTCCTCTCCCCTCTTCCGCTCTCTTCCTTCCTGGCCCTCCTCCTCCTTTCTTCTTCTTCCTATTTCCAAGAATAGGAACAAATATGAGATCATGATGAATTCATCTTTGGGATGGTAATCTTTCTTACGAGATATCTCAGTAGTCTCCAATTTAACTTCTGAATTCTGTCAACATTACATATTGCCTTCTTATTGATACTGGTAATCAGGAGGTGCCATTTTTATGTGGGAAAAAGAATAAAGCCATGTTGTGTTCTCTGAGTTGTGTTTTCATATCTTCTACAATCGTGCTTGGTCTCATGGCACTGAAGGGAAGGAGAAAGAAGATGGAAAATACAGCCTCCCGTCAAACAGCCATTCATCCAACTAAAATTATAGTGCTCATAAGAAGGTGCTGAACTTTTAGAAATCCACTAGCAAAAACCAAAAATATAGGCAATATTCTAAAAAGAAGAAAGGGGAGCCAGATGTTTGTATCAGCAGGCTAAAGCCTCACCATGATCGCTCTACAGGAAATAACGGAAACAAGAAGCAGCCTCTTTAGATTTCTGAAGCGTTTTCTAGAAGAACTGAGAAACATGGGCTGGGAAAATAGTCATTAGTAAAGCGCTTGCCTTGCATCTATGAAGACCTGAATTTAGTTTCCAGAACCCATGTTAAAAAGCCAGGGGCAGCCGGGCGGTGGTGGCGCACGCCTTTAATCCCAGCACTCGGGAGGCAGAGCCAGGCGGATCTTTGTGAGTTCGAGGCCAGCCTGGACTACCAAGTGAGTTCCAGGAAAGGCGCAAAGCTACACAGAGAAACCCTGTCTCGAAAAACCAAAAAAAAAAAAAAAAAAAAAAAAAAAAAGCCAGGGGCACGTACATACATTTATAATCCTAGCATTGGGGAGGTAGAGATAGGAGAATCAGGCTTGGTAGCCAGCCAGCCTAGCTAAGTCATCAAGCTCCAGACCAATGAGAGATCCTTATCCCAACAGCCAGACAGACAGATGGCCGCTGAGGAACAATAGCCAAGGTTGATCTGACTTCAATGCACATATGTAAACACATAAACACACACAACTGGGGGGCGGGCAGAGGGAAGGAAGGGAGATAAATTACTTGTTAAGCCTTAAAGTGGAAGGAGTGGGAGAGGGGGCTGTGTTTTCTGTTTTGTAAGGCTCAGATTTCTAAGCATATATATGTGTGTATAAGATTTTTAGCAAAGATAATAGCACAATTTTGTCCCATCACTCATAGAATTTATGAACTTACATAATATTTAATAAATACTCTGAGATATTCTGTATCTCTTCTTGACTCCTGCTCTATTTAAATAAAACTAGTTTACCTACTTGTATTCTTACCAACTAGAAACAGGGTAACTTAAATTTCATGTCCATGACATACGTGCCTAGCTCTAGCCCCAAATTAATCCATGCAATAGCACTGTCCATTCTCAGAGTATACAAGTTTAGAATCTGAACAGGTCATTTCCTAGTCCCTGTCAAAAACCATCCAAGAGTTCGGCATTGCACTTAAATCCCAATCATTTGCCACAACCACACATCCCACTCTGGTCCTCCTGGATCTCTCTGCAGTTTTTCACACGAAAAACATATTTATTTTACCACAAGACATTTTGTACTTGCTTTTAGTACAATCTTAGCTACTCTCCTCACCTTCTCTGAGTAGCCCAAGTTTTCACTTAATTCAAGTCCTGTTCAGCAGCTACTTGCTCTCCCATGAGGCTCTTCCTGCCCATCCCACTCCACATAGTAACTGGTGGCAAACCCTCTCACATTACTATCTCGTTAATATGCATGCATGTGTGTATGTTAATTCTTCATTACCTGTAATAGAAGATCAGCTACCAAGAACCTAGCTTGTCCACATCTATAAAACAGTACCTGATATGATACTTACCATAGAATAGTTGTTCAAATATTGCTTAGATAATTTTTATTGAAATCAAAGTGTCTTGGGGATGTGGAGATGACTCTGTGGGCAAATCACTTGCCATACAAGATGAGGACTAGGGTTCAGATATCCAGAGCCCACATAAATGCCAGCAGCATTTGTTAATACATCTGTAACTCCAATGCTCTGAAGCAGAGACAAGCTGGGATATTAGACTAGCTGTTATCAGTGAGCACTAAGTTTAAGTGAGAGACCCTGCCTTACTATGTGAGGTGAAAAACAATTGAGAAAGGCCCCTAACATCAACCTCTGGCCGTTGGACATGCACACACATATGCAATTGATGTTTTCTTCTTGAATGTGTAACCTATGATAAAATTTTAAAGAGGAAACTCTTTAAGGGTTTGCTCTATGCCAGGTACTGAAACTCTATGCTTTCCAGAAATCATTTCATATAATCTTCACAGCATCCTACTGAACTAAAATATATTACAACATGGTTCACTCAGGTTGCCATATATTAGAACATTTGCATAACATATAATCTATGTTTGCTTTTTAAATTCACAACTGAAAAGAAAACAGCTAAACTTAATGACTTTACATTAACATCAAAGATTTACTCTTGCCAGGATACTTGATGATCTTCATGGATTAAGCCACACACATTTGAAATCTATGATATCGCTATTTTTTAATTCACTAGTATAAAACAAAACAAAAAATACACATGTAGGTATACACAGTTATATTTATGTAGCTCCCCTCCAAAAGAATTCTTTACAAAGCCAAAACTTCACTATTAGGTGGCAGAACTTCCAAATGAAACCTCAAGCTGTTCACCAACTTAATTAAGAAAGGCTGAATCAGTGTGTAAAATACACCATTTAGGAATGTCAGCATATGAAAGAGTGGGTTATTTATGAAAACTAAATTGAGTTGCTTGGGTCAATATTGATAGGGTCATATTCACATGCATAAATCCAATTACTATTTTCAATGCCTAGCTCACCTGATTTCTCCACAGCACCTGGCTCTGCTTTTAGCTTCCTCTTTCAAACAGATCTTTCTTTTCTATGACACAGAATATCTTAATTTTCTTCTTCTGTACTTGGCTATTCTTTTTTCAATTTCCTTCATCATCTCAGACTCATAGTTTATTCTAAATCCCAAAAACATTTAAGGCTGGTTCTTAAAATGTTGTCCTTGCTAGGCTATCTTTCCTCAGGCTATCTCACCTCAGTCCCTACTGCCAATACCAAAAACATGACAACTCTCTTTAACTCTTGTACCCAAACCTCTCCCTTGAACACTAAACAATTGACTTCTTGAGATCTACTTATTTGAAGGACCATAAACTTAGCAACTCACCAACTGGGCATTAGCTTCTTATAATAATAATTTGCATATCTAATATTACTTCTCTCTTTAATAGATGAGGAACATTAAAAATGAAGGCAAAAAAATCAAGTTTGAATCATAGGATTCTAAGATTTGATATAAGACGTTTATGGGAATTCTTCTGGTGTCAAACACTTGAGATACATAACTTTAATTTCACATAATTACTTAAATACTTGAAACTATCTCTCTGTCATTTCATAAGTATATTGTTCTAAAACAATGATCTCATCTTTAAATAAATAGGAAGCTAATTTCTTAAGAAGAATCTTCTTAAAGTTCTTTTATTTTTTGAGATTATGAAACATTATATCATTTCCCCCATTGCTTTCCTCCCTCCAGAACCTCCTATATACCCCTGCTTGCTCCCTTTCAAATACATGGCCTGTTTTTTCACTAATTGTTGTTATCTACCAGTCTGTCTGTCTGTCTATCTGTCTATCTATCTATCTATCTATCTATCTATCTATATATATATATATATATATATATATATATATAGAGAGAGAGAGAGAGAGAGAGAGAGAGAGAGATACTTATGAAATGACAGAGAGATAGTTGGTGAGTTGTTGAGTTTATGGTCCTTCAAATGAGTAGATCTCAAGAAGTCAATTTTTTAGTGTTCAAGGGAGAGAAATATATATATATATATATATATATATATATATGTGTGTGTGTGTGTGTGTGTGTGTGTGTGTATTCTTAAATACAACCTTCTTGGTCTGTATAATGCTACTTGTATGTATGTTTTTCAGGGCTGATCATTTGGTATCAGATAACAAATTGGTATGCTCTTCCCTGTGGAAGTCTATTTCTCACACTCTTCTCAGCATTCCTTAATTGCCTGTAGCTTTTGTGTAAGGTTGAGGCCTTGTAGGCTTTCACCATCCACCTGAGCATGTCTATTGTCCTCATTCAGCTCAGAGACTTTATGGGTGTAGCTTCTGAAAGTCTTGGAGACACAGTCACACGGCAAACTCCTTGTTCTTCTGACTCTTAAAAAGGTTTCAACAGAAACTCTTTACACAAAACATGTAAAGGGAGCCTAGACTTAGTGAACCAAAGATAAGAGACTATGGGCTTTTATCTTAATCTTCCTCCTCCTTTCCAGTCCAGAACAATGCAGTCCTGCTGATTAAGAAAACAAGGGCTAGGAATTGAACTCAGAACCTTTAGAAGGACAGTCAGTGCTCTTAACCTCTGAGCCATCTCTCCAGCCGGGCGGTGGTGGCGCACGCCTTTAATCCCAGCACTCGGGAGGCAGAGCCAGGCGGATCTCTGTGAGTTCGAGGCCAGCCTGGGCTACCAAGTGAGTTCCAGGAGAGGCGCAAAGCTACACAGAGAAACCCTGTCTCGAAAAACCAAAAAAAAAAAGAAAGAAAACAAGGGCTAACATATTGTAGGCTATAGCTGCCTTGTCGCATTTGGAATTCTTTCCCACAATATTCAGCATTTTAAAAACCTTTTTAACTGGAGCAGAACTTTGAGATTTAGTCCTTTTTTTTTTTTTCAGAGACCCAAATTAAGACTTATGTCTTTAAATAAAATTTTGAATCTGTTTCCCTAAAATTGAATCAGTAAGAATATAGGTTTTTTGGTAGCAGGATGTCTTTTTTTTTTTTTTTTAACCCACCTTCCATATAAAACAATTCCAAGTTGATACAGAAACACACTCTCTCTCTTCATACCCCCCCTCTCTCTCTTGTGTGTGTGTGTGTGTGTGTATGTGTGTGTGTATTTAAAACAGTAACAGTTTGGAGGACAGAATCCCTGATAAAGTTATAACCCAATTTCAAAGGAATATTCACTAACTCTATAACCTTAAACAAAACTGGAGATGTAGGCAGGCATAGTGGCTTGAACTAGCAAAACAGGCAGATCCCTGGGTTGAATTGGCCAACCAACACAGTGCACTCACAAGCCTCAAGCCAATAAAAGACAATGTCTCAAAAAACAACATGCTAGGTCCTCTTCACAAATATTATGGTTGTGTAGCTGGGTTCTTGTTGGACTCCTGACAGTGTGTGTGTGTGTGTGTGTGTGTGTGTGTGTGTGTGTGTGTGATAGCTAATGTTGTCCTGGAATACATGTATGCACACCAGCACACAAAGACACGCATAATCCCACACAACAATGCACACACACACACACACACACACACACACACACACACACACACACACACATTATGCATAGAAAGCTTGTGGAGACTTGACTCAGTGGATAAAGTACTTGCTGTGCAAACATAAGGTCCTGAGTTCAGATTCCCAAATCCCACATAAAAAAGTTAAGTGTTCTGGCAGGTGTTGCTAACCCCAGTAATGCTAGGGCCATAGAGTTTGGGTGGGGGAGCAAAGGTGGTAGAGACAGGGATAGGCAGATTCACAGGACTCACTGCCCAGTCAGTCTAGATAAATGGGAGAGTGCCAGGTTCAGTGAAGAGACCCTGTCTCAAAAAGTAAGGTGGAGAGCAAGGCCGCCCTATGTTTATCTCTGGCCTCCACATACATGTTCATGCACACTTACAGACACACACACACATACACACACACACACACACACACACACCAATTATATACTGTTATATGAAGGTAACTTAAAGCTATCTATACACAGCAATGCTAATTGCTCAGATAATCACATTCTCTTTCCAACATAACATTAAAAATCTATTACAAAAAGAAAATAAAATTTCTTCAGCCATGGCAATGGGGAATTTATCCCTCTGACTATCTAGTTCAAGGAAAAGAAAAAGATCTGAAATAAGATTAAATATTTAAATTTAAAATAAGCTTTGTAATGTAACATGTAGATTGATTCAAGACTATACATAGGGGTTGCTGTGGTTTGAAAGTGAAATGTATTCCAGATTCATGTGTTTAAACACATGGTCCCCAGCTGGTGTGGAAGAGCATCACTGGAGGTGGGCTTTAGGTCTTAGTCTAGCCCACTTCCTCTCTGATATCTCTTTCATGGCTGTAGACACGCTGTGACTAGCAATCTCATGCTCCTTATTGCTATGCCCCCCAACCCACCCCCATCCCCACCCCACCAATATATTTCTTAAATTGCAAGCCAAGATAAGCTTTTCCTTAAGCTTAATTTAATTCAGGTATCTTGAAACAGCAACGAACAAAGGATCTAACAAAGAGGCAAATTCATAGCTTTGTTTTTGTTATCTAATTACAAAGTAGAAAAAAAAAAGTCCAGGGAAAGAATCATACTCTTGTATCTCACCTTCCTTCAGTCCCTACCAAAAACCAAATAAACAAACAAAAAAAGAGCAACAACATCAACAAAACTATGAGAAACAAGAACAGAAACTACAGAATAGAACGTTTTTGACATAGGAACCAGCTCTCTGTGGGTAGCAAAGGGAAAGGGGCCACAATAAAAACTGTAAGTTGCTCAATACATCACAGTGAGAACAGAGGCTGAGGTTAAAGAGATCAAGGGTTACCATGGCAAGGTCTGGAACACCAATGAAGATAAAGAACAGGACTTACAATTAGACATTATATAACCAAACCAGACTGAGAACAGGAGGGACAGCAGGCAGGTTGTCTCCTCTCCCCACCAACTACTTTTGTCCTTTCTTATGCTATTGCTTCTAAGGCTTCTGATTATAACAGACTATACTACATGTAAGGATGGCTTCCAACAAAAAACTCCTGCTCTGGAGACCACTTCAGACCATCCCACAGACAAGAAGCTAACTATGGTAAACAAGGAAGACTACAACTACATCTTTGTGGCTGTGGCTGAGTTAACTGTTATGACAAAGCTAATTACATAAATGTGAAAACAAAGAAACTTCAATGAACAGAATTCAAGACAGCTGCAAGGCTAGAGGGTAATAACACTGACCATGTGATTAACCCTTGGAAGACAGTTAAGGTCAATAACTAACAAAGCTAGAGTCAGAGATGGACAGAGGTAAAATTTCAACTACCCACACAACCACTTGGCTAGTGGGACCAGAGGACATGCATACAGTCTTCCAATGGCTCAGAAAATGAGAGCTCAAGGAATTAACCAATATCAATAGAGACTATTTCAGTTTTTGTCCAGTTTCTACCATGGCCCTATAAAAACCCTAGATAATGGAGTTGAAAGGCATTTTCTTCTATTGGATACTTCTCTCATTCTCCAGATTTCTCTTATTTTTCTTAATTTATCTTTTTTCTCAACTATTCGTGTCTCTATAACACTTAATAATGCTTACTTTTGCTTTGCATACTGCCACAAGAGTCCAGATTCACTGTCCCAGACCTGTCATTGGGTCATTGATGATTATCATCATCTAACATCCTAGGTCCCTGGATCATAGACAACTGGGCTATGAAAAGTCTAATCACTCTCAAACCCTTCATCAATGTTTATTTTGATTGTGTGTATGTATGTGCTATGTACAAGTTCATGTACATGTATGTATGTGTGTGGCAACATGTAGAGGCTACAGCTGATGTCAAGTGTCCCTGCCTTATTTCTTGAGACAGGGTCTTTCTTTAAACCTTGAACTTAGCCATTTGGCTAGAATGAGAATAGAAATTCCACTGAACTTCCTGACTGTACCTCTGCAGCAATGGAATTATGAGTGGGTGCCATCACCTACCGCATCCAGCTTTTACATGGATGCCAAGGATCCTCATGCTTATGTGGCAAGCACTTTCCCAACAGGGACATCTCCACCAGTCAAGGAACATTTTAAAGGGAGAAGCATGGACTATAACAAGTGTGAAAAAGGTAGGGGCTGGAGAGATGGCTCGGGGTTAAGAGCATCGGTTACTGTTACAGAGGACTCAGGTTCAATTCCCAGCACAAACATGGCAGCTTACAACAGTCTGTAACTCCATTCCCAGGGGATCCAATGCCCTTTTCTGTCTTATGCAGACAAAATTCCCACAGCCATAAAAATAAATGTAAAAATAATAAATAAAGCCCATCTGGTAATGCACATTTTTAACCCTCCCCAACCAGCACTGGATGAAGAGCAGGTCAATCTCTGTGAGCTCAAGGCCAGCCTGAATGTCAGAGTTAGCCACGGCTAGTGAGATCCCGTCAGAAGAGAAGGAGGAGGAAAGAGAGCAAGTGAAAAACAAGTTCAGCTCTACGACAGCATACGTGGAAATTCTAGAAATGGCCAATTTTAAGAAAATGGGCAATTACCATATTTGAATCTGGAACAGAGAAAAATTCTAATTAGCTAAAAAGAAAGACAAAAATCTAAAACGGGTTCTGAATGTGGATAACGCAATGATTAATTCTCTCAAATCCAAATATTAGCGCATTTGCACCCTAACAGACAGTGCTTGAGAGCACACAGACAGTGAAATGTTTCTCACTTCACATCACTGTTTCTCCCAAACCTATGAGGAGGACTGGAAAACAGAAAAAGATAGACCTTTCTCTTAAGAACATTAAGTGTAAAGGCCAAAAAATAAAAGTATACCAAACTCAAAATCAAATCATATACAGGTAGAAATTACGCAGAAATTGTAGATTTGACTTCACATAAAATCAAGCAATCTGGCACACATGATCCAAACAGAAGGAATCAAGAATCTCCAGGTATATGAAAAAATAAATTTTATAACATTCAATATCAATTTTGGATGTTTTATCTTATTAATGTAATAAAAATGAAGGGATAATTATTTAAAGAATGAACAGTATCTATCCTAAAATTTCGCCAGCAATATAAACACTGGTAAAATACATAAAGCACTCCCCAGTAAAGCCATCGAAAGCAGGTTGGTAACTAGTCCTATCGCTCTAGCCAGCAAGATGGAAAACGGAAGAGGGCCAGCTACTGCAGAGGGTGAAGGCACCCCCATCAGCACCACTTGGCCCTGCCAGACAGAAACCCAGAAAGATCAATATTAAAGGAATCAATGGTGTGCCGTCAATATGTACAATCAATATGACCAGTTACAGCATAAAAAATTAAAGAGCTCCCCATTTCTCCATAATTAGATAAATAAATAATGGAGAATTATAGGCTACAATAATAGCAACAAAGTATTAAAAACTCAAAAAAAAACATCATTATAAATACAAGGGCTCCGTAAATCAAAATTTCAAAAGATTACGAAAACAGGAGGATTGGGGAAAATGGAGAAGTAGGCTGAGCTCCTAGGAGACTGAATATAGGACAAATATTGTTTTCAAGTAGGCTTGATTAGACTGAGCTTAAAATGACAGCACTGCAAATGAGTATACACAACTAGTTGGCACTATGCTGAATATGCTACACCCAGCATCTCATTTAGTGACACAAACAAAAAAAGTAGCCAGGACCCACTGAGATGAAATGTGTGTATGCAGTGAATGAATGCCAACTAGAGAAGAAGAGAGAAGGGGCAGAATGTTGAAGGCCAGGAACTTTAGACACGAAAGAAGTAAAAACACTATCAGAAATTAGAATACATAGTTAACCTTTAATCAAAATTATAGGGCACTGTGAACAGGAAAAACTAGATTATTACATTGAAATAATTAACATGGAAAGAGAAATACATAAATTATATATAATTTTTTAATCATTAACCCAAGAGAGGATTTCCATTTGTTTTGTATGTTATGGTGTCCTTAGAACACTAGATAATGTAAAACTTATATTATAAGAACTGAATAAATCCAAAAAAATTAATAAAACAATTAATATGATTAGTCAGTCCTTAAGATTTTAGTAGTCAAAGGAGGGCTTAATAAAATTAAGGCTGTAGCGACTGGATAAATATTTTTTGGAAAAAAAAAGTAAATTCAACTTACCTCCAACTTTTATTTCCATGGGTAACTGAGCTATGAGGAACGAACTATTAAGGAAAATATCAATGAAAATCTACCTAAAAACAAAGTGAAAGGCAAATGATATGAACATCCCACACAGAGGAATGCCATCTCCAGTGCATGTCTTAACTAGCAGGCAAAACCAAAATCTCAGTAGAAAAAAATGGGAAAGAGTATTAGACCACAGGGGGTGGAGAGTCATCCTCACAAGCAATCAGAAAGAACTAGATTAAATTTCTTCTCAGCAATATGATATGACTGACCAACACAGCCTTTAAGTCATTCAGACCTTTTACCCAGTAACATTTCTTTTGTAGAAATTCATCATCAACTTGATGGTTACATAATGAAAACACATTTAAACCAAAGAGTTTACAAAGCTTTGTGACAACATTTATATAAGCAAAGTAAATGATTGTGATCCCTTTTGCTTCTGTTGTTGTTGATGATGATGATGATGATGATGATGATGTTCTTCCTTTCCTTCCTCTCTCTCTCTCTCTCTCTCCTCTCTCTCTCTCTCTCTCTCTCTCTCTCTCTCTCTCTCTCTCTCTCTCTCTCTGTGCTGGGAACTGAAGCAAGAGCCTTAGGCATATCAAGCAGCAGGTTCACCAAGAGCTGCCCACTTCAGCCCCTTCTGATGCTTTACAGCATAAGTTTTCCCAAACACAAACCAATGGTTACCCAACTAATACACTCAAAGAAAAATAGGGACTTTTGATTAATGCCCACTTAGTAAGTCAGAAGCTATTCACTCTTACATCTTTCTTTAAATGGTTCTAATGGTATTTAATAATAATTACTTAAGAATATCTTCTATAATATACTACTTTAAGTATAGAAGATAGGTAAATTTTGTCTCATTTTTTTATTTTTGAGATTCTAATATAATTACAATATTTTTTCCTTTCCTCTCTCAAAACTCTCCCATATATACCTCCCACTTGCCTTCAAATTAATGGCCTCTTTTTTACTAATTGTTTTTATTGCACATATAATTTATATACATATATATTCCTAAATATAACCTGATCAATACACATAATGTTACTTGTTTGTATGTTTCCAGGACTAACCCCTTGGCTCTAGACCCCCAGCTCCCACCCCCAGCTTTCCTGTCACATAGAACTGGGGGCACTTAGGCTTTTTACCATCCACTTTGGCATGTGCATTGATACACGTTCTTGTTCAACTCATTTTTAGGCAGTCATGCTGGTGAGACTTCATGTAGCAAGTGTCTTTACCTGCTGGATGTAGCTTCTGGTATTACTGGGAGACACAATCTCACAACAAACTCCATAGTTATTTGGCTCTTACAGTCTTTCCGCCCCTCTCCCTCTCATGTTCCCTGAGCCTTAGGTGCAGGAATATTTTGTAGATATTTCCACTGGGACTAGGCCCACAACCCTGCATTTTGATTGGTTGTGGTTTTCTGTAGTGGTCTCCACCTGTTGCAAAAAGAAGGTTCCTTGATGAGGAGTGACGACTACTCTTATCTGTGGGTATACGGACAAATGTTAATAGACTGTATTGAAGGCTTAGTCTGGTTAGTAAACTAGTGGTAGTAGAGTCTTCTCCAATAACCATGACTCACTAGTACTGAGTAGTTAACAAGGTTTCCAATACCAGGTATGGTATCCCTCTTTTTTGAGCAGGCTTAAGTCCAATTAAAGAGCTGTTGGTTACCACCAAGGTATGCATGCCACTACTTCACCCTTAGGGTTGTCACTGGTGTCATAGCTAGGTACAACTGTTTTGACAAACATACATGCATGACTGAAATCCATTACATTCTTTTATAGAAGATTTCTATGAAATTTACTTTTTTTCTTTTTTTTAAGGCATTGCTTGGTATCAACTCCATCATTGAGATTTCATGACAATCTTCTTTACAATGTCATTTGGAAAGGAAAACAACACTTAAGCTTACTTCCCACCTCTCAATTCCCAGTATTTATTTTATGCTGTTGCTAGTGATCTACCTATGGTTCTGTAATACAATTTATCATCCACAATATAATCTATTTGAAGACTTTAAAAGTCTAAACTAATGCACTGTCTTTCCCATCGTACCAGCTCAAAGAATTCCATATTATTTAGTTATTCTTTTAGTTGGTGTTACCTTTTACTTAATACAGAATACCCACTTTCACCCAGTACTCTTATTTATTACAAATACTTTCACCTTGCCTAGGTAAAAATAAGCCATTTTTTTTTTCTGTAGCTCTCTTTAGAACAGTAGTTCTCAACCATGGCTGCACATTGAATTCACTCGGGAAGCCTAAAGACGACTACCTTCACAACCCCTGAGACTAATTTAATTAGTCTGCAGTATCACCTGGATAATAGGATTTTTCTTAAAGCTCTCCAGGTGATTATAATATGCAGCCAAAGATGAGAATTATAGATTTTCCTTAAGGAGATAATATATAAATTTTTAACCAATATATAGTGGCTATAAGAAAAACGTTAATGATTTTGGACAACTCCGCCATTTGATACTTGACTGGTCTTCACGCTAAAGAATGTATCACCCGTGCCATCAATGTGCCTATGATTTGCAATCATGAGGTCTTTCCCTTATAATTACAATACCATGTGAGTATGCTATCTTAATATTTCCCACTGGGGAAAAAAGTCTCAATCAATTGTAATTCATATAAAACATGTACAAGAATTCGAGGGGCCTGCCTCAAAGTGTGATTTTTCCTTTCAGAATTTCCATATTTCATAACCTGGGAGTCATCTTCCTCAACTTTTAAATTTCATTTTTACTTATTTAGTTTGGGTGGAGTGGAGATATGCACACATATGTGCACACATGCCAAGGTACATGTGTAGAGATCCAAGGACAACCTGCAAGAGTCACTTCTCCACATGTGTCCCAGGGATTTAACTCAGGTTGTCAGGCGTAGTGACAGGTGTCTTTACTTGCTGAGCCATCCAGAGGGTCCAGCTCTCTCAATTTCCTTTTGAAATACTTTAATGACCTTATAGTAAAACTTGGCTGTTTATTTTCTGAGAGTACAAATAAATGAAGCTCTTAAACAAACAAAAAGAAACAGAAGAGGTAAAATGCAATCACCATACTTTATTTCACTTTACAAGCAGTCTTCAAATATCAAAATAAAGGGTGACTACATTTTTGAAAGAAAGGGACTCTGATATCACTTAATCCATTTCAGTTCTCATTAGCACAACTCATTCTACCAAATTAAGTGCTGCTGCTGGGGCACCCAGACACCCTGTGGAGGGTTAGATGAATCAGCGAAAGCAATAAGCATTTTTCTCTGCGATACCATTTCAAGTCCAGCCTGTGGTTTTTCTTTAATGTGTGGTTTCCAACTGGCTCCCTAGAGGACAAGGTATTCCCTCTTATTAAAAGCAGCACACAGTGTAACCCATTCCTTTGGTATTTGCCCCACACTGTACTAACGCCAAATGAGCACAAAGGCTCAATGATGCAGGATCTTTCAGAACAGTACCGGGTCTACTGGAAACTACAGGCAAAAGAGCAAGTCAGATTGCCGGGGTTCACTGCTACTTTCTTGTCCCTCAGGCTTGATAATGGCATTGAGAAGATTTCTTTGAAGTCATTGGTTCTGTGTCAATAGAGATATCCATTTTCAGAGATGTCTTCAGAAGGACACCTATAGGTCTCAAAAGATGTTTAAGGGTTCAAGTGCCACAGAAAACTAGAAGATCTTTATACTTTCCTTTTAGAGTATCTTTCCTCCAGTCTAGATCTCACTAATTCTTTGAGGCATAAACTAAATCTGAGACTTGCACATATCTAACATTTACCAGATTCTATATGCCATGCACTATATATGCAAAGTATACAATATACATATCTATAGTATCAGGCCACAGTTGCACCTCAAACCCCAAAAGTAAGGCAACACATCACGCAGGCAACATGGTGCCAAGCAAAAGAAAGATGCCCTCTCAGCACTTGAAACCTATTATTCATTTCCAACAAAGCTGACTTTCCTGGGCCTGTTATCAGAGGACTAAAAATAAATAAATAAATTACAGAAAGGACAACTGTTTCTAAAGGAGATAAAAGTGGTCATTTTTGCATATGTTGAATATACCTATCTGAAGAGCATAGAACTCAAAGTGCTTCAGGTTTGGGATTTTGGAAAATTTGCATACATATTACATTGTATCTTGGGGATGGGACTCAAGCATAAAATGTATTCATGTTTTCTGCTCACCTTGTATACATAGCCCAATAGCAATTGCTGACAACCTTTTCAAATATTTAACTATAACTTGTCAAATGAAACAAGATATGAAAGGATCTACTTGTAGACACTAAAAAAGTTTAAGATTTCTGAGCATTTAGGTTTCTGGATTATCAGATTATGGATATTTTCCCTAAACTACAAAATTCAAATGAAAGAAAAGCAAATATCCATTGCATATTATCTCACACAATATTGTATTCCCACAATGCAGTCCTGCAAATCAGTTTTATCTAAGAAATTTCTGCAGCTTATTTATACATATTTCTCCAACTTTGAACTATCAAGGATTACACAAAATGATGAGAAATGAGTGTATGAAAAGGCTTATTTCTTAAAAGGCACTGTACATCATTTCAACGGCAATGCAAACAGAAACGCATGAGCATAGGCATAGGAACCATGCAAAAAGTTACTGGGTAAAACTTTCATCCTTTAAATCCCCCTTTTTTTATTTCTAATTCAAACAAGAGTTGGCTGTTTTCTCAACATGTTATAGTCAATAATAAAAACAAAAATAACAGAGAAATGGCTGAGTACAAACTTCCATTTCCTGCTGAATCCAAACTATCAGCTCTTTAAATCGTGTTCATGGTAAGCAGTAATGAATAGACTTACAGTGGAAACACACCTGTGAATAGACTTCTGTGCTCGCCAACGCGTGCTTGTCTTAGTTCCCCCAGTTTTTAACCTCTAAGGACCCCATGTGTTACCTTTCCCTGTAGGTTCTCAACATTTGCTACACATCTGACAGGTAAAGACTTTATTACACATAACTGATTTGCTTGAGGATTTTTTTGTTTTGTTTGCTTTGTTTACTGTTTGTCTAGTTATATAACATTGATCTCTCCTTCAATCATCTATAATTACCCACTGGTCGTGATTATTGGTAGTTCTACAATGGATCAAATACAATCAGGGCAATAAAGACGAGGGGGTGTCAAGCAGTGTTTACTGCTGAAACCATATTCCAGTGGCTGTTTGTCACCACACATGCCTATCATGCATGTAGCCCTGCATATGTCCACTGAGGCAGTGGGACCACCTGGTACAGTGCTCTGGCACAGAAGTTAACCCAAATCTACTCCCAGGATTTTCTATAAAAGCACCAGTAGTCATGGTAGGGCCTGAAAAGCACTGACTGTTACTCCTCTGTGTTGAAGCGTGCCAGTCAAAACCACAGCATGTGTATTTTCACTGAGCTGAGTTTACTACTATTTAATATTCTCAAATAGTTCATAGACCCAACCTCTTACTGGTTCTGTTGGACATTTCAGCCTAGTAAAAACAGGGCGAAAACCAAACAAACCCTGTGGCTCAGCTCTGGTTCATCAAAGCCAAAGAGCCCTACCAGTGAGAGGTTTTGACTACAAATCTGTCGTGGCCTCCAGGGTAAGGTTCTCATCTCTGTGATTAATTTTCTTCAGTTACAGAATGAGAACCCCTTCAGACCTCAATTTCTGATACTCTTAGTTCTCAAAGTTGGGAGAAGTGAGTGAGCAGTAAAAAAACATTTTATTGCCTGTCTGAATAGGAAGATACAGAATAAAATATACAATGGATTAGTGACTGTGCAATCATCATGTTACTTCTTTTATAAAACCCAACTGTATAATTCAAGACTTAAAGTAAGTTTTGGCATTAATTGTTGGCTTGTGCATCAAATTCACATGAACACAGTTAAATTCCCATTTTATTTTTTCCTAGGAGGAAACCTGACTGCCAAGAATTGTTCCAGCTCCCTTAAGCAAGCAGCATGTCTTAAAAAAAAGAAAAGAAAAAAAAGAAAGTGGAGGTCCTTCTGAATTAGATAAATGTTCAGTTGTTACAGGATCTCCCTATTTAAAATATAAATCACTAAAGTTCATCTGATTATGCCTAAGGTTCTCAATATTTAAAAACAAAAACAAAAAGTCTAACCATTCCAAATAATTTTGCATAGAATATACGCAGTGCTTTTCTCCTTTCATGAAGTTGGGTTTATTTTGGTAATGTCTGAGTAACATTACATCAACAGTTTCCTCAGTAGCATTGTGTGAGTACACCTGTTTGCCAATTCAAATAATTGCTAGAGAAACATTCTATTTAAACAGGAAGAGCCAAGAGAGCTGCATTATTTGAACAACCAAGGGAGAGTACCCTTCCTTAACAAACTGCAACAAGTATTCACAGTAGAAATGAGCCAGTAGTAAATGACTTTTCTCAAAAGAAGCCTAAGAGAAACTATTCCAAATACAAATTGCCTCTTGATTTTTACCAGATAATAATTTGTACATAGTAACACACTAAAGCTAAGCTAAATGTAATGTGAAAGGTGAAACTAGACACTGGGTGATGCTCATATGCTTTGTATGGACTCCTACCATAACATAAATATAAAACCTACGCTTAGTTTAAGAATGACTATGGAGGTTGGCACTTGCAGAACCTACACAAATAATACAGACTCCACACAAGCACCACATGAGGACATATGGTCTCATGTAGGAGTGGAGAAGCAGGTTCACCACACTCTGCAAGGCATTCACTCTTCACCTGGGAATGGCAGCTCTTATCATGCCAAGTGGCTTGGTACTAGAAAATGCTACTCTGACCTACTTCTCTCCACCATAGGAGACTGCCTAGAGCTGGTTAGATCTCTATCAACACAACGTTCTATGAACTCCCTGGAGTGTTGGGCTATCTGAAGGCTTCTGTGATTAGCCTTCAGCAAGTAAAGGAATGCACTCAAGAGAATGACAGTCCGAGAATAGCTCATTTGGTTCTGATTTTTCAAAATTGGAAAGAACACTTAAGATCTATCCTCTTGGAAAATTTTAAATATGCAATATAGTATTATTAATCTCGGGCAAATTCATAGTTGTCCACCTATCCCCAAACTCAATGAGCTGCATCCAGTAACTACGCACAGCTTTTAACATGCCAAGTAGACTTCAATGAAAACCAAAGATTGGACAAATGTGGATAGGAGGGTTGTAGTCGGGGCATGATGGGAAGTGATAGGAAACTGCTTCCTCTGGACTACAGTTTTATTGTAAAAGTATATTCAAAAGGTTCTAAAAGGAAGACCTTACATGCTGCAGTTACTATTTCAGGAAAGTAATAAAAGACTGTACATGTAGTTATGCTTTCTGCAAGCTCTGGTATCGCTGGGTCCCCACGCCATGTCACAAGCTAAGGGGACTGTTACAGATTTCTTCAGAACGTTCCAGGATCAGCATTCCATTAGAAGGCTTCCTAGACAGTTTCTTGTGTACACATTTATCCAACGACGGCAATTTAAGTTGTTCCCTTCCTGTATGGTACAGAACATCAGACTCCTAGGGTCCTGTTTTAAAACTAATCATGGTAGACATTTCATCTGACAGAGCTTCCTTAAATGTTTGGACAAGAAGCCATAAGCAAAGCATTTGCACTAGTCCATCTGTCATCACCACTGGACTTCATTAAGCCTGCCATGGTCTGGAATGACTTACCATAGTCACTCTGGGTGCGTATCTTCCTCAGTGTTTGAGTGCTATGCCCTGTTTGGCAGCACAGGAAACTTAAAAAAATGTAACTTTGATTTTAATTCACCAAAGAACATGTCTAGTCCTTTGCCCGAGTGGAGATTCCTCTGTAATGGAAAAGTGTCCATGATCCACCAGCTTTACCTAGCTACACGCTCTCACTCTATTCTAAGGGAAGAGCCCAGCTCCACACACCCCACCGGCAGCCCAAATTAAAGTTGTCGGGAGTTGCATTCTAACCCTGTCCCAACCTAACCTGCCCAGGTGCAATTACTGCAGGGCCTGCACAGTGGGGTCAGCTGTTCCATCCACGTCTTGCGGATGGTGAGGTGAAGCTGACGGATCCTGCCAGCTCAGGCCAGCTCTGACCAGCTCCGGCTGAGGTAAAAGACCTAAGCGCTCCAACCTGCCCAGGACACCCCTCAAAGATTGACTAAAATAGTGTCCAGCCCCTCGCAGAAAGGTGAAGGCAGGTGCCCCAGAGCTCTCCCCAGGAGAAAACCCCGGGGGGGGGGGGGGGGGGAGAAGTGGCCGCAGGAGGCTCCCGGTCCCGCCACTCACCTTCTGCTGCCTCCGGGCCATATCGGTGGGCTGCTTGGCATTGAAGGGGTACGCGATGCACCTCACAACGAAGACGTAGAGCTGCAGGCGGATGCGCCGCTCCTGCTCCTCGTCCAGCTGCCGCTCGGGCTCATCTCGTCCCTCGCTGAGCACCGAGGGGCTCGGGCTCACGGGTCTAGCCGCTCCGCCGCCGCTGCCTCCGGAGCGCCCCGGTGCGTCCCGCCGCCCTTCCCGAGCCGCGGCCGGCGGCGCTCGCTGGGAGCCGCCCGGCGCCACCAGCACCTCGCGGCTCTCCTCCTCCAGCCCCTCGTCCGACTCCTCCTCGCTGGAAGACGGGTCGAGCATGGTGCGAGCTGGGGCCCCTGGGCTCCTGGCCGAGCGAAGCTGTCCCCGCGGGTCCGCGGGAGCCTGGGTCCGCGCGCGGCGGCCGCAGAACGAAAGGGAAAGTGGCCCGGGCTTTCCGGACACGTCGAGTTCGGCGCCCGAGTGTTTGCCGCGGCCAGGACGCGGGGCGGGCGAGCGGAGCCGCGGGAGGCGAGAGGCGGAGTTAGCGCGGGGGCGCTCGGGGCGCCCGGGGACCGCTCGCCCAGCCTCTGGTCCGCCAGCCCGCGCTCGCCCCCAGCCCCGCCGCCGCCGCCGACCCCCCGCCGCCCGCGCAGGTGAGGAACCTGTGGCGCCTCCAAAGCAACACGTGGAATGGAATGTCGAGGAGCGGCCGCGGGGCCGCGGAGTGCGCGTGCGCGCGCCGCCGCGGCCGCCACCGCCTGGGCCAGCCGGGTGTGCCCGGTGCCCCGGAGCGCGCAGTTTGCTAGGAACCGGAGGTGCAGAGCCCGGACGACCCCCGGTCACCGAACAGCGGTCGTCCTGCAGGCTTCCCGTGGAGGTGGTGCTGGAATAGGGGCAGGGAACGCAGTCCTTTAGTAAGAGGAGAGGGACAGAGGTCCGGGAGTGGCTGGGACCCAATCCTGATGCCCTTCGTGAAACTCCAGTGCTGAAAAGTGCGTTCCTGCCCTTCACCTCGAAGTATTCTTACCAAGAGACTTGAAAGAAGTATCTTGCCCTTCCCCGCTGCGGTGGGACACTGCAAGAAGTCCACATTGTAAGCGTCACACACAGCACATGCATTAAAGAAAAGTTGAAGGGGTGTGTGTCTTTTAAACTGGTATATATTTTTGTTTCTTGCAAACCCATGAGCACGTTAAATTTTATATTTGCAAAATGATACTCTGATTCAGAATAAACACAGCTCAACTGTTTCCTACGTTGAGAGAGGATTGACCCAAAACAGGGTGTATCAGTTGGACAGACATTCAACAAACATCTGAGAGCCGGCCAGGTGTCCAGCTGTGTTATCTTGTGGCACAGACACAAGCTAGGGCACACCCCACACAGCCGCTCTCTTTGCTGGCCTCAAGTGGGCGTCTCATAGCTGCACCTGAAGCCTGTATAATCTGTGCAGATTTTTCAATTCCAAAACTGCCTAACAGTTTTGTTGTTGTTGCTGTTGTTGTTTTTGTCATTCTGTAACTTCTGTCCTGAGCCCAGACGAAGCAATATGCAAAACAGACGTTCAACACAAGGTGCAGTGGCCACTCTGGCCGGAAAGTTGCAGATCTCAGGGGAAGTAACACAGGACAAATTAAGCAGCCAGTTTTAAGTTTCTCTGTCCTGTGGCCAAGTAGCAGTTTGGGGTTTTCCATGCCATTTGGTAGTTAGATACACAAAGACAGACTTTCCTTCTGCATCTAACGATGTTCTCCATCAGAAAAAAAGAAGGCTTTTACTTCTAGGGAGCCTTCTCTATTTGTTAATCATTAAGTGGCCCCTTAGTAATAGAAGATCCTTACCAAAGACCTGCCTGCTAGCTGATGATCGATGCTAACGAAAAATATAGCTTAAAACTGATGTATTTAAAGACTTTTGTTTTGGACAAGGTAGACAATTAGTGGAAATCTTAAACATTTTATTTAGGGCCTGACCTTGTGCAGTTTGCAAAACTCGTGAGGCTATTTATCGAATGCCATTACCTAAGTAGCCCCCTAAGGCAGGTAGGTGACAGTGTTCTGATGATCTCCCTTTGTACCGGATTTTGCTCTAAACTCTCCATGCATTATCTCAGTTATTTATCTTTACCTCTATAGTACAGCTATGGAACCTGAGGCTCCAGCACTAGCAACTGATAGAATAAGGACTGAACACAGGCTTTTACTTCCAGTGGTGGTCTTTTCTATTGTAATTTCTCTTGATCATAGAACAGTATATTAAAATGTGGTGTTTATTAAACTGGGGATGCAATTCTTGAGGACGTAAGAGTACAACTTTATTATAGCCATTCCTCCCTTTGCTTTCTAGTCAAAGTATATACTTCAATTTTATTAATTACTAATACTTCTTGGTTTGACAGCTTATTATTTTCTTTCCATTTGATGCCATAGCTTATTTCTTCTTATTAAAAATATTAGAAGTCAAAGATCTCCAAGCTTTGGAGATCCCACAGGAAAACTTGTAATATTAAAAAAAAAAAGCCATCCATGAAGATGAAGATAAAAAGCATAATTTAAATATTCAAAAAGGAAAGAAAGAAGGGTAAAAGAACAAATAAAGGAGTAGAGGGGTACACATATCAATTCATAGGGTGTAAAACAGGGGACAGGTAGACTCTAGATATAGGCAGTTACGTGTTAGGATTTGGGAGATAAGTAAAATCTGGAGATAGATTTTGTGGTGGTTTGAAAGAGAATGGCCCCCGTGGGCTCATATATTTGAATGCTTAGTTCCCAGTTGGTGGAAATGTTTGAGAAGGATTAGTAAGTGTGATGTTGTTAGAGGAAGTGTGCCACTGGGGGTGGGCATTGAGGTTTCAAAAGCCCATTCCCTACATATCTCTCTCTGTCTCCTGCTTATGGATCAGGATGTCAGCTCTCAGCTGCTGCTTGTAACACAAATGTTAAAAGGTTTTATTAATTAAAAAAAAAAAAAACAGAGCCTGATATTGGGGTAAATGCTGAAAGATCATAGAGACAAAGGAACAGCCACATCTTACCTCTTGGACTCCTCAGCCCCAAAAACCTCAGCCAATAAGCCTCTAGCTGAAAAATCTTACTCAGCTGAAAAGGCATTAGTTCCTGTCTCCTTACACCTTATATACCTTTCTCCACCCACCACATCACTTCCTTTTTAATGCTGGAATTAAAGGCATGTGACTTCCCAACAAATGCATGGATCTCAAGTATTGGGATTAAAGGTGTGTGCCACCACGGCCCGACTGTTTCTCTCCTATACTGGATCAATCTCATGTAGTCCAGTATGGCTTTGAACTCACAGAGATCCAAACAGATCTCTGCCTCCTGAATGCTAGGATTAAAGGTGTGTGCCACCACTGTCTGTCTTCTATATTTAATTTAGTGGCTTGTTCTGTCCTCTGATCTTCAGGCAAATGTTATTTGGGTACGCAATATATCACCACAGCTGCTCCTGTGCCATGCCTGCCTACCTACCTACAGCCATGCTCCCTGCCATGATGGTCATAGACTCACCCTCTGAACTGTAAGTCCCCAATAAACTCTTTCTTCTATAAGTTGCCTTGGTCATGTTGTCTCTTCACAGCATTAGAAAAATAACTAAGACAGATAAATAGTTGGTGTTTTAGTTAATATTTTGAGAAACCACAGAGGTAGGGTGAGGCATTGCAGCTTCATTGGCAGTTGGTCTGTGTTTGGGAGGCATGCCCTTGGTTTCCAGGGAAGGAAGTAATGAATGTCTACCTGAGAAAATAAATAACTAAATCAACAAATTAAAAATGGGTGGATACATGACTGAGGGAAGCAAGCATATTTCTGTTTTTGCTTTCAGTCTAACTGCTATCATATTACAATTGGCAAAATTCCAGCAAAGCTCAGGTGACAGGCTCCTGGTGGTGGAGCTCTGCGCAGGTGGCAAGCCTGCCTGACTAGCCACCTGAGTAGACTGTGACCAGAGGATCCTGGTGTTTGGACCCACAGCGATGATAGCATGGATGAGGCCAAATTCTGTTAGCACATCCTAGATTGGTCCTTCCTACTGATATTACAAAACATCTTGAAGAGTTCAAGACTTCAATCCCTGTAACTTGCTAAATCATTCCCTTTGTTTCTGCTGGGCAGAGTGTCATCTTCCTTCTTCCCATCTGTATAGTCTGGTGTTGAACATTGCAGCAAACTTCCCCTGGACTATGCCTGAATATCCATTCTGAATGCATAAGAAGTAAGAAAGAGAGAGAGCAGAGGAAGTCCTGAGTGAGTGAAGACCTGAGTGACTGTGGTGTTAACATGGGCACAGCCATGTCAAGGACCCTAATGCCTCAGCCTCATGAGAGTGGCAAAGCCTTCCCCGGATGAAGTTCAGAGGTATGGCAGTCTTCCTTGTGTCCATGTGTGGATTTTGATAGTTGTGTACAGAATATGTCCACTGTAGCTTTTCTCCCCCGCCCCATCCCGGGATGTTTACAGCCTGAAGACTGCTTTCCCACAGAGACTGCTTTTGTCTCCTTCATCTTGTTGTATACCATAAACCCTGATTGCTTGTCTAGTTGTCTGCAATAACACCCTCAACCCTATCCAATGGTGTGTCATATATTCAGCTGCCAGGGAACTACAACTTCTCTGTCAGAAAGCCCAGGTAATCAGATCCCAAGATTTCTGTGTATCCGTTTTTGTCTTTTCTTCTCACCCCTAGTCACAATTACAAGACCCAAGCCATACAGGGGCTTGGCAGGACAAGACGTTGATGAAAAATTACTTGGCTAAACCTGGGTTTGGTCTCTATCAAGATAATGGTGCATGACTATAATTCCAGCACTCCAAAGATGGAGGCTTACAAGTTCAAGATCACATTTGTCTACATAGGGAGCTTGAAGCCAATATGGGCAACACAAGATCTTGTCTATATAAATAAGTAAATAAGTAGTTTTATTTTTTAAGTGTTAATATCAAGTAATGTGGGGGCACTGAAACCAGAAACAAGCCACTGTGAGAAGATAACTAAAGAAAACGTCTAGGAGAGAGGATGAGTGCTCAAATTTAAGAGGAAAGGAGAAGGAAAGCTTACAAGGCAACAAAAGATGATCATCAAATTAATAAAGTAACACAAGATTCCCCCCACCAAAAAAAAAAAAATCAAAAAGCATGTGTTTTTCTAGCATGTAGATTTCAGACTGTGTAAAAAAAAAAATGACTTAAAAGCAGAGGGGATGCTATTTGGGAAAAGAAACAGGACCAGTGGGACGGGATAAAGAGGCAGATAAAGTAATGGGGAGTGAATTAGATGACAGAGTATGATTTACGTGTAGGAGAACATCGTGATGAGACCCATTGTAATGTACAAAGAATCTACACTAATTGAACTGGCAAAGAGAGACACAGAGAAATCAATGGACCACTTATGGGGCACTCAAGAACAGGAGGACCACGAATAGAATACACATCCCAGAACAGAGTAACTCCATTAATAGTAGACACTGAAATATGGACTTTCAGAAGACTAGTAAAATTGGAGAACCATCAACTCTTTGAGTGTTTTATGTTGCATATCAGAGAAATTGTAGACATAGTTACAAATGTAAACTACTAAGTCCAGACAGGGAAATCATCAGCATGTGAGTGGTAGTTGAAGTCACAGATGTGCACAATAAGGTCCAGCAGGAATGAGTTCAGGAAATGAGGGCTGAAGATGTGAATTTTCTCAGATGTCCTCTCCTTAAGGAATGGGGGGGGGGGGGGGAAGGAACCCAAATTGTGACTATTCAATATAAGTAAATTTAATGCTAATAATTTTAATTAAATTTTTCTACTTTTTCTTGTAATTGAGTTTTTGTCATATTCCCCCTAACATATTACCTTTTTGGGTCAATATTATGCTATTTGATGCTCTGAATAATTGATGATATGGCGCACAACATAAAACTATGATTGGTTTGTACCATTTCACAAATGCATGTAATATACTTGGGTTATTTGGTGATTTATTTTTACTTTGGTAAAGGTGAGCATAAAAACAAATTGAAGTTATACAGCTTTTTAATGAAACACCTCAAATGCTAAAGAAAGATGGATGAACAGTAATAAAACATAAAATGTGTTTTGGCAATGATATTTAAATAGGTATGTGATCTGAATACCTGTAGGCAGGCAGTTCTATGCTGAACTGACTGGTGCTTGACATGAAAGGAAAGATTTAACTCTTTCAGTTACGGATTAAAAAAACATTCTTTCCTTGAATAGAATATGTACTATTCTGAGGACAATCAATTTAGCCCCTAAGAAGATACATATGGAACAGATATGAGAACAGAACAAATAATTATGTTATCCCTGGTGTTAGAGAAAAATTATCAAAATTTTCTTAAGCTGGAAATGAATGTTTTATTGTGTTATGTCATGTAACTGGAATTAAAACTATTTTTCAGCAAAAAATATTTTTCATGTTGAATTGAAGATCCGTTTTGTAATATTTATAAGAAAACTGTCAGAGTACAACCCAACTAATAAATAGCACACATTTACAAAGGTAAAATGAAAATTATGATTATTTTTGACACTTTGAGGTGACCATTTATGAGGCTACAATCCTCCTGAAAGATTCATTTCAATCTTAATATTTTTCTTTCTTCCCTCCAGTTAGAATTTGAGTTCTAGAAGAAATTGTTCAGAGGCCCAACAATTTGTAGATAATTGTTGAAAATATGTACAAATGATTAGCATAAATTAACTGCCAGTGAGCAACACATGCCTAACACCACACACACACACACACACACACACACACACACACACACACACACACACACACACAGAAAATTTATGAAGATTAACATAAGGGAAAATACTTGAAAGACTATCTCATATATAAAATCTAGTATTTTACAGCTATTAGTGTGACTTTCTTATTAGCTTTAATTTCAGATATAGAACTAGACAAACAACTAAAGTTACAAAGAATTATATAATTTTTTGTTGGATTTTACACAGCTCAGATTTTATATCCCTGGATTGTTAGCCTTCAAACAACCAGACCAACTCACAAATATTCATTGTGATATTTTATTATGATTTTAGGAGTTTTATAATTTCTGGAGGCATTACACTAGCTATTGATAGCAGTTTGGTTGGTGTCTAATTTTTCCATGCTATGAGAAATTTGAAGGAAGCAGACAAGAGTGAATTGGATTGTAAAACGCAGGAAGGAATAAAGAGGTAGAAACATACTGTGCTAAGCAGCTAAAACTGTCCTGAGGAAAGATCACATTAGTTGAAGATACATATATGTATATAATCATAGTTTCTAGGGAAACTGATATTAACCTCTGAGACTCATACTTTAAATCTTAGAATACCTTTGTGCCATGTAAGATTTTCGTGACAATGGATGAAGTCCAGAAAGTATGCTCCAAAATGGACAAAGCAATAAGAAGACAGAATCTATTTTTTCCCTCCAGCTTTCATGGGTTTTTTTTTTTTTTTGGACTTATATTGACTTTGTTGTTAAATGCATTTTCTGCCAGTCAATAGCATGTATTGAGTGCCTCTTTTATATTAAGCACTATGATAGGACACTGTAAAGAGAAAATTGCATTGATTGACTAGGAACTCAAGCAAGTCTCACATGTAAGATGAGAATTCTACTATGATAAACAACTTGCAATATGTCAACAATAGTTCTCAAGAAAATAACTACAGTGGAGAATTTTCCCAAGAAATTGTCATTAAATGGCATCAAATGGGAAAATGGTGATGCTTGGTTATTAAATATATATTTGCTCTATTCTGTGGCATTTATTGCTAAACTCAATTTCAGGATACATTTTCATTCTTAAGAGTTATTAATGACCCCAACTATTTTTGTTTATATAGATTTTTATTAATTTTCAATATTGCTCATATTAGAAAAGAAAAACAATAAAGTAAAACAATAAAAGCAATTGTCTTAGTTACTTTTTTATTTTTTTTTTGATAAGACAGCACAAGCAAGGCAACTTAGAAAAGAAAGTGTTTAATTTAGAGATTATGATTTCAGAGGGTGAGCCATAATGGGGAGCATGTATGGCGGCCAGAACAGCTGAGAACTAACATCTTCTTCTACAAGCATGAGTCAGAGAGAGCAAACTGGGAATGGCATGTGCTTTTGCAACTTTGAAGAAGTGACACCTTCCTACAACAAGACCACACCTTTTAATCCTCCCCAAATAATTCCACCAACTTGGGACCAAGTATTCAAACATAGGAGCCTATGAGAGCCATTCCCATTCAAGCCACCACAATAGCCAACTTCTATATACCATAAGTTGCATACTTTTATTTAAAATACTATATTCACAAAATAGGTTTCATGAAAAGAGTGGGATTATTTTACACACTACAGAGTCCTTTAATATCATCTGGAATCTCATATCAATTTCTCAGTTCATGTGTTACTATACATTATTTTGGTTCAAATGGATTAAAAACCATGCCTCGCATAAATATTTGGCTTAAAGGTACTATTTAATAGCTTTTCAATCTTATTCTTGCTAGAGGAAGGATGTCTCTGGGGGCATGTCTCTGTACCATCCCCAGTGTTTCTCTCTCTTCTCTCCTCTCTGTCTCTGTCTCTCTGTCTCTCTGTCTCTCTCTGTCTCTCTCTGTCTCTCTCTCTGTCTCTCTCTCTCTCTCTCTCTCTCTCTCTGTCTCTCTCTCTCTCTCTCTCTCTCTCTCTCTCTCTCCTTCCTTTGTGCTTACAGTTCAAGATGTGAGCTCTCAGCTTCCTGTTTATGTTGTCGTGCTTGTTGAATGTCACCATGCTTCTGCTCTGCCGTCATGAATTTTATCCCTGTGGAACCATAAACCAAAATAAACTCTCTTCCTAAAGTTGCCTTGGTCAAGGTATTTTATCACAGCGACAAAAAGTTAACAAATAAAGTATGAATATTCTTCTTTGACATTGCACCAATACTCAGCATGTAGTAGTTTATTTAAGTTTAGATGTGATTAAACTGTATCAATACATTTTTCTTAATATATACAACTTAACAATTTATCACTGTATCTTCTACTTTGGATGGATCATTTTTTTTTTTTTTTTGCAATACAATTCAGTTCTACATATCAGCCATGGATTCCCTTGTTCTCCCCCCTCCCGGCCCCCTCACCTTCCCCCCAGCCCCCCCCCCCCATTCCCATCTCCTCCAGGGCAAAGCCTTCCCCACAGACTGAGATCAACCTGGTAGACTCAGTCCAGGTAGGTCCAGTCCCCTCCTCCCAGGCCGAGCCAAGCAATCCTGCATAGGCCCCAGGGTTTCAAACAGCCAACTCATGCAATGAGCACAGAGACACCCGGTCCCACTGCCTGGATGCCTCCCAAACAGATCAAGCCAATCAACTGTCTCACCCATTCAGAGGGCCTGATCCAGTGGGGACCCCTCAGCCATTGGTTCATAGTTCATGTGTTTCCATTGGTTTGGCTATTTGTCCCTGTGCTTTATCCAACCTTGGTCTCAACAATTCTCGCTCATATAAACCCTCCTCATTCTCGATAAACTGGACTCCCAGAGATCCACCCAGGGCCTAGTCATGGATCTCTGCATCCAGATCCCTCAGTAGTTGGATGAGGTTTGTAGCACGACAATTAGGGTGTTTGGCCATCCCATCACCAGAGTAGGTCAGTTCGGGCTGTCTCTCGACCATTGCCAGCAGTCTGTTGTGGGATGGATCATTTTTGTATACATGATTTTATAACAACATCCATGTGCCATTTGGAAATTTTTTATTTGTTGAATCATAGATCTTCCAAATGGTGATAGTTCACTATATAACATCAAAAATTCCATTTGTCACTATCAACCTCAAACGGAGGATGTTTAAGTGCTTATGTTAGTTATTCTGCTGTTGCTGTGATAAGACACTGTGACCAAAAACAACTACAAAAGCAAGATATTCTTTGATTCTATGGTTTCAGAGGAAGAGTCCATAATGGCAGGGAGACATGGAAAAAAAAAAAAAACTGGAACAGGAAGCTGGAAGATCACATCTTCAGCCACAAACACAAATAAAAGAGGGAGAACAGGAGGAGGAGGCAAGGCTATGAACTCCCAAAGGCTGCCACTCTTGATGGACTTTACCCAGCAAGGCTGCACCACTTCTTCAAACAGTACCACTAACTGAGGACCAAGGTTCGGATACCGGAGCCTATGAAAGACAATTCTCATTCAAACCACCATAGTACTGGAGAATTGTTAAACTCGGTGGAAGATGAAGTTTTACAAGACTGGAACTTTCACTTGAAAACTTGAATTTTTATCGCTGGCAGCAATACTGCCAATGCTTTTCACTAAATGGCAGCTCACTGCATTCACTTCGGGGGGGTGGGGGGAATGTCTGCTGGAAACCCAGGCCTCAGAGCTGTCATCCGTGTGTCAGTTCTCTCAAATAAAACCCTAACTCCAGGGCTAGAGAGATGGTTCAGCTGCTGAAGTGCTTGCATTCCAAAAGTGAGGGACCCAAGTTTGATCCTGCGCGCACGTGTAAAACACCAGGCATAACAGCAGACCCTTGTAATCCTAGGGCTCTAGAGACAGGGACAGCAGTTCAACCGGGAGCTAGCATATTGGCACATCTGGTTGAATGAGTGAACTCCAGGTTCAGCAGATGTTACACTGCACTGAATAGACATATATAGTAGCTTCTGTGATACTTAGATATACAGAATCTAAAATGTTTTCTTTCATAGTATAAACATTCAGACATCTAATTTTTCATTAACTTTTATTCAATCTGACCTTCAAAAAACATTGTGTTAAATTAGCAAGACTGGTCTATAATATTGATAAATAAAATTAATATTTACATAAAAATAATTCTGTATTTTATATAGTTAAGATTATAATTTTTGAACTATGTTTGAAATTTATGTTATGAATCTAAAATTTATTAAATTTCTTACATTAAACTAGAAAAGGCCTGCTGACATCAAAGAAATGAAAACAAAATTGTGTACATGATTATAGCTTTTCAATCATATTTTTATTAGTGTGCATATCTTAAAAATAATCACATGATTGTGCTCAGAGACTTCAGAGATTCATCTTAATTGTCTTTAAAACAATCTGGAATCCCCTAGGAAGGTAATTGCAATGAAGAGTTTTCTAGAGTAAGTTGACCTCTGGGCATGTCTATGAGGGATTCCTTTATTACATTAACTGAGGTAGGAAGACCAGCCTAGTGTGAGTGGCACCATTTCACACTCTGGAGTTCCTTCTACAAAAGCAAGTTGAGCACTAGCATATATCCATTCATTCCGCTCTCCTAACTGCAGGCTTGACACAACCAGCTGCTCCAAACTCCCACTGCAGTGATTTCCTCACAGTGATGGACTGTCCTTCGAACTGTGAACTAAAATCAAACCTTCCCTCATCTGCCCATGTTCAGCTATTTCATCACAGCAACAGGAAAACAAGCCAAGACAGGAGCAAACAAATTCATATTTGAAACACAATTTAGAAATTTAGAACAAAGAATCTACACATATAGAACTTGGGTCCTAATGAGGTTTTAGAGCCCATACAATGCTGTGAGGAAAAAGACAATTTTTTCTACATTGTTCCTTTGTGCTCAACATCACAGTTTCACATCTTACTTTTAGGCAAGTGACATAAAGATAACTTACATAACATAAACCTATGAAAAGTCATTTTGATGTGTCTTCCACATAATGTATTTGTTGGGGGAAATAGTGACTGGAAACCAAATAGAAGAGTACATGTATATATGTCCGTTTATGTATGGGACTCTTGTGGTTGTGATGTGCTTCTGGAGAGAAGACTGTGTATAATTGAGGAGTGAGAAGGATTAAGATGGAGGAGAGAGAAAGAGAGAGGAGAGAGACTATGTGCATCAAAGTTACAGTCTGCATCACAAGAAGATTGTATATGTCTTTTTCACTCCTCAGAAGTATGAACAAATATGAATAAATAAATGTCAAAAATACTATTTAAAACTCTCCTCTAGGGAGCTTTAGGGAATCCAGAAACCCCACATTTCATACAAACTGAATTATACCCATGGACTTTATCTAACGAAAGAATTCAAAATTTGTATCACGGAATACAAGACACCCTAAAGCTAAGAATCACTGTATCTAGGTACTTGATTTTAATTAGAGTTGTAAACATGCCTCAGGTCCATATTTGGTAACTAGAGTAGACTAATGATTAATGGCCTAAGCCATATATAAGTAGATACTCCTTAATAATTCACTAGGGAGTTCTATTCACCATTTTCCCTATAACATCCTTAAGCTGGTTATGTGATTTACATTAAAATAACAAGAAAGACTATTAGGAAACATTTATCCGTAAATGTCTATACTTAAATTAATTAAATACTATATATATATATATATAAGGAGACTTTATCATTGATCACACAGTTTTTGCAGATAATTGAATAGTTTTATGGTCACATCTCAATTTCTTAGCACTCTGTAGAAACTGTGGTTCATGGCTGTGCAAACATTTCTTTAGTTCTCTTCTACCATTACAGCATTCTAGAAAGGTGACAGCCAGTAATGTCCCAGTGTCCTTTTGAGACTGACATTATTGTAGGCCAATGACTGCATAAATTTATCAATCTGTATTGTAATAATCATTGTTTATTTCACTCTTAGTATAATGCTTAATTTGCAAGAGGAAAATAATTTTAATTTCTATGTATGCCTAAACATACCAGAGCAGCAGAATGACATGTATATATGGCATGTACACACATACACAAGCACATGCACATGCATTACTCCCTACATCATTGTACCTCACAACACCAAGGGGGCTCCTAACCTTCTACTAACACCAATCCTTTTCTATCCCCAAACACAATATGATCTTTAGATTTCCAAATTTTACAAATATAGAAATATCCATAAGATGGTGCTGTATCTTTAATTTAATTTGGTCAGATTCTTGAGTACTGAAATACATCTGTTACAAATAAGGTTAAAAGCTTAGGTTAGACTTTCCCCCTTAATAAAAGTCTTAAGCTGTGTAGCTGACAATGTAAAGAAAATCAAAATCTTTAAAGCAGCTTCTCACATATCATATAATTGCTTAAGTATCTTTGTTCCAGATCTAGCTGCGAACAATACATTAAAAAGTAATCGAAATTCTCATTTCAACTGGCATTTTCTGAACTGTAGGCATTGTGCACATACCATATTAAACAAGGGAAGTGCTTGAATTGTACACAGTATCAATTTCTACCAAGGTCAATAGTAGTCTCTAAATGCTCTTTGAAATACCCAGTTTGACTAGGAATTAGAAATGACATTGTATGCAAATTATTTCTTTCAAATGTTGAAGACTTC
Organism: Peromyscus californicus insignis; assembly: GCF_007827085.1. Taxonomy (NCBI): domain Eukaryota; kingdom Metazoa; phylum Chordata; class Mammalia; order Rodentia; family Cricetidae; genus Peromyscus; species Peromyscus californicus. The sequence goes on from NW_026294584.1 coordinate 36,979,620, forward strand.
TATAAGAATTAATTCAATAAAATGCAATAGCTAGTAAAATTATTTTTTTCAATGAAGGAAATATGATTTAATATGCTAACTGTATAGTCTGATATAGTGTGATGCCATCATAAATAATATTTAATTTCTAATTTCGTTAGTCCAAACAGATTTCATAAGTAGAATATTTCAAATGGCTGTTACTCCATAATTTTTAAGATAAATGCTTTTATGTCAAAGGAATAAAAAGCTTTTGTCAAGAGGTGACAGGGGAAGTTTGTTCATAAAAGGAAAAATTAGGGGTCATGACAGACAATGACAGCCACAGAGACATATCCAAAGTGAGAACCTAGTCCCATCAATAAATACATGGAAATCCCAAATCAGTCATTTACTGTTGTGAGGTATATTTAACTTCATGTTTCTTATTTCCATTCATTTTCTCGTTTCTCTCTTTGTTCATTGCCTTCTTCTGAGTGACACCATCATTGGATCTCTTGTACAAAGTAATACTACAATTTTGTAGGAAACTGAATAGATGTTTGTAGGCATGATGCAGATAAGTTACAAAGAATCCTGTACAACATGATTTCAAAGTAGGAAAACTTAATGAATATTTATTGTTAGTAAACTTTGTGGTTAGTCTAGCTTTTCTGTCAGCAATATACTGTCTTTTGAAAACTATAAAATATTTCTAAGAACCGTTTCCTAGAATTAGTCTTTATGAATGTTATAATAAATGTTTAAATAGTGTGTATGTTGATGTAAATACAATAACAAATTGTATTCATTTGATAGAATAAATCATTGAAATTAAGAAACTAAAACCAGGGAGTTGGACATGGAGCTCACTTACCTACTTTGTGCACACCTCTGGGTTTAATCATTAGCACAAAAACTAAAAAGGAAGGAAGGAAACTAATGTCAAGTAATTTTATTTTCAACCATTTTCATTAAGCTGATTCCAGCACTCGGGAGGCAGAGCCAGGTGGATCTCTGTGAGTTTGAGGCCAGCCTGGGCTACCAAGTGAGTTCCAGGAAAGGCGCAAAGCTACACAGAGAAACTCTGTCTTGAAAAACCAAAAAAAAAAAAAAAAAAGAAAAGAAAAAGAAAAAGAAAAAAAAAAGATGATCCATCATCTTTTAGCTACATATTTTCCACTCACTTCACATCATTGTTGATAATATAATAAATATTTCCATCTATAATACCTTCCCAAGGCCACTTTCAATAGCAATTTTGTATATCCAGTGGAGAATTAGTTTGATACGAGATATATAATATAATATAATATAATATAATATAATATAATATAATATAAAAAGAAGAGAAACTTTGCTTATGAACTGTGTTTATGCATTCATTCTTTGAAATGCAGAACTGTTCCACAGACCTGAAGATTAAAGATGGCTATTTAGGAAGAGGAGAGGGTCAGTCAAAGACTTAAAAGCCCCAAAGCACAGGCGTTAATCAAAAGATCATGAAGAATGGCAAAAAAAAAAAAAAGAAAGAAAGAAAGAAAAGGCAACAAGAGACATAGGGTATTTTTATAAAAATTTCCATTGCTTAATTGATTCAGTAGCTATTTATGAGGAATTCACTTAGAGCAAGCATTCTGGCAATGTAGATAATTGAGTAATGAGCAAAATAGACCCCTCCCCATGAAACATAAAATTTAGAAGAGAAAATATATGATATAGCTAAACCCACTCAAAACCATAACACATGCCAAGCTAATTGTAAAGTAAAAATTTCTGGGTGTAATGCTGTCTGGCAGAGAGATGAAGAAAGTAAGTGGCCCCTAACAGACATCTTACAGAGGTAAATTTCATAGCATGTCTGGGATTTGCTTCAAAATTATGGAGCAGGGGTGGAGTGGGTTCTGCTCTGGATGAAATAAGATTAGACATATGCTGTAATGAGTATGATGATTTCAACAATAAAAGCATATATACATATGTACACATATACCACACACACACACACACACACACACACACACACACACACACACACACACACAAAGGATGGGTGGAGGTTATGCAGAAGGCAGGATATGTTTGAAATCTCCTGAGTGAGGAGGAGCTAGATATGTTCTCAGTTCCTGAAAGTCAGCATGAGTAGCCTGAGCATTGAGAACTGAAGGCATTCAGTGAAGGGCCCTATGTGCTTAGTAAAACTTTACTCTTTATCTTGAGGTCAATGGTGACTATTATACATCAGAGTCATAATTTTTTATTTTATAATAAAATCACTTAGGTCATACAGTAGAGTTAAAACAGCAAAAAATAGGAGAGGGTAAGCAAAGTGGAAGAAATGAAATGATTGAAAAGAAATAATATGTTGTATAATTTAAATACATTAATGAAAAAGTGGATTCTACTCTTGTGTACCTGCACACACAGAAGTACGTGTATTACATACACACACAAAAAAAATTTTAGACAAAAGTTAGAAGAAAATGTTAAGATTGCCACCCAGCGTTACAAGTCTGCAAAACTTTGTACTTGAACTGTTCAAAAACAACACTTTTGGTCTTGGCATCTTTACACCATGAAATTTTAATCACACATGCATTGTTGTCCCTTTTAAACACAAAGAGCCTATGATGGTGGTAAATTCATTCCATTGGCTGTGCTCTCCTCTGCAGTGTGGGAACCATAGCATCAGGCAAACTTTGGTGAGCAGCGTTAATCCCCTGCATCCTGATAAGGAATCCAGGATATGAATTATACTTGCTGATTAATTTTTTGTGATCATATAGATTTTCCAAGTCAAGAGCCATAATATATAGACCAATCTTTGGACAAATACGATAGATAGTCAAAATGTAAAGTCAAGAAATCATTAAAATAAATGTCTATATCAAAACTAGTTGAAATTGAACTTTTTTGGTAATGCTATAGTTTGCCTTTAAATATGTTAAACATGTTTTAGATTTATTTATTTTGTTTTATGTGTATGAGTGTTTTGCTTACATGTGTGTATGTATGCTGTGTGCATACTTGGTACCCTTGGAGCTCAGAAGACAGCATCAGATTCCCTAGAGCTGAAATTACAGATGGGTTTGAGCTGCCATGCAGGTGTTTGGAATTAAACCTGGATGTGCTGCAAAAGCAACAAAAGCTCTTAACTGCTAAGCCATTTCTCCAACCCCTGTTTGTAAGTTTTAATATACTAGTGGCACTGTTAGATTAAACTACATTACTAATGCATAGTAGCTAGAGGGGCATCGGTGCTCCAGGATTATGAAAGAGCTACTGATGGATTTTAGCTGAGACAAAGAATTTCACTCAAAATCCTCATGAGTCTATCAGATGAGGCGTTCACTACAAAGGAAAATACTTAAGTGAAATATATGGTTTATTTTTTTATTTTAGTGTGTTTAGTGTTGGTGAAGCAATGCTGTTTGAGTATTCCAGTTTAATATTTTAACAAGAAAATGTAGAAGTGAAGTAAGCCTTTAATTATATTCCCATAGTATTTCTCTGGAAATCAGCACAGAATTTTTTTTTTTTTTTTGAAACAGTGTCTCTCTATATAGCCCTGGTCATCCTGGAACTCACTATGTAGTCTAGGCTGGCCTTGAACTCACAGGTATCCTCCTGACTCTGCCTCCCAAGAGCTGATATTAAAGACTTGTACCACTAAGCCCAGCTTAGAATTTCTGAGATTATAAAGGCGGCCTAAGTTTTAATAGAAGGTAGAGAAAGTTAAATCTATCACTAGTCTGAATTTTACTGCAATTTGATATGTGGAACCAACTGTCCACATAATCCAAAGTCAAAGACTTAATATAACTCTGGACTGACTTCTAGGCAATCAAATGCAAATACCTCAGAAGAAAGACATTGGGGCTAGAGCGATGGCTCAAAAGCTGAGAGTGAACTCATGTTCAGTTACTAGCTCTCAGTGACTCCAGCTCCAGGAAATCCAATGTCCATTTCTGGACTCTGTAGTTGCCTGTACTCCTATGTGTGCACAAATGGGGTGGAGGTGGGGGTTAAAGTAAAACAAAACAAGGGCCTGGAGGGATGGCTCGGCGGTTAAGAGCACTGCTTGATCTTCCAGAGGTCCTGAGTTCAATTCCCAGCCACCACAGGGTGGCTCACAACTACCTGTAATGAGATCTGGTGCCCTCTTCTGGTCTGCAGGTGTACATGCAGATAGAACACTGTATATGTAATAAATAAATAAATATTTAAAAAAAACAAAAAACAAAACAAAATCTTTTTAAATTGAGACAACAGTAGGCTGTGTTCTGGTGTATGGTTAAGAAAGGAGGACAAAGGATAAATGTGAATTTTATTCCAAACACAGTGCTTGCAGTTTTCAGTCTCGAAGTTCCTTTGACTGTTTTCTGAACTGTGTTTTACTTTTTAAATTGATTGATTGGTTTGACAGAACTGGAGATCAACCTAGAGTCTCACACATGATAGTTGAGTGAGTCTTCTACCATTAAAGTATTTCCTAACCCCGTTTTAACTTGCTACTGTATTGAGGCATTGTCTCACTGAATTGCCCAGACTGAGTTTGGATCTACTCTGTAGCCTGTGCATGGCTTGAGCTTGTAGTCTTCCTGGGCCAGCCTCCCAAATACCTAGAATTACAGACCTGATACTGTATGAATTCCATCAATAAAGCTCTTTTTTTTCAAACTACAGAATACTTTAAATTCAAATAAGCTTCCAACTAATCAAACACTCAATGGACCAAAAAGGCTCATACTAAAAGACTACAGCAGCACTCACATAATCTTGGGATTTGCAGAGCATTAGTTTGGGTGTCATTAATTAGGCAGTCAGGAAAGGCAATAAAACAAACACCTTCAGGATGGTGACTGTAAGTCTACTGCTGAAAAAAGATGTAATTTCCTCTGTTATTTTTCCCATTTTTTTTCAAAAAACAGAAATGAATTACTTACATAATTCAAAACATACTTGATGCTCTTTAAAATTTCTAAGCAGAGGAAATTGCTTTCAGAAGTTTTCATTCACTCTAAGGTGACAAATAGTTACGAAGCGCCCACTGACTGCACACTAGTTACTAAAGATACGGAAAGAAACAAGATGGGCATTTTGTTAAAACTGCAATTTCACCGTGTATTTTTGGAAAATCTCTGGTGACTATTACTTTCATGGCAGTTTTGTAGTGAAAGCTCAGGGAGATTAAAAGAGGCACAGCTAGCTTACAATGATTTGCCTTGGTTTAAGTCTCTTTATTCAATACTCAAAACTTTCTCCTAAAGTAGAGATCTTTATCTCTAGCCAATGGTTTGTTTGATTTATTTGTATGTATGAGAAATAGCTCATTATTTGCCCTCTGAGTAGCACCTTGTCATTGACTCACACCTATGTTTTCTGGTCTTTTCTGCTATTTAGGTACCGGAATAACAGCAACCTCCCTAAAACTCAGTGGTGTCAACACAATTAAAAATTCTCTCACCTATGTGTCATCTGCTCCAGGAAAACCTGTGCTCTGTTACAGGTTGGTTTTACAACTACAGCCCCCATCTTTCATCCTCTTTGAAACTGTCTAGAAAAAAAAGTCTTCATTATGATGCCATAGGCATAGGAAGAAGAGATGGGACCCAGAGAACCACAAGAAACATTCTCAGGTTTTAGAAACAACAGTATTTATTATGATTTGGGTGATATTTTCACAATTGCATACATCTGTAGAAACTCAACAAACTGCAAAATTTATATGGATACAGTTCACCATTTGTAAATTATAACTCAATAAAGTTGACTTACAAAGCAAAAGGAATTCTAAAAAGCATTGAATTAATTAAAATGACCTGTAGCAAACTAGCATTTTATTGACAGATATACTTATTACACAAATAGAGAAAAGTAGTATTATTGAACATTAAAAAAATAACTTTAGTTAGTTCTTAAAAACTAACATTGCACAGAAAATGGGATATATTTTATTAAAAAAATACATTTTTTAAAATCTTTGCTTTCTAATTCAGTGAAATTCTTCCTTATGTCTCACCTTGCTTTCCTCTTTTCTCTTGATAAGACGGGCATTGCTTTGTCTTCCTCTCTGGGTCTCCTTCTTTGTTCTCCTTTCTCCCACACATTGTAAAAATCTATTCTTTGGGCACTACTGACTGTACAAAAAGGTTGATTTTTTTCTGTTTATAATCTTAGAATACTTTTCAGATAGAAAATTAAAATACTAAAATTGTTTATGTAATCTGATCAATGCACACGAACATGCTGACAGAAAATAAACACCTCATGTACCATCTTCAGAATTCAGAGGTGTTCCCAAGGTTGTGGTAACATGCTAGTGCTTATGAAAAGCTCATGAAATTCAGCCCTAATTTAGTGCCTCTCTGAGGAGACCATTGCTGCTTTCTCTTGCTATCCTTCACAACTGGCTTTCTTGCATCTGTAAATCAATCTTACATGTGTGGTTTTTTTTTTTCTCTCCTCCTGATAAAATTAAAGAGAATGGGGTAGACTTTAGGGCCTGTTTCCAAAATAAACCATTTCCCTGTTATGTCAACCAGAGTCATGGGTAAGGTTTAACAGAACAGTCTCAATTCATCATAGCTAATCAACCAATTTCAGCTTCAGTGTTCCAATGGACTAATATTAAAGACATTAAAACAGGTAACATGAGATTTTTTTTTAAGGAGTATTCCTATGGACAAATTGATTTACTCCTAGTATACATGTATCTACACACATGCCTGCCCAAACCACATGATTTTATGAGCTAGACTTGAGAGGAAGGAAGGAATGGTTTAAGAGAACAGTACTAAATAATCAGCGTTTTAAATAGATGACAGTAACAGTGGGTTGTCCAAATTTTTCATAGTCCAGTCTTATCAACAATGATACATCATGCAGGAGACTAGAAGGACCTTTGAAATGGTCTGAGTGCAGAATAAGCCACTATTGATGTTCATTCCCATTGCTTTAAATGAATTGTGAATTGTAGCATTTGTGGAGTCACATATCCATATGCTAGCACCCCAAAGATGACCAGCAATGAATTCAGATGATGAGTGTAGAAAACAACCAATGAAAAGTAAAGCATAAGCCTAGTGTCATTGCTTCTTGCAGTACTTCTAATATTCAGTAGCAAATTTATCTCGAGTCATCCTGAAGCTAGCCCCAAATAACTGCCTTCTTTTTCACAATGCAATTTCATTATTCTTTGGAATTTGATAGCTAATCGCCCTGAAAGTAAAGTATTTCAGTAGCTACTAGTTACAATAGTCACATCAGCTGCCATTAAACCCCCAAAATGCTGCCATCTAGAAAGAAAAAGTGAGTGTGTGTCACATGCCAGCTGCACTTCTAAAAGCTTTACAGAAGAACTTCTACTGGATTCTCACAAAATACCCAGTAAGTCGAATCACTTATTCTACCAATTCTGCAGCCGAACAAGCGGAAACTTGGGGAGACATTAAGTAATTTCTTCAAAGTTGGTCAGCCAGTAAGAAGCAGAGCTGGAACTGGGTTGTGTATAGTCTAGACTGCAGCCTCTTACTCTTGCAATGTGTAGAAGAGACCTTGGTAACTAGGTTTAAGGGAAGAGAGACAGCAAGGAGACACATTCCTTAGAGGGCTTGTATAGGTGGCACCCGTGTCAGCTTTTACATTAGGTAATGAGCTTCAGATCTTTAAGGCTCAGGCACAGGGCTGGAGAGCTCACAGACTGTGAATGGGAGTTACTTAAATACAGTGAGGAAAGTGCCAGGCAGGAGAGTATAGAGTGTGAAGAGAGTACTTGGGAAGCAGAGAGGAGAGCACTGGGTGGCCACAGAGTCAATGCAATCTTTCCAGAGAAGGCATTATCTAAATGCAACAATTAATTGTTTTCTCGGGGGTGGAGGGAACTATTTTAAAATGTGACCAGTCCTGGAAAACAAGAGATAAGATGACAAGATTACCAGTCAAGGGACCTGTAATTCAAATACCAAGACCCCCGGTCTAGACAGACTCCCACTGAATAAATTCTCAGTAGCCTAACATTTGTCTTTATTTTCTTCTGAAGCTTATTTCTAGAGAACAGTTTAACTAAGATAAGCAAATAATAAGGGGATGACAGATAAAATAAACAGGAATAGAGCACCATTCACAGAGATAGGAAATACAGGCCTTGAAGCTGTGACTAGCCAGATGCTAATCTAAAGGACAAAGACTCCCAGCAAGGGCTGACAACATCTTCTGGCTTTGCACAGCATTCAACCTCTACTTCCTTGAGCAAATAGCAGCATGAGAAAGAAATCTAAGCTTTTGTTTATTCACTTGAAACGCAAGGGGAAACAAGCTCGAACAAGTGGAATTTTGTTTCTAAAAGGGTGACTTCAGAGACATCTTCAGTTCTTTGACCTATTACTTAACCCACCACAACGGGTCTGTGCTCTTCCTGGAGACCTCTCTTTTATGGTTAATAATCCTTCTGGCTAAAGTTCACAGTTTTTTTGTTTGTTTATTTATCTTAGGCCAAGCAGACCATGTCAGGGTAGTCTCAGAGACTACACCAACTCTTTCTTGATGCGTGAGTCCAAGTAGCAGATGGTTCTTAAACTCTCCAATTGCCTTAAGCAGTGAAATCATTTATTGGTGCAAAGGCCTGCCTGGCTTTAGGTCCTTTTAATTTGATAACTTCAGCTTCTATCTAGCGCTTTGAGTGCTGGGTTTCCCCAGGCTGCTCCTTTGATGATGACAGCACTTTGCCATCTCCACACTACAGAGAAACGGCAATGAGCATGAGAAAGAAATCCAAGCTAATTTGGAGACTAATTTGGAGATCCTTCTATAAGCTGGAAGATTTTTTTTTTCCTCAAGCAAGAGCTTTCAGCAAGCCTGGATTCATCAGATTCTGATTGAATGTTGTACTAGAAATGTGCTGTGTGCTGATTGGGTTAGAGTTGGGTCCCTAAACCAATCAATGACATCCACCCTCCCATCCAAACAAACAATAAACAAAACCTCCAGTGAAGAACCAGCTTCTCTAGATTGTGAGAAGAAAAAAAAATAATGCCCAAGACAGGGTTTTGGTAGACAGGGAGAAAGGGCTAGATGCTAGATGCTAGGGGCAAATGAACTCAGGAACAAAACTTTAAGTTTAGTGTGCTAAATCTTTCCCAGCACATTAAGTGAACTGAAAGGAAAAGAAACCAAAGGAGCTGAGGTATTAAGTTTAATGAATAAAAACCTCAAAAGGGATTCCTCTCCAAACAGATAGAAAAGTCACACTTAATTGCCCTCTACTATGTGGAATGCGTTCTCTCCCACCACCCCATGATGGAACAGCAGCCTCAGACTTCTCTGAGCTTTATTCCTGAACTTAACTTTTCTCTCATCAACGTTTGCAGGAAATGCAGTGACTTCATCCATCTAATCATGGATGAAGAGCAGATCCTCAACCTGTCCTCACGGTACATCTCCTTACGTTCAGGAAGCAGCTTGTTGGGTAAGGCAGGGTAACAAGGACAGATGCATATCAAATAAAGACTGAACAAATCGGTAAGTTGCAGAGCTATTGTACAGAACTGATCTGAGAAGTCAGCACTGAGAGACAGTCATTCAATGTTTTTCTAATGCTGAAACCCATAAGACAAATGAAATGGGGAGCAGAAATATTTCTTATATGCATCTATCAAAGAAAACTAGGATTTTAAATATCTTCTTTATCTGTGTTAATTTAAACTTTCCTGAAACTGTTCTTTTCAGTAAATAAATAAGAAATATTGGTTAACATTGAGCATGCACACTCCCTATCAGTAAAACATTTGTGTATAAAATTCTTCCAACTTTTTTTTTTAGAATTCACAATTAGTGTCTCATGCTGACTACAACATTGATGAATTGGTTTTTTGATGTCACCATACTGAATTTTCACAAGCTTAGAGGCTTAAAACACATGCTTATTTCATTAGTTATATAGTTTTGTGTGTCAATGAACTAACACCAAGTTACCAAGAGGTGACATTCCTGTCTGGAGGCTTTAGCTGGTTGCTTTTCCTGTAACCCTTATCCTCTATTTAAAAATCTCACTATGTCATTTAATGTTTCTCACGCTTCACTCCAACATTCACTATTCTGATTTCCTCTTCTACTTTTTTTTACATTTCTCACTGCATTGAACCTACCTAAATAAGATGGAGAAATCTCCCTATTTTAAGATTATCCCACCAGCATCTTTAATTCCCTCTGCTACCTTAACTTTCTTTGTCATATTATATAACTCGCACACAAAAATTCTAAGGGGTATAAGGGAGGCCAGTATTTTGCACACCACACTGTTAATTAGCTTTCTACATCTATTCTGTTTCTGTGTATCTCAGAACTTACCTCTATCCACCTTCATGCACCGCTATACTTACTTTAGGGTTTCCAATTGTCTGTCTGCCCACCTTTCCTTTCGTCTTAATTCTGCAGTTCAAGTTCACTCTGCTGGCATTTTTATTCACCTTTCACAGTGAGATTCTAAAAGGTCTCTTAACCACGGGACAGTTTTTCATTGCTTTTATTATTTCAAGGAGTCTCCTATCCCTACGTTATTAGTCTTCTGTCAGAAGTGCCTACAACAGTTCTTCCCACAACTGTCCTGTTTGGGGATTACAATAAGTAAACTGTATCTTTCACATATTTTCTAAATCAGAGAATATTTGGCAAGCATGAACTAAACTGTCTTTCATAGCTTTATATTTACCTCTTGTTCTTGAGTTCATGTTACTTGTTACACAATTACAATTACATTGAGAGCTACCCTGTAATAGTCACAAGGTAAGTGCACCACAATTTTATATATATATATATATATATATATATATATATATATGTATATGTTCATACTTTTGTTTTCACATTATTTCTTATATCAATGCAATTTGTCTAATTGTATTCTATTTAATACCATAATATTCAAAGCTCCTGGCCATATTTTTGGAAGAAACTAAAATTATAGGCAGCCATAGGGAAAATCAGTAATAAATTCATTGAAAATGCAGTCATATTTTACTACAAAGCAATGCATTATGGAATCCTCACTGATGTCATATGGGATAGGAGTTCAGGTAAAACTCCAGTCTAATCAGATATTTCGGGGTTTTGTACTGCCATCTTTCAGTGTGCATCTGGAACCAAGATCTGGCATTGCTGTAGCTGTGAGGGTGTTTTGATCATGTTAGGAGATCATCTCATCTTCTGCAAGACAGTGACACCTGAAAGACGTGAGGGTAACATGTGCTCAAGGCCAAGTCCACTTTGAATGTGTAATGACACCCTGGAGAGCTAGTCATAACCAGCCATGTGTCTTTGACCTGATAAAGACTGGACAGACATACTTCACTTCATTTCAGTGACCTTTTTCTAACTTTACTGGACCAGCACAGGAACAGGTTGAAGTAATTAGATACAGTTATTGGGAGGCTTTGTAACTAACCCCCAGGTATACTAAGACAAAACAGTAATTTGATCTATTACTTTTCATGGCATGCTGGCAAATGTCATTGAATCTTAACATTTATTAGAATTCAATTTAATCCTAATTTTCTCTTATCTTATAGATTGAATGAAACACTCTGACACTCTAGAACAATATGAGATGAAATGACATGTTACCTAGTAAATATAATTTAGTTATTCAATTCACAAAATTTTGTATTTTTGAATAAATCACATTTTGTGATGTAAAAATGTGAGTAGCATATTGTAATTATAACAGCCAAATTATGTATAATTTGCTTGATTAGTACTGAAAATTGTAAGATAAAATCGATGATTAAGGCCAGTATTAAAAGTCATTGCAATTAAAGGGTACGTAAAAATTAGGTGAGTTTGTTTGGAAATGGAGATGAGGCTCCAGTTGTTTTTGTCTTTCAAGTTCCAAGTGAAATTTCTGACACAAAGTAAAGAGAAATCTCTCTCTGTCTCTCTCTCTCTCTCTCTCTCTCTCTCTCTCTCTCTCTCTCTCTCTCTCTCTCTCTGTGTGTGTATAATCTAGAAGTTTCAAAGTAATTTAGGTTAGGCCTTCAAATATAGATTGATTTTCAAAAAAAATCTCCATTCTTCTTCATTCTCTCCCTTTTTGCCTAATCTCCATTTTAGAAATGTATAGAAGACCTTGTAAGAAGCATACAAGTCTAAATTCTTCCCATTAGTGAATGCTCTCTTTCCCCACTACATCTGTGTTTCAGCTTTGTTGACATAATTGGCAATGACTATATATATATTTTATACCTTTGGGGACTGAGGTTAGGGGAAGCCATAGAGTTACTGTCATATTCATCTATTACCCTTTTCCCTATAAAACACGGCAAAGGAGTCAGATTTAGTAACTCACCATATATTTGTTATTGTTTCCAATTTCTAGTTTATGTTGAATTATATATAATTTTGAAAAATTAAAGTTATTTCAGGACATGCTACCAAGTTATTTCATAATGAAAAAATCAACATAATATTAATAACTAGAATCCACAAACTGAAGGTTTTCTTAGTATGCAAACAACTGAAAGATGGAAAAATAAAATATTCTAGAGTCCAAAAAAGAATCATAATACTCAAAAAGGTAAATAGTGTGGGTGTAACTAGGTTGATACTGGCTGACTTCACGGTTTAGTAGGCACCTCTGAAGGGTGCCAGGTTCTTCTGTCTCCGAAGGATATGAACAGACATACTTAGAGTGAAAGCAGTCAGTTCAGAAGTCTGTGTTCTGTCAATGTTGTGTTTGCATGGGGGAAGTAATGCTAAGGTCAAAATACAGTGATATCCTCCAAGTACCCTGCTAAGAAGGGAATATTAAATCTTAGAATACTGTTTCCTTCTTGTTTGAGGAATTCTGATGAATATTTAAGAATGAAATGTCAAGGCTCCCCAGTTCTTACCTGTTTTTAATCTAGAGCCAAGACCTGAACAAACATTATTTTTTATAAATATTCTTCATGTATTTAGTATTATGTATCTGCATGTTTTGCCTGTATGTATATACATAGACCTCATGAGTGCAGTGCCTGCAGAGGCCAAAAGAGGGTGTCAGATCACCTTGACCTGGAGTTACAGACGGATGAGAGCACCCACATGGGTGCTGGAAGCCAAATCTTGGTCCTCTAGAAGAGTAGCAAATGCTCTTTACCACTGAACCATCTCTCATTCTCAAACATCATTTGCTTTTAACATTTACCAATTCTTGTTATGAAGAAATTTTGCATGTCACTATTCAGCTGTATAGGAATTCACATTAAGATTTATTTTAATTATGTGTATGCAAGTATCTGTATGACTGTAAGCCTGCCTGTGTGTGCTGATATGCTTATTCAAATATGGAGTTCAAAAGAGGGCTTTAGATCCCTCAGGGTTAGAATTATTGGATTTTACAGGACATATGGCTTGTTTTGTGGGATCTGGATTCCAGTTATTATGTTCAGCAAGTGCTATGAACTGCTGAGCCTTCTCTCAAGTTCCCTAGCTATTCATTAAGACTTCTCACAGAAGTTGGGTGTGGTGGCATGTGCCTTTAATCCAAGCACTCAAGAAGCAGGGTCAGGCAAATCTCTGTGAGTTTGAGGCTGGCCTGTTCTACATATCATAATTCCAGCCAGCCAAGGCTACATCATGAGGCCCTGCCTCACAGAAGAAAAAAAGGAAGGCTTCTCACAGAATGTAACAACACTAATCTTTGCAATCATTAGATTTGAGACTGATCCTTAGACTAAAGATGTTTAACTTGGGAATCATAGTAAATGCAGATAAAAAAAATGTACACCTACTTAGTGCACATGGATATGGCTAATGTAAAGAAAACCAATAATGATCAAGAGTTTGAAATAAGCAAGGGAGTGTGTTTTGGAAGCATAATGAGAAACTAAACCTCCTTTCAATCCAGAAACACTTCCCAGTAAGGGTAATGAGACTAGGGCTGTGCAATTTAGGGTAGCAGACCCCATATGTGAACATTTTTTTCCCTTGGCTGAAACTGGAAGTGTCTTTGGCCATGTTGGCAGTTTCCTCCTTGGTAGGGGCCAGAGATGTCAGAAATATTTAAGCCAAAATGTCTTTGGTCTTGCTCTGGCCAGAGACCATGGTGACAGAAGGGAGGCTTGGGTTTTCCTTAACTCTTTCCCCCTGAGTGAGTACCATGTTCCCAGAAACTACACATGAGGATGCCACTGAAACTGAGAGGCATATGGACTCCTGGGAATGGGCCAACTGCACCAACCAGTGCGTCTCCCTTGGTGCCTCCATCCAGTAAAACCTTATTAACTGAAAGGCCTTCAGCTGAATCCCAGTTCCAGAGGTCTGTGCCCGCTACACGGGAACTCTATCTTCTGTCTCTCTTTTACTCCCACCTAGGAATCTATAATGAGCTTCTTTGTAAAACTCACTTTCTGTGCTCTGTGAATTTCAGTTTTCGAATTTGAGAAATGAGAATCCAAAAGCCAAAAGCTCAGTGTGGCTTCGGTAGAGATGGAAATTTCTGGGACCCCAGGTACCCCAAGCTAAACTCACCAAGAGCCAATAAAAGCTTTACTATTCTCACAGACACATCAGTTCCAACATCATATTGGCACTTCAAGGCCAGGGAATCAAAGGAGGATGAGTACAGGGACAACACTCTTTTGCTATTTTATTTATTATTTATTTGTTTGTTTGTTCGCTTGTTTGTTTTTGAGACAGGATTTCTCTGTGTAGCTTTGGTGCCTGTCTTGGAGCTCGGGTGGCTCTGCCTCCCGAGTGCTGGGATTAAAGGCGTGCGCCAACACTGCCTGGCTTTCTTTTGCTATTTTAACTTTACCTTATTCACCCTCCATTTTCTGTTATCCTTGCTTGCAAACAGGAGAAATGATTGTTACGTCTTGTTTTTCTTTTCTTCTTTAACCCTCCCTTTCACATGGTAACTGGGCACGTTTGAAATGAGGCAGATTTCTTTGGGGTACTGAAACACAACTCCTTCCGTTTTCTCTTTCAGCTACTTGTGAGGCCAGGAGCTAGGAGAGTGCCTGAATAGCCTTCCTGTTCTACAGGACATTGATAGAGTTTGCACCTGGCTAGGAAAGCACGCACTGGGAAACTTCCAAAGAGGGCTAACACTTTGAGATAGCTAGATTTGTAAGGCCCATGGGAATTTGTAGGGACCCAGGGCAGAGCCTCACCTGAGATGGAGCAATAGGTTGCCAGGTGCTAGACAAGCCACCACCAGTGGAAAGTCAGCTGCAATAGCTGCAGCAGGAATAGCCTGGAGATGCAGCTGCTGCATGTTTTGACTCCCATTTCCCACATCCACAGTGCCTGGGTTCCTTGCTTCTGTTTTCACTTCCACTTTCCCATTGCTGTGGCCTGGTCAGTCTAAGGAAAACCCTAAAACTTCTGCAATATTCCCTGAAGCACCCCCTATATACTGGGAGTTCAGAAACCCAATGGGGAATGGAGGCTAGTATAGGACTTCTGTTCTATTAATAAGGCTACATTCCCCATCTGTCCTGTAGTCCCCAATCCACCCACCTTACTGACTCGAGTTCCTAAAGGTGCTAAAGGATTTGTGGTTCTCAACTTAAAAGATACTTTCTTTTGCATCCCGCTACACCCTGATTCCTAATATCCTTCAGAGGTGGTTGCTCAATTGACTTGACCAATGCTGAACTGAGGGCTTACAGTTAGCCCCCACCTAATTGGGCAAACCTTAGAAGAACTTGCCCAGATTCTCTCATCCCAGGCTCAGGTTCTCTCAGATGGCAACCAGCTGTTGAAGTTTCAAAATCTAAAGTACAACTGTGTCCGGACATTAAAATATTAAATATTTTGAACTAATTTTGTGACAGTGGACTAGAGCATTAAGTGAATAATGGACAAAGCCCATTGTCCCTACCCACTCCCTAAAGGCCTCAAGCAACTTACAGGATTCTTGGGAACCACAAGATTCTGCTGGCTATAGATCGCTGGATATGAGGAGATATCTTGTCCCCTGTGTCAGTTAATAAGAAAAAAAAAAGATACCCAGGCATCAAGACCTCCCTTCCTGACCTGGGAACCAGAGATATGTCATTCTGTTAGCCAGGTAAAAGAGGCCGACTTGAGGCCCTAGCCCTGAGACTTCCAATTGGAAAAGTGTTTAATCTTTATGTGTCAGAAGAAAAGGGGATGGCCTTGTGAGTTCTTACTCAGACACATAAGCCTGCCTAACAGCCTATTTGGATACTTGAGGAAAGAATTGGATCTAGTGGCCAAGAGATGGCCAGCTTGCCTTATGGTAGTAGAAGCCATAGCCTTCTTCATTCCAGAGGCTACCAAATTAACTTCAGAGGAACAACCTGGCCTTGGCACTTCTCCTGCTGTGTCAGGCCTGTTATCCTCTAAGGGAAGTTTCTGGCTGACTGATAACCTCATCCTAAGAGACTGTTCAGCCCTCCTGAAGGGGCCAGCCATTCAGTGAAGAGCTTGTTCTTTACTAAATCTGGCCACCTTTCTCCCAGAAGAGGCAGGAGTCCCAGAACATAGGTGTGAGGAAATAATTTCTCTGAGTTGTGTATATGACTTGAGAGGACCCCCTTAAGCTTAGCTCACCAAGAGTCCAGAAAAGCCCCATTGTTCTCAGAGACACCCAATGTTCCCCCATCATATGTAGAAGACAAAGAAAATTACTATTGCAAAAGCATTAAAAGCAGTGAAATGTGCACCAAAGGCAATGCATGTGAGATTGCACAGACTAAAGGAGATCTTGCCTTTATACAGCCGAGTAGGCAATCTGTTTCTATAGGATCCTTTCCAAGAAGACTCAACACCATTTATCACACCTAGTTCATCGTCATTTCACTTAATAATTGAAGTAGATATCAGTGTCAGCTGATTGGTCTTATCATAAGAAAATTAAACTCTCATAGTTTTATCACAGGATGCTTTTGCAAACTTGGAGAAAGACTCTATTAGCATTACTACCCTCCCTCTACACTGTACTATTATCCTTCCACAGAAAGCAAGAGCTAGGATCTCCCATCTTCCCTGGTGATTGCTTTTCATTCGGGGGCCATTAAGCTGACAAGAGGCTTATTTAACTATTAAAAGGATTTACATGCATTTCAAAAAGAAGATTAAGAATTTGTAAGCTTTCAAGTGAATATTTTAGGGGGAAAAAAGGAGAGTGGTCTCCTCCCTAATTTTCAATAGTGAAAATTAAGTCCCTTAGTTTTAATTTTTGTTTGCCCTTAGAGTTGAAACATTTCAGTGCTTAATTTGCATCAGGCTTCCTTGTCAGAATTTCCCTTTAGAAGCCTACATTTCACTTTACTACCCCTTAACACTCATTTTTCCATTCATTAACACACTCTTCCTTTAAATACATTGCTGTTTCATTCAATCAGGTTACAATTAGCCAGGAAAGCCATCCAATCTCCTAGGCAAATTTGTTTACTGATTCTTTATGCATCAATTTCAAAGTTTGTCTCTGAAGACAACCCCCCCCCCCCACCTTTCCCAAGTTCTAGAGAAGCATTCCTTGTTCTACATTAAAGAAAAAAAATCTAACAATAGAGTTTACCTGGGTTAGTGCATTGCTACAACAGGCACTCAGGAACTATTGCTGATTGATTGAGAAACCTCATTAACTGAAAGCCAGGTATAAACTTCATTCCAGTTCAACTGGCTTCTGTGTAAGGCTGCATATTGGCAATTACAGGAATGGTTTCCATTTCCCTTTGCTGTTAAGGAAACTAGCAGAATTAAGCAATCAATGGCATTACCAAAATAATGGCTATGTCTAAAATGGAAACATTGCGATTGGTGTGTGAATCATTATCCAGCCTCTTGAGATTTACCTGAGTTTGGGAAATCACTTTGCTGTGAAAATTTAGAATATAAAGAAATCTTGAGGCTGAAATGCAGATAATGACATATTCAGTTTCTCTCACTCTCTCTCTCTGAACCTACGTAAAGTCACTGTATTAGCAGGCTCATTGCTGAGGGTTCCAAGGCAGCCTTTGTCACTGTGAAACACTCTCATCAGTATGCACATAGGAAACCTTTGCGTGGATCTCTTACAGCTTGATTCATCTAAAATGTCCTCTAGAGGCAGCTCAACTGATCTATGTCCATTGCTTTGAATAGGGGATGATCCCCTATCACTGTTTCTTAGAATAAGAAACTGTAGCTGGTAAATTGCTTCTGATCTGCCTCCAAATAAAGTTGCTGAGAGTAACATGAAAAACAAAGGTAAATGAAGACTGCTATTTTAAAACTGATCCTAAAGCAATCACTTAATATGTTTCAGCAAGATACGTAGTACATGATTCCTCTAAGTTCTCTACCAAATGCATTTGTGATTTTGGAAATAAAAATTCTTTTTATTTTTTGACAATTTCATACATGTATCTTAGTTGTGGTGATATTTTATTTGTGCTGAAATGTGATTTTATTTGTATGTTAATAAATAAAGTTGCCTGGGGGTCAGAGCTAATAGCAAACCATTTAGCAGAATTCTGGCAGTGGTAGCACATGCCCTTAATCCCGATCACATGACAGGCAGATCTCTGTGTGTTCAAGGATACAGCCAGCATGGAGACACAGGCCTTTAATCTCAATACCAACCATAGAGACCTGGAGGTCTATATAGACAGGCAGTGACGAGGAGGTCATGTGGTTGGGTTTACAACCAATGAGAAGGCAGAACAGAAAGTCAATAAAAAGACAGACACACAGGAAGTAGGTCTCTTTCTCAGGGAAGGGACGGCAGTGGCAGGAAGAGTAAGAAGGCAGTCTTGGTCTGAGATCTTAGCTACTGCTTTCTGACCTCTGGGGCTTTTAACTCTGCATTTGGCTCTGTGTTTCTTATTTAATAAAACCATTCAGAATTACATCTACACTTGGTTGTATGCACTCCTAATACATCTCCTTATATCCCTTCTAATTTTATGGGTTTTTCCTTTTTTTTTTTTAAGTAATGCACTAAGTCTAATTAATGCTGCCCATATGTGCACAATGTGAGGCCATGAGCAACCTACCAATATCTGCCCTCGCTCCAAAAACTAACTCTTCCCCTCCTACAGAAATCTACTGCCATCAGCTCCTCAGCTAGGCTTGTGGATGATGAGAGTACATGCTATATGTTTAATCTCTTGACCTTGTGTAGGTCTAATGTAGGTGACCCTAGCTGCTGTGAGTTTGTGTGTATGACAATCATGTGTCCAGGCACCATCCTCAAGCTCTTCCATTATTTCTCTCATAAAAATCTCTTGTTCAGCCAAGGAAACTCTGAAGTAGGAGACAGCTGGTAATTTAAGTTTAGGTTTTGCATATAAGAGGAAATATGATGTGCTTAATTTGCTTAACATAATACCTAGTTCCTTGAATTGGTCCTGAAATGCCATGATTTTTGTTTTTCTGTATAGTTGAATACAATTCTATCAAATATATGCACCACCTTTTCTTTATCCATTTACCTGTTGTAGACTGAATTGTGTACCAATAAGCATGAACATGCAAGTAACTGTGGCATATTGACTTAGAGTCTTTTGGGCATATACTAAGGAGTGGTATAGCTGGATAAACAGTTCTACTCAAAACCTTTTGAGGAACCTCTGTACTGATTTCCACAGTGGCTGTACTACCTTCAGTGCGTAGGAGTTCGGCTTTACTCATCCTCACCAACATTGCCGTTCTTTGTTTTTAGGTGGAATAAGATGTAGAACACTTTTTCTAGCACTTCCTGGCCATTCGTGATTCTTCTGTTGAGAACAATCTGTTCAGTTCATAAGCCCATTTACTGATTGAATCGTTTGGGTGTATTTAATTTTTGCAGTCTTTGTGTATTCTGGCTACCAATCTCCTGTCACAGAGTTGGTGTGCCTGTTGGTTTATGTCAACTTAACAGACTGGAATCCTCTGGGAGGTGGGCATCTCCACTGAGGTACTGTCTCTGTCAGATTACCTTTAGAGAAGTCTATGGGGCATTGTCTTTTTTAACGATTGACTTGGGTGGGCTCAGCACACTGTTGATGGTGTTGATGCCACCTCTAGGCAGGTGATCCTGAATTATATAAAAAAGCAAACCAAGCAAGCCTTAGGGAGCAAGTGTGTAAGCAGTGTTTCCTCTTTCTCATGATTGATCCTTTGCCCTCATAAAAATTTCAGTGTCTTGCAGTTCTATTTGCCAATTTTTGTTTTCTATGATATTAGGATAATTTTTAGGATGTCTTTACCAATACCTATATCATTAGATTTTTTACGTCCATTTTCTTCTATCAATTACAATATTTGAAGGCTTTCATTGTTTTTTTAAATTTTATTTTGAATTTTTATCTAAGTTAAGAGATACAGATTTAGTTTCATTTTTCTACATCCAGTTTTGCTTGCACTATTTGTTAAATAGGTTCTTTTGTCCAATGGATATTTTAACATCTTTTTTATAAAACAAAACATGACACTAGCTGTGTGGGTTTATTTCTAGGTGCTCTTCTAGCCTATTGGTCTGCATTTCTTTTTTTTTGTGTGTGTGTGCCAGTACCACATACCAGGCTTTTTCTTTTGGGCCACCAACCAGCTCCCAAATGACATGGAGACATTAGTTTTGAATTCTTGACCTTGGCTTACCTAATTTTTAGGTAGCTCTTTTAACTTAACCTGTTTCTCTTTATATACATTTTGCCTTGGGCCTTTTTAACCTTTTCTTACTTTCTTGCTGTCTCTGTGTCTGGCTGGCTGATGGCTGCTTGACTTCTTGTCTATACTTGTCTCTTCCTTCTCTTGTTCTTCCTCCTGGGCCTAGATTGCTCCTATTTATTCTCTGCCCACCAGCCCCACCTATCCTTTCTCCTGCCTACCTATTGGCCGTTCAGCTCTTTATTAGACCAAACAGGTGCCTTAGACAGGCAAGGTGAAGCAGATGCAACACATCTTCACAGAATTAAACACACATCCTTACATCGTTAAACAAATGAAGCATAAACAAATATAACACACCTTTACACAGTTAAAGTAATATCTCACAACAGTACCATGCAATTTTAGTAGTGTAATTTGAGATCTGAGATTACCTATTGTGACAACTCCTGCATTTTTCTTTTTAGCCAGTTTGTTTTGGCTATAGAGGTACTTTTGTGTTTCCATATGAATAGTAGGATCTCTCTGGGTTTTTTTTTAAGAATGTATTTTTTTAAATTGTGTGTGTGTGTGTGTGTGTGTGTGTGTGTGTGTGTGTGTGTGTGTGTAAGTACCCTTGGAGTTCAGAAGAGGGCATGAGATCTCCTGTAGCTGGACATGGGTGCTGAGGATAAAACTGGAGCACTCTGCCAGAAGAGCATGTATTCTTAACTCAGAATTATCTCTCAAACTCCTATCTCTGATTTTTTTCTAATGTAAGAGCACATAGCCATAAACTTTCTTCTTAGAACTTAGCTGTATGTCAAGGGCTCTTGTAAGCTGTAGTTCCATTTTCATTTGATTCTATGATTAAAAACAAGTTTTCCCTAATTTCTTCAGTGAGCCCCAGTGATCATTCAAAAAAACGTATTATTCAGTCTCCAATATTTGTGTAGTTTATGAAGTTTCTCATACTATTGCTTTCTATTTTATTTTGTTATGATCTGATAAAGTTTCAGAAATAATTTCAATTCTTTTTTATTTCAGACTTGTTACCTAGAATGTGTCCATTTTAGAGAAGTCCCCAGGGACTGCTGAGAAGACTGGATTTTGTTTCTTTGGGTGCAATAGTCTGTCAAGAACTGTTCAGTCCTTTTGATTTATAGTATAGTTTAACTTGTTTCTTTTTTGATGGCCTACCTAACAATGTCAGCAAGGTTCTGAAGTCACCCACTATAATTGTATCAGGGCTTCTGTGACATTTTGTGCTTATTAGCGTTTATTTTCTGAAACTGGGAATTGAAAACTCTCATATTACAAGAGAATCATAAAGCCTTCTGCCAAGATCAGTATACACATATACACAATGGAGTACTACTCAGCAGAGAAAAACAGTGACATCATGAGGTTTGCAGGCAAATGGATGGAACTAGAAAATATCATCCTGAGTGAGGTAACCCAGACTCAGAAAGACAAACATGGTATGTACTCACTCATAAGTGGATACTAGATGTAAAGCAAAGGATAACCAGACTGCAACTCACAACTCCAGGGAGGCTACCTAGTAAAGAGGACCCTAAGAAGACCCAGGGATCACCCAATGACAGAGAAATGGATGAGATCTACATGAGCAAACTGGACATGGGGGGGGGGGTAATGGAGGGCAAGGGTTGGGGGAAAGAGAGCTTAGGGGAGCCAGAGGTCCCAGCTGGATTGGGAACAGAGTAGGAGAACAAGGAAGGAGATACCATGATAGGTGAGGACCCCATGGGAATAGGAAGAAGCAGAGTGCTAGAGAGGTCCCCAGAAATCCACAAAGATACCTCCACAATAGACTACTGGCAATGGTCGAGAGAAAATCCGAACTGACCTACTCTGGTGATTGGATGGCCGAACACCCTAACTGTCATGATAGAACTCTCATCTAGTGACTGATGGAAGCAGATGCAGAGATCCACAGCCAAGCCCCAGGTGGAACTCCAGGAGTCCAATCAATGAGAGAGAGGAGGGATTGTATGAACGAAAGATATTGAGACCATGATTGGAAAAAGCACAGGGACAAATAGCCAAACTAGTGGAAACACATGAACTATGAACCAATAGCTAAGGAGCCCCCAACTAGATCGGGCCCTCTGGATAAGTGAGACAGTTGATGAGCTTGAACTATTTAGGAGGCCCCCCAGGCAGTAGGCCCGGGACCTGTCCTTAGTGCATGAGCTGGCTTTTTGGAACCTAGGGTCTATGCTGAGACATTTTGGTCAGCCTTTGTGTAGGGAGGAGGGGACTGGACCTGCCTCAGCTGAATCTACCAGGCTGGGCTGACTCCCCAGGGGAGACCTTGCCTTGGAGGAGGTGGGAATGGGGGGTGTATTGGGAGGGAGGGCTGGGGGGTGGGAGGAGGGAGGACAGGGGAATCCGTGGCTGATATGTAAAATTAAATTAATTATAAATAAAAATTAAAAAAAAAAAAAAGAAGTCCACACGTTTCTCATAGTGACCTACGTGGAGGAGTCCAAGGTTAAGTTCCAATCTAGCTGTTCTCATCAGTGGGGAGCCACCTGGTGGTAAGTTCATGACTTTGGCTCCTTTCCATCATTTATAGAGACAATCTATGGTTCATCATGGTTTTAGATTTGCCTTCCTTGCCCATCAAATGCCTGTCAGCAGCATTATACACTGATCACCTAACTTTACTGTAAGAAAGCACTGATTTCTTGTAATGTTTGTGATGATGTAAAATGATATGTAAAATATTGGCTCTGTATTTTTTGAGTTTGGGTAAATTTGATAGTATTTCTTTCCTAAATAGTCACAAGTTTGCACCTCCAAAACTGTTGAAGAATATGACCTTCATTTCTATTAGTTATTTAGGGATCTTGTGTGTGTGTGTGTGTGTGTGTGTGTGTGTGTGTGTGTGTGTGTGTGTGTACACGTGCGTATATATGCATATGTGAGCATATTTGTGTGGGAAAGCAGAAGTTGACATAAATGTTTTCCTCAATTGCTTGCCACTTTATTTCTTGGAGAGATGGTCTCTCAGGGAACCTGTAGCTCACACATTGAGCCATGCTAAAAAGCAAGACCCAGGTATTCTCCTGTAACTTCTGCTAGAACTCCAGGTTCATGCCATCAAGGCTGGCTTTTATTGGGTGGTGTGATTGGGTCAAACTCATGTCCTTTTACTAATATGGCAGGCACTTTACTGATGGACATCTCATCTGTCCTAATTTGTTTATTTAGGTTGTTTTATTGTTGTTTGTTTTGACACAAGGTCTTATGATGCTATTTAAGTTGGACTTAGATTTCATTGAAATCATCTCCCCAAGGCCTAGGATTCCGGGCTTGTGCCACTACTTTTGGCTTGATTTTCTTTTTAAAAGAAATCAATGTCTTCAATGTATTTATGTTATTTATGAAATTATTAATATTAATATTATAATATCATATATTATAATATTATAAAATTATAATATTAATTTTAATATACTGTATTTTTGTCATTTATCAATAACATCTAATTGACAAATCTAATAATATAAAATTAATTTTGAATTTTTTAAAATATTTTAAATTAGAGTAAAACTGTTTTCCTTATCATGGCGATATGGTATAAGAACATTTAAATATTTATAAATCCTTTCCTCTTTCTCTTCCTCTTCTTCTTTTATTCTCATTATTATTCTTTTTTTAATAGCCATGGTCTTACTATGTAGCCCTGGCTGGCCTGGAACTCATTATGTAGACCAGGTTCATCCATCTTCTTCTGTCTCTTGAATGTTAGAATTAAAGATTTATATCACTATTCAGTGAATGCTTAATGGCAGATATAGTTTGTTGTCCTAAAATATTCCCTTTGATCTTTCTACAGATTTTAATTCTCTTTTAAAATTTTCAAATTTTGTCCATTTTTCCAAACACTTAAAAATAGTTATTAATAGTTAAAATAGTTAATTACTAACTTTAATGATTTATATTGAGTCATTGTTGATATAAATTTAAATTCTATATATGCAGTGAGTCTTAAATCTCAGAGAAATTAATGCTACTGTTTGTAAAGCAATAAATTCCACTTACTTCTTTCTCCAAGTTTTCGATGACTGTCACCTTTTATGCCTTGCTCTAGAACCATGCTATCTTTTACATGTGTTTTTGTGCATATATATATATATATAATATATATTATATATATATATGTATATATATATATAAAACATTTCACTCTAGATACTCATATGACAGAAATTGTGGTATTTGTCTTCCTGTTTCCTGGTGTTTATTTACAATGTTTGGTGTTTTTATTGCTTCTCTGTATGATAGGCTATGTATTTAATTTGTTCAAATTTGAAGTTTGCTAATAAGAATTCACGCTGTTTTTAATATAGTGTCAAACATTCAAAATAAGCTTTTAATTATGGAAATTTATCACTTTTTAGTTTCCAGATTTTTACTTGATTGTTTTTTCCAGCAGTTTTAATACTTTATTTCATTGCTTTCAGCTTTCATTGTTTCTGCTGAGAAATCAACTATCATTTTTTATTTTCTGAGAGAAAAATATGCTTTCATACCTGCTTTTACTCTTCCTGATTCACTTGTTTGTTTATTTGTTTTTGGTTTTTTGAGACAAGGTTTCTCTGTGTAGCTTTGCACCTTTCCTGGAACTCACTCTGTAGCCCAGGCTGGCCTTGAACTCATAGAGATCTGCCTGGCTCTGCCTCCCGAGTGCTGGGATTAAAGGTATGCGCCACCACCGCCTGGCTTGTTTTTAACGTTTCAATTTTTATGTGCTTATATATGAGGTTTACTTTACAATATCTTGCATAATTTTGGCAATATATTTTTAATCTTCATATGAATATTTTGTTAATTTTGGAAAGTTCTTTGCTATTATATTTTCAAATATTACTTCAATCCACCCTCTGCTTTCTTTCTGAAACTCTAAGCGCTCAGGTTCACTTTGTCCCTCTGTGTTTGTTGTGATGTGCTCTGTTCTTTTCAATCTTTTCTCTTTGTGCTTTTGGTCGGATGTTTTCTGTTGTGTTATAGAACCCACTGTGCCCAACGTTCTGTTGCTTGTACCCTGTGAACTGGCTAGTTAGTTAATTAGTTAGTTTGACAGGGTAGCATTTGTTCTTGCATATATGCACATTTGTGTGTAAGGTTTGTGCACATGTGTGTGCATGCATATGGAGGCTAAAGTTTGACAGCGGGTATCTTTCTCAATCTTTTGCCAACTTAGTTTTTTAGATAGGTTATCTCACTGAACCTGGAACTTGCTAATTAGCTAACCTAGGTGGCCAGCAAGCCCCATGAACTTTTCTTTCTCTGACTGACTGCCTGAAATTACAGGCACCTAACTTTTTAGGTGGGTGCTATGGTTCCAAATTTGGATCCTAATCCTTGCTGTACATTTAACTACATCCTTAGCATGTATGTATGTATGTATGTGTATATACATATATTTAATATATAGACAGTATATATATGCATATCTCCAACAAATTCTTAATGACAGATTCTGCTTTATTGTGATAAAATATTATTTTAGCTTTCAAATAATTTTAAAAAAATTTCCAAAGTTTTGTCCCCTTTACTGAATAATTTCTTTAAAAATTCTTTTAATATTGCTAGTTACTGACTTTGATGCCAGGATTGTTGGCAGATCATCATTTATTGCTCATTATGTGCTTTTTATTATTCTCATGCTGTTCTAAGTCTTTGTGTCTCTTCTTTATTTTATGCCAAACATTGAATAAGTACTTATCACAGAGACTTTGTTTGATATGATTTCCCCAGAGAGGTCTTGTTCTTCATTTTGTTAACTAAAGAAGAAGAGCTGCTAACCCCAAACTCATGAAAGCTGATCTTTATTGTGTTTCAGTGGGCTTGCTTCCTCTGTTTTTTGAGCATGTGACACCTGAGATTTTTGCCTCAGAGTCTGTCAGTTCTCTTTGACCTAAGAGGTAGAACATGGGGATGTGTTTGGGTTTGGGGATATGTAAGCTTAAGATTGTGCCAACCATTTAGTACCACCCTCAATTCTGACATGTTTCTTGAGTGTGAGTATGGGTATGGGCATGAATGTGATGCACATACTCTCCTACTGGCAAGGGTATTTCTTAAGTATTCTAAGATGATGAGAATTTCCTTTTCCTTCTCAGAAGTTTTTAGGTTAGGCATATTCCCCCCCCCCCCCACACACACACACACTCTTGTTTCATGCTACCTGTGAGAAAATTGGAAATATATTTAGGAATATTTTGGATTGTAACTCATCACACCATCCCATATAGATACTAAAAGCAACATCATTCTATCTTCTAGTAGAATCCCTTTGTGTAGCTCATACACCATTATATTAGTTGCTATGTAACAACTCACACTAAATTTAGTGACTTCAAAAGCAAGGACAACCATTTATTTTAGTATAATTCTGTAGTTTAGCATTTTATGCTGGAATCAGCTAGGAGATATTTTTGTTGATGTCATACAGGATCCTCACACAGCTAGGATCGTCTCTCACTCAGCTAGGACTAAATGATCAAGGGGGATTCACTCACATTATTGTACATGGCTAGATATGGAATTGGGAAACTCCAATACTCTCTTTCTCAACTATTATAGTGTATTAAGTTGGATAAATATCTTTACATGGAAGCCTCAGGTTACTATTCTTAAAAAAGAGTTTTTTAAGTCTTGGGCTCTGCCTTAGTTAGGGTTTTATTGCTGTGAAGAGACACCATGACCATAGCAACTCTTATAAAGGAAAACATTTAACTGGGGCTGGCTTAGCTTCAGAGGTTTAATCCACTATTCTCATGGTGGGAAAAATCAGTGTGCAGGCAGACACTGTGCTGTAGAAGGAGCTGAGAGTTCTACATCTTTATCCATAGGAAACAGGGAGTGAACTGACACTGGGCATAGCTTGAGGATATATGAGACCTCAAAGTTGGCCTCCACAGTGATACACTTCCTCCAGCAAGGCCACATCTACTCCAACAAGGCCACATCTCCTTATAGTGCCACTCCCTATGGATCAAGCACTCAAACACATGAGTCTATGGGGGCCATTCCTATTCAAACCATCACAGGCTCCAAAACTCACAGCTTTGGTTCAGTCACAACTATCAGTTGCAGTAAATTGCAAAATAAACATGCAATCAAACAATGGGTAGATAGATTCTACCTCTTCATAGGGGCATTGTAATGATGCATTGTGAAGGGCATGCATACTTGAAAGATATGAACTTTTATGGCCATCTTTGCAACAAACCCGTGGTTCAGGCTCAGAACTGGTAAATGCCTTTAAGGAGAGAAAATGTCTAGTGAGTATTAGTCTACTAAATAAGGAAATTATTTTTTATTTTTATATCCTAACTCACTGCCTATTCATTGATTCTACAGTGTGCTTCAAAGGATATTTTTAAAAATAATTTTCCATCCATTAAATGTGCATCTTAATGCAAAAATATGAAACATAGTTTTTGTAATTCATTTGGGCTTTAGAAGTTTTAGTGGCTTTTTGGCCTTCTAATGTTACAGCAGCAAGGACTGTTTATGTAAGTGCTATTGTCACATTTAATAAAAGAATAAAAAAATTAATTTATGAAAGTCCAGTAGACAGATGATATTAACATAAAAACATTGCTAAAAATTCAAAATGGAGCAGGCCCTGCACCTTGCCTGGGCAACATAATAAACCCAACCCTGTCGGTGGAGGTGTGTGTGAGCTAGCCCCGAAGTAGTGAGCAAGGGAGGGCTGTCCCCGTTGTTTATCTGTCTTGAGGCAGCATGGGCACGGGTAGAGTTGCTCCCCCATTCCTCCCCCCCATCACCCATCAACACCTGGGGCAGGTAGGAGATCTGGCCCTGTAGTCACAAGAGCAGGAGAGCTGTCCCTAACCCCCACCAGCTGCAACACTCAGGAGAGCAGGCCCTGCACCTCAATTGGGTAATGCAATAGAACCAATCTTATTGGTGGAGGTATGGGTGTGCCAGCCCTGAAATTGTAAGCATAGGAGAGCTGTCCCCACTGTTTGATGTCATGTGACACTGTGGAAGGGTGAGAGATGCCCTCCCTTACCCCTTACTGCCTGCAACTGATGAGAGAGCTCTCCCTTACCAGCTGCAGCACTCAGGAAATGGGTCTTGCCCCTTGCCTATGCAGGACCGCAGAGCTGCCCAGTGGTCAGAGCTGAGGGTGACTCAGCCCCAATGTTATGAGCAAGGGAGAGCTGTCCCTATTACTTATCTGACATGAGGCAGCATGGGCAAAGGAGAGACGACCTCCCCACCACCTCCAGCACATCAACATCTGAGACAGGTAGAGGAGCTGGCCCTGGGGTCATAAGAGCGACCCTGAGAACATGAAAGCGGGAGAACTTGCCCCACCCCTCACTCATCACTGGAAGAGGTGAATCAGCTGGGGACAATGCTGGAGTGCTCACCCTGGTGATGAGGACAGGGAAGAACTGGGCCCAGAACCAGGGTTATGGCTTGGCTCACCTCAACATCTACCCCATCTGTGATCTGCTGGAGCATGTGAAGTGACCTGGCCTACAGACACAAAGCTGCAGGATCTCCACAACACAGGGTAACAACAAGATACCCAAGAGAAGTCCCAGTGAGGGTCCAGCATTGATAGCATAGTGGAAACCAGAAACCTTGAACCAGACCAATGACTCTTTGCAATGAATACTTGCAGGAAAAATATATGGATAAAGGGGTTTACTGTGTGACTCACTATGTCACACTACAGCTTCCACAATGAGTTTTTCAATTTTTTCCCTTCACCCGCCCCCTTTTCTCCTAAATTTTGTTTTATTTTGGGATGTGTGTTCAGGAGCAGAGGGCAGATGTGGAAGGTAGAAGGAAATGAATGAGATCAAGATACATGATGTAAAAGACACAGAATAAATAAAAGGAAAGAAAAAGAAAAAAATTCAAAATGCTTGAATATCAAGGATCAATGGTTGTTGAATCCTGTTATTTTGTTGTTGTTGTTGGTGGTGGTGGTGGTAGTGGTGGCAGTGGTGGTAGTGGTGGTGGTGGTGGTGTGTGTTTCTTTTCTTTTGATTTGCTGATGTGAGATTATTTATTCCGTGTGTTTTCATGAGTGTAGTTAACTTCCTTAGGTTTGAGTTTTCCTTCTAGCATCTTCTGTAGGGCTGGATTTATAAATAGATATTATTTAAATTTGCCTTTATCATGAAGTATTTTGTTTTCTCCATCTATCATAATTGAGTTTTGCTGGATTTTGTAGTCTGGGCTGGCATCTATGGTCTCTTAGAATCTGCAGCACATCTGCCCAAGATCTTCTTGCTTTTAGAGTCTCCATTGTGAAGTCAGGTGTAATTCTAACACTTCTGCCTTTATATGTTATTTGGTCTTTTTTTTCCCTTGTCACTTTTAATATTCATTCTTGTTCTGTATATTTTATTTTTTTTTTTTTTTTTTTTTTTTTTTTTTTTTTGGTTTTTCGAGACAGGGTTTCTCTGTGTAGCTTTGCGCCTTTCCTGGAACTCACTTGGTAGCCCAGGCTGGCCTCAAACTCACAGAGATCTGCCTGGCTCTGCCTCCCGAGTGCTGGGATTAAAGGCGTGCGCCACCAACGCCCGGCTTTGTTCTGTATATTTAATATTTAGATTGTTATTTGCCTGCTGTGAGCTGCAAGGATATATGATAGAGATTCAGTTGTATATAATAAAGCTATACCTACAAAGATCAAGGACTTTTTCTAGAGGGAAGCCATTTATCAAGGAATATTTGATGTTATTCAGCTTTTAATATATATATCAGCTGTCATCTGCTATGAAATTCTTGTGCCCTCATATACTACTAGGCCATATCACAACAGCATAAGCTTCTCAGACCTACTGCTGATCAACGAGGTAACAACCTACAGAGCCTAGGGGACAGGTGGACTGTAGATGCATAGCTTTGTTTCTCATGCAAATGAAGCTCAGACTTTTCTTTCCCAGACTGGCCAAATGGCATTCCAGAGCATTTGACTCAGAACAAAGGATTTTTTCAGATCCAGGTGCAAGTGAAGGGGAGGCAGAATTTCTGATCAGAGGGTTGCATGGCTGCTGGAGGAGAAGAGAATGAGGCAGAGTTTCTGCAGATGGTAGGGCAGAGTCTCATGGCCAGAGGAGAAGAGAACAAGGCAGAGTTTCTGTAGATGGTAAGGCAGACTGGCTCAGGCTAAGGAGTAAGGAGCAGGGAAAAGTTCTGCGGACTGTAGGTTTATTTGAATCAGGTCAGGAGAGGAGAAGAGGGAGGAAAGATGGAGGATGAAAGGACAGGGGATGAAGATGAAATCAAAAGCATAAGAGCTTAATTATTACTAGGGCTATGAGGGGACAGAAAAAGAAGGGACTGAGAGGAACTTAGTGTCAGGACAGAACTGAAGCTGTATAGATAGAATTTTGTTATAGAGAAATAAAGTAAATGGACAAAAGAGCATCAAGTACATAGATTCTTTTTCCTCAGATAGCCCCATGCTGGACATAGCATCTTCCCCAGGACTCTGGGAAGAATCTTCTCGGGGCAGACTGTAGTGGGTAGCCATTCCAGCTTTGGTCTGAAAGTTCCAACCCCCATTGAGGCTTCGGTAACTATCATGCCTACAAGGCAGGGCCAAGGGAGGGCCCTGAAGACCCGAGATCAGGACCGAGATCAGGACGCGTGGCTCTCTCTTGTTTGTGTACCCTGGACGGTGGAGGTTGACCGAGCAGAGCTCCAGAGAACACCACTGGTCTTCAATACACCTTCCCCAGACCTTGCGACCTACCTGTCCCTTCATTTGTAAGTTGCGCCACTAATAAACTTTCCTTTTAACTACATGGAGTGGCCTTAATAATTTCACCAATATCTGGTGCTGACATGGGGCAAATTCCAAAGGCCTGGGTGGCTTCTGCCCTCAGCTTGAGAAATAAAGTAAATGGACAAAAGAACATCATGTACATAAATTCTTTTCCCTCAGATAACCCCACGCTGGACATAACATCTTCCCCAGGACTCTGGGAGGAATCTTCTCAGGGCAGACCCTTGGGAAAATTCTGATATGTGCCCAGGGGAATTTCTTTTCTGTTTCAATCTATTTGATGCCTTGTGTGTTTCTTGTACCTTTATAGGCATCTCCTTCTTTAAGTTAGGAAATTTTTCTCTAATTTTGTTGAAAATGTTATCTGGGCCTTGGAGCTGGGTTTCTTCTCTTTCCTCTATTCTTATTATTCTTAGGTTTTGTATTTTTATAGTGTCCCAGATTTCAAAAATATACACTAATGCTTTTTTTGTTCAAGTAAAGCATAAAATTGCTTCTAAATTCACAGTTAATTAAACAAGATTAAATGAAATAATTGAAAAAAAATTTTAGTACAATTTAGTCTGCCAAATAGCAAAATTCCCTTAAATTTGTTAAGCAATCTATTTAATGGGTTCTAAGATTTCACTAATCTGAAATTCATTCACTTTACAAATATTTTTACAGCATGTGTTTGCCATAACATGAAATTAATGAGTAAAATAAAAAATTCCTTCTATCATATGTGCTGGTGATTAGCTGCTCTTCTGCTTCATACCTAATCTTTTATGTTCTGCCTTGTCCCACGAGGACTAGGACTCTGAAACCATGTTTCTGCTCTACTGGGTGCTTTTGCTAAATTCTTAAAAGAGAGCATTCTATGAGAAGATTAGGTCAGAGGTCATGAAGAGACATGCTCTTTTCCTGTTTTTCTTCTTACGACGACAACATCACCTGGTCAACAGCTTTTTTGCCCTGGAAATTTCAGTGGGTAGTGACAGCAAGTGACAGTTTCAAGCTACTACTTGTTTCCCCCAAACCCCTTCAGTCAGCCTCCTTTTGCCTTGTTAACCAGGCCAGCACAAGTTGGCTGACACTTTATTTTGAGATATTTGAATCCCAGCTCCTTAAGGCTCTTCCTCTAAGCTCATGAACTACAGCAGCATCCAGGGAGTCTGTCCCCCATGTATTAGCATCTTGATTTTATGGACTCTCCTCTTTATTATTGTAGTCTTGAGGTGGTAGCCACACAGTTGTAGTTGCTACTTCTATGGCATTTCATGTTTTGTGTGTTTTTGATCCCCTAGAACCTATTAAATCAAATCCTCTATTAACCCTCATTAAAATAGCTGGAATCATGTCTGTTTTCCTAGCAGAATATTTCTTAATTTATGCTTCTTACTTGTGAATGTATGATAGAAATTTACTAGACTAGATTAAGCAGAAAAAAGACCACAAAGTTATCCTATGTTATTCTGCTTTATACCATCATGACACACTAAGTCTGTTATGCAATGAACAGAAAATTACTTGTCTTACAATTCTTGAGGCTGGAAAGTCCAAGGGTAAGAGATTGCAACTAGTCAGTGCCTTTTTGCTGCACCATAACATGGCAGAAGGCATCTTCCAGGTCAGGGGAGAATAGAGGAAGCCTAACTTCCTTTTGTAAAAAGCCTAACCCTGCAATACTTATATTAACCACCTAAGAGACAGAGCCCTCATGTCCTAATCAACTCTTAGAGTTCTCATGTCTCAACACTACTGCATTTGGGAATTTGGTTTGCAACACAGAAGCTTTGATGACATATTTAAATTCAAGCATATGTGTTTCTTCTGGAATCCTGAAAAAGAAAATGCTTATTAATTTCGGAAAGCAGTCTGCAATCATTACATTTTGTATTCTCCCTTGGAACACATGGTCTCATCTTCCTATGCTTCTCTACCTTTCTACTTCTCACAGTAAGTCATTTTTCCCTGCTTTTCTGTAATATTACCCCAAGTCCTGGACTTGTTTGAGTTCAAATAATGTTCAGTAGTCAGTTGGAATTCTAGTTGTAGATAGGTAGAAAGAGACACTATCTGGTCTTGTTTACACAAATGTATGTACCTGGTCCTCTTGCCTAAACCACTGTGAACACAGGTGTGGGGCTACCAATCAGATGTAGGATGGGGGATTTTTGTGTAGTATGTGATTTATAGGTTTTATAACATAAATTCCAGGTTTTGTTTGTTTTTTCACCTGAAGGGATCAAAGCTTAAGATGATATTTTTAGAGACTGTTTCCAAGTCAGTTTCCATTTCAACATAGTAATTATTAGATTACTTTAACAAACTTTGTTAAGTATTTGTTCACTGCACCAAAATTATAAATATAAATAATCACAGTTAAAAAAAAACATAATACTAACTCCCACCACACTGTGTCTAATCCAAAACTACATCTATTTATACTTAATATGCATATTATATTTTGTTTTTTATGAAATTGAGTTTTCTCCTTAGCAATAATTTTGAACAAAACTTAGATGTCAATAGCTATGTTTGAAGACACCACATCTTCTTTAATAGGGTCTCATATAGCCCAATCTGGCATAAAACTCATTATGTAACTAAAACTCCTGTGTCTACTTTCCAAGTTCTAGGATCTAGACATATACTGAAGAACACCATCTTAAAGACCACTCAATAATTTATAATAGACAGTTACTTAACCTGTAATGAATTTTAGTCTTCTGTGTTGAAGCCATTTTTTTTCAAATTTCATTAATTACTTGTACAATAATTAGTATGTATTCTTTTTTTGATGATAAGAGTATTTTCTTTAATTTTGCCAAATATAAATAGGCTAGATATTGTAACTATCTTTCTTGCTTGATAACTAATT
The DNA here is from genome assembly GCF_007827085.1 of Peromyscus californicus insignis. NCBI lineage: Eukaryota > Metazoa > Chordata > Mammalia > Rodentia > Cricetidae > Peromyscus > Peromyscus californicus. Next base: position 37,013,825 of record NW_026294584.1, read on the forward strand.
TTTTTTTTGTTTTATATTCTAACCACAGATCCTTCTCTCATCCCTCCTTCTTAGTTGCCAGAAAGTCTGAGCTCATATTACTCTGTTGGCAGAAGCTGTGGCAGCCCCTTCCACCCCTCAGTCTAAGGGACTATTTGCTTTCATTTGTTTCATTCTAACATTCTAACATTCTAACAAGTGACCATTTGAGAAATAAGCAACACTAGTATCATACATTACTTTAAGTAAAACATTTTAAATCATTTTATTTTCATTTGTGTATATGTATGTGTATCTGTGTGAGCTTGAAAGCACATGTGTGCAGTGCCCTCAGAATCCAGAAGAAGGTTTCTGATCCCCTAGAACTGGAGTTACAGGTGGTTGTGTGCTGCCTAATGAGATGTTGGGAACTGAACTTGTGTCTCCTGTAAGAACAGCAGGTGCTCTTAACTCTCTCTTCAGTCCTATTAAGTGAATTTTAAAAATAATTTTTAGGTAAGAATTTTTCCAAATGGTTGATCATATTTTTTCCTTGAGTAGCCTCATTTCTGTGGAGTAGTTCCTTATCTGAGTAATTTACAGCAGTGGAAGAAATGATGTCAATTTCTATTTCAGCTTCTAAAGGCTGATTCCTCCACTTCTCAACTTTTAAAGTAAACAGTATACTGTATTTGTAAGTGCCAGTGTTGTTTAGACTGATTTCTTTCTCATTGAAATAAATACTCACAATTTACCAAGAATCCTTTTTAACCTGCTAGAACTAGTCAAAAGCCAAAATGCATTTCTTTTATAAGTAAACAGCATTCAAACATAACAAACAGTGGAATAAAATTGGTTTAAAGCTTATTTACTAAAAGGTCATTGAACTATGTAAATGATCTAGTTTTATTAAAATGTGCTCTTGGGTAATAATGCTTTAAATACTATTTATTCCAAGTACTACATTTATATTTTTAACAGGCAATTTCCAGCACTTAAATATTTAGAATAGAAAGTTTCTTCACATAAGATATATTTTTGGGCACTTGTATTTGGTCTGTAGTTTAAATGGCATTGGAGGTTTCCTAGAGGTGAAAATTTAGGGGGAACTGGCCAAACTTTAAATAGAGATAGTGAAAATGGGTATGAGTAAAATTTCATAGAACATAAAATGCAACCATCAGTTTATATTTAAATTAATTCAGGAATGAAAAAAAAACATGCCTATGCAATTATAGTTAACATATTGAAAATATTTAATTTAAGTAATTTAATCTTTGGATTCTACTTTTAAACTTTTAAAATCACATGGCATGATCTCAAGTCATTATAGCTGCTATTTCCCAAGGACATCAGGTAGAGATGTTTTAAGTGATTTAGAAAAAAATACTATGCATCTTAGCAAAATATCAACCCCAAACACTGATTGTATTGTGTTATAAGTCTCCCGATTTTGTTTTGTGGGAAACAACAAAAGATTCACATATGTTAATGTCTGATGTGTAGAACATACTCTGTAATGACTTGAGAGGAAGAGTTCTGTTTGCACTGTAAAAGGCATTTGTTACAGGGATTGGGCTATTTTGTTGAAATAACTTGGGGTCTGATAAGTCCTTAGAATGAGGTTTTCAGCTGATGTGAATTAAAAATTATTTAACTTACCAGCTCCATAACTAATAGTTGAAGACTATTAAGTGCTTCACCAAAGATCCTGTGCTTATAGTCTCCTTCCAATGCAGAGCTTATATTTTTAAATTTTGGTATAGAAATGCTGGGAAATATGTGCTGTGGATGATTGATTGATTAAATAAAACACTGATTGGCCAGTAGCCAGGCAGAAAGTATAGGCGGAACTAACAGAGAAGAGAATTGATTGAGCAGGAAGGCAGAGAGGAGGAGACGCCAGCCTGCCATCCAGGGAGCATCATGTAAAGGCAGCAGGTAAAGCCACAGAACACGTGGCAACCTATAGATTAACAGAAATGGACTAAGTATAAGAGTAAGAGCTAGACAATGGTAGGTCTGAGCTAATGGCCAAGCAGTTTAAATAATATAAGCATCTGTACATTTATTTTATAAGTGGGCTATGGGACTGCTGGGCTTGGCGGGACCCGGGGAGAAAAACTCTAGTTACAAATATGGGCAAGCAGAGGGAGGAAAGCCTGTTACCCTTATCTAATACTTACTTTGTATGTATCTCATGTATTTATTGACTTCATACTATGTCCTAGACCCTGTGACAAGAATTTTATACACATTATGTCTTTTAATCTTTAAAGGTCTCCTTGTGTAATTATTATTATCCTTACTTATAGATGATGAAACTAAAAAATCAAATTAAGTATATTCCTGTCATTTGAGATTCCCTGATGTTGGATAAGGCATGTGTATGATTTATTGGGAGAGATTTTTGTGAAAAATAGTGAGGAGTGCCTATCACTGTTATTTTCACTAAACATACTCAGAAATTATTAGTTTCTTAATTTCTGTTTTCCCATCAGAAATTATTAGTTTCTTAATTTCTGTTTTCCCAGTTAGTTGTAACAGGTAGAATGTTTACTGTATTTTGTAAGGCTCCAAATATATGCAAGTGCCTTCTCCACTTCCAAATTACTCTGTAATCCCAGCTTCTTGGGTGGCTGGATCAGGAAAAGAACTTGTGTGGGCTACATAGGCAGTTTGTAGTGGCCCTCATAGGCTCATATCTGAATACTTATTGCAAGGTTAGAATTGTTTAGGAAGGATTAGGAGGTGTGGCCTTTTTGGAGGAAGTGTGTCACTAAGGGTGGTCTTTGAGGTTTAAAAGGCCCTTGACAATGCCAGTGAGCTCTAACTCCAGCTTGCAGATCAGTATGAAGGTTCTGAGCTCCTGCTCCAGCTCCATGCTTGCCTCCTTGCTGCTGTGCTTTCCTGCGATGATGGCCATGGCCTCTGAAATGGTAAGCAAGCCCTCAACTAAGTGCTTTCTTTTATAAGTTGCTTTAGTCATGGTGCCTCTTCACAGCTGCAGAACAGTAACTAAGACAGAGCATGTCCAGCAAGGGCAATTTAGTAAGACCACCATCTTCAAATAAAAATAAAAGGCAGGGTTTGTTGTATAACTCGATGACAGAGTACTGCCTATCATGTACAAGGTCCTGAATTTAATTCCAATACAGGAGACAGAGAGAGAGAGAGAGAGAGAGAGAGAGAGAGAGAGAGAGAGAGAGAGAGAGAGAGAGAGAAGACAGAGTGAATCAAACCAAGATTAAGACTAAATGAGCTATAAAAACCAGTCAACATTCAAAACAAATATTCCAATAGCCTAAGTTTTATTGTTTTAACAAATTAGACCTTTTCCTAACTTTTGATTTTGGCATCAAAATGGAGCACTAAGTAGCTGTAAGATACTCTCTTGCCTGTCAGTGAGTTTTTAAGCTGGGGACCTGAGGATGGCTTCTAAGGCTTCTAAGACTTTGAAGCACTGTGATTGGGAATAACTTTGGGGTAGTGTTGATTGTCTCCTTCCTGCCATTACTTTGTGAAATTAGATTGGGACATACTCTTCCCTGAAGGGCTCTACATCCACAACTGTTTCCCATCATTTGAAATCAGTCAACATGTGAAGGGCCCTCTTGCAGAGAGGAGTGTCCTACTGTTTCCTATTGCCATGGATGGCAGAACAACAGCGTAAGCCTTGAAATTGAAAGAAAAGAAAGAATTTAGCCTTTAAAAAAAAACACCATTTTTATTTAAACCCATCTTTCTTAGGGTGGCTTGGGCCTCCTATAGTTAATTTTTTAAAGCTATGTGGAAATGACTGTGTGTGTTAGGCACTGTCTTAAACATTTTACCAGAGTTTGCTCATTGATTCTTCATAGGAGTCCTGTAAAACAAGTATTTTTATCCCAAATGTACGGTTAGGGCAGACAAGGCACTAAAGATTGTTCGAAAACATCACCCTACATAACACAGAGAGTGCCAGTGAGATTAGATGATAGGATTTAATTTCTTATGGGATAAAGACAGTTCTGTGCTCCTTCACAATACACAAACTTTCTTGTTTCTGGTTTCATTGGATTGTGCTTTGCTTCAGTCTCCCTGCACCATCTGCCACTGGGCTATGATCTCATCAGGCTTCCAAGCCCAGCTGAGTTGAGTCTTTTAATGGCTTCCATTCTAATAGAATCTGACAGTGCAGAAGTGAGTGGCTGTGAGTTATAGCTGTCTTGTGTGTGTGTGTGTGTGTGTGTGTGTGTGTGTGTGTGTGTGTGTGTGTGTCTGTGTGTGTGTGTGTGATATAACATTCAAAACTATCTTTTATCTCTGATTAGTTATCTTATCATTTTATGGATATCTTGGTCCTGCAATGTTCTAAAGAACATTTGTACAAAGTTGCATGGTTAATTAGTGCTCTGGACAGTTTCAAGTCATTTTGAACAACACATATCCCAGTGGGAAAACAGCAATTTTAAAATTTTCTCTGTCCTACTTTTCCCAAAGCACAATCCTTTACTACTTCATTATAACATGGAAGGTAGTTTTTCAATGCGGAGTTACTGATCTCCCTCCTTATCTATCACTCAAAATATCTATGTACTATGGATTTGAATCTGTATTTTAAATAATCATCACAGGCTAATCTCAGGAACTCATATTTTAGAACTCATATTTATTATTTAGGCAATACCTTCCATCACAATATTTGCTAACCAAAGAGGAATTTAACAACAACATAAGTCAGTCAAGGTATATGGGTAGACATTTGTAATTCCAGAACTGGAGAGACTGTGGCAGGTGGATCATGAGAATTTGAGGCTAACTTGGGCAACATAGTGAGTTGCAGGCTAGCCTGCACTGTTAAGAAGACCCTGTTTCAAAAAACAAAATAAAAAAGAAAGAAAGAAAAGGAAAGATTCAAAAGATCACTAAATAAATTATTCTAGGTACAGATAATCAAACAATGGCAACTCAGAATCCTGATATGGATAGGTGTCCTATATAAAGAAAACTAATATGGTGCGCATAAAATATGCCATTTGCCATTGGTATAACTTGGTACAAAATTAATCAAGGGCCAGGAGGATTGGCTGAGTGTGCTAAGGCACTGGTTGCCAAGCCTGACCAACTGGGTTTAATCCTACATGGCAGAAGGAGAGAATCAGATCTGAGTCTTACAGTTTGTTCTCTGACCTCCAGATGCCTGCCATGGCACGCATATGTACACACACACACACACACACACACACACACACACACACACACACACACAAAACCACATACCACCCACAGAATAAATAATTAAATAGGATAAAATCTATGAATGTTGTGGGGGCAACCAACCACTATCTGATTGACTCTAAGGCCTATTCCATATGAGGAAGCATACCTTGTACCATAAATCTGGTTATAAGAATCTATAATCCATAGGCTCCAGGAGTGAACCTGCTACTACTATTCTGCTAAATGGACATAGTCCTAACTTGCCCTCTAAATTAGTACTTCTCTGCCAGTAGTAGTGCAGCTCTTAGACTTCATCAGCCAAGTTTCTTTGTACAGAAACTCACAACTGGCCAATGTCCAGAGAGTCAATCCAGTGGGATTGTCCAGCTATGAAGAGGACAGCTATATCATCCCACCCCTTATATTCAGGAGGAGATGGAGATATTGTAAGAGCCAGCAGTCAGAGAGAACTGGACATGGCAGGGCCGTTGCCTCCATGAACTCACAGTGGCTGTGGTTACCTGTATAAAATCACAATAATCACCATTTGAGTACACAAGAGAAAGGGGTTCATGGGCTTCTGTCCCAACTGAGAAGTTACAGATGGTTGATGCTTCCTGGGGAGAGTCAGTTTTCTTTAAGGGTGTGGTCCCTGGTAGACAGACCATGCTCCATTGGATGACCCGACAACCAGGAGTATATATACATTTATATTTATAGTCCATGGAATATTAAAAAAGAAAAAGAAAAAAAGAAAAGTAATAAAAAAAGAAAAAACTAAATGGACATGTAATTTAGGGTGAGGAGATGGAGATGTATCTGGATGGAGTTAGGAGAAGATTAGAAGGCGACAAATATGATCAAAATACACTGTAGGAAGTGCTCAAAGAATTATCAAAATATTTTTCAGAATAATAACAGAAAACCTTGAGCTGAACTGGGAATTTTCATACGGGATGTTCTCGTCAGTGTGAAACTGCCATTAAGAGTATCGTGTTAAGCTTTAGTTTGGATGATCCTGCTGTTGTTTTGGTCCTTTGGGGAGCTTGATGCCATCTCATCTCTGGAAGGGACGGACCTATGGACCCATGACTAGAAATGTGGTTGCAAAGATTGGTCCCTGCACTTTCCTGCCCTCTAGAGTATCTTTAAAATAACCCAGTGTCGTCTCTCTGCTTGTTTTTTCCTTGCAACCTCAGAGAATTTAGAGAATTAGCATGAAAACTCAGCGAGCAATTGCTATTCGTACTGGCAAGTAACACAAACAAAGCAATTTTCATTTAATATAAAAAAAAGTCCAAGTCTCCAATGACTGGTTACATTTGCTTTTGCTCTCTTTTAATATTAAAAGAGGAAACTGCAAAACCCGAATCCCAAGATAGATACAAAAAAAAAAAAAAAAAAAAAAAGGTTTCTAAAACTGACACTTGAGCATCTTGTACTGAGCATTCTTATGGAACATTTCTTTTAAAATTCAAGGCTCTCTGTCTCTGTCTCTGCTTCTGCCTCTGCCTCTCTGTTGCTGTCTCTGTCTCTGTTTCTCTGTCTGTCTCTTTCAAGTGCAATGTAGTATTTTGGAGCTAATCAGCCGAATGTGATTCAATGAATGCAGCACTAATGTTGAGATTTGAAGAATTCTCTTACTTTCTAGTCCTTCTAGAATTCTTAAGCAGGGTGAGTGAAATTAATAAATGAACTCGAAGTATGTTAAAGGTTGTCTTAAATATTTAAATTGCAAAAAGAATGAGGAAGAAGAAAACTTTCAAGAAAGATTTGTTTCATGCCAGTGGGAAGCATCTCAGATTTTACTTTATCTTATAGCACTCAATAGGAAAGAGAAACTAGCACTTCTTAAACCTTACCCTGTCTTCCAAACCAAAACCTGATTTCATGTTTAAATTTGGGGTTTATATGTATTTCTTTTCCTTTGAAGACTGTTAATGTGTATGTTGACTTTGAGCCAGAATATGGAAACATATGTTTCATAATTTAGGTTGCAACATATACAGAATAATTTAGTATCAAAGTCATGATAGAATTTATAGTTACATCTTCACTCATCCAAAATGCATGGCCGTATGATCAACTGCAGTTCTGCTTGCTCCAAAAGCAATTAAAATGAAGCTTATGAAACTCAGAGGGCACATCAAGATGAAGAAACCCATGCTGTTCTACAATCTTTAACTCTCTTTTTATTCTTCCTTTCTTTACCTCTGAAGACAATTTTGAAAAGTCAGTATCCCTCTCAACTATAGAGTACCCTTATGGGAAAATGTCTCTGATTGTGACATCTAATCTCCCACCTCCTGCTTTTCACTTCCTAATGACATAATCATAATCCAGGTGTTCCTTGTAGACCCACCCATTCTTCATCAATCACCTGTCTCTAATCTTGTGACTCGAGTTCTCTCTCATTATGCTATTCCCATTGCTTTCAGATCTGCTGTATTTATCAGTATAAAACGCGTGCTCTACGGGATGAATGCCCACCCTCTAAGTCTTCACTTACTCTGCTTCATCTCCATAAGACTGAGCACCTATCCCTGCTGTCTTATTCTATTTTCTTCAGATGTATTGTTTTGTACCATGGTTCCATTTTACTGAAACCTCTTAAATTAAGAAGTGACCAGGTGAATCTAAATCAAACATTTTTTGTTCTCTTCCCTCTTCTCTATGTTTGAGAGTACACGGAGTCACAATCACACTTGTTTCTTCATACGTCATTTTGTTTGCTTTTTGACTATCTTCTTTGTTTGCTTCTTCCTCCTGGCCCCCTGTAAGGTGATTATTATCCTTTCAAGAGGGATTTCTAGCTCCTTGCTTGGTATGTAACCGACTTGTCAGAGCTCTTCACTTCCCAAAACATTGCATCTCTCTAACCCCACTGAAAATCCCATTTATAACCTCTACTAAAAATTCATTTTCAGTAATTGTAAAAGCATAGTCCTTGTTCTTATGATCTATGCTTCTACATACTTCTTTTTGCTCCAGTTCTAAAATCTCTGGACAGCCTTGAGATTTTTTTACTTCCCCCCATAATGTTTCCTTCTAGTTGAATTTAGTCTATTAGTTTCAATGTTATTTATACATTGTGGACTTTAGTTATAACAGCATTAGTTTCATTCAGTGAAAGTCTACTGCATTTGTTAGGAATTTGTTCACAACATTATGGAAAAAGAGATAGCTGGTTGTCTCTTCCCTGAAGATTTTCCAAATTGCAAGGAAGCCAAAAAAGCTCTAAACACTTGATTGTATGTGTGAGAGAAACAGAGAGAAAAGGCTCCACTTATGTTTGAGTACATAAATGTATTTACCCTGATTGAATGTTATACCATGTCCACATGTAAAACATCATACAGCACTCCACAAATAAAATTCTGTTTATTAATTTTAAAAATCAGTTTTCCAAACAAAGCAATATAAAAATAAGAAATACCAGGCACTTCTGTTAATATGCATGGTTGCTTAGAGCCAACTTTATTTGCCCTGGGAGGAATACTTTCAGACACCTGTATTGATGCATTGATGTAACACAGTATTCATCCCTTGATCTGGGAAGAAGTGACAATATCGGGTAAAAGTAGTCACCCTTTCCCCGAACCCATGACTTCAGAGACTAGGACATTTAAGAAGAGATGGGAAAGTTATTAGGAGCTAAATGTGTCTCACAGGGACAAAGTAAACAACACATATATTTTGTGAGTTTGACATTATTACAATTGTTCTAATTGACTGATAAAAATTCAGTTCAGTTTTTATGACAGGAGACCACAAAACAGTCCAAAGCCCCTTTAATTTACTTAAGCCCAAGAACTTTCTAGATTATAGGGTGTTCAATGCAAAGCCAGATCATCTTAGGCAAACCAGGATGAACTGGTAGCATTGTCATGGGCTGCTCAGAAGGTAGGTCAGGACTTCTGACCTAAGTTCATTCCTGTGGTCTACAGATTCAACTGTCTTCAATGGTCCAGGCAGGTAACGGAAAACACAAGGCAATAGGAAAGTCTATGGAAATTATAGATCCAGTCTACGAGTTTGCAAGGACCACCTCAGCAAAGTACTAGAAACTGTATTGTTTGAAAAAATATACACTCATTGTCTCATGGTTCTGGACACTAGATAAACACTAGATATACAAATCAAGGCGTCTGTAGGTTTGGTTTCTTCTGAGATCTTTGTTCCCAGTCTTTTTCCCCATCTTAGAGATAGCTACCTTCCCCTCATGTTTCTATGTATCTTTGTTATATACTTATCTCTGTGTTCAATTTCCCTGTTTATGAAACACCAGGCTAGGCTCAAATCCAATAAAATCAATTTAATTTGATTATCTCTGTGAGGCAATATTGTCAAATAAGATCACATTCTAGGGCATTAAGAGTTGGGACTTCAAAAGAATTTTGGAAGGGTCTGATTCAAAGCCTTCCATTCCTCTTAAAATCTAAGGGTGCTGACAAATAAACACAATTCTGTGCTTTTCTTTTGGCTAGACTAATAGGAAGGAAGTTAGTTCCCTCATAGTAATGGCAAAAGCAAAATGCCCTCATAGATTACCTTAATGTTATATTAGACGCTAGAAACAATCAATGAACTATTGCATAAACCTAATCTTTACCTGGGACACATTAATTGTAATGTCCAGACTTCCCTTAGGGATTACAACAGTATTCTGGGAACTGCGTATATCATATGCTTGGTCACTCTGGTGGGCAAGGTTGTATTTGCCAGGGAAGATGGATTGTTTCTAATAGCAACAGTAAAAATACTTGATAGTATAAATTGTAGAATAAAAGTGTGTATTATGTATTGGGAAAATATGGAACTAGTTTGTCCCTTTTGTATTTGCTCTTTCTGTTTCTGGTATTGGAAGCAGTAATGGATCTTGTTAGTTTTACATTTCTGTTTAACAAAACATTATAAATTTAGAAGCTTATAATACTGTTCATTAATTAGTTCATAGTTGTGTATGTCAAGAGACTGGACACAGCATCAGTGGATTCTGTTCAGAGTCTTATATGGCCCCAAATCAAGATGTTGGATAGGGTAGGTTTTTTTTTTTTCAGCCTGAGGGCTCTAAAGAAAATTATGATTTTTAACCTCATTTAGGTTAATGGTAGAACTAAGGAAGGCGCAGCTGTAGGACAGAGTTCACTGATTTCTTTCTTGCTTTTGGCCAGGAGTACTACAGCCCCTTTGGAATGAGCATATTTCTTAAATTCTTAGATAATCCTAGGATATAAAGCCAGGGTGAAGGAGAACTTGTCAATATGGATATGAAGTCACTTGAATGATTAGTTTTAATATCAATCAAAAGAGAAAACTTGGGCCTGTGATAATGGCTCAGTGGGTAAGAACTCCTGCAGCACAAGCATAAAGATCTATTTCAAATCATCATCCTCCATTTATAAAGATGTGATCACACATGCACCTGTATCCCACATGCTGTGAGAGTTGGAAACAGGTATGTAGCTTGCTAGGGGATTCCTATTTGTCAACTTAGCTCCAAGTTCAGTGAGAACCCTTGTTATCGGGAAATGAGATGGAGAGTGATAGAACATGATATTCTCGCTGGTCTTTGCATGTTCATGGCCACACACTCCTGCCATGCACACATTCATGTACGCACATACACACACACACGTTACTTTAATTCATGAATATTGTAGAAAATATTTGATTACAGATGTTATAGGTACTAGAGATTGAGTAATGAGAAAAGCATAAGATGAAGAAGTAGGGCATTTATGTTGGGCTTTATTGACCATTGTCTAGATTTTTTTCTTTTCCTTTTCAGCACATGTCACTGGAGAGTTGAATATACAGAATACCATGGCCAGAGTTACATCCTAAAAGAAAACAAGCTGGACTTAATCTTCCAGAAGGATATAACAGGTACTTTCCACTACCCAGCCCCCCAACCCTGGCCTCTACAAGATTAGAGGCTTTGGTCTCCAAGTAATATGCACTTTCTAAGATAGACACCAAGAACTTCATTGAATTTTTTTTCCATGTTCAGAAACTTTCTTTCCTTGTTTCTTTGGACAAGTAGAAGACAAGAAGAGCCATTATCTTTACAGACAGAATTTTAACCATTCCAAGTTAGCAGGAAGAAATAGCACTGTTCTTAAAGAACAGAGGCAGGTAAAAACAATTGTGGGATGCAGTGGATTCATGTAGATATTTCCTGCCTAAAGAATGAGCAACTGAAACAACGCTCGAAAACATATGGTGATTGGTGGATCAGGCCACTTAGAATTGATGGTATAAGTTGCAAAATCATGTGTGATGGCAAAAGGAGTTTTTTTAAAGCTAAGTGATCAGTGAAAGTAAAATAAATACCAAGGAATCCAAAAATGACCAAGTAGCACTCATTGTTTCCAATTTAATAGGACAGCTATGCCACCTTGTGACAGTATTTATCTCTTGGGAGCTAAGACCACTATACTAACAAAATTCCAAGTTGTGGTAACCATAAGCGAAACTTGTGCTATATGGTTATTAGGGATAACAGTAAAAAGAATCACTTTTATTTTCACTTAGCAACTGCTTGTCCCAGGAGTCAAGGTTAATAGAAAATTGTTGTCATAATACCCTAACTATCATCATAGAGCCTCCTTCCAGTAACCTGATGGAAGCACATGAAGAGATCCAAGCACCAGGCTGAGTTCTGAGAGCCCACTCCAAGAGAGGGAAGAGGTATTATATGAGCAAGAAGGGGTCAAGATCATGATGGGGAAATCTACAGAGACAACTGATCCAAGCTCAAAGGAACTCATGACTTTAGACCAACAGTTGTGGTGACTGCACGGGACTGAACTCGGCCCTCCACATATGGAACGCAGTTGTGTAGCTTGTTCTTTTTGAGGGGCCCCTGGCAGTGGGATCAGGATATATCCCTGGTGAATGAGCTGGCTTTCTGAAGCCCATTACCTATGGTGGGATGCCTTGCTCAGCCTTGATGCAGGGGGGAAGGGGCTTGGTCCTGCCTCAACTGAATGTACCAAGCTTTGGTAACTCCCCATGGGAGGCTTTACCCTTTTGGAGGAGGGGGTCAGGGATGGGGAGGGTAACTCTGGGGAAGAGCAGGAAGAGGGATGAGAGGGGGATCTGTGTTTGATATGAATAAAAAATTTCTTAAATTAAAAAAAAGAAAATCATTGTCATATATAAGTTTCCAGTTGAGAACATACAACCCACATGGAAGATAGCAGTCATCTCCACAGTATATTGTCACCCAACTGGCATTGCAATTCAATCCTAAAAAGTCATTATTTCCATATTACATACAGTAGATTCTATTAGAATAAGCCCACTGAGGAAGTGTTCTTTGAACTGAGTTCCTTGTTCAGAAGCAATGCAGGTTGGAATGGCCTAATGATGGATGGTTTTTCTATAAAGCCAATGATGGTGACTTAGTCAAAAGAATTGCACATAGGTAAAGCAAATGCATGAATAAAGTATCTTTTCTAAGAGAATAAAAAGCTTCCTTTACATAGAGGAGTGTTAATTTCTGCTGGTAGAAAACTGAATACTTAAAAGAAAAATATTCCTGGTGAGTAGAAGTCCATAATAATAAGTAAAATCAAAACTGTCCTCCCTATTAACATGACCCACTGTATAGGGACACATGGCCACAGATGGAGTGGATATAGGAAGAGGTGACTGACATCTACAGAATAAGTTATCTGTGAGTCCATACGATCATGAGTTCCTCTTCTGTTGAGATTATTCAACAATAAGTGATGGGGGAATGTCTTTCTATATGCTGCGAATATGTGTTGCTCTGATTGGTTGATAAATAAAGCCGTATGGCCTATGGCAAGGCAGCTTAGAGGCAGGTGGGAAATTCAAAGAGAAAGAAAGAAGACAGTGGGGGGGGGCAGAGAGTCGCCCAAGGAGCAACATGTAATGGGATGCAGGTAAAGCCACGGAACATGCGGTGATACATAGATTAATAGTTATGAGCTAATTTGAGATACAAGAGCTAGTTAGCAAAAGGCTGAGCCATGGCTATGCAGTTATAATTAATATAAGCCTCTGTGTGTTTACTTGGGGGAAGTGAGTGGGAGAGATTTGTCCTGACCTCTGGCAGGCCGGGACACAGGAAAACTTCAGCTACAAATGAGTATTTGTGTATGTCATAAATATACTCAAATTCTGTGTCCATTCAGAGAGGTCATATATCTCATCCACAGTCCTTGTCATCAATTTTCTGGTTGTTTCTTTTAAGTTTTTGACATATAGCCAAAACACTATCATTGCCCATGAGTCATTGTAGACCCATATATGGAAACATGTTTTCCCCAGCAAAATGAAAATCAGGTGCACTGTTCTAAATTCTGCCTATTGGGAGGGTATGGTGGTTTGAATAAGAAAGACCCCCATAGGCTCATATATTGAAATGCTTAGTCACCAGGGTGGGAAAGATGTTAGGAAGGATTAGGAAGTGTGATCTTGTTGGAGGAAGTAAAACACTGGAAATGGGCTTTGAGTTTTCAAAAACTCATGCCAGGCTCTCTCTCTGTGTCTCTCTGTCTCTGTCTCTCTGTCTCTGTCTGTCTGTCTGTCTCTCTCTGTCTCTCCCCTCTCTCTGTTTGTGGACCAGGATGTAGCTCATGGCTGCTTCTTCAGCACTATGCTTATTTGCTGCCATGCTCCCTACCCTGATGGTAATGAACAAAGCCTGTGAAATGGTAAATAATCCCTTAATTAAATGCTTCCTTTTATAAGAGTTGTCTTGATCATGGCATCTGATCATTGCATTTGAACAGTGACTAAAACAGAGGGTTTCTTGCATGACCATCCATCATGGCCACCCCAAGATAGGGTCATTGTACTACAGATATTAATGTTTTGAGGGTGACAAAATATTGTGCAGAATGATTTTAATATTTCTTTTTCTATTTTCATTAGCTGAGCAATGTGATTTTCTCATAATATGATTGGTGTAATGCCCCTCTAGAGACCAAAACTTTACCATATAAACTATTAAGGGAGAGTTATGATAAAAACACAAAACAAAGCAAAACAAAAAAACTTTAGAAATGACAGATGGAGAGTAACAATCCCTAGTGATCTACATTAGCTAGTAATAAAACACCACTTAGAGGCTGCATGCTAAGTACTAAGTATGATCTTGTTAACTCTAGTCAATGAATTGTGTGTGGAGAGTCCAGGAAGATGGCTCAGCAAGTAAGTACTCAACACACAAACCTGATGACCTGAATTGGATCACAGTAACCCATTTGAAAAACCAGATGTGGTGGTACACATCTGTAGTGTCAGCATTTCTACAACAATGTGAAAGGAAGGTATAGGAGAATTTCCCACAAGCTTTCAGGCCAGCCAGTCTGGAATACAGAGTTTCTGCATTTGTGTCTGAGTATGTTTCATGCAGGCTAGGTGAAGCACAATGTCTGATAGGGTTAGTGGTATTTGAATATACTTTTAACTTAATGATATTTTCATATTGTGATAGATTCATGAGGGTGTAAATCCACTCCACAGCCAGAAGCAACTGTACTTGTAAGCAAGCAACCAGCCCCAAACCCACAGAGATTCACCTGCTCTGCCTTCTGAGTAATGAGAATAAAGGCATGCACCATCATGCCTGGCTTCAGAATTAGTTTTTGAAAGTCTTTAGATTTAAAAAATACTATTCTAAGATTTGAAAAAATATGGTACTCAGTAAGATTCATTTAAATATGAACTTGTACTGCCCTGAAATGAATGAATTCTTATATTATGATACAGTTTAAGTCATTGTAATAATGTCACCTAGTTTTAGTAGTTACTAACACTTTCATTTTTTTATTTTATTTTTATTTTTTTAATTTTTATTTTGCAATACAATTCAGTTCTACATATCAGCCACGGATTCCCTTGTTCTCCCCCCTGCCGCCCCCCTCACCTTCCCCCCAGTCCACCCCCCATTCCCTCCTCCTCCAGGGCAAAGCCTCCCCCGCGGACTGAGATCAACCTGGTAGACTCAGTCCAGGTAGGTTCAGTCCCCTCCTCCCAGGCCGAGCCTAGCGATCCTGTATAGGCCCCAGGTTTCAAACAGCCAACTCATGCAATGAGCACAGGACCCGGTCCCACTGCCTGGATGCCTCCCAAACAGATCAAGCCAATCAACTGTCTCACCCATTCAGAGGGCCTGATCCAGTTGGTGACCCCTCAGCCATTGGTTCATAGTTCATGTGTTTCCATTGGTTTGGCTATTTGTCCCTGTGCTTTATCCAACCTTGGTCTCAACAATTCTTGCTCATATAAACCCTCCTCATTCTCGCTAATTGGACTCCCAGAGATCTACCTGGGGCCTAGCCATGGATCTCTGCATCCAGATCCCTCAGTAGTTGGATGAGGTTTCTAGCACGACAGTTAGGGTGTTTGGCCATCCCATCACCAGAGTAGGTCAGTTCGGGCTGTATCTTCACCATTGCCAGCAGTCTGTTGTGGGGGTATCTTTGTGGATTTCTATGGGCCTCTCTAGCACTTTGCTTCTTCCTATTCTCATGTGGTCTCATTTACCATGGTCTCCTATTCTTTGTTCTCCCTCTCTGTTGTTGATCCAGCTGGGATCTCCCGCTCCCCCAAGCTCTCTTTCCCTCGACCCTCGCCCTTCACTACCCCCACTCATGTCCAGGCTGTTCATATAGATCTCATTCCATTTCTCTGTCATTGGGCGACCCCCGTATCTTTCTTGGGGTCCTGTTTTCCAGGTAGCCTCCCTAGTGATGTGAGTAGCAGTCCAGTCATCCTTGTTCCACATCTAGTATCCTCCTATGTGGGATCTATGTTAATTTATGGGTGGTATCCCACTTTCTGTCTGTCACAAGTTCAGTTGTTTCTGGGATATTAAAAGTAATGAAGTAATTTTTATCATTCCTAATATCCTTATAAATACAACATAGAACATTTAAAATAGATTTCACAGGCTTCTCATAACTGAGGAACCCAGGTTAGATGATCTAGGAGCATCTTATAAAAAAGTCCATCTTTGGAAAACACTAGGCATGCCTCCTTCCTTCCTAATACCTTGAATAGTTGCCACGAAATACCAGAAAAGAGCTTTCTTGAAGATTGAGTATACTCAGATTGAATGTGCTGGGCAAGAGCAACATCTGGCTTTAACTTCTGTTTTTCTGAAATTTTACCAGAGGGATTTTTATAATGACTCTGTTTAACCTCATTTTCATTTGTCAGTGTCAGCCCCTTCCGTGGGAGTTTCAAGATTACCTTCTGTGACTGGCTGGTCATTAAGCAGAGCTAAATACGTGAATATCTTTCTAGGTTTTAGTGTCAGTTAAGCTCTCTAAGACATCAAGCCTAAATACTGCTCTTAATTGCTCCACTTCCCATCTGCTTAACTATAAGATTGGCCCAGATCAGTTCGGTCCCATGTACAATTTTCAGAAGAAGGATATTAAATATATTGTCATTTCAAAATATCTTCACAGCATAATGCCATGTTCTTATAGGGTAGACAACTGTGAAGAGACCTGAGTGTTTCAAACCCAAGAGGTTTGCAGTTAATTTATTATGCAATAGAACAGCAAGGTGCCATTACATGCTGCAGTAATGAAATTATGCCTAATACAATTTTACCTTTTCTGTGGCATCTTTGGATCTTTAAAAAGACTGATGCTATTTGTCTATCAGCATCCATTCTCTATTTTATAGTAAGGGAGTATTTTGATAAACCATGTGACAACTAGCCCCTCTTATTTGAGTATGATCTTAAAAATGAGTCCTCACCAAATGACAACATTCTTTAAATAGAAAGGAATTTATGTCTTTGGGATTTTCCCCTCTTCTTGCTACATGTAGACAGCATGCTAATGTTAACCTATACCTACATCAGGATGTGAGAGGAACAACAAGAGAAATACAAACCATTAGGACTACTTGGATTGTTATAGTAGAAAGAAATAAACACTATCACACTTCTACAATTTGCATCTGGAATGTCCTCTACAGGCCCACATGTCAAAGGCTCAGTTGCCAGCATAATACCTTGTTAGGTGATGGAATCTTCATTAGGTTTGGCACAATGGGCTGTGCTTTGGTCATCAGGGCATTCTTAAGAAAGGATAGTGGGACTCTAGCCATTCATCTTTTTTTTTTCTTTTCTCCTATCTATTAGTTGAAGGTTTTACTTTACCATGAAGGCACTTCCTATACTGATGAACTGTGTTTCCATAGTTAATAGACCATGGTTTCAGACCAGAGAATGAAATATATATATTTGGTTTATCTCAAGCATGTTATATTTGTTTATTGTTATAAACGTGATGGGGGAATGCCTTTCTGTATGCTGCAAATATGTGTTGCTCTGATTGGTTGATAAATAAAGCTGTTTGGCCTATGGCAAGACAGCTTAGAGGCAGGTGGGAAATTCAAAGAGAGAGCCAGGAAGAAGGTGGAGGGAGACGCCAGCAATCTGCCTAAGGAGCAACATGTAATGGGTGCAGGAAAAGCCATGGAATATGTGGCAATACATAGATTAATAGTTATGGGCTAATTTAAGATATAAGAGTTAGCTACCAAAAAGTTTGAGCCATGGCCATACAGTTTGTAATTAATATAAGCCTCTGTGTGCTTACTTGGAGGGTGCAAGTGGGACAGATTTGTCCTAACTGCCAGCCAGCCTGGACACAGAAAAACTTCCAGCTACAAACATGTTGTTCTTTTTCAAATTTTATTTAATTGACTTTTTCATTTATTTTACATACCACCTACAATTTTCCCTCCCTCTTCTCCTTCTGTTCCCCCTCCACCTCCTGTCTACCCCCTTCCCCATCCACTCCTCTCTGTCTTCATTCAGAAAGGGGCAGTCCTCCCACAGGCTTGAACAAAGCATGGCACATCAAGTTGAGGCAGGACCCATCTCTTCCCCCTGCATCAAGGCTGAGCAAGGTAATCCAGCGTGGGGCACAGGTTCCCAAAAGCCAGCTAAGCACCAGGGACATGTTCTGATCTCACTGCTAGAAGCCTTACAAACAGACCAAGCTACACAACTGTCACACACATGCAGAGGGCCTAGGTCAGTTCCATGTCAGCTCCCTAACTGTTGGTTCAGAGTCCATGAGTTCCCAGGAGCTCAGGTCAGCTATCTTCGTGTGTTCTCCACCATGACCTTGACCTCCCTGGCTTGTATATTCCCTCCTCCCTTTCTTCAGCAGGACTCCTGGAGCTTGGCCTAGTGCTTGACTGTGGATCTCTGCATCTGCTTCCATCAGTTACTAGATAAAGACTCTCTGATGACAGTTAGGGTAGTCACCAATCTGATTACGATAAATGGCCAGTTCAGGCACCCTCTGCACTATTGCTAGGGGTCTTAGTTGTGGTCATCCTTGTGGATTCCTGGGAGTTTCCCTGGCACCAGGTTTCTCCCTAACCCCCAAATGCCCCCCCATCAAAACATCTCTTCCATCTCTTTTGTTACTCTTCTCTTCTGTCCTGCCCCAACCCACCTCCCATGCCTAGCCAGCCCAACCTGCTACTTCAAGTTCCCATTCTCCCATCCACTCACCCCCTGCCCCCAATTTACCCAGGAGATCTCTTCAATTTCCCCTTCCCAAGGAAATCCATGTGTCCCTCTTTGGGCCCTCCTTGTTATTTAGCCTTTCTGGGGCTGTGGATTGTAGGTTGGTTATCTTATACTTTACTCCTAATATTCACTTATGAGTGAGTACAAACCATGTTTGTCTCTCTGGGCCTGGGTTACCTCACTCAGAATGACTTTTCTAATTCCATCCATTGCCTACAAATTTCATGAGGTCATTGTTTTTATAACGGCTGAATAATACTCTATTGTGTCAATGTACCACATTTTCATTATCCATTCTTCAGTTGAGGGGCATCTAGGTTGTTTCCAGGTCCTGGCTGTTACAAAATAATGCTGCTATGAACATGGTTAAGCAAATGTCCTTGTGGTGTGATTGAGCATCCCTTGGGTATATGCCCAAGAGTGGTATCATCAGGTCTTAAGGTAGATTGATTCCCAATTTTCTGAGAAGTTGCCATACTGATTTTCAAAGTGGCTGTATAAGTTTGCACTCCTACCAGGAGTGGAGGAGTATTTTCCTTGTTCCACATCCTTTCCAACATAAGCTGTCAGTGTTTTTGATCTTTGCCATTCTGACAGGTATAAGATGGTATCTCAGAGTCATTTTGATTTGCATTTCCCTGATAAGCATGTGTGTAATAGGAAGGTCTTTCCAGTCCCGTCAGGCCCCCCGCAGTCCTGTGGCCCGCTTATAAAATAATCACTCAGAAGCTTATATTAATTGTAGCTGCTTGGCCATTAGCTCAGGCTTATTACCGACTAGCTCTTACACTTAAATTAACCCATAATTCTTGTCTATGTTTAGTCACGTGGCTTGGTACCTTTTCTCAGTTCTACTTTGTCATCTTGCTTCCTCTGTGTCTGGATGGCAACTCCTGACTCAGCCCTTCCTTTTCTCAGAATTCTCCTCGGCTGCTCGTCCCACCTATACTTCCTGCCTGGCTACTGGCCAATCAGTGTTTTATCTATCAATCACTCAGAGCAACACATATTCACAGCATACAGAACAACTTCCCACAGCACATGTGAAACAATCTTTAAGTGTATTTCTGCCATTTGAGATTCTTCTATTGAGAAATGCACCCCATTTTTTAATTGGGTTATTTTGATATTTGGATATCTAGCTTCTTGAGTTCTTTATATATTTTGGAGATCAGCCCTCTGTCAGATGTGAGGTTGGTGACAATCTTTTCCCATTTTGTAGGCTACCATTTTTGTCTTATCAACAGTGTCCTTTGTCTTATTGAAGCTTTTCAGTTTCAGGAGTCCCATTTATTAATTGTCGATCTCAGTGTCTGTGCTACTGAAAACATGTTATTCTTTATTTTATGTGTTTACTATAATAGGGACAGATAATACACATACCTGAGCTATTTTCCCATCTTATCACAAGCTACAGCAGTGTAACCTGTATTCTAGCCAGTTAAATCTGGATTCATACATGTAAATAACTTTTCCTTAGTTTGGAATTGAAGAGCAAGGCAAAGTATAAACAAGTAACAATAGCACAGGGAAAACAACCCCTGATGGTACTGCCTCATTCTGTGTGTTGTTTATGGCAAGAGCAGGCACAGATATGATGGATAGGTCTATAGTGCATCATTTTCTCTCATAGAATTTCTCAAAGCTCTTCAGTTTTGTTCTACCTTCAAAATGCTTGATATAGCCGTGTATACTTTTAACATTACTTATTCAATATTTCCTTTAAGTTGATTTTATATAATTTGTTTAAAAAAGCATTGCTATGGTTTTGAGTAGATACCACTTACAAAAGTAAATGTATTGAAAGCATAGCACACTGAAAAAGAGTGGGGTTTTCTTTTGAGTGTTATCATTTGAGAGGCAATTGAAGGTAAAAATCTCTATCTTAATTTTGATTAAATTTTACACAATACTTCTTGAAACCTAAAGTCAGTCAGGAATTCCAATCATGTACTATAGGAAATGCTGCTGTTTGGAGTTTTTTTTCTCCATTAAGAAGAAATAGTATTCTCACCCCAGGTGGAGCACTGGGAGTCCAATTAGCGAGAAAGAGGAGGGTTTATATGAGCAAGAATTGTTGAGACCAAGGTTGGATAAAGCACAGGGACAAATAGCCAAACCAATGGAAACATATGAACTATGAACCAATGGCTGAGGGGTCACCAACTGGATCAGGCCCTCTGAATGGGTGAGACAGTTGATTGGCTTGATCTGTTTGGGAGGCATCCAGGCAGTGGGACTGGGTCCTGTGCTCATTGCATGAGTTGGCTGTTTGAAACCTGGGGCTTATGCAGGGTCGCTAGGCTCGGCCTGGGAGGAGGGGACTGGACCTGCCTGGACTGAGTCTACCAGGTTGATCTCAGTCCGCGGGGGAGGCTTTGCCCTGGAGGAGGTGGGAAGGGGGGGTGTGCTGGGGGGAAGGTGAGGGGGCCGGGAGGGGGGGAGAACAAGGGAATCTGTGGCTGATATGTAGAACTGAATTGTATTGCAAAATAAAAAAAAATAATAATAAAAAAAAGAAGAAATAGTAATGACCAGAGAAAACGTTGGAGGTGGAGTAGAGGGCTAGTCGTGTTCCTGCCAACTTTGGTGAGTATCACTTTTGCTGTTCTGGTATAACACATCCTTCTGAAAGAAGCACTTCCCTTGCTGCATATTATAGTTTATTTCTTTCAGTTTTTTATTTCTCAACTAGACATGAAATAATTTAAAAAGAAAAACTAAACAATTTGTGATCCTGAGAGTAAAATCACATCACTGCATTATAAGTGAAATGAATATCAGGAGCAAATTGGTTAAGCTTGAATGGACATTTAACCTTAGACATGAGAATAATAAGCATCAGTAAAGAGCAAGATGAAAAGAGAGTGGGTCATTTCACAAGCAAATACAGATTTGCTTAATTTGAATGGCCTCTGATTACGGTGCACTCTCCAAACCTTTGAGTAATTTTTGTTTGGAAACTGCAAGAACACATTGTTTCTGTTGAAAAGGTGTGTCAATGTGCTGCCTACAAAAGTCCAGGAGTGAGTTCTGCCTGCAAAAAAGAACGTGGGCAAATGTTAGAGGAGCTTTTCCATAGGGCTCCTCTTACACATTGAGCCATCAGGAAGGATGGCTAATTGATTGGTTCAAATTAGTCATTAGCTGGCTCTTTAGCACGTTCTGAGTCTTTTAACATCTACAGTACACTGTAGGAATTTTTCTACTTGTGATCAAAAGGTCTGTACTTGCATACAAAAAGGCTTTTTCATTATGTTTATCAAATAAGTGGAAGTTTTGTTTGTTCAGGTTCTCCATTTAGCACTTGATATTATGCATCCCCCACACAGGAAATTAAAAATAATTTTTTCTCTGTTTTCATTCTCAAATTCATCTGGACTTGTGAGAACACATGATGCTTCCCAGCTTTAAAGAACAGATAATGTGCTAGACAGCTGCATATTCACCATAATCTATTTCATTTTATGCTTGGCTTACTGACAGGTCTTAACACCTACCATTAAGACTCCCTGTGTAACCAAGCTCTCACCAACAGAATGACAAACAGGGTTATCCAACTCCTCCATGATAGTCCCTAATTGGCAACTGAGTGATCTTTCCTTCTTTCTCTGCCAGCAAAGTAGGTTTAGGGAATTCAGACAATGGTGATGAGTTCCCAGACAATGGTGGGACTGGAGAAGAAGTACCCCTTTTCAGGCTCTGAACAGCTTTGTGGAGCAAAGCCTCATTTTGCTGCCACTTGTTGGACACTATTGTCAAGAAATCAAAACATAAACTTAGATTGAGTTAATGCACTATTTTGAGTGTTTCCCCCCTAAACAGATTCAGCTTTATGTGACAAAGAGTGTCAGGTGACAATTGAGAATTGTGGAGCTGAAACATAGCTGCAGCCTTTCTAAGCCCAGAATCTGTTTGAGGGATCTTCATGCAGCCAGTGCAAAATAAACACTTCCAGCTACACACAGCATGCTGGCTGGAAGAAAGTCTCTCCCAAAATCTGCTTCCAAACTTCAGGTCCACATCTCTCCAGGTGAAAATCTTAGCACTTCAAGAAAAAGAAGATGAATGCTTTCTAAAGAGGGCATCTAACCTTCAGCCTTCAAGTGGGAAGACAGAGACTGAGTTCAACTGATTTGTTTGCCATCATTGATTTTCTTAATCATTAGAACAGAACTCAGTCAAGTAAGCTCCATAGTTCATTTCTAAGTCATTAACAGCAGCTGTATTCTGAAGTGCATCAGAATAGTAATGAGGCATAATCTTTAGTTAGTATTTATTGATGCTATGCAAGAAGATTGAAAATGGTGTCACATTCTTGGCTCTTCCTCCATTAAGGAGAAAAACTCCTCCTGTTGATTTGGGATGGCTTTTTGTGAGCTCCTTAACTCACAAGAACCCTTCTGCCACTAGTTTATAAATGTTCTTAGAGTGTTTGTGGGGTTCCTCTGTAACAACTCCATGAGATGCAATCACCACTTAAATTGTTTGACTACAGTGACTAGGCCTGCCCCTCTCCTCTAGCCAAACACTAGTCAAGTGTTCTCAGAGGAGTCAGCTTCCCAGCTGTCTTTGCCAGTGTATCAGAGCATATGTGAATAGACCCATCTTGACTCCCCACATCAACTTGTTGTGTCAGTTGTAAACCAAATATAACCTTAGCTGATAATCAAGCAGAGCAGACTTCCCCTGACTGAGTCTTGCTGGAGTCCCTGGCCTATGAAATCTTGATACAGGATAAAAGCAGTGGTTTTCAGTGCCTAAGTTTTGTGGTCATTGCTTCATACTTTAATTCTGGACCAATACAACATCCTGAACTGAAATATCATCTGCTGCACAGTTGGTGACTAAAAGCTTATAAAGGTATTCATTTGCCTGCACCCCGAAGATGCTCCTATAGGAATCTGCTCCTTGCCTTCTCAATCCCAATCAACTGAAGACAATCACATTCCCGTCAGTGAAAAGCAGGTGGTGGTTGTGTTCTGTACATTCCACACCTCCAGTCTTGGCTTAAAATAATTCAACTATGTGGTTTGACAACTTCAACATTGTAGGCCATACTATTAGAAATACAGAATTTAGGCTGCTGTAGAGGATAATGCTATAGACAAGGTATCAAATATGGTAATTTTTAGAAGATACATATTAATTTAGAAATATCCAAGTGATACAGAGAAGAACAAAGAAAAGATCAGAAAGAATCATTTTAACATTTTACCTTTAGGTGAATGTTATTTATATAATAATTAGGTAACTTAAAGATACTTAAAATAGATAAATAAAAGAATCAGTTGGTGGTATGTGGTTCATGCCTCTGATCTCAGCATTTGGAGGCAGAGGCATATGGATCTCTATGAATGTAAGGGCAGCCTGGTCTACATAGTGAGTTCCAGGCCATCCAGGGCTACACAATGAGACCCTGTCTCAAAACAAATAAATGAATAAATAAATAAACTTTCACGGAACTATAATAATTTAACTGGAATACACAATAACACACTTGATGTTGGTGTTCTTTCATGCTTGTTTTTTGTTGTGGTGGTGGTGTTTCTCTCTGGTTCCCAGTGTGCCCATTTCATCCTTTGCATCTTTATTTCAGTGAAATTATTCTTCTAATTATATCCAAGTTGGTTTACTATTTTCCAAGATATAAATTGCTTTTAGCTAATTATTTTAATCCCTTTTATTCTTAATTTGTTGACATTATCTCATTTTTTTCCCATGTACATATTAATACATTTTCAGCAAAACACACTTTCAGTCAGTTTTGATTCTAATATTTTTAATTAGCTCTGAAATAATGGTATACTGATTTTCCCTTTAAGAATTATTTATACAAATGTTTTATCATCTTTTCTTTAGTCATGTTATGTGACTTCTTGTTCATAGTCTGCTCTTTCATGACTCAATATGGTTCTGGTGATGTCATCTTGTGTATTTTCTTCTTTGAAAATTATCTGGTTTGGCATTCTTAATGCATGTCCTCCTCCTGTCTCCTTCTAACATATTGATCCATTCTCGTTGGTTGTATTTTCCCCTCCCTCAATCACTATCTTGCTCTCATCTAATGTGGATAATTTTAGCAGGCAGTCCTGATGTGTAGCCCAGAGTGGTCTCAAACTCTGGATCTTCCTGCCACAGCCTACCAAGGGCTGGCATTATATGCCTGTGTCACCACGTGGTTGAATGGATTTTGGCACACTTAACAATTACCTAAGATGGCTTGGTCTTTGAACACAGGGAACAGGATTACCCTCCCTACCATGTGAGGGACTTTAGCAGCCTTCTTTACAGGATTTAAGTGTGGAGCTCTTTTGGTATTGTTACTGTCTCGCCCTCTTCTCCAAATGGTATAGTATCTTGTTATGTATTAAAGAGGCAATGATGGTTTCAGGCTTCACACTCTTCTCTAACTTGCAATTAAGCCCCAAGCAATGGCATCTTTAACATCTTCTGCCTCTACTAAGCCTTTGAGTTCCTGTAGTAAATCTATTGCTTTTACTGAAGCCCTTGTCCTCAGCTTTCCCCCTTCTGCCTACCTGCCTTACAATAGATTTCTCTCTACAGTGACAGTATTCGTGAGAATTCTTAGAATTTAGTCAGTGTACTTTCCCACTCAGTAACACTTCTTAGGATTTTTATGCCATATACAAAAGCCCCAGAAGTTTCTTTTTCTTTTTGGTTACAATAGATGTATCACTTTAAAATTGTTGCTTATGTAATTGGCTTTTGGGAGTAGGAGACCTTGCAATTCCATTGAGCTTTGTCATCTTTAAAAGGACTTACAAAGAAAAAAACCCAAATCATCACCTTTGAATAGTGTGATCAATCTGTAACTGATTTAGAAGAAAACAATAGAAATAACAAAATGATTGAAAATGTTGACAGTTAAGAAACACTTTCAATTGTAATTTAAGAAGGAACAGAGAGAATCTGTACTCAGGGAAGACACAGTAAGCAGTTATTGAGGCTCTCTTATAAAGCATTGAACAGCTTTAGCATGTCTCAGTGAAGGGCCTTATCTCATTGGGCCATGGGTGGAGCTCAGAGAGGAGTAGAGTTCAAATTGGTACTGAGAAAAAAACTTGGGAATGAGGAGGAAGGTTGTGACCTTGCTCTTCTTTCAACATCCTTGACAACTCTTCTCCTGACCTGTGATGTCCTTATTCTTCGTGCAAATTTTCCAAATCGTTCTATTAATATTTCATTAATATGTCAGTCTTTCCCACACTTTATATCTCATTATTCTGTTCAACCATTAACACCAATGTAAAAGTAAATGTGGTTTGTGATCTTTTATGAATTTTGTTTTATTTTGTTTTTTCATTTGTTGCATTTCATTCATTTTAGTTGCTAGCCATTTGACTCGGTTAGTGACTACATTTTAAAACTATGAAAATTTACTGTTTTCAAACATTGGATTAGTTTTCCTTTTTACTAATAGAGATTAAGTTTATGGATAACCTATGCATATTTTATTTAACAAAAAATTACCCAAACATATTCCCAGTTTTCTAAAACTTTATTCTTTAATAATTTTACAAAACCAGTTGAATAAATATGTAATAATCAACTTGTGAGGTATAATCATACAATTTTCACATTCAAAAAATATGAAGCCTGGTGGTATGGCATTTTCCCAGATTCTAATAAATGTTTGATGGTATTAGAACCCTGTGTTTTCCATATTCCAAAAGTTGCAAGTTTCATATTTGTTTAAAAGATTTTAACATCCAATATAGGAACATGTGAAAAAAAGAAACAACTTGACACATCTCCCTTCCAACCTTTATAATTAATGAGGCTTTTCATTATTTAAATAACTCTGCTGACGCCATTTATCTGAACCAGCAGCTACATATTAAACTAAATTACTAAAAGTTGTAAGTAGGCAGGATTTAAGAATGTATATATATCACATAACTTTCACTGTTATGAACATTTTTCTAGAGCATGCACTTTATTGTGATATAGCATCCTCATCAGTGTGTTGTTTGATAACATTGGGAAAGAAACCTTTATAAAAGGTTCTTATACTCTGGGGACTGGAGAGATAGCTCAGCAGGCAAAGGCACTTGCAGCTAAGACTGACAATCTGAGTTCCATTCTTGGGACCCAGTTAGTGGAGGAATAAAACTGGCTACTACACTTGTCTACACAAAAGTTGTAGCATACAAATGTGTGTGTGTGTGTGTGTGTGTGTGTACATGTGCACACACACACACACACACACACACACACACACACACACACACACGGTAAATAAATTTAAAAAAAAGATTCCCCTAATTTTGATTTTATACTAAAATCCTGGAACATACATTTTAATGTCCCAATTTATACTTTTTCTGTTTATTTTATATTCAGTGTTAATACTACCTCCTTC
This sequence comes from Peromyscus californicus insignis, assembly GCF_007827085.1. Lineage (NCBI taxonomy): Eukaryota > Metazoa > Chordata > Mammalia > Rodentia > Cricetidae > Peromyscus > Peromyscus californicus. Next base: position 37,040,920 of record NW_026294584.1, read on the forward strand.
TTCCTGTGCTGATAGAGTGTGAGCATTCTCTCCTGACAGTCTATCTTTTGGAGTGGTCACTCTTCAGGGCCTCAGCTTTAGGTCTGAATGCCCATGTGATCCTTCACTCACCTTGCTCCTGTCCTCCCAACATTGAGGTAATATTGTGTTCCCCAAAATATTGTGCAACCTAATAAACTTATCTGGGGGCAGAGAACAGAACAACCACTAGATATAGAGGTCAGAAAATGGTGGCACACATGCCTTTAATCCTAGCATTCCAGAGGCAGAGATCTTCCTGGATCTCTGTGAGTTCAAGGCCACACTGGAAACAGCCAGGTGTGGTAACAAGAGCCTTTAATCCCAAGAAGTGAGCCTTTGATCCCAGGAAGTGATGGCAGAAAGCAGAAAGGTATATAAGGTGTGAGGACCAGGAACTAGGGCTGGTTAAGCTTTTGGCCTTGTTAAGCTTTTAGACTTTGGAGCAGCACAGTTCAGCTGAGAGGCATCCAGTCTGAGGAAACAGAATCAGTTGAGGAATTGGCCAGGTGAGGTGGCTGTGACTTGTTCTGCTTCTCTGATCTTCCAGCATTTACCCCAGTTCCTGACTTCAGGTTTGTTTTTATTAATAAGACCTTTTAAGATTCGTGTTACACAACATCTTTCCCCTTTTCCTACTGTTTTCTTTCTTTTTCCAACTCCCCTTAGTTTCTCCCCTTTCGGGTCCTGTCTTTAGAGAGGAAAACAAGAGCAGAATGTTCTGAGACATTTCAACAAAATTTCCCAATCTCAAGTAAAAACAGTGCCTTCCATTGTCCTGTGCTCTGTGTGTTTCTTATAAGGGAAAGAGGAATAGGAATTGGAAAGGAAGTAAAAGGAATAAATAGAGTAGAAAAATTAAATATAGTGATTGGAAAGAGGAAAGGGAAAGTATATTGGGGACACAAGGAAAAGACAATGGTTGAGCAGTGAATGAGATCCAAGGAATCTGATCAAATGCAGGGGGAAGAAGAGAATAGAGGATGATGAGCAACCTCTTTACCCCATCCCTGGTCTTTGTGGCTTCTCTTTTACTATGTTTATCTTCATTACATTCGCTTTTTTTTTATTTCTTTGATTTCTTTCTGCCCATCTCTCTCCCTCTTCCTCCCCATTTCCTTCCCATTTATCTTTATTTTTTGTTTGTTGCTGTGCTATACAACTGAGTTACACCCCAATGCATCATTTCTTTTCTATTTTTAAAATACATTCTGACAATGTAGAATATAAATTAGGAATATTATTAAAGAAAGAACACCCCCCCACACACCTGCAAATAGTCCCAAACCAGACCACCTTCCTCCAGATACAAATCTGCTATCCAGGGCCCCAATGCTAAGCAATATGCAGTCCTTCCTGTGCCATTAAAGATGACATAATGCTCACTTTTATTTCTTTTCAGACTTGTTGTTTTCAATCTTAAAAAGAAAAGAAAAAGAGCTGGGGCATTTTTTTTTTACAACTTTATCAAATAGAACTTAGAACTTAACACTTTTTTTGGATGCAATTAGATATCTAATAATGGTATTTCCATGCTCTGAGAAGCTGAAAATATTTTCTTAATTTGTTGGTATTTTTAAAAAATTTCCTTGTGGTTCAGCGTGGGTTAATTCAGTCTAAACTAATAGCTTGTCTGTCTTCCTCCTCCTTCCCTCTGCCATTTCCTGTGGTGATTGTTTCCTTAACACTAGAGACCCTTCGTGATCCCTCAGCACAAAAGAAGTGGGTGTTATTTCCTGAGGGAGAGACTGAATTATTTCTAGTGTTTAAACACCAAGACCTTGTACCATCTATAAATACAAGCTATGATCCAGGTAACAACAAGGACTTCCCCATGCTCTTAGAGTTGTTTATCCAAGCAATTGACTGAAATAGAGGTTTTCATAAGGCAATGCGTACTTTACTTGTGACTTTGCCCTCAGCTTATAATGATTGTCTTACTCTTCTGCCAACCCTGCTCTTTCCCCTTTCCCTATATAGATGGAGAGGAAGGACTAAGGAGTTTTTGTTCCACTAAGAATACAAATGTGGGAAATAATTTTTAAAGCATATGACTGAAATATTAATGGTGAAATGTGTGTGTGTGTGTGTGTGTGTGTGTGTGTGTGTGTGTGTGTGACTATTGTTCTAACGAAGTGAACCATGATAGTTGAAGAATGTGTGGAATTAGGAAATGCTGTTATAATACCCCTACTATAATTTGAAAAAGCAAATTCTAGCTGGAGAATAAAATCCAAACATCCAAAGCTTATCTCAGCATTCACATATGAAATATTTATGTTTCAGCATAAAGCAAATCTTTACCTGACCTTTCCTCTTTGCTTCTCCGCTTTTGCTTCCAGAAGGCTGTATTTGGGAAATTATCCTCTCTTGGAAAACTGAAAGAACTAATACTCTTCAGATATCTTACACATTTCATGTGTTTTGTCTCTTTAAATAGTTGGCTGTGCAAGTGCTTAGGCTCCTGGAGATCATGAGCCTCAGGTAGACCTACTTGTAACCCACAACAAGGAAAGCTGTGATGTTACAGGGCAAACAATGATGGAGTTCTTTGTCACACCTCCCCCTAACCAGAGATGATGGAACTTCTTTCACCCCTTTGGCTGACATGAGCATAGACAGCAAGGTAAGCAGCCAAAGAAGAGGGAACTTTTAATTCTAGATAGTATATTGAGTCACTATTTTACCTTCTTCTAAAATCATGAACATTGTGAATCTGAGCTTTGTGTGTCCTGGTTGAGAAGAAGAGTAGATCGTGGTGACCCTAGGAGTTAGAAAGGGGCAAAGAGTTACAGAGCAATACAGAAGATGGCTACAAATCAAAGCAAGCAGAACTATACAAGCCAGTTATTTTCCAGAGAAGTCTGTGTTTGGGAAGCAGCAAGGATGTGGGAGAGATGGCACTGTTATAGAGAAGCAAGATTGTATAGTCCATCAAATCTAACCGAGGAGAGAAATGAAGACATGGAGACAATTGAAGATAAATGGGGAAAGGTGCAGGCCCAGGAGAGCCTGGGAATTAAACTTGGTCAAGAAAACTTCCTTTCTGTTTTTACCTATTTTTCTTTATCTCCCAAGCTGTCCCTGAACCCCTTCAGATTATGTGAGTATTATTATGAAACCCGTGGAAAATGTAGAAATGTCCAACAGGAAAAATGAAAATCATTTGCAATCTACCATTCAGACAACAATACCATTATGTGAATACCTTTTCTTCTTAATCTTTTTTCTTTGGCTTTTATACCTCAAAATATAGTTTTAGTTTTTATCCAACTTATATGTGTATAAGACTTTAAGAGAACAATAGTCCTGTAAAGTATTAGAAAAAAAATGATTCTTTTCAGCTTTAATGAGTTCTTTTGATATCAGCCCACAAGGCTGTAAGTAACGTGATTATTTTGTCTTTTCAAACTTTTTCTGTCTTAGCCATTATCTGTTGAGAAGTGGAAGGTACTAAGTTATAGTTTTTAAAATGAGAATACTATGACTTTTATGTAACCTTAAAACAAACATTTGTCAAACTAAGTGATTTAAGGTCACAATTTAGTTTCCTGTTTCTCTTGAGTCCGTAAGTTGCCTGAGCAGCTTCTTAGGTCTAAGAAGACAAAACCTCAGGGCACCAGGATGATGTGCCTGTACTTACACCACCACTGGTATATTGATTAGCAAGCTCAGTTCTTAGAGAGTGGTACACTATAGATCTTTATGGACAAACAGAACCATGATTTATTAAGAGACTATCTAGCACAAAACTCTTTGTTATTTTTTGTTTTTAGATATTTTCTGTGATGTCCTTCTTTTCATCTCCTGTTAGAGCTTTGTTAAATATCTGGCGATTGGTCAAATGTAAGTTACATCCACGTAGTAGTCTAAGATATAGGGTTAGGAGGCAGACTGGAAGCTCATGTATAGTATGGAGCCTATCAAACATCAGATTCACTGTAGGAAGACCTGGCTGGGCCGTTTGTCTAGTCAAAATGTCCCAGAAAACACCACTACTTTTACTGTCTGAAAGATATGAACTTGACTGATGGGGTTCTCCACAATGGGTCTTGATGAAAGGCAGTTTTCCTATGATTATCTATCTCAGCCGTGCCAGAGTCCCTCATTCAGGTATCCTCTAGTTTCTGCAGACTTAGAACTAGATTCCATCACTTTAGCACATTTCATCAAAATCTCATATGGTGTCAACTCGTTGACTGCTTAGCTTTACATATTGCCAATTTACGGTTCAGCTTTACAGTAAGGCTGCATCAACTACCACTTGTTGCCTCCCAGCTTCCCAAATGTTGTTTCATTGACTATTCTCCTTTTACCTTTGTTTTTATGCATCATTCTCCACCCTCTTTATAAGGTGAATGTGGTTTCAAGAGGAAACAGCAGCTTTGGGTATATACAGTTTTAATCAGAACTCTGTTTTAAGCTTATTACACATGTGTATTAGGATATTAACTTACTGTGTATATTTCTCACCTTTAAGTTTTTATACTTGCCACTACCATGATTCTTCTTGGTATGTAGTATCACTGTATGCGTCTCCTCTAATATAGAACAAGCAGGTCATGATGCTGTGCTTTGTGACACAATTCTGGCCACTGCTAGTTAAAAGCAAGGATGAGTACTTGATCCAAAGAAATCAAGTATGGGGGTTATGTCATGGCATTTGAGATGGTCACATACAAATGTTCTTTATGTACAAGCTGCACCATATTGAATATGACTCCCGTTTCCCCAGGTTGATGCTAGACACTGGACATGGTGATTTGTTTTAGTTGTCAGTTGGATACTGTCTTAGTTAGTGCTTCTATTGCTGTGAAAAGGCACCATGTCCATGCAACTCTAATAAAGGAAAACATTTAAATTGGACTGGCTTAGAGTCTCAGAGGTTTAGTACATTATCATCATGGCAGGACATGGTACTGAAGAAGGAACTGAGAGTCCTACATCTTGATCCCCAGGCAGCAGAAGGAGAATGTGTGCCACACTGGGCATAGCTTGAGCATATAAAACCTCAAAGCCTGCCCCCACAGTGACACACTTCCTCCAACAAGGCCACAGCTACTCCAACAAGGCCACACCTCTATGGGCCAAGCATTCAAACACAGGAATCTATGGGGCCATACCTATTCAAACCATCACAGATATAATGTAGATTCGCCTACTAAGAGAGTTTCAATGAAGGATTGTGTAGATCAGGTTGGCCCATGGGCGTGTCTTTGGGCCATTTTTTTGATTACTTTAAGTGAGTTGTGTAGACCATCCTTTGTGGGTAACACTATTCCCTAGGTTTGGGTCCAGAGCTATATAAATGTAGAGAGAAGACTAAGCACAAATAAGCACATGTGCATTAATTGCTCCATGAGATTGGGTGTAATGTGATTTGCTGCTTTAAGTTCTTGCCGTTACTTTCCTACTATGATGTAAGCTGGGACAGTAAGCTAAAGTAAACCCTTTCTCTCTAATTTGTTTTTTCTTATGATATTTTATTATACCAACAGAAATGAAACTTGAACACACATGCACAGGGAAAATAAGGATTCTATCGCTATGGTACTAGGGAACCATAGGCTTACATATTTTGAGTTCTTACTCTCTTCTATATTTCTTTTTTTTTTTTTGGTTTTTCGAGACAGGGTTTCTCTGTGTAGCTTTGCGCCTTTCCTGGAACTCACTTTGGAGACCAGGCTGGCCTCGAACTCACAGAGATCCGCCTGGCTCTGCCTCCCGAGTGCTGGGATTAAAGGCGTGCGCCACTACCGCCCGGCTTCTCTTCTATATTTCTAATTCACACAGAAAGAAGCTCAAAGACAATTTTATCAGAGTTTGAGAGAAAATCAACAGGGTAGGCTGTTAGGTATCAAAGAAATCCCAGACAAATGGCTAACTGAGGTGCTATTAACTTATCAAAGTGGACACTGGCCAGCTCTCCCAGAATCACTCAGTGCCTATGGCTCCTCCCAGCACCTTTCACCCTATCCCTACCCTAAACTTCTCCTCCTCAGGGGCTGGGTTTTGGTTCCCTTTCCTGAGCTTCTGATGTCTATATAACTCAGTAATTTTGATATGCCCTTCTTGGCTTTCCTGGTTCAAGCATTCTTTTGGTTCTCTTGACCTTCTCTCTCCTCTTTCTTCTCTTTTTCTCTCTGGCCAGTTCATTAAAGAACCTTCCAGATGCCTCTGGATGTGCTATCCCTCATATCTACAATAAAACCCTTCTCCTCAATCCTACCTAAGAGCAGTCATGTCTTCATTTTCATTCACAGGCAAGAGGGAAAAATCATTAGATGGTCAGAGAAGAGAAGGGAGATGGAGGAGAAGAAGAGAGAAAGCAATGTCTTCTGCAGTAGAAGTCAACAAGCAGCTAAATTATAGAGGGAGAAAAACTCCAGAGAATGAGTGAAATAAAGACCAGTTGTCTGGGAAAGCATGCTCAGACTTTTGTTCAGTATCTAAAAGAAAAAGGAGTTCTGTTTTTCTGAGTTCAGGCAGGTTCTACAGCATACTGCAAGCATCTGCCCCAAGGGAGGGACTTCTGGGAAAGATAAGCATATTATCTCATTAAGGGGCTAATTAGTCCTCCCTTCTCCTAAGAAAGTCTTTAGGCAAGTAAGATTTCCTGTGGCCCTGAGAAATTGGAGAATGGGGGTGAACTTCTGTTTAGGTGATTGACAAACCCTGCTGGATTAACTCTTAAAAGGAGAAGGCAATAATATGAAATATTTTGGGAAGTTTAGAATGTCAGATTTCCTCCCAGGGTCAAGGCAGAACTTAGATTTTATTCTTTAGTTAGCAGACAAAGTAAAAGACAGTATGAGAGAGTAAGACCTGTGGAGGAAGTAGCCTTCACAAAAGGCTCTGTCTTTGCATATGCTAATTTAAAATTTAAATGTGAGATAAGGCTTCCCAGTTGAGTGTTATCAGAAAAACAGGAGGTGGGGTCTAAAGCTGACCTTGAAGGAGGAGTCCATCCTCAATGGCTACATACCCACTATTATCTACCTAGCTACCTAGGAACTAGAAAAATAAGGGCAGTGAGGAAGTTAACCAAGTCTGCATTATATTGGGATGTTGCAGTAGGATAGGCATGACTATTGCTGTTTGTGAATACATATTAGGTCACTAGAAATTCTTTGTACTTATATTCCAGGACTCTGTGACAGTCATTTGTGGAATATTCCTTTACACTGTGTGAATATATGTCACTGTGATTGGTTTAATAAAGAAGTTTACTGGCATATAGCTAGACAGGATAAGGTTAGGCAGGAGAACCAGACTAAAGACTGTGGGAAGAAGAAGAACAGAGTCAGAAGAATAGTCAGTGAACTGAGGGGAAGCAGAATATGTCGGAGAGGTAACAGGTGGCAACACGTAAATTAATAGAAATGGGTTAATTTAAATTCTAAGAGCTAGTTAGTAACAAGCCTAAGCTGTCAGCCAAGCTCTCCTAATTAATAAGAAATCTCCATGTGATTATTTGGGAGCTGGCAGGTGGGACAGAAAAATCTGCCTACAGTCATTCCTTCTAACTGGTTTGTTATTGTTGTTTGTTTTTCAAGACAGGGTTTCTCCATGTAGTTTTGGTGCCTGTCTTGAATCTCGCTCTGTAGACCAGGCTGGCCTTGAACACACAGAGATCCGCCTGGCTCTGCCTCCCAAATGCTGGGATTAAAGGCATGCACCACCACTGCTCGGCCCTCCTAACTATTTAATTTACTTCTCTTCAGGTACATCCAGCAATTCTAGATTAATTAGCATAAGTTGAACATAGCTCTATTTACAGTGCAAGCAGAATATAACAAGGTTTCTATATTCTAACAATGGTGAATGCTGGGCCTTAATATTGTAGTGATGATGACCATGGAAGAGAAATTCTGAAAATGCTGGCCTTATGTTTCATGCAGTAGGGTAAATAAACTCTGTTAAGGGTGTATGCATAGGGGGAATTAGTATCTTAATTAAATACTAAAGATACACGTTCTAATTCTAGGTTTATCACCAACTATCTGAGTTCTTACAGCAGGTATCCTAATCTCTGGAACTCTCTGATAACTAAAACATTTTAGCCAGAAGATTCAGAGGCCTTCCCTTGTTCTCAAATTCTATATCAATAGAGGCATCAGTCTTCCAAGATCATAAAGATCAAGATGTAAATTCAGCTTCTTTTTCTTTTCTTATTATTCCCAACACTTTCTCCATCATTTTCTGTCCCCTCATTGTCTCTATTATGATAAGTGAAACTTTTCTCAGTGCAATCATGAGATTAGTAAGTAGGCAAAGTTCAAGGTATGATATTGTGGTGTCTAGAAATGGAGAGAATGTGCAGTATGCTAGCATGTGTGAATGGATGTACCTGTGGTGTAACTGGAAGATGGGAATGGTAAGATGGCAAGAAAATACTTGATAATTAGACACGTGTTAGGACTTAGAATGACCTTGGAAGCAAACCTCTGGGAATGTCTGCAAAGTTTCTAGATTAGATTAATTGAGAAAACAAGAACCTCCCTAAATGCTTCTTCCATGGGCTGGGGACTGAATAGAAAGGAGAAAGGAAGTATGTGGCATCCTTATGAGCTCTCTTGTCCTGAGTACAGAGGCTAGGTTGCTAGACACCTCAAACTCCCACTGGCGGGATTCCCCTGACAGATTGACTAGACCCTGTGACTGTGACCCAAAACAGCCCTTTCCCACCTCAAGCTGTTTTCTCAGATAGTTGGTCACAATAATGAGACAAGCAATTGACACAGAAAATTGGTACTGAGAAGTAGGGCTGTTGTGATGATGAACCTGACCATGCGGTTCTTAGGCTCTGGGAAGTAGTTTGTAGGAGAAAGTGGAAGAGTTTGGAATTCTGGGCTAGAGAAACACTTCAATATTTAAGCAGAGCTTAATGTGTTGCTCTGATGAGAGTTTGGAAGGCCAAAAGACTGAGAGAGATTGCATATACAGGAGGCAGAGCTCATGAGGTTTCTGAGTAAGTAAGGACTCTATTGGGAACTGAGCCAGAGGTCACCTATGTTATATTCTGGCAAACAATCTGGCTGCCTTCTGCCTGTATCTTGAGAACTTGAGTGTGGTTGAATTTGAAAGTAAGGAACTAATGTGTTTGGTGGAGGAAATTCCAAGGTATGATAGTGTTCATACTGCTGCATAATTACTGTTCATCACTTTCCAGGAGGGAAAGAAAGATATAAATGTACAGTTTGTCAAAGAGCAAGAGCAAGTTTAAAGTTATATTCAAGATGAGTACTGAGGAAAAAAAACTGTAATTATTAAAGAGAAGCAATGTGAAAGGTGCCTGTGGTAAAACTGAACCCATCAAAGGCTCCAACTTATAAAAATGCAAACTCATTTGCAAGGATTGAGCCCAATCCGAGAACACAAGTGAAGCCATCTCCTGCTTAAGAACAACTGCCTAAAAATTAATTTTGCAGACTCTGCCCTTAGAGCTTAGAAAGGCCACAAAGTCATAATCAAAGGATCCCAGGCACCACCAAGAGCTGGCAGCAGAGCTTGGAAGAATCATCCACGAAATACTAGTTTTGAAGGCATGAAAGATGCAATATTGAGGGGTGTGGTGGTTTGAATGAGAATGGCCCCCATAGGCTCATATATTTGAATGCTCTCTTCCCAGTTGGTAGAACTGTTTGAGAAGGATCAGGAGATTTGGCCTTGCTGGAGGAGGTGTGTCACTGAGTATGGATTTCAAGGTTTCAAAAGCCCAAGTCATTCCCAGGTAGCTTTCTTTGGCTTCTACTTGCCACAAAGGATGTAAGCTCTCAGCTACTGTTCCAGTGCCTTGCCTGCCTGTCTGCTGCCGTGCTCTGACATAATGAGCATGGATAATAACCCTCTGAACTGTAAGCCCCAAATTAAATATTTTTCTTTTATAAGTTGTCTTTGCCATGGTGTTTTGTCACAGTAATAGAAAAGTAACTAAGAGAAGGAGTTCACAGAATCTTGCTTCATAGCTCCAAGGAGATACTGAGTCCAGACAATGTGAGGCAGACTCAGATACAGTGCATGGAGACCCAGGTGTTCCATTGTATGAGGCCGTGAAGATGAAATGAAGCCTGAGTTTCAACAGAATATTGAACATTTCAGGACTTCGATATAGCACCATGGGATGCCAACTGAGGTAAGCTACATGTATAGAGTGGAGTCCAGGACAAGAGAAAGAATGTGTCTGCTACAGTCAGCAGAACTTGAGGGGAGAATCCTACCTAAGGCCCTTGGAGTCCAGATGATTCCACACAGATGGAAAAACAGCTGAAGAACTTGATATTTGCTCTGCTGGGACTCAATCTTATTTGGGCAGAGTTTCCCTTGTTGTGCCCCATTTCTCCCTTTTGGGATAGGAATGTTATTCAATGCCACCATAAATCAGAAGTTTGCAATTTGCTTTTGTTTTTCAGGAGCTTATAGTTAAGAGACTGTCTTGAGTCTTAAATGAAACTTGGACTTTCAACTTTTAAACAGTGTTGAAGCTATTTAAAAAACTATGGGTGTTTTTTGTAGTACTAAAATATTTTACATTATGACATGGTCATGAGCCTATAGGGACAAGGAATGAAAGGCAAAGGCTTAAAAGAGTGTTTGAATGTCAAGTTGACAAGGGTGGAGTTGTGTCAGCTTCATGGGATTTAGAATCACAGTGGAAACAAACTTCTGGGCACGTCTGTGAAGTAAGTTTCTAGATTAGAATAATTAAATTGGGAAATTTAATCCTGAATGGATAACCCCATTCTGGGGGCTGGGGTCCTGGACAGGATGTGAAGTAGAAAGGAAGCTGAGAAGTGGTACTTAACCACTCTCACTTCTAGATGACAGACAGATGTACGGCTGCCTCAAACTCCTACTGGAATGACTTCCCTGCTGTGAGGTACAGGGTGGGGAGGGCCCTGAAACTGAGCCACAGCGAACCCTTGCTTCCTGAAGTTGCTTCTGCCAGGTGTTTTGTTCCAGCAATGAGAAGTGGGACTGATACAGAACTCCTCAAAATCAGTAATACTCCATCAAAAAAGAAAGAAAGAAGAAAGAAAACAAAATAAGGCCATAAACAGGCAATTTTCTTTAGCCAGAAAATAGTTTATAAAACAATATGCACTTCATGTTAATAATGAAAAAAAAATCGATTAAATATACTGGTAAGATACCATATTTCCTATGTCAAAATAGGGACAACACTGAAAGAGATAATACTTAGTTGGAGAAAGATTGGTAAAGTGGTACTTTCATGTATTGGTTATGAGATTACAAACTTGTTTAATCTTTCTGGAGACACAATGGTAATAGAAATGAAAAGTCTTAATGGAATTGTTTTCTGACACTAAGATTTTAATTTCTATGAATTTGAACTGCATAAAATATTTTTTTGCAAATGTTCTTCATTAAAATGTTAAAACATTACTAAGAAAAATGAAAAAAAACCCAAATATCAAATATAAGAAAATATGGTTTTATCCTTTTTTTTTTACAATGAATAATGAATAAGATTAGCCTTGAAATTAGTTTGTTAGATTATTACACCGAGTAGTTTTTATGTCAACTTGACACAGAGTACTTAGGAAGAGAGAACCTCAAATGTGAAAACGCCCCTCTAAGATTGATATGTGGTCAAGCCTTTGGTGTATTTTCATAATTGATAGATGATTGATGTGACTGGGCCCATCCTGGAGGGTGGTCTGGGTGGTATAAGGAAGCAGGCTGATCAAGCCCAGAGGAGTAAGCCAGTACATGGCCTCTGGATTAGTTCCTGCCTCCAGCTTCCTGCCCTAATTGAGTGCCTGTCCTGACTTCCTTCAGTGATGGAGTGCTACCTGGTAATGTAAGATGAAATAAACCCTTCTTCCTCAAGTTGCTTTTGTCTGTGGTGTTTAATCATATCAGTAGAAACCATAACTCAGACAATTACTGTCTAGGTGGCATTTGTGGTTCCCTCTCCCCCAGAGGAAAGCACTGCTGGGAATGTTCCCCCAGGCCTGGATGTGTTTCTTCTACTAGAAGGTAATCCTATAGTTTTCCATGGTCCTCAGGACACATATACCTGGCCACTATCATTCTCAGTCAATGAAGGCTAATGGCTAACAAATAGCTTGTTGATGTTCATATTAACAAGATTGCTTTCTCAAACTTATTCTAGAAAAAGAACTCCAGGAAGTGAGGCTTTCCACTGGAGTCCACAGAGACCCTAAACATGGGCCTCTCAGCCAGAGTCCCTGAGCAATGGTGACAAGTACCCCATGCCCCTGTTCTCTGTTTGCTGACCCAAAGTTTTCTCTTTCCCCAATAAAGGGATTCTCTCTCTCTCTCTCTTCTCTCTCTCTCTCTTTCTCTCTCTCTCTCTCTCTCTCTCTCTCTCTCTCTCTCTCTCTCTCCCTTCACCCCTCTCTCTGTCTCTCTGTCTGTCCTCTCTCTGTCTCTGTCTCTCTGTCTCTCTGTCTCCGTCTGTCTGTTCTCTCCCTCTTCTCTCTTCTCTCTCTCTCTCTCTCTCTCTCTCTCTCTCTCTCTCTCTCTCTCTCCCCTAGAGCTCAACATCATTTATCTTCTTCAGTCTTTCTGGCCAACAAGATATGGGATTCCTCCTGCTTCCATCTCCCCAGCCCTGAGTTTACATGAGTGTGGGAGCTCTTAACCTAGTTCTGCTGGATTGTAGGACAAGCTCTTTTCAGATTGACCAATCTCCCCAGCCCCTAAAGTCAAATTTCTTAACCCACACAATTGGATCTTGTAGTCTTTGTCCTTAAACCTGATTAAATAGGGGAAGGAGTGGTTACCAGAATAGTACAGTACCATTTCTTAACAATAAAAAAAATCACCATTATTTTAATGGTATAGAAAATGTTCATAATATTATGGAAAATACAAGGTGCTCTGAACTCTAAAATTTTGTATTTGTCATGAAATAAAAATTTCAAAACATGAAAGTGCATGCACCTTTTCCCACATGACAGCTTGAAAGGCATAAGGTGAAACATTAGGCCAAAGGCACTGGTAGAGTGTTAATGGGGAATATTATAATTCGTCAGCAGAATACTAAACATCACAGTCATTTTCTAAATCAACTAAAAATAAGCACTTAATTATAACTAGAATTTCTAAGTGAGTTTTCCTATTAAAATATAATTAAAGCAATTAAGGTTGGCTTTTCTTTTAAGGTATGCAACACAAAAATGTTCAAGATAAAAGTAGGGTCTTGTTTATCCCTCTAGCTAAATGTATTTTAAAAGTACATTCTCTTTCTTAACTGTAAAAGCCAGCCCAAAATTAAAACACTCCAACAATTTCTCGTTGGTCCTCTTGAACTTTCTCAGAGAATCCAAAGGTATTAACAGTTAAGATTGGGCAGCATACAAAGGGAGACTGGGTATGTGGAGGTTGGGTTGAGTAGAAAGTTGGATATTGTGACCGTGTGTGTGACAAGCCTAAGGAAAACCTTTTGCAGAGATGCGTCCTTGGCATTCTCAAGTCTGCTGTGGGCTCACCACTCTTCTGATTCTGGAGGAGCACCACTAGATATGTAGAAAGTGACCCCAGCATTTGACTAGGGGTCTTGTAACTCATTGACTGGAGCAGGGGAAAGACATTTTGAATGCCACTCTGTTCACACCTCACAGGGTAAACACCGTTGAGTCTTTCTGAGCATAGGCTACACCACCATATTTTTCTCTAAGAAAATAGGATTGCCCAGTGGCAAACATCCTTCAAGTTTGGGTTTTGTCCTGATAGTCTTAAAAGGTTGCTTTAACTATGAGAAGGGTGAAGTCATACATATTTTTATGGTACTATTTTTTAAAATTAAGAGGTTATATGAATGCTTACCAAGGAAGAGATGTCTATATGTACTACCAACTCTATTATACACATTAAATATGTAAAACTCTGCTAGAATACCTATGGTTCAGTCTCATAAAAAGTCAGTTTTAAAGTGTAATGACTTAGGAAACTTTTTTTTTCTTTCATTTTTCTTTATTAAGAAATTTTCTACTCACTCCACATACTATCCACAGATCCCCCCTCCTCCCTCCTCTCACCCCCCCCCAGCCCTCTTTCCCAAGCCACCCCACATCCCCACCTCCCCCAAATTGAGGTCTCTCATGGGGAGTCAGCAGAGCCAGCACACTGAGCCTAGGCAGGTCCAAGCCCCTTCCCACTGCACCAAGGCTGTGCAAGGTGTCACAACACAGGCACTGGATTCCAGAAGCCTACCTATAGACCAGGGACAGATCCCAATCCCCCTGCCTGGGTGCCCCCCAAACAGTTCAAGCCAAACAACTGTCTTCCATATCCAGAGGGCCTAGTCCAGTCCCATGGGGACTCCACAGCCACCAGTCCACAGTTCATGGGCTTCCACTAGTGTGGCCAGTCATCTCTGCAAGTCCTCCCATCATGATCTTGATGTCCCTCGCCTGCAGTATCTCTCCTCTCTCATCAATTGGATTCCCGGAGCTCAGCCTGGTACCTGGCCGTGGATCTCCGTATCTGCCTCCATGAGTCACTAGACAAAGGCTCTATGATGACAGCTAGGTTATTTGCTAGGCTGGCCACTATAAGTCTTCCTCAAGACCCAGTTATACCACTCTTGGGCATACACCCAAGGAATGCTCAATCTTACCACAAGGACACATGCTCAACTATGTTCATATCAGCATTATTCATAATAGCAAGAACCTGGAAACAACCTGGATGCCCCTCAATTGAAGAATGGATAAAGAAAATACGGCACATATACACAATGGAGTACTACTCAGCAGTAAAAAACAATGATATCATGAAATTTGCAGGCAAATGGATGGAACTAGAAAATATCATCTTGAGTGAGGTAACCCAGACTCAGAAGGACAAACAGCATGTACTCACTCATAAGTGGATACTAAATGTGAGGGAAGGGATGGCCAGACTGCAACCCACAACTCCAGAGAGGCTAGCTAACAGGGAAAGACCCTAGGAGGGACACATGGATGACCCTGTGAAGGAGAAGTAGATGAGATCTACATGAGTGGACTGGGCGTTGGGGGGGGGGGTAGCAGAGGGCGAGGAGTGGGGATGAGAACATAGGGAAATGGGAGGGTCAAGCTGGAACAGGGACAGAGTGGGAGATTAGGGAGGAAGATACCATGACAGATGAGGACATCATGGGAATAGGAAGAGGCAGGGTGCTGGGGAGGCTCTCAGGAATCCACAAGGTTGACCCCATCTTGGTCTGCTGGCAGTGGTCCAGAGGGTGCCTGGACCAGTCTACTTTAGGAAACTTTTTTAAAGGCCAATTCTAATCAACTCCCTGTGTTTCTTGGAGGTTGTATAAGGCTAACAGATAACCAGCAACAACTTTTCTCACAAGTATTCCCTTTCCTTCTTCAGTTCACTTTTACTCTACAGATACTCTGAGCCTCACAATATGTCATACTTTAAAAATAAAAGTTATATTTATTACATTATGTATTATAATAACCATAAATTGATGACTATAAATGAATTATTATATATTGTTGAGATACCATTGTATATCTGTGTGGTATAAATTATGATAATTTCAGACATTTATATAATATATAATAATTAAATTAGGGTAATGAGCATTTCAATCTGTTCAATCACTAATCAGTTTTATATGTTGGAAATACATGGTAGTTAATAAATAATGATATCAAATTGTTGTGGAATATTATTTTAATATGTGTTGCATTTGTTTATGCTGTGGAACATTTGTTTTAATGATACAAAGATGTTTTGCATTCTTTTATGTTGCATTTGTTTAACTCTGTGAGGCTGTGTTACTTTACCTGTCTAAAACACCTCATTGATCTAACAAAGAGCTAGATAGTCAATAGCAAGGTAAGAGAAAGGATAGGAGGAACTGGCAGGCAGAGAGAATAAACAGAAGAAACAAGAAAAGAAGGGGCCAGCCACTCAGCCACCCAGCCACCTAACCAGACATGGAATAAGAAGGAAAGAAAACATATGCAGAAATAGAGAAAGGTAAAATCCTAGATGCAAAAGCCAGATGAGATAATTTAAGTTAAGAGAGGCTGTTTAGAAATAAACCAATCTAAAGCCAGGCATTTATAAGAAAGAATAAGTCTCCATGTGTGAATTATTTGGGAGCTGGTGGCGGGCCCCCCAAAGCCAAAAGAGTAAAGAGTAAAAACAACTACATCAAATTTTTGAACTTTTCCTCAGTTCTCACTGTGGTGGTTTAAATAGGAATGCCCCCCCCCCCCATGTGCTTGAATGCTTGATCCATAGGGAGTGGCACTATTAGGAGATACGGCCTTGTTTGAAGAAGTGTGTCCTCTTCCTCCAATGGGGGGCAGGCTTGAGGTCTCATGTGCTCCAGCTACGCCCAGTGTGGCATAGTGTGTCTCCTTCTGCTGCCTGCAGATCATGATATAGAACTCTCAGCTCCTTCTCTAGCACCATGTCTGCCTGCACACTGCCATCTGTCCCACCACACTGATAATGGACTAAATCTCGGAACTGTAAGCCAGCATCCATGAAATGTTTTCCTTTATAAGGATTGCTGTGGCCATATTGTCTCTTCACAGCAATAAAATCCCGACTAAGACACCCACCCAGAGCTTCCTTCCCCTCTCATCCCCACTTTCCTCTTTCCTGTTTACCATGTAGAGATGTATGTTCTCAACGACCTTCTCTTCTGCCTCTTTGATTCACTTACATATAATAAATGCTGCATATGAATTGCATATCATGAAGAGAACAAAGAGAAGCAAATGAAATTTTTATGTTAGTGCAACTCTGAGTAATGGAATAGCAAATAATTTTGTTTTAATTTTTAAACATTTTAAATTTTCAGAATTTTCTAAATTTAGTATGCATAATTTGAATTTTACTTCTTTTTAAATTTAAGATTGGAAATAATCATAGCACAAAACTGAAAAGAAATACGATATACAATGAAAAAGTAAATTGCCAAAGCCTTAATTTTAAATTTTCTTCTCAGAAGCAATCTGTTAATTCCTGAATAACTTGTGATAGAATTATAGTCTTAATTTTTTTTCAGATACTTGAAAATAATTCAACTAGATTTTTAGATTTAAATGGTCTTAGAGCTCATTATTAAATTTCTGTCACCTTTAGATTTTATGACATTATTAGATTATATTATACACATTCTTAGGTTTATAGGAGTTCATTTTCTGTCCTGGTTGCTGAACTCGAGTCTCTACAAATGTCAGGTAGTGCTTGGCCACTGTGCAGTGTCCCCAACCCTGTGATGAGTGTTCTTATCCAGAGAGTCATTTCCTCTTATGGCCTTCCTTACTTTCCTCAGAATTAAAAAACAAAAGCAAATGAACATCTTAATTTACCCCATCAATAGTAAAAAAAAAAAATACTTAACTAGTTTTAAAAAGTACTGAGCATAATTTTTATGGAAAAACTATTATGTTGATGCAGAAATATATGAGTCATTTTATCCTGGATTGAAAAGCGCTGTTGTGTCCATCTAGGACTGCTTTTATGCACTGCAGGAGCATCTCAGGGTGATTTATTCTTCCAGTACAGACATCCTGTCAGTTATTACTGGTAGTGCAGAGCTCCATTGCTGTTATTATATAGATGACCTTCTGCGTTACATTTTCTGTTACTTACTTGTAACATGTATATGCATCTGTATATTCTTTACTCAGTGGCTGTACTTGGTTCCCTTATTATGTGCTAGAGTTTTTAGTTAATATACAGAATTACACTGGAACCATCCACAAAAAAATAAAACTTCACTTCTTTCTAGTTTTCTATAACTCTCATTTATATATTGAAAAAATTTTGGTCAAATTTACTTGTGTAAACTATTTGTGTTTGGGGGATTACTAATTTATTTTCTATTTCTTTTAAATTAAAAATTATTGTCTATTCTTTGTGAGTTTTATACATGTATGCATGTATATTTTGATCATATCTACCATTCACTAACCTCTTCAATCTATCTCATACCTGTCATGTCTTCCTACCAACTTAATGTTTTCTTTTTTGTTAATTGTCCTTGGAGATTAATTTATGTGGTCTTTCTAGTGTTAGTAATGTAAAATTTCTCAGAAAAAGACTCTCTCTTTTTTAACTACATCTCCAAAGAATAGTAGCTTGATTGCTCATTAAATATTTTCTCTGAATTGGTGATAATTTTCTCAATTTTATTTAAAAACAGGTATCTTAGTATTGTTTCTGTTTCTATGATAAGACACCATGACTTACAAAAGAAAATGTTTAATTTTGGGCTAATGGTTCCAGAATATTAGAGCCTATGAATCATGATGGGGGGCATGGCAGCAGGCAAGCAGGCATGGTACTGAAGCATTAGCTGAGAGCTTACATCTTAATCCATAAACAGGAAGAAGAGAGAGCTAACAGGGAATGGCATGAGCTTTTGAAACCTCAAAGCCCACCTTCAGTGACACACCTCCTCCAACAAGGCCATACCTCCTAATCCTTCCCAAATAGTTCTACCAACTGGTAAGCTAGCATTCCTAGATATGATCCTATGGGGGTCAGTCTCATTCAAACCACCACAACAGGTGTACTCTATATTGATGCTATTCTTGCTTGTAATTAACTTATTTAGATCACTGATTCCCTTTGTAAACCTTAACCAGACACAAGATTCTGCTTTTTTAGCACTTTATAGTTGTCATTTTTCTCTATGTATGTGAAGTTTTAGTCTGCTTTTCTCTTTGTAACTAAAAGTTGTTAGAAATATTAACAATTGGATCATTTAGAGGCACTCTTTCCCTTTTGGCTTTGATAGTAATTTCTAGCATTGAGATACTGTGTAGTAGAATAGTATATTTGCTATTTGTTTTTGAAATTTACAGTTTTATGGCTGGTTAATATGTAATCGTGTATTTTCTTTGTTTGAGGAATATGTGAAAGTGGTGTGTATGTGAGTGCATATGTATCTGTGCACGCACTTGTATGTGCACATGTGTTGGATTCAAAGGTTGATACTGGGTATCTTTCTTGATCCCTCTCTATTTTATATATTAAGTTAGGGTCCCTCCTTTGAGGTTTGAGCTTTCTGATAGGCTAATCTAGCTAGCTAACTGGTCTGAATATCTGTGTCTGCTTTCAAAGAACTAGAAGTACAAGTATACTGTCACACCTTCTGTTTTTATGTGGGTCTTAGGGATCCGAACTCCAGTCCTTATGCTTGTGTGGCAAGCACCTTCTTAGTAAGCAATCTCCCCTGACCCTGCAATCAGTTTTTATAAAGGATGCAAGAACTTGAAAAGATTTTGTTTGTTTTCTGAGTACAGACATAGACATAAAACAAACAGCTCTATTTTGTATTATTTAGTCACTCTAAGCTTTTAGTAATTGCTTCATCTACTTAACATTACATCAGTGAATGATAAGTTACTACAAAAGACTTTTTTCATCTTTTTAACTTTAACCTTTATTATTTACTTAAACTTAAATGTTTGTTTCTCTTGATGTTAGCACATAATTATGTTTTGTTTTATGGTCCAAATTGAGAAAACTTTCCTTTTAGTATTATTTATTTATATTTGTTGAATCAATTAATACAGTTGAGTTTATTTCTGACATATTTTTGCTCAATTATTATATTTTAATATTTCTCTTGCTTTTAATTTTTGGTTATATGGCTGTGCATTTTGTAAATGCATTTTATAAATGATAATTTGCAAAGTTCACAATATATACACAATTATTGTAGTAGTTCCTTTTGTAATGACTTTATGAATTATTTGTTTGTATATGTGTGTGGTGTAGTTTTATTCTTATTCTATTAGATCTAGATCTGCATTGGCTATGATCTTGTTTCTTTATAGTCAGGGATTAACACATACACGCCACTGTTCACCCATTATTCTCAGGATTGTCTTTTTGAGATGGATATATTTAGGGATTCAATACTCTCTTTCGACAACTTTCTTTTTACATGAAACTCACAATTTTTGTTGGAATATACCCCACTGTTGAGAGTTTTGTGTTTATTTCCCTCTAAGTCTTGGTAAATTTTTATTCTGTAGTTTTAGATTTCTCTAATTTTAGGAAAAATTTTCTCTTTTTTATTATTTTTGAAAAATTCACACATAGGTATGATGTTATGTGATTATATTCATCTTTTCTTACTCTTCAGTGTCTCCCTTCCTTTCTCTGAACCCCTTCTTTTTCTACATGGTCCTGCATGATGTCTCCTCCCCCAGCAACTATTAACAGTCATTATCTCTTTCTCTATCCATGGAAGACTAGAAGGCTCAGTTTGGCACAGGATTCCATAGCTGCTGTGTCTTCATGGTTTCAACAACAAAGCCATATCCAATGGCAGCATCTCATGACACTCTTCCCCATTCTCCAGCTCTTAAATTATATATGACCTCTCCACTGTGAGGTGCCCAGAGGCTTAGAGGCAGGGTGATAATGATGTCTTATTACAAGCTATGTACTCACCAGTCACTTATTTCAGATCTTTCAGAAGTATTTGTCTTTGCACTAATAGTCAACCTCTGTGAAAAGAAACTCTGCCTCAGACTGAAGCCACAATGGTCAGTGGGTATAATTGTAAATACTTAGAAGACAGTTTGACAACACTTCATTTAGGCAAACAGTTCATTTAGGGAAACAAAGATAGTATATTCCACTTGGACCCATACTCCTCTATCCATAGGTTTTTGATCAGGTCAAGTGTGTAATAAGGTATACATTCTCTCCCTGTGCAGTGGTCCTCAAATCCAATCACAAAGCAATGGTTATCCTCAAAATAGTTCTATCACTAATGCACACATGGGCATATGTTGGCTAGTGGTTTGGTGTTATAGTACATAGGTTCTATACCTGGGTGAGACCATTGATGCCTTTTCTCCCTCTGCAGCTGACACAGCACGTTCTGGTAATAGTTAAGGTAACCAACACAAAGAGATTTTCCTACTCAGTCCCATCTTGATTTCTCTGTGTTCAGGACAGTTTTCTTACATTAAATTTTGAATGCTTTTTCTGTGACTCTTCCATATCTTCCCAAGGAAGCACCAGTAGTATGTAACAGTAGTATGCACCAGTAGTATTTAACAGTAGTATGTAACAGTAGTATGCACCAGTAGTATGCACCAGTAGTATATAGGTTGGAACTCCATTCATTTCTGTTATGCTACTCCTATTCCCTTTTCATTTGTTTTGAAGTATAACATAAACCCACAGAAGGAAAATAAAAACTATAAATGCAGTATGCTCAGTAAGTTAGAACTGAACATATAGACCATCTGTTTCAAGAGCCAGACAACTACTAACACCCCCAAATCTTCCTACTTGTCCAAAAGTAGCTCCTATCCTAATTTAAATCTTTTTATCTTTTTAATTTCATTTTGCTCCCTTAACTCAAATCTGGTTGTCATATTTCTTAGTTTGAATGCAGGATTTTTTTTTTTTTTTTTTTTTTTTTTGGTTTTTCGAGACAGGGTTTCTCTGTGTAGCTTTGCGCCTTTCCTGGAACTCACTTGGTAGTCCAGGCTGGCCTCGAACTCACAGAGATCCGCCTGGCTCTGCCTCCCGAGTGCTGGGATTAAAGGCGTGCGCCACCACCGCCCGGCGAATGCAGGATTTTTAAAATTTATTTTTTTTAGCTGCTTCTATCATAAATGTGATCATTTAATTGTCTCCTTTCACATTCAGGCTTGCTTTCATCTTACTCTGTGATTTTTTTTCTTATCTTTTCATTGCATTTTTAGTCTTCATTTTAAAATGGTATCATGTAGCCTGGTGTGGCCTCAAACTTGCTGTGCACTCAAAGCTAGCCTTGAACTCTTAATCCTCTGCCTCTATTTCCCTAGTGCTAGGATTATGGGTGTAACCACCTTGGATGTTTATCCAATAGAGCATGTTTTTGTGATTTAATTTAAGGTTTTGGATATATGTTTATGATCATAATCATTTGTATTGGAACCTTTGCTATAATGTACTCTTTACCAGCATTAACTTTATTTTGATTTTTTGTGTTTCTTATATGTTTGATATTGGTTTCTATGAATGGTCTTTCATTGTTGATTACTCTGGATTCTACCTGGATTTTCTATTTATAGAAAGATGCATGTGTGAGAGAAGCAGGCATAATGCTCTGGGCTTTCAAGTTCTATTACTTTCTGCATGAGCTTGTTTGAACTTAGATTTTAAGTTGAAAGTGATAAGATATTTAGGGGTATTTATTAGGGAGTCTCAGCTAGTAAGCTCCAGTTTCATTGTCTTATATATTGATTTTGAAATACACTGCATTCTGAACTCCATAAGCCTTTGTAGACACCTGTGTGGTATTTCTTGACCTTCAGTCTTACCTTAGCTGAATTTTTATTACATTTTTGAATCTTTTGTTTATATATATAGATATATATATAGAGAGATATCTTTTGTTTATATATATATACACACACACATATATATGTATATATATGTGGGGGTGTGTGCACGTGCATGTGTAGGTCAGAGGTAGACATCCAATGTCTGTCTCTATAGTTCTTCACCTTATTTATTGATACAAAGTCTCTCATTGGTTACACTGGCTGCTAGCAAGAATGAGGGACCTTCAAGTCTCTGTCACTACCACACTCCAAAGAGCTAAGGTTACAGGTATATGCTGCCACACAAGCTTTTACAAGGTTGCTGGTGATCCGAGCTCAGGACCTCACACTTGTGCAATAAGAATAAGAATTTTACAGCTAAGCTCCCTCTCATCCTCGTAACCATACATGTTTGAAGAGTCATATAACTGTATTCTAATTTCACCAAATACAGAGAGATTTTTTTCACTTTGTCATTCTCCCTGATGTTTTGGGTTAATTTAGTATCTTCTAAAAATATGAAATTGCTTTTGTTTTCCTTTCAATAAAATAAACATAATATTAACGTTATGTGTTATCATAATTTACATGTCTAAACTTTAATTTTTATATTTTAAAGTTTTTATTGCATATATTCTTTGTACACGGTATTGTTTTATATACACATATTTTATACAAGTATTTATTGTATGCTGAGAATATTCTCCCTGCCGTTGCTCTCTCTCCTGTTCCTCCCCTCCCATTATTCCCCACTATTCTCCTACAGTTTCACTTCTCCTTGCATGTCATATACATCCATGATTTCTTTGATATTTATAAAAATCCAGGTGATACAATGAGAGAAAAAAATGTGTAATATTCCTTTAGCTATTATTTTAATGTGCTCAATATAATTATTTTCCACCTGGTACTACTTTTGTGCCAATAACATTACTTAATCTTTCTTTAGGGCTGAAAACAATTCCATTATGTAAATATACATTTTCTTTACCCAATCCTCTGTTTTTGGACACCAAGATTGGTTCTGTAACTTAGCTACTGTGGAAGTAAGGGTGCTTTATATCTAGTTCCTCCGTCTTTGGTTATTTGCTTCTTGGAAAGATAGGCAGTGGGTTTTCAGAATGCTGTTGCTGGTTGCTTTTTAATTAAAAAGATTATTAAGTTACATCTGACTGTATCATGATCAAGATTCCTTTTCTGAATAGCTACAACAAAGATAGCATTCTAGGTCATCAGCAAAGGACAGTTTTCAGTTCCTCTTCCTTTTCCTCTAACCCTTCAATAGTACTGGCTGGTGCATTTTTTCTTGATTCCCTTTTCTGAAACTTTGGTGGGGTGGTGGTTTGAATGAGAGATGTTCCTTATAGTCTCAGGCATTTGAATACTTGGTCCCCAGTTGGTGAGGTGTTTGGGAAGGTTTGGGAGGTGTTGCCTTGCTGGAGGGAGTATATCATTGGAAGCTTGCTTTGACAGCATTAATGCCATACTCCCAAGTGACTCTCTGCTTTGTGCTTGGGGTAAAGATGTTAGTTCTCAGCATCTTGCTCTAGCCACCATGACTTCCTGCTGGCACTGCCCTGCTGCTATGGAGTCTCTGGGTATAAAAGGAAATCTCAAACTAGAAGTAACTTGACATGTATCTTAGGAGGTTTGGAACTATAAGTTCATTGTACACCAGCCATGTGTTCAGGTGTTCATAATTTCATGAGTACATTTATCTGTTTCTGCTCATATAATTTCACATGCATTAGAATAATTTGTTTTTAAAGTCAGAATAAATTCTTTCATCTATAAGTTGCTTTGCTCCTGAAGTTTTCAGCAGTAGAAAAGTGACAAGTTGAAAATGGACACAAATGTTACTATTTTGGGAGTTGCCAAATTGCAGCCCACGGAGGAAATCCAGTTGATTGCTGGAATTTTGTAACATTTTGGTAGAATACAACCATTTTTATTATTAGACATTGTCAATGGCTGCTTTTGTATCATAGCACTAGATTCTAGTCTCTAGACTTATAGTTCAGGAAGGCTACAATAAGTAGCATTTAGCCTTCTCCAGAAAAAGATGTATGACACTCTACTGCTTCAATGTTCATTTAAACCATGTGGAAAACTTAAAAATTATGGCATCTTGGGCTCTACTTGAGTTATTAATTCCAGAAAAATCTATGAAAACTGGAATTATCATTTTTAAACACTAAATAACATGACTCAAATAATCTAGAGGTAAACACTACGAATACAAATCAAATCAAATCAATCAGTAAAATAAAAAGGAAAGATTAGACTATTCAAAGAGATGGTTTTGGTATTTTTTATCATCTTTTCTTCAATTAAAACCAAACCTCTATGTCTTTTCTTTCTCTCAAAACAATGTTCTCATTTAAAAAATATATATCTAAAGAAAGTACACATCCACTGAAGAATAAAAGGAAATCTCAAACTAGAAGTAACTTGACATGTATCTTAGGAGGTTTGGAACTATAAGTCCATTGTACACCAGCCATGTGTTCAGGTGTTCATAATTTCATGAGTACATTTATCTGTTTCTGCTCATATAATTTCACAGAATAATTTGTTTTTAAAGAAAAACTCTTACCCATGAATAATTTTCTTGGGGACACTATTCTAACAAAAGCAACTAAAGCACTTAATTTTATGTCATCTTCTCACTAAAATTTACTCTGTAGTCAATTCTATGTTGAGTTGCTTGTTTACATCTAAAGAAAAGAAATTATAACTTAAGAAGCCACACCCAGAGCTCCTGGTGTTAGTATCTAAATGTTAAATATCAGAATTATTGTGACTTCATCATCATAAATGATTAGTTAATAAGATGAAAGTTATGTTTGGGAGACTATAAAAAGACCATTCTAAAACTTTCCCCCAGAAATGATGGCCAATAAAATTCTATGAGCTTTGCTTAAAAAATTCACATTCTCCAAACCAGGAAAATGTTTCAGTGGGTAAAGTTGCTTTCAGAATTAATTACCTAATTGCCTAAGTTCAGATCCCTAGCACCAACACTAAACTTTGGAAGCTGTAGCATATGTCTTGAATCCCAGCCCTGCTCCTGGGAGATGGATGCTGAGACAGGAGGATACCCAGCAGTTCACAAGCTAGTTAGCCTAGAATGCACAGAGCAGCAGAAACAGCAAGGGAGACTGTCTTAGTCAGTGTTGTATTACTGTGAAGAGACACCATGACCACAGCAACTCATATATATATATATATATATATATATATATATATATATATATATGAAAGCATTTAATGGGGCGGGGGGCTTCCTTATTGTTTCAGAGATTTAGTCCATTTTCATCATGGTGGGAACATGGCTGCACGCAGGCAGCCATGGCTCCAGAGAAGTTGCTAAGAGTTCTATATCTGGATCTGTGGGAAGCAGGAAGAAAGCCACTGGGCCTGGCATGGGTTTCTGACACCTCAAAGCCCATCCCTAGTGACACACTTCCTCCAACAAGGCCACACCTCTTCATCCTTTCAAATATTGCCTCTTCCTCAGCATTCAAATATATGAACCTATGGGGGACATTCTGAATCAAATCACCACTGAGACTCTGATTCAAGAAAGATGGAAGGTAAAAACCAATTCCAGAAGTTGTCCTCTGACTTCTACAGGCATCCTCTAGAATGTGCAGCTATGCTAACATACATAACATACCTATCTATCACATGTACATCATACATGTCACATACACATATATACATATCACACACATGAATTATCCATGTACATATCACATACCAATCACACACATGGACAGAGACAGAGACAGAGACACATACAGACACAGACACAGACACACACACACACACACAGAGACATACAGACACACACACACACACACACACACACACACACACACACACACACACACACACACACGAATACACTGACACCTCCAATTAGTTAAAAACAAACAAGCCAATCATTATTCTGGGCTGGGGATGCAGCCCAGGGCAAGAGTGCTTGCTTCACATTCGCCAGCCCTTGGGTTACCATTGTCAGTAAGGCAAAACAAACAAACAAACAAATGCACATTGTAAGAAAAAGGTCCCTTGTATTAGTCTTTTGTTTTCTTAAATCAAAAGTCAGATAATTCTTCCAACAAGGGAAGTCTGGGGAGTATTGTGGCCAGGCCAGATGTCACTGTTAGTGGAAAGCATTATAGGCCTTTTTTCTTGGGCTCTTAAGAATAACAGAAACAAGGTGGGCTTTACTCTTTAAGCCTCTTGTCGTGGATGCTTTTTATTTCTCTTTCACGTGGGTTTTGCCTCTGGTAAGAAAGCAAAGGTATATGGTTTATACTTGCACCATCATGTAAGCTCTTTGTCTGGTGCTTGCCGTCTTTGGCTTAGGTACCCTGCATCCTTAGCGGGCCAGTTCTGTTTGATGCAATTCATCTTTTAACCTTCTCATTATAAAAGAAGTTTTGGCCTGGAATCTGAGTCTGATATTTTATATCTTCCTGCATTTACAACTAATCTGTTGACATTCAATGTCCATAAGAATTTGTCAGTTCTTTATATAATTTGATATATAATAAATTTCCCTCTATACACATACAGATCAAAATTTGACTATTTGTTGGATGTTTGGGGGAGGGTATCTGAAATACATTCAAACTAGGGAAGGAAGTGATTTCATATGGTGCTTCATTATTTTTGTATGTGTATGAGTGTGTGGATTGTGTATGTGTTCACATGTGTGTGGTTGCACACATTTTCATGGGCCTGTCCTTGTATAGACCTGCATGTGGAGGCCTGAAGTTAACTGTGTCTTTTTAATTATTCCCCACATTTTTTATTGAGACAGAGTATTTCATTGAAGCGGAAGCTCATCGATTCCAGCTGGTCTACCTAGACATCTTCTCCCAGAATCCCCTTCTTTTGTCTCCCCAGTGCTGAGATTACAGACAGCTACCATGCCTTTCCAGGTTTTACATTGGTTTTGGAAATCTGAACTCCAGTATTTATGCTTGAATAGCAAATACTTCATTCAATGAGACATTTCCCCTGTCTCCATATTTGTTATAACAAGAATAAGGAAAGGGTATATAATTTGGAAACATTTTTCTGTATCATAGTGTTTATTTGTTCAATGGAAAAACTACATATGTGCTTTACATAATTGCAGGGGAAAAAAGCTTTTTTGATTGGTGGGGCATTGCAAAAGCAATAGTGAGTTTTAGCTGGAAGCATTTTCCCTAGGAAGGAACATGAGGACTGGGGTTTAATTTTAGCAAAAGAGGACAGAGTTTGAAGATCTTAAGACTAAGATAGATGTCTTTTGATATTTCCTCTGAGATTAAGATTCTGTGAGTTTTCACACACTCAGAAATTCATATTCTAAAATATCTTGGTCTAATCACTTCCCTCTATTTTTTCCCCTCTCAACTGCATGTGTTAGGGCCTTAGCCATGCAGAATTAAGAAAATAAAAAACACTCTGATGTAGTGCTTACTCCTAGGATGGAGAATGCTAATAAGTAGGTACTTTTATCTCTCAATGAAAAAGACCTCAGTAAATGAAAAAAGGTCACAACTTTCCTGAACTCACCACAGAGTCAAGGTCCCAGGGCAACTACAAAGTCTGGCATATAGAAGGGAACAACTTCTTTCAAGGAGAGGAGTGTTGTGAGAATTGACCACTTATGGCAGGGCAAAGTCAAGAGGAAGATGTGTCACCTTGATACAGGAAATGATGCACCCATCTTTATGCACAAATATTGTTTATGTCATCCTCTACTCCTCTGTATAAGATGTCTGACATTTGACCAGCAATTACAAAACAGTAGAAAAAAATTCAACTTACTCTCATGAGACAAAATTTTCCATGTATTGGAATAACTAAGGAAATTATTATAAAATATGCATTACATTTTGAAATCACTTAGATTGATAGGAGAGTTGCAAAGAAAAGACAAAATTAGCAACATTTGTTTGCCCCTACTCCTCATTGGAATTCATGACTATGCTTGTCACTACTAACAAATTCAACATTGATACATGACTATTAACTAATGCTGATATTTATTTAGATTCCTCTCTCTTTTTCTTAGTGTCTTTTTTCTAGGTTCCTATTCAAGGTGTCATACTACATATAATCAACATGCTTCTGATCCTGTTTCAGTTTGTGATGGTTTTACAGGCATTCCATAAATTGGAGAACTTGGAAGGGCCAGGTACCTGGTAGAATGTCCTTCAGGTCGGGTTTCTCTGATATTCTTGTTATGGGTAGACTGAAATTCAGGATGAAAATGGCAGAGGTAGGGTGTCATTCTTATGTTCTGCTAAGATGGAATACTGCAAAATATGATAGCACCCTGATGAAGCTAAGCCTGGTCACTCTTCTGGGTAATGTTATTAGGATTCTTTCCTGTGGAATTAATATTTTCCTCATTCTTCATACTATACTTTCTAGACCAGTGGTTCTCAACCTTCCTAATGCTGTGACCTGTTAATACAGTTCCTCATGTAGTGGTGACCATAACTATAAAATTATTTTTGTTGATACCTCATCACTGTAATTTTGCTACTGTTATGGATTGTAACATAAATATCTGCTATGTAGGATTTCTAATATTTGACCCCCAAGGGAGTCATGTCCCCCAGCTTGAGAATCTCTCCTCTACAATAGTCACCGAATGCTTTCTCAGCAAAGGAGTGGAGAGTGCTTTCCTTCCTGGAGAGGGAATATTTAAATATCTTTTCCTTTGCTTTTTTGGCCTTGCTTTCTATTACAGTGTAACTAAGATGAGCTAATGTCTTTGTTTGTATCCTCTTAAAACAAGAGAATTTTGAGCAGATTCTCTAAAGGGATTCTACCAAAAGTATATTGTCTGGAGAAAAATGAGTGAACGATGCTGGGAAGAGCAAGGAGACAAAAGCCAGATGAAGACATGGTCTCAGCAGATGACTGTCAGATTCAATGGTTTTCTGCTCTGAGAAGGAATTGTACCACAGTGTTAGCTTCATCCAAAGGGACTGGGCTTGTAAATACCTTGGTGTAATCATCATTGTTTGTAGATAACAAATGATGTGGGCTGAGAGTAACTGTGCACTTGAAATTTTTTATTGGAAATTTTCTCAAGAAAGGGGACATCCAAGAGCTGTTAGCAGCTAATACTGACAACAGCTGAGAGATAAATGTACTGATTTGGCAAAATGGTTGAAGGAGGGGATCAAGTCTAGTTACTACAGGTCATAATCTCTTCTTCTTCGCCATTAAATGTGAACAATGGCAGGGTGGTAGGAAACCTGTACCATCAAGTTTTCCATCATAATACATACTTGTGTCATAACCTTGAAATTAGTAGAGTTTAGGAACTTGATTGTAATAAATTATAAGGTAGCCATATTTGATTGTCTTTGTTTTCTTTATATTTTTCAGGGCTTACAAATTGTTTGAGAATTCACATGATTTATTTTCATAACCATTTTAGGTAAGTATTATATGCCTGTTATTATTGAACAATAGTGATAGATATGTGATGCACATGGGTATCTAAATAACAGACAGTATTTGTATAAGAAGGTTGGAGAAAGATTTCTTTGTCTATACCCCTTTTGTTCTAATCCTGTGACCCTTCTCTGGAGGCCAGAAAGCTAATCAGGACCTTGCCCAGACACATAAAGCAGGAAGTAGCTAAGAGTCTGTGTAATTCAGGCTAAATCCAATAGAGGTACCCACCAGATATATAAAAACAGTGAGGGAGTGGTATAACATAGAGGCAGTATAAGTGATATTTAATCTCAAGACAGAGGAATTAGATGCTCCTGAACAGGTGTCATGTGAACTCTGCTTTCTGGTCCCTAACACTATTGGTATTGGAATGGCAGGCATAGCTGCAATAGCAACCTCAAGTGTGGTTAATTATTCATTTTAGATACATGCTTCTGTCTAGTCCACTTACCTAGCATTCCCTGAAACCTAATATGCTATCCAAAGAATGGTTTCAGTTCCTCTTGCACCAAACTAGGGAGGAAGGATTTTATTGCCTGTAAATAAAAACAGTAACCTTGACAATATAAGTGTCAGTTTAAACCACTACCAAAATTATTTCCTAAATAATATCTTAATGGTGTAGACACACTCTGCCACATTTTAAGTTATGATTCTGAGTTTCAGGAAGAAAATGACCATCCTATCAACTATCTAGGGTTTTCAGGTTGAGAAATAAATTTGTACTACGGAAAAGGAAGCTGAAGAAAATGACAATGAGATCCATTGCAGGACAGACCCATTGCAGAATGAAAGATACCAGAGAAGTTTCTACTTAAATTCAAGCCATGTGATCTAAAGCTCATGTCATGAAAATGCATTGAGTGTGAAGAGGGCAGAAAATGACACCATATAATAATCTACCAATGTTTATTAAGCATCAGAACAAGGTACCCCACAGAAGTGGTGAGTGATACTGCTTTTCTGTTTTTTGTTTGATTATTTGATTTTTTGAGATGTTCTCGTTATGGTAACAAAGGTGGTCGACCAATCTGTGTGAGTAACAAACATCACTCCCAACATCCTAAGCCTGGGCACAAAGCTCTTACTGTGCCATACTCACATCGTATGTTATCCATCTTGTACTTACTTGTTATAGGATATGGAATTCTCTACCCACAGCTACTTATGTGCCTGGATATAGCCATCACAACACATGATGAAAAGTAACAATCAGCAGTGAGTAAAGCAGTGAACAGAGTAAAAGCTGGGGGAACTGATGTGACCCAAGTTCAACGGGCTGTTGCATGGAGCAATTGTCAGGAGGACTAGCCGGCTTCAAGTGAGCTGACCAAACGTTCTCCTTCCTTGGGCCCAACAGACCAAACATGTGTGTTACCTTTTTATTCGCTTGGGAAATTTTTATTTTCCCTTTCTCTTCTTAAAACCCACTCCCTCCTTTTTCTTTGTAGTATGGACTCTGCTTTGATATAAATCCTGAATTTGACTGCAGAACCCTTGAACTAACTACCCTTTTTCTGGATAATTCTTAGATTGTTGCATTTAGGGAAGGAGTAGGGAGGAAAGCTGATTTCTTGATTTACACCAGAAGACCACCTTATTTCCAGCTTCTTGAAGTGAGCCTCATTCAAACCCTCAAGTACTGACAACACTGATCTGCCAACATCCTCAAAATAACTACCTACACAGCCTATCTTTAGCCTTAAGAATGAAAGCCTGTGAAATTTATCTTTCTTCTAATTTTAAACTTAAATCTGAAGAGTCACTTTCTCCTGTAAATATGTAAGTGATTATTCTCAGTCATTTTGACTACCTTGGCTGTAATTCAGTTCCATCTAACATAGTTTTAAAATAGACGCTCATTTACTTATTTATTTTGAAAAAGAATGCAACATTTAAATTAAAATTTAAAGAAAAAATGAATCCCTGAAGAATTTCTACTATCCAATAAATGGGTAGCCTGCCATTTTTATATACATATTATCAAAAATATCAACTTAGGGAAACTTGGCATTGAAATTGTTTATCCAATCATTGTTATTAAAGCTAGCAAATTCATACTTAGAATCAATTTTGAAAGTTTTATTAAAATAGGAGAAACTGATTCAAGAATATGTTGCCCTGAGTGTTGGGGACTTGGCCCATGGATAATAAACAAGTCCTATGTTCTACTAGCAGTTCCATGTAGAAAGTCCATGACGTACCTTTCCTGTTTGGAAGCTTTTGTCTTTACTTTGAGCCACTGAAATGTGTTATACCTTACTGATATAGTCTTCTAGAGCTTAGGAGAAAAAGGTCCCACAGATTCTCTTTCTTAGTATACATTTCTGAAACAGAAGCAGTATTGTAAGATACTTAAAAATGGCTTACAGTTACAATTATATTATGAATATTCTATTGCTAAAAATCATTTTGATATCATCCTCTTGGAAGATATCAGTCCTATCTATCTATCTATCTATCTATCTATCTATCTATCTATCTATCATCTATCATCTATCTCTATCTCTCTTTGTCTCCTTTTAAAGCAACAAGACCAATTTTGAAAATAAATTGCCATAATTTACAGTAGAAATGCAAGAACATATGGAAAAACACACAAAATATAAATATGAACACCAGAACAGAGTGAAATTGGAACCTTAGGTTAAGGGTTTTCTACTATGGGTGGAAAGATTCTGTTCTGAAGCCTTAGATTTCATGATGCTCCCCATTAGGACTCAGATGTAGGGAGCCATGGTGACTATGGTGATAGAAAACTAAGATAATAAGAAAGAGGCCTTTGGCTTAGTTCTTTCTGAGAAATGATATTATCTTTGAGTAATTTTAAGTAGGATCCAAATCTAATGCACAGTACTCAGTACTCAATCTCAGAAAAAAACTATCAAGACTTTCAATATCTTACCAACTTTTATACTTCTTGTAACAAACTTAATGATTAGGCCAAGCACAAGAAAGAAAGAAAAAACCCATCAAAATATTCTAACTAAACATTTTCCTATAATCCACCTTTCTCAAGCACAGATAGTAAGTCTTACGGATCTAGCAAGTGTTTTTGTTTTAAGGTTTTGAAATTAGCAATCTAAACTTATCCAGTTAAAAGTTAATTTCATCATCATCTATTTTTGGTCTGCTTAAGAGCTACATGAGGAGCTGGGGCACAGTTTCTCATTTGTCTACCACATTTTTTTCTTTCTTCTTGTTTCTGAAGGATCGTCAAATTAAAGGAAGTGCAAGAAAGTAAAGGGATGTCTTGCGTGGTGGTATTTTCTGGCATCCTCCATAGGGGAGGGGGTTGAAATGTAGGCTATTTCCTGGCTTTAGAACATGAGAGGCACTTCTGCTTTTACCATTCTTTGGTAAGGAAGAGAGAGGCAGCTATGTTTTAAACACTTCTCTACTGTGGACCTATGAAACACCCAAGTCCCAGCCCTGGGCTTCTCAAAAGAAAAAATGGTCAGAGATATTCTGATCTACCTTAGGTATCATCATCAATATACACAACTTGTTTTTGTGAGCGAACACATGCCGATCTGATCACACTACCATCTATCTTTGCATTCCCATTAGAATACAGTAAATTGATACTATGATAAGTCATAATATTACATAATATTTATTTAATTCTAAATCCCCAGATTCAGACTTGTTACTCATCATCTCATTGGCATCATTAAAGAGTAATTTAATTTCTTGTGCACAGAAAACCATTACAAAGGCACAATTTTAAAAAGTAAAATTTTGCAATGTGAGGAAGCTGTCATTGATATCACATTGATGTGTAGTAGAAAGAGGAATTATTTTGAGGAGCAAAAGCCTATGGTAGATTTGGCATTCATGCATGAGCAGGAATAGTGCTAGGCCTAGAAAGGCAATGCCTTTAGAAAGGGAATACTGGATGGGAAAGGTTAGTGACAGCAAATATGAGGAGTGCATTTTCTATGCATGGAGACAGCCTATGCAAATATCCTCTGCAAGGATATTGACATTCAGGAAGCAGCGATGAGATATACCTCATGCAAACTCTAAGGTTTACATTATTGGGAGTTAAGACTTGGCAGGTGTTTCCAAGGGTGGTGATGTAATATCTTGACTACCAGGTTCAGAAAGAGGCCAAAAGGTGCATTGGAAACTTCTGTGCTCATATATTCTACCTAGGAGGAATGTGGATAAAGGAGAAAGAATTTTATCTATCAAATAAAATCTATAGGTGTTATTAGGAATTCATCATTGTTTCCAGTCCCCACAGTGTTACAAGGCATTCACCAAGATCATGGGACACTGTATAAAGGGCAGAGGTTTACTTTCAAATTCTTAATAATTTGACATGTATATAGTGTATGTCTCTGCAGGTGCCATCCTACAGTGCTCACAGGGTTTTTCCTACTTCATTTGATGCTACCACTCAGCTTCTGAACGTAGAAACATAACTTTCTTCATTCTAGTATTCATAATACACTCATTGCTAAGCATAGTGAGTCTAACATAAGATACAGTATTGAAGACTGAACAAGAGAAACACATTAGCCCTTTGGTAATTAAAACTCTCAGAAGATTTTCCGTGTTCTTGGGCATATTCTCTCTATAATTTTTCTACAGTATCCCCCTTTTTATCTTTTCTTTTTTTCTGGATTGAAACACTTTGCTCCCTTAAAAAGCACCCCTTCGTTCCCTATTTTATTGGTTTTAGGTTGAGAATGAGTCATCAGCATAGATTTAACTTTCATAGGTCTGTTTTCCAGCAGGGTTGGTTGGGTGATCTTGACTTGTCCTTCCAGCTTGAAATGAGATAATGTATGTAAAATCTCCTTGGGAACTGGTGGGTGCCACAAATATGTAGGACAAGCATCATTTCTGTTTCTATTTCTTTTTTCATATTTCCTCATCCCTTCAGCTGCTTTTAACACTCCAACCTCATGTATATTATGGAGAAGTTTCCCATTGCACTTTATTTAAAGTAAGATAGTGAGAACACTAAAAATATCCCTCAGTTTCTGGAATAGCATCCCTGTGTGTGATAGTGGAGGCAAGGGGGTTCTTTTTGCTTTTTCTCTATTTATATTCATGTAAAGAGAACAGTTCTTATTTCTTCCAGCTATCTGAGATTTTGGAACATGCAGGGACCCTTCTGGATGTAGATACAAATAACAAAGGTATAATCCAAGTTTCACTGGCTCTTGCTCAACCCATTCTGAAAGGATCTCAAACTCTTATAGCCCAACTCCCTGGAAGCTTACAAACGGCCCTAAGAGGCCTTGGTCACACTGTGAGCATTTATTCTGTGTAGTATCACTGCAGGTGGGACTCTGCTCAGCAGACATCACCAAGTCCACCAGTTTCCATCCCACTTTCAGCTGCAGTTGAACCACTGCAGTTCTGGAGATATCCAGATTGCATGGAAAACTTCCTTCTTCAAGTGGGACAGCACTTTTTCTCTCTTCCTTATGCAATATCAGTGATGCTGTGGGGAAAAAATGTTGAATGGCAATTTTGGAAGCAGTCTTTCAGGCTTTACTTACATTCATGCTCTCAGTTTCAAAAGTTATTCAACATGGAAGACATATCAGAGTGACAAACTCAAGAGAAAGAATATCTATTTCTTTCTGGACACTGAGCTTTGCTTTCACAACCAAGCATGAGTTACCTCTATCTTTTTCTCCATAGGATGGTTTGCTTCCAGGAGTAGTTTCAATCTTCGAAAAAAAGAGCCAGAAGTTCAGATCACCAAATGTGTCCACCATGTACAAAAGTGGGAAAGGTATGTTCTCTACCTTGGTACCAGAATGCTGGAAGAAATGTGACTGTGTTTTGGAGAAATACATTGAAAGTGTTGGGGATAGAGAAGCTGAGACAAAAAGGGCCCAGAGTTAGGTATTCTTGAGATATTTGGTTGCTAGTGAGTCAGTATGAAAAGCAAAGAGGTGAAGAGAAAAATATGGGGAGGTAAGACCAGACCCTGTGAAGGAAAGGGGCATGATATTTGTTAGATGTGGAAGTTAAAAAGAATTTCTATAGAACAAT
This sequence comes from Peromyscus californicus insignis, assembly GCF_007827085.1. Lineage (NCBI taxonomy): Eukaryota > Metazoa > Chordata > Mammalia > Rodentia > Cricetidae > Peromyscus > Peromyscus californicus. Next base: position 37,076,739 of record NW_026294584.1, read on the forward strand.
GATGTCTTGTAGGATTTCAGAATTGTTTACTCTGTGGTTCCTATATGTAGTCAAAAAATTTCTCCAGTCCTGCCTGGTCCCACAGTACCACAGCCACTTACAAAATAATCACTCAGGCTGGGCAGTGGTGGCACACACCTTTAATCCCAGCACTCGGGAGGCAGAGCCAGGCGGATCTCTGTGAGTTCGAGGCCAGCCTGGTCTCCAAAGTGAGTTCCAGGAAAGGCGCAAAGCTACACAGAGAAACCCTGTCTCAAAAAACCAAAAAAAAAAAAAAAAAAAAAAAAGGAAAAAAGAAAAAAAATCACTCAGAAACTTAATATTATTTACAGACTGTATGGCCTATGGCAGGTCTCTTGCTAGCTAGCTCTTACATCTTAAATTAACCCATTTCTTTTAATCTATGTTTTGCCACATGTTCCATGGCTTTATTGGTCTGCTGGCATGTTGTTCCTTGGGCGGCAGGTGTCTCCTTACTTCGCCCTTCTTCTCTCTTACTCTCTACTTGGATTTCCCACCTGCCCTTAAGCTGCCTTGCCATAGGCCAATGCAACTTTATTTATCAACCAATCAGAGCAATTCACAGCATATAGAAAAACATCTCACAGCACTTCTGTCTAATCAAAAAGGAAGGTTTTAACTTTAATGTAGTAAAATTATGTATAATAGAACAGTTATCAAACAAGAATTACAGTTATAATATCTAGTCTATTTGTATTTGGCAAAACTAAAGAAAATATTTTATCATCTGTCCTATATTTGTGAGTCTAAAGTTTCATATCTAATTTATCTTTTATCATAACCAAGGAAAATTATAACTATCTAGTCTTTGACTACATCAAAGACCCCCAGAAGGATATAATATTACCTAAGTAAACTGGAAGTGCATTGCAAGCAACTTCCCAAAATCTAGGATGACAGAAACAGCTGGCTTCCTGGACAATCATCCAAAGTTCCTCTGTAACATTGGGGCACCCATCTTCAGCCTATAGGCCTAGAGCATTTTAGTTACTTCTTTCTTTGTCCTGTAGAATATCTGGCAGTCTCATTTGTGAAGCAGGAACCTGAAGGACCATCTCACCTTGCTTTGACAAAATTTAGTGATCATTTCTCCATGGGTCCTGCATGTTCAGTTGATATATCATTCTGTCAAGCAATCCAGGAAAGAACAGTTTCTTGCCCAAATGGCTAACTTTTGCCATAAGGAAAGCAAACTCCATATGGAGTTTCTTCAATGTCCATCATCTTCTCTGAAGTAGATCAGTGCTGCCAGGAGCAAACATGTCTCAATGTCCAGAAAACTCTAAGTTCTTAATATTTTTTTTTGTTTTTTTTGTTTTTCGAGACAGGGTTTCTCTGTGTAGCTTTGCACCTCTCCTGGAACTCTCTTTGGAGACCAGACTGGCCTCGAACTCACAGAGATCCGCCTGGCTCTGCCTCCCGAGTGCTGGGATTAAAGGCGTGCGCCACCACCGCCCGACAAGTTCTTAATATTTTAAATGCCATATTCTGTAGGTCTTTGAAGTGTTTGAAGATTACCTACCTAATTGAAATATATCTATGTATACCTAGAAAACTTAACTAACATGACTATAATTGTGATTATCATAGATGACTAATTATTAATCTTATTTCTTAATTATTCATTACAATTTTAAATGAGTTGCATAAATATAATACCTTAAACAAAAGTAGAAATATATGTAGTATAACAAAATTAACTTTAAATTTGTATCAATAAACTAAAATATAATATAAAATATTATATATAACATAAAACATAGCAATAAAAGACATTTTAAGCAAGTTGTTGCTCTTTAAATGTAGATTCAATAATCTACCCTTTTATCCTATCATTTCTATATCCTACACTTCTACATCATATCCCCCTTTCTTCTTTTAGAAATAGTTTACTATGACCAATAATAATTTGCAACCAACAACCTAAACAAAGGCAAAAATCTGTAATCCATTTTTGGGGAATGTGGGCATAGTTTTCTAGGCTACTTCCTGCTGATTGGTGGTGCTGGTAGTCTTACAGAGACATAAAGAAAATTTTAGGATGATCATCAAATCCTGACTGGAGTAGTCTGTGAGGCTGTATTCTCTGAGCCAGTTGTCTTGAAGCTGTTCTGGATGTTGAATCATCTGGAGACCTCTCTTCCTCGATGGAAACATATTAATCTGGAAGGAATCCACAGGTTCTCATCTTCTGTGGAAACAAAAGCAGAACCACTTTTCCAAAGCAGTGTATCCTTAGACACAAATTTTGAAGTCAAGATACTTTTAAAATATACATATTTGTTTAACTGAGTAGTCTTTACAATCAAATGTCTTTCTGTAGTTAAAAACCCCAAAAGACAATATAATCCAGACTCTGTGTGATTTCCATCTTTATGTGGCTTATGTTTTATATTATTTTTATGTCTCTTTAAAGACTTTATTTTTTAGAATTATATATTGCTTTACATAACTGTATATCTTCCTTTTCCTTTCTCTTCCAAGCCTACATACATTTTTACATATAATGTAAACCATTTAGAGGTTTATTCCATCTAAACCTGTCTTTTGTGTATCTATAATTCTTTTCTGATCATTGCAAATTGCAGCATGGCTAAGATTGAAGCAGCAGCCCTGGCTGCTGATTCCACCCACTTCAGCTTTTCAACATGGCAGAGGTACCCAGGAGAGTCATGCTTATCCCACCTACTCTGGGGTCCATGCTGCCATCAGCCCTTTTGTCTGTATGAGTAAAAGCTAAATCAGCCATGCAGTGTGTTGTGCAAGTTTGGAGACAGCTGTGTGTATCAATTCGGGAATCCATCATGCTGTGCTCAAGTCCAAATGCTGTGGCATCTTGCAGCCCACATGAGACATGAAGTAGGAAGCTGTTTGGGGCTCCGTTTTAGAATCTCTTATTAAGTTCTCTCAGGTTTTAGGTGGAAACTCAAGCCAACAAGTTGGGCAGTGAAATGCAGTCAAAAGTTTTCTTCCATTTCGCCTGGCCCCAATGTTCCACAGCCACTTATAACATAAACACTCAGAGGCTTAATATTGTTTACAAACTGTATGGTCTATGGCAAGCCTCTTGCTAGCTAGCTCTTATATCTTAAATTAAACAATTTCTACTAATCTATGTTTTGCCATGTGTTCCATGGCTTTACTGGTCTACTGGCATATTGCTCCTTGGGTGGCAGGCTGGAGTCTCCTCACTCTGCCCTTCTTCTCTCTGTTTCTCTACTGGGATTTTCCACCTGCCCTTAAGCTGCATTGCCATAGGCCAATGCAGCTTTATTTATCAATCAATCAGAGCAACACATATTCACAGCATACAGAAAGACATTCCACAGTTATAGTTTTCCTTGTTAACAAATTCAGAAAAGAAACTCACTACAGAGCTATAAAGTGTCTAAGTTTGAAAGACATCAAATGATAGATTTTGGTTGGTAATACAAGTTAGGGTAAAAAGTGAATTAGGTACAATTTGGACTCATCAAAATAGGATAAATAATGGAATATTTTCTCTGAATTTGTCAAATGTTTATGGACTGGACATTGTTAATATAATTCTTGACTGTATATATTGAATATAGTTATTGTAATTATTGTACATAGTTTTTCTTATATTAGTTATAACCTTTTATTATTTTAGACAAGAAAGGAAAAATGTGGTGATATATTGTATACCCCAATAAAACTTTCCTGCAGATCAGAAGACAAAGCCAGCCACTAAATTAGACATAGATGTCAGGCAGTGGTGACACACACCTTTAATCCTATCACTTGGGAGGCAGAGATTCTTCTGGAGCTCTGTGAGTTCAAGGCCACACTGGGAACAGAGCCAGGCATGGTGGCACACACCTTTAATTCCAACACATGAGATCTCATGTCTTTGCTTGGGAAGGACACAGGCCTTTAATCCCAGGAAGTAATAGGGCAGGCCACAGAAAGGTATATAAGTTGTGAGGAAACAGGAACTCACTCTCTTGAGGCTGAGGATTTCATAGAGGTAAGAATGTGGCTGGCTTGTTCTGTTTCTCTGATCTTTCAGCTTTCACCCCAATATCTGGCTCTAGATTTTTTTTATTAATAAGACCATTTAGGAATTCATGTTATACTTATATTTTTACCCATTTGTGGAAGACTTTAGATTGTTAGAAGCACAGAACAACAGAGTACAAGAAATATCAGCTGACATCACTAAGGTGTTATGAAGTAAGAGGGCTTCTTAGCTCTGTGTTATGTAGGGCAATCCATTAACAAATTAAAACAACTAGTTACAAACTAATATAGGAATATGTCCATAATGTTCACTCTGAGTTACAGTACAATTGAAGCAAGAATTAAGGCAATAAAAATTATGAATTGTTAGCCCACTGGAGTCATTGATATTTAGAGATATTAAGGATGAGACTAGACTGGATAAATGGTCTGCTATTCTTGTGAAGAATACAATGTCTTGATCAATGAAATAAAATTTTGTTGGAGTTGTAAAGGAATAAAGGGATGGTATTTGGAGAGAGGTAAAAGTGAGTGTAAATCACTACATGAAGGTCCAGAAGCAGTAGAAAAGTGTTTGGGCAATAGTAAGACACTTTCCTTTACTAGATTCAAGTTAAAAAGGTGAATTAATGACTTGGTGTGGTGAGCATTAGGTGAACAGACAATAAACTCCTGCCAGACAGGGGGACTTATATTAATTTGTGAAGCAATCAACAACTGTGAGAATGATATTGACTGTAATATATAGAACATCACATCTTTGATATTCCAGAAGTGGCTAAAACTAAGGAGAGACAAGGTAGTCATGGGAAAAATCAAAATCAATCTGGGACTATGGATAGGACAGGAAAGGAGTGGGTCAGAATACAGGCAAGACAGGTGATGATTTATAAAGTCAGGCACCTGTGGCCTGAAAGGGAATGAAGCTTGCATTCAAGGCATTTTATAATCACACAAGGACTTTGCCAATGCAAAGTCTTCTTACCCCAGAGGCTTTATAGTTTTTCATGCCACAGGAAGGTTCTCGGCTTCAGAATTGCATCTTCAGTACTTTTTTCAATGTAGGGTTACTCATCATCAGTGAAGTATAGTGAATACAGACTAAACCATAGATGACAGCTTCACAGACCCAGAACCATGATTTCTTATCAAATATGGTGCCTATAAAGGAGACTACTATAGTCAGAAAATAGGATGTGAAGAAGACAAAGAAGGTAGTAAGTGACCTCAGAACAGTGGACTGAGCTTTCATGCTGCAGTTGTTGGTGTTATACTCTTTCATCTGCCCCCAGTGTCGGACCAGTGAGACTGTGAGTAAGATAATAGCAACCAGGAACACGAGGAAGGGAATACCAAAACCAATAACTTTAAAAGGACCGGAAAAACGCTGTTCAAACATCTTGAGTCTTACAATCAAAGTACTGTTTCTGGGTAAATGATCTAGGGTGATTAATTCATTCTGGATTTGATATTTAACAATGGAAGGGATGATTGACAAACAAGAAGCTATCAGAGTACCCAATATCAACCAAGGAACCAATTTCAAAATTTTCCACTTCAGCCAATGGAAGATGGGGTGGGTGAAGGAAGAGACCTTGGCACAGTAGAAGACAGCAAGAAAACTGGTTAGCCAGAATGTCAAAATGTTCATAAACTCCCAGATGACTGATATCTTCCATAATACTTGTACAGGTCTAGAAAAGGTGCCAAAGTTGTATACCATTGATGCCAATTGTAGACAGAAATGTGAAGTGCCAAGGCTAATAAGAATCATTTCCACCGGTGACAGTCTTTGAAAGTTCATCCACTCTCTGAACAGCACTGCAACAGTCATACCACTTTGTATAATTATTATCAAGGACTCAAGCACATACATGACGATGGAGAAGATGCTGACTTGGTTTGGCACCATGCTTCTATTCTGAAGTATCTTCCCGAAAAAATACTCAGAAGCTCTACACCAATTTCCAAATATGAAACAAGTATGTGTTCTCACTCTCTTGGTATAAGAGAACACCTTCTTGTGGATGCAAATCCCCTAAGTCTCTTTTGACATAGTCATTTTCCTATCTACAGGATTTGTCTATGCTTTGCTTGTTGGGTTGAATTCACACAGAGATGTATGAAAATAATGTTTGGATGTGGATTTTTGATCCTAAGATGATTTGATTATTTTCATAAAGAGACATCCACTGCATATTCATGATGTTTTTTTCTTCTTTACCACTTTATCTGCTCAAGGTACTCTTTGATTATCTTTCCATCTTCTTTAAAATTTAGGAATTTAAAACTTGAGCAGAAGAAAAGATGAATCCTTCACTGTGTGTTCATGTCCTGGGTAATGTTTTCACTCTGTCAAATGTCATACTAGTGCCAGCCTCAGAAGCCCTGTCTTTCCAGCACCCCTCAACAGCTGGGGATGTGAGCACTAACAACAAAATGTGAGGGAAAATGAAAAGGGTAACAGAAGTCTTTGCTTGAAAATCCCGGTCATAATTACTAGAAGCTCGGGCCTTTCAGTGTCCCCATCTGTTGAGAGTCTCGAAACTGAAATCTCCCAACTCAGAGATGGCAAATTGCAGGGAAAGCATCACAGACTCTTCTTTGACCTCCCAATGGAGATGAAGTAGTCTTCCTACTACTCTTCTATTAATTCTAATGCCTTCAGTACACATTTTTATATAGTTTTGGAAATTGTTCTTGTTTCACTAAGATCGTTTTTGTTTCTTCTTTCACGGCTAGGTTCTTTGTGTCACTTTTCACAGATGAATTGGAAGAGAATCATCTCAACACCAGTAAAGCATATCCCTTCTAAATGCATAAGGCATTTTGTCACAGATATGCAACAAGGCTAGAGAAGTACATTTCCTTTGGTACTGGACAAGTATCAAAGTAGAAACCAACTATTTAATTGGTGGCTTCAAAACTGAGAGACAGATTCTAACAATTGGTAGCTAGTGAGAGGAAGAAAGTGAAAACTGTTGTCTCTGTGAATTCCAAGCCTGGATGGACATTTAATTATTCAAGAACGGGAAAATAGAAGTAATCTAACATGATAGTTAGAATTGCTAAGCATAAACCTTCAAAGCCTACTGAACTCAGTGGTACAAAGGAAGACAATAGATTTCCAAAACTTACACAAGCACCTAGAATTAAAATTAGAAAACATCTTCCTTGCATTTTCAGTAAAATACAAAAAGTAGGAAATGAAATAATGAAACAATAGCTTTAACTTAAAAGATGGATTGATTGAGATGTAGGCTCCCCACACAAGAGGAGAGTGAGTGTGAAGTGTTTTTAGAGAAATGTGCAAAGACACCAGTAAGCCCTGTTTTGTTTGCTGGTCTGCTGAGCATGTTCCCTCCTATGTATAGTGACCTTAGAAAGACTGTGATGTTACAAGCCTCTGTTTCAGGAATTGTTCAATTAGGGACATCATGTCACAGCCCTAAGGACTGATGATAGCTACAAGAGTTCAGCCAGAAATGAATCTCTGTCTGAAGTGGCATTTTATAGCTATCCTACATCTGAAGAGACACCTGATGCTCCCCTGCCTCACAGGGCTGTCCTTTATGTGGTTGTGAAAATTAAATTTCCTAGCTATTCCATTTAGAAGTGTTTGCCTGAGACACACAGAATGAGTTGACATTCTCTGGGGTTAGAACTTCAAAAACTGGTTCTTCTCTTGTGTGAGCTCATCTCTTCACTCTCTGCTGTAGTGATACGAACTCAGGCTTGCCTTCTTCCTCCTTTAGCACCCACTGATATCCTTTTTCCATACCCCTGAGAATTGTTATCCATTGGCCAATGCTGACAAGTGGACAGTCCCAGTGTGTGTGTGTCTATGTCTGTGTGTATAGCACTCATGCCACAATCTGCTTGTGGAGAGGACAGAGGACAACTTGTAGGAATCAGGATTCTTTCTTTTCACTATGGGGATGCTGGGACTCAAACTTAGTTTGCCAACCTTGCCACTATTGAGCTTTCTAGTCTTCCCCAGTTCATGGATGGGAACGCAGGGTCTCCAGGCTGCATGCTCCTTCCAGTTCTGTCTCCACTTCTTAGACAGAGCCAAGGCCCACTAGATTGTTTCCTAATTATTTTTACTTTTTCCTTACGGGCAATATAATAGTCACAGCTAGAGGTTTTATAGCTGTCACTCCTGGTTTCTCAGGGCATAACCTAGTCTCATCTTACGCGACCTAATATTACTTATTTGTAAGTTTTGTATAACTAATTTACTCATTTACGGATTTTACTATTGTTAAACAAGACACATGTAGTCCTAGGCATTAATCTCTTTTACTATCGAAAATAGATTTTTTTCTTATAATAATTCTGATTATGATTTTCCTCCAACTCCTCCTGGATCCTCCATAGCTCCTCACCAACCCAAACCCACAACCTTTCTTGCTCTCTTTCTCTCTTATTAGAAAACTAATCTCTCTTTTATATATGTGTGCTTGTGTGCATATATTTACTTTGTAAAATATTAAAAATGGGAAAATTAAAAAGAACATTCAATTAACAGAAGGCAAACAATATAACCAAGAATATCTCAAAAACAGATACTTTTTAACTTTCCCATTCCCAAAACAAAGTATACAATTTAGGTAATAGCAACTTCAATTGGAAGCTATAGGAAAATAGAAAGCTGTATTCACTTCTGGAAGGAATGTAAATTAATAGTGCTATATTGAAAAGCAATTTGATCTCATTAATAAGATATTATTGGGTATATGTTGTATGTTATAGAGAAACTCTTGCATATTTGTGACAAAGGAGATATTTACCAGTCTATTTCAGAAGTGCTCATAATACCAATGGACTAGAAACTGCGTAAATAGCCAGCCACTGAGAAAGAGATAAAGTGTGGCACATTCATATGATGCCATAAAACGACACAGACATTTATTTGCCTTCCTCCAAAGTAGTTTACTACACTTGATTCTTGCTGGCAGAAGTTGCCTCTTACTGGAGATATTTTAAATGCCAGACTTAGTTTAATGTCTCCTTTGCATATTCAGTCTGGGCATGAAAATCAATTCTGGGGATAGAGCCCAGAAGAGAAGCCTTTTGAGATATTCTATGGGAATATTCTTCTCTGATAGTACAGAGATCCTTCTTTTCATACTGTGTTGTTCTAAATTGCATGTGATGCTGAGGACAACTATAACCTTGAGGAGAAATCAGAGGAAGCACATGGACACACACACACACACACACACACACACACACACATACACACACACACACAGGGGCACAGAAACTCATATTATTGCAGGGGGTTTAATAATTTTGGATTGAACTAACTCTGAAAGCTATGAAATAGTTTTCTCTGTGTAGTTTATCTTTGTAGTTTAAACCACTGAGAAGCTTGGCCCTGTGGACTCATATCAAGCAGAGAAATAGAGGGAAAGAGAAATATAGTGTTTTTGTTGCTGAATCAAGAGACTTACAAACACTCATTTTATGTGGCACTTAAGGAAACTTCAAAACACAAAACAGACCTGATTGTTAGCCTCACCAGTGAACACTATTGCTCTCCTGTAGACTAAGTGTAAGCAGCTATGTTGTTGTCTGAGTAAGGTGATAATCCTAAATCATTCTAACAAGAAATTAGCAAAGATGCCAAAATATGGGTACACAAATTGTTAGTTACTTTTTAAAGGAGAAATCTATATCCTGGGACATTTTACTGAAATAAATGCATTGAAAGCATGAAAGAAATGTTTATAAATTCATGTATGTCATATGTGACACTGTGCTAACTATGGTTTCCAAGATCTGCACTGATGTAACTGTGCATTACCAATGAGTAGAGCAGCAGGACCAAAAAGATGTGCTGACACCAATTCACTCATGCCGTTGAGATAAGACATGACCCTTCAAAATGTCCGCATGCTAATGCTCAAACTTGTGAATGTGTAAACTCATATGGCAAAATGGACTGTTGCAGGCATGAATTCAGTTTGTCTTTTGAAGTTGTAGGAATTTGTTATGGCAGCAGTAGGAAAACAATCTGAGAACCTAGTAGTCAAACTGCACTATTACTTAGTTTTTAATTTGTAGATATTTATGTTTAGTCATCTTTGTTATCAGCAGCACTACCAATCAGAATTCATTGTTTTCTTGTGGACTTCCAAAAGTTTTGCCATTGAAGAGAATATCTAGAAGGAAGTGAAAGATAAGGAGGCCCAAGTCCAACATGGGAAACAGATTTTTTTTCCCTTTCTAATTCTGTCACCCACTTGCATGGCCCAAAAGGAGTCAGCTTTTATTTGTTTTCTATCTCATCCTTTAAATAAAAATCCACAGCACTAATTTGTTTAGTCTCCAACATATTGGGTGGATGCATTCCTGTAACTCTGGGAGCATGTACACAGCCAACTGGAAAATTGAAAATTATAGAAAATGCAAGAAGTAGAATTTAATGCTAACATTACAACCTTTCAGTGGACCTAGGCAAAGTTTGCACTGAGAGAGCTAAGGATTGCTTCTATCATCAATAATGAAACAACCACATTCAGGTTACACACTTCACATTGGCAGAAACTCACTTTATACAATGAAAATATCAGAGATTCAATTTTCATGTTTCTTCCTTAAAAGACTGAATTCTAGGTTTAATCAGAGGATTCTTATAGGCAGTTTTTCTGGGAACAAAGAAAGATTGCATTCTCTTCTTTTATCCCAGTTTTATAGAGTAGTAATGCAAAAACAGTTTCACAGGCCGTGGTCCAAGTCACATTTGAGAAAATTTCTTTTATGAAGACAAACTATGCTTGTTGTAATTGTGATCATTTATTCACTTAGCAAATATTTATTATGATTCTATTATAAGTCAGACTGTCATAATGAAGCCTGGGGAGTAAGAAGGGGGTCTGTAAACACTAAGCAAGGGATGTATACTTTAGACATCATTTTAGAGAAATATGTGGGTAGTTGAATACAAATATCAAGCATTTAAGGATAAAGTCTGGGTTTCTGTATAAATTTAGGACTTCTAAGCACTTATAGATGTTACCTGAAATTTGTAGTTTCATGACATCACATAGAGAATGAGTGTGGATGAGCTCTGAGAACTAAGTGCAGTGATGCTCCAATCCTTAGAGGTCATGTGGGGAGGCAATGGCAAGGGAGACCAGAAAAGCAGATAAGAGAATGGCCAAAACAAAGAAAGTGTTTCAGAGAAGTCATAGTTATCAGTTGTGTCCAATGTGATTGATTGATACACTCTGGTAGTCACTGAAAATAAACCATTAGACTTTAGCAATGTGGAGTAATAGTAAGCATGCATTACAAATCGAAATTTCCTCCTAAAGTTTGTATGTTGGAGTCTCACCCACTCACTACATTCAGAATGCAGCTGTATTTGTAGATGGGCTCTTTGAAAATTATACTAAGTTAAAATAAATCCATATGATTATGCCCCAACTCAATATGACTAATATCCTCACAAAAAGAAAATCCGGAAACAGACACACTCTCGTAGAGAGACAAGATCCCAGAAAACTACTATGAGGGAGAAGGTCTTAACAAATGCCATTCTGTTCATGCTTTATCTTGTACTTGCAGCTCTTAGAACTGAGAGAGACTTAATTTCTGTTATTTAATCCACATAACCTCTGGCACATGGTTGTGTTAGTCATAACAAACTAACACAACATGTTACAAACTGTCTCAGAAGAGGTGTCAGAAATAATAATAAGCATAATAATTATATTGGAAGTCCCCCAAGAAAATGGAAACAGGTACAAGAAAACAGATATATTGATTATTACTGAAAGGAGAAGGGAGTCATTTTAAAGGTATAAATAAAAGCAGATTTGTATCAAATGGGGATAATCTAGACCTGGCCAGGTGGGGGGAGCTGATGAGCAGTTAAAGGCTAAGGTTAAGAGACAACTACTTTGAGTATCTTGTAATAAGGCCTTTAACTTGCAGGGTAGAAGAGCACCTGAGCAGCCAAAGGGAAATGCGAGCACTCAGAGTTTTCCAAGTTGCCCAACTAGTCCCTGTAACAGATAAAGTATCTCCTATGCTGGAAGATATTGATGTTTTTGCCTTGTAAAACAACCAATGTAGCCTTCATGAGGGGTACTAACTTCTCATAGATAGGCTGATGCCAACAGTCGTATCCCAGCAGGACCTAGCTGAGGACATGCTGGGCTTTATGAAGGAGGAAAAAGATAAAACAGGAACTGCAAGGATTGGATAGAGAAAATAATAACTAAATTAAATCTGTGGACAAAGGAATCAATAAACTTGAACAAGTAACAACAAAAACTATCTGAAACAAAGCCCAGAGTGAGTGAAAGCTTAAATATAAAAAGACAGAGAAGAGCTTGGAATGACTTCAGGTAGGTAATACATGCATAATTGGAATCCCTGAAAGATATGTGAAGAGCGGGGGAGCAAGAAACACTTTAAGTGTCTTTTAAATTTGTATGTCCAGTAAAGAAGTGGGTATATAAACTGTGCCGAACTGACAAGGGAATATAATGTAGTGCTCTAGGGATCCAGAAATCTTAGGCCTTAAAAAGATACGGCAAGATCCTAAGTGTATATTTCTAAGAAGTTCAAGAAGCCAATTTGAAAGGCCACACACTATGTAATTGTGTGACACCCTGGAAAAGGAAGCTGTGGAAATAGAAAAACTATTTGGTCATCAGAGACTAGCAGGGCACAGACCACTGTTTGGGACAGTGAAACAGTATGATACTGTATTGGTGGATAAATGTTATTATACATTGTCAAAACCCACAGAATGCATAACATCATTTGAACATAATGTAACATGTACTTAGGGGCATAAGAGAGTGACAGTGAAGATTAATCAAGTGTGACAATCCTTCACTCTGATGGAAGCTACTGAAAATGGCAGCTGTGTCTCTGAGGAGATGGGAAATATGTGCATTCTAGGTAATTTTTATTCAAATTCACTACAAACCTAAAACTGTTCTAACTAATTAAAATGTATTTGTTCATTTTGTATGTTTGTGTAATATGTGTAAATGCATGTGGTATGTGTATACACATCTCTTGGTGTATATGTGGAGGTCAGAGGTTAATAATGAGTGTCTCCTTCTATAGCTTTTCCTCTTACTCTTTGAGATGGGATCTCTTCACTGAACATGGAGCTAGTTGATTCACCTGGAGTGTTTGGCCAGTGAGATTCAGAGGTCATCTTGTTTCTGTACCACTCCCTCAAATGCTGGGACTACAGACATTCACCACTGTTTCTTACATTATAAAACATGTTTAATTTTTTAAGTGTATGAGTGTTTTACTTGCATGAATTTCTGTGAACCATGTGTGTCTAGAAGAGAGTGTTGGATCCTCTGGACCTGGAATTGCAGACTGCTATGAGCTTCCATATGTGAAGTGGACTTGAGCCGTCTGCAATAGCAAATGTCCTTAGCCACTAAGCCAACTCTTCAGCCCCTATACCTGACTTTTAAGTGGGTGGTGGGTATCTGAACTTAGGTCTTTATACTTATACAAATATTTACTGACTATATCTACAGTCCTCAGACATATTTAAAAAATTAAGGGTAAGCTGAATTCTGAATACTAAAAGAATCAGAAATCATTTCCAGATGCCATGAAAGCTATAAATCCATAGATATAGAGGTGGGCTCAGTCATTGCCTTCTTAGTACCAGTGAAGATTCTGATTGCAGCTCATGCAGGACGTGCTTGAGTCTGACTTTTTCTTCTCTAAAATATCCCATGTCTCAAGTGGATGTAAGAATATGATGTGAAGTTACAGAGATCATTGATAAACACATTCTGCCAGAAATATAATATTTAAAAATGAATATGAGTATAATGAAAAGGAATATAGCAGTATTTAAAAATCTAAAACTCTGAAATAGTCGATATTTGGGGGCTCCAAATATAAGAATGCTTCTTTTCTGTGCAAGGGTATTATCGGAAAATATACAACATCAAAACAACAAAATTGTGATTTTTAATCAATTAACAAATCTACAACTTTTACAAAAATCTGACAAAATACTTTCCCAACTTTAGTTTGCATGCAAATACAATGTTGAACAAGTATTTTACTGAGCAAGAGACAATGATCAAGTAGAAAAATATAGACTTAAACTTAAGAACATTATATTAAGTTAATAACATATTTTGCTATGACACAGTGCTGCATAAATAGTCATTTTTTTTCTCTTCTTGTTTTCATATAGATGTATATTTTCAAGTTCATCTCTTCTACCTTTCTTTAACACCTTTTAGGAGAAAGATATTAGGTGCAAAAGACTGAAGTTAATTCAATTATTCTCATACAGATATGATATGACATTTGTACATCACACAGCTTAGCAGTTTTAATATATTTTCCCAGTTTTTATGATGTAGCCTGTAGAATCAGCATGATTCGTTACTTATTTCTTTGCTTTGTGCTAGATATACAGGAAGAAGTGGACTCTTTGATATGGAGGAATAAAGTGGTGTGAATAGACCAGTTAGCTGGCCATTTAGTGTTTTGTAAAAATGAAATCTTTACTCCCATGCTGGCTGTCTTAGTCAGGGTTTTTATTGCTGTGAAGAGATGTCAGGACCACAGCAACTCTTATGAAGGAAAACATTTAACTGTGGCTGGCTTACAGTTCACAAGTTTATTTTTTGCCATGGTAGGAAACATAGGGGCATTCAGGCAGACATGGTGCTGGAGAGGTAGATGAGAGTTCTACATCTGGATCTGCAGGCAGCAGGAAGAGAGAGACACTGGGCCTGGGTTGAGCATCTGAGACCTCAAAGCCCACCCCCAGTGACACATTCTCTCCAACAAGGCCACACCTCCTCATAGTGCCACTCCCTCCTCATAGTGCCAGTCTCTGTGATCTTATGGGGACCGTTTCCATTCAAACCACCACACTAGCATTCACAGGATTTCCAAAGATTCAAACTATTTTAGGATGGCTTTGTTTTTTTTCGTTTGTTTTTGTTTTTGTTTAATTTCTGCAAAAAAGTCTTTAGCATTTTGATGGAGATTATGATGATGTTAGAGCATCTTGGGAAGTATCACCACAGAAATGGCTCTACTTCTTCACATCAAATTTATTTCTTACTTTTCTTATTGCTGTGGCAAAACTCCTGTCAAGAAGCAGCTCAAGAAGGAATGCATTCTGGCTGATTTTGTGAGTGGATGCATTTCTTTATGGCGGGGAAGGTATGGTGGCAGTAGTGAGAGGTAGGCTGGTTACCTTAACTCTCAACATCGCCCATGGTTACCCTCTTCCTCCAGTGAGGCTCTGTCTCCAAAAGGTTCCACAACACAAACAGGGCCACCAGTTGGGAACCAGGAGTTCAAACACAGGAGCCTGCGGGGTGCATTCCACATTCAAACCAAGAAAAGCTGGTAACAAATACCAGTAACAGTTATTGTGTCCATTCCTTTTACCTTGCTGCTAACGTTGTCATGGTAGTACTTAGCAGGAGTTTTGCTTCAGTTTTCACAAAGCTGTCAGTAGGAAGCCTTCTACCCCACCCCCTTTCTCTCTCTCCCTTCCTTGGTCTCTCTGATGGGGTCTCACTTTGTACCTCACACTGACCTTAAGCTCACAATACCCTTGTTTTTACTTCCCAAGTGCTAGGACAAGAGTGGTGTGCCATTATATAAACACACACACACACACACGAATTCACACACACACGAATGTTATATGTATTTAATATAAGTACAGAAAGATGTAAGTTTTTCTCTTGCTGCTAACACTGTATCATTGGCATTTTGGCATGCTGTATTTTCATTGTCACTTACTTCCAAATATTTCCTAATTTAGTTTGAGTTTTTTGCCTTGATATATTAGCTATTTAAAAGCCCATTTTTGCATTTCCAAAGATTAATGAATCTTCCAGTTTTGCTTCTGTTGTTGATTTCTAATTTAATCCCATTGTGATCAGAAATGATACTTTGTAAGATGTTTGTCTTTTAAAAAAGCCATTGGGACATAATTTCTGACCGAAAATACAATCTATTATGTAAAACTACTTATGCATTCAAAAAAGTATGATGGCACTGTTGTGTGATGTTACGTTTGAAAATGAAATGTCCCCAACAGGCTCTTGGTTTGGATGCTCCCCTCATTTCCCAAGTAGGGACACTATTTTGGGAGGAAGTATTACTTGTTGTAGGTGGGACCTACATGGAAGAAATAGGACAATGGAGATGGTTCTTTGTGATATATTACCTGTGGCTTCTTCCTGTGGTTATAACACATTTTCTAGTAATAATAATAGTTTTTTTTGTTTTTTTTTTTGTTTTTTTTTTTTTTGGTTTTTTGAGACAGGGTTTCTCTGTGTAGCTTTGCGCCTTTCCTGGAACTCACTTTGGAGACCAGGCTGGCCTCGAACTCACAGAGATCCGCCTGGCTCTGCCTCCCGAGTGCTGGGATTAAAGGCGTGCGCCACCACCGCCCGGCGAATAATAGTTTTTATAATCGCTCATCTATTTACCTTTATTGAGACCTTTTAAAAAATATACCATTTCAAGTTACTCTTTCAGTTCCTCTCATCTCGCCTGGAGAACCTTCCACATTTCTTACAGGAAGTGTCTAATGGTCTCAGATTGCCTCAGGTCTTCCTTACCCAGAGTTGTCTTCACTGTCCTTCACTTTTTAATGAGAGTACAATGGATATAAGAGTTTTGGTTAACACTTGTTGCTATTTGTGGTGACAGATCTGCTGATGGTATTAATAAAGACCTCCCATGTGACCGTTTGCCAGCCTGCTTCTTTCAAGATCATCCCTTTGGATTCATCTTACTTGAGACTGTTGAGTGTCCTGAAGTTTTGTATCATGTCCTTTACAAAATTTAGCAAGTACTTGTCTTTCCCTTTGGATGCCTACACTGTGCTATGTTCTATTGGTCTCTTAGGCTCTGTTTGTTTTTCTTCAATTTTATTTTATTTTTCTATTCCTCAAATATCAGCTTAAATCTATATTTGTATAATTTGATTGAATTTTTAAATTTCAGTTCTACTTTTCAACTCCAAAAGTTTGTTTGTACTCTTTTTTAGGCATTCTGTCTCCGCATTATTCCTAGTTTGTCTACACATTGTTTTCTTAGCTTTTGTTTTTGTTTTTGCTTTTGCTTTTTTTTTTAGCTTTATTGAGTTCTTGAAGCATTTTAAAAATAGTTGTTTTAAAGTCTTTTTCTAATGTATTTGCCATCAGTCTTTTTCTGCAGATAGTCTGATTATCATTATTTCTGCCTGTGATGGGAGCATATTTTTATATTTCTTTTCTTTTTAATATTTTTTGATATTTTGAAATTATAGTTACCATTTTCCCCTTCCTTTCTTCTCTCAAAACCCTCCCAGGTACCCTCTTACCCTCTTAAATTAAAGGCCTATTTTCCTTTAATTGTTGTTACATATAAATGTATGTATATATATATATATATATATATATATATATATATATATTCCTAAATATAGAAATACAACCTGCCTAGTCAATATGCAACTTGTAAACATATGTACTTTTAGGGCTGACTGCTGTGGGATGGTCTGTATGGCAAATGTGTTGCTGATTGGTCAGTAAATAAATCACTGATTGGTCCGTGGCCAGGCAGGAAGTATAGGCGGGACAAGGAGGAGAATAGAGCTGGGAAGTGGAAGGCTGAGTCGGGGAGACACTGCCAGCCGCCATGATGAGAAACAGCATGTGAAGATGCCGGTAAGCCATGAGCCACGTGGCAACGTATAGATTAATAGAAATGGATTAATTTAAGCTGTAAGAACAGTTAGCAAGAAGCCTGCCACGGCCATACAGTTTGTAACCAATATAAGTCTCTGTGTTTATTTGATCGGGTTTAAGCGGCTTGGGACTGGCGGGTGAGAGAGATTTGTCCTGACTGTGGGCCAGGCAGGAAAACTCTAGCAACAAATGGCGTCCAACGTGGTGGCACAAGAGTTTCCACCTAAAACCTGAGAAAAAAGATTCTAAAACGGAGCTAAAAACAGCTTCCTAATTGTCTCTCTCAAATGAGCGGCAGCTGCCGGTTTGAGCTACTGGTGGGTTCCTGGCGTGCGCGCTCGACCTGCAGTATGGCGGGAATGAGGCCTCTGCAAGTGGCACATTAAGCTACATTGTGGATTTAGCCTTTGCTAGTACAAAACAAAAAAAGAGGTTTCTGGGCTACACGCTGCTTGGATAAAAGCATAGACCCACGATAGCTCCCAGAGCTGGTGGTAAAGTACCACGCCATGTTGGGAAGCTGAGGTGGGCAGAGCCAGCAGCCACAGCTGCTGCAGCTTAAAGCAATAGATTCACAATAAGACAGATTCAGATGTAATAGTTTAAAATGTGTGTAAAATATATGTAGGCTTGATAGAGACATAAAAGGTGATATATAGAGTTATAGAAACAAATACATAGTTTTAAAAAATAGAGTCTTTAAAGAGACAGTAAAATTAATATAAAAAATAAGCCACGTGAAGATGAATATTACACAGAGAATCTGGATTGTGTTGTCTTTGGGATTCTTAACTACAGAGAGATATTTGATTGTAAAGGAAGCTGAGTTAAACCAATATGCATATTTTAAAGGTACCTTGACTTCAAAATTTGGATATAAGGATATGTTGCTTTGGAAAGGAGATTCTGCTTTTGTTCCCACAGAAAGCCAGAGGCTATGGATTTATTCCAGATTAAGATACATCAGGTTTGACCAGCCAAGACCCCCTGAAAGGTCTCCGATGACACCATGGCCCAGATGATCCAGCATCCAAAACCATTTCAAGACAACTGGCTCAGATGATACAGCCTCACGGACTACTCCATGATCCTAAAATTTTCTTTGTTTCCCCAGAAGATACAGCGCCCCCTCCAGCAGGAAGTAGTAAGAAAAGCTACGCCCAAATTCCCAAATATACCAAGCTGACTTTGGAGATGTGTAAAGGTTAAAACCTTCCTTTTTAAGAAAAGAAAACGGGAAGTGCTGTGGGATGGTCTGTATGTCAAATGTGTTGCTGATTGGTCAGTAAATAAATCACTGATTGGCCCGTGGCCAGGCAGGAAGTATAGGCGGGAGAAGGAGGAGAATAGGCGGGGAAGTGGAAGGCTGAGTCGGGGAGACACTACCAGCCGCCATCAGGATAAGGAAGATGTAAAGTACCGGTAAGCCACAAGTCACGTGGCAAGGTATAGATTAATAGAAATGGATTAATTTAAGCTATAAGAACAGTTAGCAAGAAGCCTGCCACGGCCATACAGTTTGTAACCAATATAAGTCTCTGTGTTTACTTGGTCGGGTTTGAGTGGCTGTGGGACTGGCGGGTGAGAGAGATTTGTCCTGACTGTGGGCCAGGCAGGAAAGCTCAAGCTACAGCTGACCATTTTCTATTTCTTTGTATTGGTTTCTGTTTTCTTATGGGTTAAAAAGTGGGAAAGAACTATGGCCTATGAGACAATCAGGGTCAGCTGAAGTACTGAGAAGGCGAAGGGACATTGGGGAACTCAGACTTCTAAAGCAACAACTGTAAAGGGTCAAGGTTAGGAGAATCTTGTTGGGCTCTGCTCCTTGGAAGACTTTCAGGGAGCTGCCAAGCCTTTAAAACTGGAAGTCCTTTATCCAGACTTTAGAGCAATAACACTAGTTCGTGCTGTTCTGTTAGGAGTCAAGGACCCTGATGCCCAAACTTGGGGATTGTAATGCAAGTCCACACTTGATACTGCCAAGGTTACTGAAGCCATTGAATATTGCCCTTCTGCCTAACTAGGGTCCTTACTGGAACTAAATTGAGCCCTAGAGCTGTAAGTCTCTCACTATAAGAGTTGAAAGCCATAAATGTCTGGTTCTCAGCACTAGAAACCCCGAGTCTTGGAATCCACCAAGCTCATAGGACCTTAGACACTTAGGAGCCTGCTATTGGTGGCAATGAGGTAACCAGCTTTGCTTGCCATATATTTCCATCTACACAGAGTAAAACAGCCAATCAAGCCATCATTTATGATATAAATGTGTTGAAGCAGGAGAGGGATAAGATTATTGAAAGCACTGAGTTTTACATGAAGACCTGCATATCATCCATGATTTAGTAAAATTTGAATTCCAATTTAAATTTTTGTTTGCTTACTATCTACCAGGAAAGTGTTATTGAACTTAACCAAAACCAAAGTCTTCTAAAAGAAGAAGATCTAATCCCATAGCCGTTGCTCTTTGGTGCCTTGGATAAAGGGAGCTTTGTAACCCAAAAGTGACAACCAAGGATGTGGAAGCTGAGCCATCTCCCTCCTACTTTGTACTTTGGGACAAAATGAATTGATTTTTGCCTCAAATATTTGCATTTGAATTTAAATTTAATAACTATTCTACTAGATTTTAGAATATGCTTCAACAACTTATTCTTCTAGGTCACACATGCCATCTATTAAAATTATGTGGCAACTATTAAAATTATTGAATTCACTAATTCAATTCATTGTCCCAGAGCTTCTCATGTTTAAATACATTTTTTCTAACATTAGGAAAGCATCAGCCTCCTCCACCCCCTTTAATTACCCTCAGTTCTTTCTTTCATATTCCACATTCCACTCCCTGCATATATAGATGTTCAAAACCTACAGGTAACTTCTGACTGTCCTGAAACAAACTCCTGTCATCTCTGATCTCAAAACCCAGTTTTATCTCTTCACATAGAACTTTCCAGTGGTTCCCCAAGGCAAATTGCTAATGAGGCCTCCTCAAACCTTTCTTTCCTAAGCTAACTCATAATTTTTCTGGCTATACAAGGCAACAACCTTGGGGTCTAGAATGTCTCTAGTTCATTGTGTTAATTCCTAATCTTTGCATAAATATTACCATCATAAGGAGGCTTCCACTTTCATCCCATTTTACATTTCATTTACTCCTTCTTTATACCCACTTCAACTACCTATCTTTCCTTCATTTTTGCTCATGGAATCTATTACCATTTGCCATCTCACACACTAAATAATTCATTTCGTGTTCTACTTTCTGTACCAGAACATATGTGACATGAGGGGAGGGATTTTCCTTTGGGTACTAGTATAACCCTGCTTCCCACAAAAGTAGCTGGACTATAAGATGAGTCTGGCAAATATTTTATTGAATTTTGTAAAGAAATAGCATCAGCTTGTTAGGCATTGTTACTCTCATATTCTTGAGAGTGATGATGCATTGATAAAAGGGGACCAGACAAGACAGTGTGGATAGATGATGATAATCAACACATATTAAGGAAGTGATCAGTATGAGGACTGTGACAGGACTGAAGTACAGAGATTTGTTCACGGAAAATTTCACTATTTATGTTAGCAAAACTAAAAGTTGGATATTTTGGTAGTGTGGTAGTGTGTCTAGAGTGTATGGGTCCATTCATTATGTCCTAGGGGAAGATTTAATTCAATCAAAGCTATGTGTTTGTGGAAGTATGACACAAGTAGCATATAGTGGTGCTGAGGAAAATAGGAGCACTTGAAGAGAATGTCAGTGGGGTAGAATGACTCTGTGATTATGAAATATGATAATAAACAATATGCTGTTGCTTTGAATATGCCCAAAGTTTAAATTTGCACAGGATGTTCTTCTTTCTGTTGTTATATGCTAAAATAGCACATTTAAAAAAGTTACCTTGGAATGCCGTGGCCTGAATAAAGACTGCTTCTCAAAGGAAGATGTTACTTCTCATCTCCCACACTTGTCCAGTCTCCTCCTTCAGGTGTCATGAGCCTGTCTCTGGTACCTGTACATCTTCCTTATGTCACGTGTTCCTTTTCACATTAGTAGCCTTTCTACCCACCCATGATTTCCAATTACCCCATCTCGACTTGTTCCATCCCCCACAATAGTGTTTTGCTCTGTGCCTGATATCATTAGTTCATAGTCATAGGTCATTTCTTGCTGGACATAACCTATTTCTATTTTTATTCCCTTTCAGTCATACATGTTTACCTACCCTCAATTCCTCAACTATGAATAGAGCTTAACTAGGCCTAAAAAGGAGGTTAAAGGTTAATAATCACAGTTCCTTTCTCTCTTTCTCTCCATATAGCTCTGAAATATTGAACTCTCTTTGATGTGGCCCTGTTCTTTGTCCCCCCCCATCTCATCCTTTCCACTATCTCTGAGATTATTTTTACATTTTGTCTTCTTCTCAGCAAACACTATTTCTCTCATTATTTCTTCAGGCTTTTTTATATTCTCACTCATTCTCATATTCCCTGATGATAAAATCAGTACAAACAAAACCAAGCAATCAGAAACAAAATTGCACAGAACCTTGTTAATACTTACAGCCCTTATTTAACCTTCAAGATTATAATGAAAGACTCAAGAGTATAAACTCAACCAAAATTTATTCTTTTTATTTCTGCTTACACTTCAGGAATGATTTCTTCTTCTGCCCTTGGCCTGAAACTACTCAGCAGAACCACTAGCCAGTGTATCAAAAAATACATTCTTTTATTCTCCCCTTAATTAATTATTGGGCATCTAATTTATACAGAAGAGTATGGAAGAAACATAAAATACTGAACACACAAGTTCTAGACTGCCTCTAAATAGGAAGGCTACATTATCTACCTAGTGCTGGCTGAAAAGCAGGTGGGGAAAATGAAGGTAGATATAAAAAGCATATGTTAAGGGGATTGTGTATTATATAAAAATAGTACAACAGACAAAAGACAAACAGTGAAGAGAATTGTGTTTTAGTGAGAATTGACTCTTTAGTGAGAATTGGTCAGATCAACTGGTTTAGAATCTTGGACTCAGCACATTGCCACTCGTGACTTTAGTCAAGGTGAATTTTGTCCATTTTTCTGTTACAATGGAATATCAAAGGCTATATAATTTCTAAAGAAAAGAGGCTTATTTTGCTCACATCTTGGGCATTGAACATCCCCACAGCATGGTCTTGATTTGGTGAGAGCTGTTCTTAGCTGAATGCCATGGCAGACGTCATCACACCGCCAGAGTCACATCCAGACAAAGCCAGCTCAGGGCAAGCAGTAGGCAAGAACACAGGAAGGGGCATCTTGCCACAACTTATTCTTCCAATAACTAATTCAGCATCCCATGGAATCAACCTTAGTTCCCCAGGACAGCAGTGTCTCCTCTTTGAGCTTCACTTCTTGAGGAGCCCCTTACCTCCCACACTGCTGTGAAGGGGACCAAGACTTCAGCGCATGATTTCTGGGGAGAAAAACTATATTCAAGCAAATGAATTTGTTCTCTGTAAATTGGAGTATAATTTATATTCAAAATATAGTTATTCTTCAAAAATTTACTTGAAGAATAAAAAATTATTTAAATAAGTCATCTGGTTGCCTAAACCTTAATAACCTTATCAAATTGCCTACAGAAAATACCACTGGTATTACGAGAAATGAGAAGTATGTCAAAGGAGAAATTTGACACACAGAGATTAGCTTTCGGTGTGTCAAATGCCTTTTAAAACAGATGAATATTTGAAACAGATCTTTATTGCGGGTGTGTTACAGTGTTTATTCCAGTATGACTGAGTCTGTATTGCCTATTGCTCATCTGCTCTTCAACTTATTTGTTTGGGAATTTGTAATATAAATTGATTGTTGATCACAGTATCTTTATTCTTCTTCTATAGCAACAATAAGCTTGAACTTAGTTGCTTACCTTGGAGTTCAATAAAGAGACTGACTTTTCCAACCTATTCACACCAATATGGGAGTCTATAACTGTATTATGGCCAATGAGATGTAAGCACATTCAATTAAGACTTTAAAGAACTATTTCTTTTTATTTTTTATTTAAAAGTTTTTGTTTTCATTTTTACATACCAACCACAGTTCCCCTCCTTCCCTCCTAACCATTCCTCAGAGAGGATAAGGCCTCCCATGGGGAGTCAACAAAGTCTGGCATATCAAGTTAAGGCATGACCAACCAACACCCCCCACCACAACCCCCCCCCACTACCCGGCATAGAGGCTGAGCATGAGCAAAGTACCCCTCTATAGGGAATGAGCTCCAAAAACCCAGTTCTTGCACTAAAGATAAATCCTGCTCCCACTGCTAGGGACCCCACCAACTGCCCAAGCCACACAACTGTCACCCATATTCAGAGGACATAATTTGGTCCCATGCAGGTTTCCCATGTGTCAGTCCAGAGTCCATGAGCTCCAACTAACTCTAGTCAGCTGTCTCTGTGGGTTTCCCCATCATGATCATGACCCGCACCCCCTTGCTCCTATATTCTCTCCTCCCTTTCTTGGTCTGGACTCCGGATGCTCTGTCCAGTGCTTAGCTAAGGATCTCTGACTCTGCTTCCATCAGTTACTGGATGAAGGTTCTATGATGACAATTAGGGAAGTTATCTATTTGATTACAGGGGAAGGTCAGTTCAGGTACTCTCTCCACTATTGCTTGGAGTCTTAGCTGGGGTCATCCTTGTGAGTTCCTGGGAATTTCCCTAGCAGCAGGTTTCTCCCTAAACCTATAATGGCTCACTCTATCAAGATACCTATTTTCTTGCTCTCCCTCTCTATCCCTCCCCTAGCTAGACCATCCAGTTCCCTCATGTTCTCGTACCACCACCACCCCCATCCCAGTTTACCAAGGATATCTTATCTATTTTCCCTTCCTGGGGTGATCCATTCCTATCATGTCCTTGTGACCTGGAAAGTGGATATGAGAGCTGGTCTTTGAGGAACCATACTTGATCACAAATCAGACCACTAAAGATTCTGTGGTCACAAGGTCCTGACACTGATGACATGGTAGCTGCGTCTTTTTTATGAATTGCCTGCTTTTAAATTCCTTTTGAGAAAAATAAACTATTTCACTTATGACTTTTTTTTGCTATTGTTATTGCTAGTTCTACATATAGCTATGCCCAATTCTATCTGACAGAGGGCTTTTCAATTACATTCCTCAGTAATTTTGTTCAATTTCCCCCATTTTATTTGTAGGCTGGTCAAGGATTTCCAAATTTCACCCACAGAAGGCAACAGGCAAATTATTTGAATTATATTTTTCATTTTCAAAATATTTTTCTATTGATTCATATTATGTTCTGCTTATTTTCCAACAAAATCTCATATATTTATTTATTTATTTATTATCTTCATTTATTATTGTGGCACCAAAAATCCTCAAAGAAATAATTGCTTTTCTAGATGAAAAGGTAGAAAGTGGATGATTAATCACAGACTGGAAAGAATAAAGGGAAAACCTTGACAAAGGAGAAGTTAAAAAAAAAATATGTTGCTTCTACAAAGAGTACCATGAAGAAGGGCCAGTTCTTTTAGGATGGACTTTAACATGAGGGGTGAGAAATATTGGAAAAGTGGTGTTTGTGCTCCAAAGCATCAATCACAATGTAAGAAGAATGTCTGCTTTATAAGTGATTGTAGTGTGTAAGGAGGAGGCCAGCACCAATGGAACATAGTAATCAGGATTTAATAAGCGTGGGTCACAAAGGCAGGGCAAACCATTGAGGCTGAATTAGGAAGATGAACAACACAGACCTGTAACTATGGAAACACGATAAGCCAAGGATAATTCTAAACTCCTGATCAGTTTTTGTTTTGCATCTAATGCCACCTGGAAAAGAAGGAAAGTGAATACTGAAAATACTCAGACACGACTACACCTCTTAAATACAAATTAGCAGAGCAGTATTGAATGTTTGCTATAACTAAGAACAAAGAAATATACACATGCTTGCCTAACTAGATGCAGGAGTGACTCCTTGTAGAGGACACCACATGACAAGCAAGGTGTTCCCTGATTCAGTTGGTATGGAAAGTAGAAAATGAAAGGTATTAAAACAAATGACCAGATATGTGTAGTGTTACAACCAGATAGACTCAGTGATTGAATAATATAATATTGACATACTAAAATAGGAGGCACCTCCGTATTACATGAGCTCCACTTACTAATTATAATTATATACAAAATATATAATTAGAAGCCATTCATTGGCATCTCACACATGCACAGGGCAGCTGTGTTAGCAACTGTGTTAGCAACTGTGACCAGGCTCACTGTTTGGGAAGTTGTGTCCAGTGAGGAAGAAGGTGTGAAGGTCTAGTAGCATAAAACGTATCTCTTGGAAGTTTGATGCCACAGTCCATCTATTTGCACAAAAATTTCTCTCAAACTCTCACTCATATTTATTGTTGATTTATATATCGTCAGCTCAAAATTGAATGTCTAGTTATCAGTAATCTAGCTAATTAGATGCTAAATCTAAGACATGAGGAATGAAGACCCTCCAAAGTTGTAGAAAGTGATTATTAATAGAACTATGTTTAAAATATCATAATCTTGAAAACTCGGGGAATGCCTGGGGAGACGGCCTCATTTGCACACAAATCTCAATGAATAACATGCTAGTAATGTGAAAACACAGAGAAACTTATTCTTTCACTCTATGTTATAATTCTTTTATAACATTATTGATTAATAAATGCTCTTTGTTCTTTAAAGAAATAGGTGCAGACGGTGAGTGTCACTGTGTGAATAATGAGTATCTGGGTAATGAGCAGCAAACAAGGAAAGAGACTGAAAACTAAATAACATATGCTTGAAAAGGATGATGAAGTTTTTGTGTGTAATGATTTGTAGGTACTTTTATGAGGAATAAATTCCAATAATGAACTCTCTAGTCATTTAGAGACATACTTATGACAGAAAACAATTGATAGTAACTAATAGTTACTATGTGCCTACTGTGTGCCAAGTATGGGGTAGACATTTAAATATGCTTATTACCATCATTTAACTTTGAAAACAACTGTATAACAGAAGTAGTATGTTTTTATAATCAAGAGAATTGTCAAATAGCTTAATTAACAGGACACCATAAAGTATCCATATCATAAACTACTATTTCATCTCTTAGCTCTAGAATTGTAGTCTATGCTTTTTCAAAAATCTTAATACCACCTTGTACTACATCTGAAGACAGAAATAATTGTTTTTAATCCACGTTTAAACTCATAGGGAAGTGGCCTGATAAAATTATATTTATAGCAATGTTATGTTTTGAGATATATGCATATGCCAAATGCTTAAATAAACTTACAGGCATCACTTTATTCTGTAGCTTAGATATAGTAGAGGAACTCCATTAACATTCCATTTGCATCCAAAATCTTTCAAATAGTGAAGTACAGCCTGCATTCAGAAGTGGCGTTTTTATTTCTAAAGCACAGTATCTTGGGCAGATTGGAATATGTTTTTGAAGATCTCTAAACAGTTCCCTTCAGTAGATGTCAAAAAAACTCTTTGATATTTATCACATAATTAAGTTTTTCTCACTTTCCCTTGGGGAAACGTTAACAATTAATAAATTATGTTGATGAATTCAGTTGTGCCAAGGTCTATGCTTGTTTCTGAGAGTGATAAATTGCAACACATTGTAAAGGGGATGAGAGCTTCCGAAAACTCCTATGAGAATCTTTACCTTTCAGCAAGCTTTTCCTCACTTGCTATTCTGTGTCAGCATCCAGGAGGACAAAAGCAGAACTTGCCTGTCCATTAAAACATCCCTCCGCATACATAGCAAGGAAGAGACCAGGGTTCTGACTGGCTTTTATGACTGTGTGTGAACACTAAGTGAAAATAGTATTTCCCCCTTTAAAGCAGTTGTGTGATTGTGCAAAAATGACCTACAAGTAATCTACCATAGGAAGGAAATATCTTTGGCTGAGTGCCTTAGATGTTGTGGCACATTAAATGTATGCCATTATATCCATGCAGAAGACTGTATCACAAGGAATGCCACACAACAATGGTAAGTGAAATGGGCATATCAATGGGGACATTTGGGGAAAGAGACATATGACTTTTTTAATTGGCCAACCACAGCCTTACAAATTCGCAAACTTGGTCAAAACTGCAGCCTTCGTTTCTTGTCTTCAGGTTCATATCATGGTCTGGTGGCCTTCTCCTTCTCCTGTCACCTTTCTACTTCCTCTTACAAAGGTTTCTCCCCTAATAATTCATTTGCATATCTAATTCTGTCTTAGCATCTGTTTCTTGGGGGATTTGGGTTGGCAAAAGTGGAGTGGAGAGCAGTCTAAGAATAAAGGCAGACAAGCCCAGTGGGTGAAGAGGATGATCCACTGATTGACAGGTGGTATGTGCACAGTGTGTGGTATGAGTGAGTGGTTCCTGAGTTTTCATTGGTGGTGACCTTGATAAACGTACTGTTGGAAAACTGGCAACTATGATGATGCTGACATTTTGGAAACCTGAGGAGAATGATTCTTGCCAACATAGCATAGTTGGGAGATTGCTACTCTGTTGTATTGAACCAATGTAAGGATCTGAGACCTGCTAACCAGCAGTTAAATAGTTAAGTGTTAGAACCAGAAAGCCTTGCTAGTAGCACAGGAAGAGACACTCATCATTTATGGGGAAAGATGGAGGTGGAGACCAAATTTTGAGAGTAGCAGAACTCCAGAGATGTTTGACTATATGTAAAACTCAAGGACCTAATAGGAAAATCCTGCAGCTTAAAAACTGGGACAAAGACCAAATGGATGCTATTATCACATTTCTCCAAACATCTCTGTATCCTCTAGGTTTGCTGAGGTGGACTACCATTCTCTAGTAAGGCTTAGGAACTCTGCTTTGTTATAGTATCCTGCAGAAAGCCTCTCTCTTTTTCCCTTCATGCAAATCAACAGATGTTCCTAAAAAGGTTTATTCGCCTCCTTTTGTAGTTGCCAGACTGACTATCAGTGCTGAATCCCAGCATCACCTGACTGGGACATGCTAGATCTGAACAGGAAGGAAGACCAGAAACAGAGCTTATCAAGCATTGGATGGCTGCCACCATTTTTAAAAATATGTTTATTTTTGTGTGTGTGGTGTTCTGCCTACATGCATGCCTGTGCACCATGTGATGCCTGGTACCTGCGGAGGACAGAAGAGGGTATCAGATCTCTTGGGACTGCAGTTATAGATTGTTGTGAGCCATCATGTGGATACTGGGAATCAAACTGTGCTCCTCTGGAACAGAAGCCAGTGCTCTTAACCACTGAGCTATCACTACAGCCCTGTGGCTGACATTCCTGGAGTTCTCATCGAACAGATTCATGTATGTGTGAGGACACTGCTCTATGTATTCTAGAATGTCTCTACCAGCATCTTTGATCTCTAGCCACAAGGGACCAGTGGTATGTGCCTTAGTTGTATCAGAATTATTTCTGGACATTGTCAAAAGTCCTTTGGGGAAAATGTTTGCAATTGAGAACAGCTAATTTAAAGAATAACAAGACTAGAAGGTGTGTCTTGGAGGAAATGGGGAGGAAGTGAATACAATCAAAACACATTGTAGAAAATTCTCAAAGAACTAGTAAAATTGAGAAAAAATAAGTTAAATGTAAAAAATAAAATGATTTTTACACATATAATTTATATAAAAATCCAAAGTTCTCTTTGCATATAGGGTTTTGACATATAGAAAGTATACATTTTGAAAGTTACATATAATTTTTTATCCTAAAAACAAAATACTTTCAACCACAAAACAGAATATTAAAACTAGTTGATGTCTTTTCTGTCAGTGTGTAACATCTCCATAGTAACAAGACACAGGTACACTTGGGATGAGATTTTGATAACGCTCGGTTAATGCAACAGGATAAGATGGAACTCATTTCTCTCAGGACAGCAAATGTACCTGCCACATGGCAGGAGAGGTGCAGAGGAATTGGGAAGAATAGAGGGAAGGGAAACCATAATCAGGACATAGAAAAATTTATTTTTCAATAAAGGAGGAAAAAGAGTAAAAAAAGTTGCGTGTAGAAAAGTGATGACAGTAGACAGTCATTGTAAGGTACACTGCCATCTGTGGGAACAACGGGACCATACTCTACTAGAAGTTAGAGGTGCTGCCTAACGGTCAGAAGCCAGGAGGCTGCAGTTATCAAAATGATCATCAAAGCCATCGTATAGATGGCTAATAAAGTATAATGCCCCTAAAGGAAATAAATGGAAATAAACAACAAAAATGCTGCACAGGCCATATTCCATACTTAGGAATGGTATCTAAGTGAATATACCTGGAAACAGAAATCTGCTCTCTTTCAGTGGAGCCACAGCATAAAAGGACACTGTGAATATCCATCACTACTTGTACTGAGCAATCCAGCAGACACCGTGATGGGAGAACTGTCATGATCAGGAAAGGCTGTAGGCAGAAGCCCATGGAATGAATACATATGAAAAATCACATCAAAGACATCTCAGAGTCCAGTTGGGTGCAATATCAGCCAAACAAAGAAATCTCATGCCATTTGAACAAGAACTCTTAGCATGTGGCTAGATCCTGCTACATACTGAATGCTTAACCAAGAAGTGACCATATTTCTGGAATTTTCTATTAAGAGTTGGCATCTGACTAGGCAGTGGTAGCATATGCCTTTAATCTCAGCACTTCAGGAGCAGAGGCAGGTAGATCTCTGTGTGTTTGAGGCCAGCCTGGTCTACAGAGTGAGTTCCAGGATGGTCAGAGTTACACAGAGAAACAATGCCATGAACCCCCCTCCCCCCCAAAAAAAGAAAGTTGACATCTTTTTAGTAAGCTCACTGGTATTCTACAGAATTATGGAAATGGTATCTCAGGTCAATTTAGCAGACTCAGAGGTTATCAGAGTCTACATCAGCTTGTACACATAACCTCCATCAAATCTACCACTTTTACAAATGACCTCCACTGGACATTTAAGAAGTCCTCTCTAACAAGATTACTCTTTTTTGTTGGTCACATAAGATGTGTAAAATGACTGCCTAAACATGGGCTGAACATGCACAACAACATGCTAAAGTGGATAGGAGAAAGACTACAAGGCATCAATGCTGTGGGATGTTCTGTATGGCAAATGTGTTGCTCTGATTGGTTAGTAAATAAAACATTGATTGGCCAGTAGTCAGGCAGGAGGAAGTATAGGCGGGACAAGGAGGAGAAAAAACTGGGAAGTGGAAGGCTGAGTGGGAGAGACACTGCCAGCCGCCATGATGACAAGCCGCATGTGAAGATGCTGGTAAGCCACGAGCCATGTGGCAAGGTATAGATTAATGGAAATGGATTAATTTAAGCTGTAAGAACAGTTAGCAAGAAGCCTGCCACGGCCATACAGTTTGTAACCAATATAAGTCTCTGTGTTTACTTGGTTGGGTCTGACGGCTGTGGGACTGGCAGGTGAGAGAGATTTGTACTGACTGTGGGCCAGGCAGGAAAACTCTAGCTACACATCAATCCTACACAAAGAACTACAGGTAATTCAGGAATGCTTAGAGGTGGAGAGATTGTCTTTCCCAGAAAAGAGATCGTTATTTGATTATCCAATGCCAAATAGTCATCCTTGAAAACAAACATACAAGTAACATACACAACGAGCAGGTTATACTTAGGAATATATATGCATATATGTATACATGTATTTATGTAACAATTAATGAAAAAAGAGGCCACAAAATTGTAAGAGAGCAAAGAGGGATGTATGGGACATCTTGGAGGAAAGGGAAGGGGGAAATGATATGATTATATTATAATCTCAAAAATAAAAGATATAATTTTAAAAAGATAAAAAAAAGTGTGCTACCATGAGTTATGCATAGGCTTATTTAGTGTATGTATACAGACAAAAAAGGAATATGTCTGTATTGTAGCCTCATTCCAGAAGTTAAAGACCACTGGAGAAGGGAGTATGACCAAGTGAAAATCTAGGGAGTGTAGTTAGCCATTTACTTTGTAAAAAAGGAAAAGAAACAGAAGACTTTTATGCTTTGGCTATAAAAGAACCCCTAAAGGCTCATATGTTGAGGGTTTTTCTGTAGCTGTTGGAACTATTGAAGAGTGATGGGATCACAAGGTACTAATCTTGAAAACAGGTTAATATGTTGATGATTTCCTCCTACTGGGCAGGGCATTAGCAGGTGTTACCTGGTTGGAGGGAGTAGATCACCAGGGAACATGCTTTTGAATGTATATTTTCTGTCTTCTCTCTCTCTCTCTCTCTCTCTCTCTCTCTCTCTCTCTCTCTCTCCCTCCCTCCCCCCCCTCTCTCATTATCTTGGGCACACTCACTCTCACTCTTTCCTTCTCTCCCATGAAATAAGTACCATTTTCTGCCACCAAGACGTTCTGTCTCTCATCAGGCCCAAAGTAAAAGAACTATCCAAACTCGGACCAATGTCTCTGAAGCATGAGTCAAAATAATTATTTCTTCCTTTTAAGTATATCATATATTTTGTCACAGCCATGGGAAGCTCACTAATATAAAAGATGGTACTATATTGGTTTTTGCAGGTTAACAACATAGCCATGTGGAAGAGCATCATTTAAATAAAATGACTGGAGAATAGGGTATAAGACAATCAGGATATAGGTACATAGGTAGCAGTTGTAAACGTACAAAATAGGAAGGCTTTATATCACATGTTTAAAGTGCGTCAGAAAGTATTCACCATGGGAAAAATACTGAATGACAAAATATACAAAACAACCAAACACATTGAGGTTACCAGGCCTCATTAGTGGTCAGTACAGACCATCACGATAATGGCGTGACTGATAAAACAGTCATGGAGTCAGAGACAGAGGTGAGCAATGGAACCAAAGACATGCATTCACGTGTATAAAGCTGATTTAACTACTGCAGCCTCTGAATGTCCAAATGGCCAGCAACAGAGATAAAGACAGAGTCTGACATAGCACTATGCTTTGAGAAGACAAACTGGTTACTTAGTAGTAAGTAGACTATATTGTCTCTCCTTGTTCCCAGAAGGGTTATGTTCCATTATCACAGACATGGTATATATTACTTGATACAGGTTTGACTTTTCTGACTGCAGAACCTTGTCTGGCACCATTATATAAAGGCTACGGGGTTTTTCTGTAGAAGC
Organism: Peromyscus californicus insignis; assembly: GCF_007827085.1. Taxonomy (NCBI): domain Eukaryota; kingdom Metazoa; phylum Chordata; class Mammalia; order Rodentia; family Cricetidae; genus Peromyscus; species Peromyscus californicus. Next base: position 37,109,631 of record NW_026294584.1, read on the forward strand.
ATGGAATTCCATACATTAAAGCATTTATCCAGGAAACTTACTTCTTAAAATGAAGAAGGTACAGGAACTTGTCCATCATCATGGAATCTACTGCTCATATCTTCTACAAGGATATTAAAATGACCCTTAAATGCAGAATTAAAATTCAGTCTTGGAGGTAAAACTCTGAAAGCATGGAATTCTAACATTCCAGGTGAAATTTATTTACTAAATTGGAGACATTTATAAACACACATCACCAAAAGGAAGGATAGCTGTGTCTGAGAACCAAGGGATGCAGGACTCACAGTCACTGGAATGTTTTGTGATTCCTATTACTGTAACTCCGGGTTCTGCAGGATTGGCCATTCTAGTCTTCAAAGAGTACATACTTTACAAAGGTATTAAATTAGGATCTAATAGAAAGAAAAATTGTGGCTATATTTGGTATTAGTGACTCAGTGTTTGGGATCCTCGGATAAAATGAATAGCTATGTTACTAGGGTGATTGACCAATAGTAGGTAGTGCTTGTTTTATTTAATATGGGTGGGAGATTCTGCATATGGAACCCAGGTGATATTGTAAGAATGTTTTCTGGTGCTTCTCCCATTGTAACTATGAATGAATGTAGATACAAACTTGAATTTAAAAGGTATGACTGTCAAATATTCAGAACTGTAACATACAGTGATATGGGTCATAGCATCAGGGAATCCTTTAAGATCTTAGCTTAAAGCCAGAAGAGTTCAAGGATAGAAAGCAGAGGGAGAAGAGGAATGCTCAGATCATTTGCTGTGTTGGAGGCCATAGTTCATATCACTTTTCTTGTATATTGTTTTTTCCAGAATGAAAGGCATGTATCCCCACTACCTGTAAGAAGTTCATTTTGCACAAAGTATGTTGCAGATGGAAGCCCTGTAATGTGTCTTTAGACCTCCTATTCCATAAGATATATTACCCAGGATCCCCAAAACAGTGCTTAGAAGTCCATCACTGCATTTGTGTATATTTTCCTTTTACAATATGATTAAGTGTAGCATGGTGTGAGTGTGCTAGGGAGGCAATGAACTCCCCTTATTTGCTGACTTTGTTCCAGAGTGAATTTTTTCAAACCTGTTATAGGGCTCTAGGACACCTCAAATCTCCCTGTTCTCTTTTGCACACAAGGCCAGGCTTTCCACTCAGTTCCTCCTAGCCTTCTTTAGCTCCCTCATTTCTTCCACATGGGCATTTCCATTACTTTAGCTCATGCATGTTTAATCAAGTGTTGATATCTGTTTCTTAGGAAACTAAACTAATATAGAACTTTATTGTCTACCTGATTCTCTTGAGTAAAGACCATTGACCAGTAGAGGCACACACACACACACACACACACACACACACACACACACACACACACACTATTATTTTGATTGCCTTAGCAAGTATTAGTAGTGGGAGACAATCCCTTGAACAATATTCTGTCCTTGGTATCCAGGAGCTTCCAGCTCATATTTCACTTAAAAACAGTTCATTGTGAATAGGGTTTTCAATAAAAATCCTGAAAGATATTGGAGGGGGCAGGCTGTGTACTAATTTATTCCAATGCAACATCTGTCATGCAGAGGGGTTGGCTGAGGAGCCTGGGTTCTACACTCAGAGCATAATAGAGATTGACTATTTTGAAGGCTGGGTGGTGTTTCCTTCCCAAGAATTCCTTGTTTTCTGAACAAAGATTGGGAAGTCTCTGCAAGAAACACTAGTTGCTGCTTCATCTCAATCATTTACTTATTGTTTATGTATTTGTTCATTCATTCAGAGACAATGACAGTTTCAGGAGTCCATTTCCCAGTGGGTGGAACAGCAGTAGAATATGAATGTAGATAAGCACAGTTCATTTTAATTTATTTATTTTTATTTATAGAATTATAGTTTGGAAAATGGGATCAACCAAGTCCTTCAAAGTAAGTCCTTTGAATTTCTGTTGGACCTTGGTACACATCTTTAATTCCAGAACTTGGGAAACAGAAGCTGGTGGCTCTTTCTGTGATAGTTCAAGGCCAGACAGAGCTTCTTAGGGATATCTTGTCTCAAAAAAAAAAAAAAAAAAAAACAACAACAACAAAAAACACAACAACAACAACAAAAAAAAACGCAAACAAGGCAAAAATCTCCTGAGCCATAATACCTTTTAGCTGCCTTCTGCAGGAGTTTGCTCTGGTTTGAAACTAGAATAGAAACCTATATGAAGCCTTTCGTACAATTTAGAAATCTAGACAATCATGTATTTGTTATCACTGTTTCTACTATAAACGTTTTTATTGATCCTACCATAAGCACTTGCTCTACTGTCATCTCCACCCTAAAAGGATTGTTAATCCATCACCATTTCTAGTTAGATTATTAGTCATAAGTAAACTTGGAATAGGACACAGTTTCTTTCTAGGCACAGAAGTGAATACACTTTTTTCAGGTAGAGGAGAGGTTGCTATGAGCTTCTTCATTTCAACTTACTGTACTTGAAATCTCTGCTCAAGGTTACAGGTGTCTGATGTGTAATTCGATCAGCAAATCCATGGAAACCAAAAAATGACAGAAAAAAATAATGAGACTGAAACAAAGGTACAGTTCACAGGCAGGGAGTATTTGTAAATTGTACAAGATGGGACAGCTCCCTAGTAATCCTGACTGAGTGCACTAACTTACTTGATGAGTGATTATAGGGTGGGGAGGAGATCGTTTAATTTGACATAGAATTTCATCATACTTTAACCTGCCTCTCAGTATGTCTCTCAGAAAGGTCATATTTTCAATTTCCCCAGTGGGTGAAGGAAAAATTGCCTTTCATTAACTTCAGACACTTTTTACTTTGTGCGAAAGACTGAAAGTTTGAGAATAAAAGTAAAAGACACATTCTATATTTCCTGGCTGTTGGAAGCCAGAGAAGAAAATAGAAGGTAGAAGGAACAGATAAGCCCCACAAAAGATCATCTAAGTCCTGCCAAAAAAGAAATAACATATGTAAGTCACCTGAGCTGCCAAGAACATTTGTCTCTTCACAAAGGCAGCCATCATTATAAAGAGCCATAGGACAGCGTAGGATGTGACCCACTCAACTGACCAATGAGAAGAGGCCAGCTCAGACAGGCTGCATCATGTCTGAACAGAAGAATGCACACGAGCAAACATTCCACTTCCTAAACTGCTAGGACTTTTTTTTTTATTAATAAATTGCCTTTTACAAGAAACAAAAACAGCTCTCAAGAGGGAGTTAATGGAAAATAAAGTTCTTGAAGTTATTCTGGGGGATTATTTTATAACATTGTCATAGCACTTACATTTTTACTAAGTATTAATTTAAAAGGTAAATAGAATGGTAACTGAAAAGGAAATGGATGAGTCACAATAGAAAGAAATGATGAAAGAAACAGGGAGGTTGGTGGGAACGATGTTTTTAAACCAGGAATGTCAAAAGTTGATCTCTTTATATAATATTCATGATCATGACAAATTGCTTTTATACAATGGGCAAAGACTATGAAAAAGGCTGTCTGGAGTTAAACGCAATCGTTGTGATATTTTGTTACTTCATGAACATTTGGCAATAAGGAAAGTCAAAGTCCAAACCAAGATAATTTACTTATGAAGCATATTTATCAGAAAAAAAAAAATAAGGAAATACAGCTTGAGGATCAAGGAAAGAGGTTGAATCTGTTAGTTGTCATTTTGTTCTACAAAATAAATAAAATAAAACTTTCATCAACAGTACCTTTCTATATAAAACAAATCTAGGGATCACTGGAGCACTAATCGGAAGCAGACAGTGGGCGACGCTCGTAGTTTTATTACTCATTTTGTTAATTCTTATGTTGTAATGAGTTCAAATCACATTTTTTTAAAAGACATCTTCTAGTTATACCAAGATATTTAAGTTAACTGTCACCAAAAAAAAAAAAAAGACACCTAATCTCAGAGGCAGCATGAAAATATGCTGTAAGCATAGGCCTGAAGGCTAGTACTGCTGAGGTGTGGCAAGCTAAAACCAACCCAGATCCTGGAGCCTGGAAAGAGGGTAGTACTTTGCAAGTTCTTTTTGTGTCCCCTCTTTCAAGTAAAACATGTTCTTTTAAAACCTTCCCTCTGTGTGTATGTATGTGTATATGTACTTTCAACAATATTTGTGTTATTTTATAAAGCATAGTACTATAAAAAGGAAGCATTGGTTAATATGGATAACAATTGGTACAAATTTCATGACTTCAGTCACACTTGAAGGGTATCTTCAAAAATTTATTGTTTTGTTTTGATCAATATCTTTTTCCTGATCATAATATTTAGAAATGAATTTTATGTTATTATGAGAAAAAATTCACAAGTAGCTGATTCAAATGTAAGTGGGACTCTATGAGTAGCTCAAAAATTACTTTTTAAATCAAGTTGCTTCTCTGTTAAGTAGAGTCAGTTGCTAATGACATCTCATTCCTCTGGTCTCCTGATGTCCCTTTGTGTTCTCCAGAGTGATAACATTATTCATAGGGGACAGCTCCATTCTAGAGACAAGTCTCAAGGCCCTTAGTATACTGATGATTGACAGTCCCATAGTCAGTTACACTGTGATGTTGCTGTCAGCCAAAGGAAGAGGCTCCCTTCTTTTAGCCATCAAAGAATGAATTGTCTTAATGTCTGCATTCAGCTCGCATCTTATGAGAATGTATTATAAAGTAAGCGAAAAAAACAAAACAAAACAAACCATGTCTTACCAAAGACCACTCTCCTCACAGTAGGGAACATGTAGAAATATAGAAAAAGGGAACAGGGAATCTGCCTAACCACCTATTCTTCTGATTGCTCCTTAACCCAAAACACATTTGATCACCATCTGTTTGTAGAGATTTGGAGACTCATAGTAATATTGGCTTTTGAATAATTTAGGCATATTGTAGATTCTTTTCTGGTAGTAAGTTGGAAATAAACTGGTCTAATTTCCTGTACTTTCTGGAGGGTGGAAAAACAGCCAATGTGAAATTAAAAATATTCTGTCAGTACAGTGCAAATGCAATCAGTCTTACTGCTTATAACCATGATAAAGCCTGACCTTACCCAGTTTGCTTCTGAGTATTGTGTTTAGTGTGCAGCATTCTTTTTGCTGGTATTGCTTCTTCTAGGAGCTCACTGGAATTCTGTGAAGATCAAGTCAACTAATAGAGAAAAGTGGGCTTTGGAAGTTATGAACATTTATGTAATTGTGGAATAATAAGCCTTCAAATGAATCTCCCCCCTTTATTTATGTATTTTGAATACCAAAGAGACTTAATCATGTCTCCAGTGTTTAATCTTCCTCCTGGATCAAAGTATTGGTATAGTCAGATGGCAGTGTGGGAACAAGAAGAAACAAATGAATAAGCCAAAGCCATGTCAGACTCCTCTGTTGGAAATGGCATGAAAGAGGGAATAAAGACAATCAGCATTTGATGCTTTCCTTCCTTATTCCCCATTGTTTATTCCTGGAATGTGTATGCTTTGAATAAAATGGCAACAGCCATCTCCCGGCCTGCTAGTGAATTTCAGATTGGAAACCACCAGGCAGGTTAATAGAATGAAAATGCAGGGATGCTGGGAGCAGCCATCATATCCTGGAGCTGATGCATCAAACCCTGGAATATCCAACTCCAGACTGGGTCTGTTCATAGAAAAAGATCCCATCTTTTTAATCCACATTGGTAAACATTTTATTTCACAGTCAGAGCAGCTTCTAGGATAATTATAGTATCTATACCTCCTGCTACTTAATTTAAAGTAGCCCTGTATCCAATGGTAACATTTGATATTTACCATGGTGTTTCAATGTGTCACAGGTGTCTCACTGGCATTCAAGGGGAACTCAAAACTCAACTCATCCCTTTCCTAATTCCCCTTATTAAACTCCACAAAGCTGTAGGTACTCTCTTAGTCAATAAAGCAGAACTGTAGATGCTGAACTTTTACTTCCTGGCTATCAGCTCTGACCTTTGTATCTGGCCTTTAAACCTTTAATATCTTTTGTGCAAACTTCTGCAAAATGCTCTATCTCAGTGATCCTTCTAAACTGAATATAATTCACTGGCTTAAAAGGCTTAAAAAACCCTCCCTACGGTATAGAGCAGTGTGTCACTACTTCCCCCTTATGATACACATAGACTTTTATGTGTTCATTGGGAATAATCGGTGAAACTGATAATTCAGAATGACCTGTTCAGAGCCTTTGATGGTTTTCCTAGCCACTATAGATATGCATGTTCTTGGAATATGCTTCTGTATCAAATTCTGATGGCCAGTTTGACACAGATGATTATTTAGTAAATTTTGACTTGGAAGACACAAAATTCTATTAAGCTCTTCCAGGATTTAGTCAATGACTTTTACTTCAAAATTTTCTCAGGCTGCATCCCTTCATTTCCCTGTCCCTCACCTTTTCCAATGAATGATTTTATATGTATAGTCAGGTACCACATGAATACAATGCATTAAAGGCATAAAAACATGTTTAATGTGTGTAGCCTGAAAACCTATAGGATTATCTCCTCTATTTAGTCAAACAACTTAATTCTAACAGCAAAATAATGAATATACAGAAACACTAATTTAAATTTTTATACTGGCAAAATTTGGAAAATAACTAAACATCCTTCAAAAGGTTGCTGATTAAATATATATCATATCTACTTTTCTAAAGAGTGACAGGGAAATACCTTCAATAAAATCTTTAGTGAGTAAAACAGGTATGCAAAAGTATGTATTCTGTGATGACAGTCATACTCAAAAAAATCTGCATACACGCACACATATTAAAAGCACAGTGTTTCTTGAAAAAGATGTATGAGAAACTAGCAAAAGCACTAACTCAGAGGAGACAGACTGGTCATCTGAGAGGAGAGGATTTCAATTTGCCTTTCACTGTTTGTATATTTTACCTTGAATAAACTGCTAAGTGCATATATTACCTGTTAAACAAACAGGGGGAATGAATTTCAAGGAAACCACATTCAAAATGAACAAAATTCACGTACTAATGACAGGGCTGTAATGAGTCAGTTTTCCAAACTACATACAGTTTTATGACAAAATAAGAGCCAACAAAATTGATGTCTGAACAGCTATTAGTTAGAGACTTATACATGCGTACATATAATTCCAAATCTTATCAATTATATTATATTAATTTAGATCATTGTATGTGTTAATTTGAAATGTAAGTATGTTAGAGTTTTCACATACATATGTACACACACACACACACACACACACACACACACACACACACATACACACACACACACATTTTCTCCCCAAGCTAGATGTTAATTATCTTTATAAAGGTGAATTTTTCACTTTTTAGTGTATCAAAATAGCCACTTTTTGATAAAGGTAGTAAAATGTAGTTATGGATTGTGAAAGACATAGATTAATAATGGGTTTTAAGTCTTTAGTAATTCCAACCTCTGTGTAATATGAAATAAAAATAGAGTAATTTTGTTCAGTGCCTCCAAATAAACATTTAGTGTGTGCCATCTTCTTTAGTAATTGAGTGATCTTAGAGAGTTATTGACTATTAACTGGATTTATTGAGTGTACTCCTCAAACAAGCCTCTATATATATTCAGAAAACTTTGAAATAAAGATGGAATTATTGTTAAGCTTTAAAATTAAAGTCATCTAGAAGGACAAGAACTTGATATAAGCATACACACACCCTCCTGCTCATCTAGCTTAGGTGAGACATGATCTTAATCTTCTTTTGACCTATGTATACTTATCATCCTTAGCATCCTGTCACTATTCTTCATCCTGCTTGGCTGTTTTTAATGATGAGTGAAAAATAGAAAGATCTCAATAAATACTGACTGAAGGAATGAATCTGTAGGGACAACTCCTGTAGCAAGACTTAAATAAACCCTTTAAAGTACACCTTAAATGGATTTGTTTGCACAAGTGGCTTTGCGTTCGTCCTTTCTTCCCTGACAATGGAATAAGAAGGAGTACGTGTGAGAACGGCTCAAACTGGGAGGAGAAATTGGGGAAGTGGAAGGGATAGCATGATGAGTCTCCAGTCACAATTCTTTTATGACAGCGATGAGCACTCACAGAGGATGATCTATTTCAGGAAGTACATAGGAAATGGAGCCCCAAAGCTCTCTGACATGATTAGGGTCACATGGTACTAGTTGGAATTTCTTTTGGCAAAACCTTCACAGTGGTGATATCTTGCAGAACAGGATTATGTGAGAATATAATGGAGTTTCATGGGAGCCAGAAACCACTGATAAATATATAGGGACTGAAGTTCTACTTCGTCAATAGGATTAGGATCAATGTGTCACTCAGCCCTCATCAGAGAAGCTTCTTCTTGTAGTAGACAATAGTTAACAAAGAAACCCACAAGTGGACAATGTGTGGGGAGTGAGAGAGTTTGGAACACTCAGCCTAAATGATATGTTTTGATCAAAACCCTCCCCTCATGGCTCAGGGATCTATGTGGAAAAAGAGGCTGAAACATTGTAAGAGCCAGAGATGGTGGGTGACTTCCACACAACAGCAGGGCTTATGCACATATAAATTCAGAGAGAGAGAATAACAGCAAACACAAGGTATGTAGAGGATGAAGCCAGGCAAAAATCTAACTAAGAAGTTATTTGCAATTTATGCCTGCTGGGAGAGGGAAAACAATTTTCTTCTGGTGGAATGTCACTGGGTGTATCAACCACATTCCAGTACAGGCCTTATGGCCACAGTAGTTGGCCAAGAAAAAAAAGTACTCCATGATTTTCTGTGTGTGCTTTTTGTTTGGTTTGGTTTTGGAATTTATTATTTTTTTTGTCCTTTCTTGTTTGTTTTTATTTTCATGTTTTTTTTTTTTAGATAAAAACATGGTGATAGGTGGCTAAGGAGCTGGGGAGCATCTGAGAGGAATTGGGAGAAGGGAAAGTATGATCAAAATACATTGTAATGAAAATTTTTAAATAATAAAAAAATAGAAAAAAGTAAAAGAAATAACCCAGGCTTTTACTGTTTCTCTGTCCCTATAAAAATTATATGCTGAATGTTTGTAAGTGTTGGTATGCCATACTCAAACTCCCATGGATAAATTCAAAAAAGAAATACAACCATGTATATATGTTCAGATCACATGCATTAACATATCTTCTTGTTCAAAACCATTGGCCTGCTATTTTGCATGAGCTCGGCATAGCTCCTATATCACTTGATGAAATGCTGAAATAATGAATAAATAAAATCTTTTCAACTAAACTTCCTGGTATTTCCCACTGAGAAGGTTTTTGTTCTCACTAGAACAGCTTCAGGGATGAGAAAATAGTGGAAATTTTTTATATCAAGGAATTCTAAACCTATATCAGAAATATGAACACTTAAATTTATGTGTATGTATTCCTTCATCTTCCAAATTGGAACATGTAAATTTTCTGATAAATACAAATTTCTTGGTTAAAATTCTCTATTTATATATGCATATATGTAAAATATTCTTTATAATATATAAAATATTCTCACTCTATATGCTCTCAAATATACATATAATATATATGTATAGTATGTATGCATGTTGTATGTATATATTTATATTCTCTTACTTAACCATCAGGAATTATTTTTATTTTTATTGAATCATCAGAAAACATCATTTCAGAGGGCAACTGACATTTTTTTTGCATGAAAAAATAAACCCTTGAGTTGACAGACATCCAACTGAAGGAGGTAAGTTTTGATCTGACAGCTGCTTCTTTTTACAGATTTTTAATTACACAGTCAGCATGCAAACTTCAGAAAGCCTCAGGAGTCAATAGCTTACACTGAGGATATGCAATCCATTGCTAGAGCAATAACAAGAAGACATGTAGCAATTAAGTGTGAGATTCAATGGGAACACAGATGTATATCCACTTTAAGACCATGAGTTTTTGTTTCCTATAGAGAAAGAAGAAAACTCATCTCATCTACTTACTTTATCAGAACAAAAGAGCTGTTAACAATGATTGTACTTTTATAACAATTAAGACAGAGTTTATCCATTAAAGTATTTAAGCCATTTAGTTGTTTAAGCTATACCTCTTTAACATATATTAGATATTTTCTTTTATTATTCTGAAAAATATACAAACTTTGAATATATTATTCTGAGCAAAATATAAAGTTTTCTAACATTGGCTTTTAGAACAGTACTACTTGAGTCTCCCTAAGTTGATGTTATGTATTTTCAGGTTATCCAGATGACCAAGCTGATTAAATTAAATTCTTCTTTTCTCATTTCAAAACAGTCAGTTTTTATATAAGGTTTTTTCTAGAGAAAGCTTCTTTTCTTGAACTCAAGCATTGTTTTTCAATTGAGTTCCAAAATATTTGCAGAGTATCTATTTTCTGCCAGGCAAGGAGGAGGTTGTGAGAAATGTGTCTTTTGGATGCGCAAAATACTACTGAGCTCAAATGCTTTGGAAAGCAGAAACAGTGGGTGTTTTAGTTACATTTCTGCTACTGTGATAAAAAACATCATGATCAGAAGCAACTTTGGAAAAAAGAGTTTATTTTGGCTTATGGTTCTAGAGGGAGTGTCCATAATGGCGGGGGTGTTGGTGTTGGTAATGGGGGCTAGAGCAGGAAACTGAGTGATCTTATCTTCACCCACAAGAATGAAGCATAGATAAAAAACTGGAAATGATGTGAGGCCATAATTCTCAAAGACTGCCTTCAGAGACTTTTTCTAGAAGACTCTTAAAGGCTCTATAACCGCCCCTAAACAGTACCTAATGATAGAACATTTTAATACATTCAAACCACCACAGTACATCCCAAAGCATGCTCAAGAACTCTTCTTTTCAAAAGAGGAAGATCTCATGTGACTCCAGCCCTAACTTAAGAACTACCAGGGTGGAGTGCCATTCTTCTCTGGGCTGTGGCCACTGGTTCGTTTCCCATGCTGCAGTGAATGCCTTCATAGCCATGCAGATATGAGCAACACTAAGTGAACTCAGTGTTTTGAATGAGAAATGTCCCTCATAGGCTCCTGTATGTGAATATTCGGTCCCCACTTGGTGGTACCCATTGGAGAAGATTAGGAGCTATGGTCTTGCTGGAAGATGTCACTGAGGGTGAGCTTCGAGAGTTTACAGCCTCACCCTACTTTCAGTTCAAACTCTCTGGTTTGTGTTTGTGGCTCCAAATGTAAGCTCTCAGAATCCAGCGTCTGCTGCCATTGCTGCTGTCAGTTTCTATGCTGCTCTCTACCATGTTGGACCCTCTGGAAACATAAGCCCAAATAAAGTATTTCTTCTATATTTTCCCATGGCCATAGTGCTTCATCACAACAGAACAGTAACCAATTGAGTTATTTTAAAAAAGAAGAACTTACAAAGTTGAGAGAGGAACATGTTGATGGGGTTTAGGAGCAGTTGAAGGGGACTGTCATGGACTGATATAATCAAATTACATTGTATACCTGCATGAAATACACAAGTATGAAAAGGACTTTTACTTTTAAAGATATTTTCTAAATTAGCTGACTATCATCCACAAAATATTCTCAGACTTTCAATTTAGAATCAGACACATAAAGTTTTCTGTGGCTGTTCACCTTTTTCAAGAAGCCCTTAGATCATCTGGAGTAAAACCCTGAGCTGACTTCATAGAACAATCACTCACAGCCCTGCCTAAACAAGCATGTATGTGAGCTTTTAGTGTAAGATGGCCCAGTCTGAATTTTCATTTCTCTACCCCATATGCAGGATCAGAAATAAAAGTCCTTCATGAATTTGCACAAAGAAATTTAAGAAAAACATACAGGAATTGCCAGTATATAAAAGTAAAAAAGACACTTTGATATCTTTATTAACCATAAAACTTGCATGGGATAAAAAGATATCCACTAACACGCAAACAGACTTCTGTAGTAGTCCTGTTTCCCCTGACTTTTGCACTCTCGCTTGTCAGGAGAATTGGTAGTCCAGTCCCTAGAGATTTCTTAGCCCAATCAAATAAAAGTTCTCATTGTTCTACTCTATTAATATTAAAGTAGCAATTAGCCCTCCTTGCATAAGTTTAATGTGTGGCTGGGTTTTCATTGTTCAATTACATTGATTTAAAATTTTAAATCAGAAATGTTTTTATTGCTATGTACCTTTAGCAGAATAATAAATAGTAGTATGTTTCCCTTTAGTCCCATGGCTTATCCAGTCTCAAGTTCTTGGCTACTTTAGCAATGTCAGATATGGCTACTATCACATGGAGGGGGCCTTAAATCCAGTCAAATGTGGTTGATCCTTCCCATAACCTCTGTGATGACCAGAGGTGATGGATGATTCTCAGGAAACAGAGTTCTCCAGACACAACAGGATTGATGCACATATGAACTCCTAGAGACTGTGGTAGCATGTACAAAGACCTGCACAGATTCAAGCCAGACAAAATCCTAGTGCTGAGAAAAAGTGAACATGATGTCCACTTTTAGCAAAGAAGTTATTTGCAATTGATACCTGCTGGGAAAGGGAAAACTGATATTCTCCAATGGAATATCATTGACTACATTAACAACACTCCAGGGCAGGCCCTGTGACCAGGAACAGTTGATCAACACAAAATGAACTTCATAGTTTCTTTGTGGGCTTTTTGTTTTGTTTTCTTTTACCATTTTTTTTGAGACATAGAAATGGAGAGAGTACACAAAGTTGGGTGGGTGGGAAGGTGGGGAGGATCTTGAAGGATTTGGAGGAAAGGAAAAATAGATCAAAATATACTGTATGGATGGATGGAGGGGGGTCTAAACAGGATAGTCCAATAGCTAAGAAGACAGAGCCCCAACTGGTTATCTCTCATCACTAAATGAAGCCTCTGGGAATGGGTTACATCAAATTAAGTTGTTGGCCAATGGGGCCCCATAGGAACTGCCAAGCAATCCAGGCTGTTGTCAAGGATGTTGGTCGCTCTCCATAGATAGATGGCAAGGCCTTATAGCTGAAGGCCACACCTACACAACCCACTGAACACGGAGAAGTTGAGTTGGTGCCTAACCTACTAACTAGTGTTCATAGTACTGGAAGTAATCTGCGTGTTACCAAAGGATAAAAGGTAAACACCAACCCAGTTACAAACTTTTTGATCTACACCGGTGATCTGTCTGAAAATGTGCTAGTACAATAGCATCACAAAAGCTTGTGTGACTAATGAACCAATATGTGGTTGGACTTAAGAGATGAACCCCAACCCTGACACTACTCAGTGACCAAGAACCTGAGACTAGATAGCCAGGGACCTAGGGTAAAACCAAGTACTACAGCTCTGTTGAAGGAACATAGAAAAAAGAATGGCCCTAACAAAATTCTGCTATACTTATGTATCAGTGTCTTGCTCAGCTATCATCAGAGAAGCTTCCTCCTGGAGAATATAGGAATAAATACAGAGACTCCCCAGCTAGTTAGTATGCAGAGAGTGAGAGAGCTTTGAATACTCAGTCCTGAATGGGATGTCTCCATCAAGACCCTCCTTGCAGGGCTCTGAGAACCCTGCACAAGAGGAGGCTGAGAGACTAAAAGAGTCAAAGGGGAGGGAGGACACCAAGGAAACAGGGCCCTGTAAATCACCATGATCAAAGCTTACAACCACTCACAGAGACTGTGGCAGCATTCACAGGACCTGCCCGGGTCTGCACCAGGTGGAGTCCCAGTGCTGAAAGGGAAAGGGACACAAGCCCCAATCCTAACCCAGAAGTTATCTCCAACTGATATCTGCTCAAAAATGAAAAATTAGCTTTCTCCAACAGAGTCTCACAAACCACTCTTACGGCCAGGCCCCCTGCCCAGCAGTAGATGTCAACACAAAATGAACTCAATGGCATCCATGGAGATTCTTTATCTCATAATGCTTTTTCTTTTTCTTTTTCTTTTTTCCTTTACAGGTCCTTGTGTATACAGTATGGTTTTTGGTTTTATGTTTTTATGGTTTTATGGGATTTCTGTGTTTGTGAATGTGTGTGCATCTCTGCACGTAACCGAGTTCCTTATCCTTTTTCTTGTTTTTTTTTCTGTCTGTTTTTTGTTCTAGTCTGCTTTGTTGGTTTGTTTTTTATTTTAACCAAATTTTATGTTTTCATTATTAATATTATTATAGATGCTTATTCTAGAGAGAAAAATAAAGGGTATGTATTTGGATGGGTGGAGAAGTGGGAGGATCTGGGAGGAGTTGGAGAATAATCAGAAAAATGTATTTTCTTTTTATTTATTTATTTATTTATTTATTATTTTTTAATTATTAAGACACGTTCTATTCATTTTACATAGCAACCACAGATTCTCCCCTCCTCCCTCCTCCTGCCACCCAGCCTTCCACATAAGGGAAAGGGAAGGTTGAGCTGGAACAAGGATGGAGTGGGAGAGCAAGGAAAGAGATACCAAGATAGAGGGAGACATCATGAGGACAGGGAGAAACAGGGTGCTAGGGAAGTTCCCAGGAATCCACAAGAATGATCCCACCTTAGACTACTATCAAGAGTGGAGAAGGTGCCTGAACTGGCCTACTCCCATAATCAGATTGGTGAATACCCTAACTGTCATCACAGAGCCTTCATCCAGTAACTGATGGAAGCAGATGTAGAGATCCACAGCCAAGCACCAGGCTGAGCTCTGGGAGTCCAGGCAAAGAGAGAGAAGAGAGATTCTATGAGAAAGGGGCATCAAGATCATGATGGGAAACATACAGAGCCAACCAAACCAAGTTAGTGGGAACTCATGAACTGTGGACCAATAGCTGTGGAGCCTCCATGGGATTGGACTAGGCCCTCTCCATAGGGGAGACAGCTGTGTAGCTTGATCCGCTTAAGGGGCCCCTGGCAGTAGGATCATGAGCCATTCCTGCTGCATGAGTGGGCTTTTTGGAGGCCAGTGCCTATGGTGGGACACTGTACATAGGCTGGGTGCAGGGAGAGGGCCTTGGAACTGCCTCTACTGAATGGACCAGGCTCTGCTGACTCCCCATGGGAGACCTTGCCTTGGAGGAGGTGGGAATGGGGGGTGCATTGGGGAAACATGTATTTTCAATAAAAATATACTGCATGAAAAATTTAAATTATAAGAAGTGAAAAGGGATGTTTTAAATAAGATATTTAATTTTTGGCATCTTTATTAATAAAATTGCACCATTTTCCCTTCCCCCTTTCTTCCCTCTAAAGCATCTTATATATCCCTCCTTGCTGTTATCAAATTCATGACTTCTCTTTCATTAACTGTTGTTAAAAGTCACAATGACTACATTACATTTTCATAGACCCATTCCAAACACACATTCGATATCTCGTTTCTGAGATAATTTAATTTAAACAAAAAGCTAGAGTAAATCTGATTTCAAATAATCTAAATTACTAAATCAAAGGCAGTGTACCAAAATGCATTTTCCCTCCAAATCAGCTTACTATACACTACAGATTGTAAAGCATTTCATATTTTGACATTTCAGTAACATTTATTAATCCTAGTCTTATATTTTACTGTTGAAAATTTCATGTAAGTACAATTTGTGAATGGCAATGCTTTTAGACATCTGTTCATATAAGATCTAGGGGCAGGAATGTTTATAAGCCCATCTTAAATTATAGTTCAAGTAGAGAAAATTTTGCTAAAAATAATCTAGAAAAGATATTGTACAAGGCACTAAAAATGTGTGTTTTGGAGAAATGAAGTGAGCTAGTTTCTGTCTATTTTAACTTCTTTTCTCTACAAGTTCATATAATAAAAGGGGTAAAGTTAAAAACTAAACTCAGGAAATATGATTGTTATATTAGTTTTCTTTGATGAGGATGAAAACTTTAAATGAAAGTCTTATAACTTTCTCCTCTAGGGCACCTAGATTTCCTCACAGAATTTTAAAACCTGGGGAGTTGAGGGAAAAAAATGCCTATCTAGGTTTTTCAGAGAAGTCTAAGCCATGTTATTCTTTCAAGCAGTCATATTATGAAACCTAAAGATTGAATATACTTTGTTGAGATTTTATATTTAAAATAAAACATTTCTGGGTGAAATTAAAGTGACTTCATACAAAAAAAAAAGCTAGAGACTGAGTGACCCAGGTTTCTTCAAGTGAACAGTAGTTAGAATCTTTTAGACAGACAGACAGACAGACACACACACACACACACACACACACACACACACACACACACACAGACAGGTCCTCAGGTGAACTTGGCAATGAGGCTTTAACTAATACACAAATGGGGATATGTAAATGGGGAAATGTGTGGTGTAGTAGAATATTAGTTAAAAATGTGTTACATTCATTTATGCTGTGGAACATTTGTTTAATGGTGCAAAGATGTACTGCATTCTTTTATGTTGCATTTGTTTAACTCTGGAGCTGTGTTACTTTGCCTGTCTAAAATGGCCAATAGCTAAGTAGGAGAAAGGAAAGGCAGGACTGGCAGGCAGAGAGAATAAATAAGAGAAGAAATCTGGGAAAAGAGATTAGGGAGTAAGAAAACGAGGAGAGGTGGACATCAGGGGCCTGCCACCCAACTATACAGCAAGCCATGGAGTAAGAAGTAAAGAAAGGCATATAGGATAAAGATAAAAGCCCCAAGGCAAAAGATAGATGGGATAATTTAAGTTAAGAAAAACTGGCTAGAAACAAGCCAAGCTAAGACCGAGAAATCGTAAGAAAGAATAAACCTCTGTATGATTTATTTGGGAGCTGGGTGGTGGGCCCCCAAAGAGTAAAGAGTAAAAACCAGCAACAGTTGGGTCTTAGGGCAGCATCTCAGAGCTGAGCCTCCATCCTGCTCCCCATTCCTGCACAGGTCATTCATTCTCCATCACACAGAAATGGGACTCAGAACAGTTAATGAATCATCCCTGGGTGTAGAGTAAAGAATCTCAGAATTTATACTTCGGCAACTGAACTTTTGCTTCTCAGAGAGTCAGATTCAGATGCCTGTAGCTGGAGAGCTTCTCTCCAGCTCCTGCCCAGCCCCGGCAGTCCTGCAGCCCACTTATAAAATAAACACACAGATTCTTATATTATTTATACTGTTTGGCCTAATGGCTCAGGCTTCTAGCTATCTAGTTCTTACATCTTAAATTAACCCATTTCTATAAATCTACACCTTGCCACATGGCTCATGGCTTACCAGTATCTTACATGTTGGTACTCATGGCAGCAGCTGGCAGCGTCTCCCTGACTCAGCCTTTTGTTCCCAGAATTCTCTTTTCTGCTTGTCCTGCCTGGCTACTGGCCAATCAGCATTTTATTTATACAGAGCGATATCCACAGCACTTCCCTTTTTCTTTTTTTTCAAAAAAGAAGGTTATAAATTTCACCTAGTAAAATTACATATAACAAAACAATTATCAAGCAAGAATTACAGTTACAATATATAGTCTATTTATAATATCTAGTCTATTTGTATTTGGCAAAATTAAAGAAAATATTTTATCTATCCTATATTTGTGAGTCTAAGGTTTCATATCTAACTTATCTCTTATCATAACTAAGGAAATTATAGCTATCTAGTCTTCAACTACATCAAAAACCTCAGAAGGATATAATATTACCTGAGAAATGGGAGAAGGACGCAAGCGAATTTTGGGAGTCTTGCAAGACAGAGACAGCTGGCAGCCTGGACAGTCACCTAATGTTCCTTTGTAAAGTTGGGGCATCTGTCATCAGCCCATAGGCCTAAAGTCTTTCAGTCACTTCTCTCTGTAGAACATCTGGCAGTTTCCTCTGCAAAGCACGAACCTGAAGGACCATTTTGCCAAGCAAAGTTCAGTGGTCACCTTCCTATGGGTCCTGCATGTCCAGTTGATCAAGCAGTCCAGGCAAGAACAGTTTCTTGCCCAAATGGCTATTTTTGCCAAGAAGAAGATAAACTCCATATGGAGTGAGTGTCTTCGATGCCCATCCTCCTCTCTGAAGTAAATCCATGCTGCCAGGAGCAGATATGTCTCATTGTCCAGAAAGTCTAAATTTTTAAAAACATTTTAAATGTCATATTCTGTAGGTCTTTGAAGTGTTTGAAGATTAACTACCTAATTGAATTATATCTATGTATACCTAGAAAACTTAACTAACATGGCTACAAGTATGATTATCATAGATGACTAATTATTAATCTATTTCTTAATTATCCATTACAATTTTAAATGAGCTGTACAAACATAATACCTTAAATGAGAATAGAAATATATATACAGTATAACAAAATTAAGTTTAAACTTGTATCAATAAACTAAAATCCATAGCAATACGTAGTAAAACATTTCTAAACAAGTTGTTACTCTTTAAAAGTAGGTTCTTTAATCTACCTTTTCACCCTATCATATCTATATCAGATGGCCAGAACCTATAGTGCTTAAAAGTCTGTCAGGTATGGGGCTTTATCTTTTAGCTTAGGAACAGAGGACTCCAACTTTGACATGTTAGAATTCAGTTTTGTATATTTGGCCTTGGATTTATTCAGTGAAAAAAAAAAGGAAAAAAGACAGAGAGAGAGAGAAAAATAAAAGAAAAGAAAAAGACAAAATGCTTACATTTCAAAGA
Organism: Peromyscus californicus insignis; assembly: GCF_007827085.1. Lineage (NCBI taxonomy): Eukaryota > Metazoa > Chordata > Mammalia > Rodentia > Cricetidae > Peromyscus > Peromyscus californicus. Next base: position 37,128,160 of record NW_026294584.1, read on the forward strand.
TATGCAAACACATGGGAATGAGACAAAAATGCTCCCAGGTAAGGCAATCAAAGTGGTCTGAGGACAGAGGGAGGGAATGGGTTTCTGGACATCACTACTGAAGTGAGCAAGAAGAGCCTTGGCAGCTGGCTGGGTTACTACATCCCCATTAGGCAACTTCAAGGAGGATGCTAGCTCGTAGTTCATTCTCTTGTTCATTCCTTCCTGTCTCCTTCCCCAACACCTTTCTTTTAAATAAATCAGTACAGTTTTGTGCATCCCAGAGTAGAAATTTTTAAGGAGAAAGAACTATTCTAGCAGATCTCTTCTATGTGCCTGTGAGCTTCTCTAAAACATTGCCATTTTGAACTTCATTGTGGTCATATTAAGATCCGAGATGAGTCACCTTTCTACAGTTCTGAAGGTGTTGGTACCATGTAACATCACATTTCCCAGGTTGATTTATAGTTATAGAAGAATTGTAGTAAAGCACCTTGGAATAAAGAATCATAAATTAGTCTTAAAAAGGAGTTACAAGCACTATGAGAATGTAGCACAGGACTTGATTCCATTCCATGTATTAAGGAATGAAATAAGAAATCATCGCTTCCAAAATCAGCGGAATACTGCCACACTCTAAGTACTAAAAATTCAATGTAAAAACATCCTCAATGGTTTTGTCTGTAAATAATCATCCAAACCTCATCATGGACCTTCAGTTTATTTTGATCGTTTTAGTGACCCTTCTTTGAAGCACGTTTGAATCTCCTCTGACACGTAGTTTCCTTACTAAGTTGTTCCTATTTTGGTAAAATTGTCGAGAACATAAAAAAATGTACCTCTCCCTTGTGGATATAGAAGCAATTCCTGGGAATTTATGTGGAGGAAGATATTGAACTTTACACGTGTCAAGTAGTGAGCTTTGGTAGTTCTTCTCTGCTGATGATCTCACGTTTTCCAAAACATGTATAAAAACATTCCAAAATTTCCAGTCTGTTTTTATTAATATTTTCCCCACATAGCTGAATTAGTTTTAGGCAGTATTTTATGAGATACCCAGATGGAATTCAGTAAGAAACCTCTTTAAACTTGGTGGCTGGAAATGAGGTTTATCTTGTCTTTTCAGACACATAGTGCACTCAAGAGTCAGAATCCTGTCTGGAGAGGGAGTAAAGGCACCTGACATACATAATTAGGTTGGCACCTTATCACTACCGAGAGCAGGTCCTAGGAAGGCTGCAGGGTTTCTGTAGCACTGCTATAAGCTGCTTGCCACTAGGAATCTCACAAGTGTCGTTGTATTAGGAAGGAGGGAAGAAGGCATTGTTTTGCAGATAGAAAATGTATTGAATTATATGAGGGTTTAATGAGCTTTGTGGGGGCAGGCAAGCAGAGACAGGTTCACATTATAGTCCAAGTTTTGAAAAATGTTATTAATGGCCTCTATTTTTGTAGATTGCCCATGATCATAGAAAGCAGATAAAAAAAACAAGTTGTATAATGTACCAGGCTTTTTCTTTGGGGCCACTAATCAGCTCCCAAATCATGACATGGAGACTTATTATTAGTTATGAATGTTTGGCCTTATCAGGCTAGCTTTTTTTTCTTCCTTTAACTTAAATTAACCTGTTTCTCTTCAGCTATGTTTTGCCTTGGGGCTTTTTACCTTTCTTTTTGTATGTCCTACTCTGTGTCTGCTGGCTGGGAGCTGCCTGGCTGTCTCTTTCTTTTTCTCCCTTCTCGTTCTTTCTTCTCTTCTTCTTTTCTCCAGTCTAGATTCCTCATCCTATTTATTCTCTGTGCCTGCCAGCTCCACCTATCCTTTTCCTGCCTAGCTACTGGCTGTGCAGCTTTTTATTAGACAAATCAGGTGCCTCAGGCAGGCAAGGTGAAACAACAACACATCTTTTCATAATTAAACAAATGCAGCAAAATCAAATGTAACACACCTTTACACAGTTAAAGTAATATTCTGCAGCATAAACAAATGTAACATATTTTTTCATAGTAAAAATAATATTCCACATTTCCCCCTTTTTTTGTCTAAATAAAAAGAAATATTTTAACTTTAACATAGTAATACTATATACAAAAAGAACGATTATCAAGTTAGGATTACATTTATAATATCTAGCCCCTTTGCCTTTGGCACATTGGGAGAAATCACTCTATTATCTATCCTATCTTGATGAGTCCAAAGCTCTGTACCTAATTTACTTTCTATCATAACTAAGAAAAACTATAACCTAGTCTTCAACTCCATCAAAGACCCCAGAATATTACCTGAGTAAACAGAAAGTGCCAAGTAAGCAACTTCCAAAACTATAGAAATGACAGACATCTGGCTGCCTGGACAGTCACTCAAGGTTCCACTGCAACATTGGGGCATCCACCTTTGGTTTACTGTCCTACAATGTCTGGCAGACTCTTCTTTGAAGCAGGAATTTTGAAGAACTGTCCCACCTTGATTTGGCAAAGTTAGGCAGTCACTTTGCTTTGTGTCCTGCATGTCCAGTTTGTACAGCATGCTATCACTAGTCAACACAAGGAAGGTTTATTGCCAAAATGGCTAGCTTTGACATAATGAAAGCAAACTCCATATGGAGTTTCTTTGATGCCCATCATCTTCTCTGAAGTAACTGGTGCTGCCAGGAGCAGATGTGTCTGTCATGAAAAGCCTCAGGGAATTAAACATAGTAAATTCTACATTCTATAGGTCTTTGAAGTATTTGAAGATCACTTATCTATACAAATACATCTGTTTAACTTTGAAAACATGCCTAATATGACTACAAGTTTGATTATTATAGATGACTAATAACCTGCATCTTTAATTATGCATTGCATTTTTTTTAACATTTCTTAAACGATTATATTTTAGTTTTCCTTATCTGAATTTCCTATGAAATTATTTAATAATTTAAGCAAAGACAGGAGAAGAGTTTACAAATACAGAGCATAATACAGTAAGGCTGAAAACTTACATTTATTACATTCAATGTTAAAACATAAATCCGTCCTAAGTAAATTTTATTCTCTTTTTTTCATTCCTTCTTTCATCTCTATTCTCTTTACAAACAGTTACATATAGACCAAGCATGACTCAAATCATTGATTCTCCTTGCATATTATTCAATGTTGGGAATGAACACAGAGCTTCAGGAATGCAAAATAATACTCTGTCAACTAAGCTGTGCCCCAGGACAATAAGTGATACTTCGATGCTATACATGCCATTCTGTTCTTTATTTCATCTCAGACATCTGCATCATGATTTGTCTTCACTAAGGCTCCTGCCCCTGAGCTCATGATATAGCAGGAAGATATGCAAATTATGTTCCCCTCTGCTCATGAAAAGCAGCCCTGACCCACAAGCTCTAACAGAGGCACCCAGCTCTGTACTCACAGGTCCTCCAATTCAGTGATGATTACTGAACACAGAACATCCAACATGGAGTTGGGACTGATCTGGGTTTCACTTATTGTCGGGTCTGAGTGGCTGTGGGACTGTCGGGTGACAGAGATTTGTCCTGACTGTGGGCCAGGCAGGAAAACTTTAGCTACACTTTGCCCTGAATCTCTTGAGGGAAAAATCATCAAAAACACTGCAACTCTTCCTTAGTATTTGGTCCTTTGATCTCACCAGAGTAATTTCTGCTATCAGAGTTGATTTTATTTTACATCATAATACATGTTAGACTGCATAGTGTATATATTTTATATTGAGGTAAAACAGGAATCTGTTATCATAGAATTTGCATTGCATTTTTAAATGAACTGCATAAGCACAATACCCCAACCAACAGTAGAAACATACATTCAGTATAATAAAAGTAACTTTAAATTTATATCAATATACCAAAGTCCATACCAATGTAAGATATTTGAGGTTAATAGTTGTTTTTTTATCCTATATCCCTATATTCCCTCTAATTGACGACAAACATCCATAACCCACAAATGCCCATAAAACTACCCACCCCATCTCTTGGGAATGTGGGTGTCTTATTCATAAACTTACTTCCTGTTGTCTGGGGGTGATGGCATCTTTTAGGTAACCTGAGAAAATCGAGATAATGGTCAAGTGCTTGGAAAACTAGCCATAGCATTTGTTGTCCAGTCTCTGTGCAATGGGAAAGTGCAGGGCTTATCTGAAGTTCTGGCTGGAGTAGTCTGTGAGGCTGGACCATCTCATCCAGCAGCCTTGAAGCTGTTCTGGATTCAGAACTCTGAGGAAACTGCAACAGAGGCACTCTGAGAGGTTGGAGTACTTAGATCACCTATTTTTGTTGGTGTTTAGTCCCCTTGCTCTGAAAATACATAAACTTTCAAAGGTAACATACATATCTGCATTAACACAAGTTTGGACTGTGCATTGTACATAAGCTAGCCAAAGATGATTTTTTTGTTTTATGTTTGAACAGGTAAAATAGATGTCACCTGCTCTAGTTTTCCTAGATTTATTTCTTTAAACCGTAGTCAAGAGTTTCAGAAGTTCTCCCCGAATCAAACCATATCTCTATCAACCTGGAATGAATCCACAGTCCTTTGTTACATGTGGATGCAAAAGCATAACCACTTCCCCAACACAATACATTTTTTTTAGTTCCATTTTGAAGTTAAGGCATGCCTAAAGTATCTAGGCTGGTTTAATTCAGCAGTCCCTCCTACGATCCCATGTCTTTCAGCAGCTGTCACTCGCTTATCAACAATCAAAAAATTCAAAGTCAACACAACACACAGGATCCAGACTCTGTGTATTTCCCCTTTCTTTAAAAAAAATGATTTATAAACCATTAACTTTTTTCCTTTGACCATCTAGACCCATTTTATTTTCTTTCTTAAGACTATACACATTTTTAAACACACTGTAAGCTGTTTAGAGGGTTTTTTTCCCCCATTGGAACCTGCTTTACTGCGTATCTCTAACATTTTCTGTCTGCATGAGCAAAACCTTAAAGTGCTATGCTATAGCTGTGCGGTCCTATCAGCTGGGGTGGCCCCCTCTCTGGGTCTGTGAGAGACAAGCCTAAGGGCCCCTGTCCATGGGTATGTCTCACCAGGGACTGCATTCAACCACCCCAGCTCCGGGACGATGGTGACGCGTGTTGTGGCAGGCGTTGTTACTCAGTTTTTGGCGTCTGTTTGGCATGCAGCTGTCTAACTGCTCCTCTGTATATGGTAGAGTTTCTTAAAGGAGCAGCATCTTTTTTTTTCTTTAACTTTCTCAGGCCCTATGTGAAAATTTGGGCCCCAAGATGGAGCACCAAATGTAACATGCTTTTTCTTTTAGGCCACCAACCAGCTACCAGATCATGGCATGAAAACTTACTGTTTATGAATGCTTGACCTAGCTTAGGATCATCTCTAGCTAGCTCTTTTAACTTGAATTAACCTGTTTCTCTTTATCTACCTTTTGCCTTGGTGATTTTTACCTTTTTGTTATGTATGCCCCACTTTTCCTGCTGCTTCTGTATCTGTCTGTCTGGAGGATGCCTGGCTAGCTAGCCCCGGGTGTCTCCCTCTCTCTCTCCCTTCTTCTCTTCTTTCTTCTTGAGCCTAGATTTCTCCACCTATTTATTCTCTCTGCCTCCATCCCTGCCTATTCTTTTCTTGCCTGGCTATTGGCTGTTCAGCTCTTTATTAGACCAATCAGGTGCCTCAGGCAGGCAAGGTGAGATAGCAGCATACCTTTTCATAATTAAACAAATGCAGCATAAAGAAATGCAACACACCTTTGCACAGTTAAAGTAGTATTTCACATCATAAAGAAATGTAACCATCTTTACCTAGTTAAAATAATATTCCACAACAGTATAATTCCTGGCTCTCCAAGTTAAAATCATGCCTGCATGTAGAAAGATCAGCATTTACTTAGCTATTGTATGACTCTGAGGCTTAGGGGACGTTTCAAGGCCCCATTAGCCAGCTGTTGTATAGCTGAGTGAAACAAAATACTTGCATCAAGTTAATACAGGTCTCAAAGCTAACCAAGAATTTCTCCCCAGTGTGTACAATCCCTTGAATTCTTGATGTTCCTGAAGCTTCACGAGAAATGTAAAGTGAAAACAAAACTGTTTCAGAATAAATAGGAACTCTTGATTAGAACTTCAGGTTATCCCTGCAGACCAAGAGGTAGGCTAGGTAGAGACCACAAATTCAACACCAGACTCCCCAACCATGAAATTCTTTAGGGAAAAACAGAACTTGACCATGAGTCAGCATTTCTAGTTCTTCAGACATCTGCGTCAAGTATTCTTATTTTTTTTCCTATTGATAGGCTCTTTCCTAAATAAGGCAAGCTCTAGTATTTTTATCAAGAGCTCAGAACTTTGCATGTTTGAGATTTTCAGAAATAAATCCATAAACACAAAGAACCCTGAAAGGACAAAAATCATCCACCTGTACCCAGTTTGGTTGAATTTCAGTGAGGAAGGACACCTGTGAAATAAAGAATTTATTGCATAAACTTAACATGAGATTGAGAGGGTGGATCAGAGAGGGTGGAATGATCTGGAACACATTTCTGTCACAGACACTTTCTGTCAGAAAAATTCAGAGAGATAAACTGGGGGAGAGAAAAGCTTCCAGACCATAATGCATGTTGAGTGTCTCTTGACAGAAGTGCTTGAAATCAAAACGTTCCTACATAGGGATGGAGCATGTATAGCAATATCAAATTATCTGACATATTCGTTACTTCAAGTCCCCAGGATAAATAAAAAAGGAAACATTTGAAAACAATAGTAAAAAGTTTCTCAAATCTATTGGAGGCCTAAATACATAAGAAGGCCAGTCAGCCAAAGCTGATGTTCTTCTAGCTGCTGATACAGGGTGCTTCTTCTGTACGAGTTCTGTTAAATGAGGAGGAATGTATATTTAAATATGCCGTAGGCTCTGCCATCTTAACAATCTAGGTCTGTATTAAGCAAAGGGTAGCCATTAGCCATGTGTGGCTTTTGAGCACTTTGCTCTCTGAAGGCATTTTATATGCATTAAAGATCCTTCAGCTGGGTTTGAAATAAACTAGAACATTATGATTGTGGAGGAAAGGAGCTGTGAAGACTGAGGGATGAAATATCTTGGCCTATCTATCTTTAGACTCCTAAAAATAATGTATTTACAACCTTTATGCCTGACCCAACACCAGTGACACTTAGGTAAAACACTTAGAATGTATTTACTTTGCAGACTACTCACTTTGACCAACTCTACCACCAAGAATGATGCAGGATAGCATATAAAACCCATAGATGAGATTTCCCTGTTCTGCTATAACCTGCATACTCGATGCTCCCACTAAAGTATATGGTAAGTGCATTGGTTTATAACCTTCTTTTGTTCTGTGCCTATTCATATAACTTCTTCCACAATAGAAGGCAACCTAAATCCACGTTCCTGCTGTTGGTCAAAATGAACTATTATTATTCTCTTTAGCACATGAGCTGTATTTAAATTAACATTAAAAACAGGATTGATACATGGTGCAATTGTACAGTATTTTGGATTAAATAAAAGATATTATTAGAAATAATTTTAGCCATTTTCTTGTTTCCTTAAATTATAGTGGCAGAAAGTTTCATGTTATGTTAGGAGCTTGTACTATTCTTTTATTGGATCAGAATTTGGTTGGTGAGAGCATTGTGAAGCTGATCAAACACTTGTCTCAAATCAGATAAATTGGAACTATACTTTCAGTTGTTTTATTTTGTTAGCACTAATTTAGTTTTATTTTCCTTTGAATCATTTGCAATTGTTTTGATTTTGTATTTCTGGAGGGGAACCAGAAACAGTGTATATCAGAAAATGTCATTAATAATTAGCAATAGATGATCCTGAACTGAACATATAACACTTGAGATTTTAAGGTTAGGTGTTTGGGCTATATCAACTCTCCATCTTGTAGTTCACAACAGAGAAAAGTGGTATGAATCATTCTGCTTATTTTTATGTTTTCTTTGAATATATAATGAGGAATATTAAAATGTTTTAAAAATTCAAGTGCTGCATATAATGGAGACTTCTTAACACATCACTTAAAACAGAGTAGAATTTTAAATGTTTCATTTTCTTCCCTTTAAAGACCTTTAGTTTATTTTCATTTAATAGCCATTCAATTAAATGAAAAACATTGCTTGTAGTCATTAAGAACTCTGTTCAATAACACATTTGACTGTTAGTTTCTACAGGCTGAATATGAACCACTAAAAAAAAATGATGTGATTCATGAATATTTGAGTACCCGATATGTACCAAAGAATACCCTGGAACACAGACACCACTTTGTGTGATGTATGCAATTCATTCCCTCAAGGAACTCACAGTCTTATGTGTGGCCATTTCCCTGGCAGAGTTTTCTGTGGCCATTTCCCCTGCAGAGTTTTCTGTGGCCATTTCCCCTGCAGAGTTTTTTTTCTTTCTCCACTAAATAGTCTGTTTGATTTTTGTCTTCCATCCTATCATTTGACATCTCAGAGAAAGCGAATAGTAGTATGCCTTTCTGCTCTTAGAGTCTCGTTACCACGCTCAGATGCACCTGTGATCTTCCAAGTTAGAGAAAAGGATAAGGATGCTTGAGAAGCTACAGGGTGGAGAAATGGCTCATAGACATCTGTGTGAAGTGAGGGTTGCTCCGTGGTCATTTACCAAACTGGGATATTTGAGAAATCACCACTGCAGGTCTTGCTGCCCTGAGAAAAGCATCAAAGTCACAGTTTTACTGGGATGACCTGTGGATTAAAATTGCTTTTCTAAGAATATTTTGCTCAAAAAGACTTTCTGTTTTCATCTCAACAGTGTGCTCTAGCCTGAACAATGTCTGTTTCTAACAGCACACATATTACAAAGGATGTTGAAAATTTGCTGCTATACAATGCTAAGAAATATATAAGGTGTTCCACAAAGGCACAAGAATTAGGAAAAATTAATAATAACTAAATGCTGCTACATCTGAGCTTCTATAGGATAGGTGTGTAAGTGCATCTGTGTGTGCATATGTGTGTAGTTTACTTCCATGAAACAATCAAAGGTGCTTTTATTTTGGTTGTTCAAATTACATTCAAACAAAAAAAATGGAAAGATATTGAGAAAATAAGTTAGAATGCACCCACATAATTTGGAATAAAAGTGAGCAAATTTGTATTTTTTTGTATGTTTTCCAGCTCCCCTTTGGAAGGACCTAGAGAATAAGAGTGTATATTAAAATGTGTAAATATGTTAGAAATTGGCAAGAGGTGTAATTGATGTATTAGAATATCAAAGACCACACACACACACACACACACACACACACACACACACACACACACACGCACACACACACACACACACACATGCACACACACACACACACACACACACACACACACACACGCACACACACACACACACACACACACACACACACGGATCCCCTAGGAAGCCCCACACATACTGGCTTAGAAGTAACCAGTTGGTCTCTGTTGCCGATATTTAACATTGAAAGCTCAATGCTCAACACTAACATCCAACTAAAAGTCCAGGTTTAATGATATGAAACAGGAAGTCTGAGTATTAATAATACTAATTGATTGAAATGCTGGCATAGAGTAAAATGTAGAAAAGTAACTGCAAGCCCTCCTTTGCTGTAGACACTACCCAAGGAAACAACATTAAGGAGGGCACATCTGCTTTGGCTCACGGTTTCAGAGTTTTGCTCTGCGGGTACTGGCTCCATTGCTTTTAGGCTATGGGAGGTAGAGTGTCACAGAGCGGTATGTGTGTGTGTGTGTGTGTGTGTGTGTGTGTGTGTGTGTGTCTGTGTGTGTGTCTGTGTGTGTGTCTGCACAAAAATATATAAATACAACATGCTGGGTCTATTTGGTTGTTTGTGTATATGGTGTAAAGGGCTGACCACTCTGAATTGGAGAACCAATAATGGGGCTCATCCTTGGTGGAAGCTAATTCTCCTCCCAGCAGTCATTAGTTGATTGTAGCTGTTTGTAGAGAGGTGGGGCCCTGTGAAATTTTCTCTATTGTCATTGTTATAGTATTGTTTGTGCAGTCATTTCTAGGAGAGACTGTTTCACAGTGGACTTCCTGACACTACCTTTACCAAAGAAACCTCTCTATACAGCAAATGGAGACCACCCCAGAAAACCACAGCTGAGCACAACACAGAGAACAGGCTGTTGGGTCCTAGCCCAAGAGAATACATCTACATCACAGCTCCTGCATCCAAGGCTCCTGCATCCTTGTGTGTGTGTGTGTGTGTGTGTGTGTGTGTGTGTGTGTGTGTGTGTGTGTGTGTGTATGCAGCAATAATAATCAATGAAAAAGAGGTTATCAACTTGAGAGTTGGGAAGACATGGGAGGGATTTCTAGCTAAACAGGTATTGAGGGAGGAGGAAAAATGGTATAATTCTATTTTGATTAAAAATATATCATAAAAAGAATTTTTAAAAACCATCATAAACTTTACAATTGGTAACAGTCATGAGAATGAAACAAAAAATGGAAAGGACGATGTTCAATGAGAAGCAAATAAAAACACATGCCCCACATTCTGCAGGTGGAATTCAAACAGCCCTAACAAATGCCTTACAGAAATTAAGCCCAGTTATTATTTTTATTCTGCTTAGATTCCCATTTTTATCATTCGTTTAGAAACATCTAGATTTGTGTTAGGGGGAAATATGGGTAATTGGTGCCTTTATAAAATTGAAGGCTGTGTTCATGAATCCACCTGGGTGGCCATTTATACATTACAGAAGGGAATTTCTTCTCCAGAGAGTATTATATAGGACATCCAAGAAGCCATCCCTCTTAGAAAAAAGATGTCCTTTCACTGTTTGCCATTTAGAAAGCCATAGAAAATAGAAAGTAGGCAGGATTTTAGTATAGTGTTTGGGTAATGTTGGTGGCTGTCAGTACAACCAGAACTACTAAGAGGAACAGTAAGTACAGCAACCAACTGAGGCATGGTGGATGAGTGTTAGGAAATGAAGATCATAATCCTGCAAATGGAACATCCTTCTAATTAATTCTATGGTTATAAGATGTTGAATAGGATTGAAAAGATACTGAGGGATTTATACACAGAAAAAAAATGTCCTTTAAGGAATCTTCATTTGTTATGACAGGTATTACAATTGTAGAGATGAAAGATGATTTTTTATTCAGTTTCCATTAACTAACTTGAAACCTGATTTAAGATGCAGCAATTTTACCTATTGAAGCTTTGTTTGCTGCTCATCATCCAGGGAAGCTGGTCAGGAATTCCAGGTAGGACTTGAAGTAGAGACCATGGAGAAGTGCTGCTTACTGGCTATGAAAGATAAACATACTGTGGTCTTGATGTCTCCAGTACCCTGGGGCATCTACTTTAGCTGCAGCTTTATATTCACCAATGACCTCTCTAGAAACATGGGACATTGCTTTGATATTTGACTGTTTTGTGTAAGGAAGGTAGAGGACTTTGGAGTTCTGTTAAGGCAAACCCATTATGTACTTGTAGCTTATGTGAGAACTTGGAAGACAATTTTGAGAGAAATGCAGATTACGGAGGCCTGGCTTGAGATGCTTCAGGGGAAAGTTTGAAAGTCCCTCAGAAACTCTATCAGGGCCATTCATGTGATATTGTGAATTAAGATTCTGTGGTTTCTGGTCAGTTAGGTCTAGAAAATCAGCTGTGATTAAGAATAGACCAACACCACTAAGGTTAACTCTTCTGGAATTTCTTCAGAGTCAACACACAGAAGCAGTGGTCTAAAGGGGCTCAAGGCTATAACTCAAGTTGAGAGTCAAACTTAGAAATGCATGAAGATCTCCCAAATTGTACTAGTTTGGGCAGTAAAGGGGCTTCAGAACTGAGAGGTTGATGGAGAGAAGCTAAGGCTTGACAACATAAGAGTTCAGGAGAGGCCACCAGTGAAGATAAAGCTTCACTTGAAGATGCCCCAGGATGATGGAGATGTCCTAACCACTTTCTGTCCTAGTTTGTCCTGGTTCTGTTGCTTTGACAAATATGACCAAAAGCAATTTGAGGAGGAAAGGATTTGTTTCATCTTCTATGTACTAAGTGAGGTTCACCATCGAGGGAAGCCAGGGCTGGACTCCAGACATAAACCTGGAGACAGGAACTGAGGCAGAGACCAGGGAAGCTACCTTTCACATACAAAGAAGCCCTCTTTCTCAGAGCTGTCTTTGCCCACAGTAGACTGTGGTGCCCCACAGACAAGCCCACAGGCCAGCCAATCTGATGGAAGAAGCTATGCAATTGCTCTTCCCTCTTACCAGGTGTACCAAGTAAACAACCAAGATTAGCCACCACATTCATAACCTTAAAGAAATCAACCGCATAAAACTACAAACCACTTTTTATAATGTGTTATTTTCTCACAAATTTTTGGCACTTTCTAGTGTTAGTGATGCCTTCTGCTAATTTTCTTTCAGGACCATTACTTGCTGAGGAATGAGACCACATCCTCCTGAGTGTTAGACTGACAGAGATCGAGGGCAAAATTCCTGCCCTTATTTAAAAAAAAAAGATCATTGGATGCAGAAAAGACCACAATCATTTATAGACTTCCTATTATGAACTACCCAGGGGCTATTACAATTCTAGATCTTTACAACTGTTATTTAAAAAGTACCAATACTAGTCAGGGTTCTTTAGAGGGACAGAACTGTTAGAATGAATATATATTAAAAGAGGATACATTAAATTGGCCTACATGGTAGTCCTGTCTTCATACAGGAAAGGCTGACAAAAAAAATACTTTCCCAGCCCACGAGGCTGCATGCTTCAGTGGCCGAAGTATGGCACCCAAGCACTGATGATTGCAGAGGGCTCCTAGTCTTCATCCTATATTGGAAGGCACTAGAAGGCTGAAGAAGCTGGGCTCCGATATCAATAAGCAGTAGTGGCAGTGACAGCCAATGATTAGATGTGCCGACCACCAACAGGTGAAGGCAAGCAGAAAAAAAGTGAAAGTGTTCCTTTTGAAGCCTGTTTGTGTCTGGGGCAGCTGCACTGTGGTCCAATCGCACTGTGGGGAAGGCCTTCTCCACTTGGCACAACCTTCTAGGAAGTGCTGTGGCAGATTTTCCTGGAGGTTTCCCCTCTTAGTTGATTCCAGATTCAAACAAGTTAACAACCAAGGCTACCTAAAATACTGTCTTAAAAAGACATTAAAATACATAATTAATCAATTTTAATTGAAAATTTTAAAAAATGCTCTTCATTTTACAGCACATCACAAAGACAACCTAATTAAAACCAAGTGATACATATGTCAAACCTGGGGTGGGTGTCTGTGTCCAGAGGAGAGATACAGAGTTTGGAACAGCAACAAGCAACATGAATAAAACATCGAAGAAATGGTAGCAATTTAATCACTAGTCATTATCTGGCTGGATTCTGTCCTTTTTTTAGAGATGAAAATAGTTTAATAGCTGCTGCAGATCAATTTCACAAATAACAGTAAATTGCCAATTGCATCTAAGATTATAAGAATATTAAAACCAGTCATGGTGATAAAATGCTTTGGGATTCTGAGAGAACCAGGGAGGCTGAGGTTGGAGTTGAGGTCTGGGTAGAGAGCCATTCTTTGGAGATCTGATTTGAAGAAATGATTGTGTTAGACATTCCAGTGATAACAACACCCTCAGCTATACCACAGGTTAAAAAAATCCTTGTGCCACTTTAGGGTGAAAAGTCTTTAACATGTATCCATAGTGTTGAAAAAAAATATGCCTCAGGAGTCCCAAGGAGGAGTGGATATTCTACTAGCAGCCTCCTGCATGAGGGGTGAGTGTAGGAAGGTGAAGTCTAAATATAGCTGCCTAATTCCTCCTAAAAGACAGAGAAGCATCCTCTGTTACCCCCCCTAATGCAGAACCCCACTTTGCTAGGAAGTCCAAGCATTCTGTAAGCAAGGTTTTCCAGGAATACCATGAAGCAGGGAGCAGAAACCCCTGATCCTCTCTTGTTAAGAAAAGGGTCTCAGCCGGGCGGTGGTGGCGCACGCCTTTAATCCCAGCACTCGGGAGGCAGAGCCAGGCGGATCTCTGTGAGTTCGAGGCCAGCCTGGGCTACCAAGTGAGTCCCAGGAAAGGCGCAAAGCTACACAGAGAAACTCTGTCTCGAAAAACCAAAAAAAAAAAAAAAAAAAAAAAAAAAAAAAAAAAAAAAAAAAAAAAGGGTCTCAGCTTTTGAGTAGTCCACTACATGCTGAGATGGCTCAGATAGATTCTTCTGTGTTGTCAACTCAAAATTCTGAGCACACATCTAGCCAAGTATTACGCTTCTGGTTGGGAGATGATTTAGCCAGTAAAGTGCTTGTAGCATACTCTGGACCAGAAGGAAGAAGGGTCCCTAATGGTAAGGTGTTGAGTGGGCCAACCAGGGATGAGAAATAAAGAAAATGAGAAGTAAAGAAGAAAGAAGCAATAGCTCGGACCAGGAGGTTTTGCATAATCTGATAACTTGTGCCAAGTGAGTTTATGAAGAAGTACGGCATCATATATACTATTTGTAGAGGGCAGAATGGCCAAGGTCAATAGGGAGCTAAGTCAAACAATGTTGGCAAAGAGAACACAAGATACCTCAGACACAGGTGCCTCAGGACTGGTAACCACAACCCAGGGGGAAGAGTTGGGACTTCAGAAACTGCAACCTTGACTCTTCTAAGGCACCAGTTCCAGTGTCAGAGTGACCTTGTCATGTCTACCCCTGGACAAGGACACAGAACTAAAGTTCCCTTTGTCCTTTCTTTTTTTATTAAGATTTTTTTTATTCATTTTGCATTCTAATCACAGATCTCCCTCTCTCTCCTCCTCCTGCCCTCTTAGCCTTTCCCCTCAATGTAACCCCCATCCCCTACTCTGAAAAGGTAAGGCTTCCCATAGGGAGTCAGCAGAGCCTGGTACATTCAGTTGAGGCAGGTCCAGGCCCCTTCCCCTGCATCAAGGTTGTGCAAAGTGTCCCACCATAGGTAATGGGCTCCAAAAAGCCAGCTCATGCACCAGGGATGGATCCTGATCCTACTGCCAGAGGGGCCCAGTTGTGGATATAGCTCTGTGTGCTATGAATGTGTTGCTCTGATTGGTTAATAAACAAAGTGCTGATTGGCCAGTAGCCAGGCAGGAAGTAAAGGCGGGACAAAGAGAGAGGAGAATTCTAGGAACAGGAAGGCTGAGTCAGCCAGCAAGACACAGAGGAAGCAAAATGTGAAGGCAGAACTGGAAAAAGGTACAAAGCCATGTGCCTAAACATAAATAAGAATTGTGGGTTAATTTAAGATGTAAGACCTACCTAGCAAGAAGCCTGAGCCATTAGGCCATACAGTTTTAATTAATATAAGCCTCTGTGTGTTTATTTGGGTTTGAGTGGCTGTGGGTCCAGATGGGACTGGAGAAAACTCCAGCTACAGGGCCCTTAAGCAGATCAAGCTACACAACTGTTTCCCTTAATCAGTCCCATGGAGGCTCCAAAGCTGTTAACCTAAAGTTCATGAGTTGCCACTAGTTTGGTTTGTTTGTCTCTGTAGGTTTCCCCATCATAATCTCGATGCCCCTTGCTCATAAAATCCTTATTCCCTCTCTTCGACTGGACTCCTGGAGCTCAGCCTGGTGTTTGACTGTGGGTCTCTGCATCTGCTTCCATCAATTACTAGATGAAGGCTCTATGATGACAGTTAGGGTATTCGCCAATCTGATTACCAAGGTAAGCCAGCTCAGGCACCCTCCCCTTTGTCCTTTCTTTTTTTATATTTTCTTTTTTTAATTTTATAATTTTTTATTTAAAAAAAAATTCTTTCCTTTTACATATCAACCCCTGTTCCTCCTCCCTCCTCTTTTCCCACTCTCCCCACCTACCTCCATCCCACCCCATCCCCTCCTCATAGAGGGTAAGGCCTCCCTTGGGTAGTCAACACGGGCTGGTATACCAAGTTTTCTTTAATCAGGGCCTCTAAGCAAGTCTTGGTTGATCTAGCTCCCCACAACCATACAAGCATACGGACATGAATTGATGTCGAGTACCCACCTAAAATGCCATGCATAGTGGCACACACTAATTATTCCAGCCCCAGAGTGTGGAGACAAAAGGATCCCTAGGGCTCACTGGACAGCTCTCCTACCTCAATCAGTGAAGTTCAGGCCACTCAGTGACCAAGTTTATATGAAAACAAAAACAAAAACAAAAACAGGTTAAGTGGCACAAACTATTAATCTTAGTACTGAAAGGGAGAGGCAGGTGGATCTCTATGAGTTTAGGGCTATCTTGGTCTACATAGTGAGTTCTAGACCAGTCAGGCCTACATAGTGAGACTCTGCCTAAAAACAACCAACAAAACAACAACCTAAAATGGACAGTACCTGAGGAATAGCAACGAAGGTTGACCTCAGGCCTTCACATCCACCTGCACAATTATGCACCTGTATAAATAGTCACATACACACACACACACACACACACACACACACACACACACACACACACACACTGCTTTTAAATATTGTATTTGTTCAACTAAGCAAAGTCCATATGAACTTGCAGAGATGGCAACAGCATGCACAGGGCCTACATGGGTCTGCACCAGTTCCCCTTCCTGCATATATACTATAGCTTTCGGTTTTGTGCTTTTATGGGATTCTTGAACGTGTAAACAAGTGGATCTCTGATTGTTGTGCCTTCTCTTGGGGCTCTTTTATTCTTGTGTTGGCTTGTCTTATCCAACGTCGATATGATGGTATTCATTTTACTGTATTATAGTTTATTTTGTCTTGTTGTTTTCTCCTAGAAGCCTATTGTTTTCTAATGAGACATAGAAAGGGAGCAGATCTGATGATAGAGGAGCCAGGGAGGAACTTGGAAGAGTAGAGGGAGGGGAAATTGAGTTCTGATTATAATTGTACGAGAAAAGAATCTACCTTTAATAAAAGGGAAAAATAAATAAAATTATAAAAAAGAAAAATATTTTATTGATAATATTTTGTATCCATGTATCAGTTGCCCATTTAGAAGATAGCTTTTTATCAATATTATTTTTATCTAAACTCATACTTGCCTTCTACTCATCTATTTTTGTATCTATTTAATTAAGTAATTTTGAGCAATTAAGCAGCACAGAATCCTTGAGCTAAATACCTACAAGCACACTTCCTGTTGAGGATATTGATGGTAAAGAAGACTCAGTGATTTGTTCAGCATAACAAGCTGGTACTTTTAAAGATCTGGAGCTTGCTGTGAGCAGGAAGACAAATCCCTTCTCACCTGAGATTTGGAAGAGGGATTACTCAGGCTGTGCAAATGACTGAGATCTGGTCCCTGTTGATGTTAGAGTGTTTGAAATGTAAAGATTTTTTTCAATGCAAATGAAATGTAAATTTAAAAGAATTCCCCTTGAAATGTAGGTGAGACCTCTATCCAGAAACTACAGAAATACTAGATAGCTCCATATTTCATCACTATCAAGGAATGAAGTAGAAGAACCAGATTAGGTACACAATGCCAATTCATATCACCTTATGTTACATTCCCAGATACAAGGCTATGTAAACATCACTGCTTGATTGTATGTGCCCTCAAAGATCTGATGAAATCTGGGCTACATTTAAATAAATAAATAAATAAATAAATAAATAAATAAATAAATAAATAAATAAATAAACAAACAAATAAATAAATAAAACATTCATCATTCCTAATTGCTTTTTCTTTTCTCTTTTATTGAAATCCACAAAGATACCCACACAACAGACTGCTGGCAATGGTCGAGAGACAGCCCGAACTGACCTACTCTGGTGATGGGATGGCCAAACACCCTAATTGTTGTGCTAGAAACCTCATCCAACTACTGAGGGATCTGGATGCAGAGATCCATGACTAGGCCCCGGGTGGATCTCTGGGAGTCCAATTAGCGAGAAGGAGGAGGGTTTATATGAGCGAGAATTGTTGAGACCAAGGTTGGATAAAGCACAGGGACAAATAGCCAAATGAATGGAAACACATGAACTATGAACCAATGGCTGAGGGGTCCCCACTGGATCAGGCCCTCTGAATGGGTGAGACAGTTGATTGGCTTGATCTGTTTGGGAGGCATCCAGGCAGTGGGACCAGATCTTGTGCTCATTGCATGAGTTGGCTGTTTGAAACCTGGGGCCTATGCAGGATTGTTTGGCTCGGCCTGGGAGGAGGGGACTAGACCTACCTGGACTGAGTCTACCAGGTTGACCTCAGTCTGTGGGGAAGGTTTTGCCCTGGAGGAGAGGGGAATGGGGGGGGGGTTGGGGGGAAGGTGAGGGGGCCGGGAGGGGGGAGAACAAGGGAATCCGTGGCTGATATGTAGAACTGAATTGTATTGCAAAATAAATTTAAAAAAATAAATAAATAAATAAATAAATAAATAAATAAATAAATAAATAAATAAAACATTCATCATTCCTAATTGCTTTTTCTTTTCTCTTTTATTGAAAATAGATTCTTCTCTCATACAATACTTCCCAACCACAGTTTCCCCTCCCTCCATTCCTCCTATTTGAGCCTCCCACCTCCTCTGGCCCCCTAATACACTCTCCTTCCATTTTCTCTTCAGAAAAGAGCAGGTCTCCAAGAGATGACAGCCAAACATGACAAAAAAGATACAATAAGATAAGGCAAAAGCTCTCATATTGAGGCTGGACAAGACAACTCAATAGAAGGAGAGTCCCAAGAGCAGGCAAAAAAGTTAGAGACACACCTGCTCCCACTGTTTGGAGTCGCATAAGAACACCAAGCTAACGGTCAGAGCATATATACAGTGGACCTGGTGCAGACCCATTCAGGCCCTATGCTTGCCATTTCAGGTTCTGTGAGCCCATGTGAGCCTTGCTTAGCTGTTCTCCTGGTGTCCTCCATTCCCTCTGACTCCTACAATCTTTTCTCCCCATCTTTCATGAGGATCCCCAATCTCTGAAGGGAGGGACCTGATGGAGGCCTCCAATTTAGACTCTCTCTCCACATAATTTCTGGTTGTTGTTCATTGCACCTACTACCATCTGCTGCTGGAGGAAGCCTTTCTGATGAATGGACATGGTATCGATCTATGAGTATAGCAGAATATCATTGGAAATCATTTCTTTGGGTTTTTTTTCCAGTTGTGTTTGGTTCTACCCTAGGTCTCTGGGCTATCCAGTCTCTGGTTCTTGGCCATCCAAGCAGTGTGTAGGGCATGGGCTTCCTCATGTGGCATGGGCAGCAAGTTAAACCAAACATTAGATGGCCACTCTCACATGTTCTGCACCACCATTGCCCCTGCACATCTTGTAGGCAAGACAGATCATAGGTCGAGGGTTTTGTAGCTGTGTTGGTGTCCAGGTTTCTCTTTCTGTAGCCTGCAGAGTACCATCTAGCTCCAAGGAGACTAGAATGTACGGATGAAGGCTCTAAACCCAGTTCAGCTTGACCTCTTTGTGTTCAATGAACTGAGTCCAAGTTGCCCTCGACAACAGGGTAGTGATGTCAGTTTTTTGTCATAGCATCAGCCTAGGTTGTTAAGGGATCTCCACAGGACCTCCATGGCCAACAGAATATAACCCAGTCCCACCCCTGGAAGTCTTGCCTGGCTACAAAAGATGGCCCGTTCAGACTTGGTATAATCATTCCTAATTTCTATAAGCTATAGTGGTAAGAAAACAAATGACTTAGATAATATCTGTACACACAAGCTGAATTAAATTACATTTTGATCCAGCCACAGTATCAGAAAATAATAGAAGTGTTAAAGCTGAATTTATATGTATTAATTATGAATTATGAATTCCAATGATTAATTTTACAGTGAAGGGATCTGATTCATAAAAATATAGTTACAATCAACATTTCTTTTCTCCCAGCACCAGCAAGGAAGCATTGTACTACATATTAGTCATATAAATAAGGTTATGCTGTCGTAGTGACATTAACATGAATTATAACATTGCATTATAGGTTTGTTTCAGTAACATTTTATGCTCATAATAGGACATGTCAGAGTCATTCAAAGGTTTTGTTAAGGGAAGAACTGATATCACAATACAATGCAGTAGGGGTGAGGGAGAAAGGACTGGGGGGTTACATAGACTTTTTTTCCTGTTCAAGTCTAGAGGACACATCTAGTGGTATTTGTTCCGCTCATGATCTTGGCCTGTAGAGTCTAAAGGAGGTAGTGCTTCCTGCCATTGTAAGTGACCTCTTAAAAGGAGAGGGAGAAGGATCACATGCACTTTCTCCCTGCTCCTGCCTGCTAGGTGGATTTGCTCCAGGTCAGATCAGAGGACAGCTTCAGCTGTCTATTCTGTTCTGAAATTTGTGAGTGTATTTCCTCAATTTACATATTAATAAATCCCTATTACTCATTAAATAGTCTCATGTGGATTCATCATAATAGACACACCTGCCATTTCTACTTGAATTTCTGTAATCAAGACTATTCATATGGGCCTACCTCACTCTGGCTTACTACCCAGGAAATGGGTCAGTAGAATTGATCTCAGCACACTTCTGATATTTACAGCACAGAAATGGAACCCGGAAGTAGGGGCAATGACAAAGAAAAGCCAATCAGCTACTTGGAACTGCATAATAACCACACTTAAAGGAAGGCATGTCAGTCAATCTGTCTTTCTGCATATTGTTGACACATAATCAGTAAACCATTTAATTACACATTCAAGCATAACTCCACTAGGTCTGACCAAAGAGGATGGACTTGCCCTTGTGCCTTCTGCATGTGGCTACAAGCCATATCCTGCTTTGTAATTCCTTAAAATTCAATGATTTTAGTAGAAAAAAAAAAGTGTCAGAAGTGTCGCAGAACAGGTTACTGCTAGACACTGGGTCTAAGACTTAATGGCATCCTGTTGTGATTGCAAATTTCTTCACAGAAATGAGTAGTCAGGTGGTTCTATGACATTAAATCATTACAATATTTTATAAGTTTTTCCCTTAGGTTCTATTCCAAGCAGGGAAAGACATCTGCCTCCCAAATGAAGTGTTAAAATGAATATGAAGGTGAATTCTTCTCTATGCTTAGAATTAGGTGCTTAGAAATCAATAACATGTTAAAAAGTAAGAAGTGTGTTGTTGCTAAGGAAAAGTTATCCACAATTTATAAGCAAAAGAACACAGCAACAAAAGACAATCAACCATTACATAATGGTTGAAGCAAAAGACTTTGAGAAATAACCTTCTCTGTGCAGCCCCCAAGGAAAATTTTGTGGTTCTGAATTACTTGAGAATTCAATCACATTGTTGTCTCTTTCTAGGGCACAAGGCCAAGGCCAACATTGTAATGCTAGTGAGTTGCTATGAAAATCTGAAATGAAGAACACTGAGATGGAAAGTAGCTAATTAGAAAATGATTACCATACAGGAGCACCCATATGAGCATACAGGTGCTCACACATACCTCAGTGTGATGTGCATTTCCTTGCATTTATGAAGTAGGGTTTCTCACCTTCAGTTTTTGAGGCCAGTAAGTCTCTTGTGGGCTTTCTTGTGCACTGTAGGATGTCTAGTAGCATTCCTGGTCTCTCTCCATGCATGAGGAATCCTTCCCTCCAGATGTGACAATAAAAATGTCTCCAGATATAAACAGAAATCTGGAATGGTAATACCTCTAGAATTTATTTTTCAGGATTGTTTTAGCTATCCTGGATTTTCGTGTTTCCATATAAAGTGGAGGATTTGTTTTTCTGTTTCAGTGAAGAATGATGTTGTAATTTTGATGGTGATTATATTGAATATGTAAATTGCTCTTGGCAGTATAGCCATTTTCACATTATTAATCCTACTGATCCTTGAGCATGGAAGATATTTTCATATTCTAGTGTTTTCCTCAATCTATTTCTTCAGTGTCTTAAGATTTTTTATTATACAAGTCTTTTACTAGTTTGGTTAGAGTTATCACAATTTTTTTGAAGCTATTGTGAAAGGTACCTTTTCTCTGATTTCTTTCTCAGTATTTCTGTCATTCGTATATAATAAGTTACTGATATTTGTGTGCATTAATTTTGTATCCTGCTACATTTCTTAAGGTGTTAATCCACTGTATAAGTTTCCTAGTGGATTTTTAGAGTCTTTTATGTATAAAATCATCTGTAAATATGAATACTTTGACTTCTTCCTTTTCTGTTTGTATCCTTTTGATCTCCTTCAGTTGTCTTATTGCTCTAGCTAAGACTTCTATATAGAAGAACTATATAGAATTGGTGTGGAGAGAGGGGATCTCTTTGTCATATTCCTGATTTTAGTGAAAATACTTTGAGTTTCTCTCCATTTAGGATGATGTTTGTGGACTTGTTATCAATTACCTTTATCATGTTGAAGTATGACTCTTCACATTCCTAGTTTCTATAGTACTTTTATCATGAAAGGATGTTGGATTTTGTCAAAGGTAGTTTCTGCATCTAATGAGATGATCATGTGTATTTTGTCTTTTAGTCTCTTTATGTGATGCTCATGTTTATTTATTTACATGTGTTGAATCATCTCTGCATCTCCAGGATGAAGTCAACTTGATCATAATGTATAATTTTTATGTGTTCTTAAATTTATTTGCAAGTATTTTTTTGAGAGATTTTGCATCTATGTGCATAAGAGATATTGATCTATACTTTTCTTTTTTATTAATTCTTTATGTAGTTTGGTATCACGATAATAACGGCTTCCTTCAGTTTCTATACCCATAGATGGGGCATTTCTCAACCCTCAATAGATAATCTTCTGGCATTAGATTGTAATTATCACAGAAACCCACAACTGGACAACATGCAGAGAGTGAGAGACTTCATAGCAATCAGCCCTAAATGGCTTTACCAAGAACCTCTCCTGTGGGCTCAGGGATCTATGCAGAAGAGGAGGCAGAGAGATTTTAAGAGCTAGAGGTGGTAGATGACTCCAAAGAAATTCTGTCTTCTAGACACAACAGGGCTGATACACATAGAAACTCACAGAGACTATGACAGCATATACAAGCACTGCACAGGTTCAAACCAAACAAAATTCCAGCAAAAAAGGAGGGAAACTGGATACAAAGCCTCACCCCTAGTCAAGAAACTATTTGCAATTAATGTCTTTTGGGAAAGGGAAAACGGGTTTCCTCCAATGAGTGTATAAGTATATTAATTACACTCTAGTGCAGGCCCTATGCTTAGAAGTAGTTGGCCAACACAAAATAGACTCCATGTTTTGTTTGTTCCTATTTTTTTGTGCATGTACACATTTTTTTGCTTTGTTGTGGTGTTTTTTAATCTACTGTTTTTTGGGATTTGGGGTTTTGTTGTTGTTATTTTGAGAGGGGGCATATGTTGATAGTGGGGTAGGGGAGGATCTGGGAGGAATTAGAGGGGAGAAAGATTATCATCAAAATACATTATATTTGACATAATAATATTAATTCACTAAAGAATAACATCCCTCAAAAAACCCTCAGAAATAATTCAACCTAGTCATAAAGACTGCTGTCTAAAGTATCTAAGCAGGTCATTTAAAATAATCGTGTTTGAGTAACAAAAGGTCAAAGAGGGGGTTATAATTTGTTTTTTGATACTTTGCAGTTTTCTTTTGTTGACTACAACAAAATTTTATTTTTGTTATTTTGTTTTGTCAAGACAAGGTCTCACTGTGTGTTATCATGGATGGCCTGGAATGATTTTTGTAAATCAGGATGGCCTCACAGTCACAGAAATTTTACTTTTTTGGGGACATATACAAAAGTAGGCAGTGGTTTATCAAAATAATGATACATGTTTTTCCTGCTGTGGCTACATTCTTAAACTTTATGATGTTTGTATGCTCAGGAAAACTATTTATTATGCTTTTTACCTGAAAATAAGATTCTATGTTTTTTTTTTATTTCTGTGTCTGTTGCTTTGAGCAATCTCTAGAACCTAATAATCATTTCAGAATTACTGAAAAAGAAAATAAATAGTACATTTCAAGTGGTATAATAAAAATGCCTTATAGGAAGCTGCTGTGCCCAGGAGGCTTTAATAACATACTCTTGGTACTGTTCACATTAATTCCATGTTGGAATTATTTATTTTAACAAATCTGATCAATATTTGAAAATACTCGATTCTTTTAAAATATAGACTTTAAAAACATTTTATTATATAATAACCACCTTTGTTTCTGTATTTTCTGTATATTTGATCAGTTGAAGGTATAATTATAATTAGATGCATTGTATATTCAATTAAATATGGCACATATCAGTTTTCTGATCTGGAAGTTATTTTGGTCCTCAAGGAAGCAACTAGAGGCTCAGGTATATTTTTTATTGTCAGAATTAGAGGGCATTGAGAATGTAAAGGACAGGTATGCTGCTAAGTACTCTACTATGTGCAGAACAAACTCATTACAGAGAAATGTACAAATATGTCAATAAAGTCACTTCTACACACCATTATTTGAACTGAAGGGACAGAGGAAAAGAAGTTTTCAGTGATTAACAAGTTTGTCCTCCCAAGTGAACAAATGTGGAACAGAAATCAGAACCTCTTAGCACACAGGATTTCAATACACATTGAAGGCTCTATTTTTTTTTGGTTTGATTTCCTTCTCTGCCTGAATAACAGT
This sequence comes from Peromyscus californicus insignis, assembly GCF_007827085.1. Lineage (NCBI taxonomy): Eukaryota > Metazoa > Chordata > Mammalia > Rodentia > Cricetidae > Peromyscus > Peromyscus californicus. The sequence goes on from NW_026294584.1 coordinate 37,152,722, forward strand.
TGACGAAAATAATCCTGCATTCACCAGTGTATGTTAAAAGACTGAAAATAAGGCAAAAACTTATGTGTATGTATAGAGTGATTAGGATGGCAATTTGCTTATCATGGAGAAGAGCAAGGACAAGCTAAGGCAATTTGGGTCAAAGGAGCATTAAAAGCTGAATGAGTGGGTTCTGTGACCTATGGCTACATCACAGAGCCACAAAACAAAGCATGAGTGAATAGTTACCAGCGTCTGTAAACAACAGTCTATTGGAAATCCCATTTGGCCATAAAACTTAATAAAAATTCTGTTTCCATAGACTGTATAAAAACTGTATGTGTACTTTCCTCTAAGCTATTTAAACACTAGCAAAACTTGCCAATAAATATGCAAAAGCAGCAGATATAACTTTTATAAATGCCACCAAATGAACGGAGAAGGAAAATAACAAAACAAACTGCAAAGATCATTTTAAAATTTATATAGTCAATAGAAAAAGTTAAGTGCATTAAAAGCCAAATTGTAAATTACATTCAGATATCTTTGCATATTTTCCATAGTCTATGAAAATAGTAACTGAAATTATGCAAATTTAATGTATTGTGGCAATCTTAATTTAATCTTAACATCAAGGGCAAGAGGAAAAGCTGAAAACCTGTTTATTATTAACCTTGCTAATGCTGAATCTGAACTAAATTAATTTTTTTCACCTTAAACACATCATTGAGACAAACATTGAGCGTATATGAAGAATGAAGGTTAAAATGTTGCTTTTAAGTAAAATATACATACAATCTATGTAATTAAATACACATAAATCTCCCAGAATTATATTTGTTATAAATATTGCAAGTAAGGAAATGAAGAAAATAGTATAGCATTGGGGAGTGCTATTCTTTGGGCATGGCATGGACATTATCTTTTTGAACTATTAGTATCTTTGCTTACTCCAAGAAGACCTGCAGAAGACTGGGCTTATTGATTTTCCATTAAGGAGTTGGGTGTGTGTGTGTCTTACAAAACCCCTTCCCCTCTCCAAACATTTACAGGCCATGAATGGTTATCAGGGAGAGGGCTCAATATATATGGACCAAAGAAGAGTTTAAAGTTGGGGGTAGAGAGGTCCCCCCCTAGTGGTATAGTAGCTCATGATTTGCCCATACTCCTGTAAATAACCCTTCACCCACTCTCCTGTTCACAACTTTAGTTAAACTCATTGATTTATGGGGCTAACCTTGAGTGAAATCATATTTTTTAAAAATCTGTTGTTGGTGTCCTATCTGGCAAAGGTAGGTGTTTGTCTCTTCAGGAAAATCACATGGCATAGAGTGTTCTCAGGGCACAAGTTTTCATATTACTGGTTCTGAACAGCAGGGGAAGGGATCTAGAGAAAAACTCATCTAGTTGAAAAGGAAAGTAGTCTTCTGCAGTACAGACATACGTTACAGAAACACATCAGCCCGAGTGTCTGGTTCCTGAAGCACTACTCTTCAGAGTCAGAAACAGAATGAGAAATCTGGATAGGAACAAATCCTAGTAATAAAAATCAGTGACAAGAACAGAGGGGTGACAGTTTTTAGACATGATGAAACAAGTGAGGGAAGACATATTAGTATCATGATCTCATTGAAACCTATGCAGAGTTCCTCAGTGGAAGAAGTTGGTAGGAAAGCATAGTTCCCTTGAGGATAACATCAGCCATATGCTGATGGGACCAGCATAGTACCCATGGAAATAATACTGTAGCATATTATAGAAGGACATTTTAATATAATATAAAGGAAGAGTGAATGCTGCATATACTCAAATACTCAAATGCTATGAGCACAGATGATATTAGTAGCAAGTAACTGATAAAACATGAACCAATAACTAATCATAAATAAACACATGCATATTAAAGTTTACTAGAAATGCTTTTAACCTCTAAACATGTAGGAGTACTTTGAAATATCGTTTTGCCATTAATGGATAGTGTCTTAGACACTGTTCCATTGCTGTGAAGAGACACCATGATCATGGCTGCTGTGGATATCGTTCTGTATAAATAAAACGCTGATTGGCCAGTGGCCAGGCCGGAAGTATAGGCGGGACAAAGAGAGAGGAGAATTCTGGGAAGTGGAAGGCTGAGTCAGAGAGACACTGCCAGCTACCGCCATGACAAGAAGCATGTAAAGATGCCGGTAAGCCACGAGCCACGTGGCAAGGTATAGATTTATAGAAATGGATTAATTTAAGATATAAGAACAGTTACCAAGAAGCCTGGCACAGCCATACAGTTTGTAAGCAATGTAAGTCTCTGTGTTTACTTGGTTGGGTCTGAGCGGCTGTGGGACTGGCAGGTGACAGAGATTTGTCCTGACTGTGGGCCAGGCAGGAAAACTCTAGCTACACATGGCAACTCTTATAAAGGAAAACATTTAAGTAGGGCTTGCTTACAGTTTCAGAGGCTTAGTTCATTTTCACCATGGTGGAGAGAATGGCAGCATGCAGCAGACATGGTGCTGGAGAAGTAGCTGAGAGTTTTACATCCAGATCCATAGACATCAGGAAAAGAGAGACACTGGGCCTAGCACGGGTTTTTGAAAACCTCAAAGCCCAACCTCAGTGACACATTTCTACCAACAAGGCCACACCTACTCCAACAAGGCCATATCTCCTAATCCTTTTAAATAGCACCACTCCCTAAGCACTCAAATATATGAATCTATGGGGACCATTCTTATCCAAACTACCCCTTTCCACTCCCTGGTCCCCATAGGCTTGTAGACATATCATAATGAAAATCTGCACTTAGTCCATCTTCAAAGGTTTTCATAGTCTATGACAGTCTCAACACTGTTTGGAAGTTGAAAGTTCAAAGTCTCTTCTGAGACTCATGGCAATCTCTTTAACTGTAACACACTGTAAAAATCAAGATGGAAAAAGCAAATCACATACTTCCAACATATGGCGTCACAGGATTTACATTACTATTCTAAACAGGAGGAAAGGAAGCATAATGAGGAAACACTGGACCAAAGCAAGACTGAAAACTAGCTGGACACACTCCAATTTTTGCATCTGTATGTCTGATATCAAAGCTCTCTTCAAATCTCTAAATCATTTCAGTTTTGTCGACTGCAACAAACTTCTCTCTCTTGGGTAAGTTCCGTACCCAATCTGCAGCTTTCTTTGGCGGGTGTCCTCTTGACTCTGACATCTCCAACTTCTTGGGATCCAGGCCTCTCTGTCACAGCTTCATGAAATGGTCTTTCTGAGTCTCTGTGCAGGGACACCCCTGACACACTCCAGGCCTCGGTGGCTTTCTTTAAACCCAGAGGGACATTCCACATCTCCATTCTTGTACCCTTGACTCTAAAGCCACAACCATGTGGCCAAAGATGCTAATTTTTTCTGCTTTCTGGGGCTGAAACTTGGTTCCCTCCTTCAATTACATTTGTACTAATTTCTGTTGTTGATGGTTTCTTTCATTGTATAAGCTTTTCTTTAATTCCTTTCCACAAATTGGAAGCTTAGCTATGTTGAGTCTTGCCCTGAGGTCACGCCTCTTATTATTTCATTTAGCATCAGTCTTCTCTTTAAACTTTTAATCTCTTTGAGCACTATACTTAGTTCCACTACACTTCCTGGTACTCATTTTCTCCTCAAACTGTACATTTTATATTTTTCCTTGTTCAACTTGCTCCTTTTCATTATAGATCTACATATGAGTGGCCACTAAGAACTATACTATAGAATCAATACTAGGCTGTCTTGAAATCTCCTCTGCTAATAACATTAATGTAAAACTCTTCAATTTAGTTTCAAGCAGATTATTTTGGACATGGGCAGAAAGCAGTCACATTCTTTGCCAAACTCTCACAATAACAGTCTCTAGGTCATTGGCTGCTCTTCCAGAAGAACTGGGTTCAATTCCCAGTACCTACATCATGACTTACAACCTTCTGTAATTCCAGTACCAAGGGATCTGATCCATTCTTCTAGCCTCTATGGGCAGCATACATGTATATGGTATACAGGCATACATGGAGGAAAAAAACCATACACATAAATCAAATTAGTAAAACTTTAAAAGAAAGAAATAAACTGTAAAAATACACCTAAATGAGCCATCTAAAAACTTTTTTCAAACAAGGATTATTTTATATTTATGAGTATTTTGCTTGTATATGTCTGTGTATTGTGTGCATTCCTGGTGCTCATGGAGACAAGAAGAAGGCATAACATCCCCTGGAACTATAGTTAGAATTTATGAAAAATGATGTGGGTGCTGGCAACTGAATCCAGGTCCTTAACCACTAAGCCATCTCTCTAGCCCCAAGCTGTATGAAACTTTTAAAGTTCTAAACACAACATCATAAATTATTTACACATATTTACAAATGTTGGAAAAGTGGTAAAATATGGATGGATGGAAATAGTATATTCAAAATTCAGAATAGTGACTACCTCTAGCAAAAGAGTTGATCATAATGAATTAGGGGATTTCAGTTGCTATATAGAATATTTATTTTGGAGGAAAATGATTTGAAACACATTTTATGCACGGTTGGCACGTAGGATAGTAGATAACTTGACATTACTATTTTTTTCTATTTTTGAGGTATTTTGTAGCTTTATTTTTTAAATATCAAAGGAATTCATATTTATTGAATGGCTTTGAAATACCATGAGGCTATTTTTTTTTCTAGATACAGTATTTAAAATCCAGTCAGTTAGATGCTAGATTCCTGAGCTAAATCACGTTTCCCACTCTGTCTTCACGCTATGGCTCTGGCTTCATTGCTGCCATCATAACAATACCTAGGGCCATTGCGGTACCTGTTTTACTTTATTGACAATTTTTATTATTTTGTGGCTTTAAATCATAAGAACTTACTTAAAAGGAATAACTCAGAAACTTGGCCATTGTAACAAGGTAATTAAGGATGTACAGTGAAGACACCTGTGGCTGTGCAGAAGCATGCTTAATGCACTGTATTACATCTAACCTCAATTGCTTTTCCTGCACTTGTTTCCCCACATTTTTCCTTCCTCTAGTTTACAAATAATCCTAATTTGTTAGAATACCTACATGGAATCTTCCTTGGGAAGGATTAAAAGTTATAAATATGTAAGTTGAGGGAGTGAGGGAGTTGCATTTCCTTTGTGAAAGGAATGGGGAATATTTTCTCTTACCGTTTAGGCTATCCTTAGATCCTATTGATGGATTTCTTTGTGATGCAGAAGAATTTGAGTGTGATGTAACTCTGCCATTTAAAAATTGTTTGTTGTCCTTCCCAGGGAAGAGCACAATGATTGGTTGTTCAGTGCCAAATGATTAGCACTGAAAACATACATTCAAGTAACATGACATAGACTCAACAGGTTATAGGAATATATATGCATATATAAGTACATGTATGCATACAATAATAATTGATGAAAAAGAGGCCATGAATTTGAAAGAGAGTGTGGAGGTGTATATGGGAGGGTTTGGGGGGAGGAAAGGGAAAGGAGAAATGTTATAACTGCAATCTCAAAAAGAAAAGAATTGCTTGGTAAGAAAGATAGGACCTCATTCATGCTAGGCAAGTGTTGTACCACCAAGTTACATGCTCACCCTCTGCCTTGATTTAAAATTCTTCAGACAGTTTCTAAGTTACTCAACCTAATTTTGGCCTTATTCCATTTCCCAGGTTGACTCTGAACTATTAATCTTCCTGCCTCAACCTCCCTTGTTGCTGTAATTAGAGCCAGTACCACTAGGCTAGGTTTAGGTTTTACTTTTGTTGCTTGTGCTTTTGAGATCATAACCATTTTGAGTCAAGTTTTCATATGGTATGACAGCTTCTTTCTGTTCTTCTGAATATGCATACCCAGTTTTCCCAGCATTATTTTTTGAAAAGGCTTTTCTCCCTCTATTGTACCTATGTTATACCTATTATATCTATTATGCCTAGTTTACTTTCTATTGCTGTGATAAAACACTGGACAAAAACGACTTGGGGAAGCAAAGGATGTATTTGGCTTACAGGTTACAGTCCATCATTGAAGGAAGGCAAGGCAGGAAATCAAGGTAGGAATCTGAAGGCAGGAACTGCAGCAGAAGTCATAAGGATCATGAGGAGCTGTTTACTGGCTTGCTTTTCCTGGCTTGCCCAGCTTGCATTGATGAGAGCTTGCTTGGAGGTTCTAGCAGGGGTGTTCAGCAACTTATATGTCCTTGACCAAAGAGCCATCCTCCTCCATTTCAGTGAGGTCATCATCTTCTACCAGGCGGGATTCACATGGAATGGTGAAGGAGGAAGGAGACATCTGCCTAGAGGGCCATATTGGCTGAATCAATCCTGGCAATCAATGGGTGACAGCCAGATCACTTTTCTATCCACAGGTTGCTTTCTTATGAAACTCAGGAACACTTGGTCAGGGGTAGTATTACCTATATCAATTATTAATTAAGAAAGTGCCCTAACAGACATGCTCACAGGACAATCTGATGGTGACAATTCTTCAGTCGAGGTTGCCTCTTCTTGGGTGACTGTAATTTGTGTCAAGTTGACAAAAACTAGCCAGCATAATACTCTTGGTACTGGGTCAAAAGCTTAGTTCCCTGTATTTAAGTGTGGTTTATTGGGGGACTTATCTATTCTGTTCCATTATTCTATCACTCTCTATTAATGCCTGAATCATGCTACCTAGATTACTGTTATTTCATAATATGTTTAATGTAAAAAAAAAAAGAATGATGCTTTTAACTTTGCTCTTTCTCAAGATTGTTCCTTACAAATTTTAAGATTATTTTTCAGTGAAAAATATCATTGGAATTTTGTTTGGGATTATATTGAACCTGAAGATTGCTTTGGGTCATATGGTTGTTTTAACAGTATTGACTCTTCTAGTTATTATTAGGGTATCTTTCTATTTATTTATCTTTTACAGTTTCTTTCACCAGTATCATATGCTTTAAATGTGCATTTTAAATTATGTGTATGTGAATCTGAATCTGAATTTGTGCATGGGAATGCAGTAATAATGGAGGCCAGGTGCGAATAAACCTACTGGAGCTGGGGCTGCAGGTAGTTGTGAGCCGCCCAATGTGAGTACTGTGAACCAGACTCAGGTCCTGGGAAGAAGTATGTGCTCTTAACGGTAGGGTCCTTTCTCTAGTCTCCAGTGGCTCATAGTTTTAATTCTAAAGGCCTTTTGCCTCTGATTTGTTCTCCAGCTCTTTATTCCTGATGTAATTATAAATGTGACCATTGTCTTAATTCCTTTAGCTGATAGTATTATTGTTTTAATAGTAAATCTCTCCCATAACCTCATGTGTTGCACATTTGCTCTTCAGCTGGTGAGGGCTAGCCTTTATGGAGTCAGAAGATGCTATGCAAGAGGCTAAGGGAAGATGTTGGAACACAGCCCAAGAATGGAATCGTGTGAGGAGAATTCTAAGTGCTTGTGGAAAATAAGAGTCTTGTGACCTCAGTTTCTTCAAAAACACGGAATTGTTCTTTTTTCTTTTCTTTTATTAAGAGACTTTCTATTCATTTTACATACCAACCACAGATTCCCTTGTCCTCCCTCCTCCCACCCCCCAGCATTCCCCCCCAACCCACGCCCCCATTCCCACCTCCACCAAGGCAAGGTCTTCCATGGGGAGTCAGCAGAGCCTGGTGCAATTAGTTGAGGCAGGTCCAAGCCCTTCCTCCCTGTACCAAGGCTGCGCAAAGTGTCTCACCATAGACACTAGGCTCCAAAAGGCCGGCTCACGCACTAGGGACACGTCTTATAGAATTTGCTTTCATGCTTCTCTCAGGTGTAGAGTGTAGGATATAGTTTACTTCAGCTGTTGTTTACGTGCCTCTATGAACAAACATATTCTTGCCATGTGTGGCTTATCCCTGTGATTGAACACCTAACTCATGTGATTCTTCTTATCCTTCAGAGTACAAACTGCCTGATACTCTCAATAAAATTGGCTATTACATGGGACTTTAGTCCGCTTCATTTTGAGGCCCTGCTCTCCCAGGTTCCTGCTGCCATCTAGAGCAGTAAACAGGAGGAAAACAAGAAATAGTCCTACCAGGCCAGGTTATTGATGAACCACAACCACATGACAAGTTCTCCCTAAAGGTGGAATAGTGACACTTACATCTTAGTGGTAACCAATAGATGTCTAATTTGACTCAAGGCCCACCTAACAGGAGAGAAATCATACCTGGTACTCTACACCTAGTGAACATATGGGTATTAAGGTCATGTATCTTATATGAGAAACTACCACCACTTTCCAAACCCAGAACAATTTCTAACTGTATTCTAACACTTATCTTTATACCCATAGATGAATGTAGCTTTCACCCTTCATCAAAGAAGCTTCTTTTTGAAGCTGAAGGAGACAAGTACAGAAAACCACAACTAGTCAAAAGGCAGAGAATAAATGACTGTGGGGCGCTGAGCCCCTGTTGATACATCTACAACACAACTCCTGCACCCAATGCTGAGGGAACACTGTGGAAGAGGGAGAGGAAAGATTTAAAGAGCCAGGAAGTTTGCTGTAAGATTGTGTTATCTAGCTATACCTATGAAATCTCAATTACTTGGCTTCCTAGACAGGACCTGAGCAAGTCCCATAACAGTTGACATTCTAACCTATATGGGAGAAATCTTGTAGGGCTCCATCCCTAGATGAGCTACAGGCAATTAGAAACTGCTGAGAGAGAAGTCCCTGATTGGTTTTCCTATACCAAGTGGGCAGCTCTAGAAACATGCAGCAACACTGAATGGACCCAGCAGATTGTATTTATTTGTTTGCTTACACATATACAAATGCATGTGTGTGTGTGTGTGTGTGTGTGTGTGTGTGTGTGTGTGTGTGTGTGTAAAACGACAATGGAGAGGCCATGAAATTTGAAGGGGTAATGGACATGCACGGGGTAGGAAAGAAGGGAGAGAGGAAGGAAGTAATAGGGTTACATTTTTAAAGGACAATAATAACATTAAAAAGAAAAAAAACATGTGGAGTAATTTTTAAAAAATTGACAGAAAAACATGATTTGACACACTTCCAAGAAATCTGTACAATTGGCCCATAGGTAAATGAAAAGATACTCAAATTTTTGGTTGTCTGAGACATGAAAATTGGAAGCTCAGTGAGGTCTCATCCCTACCTGTTAGGCTGGCCACTATCAGAAAGACAACAGTAGCAAGTGCTGAGGCTACAGGGGAAATAGAACTCTTCTCCTTTAGTTGGCATGCACATTGATACAGTCAGTTTGGAAAGATCACTGAAGTTCTTTAAAAAAATAAATAAAAATAGAATGCCCATCTGACCTAGCAATTTCATTTTTGTGTTTGTATCTAAGGAATATGAAATTGATGTCTCGAAAAGAAATATCTGCACCCGTATATTTTTGGCAACATAATTTATGATAGCTATTGTATAGAAATGACCTAAATATCTTCTAATAAATGAACACCATTTATAGGTGAAAAGGAAGGAAATTAAGCCATTTTGAAATAACACTGATGAAACCAGAAAACATTATGCAGGGATAAATCAGTCAGACACAGAAAAACATGCACTGTAGGCTCTCCATACAGGTAGAATCTAAAACAATTGAATTCATCGGAGTAGTGAGTCTAACAGTGGCTAGCTGTGGATGAGCATGGGAGAGATGGAGAGACCCCAACCAGACAGCACAAACTTTCAGCCATAAAATGAATAAGTTTTGGGAACCTAACTCCAACATGGATATTGATGAATACATTTATTAATTTTAAAACAATGTATATTTCACAGTGAAAGTGTATGATGAAATAAAAATAAATATCTTAATATAAAAGATTTTTGATAAGCAAACAGGAAAAAACAAAAAACCTGAAAAGGCAAGTCACCAAGAGGATTACACAAGGTCTTGAATCCTCAGTCCTCCTCTTGCATAAAAATATGTTCCATGTAGGCAAAAGCACATCTTATAAACCTTGATAACATAATGAGCACTCTTTAAAATTAAATTTTAAATGAAAAAATTGGACACATGAATCAGAATTAAATCAGGAGTCATAATGAGGTGTGCACTAGTCTTATGACATTTTACAGAGTAGGAAAAAGGTTTTAAGAACTAAATAACTGAACCAAAGTTAATGCAGCAGGAATATTCAGACCTGGGCATTTTTTTTCTATGCCAAACCCAGGCTCTTAGTACTTTAAAATTTCCCCCTGCTATTAAATTAGATAACAGTACTCCAGCAAATTACCTAATGTAATATAATGTTAGATAATATTGCACCAAAGTCTTCATCCTACATAATTTTAAGACATTTTTCTCCACCATCACTTCCATTCTGAGGTCCTCTTAACTCCACTTAAACCTTCAAAACAATGTCTGACTCATACTTTCTGTAGAATCAACTGAGCATAACTTTTCTTAATCAAAGGGATTTATGAACTCATATTAACAAAACCACAGGATAACTTTCCTCCCAAATATCTCTGTCAATTTTTCATATACTCTTTCCTTAATGCAATAGGAATGTTTGCTATGGTAGTACATTTTCATGAAAGAATGAAACAAGGATTATCAGAGGAAAACTTAACAAGAATTTAGAGCAATAACTAAAATGATGGCAGCACTATTAAGCCATCAGTCTTTCCATGAAAGAATAAAGACATGGATTAGAACATGTCAACAAATATTTTTTTGAAAAATATCCTAATAAGCGGATTGATATCTCTTCATAGAAAAGACATGGAAATAGACCGACTGGGTGTCTATTTTGATATCTCATATGCTGCCACTTTATTTCTTAGAGAGTGCTTCATCAGACTGTAATAAAATTGAACAGTGTGACTGTTCTCTGAGAATGTGCAATTACGCTGCAATGCATCTATCAATTAATACACTGGTGTGCTGAGTGTGTTAAAGAGGTACTCCATCAACCATTCTGACAATAGGGATGAAAAACAGGTGGATTGAGAAGCATGGAAGTCGGAGAAGAAAAAAGAAGCGTCAGTGTCACTCCTACATGTTCAGAGTATCAAGTCTGTCCTTTCAGCTAACCCAGGTTTCAACAGTAGCTGGGAAGCACCTCTATGAGTCGGTGTGCCAGCAGCACTCCCCACCTACAACATCACATTTGCCTTCCCAGCCTCCATCTTCAGGCTTTCTTTGCTTTCTTTTCCTTTTTTTTTTGGTATCATTTGCAATTGTAGTGAGCAGCATTAGAGATTACACAAGAATATTTACAGTTTCTCTCCTAAACATTATTTACATCAATAATACAAATAGCAAAAACACTGAAGATGCTCCAGATAATCCCAGTCAATATGTGTGGCCAGAAACACTTTATGAGTTCAATTGCACATGACATAATAAGAGAACTTGGTAAGAACACAGAGATGTGGTCTGTAATTTATGATTAACTTGATATGTTTAGAGAATCCAGATTTCTGATTTTTTACATTTACTAATAAGTGTCTACAAATATTCAAATAAAGGTTTTTTTGTTGAACATAAATTTTCCTTTCTCAAGACTATAATTTGTAGATGAATTTCTAAACGGTCTTATGAATTAAAAACATGGAGCCAAATATAGGGGTGAAAGCCTTAGAGATCAGGAAAATAGTGATAGTCACCAACCTTACCTCACCAGCTCTGCATCTCCCAAAAAGTGGGTTACTTCCTGTCTACACATGCCTTTATTGCCTTGCTGTTCTGCCATCTCATTGGCTCTTAACCCAGCTACCTCACTTTCTTGTCACTGCCTGTCTGTACAGACCTCCAGATCTCTATGGTTGGTACTGGCATTAAAGGCATGTGTCACCACGTTTGGTTGTTTCCTAGTGTGTCCTTGAATATACAGAGACCCTGCCTGCCAAGTGATCGGATTAAGGGCATGTGCTACCCCTGCCTGACTTGTGTTAATGGCTTATTATTTCCTCTGATCTCCAGACAAACTTTATCTATTAACATACAAATAAAATATCACCACATTTCAGCACAAATAAAGTATCACCACAATAATTGCAGGTCATATGGTAGTTTTGCTTTCAGAGTGCTATTGTTTCCCACTCTGTCTGTAGCTATTACAATCTCAACAGTGCTGTCTAAGTGATTGAGTTTCTCCTCATCTGCCGTTCTGTCCTTTCTGGTAGCTATTCCCGCAAGTGTGTAGCAATAGCTCATAATTTTAATTTGTGTTTACATTATGGTTGACAGTGTGATATATATTTTAAATTCTTTAAATTGCTTTGCAGGGCTGGGATCAAACTCAGAGCCTTGTACATATCAGACAAGAGACCTGCCACTAAACAGAATACCCTGGCTCTTCTGTTGAGTGTCTTTTCATGTATTTACTTGACATCTATATTTTCTCCTCTGTGAAATGTCTTTTGCTCATTTTAAGTTGCATTGATTGCTTATTGAGTTTTAAGGCTTCATTATATATTTTAGATAGTGATTTTTGTTAAATGTGGTTTGGAAATAGTTTCTTTACTCCTGTACTTGTATTTTTATTCTTTTAATGAAGTCTTCTGATGAGGGCAAGTTTTTTATTTTGATGAATTCAATTTAATTATTTTTTTGGGGGGGACTAACAGTTAGTATGAAGCCTGTGAGGTCCTCACCAATCACAGCTCCAGATAACTTATCTGAGTTTTTCTAATAGTTGTATAATCTTCTATTTTACATTCAGACCCATTGTGGGAGACTATAGAGGTTTCCTAGTGATATCTGAGCTTGCTTGACCCAGCAGGGCTGCATAAGGGGATGGATTGACCACGTGTGTGGTTATCAGGTGTTTGGAAAGGTCTGCACTTGGCTGTGCTAGAGGGATGTCTTTTGCTTCACCCCTTGGCATTCCTTTGAAAGCCCTTTAGAAGAGACAGAGGGGGCCAGTGGATAAGGATCCAGGCCCTCCTGAGGCTATATTGTGTTTCTATCTGTCTCTCTCCCCTCTATATTTCTATCTAAATATCTTATCCCTTATTCCCCAAGAGGAGGCTGAGGAAAAAAGTAGTAGCGAGTCCCCCACAATACATTTTTTGAGTTATTTTTTGCCTAAAATATGACAGTTGAAGTTTTTTTCCTTTTATTTTTGTGGCATATAGATTCGTACTTGTTCTGGCACTATATTATGAGAAAGATCATTATTCCTTCATAGAAGTGCATTCAGAACTTCATTAAAAAAAATCAGGCCTATGTATGTATTTTATACCTGTTAGCTTGGTGTTTTTGTAGAACTCCTAACTGTGGGAGCGGGTGTGTCTGACTCTTTTGCCTGTTCTTGGGACTCTTTTCCTCCTATTGGGTTTCATTGCCCAGCCTTGATATGAGGGCTTTTGCCTTGTCTTATTATATCTTGTTTTGTCATGTTTGGTTGTTGTCTCTTGGAGGCCTGCTCCTTTCTGAAGGGAAATGGAAGAGGGGATCAAGGTGAGAGGTGAGGTGGGGCAGTCTGGGAGGAATGGAGGGAGGGGAAACTGTGGTTTGGATGTATTGTATGAGAGAATCTATTTTCAAAAAAAAATCAGCAAGGCACATTTTTATGGGATTATTTTTGGAACTTCTATTATCTGCACACACATATACATGGATATAGATATATACATATATAGTACACATATGTATATGTTTTATATTTTTATATAATACAGTCTTGATCACTGTACATATATATCTGTGTACTCCTGAAATGTGTAGATTATTAATTTATGACTATTTGTTGACACTCAAAAATCTAAATTTAAAGTTCATTTCGACTTATGTGTAAGAGTTATTACTGAGTCACCATTTCAATATGTACAGTATTTGGAACATAGATTCAGAGATTGTTGCAGAAAGTGTAATAGTACATTATAGCAACAAGTACTTACATGTATTCTTATCTCTGCTTTCTATATGTGTTTTCTTAAAATGCATACCATGGTTTTATGAGTTTTGTAATAAAAAATACTCCTTCTTGACCATTGGCTTATGTTTCACAAAGTACTTGATTAATGCTATTGTGTGTATGTTGGGTACATGTTTGTGTGTATGTATGCAGGTACGTATGCATATGTAAGTGTATGTGGAAATCAGAGATAGATTTTAAGCATGTTCGTTTCTTGTTTCCACATTATCTTTTTATTTCACCTACTCATTTATTTTGAGTTTATAAAAATTCAAAATTAGAGCATAATTACATTGTTTTAGCCTTCCTTTTCTTCCTCCAGTCTTTCCCACACAACCCTCTCAACCATTCTCCACCTTCTCTTTTTGCGACACGGTGTCTCAATGAACCTGGGTCGCATCAAGTTGGCTATTCTGGTTAGACAATGAACTTTAAGGACCCATATAGCTCTGCCTGTTAGTTACAGATGCATGCCTCATTGCTGGGCTTGCATGTGGGTACTCTGCATGAGAAATCAGGTTCCCTTTATTGCTCACCAGGCACTTTGCTTATGGCGTCATGCCTCATACATACATACATACATCACATAGAATCTGTGGTTGGTGAGGTCATAGATCCTGTAGGAGAACCTAACTAATGCTCCTTTTCTAACCAAGTATAATCCCTACATGCATTCTAAATGTTTATCTTTACACCCACAGATAGGTGTATCTTTCACTCTTCATCAAATAAGCTTCTTTTTGCAGTAGATGGGACATCATTACAGTAAAACACAACTGGTCAAACTGCATAAAAGAATTGACTCTCAGCTCTTCAATATGAATTGATACATTAAAAAAGTCTCAGCTCTTGAATTAAGGAAAATAAGTAAACAAAAGTAACACTAGCCTTTTCAAGCATTAACTTTTAATGACTTTAACCCACAGCACAAATCATCTGTCATGAAGCTTGACATGTAATTATGAGTATA